>NW_024870965.1:4137500-6635000 GCF_019054845.1 Dipodomys spectabilis | reverse complement strand
TTCATAGGATACGTTTTGTACTGATCTGGATGAGTCTGATTCGCTTTAGATTTCTCAGCAGCAAAAGCTAAAAGACGGATTCAGAAATTGTTAGCCCCTGGGGCTAGGTCCCTCATGCGCCCTCTTCCCACCCCCATCACGGAGCCCCCGCCCTGCACTCACGCACACCTGATGCAACTCGAGGCAACAGTTGTGGTGTGCGTGGCGCGGCTGCCGGGCGTCGTCCAGGCTGTCGCTGAATAAGAGAAGGAGGTGGGGGAGGCAGCCAGGCCCCCTCGGCGGCCCTGCTGCTGTTTGCCTCATTCCAGAGGGGTGTTGCGGGTCAGGGGGGGAAAGCCAGAGCCCCCTGTGGTGCCTCCTTAGTGCCGCGTCTGCGGCCGGGATGCCGCAGGACACCCGCATGGAGCTGGGAACGTGGAAACGCGGAGGCCTTTCCTTGCCTGGCCCTGCCCAGCTGCGGCCTCCGCCCGTTCCCAAAGCTCACTTACAAGGTGCTGTGTCACGATGGCTCTGCGTTCCTCTAAAGGGGGGGGCTTTTCTTTATTATTTCTAGGATTTCAGATTCGCTTTGTTCTTCTCTCTTAGTTGCGGTCCTTGGAGGGAAGCCGGGCGTGCGGCCGCCGCGCGAGCTCCCTCCACCCTTCCTATCTCTCTCTGTGTTTTATTTCCGTTTTCGTCCTGTAGCCTCTCATTTCTTCTAATGCACATCCCTGCGCCAGTTACCTAGTAAAGAGCCTAATCATGTGCCTCTGAGCCTCATTCCACCAAGCTTTGTTTTATGGAGAGAAACAGCATTCGACGGTTTTCGTGGTCTCTCTCTTTGGATGATTTTGTTGTTGGCGGTTGCATTCGCTCTGGGTTTGTAGTTTCTCTGTGGCAGGCTTGTTTCTGGTGGACGACTGCTTTAGTTTTGCTCCTTCTAATTCTGAAATTTGCCCTCCTTTTTGGCAGTTTTGACTCCCCAGACCTTGCAGGCCCCAGTCTAGCCCTGGATGTGCTGGCGGTGCTGTCTGCTGTCCGTGACATCAAGGCCTGTGCAGGCCTGGTCACCAAACAGCACGCTGGCGGTCTGTCTTCTGGCCTCTCCCACCCAGTTTCCTGCCTGTGTTTCCAAGCACAGCAGCTGTCCCCGTTCCCTGGCTCTAGGCCGTAGCACAGATTCTGCCATCTTCTTCTGCGTCCCTCCTACCTGCTTTGGCCTTGGCGCAGGGGCTTCAGCTCTGCTCACTGCTTTACGTTTCAATTCTGCTCTCTGGTTGGTTCAAAGAAATGCTTATCTTGTGTTTGAACTGGCAGAGCTGTTTTGGGTCTCTGTTTTATAATTCCCCCCACATGACGATGGGTTTGGAGGAGAGGAGAGTCCTTCAGGGCCTGAGCTTCAAACACCGTGCTTGGAAGTCTGCGGTTTGCTCGGCATCCAAGTCTCCAGAGGCAGAAGGAGACACGGAGGGAGGCCCTGATCTCCTTCCCAGCCTCCAGGTGCTTCCCTTCCTGACCAAGGCCCTCCAGTGTGCGGCACCCACAGGATCCATTCTGGACTCTGGGGCATACCTGGGAGCTGGCGAGCTGCCCACTCCCTGGGGCTTCCATTCTAGGCCCACAGCCTCTGATTTGCTGCTGTGCAAATGAAGCCATATCTCTGGGACTTGGGTCGGTTCTTTTCAGAAATGGTCTTTTGCAATTCTCATACTGCTTTCATTAGACTCTTCTGAGACCCTCCACAGCACCTGAGTTAGGAAGCCTTGAGTAGTCTGGTGATCTACAAAGAACAAGTTCCCTGCATATGTGTGTGTGTGTGTGTGTGTGTGTGTGTGTGTGTGTGTGTGATCATCTGTGTGATCGGCTGGGCTGTGGGCTTCAAGAAGGGAGCAGGGTACAGGCTGGGAAGGTGGTTCAGTGGTAGAGTGCTTGCCTTGCATGCCTGAGGCCCTGGGTTCGATTCCTCAGCACCACATAGGCAAAAAGAAAAAAACCGGAAGTGGCGCTGTGGCTCAAGTGGTAGAGCGCTAGCCTTGAGCTGAAGAGCTGAGGGACAGTGCCCAGGCCCAGAGTTCAGGCCCCACGACCGGATCCAAAAAAAAAAAAAAAGAAGAAGAAGAAGGGAGCAGGGGGACTAAAAGAGGAAATCATACTCGTCCAAAAAAGAAAATATATTTGAAGGAAGTGAGAATTTTCTGTTCAATGAAATTATTATGGCAACTGGAGTCTAATTTAGAATGTCATCAATTACTTAAAGGTCATTAGTGAAGCAAGAGTTGTGTTTTTTTTTTTTCCCTACCTCTTTCCCCTACTTTGTAAACTCGAGGGCAGCGCTGCCTTGTGGCATGCGATGAGAACAGCCCGTCCCCGGGGCTTATGCTCCAGTTTCAATCATCTGAGCCGTGTGTGCTCACTTGTAAAGTTTGCACCGTAACCAAAATATGTAATCTTCAGAAAAGATACTTCTCTGCCCTGCCTGCGCATCATCCACATTTTGCTTCTCTGAATAACCGAAGCCGGGCAGGACTGGCAGGCGTTGGGCAGGGCTCCCGATTTCAGAGCCGCACAGCCCTGGCTGCAGTGTGGCGTGAGACACGGGGAGAGGCCCTAGGCAGGGGCGTGAGCCGTAAAGTCGCCTGGGAGCCAAGAACCATGGCTGCTATGTCAGTTCTGGAATGTGCTGTTCCCCACATCACAGGAGATGGCTTCTCCTGGGACAGAGGGCAGGGCCCCTAGGCACCTTCATGTGGCCCTATTCTCCCTGAGATGGGGCCTGTGGCCTGTGACCCTGTGGCCCCCACCCCAGCCCACTTCCTGTGGCCCTGTGACCCTGTGGCCCCCACCCCAGCCCACTTCCTGTGGCCCTGTGGTCCCCACCCCAGCCCACTTCCTGTGGCCCTGTGGTCCCCACCCCAGCCCACTTCCTGTGGCCCTGTGGCCCTGTGATCCCCACCCCAGCCCACTTCCTGTGGCCCTGTGATCCTCACCCCAGCCCACTTCCTGTGGCCCTGTGACCCTCACCCCAGCCCACTTCCTGTGGCCCTGTGACCCTCACCCCAGCCCACTTCCTGTGGCCCTGTGATCCTCACCCCAGCCCACTTCCTGTGGCCCTGTGACCCTCACCCCAGCCGTACTTCCTGTGGTCAAGGTGTCAGTTGCAAGTGTCAACTCATGGTCTTTTTCTCAGCCTTCGTTGCTTCGTCATTTTCCGACTCTGAGAACTCGAAGGAGTAAAGATTGTGGGCTTCTCTGTCTCTGCCTGGCATGTAAATTAGAGACCTGAACCCTGAGAGGCTCAGTAACGCTTCCCTGACTGTAATGACAAAGTGTCACGAGACAGCTGCCTGCCGCCGCCTTTGTCACCAAACTCCTCTAGGCAGCAAATGTCCCCATCCTTGATTTGGACTCATCTTGATTTTCTCAGAATGTAGTTAATCGTGGCATTTTTAAATACCTTCCTCATGTTAATTTCTTTATTTACTGTGCCTTTCAAAACAGAACACACAAAACAGCAGCCAATTAATAAGTTATTCTTTCTACAACTGAAATTAAAACATTATTTCTAAATAGTTAGGTTACACTCAACACAGCATGGTAAAGGCTCCCTTGGGCTCAGACACAGCTCGGATGATGAGGAAAATTCCCCAAGTTCAACATCGTGTAAATGAACGTCTGCTTTTATAACAGCTTCATGTCCTAAAGAAGGTCAGTCCAAAGCCTTGTACCAATTGCAAATTCCTTCGTTTTGTGTGATCACCTTTTGGCTCATCAAGAGACTGAGAGCTCTTCTTCTCAAGCCTTGCTCTGAACACACAGTACACCCAACAACCCTGTAACTTCAAAAGGTGGAAGAAGGGCTGGGAAGGTGGCTCAGTGGTAGAGCGCTTGCCTTGCATGCCTGAGGCCCTGGGTTCGGTTCCTCAACACCACATAAGAAAAAAGAAAAAAGCCAGAAGTGGCGCTGTGGCTCAAGTGGTAGAGCGCTAGCCTTGAGCTGAAGAGCTGAGAGACAGAGTTCAGGCCCCACGACCGGACCCAAAAAAAACAAGGTGGAAGAAAACTCCTAATGGTGTCAGAGAACACCAGGAAAAAGTAACACTTGAAGAAATGGTTAGGGGCACAGAAAGTCTCCAGCTTACAGAAGAAAGAGCTCCTCCCGAGGAGAGCCTGTGGCTCTCAGTCCCCCTGCGAGCGCAGAAATAGACGCAAACCACAGGTATTTGGGTCAGAGGTACTGACCTGGATTTTTTACAGAGCTGCAGTTGCGTTTCACCTGAGGGGCCGTGAGAACAGTCATCCATCCGCCTGGCTGTGAGCTCCCGGGAAGCTGCTAGCCTCAGGTTGTAGAACTCTGTGCCTTGGCTTGAGAAGTTCTCAGGCATGTTGGATGATTTGGAATTACAAAGAAAAATCAGGTCTTCCACCACTAGAACAAACTCTATACCTTATAAAATGGGATTCTTTTTCTTGTTTAGATCACTCATTCAAGGTGGAAGCTGTTTTCACCTCTGTCTGTTGCTTCTTGAGACAAGATGATCCACAATATTTACTGAATGCCCTCCCCTTCCCTTAGTCGTTTAACAGAAGACACTGTCCAGAGCTCCTGGAAGGCAAGCCCCAAATACCAACCAGGCAAGGGTGCAGCCTGCGTGTTCCTGCCCACATGCCTACGGTATCAGTGTGGGCCTCCCTGGGTAAAGACCCCTGACCCAAGTAATCACAGTGACCTGTGAGGACTGGGGTGTGGCATGGTCAGGAGCAGTGCTTCCTGCTGGTTTCTTAGCTTTGGCAACACAGAAGAAAGTGCCACACAGGTAATATACTCCTGGACTGGAGGTCCTGTGCTAGTTAGCTTTCCGACACTTAGGAGGTCAGTGTATGGGGAGGAGGGTTTACGCCGCCTCTTGGTTCCAGAGGTCTCAGTCCAGGATAGGATGGCTCCTTATCTTTGGACCTGTGGCAGCTCAGGACGCCATGGTGGGATGTGTGGGGGAGCGGGCTGCTTATCTCATACGGTCGGGAAGTAACAAAGAGAGAAAACGACCGGGAGGAGCGCCCGGGGCCTTAATGTCTTCTCAGCACTTCCACAGTGACCGAAGTCCTCCCACCCCAAGCCATGGGCTTCCAGACGTGCTGGAGATTCAAACCACACCAAGTCCTAGTTTTTAAAAATCGTTTTTGTTTTGTATTCTGTTAAGTTTTTCAAGCAAGCGAGAAAGAAGCAGGAGAGTTTACAAACAAAAGGACATCTGTTCATTGAGCCCCAAATAGGTAGAAAATAATGCAAACACTACGGAGTGTCTTGGATTTCAGGGCTTTCTTTGGGCGGTTTCAAGGCTTATAAGACACTTGTCGGTGTCAGCGCGGTGGGCCAAACGGTAACCGTTCTACGGAGTGGTCCGCCACCCTGTAGTTCCGAGGAAGCAGACAGCTTCTGCAGGGCTAGCAATTTGGTGTCTGGTTATGAAAGGTGCGCTCGGTGAAGGGCAGAGGATTTTCACTACTCATAAAGCTTCAAGGGTTAGTTACACCCTTTCCACATTTCTTTTCAGACCTTAACAATTGAGCACATAGATATAAAGAGAAAGTAGCTACCGTTGTCGGTTTGGTGCAGTTACGGCGGATGGAGCCCCCGCTGTCTAACAGCTTCCGTGCTGTGGTATTCGCTGGGGAGTGGAAGCCATCCTCCCCCACACGCCCGGCCCCCTCCCCCACATGCCCGGCCCCCTCCCCCACACGCCCGGCCCCCTCCCCACACGCCCGGCCCCCTCCCCCACACGCCCGGCCCCCTCCCCCACCTGCCTGGCCCCCTCCCCACACGCCCGGCCCCCTCCCCCACACGCCCGGCCCCCTCCCCACAGCCAGGGGAGCCCTTCCCCGACGTTCTCTTCATGCTGCCACTAAAGCTCATCTCAGTCATTTGCACCCAGGAAAATTACTCCTGCTGCCATCCTGCCTTTCAGTGAAGTAGGCTTTGCCATGAGGTGTATCACTTCTATTTTTATTAATTTAAGCATTTTATGTCAACAGACGGTAGATTATTATTAACTGGTGCAGTGTGGTATCTCACAGAATACATACATGTCATAGAAAAGTAATTAGCTCCCTCATCCGGCTGCAGAACAGTAACTAAATAAGAGCAGGACCCAAGGGGACGCTTGGGTCCTGATTTATTTATTTTCCAGTCATTAAGCTCTTGACTGAGTAGCCGCGCTGCAAGTTTCTCAAACTTTGTTCTTTCTTCCCACGCCACCGCCCTCAGTCACGCTACTCACAAGGAGACAGTGCCTTTGCCGTAGCGTAACTTCACGCTACTCACAAGGAGACAGTGCCTTTGCCGTAGTGTAACTTCAAGCCGTGGTTTGGGAGAAAGACACGCTTCCTGGGGCAGAGTCTGTGTGGGACCCTGTTGTTGGGACCTGGCGGTTCTCTGGAGCTGTGGACATGGTGGGGCTTGGGGAGGTTTAGGGGAGCCCTGGGCAGAAGCCATGTGAACACCCCACTCCTCGCCCTCTCTCCCTTCGGGTGACAGCTGTAAGCGAGCATTTCTCCACCACCCTTTCTCCCCCTGCTCTAAGTGATTGCTGGCTTCCATTCTGCCCACTTGGAGAGGGGGGGAAGGGAGGGGAGAGAGGAGAAAGAGAGAGACCCCGAGACTTTTGGAGGGGACTCTTCAGTCCCCTTCTCACTTAGCCTGGCTTGGCTTCTTTTTCTAGCCTCAGCCTAGGCTCATAGCTGGAACGTGGCAGGTTCCTACCCCAGGGCCTTTGCACTTTTGCTTCCAGCTCTGCCGTCGGTTTGCATGCTGCAGCCTCACTGCTTCGAGAGGCTCTCGCGGGGGCCACAGCAAGGCTCCGGGCGTTCCTCACCTGGTTTTTCCCGCAGCACCCCCTTTCCCCTTCTCACAAATGCTGTGTGTGATTCCTGCTTGCCGTGTTCCTGTCCTCCAGTATGCCCATGTCGCCCAGCACAACACAGAATGAGTGTGTGTCGCTGGGCTGACTAAACAAAACGGGAGCAGTTATTAGCCAGGCACAGAGCTGAGCACAGTAGGAAGGTCCAAACCTGTCTCTGTTCCTGGAGGCTTCCCCAAGTCTCTAAGAGGCCTTTGAGGAAGGGAGATTGGTTTCGTTTGGTTGGTTGGTAGTACTGGGAGTTGAACTCAAGGTCTCAAACTTGGCAGGCTGGCACTTTTCCACTTGAACCATGCCTCCAGCACCTTTTGCATGGGTTATTTTCAAAGTAAGGCTGGCCTGCTTGTACTTCCCTGTGTCATACCTGGCAGGCGCGCATTGCTGCGCCCAGCTGTTGTGCTCCGCGGGGTGCTGGTTGAGATGGGGTCTCAGGAACTTCCTTCAGCCTCAGTCCCCCAGTCTCTACCTCCCAAGTAGCGAGGCTTACCGGCTTGAGCCAGTGCGTCCAGCTAGGAAGGGAGATTCTTACCGCTCCTTTGCAAACAGTGCTGAGCACTGAGCACGACGCAGCGCATCTCCCTCTGCCTGCGCGTGAGCCATCCGCCCAAAGACAGCGCGCGCTTCCCAGCGCCGCGTCAGCGGGGCCTCTCCGTGCACAGCCTGTGCCCAGCATTCGTTCTGTCTTCCCAAAACGCACTTCCAGGGCTCGGGGGTCACTCTTCAATCAACAGGCCTAGTGGTAGCATGCGTAGATGTGAACATTTTCATCCGAGGAGGAGCGTGAAGTAGAATCCACACAAGCCCAGTGGAGGAGATCTGTCAGTTCTGTGGTTAACCAAGTGAAAAGAAGCCCTTCCCCAAGGCCTGTGTGCCTCAGGCAGGGCCCCCTGGGCAGGTGCCAGGTGGAGGGGGTGCTTCCAGTGGAGAAGAGGTCTCTAGGCAGAGGGCCCCACTCCAGGCCACTGTGACCAGAAGTCCAGCTATCCCACCCACTAAAACCTGCCTGTTGCCATGGGCCTCGGGCTCCTAGTGCCTCCCGTGAGCAAGACAGGAAGAGAGAATAGGTTTCTCATCCACCTGCCCGGTCTTAGATACTTGGATAGTTGAGGCTGTATGTATAGCAGAGAAGCCCACCTCTACCGCTTTTTAGTTCTTTAAACTTGAGGATGTTAGTGCATCTTTTCAGCTGCAGCTCTGTCATTAGAGCCTTGAGTGGTTTTTCACCTCATTCCAATGATTTTAAAGGTAAAGCATTAAATTAACGCAATAATCCTCGATCGTGTCTTGGTTGTTATTTGATCCAGCCTCTTCTGTACAGTGGGGGAAATGGTTCCTACCAAGAACAGGTCTCCGTGTGGCAGTGTCCATACTGACGTGTGGTCAGTGGTTCAACCAGCCAGAAACAACGCCGCATGTCATCCTTGTCTGCATAGATGACCGTGACAGACGTGGCCAAAGAAGCCTCCGGAGCCTGGGTTCGGGTGGGCAGGACGTGTCCTGGGTGCTCCTCGGGACAGCACGCTGCGTTTGGGTCCTCGGGATGCAGGAAGTCACCCGCCGGAGGCGCTCTTGTGCACACTCACTTTGTGTGTGTTCCGGGGGTGTCACTGCCTCTCACCCTGTGGGAGGAGCCGCGGCCACACCGAGACAGCGTTCATAACGTCCTCCCGCCACCCCAACGTGTACCTCATCCGCAACCCAAGATGGGAATCTTCCAAAAGATTGCTGTACTCGCCTCTGCGAATAATTCCTCTTGGGAGAAAGAAGGCCAGAGCCTTCTGTGGCCTTGATACCGTCTCACCTGCCCAGCGCTCGGTAGGGCCCGAGCCCTGTGCTCCCTGGGCCTGTGCCTCTCAGAGCCTCAGTGCGGGCATGGCAGCTGCCCCGTCCCCCCCCCCCCCCCCCCGCCAGCCCAGCCCTCTGGGACGGAGCTCTGCAGAGATGCTGCAGAGCTGACTTCTCATCAGGTGCTCAGATTTTGTTCTAGGAGGCGAACCAGTGCCTTGCACAAACGGGAGTCATAAAGCAAACGTGCATTTTACACACTTACTTCCACTACTGTAATGACCACTAGGCCTGTGATGGAGACTGCAGATTCATTACAAAACAGAAGTGCGGGCGTGGAAAGCTGCAGGGGAGCGGTGGAGGCGCCCGCGCTTCCCCAGCCAGGGACCCGGCCAGCTGACGGGAGTTGCAGGAGAAGGGCTGTTCCCTTCGTTCCTGTTGTGTGCTCCCCCCACCTCCGTACCTTTCCCACCGGTGGATGACGTCCGAGGCGGGACGTCCCACTGCGTTGCGTCCGTCCGTCCGTCCGTCCCCGCTGCTCTGCACCTGTGATGCTGAGCGCTGATCTGCGCGGGCACTGCACCGCCCCACGCCCGCCTTCTGCCCGCTCCCTCCCTGCCAACTCTGTGTCCTCAGCTGACCCGTCTTCATTCTGCACAGCGTGCCCGTGCCCGCCACTCCGTCCTCTGCAGGCCCGCTCGCTCTGGATGGCTGTCGAGCAGTTCTAAGCCACTGGCCTAAGATGCCTCACCTCCCCCAACACCGCTGCACACGGCTGCCCCCGCCCTGCCCGCCCCCTTCCCCTCCTCAGGAAGCTAGGTCCCGGCACCCACTCCCACCACAGCCCCTCCCGCCTCCACTGCCCTGCGGGTGAACGTCCCACAGGGAACTCGGCTCTCCCCAGCCCCCCCTCCTTCATCCCGATCACACCCGAAGGCTTCGTTGCACCCCAGTCACAGAAGCCAGGTGCTAGGCGACTGCCCCCGTGTCCCCTCCTCTCCACCAAGCGGACTCCAAGTCACCGCCTTCCTGTAACCTGTGTGTGGCGGCAGCCTCTGCCTTACTCCTGTAACGTGTGTGTGGCGGCGGCCTCCGCCTTACTCCTGTAACGTGTGTGTGGCGGCGGCCTATGCCTTACTCCTGTAACCTGTGTGTGGCGGCGGCCTCCGCCTTACTCCTGTAACCTGTGTGTGGCGGCGGCCTCCGCCTTACTCCTGTAACCTGTGTGTGGCGGCGGCCTCCGCCTTACTCCTGTAGCCTGTGTGTGGCGGCGGCCTCTGCCTTACTCCTGTAACCTGTGTGTGGCGGCGGCCTCTGCCTTACTCCTGTAGCCTGTGTGGTGTGGGCCTTACTCCTGCAGCCTGTGTGTGGCGGCGGCCTCTGCCTTACTCCTGTAACGTGTGTGTGGCGGCGGCCTCTGCCTTACTCCTGTAACGTGTGTGTGGCGGCGGCCTATGCCTTACTCCTGTAACCTGTGTGTGGCGGCGGCGGCCTCCGCCTTACTCCTGTAGCCTGTGTGTGGCGGCCTCTGCCTTACTCCTGTAACCTGTGTGTGGCGGTGGTCTCTGCTTTATTCCGGCTGGTGCCGAGCTTTCCGCGTGGCTTGGCCTTACCTGACTGGTCCTCCTGCCCCCAGGCAGGTGTTCTCCACCCAGACATCTGAAAACGCACGTTAATGCTTCGCCTCCTCCATGGTCTTCTGAGATCGCGTTCGCCCTGCCTGGTTTGCCCTGCCTCTTCAGCCTCTCATGTGAGCCTCCTCTTTCCCTCAGAAGCGTGTGACCCGCCATCCCTGTGGCTCTCGGAAGCAGGACTCCAGTAAAAGGGGGGAGCTCAGGTTCTGGCACCTCGCTGGCTTTCCCTCCCCTTTCCTCCCGGGGCTCCGGGACTGTACTCCCCGCCCCGCCAGCCCCCTGCTCCTGCAGGGGTGAAGGTGCCCATGCTGCTCCGTCAGAGCCACATCAGAATGGAGTCACTGCTGTGACCTCTCAGCCCTGGCCGGAGCCCGGGGAGGCCGAGGCCGCCTCTGTGCGCCTCCCTGCTGTTCCCGCACACCGCGTGGCAGGCCAAGGACAGCGGAGGGCCCACCCTGGTCCGTGCCACCACTGAGCACATTGTCCACAGCAGAGAGCGTGAGGAGGGGCCGTGAGGCAAGTGGGCGGGGAGGGGATCCTGGAGCTGGCAGTGAGGCTGGAGCAGAATGCACGGCCCTGGCGGGCAGCTTGGTCCTGAGTGCAAGTGGTTACAGTCACCTGGGAGCATGAAGCAGGGGTAGGAGGGAGGGGGGAGCCCGGCCTCAGCACAGCTCCGGGGCCAGCGTGCCTCCCACAGGTGTGGGAGGGGAAGGAGGCCGCCGCAGCCTCCCACAGGATTGCAGCCTCCCACAGGATTGCAGCCTCACACACAGGATTGCAGCCTCCCACACAGGATTGCAGCCTCCCACAGGATTGCAGCCTCCCACAGGATGGCAGCCTCACACAGGATTGCAGCCTCCCACAGGATGGCAGCCTCCCACACAGGATTGCAGCCTCACACAGGATGGCAGCCTCACACAGGATGGCAGCCTCACACAGGATTGCAGCCTCCCACAGGATTGCAGCCTCCCACACAGGATTGCAGCCTCCCACACAGGATTGCAGCCTCCCACAGGATTGCAGCCTCCCACAGGATTGCAGCCTCACACAGGATTGCAGCCTCACACAGGATGGCAGCCTCCCACACAGGATTGCAGCCTCCCACAGGATTGCAGCCTCCCACACAGGATTGCAGCCTCCCACAGGATTGCAGCCTCCCACAGGATGGCAGCCTCCCACACAGGATGGCAGCCTCCCACACAGGATGGCAGCCTCACACAGGATGGCAGCCTCCCACACAGGATGGCAGCCTCACACACAGGATTGCAGCCTCCCACACAGGATTGCAGCCTCACACAGGATGGCAGCCTCACACAGGATGGCAGCCTCACACAGGATTGCAGCCTCACACACAGGATTGCAGCCTCCCACACAGGATTGCAGCCTCACACACAGGATTGCAGCCTCCCACAGGATGGCAGCCTCACACACAGGATTGCAGCCTCACACAGGATTGCAGCCTCACACACAGGATTGCAGCCTCACACAGGATTGCAGCCTCCCACAGGATGGCAGCCTCCCACACAGGATGGCAGCCTCACACACAGGATTGCAGCCTCCCACACAGGATTGCAGCCTCACACACAGGATTGCAGCCTCACACAGGATTGCAGCCTCCCACACAGGATGGCAGCCTCCCACACAGGATTGCAGCCTCACACAGGATTGCAGCCTCACACACAGGATTGCAGCCTCCCACACAGGATTGCAGCCTCACACAGGATTGCAGCCTCACACAGGATGGCAGCCTCCCACACAGGATGGCAGCCTCACACACAGGATTGCAGCCTCACACAGGATTGCAGCCTCCCACAGGATGGCAGCCTCACACAGGATGGCAGCCTCACACAGGATTGCAGCCTCCCACACAGGATTGCAGCCTCACACAGGATTGCAGCCTCACACACAGGATTGCAGCCTCCCACACAGGATTGCAGCCTCACACAGGATTGCAGCCTCCCACAGGATGGCAGCCTCACACAGGATGGCAGCCTCACACACAGGATGGCAGCCTCACACACAGGATTGCAGCCTCACACACAGGATTGCAGCCTCACACACAGGATTACAGCCTCACACACAGGATTGCAGCCTCCCACACAGGATGGCAGCCTCACACAGGATGGCAGCCTCCCACAGGATGGCAGCCTCACACAGGATGGCAGCCTCCCACACAGGATGGCAGCCTCACACACAGGATTGCAGCCTCACACACAGGATTGCAGCCTCACACACAGGATTACAGCCTCACACACAGGATTGCAGCCTCCCACACAGGATGGCAGCCTCACACAGGATGGCAGCCTCACACAGGATGGCAGCCTCACACACAGGATGGCAGCCTCCCACACAGGATTGCAGCCTCCCACAGGATTGCAGCCTCCCACAGGATTGCAGCCTCCCACAGGATTGCAGCCTCCCACAGGATGGCAGCCTCACACAGGATGGCAGCCTCCGGCACGGGCTGAGCCACTCCGGGGCCTGCCCTGCAGCTCAGGTCCCCCAGGGCTACTCCCAAGGTTCCTACTTGTTTACTTCCAGAGCCCTTATGTGTTCTAGTGTATAAACATGTTCTACGCTAAGGTCTCACTCAGAGTCACGTGAAAAGTTAAGTGGTTTCAAAACAGCACTGTCTGTTACGGTCTAGGACTGTGTAACTTGGACCAACAAAGGATAACCCCAAAGCAAAATGAAAAGGATCAAGAGCCATGCCCGCTGTACCCCCAAATCCTGGTTTGATGATATTCCTGATCCCATGCTGGTACCTGACTGAGCACGTGGGAGACCCCATGCCACCAGCTGGGGGGACCTAGTGCAGGGCGCCAGGCTCTGCTTCCAGCGTCCGGGGGAAGAGGGGGCTGGGTCTTCTCAGGAGGAGCGGCTGGCTTGGGGGGGGGGGGGCTGGGTCTTCCCAGGAGGAGTGGCTGGCTTGGGGGAGGGCTGGGGGTCTTCCCAGGAGGAGCGGCTGGCGTCTGCTCCCAGCTCCCCACCCCTCCCCCACGCTCCTCAAGGCTTGGAAGAGATCCCCACCCTGCATGGAGCGGGGCACCCTCTGCCTGCTCCCTGGCAGCGTTTCCGAAGCCCCATCAGAGCTCGGCTCTGCGTGGCGGGCCCTGTGCTGGGCGCCGCGCGCCTCATTTACGAGACAGTTACAGGGGAGCGGAGGGGGCAGGGCGCCACACACGGCCAGAGCTTTTATCTTGGATGTTACAAAGAGGTCCCCTGGCCGGGGGCCAGCGTGGAGTTACAGGAATATGAGAGGCAGACGTGTGCATTCTGTCGCCCGGCGCCAGGCCCTCCGGGCCGCCGCCCACTCCGGGACAGCCTGTGGGCCGGCCGATTCTGAGCAGGGCCTTGGGGGACACAGAAGAGCTGCGCTGTGCTCCCCCTCCCAAAGCCGAGTTAGGAACGCAGGCCCAGGGACTGCCTGGAGTGGGCCCCACCCCCGGCCCTCCAGACTAATTCCCCCGGCTTGGGATTGTTCTAGAACATTTTAGGGAATGCTAACCTTTTCCACTGGGAGACAAAATGCGTTCCAGGCCTCTCTTTTTTTAAAGTAAAACTGCAGCGTCGAGTGTCTCCCTCAGATGTGGCCTTGTCCTTGTGAGCTTTTTGACGCATGGTCTGAGGATTTCAGGGCAGCCACGTGTGGGGCTGAGAATGCGCCCTCCCCCTCCGGACCGCAGACGCAGATGTGAGCGAAGGGCCGTGTCTAGTGCCATCTCCCCCGGGTCCCCCGTGGTCAGCCCAGTGGGATGTGCCCAGCCCCGCGTCCAGCGCGCAGCGCCGTGCCCGCCTGGTCTGGAACGTCATCCAGGGTAGCCATACCCACGGAGGTTCATGGAGGCTGTCCGTGGGTTCTATAACCGTGGCAGCGTGGCAGCGTTGGGCATAGCCTTGGGTCTGGGGCAGGGGATGTACGAGTAAACACAGTGGAAATAGAAAGAGGGAGAGAAAGGAACCAAGGGATTTGCAATTCGTTTGTGCAGCCACATAGTCCAAAGTCGCTCCCATCAGAATTTCAGGTCTTCCAGCATGCACCGCAGACGCCTCTGCTTGGGTGACTAATGGAGCAGGATGACTGGGTCCCATCTCCATGGTAACCCCGATCGACTTCTCACCTGGGGAAGGCCAGGAGGCGGTGCTGGTGGCGGGTCGCACCGCTCTCCAGCAGCAGGGCTGGCACTGAGGGTGGCCTCCATGGTTCCTTCCTCTGTGCTGGGGGCGTTGGAGTGGTGGAATCCCTTCCTCCTCCCCTCCCAAGAGGAGATGGGTACCAAACCCAGGCCTCGCCACAGACCCACGCCAGCCCTCTTCCTGTCTGAAATGCCCTGAGCAGTCCCGTCTCGCTTGTCCGAGTCCTTGCTGCCCCTCGTCCTGACCCCACCCTGTTGGGCTACAGTTTCCAGCAATTTCCTGTCTGTGCTTAGCCAAGAGTGGAAACAGCTGCTCCCAGAGAAGGAAACAGCGAAGACGCCGGAGAGAAGGCTGTCGTGTTCATCTCCGCTAAATTAAAAGCTGCCCTGGAATGGGGGTGCATTTCATCTGAAGAGCTGTTGCCATTAGAACCATTTTCCTGTAAAATCCTTGCCTTTTTCCCAGGTCCCAGCCTCCCCCTGTGTTTACGCAGCCAGCGAGGTCGGTGATGGGGATGGCCAGAGTTGGGGCGTCCACAGCCATGCACGGCCACCCGCTGGCCTTCTGCCGCAGACGCTGAGCAGGGCTGGGAGGCTTCTCTGAGCCGGGCCGGCAGCCCTCTGCTTCCCAAGAGGCCCGAGAGGTTCCCAGGAAGGCTCTCCTCACGGAGGCAGCGGGCTGCCCCCTGCCCGGGATCTTTGTTGCTTGTGTGCTGGCCAGGACGTGCCGAGCGTGGACCCTGGGCGCCCACTGCCGGAGCCGTGCGGGTGCTGGCTTCGAACCCACACCACACCTTTGCAGATGTAGGTGTGCTCTGTGAACTGGATGGGGATCCATGCAGAGCAGAGGAGGGGCGGGAGGGCCGAGGCTGGCAAGGCGCGCACACCCGAGGCTGCTGTCTGTCCTTCCGAAGTCAGGAAGGACACACAGGAGCCTTGCTCCTGACAGGCCTCCATCTCAGACCTGTGGCCTGGGTCTGCTCGGTAGGGCAGCCCGGGCAGCTGGCAAACACCAGCAGCAAGCAGCCCGCAGCTGCCATGAAGGCCAGGAGGGGCGGCCAGGTGAGTCAGGAAGACCAGGGGGCTCCTGGGCAGATGAGCAGCTGCTGGGACCCAAAAAATGGTCTTGGCGAGACCAGGGCTCTCCCAGCACCTGGAGGCCGGCCTTGTCCTGGGTGCCAGTGACTCCTCGTGCAGGGTGGGAGGGCAAGCGGCATGGAACCCGGGGAAGTTCTCAAGGTGGCGTCTGCTGAGTTGGGGAGAGCCAGCTAGGCAGACGGCGTAGGCTGTGTGGGGTGGGCGTGGCTCTGCTGGACTGTGGGCATGGTTTGTGAGGGTGGGCGTGGCTCTGCTGGACGGCATGGTTTGTGAGGGTGGGCGTGGCTCCGCAGGACGTAGGTGTGGTCGTGCCAGGTGGGCGTGGCTTCGCAGAGCCGAGGGCATAATTTGTGAGGGTGGGCGTGGCTCCGCAGGACTGTGGGCGTGGCCTTGCAAGGCGGGCGTGGCTCAGCAGGACCCTGACTATATCACAGCATGCAGACTCCTCCATCCACCGAGCCAGGCTGACTCTCGCCAGCCCGTTGTCCACTGGCCCTGGCCCCGACTGCTGACGGCCAAGGCTCTAGAGAAGCAGCATCAGGGGTGCTCCTACTGAGGGTGGCTACCGCTGAAGAAAGTGGGCTTCAGGAAGGTTCTCGGAGAGGCCTGGCTCAGAAAGATGTGGCCTAGGCACGGCTGTGGAACCAGGGTTCGCAAGCAGCTGAACAGAACGTGCAGCAGTCAGAGCCTGGGCTGAGAAGCTTGCCTCCCTCCCCTAACCCTGGCCGGTGATGCTCCTCATGCCCATTGATGGTCGGGGGTTGGTACAAGGGTGACCGCTCCATTCTTAGCCACTGCGTTTCTGCTTTAGGAAAGAGCCATTTTCCCCTCAAGTGGAATCTAAACTGCTTTCCGCTGCCTTTGTCAACAGACATGGAAATTGGTTGCAGCAGAGATGTTTCCCGTTCATCGTAAAGGTTTTTTTTTTTTTTTTTTTTTTTTTTTTGTCGGTCGTGGGGCTTGAACTCTGGGCCTGGGCGCTGTCCCTCAGCTCTTCAGCTCAAGGCGAGCGCTCTACCACTTGAGCTACAGCACCACTTCCGGTTTTCTGGTGGTTTATTGGAGATAGGAGTCTCACGGTCTCTCCTGCCCGGGCTGGCTTTGAACCGCGATTCTCAGATCTCAGCCTCCTGAGTAGCTAGGATTACAGGCGTGAGCCACCAGCGCCCGGCTTCATCGTAAAGGTTTTGGAGTGGCGTTGTATATTAATCCACAACTCCCACCAACCAGAACACTGCAGTCAAACACACAGCAAATTAAACTTTATTTCCCTCGTGATTTTGAATTTTGAGACTTCCCAGTCTCTCTCCTGAGTGCAAACACTGTATTTGAACTTTAGGGGAAAAAACCACAAAAATCCCTTCTTCCTCTTTTGAAGACTAGAAATACTGAATTACTGGAAAGTGTATAAATGCTCAGACCTGCGTTTCATGTCCTACATTCATCTCTCTCCAGTCTAGGCTAGTTGGGGTTTACGTGAGAACTGGGTAACAGGAAGCACTGGGGAGGAAAGAGCCTTTCTCCTTTTCATTTTCTGTTAATAAGAACCATCTGAAAGTAGCTCAGGGCACATGTTCGGTCTCCAGCCCTTATGCATCAGGCTTCTCAGATGCTGGACGGGAGCTGGATGGACGCATCTTCTGTGCTACCAGGCGTGGAACCCGCAGTGCTCGGCAGCCTCCTGGACTTCACAGTCACGCCGTGGAAGAACGTGACTGCCCTTGCTAGTGACTGCTGACCCGGCAGGTGCACTTCCTGCTCGGAAACCCAAAAGAAGCATGCTGCCAGCTGATGTGGAGGTCAGAGTCTCTTGAGCCATGGGTACCTGTTTTTACAGTTGAGCTGTCTGCGGTGTTGATTGAGCGACTCGTGAGGCGATGTGGATGGCCTCTGTTCCACTCAGGGACGAGGTCCACGCACCTCTTGGGAAGCCAAGAGGCAACAGGGCTGGCTCTGAGCTATGAGTGCAGCCTTGCCTGCCCCCCCCCCCCTCCACCACAGCCTTCTTACTGCCATGCCATGCTTCTGGGACTGGAAAGCAATCGCCAAGCCCGCCTGCTCTTCTGCTCATTGAATAAGGGCTTAGGGGTCAGCCCACGAGAACAGCTAATCTGATTATCCTCGCTGCTGGTGGAGTTTGTTATGAATCTAATTCCCGTGTGGAATGGCCCAGTTCCGGGCCATGTCTCACCCTGCCTGATGGAAGCGTCGCTAGGGCTCTGCTGCATTGGAGGGTTTTGCTTTTCTTTTAACACTGTTTAGACACTAGGATGTTTTGAATTTGTTAAGGCCCAGATTTAAGCTTTAACTTTGAAGCAACCGCAAGGGGCAGGGTATTCAGACCCACTGAGGGTGTAGCAGGACGACCTGAGACAGAGCTGGCCTTGAACCCTGCCCGGCTGACGAGGCCAAAGGCCACCAGCACAGTTCCTTGAGCTTTCTTGTGCCTCACCAGGTACCGATGCTTCACAAGACGCCGTGAGGAATTACTGAGCTAATACAAGGGACATCCGGAGAGTTACCCACTGCAGGTCCTCGCTCTTCCGGGAGCATGCAGCTCTCTGATGCAAGCTCGCAGCTCTGTGCTGAGCGTTCAGAGGCCGGGGCGCCCCGTGTTGCACGCTTAGCTGGGGAAGGCCTGGCGTGCCCAGGCGGGCGCCCTGCAGCCCCGGGCTCACTCTGGAGCACCGCAGGCCCCGCTGCTGCCTTGCCTCTGCGGCACTTGCTGCCCTTGCCCTGCCTTTTCTCCTCTGCCCCCTGCAGACCCCTGCTCAAACGCCGTCTTTGTTGGGTAGGTTTTGCTCAGCCTGGGAGCCCTCATCTGTCTCTCTCTGCCCCCGCCTCAGCATCAGCACTGGGAAGGCCTTGATTCTTTCACTGCTCCACCCCATGCCTAGTAGGCATGGGGAAGATGGGTGCTCAGAACAGTTCACACCATGTACACGGCAGCCTGTGCAAAGGCCCCGCGGCCAGGAATGCACCAGGCACCTCAGAGACTGTTACGGTGACAAACACAGACTCCGAGACAAAGGCACCGTGCTCGTCTCCTGCACGTGGCCCCTGGACCGGGGTGGCAGCCTCCTGGGGCTGGTTCCCCTTTAGGTGCTTGGCGGGGGGGGGGTGGGGGGGGGAGGGGGGAGGGCTACCTCCCGCTTACCTCTTCCAGCATGGGAAGCTGCTGGGATTCCTTGGCCTGTTCCTTCCCCTTACGCCAACAGCCTCTCCTCCTCTTCTCCGAGGCCGTCACAGGGATGCGAGCCCCAGTGGTTCTGGGCTCCTCCAGGGCCAAATGTCTTGCCTTCCCCGGAACTAACAAGTCAGACGCTCTTCTCAGAGCCCGGGGCTTGAACTGGTGCAGTGACACCCAGAAGTGGAGCACAGAATCCCGAGGGGCTGACAGCAAGGCAGGAGAGGACGTGTGGATCGGGACTGCACGAGGCCGCAAGAGCCTGGAGCGGGAGTGGCATCTAGAGGGAGACGCTGTCGGGCTTCTTAACAGCATGGCGTTACCCGCCCCCCATGCACGTGTGAGTGGTGCTCACTTTTGTACCGTGCATGCGCACAGACGCTCAGGTGACATGTCAGACCTGGGATCTCGGTTCTGCGGTTCTCAGCGGCCTGGTGTTTTCCTGCTTTCTTGGACAGGGTCCACGGGACTCATTCTGTCATTCTGATTCCCAGGAGGCCCGTTTGGTGTCTCCAAGGGCGTCTGGGCACTCTGGGAAGGTCTGTCCCCTCGCTTTACCCCGACTCCGCCCCCAGGAGGGTGTGCCTCCCCTCCTCCCCCCCCCCCCACTGGGCCCCTGGGAACTGCACGCAGCAGAGAGCAGTGTCGGGCAGCATTTCCAGGCCAGCAGACGCCCTGGGGTCAGTGCTGCGCTGCGTGCTGTCCACCGCCTGCCTGCCCTGCGTGAGGAGCTGGGATCTTTATTGCATTTAATTTGAAGTGCTTTAAATGTAAATGGCCACCTGACACTGTTGGCCAACTCATTCACGGAACAGTATGCCCCGGGGAGCGGGGACACGCCGAGGCTGCCGGACCGGAGGACACGCGCAGCACCGGGAAGGGACCGAGCAGCTGTGAACTTCCCATCCGCGCTCAGGGTTTTGGACACGCCGCACAATGCCTCTGAACCCAGGTTTCAGGTTGATAATGGTCTCGGGGGCGCGGAGGCGACCCCTCACGGGGACAGGGAGACCATTTTCCTCTCAGTTGCTTAGAACGGCTGCAAACCGGCAAAACTCAGACCCATTTCTGTTTCTCCCACGGCTGACCCCCCCACCCCGCCCATGTGTTGCCACACGTCACGCGGAACGGCGTGACGGTCAGCGGGACGCAGTTCTGGGCCACGCGGTCTGAGTCACTCAGTGAACATGCTGATGGCGTAGCTGCTGCGTGCGGCCCGGCGCGATGCCGGAGAGACAGAGCTGGGGCCTCGAGCTAAGCGGGAGCGCACGCTGAACAAACGGTTCCTCATCTGTTTATTTTGAATCCTTCCTTTGAATGTTAGAGTTTGTTTCTAATGTTCGCAGAAGTCAGAGTTAGTCGCCTGGGTGTGCAGTGCAGTGGTGGGCAGCCTCACACTCCATCACGGCGTGATCTGAAGGCTTCCTCATGAATCACTTTTTACCTCGGTCTCTCTCCTTTGTCTTTCGCGTAGCAGTTTTACTGAGCAGTAAAGCTTCACACGGCTTGCTCCGTGTAAAGTGGGTTTGGTAGTCTGTTACAGAGGTGTGTAGCCAGCAGCCCAGCGAGTTAGCACGTTTCTGTGCCTTGGCAATCTCTGCGCCTTGCCTGGGCCACCGCCAGCTCTTCTCCGTGCCTGCGTCCCCCTCCCCACCCCCTGCCACTCACCCCCCTCATGGGTGTCTGTGACTGTCTCTTGGTGTTACCTTTTTAGGTTCATGCATGTTGTAGCAGACACTAGCCCTCCGTTTACGCGACTGTTGCATAATGTCCCACTGGACTTTACTCTCTATCTACCCTTTCATGAGTCGATGGACGTTTCGGCTGTCTTCACTTTTTGGCTATTGTGAACCATGAATACTCAGTGTACACGTTTTTTTCGAGCATGATGTCGTTTCTCTTGGCCTGTGTCTGGGGCTGCAGGGGTGGCAAGGTGGCCCTGTGGCTACACGGCTGAGGGACTGGAAAGTCTGTCGTTGTGCCATGGTATGTTGCCACCAGCCGAATGTGAACACTTTGGTTTCTCTGCTTCCTGTTGACGAGGTACACTAGTGGGTATGGAAAACTCTCACTGTGGTTTTGAACTGTGTCTTCCCAAGGGTTAACGTTGAGCGTATTCCCAGCGCATGTGCTCATAGGCTGTTCATATGTTTTCCTTGGAGAAATGTCTGTTCAGATCCTTTGCTCACTGCATAATTGAGTTATTTGTCTTTTTCCCTCCTATCTTTCAACTTGGCCTGCGCAGGATGCTGACATGCTAGCCGGTGATGAGCAAGTGTGGAAGGAAGTCCGAGCATCGCTGAAGAAGATTGAGGAACTGAAGGCCCAGTGGCGTATCCTCTTGCTGTGGCAGGGCCGGACTCTTGGGATTGCTTGGTTATTGCCTGGCTGTTGGGGTAACGAGGACAGTGGCAGGGTTAGACCTCTCCATAAGTCTTCCTCGGTGTCCTGGCCTCAGGCTGCATCTCTGGACCCACCCCGTTGTTTGGAAGATTGTTGTAAGATCATCAGGAGAGCCTTGCCACCAGTAGTTAACGTGGCCTAGTTGTAGTAGGAGAGGTGGCAGTAGTTTCTTTATGTGTAAATGGTAACAAACTCCTATATTCCCTTCCTCTCCTATTCACCTTCATTCTCAAGAGCATAGAATCCTTGTGACCTAATAACATGGACACCCGGACCCAGGAGACTGACCGTACAGCAAGAGAATTCCGCACAATAAATTCTCTTAGCATAAATGGTGAGGAACACGGGCGGGTCAAAGTTCAGCATGGGAGCAGCACATGGTGGAGGTCTCTGGAAAGGCCCCTGGTGCTTGGCCATGTTGATGGTGTGTTGAGTCGGGCCAGCGTCGGCACAGGCCAACACCGAGGAGGCCGCTGCCAGGAGAGGGCAGAGTGTGCAGCAGGCGCCATGCTACAAAAGAGACTTCAGGATGGAAAAACAGTAGCCAGTGCTCATCAGACCCTGGAGCTAATTGTACTGTAGACATTAAGAAAATCTACAGTGGGGTGGGATTTTTTGATGATTATGAGGGACAGGGACAGTCGGTAGGTGGATGTTTCCACTTTTAAAGGTAAAGTACATCATTTCACAAATCTGTTATCCAGTGAGCTAGTTGGCAGTCTGACTTGAGGATATAGAGTTGGTCAACAAGGAACATAAAAGAAAACTGAGCACCTGGATCCTGTCTAGATCCACTAAGCAGGTGTGCCAGAGCGCTGGGGGCTTTTTCATAAGGTGTGTACTTAGATTTCACAAAGGAGTTTGAAAAGCGGTGAAGAAGGTTGTATTAGGTACCAGCAGACCAGATGTCCTCCGGAGGGGTCCGATCGCCACAGTGAGAGAATGAAGCCAGTTAGTTGCTGTCACCATGACTGTCCCCACACCAGGCTGGGTCAGCCTGGGATTCAGCACCTGTAGTGAGAGTCAAAGGCCCAGGCTCATCAATCCCAGAGGAGTGTGGAAAGTGGACAGGGTGGCAGAGAGTACACCCCAAAGGAGTGTGAATGGAAAGGGGGCAGAGAGTAGACTGGAGACTCAAGAACCCGGCAGACTCCTGGAAGTTTGAAGGGTAGCTGAGCTTTAAAACGCATATAAAATTTTCTGTTTCAGTCTAGAAGTTCAGGTCTGTAAATATGCATAAAGCTTAACAGCAGAACATGCGAAGGAATTATTGGGCTGTGATAAGTAGCAAAATGTAATAAGAATATGAAAAACAGTTGTGATCATGGACTGCAGAGATGTAGATCACAAAATAAGATTAATAGCACTGGTGCTGGTGGCTCACACCTGTCACCCTAGCATCCTACTCAGGAGGCTGAGATCTGAGGATTACGGTTCAAAGCCAGCCTGGGCAGGAAAGTCCATGAGACTCTTATCTCCAATAAACCACCAGAAAACTGGAAGTGGCGCTGTGGCTCAAGTGGTAGAGTGCTCACCTTGAGCTGAAGAGCTGAGGGACAGCACCCAGGCCCAGAGTTCAAGACCCACCACCAACTGACAAAAAATGAAGAGGAGGAGGAGGAGGGAGAGGAAGAGGAGGAGGGAGAGGAAGAGGAGGAGGAGGGAGAGGAAGAGGAGGAGGAGGAGGGAGAGGAGGAGGGAGAGGAGGAGGAGGGAGAGGAGGAGGAGGAGGAGGGAGAGAAGGAGCAGGAGGAGGAGGGAGAGGAGGAGGAGGGAGAGGAAGAGGAGGAGGAAGAGGAGGAGGAGGGAGAGGAGGAGGAGGGGGGGAGGAGGAAGGAGCAACTGTGCAGTGTGGGAGGATAGGAGTCAGGCTAACTAACGGTGAGGGGAATCTGCCCCGCAGAGGGAGGAGTTGTGTCAGCAGGAGGCATGCCGTGCAGAGGAAGCGTGCCAGCTGTTTGTAGGAGAGCAGGGGAGCGTGTTGAGCGCTGGCTTCCATGAGCAGGGGAGCCGCGGCGTGTGCAGACGATCGGGGTTCACTGGTGAGAGCACACTGCAGCCTGGGAATAATGGGATTAGGTGAACAAGCACTCTGGTCTGATTCCCAGGCATGCCGGCTCCCTTTTCTCTTTTCCGCTAACCTTGTGGTCATCGGAGCATGCCCAGAGGAAAGGGGTCTGTCCTGGCACCCCTGTGCTCTGTCTCTGGCCCCACATCTGGTGGAGCGCACCCTCTGACTGGAACAGAGTGACTGGTAGCCCGCACTTCACAGGTGCCAGGGACTAAATTCTGAGCAAACACACATTGGCATTCGCGTGGGGGAAAAGCCTCTTAGTGAACATTATTCCATTTCTTTGCTCACTGGGGTGTTGTGCAGGAAAGGTTTGCCAAGAGACGGGTGCCAGTGTTGTTCAGGAAGCCTGGCATCATGCTCTCCAGCTGGTGGGGAGTTGCGGTAGACGAGTTCTGTGCCTGGCTGCAGAATGTCACATCTGGTTTCAGTGCTAAGCCTTGTCACCTCAAACCCCTTTCGAAAGAGTGGGAGCACCTAGAAATGAAAGACAGGTAACAGTGCAGCCCGATATTAACGTAAGGCGCGTCTGCCGCGGGAGTGGCTGGGGCTGTGCGGCGGCAGTCACTCCGGACCGTTCGCCAGGTCTAACCCTGCGGTGAAGCCACCGAGGTGAGCCGGCAGTCTGTTCCAGAATCAGTGTCCTGCCCGGGAAACGGCCCCTGCAGCCTCTGGGGACACGCTCGGCCACGTGGACACCTCACCTGACGGACACGGAGGCTCCTCGCGCTCTGACTGTTCTCTGCACACAGCCCTTTGCCTCCGTAGGACTGTGGTGCTTGGGGCTCCCAGTGTGGTATGCGGGGCCTGTGGGAGGCAGCGCATGATTCCACAGCCAGCAACGCCCGGCGGCAGGGAGGCCCGCACCGGGTCCGCGTCGCTCTTCTCTGTACCCACGGCTGAGGGCTCCCCCTCCCCCACGACCCTCGGAGCACTGCCGCGATCGCGACCCCTCACAGACACCCCTCATTCCACTCACCGCGACCCGCAGCGTGTCCAAGCACCTTGACCACACAGCTGGCTGAGGGAACCAGCATCATCCGCCCTCAGACTACGCCACGGCTGCTGCAGCTGAAATGTTCAGACACTTCCCCGGTTGCATCCGGACGGGGCCGCGCCACCCTGGCCGGCGTGGAGCGAGGCTGGTTCCCAGCCAGCCTCCCCTCGGCCTCCATGGAGTGGAAGGTGTGCGTGCCCATGCAGTCCACAGGCTGGACGCCAGCGCCTCCTGCGGCAGCCTCCGCCCTCTGACGGACGGCCTCGGTGAAACAGAGGGAATGCTGGATGTGTTGGTGCACTATCACCAGAGAGAGAGAGAGAGAGAAAGCGAGAGAGAGAGAGAGAGAGAGAGAGAGAGCACAGGGGCTGAGGGCGGGCTCCGGGCTCCTCGCCCTTCTCTTTGTTCACAGTTTGTCCTCATAAGACATAATTTTGGATTGGGGTTTGCTTCACTTTTGCCTAATAATTTTTTAAAAACAAATACAAATCGGTGCAGCAGCAGCTGGTCGGGTGCAGGCGGTGGGTTGTGTGTGTTTGGATGCGTGTGTGCCCGAGACTCCAGCACCATGGCGACGAAGGGGAGGCCTCTCCTGTGCCGTGGAAGCCTCCGGAGCCGCCCTCGTCCAGCATCACATGGGGCGCAGATGCTGACAAGAGTAAATCACGTTAAACCGAACAAGATCGTTGGTCCTAAAAGTTGAATGAACAGCCTCCTTCACTTCATGGCCAGGCTCAAGGAGAATGTGTGCCGCCAGCGCCGTTCTTTGGGAAGGTTGAGCCCAGAGCACAGGCCCGGATGGAGATGGTTTATTGATGTCAACAGAATTTACCTCACCAGGCCGCCGCTTAAATGTGCCTTTGGGGCGCGTGCACGCGGCGGCGCAGGCTCCCCTCCGTGCAGGAGCTCGTCAGCCTCCACAGAACCTCATTTTACTTTAGCTTTTCCTCGGTGGAGACAGTCCTTAACGAAGGGTAACGCAGAGTGGGAGCAGGTTCTGGCCCTGTGCCAGGCGAGCATAAGCAGCAACTCTGAGCGGCTCCCGGACCTCAACATCTACCAGCTCAAGGTGCTGGACTGTGCCATGGACGCCTGCATCCACCTGGGCCTCCTGGAGGAGGCGCTCTTCTACGGCATG
This sequence comes from Dipodomys spectabilis, assembly GCF_019054845.1. NCBI lineage: Eukaryota > Metazoa > Chordata > Mammalia > Rodentia > Heteromyidae > Dipodomys > Dipodomys spectabilis. Next base: position 6,609,658 of record NW_024870965.1, on the reverse strand, counting down.
CGCACTATGGAGCCCTACCGGTGAGTGCAGCCCCCCGCGGGGGGGGGGGGGGGGACGGGGCCTGAGAGCCAGCCTGACTCTTCACCCACGCGCGCATCTGTCACCAGCCCCAGAGCTCTTCCCGTGGATCGCCACCGTGGGTGGGCACTGGCTATGGGTGCGCACCGTGGGGCCACCTGTGACCCTGGAGCCTGCTCAGAGCCTCATCCAAGCAGGGAAGGAGCTGTCGAGAGTTCTCTTCCCTCCTTTCCCTTCCATTTCCTCCACGCCCCTTCCCCGTCTCTGTTCTCTCTCTTCTTTCTTCGCCTCTCCCGCCCCCTCTTTACCCCTCTTCTGTTCCCTTCCCTCTTGGTTTGCTTGCCTCTCTTTCTGCCTCTTCTTTTGAGGCAGGGTCTTACTCATGGCCAGGCCGAGTGGGGTCCTGTGCCTCCCGTGTCAGCCTGCACGTGCGGATGACAGGTGTACACGGGCAGTGGTGCCGTGTGCAGGCCTGGCCCCAGCTCTTCCAGGCTGCTGGGGATGTTGCTCCTAGACATTCTGGGAACTCAGGAGCTTGAGCAGAGGGCAGCGTTGAGGCGGAGTGCCGCCAGCCTGGCGCTGCGGAGGTTGGAAGAACATAGTTGTAGGAGTTGGAAGGAAGGAGAGGCACGGAGACAGAGGAGCTGTGTGTGCGGCTGGCCTCCCCGTCTCGGCCATGGAGCCTGGGAAGCGCTTGGGCATGGAGGGGCTGTTCTCAGAGAGATGGCCGCCATCCTGAGGAGAGCCGGGCTCCCAGCTCAGCCGTCCGTGGACAGCCTGCTCGCCCAGCAGGTGCGTAGGGGCAGCCCAGTCCAGACATGCGCAGGCAGCCTGGACAGATCTGCACGCGGGAGCGTCCAGCAGAGCAGGGATGCCAGGTAGGCGGAGCCCAGGCTGCTCCCACCTCCTGGAGGAGGAGCTTCTCGAGGCTGGGGGACATGCTCCCAGGACCAGCGGCAGCAGAGGTGGGCCTGGGTGCAGCTAGCTAGGCCTGTGGTCTGGAGCAGGCCCGGCCGTGAGCGTGGTGCAGGCAAAGGGTGCGAGGGCGTGGCCGGGAGCAGTGGCGCGGCGTGCCCTTGCGTGTGTTCAGGCTTCGCGGGCAGCGGCTGCGTCGGCTGTGGTGGAATCCGCAGTTCTGGGATCCAGCCTGTGAGTCGGCCTTGATCAGATGCCCAGCAGGGGCCTCGGGGTCAGACCGGAGTCTTTCCGGTGAGCAGAGAGACGTGCTCAGTGTGGCCTGTTCTCCACGCAGATGGGCCAGGTCCCCAGAGGCGGGGTGTCACCAGGAGAGATGGCGAGGAGCACCAGGCTGGCAGGCAGGAGGGCACCCCGCAGGCTGGACGCGGCTGCAGGTGGAGAGAATCCTCCATCCTGCTGGTTGCCAGCCTCCCATTCCCGGCTGGTGCACCCCACAGCCTCCCTGCCCGCCTCCCCTCCCACCCGGGACACCCTGCCAGGCTGTGCCCACGCGCGGCCGTGCAGTAAGGATGGCAGCCTGCCGGGACGCCCAGGCGCGCGCTCCTTCGTGGCCGGCAGCGTGGCTGGCTTCCGCTGCTGCGTGCTTGATGTTCGCAGGTCCCACCCAGTCCTCCCCCTGACGCCGCATCCCAGGCCTCCCTCGGTTCCTCTTCCTGCTGCAGAGTGCTCTGCAGTGCGCCCCCGCCTGCTCTGACTTGTAGGAGAAACGCCATTGTGATCCAACCGCTAGGAGCAGCCAGGCGCGTCCCCCTGGAAGCAGGGGCTGCGTCCACGTGGGTCAGGTGCCTGCAGGTCTCTTAACAGTGTTGGGGAGGAGGCGCAGTGTGGAAGCTGTCTGGGTTCCCATCCCCTGTGGGTGAGTGGGGAGCGCACGGTGCCTGCTGCCCGCTGCCTGCACGCCGCCCTGGGCCGCGTGGGCTGGGCTCATCTTCAGCCAGGGACGTAGGTGGTCCGCTCGGCCTGGATTTGCCATCACTGCTTTCCAGGGTGAGTATGCTGCTCACCACGCCCAGGCCGAGGCCTCAGCTTCCGTGAGTGCGCCACCCCTCCCCCGGGCCGCACCGTCCCTGCTCGCCGTGGAGGACTCCCTCTTCCTACCGTTCTGTCGTCCAGTTTCAGTAGGTTTTCCCGGTTTTTAGGATGCAATATAATACTATTGCTTTCACAAAACAGGTTAGAAATGGGTTCGTCAAACTTCTGATCATTAGTAGTACCTCCTGAGAGGGTCTGTGTGCAAATCCACAATTCTGCTCACGGTGAGTGCCCTTTACCAACCTGAAGATAGTTCAGAGAGAACTCGAGACACATCTCAATTCTAAAATGAGTCAGGTGCCAACAGTTAGTTGCCAATTGTTTTTTCTTAGAATTTGGGGTGCGCTTTCCTCCTAGAGATAGTGCCACAAAGCATGGGAATCCTAGCATGGCCAGAGCTCCACCCCCCTGCATCTCACCAATTCCTGCAGGGCAGGAATTGAACACAGGTTATCTTTAAATTATGTGGCATGTTAGCTTAAATAAGAATTAAGTTTGATTCTTTTTAAAGTGTGATAGATGCAGAATCCTTTTGGATCTTAAGGTGACTCTCAGAACATGGACACGCTGTTACTATAGACAGTTCCCCCCCCTCCCGGGTACCCTCCTCCTGGGTACCCCCCCTCCCGGGCACCCCCCCTCCCGGGAACCCCCCCCCCCACCTCCCCACGACCAGAAGGCCGCCTAGGCTGCACAAGAAACCGTCACTGCTCCTTAGCACCAGTTGGACCAGGTGCTTCTAACAGTGGCCGGTGAGGCCCGTTCCAGATCCAGACTCCCGCAGAGGGACGAAGATCACCCTCACCTCCAAATACCTATGACCCAAAGATCACCAAGGTGAGAGACTGCTTTCCTGAAATTTCCTTTGCTGTGAGTGGCCACTCTGCACACACCCCAGCACCGCTCCTGACTCAGCCTCTTCCTAGAGTCTGCGAGCAGGCCGGGGTTGCCAGTGCCGCTCACCGCGGGCGGGCCGGGGTTGCCAGCGCCGCTCACGCGCACGACATGCTTCTGGTCAAGCCCATGACAGTATTTCCTCAGCGACTCCTTTCCCTCCTCCTTTCCCCTTCCACAGCTCCTGCGGCTCTTCCACTTAGCCCCCCTTCCCCCTCCGCAGAGTTCTTGGGAGGCTCAGCCCATCCGGCAGTTACACTTACTTAGCATGGTGAAAAATGGGGAGCAGAGGGGAGCCAAGATTTCTCCTTAATAGTCACAAAGAAGGGAAGTGGGGATCCTTCTCTAGCCTGTGGTTTGTACTTTTCTTTTTAAACTTTTCAGTGGAGTAGAAGCACCTGTCAGCTCCTCAGCACCAGCCTCTTACTCTTTTTTTTTTTTTTTTTGCCAGTCCTGGGGCTTGTGCTCAGGGCCTGGGCGCTGTCCCTGAGCCTCTTTTGCTCAAAGCCAGCGCTCTACCACCTGATCCACAGCACCACATCTGGCTGTTTTCTATGTCTGTGGTACTGAGGAATGGAACCCAGGGCTTCATGCATGCAAGGCAAACACTACCACTGAGCCACTTTCCCAGCCCCAGCCTCTTAATCTTAACTGGAATGTATTTGAGCTCATGAATATACCATAAACTTGAGATCTATCCCGTGTCGTCGCCATTCATCAGTGATGCAGACAATGCTGTGATTAACGTCTCTGTACTTGATTCTCTGTGTACGGATGCAGTTGGATCCATAAAGTCCTTATGACACGTGTCTAAATGCCAGCTTGCTACATCATAAGGTTTGCTTGTTTTTCACTGTGGTGTGTTAAATTGTACTTCGTAAGGATTTCCTCGTGACATTTCCACTCATGTATATCATGTATTTTGATTACGCTCACTCTCTGTATTACTCTTATCCCTTACTCCTCTTCTCCCTTTTCCCTAGCCCTCCTACTTCCTTAACAATCCTCCTTTTACTTTCATGACATTCTTTTTATTTTGTTTCCTCTTAGCTCTGGCAAATGATAGAAACCAAGTGCTACTTGGCTTATTTCAAGCAGCGCAGTGATCTCCAGTACTGCCCATTTCCCAGTAAACAATATAATTTCATCCCCTTTAATGACTAGGTAAAATCCCTTTGTATACATTATGCCATGTTTTCTTTATCTATCTGTCCATTGATGGCTACCTAGGCTGGTTCCATAATTCAGCTCTTGTGAATAATGCTGAGATAAATGTGGGTGTGCACGTATCCCTGCGGTAAGCTGACTTTAATTCTTTATAGTACAAACCAAAAGTGGTATCGATGGATTATATGGGAGTTCTGTTTTCAGTTTTTAAGGAGCTCCATATTGCTTTCCGTCGAGCCACGGTGAGGGGGCTGGTGGTCCCTCCCACCAGCAGAGGCCAGAGCTCCTTTTACTCCACCTTCTGCCCTGCGTTCTTGTTGCCACTTTCTGCATAGTAGCCATTCTGACTGGAGTTATTTGCATTTCCTTCATGGCTAAGGATGTTGAATTTTTTTGCATATATTTATTGGCCATTTGTACTTTTTTCATTTTTTTCATTTTTACTTCTTGATTTGAAATGTATCTGTTCGGTTCCTTTGTACATCTATTGATTGGATTTTATTTGGGCATTTTGTGTCTTGAGATCTTTAGATATCAATCGTCTGACAGATGACTATGTGGAGAAAATACAGCCTATTCTGTAGGCTGTCTTTTCAATTTGACGCAATCCTTTTATCAGTCCTTGCTCTTATTGCCTGAGCTATTGGGGTCCTTTTCAGAAAGCTTCTACCCCTATATCCTGAAATGTTCCTCTTAAGTTTTCACCTAGTAGCTACAAATTCTCAAGCCTTACGTGAAGTTTCGCATCCATTTTGAGTTGACTTTTTTATAGGGTGAGAGATGGAATCTACTTTCAGTCTTCTATCTGTGGCTATACAGTTTCTCTGCACCACTATTGAAAGGAACTTCACAGCGTCTGTCTTGGATATCCTTGTCAGGAATCAGATGGCTGTAGTTGCTCAGCCTTCTTTCTGAATCTTCTGTCAATCTATGTACCTTGTTTCATTCCAGTACTACGCTTTTTTTCTTACTATGGCTCTACAGTATACTTTGAAGTCAGGTATTATAATGCCTCTAACACTGCTCTTTATGCAAAGGATTACTCTTGGTATTCGAGGTTGTGAATGTTCCCATATGGACTTTAGAATTGATTTTTTTTCTTATTCCTATGGAAAAAAATGTCGTTTGGATTTCGATGGGAATCACATTGAACCTTATTGCATTGAACCAAATTGCTTTTGGTAGCGCGCCCATCTTATAAATATTTATTTTGCAGATTTGTGACTGTTTCAGGTCGTTCGCTCTTGTCTGTCTTCTTCAGCTTTTCGTTGGTGCCTTGTAGTACATCTTTGCTTAAGTTCATGCCTCAGTATCTTTAGACACTTGTAATTTGTTGTTGCTGTATAGAAAAGCTCCTCGTTTTTGTTTGTTAAATTTGTATCCTGCTACTTTGCTGAAAGCATATGAGCTTTAACCCTTTTACTAGAGCGTTTAGGGTCTTTTAAGTATAAGATCATATTACCTACAAGTAGGAATAATTTGACTTCTTTATTTTTTTAATTTTTTTCTCTTGCTTTATTGCTAGGGCTACCAGTGGCTCTACTGGGCTTCTGTGGCTTGGTCCTGATATTCAAGGAAATGATTTCAGTTTTCCCCCATTCAGTACAATTTTGGCTAGAGATTTATTACATGTAGTGTTTATGATGTTGAAATGTAAAAGTTCTGTTCCTAGATTCTTTAGGGCTTTTATCATGAAAAGTTGCTAGATTCATAATGCATTGTTAAAAGGCAACTCCCAACTATGTAAAAATAATTTTTGTTCTTGTTGCAAGTTCTGGGGCTTGAACTCAGAGCCTGGGCACTGTCCCTGAGCTTCTTTTTCTCAAGGCTAGGACTCTAGCACTTGAGCCACAGCACCACTTCTGGCTTTTTTTGTTTATGTGGTGCTGAAGAATAGAACCCAAGGCTTCATGCAATGCTAGGCAAGCACTCTACCACTAAGCCATATTTCTAGCCCAAGATAATTAAAAAAAAAAAGTTGTTGGAGTTTGTAAAAGGTTTTTTCCGCACCTATTAGATAATACATATTTACCTACTTACTTGTTGATTGATTTGTGGTACTGGGATTTTCAACTCAGGGCTTTGTGCTTGCAAGACAGGTGCTTTATCTCCAGACTTTTTGCTTTGGCTATTTTTGAGCTGGGTCTCATTTTTTTCCAGGCTATCCTAGACTCTGAACCATTTGTGTTTCCTACTGTAGCTAAGATGATAGGTGTAAGCCAGCATACTCCGTGTGTTCAGCTGAGTTTTGTCTGAGGAACTTTGTTGCCTAGACTTGTCTCAAACCACAGTCCTCCCAATCTCAGCCTCCCACGTAGCTGGGATGAAAGGTCCATATCACTGTGTCCAGCTGTTGGTTGAGTTGAGGTCTCATGAACCCTTTACCTGGACTAGACTTGAACTACAGACCTTCTGATCTGTGTCTTCCAAATAGCTTGGATTAGAGGTGTGGCCATGGATGCCAGGTTTATTGATTTCTGTATGTTAAACCATAGGTGCATGTATATGGATATGTTCATTGACTTCTGTATGTTAAACCATAGGTGCGTGTATATGGATATGTTCATTGATTTGTGTATGTTAAACCATAGGTGCATGTATATGGATATGTTCATTGACTTCTGTATGTTAAACCATAGGTGCACGTATATGGATATGTTCATTGATTTGTGTATGTTAAACCATAGGTGCATGTATATGGATATGTTCATTGACTTCTGTATGTTAAACCATAGGTGCATGTATAGGGATATGTTCATTGATTTGTGTATGTTAAGCCATCCTTGCACTCCTGGACTGAAGTCAACTTGATCATGACGTATGATCTTTTTATATCTGTTACTGAGATCAATTTGTAAACCCTTTATTGGAGATTTTTCCCTCTATGCTCATCAAGGAACTTGCCCTATAGTATTTTTATTTATTTTTTGTTTCTTATCAAGTTTTGGTATTAGGATAATACTAGCATCACAGAATGAGTTTGGAAGTGTTGTTTCCCTTTATATATTGTGAAGCAGGTTGAGAGGCATTGATGTCAGTTTTTTATAGGTGTGTGAGAGTCAGCAATGAGTCCATTTGGTCCTCAGCTTTTCTGAGTTAGAAGGTTTTGTTTTACTATTTAAATCTCATTCCTCATTATTGTTTTTTGTTTTTTTTTTTATTGTAAAGCTACTATACAGAGGGTTACAGTTACATGAGTGAGGTTATGAGTACACTTCCTCTTGAACATTGTTACCCCCTCCATTGTTTTCCCCCTACCATCCCCTCCCTCCCTCCCTTCCCCGAGGTTCTTTTTTTTTTGATTGTGATTAAATGATTACATAATTTCAAAGTCACAAGTTCATTCTAACTTCCCTGGAGCAAATTGTCTACCACAGTCTGTAATATATAACAGTGTTCACATGTTATATACCATATTTGTGATCAGCAGCATGAGGATATTTAGTAGTGGTTCAACCAGATGAGCGGGAGTTCTTTGTTTCTTAAGTCCTGTTAGTTTTGTCGTATCACCTAACCTTTTGGATTTAGCATCCACTTATGAGGGAGACCATGTACCGTTTGTCTCTTCGTTCTTGGCTTACCTCGCTCAACATGATTCCTTCTAGCTCCATCCATTTCCCTGCAAATGCCATTATTTTGTCATTTCTAATGGCTGCATAATATTCCATTGTGTATAGATACCACAATTTTTGGATCCATTCATCTGTGGTGGGGCACCTAGGTTGTTTCCATATCCTAGCTATTGCGAACAGTGCTGCAATAAACACGGAGGTGCACGTGTCCTTGTATATTGGTTCCTGATGTTCAGGGTAGATGCCTAGAAGTGGTATGACTGGGTCGTAAGGGAGGTCAATCTTTAGCTTTCTAAGGACCCTCCAGACTGCTTTCCAAAGTGGTTGTATAAGTGTACATTCCCACCAGCAGTGTAATAGGGTTCCTCTTTCTCCACATCCCCTCCAGCATTTGTCGTTGGCTGATTTGTGGATGTGGGACATTCTGACTGGGGTAAGGTGGTATCTCAGGGTTGTCTTTATTTGCATTTCCTTCACCACCAGGGATGATGAACATTTCCTCATGTGTTTCTTTGCCATTTTTATTTCTTCATTTAGAAGTCCCTCTTTAGTTCCCTTGCCCATTTAGTAATTGGTTTGTTAGGTTTGGGAGGGATTAGTTTCTTGAGTTCCCTGTATATACAGGATGTTAACCCCTTGTCTGATATATTGCTGGTAAATATTTTTTCCCAATTAGTTGGTTGTCTTTCTAGCTTAGTTGCGATAGATTTAGCTGTGCAGAAGCTTTTTATTTTAAGGTAGTCCCATTTGTCGAGTCTCTCTCCAACTTGTTGTGACCCTGGGACTCTGTTCAGGAAGTTCCTTCCTGTGCCTATTAGTTCAAGTGTCTCTCCTACTCTGTCCTGCAGTAGTTTCAGAGATTCAGGTTTAATGTTAAGGTCTTTAATCCATTTTGAGTTGATGTTGGTGCATGGTGATAGGCTGGGGTCCACTTTTAGTTTTCTGCATGTGGCTGCCCAGTTTTCCCAGCACCAGCGGTTGAAGAGGCTGTGTTTCTTCCATTGTATGTCTTTGGCTCCTTTGTCGAATATCAGCTGGCTGTAGGCCTGTGGATTTATATCTGGATCTTCTATTCTGTTCCATTGGTCTTCGGGTCTGTTTTTGTGCCAGTACCATGCTGTCTTTGTGATTATAGCTCTGTAGTAGAGTTTGAAGTTCGGCATGGATAGCCCTCCCATATTGTCTTTATCCCCTAGAATTGTTTTGGCTATTCTAGGTCTTTTGTTGTTCCATATAAATTTTTGGACTGTTTTCTGTATTTCAGTGATGTACGTCATTGGGATTTTAATAGGAATTGCATTGAATTTGTATATTAGTTTTGGAAGTATCACCATCTTTACTATATTAAGTCGGCCTATCCAGGAGCATGGGAGGTCTTTCCATTTCCTAGTGTCTTCTGCAATTTCTTTCTTTAACTTTTTATAGTTCTCATTAAATAGTTCTTTTACATCTTTGGTTAGGTTAATTCCTAAATATTTTATTTTTTGGGAGGTTATTGTGAATGGGGTTGCTCCCTTTATTTCCCTCTCTTCCTGTGCATTATCAGTGTATAGGAAGGCAACTGATTTTTGTGGGTTTATTTTGTATCCTGCTATTTTGCCGAAGTGACTTATGATTTCTAAAAGTTTGGGGATGGAGTTTTTGGGATCGTGGAGGTATAGTATCATGTCGTCTGCAAAAAGGGATAGTTTCACTTCTTCTTTCCCTATGCGGATCCCTTTAATGTCTTTTTCTTGCCTTACTGCCCTGGCTAAGGGTTCTAGGACTATGTTGAAGAGGAGTGGAGACAGTGGGCATCCTTGCCTTGTTCCTGATTTTAGGAGGATTGGTTGTAGCTTTTCCCCATTAAGTATAATATTGGCTATTGGTCTGTCATAAATGGCTTTTATTGTTTTTAGAAATGTTCCTTCTATTCCTATTTTCTCCAGAGCTTTTAGCATGAATGAATGTTGAATTTTATCAAAGGCCTTTTCTGCATCTGTGGCGATAATCATGTGATTCTTGACCTTGGCTCTGTTGATATGCTGGATTACATTTATTGACTTACGTATGTTAAACCATCCCTGTGTCTCTGGGATGAAGCCTACCTGATCATAGTGTATTATTTTTTTTATGTGTTTCTGGATTCTGTTAGCTAGAATCTTGTTAAGGATCTTTGCATCTGTGTTCATCAAGGAGATTGGCGTGTAATTCTCCTTTTTGGTTGGGTCTTTGCCTGGTTTGGGGATGAGTGTGATATTGGCTTCGTAGAATGAGTTTGGGATAGCTCCCTCCTTCTCTGTTTCTCTGAAGAGCTTGAGGAGTATGGGTATTAGTTCTTCTTTAAAGGTCTTATAGAATTCTGCTGTGAATCCATCTGGTCCTGGGCTTTTTTTTGTTGGAAGACTTTTGATAGCTTCCTGTATCTCATTATAGGATATTGGCTTATTTAATTGGTTAACTTCTTCTTTGCTCAGTTTGGGTAACTTGTATTTCTCTAAAAATGCATCCATTTCCGCCAGATTTTCTTCCTTTAGAGAGTATAGCTTTTGAAAGTAGTCTGTTAGAATTGTTTGGATATCTTGGGTACGTGTTGTGATGTTTCCCGTGGCATCCCTAATCCTATTAATATGGGTTTCCTCTCTTCTTTTTTTAATTAATCTTGCCAACGGGCCATCAATTTTGTTTATTTTTTCAAAGAACCAGCTTTTTGTTTGGTTTATTTTGGTTATGGTTTTCTGATTTTCTAATTGGTTAATCTCTGCTCTCAATTTGGTTATCTGGCTTCGTCTAGTAGCTTTAGGTCCCATTTTTTCTTGTTTTTCTAGCTGTTTTAGTTGCAACATGAGATTATTTACTTGGTCTGTCTCCATTCTCTTGATGTGGGCACTGAGGGCAATAAATTTGCCCCTCAGGACTGCTTTTGCTGTGTCCCACAAGTTTCTTTGTGAGGTGTTTTCATTTTCATTGAGTTCTAGGAAATGCTTTATTTCTTCTCTGATCTCTTCTGTTACCCAGGCCTTGTTAAGGAGTGTGCTGTTCAATTTCCATGTATTAGAGAAATTTCTGCGGTATGCTTTGTTATTGAGAGCTAGCTTGATTCCACTGTGGTCAGATAGGATACAGGGGATTATGTCGATCCCTTTGTATTTGCTTAAGTTCCTTGAATGAACTATGGTATGGTCTATTTTGGAGAAAGTTCCATGAGCTGCTGAGAAGAATGTGTACTGTGTTGTTTTAGGGTGAAATACTCGGTAGATGTCAGTTAATTCCGCTTGAAGTATGGCCTCACTTAATTCGGTAGCTTCTTTGCCAATCCTCTGGTTGGTAGACCTGTCCTTTGGTGAGAGTGGCGTGTTAAAGTCTCCTAGTATTATCGTATTGGGATCTATTTTATTCTGTAAGTTTGAGAGCATTTGTTTAACATATCTGGGTGCACCAATATTTGGGGCATATAAGTTGATGATGGTTATATCCTCCTCTTGGATTGTTCCCTTTATTAATATGTAGTGTCCGTCCTTGTCTTTCTGTACTGATTTTAATGAAAAATTTATTTTGTCAGATATCAGGATAGCTACACCTGCTTTCTTATTGGGGGAATTTGATTGGTAGATCCTTTTCCACCCCTTCACTCTGAGTTTGTTTGTATGTTTGGCTGAGAGGTGGGTCTCCTGAAGGCAACAGATGGATGGGTCTTGTTTTCTGATCCAGTCCTCAGTTCGTTTTCTTTTAATTGGCGAATTCAGCCCATTTATATTAAGAGAAAGTATAGAGAGATGCATTGTTGTCCCTGCCATTCCGTTTTCCTAAGTTTTTCTTCTTTCCTTTCCTCCTGTGCTTGCTCAGTTAGACTTTGAGTAATGCCTGTTTGGGGCAGGTCCCAGTTCCTGGTTGCTTTCTTCAGGTTGTGTCCCCCCTTTTAGAATTCTTTGTAATGCTGGCTTAATGTTTATGTATTCATTTAGTTTTTCTTTGCTATTAAAAGTTTTCAGTTCTCCATCGAATGTGAATGCTAGCTTTGCCGGGTATATCAGTCTGGGTTGGCAGTTATTGGCTCTCAGGGCTCGTATGGTGCTTTCCCAGGCTTTTCTTGCATTCATTGTTTGTGTGGAGAGATCTGCAGTGATTCTAATTTTTTTCCCGTTGTAGTATAGCTCCTTCTTCATTTTTGCTGCATGCAGGATTGTTTCCTTATTATTCAGATCCATCATTTTTACTATTATGTGCCTAGAAGTGTTTCTCCTGGGATCTTGCTTGTTGGGTGTTTGATAGGCTTTTGTGATGTAGTTAAGATGGTCGTTTTTGAGGTGGGGAAAATTTTCACTGATTATCTTGTTAAATAGGTGTTGCATTCCCTTGCTCTGGAATTCCTCACCTTCGTCCACTCCGATTATGCGAAGGTTAAATTTTTTAGCATTATCTGCTTGCTCTTGAATTTCCCTTTGGTTTAATTTGAGTGATTTTTCCATATCTGTCACTTTTTGGTCCAGTTGGTGTATTCTGTCTTCTGTATCTGACACTCTACCTTCCATTTCATTCACTCTGTTGACCGTGGCTTCTATTGTGGTTTGCATGGTGGAAATGGATCCCTTTATGGATTCAATGTTGGTTCTCAGAGTACTGATCTCACCTCTCAATGAGGTGAGATCAGTATGCATTACCTCTAATTTGGCATTTATCTCACTTCTTACTGAGGTTTGTGCAGCTTCTATTTTTGCATCCAACTTTTGTTTGATATCCTGTATATCTTTTGATAGTTCATCCTTGTGCTCTTTCAATTTCTGATCCATTTCTCGCTTTATTTCTTGAGTCATTGCCTCCAGCAACCCTTGGATGTAGTTTTTGTCTTCCATTCCTGCTTTGCTCCCACTGGGGCTCTCCCCTGCGTGGCTGCTGGCTTTTGAGGTGAGCTTGCTGTCCTGGGTAGTGGTAAACCTTGTGATTTTTCTCTGTGATTTTCGCATGGGGGTTCAGGAGACTGCTCTTCAATCTTGTTTTGGTGTGTCTGTCTTTGCTTGGTTGCTGATTCTGTATTGGTAGAGAGAGTCTGTGCCTGATCTGGATTCTGTTGGGAGCCTATTTCCAGCTGCTATTCTGACTTACTTAGGATTCTCAGCTCTCTGCTGTAGCAATTCCCGCCTTTGGAAGGGTTGAGCAGCCTAGACTGCTTGTGTTTGCTCCTGCGGGTGCTCTTGGGAAGATCAGATGCTCTGGATGCACTCTCCCAAATACTGGAGTCTGCTATGGGCTCCTGATGTGTTTTTGTTTGTTTGTTTTGGGCTGGTTGTGGGCTTGAACTCTAGGTTTGGGTGCTGTCCCTCAGCTCTTCAGCTCAGGGCTGGCACCCTACCATTTGAGCCACAGCCCCACTTCTGACCCTTTTTGCTTTGTTCAGGCGCCAGTCCCCTGGCCTGGTTCCGGCCCCAGCCTGGAGCGCGCTCGTTAGGCCTGTGCTAATGTGTATACCACCTAGGTTATGCAGCCTGGAGGACACAGTTCAAATTTCTTCTACTGTTGGTAGTCTTGACCCAGGGGTGCTGTTCCTGGCTTGGGCATTTAAGCTCCCTTCCAGGGGCGCTCTTGCTCTGGCCTGGCCAGCAGAGTGTGCTCCACCGGCTGGTGGAGCTCTCGAACAGTTCCCAGTTTTAGTGGGTCCTGTGGTCCGGGTGTTGGGGTAGGGAGTCTAGGTCAGGGTCTGGGGATTCCCTCCAGCTCTGGTCTCCCTTGAGGGATTCCCTGTCCCCTGATGGGTACTCACCCTGTAGGTCGTCAGTTGTTGTTGCAGTCCATCAGTTGTTGTTGCAGTCCGAGTTCAGTTGGGGTGGTTGCGGGCTGGGTTGGGCGGCCCCCCGCCGGGTAGTTGCAATCGCGATTGGGCGGGTGGTCTGCGGACAGGTCCCTTTGTCGCGCTGCTGGTGCCAGGCGGCTTTGGCGGGATGGAGCCTCTCCGCTCCGGTGGAGAGTGAGGGGTGGGGGTGGGATCCTCGTGGAGACTCCCGGCTGGTAGGTTTCTCTGTTCCTTGCGATCCGCTGTTCTGCAATCCGGTACCTGGAATCCGGTACCTGGTGATCTGCAAGCAGCCCCCTGTGTCTCTGTGGCTCCGGCAGCCCCCGCCGGGCCGGCTGGCCGGCGGCTTGGCGCACTGCCGCGCGGCCAGTAAAGGTTGGGGGAGGGGTCTTCGCTCTTCTCTGTTCTGAAATTCTTCTTTTCCTCTCTTTCTTTTTTTGTTATTTTCCACCTCTGGTTTTTCTCTGAGTGTTCGTCTTTTTGTTGTTGTCGGTCTCTTGGGGAGATTAAACGTTGGAACTCGAACTCTCTTTTTGGTTGGAGAGAGCTGTGGCGTTTCCCTACTGCCCCGTTGCCATCTTGGTCCCCCCTTCCTCATTATTGTTTAAGTTTTGTATCTTCTTGGTTCAATTTTAGTAGGTCATTATGTGTACAAAAATGTCTTTTTTTTCTTTCAGATTCCTCAACTTATTGGAGTACAAGTTTTCAGAATACTGTAATAATTCTCTGTATTTCAGTGGTATCTTCTTATTCTTTTCAGATACAAACTCTTTGTTTCTGTGATCCTTTGCATTGTTTAATTAGTTTTCATTTCATTAATTTTCTCTCTGATCTTTACTAATTTTGGGATTAACTTGTCCTTATTTTTCTAAGACCTTAGAAAAATATCATCAGGTTACTTAAGAATTCTCTTAATTTTTTAATGAAGGCTTATATAGCTGGAGACTTCAGTCTGACATGCTTCCATTGAATCTGGTATGTGTGTTTTACTTTTTATTTGCATACAAGAACTGTTTATTTCCCTCTTACTTCTCTGACAGTCTCCCTCCTGAAGCTCACCACAGACTCAGGGCTGTTTGTGCGGTGGACTGGGGGTGATGGGCCTCTGTCCTTGCAGAGTTACCGACTTCCATGTCCTTTGCTTTCCCGCGCCCCTACAACTTAAGCTTCTCGATAGGCCGCCTCAGAGACTCTCACCATTCCTCATCCAGGACATCTGTATAGCCATCTCACACCCACACACTGTATCCCAGTGTCCCTTGTCTCTTGTTTGCAGGTTCCCTGAGTACCTTAGTCTCAAACATTAGCCCCGTCTTCCCCTCTCAAGATGGCACCCGCTATGGCTCCCAGTACCTGCCTGCCCCCGGAGTCACTGGCCCGCCCCAGCCCACGCTGGATTGGAGGCCTGTCAGGACTCTGGTGGCGGATCTGGCAGTCTGGTCACCAGGCTGGCCTGGCTACGCTGCGGGGCTTCAAACTGTATAACCCTTTCGTTGCTCCATGGCTTTTCCCTCATTCATGACTTCTAATGCTCTTCCCCCCCCAAACTACATTATCTTCTTAGTTACCCTGACTCTTCTCATTCATAGAGTTCCAGAGGAAGCTTCTAACCAACCATCTTAACCCTAACACAGCTTAACTTTGTGATACTCATCTTAAATGTGGTTAATTCTCCAAAACTTATCCCCCCAACGCTTCCCTTCTGTGACGCCGTCCCTCCCTCGCCTCCCGTCCCTGGCTCTTTGCCTCACCTCCTGGCATGATCTTCCCACAGTTGTCCAGATCTTGAGCCCCTGAGTGGGGCCAGGACCGGGAAGGTAGCACACAGGAGTTCTAATGTCAAACCAGGGTTAGCAATCCTGTGTCATTGCTACTTTCCATTCAGCTGTACACAGACCAGGAGTTAGACCAGAATCTGCCTGCGCGGGGAGAGCAATCCCCCCTGCAGCTCTCTCCTCTGAAAGGGCTCTTCTCAGCTCTGCTGCTGTGTGTGCAGGTGCTGTGCCTGAGGTGTCTGGAGAACCAAGTGCTCTGCTCTGGCCTGTCCTCCTGGGAGAGCTTTGATTCTGGCTCACTACATTGCAGATGTTCCTTTGCTAGAACGAGGACGCCAGTTCTTTGTCCCCAAGTCCTGTAGCTGTGGACCTGCCCGATCCAGTTCCAACCTCCCGTGGCTCCTGAGCCACCATGCCAGGCTGTAGCACGAGAACTGCTTCTTCTCCTTTGCATTTGCCTCGCTCCCATAAACCCCTTGTTGTGGAACTAGGAAGCCATGGTCCAGCCCAGGGCTGGCCAGCTGCAGAGAAGCACTGGCCAGTGATCTTCACCAGTATGCAGGGTGGTGTGCACACTTACACCTGTTACGGAAGCATTTCTAGAAAGGAAAATGCAAACAAAACCACTTTCCTCTCCTGCTTGCCTTCCTCTCGCATTGTCGCAGGCATCGCCAAAGCACTTTGACTTTTCCTAATAGACTCTTTGCTTTCTTGTTGCAACAAACGGTGCCCTAAGCGACAAGACATCAAATCCAAGGGAGTCTGCAAGGGTCTTTCTCCTGGTGCCTCAGCCTCGAGGTTGGTTGCTGCTCAGCTACATGGCTGCAAAGCTGCTGTCTCCTTTCCTTTGCTCGCCTCTTAGAAGAGAAAAGAAATCTGATTTCCTTGGTAGAAGCAGATAAAAGCAAGCAGGCTTGAGAAATGGGAAATGATAGGTGCAAATTTGAAAGACCCCCCCCCAAATAACTGATTAAAATCCATTGTAATTTCATATGAAATACATGCTTATGATTGTTAAAAAAAATTCACCAAGGACAGACGAACACATCGTCCTTCTATCAAATCACACAAGTAAACTTGGTTTCTCAAACCTGATAAATGGAATTGCTTATGGAGAGGGGTTCGCAGGGTAAGAACGTTAGCATGGGTAAGGCCCTTCAAAGAAGTGGAAGATGGAGCGGCGTCCTCCACCACTCCAGTTCCTGGAGCAGGGAGGTGCCGTCCGAGCCGTTCGCGTCAGGCTCCTGAGCCTGTGAGGGCCCCGTCGGGGAGCTGTGCGCTATCTCCCGGTGGGGTCTCCAGGGAAGCGGTGCAGCCGCTGGGCCGGGGCAGCGCGTGGCTGGCTACATCCTGTGCAGAGCCAGCAGGTGGACGAGTGGTCGTGCGGGCTCCAGCGCAGAGGGGCTGCAGACACCTTGCTCTGCCAGGACGGAGATGGATGCTGGGACTGGCCTCACCGCGCTCACACTGCCCTTCAGAATTGAAGAGGGACACATGCACTCCTGCCTCTAATGGGAAGTACTGGCATCGTGACCTTCACAGTAAGATAAAGCAGGCTGGGGTCATGGGGGCGTCCGCCCCTACTGATTGTCCTACCTTTCTAGAGGAAGAGGTGACAGGACTTGAAGAAGTCTCCTCTGCCTTTAAGCTGCCTGCCCCTTGGAAGCAATTGCTGCTCTTCATGAAGCAGCAGCTCCCCTCCTCCCACGGCTGCCAGCGCAGCGGAGCCCAGGGCTCCCGGGCGAGCAGGCCCAGGACGCAAGGCTCCCACACGGGCAGGCGCAGGATGCAGGGCTCCCACGTGGGTAGGCCCAGGACGCAGGGCTCCCACACGGGCAGGCGCAGGACGCAGGGCTCCCACGTGGGCAGGCGCAGGACACAGGGCTCCCACATGGGCAGGCGCAGGACGCAGGGCTCCCACACGGGCAGGCGCAGGACGCAGGGCTCCCACGTGGGTAGGCCCAGGACGCAGGGCTCCCGCGTGGGCAGGCGCAGGACACAGGGCTCCCACACGGGCAGGCGCAGGACGCAGGGCTCCCACGTGGGTAGGCCCAGGACGCAGGGCTCCCGCGTGGGCAGGCCCAGGATGCCCAGGCTCCCGTGTGGGCAGGCCCAGGATGCCCGGGCTCCAGGGTGGGCAGGTTGAGGACAGGACACTGGGCCTGCGCCCTCCCGGGCCTCGCCGCCTTTCGCTTTTCTGGAGGATGAATGTTTCCAACAAGCATGGAGTCGGCTCAACTCCAGTTTTCTGGCTTGGGGGTCACACGCCCCCCACGTCTCCCTGCCGGCGCCCTGGCCCCAGTGTGCAGAGTTGAGGGGACTGGGTCTTGTTGCGACAGTCCCCAAAGCGGTCCTCCCAACCCCCGCCCCCCACGGAGCTGGGAGGCCAGGAGGGAGGTATGCAGTGGGAGCGGTCACTAACGTTCAGAAGCAAGGGGGTTTCAAGTCTGCAGCTGTCTAGAATTTTCACCCTGCTGGGGAATGGCGCAGTTCTGCCAGTGGCCGCCATCCCTTCCCTCTCCCTCCTCCCGCCCCCAGCGGCCGGAGCTGCCCGAGCGCAGCCGGACCGGAGGCTTCTGCCTCCACCTTACCCGACCCGGAGACCCAGACAGGAAGCCTGCGCCACCCCGAGATACTTTACCAAACACGCTCTCATTGTAAGGATCTGAAAAGCGTGCGGCCAGTCTCACTTGGAGACAGGAGGAGAAAGTAGACTGGCGTCCAGCATCAGGCAAAGAGGCCTTCTCACCAGGCCCCACGCCGGCTCTGACCCATGCCACCAGCCCCCCAGCACACGCTCCGCCTGACCTCCAGCCCCCAGCACACGCTCCGCCTGACCTCCAGCCCCCAGCACACGCTCCGCCTGACCTCCAGCCCCCAGCACACGCTCCGCCTGACCTCCAGCCCCCAGCACACGCTCCGCCTGACCTCCAGCCCCCCAGCACACGCTCCGCCTGACCTCCAGCCCCCCAGCACACGCTCCGCCTGACCTCCAGCCCCCAGCACACGCTCCGCCTGACCTCCAGCCCCCAGCACACGCTCCGCCTGACCTCCAGCCCCCAGCACACGCTCCGCCTGACCTCCAGCCCCCAGCACACGCTCCGCCTGACCTCCAGCCCCCCAGCACACGCTCCGCCTGACCTCCAGCCCCCCAGCACACGCTCCGCCTGACCTCCAGCCCCCAGCACACGCTCCGCCTGACCTCCAGCCCCCAGCACACGCTCCGCCTGACCTCCAGCCCCCAGCACACGCTCCGCCTGACCTCCAGCCCCCAGCACACGCTCCGCCTGACCTCCAGCCCCCAGCACACGCTCCGCCTGACCTCCAGCCCCCAGCACACGCTCCGCCTGACCTCCAGCCCCCAGCACACGCTCCGCCTGACCTCCAGCCCCCAGCACACGCTCCGCCTGACCTCCAGCCCCCAGCACACGCTCCGCCTGACCTCCAGCCCCCAGCACACGCTCCGCCTGACCTCCAGCCCCCAGCACACGCTCCGCCTGACCTCCAGCCCCCAGCACACGCTCCGCCTGACCTCCACCCCCCAGCACACGCTCCGCCTGACCTCCAGCCCCCAGCACACGCTCCGCCTGACCTCCACCCCCCAGCACACGCTCCGCCTGACCTCCAGCCCCCAGCACACGCTCCGCCTGACCTCCACCCCCCAGCACACGCTCCATCTGACCTTCAGCCCCCAGCACACGCTCCGCCTGACCTCCAGCCCCCAGCACACGCTCCATCTGACCTTCAGCCCCCAGCACACGCTCCGCCTGACCTCCAGCCCCCAGCACACGCTCCGCCTGACCTCCAGCCCCCAGCACACGCTCCGCCTGACCTCCAGCCCCCAGCACACGCTCCGCCTGACCTCCAGCCCCCAGCACACGCTCCGCCTGACCTCCAGCCCCCAGCACACGCTCCGCCTGACCTCCAGCCCCCAGCACACGCTCCGCCTGACCTCCACCCCCCAGCACACGCTCCGCCTGACCTCCAGCCCCCAGCACACGCTCCGCCTGACCTCCACCCCCCAGCACACGCTCCGCCTGACCTCCAGCCCCCAGCACACGCTCCGCCTGACCTCCACCCCCCAGCACACGCTCCATCTGACCTTCAGCCCCCAGCACACGCTCCGCCTGACCTCCAGCCCCCAGCACACGCTCCATCTGACCTTCAGCCCCCAGCACACGCTCCGCCTGACCTCCAGCCCCCAGCACACGCTCCGCCTGACCTCCAGCCCCCAGCACACGCTCCGCCTGACCTCCAGCCCCCAGCACACGCTCCGCCTGACCTCCAGCCCCCAGCACACGCTCCGCCTGACCTCCACCCCCAGCACACGCTCCGCCTGACCTCCACCCCCAGCACACGCTCCGCCTGACCTCCAGCCCCCAGCACACGCTCCATCTGACCTCCAGCCCCCAGCACACGCTCCGCCTGACCTCCAGCCCCCAGCACACGCTCTGCCTGATCTCCAGCCCCCAGCACACGCTGTGTCTGACCTCCAGCCCCGCAGCACACGGTCTGCCTGATCTCCAGCCCCCAGCACACGCTCTGTCTGACCAGGCCTGTAGCACACGCTCTGACTTCCAGCCGCTTCAGAAGTGCTCCCCAAAGTAGGCTCCCTGGGGCAGATTTTCCCCTGCGTTTGGGAAAATGCTAGGTTTGACAACATGGCTTCAGGTCACTTTGCTAAAGCCTGAGGATCCAAAGGCAGATCACTTCTCCACCAAGAACCTCCCGCCAGGTGTGACACAGTCACCAGGGACAGAGTTCCGTCGGGAATGTCCCATTAGATCACCTCATTACCTAACGCTGAGATGCTCCCTGAGTCATCAGCAAAGCCAGTCTTGCCAGGGATGGCAGGCCGTGCCTGCAGTCCTACCCTTGGGAGACCGGGACAGGTGGGTTGTGACTTCGAGTCTAGCCTGAGCAACACAGTGAGACCCTGTCTCAAGAACAAAACTAAAAATGCCAGGGACGGGACAAAGTAGCATCCCGAGTCACTTGGAGACTTCTTGGAAGAAATACTGCTGTCCTGAGTTGGGTATTTAATATGTGACAGGATGTTTGAGCAGCATTTGACTTCCTTTATATGTTTTGAAATGTTATTTTCTTTTTAAAATATAAGCATTTTAATATGTTCTTTGACTAATTCCTAAGTAGCTTATTAGCTTTCATTTTGAATTTCTATCAATTTAGAATTTAAATTAGATTTCTGTATATTTAAAATCCTGATGGGGTTCAGGATTTGAATTTGTATTTGATTTAAATGCTTAATTGCTAGAAATAGAAAATTAAGACTGATAGGCAACTGGAGGGTTGATGAGACAAATAAATTCAAAATGCTGGAAAATTTTAAAGCTGAAAAAAAGTATTCAGAGCCAGACACACCAGTGGCTCACATCTGTAATCCTCGCTACTTACATCTGTAACCTTAGCTGCTCAGGAGGCTGAGACCAGCCTGAGCAGGGCCTGAGCTGAGCCAACCCAGGCAGGAAAGTTCAGGAGACTCTTAGCTTTAATTAGGCACCAAAAAGCCAGAAGCGGAGCTGCGACTCGAGTGTAGAGTGCTACCCTTGAGCACAAAAGTTCGAGGATAGCGCCCAGGCCCTGAGTTCAAGCCACTAGACTGGACACACACACAGACACACACACACACACACACACACACACACACACACACACACACACACACACACACCAGCAATATCAATTTATTACCTTTTGGACATTCAGTATTCCTGTTCCACATATACATTTCAGAGCTTTAGAAAACATTCTCTGTATAAGTATTAGCTTCCAGTTGGCAAACTTATTAAAATCAACAAATTAATGATCATTGGATCGTTCTTTTAGTGGATGTATCTGCTCTCAAATGGCTAAACAGGGCTCTTTTCTGCAGAACCCCTAGGATTGCTAATAACCTGAAAGTCATTTGGGATCCCTAAAAGGAATATTAAAGTAAGCCACCATCTCTCAAGAGCATAACTTCAAAAACAGGATGCACATAATAATTTTGTATAATACCGTCCACCCTCGGTGACCCAGGGCCCTCTGCAGATGAACACAGTAGGGTCTACAGACACCCAAGTTCCCTATGGGAAACGGGCACAGTGTCTCACACCTGTAATCTCAGCAACTTAAGTGGCAGGCTTAGATGAGAAGGGGCGGATCCAGGTTTGAGGCCTACTACGAAGAATGTTAAAGTGGACATACCCCAGCCAGCTGGAGGCGCAGGGAGAGCTATTTCTGCCCATCCTAGCCAAAGGGAAAAATATGAGACCCTTCAAAAATAAGAATAACTAAAGCTAACACTCTCTTGGGATGTAGCCCAAGTGGTAGAACACCTGTCTAGCAGTCTGACCCTAAGCTCACATCCCAGTACCAGAAAATACATTAATAAAATGGCATACGGTTTTTGTATGGAAACTTTATAATACTCTCCTATGCTTTAAGTCACGTCTGCATTACTTCTGACACCTAATGCAGGAGCAGTGCCTTGGAAATCGCTGTTACACTGCAGTGTTCAGGAAATGACACAAAAAGCACACCTGTCAGAGTCCGTGCAGACACAGCGCTTCTTCTGGGTCTTTCCTGAGGTTCCTTGAGTCTGTGCATGTGGAATGTGGGTGCTGCTTTAGGAGCATGTACCCAGAGTCAGGAGCTTGCTCTCCTGACAGATTAAGAAGGACTTTTTTCTTCTGTTGCATCTCATTGTTCAAATACGATAAAAAGCAGCAGACTCTGCTTTGCCCTCTCCACATTTTGGCAAGCTTCTTAGCAGTCATTTTTCTAACCATTTTCATTTTCAGTGATGCTTATAGTTTGCTCGTTTGTTTGTTTGTTGAGTTTTTTTGTGCTGGTCCTGGGATTTGAACTCTGAACCTGAGGTGTTTTTTTTTTTTCCTCAAGGCTTAGCACTGTACCAGAGCCACAGCTTCATGTCCAGCTTTTTGGTTGTTAATTGGAGCTAAGAATGTCACAAACTGTCCTGCCCAGCTCCCTTTGAACCATGATTCCCAGACCTCAGCCTTCTGAGTAGCTAGGATAGCTAGATTACAGGAGTGAGCTACCAGCACCCAGCTTATACTTACTTTTAAATCTCTAAATAGACATTTTTAGAGTTGTATCAAATGACATATAATTTCAAGCTGTGAAAAACCGTTTGATGTTGTGTATGTTCTCATCTTCCTAGCTTACCTTGAAGCTTGAAACAGTGCAGTACAGAACCTTCCTTTCTCCTTGCCGTCCTCCCCCCACCCCCGTGGCAAAGCCTCTTGGTTCCCGCTCTGTTGGATGGAAATGCAGAACTCTCATTCCTGATGGACGTTTTGAATAGAAAATTCTCAATCCCAAATCATTTTCAGTGCAGCCGTAAACACCCGTGGCCTGTCCGCCGGGCCTGTTTCGGGAGCAGGCTGCTGTGCGCCGTGTCTCTGTTTCGGGAGCAGCTGGCTGTGCGCCGTGTCTCTGTTTCGGGAGCAGCTGGCTGTGCGCCGTGTCTCTGTTTCGGGAGCAGGCTGCTGTGCGCCGTGTCTCTGTTTCGGGAGCAGGCTGCTGTGCGCCGTGTCTCTGTTTCGGGAGCAGGCTGCTGTGCGCCGTGTCTCTGTGTCGGGAGCAGGCTGCTGTCCGCCATGCCTGTTTTGGGAGCAGCTGGCTGTCAGCTCTCCGCTCTCTCCGAGGTGGGGCCTGAGCTGCTGGCCGTCTTGGAGCGCACGGTGTGGCTGGCATGGCCGGCTCTCCTTTCATTTCTGTCTGTGCAGTTCATTTTCAGCGCTGTGGTCTTCCTATACCTTTGGGGAATTTTTTTCTATTTCTTCCTTTCCAAACTCCTTTCTTGTGCTTTCTTAGACCTTTTGCTTTGTACTCTTGAACTTACTCTTTGTCTTTCCAACTATCCATAGAATGATAGTATTTCAGCAATATTTAAGATCGTAGCGTTCAATCTTGTTCCTAGATGGTCCTTTTCTGTAACTCCCTTATTTTTTAGAGTCTATTGGTTGAAACATAAAGATTTAAATATGCAGATATATATATCATTACTTTTGACTCTTTCATTGAAGTTTCTGAAATTTTAGATGTTTTAGATGTTTATTAGTCATCTGTGCATATTTTAAACAACTTCATTGAGAGTCAAATCACATGGAAGTTTACCACTTAAAATGTAGTTTAGTAGCGTTGCGTATATTCAGTTGTGTGCCTCCTGCCAACCAGTGTGGATCATTTTATTCTTTCACTCCCAGCAAACCCCATGTCTCCAGCTGTCCCCTCCCCGTCCTCAGCCCTAGCTAGGTAGCAACCTCCTTCAGCCCTTGAGAGCAAGTTGTTAAAGGGCTGGGTGGGGTTCAGCGGTTCAGCACGGCAGGGGGTAAGGTGGTGGTCAGGAGGGTGAGGCGCCAGGTGTAGGGACCAGGACCCCGGGGCCTGCAGGGCGGGCGTCGGTCACCACGCAGCAGTCTCACCTCCGGCGGGGCGATCGGCAGGAGAGCCGTGGGGCGGGCCTCGTGAGGAATGACCGACGTGGGGCAGCCTCGTGAGGAATGACCAACCGGTATGACGGACCGAAGCGCCGCCCACAGCTCTCCCGCACCCAGCAGACTGTGTGCGTGTTGCTCCTGTTTGGCACGCAGGTTCTGTGCTGCCGATTCACGGAATAATTCAGCGTCTCTTCACTCGTGCCTGCACGGTGCTGTTTGCATGCGCTGATTTAAGTACTTAGCCTGATCTTATTTGTGAGAGGCAAGTGTGCTCAGTACCCAGTACTCTCTGTGCACCACGACACTTAACATCAAGCCCGGTCCCACGCCCTGCGTGTCATCTTGGTCCTGTCCCGCGCCCTGCGTGTCATCTTGGTCCTGTCCCGCGCCCCGCGTGTCATCTTGGTCCTGTCCCGCGCCCTGCGTGTGGTCTAGGTCCTGTCTCGCGCCCTGCGTGTGGTCTAGGTCCTGTCCCGCGCCCTGCGTGTCATCTTGGTCCTGTCCCGCGCCCTGCGTGTGGTCTAGGTCCTGTCCCGCGCCCTGCGTGTGGTCTAGGTCCTGTCCCGCGCCCTGCGTGTGGTCTAGGTCCTGTCCCGCGCCCTGTGTGTGGTCTAGGTCCTGTCCCGCGCCCTGCGTGTGGTCTAGATCCTGTCTCGCGCCCTGCGTGTGGTCTAGGTCCTGTCCCGCGCCCTGCGTGTCATCTTGGTCCTGTCCCGCGCCCTGCGTGTGGTCTAGGTCCTGTCCCGCGCCCTGCGTGTGGTCTAGGTCCTGTCCCGCGCCCTGCGTGTGGTCTTGGTCCTGTCCCGCGCCCTGCGTGTGGTCTTGTTCCTGTCCCGCGCAGTGTCAGGAGTTGGAAAGCAGGCTCGGATCTGTGTTCTGCCCCCGCGGGTGTGATGGGCTGAGCTCCAGCACTGAGAACGCTGCATCTCAGGGCCAGCTCCTTGCAGCATCTCAGGGCCTGCTCCTTGTCTCAGCCCCACAGCCGACGGTGGCCGCACGTCTGCGCGCAGCCCGTACTCTTGTCTGCCCTGACCGACACCTGCGCCCAGGGCTCAGTGGTGATGGGAGAGCGGTGCGCTGCCCCCCACGCCACGCGTGCAAGCTGGGAAGAATGCCTTTGAAATGAAGCTCCCTGAACAAGAGACCCCGGGAGCCCTGCCCTCCTCCGTGTCTGAATGAGGCTTTTCATCGTGTGTTGTTTCATGGTCTTAAAATAAAACGCGGGACCTGCGGGGGTGGAGACGCGTGAGACCCCTTTGATCTGCCAGCTCCTCCAGTGGGGTCCCAGGCGGGAGGAGGATGTCCGCCGCCCCGGCTTTCTTCTGTGGAAATGAGCTCACCACCCAACCTTCCCCCCCCCCTCCCCCCCCGGCTTCTCCAGGCAGCCTGTTTCATGCCTGCCTTTCTGCAGACACTGCGTGTGTGTTGTGAGTGGAAATGGGCTGAGTGTCTGGACAAGGTCATCCACGGGAGCGTCCAGCCAAGGCCTGGAGAGGAGCCGGAGGCCTGGGCCGGGTCAGGCCGCTGCCCTGCGGGACGGGGCGGGGGGGGGGGGTGGCTCCGGAGTTTGTCCTTTCCAGGCTCTCGCTCTCTCGGCTCTCGGCCTGTCACGTAGCTGCACCTCTCCTGGGTGCTGTGGTGTGACGGGAAGTGGAGGCTTCCTCGCTCTGCTTCCCCCGTGAGCCCACCGCACCCGCCCAAGTGGACCCCGAGCCGCTCTGCAGCCCCACTGGGGGCCACCGCTCGCCTCCGGCTGCTGTCTCGGCCCTCCGCACAGCCACGCAGTGGTCCTCCCTCCCTCCCTCCTTCCCTCGCTCCTCAATGCAGGGACTTCGGGCTCCTGCCCCATTGGTGTAGCAATACCTCTGGTTGCCCAGTGACTGTGCCTTACTGCTGGATAGGCATGTGCTTGCGTGCGTGTGAGCATGCATGTCTGCACGGGGCGTACATGTGTGCACCTATGTGGTGCCAGGGTCCGCACCAGGGCCTCATGCATGCTGGGCGAGAACCTCTATGCTGTGTTGTAAATAAATTAAACATTGAGATGTTCAAGAATTAAACTGGAGGTGATTTGCAAAGCTGCCCCACAGCAGCGCCCCCCAGGTGGGTGGAAGAGCGGCCCTGTCCGGGCTGCGGGGTGGGGGCCTGCTCTCCGAGCTCTTCCTTGTCAGAGTGTGCGAGCACCAAGAAGGTGCCAGGCGCATCTGAGCCGGGCAGCACCGCAGTCGGCAGTGTAAAATCAGAGCAGTGCTCCAAGGAAGGCGGCACCCATGGGGCCCCGCCGCGGAGCGCAGGTGCCCTGGGCGGCGGCAGCTGGGACTGGAATGAACTTCCCAGACCCAGACACCTCTCAAGAACCCCTCCCCAGCAAGCCTCAAGCTCTGGGCGCCTGCGGCCGGCATGCAGCCTGCTGCAGAAGATGGAAAGGAGGCGGCAGGGCTCTGGGCTCCAGGGCTCGGTCCGGTCCTGCTTTCTTCCTGGCTCATCTTAAACCAGGCTCCCCAGGCTGAGTCGGCGTTGGCTCCACCCCAACTCCTCCTTCCAAGCCTCCTGCCTCTGTGTTGTCCAGCGTAGAGTTGTCACATGTTCCTCAGTCCTGTTCGATGTAACCGGGGCCGGGGGAAGGTGACGTGCGACGCCCAGTCTGTCTTGGCAACTTTTTTGCAAATCTGAAGATATTCTGAAATGGAAGGTGTGTTTAGCAAAACGATGCTTCTAGCCAGGGATAGAAAATGTGCTGTGATAACTCTGAGCAGCGACGAGAGACAGTCGAGATCACCAAGTCTCCCCAAGGAGGAAAGGTGAGTGTGAGTCCGATTTGGGGTTTTCAGTCCATGGGCGCTTGGCTCCGCTGTCCGGGGCCTGTGGCACACGGGACACGCAGTGCAAGTGCCGAACGCGGTTTTGGTGCTCTTGTAGAGAAAGGCGGGCGTGGCCTTCGGGAGGAAACAAACTCACTCATTTTACATTGTTCCCTCGAGTGTGAGATCCACCTCGCCTCCCAGCCGTGAGCCCAGCACCCCTCCCCCAGCGCTGTCCGGCCCTCCGCAGACGCGCCTTCGCCCAAGGCCCTGCAGAGGGTGCCGCCCACAGAGCCCGGCTCCGCTCCCTCCTCCAAGGGCTAAAGTGTCACTTCCACACTTGGCCTCACAAGGGCTTTATTAATACCACAGTCTGCTCCAGACTTGACCTTCAATCCCTGGAAAACCCTGAAAACGGCTTCAACTAAATGAAAAATACCGCGCTGGATTCCGTCCAAGTGTCAGCAGGCTTTGTGTGAGCAGGAGGCCAAGTGTGTGTGTGCATGCGTGGGGGCATGGCGGCACACTCGCAGCCGGGACACCAGCTCCATCAACGGCCCTTCTGAGACCCAGCTTAGAGAGAAACCCGCTCCGGGGCGGAGCCTCCCAGAAGCCCAGGCTGGCCTGCCCCACGTTCTGAGGAAGCTCCACCCCCCGCCCCGCCCTTGCTGTCATGGCTGCTCTTCCATCCCTGCGGGCACAGCAGCCACAGCGAGACCCTGGCTGTGCCGCCCCTGCACAGGAAAACGAGACACCGTCCCACCGGATAGCGAGGCTGAGCGGCCCCTTCAACCCTGTGCACTGTGTCCTCCACACACACATTTGGAGCCGGGCTTCGGAAGTTCGAGTCCTGTTTACTCGGGGTTAACTTCAACCTGGTTACGAGTGGGATGAGGCTGATGACACCCCCCCCCCCCCGCCCCCCGCTCCAGCGCAGGCCCCGCGCTCAGCACAGCACCGCACGGATGGAAGTGGCACTTGCAGAGAGTATAAAGTCCCCGCCGCAGATTGGATCTTCACGGTCCCCGTGCCGTGTGTTGAAGCCTTCGTCACAGCCTGTGCTGTACTGGGAGGGGATGGTCTGGGGGACGGCCCAGGAGAGGAGGTTAGGATATGGGGTGAACCCTGAGGTGGCTGTGAATCTTCTTCAGCTTCTTGGAAGCCATGAGGCAATTTGGCCTCCACTGCCACGAGACACTGTGCTGCCACAGACCCTAAAGCCACAGGCAGTGGACCGTGGCCACAGCACCAGAAGCCCTGGTGAGCCACACGCCCTCCCTCCAGGCTCACGGCCTCCTCTGGTTTAAAGGACACGTTCCCTATCTCGGATGAGATTTTAGTGAATCTGGGTCTAGTGTGTGAGGTGAAGTCTGGGTGTAGTTGGCGGCTGGGGGTGTTCAGAAAATCTGTTCTAAGCTCCCTTCCTGCCGAGATAGGCTGGGGATTGTTTCATTTGCTCCCTGTGATAGAATTCTTGACTCAGAGTTCTCCCCAAAGGAGGAGCACTGCCTAGAGGTGCATAGAGAATGCACAGCGCCAGCTGCCTGCCTGCACAGCCAATGGGGCCATCTTTCCTCTCAGTGTCATCATCTAGGTTATACAGCACCTTGTCTAGCTGGCTCCCTTCTCTTCCCTTCCCTTCCCTTTCCTTCTTTCTTTCTGATGGAAGCATAGAATTCCATTGGGCATATATATCACATTTTCTTGACCCATTCATCTACTGAGGGGCATCTGGGTTGGTTCCATATCTTAGCTATGGTAAATAATGCTGCAGTAAACATGGTTGTGCTGGTAGCTTTAGCATGGCCTTGTTTGTGATCATTTGGGTAAATACACAGAAGTGGGATTGCTGAGTCATGGGGAGCTCTATGTTTAGTGTTTTGAGGAACCTCCATACTTCTCTCCAGAGTGATTGAACAAGTTTGCCCTTCCACCAAAGTTAGTAGCATTCCCTTTTGGCCACATTCCCTCCAACATCTGTTACTAGTGTTCTTGATAATGACCATTCTAATCAGAGTGAGGTGGAATCTCAATGTTGTTTTGGTTTGCATTTCTTTTATGGCCAAATATTTGAGCATTTCTTCATGTGTCTATTGGCCAATCTTATTTTCTCTTCAGAGATGTCTCTCTTGAAGTCTTTAGCCCACTTATTAATGGGGTGGTTGTTTCTTTGAGTTCCAAGAATATTTTAGATATGAGACCTTGTCTGTTGTATGGCTAATGAAGATCATCTCCCAGTCCATGAGCTTTCTACTTACCTTGCTAGCTATGACCTTTGCCATGCAGAAGCTCTGCAACTTCATACACTCTCATGTCCAACTGTTCTTTGATTTGTTGTGTTTCTGGGGCTTTATTAAGAAAATTTGACCAATAATTCAGAGCCATCCTGATTTACCCTCGCCTCTGCTTTTACACTTAGGCATTTGCTCCATTTTGATTCATTTCTCTATACAGAGTGGTGCAGGGGCCGACCACCGTCTGTGGATACCCAGTTTGTAGCTGTTCATGATGTCTAAGTCGGGAAAGCTGGCACCTCTGCCGGCATCCTCTCTCATGTAGGTGGGGACCACAGCTGTGCACAGCTGCATTCCACGGCAGAGGGACGGGGCAGGAGAGCCCGAAGCTCTCCTCCCATCCACCAGAGCTGGGTGCACTCTCCCAGGTCTTTGCAATGCTGACCTGCAAGAGCAGCCGTCTTCCTCCTCCATTCCTCCATCAGCTTCCTCCTCGAGCCCTCCGCCTGCTTCCTCCTCCAGCCCTCCTCCAGCTTCCTCCTCCAGCCCTCTGCCAGCTTCCTCCTCCAGCCCTCCGCCAGCTTCCTCCTCCAGCTTCCTCCGCCTGCTTCCTTCTCCAGCTTCCTCCACCTTCTTCCTTCTCTAGCTTCCTCCTCCAGCCCTCCGCCTGCTTCCTCCTCCAGCCCTCTGCCAGCTTCCTCCTCCAGCCTTCCTCTAGCTTCCTCCTCCAGCTTCCTCCTCCAGCCCTCCACCAGCTTCCTCCTCCAGCTTCCTCCTCCAGCTTCCTCTGCCAGCTTCCTCCGCCAGCTTCCTCCTCCAGCCCTCCTCCAGCTTCCTCCTCCAGCTTCCTCCTCCAGCCCTCCTCCAACTTCCTCCTCCAGCTTCCTCCTCCAGCTTCCTCCTCCAGCCCTCCACCAGCTTCCTCCTCCAGCTTCCTCCTCCAGCTTCCTCCTCCAGCCCTCCTCCAGTTTCCTCCTCCAGCTTCCTCCGCCTGCTTCCTCCTCCAGCCCTCCTCCATTCCTCCATCAGCTTCCTCCTCCAGCTTCCTCTGCCTGCTTCCTCCTCCAGCCCTCTGCCAGCTTCCTCCATCAGCTTCCTACTCCATTCCTCCACCAGCTTCCTCCTCCATTCCTCCACCAGCTTCCTCCTCCATTCCTCTGCCTGCTTCCTCCGCCAGCTTCCTCCCCCAGCCCTCCGCCTGCAGACATGTCTGCTGCTTTCTTTTTGGTGGAATGAGACAGGCAAGACTGCAAACCCGCAAATGAGGTGAAGAATAATTTCTAGAAGATGTAATTTCATTTTTGAAGGTACTAAAGAACCAGAAATCCTTTAATATGAAAGTTCATTTATTAAAGAACTTTGAGGTCATAAAAAGTTAATGCCCCTCCCCAGGGTGCCAGCCAGCACCCCGCAGACATCCTTAGGAGAAGCAATATTGAGGGACAAGGACAGAGGCTGCCTCGTCTTTCAGCCGTTTAATATCTGAGAAGAACTGGGATTTGCACAATTCTTGATTCATTTCTTTTTAACATTTTTAATATTCCTTTCCATCTTGTTCCCTGTAGAAATAAAGTAGCAGCACTTTCATATCGCCTTAAAGTGATGGACTGTGGAGTGTACCCCTCTTCCCGGCACCTGCCCACCACTCGAATGCCAAGAAATCCTGGCAAATCCCACCCTTGCTGGGCTGGGCGGGTTCGGTCGGGAGGCAGAGCTGGGCTCAGAGCTGACCGTGGGTGAGCTAGCGCTGCAGCCCTAGGCTCTTGCTCAGCCCTTTCCCTCATGGTTGATGCTCCACCACTTGAGCCATGCCTCCAGTCTGGCATTTTTCTGGTAAATTGGAGATGGAGCTTTTCTGCCCAGACTGCCTTTGAACCACAGTCTTCCGGATCTCAGCCTCCTGAGTAGGTAGGGTTACAGGCGTGAGCCACTGGCCCCAGCTACAGTGGAATATTCTTTAGCTTGAAGGAGAAAGTCCTGTCACCCACTGCAGGAACGGAGACACACTGGGGACTGAGTCAGCCAGGCACAACAGCTCAGACACAGCGGTGACTCCCCTGTGCAGTGGTCAGAAATTAGTCGACTCGCAGGAACAGCAGGGGCGGGGAATGTGGGCAGCTTCAGCTTTGCAGGATGAGTGCGTTCTGGATAACTTGTGCAGTAATGTGAAAGTACTTGAAACTACTGTAATATGTGCTTTCAAAAGCATCATAAGAGTACCAGGCTCAGTTACCCATGCCTAGAATCCCAGCTGCTTGAAACCATTGGGGTTTGAGGCCAATCTGGGCAAAGATGTTAGCCAGCCCTATTTCAACCAATAAGCTGGGCACAGAGGCATGCACTAATGATCTGGTTATGTGGAAGGTCAGAATAGGAGGATCACAGTCTGAGACTGGCTCTGGGAAAAACTCAAGACTCTAACCGAAAAATCTGTTTTTAAAAAAGGACTGGTGGCATGTCTCAGGTGGTAAAGCATGTGCCTACCAAGAGCGAGACCCTGAGTTCAAAACCTCATACAGCCCTCTACCTCTACCCTGCCCGCCCCCACCAAAAATGGATGAGCAAATGCAGTCTCTCACTTTTTGTTTAGAAAATATTTAATTGAACCCAGTGTATAAGATATGCGCAAGGTACCAAGTGAGGAGCAGAGACACAAGGATGACCAGGTGGAGAGGCCCCTGTCTCCCCTTCATTCTCGCTTAGTCCTCTCTAAGCAGGAATGTCTCCGTTCAGTGTTTCAGGTCGCACGTGCCATGCACCTTGAGGGAACTCACCCCCTTCCTCATTCTTCCCCCTCTCCCAGCCTCACCGTCCCGATTGTCCTGGTTTCATACGATGTACATGGAATATGATAACTGCATTTCCCCCACAAACTTCAAGTACCAGCTTCCTGATACTTGTTTTGTAAGACTAAGTTGTGCTAGGGAGGTAAGCCATTTGAATTCTCTCCTGCATCTACCATTGTCCATTTAATGATTATGTACATGGGCATATGACCCTGACATGTTTACTTACACACGTATAAATTAGATATAACTTCCACGTATGAGAAAAAAACATACATCTTTTGTCTCACTGATCCTGACTCAATATAATTTTTTCCAGGTCCATTTTTTTTTTTTGCAAGTGGTGTAATATCATTCTTCCTAATGGATAAAGTTCCATTGTGTATATGTGTCCATCAAAGGGCATCTGGGCTGTTTCTATAACTTGACTATGGTACATAGTGCAAAGAACATGGTTGTGCTAGTTGCTTTATTGTATCCTGACGTGACCATCTGGATAAATATCCAGCAGCGTGGCATGGCTGTTTCAGAGCGTAGCTCTGTGCAGGTGCTCCGAGGAACCTCCATGCTGCCTTCCACAGCGGCTGTGCCAGTGTACATTCCCGCCAGCCGTGTTTTAGGGCTTCCACTGCATCTGGGTCGGCATCAGCTGTTGTTCGTGTTCTGGTTGATGGCCACTCTGGAGCGAGATGGAATCTATGTTGTTTTGATTTGCACTTCCTTTATGACGCAGGATGACGAGCATTTCTTCAGGTGTCTGTTGGCCATTTGCACAAGTCTCTGGTTAGCGCATGTGGCCATTTATCAGTTGTGCTGTTGGTTCCTGGAGGGCTTTCTGTCTTGAGCTCCTCACACATTCTGGAGTAGGCCATTCCCTGACATGTAGATCTCCCGTTCTGCGGGCTGTCTTTTTAGCTTATTAGCCTTTGTCATGCAGAAACTTGAGTTTGATGTAATTCCATTTGTCAGTCTTCTCTTTGATTGGCTTAGCCCCTAGAAATTGACTCAGAAAGCTCCTGCCTGCGTCAAGAAGTTCTAATGCATGTCTTACTCCTTCCTGTGGTAGTTTCAAGGTTTCAGATCCTACATTGAGGTCTTTGATCCCTTTGAAATTGATATTAATAGAGGGGGACAGACAGGGATCCTGTCATCTTCGTTTTCAAAGACTGCTCTGTCAGTGGCAGGCTTGCTGGAAAGACCCAGGCCGCCTTGGGTCCATCTGTCCAGCCAACAGCTCCTGATGCACTGTGCAGGACCGGGCTCGAGGCATGTTCTGGGTGTGTGTGTCCCAGGCGTGACTTAAGTTCCATTTGCTTTGCGAGAGACACCAGCTGACTTCAGCAGCCGCCTCCAGCCAACCTTATGCAGCACTTGCAACCGCCCTCACCACTGCACAGCGTCAGGACAGCCGGGGCCTCGTGGGCTCAAGGGACAGAGCCATCGGGCCTCACCGCCCTGAGAGTGTAAAGAGCTGGAGCCTTGCAGCCCTTCTGGCCACGCGGTGCCATGCACTGCAGCAGGAACCCCCTCCCCCCCCCCCCGGCTTTCAGTACAGTGCAGTTTTATCTGGAGCGCGTTCGTATCAGAGCAGACTTCCTCTTCTCACTTGGCATTCTTGCCATTGTGCCTGTCCTCTCCTCTGCAGAATAGGAGAGCAGGAATCCCCTCCAACAGGCTTTTCTGGAAGGTCACCCAGCACCAGAAGTGAATGATTAGGGAGGTGCAAAGAGGACTTGCCACCCAGTCTGGGACTGGACCAGTGAGAGCTTGAGCGCGGCCAGCCCACCGGGACTGTGCACATGAGCGCGGCCAGCCCACCGGGGCTGTGCACATGAGCGCGGCCAGCCCACCGGGGCTGTGCACATGAGCGCGGCCAGCCCACCGGGGCTGTGCCCGTGAGCGCGGCCAGCCCACCGGGGCTGTGCCCGTGAGCGCGGCCAGCCCACCGGGGCTGTGCCCGTGAGCGCGGCCAGCCCACCGGGGCTGTGCACGTGAGCGCGGCCAGCCCACCGGGGCTGTGCACGTGAGCGCGGCTAGCCCACCGGGGCTGGACCAGTGAGAGCTTGAGTGCGGCCAGCCCACCGGGGCTGTGCCCGTGAGCGCGGCCAGCCCACCGGGGCTGTGCCCATGAGCGCGGCGAGCCCACCGGGGCTGTGCCCGTGAGCGCGGCCAGCCCACCGGGGCTGTGCCCGTGAGCGCGGCCAGCCCACCGGGGCTGTGCCCGTGAGCGCGGCGAGCCCACCGGGGCTGTGCCCGTGAGCGCGGCCAGCCCACCGGGGCTGTGCCCGTGAGCGCGGCCAGCCCACCGGGGCTGTGCCCGTGAGCGCGGCGAGCCCACCGGGACTGGACCAGTGAGAGCTTGAGCGTGGCTAGCCCACTGGGGCTGTGCACGTGAGTGGGGCTTCGCCCGGCCGAAGCCGCTGGCCCGGCGCGCGCAGTGGTACGCCGGAGGGGGCGTGCGCTTCCTGCCCTGTCACTTCTGTGCAGTGCATGTTTCTCCAGACTCAGATACCTACAGCCCTCTGGAAAAGTGTGTGTGTGTGTGTGTGTGTGTGAGAGAGAGAGAGAGAGAGAGAGAAACAGACAGAGAGAGATGGGGAGGAAGGAAAAGAAAAGAGAGAAGGAAGCAAGCGAGGAATGGATTCAAGTTGTCCTAAGGAGATGCTAGAAGGCTTAGTCTGTTTTCTGTTGCTATCACAAAGTACCTGAGGCCGCAGTGCATAAAGGACGAGGGTTAGCTCTTGCTTATGGTGTACAGGCTGGGAGCCCCTGAGCTTGGAACAGCAGAGGCCCCATGCTGCTCTGCCTGACTCCCCGGGAAGACGGGGGAGACGGCAGGACCGGCCGGGGCCTGCGGGAGGAGCGCTCACCGCAGCGGGCCCGCACCGCTGCTCCGGAGGCGAGGCACACTCACTGTGGACAGGCGTTACTGGCTCACGCTTCAAGTACCTGCAGCCTAGCTTCGCGGGAGGCTGATCTGAGGATTAGGTTTCAAAACCAGCCCAGGTAGGAGAGCCCCAAGACTCCTGTTAATCATCGCCCCCAAAAAAGTGTTAACCTTGAGAAAAATAGCCAAGGGACAATGCCCAGGTCCTGAGTTCAAGCCCCAGGACTCGCCACACACACAAAGTAGTTTAGTGTTAAGGAACACAAGACTTCAAACACTCCCAGAGCATCCGGGAGGATGCGTTCTAGAAGCACGAGCGATGCCGCATGCAATCCTTCTTTTTAGGATGGTTTCGGCATTCGGAGGGAGACTGCACACATCCGCACACTCAAACGGCGCTTTGGTGTCTGGTAACCGTTCCGGTGAGCTCACCGCGGTTTGCCGGCGGCAGGTGTGTGTCCCGTGAGCTCACCGCGGTTTGCGGGCGGCAGGTGTGTGTCCGGTGAGCTCACCGCGGTTTGCGGGCGGCAGGTGTGTGTCCGGTGAGCTCACCGCGGTTTGCGGGCGGCAGGTGTGTGTCCGGTGAGCTCACCGCGGTTTGCGGGCGGCAGGTGTGTGTCCCGTGAGCTCACCGCGGTTTGCGGGCGGCAGGTGTGTGGCCTGGAGCGAGGCGCTGGCTCTGCGATGGTCGTGCACCTGCCTGCAGCAGCGGCAAAGCTGTGAACTCCAGGGGCACCGCACGCGGTGTGGCACCGCTGGACTAGGACATGGACCTGCGGGGCTCGAAGGGGAGCGGCCTAGTGGGAGGGCAGGGCCCGAGGACGACCAACTCAGGTCCTCCCTGGCACTGGGCTCCAGTGCCGTTTCCCAACATCAGGCTGCGTTCTTCCACTGCCCAGGCCTCCACGCGCCCCCTGCTGCCGGTGTCCCCGAGGAAGCGCTCCCTCCCCGCAGCCCCGCTGGCCACGTTGCGCTGTCACAGGTGGCTTCAGGTCGTCGGGGAGAGAGCAGGAGAGCAATGCGCCCGCCCGGAAGCGGCCCCTGGTGGCCTGAGAGGCACCCCAGAGCCCGTGGCGCGCGGAGATTGGGGCAGCGGCGATGGTGAGCAGGGGCGGAGGGGCGGAGAGGCGCGTGCAGGCGGGGGCGGGGCCCTGCGTCGCCGGCAGCGTGGCACCGGGCGCTGTGCCCCGCCGTCCTGGCCGGGCCTGGAGCCTGCGCCCCGCGCCAAGCTTCCCGCCCGTCCTCTGCGGAGTGGCCTCCTCCCGTGACTCTCGCATTTCCTGAGCTTGTCGGTGGGAGCCGCCAGCGGCCGAGGGCCCCCCGACTTGCCCAGGGTTAGACCCTGTCTCCCTGTGGTGGGCCGCCGCGGGGGTGCATCCCTGAGGGCCGCGGCTGCGGGGGGGGGGGGTGCACCGCTGGGGTTCACACAGATTGTCTTCCTGCTGGGCGGAGGGGGATTGCCTCTTTTTTTCTTCTTGACGGTAAAGGAAGATATGAGGTGTCTTTGGATCTGAGTTGAAAAAGAAAGAGGCGGGCAGAAATCAGGAGGATTGTGATTCAAGGTCAGTAAAAAGCTCACAAGACCTCATCTCAACCTGCCTGGCATCACAACCTCAGGATTGGGACACATGCATGGGAGGATTGTGGATGGAGGCCAGCCCAGGGAAAACACAAGCGCCCATCCAAGACGTGCTGCGTGTGACTGCGCTGGGAGCCTGCTCAGTGAGCACGGGTTCCAACCCCGAGTACTGCGGGGTGGAGCGGGTGGGGTGAGAGTGGAAGACCGAAGGAGACCCGGAGCTGTTACCGGTTTAAAGCAGCAGAGCTCGGTGGCAGGAGCCTGGCTGCATCTCAACACATCCAACTCTGCTCCGCAGCCCTGGCATAAGCACTCACCCCAGCCAGGGGTCGAGTGTGCAGTTCACACTGCGTGGCCGTGTGCAGTTCACATTCAGGGCCATCCTGGCCAGGGGTCGAGTGTGCAGTTCACACTGCGTGGCCGTGTGCAGTTCACATTCAGGGCCATCCTGGCCAGGGGTCGAGGGTGCAGTTCACACTCAGGGCTGTCCTGGCCAGGGGTTGAGTGTGCAGTTCACACTCGGCCTTCCCAGTCGAGTGTGCAGTTCACACTGCGTGGCCGTGTGTAGTTCACGCGCAGGGCCGCCAGGCTTGGGGTGCAGTTCACATGCTGGGCCGCCCAGCTCGGGTCTGGGGTGAGCCACCCTCTCCGTCCTTGGCTCCCCTCTGACTTGGCGGCAGAGCGTCCTCCCAGGGCCCCTGGCTCTTCAGAATCCTGGAATCCCAATGACCAGTAAGCGTGGAGCGCCCACGTCCCACACTGTCCAGCTCAGCTGGTAATTAAAGAACATCGCATTGTTCACGGTCTAGATTGTGTCTGTTTTTTCAGGGAAATTACAGGCTCTGGGTCCCCGAGTCCTGGGGGGGTCTGCGCACGTTCACCAGCTCTGCTTCCGGGGAGGGGACTGGGAGGCGTGGTCTTGGTGGTGGGAGGGGACTGGGAGGCGTGGTCTTGGTGGTGGTGGGGACTGGGAGGCGTGGTCTTGGTGGTGGTGGGGACTGGGAGGCGTGGTCTTGGTGGTGGTGGGGACTGGGAGGCGTGGTCTTGGTGGTGGTGGGGGATGCAAGGCGTGGTCTTGGTGGTGGGGGGGGACTGCGAGGCGTGGTCTTGGTGGTGGTGGGGACTGCGAGGTGTGGTCTTGGTGGTGGGGGGGACTGCGAGGCGTGGTCTTGGTGGTGCTGGGGGACTGCGAGGTGTGGTCTTGGTGGTGGTGGTGAGTTGCAGGGTTGCTGCCTCTCTGGGAAGCGGAGCGTGCACTTGGGGCGCAGGGCCGCTGGTGGGCCCCCTGGCGGCCTGGCTGTGGTCATGCTGGCTGGCGAGAGCGGGTCCGGGCAGCGGGGAGCAGACCCAAGCCGCACGGACGCCTGGAATTCGGCCCAGCCAAATGTTGTTTTTCTTTCTAATATTCCTTATGACTACATTTTTTTATTTGCTGGTTAAAAAATGTGTTTGTCTCATCGAGATGCCCTGTAAAGGATTTTCCTCTTCACTTTTTGGGTGGTGCTGGGTTTGAACTCAGGGCCTTGGCGTGGTCCAGCCGGCACTAGGCAGGCTTGACACGCCGCCGTCCTCTGTGCAGGTCGGGTCGGGCTGCCTTCCAGGGCAGGCCGGACAGCGAGTCCCTGCATCTGCTTCCAAGGACAGGTCCTCCCTGGGGTGACAGAGCTGCACCACTGCACCCTGCTTTTGTACCAAGATGGGCTCCCTTGAACTTTTTGTCTGTGCTGGCCTCAAACTGTGATCCTCCTTGTCTCTGCCTCCAAGAAGCTGGGATTATAGTTGTGAGCCACTAGTACCTGGCTATAATTTCTTGACATTTTAAGAATGTTTTACTGGTCTAGGGTTCTGGCCCTCAGAGAGCTAGTCAGCTCTGGGGTCTTCATTTCCAGTCAGTCTAGTGGGCAGTCAAACTAAGGGCTGCCCATCCGGCTCCCTGGAGCAGGACCTGCCTCTGCCCCTCCCAGCACCCCTCCCCCGCCCCTCCCAGCAGCCCTCCCCCGCCCCTCCCAGCACCCCTCCCCGCCCCTCCCAGCACCCCTCCCCGCCCCTCCCAGCACCCCTTCCCTGCCCCTACCCAAGCCTCCAGCCACGGGGTACAGGGGCTAGAGAGGCAGCGGCAGCCTGATAGTGCCTACTGTTTGGGTTTTTGGTCAGTTGCGGGGCTTGAACTCAGGGCCTGGCTCTTTGAGCCACAGCTCCACTTCTAGTTTCTGGTGTTTGATTGGTGGTAAGAGTCTCACGAGGACTTTTCTGCCTGACTTTGAACCTCAATCCTCAGACCTCAGCCTTCGGATTAGCTAATAGGCATGATCCACAGCGCCCAGCATACTCCCACTCTCGATTGGCATCAGAAGGGTTCTTAGTTCCTGAACTCAGTCCTGAGTCCCTCCTTATTTTTAGAGACATATGCTTTACTGATCTCTTCTTTAACCTGCTGTGAGAATTCATCTTTTTTTTTTTTTTTAAATTTTGGGTCCGGTCGTGGGGCCTGAACTCTGGGCCTGGGTGCTGTCCCTCAGCCCTTCAGCTCAAGGCTAGCGCTCTACCACTTGAGCCATAGCGCCACTTCCGGCTTTTTTCTGTTTGCTTATGTGGTGCTGAGGAATCAAACCCAGGGCCTCAGGCATGCAAGGCAAGCCCTCTACCACTGAGCCACCTTCCCAGCCCCTGAGAACTCATCGTAAGACGTAGCATGCCTGCCGAGGGCAGCATGTGAGGTTGAAGTCCAGCCGTGGAGGTTGTGTTGGAACCGTGGGCCTCTCGCTTGTACCTCCACTGCTTTAAGAGCTTGTCATTCCAGCACAGGACCAAACCTCTGGAGCGTCAGTTTTCTCTTTCTAACGTGTGTTTGCTAAAAGCACCAGCCTCACAGGGTGCGGTAAGGGTGAAATGGAGTAAGTCTTAGCGGAATAAGTACTCAGCAGTTACTAGCTGCTACTGTCTTCATTGTTCATGCCTGTGTTGGGATTTTGGCACCACACACGGGCCTTGATCTTGAACCTCTACTTTGGAGTGGTCTTGGGACCCTTCTAGCATAGCCCAGCACACAGGAGTAGCTGTTCCCTTGGCCTTTCCTGCCTAGCAAAGAAGCTGAGCGGCACCAAACACCCTTGCTCGGTGCTGCCTCCCAGCTGCTGTGTTCCCTGTATACAGTAGGCACTCAGCACATAATCGCCCGCCTCCCGGGTGAGAGGAATGGCAGCCGCCCAGGCCATGGGGTAGTAGACGCCGTGCTGTTCCTGCTCTTTCTGCCCCACGTTGCGTCTGCATGCTCTGCCACTTGTATTATGCCTCCAGCCTGGCTTTTTGCCAAGCATTTTGGAAACATGTCTCGGGGACTTTTAATTCCTAGGCTGGCTTTGAACC
This sequence comes from Dipodomys spectabilis, assembly GCF_019054845.1. Lineage (NCBI taxonomy): Eukaryota > Metazoa > Chordata > Mammalia > Rodentia > Heteromyidae > Dipodomys > Dipodomys spectabilis. Next base: position 6,570,334 of record NW_024870965.1, on the reverse strand, counting down.
ACAGCCCTCCAGATCTCAGCCTCCTGGGTAGCTTGAGTGCCTGTAATCACTTCCCAGCTTAATCGGAAACTTAAAAAAAAATTGTGGTTCTCTGTTTGTGTTAAGCTAAATAGTAGAGTTGATGGGGTTAATCTGCACAGAGCTCTGAGGTCTTCCTGTCGCTGCTGTCCAGATGAGGAGGTGGGGTTCGCAGGGAGAACACAGCCTTTCGCTGGTGAGGAGGGGCCGTTCCTTCCAGCTTCCATACACTGTCCTAAATGTCTGCTAAGGTCTGGGTCGCTGGCTGGGCACTGCGAGCCCCCCCCTTCCCCCCCCCACCCCACCGCCAGCAGAGCCAGTACCAGCCATCTTCTGGAAACGGTTTGCAAGTGTGTCATAATCCACCTTGTCAAACCCGAGACTCCGTTTATTGACATTATTACTGGGCCTGAAAGTTCTTTTACGTATAAAAGCTCAAGCACATCTTTCAAGTTTAGCGATTTTTAAACACTTGTCATTGGTTCTGGTATGAGTTAGAGTAGAGCTGGGCAAAAATAAACAAGATCATATTCTCTAAGAGGAGCTGCTTGCTCAGCCTGTCCACTGGAAACATCTGGCCTTTCAAAGCCAGTCTCAAAGGAGAGCCAGGCACGCGGCTCACGCCTGTCATCTGGGTCCAGGCTAGCCCTGGCCAAAACTTGGAGAGACCTCATCTCAACAGGAAAAGCTGGACAGAGTGGCAAAAACTTGGAGAGACCTCATCTCAACAGGAAAAGCTGGGCAGAGCGGCAAAACTTGGAGAGACCTCATCTCAACAGGAAAAGCTGGGCAGAGCGGGAGGTGCCTCTTGTCCCAGCTATGCAAGAAGAGCCATGCAGCTGCAGTCCATGATGGCGGGGTGGGGGGTAGGACCATATTTGAAAAGTATTGAAGGCAGGAAGGGCTGAGAGCGTGGCTCAAGTGGTAGATCACTTCTGTAGCGTGTGTAAACTCCAGTACTGCCAAGAAAAAAAAAAGCCAAGGGAGAGCAGAGTTCCTAGCTGCTGGAGTTCCAGCAGCTGGGCCGGGCACAGGGCTTCTCCAACGCAGGGGTTTCCATGAACAAAGAATCCACCCAAATGTCCCTTCCCGACCACAGGTGCGGCCGGCACAGCCCCCTCCCTCCTGCGGAAGGGCGGTGCTCATAGTTAGCCCTGTGGCCAGGGCAAGACTCAGTCCTCGGGGACCAGACTCCCTCCTCCCGGGCCTCCCCAACTCGTTCCTCCACGGAGGTTGTGGCTGCCAATGCTTGCTTTATCACTAACAGAAGAGAAGCTTTTGTCTGCACGTGTGCGCACTGGAGCCCAGCACCATCCCTTAGCTTTTCACTTGAGGCTGCGAAGATCTACATATATCAAAAGTGGCTGTTACGTCTTTAGGCTCTTTTAATCTACTGTCTTCCCCCCCCCCCCCCCCCCGACCCCCGCACATTGACCTGTGAAGACCCTGGGTCAAGGTCTTGTAGATTTTCCTACCTCCCAGTCTTGTCTGTCTGCTCTTCCTATGAAATGGAATTTAATCCTGTGGGCTTGGTGAGATTCAGTGTGGCTTGTGGCTTTGGTTCTGTTGGGTTTGGGTCTGTTCCGTTTGGTTGAGTTGGGTTTGGGTCTGTTGGGTTTGGGTCTGTTGGGTTTGTTTGAGTTGGGCTCAGTTCAGTTTGGGTTGGTAAGAATGTTGTACAGGTGATGCTGCTGCACACCTGCCAGCACCTCGTGTCTGTGCTCACGTTAGTGGGGGAGACTGACTGGTGGGTTCAGACTGCAGCACCCCAACCCCACTGCTGTGTATTGTCCACTGTGCATTGCGCTAATGGTTTCATTAGCGATGCAGCGGTTTTTCTGTTTGCATCAGCATTCCACATTTCTCCACTGAAATCCATACAGCTGGAGCTGACTGGTTTCTCTAAGCACAGTGTAAGCAGACAAGGTGAGCTCTTTTAGGTTAGTTGTGTGCTTTGTGTCTGACTTTGAGAAACAGACCTGAATGCTTTTTCCTGCCGGCAAATGGCAAAGGTGCTATCTCTAATGAAGCACCTTGTCAGAAACGCTCTGTAGGACTTACGGAGGTCCTGCCACCAGTATCTTTTCTGTGTCCTTCCCACTGGGGACAGACCAGTTTCCCTGAGTCCCAGTCCCCTGGTGAAATGTGACAGCAAGACCTTGGTGCTCGTGGGTCCGAACGCAGGCCCCAGAGCGCTTCCTCCTGCCTGCCAGACCCCCACCCCCCCCACACACACACCTCTCTGCACAAAGACAGCCTCCCAGCTACACCGGCATCCTGACCGGAGAGACGACCGGGCAAATGGCTTCCGTACAGTGGTTTTGCTGGTGTCTCTGCAGGGCGCTGGCTGGAGTCAGCTCCGCAGCCATAGTTGTATTGGTGGCATTCTCATTGCCACCATCCTCACGCGAGTCTCTGCCTCTGGGTCTCTTTTCTGGCTTGTTTCTTGTCCAATGAAATACTCTCAGCCAGCCCCCCTCCAATCGCGCTTCTGTGTGCAGGGGGGAGGGCAGCCTCGCGTGTGGCGCGCGCATGCCTTCACACGCCGGGGCTCCCCACGTCGCGCCTGGGGCTCCCCCCCCATGGTCTGGCTGCTCCCTGTGCTGGGGTCTCCCCAGTCTTCTCATATCTGTAACTTACGTGCTGTTCCCCAGGCTCTTTGCGGTCTGGGCTCCCTCAGGGATGGCTCCCACAGGCCCCAGCCTGAGCCCCACCTGCGACCCCCCTTCCTCCCCCCCCCCACTCAGCAGACGCCTCTCAGCCCTCGGGGACATCCGAGCCCTCCTCCTCAGTCCTGGGCCACCCTCCATTTCAGACAGTCCTGCACAGGATGACCCCCCCCAGGGCCTCTTCCCTCCCCCTCCTCTGCATATCAGAAGGGCACCGGTGCCTGCCGGGCTGCAGGGCCCAGGGCCGGCCCAGGGCTCATCTGATCCCGTAAGTCCACTGGGGGCCTCCAGGAGGCGGCGCACTCAGCACCCACCACTGGGCGAAGCCCTGCGCAGTGGCCCTCCCCTCCCATCGAGCCTGAGCCAGGGGGGGAGTTAATCTCCCCGTACCTGGCACGGCCTGGTTACTCAGAACCCAAGCCTTCCTTCTGCTCTGACATGACAGCTGCCCACTTCACGGAGAGATTATTAGTATAAAATTACTTCTTTGCCTCTAAGTTTCATTGTGCCACATTCACAGCAGTAAAATCGAATTCCGCCAGGTGCACTTTTCAGAGGCCGCGCGGGCAGCTGCGCTCGGCTGATGGTGTCCTGCGCCTAAGCCTTTGTCAGGGGTCTGAGGCCTTTCCGCGCAAGTGACCGCGGTGTTCCCTCTGTGCCCGGCGGGCCGCTGCCCTCGCGGCCCTCAGGAGCCCGAGCCGGGCCCAGGTGGCCCCTGTGTTTCTCCCGCCCCCCCCCCCCCCCCAGCCCTGCTCTCGGCCTTCTTCAGCAGGAATGGAGGAATGGAGGACGGTGTCTGTTACGCAGATCGCTGGCTCTGGGGCTGGGAACTGCGGGGCCTCCGGTGGGTGGGGACGCTGTGTCCCTGCCGGATCCCCCGAGGTCTGGGGCCGCTTCCTCCACCCAGCCCTTCCAGCTGGGAGCCCGTTCATTGCTCCTTCCTCTTCCAGGAAGCCTTCCTCGGTCCAGCCCAGCTCAGTCACCGCTGGCCTCATAAACTACAAGTAGCTTGTCGGTCCCGGGCAGCACACTCATAGAGCGTCCAGGACGTGCTACGGCCCACCGGCTGGGCACCGCCTCCCGCCCAGACCCCGTGCGGGGCCTCATGGTGCCCCGTGCCAGACAGAAAAACCCAGAGAGGCCTTTGAGCCTGGGCCGGGCCGGAGAGGCCCAGCCCCTGAATCCCACCTAGAAGGTTCTTGTGAGTCTGGACTGAGTGAGCGTCCTTCTCACGAGGCCCTTGTTCTGCCCTGCTGCAAGCGCTGCGCTGCTCCTGCGGCGGATGGCGCCGGCGGCGGCCTGACCCAACAAACCGCGCCAAGACGACGACGCGGCGGGGGAGCCCGCGGCGCGGTCAACCAGGGCTTGGAGGCTACAGGAAAAGCAGAAAGAATCTCCTCGGGAGAACCAAAGAAACTCCATCCACCCAGAAACGCGGGCTGTGCGCGGCTGCGCTCCCGGGAGAGGGCGGGCAGGCTGCTGCCCCACAGTGCAGCGCGGCTCCCGGGAGAGGGCGGGCAGGCTGCTGCCCCACAGTGCAGCGCGGCTCCCGGGAGAGGGCGGGCAGGCTGCTGCCCCACAGTGCAGCGCAGCCCCGCTGCCCCGCGCGGGACCTCGGTGGCGGCTCTCCTCGCGTGGTCAGGAGACCTTCCCGTCGTCTTCGGGCCCTGTCGCCGGCGTCTCTGGACGGCAGCGGCGCTTGGCTGCCGCGTCCTGGCCGCAGAGCTGAGCTCCCTCCAGCAGCCGGCTGCGGCCAGAGCTCCTGACCCCGTCCGCCTTGTCTCCTGCAGGGTTTTTTTCCCGGGCAGCCATCCGGTCCGAGGCGTGCAGGTGATGAAGGTGGGGAAGCTGCAGCTGCACCAAGCCATGTTCCCCCAGGCCATGAAGAACCTGCGGCTGGTGAGTGGCGGGGGGGGGGGGCACCGGCTGCGCCCGGCTGGCGCTGCGCCTCAGTCCGGTGGTGCCCGCGTGCCCCGTGGTGTGCACACGCGCCCAAGGTGCACAGGTCCGCTGTGAAGGATCCCTTGTCGCCCACCTGGACTGCGAACCCTAGGCCTTGGCAAAGCTCTCTCCCGCCCTCGCCCACCCGGGGACGGCCTCCGGCCCCTGGCCAGGCCCGTTGTCCGGCGCCACCAGCCCCGGCTCCTCCACCGGGCTCTCCCCGCAGAGCGCGTCCCGCTCGGCGGAAGCGTGGCTCGGAGCCCCGCCCCGCAGCAGCCCGCGGCCCCTGCGGCTGTCTTTGTGACCAGCTCGGGGCTGTGAGCGGGACTGAGGCACATTTACACACCGGAAGCGCGTGGCTGGGGAAGATTGGGGGGGCTGGCTGGCGTTGGGATGAGCTCCTTGCTGACCAGGGGCTCAGCTCATACTCGCAGGGCGTCTCCTTTGCTGGAAGGGGCCTTCCCCCCTGCACAGCGCACCCCCCCCCCGCACAGCACCCCCCCCCGCACCCCCCCCAGCCTGCCCCCCCTCCCCCCCCCCCGCACAGCGCCCCCCCCGGGCCTTTCCCCCCCCCACAGCGCCCCCCCCCGGCCTTCCCCCCCTCCCCCCGCACAGCGCCCCCCCCGGCCTTCCCCCCCTCCCCCCGCACAGCGCCCCCCCCCGGCCTTCCCCCCCTCCCCCCCCCCCGCACAGCGCCCCCCCCGGGCCTTTCCCCCCCCCCGCACAGCACCCCCCCCCCTGGCCTTCCCCCCCTCCCCCCGCACAGCGCCCCCCCCCCCCGCCTTCCCTCCTCCCCCCCGCACAGCGCCCTCCCCCCGGCCTTCCCCCCTCCCCCCCCCCGCCTTCCCCCCCTCCCCCCCGCACAGCGCCCCCCCCCCGCCTTCCCCCCCTCCCCCCCCCCGCACAGCGCCCCCCCCTGCCTTCCCCTCCCCCCCCCGGCCTTCCCCTCCCCCCCGGGCCTCCCCCCCCCTCGCACAGCGCCGCCTCCCCGGCCTTCTTCCCGCACAGCGCCGCCTCCCCCCCCAGCTCGGCTGGCCCCCGCGGGGTGGGCCCCGCAGGTGCACCCGGCGCCATGGCCCGTCTGCAGGGGGCTGTGCCCGGAGGGGAGGGCGCAGCCGGCCGCTTGAGCGTTTTAAGAGGAGAAAACCAGCGAATACCTAAGGGAGCCTTAAAAATCAGCTTCCTCGATGCTCCGGCCGCGCTCAAGGCCGCTCCTGGCCGCTGCCGACAGCTCTCAGGCAACAGGAGGAACTCTAGGGTTTCTGGAAGGTTCTCACCCTTTCCATTCTCGTTCCCCTGACACCTTTAGCAGACCGGGAGGTGCGGGCGTTCCTCGCTGTGGGGCGTCCCTCCCCTCGCCTGGTCTGTCCGGGGCGTTCCTCGCCTGGTCTGTCCCGGGCGTTCCTCGCTGTGGGGTGTTCCTCACCTGGTCGGTCTGGGGTGTTCCTCGCCTGGTCTGTCCGGGGCGTTCCTCGCCTGGTCTGTCTGGGGCGTTCCTCGCCTGGTCTGTCTGGGGCGTTCCTCGCTGTGGGGTGTCCCTCACCTGGTCAGTCTGGGGCGTTCCTTGCTGTGGGGTGTCCCTCACCTGGTCAGTCTGGGGCGTTCCTCGCTGTGGGGCGTCCCTCGCCTGGTCAGTCTGGGGCGTTCCTCGCCTGGTCTGTCCGGGGCGTTCCTCGCTGTGGGGCGTCCCTCACCTGGTCAGTCTGGGGCGTTCCTCGCTGTGGGGCGTTCCTCGCCTGGTCAGTCTGGGGCGTTCCTCGCTGTGGGGCGTTCCTCGCTGTGGGGTGTTCCTCGCCTGGTCTGTCCGGGGCGTTCCTCGCTGTGGGGTGTTCCTCGCCTGGTCTGTCCGGGGCGTTCCTCGCTGTGGGGTGTTCCTCGCCTGGTCTGTCCGGGGCGTTCCTCGCTGTGGGGTGTTCCTCACCTGGTCGGTCTGGGGTTTGCAGCCCGCAGACAGCGCGTGATGTAGGGGCAGCTTCCCCAGGCCGCCCGCCAGGTCGGGGCCAGCACGCCTTCCAGAAGTCTCCAGGTGAATCGACAGGCTGTGTGGCGGGCTCCTCACGCGCACGGCTTGCTCGCATCCGCCGAGAGGGCTCACGCGCCTTCTCCTGTGTGCAAAACGAAGGCGCTGCAGCGAGGAGACGAACGGGCAGAGCGGATCCACCCGATCAGCACGGCCAGCTACGCGCCCTGTGCTTTGAATAGGACCCAGACACGGCCCCCCCCCGCGGTCCTCCCCCTTCCGTGCGGTCCTCCCCCTCCTCCCCCCCACACGGTCCTCTCCCCTCGCTTCGGCAGAGGCGGTTTTGCAGTGCACTCGGTAGGCAGGGAGCCTTCAAGCCCCTACCCCCCCAAGTCCACACGGGAGAGCTGGGTGTGTATGGGGATCCCCTCTCCACGTGAGGGCCAGCCACGAAGTCGGGCCAGGCCCAGACCAGGCCTCATGCCCGCTTGGGTGATGGAGCAGGGCTGGGTGCAGACGCCCGCAAGCCCCCCGATGCTCCCAGGGCCCTGACACCCTGGGACCTCATCTCCCCTCCTCTAAGCCAGCCTCGCCTCTTCCAGAAACTTCCCTCGGCAATCATCGGGGCATTTCCCCCAAAGAAGCCCAGGCATGGAGCCTCACGGCTGCCAGATGGAGGGTGGGGTGGGGCAGAGCTTGCGGTCCTGAGGCCTGAGCTCCAACCGCAGCCTCCCCGGCCTCCGCCACCCCAGACCCACGTGTCCGGCCAGGACACCGGGGTGCGGCACGAGGCCACGAGGCTGGCGCCAGGCGCTCGGGTCCAGCTGGCCGCGTACAGGGCGGTCTCCGCGCGCGTGATTCTGCTTTTAGGAGGAGGCCACTGCCTGCTCTCTGGCGTTGTGGGCGGCGAGGCCGGGCGCACGGCATGCTTCCAGCTGAAAGGAGTGTGTAACCGGCGGCTGGTTCTGACCATCCCCCTCACAGGGCGAGGGTCCTGTGGGCAGCGCTGCTGGTGTAGGTGTGTGTCCACTGGGCGTGGGTATCTCCTGGGGCGTCAAACAGAGGCACATGCCCGGGCACAATCCTGCCAGGTTCCTGCTTCGGGGATGGGTTTCCTGAAGGCTCTCGGGGCTGCACGGGGCCTCAGAAGCCTGGCGGCCCTCGCCTGTGCTGCCCTGGCTGAGAACCGGCTGCAGAGCAGCGTCCGCCCAGCCGGCGGTCCGAGGCGGCGGCCGCTCCTGCAAACGCCAGGCTGAGGGACTGGGCGGCTGGAAATGAAATGATGGAGACCCTGGAGATAATGGAATAAAATGGCGCGAAGGTTTCCAGAGCCTGGCGAGGAGCAGAAACTGAGAAGCTTCAGAAACAGATGTCGCAGGTACCGTCAGGACCCAGGCTCTTGCAGAAGAAGAAGCCATGTGGCCAGCTCGGAGCCGCTCTCATTTCCACCTCGAGAAGCCCTTCCTACTGCAGGCTCCCAGGGCCCAGCCCGACCCCGCCCTGGCTAGTGCTGGGCTGGCCTTGGTTATAGAAGCTGGGTTGCAAATCAACTGTCTTTCTGCTCAGAGGCTGGCTCTTTAGGCTGGAGATTCAAACTCCTTGCGCTGTACTTTGTTTAATCCGGCCTCTTCCATGGTGAGGCTTTGTCTTTTCCCGGGTGGGAATAGGAATTCAAGCCGATCCTTTTGTGATGTGTGGTTTTCAGCTGCTCCCTCACATCCAGCCAGCCGGGTGCAAGCACGGCCAGACAGGTCCCTGCCCCAGCCTGCTCCCGCTCCCGCCCTCACAGTAGCTGATTAAAGCGTCGGTGCTGTTTTTCCCATCTCTTGGTTTGCTCTAGGGATTCCTGACCCTCGGTCATGTTCTCATTTAGGAGTCTGATGCGAGCTCTCAACACGCACAGGAAATAGACACGTGCACACTGGCTTGCAGAGCTGGCGGTGAAGGAGCTTCAGGGTTGTTCTTGGCCCTGGAAACGTGCAGCGTCCCAGTCATACGTGAGCAGGAGGAAGGAACAGAGAGAGGGTGCTATTACGAATGCTGCCTCACTCACCTTCACATAAGAAGTAATAGTGTAGGATTGGGTTTTGAACAATAACAACACCCAAAAGAGACACTGTAAGGAAGAAAACGTGGACAGACTCCAGGCGTAGTGATTAAGTGTTCATAAAGAACATGAAGCAGAGTTTCCCTGCTAGGAAGTAGCAAGAAGGAGTCGGGGGTCTGACACTGGGCAGGTGCTGCTTCCCATTCTGCTGGACAGCTCACACAAGGCTCGGGCGAAACTCAGCAGCTCAGAAATGCACAAAGTGACTGTGTCTCAAGTGAAAAAGATCACACAAAGAGCCAAGAATATCCCAATCGTGAAAAAAAAAGCAATCACTGGATAACAGAGGTACCAGAGTTGTCTGACAACAATTTAAAATAGCTATTATAAAATGCTTAAGTAGACGATTACAAATACCTTCCAAGCAAATGAAAAATCAGAAAATCACGGTAAAAAAAAATAGAAAATAGCTGGATTCCAGTGGCTCACACCTATAATCCTAACTAGAGGCTGAGATCTGAGGACCAAGGTTCAAAGCTAGACTGGGCAGGAAAGTCCATGAGACTCTTATCTCCAATTAACCACCAAAAAGATGGAAGTGGAAGTGTGGCTCAAATAGTAGAGCACTAGGCTTGAGCAAAAAAGTTCAGGGACAGCACCCAAGCCCTGAACTCATGCACCAAGGCCGGCACAGAAAGGAAGGAAGGGAAGGAATAGAAGATACAAAGAAGCAAACAGGAATCTAAGATCCAGGAGACATAGTAACTAGAGTAGAGTCAGCAACAGAACAGAGACTACCAAGGAGCAAACTGGTGACCAGAAAGCACTTGACCTGAAAAACAAGGGGAAAAGAACTGAGAAGAGTACAATTAGAAAGAGCCTCCAGAATCTGTACATCAGTGACAATCGATCTAAGATTATTGTCCCAGAAGAAGAGAAGCAGGTGGGTGGGAAAGGTCTGAGAAAAACAATGTTGGAAGCATCAAATCTGAGAAGAGGAAGTAAAATCATCTCATCACAGACGACCTGGTGCTGTATATAGAGAAAACACAAACACACACATACACTGTTAGAACTAAGAAATGAATCCACAAACTAGAATACAAAATCAACATTATCAGTCAGTTGTGTTTTTATATATTAGCAATAGACAATTCAAAATGAAATTAAGGAAATTATTCTATTGATAATAGTATCAAACAATAAAATACTAAGAATTAAAGAGATGGAATAAATGTTTAAATAAAACCTCTAACACGTTGTTGAAAGGACCAGCCTGAGTAACAAAGTGAGACCATATCTCAGAAACCAAATGGTACCTGCGGCTCACGCCTGTAGTCAGTCCTAGGTTCTTGGGAGGCTGAGCTAGAAAGAGGATTTGAGGCTAGACCAGGCACAAAATCCACTAGACTTCATCTCATAGAAGAGAAGCTGGTAGCAAAGGCCCGTTATTCCAGCAACTCTTGAGAAGCCTGAAGTAGGCTGAGCAAAGGTCAGCACACACCTGGGCAGAGCCGCTCCTAAAGGCGTCCCTTGAAAAACAGGGCAGGAAGTGTGGCTCAGCCGCAGAGCAACAGCCTAGCAAGCATAAGGCCCAGAATTCAAACCCCAGTGCTACAAACAAAACCAGGTAGAATGGAAAGGAGAAAGTAAACAAAACCACGAGTATAGCTAGAGGCACCAAAGCCCTTTAGCTACCATAAATAGAAGAACTCAACGGAAAACCAGCAGGATGTGTGAAAATTCAGTAACACCACCAGCAGTGGAGTCTAATCAGCATTTATAAACACTTCACACCACAGCAAAATACACGTTCTTCCTAAGGATCTACTGAGCACATACAGAGTAGGCCGCATTCTGGGCCATAAAACAAATTCCAATAAATGTGGAAGATTCATTCGTGTAAAATCATGCCAAGTAAAGTCTCCGACCACAGCCAGAGAATTCAGTTAGAAGTCAGTAACTGCAGTGGGAAACAGCGTCAAGTGCAAGTCCTGTCTGGGTCTGGGGCGTCTGTGGTGGAATTTCTTGTCCTCATTCGGTGGAGACCCGAGGCTGGGGGAGGAGACGGGGCTTCACGAGCAGCCGCCGGACCATCAGCGATGGCAGGTCTGCCCTGGAGCATGGCCGCCTGCCTGTGACCCTTCCCGAGGTTATACAGCGTCCTCATCAGCCACCACCATTACTATTATTATCATTATTATTTGGGACAGGGCCCCGGGCCCTCCCTCCATGTGTCATACCTCTATTTAATACAGTTTGGCTATGGTGATGACAAACTAGTTACACCCTGACTCTGCCAGGCCAGAGCGCCCCTAAAGCCAAGGCCAGGTCTTGTTCCTCCCAGGGACCCCGCACTGTGCTTGGGGAGCTGGTGTTCGAAGTGCCAGAGGCCCGGGGTCTGGGTGGCCCTTGCTTCTTGCACACCTGTTTGCACGTCCTGCTGAGGCCGCGGCCTGGGAAAGCTCAGGCCGCTCCTCGCCGGCCGCTGCCCGCGCCCTGGCCCAGGCTCGGGATTCCTGCGCAGCGGAAAGTGTAGGAGAGTGCGATGAGTCATATGCTTGCGTCAGAAATCAGTGTGAGCGGGACATGGTTTCCGTTGTCTGCGTTATTCGTTCTGTGTAATCTGTTGCCAGTTCTAAAATTGCTTTCTTTGTAAAGCAGCGGCGAGGTTGGAGTCGGTCGGGACCGTGCGTTGTGGGTGGTGAGCCGCCGGACGGGCCGCGGTGCCTCCCCGCGCCAGCTCCGCTTGCCATTTCCGAGTCAGCTCGGCTGCGGGAGGAGATGAGCCAGAATTGTCCTCTGCGGTGGCGCCCGGGAGCCGCCGCTCCGGGCCGGGGCCTCGACAAGCTCCCCGCCCGGGGCGCTGCGCCCCCGAGTCCTTCCGCCCGGGATGCGGCCCGCCGCCCCCCGCAGCCAGGCTGCGCGCCCGGGACGTGGCCCGCCGCCCCCCGCAGCCAGCGTCCTCCAGCCCGGGACGCGGCCCGCCGCCCCCCGCAGCCAGCGCTGCGCGCCCGGGACACCCCGGATGCGGCCCGCCGCCCCCCGCAGCCAGCGTCCTCCAGCCCGGGACACGGCCAGCCGCCCCCCGCAGCCAGCGCTGCGCGCCGGGGACACCCCGGATGCGGCCCGCCGCCCCCCCGCAGCCAGCGCTGCGCCCGGGACGTGGCCCGCCGCCCCCCGCAGCCAGCGTCCTCCAGCCCGGGACGCGGCCCGCCGCCCCCCGCAGCCAGCGCTGCGCGCCCGGGACACCCCGGATGCGGCCCGCCGCCCCCCGCAGCCAGCGTCCTCCAGCCCGGGACACGGCCAGCCGCCCCCCGCAGCCAGCGCTGCGCCCGGGACGTGGCCCGCCGCCCCCCCGCAGCCAGCGTCCTCCAGCCCGGGACACGGCCAGCCGCCCCCCGCAGCCAGGCTGCGCGCCCGGGACGAGGCCCGCCGCCCCCCGCAGACAGCGTCCTCCAGCCCGGGACGAGGCCCGCCGCCCCCCGCAGCCAGGCTGCGCGCCCGCGCGCACAGGAATCAGACTGCTAGTCTTTTCCTCTGTTCTCCTCCATCTGTCTGTCGCTCAGGAAATCTTCCTATCTGTCCATCGGTCATTTTGATGTCCCATCGGTTTGCTGTCTAGCCGGGTGATGTCCTCTTCCTTCAGCCTCTGCGTTAGTCCCACGTCGGCGCCGCCGCCTCTGGCCCGCCGCGAGGGCCGCCCGCCGCTCCGCATCAGCAGCGCTTCCCAGCCGCGCTGGCTGGGCCGAGCCGGGGCCCCAGAGCTCTCGCCACAGTCTGGAGGCCCGGACTCCGGGTCAGCGCTGGAGGCCCCTCGGCTGGAGGCCTGGGCTCCCGTCAGCGCTGGAGGCCCCTCGGCTGGAGGCCTGGGCTCCCGTCAGCGCTGGAGGCCGCTCGGCTGGAGGCCCGGGCTCCCGTCAGCGCTGGAGGCCGCTCGGCTGGAGGCCCAGGCTCCGGGTCAGCGCTGGAGGCCGCTCGGCTGGAGGCCCGGGCTCCCGTCAGCGCTGGAGGCCGCACAGCCGGGCGGGCGCGGTGCACGCAGACCAGCCGAGGGCTCCGGCGCTGCGCTGCCCCCAAGTCAATACTCAGCAAAGTCAGGGCGATCGTATCACGTCACCACCAACGCGGGAAGCGCCCGCGCGCCCGGGGGTGGTTTCCTCTGCGAGCTGCGCGTGCCGGGTTGGACACAGCGGGGGAGCGTGCGGCGCGGACGTGCTCAGCTGCTGTTGGTGTCGGCCTCGCTCCCCGGCCAGGCCTGGCTCTCCCACGCAGGCTGCGGGGCGTCGGGGGTGGGCACGCGAGGCCCAGCTGCCCCCCAGGAGCTTGGTCCCCCACAGGTGCCTTGCGGAGGCTTCCAGGGGTCTCCGGAGCACAGGCTGCGATGTCACCGCCCGGGCCCGGTTCCCACCGCGGTGCCGCTGCACGCGGTGCTGAAGCCGTCCTGGCGGTGGATCGCTGCGCTGCGAACCGCCGGCGCCCCCGCGCCCACCCGGTCCGTGGAGCGACCAGAACCTGCCGCTCTCGCCCGGCTCTGACCTCTCCCCTCCTTGCCCTTAGGCCTTCGACATCATGCGCGTGACCCACGGCCGAGAGCACAGCCTGATCCAAGACTTGATCCTGCTCCTGGAAGAGTGTGACGCCAACATCAGAACCTCGTGAGGGACGGCGGAGGGCCGCGCCCCGCGCCCGCCGTGCCCTGCGCCCGCCGTGCCCGCTGTGCCCCGCGCCCGCCGTGCCCGCTGTGCCCCGTGCCCCGCGCCCGCCGCGCCCCGCGCCCGCCGCGCCCCGGCCGCAGCCAGGCCCCGCGCCCACCACACCCCCGCGCCCCACACCCCTGCCACAGCCAGGTTCTGCGCCCCGCGCCCGCCGTGCCCACCACGCCCCTGCGCCCCGCGCCCACCACGCCCCTGCGCCCTGTGCCCACCGCGCCCCTGCGCCCTGTGCCCACCGCGCCCCTGCGCCCCGTGCCCACCGCGCCCACCGCGCCCCGGCCGCAGCCAGGCCCCGCGCCCCTGCCGCAGCCGCGCCCCTGCGCCCCGCGCCCCTGCGCCCCTGCGCCCCGTGCCCACCGCGCCCACCGCGCCCCGGCCGCAGCCAGGCCCCGCGCCCCTGCCGCAGCCACGCCCCTGCGCCCCGCGCCCCTGCGCCCCGTGCCCACCGCGCCCCGGCCGCAGCCAGGCCCCGTGCCCCTGCTGCAGCCACGCCCCTGCGCCCCGCGCCCCTGCGCCCCGTGCCCACCGCGCCCCGGCCGCAGCCAGGCCCCGCGCCCACCGCGCCCCGGCCGCAGCCGCGCCCCTGCGCCCCGTGCCCACCACGCCCCTGCGCCCCGTGCCCACCGCGCCCCTGCGCCCCGTGCCCACCGCGCCCCGGCCGCACCCAGGCCCCGTGCCCCTGCTGCAGCCACGCCCCTGCGCCCCGTGCCCACCGCGCCCACCGCGCCCCGGCCGCAGCCAGGCCCCGCGCCCACCGCGCCCCGGCCGCAGCCAGGCCCCGCGCCCCTGCCGCAGCCGCGCCCCTGCGCCCCGCGCCCACCGCGCCCCGTGCCCACCGCGCCCCTGCCTTAGCCAGGCCCCACCACCCTGCCAGGCCCCGCACCCCGCACCGGCCGCGGCAGATGTCACCGCTGGGATCGCTGCCGCGCCTGCCTGGGCCGCGGTGTCCGACGGGGCGGCCAGCCGAGGGCTCGTTAATGATGCACCAGCGCGGTGGGAATAAATACTTAAAAATTCCCTGAAAACGCCGCCCGGTCACTTTTCTTTGCAGTTATTGGCGATTTCACTGTTCAAGATCTCCAGATAGAATACACTACTAAAAGATAACACAGTAAGAAACAACTCTCTCTCTCTGAAAATCTGGGGAGTTATTGGATTTAAAAAATCACTATTTTCACAACTACTCCCAACACAAACTTCCTATCCACTTCTAGCAAGAAGCAGAGTTTTGTCTTAGTTTCTGTTTTGTTGGTGCGTGCTCGTCTTGCTGGGGTTCTGTGGCATTCAGTGCGTTCACACAGCGCGCGCAGACAGCCCCGGTCCTGCCAGCCTCTAGCAGCACTCTGTTCTATATTCACATCAACTTATTTTTGTCAGTCGTGGGGCCTGAACTCTGGGCCTGGGCACTGTCCCTCAGCTCTTCAGCTCAAGGCTAGCGCTCTACCACTTGAGCCACAGTGCCACTTCTGGCTTTTTTCTTTTGCTTATGTGGTGCTGAGGAATCAAACCCAGGGCCTCAGGCATGCAAGGCAAGCGCTCTACCACTGAGCCACCTTCCCAGCCCTGTATTTTTTTTTAGCTTTTCATAAATGAGAGTTTACAGTACTTGTGTTTGTGTTGCCTTATTTAAATGTGCCTTGGGCTCCATCCAATATGCTACACACCCCAGGATTTCATTCATCTTTATGGCCGAACGATATCCCACGGTGCACCGTGCACTGTGCACCGCATTTTCTTTGTTGAGAAGCACCGAGGCTGGCCACGTAGCGGGACTTTGAGCAGCGTCACAGGAAGCAGAGCTGGCAAGGGCCTGTTGTATCCACCGATGCCAGGCCCTCCTGCCTTCCCAGAGGCCGGTAACTAGATCAGATGCCAGTTCTGTTTTTAAGGCAATCCCCATTTCCTCTACCATAGCTGTACCCATTAGCATTTCCCCGTCCTCATCAGTGTTTGTTCTGGTTTTCATTTGGATAATGGCCGTTTTAGCTGCTCAGTTGCTATCTTGTTACAGCTTTCATTTGCACTTCATGATGACTCGTGATACTGAGCTTTTTTTTTGTATTTGTTGAATATATGCATTTGTGCTTTTGAGAAATCTATTCAGATCAGTTGCCTATTCTATTATTGGCTGGTTTATTGAGACTTCTGAGTTCCCCCAAGATATTAACTCTTTTGTGGGTGGACAGTGGCAGGTATTTCCTCCCACTCTGTAGTGTCTCTTCATTCTATTCGTTTTCCCTTGCAGCAAGGAGTTTTGGGTTTGGTGTGATCTTGTCTGTCAATTTTTGCTTTGGTTTTCTATGATTCTGAGATCATATCTAAAATGTCAACTTTACCTCTGTCAATAAAGTCATCGCCCAAGAGAGCGTGACTCTGTGTCTCGCAGGCCTGCCTGTAGGTCTTTGATCTGTTTCTTGGCATGGTTTTGTGCACGAGGCCAGGTCCAGGGTCAGCCTTCCACATGAGGGCAGCATCTTCCCTCCAGCCCGCACGTGGGCGCCGGTGTCCGAGCACAGTGTTCCTCGCTCGCCATCCTCATGAGTATACTTGTTCTCCCCCGCACTGCGTACTGAGCGCCTGGGACTCCCCAGCTCTGTGCATGGAGATTCCCTTTCACGGCGCTGGTTGGGGCAGTTTTCCCTAGAGAAAGCAGGATGTCCTGTGCAGGTGCCTCCAGGGTCTGCAGATCTGTTTTCCTGCACCGCCATCTTGCTTCTGTTGCTATGGATGAAAGGTGTGTCTTGAAATCAGGTATGTGTTGCCTCTGGCTGCTTTTTCTTCTAGATAGATATGTCTGCTCAGGCTCTTTGGTGATGAAGCAGGACTTCGAGACATTGTCTTATTCTTTATGATAACTGTGGTGTACATTATTTATTCACAAACTATTTCTAGCATAAGAATTCTCATCCTGAATCTTAGGAAGATATCATTTGGGCCTTACTGGAAAGGGTAGGAAGCAGTTTTGGATTTTATTATAAAGGTGATGGATGGAGGGATCACAGTTACATAAGTCAGGCATGGAGTCCATTTCTTTTTGAGAATTGCCACCCCCTCCCTCATTTTCTCCCAGTTTTTCCGCTCCCGACCTCCCTCCCTGCAGGTTGTATAGTTCATTTCCAACAGCGTCTAGTGCGCGCCACCGCAGAATTGCTCCGTCCTTCATGCACTGTTTCTGTGCTCCCCTCCTGTTCCCTAGGTCAGATCGATGTAAACAAGACAAAGGGTATGGAAATCAAAAACAGTGACAAAATGGAATAAACCAAAGGGGGGGAATGAGCCGTAATTAATAAAAAAAACCACCTCGTTTCCATTTCTTGTTCATTTAGACAAGCATCATTTTATGTGATCAAATGCACTTGTGCCCTTGTGATCCTCTCCTGAGAACATCCTGATAGAAAGTCTTAATGCAAAAGGAGAAGAACGTCCAGACATGTGGCTCCTGGGTCACTGTGAGCACTGTGTGACCCTGTGCATTGCGCTCTTTTATCCGGATCCGTGGCTCTGTGGGCTCAGGCTGCCCACGCCGTTCACGCCGCCCAGGTCACACTCACTCTTCTCCCACTTCCTCCTTGCAGCTTCCCGGTTTTTTGGCCTGCTTTCCCGCCTTCCTGCTTTGGACAAATAGACGATGTCAGCCTTTCTCTTCCTCTTCCAAAACACTTAAATCTTTTCTGGCTCAGCCACCCTGGGCGCAGGGCGGACCGCAGTGAGGCGGAGACCCGTGCACTGGAGGCCCTTGGATACCAGCAGAGATAAGACAGGCGGCTCTAGTGCAAGAGCAAAAGCAGCTCGGGGACCGTGCCCAGGCCCTGAGTTAAGCCCAGGACTGGCGAGAAATCGAAAGGAAAGGAAAGGGCACCCTCCCTGCTCCTCTCCCCCTCCCAGACCTCCCTCCCTCTCCCCCTCCCTCCCCCTCCCTTCCAGAGGGAGCAGCAGCCACAGTGGCACTGATGTGCCATAGCCTAACAGAGCCTGCCTACTTTGCAGCAAGAAAGCTGAGCACTGGGAGCCGGAGTCCGGAGGGCATGTCTGCAGGAGCTGTCTCTTGCCCCAAACCCTTCCTGTCCCCTTCTTCTGCTTCCTGTCCACCATGATGAGAAATGCTCTGCTTCACCATGCCCTCCATGGTGGACTGGCCCCTCTGAATCCACAGGCCAGAATTAGTTTTCTCTCCTTTTAGTTGCTTGTGCCAGGCCTTCTGTCACAGGCCATAGGTTCAATCCCACGAACCACCTGTAATTCTAGCCACTTAGGAGACTTGGAGCAGAAGATCATGGTGTGAGGACAGCCTTCAAACCTCTTTCTAAGCCTCGCAGGGCTCCATGGCGTCTGCCAGTCACCCCGAGATCTGGAGCTGGGGATGTGGCTTCACAGCCTCTGCCCATCACCCCGAGATCCAGAGCCGGAGCTGGGGATGCAGCTCTGCCCATCACCCTGAGATCCGGAGCCGGGGATGGGGAGTGCCAGGCCTTCAGGTCCTGAGGACAAATGCTTGCACTACCAAAAGAGATGCCACCAAACCCTCCAAGCAGCCATGAAATTAAGAAAACAACTGAGAAAAGCCTTTAGATTCTGATACAATGATGTATGAGCCTAAGACTTCTTAAGATTGAGCCTAAGGCTTCTTAAGATTTCACATGCACATGAAAAGCAGCTGTAAAACAAAGGCTGTGTGTCCAGGTCCGAGGGTGTGCCCAAGGGTAGAGGGCCTCCTCCTGCCCAGCATGAGGCCCTGGGGTCCAGGACCCCCCAACAGAACACTAAGTCTCTCCAGTACTTCCCGTGAGCACTTCTCAGGATTAGCCGGATGCACTCTTGTTTTCTCTTTGTGTCTGTTTTATTTTGTGAACGATCTCTCCTGCTTTAGTCAGACTTTCTGTAGGACTTTTCACCTCTATTTCCATTATTTTTGTTTGTGAACACTCTTGTTTATCTCCATGGACGGTTATCCTGGGGTGGACGGTTCTCCTGGGGTGGACGGCTGCCCTGGGGTGGACGGCTGTCCTGGGGTGGACGGTTCTCCTGGGGTGGACGGCTGCCCTGGGGTGGATGGTTCTCCTGGGGTGGACAGTTCTCCTGGGGTGGACGGTTCTCCTGGGGTGGATGGCTGCCCTGGGGTGGACGGCTGCCCTGGGGTGGACGGCTGCCCTGGTGTGGACAGCTGTCCTGGGGTGGACGGTTCTCCTGGGGTGGACGGTTGTTCTGGGGTGGACGGCTGCCCTGGGGTGGACGGCTGCCCTGGGGTGGACGGTTCTCCTGGGGTGGACGGCTGCCCTGGGGTGGACAGCTGTCCTGGGGTGGACGGCTATCTTGGGGTGGACGGCTGCCCTGTGTGGCGGAATGTTCTGCAGGCACTGTGCTGTTGGTGGCGCGTGGGCTGTGTCTGCAGGACAGATGGGGAGGGATTCCCCGAGGGTCAGGTGCAGGATGATCCCAACTCAGTCAGCACTCGCGTGTGTGAGAGAATAGCCACTGTGGTTCTTCATCTGCATTTCCTTCAGCGGATCCGAAGCCCAGTTAGGAAGAGCAGCCCGGCTCCCGCGGCCGCCTAGGGGAGCGTCGTCTTGGTTTCTCTGCGGCTCACTCTGGACCCTGGCCCACAGCAGACAGAGCTCAGAAAGGACGAAGGCTGCGGGCCCAAGGGCAGCGTTCCCGATGGAAAACAATCCCGTCAGCGCAGGTGGTGTGGACAGCCCCGGCCCTGGCAGGGGGCTCTGCCCCCCACCCCCACCCCGCAGGTGACTGACAGTGTTCTTTCCCCTCACACCCCCCCGCCACCTCGTGTTGCTTCTTCAATGACTGGGCCGGAGGCAAGGCCTGGCTCGCTCCCATAATAGAAGAGGCCGGGCTGGGCGGCGGCCTCCGCAGGGGGAAGGAATGGGGCGGAGTGCTCGCTCACTTGCTGCCACCCAAAGTCGGGCTGACGGAGGGCATGCGCGTTAGCAGCTGCTGGAACCGTGCTCCTCCCGCGCCCAGCTGGGCTTCCTCCCGGCAGGCCTGTCCCCTCCGGCCCTTGCCCGTCCTCGGCGGGCCGCGCCAGCTGTTTTCCACGCTTGGTCAGGGCGGCCAGGCGGGCACCGCCGTGGGAAATGGAAGGGCCCTGGAGAGACGAACGCGGGTCCTCAGGGCAGGAGGATGGGGCAGGCCGGGGAAGGCTGGGGACAGCTGTGCCCGCAGCGACTCGGAGGAGCCATCGCGCGGAGGCTGCGCGGGGGCACTGGCTGGCTTCCGCCGAGGAGAAGCCGCTCATGTTGATCACATGCGCGTGCGCTGCCAGCAGCCCCTGGGCAGAGGCGTGAGCTGACAGGGTGGGACACAGGCCAGGCCCCGCCACCGTGAGGGGCGACCCTGTCCGTGACCCTGTCCCTAGTCCCTCCCCTCCCAGTTGAAGGCTCGGATTCTAGAAACCTCTAGGCTCTGCCGGGGTGACCCAGGCAGGCCCTGCCCAGGGCCTGGGAGCTGCGTGGCACGGGTGCTGGGTGGTCACAGAGCAGGAGCCTTGCCCAGTGAGGTGGGCGGCACCAGCTGCTCCGGGGAGGGGGCTGAGGGGGAGGGAGGAAGCGTCCCCGGGACCAGGACAGCCTTGGCGGTGTCTGTCCAATCCCGGGCTGACCCCGTGTGACCCCAGGCACCGGGAACCGGGAAGGATCTGTAGGCCACCAAAAATACCCCACCGGATCCCAGTGGACTAGGTCTTGAACGCACTTGGCGGTGACCGCGCTCCTGGCCGAGCTGCGGGGCGAGGTGCGGGCCGGCCCGTGCTGGGACGGGCCAGGCTTTGTCCCTGGACATCTCAGGGACCAGCAGGGCTCAGACCAGGCCAAGGTGCTGCGAGGCCCGCAGCCTCGCCTTGACTCGCTTTCCCCAGGCAGAGGGACGAAGGACAAACTAGACAGAGAAGACCCGCGACTGAGTAGACAAACGTGAACGTTTAATGCCACCGTACTTTGAGTCTTTTAAACACCAGATTCTTTTTTTGACCACATTATACACCTCCACAGCCAGCAAATAATGCCTTCACACCAAGGAATGGCACACGGTTCACAGACTCACACCAGCAGCTCATGAGAACTGTGTAACCTTTTTCAGACTCTCCTCCAGGTAGTCTGCTCCTATTTATCATGATCAAGCCAATGGCTTTTCTATAGCTCTGGAAAGACCCACACACAAAACCCAGCCTGCACCGGGCTGGCCAGACCTGCCTGTCACCAAAGTGGAGAGTTTCTGACTGTAACGAATGAGCTTTATTTTAAAAAAAATTAACAGCAAACACTTATGAGCTAAGAACTTAAACATTTTTAAACAGCACCCATCTTCTATCCAGCTAAATGGTGAATTTGAAATGAGGACATCCAATACTATCATCCAGAAAACAAGGTTTTGAGGGCCTGTCTGTAGTTTGCTGATTCTGACACACGTGCATACCTGCCTGTGAATTTGTGGTTCTGACACACTCAGGCCTTGTCTGCAACTTTCCCACACAGAAGCATAGCCATATGTACATATATAACATACACAACCCACCAAGCTCGGCGCGCAGATCCGCATCTCGTAGAGAAGAAACTGAGTTCCGGAGACGCCCGTCACACACGTCCAGGGCCACAGGGCACTATGGTCGGAGCTGGAATTGGAACTTGGGTTTCCTGCCCTGCCCCTTCCCACCTGTCACCTGCCCGTACACACATCCACCTACGTACGCACGCTGGCACCGAGGGCACACTCCCGGGCACGCTGGGTGGAGGCCAGGGCCTGTGAGCCTCTGCCTCTCCCCGCCACCCAGGCACCGCGGCCACCTTACCTCGTTTCCTCCTCCCATTCCCGCAGGGCGCCACCGTCACCCAGCCTCCCGCGGGGTGACCCAGGCCTGGGGAGAGGCGGCGAGGCCCCGGGCAGCAGAGCGACCAGCCCCCAGGGGTGCTGTGCCACCCCTCCAGGGATGGAACCAGGCCGGGCACCAGCTCTGTGCGCTCAGCGGCCTCTCTCAGCCCAGCCCGCCCTCCCCTGGGGACCCAGGGAGGGGACGCGATGGCTTGGGTCCCCCAGGACGGGGAGTCACGGACAGAACCCTGGGCTGGGCCTCTGCCGGGCGCCTTCCTGCAGGCCCAGGGCCGCGGGGCACAGGCGCGAGCCCCTGCTCAGCGCTGCGGCCACTCTTCACCAGGCTGCGGACGCATTGCCACGTTCGTTGCCTTCCACGCATTGCCACGTTCATAGCCATCCGTGTGTTGCCACGTTCGTTGCCTTCCACACATCATTGCCACGTTCGTTGCCTTCCACACATTGCCACATTCGTTGCCTTCCCTTCAGCTTCCCCAGGAGCAGTGGAGGTGCTGCACACAGCCATGGCCGGACCTTTGCCCTGTTCCTGCATTGCTCCTCCCTCCTCCTGCCCCCGGCCTCCACGGAGACTGCGGGAGTGAGAACAGAAAAAGCCCCGGACGGTCCACGCGCTCACACTCCGTGCAGAGGAGGAGGTGGGACGTGTTTCCAACTGTTTCCAACTGTGGTGTGTAAATAAACTCCGACACGGCATTGCTGCCCGTCATGTCCTCAGCTCCCCTCCGAGCTGTGACTGGAGCTTGTCAGCCGGAGGGCCTGCGAGCCTGGGCGCGACGTGACCCGGTACGGTGGATGCTGCCCGGCACCAGTCTGTGCCAGTCTGTGCCAATTGGCTCAGGTCTGGGCAGGGCCACTCAAAAGCATAACGCCTTTTGTGCAGGGACACACAGATCAGCTCTGGAATTTAAAACAACAGAAAAACCAAACATTTTGGGGATTGATCAAAGTTTTAATAGCATCCCGAGTGGGAATTCTGATTTTATTAGTGGGGAATAATTAAGTTTTCAATTTAGAAATGCTATTTGTCAGGAAGATTGCTGAGTGGCACAGTGTGTGTGTGTGCGTGCGTGCGT
This sequence comes from Dipodomys spectabilis, assembly GCF_019054845.1. Taxonomy (NCBI): domain Eukaryota; kingdom Metazoa; phylum Chordata; class Mammalia; order Rodentia; family Heteromyidae; genus Dipodomys; species Dipodomys spectabilis. Next base: position 6,548,072 of record NW_024870965.1, on the reverse strand, counting down.
GCGTGTGTGCGTGTTTGTGTGTACTGCAAATGGTAACTTTCCAGAGGAGGAAAAAGCACCAGGAACACAGTATTTCTGCTCACAGTCCTGTGCTGCCGTGGCCCTAAGGCTGAGCTTTGTTTCTTTTGCAGCAAAGCGGCCGCCAGCCTCTCCGTGAGCGTTGCTGTGGCGGCGCGGGGCTGTCCCCGGCCTCTCTGTGAGCGTTGCTGTGGCGGCGCGGGGCTGTCGCTGTGAGCGTTGCTGTGGCGGTGCGGGGCTGTCCCCGGCCTCGGGAGGGCATGCCCCAGGGACATTGGCAGTGCATGGCTCAGTAGGCACCAGACCTGCACGCGGGACCCCACTTCTGAAGACAGCAGCCTTGGTGAGCGGCGTGCAGTGCACGCTCCAGAGCGGGCCGCACATGTGGGCAGCAGCACAGCACCGGCCGGAGCTCTTCCCATGCCCACGACCACACACCTGCCACAACACTGGCACCAGACGCAGCTTCCCGCCGCGCGGGGCTGTGGGCTGCAGCCCTGCCTGCCACGGGGGAGGGCGGCCTGGCAGCGGCCGCCCAGACAGACCCGGAGCAGCGACCCTGAGGCCCAGAGACAGTGGCCGGGCACACACACTCCGGTGAACACCGAGGGGTTTCCTGTCCACGCGTGACTGGAGGCCCTGCGGCCAGCTGGCACCTCGGTGTGCGTGGAAGGCTCTGTGCTCCCTGGATGACAGCAGTGGCCGAGATGAGTTCAGCCGCCTCCCAAGGGAGCAGCCAGGACCCAGCCGGCCGCGTGGCTCTCTCCTCTGTGGAGCACTAGAAACGAGACCTTTGCCTTCCGGGGGTTCCATCATCCCCTGGGAGCCCCAGAGGGGGCACTCTTCGGGTAGAGGTACCCGCCACACTGCTGACGGGCGCCCTGAGCCCCAACTCAGTGCAGTCAGACAACAGCAGGGCCAGGGACACACTGCCCCGTGCTCGCCTCTGCCCACAAGGCGGTGCGCGCTGAAGCAAGATGGTCGTTTGCAGCACATCTGGGTGACTAAGGGGAGGGGGAAGGGCAGGGAGGGAAGGGCAGGGTAGGGAGGGAGGGAAGGGCAGGGAGGGGAGGGAAGGGCAGGGAGGGAAGGGGCAGGGGACAACTCCACACTCAGACCACACAGTCACAGGGTCCCGGGGGACGGCCACGTGGCCCCCTGGGACGCCCTCTGCTTGGTTAGGCTCTTCTGTCCTCTCCTGTACCGCACAGCTGTCTGCAATGTCCGCGGCGGGTCTTGTCAGGAGGCAGCTGGCTCTGTCCGCTTGCGTCCGGCTGGGCTCCTCGCCCGGGACAGCTCAGAGATGCCTCACTACACGAGCATTTCCACAGCATCCACAGCATGGTCACCTCTGACCTGCCCCCGCCCCCATCAAAACTAAGGTGTGTTTCAGATCAGCGATGCTAAGGGATGTCGAAGGGCAGACTCGAACCTAGGGGAATGTGGTTCTCAGGCCCAGGGGCCTGCAGGAACCCGTGCACGGGAGCTCTGGGTGGCTGCGGAGGCCCAGGCGGGTGAGGGAGGGCTGGGGCGGTGGCATGGTGGGGAGGGGCCCATCTCCAGGGCCGCAGGCCCGCCCCACAGGAGCCGCGCTGGCTTCTGGTCCCCGAGGCGGCCCTCCGTGCCCACTCAGGGGCCAGGCACCTGCCAGCCTTGAGCGGCTGTCACAGGAAGGGCTGCGGCCTGTGGGTCTGGAGGGCAGACCAATGGACACGCTGGTTCATGGGCCCGAGGGGCCAGTCAGCGTGGCGGCCTGGCGTGTGTGTGTGGGGGGTGGGGTGCTGCGGGCAGGCAGGGTGAGAAGCGTGCGAGCCCCAGCACACTCCCAGTTGGGGGGAGGACGCTGGGTCCCCAGGGTCCAGGCAGTGTCCCGAGGGCTGCGTGCCGTGGCTTCCGTTGTAACAGGTGCAGGATTCTGAACGGAGCTCGCAGCTGCGTGATGCGGCTCGCCCGGGGTTGTATGACGGAGGGGTGGCGGGGAGGGGGCGAGCCCTGGCGTCCAGGTGGGACAGCTTCCCGTGGCTCCTTGTCCTAAACCTGCGGTGTTGGCATCTTGCGGCGCTGCTCTGAAGCCCCGCCCCTCGTCACTGACGTCACTGGCTGAACCGGCCCAAGCTTCCAATCCAGAGTCTTTGGGATCCAAAGGAAAATAAACTTGTTATGAGGTGATGAGAACCCGGCACCAGGGGGAGGCCGGCTGTTCCCCCGGGACCCCGTGTCCCCCGGGGCAGCCGCAAAATCGCACTGACCACCCCTCCGCCACCCCGACTTGCTACGTGGGGAGACTCAGGGTCGCCAGCCGCCGAGCCCGCTCTGGAAAGGCACCAGAGCCCGCGTCCGTTTGAGCGGCCTTGTCAGAGGCACTATAACAGATGGTCGACATTTATTCGTACGCAACACAGGTCAGGAAATCGTTCTACAAACACAACTTACTTAGAAACATCAAGTCAGAAATAGGATAAAACACCGAGAAAACGAGCCGCAAGCACAAGTCCCAAGGGTGGGGCTTTCAGTCCTCGTGGTTTTCACCTTGACTAGCACCATCTGCACACAGACACGGACAGACGGCTGGTAACCGTAAAGGTTTGCAAGGCACTTGATCCGTCACTCTGGGCCGTCCTGGCGTGGCGTCTCCGCGGCGGCACGTCCACACCGGGAGTTCCACGCACGCGGCCACATCCACACCGGCAGCTCCACGCACAGACGCACTCCTCATGGTTCCTCCAAGTGCTTTTCTCTGTCCCGCGCGGGGCCCCTGCGTCCCGCGCGCTTCCCGTGGCTCTCTCCTTCTGCGTGGGTTTGGTGTCTGCACCTTTCCTACGGAAAACAAGGGACAATCCGCCTTCCTCTCCACGCGCATCCACACTTCCACCGACCTTCGTCCTCCGTCTGTCCTGCCGTCGCTGGGCGCCCGGGTCGCGCCGGGGGTGGCGTCTGACGTCCTGGGAACCGGCCGGCCCCACCTCCTCACCGGCGCCTGGAGGTGACGTCAAAGCAGGTGATCATCATGAGGTGAGCCTTGCAGAAGTTGACCCGATTCTCCAGGCGCTCGGTCACACACTCCAGCGCCTCCAGGTACTCCAGGGAGCCCAGCTCCAGAACCTGCTCCAGGTCAACTGCGTGAGAGGGGAAGAGGCTCTGTGAGCTCCAGCCTCGGCCCGCGGGCCTCCGCTGCCCTCACCCTCCCTCCACCTGCCCTGCACCTCCTGACCCATGCTGAAGACTGCCTGGGCCCCTCCACTCTTCCCAATTAGCCGCAGCTGGCAGGCTTCGGGGGACAGGGAGCTCCCCTCCGGGGGTCTCGCTTGAGTGACACGGGGACCTCGTTACCCTTCAGGCCCCTCAGGCAGCAGTCCTGCCTCTCGGCGCATCCTCACGCGGACTCCACGCTCACGGTTATGGGGGGGATGATAAACCAGAGCCATATTAATCATGGAGAGTCCCAAGGTCAGGACGGCTGACACCTGGGACCGGGAAGCCTCCACTCCAGCCAACATGGCGTGTAGTGGCCGGTGGCGGGGTCAGCCTCCTCTGTCCCTCAGCGGCCGGGCTCGCTGCCCGCTGAGTCCCAGCCGGGCCACACTGGCTCTGCACCCCCAAGTTCTGCCAGCACCCGTTCCTTAAGAGCAAGGTGATACCATCTCCAGCCTGCCCGGCCCGTCAGCCCTGTGTTAGCGACAAGAATGAAACAAGGAGCAGAGGGGGAAAACTGTCCCATGCTATGGAGCCTCGGGGCTGCAGCGGGAGCACTTCCCTGTGGCGCGGGCGCGGGTGTGGTCTGGCTTTGCAGCCAGCCGCGGCCGAGGCCAGGGCAGCGGGGCATGGTGGGGTGGGGGGCCTGAGCACCCATCCGGTGGGTACAAAACAGAACCCAGTGTGCGCAGGCGCATGGGCAGCCTCGCTCACAGCAACCGGAAAGACAAATGGACGCCAGCGGTCTGTCGGCGCTGGCGCTGTCTGGGTTTTCTGCCTGTGCCCCTTCCACACAGCCTCCCAGAGAACCCCCAGGCTGCGGACAGCACGAAGGCCAGGGCAGGTGGCTGCTTCTGAAGCATCTGGGAACCCAGATGCCCTGAGATTCCCATCCTAGAGAAAGCTGGGGCTGTGGAGGCTGAAGACCACGTCCAGGTCTGCCTCGGGCACACACCGCCCCAGAGAGCGGGAGCGCGCGGGACGCAGGGCAGGCACCGCCATGGAGAGGAGACGCGCACAGCGTAGCCTCCACGGCGGACTCCGGCTAATGGCTCCCCGAATGGAACAAGTCCAAAGGAGACCTGTCTGGGCACGGCCAGCTGACGCTAAGGAGGCACCCCTGGCGGCCACACCCGGTCACGAACTGGGAGATCATCCTACACAATGCCTACCGGACCTCGAGTCCTCCTCCCGAGCCTGCCGCGGAGGAGGCTCCCGACCAACACAGCTGACCACTGACCACGGCCTACGGCTGCCTGAGGAGGAGGCCTGGCCAGGAAATCAGGACTCCCGGGTTAAGCATCTTACCCGAGATCGCACAGCAGTGTGCAGGCAAGCACAGAGGCATGGAGCTGGGGGCTCAGCCACGAGGGCTGAACCCCACGCGGCAGGATGGGCCACGCACCGGTCACAGTCCTGAGAGCCCACCAAGGTCGTAGGAGCTGGGAGAACTCACGGACATGAAGAAGGCCGGGACGGGCGGGGTGGGGGACCCAGTGGAGAAGACCCTTGGGGGATGGGCGGGGCGGGCGGGGGGGGGGGGGTGACAGTTGAATCTTCCTCTCAACTGAGGAGAAATGTGATCATTGCCTGACCAGGCCGCCGCGGCTGTGTATGACACGGAAGCCATGCTGGACTGCTGCGTGGCTCCCAGACACCCCAACCTGCCGAGACCAGGTCAGATCTCGAGTGTGGCCCTCGAGGGACAAGTGTGTGGCCTGGGAGCAGGTGGACCACAGGCCCACAGCTCAGGAGGAGCAGCACGACTCCAGGGACAAGCCCAAGGACATGGCCGCCCATCTCTATGTGGTCCACCTGCCCTGGAGAGCCCGGAGGACCATCATCACCGCCAGACACCGAGACCTGGCACACACACTGTCCATCCAGAGACCGGGGTCCTGGGGCACGGTCCGTCCGCCACACAGTGGGGTCCCTTACATTCACGGAGCCACTTGCTGGGGTCCAGCATCAGATACTGTTTGGTTGTCTCCAGCTCCTTCATCAGCCACTCATACTTGGCTCGGACCTCGGCAATCCTCTGCTGCCGGTGTTCCAGGATCTTCAGCTTTGCGTTGAAGCACATGAGTTCCTGGGCACAGAGCGGTCGGAGTGTGAGGAGCGAGGCCCCGCGCGTCTGGGCGGGGAAGCTGGCTGCGGACTCGGGGGTGAGCGGGTGCCCGTACCCTGCAGAGCCTCCACCCTCCCTGCCCCATTCCTGGCCCCCAGGCAGACACTGGCCCCAGGAGACGCCTGCAGGCCCGCCTCCACTCCAGAGCTGACCTCTGAACTCAGGAAGAGCCGGTGGATGCGGGGGCTATTTTTAGGAGGAGGCCGAGCCCCTCCAGAGCCACACTGCAACTGGCTCTGTGGCGTGCGTGGACGCTCCCTGGGGAGCCCGGGCTGCAGGCCTGGCCCCTGGGCACAGGTCACCGGCCTCACCTGGCTGGAGCTGGCCCGCCGGCGCTGCAGGCGCTCTACGTCGTCGATCTCGTAGACTTTAATCTCAAAGGGCTCCGCCAGCCCCCCTGGCGTGCCCCGCAGAGGGCCGTCCACCCAGCGCAGCCCGGCGCCAGCCGTGGGCTTCCTGGCCGGGGACGAGGCATCGAGGGACAGCGCTGGAATCAGCCTCCGCCTCTGCGAACCTGAGGCACAGGAGACACAAGACACCGTTTCAGTATTTACAGCCTCTGTGATCATCAGGATGCCATCCGGACTGGCACCCGATTCCAGCCCAGCACCAGTGGACCGGACTGGCACCTGTGGACTGGACCAGCACCCGTGGACCATACTGGCACCCAACGTCCAGCCCGGCACCCGCAGACCAGACGAGCACCCGTGGATCATACTGGCACCTGACGTCCAGCCCAGCACCTGTGGACTGGACTGGCACCCAATGTCCAGCTCAGTACCCGCTCTCTGGCCCACTCCACAGCAGACCCGCTTCATAAACACGCTGCCCTCCATGGCTTCCACTGGCTGGCCTGACCCAGGGTGACCGAGTAAAATCACCCTCTCTCCCCGCCCTCGGTCACCTCCCAGTGCCACCTGTGACCAGCCCTGCCACCGCTTCCATGGCGGGCCACGTGCACAGTCAGCAGGGATCTGTGGCACAAGGCGGTACTGGTGCTTCCACTGGGAAAGGGGCCCGCGCGGGTGCTGTGGTTGTAGGATTTCCCGAGACTGTGCTTGAGCAACAGCAGCACCACTGTGCCTGTGTGCCCCTGTATCCCGTTTAATTCTCACAGAAGAGGAAGCTAAGGCACAAAAAGAATAAAGAGTTCAAACTGTCGCACACAAAGGGCGTTGCTAGCAGACCCTGAATGTCCACTCAAGGCCACGAGCTGAAGGACCGGTCTCTGGTCCGCCACACTGCTGAGGTGGAAGGAAGTTACTTCACTGCGGGGGGTGGGGGGGGAGCTCCCGCCTCCCTCTTGGCCACGCGGTCAGGGGCTTTGCTCCGCTGCCCCCGCCATGGCCGTCTGCCTGTCCAGACCCCCCAGCCCTGGGCTGAGCCCGTCAGCGCGCAGGGGAGGCCTGCCTCCCGAGAAGCCGCTGTCCTGGAGTCCTCTGTCACAGGGCACGCGCCATGTGAGGGGACATCTTCTAGAACTGGAGAAAGCATCTGCTCAGAGCTACACTTCTGACAGGATTCACGGCCAGAAGATACACATAATCCACTTACACTCGGGCAGGATGTGAGCAGACGCACAGAAGAGCATATGCACGGTCAACAAATGTGTGAAAAACGCCCAGTGCCCTCAGTGGCACCAAACCAACACCACACCGAGCGCCCGCTCAGTCCCCTCAGGGGGCCTCCTGCCCGTCCCGCCCTAGCTCAGCAGCCGGCGGCCTGTGTGGCCTGATAGCACTTCTAGAAAGACAGAAACTGTTCTTCTCCAACTCAGATCTGCTAGGGAAGGCTGAATGACCTCAGGAAGAAAGAGCCAGAACTGCTCGGCTCAGAGTGAGAGGCCAGGCCCTTTCCACTGCAGAGAGGGCCGGGGAAAGCTGCAGGAGGCCGAGACGGGAGGTGAGGGGCAGTCAGTGGCTGTTTCCGTGGTGCTGGGTGAGCTGCATGCTCAGCTCCCTTAACCTCACATTAAAACTCAGGATTTCACAGCCCAGATCTTTACCTCATGCAAACACTCTCTCCCCCATCTTCCCCCCCTCCCCCCGGTCTTATACACACGCACGCACGCGCGCGCACACACACAGAGTTTCTAATCAAGTGCAGGCCCTGATCTATGAGAATAAGAAATATCAACTGCAGGCAAGGCGAGTATCTGCTTCTGGCATCCAAAGCCTCACAATCGTGAACTAGGAAGAGCTTCCTCAGACCCAGTGTTCCACCAGACAAAAGTGGGGGGCTGGGGAGGCTACCTTACTTGGTGGTCTGCCCTGCGACACCCGGAGGAGAGGCCTGGTGTTGGGCCTGACCTGCTGGACATCTCGGAACCCCGCACAAGGCTGCGGCTCAGGTCGCATGTCAGGAACTAGGCCCCGGCACCTGAGGCCCCACCGGCTCCCTGGGGGAAATGCTTCCATCCCTACCAAAACTCTGGCCCAGGCCATGCTCACGGGGCAGAGACCAGGAACACCAGTGTGGGAGGAGCAGGGACTCAGGGAGGATGGAGGCTGGGGCCCAGTGGGCGTGGCTTCTGTGGCTTCCTGACCTACAGAAAGCCGGACAACCTCTCTGGGGGGGATGAGCCATGGTGGGTGACTCCCGGCTACCTCGTCCCCAGAGACAGCCTGGGCTGTGCGGGACTCTCGGCCCTGATCTCTTTAGGGTGTCGGTGTCCTCACGCCCCTACTCTGTCCTCAAAGCAGTGCCCTCATTCTGAATAGAAACACTGGACATCCTGCATGGGGCAGCAGGCAGCTCAGCCGCCTCGGGTTTTAACTAAGCCATGGCCTCTGTGTTCCTCAGAGTCCCAGAACAAAACCAGGACACACCCCACCAAGGCCGGCAGCGGCTCAGCTCTGGAAGGCAGAGACTACTCACGGACACCCGCATGCCACCATGACCTGAACCCGCTCCAGGCAGCCAATCACCGCCCTGCGCCCGCCGGGGAGCTCGCTGGCTCCTCAGCCTCACCTCAGCATGGCGGCTCGGGATGCGCTCAGCTCTGCACAGCCGCGGGCTCGGCCGGCCCCTGCCCCCCGAGGGGGTCTTTTACACATTTTGGGCCCCCCATACTTTCTCCGTCCCCTTTACTTCACTAGAGCAGTCAAGTCAATCGGTGCAAGTCTTAGAGTAAAGCACATGGAAGGATGGGCCACTCGGTAGATTCATGGGCTCCGTGAGGCTACCTGGAGGTGCTGACACTGCATGACCACAAGCCACGGCCACACGCCACCTGCAGCTTGGAGCCAGCACTGGAGCGTGCTGAAGAGGTCTTCCAGCCAACTCCGGGGAAGGCCTGGAGCTCCCCCACAGACACTGGCTTGGGCAGACGCTCCTGCGGTCTCTGGTGATGACACCAGCACACCACTGCCCCGCTGGCCCACCGCACCTGCCCCGCTGGCCCACCGCACCTGCCCCGCTGGCCCACCGCACCTGCCAGGTGCCGAGGCCTGAGCGGGGGAGGAGCCGGCCCCCCAGCCCAGTGCGGCTGAGGTGAGATGCAGGGAGCCGCACAGGGCTGGGGACAGACAGACTGACAGCCACAAGGGGCCAAGCTGTTGCTTAGCACCAAATATCTTCACCGCCGTGTCTGTGGCCTGGAATGGGGTGGACGGCTGTCCACTGCCGTCTGTGACTGGGGTGGGATGGGGTGGGCGGGGCTGTCCACTGCCGTCTGTGACTGGGGTGGGCGGGGCTGTCTGCTGCCGTCTGTAACTGGGGTGGGAGGGGCTGTCTGCTGCCGTCTGTGACTGGGGTGGGAGGGGCTGTCCACTGCCGTCTGTGACTGGGGTGACTGGGGTGGGCGGGGCTGTCCACTGCCATCTGTGACTGGGGTGGGCGGGGCTGTCCGCTGCCGTCTGTGACTGGGGTGGGCGGGGCTGTCCGCTGCCGTCTGTGACTGGGGTGGGCGGGGCTGTCCGCTGCCGTCTGTGACTGGGGTGGGCGGGGCTGTCCGCTGCCGTCTGTGACTGGGGTGGGAGGGGCTGTCCGCTGCCGTCTGTGACTGGGGTGGGCAGGGCTGTCCGCTGCCGTCTGTGACTGGGGTGGGAGGGGCTGTCTGCTGCCGTCTGTGACTGGGGTGGGAGGGGCTGTCCGCTGCCGTCTGTGACTGGGGTGACTGGGGTGGGCGGGGCTGTCCACTGCCATCTGTGACTGGGGTGGGCGGGGCTGTCCGCTGCCGTCTGTGACTGGGGTGGGCGGGGCTGTCCGCTGCCGTCTGTGACTGGGGTGACTGGGGTGGGCGGGGCTGTCCACTGCCATCTGTGACTGGGGTGGGCGGGGCTGTCCGCTGCCGTCTGTGACTGGGGTGGGCGGGGCTGTCCGCTGCCGTCTGTGACTGGGGTGGGCGGGGCTGTCTGCTGCCATCTGTGACTGGGGTGGGCGGGGCTGTCCACTGCCACGTCGGTGACCGGGGCCGGGGGTGTCCACGTCAGGACTCCTGCAGTGGCAAAGTCCCTCAAGGTGGCATGGTGGTGTCCCCACCGCTGCTGGACCATCGGAAAGGGAAGGCCCACTCCTGAGCACCCTTGCCCTTTAGCCCTAAACAGGGAGGGCAGTGCACACAATGGCACAGGACAGACCAGGGGGCAGCAGCCCCTCCCTCCCGGCTGCTGGCCGCCACTGCAGGTGGGCTCAGGGTAATATTTTGTTTCATAAACGTTTAATAAAGCAGAACAAGCCGGGACAATTTGTTGGGAAGCCAGTTCAGAAGCAATGGCCTGGAGGGCTCCTCGTCCTCTGCGTCTGTCGCTTTGGTGCTCCCTTCCTCCTCTCCTCCCCCTGCTCCCCCTTCTCCTCTTCCTCCCCTCCTCCCCTCTCCCCCTCCTCCTTCTTCCCCTCCTCTTCCTCTTCTTCCTCCTTCCTTCCCCCACATCCCATGGAGGCTCCGGTGGCCTCGGGGTCCTTTTCTCCCTGTCCATCCTATCTTTCTGCCTCACGTCACACTGCACCCAAGGAAGAAGTCAGTGATTTCTAGGTGAGCTGTGCGGGGCAGAGCACGGACCTGGCGACAGCTTCCTGTGGCTTCAGGGCACTGTGGCGGGGAAGGCCCCCGTGGGCCCCGTGTCTCCACCAGCCTGGGGCGGGGACAGAGGACGCGCCTGTCCCGTCCACACTCCGGAGACAGAGTGCTCCGTCCTGCACTGCCGGCCTGGCCGCACACTGGGGTCTCTGCAGCCAGCGGGGCGTGCGCTCTGGGGAGGGCTCTGGCAGGGAGGGCTCCGGACCGGGTGCTCTTGGCCCATTAACAGAGAGCACACTCCACGTGTGTGCACGGCGGGCGGGCACACACGGGGCAGAGCCAGGTCCTGTGTCCCCACAGCTCCTGGTTTGCCAGCTGCCCTCTCGGCGTGCCAGCACCGGTCTCCTCGGCCATGCCTACCAGCAGGGGGTGGGCCAGCCCTAGCGTCCACCAGGTGATGGCGCCCGGCTCCACGCCCCTCCTCCCCGGCCCGCGCAGCCTACCTGAGTTGGATCTCTTCTTCGGGGTTTTGAGGCTGCGGCACCGGCTGCCCAGCGAGCTGCTGTTGTCGCTGGTGGAGTCGGGGGCGGAGGAGGCGCTGCCCGTGGCCTCGCTGTCCCGCATCACGCTCTCGTAGCCGCTGCTGCCGCCGCTGTGGTAGAAGAGTGCGGTGCGGCCCATGGCCGGCGGCAGCTCCCCGCTCAGCACACTGCTGTTGTCGCTGCCGTGGCCGCTGCTGCAGCGCTGCGGCCTCCGCGGCGGGGTCACCTTGCTGTAGGGGGAGGGCAGCAGGTGCCCGGTGGCCGGCCTGTCCTCCCCGGGCGCCCCGCGTCCCTCCTCGGGCCCCGCCCGCGTCTGTGCACCCCGCGGGCCCGCGCCGCCTTGCAGCAGCTCCGAGATGCGCCCATTGACGGCGCGCAGGGGCAGCTTGGCCACCAGCCCCGAGCCCCGGCTCCGGCTCAGTGACTGCGTGGACCAGGACGTGGGCTTCCCGCCAGCTGGCGCGTGGGTGCTCTGGCCCACGGACTGCGGCAGGGACTTGGTGGAGAAGCTGAGCGTCTTAGTGGTGGAGGTGGATAGGCCACGTGCTTTGGGGCTGGCCAGCAGGAGCTTGCTCACGGCTGAGATCTTGGACGGGCCAGCCTTGGGCGAGGCCCCGGCCGAGGGGGACACCGCGCAGCTGGGGGGCGAGGCCCCCTGGCCGCGGCCCGGACCACGACCCGCCCGGGGCATGGTGCTATCTTTGCTTGCGTGCATCCTGCTGCTCATGGAGGACAGGCTCTCAGCCCTCTCCAGCGACAGGCATTCGTAGTGGCTCACTGTCGCCCTGCCCAGAGAGTTGGTCCTGCCGGCCAGCTGCTCCAGCTTGGCGCTGAAGAGCTTGCTGCTGCTGCTGCCGCCGCCGCCGCCGCCACCGCCTGCGTCCTTGGTTTTGCCGCTGGCTTCGTCCAGGAAGCTGGCCAGGAAGGCGGTGACGGGCTGACTCGGGCTCCCGCCGGTGGCAGCGCTGTGCTGTGGGCTGGCCCGGTTCTTCTGGTCCAAGCTCGACTTGCGGACGGGAGGCAGGGGGGGCGTCCCTTTGGGGCGAGCCAGGACGCAGTGCTTTGGAGAGGCGCCCTTCCGCTCCAGGGTTGCCCTGGAGGGCTGGGCGCCAGGGCCCGGGCCGCTGGGATCCACCACACCCGGGTACGGGGCTCCGTCCAGCCCCTCGTGCCGGCTGACCTTCTGGAAGGCCCGGGGAAGGCTGCTGGACCTCAGGTTTCTGTTGCCGTGCACGGGGCTCTGCGCCCCCACACCGGGCAGGGTCATCTCACAGCCATCCGCAACCCTCCTGAAGCTCTCTGTCCCCGGGGAGACGGACACCTCCCCGCGGTCCCCTGGACCCGGCTCCTCATCCTGCTCTTGCTCGGCCCTGGTTTGGGGCCCTGCGGGGCCCGCGGCGGCCTCACCCCTGGACCCCTCTCCACCAGGAGAGCCGCCCTTCTCTTCCTGTACCTCCTCTTCTCGTTTGAGCCAGGGGTCCTCGAATGTCATCTCTGCCTTGTTCTCTGGGGCCCGGGCTGCTCTGGCGGCGGTGGAGGCGCCCGGCTCCTGCAGGCCCCGGGGGCCCCCGGCGGTGCGCGGGTGGGCGGTGACGTTGGTTTTCACGGGGACGCAGGCCTCGCAGCCCAGGCCGGCCGCACTGGAGAGGGTGAGCACGGCCGGGCCCAGCATGGAGATGGCGCAGCCCCGGAGGGGGGGCGTCCCCGCGAAGGTGTTCTCCCCGGCGTGGGACAGGATCAGCAGGCCGTCGGGCCCCGCCCCGGGCTTGTCCCTGCACACCAGGGTGTTCTGGGCGCCGCGGACCAGCTCAGAGGCGGGGGGCTCGGCCAGGGCCTCCCCGTGGCCAAAGCACGTCTGGGCGATGAGGCCGTGGCAGGACGGCGCTCCGTCGCCGCCCGCGCTCACCGTGCTGAGCCAGGAGCTGATGGAGGAGCGCCGGCTGCCCACCTCTCTCGCCTTCTCCTCGGGGCCCAGCTTCGGGAGGGGCCGGAACCGGGCGCCGCTCACCTCCGAGACGGAGCCGGGCGCCACACTGGAGTAGCACTCGAGGTCCTCGCTGACGCTGCCGATGATGCTGACGGGCCGGGAGCCCGAGGCCAGGGCCTGCACGGAGCAGTCGCTGCTGAAGCTGATGATGCTGGCGGGCCGGCCGCCCCGCAGGGCCCCGCCCAGGGTCAGCTCCTCCACCAGGGTGAACACCAGCTCATCCTCCCCGTTCAGCTCCAGCGGCTGCTGTACCGTCACCATGGCGCTCAACCTCTCCGGGCTGGCGTCTGGGGTGGGCCCTGCCCGACCCGTGTCCACCGCTGCTGGGGCCTCGGGGACCCCCTCCCTCCCGGCAGACACAGATCTCTTCAAAACCTGGGGGCTCATGCCGACAGGTGGGGTGCGCACCTCGGGCTGCTGCGCGCACTCGCCGGAGGCCGGGCCGGCATCCTTGCCCGGGGTGGAGGAGGGCAGGACCCCCTTCTGGGTATACACCTTGCACCTCTGCGAGGGGGAGCTGGGGGGCTTGTACTCAGGGGTCTTGGACAGGCTGGCGACGCCCAGCCGTGGGGAGCCCGCGGGCCTGGGCTTGCCCTCGCCGAAGCCGCAAGAGTTGAGGCTCTCACGGCTGCTCTGGAGGCTGGGGCTGTGTGCGAGCTGTGAGGAGGCGCTGTGCTGGCTGCCGCTGCCCGGGATGCTGCGGGGAGAGGCCGGGCTGGGGCTGCCGCTGCGCCCGGAGGCTGGCACGGGCGAGAGGGCTCTCTGCGTCCTGGAGTCCCGGGGCTCCGCGCCTTCCCGGCCGGTCGGCTGGCGGCCACCACTATCTAGCCCATCGTCCTCCTCCTTCTCCTCCTCCTCTTCCTCATCGGACTCGGGGAGCAGGGTGGCGGCCCTGCCAGGCTGTGCCGCCCCAGGCTGCACCAGCCGCTCCTCGAAGGGAAACGCGCTGGGCTCCTCACTGCCGTCGATGCAGCCCAGCCGCTCCTGCAGCTCCGCGAACGTGTTGCATTTCAAGCAGTCCCTTTCCGCCTTGCTGGCTGCCGCCTGCCCCCCCTCAGGCCGGCTGTCGCCCCGGGGCTTCTGCAGGGCGGGCACGATGGGCACAAAGTCCGGGGGGCCCTCGTCATCTGTGAGCTCCTTGTCCGAAAGGGCCGTGCCGTTGGGCCCGATGTAGATGACCGTGTCACAGGACTGCTCACTGCTGGACGAGTAGTCGGGTTCACTGGACAGGGGGGCGAGCGGGAAGTCGGGGTCCGCGGTGGCTCTGGTGTGGAAGGGTCTCAGCTGGGTGGGCCTGCGCATTCTGCCTTCCTCACAGGAGCTTTCTCCCCCCGAGGAGCTCGACGTGTACTGTGGGTGAGAGCAGAGTTAATGCGGTGGCTCTTCTTGACAGCTCTCCCGCAGGGCCGGCGGCCCCTGCCTGTCATCCTAGCTACTCAGGAGGCTGAGATCCGAGGCTTGCAGGTTGAAGCGCACTAGGTGGGAAAGTCCATGGGCCTCTTTTCTTTTTTTAGGTCCAAGACTAGGGCTTGGTACCTGCTGTTTTCACTCACTGGCTAGCACTCTAGCACCTGAGCCTTGTCTCCAGCCCTCTTCATGAGACTCTTACCTCCCACATAACCACCAGAAAGCCAAAAGTGGAACTGTGGCTCAAGTGGTAGAGCACCAACTTTGAATGAAAGAGCTAAGGGACAGCATCCAGACCCTGAGTTTAAGCTCTAGGACCAACATGCTTACATGCACATGCATACACAGATGCGTGCGCGCACACACGCGCGCGTGCGCGCGCACACACACACACACACACACACACACACACACAGGCCCCTGGGGAGCCCTGCACCACTGGGCAAGTGGACGCGACCAGCTCCACACAGCCGTGGAGTCAGCTGGTGGCTGGCCTCTGCACCACTTGGGTGGAGCCGCTGTCCCATATCATGACTGCTGAGCACGGGACACCCCCCGGAAGGCTCACAGGAAATCAAACTGCTAGTCCAGGCAGGCCTGGCCTCTAGGGGCTGTCTCCCTGTCACAGAGCACTGGCTGTGAAGCTGTTTAGGGGGTGGCGGCAGGGAGCAGCACATTAAAAGAAGGGGAGAATCCTCCCCCACCACCCTGAGCCTGAGCGGCCACAGCTGCCATGCTTCTCCCAAATGCTCCTCCTGGGCCAGGCCTGGCCTGCCGAGTTTCACAGCACGTAGGAGTGACGGGGTGGCGGGAGGAGGCCGGCACGCGCAGAGCTAGCCCTGGGAAAGGAGAGTAGTGCAGAAGCTCTGCTCCAGAGCCGGCGCACGCTGGCCGCAGGCCCGGGGCCCCCGAGGCTCTGCCTGAGCCATTCCCTACCCCACTATACCCATGGCCGCGTACCTTTGTCTTCTTCTTCTTCATCCTCAAGACCCTCGACGCGATCTGAATGGTGGACAGGGTCTCGGCGTAGTTGCTGGCCGCCGCGGAGATGTGTGCAATCATGGTGGTGCGGCAGTTCACATTCCCCAGGGACTCACGCAGCAGCATGGTGAGCTTGCTCTCCCTGCCGGACAAAGGGGATTCCGCTGCGTTAGGGCTGCCCGTGTGTGTGTGCTGGCAGGGCGGGGCGGGGGGCGATCTGCGGGGGGGGGGGGGGGGGGGGGGCACACGAATCGGCTTCATGGGCAGCATGGGGCTGTTCGTACTCAGCAGCTGAGCAAGTGCTTCTCAGTCCAGAGGCGGGGTTCACACGCTCACCCCCTCCCCCGGCCCCCACACTGGGTGTGCCACATGTCTGGGTGTGCACAGGACACTCGGGGTAGAAAGGAGAAGTCCCCTCGCAGGGGTCTGTGAGCGCAGGGTCTGCCGCACACGGCCACTCCTGCCACACACGGCGCCACCGCGGCGACCTGTGCTGAACACCTATGTGTGATTTGTGCAACCGCGTGACTGTCACTGTCCCTGAACGGTCACATCTGCACCTCGCACAATATGCAAATCTATTCACACTCCTAATAAATGGAGACACACAGATGCCAGCCCAAATACCCGCTCTGAAACAGAAGGCGAGCTTTCTAGAAAGATCTCTGGAGCTGGCGGTGGCTGTGGAGGTCTACGTCCGGGGCTGCAGTTGGAGCTGTGGGCTCTTCAAGGAGGGGCCTGCCGGAGCCGCCCAGCCTTTCTGCTCGGCACTGTCCCACCTTCTCCTGCCTGGCCACCCCCTCCCTCCTCCCCCTGCACCAGCCAGCGGCGCTTCCACTCCAAGTGTCCTCCATCCCCGCAGGGTGCCCAGCCCGGGGCTGTGGTCCCTGTCATGCTGGTGTGTGCGTGCGAGGCGTTTGCAGTGCTGGACGGGGGTCATCCTCATGTCCATGTCCCCCACTGAACCCCCTGGGGAGGCCCCGTCCAGCTCAGAGACCCCATGGAAGAGAATGCACCGTTTCCCCCGACCCGCAGGCAGCCTCGGGGAGGGAGGCTGAAGCTCCTCCTCATCTGGGATCCATTAAGGTGCCTTTGCGGAAGCTGGGCTGATGTCCCAGCGCTGGCAAATACTACAATATACCAGGGCTTTCCCTCAGCAAATAATCAGAGATAAAAGCGGTGGAGGGCGTGGGGCTGGCTCCAAGTCCTTCTCATAGTGTCTGGCAGGGCAGCACTCGGCTGGGGGTGGGGGGTGAGTGGGGCCTGGCGAGACTCCACCAGGCAGCGAGGGCATTGATGAGCCCTGGGCCTTGTCTCCAGGACGGGAGGGGGAGTGCTTTCCATCTGGGTCATGCAGGCTCCCGTCTGGCTGTTCCAGGTACTTCTGCCATCTCAGATCCCAGGAATTGTAAGGGAGGAGTGCCAGCTTCTCCGGGGTCCCATGAATCGCTGGGCAGTTCTGCCAGCAGATCGATGTGTCACCTTGCTCTGAGTCTCTGTTGAAACTACCTGGGTTAGTATCTGGTCTTCTAACGGATGAAGGCGCTTTGGGGTTTAAGAGCTCCATGGCACAAGTGCACACTCCTTTGGCCGTCGGGCTCTGGTGTGTCTTTCCTCAGATGACTAGCATCTTCGTGAGTCCGTGTTCCCGTGGCTTCTTTTGGTGGTGTGGCTGTGGCCTGTGTGCCCGCCCACGTGGTGCCCTCCTGCGTGGCCTCACATCAGACCAGCAGCCTCCACTCCCTGCCTCTGCAGGTGTCAGATCCAGGTACAGGTCCTGGAACACAGAGTTCGTGGGCGCAGGGCACACGCACGTACAGGCTTGTTCGAGGAGGACCGATACGATGATGCGTGCTCCTCCCCAGTGGCTTCCTGTGCAATGACCTTCTGTGGACAGTCAAGGTCAGGACCAGGCTCCCTGTTCCCACCCCCACCCCCCCGTCTCTGGTCCCAAGCAATAGCCTTCGCTCCTCAGGTGAGGATGTTGACATGGTTTGAGGAGCAGGAAGCGCCCCAGTCACCAGCATGGGCCTGGAGTGACTTTCCCGACAGCCACACTCAGGCCCACTCTGGTCTGGCCCACTTGTTATACAGGCAGCTGTCAGTCCGGAAGGACTTGCCCTGTCCCATAGAGAAAGAACGCAGATGGAGCTTGCACGGCGGCTTCAGCCTGGCGCTGGGCTGGCGCTGTGTGGGGTGGCCCGACGGAGCGGTCTCCCTGGACTCCTGGGATGGCCGTGGACCTCAGCGCCGCCCGAAGCCACATGCGCCCCCTTCTGGTGAAGCTATGAAATGATGTTATATGGGCAGAAGCAATTTCTTCCAGTACATTTAGACCTGTCACCAGCCTGAAGATGTCTTCCTATAAATGTTTGTACAAATACCCAGTGGATAAACTCTCCATCGAAGGAAGTGTTTTCCTCCCCGCGTGCCTAACTACACGTGCTATGGGTTCATCTTTCCTGTTCTCCACAGCAGATGCCACCACCACGGGCTGGAAAGCACTCCTCAGATGGGTTCACAGGCATTCCTGCATCCTGACAAGACTCGCCCAGCCTCCCAGAGCACCCTACAGACAAGTCATGGCCTGCTTCGGCCTCACAGCTCGGTCTCCAGGGCAGCTCCCAGAAGGCTCATACCAAGGGTGCCATCATCTACTCTTGAAGAAAACAGACCATAATGGCGGCCACAGAAGGACCATTAGCCCCACTGATGTGCCAATCAGTGTACAACAACAAAACAAACCCACAGGCTTTTAAGCTAGTGGTAAACTGTAATTATTAAAAACAAAGCTTGCAAACGGGAGAGCGCGGAATATGGACATCAGGAGCTCCAAATGCATGAAAGATTAACACGTGAAGTTCTGTAATTTTGCTCTGGGGAATGACAGGAAAAGATATTTTGAAAACTTAACCCATGCTATTCGTCCTGACTTGAAAAACTTATTCTACTGAACTTGGCCTGGGCTGTGGAGCTTGTAAATTTGTAATTATTTTCAACCACACTGTGATACTCAACCAACAGGGATGGAAACCGCAGTTACCAAAACGAGCAGATCAATGCCACCTGTGAACACACACACACACACACACACACACACACACTCATAATCTGAGGTCAGCCCAGGCTCTTGCACCTTTCCCCCTCTAGAGCAATGTCTCAAAGACCGAGCCATGCACGGTGGCACTCCTCCCAGCCATGTGGACGCAGAGACAGGAAAATGGATGGCACGGGACTATCTAAGAAATAGTACCCCTGGCACGTTATTTGCATGAGTCAGCTTCTGATCACCAGGACAACACGTGTGAGATAATCGGCTTAGAGGGAGGGAAGGTTTTGGTTCAACAGAGGTCTCAGTCCCTGGCTGCTCCGTGAGTTGCCTTCCGCCTCAGTAAGGCGGCACATGGTGGCGGGCGGGTGGAGGAACAAGGTGACTCAACTCGCAGTGGCCAGGAAGTAGAGAGGAGGAAGAGGCTGGGGTTCTGACGCCAACCCCCAGGCCACATGCAGTGACCTAACTTGCCCCCGAGGCCCCATACCAGAGGGCTTCTGCAGCTAGGGACACAGCCTGTGGCCCAGCCCCCACGGCAGCACTAGACCAGGTCGAATAACTACTCTGCTTATTCATTTTAATGTTCAGATCAGCAGCAGGGAAGTCTTAACTTTTTCATTTGATTTGCAGACATTTTCCTGTTTGCAAGAAAATGTTTTATGTTTGAAAGTAAAATTTGAATACAATGATTTTTATAGGTTCACCAACACAAGTGGATTTTCTCAATCTACTTGTCTTTCAAAGCATTAAATAATGTTAAATATCCTTTTTCATTCGCAAGAGTTTTGACATGTAACGTAAATTATACAATCCCCCTTGTAATTTAGAAGGAAGAGATGTGTAACAGTAAAAGAAAAATGGCAAAGGAACAATATGATAGGCTGGCTATGTACTTAGAAAGACATTCTTGCCATGAACAATTAAACATTGTGGGTATACTACTTGTTAAACAATATTAAATGTTTTGTTGAACTTGTAGAAGATTAAGGGATTCTTAGGCAAAAAAAAAAAAAAGCAAGTAAAGTTGGGATTTCAAAGAGGACAATAGGAATATTTGCTTTCACACTAAAACATCTGCCAAACCAGGGGATCTTAGCTTAGCATTTGTAGGGCCTACGAAGCCCCTGGAAGCAGAAGACAGCCCAAAATACATGGAGATTTTATTACATCAACTTCTCTCCAACATCTCACATATTGAAGCCATGTCTGGAAAAACAGCACTGAACAGGGGTAAGAAACTGTCCTAAGAATTTGGAGCCTCCATCTGAATTACATGCAGGTTTGCAGTCTTCATTCTCAATGTCTGGGTGGTCTGAAATGCTTCAGCTGAGAATACAATTTAGACTATCCTTAACTTGCACCTAGGAGAGGTAAATACGCCGCCCTGTGAAGGAAGCCATCTGTATCCTGGGTCTCACAAACAAAAGCCAGCACAAGAGAGTGGCCACAGACAAAAATAAACACACAAAGAAACTAGGCACCACAAGAAGGAGGCGGCAGGAACCCCAGATGGCAGAATGGGATGTGCAGACTGCAAATAAACAGTTTATTAACATACATAAGGAAATTAAGACATTTAGAGCATCAAATAACAACAACAAAATGCTTAGGAATGACCAGTTTCTGCTTCTGGCCCTGTTTAAAAAACAGAAATTGTAATTACTCTGTGAACCTAAACACCGGAAAAACTGAACAAAATGTAAGAAAAGAAAAGGGTTTTGGCCGGGTGCTGAAGATCTGAGATCTGAGGATCGCGGTTCAAAGCCAGCCTGGGCAGGAAAGACCGTGAGACTCCTATGTCCAATAAACCACTAGAAAACCGGAAGTGGCGCTCAAGTGGTAGAGCGCTCGCCTTGAGCTGAAGAGCTGAGGGACAGCACCCAGGCCCAGAGTTCAAGCCCCACAACTGCCAAAAAAAAAAAAAAAAAGAAAAGGGTTTTGGATCCCAGGAGCAGCAGAAGGAAATACCCTTGAGAGAGACACAAGTCAATTCTGTAAGTGTTGACAGCTTCCAGTCCTCCAAGTGGAGATGTCACCCACAGAATCCAGTCATCTCACTGAGATGTGGGGTCAAAGGTCAAGTCAGCTAGAATTCAGCGGCACCCTGCCAGGCGCCCAGAGCCACAAGTCCCTGCCATTTCCTCCACCTCCTCGAGATTCTATCCCTTCCAACAGTGCTTCCTAGCGACCAGGCCTGGGACCCCTGGCCACTGGGGAACATTTGACTCCTAAATTTTTAGAGCAAAGAGCCATGGAATAAACCCTTAAAGAGGTCCTGAGAGTCAAACGAGGCACGAGCGGGAAGTTTTCAAGTTAACAGACTAATGTAACTTTCCATCTTCAATGAGGAAAGACACTGGATTGTTTCATTAGATCCATCAGTGTTTAGATAAAATTCACCAGCTGGTTTAAAAAATATCTCAGAAATTCATCAAGAAAAGAGAAAAGGCATTTGGTGGTCTCCTTCTATAAAAGGAAAACCACAGTCACCAGAAATTAATAACCTACAGGCAAGCACAATTACGGAGGAGTTACAGGGCAGAAGGGCCAAGGGGAGATGATGATGATGACGATGCCTTTGATGTAACAATCAGAAACAGATGGAACTACAGAAGGACTTTTTAGGGACAGACACGCCCTTAGGTGCTCAGATGCAGCTGAGCAGCCCGGCTGAGGCTTCCAGAGACCTGGAGCAGGAGGCCCACGGGGCTCCCTCTGGTCAGGATGGCTGTGCAGGCCACGCCCACAATTAGTGTGGAAGGCAAACAGTGGAACTGGACAGGGAGGAGGCGCTGAAGGCCAGTACGGGTTGCACGGGACTGAACGGAGCGGAGAGAGGCTGTGGTACTCAGTAGTCTCCACACAGAGATTTCTGATCAGGACCGTGTGTGCTCCAGCCGCGGCTCCAGCCTGCGTAGGGCTAGAGAAGGATGTGACATTAGCTTTGCAGGGGTTTTTGTTGTTGTTATTTTGTGGTTTTATGATACTGGGGCCTCAGCTCAGGGCCTTGTGTTTGCCAGGCAAGTGCTCTACCTTGTAAATCATCCTACCACTGTGGCCTGTGTTTTGATTTTGATTTTTTATAATAGAGTGTTGCATTTATACTCAAGCCAGCCTGGACGGTGATTTTGGACACGTCCCCATGGCTGGGATGACAGGCGTGTAACACCCTGCCCAACTTTCATTGGCTGAGATGAGATCTTGTGAACCTTTGGCCCAGGCTGGCCTCCAACTGTGATCCTTCTGACTCCACCTCCTGAGTAGCTAGGATTGCGGGAGTGAGCCACCTTGCCCAGAGCAGATTCGTATCTTACAGGGGGCATTACGCCAGCTGCCGGCTGCGTGTGACAGATGACACCAAAGCCTCCACCCTGAGGGCTAAGAATACTGAGGCAGCAGCGGGCGTGGCCTGCACCTTTGTGGAGGAAACTCCAGCACCCATCCTTCCTGTCAGGTGGGCATGCCACTGCAGCACGGTCTCGTGGGAGAAGCCTGACATGCTGAGGGCTTGAGGGAAGGAGGGCACACATTCAGTCCCCAGAAAAATGGGCATGTCAGGGCACGCACTTTGGAACTGTGCACTTATAAAATATAAAAATACAAAAGTCGATCTCATGGTCCGTCTAGGAGAAGTGGCAGTGAGGACCAAACTACACAGCGACAGTGTGGTAGGTGCCCTAAAAGACGAAAGTCCCTCAGAGTCTACAGCTCTTCCACTGGGGCACAGACCCAGGATAGCCATCTCCACTCATGATAACCTCTCCACCCAGACACAGACTCACGATAACGGCTCCACAAAGCCACAGACACAGACTCGTGATAACATCTACACACACACACACACACACACACACACTCCAGAACATCACAGACACAGACTCCAGCTAACACTTCCACACAGACTCAGACTCGTGATAACATCTACACACACACACACACACACACACACTCCAGAACATCACAGACACAGACTCCAGCTAACACAGACACAGACTCGTGATAACATCTCCACATAGACACAGACTCATGATAACATCTCCATACACACACACACACACACACACACACACACTCTCGATAACATCACAGACACAGACTCGAGCTAACACCTCCACACAGACACAGACTTGATAACATCACTGACACAGACTAGTGTTAAGTCTCCACACTGACACAGACAGCTTAACATCACGGACACAGACTCCTGATAACCATCTCCACATACAGTCTCAAGATAACCACTCCCACATGGACTCATGATAACATCTCTAAATAGACTCAGGCTCCTGATAACCATCTTTACCTCTTTAGTACTCTCTTTATTACATCAAAATGAAAACCAGCACTATTTATTTTAGTTAAAGAGTACCTGGGTAGTACATTAAACAATTTGGTACTTAACTGCTCCATGAATGTAACAATTCAAAACAGTTCAATTACACACAGGATGAATTATCACCCCATTTGCATGGACAAAAAAAATCTATTAATGCTCAATTGAGCCTGAGCCAGTTTCAAAACAGGTGAGAATTTATGGTTGAATGCTCTGATTGAAGCTCAATTAATATTCAAGACACCTTTTTTAAGAAAATGAATGAGGTCCCAGCATTTGTCTGCTCCAACCTGTGCAAAGCCTGAATTGAAGCTCCCTCACATAACCATGGAGCCCTCGGGGCACCCAGGGCGTGCGGCTGTCAGTGAGCCGGCGGGCGTGGAGCAGCCCACCGCCCTTCTCCTTCAGCTGATTCCTTTCAAGTAGCCACGGGACTTGGGGTGTGATGGTTAGTGATCACTCATGATAGCCACTGGCTGCACACGGCTCCGCAGTGATCGCGACGATGCCCGGAGACCATCAGTGTGGTGTGCACAGAGCCACTGTGAATGGCTGAGTGCCTAAAGGTGGGACTTGGGGACTTGGGGGAGCAGTGAGGGGAGAGAAGCAGCGGATGAGAGGCTGCAGAGGCCTCTGCACAGGACGCAGGACACAGGATGTAGGATGCCTCACCCACCTTTCCTTCCCTGGTGTGGGCGGCGGGCCGGCGTGTGGATGGCCAGGTTCAATGTACTGCATTCCCAGCCGGCTTGCCTGTTACAGGGGCCTAATGAATGTTTCTGAATCTATGAGCAATGGAAAAGAATAAACTGGTACAAGCTCTTGTGTCTGCTCCCCATTTTCCCAGGTATTTCCTGTAAGTTCGGTAGATTCCATCAGACTCCTGAGATGAGTCCTTCCAAAGCCTCAGCCAGCCAGGCGCTGTGGCTCACGCCTGAAGTCCTAGCTACTCGGGAGGCTGAGGATCCCAGCTCCAAAACCAGCCTGGACTGACAAATCTGAGAGACTTTTACTTCCGATGAAGCAGAATAAAAAACTGGAAGTAGAACGGTGTCTCAAGGAGTAGGGAGTTAGCCTTGCATAGTAAAAGTTAGGGGAGAGCTTGAAGCGGCCCTGGCCACGTGCATACTCCCGGCTATTTACGCAGCACCGAGGCCCATGAATGAAGGGACTTCGATTTTAGGAACAAGTGGCATCTAAAGTGAAGGGTGAAATTCAGATTATAGTCAGCCTTGAACATCTCGCTGAAGAAAGGCCATAACCTACTGGGTCCAACCCAGACACGTTTCTATTTAACCTGAGCACTAGGAGACACGCCACGCTTGCAAGGCAAGGCTGTATTCTATCTCCATCATGTCCCAGATGCAATACAGCCACATCTGGGGGCTCGGCAGCACCCTCACCTTCAGCTCATGCATGGGCCCAAAGGGTGAGGCTGAGCCTCTCCATCGGGACTACTACTCCTGTGTGCTGAGCATGCGTGCGCGGGAGGCAGCCTCCACGTGCCAGGCACAGACTCTCAAGGAGCAAACGTAGGCGGGTCCACCTTCATAAAGCGAAGCTGCAACCGACTCGGCAGTTACAAGTCAAAGACTGATTCAAAGGATTCAGCACTGCCAGACCCATCCACATTGTGCGGTCGGGGGATGAGTTTTGGGGGACACTTCTTAGAGGGGCTCACAGAGATCAGACGGAGGGACGGATGGTATTTCTGGGCTGATCAGTCTGGGATGAGTCTGTCATATGGAGAGGCAGCTTGGATCTGAGGGGGCGGAGGGGTGTCTGCAGGGGAGGTTCGGGCCCCTCCAGCCTGGTCAATTCCGTGTGACTTCTGAGTGGCAGGCACGAGGGGTCTCACAGCCAGAGACAGCACACGGGGCAAGGCAGGTCCCGCCGGAGGGCTGTGGGACGACCGGAGCCTGCCCCGGCCTCCTCCTCCGGCCCAGCACCACGCCCGGCCCTGGGAAATGGCCTGGCTCTGGGGGGAGAGACATCCCTTTCCCGTTTCTCCCACAGCCCACGCGCCCCACACCACGTGAGCCCAGCACAATCCCACTCCGCGACGGCTGACATTGCCGGGAGGTGGTTGCTGCGTGAATGCCGAAGCTGGACCCTCCTCAGCCTGCTCAGCTGTCTTCTTGCTGTCTCTTTACTCACAGGAGGAAAAGGGTCTGACTACTAGGGCAGGGGAGGGGGGCAGTGGAGCTGGTGAGGCCCAACTCTGTCTGTCTGTCTCCATGCTCTCCTTCCTGGAAGAGCGTGGCCATCTGGGGAAGGGATGTCTCTGTGGCCTGTTTCTGCTCTTGAGTCCTGGGGTCTTCGTTTGTGGAGGAGCAGCAGGAGACCCCTGCTGAGAGGGGGTTGGGGAGGAGGGGCTGTAATTCCCAGGCATGCTCTGGTATTTATTTGACAGTTGGCTTAGACTCCAGCGGGAAGACAACCGATTCGTAACCTCAGCCATTGGCCCTACACAAAGATAAACCTCCAAAGCCAAAAGCCAAATGGAGAAGACCGATTCCTATCCAGTCCTCAGACCATCACATCTTGTTATCCAACAGGGACTAGCGTGGGGACGGAGGCAAAGAGAGGCCGACTGGCCTGGCGGCCTGAGGGTCTGACTGGGGGCCTAATATTCAGCTCCCAGCCCGGGTGAAGAACACTGTGGGAACGAGAAGGGCGATGCTGTGGGGCCTCCACACGCCCCGCCTCAGCCCAGCGCTGCGGCCCTGCACGCCCACACCCTGCCACGCCGCGCCGCGCTGATGACTGCACACAGGGCCCGGGAGTTCATTCACTGAGCTCACGGACCGACACTTGCTGCCTGCACTGTTAGGAAAACAACAGCCATCTCTGGAAACGTCTATAATTAACTAGGAAAATGCCACTGTCCAGGAAAGCAAGTGGCCAAGAGGGAGGTAAAAGAAGAGGGTGCTAAAGATCTCATAAAGGGGGCTCTCTGGGTCCCTGGGACGTTCTGGGCTCGCTGTCTGCATCTCGGTGGTTCAAATGTATAAAATGAGTGTTTTTTTTTTAAGTGGCAACACTAAGAATTTTCATGGCTGTAGTTGCCTGGCAACTGGAGATTGTAGTTATTTTATTTCTAAACAGGGATTGCTATAAACTGGTATCTGGAGTTCCTGCAAATAGTTCTCAGTTGATGTTCTCCCTATAAATTGGGAGGAGATAATCCAGCTTTAACGCACATTTAAAGGAGGCTAAGTGGGCATCTGTGTGTGTCATACGCACAGATTCTTACACAGAGCACCTTCTCATTTCATGCTATCTTAAGTCAATCTGGAGAGCTGATAATATTCCTTTGCATTTTTCTGGCAAGTATCTATTTAATTTCATGGTACGTGTCATTTCCATTCAGGTTTAGAGGACAGGTCCCTCGGGCTGGGGCCGGATGTAGCTGACCACCTTGAGTCACGTTCTCCAGGCTCACGCATGCTGTAGGTTTCCGGTTCTGAGAAAGCAGAGGACACTGACTACATGGGTGTGTGGAAGGCGCGTCTGGTGAGGCGGGGAGGTGTCCTGGGTCTGGGTTCCCACACCCCACTGCCTCTTACCTCCTGTGGAAAAGCTGCCTCTGTGGGCATCATGCCATTTCCTCTGAGGCACTGGCTTGAACACTGTTTCTTTTTTCTTTCTTTTTCTTTTTTTGTCAGCTGTGGGGCTTGAACTCTGGGCCTGGGCATTGTCCCTCAGCTTTTCAGCTCAAGGCAAGTGCTCTACCACTTGAGACACAGTGCCACTTCTGGTTTTCTGGTGGTTTATTGGAGATAAGAGTTTCGTGGACTTTCCTGCCCAGGCTGACTTTGAACCTCGATCCTCAGATCTCAGCCTCCTGAGTAGCTAGGATGACAGGCGTGAGCTACTGACGCCCAGCTTGAACACGTGTTTCTAGAGCTGTCTCCTGGCCCTAGTGATCTACTGTGCTCAGACATGAGTACCTTCTTAAAAGCAGTGCTGGATCCTGACCCCACAGAAGGGGCTCTGGAAGCAGGTGACCCATTACTGACAGACTGGGTGCCCAGGGGAACTAAGGCTGTGGAAGTAGACGCAGACGCGGCAGCAGTGTCCCTTGCAGCCCGAAGCCAGCGTGCAGCAGACCTTCCCAGGCACAGCGCACCTTCCTGCAGTGATTCCACCACGGGTGGGCTTGAGGGGCCCGCACAGCTGCCCAGGCCTCAAACTCACCGACGCCAGCGAGATGTCTGAACCAGCCGAGAGCAGGTCATGGTGTGCATCCTGGCCACACCCACAGAAGGGGGAGACCCGTCACAAGTGGCCGTGTAGAGCTTTGTTCCACCAGCCTGGGGAGAGCACCGCAGACACATGCAACACAGGGGCGGGCACAGGACAATTTTCCGTGCACTCTTATACCTGGGAGCCAGGCCAGCAGCAGATATCTGTTGCCTAGAAGCAGAGTGCACATATCCTGCTGATAAATGAGAAACAGCCTTGAGCTCAGCTCAGGCCTGCGCACCGCAGACACGCATTCCTTAGATCACAAAGCAGTTAGGTTGCCTTTCAGGAAGAGCTTAGAGTCCAGGGTAGCTGCAACCAGCTTCTCATGAACAAACGCGGAAGCCGTGAGTTCGCTGGGCAGTGATCTCACACACACACACACACACACACACACACACACACACACACACGTGCGCTCAAGCTCAAATTCCCCCCTGCAGAATGTTAAACCCCCAGAAAAGAGGCCCTCAACCTGCCTGGAGGCGTGGTGACTGTCCACACCTGCACAAAACACCCTCACCATACTTCCCCCTCCCCCCCCCCCCCCCCCGCTGCCCCGCCCGGCTGCCTCACCAGCCACAGGCAGACTTGAGTGGTTTTTATTTTCTTGTCTCTGAGGGTCTGCCCTCAATAAGCATCTTTCTCTTGCAAAGACACCCGCAGCCAGGCTTGTCTTCTGCCTGGTCTGGCAGCGGGCCCCGGCCCCGGCAGACTGTGGGACCTACTAAGGTGATAGCGCCTCCAAATGAAAGGAACGCTGCTGGGACTAGGCCCAGCCCCGCCCTGTGGAGGGCGTTCGGAAGGGTTTCTACCCTTGACCAGACAGCTCCTCCTGGGGAAGGAGCTGGGCTGGGGCAGAGGCCCTTGGAGAAGCAAGTGAGGAGCGGGGCCCTGAGGAAACCAACTCCAGGGTGCTAAGGCACCCAGCATCTTATTGCCAAGAAGCAAATGACTCTAATGAATGAGCCTGGAAGGAACTTTGCAAATAGGCCGTCAAAATGCTCAAAGCCGGGGCAGACTTCCCTGGGCACAAAGTATGGCGAAGTGGGCGAGGTGCAAAGGCATGTAGCCTGTTGGTACAGAATGGAGAAGGCACTGGGGTGCCTGTCACCAGCGGGCCTGCCCCACGAGCTGTGCTGACTGGTGTCGCCGTTGGCGACCACTGGCACGGGGACTGGTGAGATGCGCGGCCCTGCGCCCGCGACTGTCCTCTGCAACACAATATACCATTTACAAAGGAAGAACCACTCCAGCTGCATCTAGCAGCCATGAGAACACCAGGATGGATAACGAATCCAAACTCACTTTCCAGCTTGTTCCCATGACAAATTGTCTGGCTCAGTGATGAAGGGAAATGAGGCAGGCCACGCCCCCTCTCTGTACATCCAGTTAATTTTCCAGAAGCAAACCCAGGAACACAAGCTGGGAGCACAGGGTCGTCCAGGAGGACAGATGAAGACAGGGAGTTTTTGTGTTCTGAGGGGCAGGGGAGGTAAGGAATACGGAGTGTGGTTTTCTGAATTTTCCTGCGAGTGAACCGCACAAGGAGGAATGGCACGGGGCTAGAATGCCCTCTCCCTAAGGAGCCACGGCCAAGACGAGGCTTGACCAGGTGTTTCATGTGCTGGTGAGACGCTGCACGGTGTGGCTGTGGAGCAAGGAGAAGCCCATCAGCAGATCCAGACCACCCTGCTGCGCCGAATATCCCTGCTGGGCGGAGCATGGGTGCCAACAACTACAGAGCTGGTCGAAGGGGCGGGCGCCACGTGGACAGGCCTCCAGGCTCTCCAAGCCTGAGCGGGCTGGCTCGGTGGACCCTCCCGCTGCCTGGCCAGGGTCACAGGAAATCCTCGTCTTACCTTTCTTGCTCCGAGAAAGGATAGTTTCTAGTTGGTGAATCACTTAAAAAAAAACTTTTGTGCCAATAGTGGGGCTTGAACTCAGGGCTTGGGTGCTGTCTCTTAGCTTTTTTACTCAAGGCTCACACTCTGCCACTTGTGCCACAGGTCCGCCTTCAACTTTTTGCTGGTCAATTGGAGATAAAGTCTCAAGGATTTTCCTGCCAGGGCTGGCTTCGGATCTCACCTCGATCCTCAGACCTGTCTCCAGATAGCTAGGATCTCGGGTGTGAGTCACCACGCCTGGTTTCATCAACCACTTTTCAGTGGTGATGTAGATGTCATATATTGAGTATTCACTGCAGCTGAGAATCTGATTGAAGGCTACAGGGAAGATCTTTCCAAGCTTGCACAACATGATGGCCGTCAGGGGCGGTGAGATGGTGGAACGGGAGCATTGGCCAAGGAGCGCAGCTAGCTGTTAGGTCTCTGTGCTCTCTGGCACTGAGCAGTGGGCAGCCTTGTAAGCTTGTGGTACGTTGTGAAGGGCGGGGTCTAGGTAGCTGGGGAAGCTGTGTAGAGCCCTCCCCTCCCCCCCCCCAGGGTCTGGCTGGTGGGGGGGATGCCAGGACAGGGTCTCATGCAAACACGTTCGTGTTAAGTCTGCTGATCTAAGACACGGAGATGCTTTTGAGTCCCCTTCTCAGTGCCAGAATGCTGGGAAGTGCGAAGGGCTGGGGAACTGCACGGGCTGGTGAGTGCAGTGGTGGGTCTCAACCAGCCCTCCCGCAGGCATTTCCAGCCAGCTCCTGTTAACAGACACATTTGACTTAACAAGAGAACCTCAGCTGGTGCTCAACACGATTCTAAATGTTTCCCTGTTTGTTTATCCTAACACCAAACTCTAAACAAAAGAAAGGTACTTTATGTAAATTTTTAAAGTTATATGCTTACATTCATCCATCCCAATTCCACAACTATTTACTGAAAGCGCTCTTCTGAAAGGAGTGCAAGTGATCTACATGAAACTCATAACCAAGAGTTCATAATGAGGACATACTGAGAAACCCGTCCACATCAGGATCTATGACGTTACCGTATTCACAGACGTGCTGAATCTCATTTTATGCAAACCAAGCACAGCCAGCAAGCTCTTTTCTTTCTAAGTCTCCAACCTTAGCAGTTGTATTACTCAACAGCAGAAACGACAGAAAAGCAAACTTTATAAATCTTCAACTTGAATTTTTTTTCTTAGAACAAAAGGCTCGGGAAAACCACGTTCGTGTTTATCTAGCTAGGAAGGCAGCATTATAATCTCATGCAAGCTCCTGGAGACGGCCCTGAAAAGACCCTCCTGGGTAGGATGGAACTGGCCGGGTGTGCATACGCCGCAGGACGGAGGAAGGCCTCACCAACTCCCGCTGCATCTGAGACTACATGAGCAGCCACTTACCTTTCCCTCCCACACAGCAGCAAGGTGTATTCAAGCCATTCTTTGTTACAGATTGCACATTGAGCCCACATGCATTATTCATGGTAACTCCGCAGGGCAGGTGCCTCTTCTGTGTGAGCAGATGAGCACCGACTCAGGCGGGCCGGCCGCAGGGGCAGCGGTGGGATGGGAAGGGGTGGAAGGATACTGAAGGGGGACATGCACTTGCACGAGAAGGTACGTGGTGACGCCAGCGACCCTCCGGAGGGCTGTCAGCGCTCACGCGGGATGCCACATCCCTCCCAGCTTCAGGAGCAGGCTCATGCTAAATGGTTATTTGTTGCTGATCTGAAGTCCACATCTAAGTGGGATCTCAGTTTTCACTGTTTTAATCAGCCCGACTCTGGCACGTCGGGGGGAATGTCCGGCCACCGGGCTGTGTGAGGGCCTTCGTGAAGGCCTCTGGCACCTGGCTGCCCTGGGCCACGAGCCTGAATTGATAATTTCCTATCAAATGATGTTATAAATGTCCAAATAGTCCCTATCCAACAACAACCGACCCCCACATCCGTGCCCCTGAGGCTGATACGCCCTTCCCTGCCCGGTGTGTGCGTCACGGTGACAACATGAGGCCCCAGCAGGCACTGCAGCGGGAGACCACAACGGGATCACTTCCTTCCTCTGAGCAGGCTAACGTCAGCCCTGGAGTGGACTGACTGCTTTCAAAGCTTCTCAGCTGTGGAGATGGCGCTTACAGAACTGTCCCTGGACTAACACCGTCATCTCCATGGCCAGAGAGGGCTACGTGTTTCCCATCCTTATCTGAGTCTTAGTAAAGAACACAGTAAGAGAATCCTACTCTAAGGAAAATACTAAAAAGTAATACAGTCCATACTGCTCACCTCCCCCCCCCCCCCCCCGTGCCACACCTCCCAGACAGAGCTGGCCCAGGGTGCCCACCCCGCCTGGCACCCCGCTCACTCCATCCACCCTTGTGGAAGTGACTTACTTGTATGGGATGTGCTTGCTGCCGTTGACAAGAGCCAGGATGACGTTGCCTAGAGCGGACAGGGAGAGGCACAGCCCCGAGCCTCCCTCGCGGTTCTTGTTAAGCGTTTTCACACAGCTGCCGAGGTCAATGAGATGCAGACGGCTGCGACCGCCGGACACTAGAAGGAGAGGGGACAGGAGAAGAGAGAACAGGTAAGCTCCTTAAAGGATGGTAACATTTGTCCCTAATTGGCTTCTGGACAGCTGAGTTCTCAAACCCAAGTTAAGGCGGTTACTGTTGGCCCTGGTGATCATCACAGGACCTCAACTCAGCCAACAACCAGGCTGAAAGCGCAAGGTGCGAGCTGGAAGGAGGAGGAGCGGGCGAGGAGACGGGAGGACTGTGTCTGCTGAGTGTCCTCTGCCAGGCACACAAACCGAAATCTTGTTCCATGCTGAGGTGAAATGTTAAGCTACGTACTGGCACCCTTCTACCACAGATAAGGAAAAGTTCCTAAGACTTGATGCACTTGCCCTGAGTACTCGTGCTTTCGGAATTGATGACATTATGGGGACTAGATTGGTTCTCTTGCCTCAGGAAGCCCAAAACAGAATGAAACCCTAAAACGACCATTTTCAACCCACTTGGTGTTCTCTGGCGGTGGAAAGTGGGTGAGGCCAGCCCTCCCACGTGGCAAGAGCCTCGGGCTGAGGCTGAGGCAGGGGCCAGGGGAACCTGCGAGACCCCGGGCTTGGGGAGAGGGAGCTGAATGTCCCAAAGGCTGCAGCAGCAACAGCTCTCACAAGGGTGCTAGAAAGGAAACACGGTGGTGATCTGCACGCCTCTTGAGTATCCGCCTGAGCCCTGGACAGCACTTGCAAATGGGAAACGCCCCAGGCCGAGGACCGGCCATCTGACATGGCAGAGGAAGCCCCAGAGCTGGCACACAGCTGGCACACAGGCCAACAGCAGTCTGCTCCCAGCAGCCTGGCCGGAGAAGCTCCATGCCTGGGACTTGGTAGAGTATCGAGAAGCATTCTGCTCAGGGGAGGGAACGCTGGCAGGAGATGGAACGCTGAGCCAGCCCCATCTGAGAAATACTAAAAGCCCACAGAGGATGAAACTGCACCCCACGCACAACTCAAGAATGCTCCCAATGATAACCTACCTCTCTGGATACCTGTCACCCACAAAGAGAACCGGGTGCGGGCTGGCAAGCGGCTTCAGTGGTAGAGTCTGCCTGGCACGTTTAAGGTCCTGAGTTTCAACCCCAGTACCACCAGAACCTAAAAATAACTTACCAGGCATGCAAAATATGGTACAATAGCCAGTGGTGCCAGTGGATCAAGCCTGCAATCCTAGCTAGTTGAGAGGCCGTTCAAAGCCAGCTTGGGCAGGAAAGTCTACAAGGCTCTTATCTCTAATTAACCACCAAAAAAAGAGACGGGAATGAAGGTGTGGCTCAAGTGGCTCAAGCCTTGGACTAAAAAAGCTGAGGGACAGCACCCAGGCCCTGAGTTCAAGCCCCAGGACCAGCGCAAACTCATAAAGAAGATATATTAAACATTTTCAGGAGGAAAAACTGTATCACATGGGATGAAAAATTATCTTAATAGAATCAGTGGCAGATCAGACATTGTTAAAGCAAAGATGAGTAAATATGAAGATCTAGCAATATAAAATCTGAAAAATGAACTGCAGAGAGAAGTGTAAAACTTAGAAATAAACCAATAAGGAATAAAAAGGGCAGTTGTACAACTTCAAGTGTCCAAATACAGGCAATTACATTTCATGAGATAGGAAAAACAGTGTGTTACAGACCAAATAGTTAACAGTGGTAGGAGCCTCCTAAGTTTGATCTAAGACACTCCATCAGCCCTACGCAAAAGAAACATGAAGAAAATGACAGCGCAACACTTCATAATCACACTGCTCAAAACTAGTGAAGAAGAGAGAGAAAGCCAGGGAGAGAGCAGGCACATGAGGGATGAGCACTTTGAATATCCTTATTGAACGGCAGACTCGTCAGATGGGAAGGAAGTTCAATTCTACGATTGTGTTGTCCTTATAAAGTGTACGATGACACACATTTTCCAGAAGGTCACGTGCATGAGTAAGGAAACCGTAAGAGTTGGGTGGATGCAGGCAGGACGAGACAAAAGAGATCCAAGACAATTTTGTGAATGGAGTATATGTAATGACAAGGGGCCAATTGAAGAAAAAGCCACAATAAAATATGGTCACACCCTAATTACAGACGCGCAGATACACACAACAAAACGTGACAGGGCGTCGAGAAGAAAAAGACAGGCCCTGATTATTGTTGGAGAACTTAACTACTCATTCCTTAGTAACTGCTAGAACTAGCAGGCAGAAAAATCACAAGGATACAGATTTGCATTTGTCCCAATGGCAGCAGAATACACCCTCATTCAAAATGCACATACAACATTTACCAATGTATACCATATTCTGGTTGGCAAAACTTACAAACTGATGGCATTCATCTTACCGATGAGAAACTGAGCTTCAGATGCTAAGACACTGCCCAATCTCCAAGAAGATGAACACCACATCTAAGGTGGAGTCCAGAACTAGCCATGGAACAAGCAGATGCTCCTTCATCTCAGCTTGCCTAAGGAGGGAGGACCCTAGACTCCAATCCATGCCGGAATCACGGGGGGCCTCGTGAGTGCTCCTGTGTCCTCCTCCCTCTCCCAGGTTTCCTACTGGGACATGGGGTCATGTCAGACTTTTCCAGGTGATTCTAGTACACTGCCATGGGTGGGGTCTATTGTCTTAGAATGTGGCCCAATGAACCAGCTTCTCAATCAGCTGCCAAGAAGCACCCACAGACACCCGCAGCACACAGAATGCCCGTGGCTGTTTCTTCACCTTTACTCCCACAAAAGGAGTTGATGTGCCAACAGGTTCTAAGCCTATTTATGCTACTCACCTGTAAGTATCAGTATGATACTATGTGGCTTAGTAAAGAAAGGAAATGTTTCCATGAAAACTTAACTCACTGTTTTGAAAACATATGACTGGAAATGAAATTTAGAAAGGGTGCCGAGTTGGGTGTAAATGAGAAACTACAGAGTGGGGGAATTTTAAGCATGTAGAAAAAATAATCAATACCCAGTTGGCTACACACGTGTCTTTTAAGTTGTTGACTATCTTGGAAGAAATATTAAAGAGACCATTAATATGAGCATGGTTCATGAGAGTTAGAATTTTAGTTTGTAATTCACCTTGAAGTGCAAACATGACTGTATGTCATAAGATTATTGTGTACTGATTAGTGCCATTTATTAAGTTCAAATATTTATGAGTGACTCTGTTTCTAAAACAGTTTTCTCAATGAACCCTCCAACTCAGGATGATGTGGCCCAAGTTCTCCGAACATACACTCCCTGCGACAAGAAAGCCGTTGGGTGGTGTTTGTTAGACTCTTTCTCCCCACGACAGACCTGAGACAGCAGCTCACAGCAGAGTTACTATGGTCTCAGAGGCTTCAGGCCAGGGTCTCTTGGCCCCAGCAAAGCAGGCCTAAGGCGAGGGAGACTATCACGGCACTGGGAGCCCGTGGAGGAGGAGGCACCTCATGGCAGCCAGGAAGCAGAGATGAGTGACAGAAAGGGGAGGGACCAAGTCAAGATCCACCCTCAGTCCCTTCCCTCAGGGATTCATTTCCTCCCACACTTCCACCACCTCCCAAGAACACCATCAAATTCTGACTCGATTGATGAGATCTGAGCTCTCATGATCCAACTGTCTGGGGAATCCCTTCAGAGACACAACCAGAGGTAAGCATTGTTTATATCCTGAGCAGCTCTCAACCAATCAAGTTGGCAAGCAAGATTAACCATCCCAGGTGGTCATTCTCTTTCTGGAGGAAGCCATTCTGGATGACAAGGAAGCTCACATTCCACTGGACTTAACTGACAAGCGCCAAGCACCAACGTGCAGGCTCGAGACCAGATCTGTGGAGACTGAAGGTGGTAGACAAGGGGCCTCCAACTCCGTGGAGACCAAAGGTGGGTAATGGGCCTCTGTCTTCCAGAAGCAATGAAAATGAGGCAGAGTCAAACAAGGGCACGACATCCCCAAACTGGAACAGGATTCCAAGGAAAAAGCTTTAAGCCAGAGGCCAGCATCGGGAAGGTTTCCTTGGGCGGAAGCGGGGTTCCTGTTGTTGTTATTATACTATTGTTTTGTTATCATCCTGTTGCTATTGTCTCGTTCTTTCCTTCCCTCCTCTCTTCCAAGATGACACACAGAAAGACAGTGTGTGGAGTGTCACATTTGATGAAGTCCCAGAGGAGATACAAGGGAACAGGAGAAAAGCAAGAATGGAGGAGTAGATCCATGGGAGAAGCTTAGGGGAGAAGCTGAGGCATGGAGACAAGCAGGCCTTGAGCCTGAAAGTAGAACATCTGAGGGAGGACATCAGGTTCTTGCTGCCTCCTCAGTAAACAGGAAGCTGCTTTGCTCTGAGAGGGGCGTCGGGTGGGCAGGGGCTCAAAGAAAGACTGGAACTGCTGCGCTGTGGTGTGCTGCGCTGCCGCAGGCCTGCTGCCACAGGCAGGGGCCAGCTCTGGCCCCCTTAGGAGCCACATTCTGCCCCAGACCTTCTCAATAATGATCTTGAATCCCATCAGCTACACAGGCCTGGCTGACATAAGTGGTTCTGTGACCCGGGTGAAGAAAGGGCTGACTGTCGACAGGAAATCCAGACCAAGGAAACACAGGGGTTGACCTGTGGGTTCTGTGGTCCTGAGTACTGAGCTCACAGCCTCCATGCTTCCTGGGCAAGCGCTCTACCACTTGAGCCACACCCCAGCCTTACACATACAAAGAGGTGAGCATTGGCACAGACGTAAGCTTGAGTGCACACACACTCATTCTTGTGTGCCCAGCCCATACTGGCTCCCCCCATGACCCCCAAGAAACAAGGGGTGATGAACACATCGGCCCAACTGAGGTCATGGCTGCTGGCAAGCTTAGATTACTTATCAAAGTGATACTTCGGGAGATTGTCTTCTCAGCCAGGCATGGGGAGATGTCACCATAATCCAGCACTGGGGAGGCTGAGGCAGCAGGATCCTAAGTTTGAGGCCAGTCTGGGCTATACAGTGAAACCCTGTCTCACCAACTCAGAAATAAACTTTATAAACAAACAAGTCAAACCTGCTCGCATGGTGCTGTGCCCTGAACCATCACTCTACTTACTATCTTGTTTTAGGTGCTCACCCACCTCTGGCCACTTGGAGGTTGGTCCTCCACAGCTAGAATCCCCCAGGAGTGGACAGGCCATACCAGGGTCAGCAGGGAAGGCTTGGTGGCAGTGAGGAAACAGCCCGGGAGTGTTCTAGAACCCCTGGAAACCAGGAAGCTGTTTTACACCTGCCCTAGTGCCAGCTTCAAAGCAGTAATGCATCAGCCACGCCCTTCTCATTCTTGACCATGGCTGAAGGTGTGCATGTGCATATGTGTGTGTGCATGCACATCTGCAGGTGCCCATGTGCCTGTGCACGTATACACACAGAGACGTGTGCATACACGTACAAACAAATTATACACACAGAGACGTGTGCATACACGTACACACAAATGTATTTGGTTCCTGTGCCAGAGACCTCTGAGCTCATCTTCTAACTGGTTCACAGCAGTGGCTCTGTTCTCCGTCTCCCTGCAGGGTGGCTAATTAATAAACTTTCCCTTAATTGAGTTCTGGCTGCCGAGTCTACAGGGATTATTTCTTATATATAAGCAAACAAAATTTCCATTTTAAACAGCACTCCAGATCTTCTCATTATATATTAACTATATGAAGTCAAGCGAGCGCTCGGCTGGGAAGCTTCCAGGCCTGACCTCTTCCCTGGAGAAGCCAGACCTGCTGGCGGGCAAGGGGAGGACCCAGTGCTCTGGGGTCCCCTGCAGCAGCCCGAACCCCACTTCAGCCCTCTATTCTCATCTTCAGCAGCATCAGAAGGGACCCACGGGAGGGCTGAAGAGCCATCAGCCACATCTGCCTTTTCATTCCACCTGGATTAATTATTAAAAAGCAATTCGCTTTCCCATTTAAAAACAGGAAGAAGATGAGTTTGGAGTTGAATATTTAATGAGGCCCTGGACTGACCAGATACCAGGAGAGGGTGGGGAGAGGTGTTGGCCTTTGGGGCTAAGGTCAAGTTCTCTCCTAAGCTGGTGGAAGTCGAATTTCAGGTCCTTACAGTTGAAGCCCTTGAACTGACTGTTTTCCTTATTTGTGTGGCTTCAGTGACAGCAGAATGGAGGAACACAAGGGAAGAGCTGGAAGAGTCGCTCCCAGCGTGCTTTGCAGGGCCCCTCAGCACCGTGGGAGCACACACGAGGCTCAGCACTGGGGTCTGGAGCAGCTCTGCTGGCTACAGTGCCGGCATGTGACTAGCAACAGCTGCTTAGAAAATAAACAGTCTGAAGACTATTCCATTCACTGCGCGGGATCCCACCAGAGCCGAGGGCCGGCTGCCTCCGGGGCCCCAGAAGTGTGCGGTGGGCACACCAGCGCACCGTCTTCCTCTCCCACCCCTTCTAAACAGAAGCACCTCACATGGCGTGGGCTCTCTTTGGGGAGCTGATGGCCCCTTAAAGATCGCCACTCGACAGTTTCTGCTCTCCCCAGTGAAGCCCGCCGCCATGGTGTGTGGAGAAGGGGCTGGCTCCTGTCTGAGGTGCCCATCGCTGCCCTTGACAACCATGTCTGGGGATCCCTCGGTCACCGCCCAGGCCATGCAGCCTCCCCCGGGGGAGGGGCATTTTCCCTCAGCCTGGGCGTGGGGGCGGGCAGGTCTGGGGCTCCAGGGCCGGTTGGAATTAAAGAAGCAGGCAGCCAGGGAGAAAAAGCAAGCAGGACCGGGACCAATGGCAGAGGCGCTGATGAGTGCGGGAGCGGCGCAGGTATGGGCCACGCAAGTCCACTTTCAGGCTGCTCTAGAGAAAGGACCAAGCCAAAGCCGAGCTGGCGGGGGTGGGCGGGGGTGGGCGGCTGTCAGGCCCGGGGTCCTGTGGAGGGGAACCGTGCCCAGAACACTGGCTGGCAAGGAGACTCGGGAGAGACGTGGAGCACGGTCCCAAGGCCTCGGCTGCATAGGTCATTTGAGGCTTCAGCAAGAGGCTTGTTGATGGCTTCTGTTTTGGGCAGCTGGGTTTATCATTCCCCAGCCAAGGTTCCTCTCCTGACCCTTTTCTGGCATCCGGTGTCCTTGAGATGTTCACTCAGAAAGCACTGGGGACCCGGCTTGGGTTCCAAAGCCCTGAGGAGGGCCTGTGCCATGGGAGCCCCTCGGGCCAGCCCAGCATGAGGCCCACAGCTCCATTTTGGCTTTTGGGTGGTTAATGGAGAATAGAACCTCAAGGACTTTCCTGCCCAGGCTGGCTTCGAACCAGGATCCTCCGCTTTCCACCGCCTGAGTAGCTAGATACCTTTCATTTTTTAAGTTTGTTCATTTACATCCCTGTGATCACAGCACCAATCTTTTACCCTTGAGGAGTTCAAAGGTGACCTTGAGCCTAGACTCCACAATCCCCATGAATCACAAATCACTGAGCCAGACCCGGCACAGGCAGGTGCGAGCGCGGGGGACACAGGCCAGGGCAGAGGGGACTTACTTCCGCCCTTGCCGCTCTTCTCCATGCGGTACTGGTAGATGTGCAGCGTGAAGAGCATGTGGGAGTTGCGGTGGTCGTCCTCATCGCAGTCCTGCTGGCTGACCCGGCGAGAGGCGATGGCGGCGTCCAGGAAGAAGGCGGCCTTCTCGGCCGTGGGGGCCCGCAGCTCGCTCTGGTTCTGGAGCTGAGGAGAAAGCGGAGAGCTGAGGCCCCAGGCCAGGGTGTCCACCACTTGACACGGCAAAGCCCCGGCCTCTCCCTCGGGAGAGGTACCGCCAGCGTCCTTCAGACCCAGGTCCCCTGCTCATAGGCCAGGCTCAGCTTAGTTCACTCATTTCCGGAAATGCATGCTGGGCCCATTTACTGGACACAACCTGCGTGTGCCAATTTGGTGGCTGAGGTACAGCGGTTGGCTGTCAGAGCAAGCGGCTGGATCTGAGAGGTGCGTGGGCATGAGCGACCGCCTTACCTTGCCAAGGACAGCCAGTGAGAACCCCACTCCCTAAGAAAACACGCCGGTGGGGCGGAACCGAGTCTCATCTCAGCGCTCAGCGTTGGGTCACAAAATGGGATGCAGAGCTGACAGCGCCGATGCTCTGGTTATTGTTCCTGGACTCCTAACTCTCAGTTATTAAGTACAGCTGCTTTGGACTGTTTGCTGGCATCGCTATGAATAAGAAGTCCATGCAGATGTTACCCGGAAACACCCAGACTCCAGGCCGTCCCATCTGGATTAAGAAATAAGCATTTTTGACCTTTGTCCTGAGTGGCTGCCAAGCTGGGCCGCTGACCATCAGACAGAGTGAACTCTTGGCCGAATATCAGAGCGTCTGGATCAGCCAGTATTCCTTTATGCAGAACAAAAGGAAACTACAAGTTTTTGTTTGTTTTGGGGGGGACAGGTCTCCCTGTCGGAACCCCTGTGGTGGGGCTGAGCAGTCAGTGTGTGGACCAGAGCCTTGGTGACTCTGATGTAGACTCTGGGATCTGCAGGGGATGGGAGACCTGGTGCTGTGGGCAGAGGCTGGGGAGGTGGGTGGCACTGAGGCTGCAGCGTCCTCACCCTTGCTAGGGTGGGGCCAGTTCCCATCTAACAAATCCCCTATCTAAAATAGGAGGCCACTGAGGATGTGGGTAGTGACTCATGTATAGTATCAGTTTCTCAGGGGGGTGGAGACCAAGAGGATTGCGGGATGAGGCTAAGTTAATGAGAGTACAACCCAACTAACAAGCTGTACAGGCAGGAGGATGCCAGTCTGAGATAAGCCCGAGACAAGCCAGACCCTACCTGAAAAATGAAAGCAATACAGGGCTGGAGACATGGCTCAAGGGTGTACACAAGGCCCTGAGTTCAAACCTCAGTCCAGACAAATAAATACATACATACATACGTACATAAATAAATAGATAAATGTAGACAATAAAACCCAGTGACA
Source organism: Dipodomys spectabilis (assembly GCF_019054845.1). Lineage (NCBI taxonomy): Eukaryota > Metazoa > Chordata > Mammalia > Rodentia > Heteromyidae > Dipodomys > Dipodomys spectabilis. The sequence continues at coordinate 6,507,871 of NW_024870965.1, read as the reverse complement.
CCCTGAGAAGATGAACCGAGCTTCTCCTGGCTTCCGTAGCCATCGCAGTTACATCACTGTTCTAATTAGAATGTAGTTATTACTTCTTCCTACAGCATTGCTAATCTGGCTGTAAACCAACACCAGAAACACAGTTTACAGAGCTATAAACAGCCCAGTAATGATGCCACTATTTGTGTGGCGCAGTAAATATTTCTGTTTGTTGTTAAACAAAAGAAAGATGGTACTATTTTTCTTTCTTGGGATGGGTGTAAAGGATGGGGAGCTATTTCCTCAAATGCACGGACACTGCGGCTCCCACTCTCAGTCAGTGTCCAACAAGGAACAGAAATTTAGGCTGGGTGAGCCGATGGGCTGCATGGCTCCGGCACTGCGTCTCGGGTGGAGCTTCCCGGCCTGCTGGGTGGGCCTGAGTCCCACGGGCAAGCTGGCTTCCTGGCCAAGTTACCTGTGTGCCGCAGATGGGGTCCTCACAGAGGTACACGCCAGGGGACTGGCCGTCCTGCAGGCTGCCTGTGGCCACCTCTGACAGCAGGTCCCGCAGATTCTCTTCTTTCCCCCACACCTCCACAGCTGAGATCCGGACTGAGAAACGGGCTCCGGTCTTCTCTTTGCGTTCGTTGATCAGTTTGAAGAGCCAAGAGATGGCGCAGGGGATGATGCCCAGGTTCTGCATGGAGTCGTCCTTTCCGATCATGGTGTAGGATTTTCCTGCAAGAGCCCGTGAAGGCGGGAAAGCAGCTCAAAACCAGAGGCAGGGGCAAAGAGGGGGGCACAGAGGAGTGGCGAGGGGAAAGGAAGAGAAGCAGCCAACGGCGTCCCTGGGAGCTCTGCGGACCGAGCGCGTGCCTCCGTGTGCTGCGTGCCTCCGGCCTCCACGTGCCTCAGGCCTCCCCGTGCATCCGCTCCGGCTGCTGCATGGTTTTACGTGCGCTGGGCAGGCAAGCGCTTCTTATCACAATGATGGCTCTTTTTATCGCCACCCCACAGATTTAATCCACATAGTCACGCTTTATATCCTTGCTCAAGTTAAATGCTGTGTATATTTTTATAGCCCAAGTAAATTCCATTAAAATCTGGGCCACTACTTTGAGTAGAAGCAGGGGAGAAGAAAGCGGAAGGGAAGATAGGTGACAAGGACGCGGGGGGGGGGGGGGGGGGGCCTCTCCTGCCCAGAGCCCAGGCTCCCTTGGAGGCCTGGGGCCATCCCTGTCAAGGGACACCTTGTAGGACCCTTCTCCAAATTGGGACCTTACTGAGCAAGTCAGGCAAGGCCTGGCGAGCGGCCAAATGCCGAGGTCAGGACAGAGAAAGCGCAGCAGAGGGGCAGGCGGCATGGCTCTCTGCCCTTTCCTTCCCAGGGGGCCATGGGCACCTTCCCCACTTGCTGGGCTCCCCTAGCGTTTCCAAGTCCAGGCACCACCCAGTTCCCCCGTCCCCCGAAAGAGCAGCATGTAATCAAGCTGTCACTGACCTAACTTGGCATGGCCAAAACAGAACACACAGCCGTCTGCACCATTCACCACCGACTGGATCACCTCCGCCACCGTTCCAGCGCACACTTCAGCCTGTGGGACAGAAAAGAGACACCGGCAGTGAATGCACCATGCACAACCGGGCACCATCAGTGACTAGCTGGGAGCCCATTTCCTGGCACACAGGATCCCAGCACCACCGTGCTCCTGGCGTGTCAGCCCTGGCCACAGAGCTCTGGAAAACCCCAGAGCCATGGGACCCTCCTCCCCTCCACAGTGGTCACTGCACACCACCCACGGACCCCTCGGCTCACTGGTGCTGCCCCGTGGCATCTGTGGATGGAGGGGGGTGAGATGCTCCTGGACCCATTTCCCCTCCCACCTGCCATTCCAGCCTGCTGACCAAGTGTTTCAACTCTACTGCCTCCTGCTTACTAGATCCTTTCACACGCACGCTGCCAGGCTTAGCAGAAGGAAACCAGTGATGGGTGAGCAGCACAGGAATACAGACCTAATGTACACAGAGGCTCATGATGCATGCCTTCTCTCCCTTCACTTTCTTCTTTCTTAGTCCATGTTCTCCTTGGTTCAAAACTGGCCTTTTCTTCCTTTCTTTGCACGTGAGCTTAGTGTAAACCACCTGTCAGGATGCTCAGCCTGGCCGTGTCTCATCCCTAACCTGGTTTAACCAGCGAGGGGCCTGGTTCTTGGTGGCTGTGGGTATGTCCCCAGGATGCTGAGAGCCCACAGAGCCCTGCACACAGCAGGAGCTCAGTGAACCATGGGCCCAGCTTGAGGACCAGTCAGTCTAGTTCGCATCTGAGACAACTGCAGGAGGAGGACAAGACTGTCTCCACGCACTCACGCCCTCATTTCTGTCTCGAGCCAGCACTGGTCTTGCGAAGGCACTGGGGCCTGGGCCAGGCTGGGCTCTGTGGTCCCGAGCCGAGCTGCATGTGCCTCCTGGCAGGAATCTGAACACCCTCAGCCATAGCCAGCCTTGTGCTTGTCAGCTCCAGGGCTCAGCAGCACAAGGAACCTAAACAAATACTTGAAAAACAATTTCTCTTCCAAACTGGCTCTGGGGTGATCCCTCCACAGCCCTGCTGGGGGCAGCCGACGGGGCTGGTGAGCCTCAGGACCTTGTTCAAGCCTCGGGATGGAGCCAGCGGGAGCCTGGCACTGGTCCTGAGAGCGAGTGGGAGACCAGGAGGAGGCTGCCACAGGCGCCTCTGCAGAGCTGGGGAATTTTTGCCCATGGGCGCTGCTTCCTTTGGACGAGGAGTGAGGTGGGGGGCCGGAGGCTGCAGGCCCGCTGTGGCCATACGCAACAGACCATGAAGAGTCTCAAGCCACCGGGAGAACACTGGCTGTGTGTGGCCCTCACCGGGCCACCTGTGTAGAGATGAGCGGATGGTGGAGACGCAGGCGTGGCTCACGCGGTGCAGGTGGCAGGCAGCCTCCTTGACGGGGAAGGCCCTGCCTGGGTGGACCCTGACCTGACCTCCCTCTGTGTGTAAAGAGCTGACCGTGGCCTGGGAAATGGCTTGCTGCTTCTGCTGTGTATGTGACACAGCTCCTGGTGTGACACAGGAGCCGTGTGAATATCTCTACCGCCTGACCACAGGGAGGAAGTTCACAGGCTGGCACTGTAGTCCTCACGCTCTGCTCTGGACTTCTAATTACCGTGCCACACATAGTGGTGCATACGTCTTAGTATTAGAAGTTTATAGAATGACGCTAGTGTCTGACACACCATGAAAGCAGGGCAGGCTACTCGTATACCCATGGCCTTGATTATTTCCCTATGGTGCTGAGGATTATTTGCTTATGTTCCCGGGCATGCTACATTCATGTCTGTCTACTGAGCCATCACCCCAGTTCTGGGCTATTGATTAGTTTCTGCATTTGTCAACCTGATGTTCATGTTACTTCCTTAGCCTTTAGATTTCAGACCCTATTTGATGCTACTTAGAGCTCTGTGTTCTCCAAAGCTCTGGAGGCCAATACCAGCGGGAACAGGTATCTACTAGACTCTTTGGTTGAACCATCCAGGTCAGGTACTTCCTTGACTGCTTGTGATCCAGGAATCTCAATACCAGAGACTCAGAGCAGACCCCGAATTATACTGGTAATATGTCAGGAAAAATGACCCTGCTTCTCCATCGCTCCCTGTGTGCATGCTCTTCACAATGCAGCTTGTATCATCCGATCAGAGTCTCTCCCCCTGCCTGATGTCTAGAAAAATAGAATTCAGCGAAAGGATGCGGCATCAACCCTGAGCCTGTCGCTGCCATGAGAACAAGCTTGGGCTAGCCTGATGGACAATGCGGAAGGCACTGTGGGAGAGAGACATGCCAAGCCAGCCCAGAGCCAGCCAACCCCAATGTGATGTGCCCAGCCAAGGTCCTCAGAATTGTTTTCTCAAGCTGCTGTTCATAATGGGCACATCAGCGAGCTGAACGAGCAGAACTGTTCAGAGGACCCAGGAACAATAGCAAATTCTTACTGCTTGTTTTAAGTGTGAAATTGAGAGTGCTAGCCCACATACCCTGGTCATGGATGCATGCTGGCCTTGGTTTCCCTGTTAAACACTCCAGCGCCTAGCTAGGACACGGGCTGGCCTTCAACCTCACTGGATCCATACAGGTAAGGCTGCTGCTGACTCTGACTCCAGATCCCTGCACCGTGTTTACCTGCCCACAGCCCGAGGCCCAGGCAGGGACCAGCTGGCTTGCTCTTCCTCCTCCCCAAGGTGCATTTTGTCAAAATCCCAGCACATAGACGCTGCTGACGTCAGGAAGTGTACGTATCCACTAGAGCTCTGCAGGCTCCTAAAGGTAGGAGGAGCCGGTTCTCAGGGAGCTCCTTGGTCTCGGGTCACTCCCAGGGAGGAGTGGACAGGCTGGAGAGGAGCTCCTACTCACCTGAGAGGCATCTTGTGGGAAAACGGCGTCAAAGGCGAACATCTTAGGCGGCACCTGGCTGGCCCTCTTGGGGAAGGCCTTCTGACCACACGTCAGCGGGTCGTACAGTGTGACCTGCTTCTTCCGAGGATCTGCCTTTAAGAAGGAGCTGGATTCCGATGAGTCACGGGCCAGCGTGGAGCAGATGCGCAGCATCACTTTCACCTGTAAGGAAACGGGCGGGAAAGCGTGCGGTCAGGACAGCCTTGCCTTCACGAAGGAGCGCTTCCCGGTGCTCCTCTCGGGAGCACTGGCCTCTCCTGGGACACACAGTTATGTGAGGGGCAGTGAGTGAGTGACCTGATCCTTGCTGGGTCCTAGGAAAGCTGATGTATGTATAATTACCAGGTAGAATATTACGGTAATGCAGAGATGGCACACCGTGTTCTTTGTCTTCTTATTAATGTAAATTAAAAACTAACTGCCCTGGTGGCCCAATTACGTAGATGGAAAGGTAATCTGAGCTCTAGCAGGCAGTGCGATTCACTTGCAGCTTGCAGATCAATAAACCATGCACATAAAACTTTAGCTCTGTAATTTACTCCCTAGCTCGGCTCATCAGGATTTGGGGAGACAAAACCCCATGTCATCGTGTCATCGTTAAAGCCCTGTGAAATGGCCTGTTGGTAATGGCCAGCATCTGAAATGTGTTCTACGGCAACAGTGATAAAAGATTGGCTGCAACATGTTATTTGGGATCCCATTAAGTGAGCACAGAGAAGTTGTCATTTCAGGCACTGAGAGTGCATCTCAGTGGGGAACAGCAGGCAGAGCCCTTTAACTCACCTTCTGAGTCACTGAGCATGAGCATCTGCGGTACTCAACACCAACCCCGCCCACCCATGGCCAAGAACAGCTGTCGTGGAAATACGCAGCCCCTCTCACAGCCCTCAGCTAAGCACAGATCTAGCTGAAGCCACACATGGTCCAGAGGCCATATTATCCTCTTACAGCTTCGTTGCTGTGCTGCCAGTTTATCCAATACAGGATGCGCACTTTCTCCAAGTACCTAGCCCTGGGCTAGGCTCAGGGCTACAAGGGTTCAAGGTGCAACAGCAGCCAGTCAGGTGCTGAGACAGATTTGTAAATGCAAGCTCAAGGATTATTATTAAACCCTAACCAATGGAGAAGCTTGCGAAATCTCCATCATGAAATTCTGGAGTGAGTGGCTGTCAATTTTTAACTCAGGTGTTTCCAACATACAGAAATGCTGAGCTGCTAACATACCGTGCAGAGTGGGGTGAGATCACCATCCTCCGGCCAGCCTCGGCCCTGCCCTCGGACCATCGGTGGCATACGAGGCCGGAACTGAAAAATGCCAAGGGCCCTGGGCTCAGGGCATGACCGGTGCTGGGCCTGGGCTCCACTGGCCCTGATGAGTTAATTATAGACCCCAGTGGGGATGAGAGGCCAGGCCTATCAGAGGATGGCACCCAAAGCTGGGATGAGACCGGCCTTCCAGGGTTCAAATCTTAATCCCCCATTGAGAACACTGAATGGCGCCTGCCATGGGGAGGGGCGTGTGTCGTGTGCCAGGCCTGCTCTGCCACTCGCATTAAACCACGGAACCCTTCTGGCAGGCAGGCTCACGGGGAGGAAAAGACGTTCCACGTCACTGCATGGTGAGTGGGAAGGCTGGGCCTAAACCCACCCTGGTGCCCATGCTTTCCCTCTCATGCCAACTCCTGCCTTCCACAGTCCAGGGGCATCGAGCCTCAGGTTTCTCCCTGTGCGATTGGACTAACAAAGCCTGGTGTGCTATCACAAAAATTCAACAGGCACATGAAGTGCTGAGTGTGGTACTGAGCACGTGGGGTGCTAAATGTGATACTAAACACATGGGGTACTGAATGTGATACTAAGCACGTGGGGAACTGAATGTGATACTAAGCACGTGGGGAACTGAATGTGATACTGAGCACATGGGGTGCTGAATGTGATACTGAGCACGTGGGGTACTGAATGTGATACTGAGCACGTGGGGTACTGAATGTGATACTGAGCACATGGGGTACTGAATGTGGTACTGAGCACATGGGGTACTGAATGTAATACTGAGCATGTGGGGTACTGAATGTGATACTGAGCACATGGGGTGCTGAATGTGATACTGAGCACATGGCACATGGGGTACTGAATGTGATACTGAGCACATGGGGTACTGAATGTGGTACTGAGCACGTGGGGTACTGAATGTGGTACTGAGCACATGGGGTGCTGAGTGTGGTTCTAAGCACGTGGGGTACTGAATGTGATACTAAGCACATGGGGAACTGAATGTGATACTGAGCACATGGGGAACTGAATGTGATACTGAGCACGTGGGGTGCTGAATGTGATACTGAGCACATGGGGTACTGAATGTGGTACTGAGCACATGGGGTGCTGAGTGTGGTACTAAGCACGTGGGGTACTGAATGTGATACTGAGCACGTGGGGTACTGAATGTGATACTGAGCACGTGGGGTACTGAATGTGATACTGAGCACATGGGGTGCTGAACATGGCACTGAGCATGGAAGTGCTCAATTCTTGGTTTTCTTCCACTCTCTTTTCCTCACTTGGCTCCCTCCAGGTCTTGATCTCCCATCATTTCCCAATGGAATGCCTTTCCCTGGACTCTGGGAACCTTCAGCCCCAAGCAGGACTGGAGGTGTTGGGCTCGTATTTAGACATGAGGCTTCTCCTTGGCCAGCACTGGACCCCAGAGCTGACACCCCCGGTGATCACCGCCAGCTCACCGCGGTGTTTGTGTGTTTCCTCTGCCCCCAGGCTGATCTCAGCTCCTCTCAGCCCTATAGTATGTCCAGCTACGCAGCAGGGACGCGCAGCCCCCCGCCGCGGCCTCTGGGCATGGGCTTGGCCCCAGGGTTTCCACCTGACTCCTGGACCACACAGGTCACGGGTGATGAGGCCCCAGCAGAACTGACTGAACTACATAGCCTGTGGCATTTCCACTTGGGATTTGTCGTGCCACTTGTGAGTGCCGAGAGGTGCGGCGTGTAAAACATGAGCCGCTGAGCGGGCAGCAGGAGGACGGCAGACTGGGCGGCTGCTTGTCCACGAGGCCACGCCTGCGTGTTACTCACGTGCCACGTCGGGGGCCGCTCTGAAGCCCCAGCCCGGGTGGCCGAGGAGGGAGCAGAGCTTTAAGCCCCCGGGAGACTGGGAGCTGGACAAAATGCCAGCTTCCTTCTCTTCTTCACAAGTCTTCAAATACATGGGTATTTTTCACTCTAAAGGAAGAAATGGAGCGTGGCACTCCACCTCCTTTGTGTCGTCATTCTGTCGGTCCGCACGCCACTTCCTGCCTGGCCCGCTGTAACGGGGTCCTTGGACACCTTGCCAAGAGCCCCAGCTTTCATTACATACATGAGACTCGTGGACAAATTAAGTTCAATCCCACTCCTCCCGGCTGCCCCGCACAGAGGCCCGGCCCGCGCTTCCGACAGCTGAGTCTCCTTCTCCCCTCCTCTTGGGGAGGCAGCGCGGCCACGCTGCAGGCGCAGAATGGAGCCAGAAAGCCAAAGGAATAGCGAATGGATGCCATGCAGGCGGTCCTGACAAGGACTGTGCCCGCTGAGGGAAGCCCGGTGTCCACTGTGCACACTGAGGGAAGCCCGGTGCCCGCTGAGGGGAGCCCGGTGCCCACTGTGCCCGCTGAGGGAAGCCCAGTGCCCGCTGAGGGGAGCCCGGTGCCCACTGTGCCCGCTGAGGAGAGCCCGGTGCCCACTGTGCCCGCTGAGGAGAGCCTGGTGTCCACTGTGCCCGCTGAGGGGAGCCCGGTGCCCACTGTGCCCACTGAGGAGAGCCTGGTGCCCGCTGTGTCCGCTGAGGAGAGCCCGGTGCCCGCTGTGCCCACTGAGGGGAGCCCAGTGTCCACTGTGCCCGCTGAGGGGAGCCCGGTATCTGCTCAGGCCCACACCACTCCCCCTAGCTACCGGCCACCGTGGCTCCACAGCATATCCAAAGCCGCGCTGTCCCAGATGTTGGCACATGGCCTGGCCATATGGGCCACCAGGCCCCTTGGCGTCCTTATCCCTCGATGGACAGATGTCAAGAGCAGCAGAAAGTAATCAACTGCACCGCAGTGCACAGACACAGAGAAGCACAGGTGGACCTCCAGGTCCCCAGGCTGCACATCCACAGGCTCGAGGCTCCTGGGGGAAGATCCACCTGTACCAGCACCACGTGGACCTCTGTCCCCATCACCACGTTCTGTGCAACCCTACACTGTGGACACAGCACGCACAGCATCAGGTGGCATGCGTGATTGCCTGACGGTTTAACGTACACGTGAGGGGGGAATGGGGCACTGTATATAAAGAACCTGAGCACCCACAGGATTTGGTGTTCGGGGGACCCTGGAGCCAGTTCCCATGGACACTGAAGGATGACTGGACTGTCTTAGGAAAGGAAGAATATCCATTTTCCTCAAATCACCTAGTATGAAATAGACTTCCTAAATCAAATTAACAGAACTACAACTCTTCTCCTGGGTTTAATACTATAAATTAAAGCAAAATTAAACACATACATCACAGAGATGAGAGAGACAGAAACCAAATTATTTTCTTTCCTCTTCCCGTCAACACTGAAGAATGTCTGATCGGCTCACATCTTCGGTAAAGGTGAGAAACCCACACAAGATTGGATGTGCACTCCGGGCTAGCCGTGGCATTTCTCTAGAATATTCTCCTTTCCTTCTGTCCTAACCAGGCTGTGTGATGGACCAGCGTGTGGGCTGTTCCAGGGCAGTGCCCAGCCCTTCCCCCTGAGATGATGCGGTGGACCGGAGCCATGCACATCCGCTCTTCTCAAGATACCGGCTGCCCTGTCCTGCCCTGCCCTGCTGGAGACGCAGCAGCTCCCGAATCCTCTGTGCCTTGACTTCTGATATACATATCCCAAAGACGCTGATGAAGCGCCATCTCCAAAAACTCACCGCAAGGGACAGGGGTGTCATTTCCCAGCCATTGTTTAATGCAAAATTATATTGCCAAATCACGAACGATACACTAAACTCCATAAATATAACTTTCCATTTCTTTTCTCAACCCAACAGGAGAGGATGAAAACGTTAAAAAGTCCAGATTTATATAAGGAGAAAGTTTAAATAATAAATGTAAATGTTCTGAAATCTCTCCGATTGAAGGAAGATCCTCATAGTTTTATGGAGCTGGAAGGTTCTAGAAGATTTTAAGGAGACCACAGGAATCACATTCCAAACAGTCATGACTTTGGAGGTCTCAACTCCATCGCTGGCAATGCAGGGGAGAAGTAAGAAGATTCTAACCTCTGAATTTTGAGGAAGTTTTTAGATGTATCATAAAGTCATTTCCATCGAGCCACAGTTACTGAACACAACTCAATCAGATCGGGTTTCCTTCCTTAAATCCAGTCATCTATGAGATCTACTCCTAGACCAGGGCAGGCCTGGAGGTGGGAAGGCCAAGACAGGCACTGATGGCCTCCGTCCTCTTTGGGGGCAGTGTCTGCTTTGTGGGTTTTTTTTTATGTTTGTTTTCCTTTTATGATCTTTAAGTAGTTGTACAAAGGGGTTGCAATTCAACATGGCATTTTGTGAGTACAATGCATATTCGATCATTCTCCGCCTTCTTTCCCAACTCCTCCTAAGCCCTCTAGCTAACCAATTCCATCTTTGCAAGTGTGCACTGAGCATTATGCATTCTCCCACCCTTCTCCTCTCCTCCCCTGCTCTGCGATTTTGGCGTATTATATCAGTCCATCAGCCATCAGCCCCACTGCCGTAACTTCTTCACAAGTGTTATAATCTTGGTTGACAAACAAACTTCTCATAAGAAGTTTCCACTCGGGTTTCCCACAGCAGCTATGTTCAGTAAGTATCATCGTGACCATCAGCCTCTCTACTTAAGAGGCTAAGATCGGGGAATTTTCTCAAAGCCCTCGGCCTGGCCGTGACCTTGGCATGCTGCGCCTCCTCTAAGTGTCCTGGTGGAGGAGCCAGGGTGGGCTGGACCGGTCCTGGCACTGAGAGGCACCTGGAGCTGAGCTGGCATGGCACTGGTGGCAAGGAATGGGCAGCCATGCGATCAGGGAGAGCTGGTTCACATGACTAAAAGCCAGGCTGGGGAAGGGAGCATGTGCAGGACGAGAAATGGAGCCTGGTAATGAGCTGTCCAGTACTCCATAAAGAAGTGCTCGGGGAACAGAGGGGCAGCAATCCCTGACGCTCCTCATCAGTGTGCATCTGTCACCGGCAAGCCTGGTGGGGGGGGGGGGGGTGATGGAGGAGCGGGACGGCAGGGAGAAAGCCCACCCACTAGTGTCTGGGCAGCAGGGTCCTCACACAATTAGCGGGGTTGGGCAGGAGCCGGCGGGCTGCATGGGTTCAGACAGACACGTCTCAGGGGCTGCGCCGTCAGGAAAGGCCAGGACTGGACAGTGGCCTATTTAGGAGACACTGCATCTCTTAGCTGGCGTGAAGACACAGCCTTGGACGGGCATCCCAGGTTTGGGCAGTGCTTCCGGACGCCGGGGCATCCTGCCAGGCCCCTCCAGCGCCAGCCACTGGGAGCACAGGCCGGGGTGCAGGCAGTGCAGACAGGCTCGCGGCTTGTGTCTACACAGTCACCACTGTGTCCCTCTGGACGATGAAGTTGACCTTCTCTGCACCCAGTCTGCAAAATGCCCACAGCACACACCCTGGCCTAATATTAAAGAAGAAACTCTCACACCCCTCGTGCCCACCACGCACCTTAGCCATCATTACTCCACTGACGGCGTCAAGGTGCCTGGCTGTCTGGAGGGTTCTTGAGCACCAGAATTCACTCAAGGATGGCTTGAAACGAGCTCTTCAAGAGTGGACACTTGAGCCAGACACGCGTGAGCCAGAGGCTCATGCCCGTGAGCCTAACTGCATGGGAGGCAGAGTCAGAGGACTGTGGCCCAAGACTTTCCCTTGCACTTGAGGGGGCAGCGAGGGGAGGGCAGGAGACGAGGCATGTGGGCCACCCCGCTTTTCCTAAGTTTCAGTCAAGGCCTGAAAGTGCCCTCCCTCTTCCTCTCTTGCCTGACTTTGGGAAAGTACTGGGTAGGACAACTGGAGGTGTCCTTGAATACTGGGTACAAGAGATCCTTTCATTATAAATGGAGATACCCATTCAAAAGGTAAAACGGTAGGAAGGAGTTTTGAGAGGGGCAGCAATGGACTCGCAGGTCCAAATTTGTACACATGTACTCAGACTGGGCTTGTAGCACTTGCTACTAACAGTCCACCTCTCCCTGGAGCTTGCTTATGTGTGAAGAGCTACATACCAGCTCTACCATTACCAAGCCAGCACGAGATACACCATGTCCACACTGCCAGCACTCAGAGACGCCGTGTCTACACTGCCAGTACTCAGAGACGCCGTGTCTACACTGCCAGCACTCAGAGACGCCGTGTCCACACTGCCAGCACTCAGAGACGCCGTGTCTACACTGCAGACCAGAGCGGTCTGGCTTGGAGAACCACAGGTACCAGGGAGAATTCTTTTTCCACTTTATGGTCCATGGAAAACCAGTTCACTCCCGTGGCTGGGCTTCCTGTCTTTGGTACCTCCCGGCTGGATGCTTCCTGGTCTCTAAAATGTCAACATCCCCCTGCTTCTGGCCTTGGCCATAGATGGAAAAAAATATCCAGAAGTCTGGCAGGTGTCCTTCTAGAAATGCCAGTTATGACACTGGCTCTGGAATTTCGCAAGGCATCAGAACAAATGGCCTTGGGACGGCCATCGGAGTGAGGGAGCGATGACGACTTCCTGCCACACAGCCCTCCCCTTCCTGCCACACAGCCCTCCCCTTCCTGCCACACAGCCCTCCCCTTCCTGCCACACAGCCCTCCCCTTCCTGCCACACAGCCTCGCTCTCCCACTAGCAGCTGTCTTGCGGACGCACCGTGTGCTGGCCCTCCAGCTCCCACCGTGCTTCCGGAACCACGGCAGGTGAGCCAGCACGAAATCCACTCCTTCTACCACAGCTGCTGGAAGGACAGGCGTCGGGCGGGGCCCGGCCGCCCCGGCTGGGGAGGCTGCGCATGCACACCGAGCCGCTGTCCCGCAGCCCAGAGCGGCGCAGGCCTAGGCCCACAGAGGAAGAAAACAAGGAGCTAGGTAGGGAATCACCCCACAAGACAACGCACCCCAGGGAGCCCTGGGCTCAAGAGGCTGAAACCTACAATAGTCTCAGGGTTTAGGACGTCAAATATATTTAACCTCACACAAAAGCCTGACAGAGATGCAATGGGTTGCCACGTGTACTTGAGTGTGCACGCCCGCACGTGTGTGTGTGTGTGTGTGTGTGTGTGTGTGAGAGAGAGAGAGAGAGAGCACAAGAGTGAGAGTGTTGTAGCGTAATGCTTGATGTTTTCGCTTGACCATTTTCGGATTCAGGAAGTATGCACGGCTGGCTAGGCAGCCAGCTTTTATCTCATGCAGAAGATAATTTTTTAAAGCAGGAGGCAGGATAATTTCACCAGGTCACCATCCCTCCCGAAGGCATTTGGACTTGATGGATCCCGTCATTAAACACACATCCCTCACAGACAGTGCTGAGGAGACGTACTTCATAGACCTTTCAGCCAGACTTTATAGTTGAGGCCGAAGAGGCAGCCCAGATCTGTGTGGAAGCTAATCGGGTCCCGGGGACCTGGTACAACACCATCTGCCTGTAAGAGAGTCACTCAGCAGCGGTGGAGAGGCGCAGGGGCCTGCGGCCAGAGTGAGTTCATGTACCCACCCCCATCATGATGAGAAGCACCCGCGGATAGATGCAGGGTACAGAGGATGGACTGGCTCTCCCACAGAAGACTGAGCTTCGGGTGGAGGTGCCTGGTGACCATGTGTGGCCACAGCCCACAGAGAGGTGGGGCTGGGCAGCCCTGCAGCCAGAATCCAGACCCAAGCTTCACGGGGCAGTCGGGCTGCGAGGCAAACGCTCATGCAACTCACACAACAGTGTCACCCAGCGAGAGCTGGCGGACGTCCACGCAGCCCCAGCCACGCGGTCAGAGCTCAGCCCTACAGGACCTGCACGCTTTCAAGGTGGGGCTTAGAGGGCAGAGATGGGAGTATTCAGAAATGGGATCTTTCCTGGAAGGTTCTGGAAGTGAAAGGTGAGATAAAGGCCAGGGAAGACCAGGCTAGAAATAAAAAGGTCTAATTAGATCAGAGGTTGGGAATGTTCAAAAGCAACCTGCACAGATTCTCGCTTCCTCCCATCTAGACCTTTGGGGCGGGTAGAACACAAGGCAGTGACCGGCTCGCTGGGGGTGGGGGTGTCCAGATTGACAACACAGAGGCTGCCACTGCGTGCCGTGGCTCACACCTGTAGTCTTAGCTACTGAGGAGGCTGAGACCTAAGGACCCCAGTTCAAAGCCAGCCTGGCAGGAAAGTCCACAAGATTCTTATCTCCAATTAACCACCAAAGAGCCAGAAGTTGAGCTGTGGCTCAAGTAGTAGAATGCTAGCCCTGAGAGAAGAACCTGAGGACACACCCCCACCGGGGACACACCCCCACCGGGGACACACCCCCACCGGGGGCACACCTCCACCACACACCTCCACCAGGGATACACCTCCACCAAGGGCACACCTCCACCAAGAGCACACCTCCACCACACACCTCCACCAGGGATACACCTCCACCAAGGGCACACCTCCACCAAGAGCACACCTCCACCAGGGATACACCTCCACCGGGGACACACCTCCACCAAGAGCACACCTCCACCACACACCTCCACCAGGGATACACCTCCACCAAGGGCACACCTCCACCAAGAGCACACCTCCACCAGGGATACACCTCCACCGGGGACACACCTCCACCAAGAGCACACCTCCACCACACACCTCCACCAGGGATACACCTCCACCGGGGGCACCCCCCACCGGGAACACACCTCCACCAAGAGCACACCTCCACCGGGGACACACCTCCACCAAGGGCACACCTCTACCACACACCTCCACCAGGGATACACCTCCACCGGGGACACACCTCCACCGGGGACACACCTCCACCAGGGACACACCTCCACTGGAAACACACCTCCACCGGGGACACACCTCCACTGGGAACACACCTCCACCAGGGATACACCTCCACCGGGGACACACCTCCACCAGGGACACACCCCCACTGGAAACACACCTCCACCGGGGACGCACCTCCACTGGGAACATACCTCCACTAAAGGCACACCTCCACTGGGGGCACCTCCATTGGGGGCACACCTCTCTGTGCTCATAGCTTCCCTCTAAGGTGGCACATGAGAGACTGGCCGGAACACAAACAGCCCTCCTTCACATCCCATAGGGAGGCTGAGTGAGACTGGGGATTCAAGGCCAGCTTTGGCTCAACATCCTGTGCATTCATTCATTTCCCTACCACAGGCACCCCACTGAGAAGAGAAGGCCAGGGACAGACAGAAGCCTACAGACCAGGCCCAGCCTCTGCCTACGAATCGCACACAAAATAGACCTCACAGTGAATGTATTTATGGTTGCCTTGACAAGATTTATGAACTCTCTAAAGTCATTTTTTTCTTGCACCACTGTGACTTAGCATACCGAAACATATTTTAGCACTTAAAAAACACATGTTATGGCTAAGTGCATTATAAGGGTCTTTTAAAATTTAGATTAATGGTCTGATACGTTGTAAAACAGCTCAGAATTGTGTAAACTTGTATTCGGGGGTTTCTAAAATTGTACATTGTTGTCTTGATGGATTGAAACCATTCTGCCCTAACACTCAGGTCTTTTTTGTGTATTTTATTCGCAGGTTGGAGGCACATGGAAGCCACGGCTGGGGTGTCTCTTGCAAGCACACCTGCCAGCCACTCCCCAGGCGCCAGGAGGGCACCAAACTCAGCATCCTGCCGCCTCCCGCGCCTCAGACCTGACTCCCAAAGGCCCTAACAGCCCTTGCACAAGGCTCAGCAGTTACCGACACAACTGTCACACGAATCCCGTAGTAGCAGCAAGGCGCCTGAGTCACTCTTGAAGAGCAAGTGTCACTTGGAGCTGTTCTAGTTCCAGAGAAGACACCTGAGACCCACAGGAAACCACAACCACGAGCTCAGCAGCCACGCCCCCTGTCCAGCGCCTCGCCTCTCTACCATGAGGCAGTGGCTGAACTCTGGGACGGAAACCGCAGCTAGCCATTGAAAGACAGGCCTTTCACCGAGGCTGCTCAAGCAGGCTGACCTCATTCTTTTTTATTTATTTATTTTTTTGGGGGGGTCCGGTCGTGGGGCCTGAACTCTGGGCCTGGGCGCTGTCCCTCAGCTCTTCAGCTCAAGGCTAGCGCTCTACCACTTGAGCCACAGTGCCACTTCCGGCTTTTTTCTTTTTGCTTATGTGGTGCTGAGGAATCGAACCCAGGGCCTCATGCATGCAAGGCAAGCGCTCTGCCACTGAGCCATCTTCCAAGCCCCCTCATTCTTTTTTTTATTTTTATTTTTATGTCGGCCGTAGGGGCTTGAACTCTGGGCCTGGGCGCTGTCCCTGAGCTCTTCAGCTTAAGGTGAGAGCTCTAGCACTTGAGCTACAGCGCCACTTCAGTTTTCTGATGGTTAATTGGAGGTAAGAGTCTCAGACTTTCTTGCCTCTGCTGGCTTTGAACCGTGATCCTCAGATCTCAGGCTCCTGAGTAGCTAGGATTACAGGCCTGAGCCACTGGCACCCAGCTTGCCGACCTCATTCTTTACCTATTTTTCCCCTCCCTCCCTCTTTCCTTTCTTCCTTCTCTCTTCCTCCCCTCTCTTTTCTCCTCCCCTCCCCTCCCTTCCCTTCCCTCTCCTCTCTTTCTTAGAAAGAGCCTTGCTCCATGGCCCAGGCGGGCCTGACTCCTCCTGCTCTCCCCCTCCCCCACGACCCGGGGTTACAGCTCAGACTCACTTCCATCCCTGCGGTGCTCAAGGATGCATCTACAAGAAAACCCAATCTCTGCTGATCACAGGTGGTCTGGACTTGGGCTCCAAGACTGGCGTGTGCTTTTCTAGGCAGGTCTCCCGGGCACTGAAGACTGGTCTGAGGAAACTCTGTCTAAATGTCACCAGGGGGTGGAGAGCATCCCTCCCCAGCCGTGGGCAGCCAGCTTTCTCCTCTCCTGCAGAATGTGTGTCTACCAGCCCTGCTGGGCGCGGCCTAGGTGGCCAGTGCACCCGGAGTCCCCGCGGCAGGCGGAGGTGCAGTGGGCGGCTGGGAGAGGCCGCCTGTATGGAGCCATGACCAGAGGAAGCCAGCGTGGGGCCGGCCACGGCGAAGGCCCGAACGCTGTGCAGGTCAGCCCTCGCTTTCCTGCTCAGAGCAAGGAAGGAAACCCATGTGCAGGACAAACACGACTGTAGCCAGGGGCTGGGCGGTGTGAGCATGTGCCCGGTTCAGAGGGCGTGGGCTTAGTCCCGGGCCGGGTCATTCCTGTCAGAAGTCACTCCGTCCCTGGGGGGCCTAGGCCGCCAGCCTCAGCTCACATTGAGACCACAGGCTGAGCTCTGTGCACACGACCACCGCACACAACTCTAGGGCAAGCGTCTAGGTGGCTGAGTCGGGACTTTCCCAAGGAGGTGAAGGTGGAGGGGACAAGGAGAGGAGGGATGAGGGAGGAGGGAGGAAGGGACCAAGTCAGGCCACCATGACGCTGACTGGGTCTCCTGGCCTTGGGTACACAGTCAGTTGGGTCTCATAGAGTGACCCCACCTGGGCCTACCCCTCAGTCTACCTGTATCATCTCCCCGAAGTCTGCTCACCCTCGACTCGGCTCACAAACTTCCAAAGAACCTGCTCACCAGGGAAACAGAGGCAAGAAGAATCTATCCAGAGTCGGTAGTAGGCGGGGACTAGGAAGAGGGAATATCCTGGCCCAGTCCCCCAAACCTCCAGGGCCCTTGTTTCCCCCTCTAGCTGCTGGGGGGGGGGGGGGGGATAGGCAGGAAGGCTCTTGACCATGGCTTTGGGAGATTCTTGACCGTGGCAGGGGCTCTTGAGTGCGGCTTTGTGGGGGTTCCGAGCATGGCTTTGGGGGTTCTTGATTGTGGGGCTCCTGGCTCTGCCAGCTGTCAGGCGGGTGGGCGGGGAGGGGAGGGTGGGGAGGGGAGGGGAGGGGAGGGCGGGGAGGGGAGGGGTGGGGAGGGGAGGGCGGGGAGGGGCGGGGAGGGGCAGGGCGGGGCTGCTCCCCCTGCAGGCCAGCCTGAGTTGTGCTCCCTGCTACCCTGGGGTGCTCAGAGCCCCCATAGATGACCCCACATAAGCCTAAGGAAGTGGCCTAAAGAAAGAGACCGTGAGCACATTCAGGCCACAGACCCTGTCCTGACAGCTGCCTCAGTTTCCCTGGTTCAGACAGAGCCCTGCAGGGGAAAGCCAGATCAGAAGATGATCGACACAAAAAGCGACCTCTGCCGACATCTGGTTTCCTACTAAGAACGCTTCTGAAAGAATTATATCGATAGCATTCAGAACGTGGTGAGTTTCACACAGTCATTTTCACAATATGGCCACTGACACAACCAAGTCCCCGTGACATGGGAAAGTCCTTCTCCAGGGGGACGGCTGGAGGGTGTAGGCAGGAGGGCCGCCGCCAGGCCAGGCCCGCACCACCCAAGTGCCAAGAACAGGCGCAGCTTACGACTTCACCCTTTTCTAGAGAAGACACAGGAAAGGCGACCCCTCCCCTCGTCGCAGTCCCCGCTGTGACCA
Source organism: Dipodomys spectabilis (assembly GCF_019054845.1). Classification (NCBI taxonomy): domain Eukaryota; kingdom Metazoa; phylum Chordata; class Mammalia; order Rodentia; family Heteromyidae; genus Dipodomys; species Dipodomys spectabilis. The sequence continues at coordinate 6,489,705 of NW_024870965.1, read as the reverse complement.
CGTTGGAAAAGAGGGTGGACGCGAGTGAACAGAGTGCAGCCACGGCAGAGGGGGTCGGCGCCCATCGCCCATGGACCGAGCAGAAGAGGCACCTGGTGCCCTTCATCAGACGGGACCTCGGTGAGAGCAGCCAACGGCATCGCCAAGCGGCAAGGAGCAGGCGTCCAGGCCCGCTGAGCCCCAGAACCTTCATGGGGAGCTTCCACCCCGGCGCTGACCAGACAGAGCGGCGCATGTGCGCAGTGAGCCCACCCACTGCCTTGCCCACATCCTCTGGGTACGTGTGAGTTGAGGATCACTGAGGTACCGTCAAAAAACAGCCAGGAGCAGCGGAAGTCGGTCGCCTCCACACCGCCAAAGGGCGGGTCAAACGCTCTGGTTTTCCTTCAGCTACTTTTCCATACACAAAAGCAAACCTGTGCATGGGGGCAGGGGTCCGTGAGCTAGCTACATTCATTACCAAGAAAAATCTACATCACAAAGACGCTCAGGGACTTATGTCAGGGGAAAACTCATCTTCAGTCACTAATTTGCAGAAGGAAAAAAAAAAGCCACGGCCTGGGGAGACTGGGACCTGAATATACAGAATGGGTGCACTCACTTAGATGAACTCTGGACCTCTGCACTCCCAGAGCAGAGTGGCACAGAACGCTGGCGTCCCCTGGGATTTTTCTTTGCTTTTGCTTTTCGTAATGCATGTGTTCTAGTCAGTTACAATGGCTTTATTCCAGCTCAGGTCTGAACACAATGTCAAGAATTCGATCAATACAGAATTCGGGTTCCCAGCAGGCAGCAGGGAGCAGTGGGCGTGTCCCTCCCTGTCTCACCCCACCCCCACCCCAGTCTCTCTTTCAGTGGTACTACAGTTTGGACTCAGGCCCTCAAGCTTGACTGACACTCTGCCCCTTAAGCCATGCCTCCACTCCTGCATTTTGCTGGCTAGTCTTGGAGATGGAGTCTAGCAGACTTCTCAGGTTGGCCTTGAACCTTAGGCCTCCATAGTTAAGCCTCCTGAGTAGTTATAGGCTTGAGGCACTGGCACCGAGCTGTTCCTCCATCTCTTACGGCAGCAACAGCGGATGCAGGCATTTCCCCAGCACACACACTGGAGCCTCGCGAGGCCTGGGAACGTGGACAGCCTTTGGTCAATGGGCGGGCCACAGGGCCACAGCGAAGGAACACAGACACACAACCTACGGAAGGTGTAAACGTGGGAACTGGAAGGAGATGGATGCGGGATGCTAACTGCTGGGACTCACAGGACACGCGACCACACGCGCAGCTTTCCTGTCTATCTTGTTTTTAATTTCTTTGAGGTAAAATCCATACAACATAGAATCTCCCACTGCAACCACTTGAACAAGTACAGATTAGTGGGTTCCTTAAAGTGTATTTACAAGGCCCTGTGACCATCACAACTAGTTCCAGAATATTCCCATCGTCCCTACAAGAAGCCCGGCCTGACAATCCCTCCCCACATCCATGACAACTGCTAAGCTGCGCTGGGTCTCCCTGGCTGTGCCCAAGCATTAATATTTAAGGGACTTCCAAGTGGTTGTCATAGCAATATTCCCAGGCTCCTGGGCCCCGGGGTGGGGGTGGGGGTCGGCGCCATGGGCAGTGGGGCTGTAGCCACAGGAAAGGCATCTGCCCCTGAGACACATGTGGGGAACAATGCAAGTGTGCCCTGCCTTCTTTCTGAGGTCACCCCTGTCCAGCCACCCCGAGCACAGCGGCACCTGCGTCCCCAGGTGGCATGAGAGCTAAGAGGCAGATAGCGTCTGGTGTGTGAAATGCGAGGACAGGTCCAGGGCTGCCTGTCTCTTAGGGACTGCTGCAACCCGCCCAGGCCGGTGCCAGAGGTAGAGGACCGTGCACACTGAACAGGGCTGAGGTCAGAGTCTGCAGCCTCCATAAGCCGGGCTTTTGTGCTGCACTGTCACACTTAGCCGACCACAGCTCACCCCCAGAGAGCCACCCAGCAGAACTGTCCACTGCCCGGGCCGGTCCAGCAGAGGGGAGAGACTGCGTGCCGACACTCGGCCCTTCTAGGGAAGGCTGGTTCTCATCACCTGGTTTTGCTCCACAGAACTGTCCTACTACTGTCAGGGCAGAGAAGGGGGGTCATCTCCTCCCACACAACGAGGGCCAGCTCCCAGGGGTCAAAATACCCCGAAGAAGCCCTCAAACCCACCCGAGAGCCCTTGGTGCAGACCCCCTGTGCCCAGGGCTGTCAGGAGCCCTTCCTGAGCCAGACCGAGAGCAAGGCTCAAACCCTGTGACTCAGGGGAAGCAGCACTGTGGAGGGCCAGACAAGGAAAGCCAAAGCTAATGGACACGCATCTCTGCAGAGAAGCCAGACGACAGAGCTTTGCATGGCCCCAGGATTCCCTGAGGCTCCTGGTTCTCTCTATGTGGCCCCAGGCTCTGTAGCCTCGGTGCTGTCTGTGTCATCAGTACTCTGCATGTGGCCCCCATACTCTGTCTGTAGCCAAGTGTGTTGTCTATGGCTGCTGGTACTCTGTACATGTCCTCGGAGCTGTTTGTGGTCCCAGTACTCTGTAGCCTCAGTACTCTGTCTGTGGCTGTTGGTACTCCGTATGTGTCCTCAGTACTCTGTTTGTAGCCAAGTACTTTGTCTGTGGCTGTTGGTACTCCGTATGTATCCTCAGTACTCTGTTTGTAGCCAAGTACTTTGTCTGTGGCTGTTAGTACTCTGTATGTGTCCTCGGTACTCTGTTTGTGGCCTCAGTACTCTGTCTGTGGCCCCTAGTACTCAGTAGCCATCTAGACTATGAATTCTCATTATGGGAAACAAAACCAGCACGCAACAGAAGACCCCAGAAGTTTCTGTTTTGAGCTTTAATTGGTTCTATGGGCCACAGACACTGACTGCCTAACATGCAGGAGGAGAGGAGCCGGGTGCGCTCTGCCATCCCCAGGGCCCCGGGCTTGGGGCTGGTGTGGGGTAGGAGTGGGCACAGGAGGCACAGCGGGGTTCTGGGATCTCCCAGGCTCCTTCCCAGGGTGCCATGCCTCCTCCCCTCTGGGCCCACAGCCCCTGGGGGCCGGCAGATAAACACAGAAGGGGGGCTGGGGTTGCTGGGATCTGGAACGCTTGGGGAGACGGCAGGGAAGGGGTGGGCTGGGGAGGCGGAGAGCAGCATGCAGCCCAGGCCCCAGCGGCAGCCAGGTGTGGAGGGAGGCAGGAATGGCATGGCGGGACGTGGTGTGCATTAAATGTGGGTTGTGTGAAAGAAACATGACGTCCCAACCCTGGGTGGCTCTGCTCCCGGCCGCTGACAGGGGGTTCTCTTTTCTAGAAAGCCTGGGCTCTCTTGTATCAACAAGGCAGCGTTGACTGTTCCAAAGCCCCGGAGGAACCCAGGACCCACTGAGGAGATGAATCACACCGTCCGGGCGCACCGTGCAGAGGAGGAATGAGAGCAAGGGGTCCCTGGCCTGGCCCTGCCCCCTGAACCCACAGGCTTTGCGGCGGAGGTGCCGTAGACCTTCACTGACAGCCGGGAACATTCTCCTGTGACAACCCCGAACCTTTCCTCATGTGGCCTGGTGAGCCACGCACAAAGCCCACGAGCGCCATCTTGAACCCTGCTCAGAATGCTGAAGCACAGAAAGGGATCCCCGCTGGGAAATGATAGATCTTGTATCGCTCTTGTATCTCTCTGCTCTGATTCGGGGCCACTCCGCTCAGGGGCGGCTCCCAGACCCTCCGAGATCAGGGAAGCCCTGGTGCGGGTATTTCTCGTAGCTCTGACCCTTCTGATAACCCTGCGAGAAGTCTCAACACACAGCAATGAAATGAATGTGTTCCGTGGCCTCCGTCCTCCTCAAGAACACTTGGAGGAGGCCCAGGACCGCTGCGATGCCCAGGCTGGTGGGAGGCTCCGGGGCACAGCAGACCCCCAGGGCCAGGGAACCCTCCAACCTGGAGGGTCTTACGGGCTTTGGACCTAGCGACCTTTGACAGCCTGCTCTCTCTTTCAATTCAAACCTAAGATTCTTCGTTTAGATTACATTTTGAGAAGAGAAAATGCTGGCAACACACAGAGAGACGGCACTAGTCAGCTCTCCAGGCTGACTGCAGCTGTGACAGACAAAGCTCGAGGTGCCGGGGCTCCATCTGAGGAGGAGAAATCCCTGGGCACGGTGGGAGCGCACGAGCACCTGATGGCAGAACACAGGACCGTGTTGAGCAGATCCATCCAGGACCCAGGCAATGGGGACTTGGGTGGCCTTTGGAGGAGGGTTGGGTGGGTGGGGGGGGCGGTGGCAGGGACGTGGTGGCGGGACTGGGCAGGAGCAGCCAGCCTTCTTCCGGGCCGATACTGGTGAGTAGGTGGCCAGACACCCCTGGCAGGTGGGGACAGAAGAGCCAACATCAGCAGCAGACGATGTGCTGCCTCTGGCCTGAGCCAGAGCGCCAAAATACTGATGAAGGAAAACGCGACAGAACCAAGACCGAGGCCGAGAGCAACCCCAAACCGTGATGCTGTCATGAAGACAGAATTTGGTGACAAGAACAGAAGCCCTCAGACTTTCATTTCCACACCGTGAGGTTGTGTGCAAGCACGCACATGTGTGCATGCACGTGTGCGCATGTACACCCACCCACACACCCACACACCCCGGCTTTGTAGCAGGCGTGCTACTCCGGTGAGCTGATGGCAGCCAAGGATTTGAGCGCCTTCTCTGGAGTACTAAATTGCCGAGACGGGGTGCACTAGCCAGCTCAGCTCACCATCGCCACGTCTTGAGCACTGGGCACAGGGACTCCGTGTCTCCAGGGACCAGGGACCTTGCCAAGCATTTTACCTGGCAAGTAACTGTGTCTTCCTCAAGCACAATGCTGTTATTGGAGCACACAGGTCCTGCTTTGACTCAAAGCAGACAGGGCAGGCCCTGCCCTGAAGCTCCAGCACCTCCACATGCGGGGTGGTGTGCCTGGAAGGGAAGACCAGCCCAACAGTGAAACCAATGCCACGTGGGCGCCCGGGCAGGGCATGGCGGCTCAGCCGAGGCCGCAGGGGTCCATGGGAAGCTCCCTGGGCTGAGGACACGGACGGCTCTTGAAGAGCTACCATGCGTGAAGAGTACCAAAGGAAAGCCCTCAACTACCATTTCCTGTGAAGGGTCAGGAAGTCGCGCTCTTTTTCTATTTCTCTCTACCTTAACCTTGTTATACTAAAATACATCTTGGCTAAAACTGTCCCCTTGTGAGACGCTCCTTTGCTGTGAGACACCGTGAAGGTCTTTACACGCGTGCTTCCCACGGATCTGTGGTTTGCAGGGAGGCGGGGGGCAGGGCGGCCTGCATCCGTTCTCTGGTGACAGGAAAGGTGAGCCCGAGCCTGGGGGAGAATCTCACAACGCTCACCGAAGGCTCAGCTGGGGGACTGACACTCCTCTTCAAGTGAGGAAAGGACCCCGACTGGTGACAGCACGCTCTTGCGACAGACAGCTCACACCATCGTGCTGGCCTTCCCACAGGCTGCCGCTTTAAACGGCTATCACACTCGTCTGGGAGATGCTGTTTAACTCTTGCTCTCCTGCTACACTGGGCACTTCCGGGTCTTATCACAACAGAGGCCTCGACTGCCCTCCTGGCTCTGTGCTCGGAAGAGGAGCCAGCATTAATCTGACGACGGAAATAGCTGAGAAGACTTAAACGTTTTGTTTCAGGGGCTGGGAAGGTGGCTCAGTGGTAGAGTGCTTGTCTGGCATGCATGAGGCCCTGGGTTCGATTCCTTAGCACCACATAAGCAGAAAAGGCTGGATGTGGCACTGTGGCTCAAGTGGTAGAGCACTAGCGTTGAGCTGGAGCTGAGGGACAGCGCTCAGGCCCAGAGTTCAGGCCCCCTGACTGACAAAATAAATAAATAAATTAATTAATTATAAAAAAACCCAAAAAGAAATGTTTTGTGTCTTGAAAGCTCACAGTGGGTCAGATTTTAAGCTCTGCCTTAGAGAAAAGAGTTTGTGACGATCTATTTGTCACTTGGGCTGTTGCTAGAATGGATTCTCACTAAACTGCTTCTCTCTAGCTGCAGAGAAGCCGATATGGCTTGTTACAGGAGGGGGGGCGCTGAGGACTGGGGTCTCCCCCTCCCGGGGTCCTGCCAGGCCATCCTAGCTCCAAGGAGAACCCTTTGTTAGCAGCAAAGATGGAAGCTGACCAGGAGCTCATATATATAACCTCTGTATAACTTTCTATGACCTTTGCCAGAGGACTTGTTACGCCATCAGAGGACACTACAAGCGACTTCATTCTCACAGGAAAATGCTGTGAGCCCCAGATACTTAAACAGTACCTGGGGTTCAACCCAGATCACTTGATCCCAGATCCTCCTACAATTTTACATAACAATCTACCTCTCCAAAGAACCAGAGAAACAGCAGAGGTCAACTGTGATCCGCAAGGGCTACCGGGCACAGCAGCAGGAACAGAGCAGATTTCCTCTCTGGGCTGGTGGATAAGGACCACTCCCGACCATAGTTACTGAAGATCAAAACGCCACTATGTGAGTGTGGGCCAGACAGCCCAGCCTGGCAGCTGCTCCTGCAAAAAGCCCCAGCGCTGAGGCCTCTCACTGGGACCAACTTCCTTCTTGCACACCAGGCTGGAATCCCTAATGTTTGGCGGTTAGGAGCATGGCCTACATGTAGAAAACACCTTCAAAAATAATGTTGAAAGGTGTGGCATTGATCAAGATATACGGTACTCATAAACCACATTGCTACAAATTCCTTTGTACAACTGAAGAGAAAAATAAAATGAAATTAATCTATGTACATGTATTGTGGTGTTTCTCCCTCAGTGGCGAAAGCAGAATGTGGAGGCTTGGATGGAAGACCATGACCTACCATTACGATGTCTTTCATGTGACCTTGAACGAAACCAAACGCTTTCCCCACCACAGAGAGAAAAGGCACAAGGTCTTCATCACGTGCTTCCGGGGGGATTCTGAGTGAACGTGTGTTAGGCACCACGGCTGGTTCCTGTGATTAAGAGCAGCGCACCTTCCCGTAGCATATCAAAGGGTTCAAGTCCCGCCTACCCCAGTTAGGGAAGGTGGTGTTGATTCTGGAGGAAGGAGGGGTGCAGCAGAAAGCTAGCCAGCAAGCCAATTCCCTTGCATCAATTTCAGCCTTATCTGCCATGATAAACCTGAGTGATGATGATGATGATAATATTTTTAGTTTGAGTTGTCTGCCTGCTAAACTATGTTTAATTCTTTACAATAGTTCTTTCTGGAATCCTTCAGGGCAGAGATTTCTTTTAGTTCCTCTAAGTGTCCCACTAGGTAACTAGCACCCAGAGGACACAGCATCCATGCGTGCAAATGAAGTGGTGGTGAGTGGGAGATGAGAGGAGGCACCAGGGGCAGTCATAAATGACTGTTATATTCTCATTTTAGTGTATTTCCATTCAGGAAGCTCTACCTCTTCACGTACTCTGCTTTCTGTAACTGTGGCACCCCAGGCGAGGGCACTGTATGGAGTAGAGCGCTTTATTTCGTGGGCAGTCTGGAGGTCCGGCATCCGCTAGGATCTCGTGAGGGTTTTCGACAGCAGCATGGGGAAAAGGGAACTAACCTTCCATCTGGCTCAGGCGGCACAGGACTCGGCAAATGGGGTACCTAGTACCCAGTGGGGCTGTGACAGGCCTCCACTGGCCACCCACAGACATCATTGGTTGTGGCCCCAATATAGAGGCAGGGCGGGATCAGTATGGAGTCTTGGCGGGAAATGAGTGCCTGGCGCTCACGGAATGCCACCATGCCACTGCATTTCTGGCTGCCTTTTTTTTTCTGGAAAGTCAGAAACTTAAATTCCAGGGCTGGTCTTGGGTGGCGAACCTTGCAGATGAGGAAACAAGAGCTGAGAACTTGGAGCTGTGGAAAGAAGACCCAAGGCTAACATCTCTGGCTAACCAACACCCAAGGCTAACATCTCTGGCTAACCAACACCCAAGGCTAACATCTCTGGCTAACCAACACCCAAGGCTAACATCTCTGGCTGGCAAGGGGATTTTTTTTTTTAATTTCAGAAACCACTTAACAAGCTAAATAAAAATATAGTTTGCTTTTAAGACTATATTAGAATGATTTCCCCTACGACACATTTCAGCTTGGAGAGGCCTTAGAAGGGATGCGGCCGTTTTCATTTGCTGTGAGCGGCTGGCGAGGACTTCCTACACTCACAGAGGACACAAAGGAAAACTGTCCAATAAACTCAGCAAGTATGACTCAGTTTCTTTGATCGAAACAGCTACCAATTCCCTTTTATGGGATAATTATAACAAGCCATGATACAAGTTGCTTCCCTTCCAGCAATTAGCAAGAGAAAGGCACAGGAAGACCAGCCAGTAGGAACGCTAGCTTAAACCCACTCACCGCCGTCCTCTTGCCAGTAACTGTCTCCTTGTGCTGAGCCTGAGAAAGGTAGATTTTGGACACAGTGATTTTTTTAAGTTCTGTCCTGGAGTTATAATCCATCTTATTGCCCTTTGGTTAATTGAGACAGTGGCATTTATTCCAGAGAGAATTCCTCATTTCACTTCAGGTTTTCATTTCATAATGCTAATTAGGAATCAAAGGTATACCTAAAGGCTCCACAATTCTCCTCCCCTCCAATTATGAAACAGGTTGCTGGGGGTTGACAAAACCCTCTTCTTCCTCTTCTCTGTGCACACACACACACACACACACACACACACACACACACACACACACAGTGGGCGTGCACGCCAGCCATCAGGAAAGCCCAGAGTACTGGAAGACACAGACGCTCAGGAAGAAATGGCTGTAAAATCCTTTCTCTTCACCTACCATCGCAGGTAAGGGGCAGAAGACAGGAAGACTGGGTGACACAAAACCCTTCCCAGCTCCCCCAGAGCTTCCCATCCAGTTTTCCTGTGTAGACATCTCAGGCCAGACACACCAGAACGTGAGCTCTTCCTCTGAGGTAATGTGCTGTACTGGGCAAAGTTGAGCTAATTGAATGGAAATGACCACTTAGCCCTTTCTCATCTCCAAGTGATAATGAAGGTAACAGAAATGGCACCTGTGAAACTTGGTCAGCAGAACTGAAGAGGAGCTGCATAATAATGAAGACTAACAAATGACTCTAGGCACCTTTAAGACCTTCCTGCCAGGCAGCCATGCATGTTGACAAACTCCTAGCAAGTGCCCGTCCATCTGTGGCAAGAATGTAGAAACTAGGATTCAGAAAGAAGCGCCCGAGACTGGGGTGTAAGGGGCGCAGGCACAGAGGTGCGCTCCCTGCATTCTGGGTTTCTGCAGGGTACAGCCTGCAGGAATCTCCACAGCCACCCTTTTCTATGCTATTAGTTTATATACCAGACAAGGGAAAGTTACTAGAGTTAAGGACCTTAGATAACATAGGATCTGGTGATATGAGCCAAGCAAGATACAAGTGTGTGTGTGTGTGTGAAAGAGACAGAGAGAGACAAAGACAGGCAGAGACAGAGAGACAGAGACAGAGAGGACAGGCAGGCAGGCAGACAGATACGCAGATGGAGAAAGGAAGACAGAGATGGAGAGATAGAGAGGGAGAAAGGAGAGACAGAAATACTGGGAGACAGAAACCACCCAATTTTATAAGAGATCAAAATATGTTGCACGGGGATTGAAAAGTAGTGCTGAGTGAGGGACAGACAGCTTAAAATAGAGCAGAAAGAATGAAGGCTCCAGCCTTTATTACATAAAAGATAATCCTGAAATAGGCAGGTCTATTTCTAACCCCAGATTCCACCGTCTATCAGATTGCCTGTGCTTAGGCTACATGCCCATGGTGTGTGTGCGCGTGTGCACGCCCGCCCGCACGCCTGAGTGATGGCGAAGGGTGGGGTGGCCTGGTGAGGTGCTGTATGTGAGGGGAAGGAGCCTGGCCAGGCACTGTAGAACCACAGCTGATGGGCATGGGAGGTGATCCCTGCCCCCCCTCCCCTCCAACCCCCCAGCCCATCTCCTAGGCAGAGCTAAGTGGGCACCCAAGCAGGCAGAAGGTCTGCACCACAGTGATGGTGGCTGAGGCTGAGTGCTGGCTGGCTTCCTCATCAGCTCCTTTGTGGAGAGGCTTATGGCCTCCCCCCCACCCCGTTCTCTCAGTAGCACAGCAGGCCGTGTCCTCTCCCCCGCGGTGTCCTCTCCCCCGGCGCTGTCCTCTCCCCCCGCGCTGTCCTCTCCCCCCGCGCTGTCCTCTCCCCCGGCGCTGTCCTCTCCCCCGCGGTGTCCTCTCCCCCGGCGCTGTCCTCTCCCCGGCGCTGTCCTCTCCCCCCGCGCTGTCCTCTCCCCCGGCGCTGTCCTCTCCCCCCGCGGTGTCCTCTCCCCCGGCGCTGTCCTCTCCCCCGGCGCTGTCCTCTCCCCCGCGCTGTCCTCTCCCCGGCGCTGTCCTCTCCCCCCGCGCTGTCCTCTCCCCCGGCGCTGTCCTCTCCCCCCGCGGTGTCCTCTCCCCCGGCGCTGTCCTCTCCCCCGGCGCTGTCCTCTCCCCCGGCGCTGTCCTCTCCCCCCGCGCTGTCCTCTCCCCGATGCTGTCCTCTCCCCCGGCGCTGTCCTCTCCCCCGGCGCTGTCCTCTCCCCCGGCGCTGTCCTCTCCCCCCGCGCTGTCCTCTCCCCGATGCTGTCCTCTCCCCCGGCGGTGTCCTCTCCCCCCGCGCTGTCCTCTCCCCGGCGCTGTCCTCTCCCCCCGCGCTGTCCTCTCCCCCCGCGCTGTCCTCTCCCCGGCGGTGTCCTCTCCCCCGCGCTGTCCTCTCCCCCGCGCTGTCCTCTCCCCCGCGCTGTCCTCTCCCCCGGCGCTGTCCTCTCCCCGGCGGTGTCCTCTCCCCCGCGGTGTCCTCTCCCCCGCGCTGTCCTCTCCCCCGATGCTGTCCTCTCCCCCGATGCTGTCCTCTCCCCCGGCGCTGTCCTCTCCCCCGATGCTGTCCTCTCCCCCGGCGCTGTCCTCTCCCCCGCGCTGTCCTCTCCCCCGCGCTGTCCTCTCTCCCCCCGCGCTGTCCTCTCCCCCGCGCTGTCCTCTCCCCCGCGCTGTCCTCTCCCCCGGCGCTGTCCTCTCCCCGGCGCTGTCCTCTCCCCCCGCGGTGTCCTCTCCCCCCGCGCTGTCCTCTCCCCGGCTCTGTCCTCTCCCCCGGCGCTGTCCTCTCCCCCCGCGCTGTCCTCTCCCCCGGCGCTGTCCTCTCCCCGGCGCTGTCCTCTCCCCCGGCGCTGTCCTCTCCCCCGGCGCTGTCCTCTCCCCCGGCGCTGTCCTCTCCCCCCGCGCTGTCCTCTCCCCGATGCTGTCCTCTCCCCCGGCGGTGTCCTCTCCCCCCGCGCTGTCCTCTCCCCGGCGCTGTCCTCTCCCCCCACGCTGTCCTCTCCCCCCGCGCTGTCCTCTCCCCGGCGGTGTCCTCTCCCCCGCGCTGTCCTCTCCCCCGCGCTGTCCTCTCCCCCGCGCTGTCCTCTCCCCCGGCGCTGTCCTCTCCCCGGCGGTGTCCTCTCCCCCGCGGTGTCCTCTCCCCCGCGCTGTCCTCTCCCCCGATGCTGTCCTCTCCCCCGATGCTGTCCTCTCCCCCGGCGCTGTCCTCTCCCCCGATGCTGTCCTCTCCCCCGGCGCTGTCCTCTCCCCCGCGCTGTCCTCTCCCCCGCGCTGTCCTCTCTCCCCCCGTGCTGTCCTCTCCCCCGCGCTGTCCTCTCCCCCGCGCTGTCCTCTCCCCCGGCGCTGTCCTCTCCCCGGCGCTGTCCTCTCCCCCCGCGGTGTCCTCTCCCCCCGCGCTGTCCTCTCCCCGGCTCTGTCCTCTCCCCCGGCGTTGTCCTCTCCCCCCGCGCTGTCCTCTCCCCCGGCGCTGTCCTCTCCCCGGCGCTGTCCTCTCCCCGGCGCTGTCCTCTCCCCCGCGGTGTCCTCTCCCCCCGCGGTGTCCTCTCCCCCGGCGCTGTCCTCTCCCCGGCGCTGTCCTCTCCCCCGCGCTGTCCTCTCCCCGGCAGTGTCCTCTCCCCGGCGCTGTCCTCTCTCCCCGCGGTGTCCTCTCCCCCCGCGGTGTCCTCTCTCCCCGCGCTGTCCTCTCCCCCCGATGCTGTCCTCTCCCCCGGCGCTGTCCTCTCCCCCGGCGCTGTCCTCTCCCCCGGCGCTGTCCTCTCCCCCCGCGCTGTCCTCTCCCCCCGCGCTGTCCTCTCCCTGGCGCTGTCCTCTCCCCGGCGCTGTCCTCTCCCCCCGCGGTGTCCTCTCCCCCCGCGGTGTCCTCTCCCCCGGCGCTGTCCTCTCCCCCGGCGCTGTCCTCTCCCCCGGCGCTGTCCTCTCCCCCCGCGCTGTCCTCTCCCCGGCGCTGTCCTCTCCCCGGCGCTGTCCTCTCCCCACGGTGTCCTCTCTCCCCGCGCTGTCCTCTCCCCCCGATGCTGTCCTCTCCCCCGGCGCTGTCCTCTCCCCCCGCGCTGTCCTCTCCCCGCACTGTCCTCTCCCCGGCGCTGTCCTCTCCCCACGGTGTCCTCTCTCCCCGCGCTGTCCTCTTCCCCCGATGCTGTCCTCTCCCCCGGCGCTGTCCTCTCTCCCCGCGCTGTCCTCTCCCCCCGATGCTGTCCTCTCTCCCGGCGCTGTCCTCTCTTCTGGCCATGCCCTCTCTCCCGGCGTCTGGAGTGCAGGGTCTCTACAATGAGCCCTTATTCACCTGTCCCTGGCTCGGTTTCACACAGTTCCACATATTTGCTCTCTCTTTCCAAACTAATGTCTGTTCCTTGCTGCTTGAGTCTCAATTTTCCACTATTTCCAGCCACGTCTGGGGAAAAGCGGCGCGAGCCGTTCTCTTGAGCACCCCGGGGCCTGTGACGGGATCGCGCGCATTCCTCCTGGGATACTCGTGGGGCAGGAACCCACCCAGCCTCAGTGGACTGTGAGCAGTGCCGCGTGGCCACGCCACCCCCTCCTCCCTGTCAACGCACTGGTATCCCGGGGCTGAGGCCCCAGGGTGTGTGGCTGCAGATAAACAGCTACAGGCTTTGCTCCAGAACTGATAACCCAAGACACAGAGCTGTGGCAGTACGCTGTGACACACTAACAGATGAACCTAAAACGGGGCTGTTAATTAATTGTGCAAACAAATTTCATGAAGAACGTTTACTGACGTAGGAAAAGGAACCATTTTCAAACAGATTAGAGGTATCGTTTACACAGAAGCAGAATTGGTGAAGTGTAAATAAGGAATAAGCTACTTTGATCCTCTAATTATCTTTATTTATTAACAATGTTTCTACCAGGACACTTTGTGGAATTATGACATGGTACCACTGGAAAATTACACAGAATCAGGTTAGGTCTAATTCTGACTTTTGTCTCAAATCACATCTGTCCTATTGGTTTGCTGTGATGGGATTTCTAAGTTATCTGAGGCTCCAGATTATTATAAATGGTACAAAAACAGCATTCATCTGGGTCCAGCATTGCAAAGGCCACTGCCCAGCCCGGCACCTGACACATAGTAGGTGTTCAGAAACACACACTGTGTGCCAGGAATGCTCTAGAAGCTCAGGGTCCTGAGGTGGGGCCTGAGGGTGTGGTGAACTTTGTCTCAAGAAAATTGGGAGTTCTTTCAAATCTCTCCCTCACGTGCCTTCTGCGGAGGCCTTTGGATAAACGGATGACACTGACTGAGATGTGTTCCACTCACAATCTGACGGATTGAAACCGTTCTGCACAGAGAAGAAGGAAAAAGGAAGGAAGGATGGAGGGAGGGAGAGAGGGAGAGAAGGAGGGAGGGAGGGAACGATGGCAGGCAGGCTCAATGAAAGATGAGAAGCACCAGTGGGTGACGGGGGCGGAGGCTGCTGGGGCAGCAGGGGCGGTGGGGTATGGCACAGACTCCCTCCCCATCGCTGTTCCTGGCTTTGGTGACCTTTTAGATCGCACTCAGGGCTCCAGTGAGGAGAGCCGAGCCTCCTCCTGGATGGAGTGAAGGTGACCCCCTGCTCCACGCCGCCTCCTCTTCGTCCATGTGCCCTAGTGAGGGCCAGCAGCCGCAACAAGAACCAGTGTCTGGCCCTGGTTCTGGGGCCAGTGGGAAAGCTGGGCCCTGCCTGTGCCTCCATCTCCCTATCCCCTAAATAAGAAGGTTGCTCTTAGTAAACTTACAAAACACAAACCAAACCAAACCCTGGTTCCCCCGCAGAGGCTGGTGGCTGAGGGAAGGGCCGGCCGGCTGGGGTAAGACCTCATCTTCAGTCCATTGAGGTGAGTGCACACCCCTGCCCCCTCCAGCTCCAGAGGGCTGAGCTCAGGTTTGAAATGTCAAGTTGGTGGAGTCGGGGAGCTGGCGCCGAGGCCATGGGCACCGTGGGAAGCCGCGGGCGCTTCCTCCTGGCCAGGAGGAGGCAACGTCTGCTGGGTGCTTCCACTCAGCAAGAGCTTCCTACCCACCCCCCCAGACTCGCTGTCCCCGCCGTCCCCAGGCTTGGCAGGACAGCGCGGGGATGGGCTGCTAAGTGGTCACGATCAGACAGAAACTGCCACTGCCCGCGGCCACGCCAGGCCATGGCCACGGCCACGCTCCCGAGGCTCTGCTCTGTGGCCTGGTGTCCCCACACCTCACCTCACAAGCCCAGAGCGGATCGCACCCTGAATGAGGGACTGGGCTCAGACGTGTCACACTTATGGGAGACTGCGGACACTATGAGAGCGGAGGGCAACTTGGGGCCACGAGGCCAAGGGGCAACGTGATCACATCACCGGGAGTGCACCGGACGGACGAGAGCAGAAACAACACGCGCCTGCTTCTCAGCAGATGCCTCCCTGCCCCACGATTCACCACGAAGAATAAGCCATCGGCTTCATTGAGACAATGATCTCAGGCTTCCAAGTGACCCCAAATGTGCCCTGACCCCATGTGCCCTGACCCCCCCCCATGACCCCACACGCCCTGACCCCCCCCACCATGACCCCACACGCCCTGACCCCACACCACAGAACAGCATCTTGCACACCTCCCACGCGTCTCTGTCTCGTAGCCGTTAGGAGCTGTGCTTCTTAGCTAGAAGGGCGGGATCAGAGCGTCCCTGAGTCCCGGCGGACGGCGCAGGGCCTGCGCCTGCCTGGCCTTCCTGTGTGGGATCACTCGGCAGGGTCTCCTCCAGCCCTCCCACCTCTGCTTGGGACTTGTGTGTTTTTCATTGTACATGGTGGCAGTTCTGTCAATCAGTTCACAGCTGCCCTCTTCCCTCCCACTCCCTTGCCTAAGCCAAATCCCCAACGATTTGGATATCTGAATGTACCCCTCAGCTTATGCGACCAAGGGAATGTTTACAGTGCCGGCCCTCTATTAACCTATGTGAGGTAGAGGCCGAGGCCGAGGACAGCACCACCCCTGCAGTGCTATGACTTTCCATACACATACATATATATAATTTACATACATATATACGTACATATATATACCTAAGACAGAGCTTAATGATGAATTAGACACACAGAGACAATAATGTAAACAGAACAGTCATTATATATATATGTATGTATATGTGTGTATATATATATATATATATATATATATATATATATATATATATAAAAATAGGGTCCTATAAAATGTCTTGATTGCTTCTTCCTAGAGTTTTTCACTAAATATATTCAGACAGGGGACCCGTGGACCAGGGGAGCCACTGGTCTCCCTTTCTCCCTGGAGCCCCCTTATTTTAACATTGGGGTCCATGTGTTGTGGCCAAAATCCAACAAGAACTCCCCTCTAGGAGATGGTGAGCCTCGCGGGAGCCTACCTTGCCCAGGCCGGGGGCGTCCTTCACCTTGTTGACCGCCCTCAGCAGACAGGGCGGGGCCGGGGGAGGGGAGGTCTGCAGAATCCCACTGAAGCTCGTGGCGAAGAGCGGGGTCTCCACGGCAGACACGGTGGAAGGCCGGTGTTTCTTCTTCTTGGAAGACAGGTTTAGCTTCTGGGCAGCTCTGCAGGGGAGACACAGGGAGACATAGCGGACGTCAGGTGTCTGGTGCCACCGGATTCACAGGGGCCAGGTTTTTCCTTTCCCTACAAGGCCTGCCTGAGGCTCAGTGGCCTGTGGCCTGACTGTGCAACACCTCGAGCTGTAATAAGCTACCCGATCCTTTCCACCACTGGAACACTGGCCATAAAACTGCATGGCTCTGCTGTTACAATTCATAGTCTGCTAACACGGGCCCGGCGTGGATAGAGCTGGGGACAAAGAACATCCCTTAGGCTAACAGCCTCCCTGGCACCAACTCACGTGTGCTGAGTGCTTTACAAACTCCAACACTTGTAAAACCAAGCCAGTCCGACCAAGAACCTGTGGCAATTAACGGGGGCAGGCTGTCCAGAAACAGCACACAGCCAGGCAACGGGCTGTGGTGAGGGCAACCTTTCAAGACAAATGCACCTCATCAGCAAGTACGGGGGTGGGTGGGCCAGCAGGGGAGGGTATAGAGGGCAGAGGAGGGGACAGAGAACAGGAGAGGGGAAAGGAAGGAGTTTGCCAGCACCACTAACACTGCCTGTCATTCCAGAGCCTGGCAACACCTAGAACACCACAATCCTGTTCTAGAAAAGGTGAGCGTGGGCAGCGGGGCCTCGAGCCGCCCACCCTGCACGCTCTCGCGGGACTCATCCTGGTGTCACACAGGGACTTGTTGTAAGACATCCACTTCCTCATCAGATATTAGTAAATGCAGAATTGCTGTTTAAAGCAGTTACACCTCAGGTCCCCAAAAAGCAGGTAGGAAGACGAGCCCCGGGGCTCTCTTCATGGTGCAAAGTCCTTAGTTTAGGTGAGAAACTACTAACTGGCTCTCTTTCAGTGACTTCACTGGCAGGCTCCTGCAGTGTCCTTCCCAATGCAGGGTAGATTTCAATGACCGTCTCCTCCGTGAGGACGTGCTCATCCCGAGGGAGGCCCCGGCGGGCAGTGACACTCCTCCTCTTTCCAGTTCTCTGTGAGCTAACGGCAGCCGGCCTCTCCCTGCACCCACCCTACAGCCACTCCACGCGCCACCCACGACCACATTGTCACTCGTGCTGGGCGCCCGCCCGCCCTCCCCCGCCCTCCTGTGTGACACCCATTCTCCCCGCTTCCAGAACACCCTCATTCCTGCCCAGGGTCCTTCACTCGTTCTTTCTCGTCCACCCAGCTCCTTCGTGGGGACCGTGGGGCCCATCCCAGCCCTTCTCCCTTCCACGTGCTGTCTCTGGGTGTGTGCTGTCCCCAGGACACCTGCATTTTGCATTTTATGTCCAGCCTAGCGCTCTCCCTGGAACTCTTTTATATTTATCCAAATGCTTCTTCCACACTTCCACTTGGAGGTCCGATGACGCCTCAGACCCGCTCCCTCGAACTAACCTGGTCCTCTCTGTCTCAGGGCCGGCAGCCCGCCGGCTGGACGTGGAGGACGTTGGACGTCCTGGCTGTGGCTCCTCTTCTCCCAGGACGCACGCACCGTGGGGAAGTGAGCGAGCTCAGCACTCAGAGCGCACCGCAACCCCACACCTCTCACCCCGTCAGGGGCACACTGGCCCCACCGCTGCCCCCCCCCCCCCCATCCTCAGAGCTTCTCACAGCCTCGGCTGGCCTAGTCACACAGCAGTCAGAACAGTTCTTTCAAAACTAGGTCTGTTCAAGGCCCGTCCAAGGCAGGTGCAGTGGCCTAGAAGGCCTTTCGTGATCAGCTCTGTGTCTCCTACGTTTTCAACTACTTGCTTTCATTTTTAAGAAAAACATCAAAATTAGTAGTCGATAGACTCCTAGCACATTGCTACCTGAGGACCTTTGCACAGGCTCTTGCTCCAGCCTGGAATGCTTTGCCAGGAAAGACAGGCCTGGGGCTTACTCCTCACCTCCATGTTACCTCCTCCCCCGCCCTCCCCCCCCCCCCCACCCCGCCCCAAGAACCCACACTAACCCCTCCTGGTTCTCAGGAAAAGTTCACCCCTGGCAGGACTGCCAGCAGCATCAGGATGAGACCCCTACCCCTACCATAAGCCCCCAAATGGGACTGCTGGCACCATAAATCCCAAACGGGACAGCTGACAATAAATCCTCCACAGGGAACAGGACCAAGAATTTCCAAAGAGCCTGACCTCTTTCCCCGTCTCCTCCTCCAAAGATAGGGCTTACCTATCTCCCCCCTCCTGGCCCAATCTTCTTATGTAGCTAAAGGTGGAGTGGGAAGGTCTGACCCCCACCCATCAGCCCAGGGGCACAGGGACCCCAGGAAAAGCCTCAGCTACGCTAGGACGTGCTTGACCATGTGCTTGGCAGGCAGGCAGGGCAATCCACCGGAGCCTGGCCACAAAAGTCCCCGCCTCCCCAGCCGAACAGCCTCCCCAGCCCAAACCTGTCTCCCAGCTCAGATCCCATAAAAGCCCAACTCCAGCCCCACCTCCTCCAGCAACCTCCAATCCCACGGGAAGGTGGCTGCCCCCTGCTGTTCTTCAATGAAGTCTTCACCTGTGGAAGAGGGAGTCCAGCCTATCTCTTTCTCTCCGCCACTTTCCTAGCACCCACTAACGGATGGTACTTTGGTGCTGTTATAAGGCGAAGAGTTCAGACTGAATTTAGGTCTAGATGCCCACATTCACCCTATTCTCTTTATATAGGGCTCAATTTACATAACAAAATTCAACATTCAACCTCAGCAAACAAGGAGGTAACACCAGAAGGCCGAGTTGGTGTCACATTTACAAGAGAAGTTTCTGTAAACATTGGAGCGTCCTGTTAACCTCGTGTGCATGCACACAGAAGCCTTCGCCACTAGGAATGAGCAGGGGTGGGCAGCAACCCCCCTCGCCCCTCCGTGAGCAATGCCAGAGGGAACGCAGGCAGCCCACCTTCCCAGCCCAGCAGGCACTGGGGCCCACGGACACTGGGAAGCAGCTGCCAGCTCCAATGCCAGAACGAGAGGAACGGAGAGACTTAAAGTATAGAGAGTACACTGAGAGGGTATTTTCTTCTTCAAATATGCATGGAAAAGACACACATCACGAACTTTGAAAGGAATAGGAACGGCATTTTACAGATTGCACAATAGCATTTTATCCCAATTTGTCACCACACTAAGGAGCTGTCTGATCTATTTCCTATACTCCGACTTCCTGGAGGTCAGCTGCCTCAGTCCTTTTCGTGCAGCACTTCAATGACACATAGCAAGCCAAAGGTCCAAGTGTAGAAATCACTCACAGATCACTGTATTCTCCAGGAATGTAAGAAGAGGCAGTCAGAAATGGACAAGGTAGACATTTGGGCTAGCAGGGTATTTGGTGTGTTTTGTGCCTTAAAGTTCTTTCTTTTCTTCCACAAGAAGAAAAACAGATGAGCTGTTTTATAAGATAGCAAACCATTACCCTGTAAGGCCACAGCGAGTAATCCTGCTGTCTTATTCTCCCCGGTATCCCCACATGTCTCCTGGAACTATGTAGCAGCATCCATCTTTAACAGCCACGAGCTTCATTTTATTCTCTGTGCCTTATTTCAGGGAAAAAAGATGGTCTCCCCAGCAGGAAGAAATGAATATTCACTGAGCACCTATAAAGCGGTGCCATGCTGCCATGCAGGTGTGGCGCAGGAGAGAAGCTAAGCCTGCTGGGTGCAGTTCCTCACTCCCTGCCCTTTGCATTGCACAGAACCCACAGGTCTGCAAGCCCAGGGTCACACCTGGGGCCGGGAATCAGCCGAGAATTGATGACCTTCACACAGGAAGGCTGTGTTCACTGGCAAGGTCCCCCGACCTGAAAATAAATGGGTTCAAGGACCTGGCTCAAGTGGTAGAGTGCTCACTTTACATGTATGATACCCTGGATTCAATCCCCAGTACTGCAATCAACCAATAAACAAAACATAAGACAACAGAACATAAAAATAAACCCTGTAGTACTGTCAGATGAATTTAGTTGGTTTGAGTAGGGGGGAAGTCTTAAATTTCAGTTACAGAGATCGCAAAGAAACTTACAAGAATTTCTTCTTTTTCCTTTCTGTATTTGTGGAACAGACTGTTTGCCAAACTGCTGCCCCAGATTTCTAGTGCATACATGTGTCTGTGTGCATGCATGCATGCAATTTTTTTAGACCATGCAATTTGTTGTACCAGTACTGGGGCTTGAACTCAGGTCTCACTCTTCTCATTTGGCTTTTTCGCTCTCAGTTGGTCTTTTACCACTTGAGCCACAGCTCTATTTCAGCTTTTTATTGGTGGAGATAGGAGTCTCACAGACTTTTCTGCCCAGGCTGGCTTTGAACCTCGATCCTCAGCTCTCAGCCTCCTGAGTAGCTAGGATTACATGCACGAGCCACTGGCACCAGGTAACTGTGGAGAATTTAGATGGAAAATCCATCATCCCCACTGTATCTACTGAGAACCACACTGGATTTGCCACTCTGGAGTCCAGTATTAAAATATTGACTGTCCAATGTTTTAAGAATGATTAGCTTTGTGAAGAATGGAGCTTCTCCCTGGAGGTCAGACAGAAAAGCTACACAATGCAGTCATTTTTAAGAACTTTGATCCTTTTTAAATTCCACACATGGTAAGTTGTCGACTCCATTTTGAGACGGCTCCGGCTGGCTGAGGGCCGTAGGACATGCAGAGTAGAATGCCTATAATAAATTAAGAGGTCATTCAAGGAATCCTAGGCCCAACTCATACCACGAACAGAGGCGGGGTGTGCGGGGGTGGTGACTGAGAACCTTCTAGTCCTTTGCACGGCTGTACTTGCGGCCAGGGAGAGGCCCCAAGTAGGAGGGGCGAGGCTGCCCGGTCTCCCTCGTCACCCATGGCACTGCAATCCCACTGCAATCCAACGTGAGGGCATCTGGGGCTGCCATACAGAACTCCACGCCGCTCAGAGGACTGAGTGTCCGGTAACGAGCAGTGCTGGACAGAGCACAGCAGTTCCCAGGAAACCCACGCAGGATAGGGGAGAGGAAGACAATTTATAAAGAGATTGTAAGTATGGAGATTAAGTTTCAGAGCCTGTGCTCTGGAAACAAAATGGCCACCCAGGGTAACAGAAGCCAGGGCTGCCACGTCTTGGAGCAGTGCCTCTTGGAGAGTATCCGGTAGGCACGCGGTGAATCGGGCAGTCACCCTGGACCGCCTCAGCTGGGAGCCCAGCACCTAATCGGCCACCAGGAAGGGCCCTTCCCGGTCCCAGGAGACTGAGAAAACATACGGGTCTTGGAGTTTTCCTGATTCTTATGTAAATGATTCCTTTCATTAGTGCCAGAAGGCCATTTATGACATGACTTCAAATAAAATGCTTATTGCTAAGGAGGCAAAGCACAGCTGACTATTGCCTCCAACAGCACTGCAGCAGAACACAGCGTCTACATGGCAGGAAAGCTTAGAACTGGGAAGATCTGCACAGATGAACTCCCAGCGCAAACCCTTGGTGAGAGCCATGGTGCGTGCCAAGGACCTGCCCGTGCCCCAGGGACTCACGGCTGTCTGGTATGGGGAGTCGGTTCATCCACCCCAGTCCTCCCATCGCTGGGCTGGGCAGAACATGCTTCCCGCCTCCATCGCACATCAAGGCGTGCTTTGCAGTGCGGCCTTTCGCCATGTGTCTGCACCCTCCCCGGGCTCCCTGACCTGCCCCGGGCTCTGCTCTCGCTGAAGAACCAATGTGAACTCACACTGTTCACACCGTTCTCCCCGGCCAGCCACCCTCTGTAGTTCTATCAACGCAAGTCCAAGGCTAAGTAGCCTGGAGTTGAGATGATGCTTTGGCCTTGGGATGTTTTATTTTTAAGGTATTTTGTACACATCATCCCATCCATCCTTTACCTGACCCTAGAAAGCAAGCAGAAAAGGTATTTGTCCTGGAAATTACTGACTTAGGAAGAAGATGGAGGCTCAGCAGTCACCTGGCTTTACCCAGTCCGAGAAGGGGCAGCCGTCCACCCCAGGACTCAGGTCTTCTGTTTGCTACACCAAGGGCCTTTGCACACCACCATGTTATTGTACGCTCTGACAAATGAAAGCACTTATTTTATTTTATTTGGGCAAAATAAAACCAAATGAAAATCATTTGTCTAATAATGAAGAGGGGAAAAATCCAGTTACATATTTTTGTGTGTAACTCAAATCAAATCATATATAAGCATTTTACCAATTACTGATCTAGTTGCTTAGCAACCCAGCTCCATATCACAGGGGGAAATGTCTTCATCTAGTGAGTTACGTCAGGGCCAGAATTAGGATGTGAAAGGTAGATTATTTGAAATAGCTTATCCCTTCATACAACCTGAGAGTATGTCCTTGCGTAGCAACAACCACACTACCACAACAACTACCCCACAACTACCACACAGCACTGTGGTGTACAAATACCACCACCTCCTGTATCTTTCTCCACACCCATGAAACGGATGCTGGGAGCACCTTAGAAGTCATCTCAGTACTCCCGGGAACTTGATCAACCAATCGATATTTATTAAATGACAACAATATAGCAGAGAACTATGCAAGCCACAGGCTACAAATAGAGTTCACGTTGTCTTGGAGTCGCTCAGCTACTGCTCTATACTAAACAGTCAGCTCCTGAACTGCAGAGATGAGAAGAACCCACACTCCCCAGTGCTACTGAGAACTTCATCCTGGCTGCAGAGCAGCGGAGATAAAGACAAGCTGGGAGAAGCCTGGGGACGCACAGCACACAAGCCACTGCCGGCCGAGGGGCTTCTCATCAGGCAGGCCCCAAGCCATGCCGGGCCATGTGAGCCGACAGGCGCCCGAAGCAACAAGAGGCATAAGAAGCAGATTCTGAGAAGCATTGCTGTTGTTAATCCATGTCGGTCTCCACTTTGTCATGGCCAGATGAAAATACGGCCAAAGGCACAGATAATGGGTGGAAAAGGAATCTGTTCCTAAACTAATTTTTTTGCCTAAAACCTGTTCAAGGCTAAAGCCAGGCACGGATGGCAGTGTGTTTTGAGCCATACTCCTTGGGTGGAAATTGACACAGTCACATGCCCTGATAAAGCAGAAAGTGTTTAATGAAAGAATTAGCCGCCGGCACAGGCAACTCTGCAGGGACACAAAGCACGAGCCTGTTATGTCCTGGCTGTGGATATTTGGGTTTTGGAAACACCAAATGAACACCCATTGGTGGCAAAGCAGATGCCTTGCTGAGGGCTTCTGAATCCCAGGCTCCAAGGGAGGGGGTCCCCTGCCTCTGCCAGGTGCCTGGGGGACCAGGCCACTGAGGGTGGGGACGCTGCAGCAATGCATGCCGGGACTGGAGCGTCCTAAGAACAATCCGTCGGCTTGTCTGGTGGGTGTGGGTGTAGGGGGAGAGGAAGCCAGCCCTGCTTGGCCATCTGTTGTCTCTGCCCGCCTCTGTCCACACACAGCAGGTCCTACACGCTGAGCAGATCCACATGACTTCCTCTGATACGTCACCTGGCGGGGATGCTGGGGAAGCAGCTTCCCAGTGGCTGGTGATGAGTTCTGGGGCCATGGGAGACATGGGGAACTGGTCTCTGATGAACTTGCTTTCATCCAGAACTGGACAAACTGGTGCCACATGGAGGCAGCCCGAGCCTGTGCAGATTTTCTATTAAGGTTGTCAACTCCTTCATGTCCAGTGAATTCAGTAAATAAGACCAAGTCCTGCTCAGACAGCAAGTTCCATTCGGGACCAAGAGGAAAACAGGATTGAAACTGGACCAGACCTGTTCTGGGGACCACACACTCACTTCAAGCCTCGGCAATCTTCTAGAGTTTAGCCACAACATTCCCTTTTTTTCTTTTTATCTTTATTGAAAAGGTGATGAGCAGGGGTTATAGTTACATTAGTGAGGTAATGAGTACATTCGTTTTCAAATACTGCTGCCCCATCGCTCATTTTTCCCTGCTTTCCCCTCCCCAGAACCTTCCCCCCAAGTTGTGTAATTCATTTCCAACATAGCGGCAGGTGAGTATCAATGCTCCATTAGTTCACCTTTGTCCGGCTCTTTCTGTGATTCCCTTTCCCTTTCACAGATCCAATAAACTTACATACAAGACAAAGACACAGAAAACTAAAAGAGAAAAAAAGAAATAACTGCATGCAGGACAGAGGAGAACCTCTTGTTTCCAATTCTTGGGGTTCATGTTGACATGCTTCATTATACATGGTCCTTTGCACTTAGCAATTGGGCAATCAAAATCCTCTGTTAAGAATATCATGGACATATTCTAGTTCTTATAAGTGAGGGAAACGATGCAACTTACTTTTTTGGGGGTCTGGTTTACTCACTCAATATGATTTTTTCCAAGTCTTTCCATTTCCTTAGAATGCGGCGATGTCATTCTTCCTGATGGAAGCACAGAATTCCATTGTGTATATTTACACTCCCACCAACAGTGCAGTAGGCTTCCCTTTTGGCCACATCCCTGCCAGCATCTGTTGTTACTACATTTCTTGATAATGGCCATTCTAACTGGAGTGAGGTGGAATCTCAATGGTGCTTTGATTTGCATTTCTTTTATGGCCAGAGAAGTTGAGCATTTCTTCAAGTGTCTATTGGCCATTCTCATTTTTTCTTCAGAGACGTCTCTCTTTAAGTCTTTAGCTCAGTTGTTAATGGGGTGGTTGTTTCTTTGAGGATTTGTTTGGGAGATTTAATTTTTTGAGCAGTAAGTATATTTTAAATATGAGGCTCTTGTCTTTTGTATGGCTAATGAAGATCTTCTCCCAGTTTGTGGGCTATTTATCTTGCTACTATGTCTTTTGCTGTGCAGATTGATGAATATCGATGCAAAACTTCTCAATAAAATTCTGGCCAATCAACCTCAACAACTCATCAAAAAATTATACACTATAATTAAACAGAATTCATCCCAGGGATGCAAAGCTGGTACAATATATGCAAGTCAATTAATGTAATTCAACACATCAATAGGCACAAGGACAAGAACCACATGATCATCTCCATAGATGCAGAAAAAGCATTTGACAAGATCCAATACTCCTTTATGATGAAAGCTATAGATGGAAAGCTCTATGATGAAACTAGGAATCCATGGAACATTCCTCAATATAATAAAGGCAGTATATGACAAGCCTACAGCCAGCATTAACCTTACTAGTGAAAAGTTAAAGCCATTTCCTCTAAAATCAGGAATGATACAAAGCTGTCCACTCTCTCCACTCCTATTCAAGATAGTATTAGAATGCCCAGCTAGAGCAATAAGGCTAGAGGCAAACATAAAGCACAAATTCAGTGCCCACGAACCTTCCCAGGCTGACTTCCCAGACGCTCCCTGCCTTCGGCTCTTTATGTTGCTGGCCCGACCCACCACCCCGTCTTGCTGACTACAGGGAAATTGGGGAGCTTCTTACCTCACCCCCCCAGTGACACCTGTGCACAGGGGCTTGGTACATAAATTATAGGAACTGTCCACGCCAGATTTGTGTAAGTGAAAAGCAACTTAAAAACCCATTCCCAAAGCCAAACATACAAAGTCAATTGGTTTTGCTGCCATCTTTCCTAAACAGGCGCCACGGAGCACTGGCAGACCTTGCTGAAGAGAACAGACGAGAACTCAACAGCACTGACACCACTGCTGTCCAAGAACACACGCTGAGGAAAAGCTCATCTACGCTAATGGAGACCATTCCTTGTGAAATGCCAGCACCTGGTTTTCTGCTGAGAAAAATTCCCCTATAAAAAACCTATGTCCACCCTCTACAACACAAGAACTGTCCAAGTAAAATTAAAATTCCTTAAGGAACTCTGCACATTCCAGAAAATTTGATTGCCAGAGTGTAATCACTCCAGCGTTGTCTTCATTACATCATGCTGCCTTTCTGGTTCAATCACCTGCACACAGGCTAATGCAATGTAAAAAGGAAGAATTGCCATAACCTACAACAAATCGATCACAGTACCTGCCTAAACACCAGGGTGTCCAGGCCCCACCAGCCAGCCCAGCCAGGCTGGGCTCACACTGGGAGAACTGTGGTAGCAGGCAAAGAAGTTCATGAGAAATCATCTCAACAGAGAATATCTGGGTGTGGTGGTGAGTGACTGTCATCCTAGTCATGGTGGGAAGCAGAAATAGGAGGATCCAGGCTGACCTAAGGAAAGAGCAAGATCCCACCTCTAGAAATAACAAGAGCAAAATGGGCTGGAGGCATAACCCAAGTGGTGGGGCACCAGTCTAGGAAGTGTGATACTTCAGTTCAAATCCCAGCACCAGCACGTGCACACACGTGCACACATGCCAAAGGTGGCCATTCATCCTTAGTTTCCGACATATTCATCTTCATTCTTTGTTTGGAAGAAAGCGATCTTGAAAAGCACAAGTAACCAAAAAGTAGATGGCTTATTTTTCATGCCTTTGTTCTGAAAGGAACAATGCTTTATTCTCATTCATCCTGTGTTCTGATGGTGCCAAATTAAAAATGAACATGAAATGACATGCTTTAGGTATAATTTGTTGCCTAAAGCAGCAAGTTGCTACCCAGGTGTGGTAGTTAGAACTGGGCAGTATTTGCAAAGGAAAAAAAAAAAAAAAAGCCAGCCTTTAATGTGTAACTCTTTGCTCAATACCTGTAGCTCTTACAGGGCAAAACTAATTAATTGTCAATGCTGGGTGATATGCTCTGTGGTTTGGGGGCTTCTTAGTTAATTAAATTTGAATGCAACAGTTTCATTTGCTAAAGCAAGTAATTTCTATTTCTCCTTCCAATACCAATATGTTTACTACAGCTGAGATCCAGACACATCATTAAGTTGTTTCAAAGGAGAATGGTGCGTACAGAGGTCAGCTCTGCCAGGGTATGGACCAGACACAGAAGCGGTGAGAATCTGCCCCTGATGCTGCAGGCCTGGACAGCCCCATATTCCAGACAGTTGTTTAGACTGCTGCCACCTTAGAAGCCCCTCTAGAGGCTGAGAAGTGGAAATTTCTACCCCCTCTCCCTCTAGCGAGATGGGTGCTTGGGAATGGAGCTTATACCGATGACTGCAAACTCCCACAAAGCCACACAGAACAATAATGTGCAGCACCACACAGAGGCCAGTTGGGGGGCTCTGGTCAGAAGAAAGCAGAAAGGATCTACAGACATCATGGCTATCAGAGCCACTGACAGGACATGCTACGTGCTCTTCCGTGAGTTCCTGTGAATTTGACAACCATGAGGCTGGGCAGGGGTGGGGGCTGTAATCAGCCCACAGGCTGCAGGTGTGTGTGTGTGTATGCGCGCACACGCATGTGTACACACACACACACACACACACATCTATGAGATACAGGTGGGGCCAGAGGAGCTAGAAAGAAAAACTAAGAATTTAAAAAGAGGAAAATAAAGCAGTGGGCTCTCTCGTGCGTTTCTCATTTTTCTAACTCAAGTTTCTACTTTGTTCTCCCTCATTACTTTCTTGTCCAGAAGAGGAGTTCCTAATCAGCACTTTTGTAAAGAACTATCAAATGGTTCAATGTGACCGTGAGGGGCATTATGGTGAAATAGCTTATAGGAAAAAGACATGATCAAAATGAAATGAAGGTTTATTTTAAATTTCCTGGTTAATGCTATAAAGAAATCTGGGCCATGTTAAATTGCACATTTACTAAGTGTTTACTTTAGCAAACATTGATAGATTAAAATGTACAATGCGTAACTCTTTTTATACTGTGGGTATTATCAATTACTAGTTAAATGACTCTTTTTTCTTCAAAATTTGAAGTGCAATTATACCATTATATATATATATATGTATATATATATATATAATTATACCTTTATACCAAGTGGAGAGAACCATCTCGACTTTATTAACATGTTAATTATAATTTTTTGGAAGTACTGAGGTTAGAACTCAGAACCTCAAGCCCGCTAGGCAGGTGCTCACCTTTTGAGCTACATCTCCAGCCCTGCTATCTCCTGGTTGTTTTGGAAATCAGTCTTCCCAAGCCACAATCTGCCAGTTTCAAGCTTCCCTCATGGTAGGAATCACAGGCCAAGCCCACCATACCCAACTTCATCCCCTTGAGATACAGTCTTGAAAACTTTTCTGCCCCAGCTGGCCTAGAACCATGATCCTCCCAATCCCAGCCTCCACATTGTAAGGATGGCAGGTGCAGGTGAAAGAACCCAGCTATGGGTTAAGTAAGAAAGAGTTTTATGCGCTTTCAGCCAGGGCTGACCTCAAACAACAATTCTCTTCATCTCAGCCTTCCAAGTTGCTAAGATGAACAGGTGTGAGTCATAGATATCCAGATCAATTTCTGACACTGAATCCTTGTCTAAGAATAAAACCACCAGGCCTGACAGTGTTGTGAAGGAAATCGCATCGATGTTCTGACAGAGCTTCTAGAAATGCATGTGTGTGTGTTGGGGGGGGGGGGGACCACTCATGTGCAACTGGACAGAACGTGATTAATGATATGTAAGCAATCAATCAATCAATCAACATCTTGTGTGGTCCTGCTTGTGTAAAACACATATGCTACTACAAACTGCTTGTGCATTTCTAATGGCTTTGATTATGACTTTTTTTTTTTAGTTTTGGTGTTTAGATTTAGGGCTTTGCATTTGCTGGCAGGAGCTCTACCACTTCAGCCGTGTTCCCAGCTTTCACTATTTTTCAAATAAGGTCTCTATTTTATGCCAAGGCCAGCCTGGACCCTGACTCTTCTGTTTAGTACAACACAGCTGGGATGGCAGACACGTGCCACCACACCCAGCGTTTTCACTGATTGAGATGGGGGGCTCATTAATTGTCTGCACAGGCTAGCCTCAAACCTTGAATTGCACCCCCCAATCTCACATGCTGAGTCGCTGGAATTACAAGTGTGAACCACTGTGCCTGGCTCAGTGTGCCATTTTCATACATGTACATAATGCACTTCAATCAGATTCACTCCCCGTTACTCTCTCTTGATTGCCTGTCTACTGCTCCCTTTTCTCCCCAAATGGTTCCCTTCTACTTTTTGATCTTTTGAGCTTTTATGAATTAACTCTTACTTCACATTGCTTTCTATAAGTGTCAGAGACATCTTATCTTGGTGACTTTCAGCTGAGGTTGGCGCAGGCACTCAGGTAGCTGTGCTGTCCAACCTCATCAAGTTGCTTGTGTCATTCAGGCCACTAACTCTCAGAAGTGACCCTGTGTTTGCCACAAAACTGTCTAAAAGTTGTCTCTTTTTCTTTTATACTAGCATTTGACTCCATAGATAACAGCCACTGCTTTTTCAAATACATGCTCTAGGTATAGCAAGAGTTTGCAAATGTGGAACAGAAACTGAGAAATGTTCCAACACTGCCGAGTGACCAAGAAAGACAGCAAGGCTCGCTCTGGACTAGGACAGCGGAGCCTCTGACCTTGAACAGAAGCAAAGGACAGTGGGTACCTTCAGCAGGGATGGAAGAAGGAAAGGTAAAGGAGTCCACACTATTTTGAGCAATTAAAAGTATAAAAGATCTCCCTTCATATTTGTATATTTTTTAATATAAAATTTTAGAATGCTAGGACTTTACCAAGTATTATATGCTAAATATACATAATGTGGTATGGCATTGTTTTTTAATATAAGTTAAAAACACACACCACTTCCATAGCTTATAAAAATTAAAGATCTCTTTACTTGTCATTTATGTATTTACTTATTCATTTTATTCTTTTTTGTCAGTTGTGGGGCTTGAACTCCAGGCCTGGTGCTGTCCCTCAGCTCTTCAGCTCAAGGCTAGCGCTCTACCACTTGGGCCACAGCACCACTTCCGGCTTTTTCTGCTTATGTGGTGCTGAGGAATCAAACCCAGGGCTTCATGCATGCAAGGCAAGCGCTCTACCACTGAGCCACCTTCCCAGGCCTTATTCATTTTAATCTATAGAGACTGAATATGTATATCTCTCTCTCTCTCTCTCTCTATATATATATATATACACACACACACACACATACATATTTATAACCAGAACTAGTTACATAGGTATCAGTCATATATGCATAAACGTATATACATATAAATACATTATATATGCATATACGTATATACATATGAATACATTATATACATATAAATAAATATGTGTATATACGCACTACATCCTATATATGTTCAGGGGAATCTTTCCTGTAAGCTTCTAGAAATAGGAGCCCTCTCAGAGGGCCTGTGCCTTATGCCTGCTAAGCTCTGGGTCAACTCTGGATTGCTACCAAAGCATCCACACTGTGGCTGCCTCTGTGCTGTTGGTGTTGGTGTTGGTTTCAGTCCCGGGCCTCTCGACTCTCGAGTTTTTATTACCCTGTTGGCTGGGAAGTTCTTTATAATAAAGAAAGGTCAGAAAAGGGGATATCTTAATTTGAACCAATAAACTGAGGTCATGGGTAATGTTAGGTCAGATACTGGGGAAGTTTCTGTCAGAGTTCTTGTTCTTCCCTGAAAACCAGCAGCTGACATGGAACTCTGCCAGCCCTGTGTCTGCAGACTGGGTGTACTGTGGACAATGGCTTACTGCTCTCTGGCAGTGTGTCCTCATACCACAATGGCCAGGGACGTGACAACTGATTGTCAATCACACCAAGACACCATAGGCTGTATAGGAAAGCCGGTACGCAAAACCAGCACATATGCAACACGAGGTCCAATACTAAGCAAACTCACACAGAGGGTGCACAACCTAGACAGTGTGTAGACAGAATTCTTTTCAATACTCCACTGGAGGTAAGTGGTCTGTGTTGGTCACGTTTCTCACAGCCCGGGTGTCCCAGGCCCACCCTGGTGTCCACCATGAGGCACACTGGCATCTTCCTCACAGGACTGAAAGTTTACAAGCTCAAGTTTACAAGCTATCTCCCTTTTCTACGTTTGTAGAAATGCAATTTTCCCCAAGCTTCCCGGTCCATAGTGAGCACTATACAAATACAGATGGACGGGTGGATGGACAGATGGATGGGAAAATACAGTTGGCTCAAAATCTGCCACCATGGAAGACTTAAAGTCTGGACGAGCGTCTTCCTGAGAGGCTTAAGCTGAGTCCTCCCCGCTGCCCCTCACAGGGGTGTCTAGAAATACAGGTCTGTGTGGAGGTGGTGTCTCCTCAGTGATGCGCAGCTCCAAAGCCCTGCAGGCCTTGGCCTAAGGATATATCTGGGAACTTTCCAAAACAAGCTTGTCACATTACATTAACAAGCACTTCATTTTCTGTGGGGAAGCTGATTGTTTGTGTTCTGTAGAGGGATGAAATAAAACTTTGTTTCTTGTGTTTTACAAACTGAAGCACAGTCCATCTTGTGAGAGTTCCCAGATCTTTTCCTCTCTGCCTTTCCGTCAAGTTCATGGAGGGAGAAGCCGGTGTCAGAGCTGGTACGCCGATGCTGCCTGTTCCGATGACAGTTCAGGAGGGCGAGAGCCAAGAATGAGATGTGGGATCGTAGATATGGCCAAGCACTGGGGGTGCAGGAACACAAGAATGGGGTGTGGGATCGTAGAAACGCACAAACACCGGGGGTGCAGGAACACAACAATGGGGTGTGGGATCTGTAGATACGCACAAATACCAGGGGTGCAGGAACACAAGAATGGGGTGTGGGATCTGTAGATACGCACAAATACCAGGGGTGCAGGAACACAAGAATGGGGTGTGGGATCTGTAGATACGCACAAACACTGGGGTGCAGGAACAAATAAATGGCTTTCTTCATAATGCCTATAATATTTTATTGTATGGGATTCTTCAGGATATTATGTGTGTGAAACAATTATAATCATTGTGTTCATTTTTCTCATCATTATGGGTCCAACATTTATTTTGCCAGGCCTTTGGAAAAGAATTTTCTTTTCTTGAGGTTTCTTATTGGGTTCTTTTTGAGTCAAAGGCTATAGATTCGTGCTTTGAAAGGGTGATTTAATTAGATGACTGGTATTTTTTCCCTTCTGTTTCTGATCTTAAAGTACTGCAAACTGCTTGCTGACAGACTGGCCGAGGGGCTCTTTTGTTCCTCCAGAGGGGGCTCCGCGTCCATGTCTCCCCGGCTTACTCCAGGCTGCCACAGCTCCAGGCATGGAAGAGACGCTTTTAGCAACTACATATACGTACACTGCATATCCGTACTGGCACCAGAATTGCATAGTATACAGGTCTTTCTCAGAATTATATTCTCAAGATGGAAGAAGTTAATGATATTCGCATACCTGAACAATACACTCTTATTAGATTATCAAGTTGTAACAACAGGTCAACAATTCAGTTCGAATGCTACTCTGAATTGCCCCAGAATAAAAACAGAAAAACACAGGGCAGCCAAGTACTTAATTTTACTTCACATTTTTTTTTCTCCATCAGAAGCCCAAAACTTCTCAAATAAAACAAATGTAAACATTGGAAGTCCAAGTTAATATTGTAAATGACCGATCCCAGGTCAGTGTTATCCATTTGGAAATCATAAAGTTTTCTATTTTGAACTGTATTAGCTCACTTTTTATCACATTGTTCCGGTCACTTGACTTTTTTTTCTTTTGGACATGGCTCACACTCCTGCTGGATATAGCCAGTGTCTTTATCCAAATGTTTATCCAACAGGTTTGCAAGGACTTTGTGCACACTGCTGAGTGAAAGGTCCAAGGATGAATACGGAGGAGGAAAGGCTGCACCACCGCCCAATCTGCTTCGACTTCCCCACAGTCCCCTACCCAGAAGGCTGCTCCTCTAAGAGTTGAACAATCAACAGAATGCATGATGTCCCAGGATTCCTCCAGCTAAAAAATGCTACCTCTTTGGTACCCAGCTAGCTGTGAGGAGCACCCAGAGCTGCTCAGGTGTCTCAGACGGTGCGATGGCATCTCTCCCCACAATCGTGAGTGTTTCTAGTATGGCTGACAAAGTGATCAGCGAGAGCAATGCTGTCAGGGCGAGTTTACACCTGTAAACTGACTCTGAATCCCCCGAGCCATGCTATCAAATCTCAGGCTCTTTATTCGGTAGGCTCCCAAGGCTGACATCTGACTTTTCAAGGGGTCTTGGGTGGCTGGAGCTCATTCCCTTGTTCTTTGTTTGCAAGCAGGGGTCTACAATAATGGCTACCCTGGTACCATCTTAAGATAAATTCTGAACATCCATCCCGCTAACTCCAGCACTCCAGTCAACCCTGAGCATAGGGCACTTCCTGCATGCTTCTATGCTTTGTATCTGAAATACTCCTTAAAGGCAGGTGCTACAGGCATGGCTAAAGGCAATGTCACCTTAAGGAAGGGAGGCCATGGGGGACATGCTGTGAAAGGCTATCGGGGCCCAGGGTCCTTCTTCTCCTGCTCTTACCCCAGCCACTGTGCGGGGAGCAGCTCTGTTCTGTCACAAGCTCTCCACCAAGAGGTTCTGCCTTGCCACAGGTCCAAAGAGCAGAGCTGAGCTGTCATGGACTGAAACCTCCAAAGCATGAAGCAGAACGGACCTAACCTCTTTTTACGCTGACTACTCACACAGCCTCGCTGGAGCTAGGAAGACTAGCAACTGCGGTCACCACGCAACAGAAACACCCGTGCACAACACCATCCATTCCCAGACTTCTGAGTGCTGGCTCCTCTGTCAAAATGTCCTTCCTCCCTAACCGCCTCCTCCTCAACCTACTACACCCACCACCCGAAGGGCGTTCCTTTCTTCTGTGTGTCGGGATACATGGCTAGTAGACAGACTCTGAGACTTAACTCATGTCTTAGCCTCTCTTCTGGCCTCACCTTGGGATTCACAAAGACCCATAACATAGCAGGTACTCAGTCTGTATCCGTAGATTAAATAAGCTCTCCCAGGCCTGGATTTTAATCATAAACCTCTGACTAGAGTTTTAGGAAGCTCCTGCTAGAGTTTCAAGCAGCAAGCAACAGACACTGAGATCTGTGCAGATTCCATTGCTGGTGCCAAAAGCTAAATGCTGGACATTATTTATTCTGCTTCTAGTTACATGTTCATACTCAACTCTTTTCCTAATACAGTGTCAGGTGGCAAATTTTTGCGGAAACTTACTACTCAAATACCAAGGAAATCTCTGATGGTGTGGAGAAAGACGGGCTGAGGGGCCAGCCCCACTTCACCCAGGCCCTGGCCCTCATCCCCCCCCCCCCAGTATCCGAGGACCGTCTGGCAGTGGGAACTTGTGCATTCAGCTGAAGGGAATGTGCAGATGACAGTACGGGCTTTTGAGGGGCTTTTTAACCCAAGCAAGGAGCTTACATATTTATGAGCTGAAAGCTCAGATTTGTGGATTTGTGCAATTCCTCAATTTTCCTCTAGAGCACTCCGAGGCAAAGAGAGGCCTCTTAGTTCATCAGCCTACCCCACACCTCCAGCCCTGCGCTGGACACGGCCGCGGACGACGCATGGAGACACCCAGCCAAAAGAAAGGGAAAGATGATCGAGGCAGACTCCTGGGCTGAACCCCGGGGGACAGTAGCCCACAGGGCGCTCCCTCCCCCAGGAACCACAGCACTGAGGACCTGCCCAGACATCACAAGACTCAAATACGTATCCCTGCGTGGCCTGGCCACGCTCACATATGCACACGCTGCGTGGTATCTTCTAACCATTAGAACTGTCAGTTAATTCCTCCTTTGTTTCTGCCAAGAACATTTCCTACAGGAAATGTTTCATCATGAGCCAGAGCTCATGCACAGCTGCAGAAAACTCAACAAGGAGGAAGAGGAAGAAAGAAGAAAAGAAGAGGAAGAGGAGGAAGGGGGATGGGGAAGGAGAAGGGGGGAGGAGTGAGACCAGACCTGGCCTCTGAGGCCAGCTCAGAGAAGAAAGAAGCATCCAGAGTCATTCTCCTCGGGCGCCAGTCGTCCCACAGGGAGAGAAAAACCGGGCAGGAGACACTACGGAATCCACATGCTCCTCCAGAGTTTGAGATGCAGCAGGGACCAGGGCTCAGGCTGGAACCCAGACCCGGGGCTTGCTCCTCCCTGGACCCACTGCCCCCCTGAAGCCAGCAAGGTGTTTGGATGTGCTGGGTCTCCTCTTTTTGACCTCTTCTTTTAGGACCCCGTTTTCCTTCTCCACTCCTGAGGGGCCTCTGTGATCACCCCCCCCAACTTGAGTAAAGTGAAGCTCAGAGCCCCCTGCCCCCGTCCCAGGGGCCCTAGGCTCCCGGCCTTATCTCCGGCTTTGGAATGCAGGGGTCTGTTGCTCTGGAGATTCAGGCATCTGCAATCCTGGCCCCGCCACCTGCCCCGCTTCCATGACAAAGAGCCGGTCCAGTGCACGGGCAGCGCAGAGAAGGCCGCTTTGTCTTTCTAGAAAGGGTGACCCTTGGTATCTGAGACATCGACAACACTGGCAGGAGAAAGGCACTGTCCTCACACCAACTTAAAACCGCAGCCAGCTCGCCTGCACTCTGCCATGGAAGCCATTCACACTCCTCATATCACCTGCCAGCCCCCACTCAAGACTGGGGGCCGGGGTGCCCACGCGCCCCTTCGGTTCGTGCAGCCATCGAGCGGCCCTGGGCTGGACCCGGAAGGCAGAGTGCAGGCCAGGTGTGCTCCTCAGCCACGGTTCAGGGAGAGAGGAGCAGGGCGGTGGGAACCCTGGAAATGGGGCTGTGAGAGAAGATTAGGGTGCTGGGGCCCATCCTGGAGGGGAGGCGGGACCCAGCCACAGCCTCTTGACTCTCACGTTGCGGGCCTGAGATGCGTGGTGTTGGCTGCTCGTCATCACGCCAAAGCAAGCATGGACTGGATCTCTCAAACCTTTTCTCTATACATCCATCCTCTCAGCCATTTGTTATCAAGACAGAGAGCTGACGATCACATGAAGGGAGTGGGAGACTAAGGCGGCTAATGACTGGCTGGCCGGTGCTCCCCCGTCGGCGGTGCTGGGGCCGGCTGGGCTGGGCTGGGCTGGCATCGTGGCGCTCCCCGGCACCCCTGGTCCACGCGAGATGCCTCTTCCCCCACTCCGAGGGCCAGGCAACCCCTTCTCCAAATGGATTTTCTTACAACTCTAATTATAAGAGTTCCTGTTCTTAAGTGTTCTGACTGAACCAATGAAATGCCTGTCTATTGTGCACAAGCACAGTGTTTACAAGGATCCCACAGTGAGGGATGTCTGCGCGTAGGTCAGGTGTTAGTGGACGCCTGACACGGGCTCCTTAGCCTTTGAGGCGTGCTGTGCACTGTCACGACACTGGAGGGAAAGAGCTGGCAAGTGTGAACAAGGCCGATCAGCTGAGGCGCACGTGGGGTCAGAGGGAAACAAGCTCTTCCGGGGAACATGCTTTGGGAGAGAGGCGGGAGGCCTCCTTGCTCGGAAAGAGGCCAGTGAGAGAAGCTGCCATGCGCAGGCTGGCGCTGCCCAGCGGCCGCAAGGGCCGGTGACTGTGGGCATCAGACGCAAACAAGCTCCGTCCGGTCTCGCTTTCGGATTTATTGTGATCATCAGGAATTATCGGCGGAGACTTTCTGGGCCCAGCACAGAACTTTGGAATTCCTCTGAGACACACTCTCCCCGCACCGCCCCCCATCTTGACTCTAGTATTTTCTTTTAATTGCTCAGCAGTTTTCACGATGCCAATCGGCTGGCCCTCAGACCAGCGGCGGGAACCAGCGTATCCAGCCCATTTGCTCATTCTCCACTACCACATGCCTTCTGCCACCCTCGGCAGCTCATTTTTACATTTTAACAGGACATGGAGATGCCAGGGGATGGACGGTTTGCCAGGGTGGCTTGAGACCTGGCAGATTGCTTCTTGCTGCTTTTTCTATTTCTGGAAAACCTGCTCTCTTTTGCTCAAAAAAACAAACAAAAAAACCCTCTCCCTGTGCACCAGGAAGGCTGCAATTGCTCCCCGCCTTTGTGGGGACAAATACAAGCACAGGAGCTGGATGTGGGTTAGGCAGTGTTTCCCTTGCTAATATTTTCCCTTTTCCCTGCATGCTTTGCGTTGGGTTTCCCCTCCCCTCCCAATCTTTCAGATGCCAGAGCCCAGCAGAGTTCATAGAAACAAGAAACCACAGCAAGACAGCACCAGAGAGCAAGCATTCCCCGGTGATCCAGCCACTCAGTGTGTGGAGGCCTCGGCTCACGTGATGCTAGCAACATGTGTTTTCTGTCTCAGGCCACTTTGATAACAAAGGACGTATTTTAAAAGGCGTGGCCCTGGAGTGAGACCTGTTTGGAGACTCCGTTTGGCTTTGGGCTGATCCACTCAGGTGTTCGGGATCGCCTCCGATGAAGTTACATGCCAATCAATAAAGTTAGGAACTCTTCAGGCAGGCTGGTAAGAAATGATCTCATTCTCCTGATAAAACAACTGATTTAATATTCAGCAATCAACTGAGCTCATTCAGTTCAAACTTGGCATTTGTACATGCTGCATTAGAACACTGCCTGCATATAGGGCTGGGCAGGGCGCGTCCAGCTGGAATCTTCAGAAGGTCTTTCATGAATTTCCAAGACTCAGAGGAAGGGGTTGGGGTGGGGGCAGGAGACCAGCCTGGGGCTAAAATGGAAGACCATTCATGAGAAGACTTCTTCCAAATCTAAGCACATTAAACAAGCCAGGATTAGCCGTGTGGACACTATTGTAAATTCTGGAGCCAGGATCAGCTGTGTGGACGCGATTATAGATTCTAGAGGGATAAGCTGCACTGGCTATTTAAAAAATGAACAAACTATCTAAAGTCTATTTTAGTGCCTTCAACTGATTTATGATCCCAGCAGTCCCCTTGAATATTGTATTTTTTAATTAAGAAAGCTTAAAATTATGCTTTCTGCACATTAACCTCTTCAACTTATTGTCAAACAAAAGGCAAATTACATTTAAAATGTTTCAGGTTCGGATCTGTTGGATGGTTGCTCCTTTCTCCTAGGAGATAAGCCAACTTTGGCCTCAGGCCCCTCCTGAGCATTCGGGAGCCCAAGTGTTTCTACCCAGCCCTGGCTGTGCCAGGCCGGAGCTGGCTTCCGCTCACTCGCACCTCACAGGGCAGCAAGCTGGACTCTGTGGTCTAGAGCAGGGAGCTGTGCTCCCCAAGAGAGGCCGGGAGGCACCTTAGCTAAAAACATACCAATCTCACATTTCCTCAGACAGACAGAACCTGTACTAACAGCCACCTGCTAACTTGCTTCCATGACTTGGCAAACAGAGTACATTTCAATTCCATCTTTCTGTGCTAAAGCGAGTCAGTGTCAGATATTTTAGCAACTCAGCATAAGCCTTGTTTATAGCAATGACTGTCCGTTTAAAAGCATGGTTCATTTATTTCCCATGACTCGCAGTCTCCAAAAGGGATGTTTGGAGATTCTATAGCAGTAGTTTAAGTCTCTCTCTGATAGAGCTGTGGGTATCCTGCAAATCAATTACACAAGAAGAAAATGTCTGTAACCTGGATCCTCCTAACTTCTCTGTAATACTTTAGACATTTTACCTTCAGTTTTCTCAAAAGGAAATTCAATGGAAAAGTTAAAGTAAAAAAAAAAAAAAGTAAGACAGACCATGTAACTGCAGAAACATAACTGTGTTACTTACACGGCTTTCCAATCCATCATCATTGATAAATCATGGCTAAAGACCCAAGTACAGAGCCCATTTCTTCATGTCTGCTAATAAATAGCTTGTCTCCAATGTCTTGTGCAGACCTGGGGCCATCTCAGGAGGAAGCAATGAAGTGCGGAAGCGCAGGAGAGACCGGACAAGTCTGAAATCCATGGGGGTCTGGGAACTCCCAGAGCAGAGACTGCGAAGCATCCCTGAGACTCCAGCCTCTGGCTAAGGCATGCTCGCCGTGTTTCTGGGCTTCCAGCCGCCCTGGCGGCACAGGCCAGCCCCAGCTCTGACATGGCAATGCCTCCAGGGACCCGGCAGGGATGGGACGCCAGGAGCTGGTGGGATTCGGCCAATGCGCACAGGCATGCTTCTCAGGGGAAGCTGCACCAGCCCTCTCCTCTGCTATCTGCTGTCTCCTAGAGCCAGCCAGCCAGGGAGGGGCAGAGCAGACAGGCAGGCAGGCAGGCAGGCAGGGAGGGGGGATAGGGGAGGGAGAGAGGGAGAGAGGGAGGGGAGGGAGGAGAGGAGAGAGAGAGAGAGAACGAGAGAGAACACTTTGCTAAAAAGCCAGCAGAGAAACACTTGCTACAACTCCATTAACCCACAGTAGCTCAGGAATTTTCTAAGTGCAGCGGCTGCAAAGCAGATTCAAAACCAAGCGGGTCCAGTCTTTAATTATACATCCATGTGCACACCAACTCATGTATGCACACACAAAGCCAGCAGACCCGAGGCTTCCCGCGAGTGTGACCCCCAGAGCAAGCCGTGCAGATGAGCGGGCGCAGGCGCCCCCGCGAGTCTGTCTCTGCGTGGCATGGCCATGCTCACCTGTGCTCACACACTCTGCCTGCGCAAGTGCAGACCGCACGGCTGCCCTGCCACCTTGGTCTCTGGATGGAGACCCCATCTTCTTTTCCTGTGCTTCAGGACCAGAGCCAAGGAGTGAGGTGTGGCTCTGGGTTCTCAGCTTTGTGGGTCCTCCGCAGCATCGGGGTGTGGCTGACCAGGGAGCTCCATCAACCCACAAGGCCTGGAACATGCCCTGGAGAGCGCGGAGCCTGCCCAAGGCAGGACACGGCCTGTGCTAGGCACCAGGGCCCGGGGCGGCCCAGGCCACCACCCATGAACCACTCCCAGGGGGTCCGCAAGTCTCCTCCCTCTGCTCCAGGAATTCCCGCCGGTCTTCTCCATGCTGGGCCTGGGCACCTGCCATAGATATCTGCCAAGAATTGTTGGTTTGTGTGCGTGTGCACACGCGTGCACATGCCATTACTGAAGCTCAAACTCAAAACCTGGGTGCTGTCTCTGAGGTTTTCCTCACAAGGCTCTGTCTCTTGAACTACAGCTCTGCTCCTGGCTTTTTGGTGGTTAATTGGGAGATAAAGAGTCCCACAGACTTTCCTGTCCAGGCTGGCTTTGAATGGTGAGCCTCAGAATTCAGCCTCCTAAGTAGCTGAGATTACAGGCATGAGCCACCAGCGCCCAGCTCATTGTGTTCAGTTCTAACCGGAATGGTGGTGACTGACTGAGCTGCTGGGGCCTTGTGTCCTGTCAGATGACTCATTCCTTCTACAGTGTTGAGTGATCAACAACCTGAATGGAGAAAGACCTAGTGAGACATATGTGGGAAGACCGTGTATGAAGGTGATAGAAACAAGATCAAACTGAGGACAAAGGTCAGGGTGGTGAACGGGGACCCCAGGAAGGAAGACAAGGCAACAAAATGAAGCAGTGACAAGCAATGGCTCCTCCAGGCTTCTTCGGCTCCCAGCAGCACACCTCCCAGGCTGCACCGCGTGAAAGCCTTGGTCCTCAGCTTGGTGCTACTGGCAGCTGTAGGAACTCGAGGTGGGGCCCAGAGGGAGCAGCCTGGGACCCAGGCCTTCGCTCCTTCTCTCCCTCACCTGACCAGACAGCAACTGGACCTCCCGCCATGACTATTGTCCCAACACTGGCCCAAAGAACAGGGCCAGTCTCAACCATGGACTAGAACCTCTAGAGCTAGGAATCAACATAAACCTTTCCTCTTTGTAAGTTGATCGGTCTCTAGTATCTGTCATAGTAAGAGAGCACTAACACATTTTGCTGCTTCTTCTGTAGTCAGACCATCCTTCCAACCCCAGTGGAGGTAACCAACATGCCTAACTTCTCCTATTTGTGTTTCTCATTTCAGGCACCATTAGGTATCACAGCTACTTATGGGCTCATCGCCCTATTGCGTGTTTAGGGAAGATGAACTATTTATCTAGAGCAAAGGATCTCTCAATCATCACGAGATGTCCCAAATTCTGCATACAAGGAGGCCCTCAATGAGCATTAATTAAATAGTTAAACACAAGAGAATTCATTCACCTGGGTGGTTGGTTATGAAGATATTTGCTCTGTCATTAGACTTTGAACTGGGTATCAATTCACATTCCACAGACTACTTGGCATGCATAATACAGAGAACATTTTAGGTACATTCTAACATCTGAGACTTGATAGGGAGTTATGACTTAGGGAATGAAGAACAGAAGTCACAAACTGCTGATCCACAAAGGAGGTTAGCAGAACAAAAAGCAAAGACCAATGTGAGGTCTTGTACATTGCCACGCACAGGTGTGTCTTGGTTCCTCCTGGTGACACACTTGCAAGCAATGGTGGTGGGGTAATGGCCTTACGGCAGCCTCGTGGGGCATCATCCCGCTCCGGGAAGCGCTCCTTATCAGCTGTCTCCACACAAGCTCCTCTGGTGATGCCCATGTGTCAGGGCAAAGGAAACAGACTCTTCTTCCCTCACCAAAACACTGGGCAATTGGTTTTATGTCCAGGTGTCACAGGCCTCTAATCTAGTGGAACTCGGAAGCCATGGAATCCTGGGGTGTCCTGGGGTGGGGAGTCAGGGTCCCCTGCACCCCCCTTCCACTCAGAGTAGCTCAACTTCTATCTCTTTTAGATGTGGAAGACCTTATAGGATTTCATTTGAGAGTGGAGCTGTGCAGTTATTCTTTTTTATTTTGTAAAGTACTAGTTCTGCTGACCCAAATGGCCACTTCTCATTGTAATATCCTCTGGTGCTAAAAAAAAAAAAAAAAAGTGGAATAGCAACCTGGTCCCTATACACAGAAAAGAGAGCAAGAGTTTGTAGTTACCTCCTTATAGGAAGATAGGGTTTTTGGTAATGGTTAAAAAGAAAATACAAGCAATTAAAACTCTAGTGACACATTTTATATAAATATATATGTATGTATGTATGTGCATATGTATGTGTCGCTGGGCACTGGTGGCTCAAGCCTGTAATCCTAGCTACTCAGGATGAGAGCTGAGGATCATAACTTGAAGCCAATCATGCAAGAACGTCTGTGGGACAGGGAGTGGAGCTGTGGCTCAAGTGATAGAGCAAAAAAGTTCAGGGTGTTGGGTGCCAGTGGCTCATGCCTATAATCCTAGCGACTCAGGAGACTGAGATCTGAGGATTGTGGTTTGAAGCCAGCCAGGGCAGCAAAGTTCCCATGAAAGTTTTATCTCCAATTAACCACTCAAAAACCAGAAAGTGGAACTGTGGCTCAAAGTGGTAGAGTACTAACCTTGAGCAAAATAACTCAGGGTCAGCACCCAAGCCATGAGTTCAAGCCTGGGACGGGCACCAAACAGATAATTTACATGCGAGGAAAAAGTCTAATGGTCATATGATAGTTAAAATAATGAAAACTTCAAAAGAATCATAGCTAAATTGACTGTGGAATTTCCTTATGGGAAATACAAAAAGTACAGAAATCCTTGATCATTTAAAAACACCAAAATTGAAAGGAATCATGTGCTTTCTGAAAAAGGCAATCTATTTGCCTTCACTCATGTGCTGGGTGACACACAATTCCTATCAGTGTGTGTACTTGACAACTATTTTCTAAATCCTTGTTACTCAGAAAAGGGATTCAGTTGGGAGGATTCAAGGTACCTATAATATATATTTATGAGTAGTAATACTCAAGCCTTGTCTACAATTCTGCCTATCTACATTACTTCAGTGGTCCAGATGTGTAAATCCCAAGTTACTAGTGAGAAAAACTAGACTTTTCTCACTAACTGGACAGCTGCCATTTTAACTGAAAAACTGGGGAAGGGCGAGGGAGACAGGGAGAGAGAAAAGGAAGGAGGGGGAGGGAGGCAGGGGTAAAGGATATGGAAAGCTACAGGGAAGGAAGTGGGGAAGGGTAGGGAAAAAGCCGTTGGGATGGAGTCACATGCTCTCAGAAAAGACAGCATGAACAAGGACAGGCTGTGAAGCTCCCCA
This sequence comes from Dipodomys spectabilis, assembly GCF_019054845.1. Lineage (NCBI taxonomy): Eukaryota > Metazoa > Chordata > Mammalia > Rodentia > Heteromyidae > Dipodomys > Dipodomys spectabilis. The sequence continues at coordinate 6,446,942 of NW_024870965.1, read as the reverse complement.
GACAAGACAGGGATCAGGGTGTCCTGTGCCTGTGACCTCTGCCCTGCTACTGGCCCGGACCTCGCCTCCCTGCTTCCCCGACAGTCCAGAGCACCTGGAAGTTGGTGTTTTATGGAGAGGTCTCTAAGGACATGTGACCAGGGCCAGGCCATGGTCACTACCTTTCCTTGGAAAGCCCCTGAGCTGACTGTAACCCCTGGCCCTGATCCCAGAGGATGGAGCCCGATCTTCAGCAGAGAGCGGAGGTCACATCTCCTACCAAGGTCGGGGCTGGGTCACGTGATGAATCCTCAGAAGCATGAGGCTGGACTTGGAGCAGTTACCAGGACTCCACAGAAGAGCCGAGCCAGGCCAGGCCAGGCAGCCTCCCAGAGAACACCTGGGGTCAAACGCCCCGTTCCGGCTCCAAAGCCCCTGGTCTGCCAGGACTTTAGACGGCGCCTTCACATCAGCACCTGCAGATTCAGCGCTGAGACGCCCTTGATCGTCAGCCGAGGGGACTTAAGAGGGTTTGGGGTTTTTATTCCTTTCAAAAGAACTGAGGGAATCTCTCCCTACAGTGCATTTGAGAACAGACCTCTTTTGTCGGAAACAGAACATCAAACATTTTTTTTTAAGCTAAAAGGTCAAATACCTCTCATACTGTATGTGGGAAAGGAAGCACTTTCAAGAATGGAAATGCTAAATTTGGAACATGCTAATATCCTAGAAGCTTCTCAATATGGCTGGACACCCGCAGGAAATATGCAGATCTTGGCACAGCATATACAACTACCACATGTTTTTGATTCTTATTTTGACTCAAACACATATGAAGTCTATATGTTAATTAGATCAGCTGATGAGGTAACATGACACACACAAATCTAGATGCAATTTTCAAAAGAAAAATCTGGAACATGTACAATTTCCTAAAAAAGACTTTGCAATACGGTTCTTGTCCAATTAATACACTATTCACATATTTTCAATATGTTAACTAATTTTTTTCAATATGTTAACTAATTTTCCAGTTAACATATATTAACCACGTTTTCAGGGAGAGGACTCAAGAGAGGGAGGAGGTGCGCTGTGGGATTTCTTAATCCAAATCCATTTCACTTTTCTTTCCTTGTCTATAGCCATTTCTTTTCCTATTTAGTTAATATCTATAGTCATCACTATCATTTTAACTTACCCATTCATGAGTTAAACTGGAACAAGGAAAACCTAGTTTTGATTTTCACTGAACTTTCAACCTAGTATAAACCAGTTGTGTGTTCTCTAGTTTAATTACTGAGTCTTCTCTCTCTTTTTTGGGGGGAGGGAGGTGCTCTGAGGCTTGCACTCATGGCCTGGGCACTCTCCCTGAGCTCTTATGCTCAAGGATGGCACTCTACCACTTCTGCCACAATTCCACATCCAGCTTCTTTGATGGACGATTGAACATGAGTGTCACAGGCTTTCCAGTTCGCTCAGGCTGGGTTCTAACCACAGCCTCAGATCTCAGCATCCTGAGTAGCTAGGATTTCAGGCGTTAGTCAAGAGCTCCTAGCTTGCTGGCCTTCTTTGTTTTTTTTTTTTTTGTTGTTGTTTGTTTGTTTTTTTAAACATCAAATCCCCTGACTTCAACTCAGTCTTAAAAAGATGTTAGTATATTTTGTCAGTCATGGTGGTGCATGCAAATCCCAGCTACTCAGGATATGGAGGCTGGAGGACAGCCAGGCAAACCTGTGAGACCCTCTCTGGAATCAAGTGAGGTGTAAAAGGCCTAGGGACATAGGCAGCGGAAGGCTTGTCAAACACAAGACCCCAGGTTCGATCCCCAGTTCCACAAAAAAAAAAAAATTAAAAACATGAAGGTATGTTTGTCTAAATCTTTCAAATTCTTCAATCTCTAATTGGAAGAAATCATGACAATTGACCTTTCCTATCAAGTAGTTGTGAAATAGTAGCTAATGCTCCTTTTGTGTGTGGGAGGTGTGTGCTCTCTACCGCTGAGCTACATCCTCAGCTAACGGTACTCTTTCTTTTTGTTTAAATTTATTTTCTGTGGACCAACAGTTTCCATGGAGACTCTTTATGCCGCCCCTTATATACAGGCTCAATGTACTATAAACTTACTTGCCCTCCATCTTTCTTTCCCCCCTCCCGCTTCTCCCTATCCTCTTACATAGTCCCTTAGTTAGAATGATGTTCTCTGTGTATGTATGTACATATGTGGATGTCTGGATGTATGTATATGTATGTAACAATGTTCCTTTCTTATTACAATCTATCAATGATGGCCCTAGTTGGAAGGATCTAGTCATCTGTCTACTGCAATGCTGCATCTGGTACTTGTCCCCTCTGAAGCATACAATGTCCTGGTTGGTCTACACTCGGCCTTGTCCATGACTGAGTCTGGAGTATTGGTATAGCTGCCGCTGGGATCCTGTGGACGTGTGGCAGTGCAGTCAGGACCAGAATATCAGGCCTCGTAGTGCATGCGCCATGATGCCATTACCATTGTCGGGTTCTAAAGACAGAAGTGTCACAGAGCCAAATGTAGCAAAAGGCTCACCAGCCCTCCATCTGTGTGTTGATGAAGAGCTAGAATTACTCCAGACTGACAAATGCCTCTAAATATATGTCCAGTCCTAGCAAAAATGCTACTGTTTCTACTTCAGGTCACAGAGCTTAATTTTGATATGAAATCTTACTACTAGCCTTACTGGCAATTATCTTCCCTTATAAAATATGTTCTGTGCTGCTTCTGCAGGGCAAATGACATAGCTAGCAAGATCAATAGAAAGCCCACGGATTGGGAGAAGATCTTTACTAGCCATACAACGGACAAGGGTCTCATATCTAAAATATACTTGGAACTCAAAAAATTAAACCCCCCAACAACAAATCCTCAAAGAAACAACTGCCCAATAAATAAGTGGGCGAAAGACTTAAAGAGAAACTTCTCTGAAGAAGAAAGAAGGATGGCCAATAGACACATGAAAAAATGTACAACATCCCTAGCCATAAAAGATATGCAAAGCAAAACAACATTGAGATATCACCTCACTCCAGTTAGAACGGCAAAAATCAAGAACTCTAACAACAACAGATGCTGGAGGGGATGTGGGCAGAAAGGAACCTTACTTCATTGTTGGTGGGAATGTAAACTTGTTCAACCACTTTGGAAAGCAGTATGGAGGTTCCTCAAAAGACTACACATAGAACTCCCCTATGACCCAGCAATCCCACTTTTGGGCATTTACCCAAATGTTTACAAACAAGACCACACTAAAGCTACCAGCACAACTATGTTTATTGCAGCATTATTTACCATAGCTAAGAAATGGAACCAACCCAGATGCCCCTCAGTAGATGAATGGATCAAGAAAATGTGGTATATATACACAATGGAATTCTATGCCTCCATCAGAAAGAATAACATTTCCCCATTTGTTAGGAAAATGGAAAGGCTTGGAAAAAATTATATTAAGTGAAGTAAGCCAGGCCCAAAGAAACATAGGTCCCATGGTTTCCCTTATATGCAATATCTAGTATATGTATGAGTCAAGCGGAAAAGGTCAGATAATATGATGTTAGGAAAACGATCCCTTAAATATGTATTTTAATGTTTTTTTTTCTTTCATGCATGTGTTTCTAACTCATTTATAAGATTATTTCTTTGTTGCTTTGTATGTCCCTCCCCCACAGTGTAACCCCCGCTTTCACTATATTTGATGTCAGTATAACTTGTGGAGGAGATGGGGACAAACAAGTCGTTTAAGGATTCAGGTGGACCTGTTGCAACAATGAGAAGTACAAAATGTCATGTCAAAAACGAGCTTTACAATGTCGGTGTGGGGGTGGGAGGGGGGGGAAGGATTGGGTGGGGGGGAGGGGGGAGGCTGGGAAGGGAGGTGAAGGGTAAACAAAGGAGGAGGCTGCAATGCTTGGTAAGAAATGTATGCATTATCCTGCCCATGTAATTGTAACCCCTCTGTACAGTATGTTCTCAAATAAAATAAAATTAAATTAAAAAAAAAAAGAAAATAAATAAATAAATAAATAAAATATGTTCTGTGGCCAAATTCTGGTGAATCACACCTGTAATCCTAACTACTCAGGAGGCTGAGATCTGAGGATCATCATTCAAAGCTAGTCAGCCCAGGTAAGCAAGCTAGCAAGATTCTTATCTCCAACTAATCACCAAAAAAAATCACTTGAGCTGTGGCTCAAGTGGTAGAGCACCAGCCTTGAGCAAAAAAAGTTCAAGGACAGTGCCTAGGCCCTGAGCTCAAGGCCCACGACTGGCACCAATATATGCACGTGTGCACACACATACACACAACTCTATGGATCACAGCTAATTTCCAGGGTACCTCTACACACATCTGTCTGCAAAATTAAGATTATGAACCCTTTTACAAAAGGCAAGAAGACATTGCTAGGTATATATGATGTTCTCCTTGGTTCTATGATGTCATATAACAATTGGCTGAGAACTCCAACCCCAGTATCAAACTCACCCAGCTCCAAATCTCATGGGCTGAAAAAGATCACAATACATATATAAATAGCAGGTGACACAGAACCATCTCCAGTAGTTCCACATACCCATTTATTGACTCCTCATCACAACTCTATACTGCATATACCATTGGTATCCTTATTCTTTAAGGACGTTAAAACATACAGCTGCTACCCAGGTCACACTGCAAGTGTCAATGCCAAGCATCACTTCCAGAGTCCCCTGTCCCGAAGCTTCTTGGTGAATGGCAGAGGCCTCTGTGCCATGGGGGAGGGGTGGCCCTGGCACCACGGGGCTCCAGGTGCACGTGAATAAAGCAAGGCAGAGGGCGGCATCGTCATGCATGTCTACTCAGGCGTGGTAATGAGGACGTAAGGGACACAGCCCCATCTGCCGTTCTGTGCCTCCCTGCGGCTGGCCACCTCTCTTGGTCACACCAGGAATATGTGGGGGCCTCCCGCCTCGCTGGTCCTGGGGAGGTGGGTCCTTCCACCCCTCTGGGCTCAGGCTGCATGGGAGCAGCATTTGAGGCTACAACAGCATGCTGTCGCTCATACTAAGGACGTGAATTTCACCTGGAACCTCATGCCGACTCTTGTATCAGACACAAATCAATTCGTTTGTCACATTCGCACTCTGCATCTCCTCATCCTGAGCCCCTGCCCGGCTCCCCGGGATTCCTCCTCTACCCCCACGCGGGTTCTCAAGCTGGCCTAGAGCCAGCCTTGCCCTGACAATGCCGAGAGCTGTGTGGGCCCTCCCGTCTCCTTCTGAGGGCCTGGAAAGAACCCTAAGTCTGCGTCTGACAAGCTACTGGCAACAGTAGACGCGGCGCTTGCCAAGCTGCTTCAGGCATCTCCTTGGCGGGAAGGACACCAGGGGTTATTAATATGTTACCTACAACAAACCCCATTTCCAGCCTATTGTTCGGGTGGTAGAGCGCCACCGGCATTGTGCTTCGCACATTCCTGGTTTTTGTTTTTTCCAACTAGGAAAACCTAGAATATGTGTTCAAGGATTTCTGTTTTATTTTGGTTTGTTTTCTATCCGGGGAAACTTAAATGGTGTGTGAAGTTCTCAAATATAAATAAATATGTATTTATTGTGAGACACACTTGTTGCAAAGGAGATATATTTAGCAATCAGGATGTGGGCTAGATGACCATTATCATTGCTTGTGATGAGAGTCAGTGTGTAAAGCTGCAGAATGGGATAAATGTCACCCCCAGGGCTTAGCCCGTGGAGTTCCCAGCAACGAGGTCACTGCCAAGGCAAAATGCCTACCTTCTCAGCTCCCCAAGGAAGGCTAAACTTTTTCATGCCTAAGAATTTCAGACTGAAGGAATCCCTTGGAAGGCTCCAGATGCCTTCCAGAACAGACGTCTAGGTAACAGTTCTAGAAATCCCGTGTTTGCAGCAAGACTTGAGGCTGTCCAGCTTCCAAAAGTGGAGGGAGTTCCATGATTCAAACACAGAGCGCACTGGGGAGTCTGAGAGGCGCTCACCCAGCCAGGCTCAGTCCAACGCCCCAGGGAAGTATTGCTTCCCAGGAAGAAGACCTGGTAAGCAGTCCCCGCCTCAGGGCTGCACCCTCACAGCTTGCCCTCTACCAGGCTTGACCTCTGCTCTGAAGACCACAGCAAAACCCCACCCAGCCAAGCAAAACCAGTCCTCGGCTGGTTCACATCTCTGCAGCCTTAGAATCACAGGGCTCCCCGAGAGCCATGGGTGAGGGCTGAGAAACCAGTTCTTTCCAAAGCAACACCACCATCCTCACCTCCCAGGCCCTCACGCTACCCAAGGCCCGGGAATCTGTGAGTGGAGCTCGTTGGCACTGAGCTGTACTACAACCACAGTTACCCGCTCACCTGTGAGCTAGGGCTCTGAGCAGGTGGCCCCTAGGAACTTCACCAAGTTTACCTGACCCGGAAAAATAATGTCCATACAGAAAGTGGCATCACAAGTTAGTATGAACTAGTAACACTATCTGGCTTTGCTTCTAGACTCATCCACAGTAGCTCTGGCTAAGTCACTTAGCAAATCTGGCTGGTTTATTTAACCTCTTCACATCTAATGATGTTGGATTCATTTTGATTGTTTATAATCTGACTGAGTCCAAAGGAGGAAAATCCCACAAGTGTGTGCACACGTGCGTGCATGCACACGCACACACTACTTTCATTCTTTTGCTGTCTTCATTCTCAACAGGGGTCACTGTCAAGGCACAGAGCTGACCTGAGCTGGGGGCCTCCACACACCTTTCTCTTCGAGCATAAGTAACAAGAGCTGCTCAGTAGCATTGAAATGAAAGAGATTTGATATGGATAAAAATAGGAACAAAGATGCAATCCGAGTGTTTCTTCAGTGGTCATACTAGTTCAGCAACCTACTGGCTGCCTCGTGAATGCAATAGAGTCTGCTTTAACACACACACACACACACACACGCATGTATGCACACACACACACGTGCACACAGACAACTCTTAAGATTCTCTTCCCTTCTGATCCCCACACACAAAATATTGCAACTCCGTGAACCCACAAAATAAATACAGGGAAGAATGAGGGAAGACTAGTCTTGCCCCTTCCCCTCCCCTCCCCTTCCCTTCCCTCCTCCTCCCTCCCCTCCCCTCCCTTCCCCTCCCTTCCCTTCCCTTCCTTCCCCACTTCCCCAGGGCAACTCAGATTCTGAACTGTGAAAACGTCAGCAGGTGGCAAGTGCCCTTTCCCCCAGCCCCCTGACAAGGGCGGCTAGTCAGTTATTGAAAGTCCCAGCTGAAAGAAAGTGAAATATTAATGGCTCTATTATTGAGAGGAAGAAAACTTGACCACCCAGACAAACTCAGCCTGTCCCTGCCTCGGGTGTAGGCTCGAAGATATTGTCCCTGTGCCTACACTCAGCCCCTGTCAGGGCCGCAATGGCCGAGCTCTCCCTCCCACCTCAGACCTTTTCTAGTGGTTGCCGTGGATAAGCAGAGTCTGCTAAGATTCACTCACTCCCTTCTCAGCATGTTCTTCCTTAACCCAGTTGCCTCCCAAGTGTAGATTTTCTTGTAGAGAAAGTGAAAATATTCCAGAAAGCCGAGAGAGATAACCTGCACAGCAAGGGCTGACTCTTCCAGCGTTCACTGCCACCAAGGTCTCTAATTCAGTACCTAGTTCCCCTGATGTCACCAAGTAGCAACCAAAATAACCTGGTGTCCTTCTATTACATTCACAGAACACAGACTTAAAAGCAAGGCAAGAATCCTCATTCAAGGTAAATGGGAATATACAACAATTCTAACCACATATCTCCTTCTAAATACAGAAAGCAAAATTAGACAGAAGGAGATGGAACGTAAGTGCACTCATCATCACATAATACACTTCTTTTGGGGCCTGGTAGGATAAGCATACAAAAAAATCAGGAAGCATAGAGAAGATCCGAGCAATATTGTCTGTTTTGTGTTTTCCATTCTCTAATAGTGCCTAGGATGAAACCAATGCCTGCTACATACACGTGGGCACAGCTACTGCCCTCAACAGCCACGCCTGACTTTCCTTACCCTTGCCTTAACAAACAGCAACTTCTGTGGTCCTCAATTAAAAGAGCATTGCTTATTATATGTAATTAGATTTTAGTTAAAAATACAATCTGACCATCATTACTTTTGAGTATCTAGTTGATTTCCACTTAATTAAATCATTATTAGATTTGGGGCTTGTGGCTATCATTTTAGAATTTTTTTTGTTAGCACACCTGTTTTCTTGTTTGAATTCTTTCAATTACAATATTTTTCTTTCTATTTTCCCTTCTGTGTGTTTTTTTTACTAGTGCTGTAGATGTGATACCATATGTTCCTGAACTTATTACAGTCTAGTGACAACTTTCTTTTTTTTTCTTTTTGCTTATGTGGTGCTGGGGAATCGCACCCAGGGCCTCATGCATGCAAAGCAAGCACTCTGCCACTGAGCCACCTTCCCAGCCCCTCTAGTGACAACTTTTAATATCTCCAGATTTACTATGACTTTGTAATACTTTATCCTCACTTAATTCTTCAACTTTTTGTATGATTTTGGTCATACAGTCAATACTACATAGATCTGAGGCCTCCACAAGACCTCAATTTGTTGTTTTATGTGACTAAAATTCAATCATATCTGCCCCTATCATTTTCAATGCTTTATTCAAAAGTTTTCAAAAATAAAGTTAGAATAATTGTTGGACACGTGTATATATTCATCTAGATTTTGCAATGGAAGTTTTTCATATTTTATCATGTATTTACATATCCTCTACTCTACCATTAATGTATTTCATGTTTTGACTGTATCTTAACTGAGCCAGACTTTTACTGTTTCTACCCATCGCCACTCCTTCCTGTATCGCTGGAACCCTTTTTTTCCCACCTGTAGAGAATTTTTTTAGTATTTCTTTTAGTATTCATCTACTTTTCAGTTTTCGTTTCCTTTAAAATGTCTTCATCTTACTTCAGCTCTTTAAAAACCGTCTCCAAATAGTTGTACTCCGGGGTTTCAATGTAACGCGTCCATTCACCGATACAGAGCATCTTGATCAATGTCACCCCTGCCATCCTTCTCCCTTGCTTCAGCCTTTGAAGAGTATTTTGTAAAACTTCAGGATGGCTACTCCATTCTTTTAATACAGCCCCACAGCCTTCCATTGTCTCCAGCATCCATGGTTTGTGTTGAGAAGCACCTTGTGGAAAACAGCCATTCCTTTTTCTCCTTGCCCTGCTGATTTTTCTCCTGGGTTTCTGATTTCAGCAGTTTCACTCCTGTGGGCAGCTAAGGCCTGCTCTCTAGACATCCTGGCGCATGCAGAACTTTCTAGGGTCATGTTTTGATGGCCTTATTACTTTCAGAGGATATTTTTTTTTCTGCTTTATCCCCTTTTCCCTGTCCTGGGACGTCACTTGCACGCTGCTACATGGAGGACCACACATCCATACTCCCACATCTCTGCGCTCTTTCCCGCATACACCGCCTTTCTCTTCTTCAGGCATCCATCCACCTATCTGTCCTCTACACTACTAATTCTTGAAGGGTCTTGTCCTCAATTCAATGCATTCTTAGGTCCATCTATTGAGCTCTTAATATCCATTATTTCACTTTTTAAGTATAGGAATTTCTAATTTATTTTTTATAGATTGCAGTTTCTGGTGAAATTCTTCATTGTGCCATCTATTATACTGAACATACTAAAAGACATTTTAAAAATCTGCCATAACTTGGTTAATTTGTTGATCCATTTTTCCTCTTGGGTCTATTTCCTGGTATGTCTGCTGGTTTCTATTGAAAATGAAATTACAAGTAATTTAGAGACTTCTGGTAATACCTCCCTTCAATAATGACTTGTCCAATCATCTGGTAGACAGCCTGCGGTGTGTAACCAGCTCCACCCAGTTGAGGCCTGGGCTTACTGGGTTGAGAAAGGTTGGTCGGCTTCAGGTCAGACCAACACACAGCCCTCCAAGACCCCCGCAGTTACATACCAGTGCCTCTTCTCCTTGGTAGACTTGGAATATGAATATTTCTTACTCGTGATTGGAATATTGAAAATTCTGCTTTTCAGTGGCTTTTTCAGTCTCTTGCTTTATAGAACTTAATTCTGAGCAAGTTCATCAAACTGGTAGATGATCCAGTTTACTGTTTTTTTCCTAAAGAGTAATTTTTTATTTCTTATTTTTATTGCTATTATAAAGGTGGTGTACAGAGGGGTTACAGTTTCATAAGTCAATAATGAATACATTTCTTTTTGGATGGTATCAGCCCTTCCCTCACTCTCTTCCCTGTTTTTCCCTCCCATCCCCACTCACAAGTTGTAGAGTTCATTTTTCACATAGTGTCCAGTGAGTACCACTGCTGCCTTTTCTCACCCTTGGCCCCTCCATTTCTGTTTCTCCCCTTACCCTCCCCCAAACAGATAAACAAAGAAAAAGAAAAAACAAACAAACACAGCAATGAAGAAGAAACTTCTTGCTTCCATTTCCAGCCCGGCTCCATCTGAAGTCTTCCTTCTCTACAGCATCTTGACTTCTCAAGATGGTAAAGTTGAAGGCACAGTTTTGCCTCTCAACCTCTGAAGCTGCTAACGGTCTGTGGCATGCTCAGCAGATGGCTTAAAAAAAATAGATGTTCTTGACCCTGTACCAGTCCCTTCTCGCTCAGATTTTCGCCTTGACAGTTCTCCAAGACACGCCTGGCTCCATAGGTGGCCAGACTTTCTATCAGCTGAAGTCAAACTCTCTTCTGATAGGTCAGTGCCCGTGCAAGTCCAAAGTATTATTGGGAAGACTTCATATTCAGAAAGTTACACTCCAAAGGCAATTCTTCCAGCTGCTTTGGCTGGCTTTATTACTGAACAACAAAGGAAGTGAAGTTAATTCAAGTAATAAGAGTTGAAACTGATTTCTCTTTGGTGAAAATGGTAATGCTCAAGAGATGTGGGTTGGCTGGAAATACTGAGAAATAATTCTTGCTCTTTTTTTTTTTTTGTCGGTCATGCAGCTTGAACTCTGGGCCTGGGTGCTGTCCCTCAGCTCTTCAGCTCAAGGCGAGGGCTCTACCACTTAAGCCACAATGCCACTTCCAGTTTTTTAGTGGTTAATTGGAGATAAGAGTTTCATGGGCTTTCTTGCCTGGTCTGGCTTTGAACTGCAGTCCTCAGATCTCAGCCTTCTGAGTAGTTAGGATGACAGGCGTGAGCCACCGGCTCCCGGCTTGCTCTTAAGAATTCAACAGACCTGAAGATCCTTAGAACAGGCTGGTGCACGCCTGAGACCTCTCCTTGCAGGAGCATGGGTTTTGGCATCTCTTCAGATGACTGTATGAATCATTCCATTAGCACATAATCACAGTGGCCTCTAGTATACCTATGTTTTCCTTTTTGATGGGACTTGAGATTGAACGCAGAACCTCACACTTGCTAGGCAGACACACTACCACTTGAGCCATATGTCCAGCCTTGTTTGCTTTGTTTTCCAGATGGGCTTATGCCAGCTTTGGCTGTGCCCAGACTCACAGGTAACTGGGATTATAGGTGTATGCCATCATGCCCAGCTCTCCAGTGTATCTCTTATGCAAGGTGTTACTGGAATCTGGAAAGCACATTGGATGTGGCTTTCCAGCAATGTCAGCTTGCTAATGCAAGGGTATATGCATAGAAGAACTTGGTCTGAGACTTATTTCCTCATAATACAACCTGGAGACAAGATTTTGTAAGAGGAAACCTGTAGCCCTGCCTCTGAACTATGGAAGGCTATGTATATCTACCAAAATAACAGCACATAACCAATCAGCATGGGTGAGTTAGAAAATGGGAATTCACATAATATGACTTACTTGGCCAATTTACCCATGTTCCCTTCTTAGCTGTGAATGCTCACAAAGAGGAATGAAGGCTACAGAAGGCTACTGAAGTGGTGGTGATGGGGACTCGCGACATGCAGTAAAACAAATTTCTTTCCTCACCCCACTGCAAGAAAGCTCATCATGCTGCGGCTACCCTGCCAAGCACGGTGAGTGGTAGAACGCCTGTCTAGACCACTAAAGCAGCATTTCTGACACTGGAACTGCATCTGGGGAAAAAGTTGACAGGTGTCAGCCCTTGTCTTTGGGGTGCCAGGGGAACAGCTCCCTGGAAGAGCTCAAAGACAGACAGTAAACTGCTGACGCTGCTTCCTAGTATCAAAAGCGCCTGGGCATAGAGAACCCTGGGACCCCCAAACTCAGAAACCGTCCAACTTGGGAGATTTTCTGCTTCATGTCTCAGTCAAGGAAACTGAGGTTAAGAGAAACATGGTGAAGCTAGTCAAGGCACCCAGAAAGCAAGCCCTTACCCTGAATTCAGTCGAATGGCCCAATTTTTAACTCATTTCCCTCAATGGCCGCTTAATTTATCTCCCCTAAAGATCATCGGAAGCCAGTGGCTCCACCTCAGGCCACGACCACATCCCCACCCCACCTCAGCATGCTCCCAGGACAAGCACAGGTTAGCCTGCGGTAACATCCAAGGTCACCTTCACTCTACCTGTGTCTGCTATCTTGGATTAAGTCCCAGGCAAAGAAAAGTTTATATTGGAGCAACAGGAACCAGCAACAGGCAATAATGTGGGCTGCTTTTGATTCTAAAATGTCAATACACCGTTGTTTTCTTTCCAGAAGATCAATATGAAAATACTGATGTTGGAAAGACAAAAGTACTTACACATTGGCTTTGACCTAAATTTTTCAGGTCCAAGATCTCTGGTTGGAATTCATTTCTTTCTTTGGATAATTCTGGCAGAGAATAAATACACTGTCTCAAAAGAGAGAGTAAACCAAATTAAATCTGTTCAGTGATTTCTCATGGGACAAAATCTAATCTAAGCAACAAAACTCTTCAGACCTGAAGAAGCAGGAATGTGCTTGATTTTTTTTCTGTAAAATCTGAAGAATTTTGAGGCTCTGACTTCCTTGATAACATTACAGATATTCAGAACTCCATTTGTTTGATCTGTTTTGGTTCCTCCAATTATAGTTGAATATTGTGTGTTTAATGTACTTAGAAAATCAGGAAATCACACAGAACTGGGGATTTTTGCTTGAAAGTTTTACCTATAGTAATAAATGCAACTGAAAAATATTCTCAAGTATTTTTCGTCACACATACCATCTTCCAAGATTTGATATTGAGAAGAAGAAAAACAAATTTGAAAGTAGTGTAATGAGCGTTGCTTTTAATTAGACACTAATATGAAACAGCCTACTTTCAAGTACCCCACTGATGGAGTAGAAGTCTAAACATGGGAACTGTAATAAAAATATGATCGACAGAAGCTAGACCGCATGAGGTCCAGAACCCTGATGTACTGATGAAAGTAATCCAATATAGGATGGAAAGTACTGGATCTGCCCAGTGTTATACATCTGCCAGAGCCTCATCCCCTCTCATGTCTAAAACACAAGGTCAAGGCCAAGATTTGTTTCAAATCAGAAGCGAGCTGAAAGTGATAAGGCAGACAGATCTACATTCCACTGTACAGTGTTAGAATACCGAGAGTGAGCCATTCTCCAGTGTACTGATCCACGTTTAAAACCTTTTAAAAAGTGGGGTATTGACTTACCCATAATAAACTGTTACTGTAAGACTTAGATGAGATCATTAGTACAAAGGTCTTAATAAAATGGGCCAGTATGGCATAAGCCTGCAATAATTGTTAGCCATTATGTTTTCAAATTATTTATTAACTTTAAGTAGTTGTACAAAAGAGGTGCCATTTAACGAGGGGGTTTTAGAAAAGTGCATCATTCCTATTGTCTAAGGAGAGATGTGGACACCGTGACTCCACTCCAACCTCAGAGCTTACGTGCACACATGACCAAAGGAACCACACTAAAAATTCAATCCATATCGTCATTTTGCTTAAAAAATTAGAACCTCACAAACATTACAGGAAGAACATTTTAAACTGGAAGCAGGGCTGTGTTTAAGATCTATTCAATCTGTCTTTAAAATGAGCATCTGAGCTCATACTCGCAGGCCATTCAAGTCACTCAGTTCACTGTGTGGTTTGGCATCTTTAGAATGGCTATCCCAGGAACTCACCCTGGATTGTAGTTTTAACAGAGGATGAGCCACTGGGTTTACTTCTATGCCATCAAAACACCTCTCCTCTACATGGGTCCAGTTCATATTGACAGGTAGCTGGCATGCAACTACAATGAAACAAATGTACCGCACCCTCTCTTGTGCTCTGGGGCCTGGAAAGGGGGTCTGAGCCCTGCCGGAGCTGTGGCCAAGATTTGAAAGGACTGCTACAGGGCAGTGGTGAAGCCTGGTGGGAGGCCCTGGGTCCGTGGGGCGTGTCCTCCAAGGGGCCTGGCAGGGCCTGCGCGCTCCTTTCTTCTGTCCAAGCATGAGCAGCGCAGCCTTGCCTCCCCATACACTCCCTGCCAGGATGTGCTACCAAGTCTAAAAGCAGTGGGGCTGAGCAGCCCAAAGCGGGAGCCACGACGGCCCTCTCTCGTCATAAGGAGGCTGCTTCTGTCGCGGTGAAAAGCCGGCTGCCGCGGCAGGGTATTCACCGCGCTCAGCCCTGTGTGGCAGGCCTGGCTTCTGGGAGGCGCGGCTGGGCTGCCCGGTCTGTGCTGTAGGAGAAGGGGCTGGCGCTCCTGTCCACACGGCTGCACAGGGGTGGCTAAGGTGCAGGGCCCAGGAAGCCTCAGAGAGCAGGGCAGAGCAGGGCGCACAGATGGAACCAAAGGAGGGGCACGCACCACATCTTCCACTGGGGATGCTGGGGCCCAAGGAGCGGCGCCTCGCTCCCTCTGTGATCGAGAACTCATCCGCTAATTAACATCCCCCAGACAGGTCTCTGACGGGGATGTCTGAAATGCATACCAGCACCACGGCCTAATTATGGCCTCAAAGCTGAGTGTCCACTACGGGGCAGCAAGCAGGTCCACAGCGCAGCCCTGACCCGCAGGCCAGGTCTGGTCTGAATGGGGAAGCAGCATGGCCAGGAGGTACTGCCTCCCAGGCTCGGCACTGATTCACCAACACAGGACGGTCACGCATGCACACACACGTGGCTTAATGGTAGAGCACTGTCTTGGTGTGCATAAAGCCTTGGATTCCTTCCCAGAATCACAAAAAATTAAAAATCAATCAATCAATATGTCAGAGGAGAGAGCTCCGTGTCGGCCCTGGACGCAACTTTCCCTTCAGGTTGTCTCATTCTGGCAAAGAGGAAGCTGGACAGCCAGGCCACCTGAAAGCAGCAGGGGAAAGAAAGGCCAATGCCAGTCAAGCCTGGGCACACCCAGAACAATGCAGCCGACAGAAGAGGTGACCTCAGTCCACACTGCACAGCACAGGTACGGTTGCATACTTTGTCACCACAGTGACATTTTCAATCTGAGCAAAGGGTAAAATCCTTCCGGTGAGTCTACACATACATACCCTCTACGCTTCACAGAGATTTAC
Source organism: Dipodomys spectabilis (assembly GCF_019054845.1). Classification (NCBI taxonomy): domain Eukaryota; kingdom Metazoa; phylum Chordata; class Mammalia; order Rodentia; family Heteromyidae; genus Dipodomys; species Dipodomys spectabilis. The sequence goes on along the minus strand of NW_024870965.1, from coordinate 6,431,473 downwards.
TATATGTGCACACACATATGTGCACACATGTGCACACACACATGCAGCCGTGAGGCCAGCCATGGAAATCCAACTCCATGCAATTAACCTGGGCTGAGCTGGGGACCACTAGAAGTCAAGTCCAGGAACGTAAGCTCTGCTAGAATTTGCTTCTTCTTCCCACAGCCATGGGACCCTGAAGGAGTCAATTAAAGCTCAGCCTTCATTTCTTGTTCTGCAAAGTAAAGCTACCTGCTCCGCTGAGTTATAAGCACTGAATGAGCAATTATGAGAGTAGTCACTTCAGGCATTAAACATTCTATATAAAAGTCATCGATTCCACACTCTGTGTGACATTTTCTTTTTGTTTTCCCTCCCCTTGAGTTGCCTACTCAATCTTCCGCTTTGCCAAAGACCCTTCTATCCTGGAAGTGATTTATCACAGTGACAGGTGCTTTTCTTCCCTCCAAATATGACCCTCACCAACAAACAACAGGGACTTTTTCTCTGGAGTTTACATTGATTTTGTAAAAATGCTCAACCAAGCAGATGGAGCCTGAATCAAATAGAGAAGACAGAACAGGAAACTGTTCTGATAGGAGCCTTGCAACAGATGCACGAATGGAACCAAAGCTTCGCGGCACACTTTTCTATCTCACCCAGGGTGTTTGGCTCTCGCGGCTGCCCTGGGAAGGCAGGTCCTGGAGAGGCTCCTGGGTCATCACAGGTCTCCGTGGTCAGGAGGAAGGATCACCAGTACCTGCCCGCCTCCCTGTATCTCCCAGCTAAGGGCCAAAGGCAGCTCCATCTGGTGACGGGACCCAACACAGTGTGCCATCCTGTGGCCTCTGCCCCATGGAGACTCAGTGTTGTGTTGATCGCTCCATTTCCATGGGGATAACAGACACAATTCTAAGGTGTCTGCTTGTCTTTCCTTATTTCACTTAGGTTTGAAAATAAACAGCTCCTGTGGGCTGAGTCTGTCAGTAGGCTCTCTCATATAAATCCGCTCTACTGGGAGATTTTAATAGAAAAAGGAAGTTAGGGGCACAAAGGGAGAGACAGAGGGAAGGAAGGAGGGAGGGAGGGAGGGAAGAAAGGTGGGAACGGGAGGGAGGGAGGGAGGGAGGGAGCATGCAGGCTGGCTCCAAATTCCTGGAACAATCTCCAAGCTGCAATTTGAAACAAAGTCCCAATCTAGTATCCAAACAATGCTCCAGAATGGGTTCCATTTTGGGATGACCTTTCTTTTCCTCCAGTCTGGTGTGTGAGCCCAACACTGCAGACAGGGGTCCATTGTGGAAGGAGCGGGAGTAAGAGCAGGAGAGCTGGTGCCCCAGCTGTTCGGGGAAGTGGCTCAGGGTCCGCTCATAGGGTTAGGATGTACACCAACTGGAGCCAAGAGGGTGAATGTGATTTGTGAGGGATCACTTGGTGGGCGGGAGAGAGAGCTGTGGGGAGAAGCAGTTAGGGATGGTGGTGAACACCTGTAATCCCAGCACTGGAATGCTGAGACAGGATAGAGTTCAAGGCCAGTCTTAGCTGCACTGTGAGATCCTCTCTCAAACAAACAAAAACCAGGCAATGTAATACTTACCCCACTAGTTCTTTTAGAACGGGGCCTCACAGTACCCCTACCTGGAAGCCGGGGAGCACATGTACCTCCAGCGCAGTAGCCACCGGTGGGAACACAGGTATGACCATCACCCCACCCAGTCAGGAGACAGGCGGAGACAAAACCTGAGGACAGAGATTCTGCCGCACCCTGTCCCTCTTACACCAGGGCATGCCGTCTACTCATTCCACAGGCCAACTTCGTAAAGATGTGCCTTCCACAGATGACCCCATGTACATCACCCCCCCCACACACACACACAGAGCCTGTGTGCCTTCCACAAATTGATCCCACGTACATCACCACACACACACACACACACACACACACACACACACAGAGCCTGTGTGCCTTCCACAGATTGATCCCACGTACATCACCACACACACACACACACACACACACACACACACACACACACACACAGCCTGTGTGCCTTCCACAGTTTGATCCCACGTACATCACCCCCACACACACACACACAGAGCCTGTGTGCCTTCCACAGATTGATCCCACATACATCACCACACACACACACACACACACACACAGAGCCTGTGTGCCTTCCACAGATGATCCCACGTACATCACCACACACACACACACACACACACACACACAGAGCCTGTGTGCCTTCCACAGATTGATCCCACATACATTATCACACACACACACACACACACACACACACACACACACACACACACACACACACACACAGAGCCTGTGTGCCTTCCACAGATGACCCCATGTACATCACCCCCCCCACACACACACAGAGCCTGTGTGCCTTCCACAGATGATCCCACGTACATCACCACACACACACACACACACACACACACACACACAGAGCCTGTGTGCCTTCCACAGATGATCCCACGTACATCACCACACACACACACACACACACACACACACACACACACAGAGCCTGTGTGCCTTCCACAGATTGATCCCACGTACATCACCACACACACACACACACACACACACACACACACACAGAGCCTGTGTGCCTTCCACAGATTGATCCCACGTACATCACCACACACACACACACACACACACAGAGCCTGTGTGCCTTCCACAGATTGATCCCACGTACATCACCACACACACACACACACACACACAGAGCCTGTGTGCCTTCCACAGATTGATCCCACATACATCACCATACACACACACACACAGAGCCTGTGTGCCTTCCACAGATTGATCCCACATACATCACCACACACACACACACACACACACACACACACACACACACAGAGCCTGTGTGCCTTCCCCACAGCTGACCCCGACATAGAGCCCTTGCTCTACGTTACTTCTGGAGGGAAACATGGCCGCCATAGTCTCATTAGCAAGCGTGGCCACCACACACGTGGTTGCAGAGACGCACCATTTGGCTTTAGGCCGCCGTCCTGGCAAACGAGAGCCCACCCCGAGGGCAGAAGAGCCCTTGGGGTCTGTGAGCAAGGCTGCGGGCGCGGTGAGGGGCTGGGGGAGTACTGAGGAGAGGAAACCGCTCAGCTTCAGCAGACACTTGCTCGCATGTCTTGCAATAATCACCGTGCTCAGCCACTCTGCCTTCGCTGGTTGTGAGAGCGTCTTCCCCTTGTCCTTGCGGCAAGCTGACGTGAGCGCTGGCCCTCCGGGGAAGGAGGAATCATCCGATGTTGGCTTTGTGTGAACACGTCGGAAACCTGGCCGTGAACTTTTCTCTGTAGGAGGGGCAGAGCCCGTGGCTCGCTGGAGGCAGTCCGTGGCGGGGTTGTGACTTCCCCGACGGGTCACGGTGGGCTTCCCGGTGGGAAGAGGCTGCGGTGGGAGACGGTGCTCGTGTGGCATGTGAGCTGGAGGATGCTTTGGGAGTTCCATTGTTCTCCAGACAGATCCACTGCAACACAGGGACAGATCCTGACATTCCCGTGCCAGCTGGGCTGGGCTGCAGCAGCCTCCGTGCCCAGAGCGGGCTGTGGGGCTGTTTGGAGGCCTGTGCCACTCACAGTCCGTGGAGAACCCCGCCGGCGGTGAAGACCAACCGGGCCGGGAGCTTGCCACCACTGGCCTGCGTGGGTCCTGTGTGGACGCCGCTTTCCAGAAGAGAAAGATGCCACACATGGGCGGCCTTGTATTTTAATGTGTCATTTTCTGTCATTTATTTTCTATTGCTGGGAGAAAATGATTTGTGCTCTTTTCTAATGGGTGCTGACATTTTTATTATTTATTTCTCTCTCCATGTTGGATAGCAATCTGCAATGGTAATAGTTCACCTCAGCCATCTTCATGCATAGAAGCTGGGGATAGAAACCATTTCAGCCAGGCAACATGACTAGCCTCATCATTATTGTTGTTGTTGCTGCTATTATATCGGTTTCACTGGGGACTGAACTGAGGATGCTGTGCTTGCCGCCGGCCATGTTGGCTTTCAATATTTTTCAGCTGCCCGGCTGATCCTGTTTGGCCAGCTTTGGGCCATCATCCTGCTGCCTATGCTTTCTCCATGGCTCGGATTAGTCATGTAGCACCACATCTGGCTCACATCTTTACGTGCTCTTCTCAGTTCTAATGACTAAAATCTACACACAGGACCACTGCCACCCAAATTAATGGCTATATTCACATTTCTTTCAATGGGGCTCTTGATAATTGCCAGAAGTAGAGACTGAGTGTGCAGCTCTTCACAGAAAAGAAAACCAGGGAGCGGAGATGGCAGGCAAATGATAACAAGCAGTAGAGCTGGAAATACAATCCTTACTTGGGAACTGAAATATTTTAAGTAGGAAAACACATACGCAACCCCCAGCCCAGCCAGCACATGTGTGGCATGCTGTAAGGACGTCACAGGGGTCATTGCTGGCGGGCCTTAAGTGTAATTCTGGCTAATCACACTGGTGATTAGCTCACCAGCGACGAGGGTGAGCACCCATCTGGGGTGTGATTTCCTTTGAGGAAACAGAATCAGTTGATTTCTAAAGTCTCTTTTACTGAGCAGATTGAAAGATTCCAAGGGTTTGTGCCCGAACTTTAGATATTTCTTTTTTTTTTTTTTTCAACTTCCTAAAACTGGTAGACTTCAACTACTTTAGCAGGGGGAACATTCAAAGAATCCCACATTCTTTGCAGAATGAAGAACTCAGAGACGGAGTGCTGAGCACAGTTCCAAAACCCAGCACTAACCCAGTCCACTGACCCCGCTACAGCTCCAAGTCAGAGTGCCTAGCAAAGCTACACTCGAAGTTTGTGTGCTGGTGAAGGGACACACACACCACACCACAACTCTGCAAGATGTGGTAGTCTGTTATGTCATACAAATGGAGAATTCCTTGACTGCTTAAGTAAAATTCATCCCATCCATTTTAAAGACGTTCTAAGAATGCTGGAGTCTGAAGTTGAAGCCCAGGTTGCTCCTGACACTCCAGCCTCTGTGTCTGGGGCTGGCCTGGTGGGAAATCCTCCTGCTCATGGCCCCAACGCCAACAGCCCGCTCTACACACAGCTTGGTGGCTCTCGTTGCTTGGGAGTTACTTCTTATTTCTATGGAAATCTGTGGTTTACAATCTTATCTGTGAGTCTCCATTCTTGCATGGTTGGGTGTGGTTTGTGGGGATGGGGCGCTGACCCATAGCCTTACACAAGCCTTAGCAGCAGCCCTGAACTGAGCCCTGGCTAGAGCGATGCCAGGCCTGTGGCTTCCTGGGGGTTAACTGCAGCTCCACTCCCTCCTCCCCAGGTCTGCATTCCTCTCAGCTGGCTTCCAGACCACACCAATCCCATTTTTCTTTCTTTTGGTTACTTCTTTCTTGAGTTTGCTCATTATCTCGTTATATTCCTTTCTTCAAAAGGGGTTACTTTCTACCACCCTCTGCAGTCTCCTCTCAAGCTACTTTCTGTGTGTGGAAACAGTACAACTGAGTCACACGTGGCAAGGCTCCACCCACTGCTTACAAATGTCTGTCCTTCCTAGTCCTTTCCGTACAATTACAGGCCGGGGTGTGTGGGGAGAACAGGAAATAACAACAACCCCCAAAATCGTCGTTAGAAGACACAGGTAACAGACTTTACACGACTAACAAGTATCTTCTGTCTCGTATGCCTGGGGACTTGGAGCTCAACCAAGTAAAACATGTGTTTCTAGAGCCTTCCCATGATGTTTGCTTCCATGAGCTCACTGTTGGAACCCAGTCAATAGGAAATGCTCCCATCTCCATCCCATTGATGTTGTTTTGTCACCTCTGTGACCTTACTCTGCATACAACCCTGTCCACGAGCTGAGGAACCCTCTCACGTGACCACCTGCCCTGCCCACCGCCCCTGGGAGCCAGCTCCAGGTCCACTCCACCTCCTCCCGCTCACGGTGAATGCCCCACCCTGCATCCCACCCTCCCCAGACAGCCAGACCTCAGCAGCTGTCTCCACAAGCGGCTGTGCTCTCAGTGGGAGAAAGTCTCCCTTCAGAAACCACCCTGGACAGGTCCTGATCCGTGCGCCTCCGCCCACCACCTCGGTGCCCCCCCTCGCACCCAAACAATCTGAGAATCCAGACAGTGACTCCCAAATGTCTCCCCAGGGCTACTCACTCATTATCCACCCAGAAGGATCGTGCTACTCATTATCTACCCCTCCCACAGTCAGTCAGAGGAACGCGCTCAGCATGCAAGGCAGAGCCTGGCAGGAGTCCACCAGGAGCCCAGCCGTGGCTCCCACGTGAGCTGCAGCCACCTCTTCCCAGTAGGCTTTCTTCAATTTAACTTTGGAACTGATGCCCGTTGGCAGCATGAGGGGTTCCCTGCAGTAATTCCAGACGGCCCCTGCCCCGGGTCCTTCTCTGTGCTGTCCCCTTGCCTGACAGACACAGGGGCCAGCTCGCGGAGCGGGCTGGAAAAACACGCACCGAATGAGTGACTGAACCAATGAACCACGCATGACTTTTGTATTTTCAGCTTAAAACACATTAGAAGGACAAGGACACATCTCTTGGTGGCAATACAGAGCCGGCGCCACTCCAGGACGCACCATGGACTCTACAAGCTGCAGAGCCTTCTAGAAAGTGGTAGTGTGGCACAGGACAACACACACCTTGTCCCGGTCGCTCCTGACCCCGCGGACGTGACACACAAACAGCTGTGCTGCCCGGCCTGTGGATATGAGCAAACAAGGGCGACGGGTGCACGTTCAGCACAAATGGAAACTTTCTGAATTTTTAATCATAGTGAAGTCAGGGCCTCAGGCTTGCTGGGCAGGCACTATACGCTTGAGCCATGTCTGCAGCCCTTTTTGCCTTAGATATTTTTCAGATAGGGTCATGTTGTTTCCCCCCTCAGGAACGGCATGGAACCCATCCTCCTACCTACTCCCCCGGCAAGCGGGGATAACAGGCGTGCACTACCACAGCAAGCTCCTTTAGTGAGATCAGGTCTTGCTAACTGCCCAAACTGGCCTCAAAACTGTGATCTTACCGCTCGTAGTTGGCTTTACCAGCACGTACCACCAGGCCCAGTCCTTTTTCTGAATATGTTTGATCCATGGTTGGTTGAATTTATGAATATGGAACCTATAGATCCAATGCCAACTGCAATTTGCACTTTGAAAAAATGAATATCCCCAAGCCAAGAGACTGCATCAAGCACAAGTTGTAGCTCCCTGGCTGGGCGAGGCTGGGTGGTGAGCCGTCAGCAGGGCCTGGGGCCATGCCCAGCATTGAAAAATAACCTGGTCCTGTGTAATCGCAACCCAACTCTGGAGGTGTGGCCATTTTTCAGATAATTCTGAGCAGAGCAACTGATGCCCTCCGCTCCCCTGTGAAACACAGGTCACGCGCTGCCCACACCCTGGTGTAAGAGGGTCTTCTAAGAAAAATGTTTTCTTTCAAAAAAATGTTAGCCGGGCTGGGCAGGTGGCTCTGTGGTAGAGTGCTCACCTTGCATGCATGTGGCCCTGGGTTCCATTCCTCAGCACCACATAAGCAGAAAAAGCTGGAAGTGTGCTGTGGCTCAAGTGGTAGAGTGCTCGCCTTGAGCTGAAGAGCTGAGGGACAGCGCCCAGGTCCAGAGTTTAAAAAAAAAAATGTTAACCGATACATGAACATAAGTTGCAAATATGATCAGGATACTGTGCAACATTCACTGCATGCAAGGACTGCATAATATTTAAATTAGGTTGGACATATTTTGCCTGTCAAACACTCATCATTTCTTTATGGGGAAAACTTCCAGAGCCCTTTGTTGCAGCGTTTTGAAATGTGTCTTCCATTGCTGATAATGCACCAGCAGAGAGCAGTGCCTTGCTCCTCAGCTACGACTAAGTACCCACAAGGCAATGCTTCATGAGCCAAACCACCACAAACTTGTCCTTCACTGATGCTTAACTAATATTAAGATAAAATTCACATACCAGAGAGTTCATCACTTTAAGGCTACGACTAAGTGCTTTTTCATAAACTTGTGGAGTTACGTAGGAACTCCCGAGATGCTGAGGCAGCCGTGGACGCCAGCCCTTCATCATGCCCTGCTCTGTGACCAGCCCCCTGTCCCCTCAACACCCCCACCTCCCAGGACACCACTGGTGCGTCTGTATCCCAGGGTGCTCCTGTTGGAGCTATGGTGCATACTCGGTGCATGCTGCCCTTCGAGTCTGCCCTGGTCCACCACGGTCTTGGCAAGGCCTGCACCGCTGTGGCCAGCACCACCCTACATGGCGGACATGTGGGCTGTTTGGGTTGTTGTTGCTGGAGACACTGTTTGGTAGCCTTGGTATCAGCTGACGGACAGTTGGGTTTTCTCTGCTTTGGGGCTCCTAGGACCATTCATGCCAAGGCTCGTGAAGCACGCATTGGCACTCCTCCTGTGCGAGCTGAGTGAGCGCAGCCGTTACGTCACCGACTCTGTGTGAGCTCGAGGATCACTTCCCCCTCCCCCACTAAACATGCATCCGATACACACCTTGTACGTCTGTCTCCACCCCCTCGCCAGCTCTCATCCCACTCACTAGTGACCTCCAGCCTCCGGCTCCTGTGGAACCTCATGATGCCCCACCACACACAGGGGCCCAGGACTCTCCTTCTCAAGCACCCAATGCTTCCTCAAAAGAGCTAGGGCCAGGAAACTGTCTAGTGAGCTGGCACAGTGCGACGTCTCCATGGGGAAGCGGGCGGGGAGGGGGAGGATGAGCAGCTGTTTGGTCATCGCCCCAGTGCCTTTCCATAGCTACCAAAACACCTAGCACTGGTTACTTTGTGAAGGGAAGAGGTTTTATCTGTATCAGAATGACAGTGACACAATGCCAACCTCTCATTAGAACCCAACGTAGCAGAGAAGCAGAAGAGTCAAAGGAATGCATCATTCTCTTCAACGACAGCTACTTCACTACAGCACTACTTCACACGAATCAACCTGCTCTCCTGAGTCCTAACCCAGCCCAAGACACAAGCACTGATCTCTTCTGGGGTCGGTCGGTACCCTTGTCACATCATTACCTCCCCCTCGGCTAGCTGCTGGGGTCCAAGCTTGCACCCCACGGCCGGCAGGGCCCGGAGCACGGCCACTTGGGCGTCGATGAAGGTCATCCACAGCGAGCAGGACTCTGCCGGCAGCGCCTGATCACAGTGTAAGTTCTGAGTGGGCGTGAACTACGCGAGTGAATGGAAGGGTGATGACCACCATAGTGCACAGTCATCTGTGGGGACAGGGAAACGCCATGACCAAAAGTAACACAAAAAGTTATTTTACACAAAACGCATCCCAGCAGAGCGGAGCTGCGGCCGGGGTGCCGCAGAGGGGCGGCCCTGTGGTCTCCGCTGCTCACTGCTGGGAGCACAGTCAGAAAATCATTACTGACCTGGAAATACATGGTTAGAGAGAAAAATTCCCAGCCTATTTGTTAGGAGGTCTCAGTTCATTTTTTTTTTCATGTTTGGTTGGTCGTGAAGCTTGAACTCTGGGCCTGGGCACTGGCCCTCAGCTCTTCAGCTCAAGGCAAGCGCTCTACCACTTGAGCCACAGTGCCACTTCCAGTTTTCTGAGTGGTTTATTGGAGGTAAGAGTTTCATGGACTTTCCTGCCTGGGCTGGCTTTGAACTGTGATCCTCAGATCTCAGCCTCCTGAGTAGCTAAGATTCCAAGCATGAGCCACCAGTGCCCAGCAGTTTGTTTCTTTTTATTTTGAATTAAGCACCAAGATATTAATAGCAGTTACTGGGATTTTTTTCCTTTTTGTCTCCATTTCCTTCTCCCTTCTTCTAGCTCACCGTTAAGAATAGGTTCAGCCAGATGCCGATGGCTGGCACTGGCAATCCTACTCAGGAAGCTGCACTTGAGGACTGCAGTCCAGAGCCAGCCCAGGCAAACAAGTCCACGAGACTCTATCTCCAATTGATCGATCACCCAAGAGCTAGAAATGGAGGTGTGCCACACACAGCAGAGCACCAGCCTTGAGTGAAAAAGTCAAGTGAGAACTTGAGTCCCTGAATACAAGTCCCATTTAAAATGGGGGGAGGTGGGGGAGAGGGAAAATGAATTGCATAACTTAAAAACCAAGTGCAGAGGGATGGCTCACGCGGTGGAGTGCCTGCCCAGCAAGGGTGAGGCCGGCACGGCAAGCCCCCAGGAAAGTCAAAAACCTGCTTTTAAAAATGAGAGCCCTGAGAACTAAGCCATAAAGACTCATCACAAAGCCACTGCGCACTCACTCCAAACAAACAGCTTGCGGCACACAGAGAAGGCTGCAGGCCGAGACCTGGCTCCGTGTGGGAGCATGTGCTCAGCGCGAGTAAGACGAGGAATTTAATCCCCAGCACCAAATACATCCCGGAGCCAACACTCATACCAACAAGAGCAGGGAGGCGGGCTGGTGCTTGCCCTGGGGCGTCTGTACAGAGCGAGCTGAGGTGCTAGGCGTGGGCTCCTGGCTGCTGTAGGAAAGTCACCCTGTGCCTGTGGCAGAGCCTACGGTGCAGAAGAGGAAACAGAGGCACATGTAAGCACTTCAGGAGAGCATCAAAGGTACACACAGGCCTCGGAGCTCAGAGAGGGCCTCTGGAGGAGCCGAGACTTGAGAGGTGGGGAGTTGATTTGCTTGAGTGTCTGAACACAGAGGGTGAAGAGACGCCAGAGAGAGGTGAGCATCTGATTCTCCATCATCCCTTGGAGGGAGCGCACTGTTCTCTGCATAACAGGGTGCACATGTCTTACTACTAGAAAGGTAAAGGACTCCATTCATTAAGTAGTTCACTCCAAGAATGCTCCACAAGATTCCCCTCATCCCCAAGCAGGAACCAGTGGGCACCCCGCATGGGTGGAGCCGCACCCGGACCCCTCTCCCTCCACAGCTGTGTCTGGCTGGCTTTCTGACTGTGCGCTGTGCTCCTGTGCCCTTGCTCACTGCCTGCCCCCCGCCCCCGCCCCAGAACCATCAGAACGTCACCTCTAAGAGAGCAGGCGGTTGCTCCTGTCCCAATGAACCCAAGCACCAGGAACCAGGCCTGGTGCTTAATAAGCATTCCTCTAATTAATTAATTAGTCAACTAATCAACGTGAATGTCATATATCCAGAGAAAACACCTACACGGAGATGTGTGACAGGAAGTCACTAATGAGTACAAGCTTTTATCTCTAGAGAGAGCATATTTTAATATGGTAAAACAAAACTTGTTGAAAAATAGATATTAAAAACATGTACTGACATTTGAGAAGATCGCTGTGACTTTCGTTTTGACTTCGATCTCTCTCAACGTGTCTTCTAGGTATCATAACTTTGAAAACAATTCTCAAAAGCCCAATAGGCTAATTTAGTCATCTTTTTCACACTGTCCCGATTGGATAAGTAATAAATTTAGAAGCCAATATAAGAATAGGCTCTGACTTTTCTGTTTTTCCAAGACTGGATATGAAACCCAGGGTCTTACCACCGGCCCTGGCTCTGGCCCCAACCACTCAACTCTCCTGAAAATGTTTCAAGTAAAACAGGAACAAAATCCACCTTGAGCCAATTCTCAAACAAAAGATGGCATATATCTAAGCAAGGCAGGGGGAGACTCATGAGAAACTGGAAACAGCACCTGCAATCACTCAGCAATGACTTCAAACCAGGCACCAACGGGCAAGCAGCTGGACCACATCAAGATGGCCATCTTGTCCTTCAGAAGCAGTGCTTCCGGAGCAGCCGCTCTTCACTGGTGCAGTGGGGCTTCAGGTCCCTGCGCTGGTGTCCAGCAAGTGAACCACCAGCTTGTCTTTCCATTAAGATGAGAGGCAGGAGCTGCGAGTCAAGGAGAATGCCCCCTGGCAGTCTCCCAGGAGCACCTCTGCACCACCATGCCCACCCTCAGCAGAGACAGGGAACGGCCCAGGCTAGAATCTGAGGGTGCACAGGCTGATGGGGGACACAGAGGCCACTCCAGCCCAGAGAGCGGAGGGCTAGCACAGCCACCTATTTCCTTCTACCCTAGCTGTGAAACAAAACAACAATATGTATGCAAGTGTACATTTATTACATATTTTAAATTAGATGTGTATATTGTACGTACGTGTGTATACATTTACATTGAGATACTGAACACACAGCCCCACTCAGAACCTCAGTTTTGATTGGGATTGCTACTGCCTGGCTTTACAAGAAATATCACTCAACTCAATAACAAGTATCTCTGTCTCCTCCTTCCCTTTTCTCCTATTTTCTCTTTCCATCTCCCTCTCCCCCTCTCTCCCTCCCTTCCTCCCTCTCCACCTGCTCCTCTATCCCCTCTTTCTTGTAATGATCCTGACTACTCAGGAGGTGAAGACTGAGACCGTTTCGATCCCAAGTAACGGAAGTCTACAAGACTCAACAGAAAACACTGGGTGTGGTAGTACATGCCCACCATCCCAGCTACAACAGGAAGTAGAAAGAGGATCACAGTTCAGGCTGGCCAAGGAAAAAAACCTGAGAGCTGGTTTCAAAAATATACCTCTCCTCTTTCTTATATCATTCTGCTTACATTTTTATGCACAGATGTTGCTTAATTTGAAACGCTTGGAGCTATACTTTTGAGGCCTTATTTGTTTTGTTTTGTGTTGTTTGTCTGCTTGCTTGTTTGAGGCAGAATCTCACTGTGTAGTTCAGGCTGGTTTCAAACTCCTGATCTCCTGCCTCAGCCTGAGTGCTAGGCTTACAGACTCACGCCACCGCGCCAGGCTGACACTTCGACTCTGGGATTCTCTGCTAACATAGGGTCACATGTGAGAATATTATTTATCTTTCACTTCCTGTCTTCCTTTCCTAGGATAATTCACTACAAAAGTGTTCTTTATGATAGCTCCTGATAGACTAAAAATTCTCACTTTTGCGTTTTGCTAACCAGCACTGTACACAATGCCGTATTTATATAACGGATCTTCTCTCATTGCATAGTGTTCATGCAGCCCCCTGGAGTCCACGCAGCTCTGGCTGGCCTGGGGGTGGAAACAGGGCTACATTAGACAGGGAGATTGTTCTTGCAGCTTCATAAAGACTTAAAACATTTTGGTAACTCAGTTTATATTTTAAAACAGGATTTCAGAGGTCTTAAAAAATACAGGAAACTCTGTTGTATGGAGGAATAAAAGACAAAATCTTCACCAGAAGAGTTTAAGCAGCCGAAAGATGTCAAATTTAAAAAGTAAAGACATCCATTTAAAAAAATGAACAAAATCTGGTGCTGGTAGCTCACATCTGTAATCCTAGCTGCTCAAGAGGTTGAGATCTGAGGATTGTGGTTCAAAGCCAGCCTGAGCACAAAGTCTGTGAGAATTTTATTTCCAATTAACCACCAAAAAGCCAGAAGTGGAGATGTGACTCAGGTGGTAGAGTGCCAGCCTTGAACAGAAAGCTCAGGGCCAGGGCCTATGCCCTGAATTCAAGCCTCAGGACTGGTGGGAGTGCGTGCACGCATGTGCACACGCACACACACACACACGCACACACATGCACGCGCACACACACACAGGAAAAATCTAGCAAGATGTCACTATAAACTGTCAGCCGGCTCAGACCGCATTCAGCATTGCTATGAGATCAGAAAAGCAGGTGCTTGCCTCGCATGGCTACATCACTGGCAGCCTGAGAGCCACAGAACACCCGCCCTCCCCCGCAGTGATGCCCTTCCCAGCCTGCAGACTAAGGAAACAGATGGACATCTGCATAGATCTATGGGCAACATGCGAGGATGCACACGGCACACGGCGTCACTGTCAACAGAGCACTTGCACACAGCGCAGCGTGTTCACTAAATACCATCCTTGGAATGAAATAGTCTGCAGCTCTGGAGGTGTGTCTATTTCCGAACATCTGAAATGACACGGAAAAATGTCCCAGAGATGCCATTGGTGGAGAACATTCCGCATACGCATGGGAATCTCTGCAGCTGGCCCCAGGCTCCGGGGGATATGGGTCCAGGACCCTTGCGCTTGCCCCGTCCACAGAGCCTCAGCCCCTTATGTGAAGTGGCGCTGAACAGATGAATACTACATGGGTCAAAGACGGCACTGAGTCTTTATTGTATTTTTTTGTGCTGTACTAGCGCTTGAACTGTAAGCCTGCCCACTGTCCTGAGCTTTTTTGTTGAAGTCTAGCACTGTGCCATTCAAGCCCTACCTCTACTTCTGGGTTTCTGCTGGATAATTGGAGATAGGAGTCTTATGGCCTTTCCTGCCCAGGCTGGCTTTGAACTGTGATCCTCAGATCTCAGCCTCCTGAGGAGCTAGGACTGCAGGCGTGAGCCACGGGCACCCAGCAGGACCCAGTAGTGTTTGCACAGAACCACACACAGCTTTGTCTCTGGATCCCGCCTAACCTGTAACAATGTGAGTGCTATGTGAGCATCGTTAGGTTCACACACCACTGACATGCTAACAGACACCTGCAACATAACTGATCTGATAATTACCAAAATTCAGATCGGGTTGGGGGAGGGGAGCTCCTCAGGTGGAAGATCACCCTCCACCGTGTTTCCTCTGGGTCTGAGCAGCCACGTCCTACAGGAGGCCCAGAGAAGAGCACCAAGGCCTCGGCAGGCCCAGACAGCCCAGTGGGACAGCCCCACCAGACCCCAGAAGGCCACCCCAGTTCTCTGGCAACATGCACCCCTCTTCACGAGTTCAGTCGTCTCCAATACCCAGCCCCCTGCATCCAGCAAAGCTCCCGTTCTTGGAGAAGGCAGCCGGGGAGGCCGCCCTGCTCACCGTAGGCATTTGCCCATGCTTGCAACTGTAAGTGGAAATTTACGTGGTATGGTTTTTAAAAAGTGATAGATGCTCAGCGGTTCAGAACTAATTCCAACTCATTTAAAACCAAGCAAGGGGCGGTATCAAGAGACAGGCTATTAATGCAAATATGACCTGCAGGCAGCCGGGAGCAGGCATATAAAGAACAGAACCAAGAAGGAGGTTGATGGGCAACTATTCCATTTTTTTAGTGCTTTGAAAAACCAAAAAAGAAAAAAAAGAATTTTTTTTAAAGTGTATGATAGTTCCTGTCTGTAATCTCAGCACTCAAGGGGGTAGCAAATTCAAGGCCTGCTATGTTAATGATCACAACACAATAAAAAAGAAAGCATATGCATACCACCTGACATTTCCATCTCCTTGAGCTCCATGCTTTGTCCCTAATGAATGAGTTGTAATCTAGGTTGAGTTTCCTGTTTCCCAGAGCATTAGTCCACATTAGAAGACAAAACCTAGATGAGACTTTCTACAGCTGCATTGACAGGGGCTTCTCCCAACTCAGAACCTGCCAGGCTAGGCCACCAGGTCCTTCCCGGCCCCTCCTCTGCAGGTCCTCCGTGCTCACCCAGGCAGGAGTCTGCAGATGAAATGCTTTGCTAAAGCTTTACTCCAAGGCTCTCAGGTGTGGTGTCTGAGGCAAACTCCTAAGTTCTGTTCAGCCCGGCTTTCTGCTCAGTTACCGAGGCCTGTGAGTACCTCAGAAGGAGACAAAAGGAAGAAAACCTATTAGGACAAAAATGGGCTTTTTTTTTTTTTCTTTCCCTGTTCTTTTCTTTCCGGTTCACATAACAAGCTGTGGAGCAAGAATCATGAATGCATCTGGAAGGGGCAGGTAAGGCTAAAACATAGCCCTATTTTATTTCCATCCTTCTTCAGATGTCCCTCCATTCATGCTCAAAAACACAGACACAAGAAGTGTTTAGAAGATAAGTAGGAGGGCAAGCTTAGTTGCCGCCGGACTGCTTGAATGCAGCCCGTCTAATTGCTTGAGAGACTACAGAAGTTTCCCACTTAGCCATGACTTGAGTTACCTGTGGTCACCTGCAGGTGACAGACAAATGAATTAAAGTGGCGTGATAAGCATCTCACTCCATCCTGCTCAGCACCACGGCCATCTTACCCATTCAACTTCCTCCAATATAGTCAGCCTACCTGATTCCTGGATCTGTTACACAGAGTTGCAGCCCAATGTGTGTGAATGAATGGATGAATGAATGAATGAATTTAAAACTCAAAAGAAAATTTGAAAACAAAAATGTTACATTCTGCTCAGTTGATGATTTAGACCCACGATGTTGATATGAATGTGTGTGTGAGATCTGTCATTTCTCTGGCTTCAATTCTGTGAAAACTCTACCTCTCCCAGGCAGCAAATGGTACTCGCTCCCAGCAAGGTAAAAGTGAATTGCTGAACTTAAGCCATTAAGTAGAAATCTGAGATTTGCCGAAAGGCGGCAGGCCTGTCCAAGGAGGAGGCTGGACAGAATTGTGGGAGAAATGCATTGATCATCCTGAGCTCTGTGCGTACCACACACCTGGAGAAGATCTGCTCCGTCAGGAACAGAATACACCATCCCAGAGGTGTGGCGTCATGATGTCACTCTCTCCTTGTTTCTCAGGGCGATGATTAAGGCAAGTCAAACCAAAGGCCCATGAAATGGAAGAAAAGCTCACCACCACCAATGCCCTCCCCAGGCCCTGGGCACAGCACCTACCCTTATGGAATGAGGTTGGAGAAACTATCTCACAAAGTAGAACCAACTACAGACAGAAGGAAGCGGGTTCTACTTTCAGAATACCTGAAGCAGACTTCTAATCTCAGCCAACGATGGGGACATGAGTGCGAGCCCTCCACCCCGGGGTCTCAAGGATGTGGAAGGAGTCCAGGGATTGCTTTCAAGCTAGACAGGGAAAGCACAATGAACCCTTCAGAGACTGAGAGAGCACAACTTCCAAATCCCACTGGAGAGAGCATTGTGGGCTGCATGTGGAACAAGGAAAACTGACAAATGTCCCCGTGTTATATTGCAGCATTAGTGCTGCCAAGGCAAACGATACACATGGAAGGAGCTTTTTATTGGTGGTACCAGGATTTGAACTCCGGGTCTTGTACTTCCTATTCAAGTGCTCTACCACTGAGCCATGCATCTAGCCCTTTTCTGTTCTAGTTTTGAGATAGGGCTTTTCTTTTTTTTGTGTGTGTCAGTCCTAGGCTTGAACTCAGGGCCTGGACACTGTCCCGACACTATCCCTGAGTTTTTATGCTCAAGGCTAATGCTCTACTACTCAAGCCACACTTCTACTTCTGGCTTTTTGGTGGCTAATTGGAGATAAGAGTGTCAGTGACTTTCTTGCCTGGACTGGCATCGAACAGCAATCCTGAGATCTCAGCCTTGTGAGTGTCTACAATCACGGATGTGAGTCCTCTGTGACCAGCTTAAAATAGCGTTTGCTTCCTGCTCAGTCACAGGGGCAAGACTGTGCTCTGCTTCAGGCTTGCCACACCCAGCCACACACAGCTTGTTGAGATCGAGTCTCGGACACTTTTATGCCTCGCTACCCCAAGACTACAATTCTCCTAAACTCGGCCTCCCATGAAGCTCATACACTGACGTGTATGCTGTGACCACTGCGGGTTCAGAAGGCTTCTTCTAAATGTTTCTGCCCAGGGTGATCTTAAACCAAAATCCCCCCAATCTCAGCCTCCCAAGTAGTTAGGATTGTATAAGGTGCCCTGCTATAAGAGACCTTGACAAGTTTCTCTTATTAATAATAATACACCCACCCTGAATGGATATACTCTGTGTATGACAGGGAACATGCTCACATAAGAAAGAATGGATCTCATGCATGGTAAATAGTAGAAACAGTCTATTAGCAGCAAGCTTTGATGATGATGGCAGTAAGACAACAAGGAGAGCATAAAAAGCGTCTCGTGGTAGGCAATGTCCTTGGGACATTGTAATTTATCATTTAGGAGCTGGTCTTTGATTCGGCATCTTCCATGCTAACGGTAAAGCATCGAGGCTATCTTTCCTCCTCATTCAACCAGGGGTTTTCAAGTAATCTAGAGTAAAGAATTCCATAATCTAGCCTAAAATGGAAAAGTCATTATAATTTCCTTCCCTTTTTTTGTGAAGAGCTTCAGGCCAGCCAGGTGTTCAGTGAGCACCAGCTCCTAGCAACTTATCTGGCAGTACAGAGTTGAAATGTATGTCAGCCAGAGAGAGGGTAGGCCTGAATGCAGGTCTGGGCACACTCTCCCTCAACGTTTTTGTTTAAGGCTGGCACTCTACCACCTGATCCACAGCTTCATTTCTATTTTATCATCATCATCATCATCATCATCATCATCATCATGTTTATATGAAGGAGTTGACATTTAACAGAGCAGGTGTCTGATAATGTATATGAATAGAAGGTAGCATGATGCTATTAAAATTCAGATGTCCAAGATGAGGCTGAACACTGACCCTAGTGTTGACGCCAGTTCCAGACCTGAACACTGACCTCTGACCCTAGTGTTGATGCCAGTTCCAGACCTGAACAAGGCAAAGGTAAAAGCGCAGGACTCAGAGGACGTTAGCCTTTCTCCCATTCATTGGCCATAATTCACAAGATCCATATGAATTCATTCCTAAGAAGATCCATCTTTGTCTTAGTTCATTCCTGTTGCTATGACAAAAAGTCTTAGACTGGGCAAGGTATAAGCACAGTAACGTATTGCTCACATTCTGGACTGGGACGTGTAAGACTGAGGGCTCTTTCTCACAGATGGCATCGCCCTCCATCTCCACACAGTGGAAGGGAGACTCAGCACACCCAGGCTTTAGAAGGCCGCTCTCAGGTGTGGAGTCTTCATGACCTGGTCACCCCCTAAAGGCCTTGCTTCTTAGTCCTAGAGCACTAGGGAGTCAGTGTCCAGAAGGACTAGGGCTTTTCCTTCCAGGGCTCAGTGGATTCTTATTCACTTTACATGACACTTAAAACATAAGTTGCACCGAATTCAATTAAAACATTAAGACTAGAACATTACCCATGAGCTCCTTGCCGCTATCAGTCTCAAGTGGCCTTGTGTAAAGAACAGCCAAGCATGTCAGGAGCTATTTAACTGACGGCCTGGGGCTGGGCAGCTCACTCCGACACCAGCCAGCACCAGCCCAGCCCTCCCCACAGGGCTCAGAGAGAAGAGCTAGAACAGGATCGTAGGTACAGCCACAGAGCAGATTACCCACCATTCCGGCAGGCAGTCCAATCACACCGAGAGACCACTGCGCTCACAGCACACGAGTGTTTATGGAAGAGACCACTGGCTGTCTCCAAATGTGCAAGAACATGAAATTTCCTTCCCACATAACGAGGCCTCCCTCTTCTCTCCAAGCACCCCCCTCCCCCCCAGCAATGTCTACGGGAACCCCTGCTGACTGAGGCCATGACTTGTCTGAATTAGACAAGAAGGGCTAGAGTTCCACTTTGATGCCTTGCAAATTGGCACAGGGAAGGACTGGCAATTGGATCGGATACTTCCCCCGGGAGATTTCCCTGCATGCCAGAACAGTTCATGTGAAGGTTCAGATCTTAGTAGTATGTTTTTGGCTATTCTTTGGATTAAGAGGTTCCATGGTAGGGTCCTCATGACTGAGCTCCTGATGTACAAAAAGGAGATGGCCCTGGGAGACAGAAGTCCACTGAGGAGTCCTAGGCCAGGACTCGGCCTTGCTGGCCTGAGCCTGCATGGCCATTCTGCTTCTGAAGTCCTGGGTTCTCAGCATGCTTTGACTGCTTCATTTTTACTTTCTGGGCTAAACCTCAGCTAGGCTCCTTCTGCAGACACCACCAAGCCCAGTGGATACCTAATTCCCACATGTGAGGATGGAATGCGATAGGTAGGCACGAGAAAGACAGACAGTTGCGCACATGAACACTGTATCTGAGACTAGTCAGGGTGGAGGCCTAATGGAGCTGTAACACTGGGGTCCCCTGGAGCCAGAAGAGAGGACTCTGGGAGAGAAACAAAGTGACACCTTCAGGGATGCTGTGTCCTCGCAAGCTGCTGCAGTTTGAATCTGTCCCCCAAGGTCAGTTTCTAACCACAGAATCCTCACACACAGTATTGACAGGCAGGGCCTTTACGGGGTGACAAGGTCCTCAGTTCTCTGCTCGGTGAGTAAGTTTACCACACACACATGCACGTACACAGACACATGACACATGCACGCATGCAGGCATGCAGGCATGCACGCAGGCACACAGTTCTGTGCACTCATGTGATGTCTCCTATGTGCTGTGGAGCTACAAGGCCTCACTAGACGTCAGACCCTTGACCCAGGCCTCCCAGCCTCCAGATCTTAGCTCTTTTATAAATGACCCCATTTCAGGAATTCTGTCATAGCACGAACAAGCTGTGACACCAGCTCTGCAGGGAGGGTCCTGTGGACGCACTGGAGAACCAGAGGGCCTCAGTAACTAAGCAGAAAGCCAGGCTGGCAGATCTCTGTGCGCAAATCCAATCCATTTTACTTATTATGGAAATGTCCAAATATATACAACAATAAATTGTCTAGGTAGGTCTTGTTCAGCTTCTGCAAACATCCGTCCATCACTGGTCATCTTTTCCCTTTCGATAGTCAGATGCTTGCTCTACACATACCTTTGTAACCGTAGGATAAAAACACTTGAAGAAACTCTAGTTCTGTCATTAGCATCAGAGCACGAACACTGTGTCCCGTTTTTAAAGTGTTACCCAGGCTCCTCTGATGGCCCTATCCCCTGAAAGGCCACATGAGACAAGCTTGGTGCCACAAGGTCACCAAGCCCACCCCAGGGCTGCGCACCACACTTTCTCCACAGCCCAGCGAGGGCCAACGCTTGTTCTTGTTTCTATCTAGGCACATCAAGGCTAGGACAGCTTGGTGTTCAGTCCTCGTTGTTGATAGATGTTGATAGATGCCACAAAGGAAGCAAAGGACGGAGTGGACAAAGCCATGAGCGTCAGTAGGGAGCCAGGTCAGCTGACGCTGAACACAGGAAGAAGGCCGTCGCCACAGGTGCCTCCACTCCACGCGCGCGTCTGTGTTTACACACCGCGAAGGGCTATGAGGGAAGAGGCACATGGACACTGCACTCTGCGGCGCTCCGTGTCCTGGCATGGTTTTAGAGCTGGGGCCCTGTCCTGGGCAGACCCCTCTTCCTTCTTTCTCCTTCCCGCCTTGGAAGAGAACATGGAAGTGTGCTTTACCCTCAAGAGATGAAATCTGCCGTGTCTAACATGAAATGGCCCAACTTTCTAGTTCACACTCACCAGTTAGACACCTAAACTTGCTGATCACTCCCCACGACTCCCTAATTTAGGAACACTGCCCCCTTTCTGACCACAGTCAGGACCCTTGGGGGCCCTGTCTAGTCTTGCAGCCTTCTCTTGTGAGGCAGGGACAGGCGTCGGTGTCAGTGAGGGTGTCTGTCTGGGATCCCCGCTTTCCCATGGTCGGCCCTGGGTTGCCCAAGCCTGCTTTGCAGGGGAGCTGGCAGGCACCGCCCACGATGCACTGCTCCCCACCTGCAAGCACAGCATTAACAATGAGGTTCGGGATGGTTTGGCTGTCTGGGCGTAAGACCACTCTGTGCTCCACAGCAGGAGTGAGGGAGAGCTAAAGCCACCCTCTACCTGACTGGCCTCCATCTACGGCTTCCTCTTCTCATTTCCAGCCTCCTTGCTCCCGTAGCAGCCTCCCTAGAGACTGCGTCCTCATAGTACATGGAGTACTGAGGCATCTTCACTGCAGATGCATTTCTGGGAACCTGAACAACACCAGCAGGTTCCTAGGACTCCCCATCATTTCCTGAGCAGTCTGGAAGCCTCCTTCCCAGCATGCCTGTATGCAGGCACCGCCAGGATAGGCCGCCACAGAGGCCACTCGCCTGTAGCTCCATCTCGGCAGCAGTGTGGCCCAGACCACTCCCCTCCAGCCCAGGGGGTGTTTTAACACTGTTTCTACTATGGAGTTCACACCCAGATTGCAGATCTGAAGATCACTGAGATACACTAACCCTGAGTGGTTCCCAGCAGCGGGCACTGTCCGCCCGGTCCATCTTACATCTTGCTCTGCATCATTCTCCTACTGCTTCTCCTTTCTCTTCTCCTTCTCCTTCTTCTTCTTTGCCAGTTCTGGGGCTTGAACTCAAAACCTGGGCTCTATCCCTGAGCTTTACTCAAGGTTAGCGCTCTACCACTTGAGCCACAGCTCCACTTCTGGCTTTTTCTGTGTACGTGGTACTGAGGAATCGAACCCAGGGCCTCATGCACTCTACTGCTGAGCCACCTTCCCAGCCTACTCTGCGTCTTTCTGACGGTGCCCTTTCCATCAGAAGTGACCCAAGCCCATCCTGGAGCCCATGGCTTCTGCAGTGAGGCCCTCCTGGCAGACAGTGCTTGTCGGTGCCAGTGAATTCCTTGCGCTTCCAGGGACAGGAACCAGATGCTTCGTAACTGCAGAAAAAAAATGGTCCCTTGCCAGGAAAAAAGGGCCCTGGACGGACTTTACGGGGCTTTATGAACCATCAAGTGCAACAGCTGCACAGCTCTGGGAACACGTCTACCCATGACTGTTAAGCAGCGGGCGATACTTTATTATCCTTGCCCCGAGTTTAATGAGTTGTTCACCTTCTGCTGGGACTGTTAGCTCCCATTATCAATCTCCACATACAAATATACCACGTCCTGTCACCGTTGCTGTCTGGGGCCTCTGGGTGGCTCCTTCCTCCCTGACGGGCGCTCATCAGCTTCCAGGAGCCCACATGGGAAGTGGGGGCAGGGGCCATGGCAGCCATGCCGGCAGTGCCAGCAATGCGGGGCCTCCTGTGCGGCCGGGGCCGGGGTCGCCAGTGAGACAAGGATCTTATTCTGCACCACACCCTCCGCCCTCCCACTCCTTTGGCAAAGCAAGTCTGCCAGCCTGGCCACATGGACACCAGCGTCCTACATCCTCACTGTCCAGCGAGAACCGGCACTCTGCTCCCAGCAGTGCTGTCCACCGGCCTCTCCCACCCTGGGGTCGGAGCAGCAGCACTGTTCTCCAGACTGCAAGCACACACAGAGCTGGGACTACACACAGCTCCTGCGCAGCGCCTTGGACCAAAGAAGCCACAGGAGAACGCCCGGCTGCCTCCTGCCTGCCTGCCTGTTTGCTGGGAGCGACCACACTGGTTCAGAACCCCCTTCCTGCCCTGCCTCCTGTGGCCAGCACCTGGGGTGTGGACCTTCACATAGGAGCCCTGGGGGCCAGTGGTCACTCTGCCAGAGCCCTGCATGCCTGTGTCCTAGGCCAGAGGTCTGCGTCCACAGGTAGCTGGAGCAGCTTTGAAAGCCTTTTCTACTTTCAAACTTCAAGCACTTACTGGATAAGAACACTCACTATCACAAAGCCACTATCTAAACATGGCAGAGCAGACTCTGTGAGCAGTCCTGACGCTGGCAAGTCCTTGAGCAGAAACAGTGAGCCCCGTCTCCCCCTGGGCGCAATCAAGTCCTTGAGCAGAAGCAGTGAGCCCCGTCTCCCCCGGGCGCGATGGCACTCCAGCACTGGGGGCTGTCTCCCAGGCTCCCTCACCTTGTCCAGCAGTACCCAGGCACCATCATCTGGGCAGGAACCGGGCTTGTGCGTTGATATTCTTAGCCGGCACCACGTCTTAAATCTGTGAAAAACATCTTGCTTTCTGTCACTCCCCAGTGCTGCTTCTTGACATTTAACGGGCAATCCACACATGGTAAAAGGTTCAGCCCAACTCCTGTTCCCGTGGAAATACCTCCACCCCTCCGTGGCTTACAATTCACACACACACACACTCTGTAGTGCTGGGGATGGAACCCAGGACCTCATGCGTGTGTGGCACATACTCTATCCCATTGCATTCTGTACATTAAGTTGCTCTTTCCATAAGAGCTTCTCAATTCAGACAACTTTTTCTTTTGTCTTTTTGCTTTGTTTCCAATATTCTTCTTGGTAATGTTCCGAGGTTTCCATGAGGTTCCTGGTTCCTAACCTTGGGCTGAATCTGCACACGATGCCTGTTCTCAAATGTAGCTGTAAAACCAAAGAACGCTCCGTCTTTTCTCTGCTCATTTCTCCCTGCCTTGGTGTACCTTCATGATTTTCCATTACCAGGAAGAATGGAAACCCCACTTTTTAGACTTCCCCTGGTACTTTCTTATCTCAGACCCTTGAAAAGAATGTTAAATCCAATTTCACGTTGTGACCATGTTTCCTTCTAGAGGAAATGACCTGTTATCTCAACACTTTACTGCCTCACATACCTCTCTCTCCATGCAAAACACTTTACTGCCTCACACATCTCTCTCTGGTGCAGAAGGCTCCCCGTGGTAGCTCTGACCTGAGGACTGCAGTTCCAGGCCAGCTCAGGCTGGAAAGTCCGTGAAATTCTTATCTCCAATTAACTACCCAAAAAAAAGCCAGAAATGGAGCTGTGGCTCACGTGGTAAAGGACCAACCTTGAGCAAAAACAAAAACAAAAAAAAAACAACAAAAAAACAAAGAGCCCAGGGACAACCCTGAGTTCAAGCTCCAAGCCTGGCGCGTGTGCGCACGCGCACGCGCGCGCGCGCGCACACACACACACACACACACACACAGAAACAACAACAAACTTCCTAATCCTCAAAAATCTTCATCAGGCAATGTACAATGATATCGTTGCTGCAGTCATTCTTCCCCTGCCCTTCCAGGCCTTTCCCCATGCTCACTCCCAGTAAGCCCCTGCCTGACATACTCAGTGTCACCAAGTAAGTTTCCAGGTCCCTAATTTTACAATCGGGTGTACTAGAATCTCGCTCTGTTCTTCCTCCATGGAAAGCTATTTTGTGATCCAGCCATCTTCTTACATGGAGCAATAGTCTGAACACTCTTAGAAGATTCTAGTGTATGGATGTGTAGCCCACAATTATTCGTCCATTCGTCCCTTCCTGGCCGCTTTGGTAGTTGATGAGTTTGCTTTCATAAATGCTGCTATGAACATTCACGTGCAAGTCTGTGCGAATGTGTTTCTTCATTTCCCCCTGCCAAACACCACCAGGAGCAATGGATGATATGGTAACGAAAGCGCAGTTCTGATGTATATTCCTATCTTCCTTCCTCTGTCTCCTTCTCTCTCCCGCACTTTTGATTGTCAGAGCCTTGAACTCACTTCCCATGGCTGCTGGGTTAATGGGTGTGCAGCTCCTCTCCATGCGGATGGAGTCTTGTCTTCTGCCCGGCCCGGTCTGGAATCGTGATCCTTCGGATCTTTGTCACCCATGTAACAGGATGACAGACATAGGTCCCTGCACCCAGCTCTGGGTGAAAAGGGGTTCTTCTGAACTTTCCTGCTGGCCCTGGTCTAGTTTGCAGCCTCCTAAGTGGCTAGGCATAAGCCACTGATGTACCACTTCCGGTGTTACATATTTTAAAGGCTTTTCTGGAGATCTAAGTAAAGGACATCCTCCTTTTCTCCACTATGCATTTTTCTCAAAGAAAGGAAACCTAGTTCCCAAAGAACAGGATGGAGAGGTAGAAATCTTCTGGACCACGAACTTGTGGCTCCCCTTCTTCAGAGCTTTCTTTCTCCACCAAGATTTTCCGTCTTAACTCCTGTGAGGTGACACATAGTGGCTCTGAGGCCCATGGGAGGCTACTTAGAGACAGGGTCAGTGCTAAAGCACCGGCCAGGCGGAAGCACACCTCCCCAGCAGCCCACCCAGGGCGCGCCGCTCCCCACCGGGAAGGATTTACAGCTTAGAACCAACCAACGGCCAGGGAGACTGCCTGGGCCTTCTGCCTACTGCTAGCCTAACGGGAAAATGTATGTCAACAAACCACAGCAAAAGTGTGCGAGAGAAGGGCTGAGGGGAGAGCGTCACAGACAGGAAGACAGATAAAAACCGGCGGGATTAAATTCCCAGATCCTGCGCTTCCTGTCACCTCCCTATGAGGGACTGTTTTTTCGAGCAGAGGTCAGACTTCACTAGAGGAGAGGACCAGACTCGGGTTCAGAGCTGAGGGGGCGCTCACGAGGACCAGGGCTTGGGTTCAGAGCTGAGGGGAGATCGAGTTTCAATGTCACCCCGCCTCTTCTGTGAGGAGACCATCTGAGAATTCACAACGGGTTGTAATTCTGAAGCTCCAGGTGTGCAGGAAATCGCCTTGTTATTTTCAATTTATGACTTCCTGTAGCCGATAGACTTACAGTGGGATCCCCGCCCCCTGCCCCGGAATGTGTGAGGAGACAGGAGTGATGGGTGGATTTACTGTAGCGTGAGCAGCACCTTCTTCCCTCCTCCCACTGAGAACGGGCTCCGTGGCCGGGCTGAGTGGTCACTCCACCACAGAGCAGCGAGGCTGCGCTCGCAATCCGCACGCACAGCGGAAAAGGTATAGACTCATGGCTTCTTTGTTTATTGTCTCTACCACTACCACTTAATGCTCACCATCTTAAGGAGTAAGAGTCGAATTTCCAATTTTCCCAAAAGGCAGGAGCGATGGGTTAAACAGGCCAACAGGTGGGGACACGAGGAAAGAGGCCAGGAGGGCTGGCCTGCGGCCAGGGCATGGCTGAGCTCCAAGGTGCCTCACCGCAGGGCAGGGTGAACCCTAGGAGTGGTGCCAGGAACGACCTCTGCTGTTCTCTGTGGCTTGGGGCTCCGCACCGAACGTGGTGTTCACTTGGGACACTTGGCACTTGACTCCAGGGGTACCGATTATCGGGTGTGCCAAGGGAGCTAGGGAATTCCCCAGCTCTGTCCAACGCCAATCTGGATGCTGCCAGAAAGGCACTTTCTAGAGGAGAGACTCGGGGTAACGAGGATCAGCCTCTACCAACCGGGCAAGTCGCATCTGCTCAGAGGCAGATTTAGAGAAAAGACCCAGGGGGCCAGACACATGGCACCAGACCTCAGCACTGTCTTTGGAGCCAGCAGTTACCCAGAAGTCTTCCGGGGAGCTCTGGGGGCCGTGGCAGAGGTGGTGTGTGACAGGGCCACACTGGGCCCCTGCAGCCGGGCTGGACGCAGCCGTCAGACTCCACAATCCGCAGGAAGCCCTGGCTCTTCCCAGCCCACTGCCAAGCCTGGACCTGATTCTCGGAGCTTTTTTCTCAAAGCTACACTGTCTTTTATTTTAAGTTCTTTTAGGTATTAAGACAGTTGGGTTTTTCCTCTATCCCTAAAAGATGATTCTAAAATTCTGTATAGTCAAGTTTAAAAAATGTTATTTTTCCCACGCTGCTTCTTTAGATTGAGCACCAAAGAGTCAGTGTGGAAATTCACTTGAAGAAAATGAACCACATTTATTTTTCTAACCGCTTAAAAGAATGGAAATAAAATTTGAATGATGGCTTCTATCTCCGTTGTTTATTTCATTTTTTATTCAAGAGGGCTCACCCAGTGTTCATGGCGTCCTTTGTGACTACTGCTCCCCGTCTTTCCTCTTGTGAGGCATTAAGAGACAAACTGTGGACTCTTCAAGCTTTGGTTTGGGGTGGTGCCAAGAAAATAACACATGTCCTCGTTCCTAGTCTAGTGAACTATTTCCCCAATTTCATGGGCTTCCTGAACAAGCCCGCCGGGTGCCAGCAGAGAATGCCCCAATTACAGCGAGGTGATAAGTCCATTTGTTCATATGACAAATAATGAACAGATAACTATCAGAAGTAACATGCTGAGCCTCGCCACGTAGAACCAACAAGGAGAATTTTCCACTTGTTGACCCATCTGGATGATTTGTTTTGTTTTTTTGTTTTTTTAACAAAGAAGCAACTTTATTGAGAAGGTTCCTACACTGACGCGTCAAAACCGCAGCACAGGCTCGGGAGCTGATACTGCGACCCCGAGTGACCCCCATTCTTTGATTTTTAAAGGCAAAATCCATGAGCTTGGTCATGTGCAGGTGACCAATGGGATCGCAACACACACAAAGGATTATACAGTCATACCAGACCACACACAGGTGGCCAATAGGCAGAGTTTACCGTAAGCATGTGCAAAAGGCAGGGTTTACTTGTAAGCACGTGGTGTCGCCAGTTGGAGCCAGATTACAACCTATCTGTTTTATGGGTCAGTCTTTAACTCCACATTCAAGGGTGGGTTAGGTTGTTCAGGGGAGGGGGACCAGATGCATTTTTTTCATTCTGGGAACTAGGCCCATCAAGTCTAAAATCTCTAAAACAAAGGCAAAGCTCAAAATGAAATCATACCAGCGTGGACCCCATCTCAGGGTCCACTTCAATCTGGATGATTTTTTAATCACTAACACCAGCCCCTAGGAAGACGAGAAATGGGGCTGCTCAGGAAACGGAGGCATTGGCGAGCACTCATGGCTTCTTTTTAAGTGTCATGTTCTTTCGAGAAGCGGACAGAGCTGGGTTTTCAAGCACCCTTGATTCACACTCACTCATTCATTGCACATCTACCATGGATCAGGCAGGCCACGAAGTATATGTGTGTGTGAGGGGATGGAGTGTTTAGCGCCCAATCTCATACACAGATTGAAGCAACAGGAACATCCCTCAGATAGTCACCAGACAGCAGAAATGGAAACATTCATTTCCATTTTAGAAGCAAGAAACCAACCTCTCCACTGACTCAGGGGCGCCCCTGCGTACCGACCTCATCGATGCCAATGAGGACCGTCTGTGATTCCCTCCAACCTCTGCAGGGCCACGTTATTAAACTCGGGCCCCTTAAGTCCACAAGGAGCCAACAGGCAGTGCCGTGGACAGGTCATTTTCATCAGCAACCCCATCTGTCAGCACACCGAACCTCGGCCCAACACCACACACCATAACACATCTTTAGTTCCCCTAATGCCTTCCACATGATTTTATTTCCAAATGCTTTACATACTTCACTCAGACAGCTACAGAATTAAAATAATAAATCAAGCCAGGGGGACAGAAACAAAGAGGTTTATTCAGGGAAGGAAAAGACAGGTCTCAGGAAGGCAGAGGACAGATGGAGAGCCGGGCTTCGCACCCACAGTCCGTCACTAATGAGTCTTTCCCAGTTTCAACTCATCCTCATTCTTTGCTTTTTTTTTTTTTTAATCTCAATGTGAACATTCTTCCTCTTGAAGACATTTCTAGGTAGTTGCTCTAACAAGAAGCTCAATTTCCTGATGAGACTTCCTTATGATGCTATCTCTCAAAGCATCCCAGAGCTAAGGGAAGAATTTAATTCCTGTGCACGTGGCTAGAACCAAGTCGGAAAAGTGCAAACTCCTCCAGGAACTTCAGCGGAGGACAGCCTGGAGACTCCTTCACTGTCCCAGAGCCGTTCATACCCAGCAGCGGCGAGGCAGGGCGTCAAAGAGGTCCATTTGAGGGAGACTGGGTGGCTGAGCTGAGCAGACAGGGGCAAGGCCCCCCTGGGAGGGGATGTGCTAGCACTCTGTGCGAGGCAAAGGAGTAAACACTCCAAGAGCAGCGTGCGCAAGGGAGTGTGGTGGAGGAAGCAGGGAAGGGGGGTAGCCTCGCAAGTCACCCTAAAACCGCTGGCTTTTCTTGAATGGGACGGAAGCTGCATTTTAGTAGCAAGCCTTCGGCGCGTGTGGTGACATCTCTCCCACGGAGCTTCGGTGGCCTGTCCTCCCCGGCCCGCTCCCACCAGCCACGGCCCTTGCGCTGACTTCACCACCATCAGCCCCACTCAACTCACCTGGACCCGGAGGTGGGGAACGGTGGTGAGCGCGTTCAGTTAGCCACTCACCAAATGTTTCCTGAGGACTCTTTTAGACACTGGAGCTTCTGCCAAAACCAAGCACACACACACACAACTAATCTCTGGGGCTCCCTTCCTGGTCCATGAGTTCTGAAATCTGACACCAGGGTTCTGAGACCCCCTCACCAGACACTCGCTGGCTGCCCTCATCTCTGTGTGTGTCATGTGCCACAGCTCAAGGTGAACGGTGGGGACTGTTACAGCTTTTAAATGACCAATACTGAAGACAGGGAGTGGGTCATGGATGTGTCGCAGGAAGGTGAAGGCACAGGCGCCGGCCCGGGACCATCTGCGGGCTCACCGTCAGGTCAGCCACGTCCTCTCTGTCCGCCGAAGCCCTGCTTCAGCACTCTTCCTGGCGCTCACCCTCCGCCCTCCTCTGTTCAAACCATGAGCGCCTGTTCATGGTCATGAGCCACTACCAGGCTCTACAGTGAACAGAATTCTTCACTGCTACTTCCTTCCTTCCTTTTCCTTCTTATCTTTAGTTTTCTTGTTTATTAGAGACCTATTTTTTCTAGGGCTATAAAACTAAAGAATCAAGCACCTTCAAACACTTAGAAGCATGCAGCCAAGTAATTGGAACACGGCTCCAGGGCGGCTCCTGCTGCCAGGCCTTTCATGTTTTCTGGTTCCTGCCAGGAAGTTTGAAGGGCCAACTGGTCTCAGCTCCTGGGTGGACAACTTCCCCGGTGGCCGGACACCATGCTGGGCACAGGCCTTCCCACAGCCGCAGAGGGCTTGGCGGTCCTTAGTGGAGTTATGGGTGCGGGGAACACACTGGAAGAAGGGGCAGGACCGGTGCTGACTCAAAGGAAAAGGTGGAGCCACAGAGGGCTGTCTGAGCATCCCAACTAGAAGTTGGGTAAAATGTCCGAAGTACTCTCCTATCCTGGCCGACCCTTGCCAGGACCATGCCCCTAATAGGAAACGGGCTGCTGAACGCCAGCAGCTCACGCCTAGAACCCCAGCTACTCAAGCAAAGTCCACGAAACAGAAAGCCAGAAGTGGGACAGTGACTCAAGTGGTAGAGTGACAACCTCTAGCTAAGGAATGGTGCCCAGGCCTTGAGTTTGAGCCTCTAGTACTGTCACCAAAACAAACAAGCAACAACAAAACAAAAAGGACAAAAGAAAGGAAGGAAGGAAGGAAGGAGAAGCTTAGAGGGGCTATTTGCCTAGTGACTTGAATCACAATGGGATTTAACCTGGACTGTCCCCACTTTCTAGCCTTTTCTCCATGTCCTTCTTCTAGCTCAAGACCCACATCATCAAGATGTGCATGAGAACCAGGATGCCGGATGCAGGGGCCATGCCACAAGACTCCCTCTCAGGCTGGCGCATGCTCCTTTGTCTTCAAACATCCCCATTAGCCACCTGAGCAAAGCAATGCAAGTGATTCCCAGATGTGGACAAGCGCTTGCTAGCGGCCCAGCCAGCATGGCCACACAGGCTTGCCAGGGGCCCACGGTGGAGGGGGCCCATGGCCAGTGCTTTCCAAAACATGCCCAGGCCACCAGCTCAGGTGCGCCCAGCCCCTGGGCCTCCTGCTGCAGTGGGCCATACCCACAGCAATCAGCCCTGGTGGGGCAGCACACTGGCCGTGAGGGCCATCTGTCTATCTTGGGACTCTAACACAAGGGACGACAATGGGGACCTGGACCGCGGCATGTGTTCTCGGGGCCTTGGCTGTGGGTCTCACAGGCAGTCAAAGATGCACTTCTCCACCAGGAAAGTTCTGGGCCTGTGTCCTTGGGCTCAGAAGTCTGGTGGCACTAAATAGACACGTGGCCTCTTCAAGCCCCCTCTCACCTGTCACCGAGGGGAGACTGAGGCACATCACAGTCACAGAACCAAACATTTGCTGCCCCAGACGCTTGAGTAACAAGGCTTTGTTTTCTAACAAGTCCGTGAGTCTTCTCTAAGAACAGCAAAACTCAGACCTGTTAGGATTAAGAAAACCAGGGCAGGAGCTCAGCCTCCACGGAAGCTCAGAGGCCTCTCCTGCTGCCGTCTGCTGCCAGGGCAACTGGAGCCAGTCCTCAACTGTCTACACAGACCTCGCCTGGCCACAAGGGGCCTGGCTACATTAAGGACCACGCACCCCCCATTGGCCGCCCGGCGCCATGAGCTGGTGACATCCTTGTGCGCACTGTCCAACGAGTCCCACAGGAAGCTCAGTGGGAGCCTGGCTTCATGACGCAGGCAGGAAAGGGGCGCGTGGAAGAGGGATGTGGGGCTGAGAAAGGAGGGGACAGGGGAGGGACCACATGCTTCAGCCATGGATAAATCCAGAAACCAGAAGCAATGGCAGCAGCAAGGTGCTGCGGTGTGGAGACGGACAAGCCCTGGGGGTGTTTGGGTTGCTTCTAGGTTTGGGGCGTGACGGGCAAGAAGGTATTCTAACGATGAACACAGAGCTGGGACTTCACTGCGCCAGGCCCCGAGCTCTGCCCGTCTCTCCATTGAAGTGGCAACGAGACACCGGCCCTGACCAGCGCCATCTCCCTGTTCCTGTCCCACCTGAGACCAGCACCAGCGCGCTCCCTGCTCCTGCCCCTCGTGGGACCAGCTGTGCCATCCACAGGGTCTTCTCTGGCAGTGCTGCAGAGGTGTTTCTAACAGGAAGGTGCAAGTGTTCACAGGGAGCACTTTGTGTCTACTTCATGAGGACAAACCCCTCCCCCCTCTGAGGACCAGGGGACCCGGGGACAGCAACCCCAGTGGTGGCAGCAGCAACTGTCCCTCATTTCACCTCTGTCAAAAGCCACCCATGCACCCATCTTCCTACACAGCCTTGCTGCAGCCACTGACCCTGAGCCCCGTCTGCCGTCGGACAGTAAAAGCCAAGCTGGGTTTGCCTCGTGGCACTGACTTCTGGGGATCCGAAAGAGGTCCTACCCCGTTGCTTCACACAGACCATGGAAAAAGCCTCTCCCCACCGCCCCCCCCCCCGCCCCCGCTCCCATCCTGTTCTCTGTGCAGGCCTCCATCGGGGACAGAGAGATTGTTCCCGTGCTGCTGGCCTTGCTGGGAAGGCCTGGCTGTTGTTGATGAGAACAGCAGAGCAAAACAGTTCAGTGAGGATGGGGCAGGAGGGTGTGTGGGTGTGCATCCACACGTGTTTCAGAGCCTCTGTGTAGTACTGACCGGTCCACTTGGGGCAGGAGGGTGTGTGGGTGTGCATGCACACATGCACACGTGTTTCAGAGCCTCTGTGTAGTACTGACCGGTCCACTTGGGGCAGGAGGGTGTGTGGGTGTGCATGCACACGTGCACGCGTGTTTCAGAGCCTCTGTGTAGTACTGACCGGTCCACTTGGGGCAGGAGGGTGTGTGGGTGTGCATGCACACGTGCACGCGTGTTTCAGAGCCTCTGTGTAGTACTGACCGGTCCACTTGGGGCAGGAGGGTGTGTGGGTGTGCATGCACACGTGCACGCGTGTTTCAGAGCCTCTGTGTAGTACTGACCGGTCCACTTGGGGCAGGAGGGTGTGTGGGTGTGCATGCACACATGCACACGTGTTTTAGAGCCTCTGTGTAGTACTGACCGGTCCACTTGGGGCAGGAGGGTGTGTGGGTGTGCATGCACACGTGTTTCAGAGCCTCTGTGTAGTACTGACTGGTCCCCTTGGGGCAGGAGGGTGTGTGGGTGTGCATGCACGCGTGTTTTAGAGCCTCTGTGTAGTACTGACCGGTCCACTTGGGGCAGGAGGGTGTGTGGGTGTGCATGCACGCGTGTTTCAGAGCCTCTGTGTAGTACTGACCGGTCCACTTGGGGCAGGAGGGTGTGTGGGTGTGCATGCACACATGCACACGTGTTTCAGAGCCTCTGTGTAGTACTGACCGGTCCACTTGGGGCAGGAGGGTGTGTGGGTGTGCATGCACACGTGCACGCGTGTTTCAGAGCCTCTGTGTAGTACTGACCGGTCCACTTGGGGCAGGAGGGTGTGTGGGTGTGCATGCACACATGCACGCGTGTTTCAGAGCCTCTGTGTAGTACTGACCGGTCCACTTGGGGCAGGAGGGTGTGTGGGTGTGCATGCACGCGTGTTTCAGAGCCTCTGTGTAGTACTGACCGGTCCACTTGGGGCAGGAGGGTGTGTGGGTGTGCATGCACGCGTGTTTCAGAGCCTCTGTGTAGTACTGACCGGTCCCCTTGGGGCAGGAGGGTGTGTGGGTGTGCATGCACGCGTGTTTCAGAGCCTCTGTGTAGTACTGACCGGTCCACTTGGGGCAGGAGGGTGTGTGGGTGTGCATGCACACATGCACACGTGTTTCAGAGCCTCTGTGTAGTACTGACCGGTCCACTTGGGGCAGGAGGGTGTGTAGGTGTGCATGCACACGTGTTTCAGAGCCTCTGTGTAGTACTGACCGGTCCACTTGGGGCAGGAGGGTGTGTAGGTGTGCATGCACACGTGTTTCAGAGCCTATGTGTAGTACTGACCGGTCCACTTGGGGCAGGAGAGTGTGTGGGTGTGCATGCACACATGCATGCATGTTTCAGAGCCTCTGTGTAGTACTGACCGGTCCACCTGGGGCAGGAGGGTGTGTGGGTGTGCATGCACACATGCACGCGTGTTTCAGAGCCTCTGTGTAGTACTGGCCGGTCCACTTGGGGCAGGAGGGTGTGTGGGTGTGCATGCACACATGCACGCGTGTTTCAGAGCCTCTGTGTAGTACTGGCCGGTCCACTTGGGGCAGGAGGGTGTGTGGGTGTGCATGCACACATGCACGCGTGTTTCAGAGCCTCTGTGTAGTACTGACCGGTCCACTTGGGGCAGGAGGGTGTGTGGGTGTGCATGCACACATGCACGCGTGTTTCAGAGCCTCTGTGTAGTACTGACCGGTCCACTTGGGGCAGGAGGGTGTGTAGGTGTGCATGCACACGTGTTTCAGAGCCTCTGTGTAGTACTGACCGGTCCACTTGGGGCAGGAGGGTGTGTAGGTGTGCATGCACACGTGTTTCAGAGCCTCTGTGTAGTACTGACCGGTCCACTTGGGGCAGGAGGGTGTGTGGGTGTGCATGCACACATGCACGCGTGTTTCAGAGCCTCTGTGTTGTGCTGGCCGGTCCACTTGGGGCAGGAGGGTGTGTGGGTGTGCATGCACACATGCACGCGTGTTTCAGAGCCTCTGTGTAGTACTGACCGGTCCATTTGGGGCAGGAGGGTGTGTGGGTGTGCATGCACACATGCACACGTGTTTCAGAGCCTCTGTGTAGTACTGACCGGTCCACTTGGGGCAGGAGGGTGTGTGGGTGTGCATGCACACATGCACACGTGTTTCAGAGCCTCTGTGTAGTACTGACCGGTCCACTTGGGGCAGGAGGGTGTGTGGGTGCGCATGCACACATGCACACGTGTTTCAGAGCCTCTGTGTAGTACTGACCGGTCCACTTGGGGCAGGAGGGTGTGTGGGTGTGCATGCACACGTGTTTCAGAGCCTCTGTGTTGTGCTGGCCGGTCCACTTGGGGCAGGAGGGTGTGTAGGTGTGCATGCACGCGTGTTTCAGAGCCTCTATGTAGTACTGACCGGTCCACTTGGGGCAGGAGGGTGTGTGGGTGTGCATGCACACATGCACACGTGTTTCAGAGCCTCTGTGTAGTACTGACCGGTCCACTTGGGGCAGGAGGGTGTGTGGGTGTGCATGCACACATGCATGCATGTTTCAGAGCCTCTGTGTAGTACTGACCGGTCCACTTGGGGCAGGAGGGTGTGTGGGTGTGCATGCACACATGCACACGTGTTTCAGAGCCTCTGTGTAGTACTGACCGGTCCACTTGGGGCAGGAGGGTGTGTGGGTGTGCATGCACACATGCACGCGTGTTTCAGAGCCTCTGTGTAGTACTGACCGGTCCACTTGGGGCAGGAGGGTGTGTGGGTATGCATGCACACATGCACACGTGTTTCAGAGCCTCTGTGTAGTACTGACCGGTCCACTTGGGGCAGGAGGGTGTGTGGGTGTGCATGCACACATGCACACGTGTTTCAGAGCCTCTGTGTAGTACTGACCGGTCCACTTGGGGCAGGAGGGTGTGTGGGTGTGCATGCACACATGCACGCGTGTTTCAGAGCCTCTGTGTTGTGCTGGCCGGTCCACTTGGGGCAGGAGGGTGTGTGGGTGTGCATGCACACATGCACACGTGTTTCAGAGCCTCTGTGTAGTACTGACCGGTCCACTTGGGGCAGGTCCAGTGTCTCCTTTCTGCCCTTGGTGCATGAGCAAGGGTCCCAGGGAAGGCCGCCTCTGCCACAGTTTGCCTCTCCCAGCCTGGACGCCTGCTGGCTGGTTTGGAACTCCCCCTGGACGCATGTGAACTGGCGCCAGCCCACCACTCCTCCAGCCAATCTCATGACCACACCCTTGCCTTGCTCTACGAAGCTGCTGGGTTGAGTCCCAGCCAAGGAGATTCCTGCTGTACCTAACAGGGCTGCTGGTGGCCTCTGGGCTTCCTCTCTGCCTGCTTCAACACCTTCTTCAGACGTGTTTTGTGAGTCGGCTGAGTTTCTACAGAATTCTCTGAAGGGCTCTCAACTGAAGGTCTCAGGCTCAGAGAAGGTCAAGTTGGGCAGGCCGATGGCCATCACAGAACAGCATGCCTGCACAGCTCATCCCTCACCTCAACCTCCACCCCTCCCCGTGGGACAGCATCCTCCCTCTCTGGCGGGCAGTGTGCAATGCCAACACGCTCTCCTTCATCCTGAGCAAGTCGGGAGGGAGAGACCGCTGAGGGGCGGCCGGCTCCTCTCTGCCCTAAACCTGCAGGGTGTGGCTCCAAAGTCTTCAGCCCCCAGGCACATGTTCTGAGCATCTACCAGAGGCTGGGGTCTTATGAGCTCGTGACGTTCCCCATCATACACGTACACTCCCGCTCTAGATGGCCCAGACATGCCCGCCCCGGAGCTCGCACCCCTGCTGTGGTCCAGACAACACAGAGACTCAACACTCAGCACTCACCTCGGCCCCACGGCTGGCTGACCTGCTTATACCTACTCACTTCCCCCACATTCAAATCACACATGGGTGCAGAAAATGTGGTACCAAAGTACAACATGCCCCTCAAAGTCAATCTTCCACCAAGACCCAGGCACTGCTTCCTGGTGGCCACTGCCCTCTGTCTGCCCTAACTCGCTGCTTTCCTGGTCACAGGCCCTTCTTCCTGTCTCTGCTGAATGTTGCCAGTTGTGTGGATAAGAAAAGCTGTACTTTATTCCTTCTTAATGCTCCACAGGCCCGGGTAGTACTCAGTTAACTCTGGCAAGGTACTTTCTTTTTTTTTTTGTCAGTCGTGGGGCTTGAACTCGGCTTGGGTGCTGTCCCTCAGCTCTTCAGCTCAAGGCGAGCACCCTACCACTTGAGCCACAATGCCACTTCCAGTTTTCTAGTGGTTTATTAGAGATAAGAGTCTCACAGACTTACCTTGCCTGGGCTGGCTTTGAACCATGATCCTCAGATCTCAGCCTCCTGAGCAGCTAGGATTACAGGCATGAGCCACTGGCGCCCGGCTTGGCAAGGTACTTTCTAATCGGCCATCACCTAGGTGTTATCCTCATTCTACAGATGGGGAAGCTGAGGCAGGACTAGGCCTCTAACCCAAGGGTTCCGTTCATTCTGCATTCATTTACTGAAGGGCTGGAGAATCCAACCCCGAGAATATTTTCTAAGCTTAAAGACAGTCACAGAGAAGAAGTAGAGGAGTCTGTGTGGTTTCTATTTCTGGCTTTTCTATAAATTAACTCACAGTTGAACTTTTCTGGCCCTACATTTCCCATTCATAAGATAAGGAGACAGAATTAGATGGCCCTGAAACTCCTGCCTGCCAGCTGTCCTCTGTCTCCAGCCCCGTCTCAGCCACGTGGCTAAGACTAGGCAGAAGGCGTTGTTAAGATACCTTTCATTTTTGTTTCCCCCATTTTACAAAACTTTCTGAGATTCTCTAGATCATATTTGTATCTATCCAGCTAGTCTGTCAAGAAAGGGGGGAAATACCATCTATTTAACAGTCAATTCATTTGGCAATTCATTTGCCCAGGGAGGACCGTCTTCAGAGCTATGGGCTCCTACAGCACCGGTTCCCAGCCTACAGACATCTCACCGTGTGTAGAGATGCTTTGGCAGTCATGGGAGGGGAAGCAAGATGGGACTCCTGACAACCAGTGGGTTGAGGACAAAGAGGCTGCTAAACATCCTGCACATACACAGCAGTACACACCAATCCTGCACGCAAGCAGCAGCACACACCCATCCTGTACCCACGCGGCGGTGCGCACCCATCCTGTACCCACGCGGCAGTGCGCACCTATCCTGTACACACACACCCATCCTGTACACACACAGCAGTGCGCACCCATCCTGTACCCACTCCGCGGCGCGCACCCATCCTGTACCCACGCGGCGGCGCACACCCATCCTGTACCCACGCGGCGGCGTGCACCTATCCTGTACACACACAGCAGTGTGCACCCATCCTGCATGCGCACCCATCCTCCACGCACGTGGTGGTGTGCACCCATCCTGTACCCACGCGGCGGCGTGCACCCATCCTGTACATACATAGCAGTGTGCACCCATCGTGCAGCGTGCACCCATCCTGTACCCACGTGGCAGCGCGCACCCATCCTCCACGCACGTGGCGGTGCGCACCCATCCTGTACCACGTGGCAGCACACACCTATCCTGTACACACGCAGCCGTGTGCACCGCAGCTGTCTGTCGCATGAGGTCCAGGGTACCAACTCAATGAGCCAAGTCAAAGAACGGCCCCAACTCCCTCCTGTTCTCGCAGCTGGCCTGGTCCGCACAGGAGGTGACCAGCTGGGCACAGCCAAAAGAGGCGAAGAGCAGCGTATCTCTTACCTTGCAAAGAAGGACGCGGCCACGGAGGTGCCGGTGGGGGCCTCGCTGGAGGCCGGGGGGGCCGCGCCGCTGCAGGCCGAGGGCTTGTCCGCATTGTAGCAGTTCAGCACCGCTTCCGTCTGTCCCTCGCGGCCAGGCTCTGTCACCATCTGGGAGATCTGACGAGGAAAATGGACACAGCTCACTACCTGTGGCTACCCACGTCTCCTGCCCCCCCGCCAGCCGCTGGGGTGGAGGAAGGGGCCGCAGGGGACTGCTCCGGGCACCCACACTCAGCTCAGGCACCCGTGGCCACTGCCGCTTCTGGGGATATTCTCCCACACGGGAGCTGGGACTCCTCCTCCTCATTTAAAATAATGCAGTAAATAACCCCTGACACCCTGAGCTGCATTATGTCAGTGTCTCCCCTCCAGCTAAGGGAAGAGCATCACTCGCTATGCACGTGCCACGGCTAGGCAAACAACACCTCCTCCAGTGCTGCTTCTCCCCAGGAACGGCCTGACACTTCCAGGCAGGCTGGCAGGAAAGGCACAGTTGGATGAAGGGAGAAGCCAGCCTTCTTGCTATGTAGGTCAGCAAGACAAGTGCATCAGAGAAGCAAACAAGAGCCCAGCTACCAGGAGCTCCTGGAAGGTTGAGATCACTTCAACAGACTTCCTTTTCCTTCTGGCTCATTAGGATAAAGGGCCTCCATCGTACTGTAATGAATGCCTTTGAAAGCGAAGTTTCGGAGCTCAGTCCACATCTCCCCGCAGGCACAGGGACAGTCTCAGGATGCCCGGGGACAGGCCACGGACATACACTCTGCAAAGCGCGGCTCTGAGGCAGGTGGCCGGGTGGCCGAGGCAAGCCGAAGCATGCCGTCAGGAAAACCTGTTACTCTAAAACTTTAGTCTCCTTGCAAAATGCAAAGTGGTTTTTAATAAGGGGAGGACAGATACCACAGCTCCAAAGCTAACCTGCTCTCACCCTCAAATTCTAGGTAAAAAATGCTTCTATCCCTGCAGAAAACGCAAGCGCAGGAACGCAACAGGCAGGAGAGCTTCCCCCTTTGTAGCCGAACCTGCCCGCACCCCATCCTCAGCCCCAGAACATGAAAACATGGGCACTTCCACTGCTAGGAACACAGCCGTCCACGCCACGCCCCACCGACTCGAAACTTCTGTACTTTGGAAAGCCTTGGTATCATCCAGCCGAAATTCTGCCAACACACGCTTTCTTCCTCTCGTTCATTCACCGCACTGAGAGGAAACTTGACCCAAGTAAGGAAACTCAAGAGGAGTAGCAAAGGCAGCTGCCAGCTTCCAGAATGTTCCCTGCCCTCAATAGGGCAGGGACTGTACAGCCCCTGGAGCCTCCCTGGGTTTCCTCTGCCTCTTAGCCACACGCTGGCCCGTGGCCACACTTCCAGTACGAAGTTTGGAAGAAGGAACAGAAGTCTGTGGTCCTTGTCATGGCCGCTATCCTCCGCTGGGTGTGTGGAGGAAGGGAACTCACACAGAGCGCGGGTTCCAGAGCGGCCCACACCTTCAAATCCCCCTTCCCAGGTGTAAATGAGTCCCCGGGCCTGGACGTCTTCAAAGTCCAGTTTCTGGCCGCCTGTGGCAAGCAGCACGGGATCTTTTTTGCTGCCCTTTTCCTCTCTCCGCCACCCTGCCAGGTCTGGTGGTGTGCACAGCCGTGGACATTCTTGTCACATCAGAGAGGGTCCGGGCCCTTCCTTAGGA
The DNA here is from genome assembly GCF_019054845.1 of Dipodomys spectabilis. Classification (NCBI taxonomy): domain Eukaryota; kingdom Metazoa; phylum Chordata; class Mammalia; order Rodentia; family Heteromyidae; genus Dipodomys; species Dipodomys spectabilis. Next base: position 6,391,289 of record NW_024870965.1, on the reverse strand, counting down.
GTGCCTTGGGGGGACTGCATTCACCTTTTCAGTGTTCTTGCCATCTATCCTCAGAACATGTGCACCTGTGACCTCCCTGGAAGCCCGACCTGAGCCTGGCCCCCTCTCCATGACCCCCAAGCCCACCATCAGCCCTGGGGCAAGCTGGCCTTGAGTCACCCAGGTGAGTCCCCCTCCCCCAGCAGTTCCACCAGGTCAGGATGAGGTTCTTACATCCCAGAGCACCACGTTTGATTACCTTTATTATCTTAGCTTACCCTGGCTATAAATTTTATTAGCGGCCATAAAATTGTCCATCCACCACATCTGACTCAGTGACCTCTTGCAAAAGAGAATTCCACCACAGGCTGCGTGCCCGCGGCCCCTTCCCCTGACCCTCCATTTACAGCCTCGCCTTCCTCCTCCTCCTGCCTCCACTCCTGGGTGAGGAGGCCCCCGGGGGTCACCAGCCCTTATCAGGGCTTCAATCTGGCCCCACCTGGGGGCACGTTTGCCTTGATTCTTTGTGTTGCTGGAAAGAGAAGGGGCTGGACTGCCTGCCTGCCTGCTGGGGTGGGGGAAGGCAGAGTTCCAACATGTGCTGTGCCCTCTGAGGGATGTCCTGCCATCTCACGGCTGGCCCGCCCAGCCGAAGCTGGAGCGCTCGGGGTGCCTGCGCTCATCCAGCTCGCCGCAGTGCCTGAACAGCTCCCTGTGCATGCTCAGCCATATGCTGGCTGATGTGGTCGACATCACGCATATGAGGTGCCCTGCCCTGTCAGCGGGAGGACCCAGAGGCCCACGGCAGTGGGGGGACCACCGTGGACATTTAACTGTGTGCGAGGTCACTTGTCCTGTTATTTACTGGGGCAGCATCGGGATTTGAACACAGGACCTTTTGTTTGCTGAGCTGCCCCTCTACCCCTTGAGCCACACCTCTAGCCCTGTTTTTAAGTGACTACTTTTAGGATAGGGTCTCACTTCTACCACCGTCTACCTTCTCCAGGCTTCCTACCATTCCGGGCCAGCAGCCGGCATGTCCGGCTTCCTTCCATGGAGATGGGGTCTTACAAACTTTTTTGCGTGGGCTGGCCTTGTACCACAATCCTCCTGCTCTCAGCCTCCCAAGTAGGTAAGATTACAGGCATGAGCCACCAGAGCCCACCTTACACTGCCCTGCTTAATCCTGACAGCAGCGCAATGAGGTCAGAAGCCCTCTGGCCTGGAAGCAGCAGGGCATGGCTTCTTTCTTGAGCCTGCACTGGAGAGAGGCGCCCACCCACAGCTGGAACTGACAGCTCTCCAACTACGGCGGTCCTCCACAGGAGGTGGCTAACAGCTGAAGATCGGATGAAGAACATCGGATCCTTTGGATCAATGTCTCGATGGTGCTCAAGGCTCTCTCCAGCTAGCCTTTTACGATCAATGAAAACAGAGTCAAATGATCTGAGGCTCAGTATAACTACTTTCACTTTTTCAACTTATAACTAAGCCAACAGATGCAACAATCGAGCTGGCATCAGAACCCTACTGCCCTGGCACCGGCGGTGGGCAGTCAGCTACTCCTTGGTCCCTGCTTCCCCATGTTCAGATCCCCGCAGTGGCTCCCTGGGGGAGGTCATCCATGTTCCCCTGCCCAAAAGCTAGTGAGTGTCAGAACCCAGGCAGCCTGCCCGACCTCCCCGCCCCACAGTGATGACCCAAAACCTGGACTTAGGAAAGCAGAGTCTACTTTGACGTGCTGTTTGCTTTTGGTTTTTGCTGCTGGGGACCAAAGCCCAGGGCCCCACTCATGCCAAGATGTGCTGTGCGCCAAGCTCCATCCCCAGCCCTGTTTCTCTTCGCCACATCTACCCTCTGAGTGTGATGCTGTTGAATCTGCATGGTCTGGCAAGGCATTTCTCCTCCCCACCCTGTGCCCAGCATGGGCAGCTCCCAAGTCAGGGATAAAATGAGACAGGGTAGTTCAGTGTAACACTGGACTGGAAACCAAAACAGGACCATTTACAACCCTTCTGATTCCATGGTGACACTTCAGAGCTACAAACGAAAATCTGAAGATGATGACAACTAAAGGTTTCCGACCACCACCCCAAACTGCAGAATTGCTTTCTCTCAGTCAACTAACTGCCTCAGGAGGATGCCCCGCCCCCGGGGTGCCCAGCTCACCAGTCCCAGCTTCTGCTGACCAGCTGCAGACACGCCACATCCTACATACACTATAGCAGAGCTGCAAAGTCCCTCCATGCATTTCTAGAACAATATTCTGGGGTCCATGTGAAGCCATGGTGGCCCCGCCTGGTGAGGTCACACCTCGTTCGTGCCACAGCCCCTCAGTCAGCCCCCACTGACGCCTACCAAAAGGCTAGCCGTGGGACATCAGGTCTCTAAAATGCCTAGAAACCCCAGAAACAACATCTGCAAGGTAGTGCAAAACCAGGCCTGGGTTCTACCCAAATGGCCAGTTATTATGACTAAACACAAATCCACGGAGCTCTTTTCGCCTCACTCCCAACGTCAGAGACGTGCCACAGGAATGAGACAGAGACTGGCTCATGCACCTTCTCAACGGAGATGGCTGAGGATCCAAATCAATGCCTTAACCTCCCGCTGCAAACTCCACAGGAGAGGCAGACCATGTCACCAGATCATGACATTTTACATTGGATGGTTTTCTAAATGGGTGCAGCCACAAGATCTAAAGTATAAGTAAAATATGCTTATTTACATGTACACGTTTTCATTTTATATTTCACCAGGAAAAGTAACATTAACAATGCTTTTGGGGTCAGGTTCTGGTGGTACATGCCTATAATTCTCAGCCTACTCAGGAGGCTGAGATCTAAGGATCTTGGTTCAAAGCCAGCCCAGGCAGGAAAGTCCATGAGATTCTTATCTCCAATTAACCACAAGAAAATCAGAAGTGGAGCTGTGCCTCAAAGTGGCAAAGTGCTAGCCTTGAGCAAAAGGAGCTCAGGGACAGTTTTTGGCCGGCACACTGGTTCAAGGCTATTATCCTAGCTGCTTGAGAGGCAGAGATTGGGAGAATCACAGTTTGAGGCCAGCCCAGGGAAAAAGTTGACTCCAACTTCAACCAATAAAAAGACAGACATACTGTTGTTCTCCTATTACCCCAGCTATGTGGGAAGCATAAATAGGAGGATTTCTGTCCAGCCTTGCCTGCATACACACACACACACACACACACACACACACACACACACACACACGATCCTATTTTTAAAAATAACTAAAGCAAAAAGGACTGGGAGGATGACACAAGTGGTAGAGAACCTGCCTGGCAAGCATGAGCCCTGACTTCAATCCTTAGTTTCACCTCCTCCCAAAAAAAAACAGTGCTTTAGAAGTTTAGTAATATTTGTGTATTCTCTAAATAACCAAGCTTGGAATTCTCAAATTTAAAAACATTTTGATACTTTAAAATATGAGCATTTGTAATCCTAAACCTCACAAGTTGTAAAACAAATTCCAAAGTTAAGTTTTTGCCTTTGTTCAGATTTCTTCCAGTCCGCTGTACTATTTTCTCAGCACCCCATGCTTTTTGCATAGTTAAGCAAAGACAGGATTTGCTGTGTGAGGTGACACCAAAAACTGTATAATCTCATGTCTCTCCAGTAAATAAATACTCTGGGTTTCCTTTTTCCCATCATGACTGGAACATCCCTGCCAGGGTCCCAATTCCTTCACAGGGCAGTTCTGCTCAAATTTCTTCTCTGTTCATTTAAGATGCTGATTTTTCAGTCTTATTGTGCATGCTCTGGCTTTTCCCAGAGCTCAGCTGTACTTTCCACTTGCTGCAACTTCATAATACGGGTCAGGCTTCGCAAAGCCAATGCCAATTAGCTTACAGTAAGCAAATCCAACTCCCTTCCCCCCGCCAACAAGCCAGAGCCTTCCCCACACCCGGAGGCCCCCAGCCAGTGAGCTTTATTCTCCAACAGAGTGGACCTGCAAGTTCATCTCTTCCATATCTGCCCTTTTGTTGCAAACCTTGAGTCCCTGGAGTATGCCGTTTAAAATAGAGCTGATCTTCTGGGATTCTTGCCTTTCATACACACTTGAAAAGCTATTCATCAAATCCTGAGTTAGAAGAATGTACTGATCTTTAAAAAAAAATCATTCTTGTTGCAATTCCCCCAGATTGAATTATTCTGGGGAAAGCAGCGACATCTCAGGTAAGTCTGCCATCTTTCTACCCACCCCCCATGACCGTGTCCCAGCACGAAGGAACTTTAAAGTCTGCGTGGCTTCGATATGTGTGGGACAGTCACCCGAGCTGGCACTGGCTCTGAGATCCAAGGTTGCAATCAACCAGGTCATCTCTGAAAGAAATCAGCCCAAACCTGCCCTTTTCCATGCCGCTGGAGAACACCCAGCGCGTACTGACCCTTGGTCCACATGGAGAGCCACGTCTGCATTATGGAAGGTCAGCAGCAGGAGGGCAAAAGAAGGCTAGCTGTGGGGTAACTTTTACTCCCTGACAGTCTCTCAGTGGGAGCTGTGAACCGAATTACTTGGCTTTCTCCAGAACTCACCACCAGCATCAGAAGCACTGACAAGACTGAAAGAGCAAGCGTACATGTTGTCGTTGGCTTAAAACACTTAGCCTTTTTTTCTTCTAGAGCCTGAGATGAGGCCAAAATAAAGAAACCCATGCCCGTGCATGCAAAAATACACAGTGCATGTGGAGATGGACACACATATGCGAAGATGCATACGTATGTATACAGATACACACCACAGACACACACCTACGCTTGCAAATACACACACACACACACACACACACACTGCTCTTCCAAAGAAAGCAAAGTCAAACAGCATCCCTGAGAAAGAATGAAAACCATTCCTCTGAAGGACAGAATGCTGAGAAATTCTTTAGGAAATAAACAAAACCCCATTTGAGATGTAACAGACAGGACAAATAAGAGAATATCTCTGATCAGGTAAGTCCTACAAGGAGCACACAACATGACAGGGGCACAGATGATGGAAACATTCCCCCTGGTAGGCCCCCCAAAACAGGCAAGCAGCCAGCATAGCCCCAAAAAAGCCCAGGAAACTGAGAGAGAGAGTGTGTGTGTGTGTGCGCGTGTGCGCTTGCACGCGGGCATCAGGACTAAGGTTTGAACTCAGGGCCTCACAATCTTACTTAGCTGCTTCTGCTTGAGGCAGGCACTCTACCACTTGATCCATGATTCTACCTCTGGAATTTTTTTGCTAGTTATAATTGGGTATAATAGTTTCCTGGGTTGGTCTCCCCAGGCTGGCTTTGAACTTCAAGCCTCAGATCTCAGCCTCCTGAGTAGGATTGTAGGCAGGAGCTACTGGATCCTGTTCCTAGAATCTTCTGGACCATGAGTTTCTTGATGTGCAAAAACATCTAATGTCTACGATCTCAACTACAGCTTCCCTCCTGCCATGAAGCAGTGCATCTAGTAGTGTCTCAGAAGACCTTGGCCCAGAATTCACCAAGTGTGCACCACACCTGCCCAGTTTCTCAACTGCTTCAAGGTAGCCTTCAGCCCTATGTATCCATAATAACCCTGTCTTTCATTTTCTAGTTCCTATAACTGAAAACCTTTCTTGTTGTGTTTCCCGAGCCAGACTCGCTCAGGATAGTGGACTATCCATGTTTAGCTCAGTCACTGGGAAGGGAAAAGGTGGTACTTATGAAAGATGTGCTATCGTTGCGTTCTTGGGAAATTTCCCTGCAATCCAGGTCACCACGGGATTGGCCCCAGTGGAGGGTGAGAGAAGAAAAGGCAGCTGTGGGAAGGAAGAAGAGGCGTGGGCTCCGTCCAGCCAGCCTGCCAGCCCTGCACACAGGAGCCACTGGTACGAACCCATCGCCATCTAAAGGAACTTTGTTCTGTGTGTGCTTTGTTTAACTCCCAGAGTGGGAGATGGCCCACAATAAGCCACTTGAACCTCTTTCTCTGTAACTCTCCACTTGAAATACAGTATGTAGGAGTCCTTTCAGTAGTGGTTTGGCACTTTTCAGAGAAACAGTGCCCTCCCCCCCCATCCCCGAACCCAGAAGTGGCCCACGCAGCCCCACAAAGCCAGGGTGGCCTCCTCCCTGGCCTCCAGGCCTCTGGGGATGCTGGGGCCTCTCAACCCTCACAGTCCCTGCCTAGAGCCCCTGCCCTGGGGGAGCCCCAGTTCCCGGCAGATGACTGCACCTCATATCCAGTGCAAGCTGGAGTAATAAGAACAAACTCAGCTAAACGAGATTGCTCCTTCGTTTGCCATTATCATAAAAATTTTATGTCGGAACTAATAAAAACAGGCATTACGTGCAGTTACATGGGTTCACACAGGCACTAACAAACAGCAAGTTACACCATAAATCCAGTGATAGACACTTCAGAATAAATATTTTATCTTCCCCAGTGTTTCTGTTCATAGGCGGAAGGTGTGGGCATAGCCTAGGGCGGGTCTGAAGCCCTCACGTCCTCCAGATAGCTCTGTGGGGCCACAAAGACTCTTTCAGGGGTTCTAGGTAACTCTCGCAAATGTGTAGAGTTTTTTTTGTCAGTCATGAGGCCTGAACTCTGGGCCTGGGCGCTGTCCCTCAGCTCTTCAGCTCGAGGCTAGCACTCTACCACTTGAGCCACAGCACCACTTCCAGCTTTTATTGCTTATGTGGTGCTGAGGAATTGAACCCAGGGCCTTATGCATGCAAGGCAAGCGCTCTACCACTGAGCCACCTTCCCAGCCCCAATTCTGTAGACTTTTAAGCACTCTGTAGTGATCAGTCATCCTCCCTCCACATAAATGGAAAGCGTCTTACAATAATCTTATAAAAATAAGGCTCTTCTGAAGTGAGTTCAGAATTTCCTTCCATTTTCTTTAAGTGAACCAAAAGATTCAATTCTCTTCCCAACTGGGACCTTAGGGCAGGTTTACAATAGATTTAATTAAGGAAGTTTTAATGAAATTCAAACACTAAAAGAGTGGGGTGACTGGGGGTTCTGCCCTCCCTCGGTAATTCACTCTAAAACTGTCCAGACAGACAGCCTTGGGCTGTCCTTCATTGTTCCCCAGAGCCAAGCTCTCCATGGAAATGAAGTGGGGCCAGGCACCAGTGGCTCACTTCTTTAATCATGGCCACTCAGGAGGCTGGCATCTGAGGATCCTGGTTCAAAGGTATCCTGGGCAGACAACAAGACACTTTCTCCAATTAACCACATAAAAGCCAGAAGTGGAGCTGTGGCTCAAGTAGTAGCCAAAGGATAGTGTGAGATCCTGAGCTCAAGCCCCAGAATTGAAGGAAGGAAGGAAGGAAGGAAGGAAGGAAGGAAGGAAGGAAGGAAGGAAGGAAGGAAGGAAGGAAGGAAGGAAGGAAGGAAGGAAGGAAGGAAGGAAGGCAGGCAGGCAGGCAGGCAGGCAGGCAGGCAGGCAGGCAGGCAGGCAGGCAGGCAGCATCCATAAGTGTAAGCCATGTGCTTTGTTCTTGGTTTTCTAGTAGAGCCAGACTCAAAAAGTACAAGGAAAGAGCTTTGGTGAGTTTGCATTTAACCAGCACATCCAAGATACTATGATTCCACTCATTCTTTTCCGTGAACTAAGTCTTTGAAATCTAACATGTATTTTACAGATCAGAGGAGCCAGATTTCAAATGCTCAACGCCCCCATGTGCTGGTGGCCCTCAATTTCAACTGCAGATCTAAAAATTCCTCAACCAGCCAAGAAAAAGAGGCCTTCCATGCTGGCGTACAGGGCGACACTCCCGTAGTCTCAACGACACAGGAGACAGCAACAGGAGGATTGCATTGGAGGTCAGCACGGGCAAAGTCAACCAAAAAGCCAGGTGTGACGGCACATACCTCCAATACCAGCCACATGGATAACACAGTTTGGAGGATCACAGTTTCAGGTTAGCCCTGGGCAAAAACACAAGACTGCCCAAAAACATAACTGGAAAGCTCAAGGACTTGAGCTGTGGTTAAAGGAGTGAGCAGGCTATAGAGCCTCCTAGGCCCTGTGTTCAAATTCCAGTAGCCTCCCCTATTCACTATTTATGGGATATTAAAAATATTTAGCTGGGTACCAGCGGCTCACACATACAATCCTACTCAGGAGGCTAAGATCTGAGAATCACAGCTCAAATCAGCCTGAGAACAAATCCAAGAGACTCTGATGTTCAATTAACAAGAAAAAGAAAGCCAGAAGTGGAGCTGTGGCTCAAGTGGTAGAGTGCTAGCCTTGAGGGAAAAAAAAAACCAGTACCCAGGCCCTGAGTTCAAGCCCTAGCATCAGCACCAAAGGGGAGGGGGGAGAAATGAAAGAAAAAAGAAGAGAAAAGAAAAGAAATTAGTGATGCCAGGATTTGGACTAACGCACGGTTCCTCCTCACTGTGACTGTTTTATGCTCTGCATACAAATCTCCTTCAGGTTAAAATTAGGAATTCAGAACACTACAAACTTCAAAATTGCTAAAGTCACACATTTTCAAAGTGTGATTCTGCTGGTGTGTACGGTGAGCGCATATTAAGTAGGTAAGGTGAGGCAGGCGACAAGCAGGGAGACTTGCTCAGAAATCAAGTTGGGGTCAGATCAGAAAGGGCAGTCAGCCAGATCCCCACAACTTCCACACCACCCACATTTGTGAACAAAACTGTACTCTTAGAGAACAAGAATCCAAGTCAGGCACCAGCGGCTCACACCTATAATTCTAGCTACTCAAGAGGCTGAGATCTGAGGATCACTGTTCAAAGCCAGTCTGTACAGGAAAGTCCTTAAGACTCCTATCTCTAATTAGCCGCCAAAGGACAGAAGTGGAGCTGTGGCTCAAGTGGTGGAGTGCTATCTTTGAGTAAAAAGCACTAATGACAGCACCCATGCCCTGAGTTCAAACCCCAGGACTGGTAACCCCCCACAAAAAAGAATCCATTTTAACTGTTTCTCAAAAATTCTGTATCATATTCCTGTAGCCTTTTCCAAAATGTCATCTTCGATCCCTCTCCCCATACCCCTCAGGTTCTCAGGGACTGAAGAATGCAAAACAAGGGGCATTTCCAAAGCCAGGGGTCACAGGGAGAAAGAAAGGGACTAGGAATCGTGATTGTAGCTCTGACTTTCTTTTTTTCAAGTAACTTTTGGCAAATTACTCCATGTCTCCCTACTGTTGGGATGTGAACACTCATCTCTGAGATGAGTCTCTATTCTGTCACTCATGCTTGTTATTGTTTTTAATAATTCACACTGATGCATATGAAGCATGCTCTGGAGAGTGGGGACCAGAATCACTGAGCGAACCGAAGCCCTGCCTGCACAGAAATGCGGAGTTATCCTCAAAAAATTAAACCACCCAACAACAAATCCTCAAAGAAACAACTGCCCAATAAGTAAGTGGGCGAAAGACTTAAAGAGAAGCTTCTCTGAAGAAGAAAGAAGGATGGCCAATAGACACATGAAGAAATGTTCAACATCCCTAGCCATAAAAGAAATGCAAATCAAAACAACATTGAGATATCACCTCACTCCAGTTAGAACAGCAAAAATCAAGAACTCTAACAACAACAGATGCTGGAGGGGATGTGGACAGAAAGGAACCTTACTTCATTGTTGGTGGGAATGTAAACTTGTTCAACCACTTTGGAAAGCAGTATGGAGGTTCCTCAAAAGACTCCACATAGAGCTCCCCAACGACCCAGCAATCCCACTTTTGGGCATTTACCCAAATGATCACAAACAAGGCCACACTAAAGCTACCAGCATAACTATGTTTATTGCAGCATTATTTACCATAGCTAAGACATGGAACCAACCCAGATGCCCCTCAGTAGATGAATGGATCAAGAAGATGTGGTATATATACACAATGGAATTCTATGCCTCCATCAGAAAGAATGACATTTCCCCATTTGTTAGGAAATGGAAAGGCTTGGAAAAAATTATATTAAGTGAAGTAAGCCAGGCCCAAAGAAACATAGGTCCCATGGTTTCCCTTATTTGCAATATCTAGTATAGGTATGAGTCAAGCGGAAAAAGTCAGATAATGTGATGTTAGGAAAACAAAACCTCAAATATGTATTTTAATGTTTTTGTTTCTTTCATGCATGTGTTTCTAACGCATTTATAAGATTATTTCCTTGTTGCTTTGTATGTCCCTCCCCCACAGTGTAACCCCCACTTTCACTATATTTGATGTCAGTATAACATGTGGAGGAGATGGGGACAAACAAGTCGTTTAAGGATTCAGGTGGACCTGTTGCAACAATGAGAAGTACAAAATGTCATGTCAAAACCAGCTTTACAATGTCGGTGGGGGGGGGAGGGGGGTACGATTGGTTGGGAGAGAGGGGGGAGGCCGGGAAGGGAGGTGAAGGGTAAACAAAGGAGGAGGCTGCAATGCTTGGTAAGAAATGTATGCATTATCCTGCCCATGTAATTGTAACCCCTCTGTACAGTATGTTCTCAAATAAAATAAAATAAAATTTAAAAAAAAAAAAAAAAAAGAAAAAAAAAAAAAAAAAAAAAAAAAAAAAAAAAAAAAAAAAAGAAATGCGGAGTTATCACATGTGCAAGGGCTCCTGATTCATAAATGCATAAAAGTGCTGAGGTAAGAGATCTGTGTGGATGGAAGGTGTTTATGTCTGTTTCTGAGTTCATAGGAGTGTGTCATCTCATTATAAAAGGGAAATTCTCCAAATGACCTTTATCTTCCTCAAGGATGAGGGAAAATGCTTGGTAGAGGGTCAGGCTTATAACAGGGGAATCTGGGAAGGATCTAGAAGGATCTGATGTAACATTGTGTAAGATGCACACTCAGTATGTCTCACCGGCATCCCCTCCACCCCACCTGGGAACATACTTCTCACAGAAGGGAGAGGGCACAGCAGCGCCCATCTGTAATCACAGGAGGCTAAAGCAAAAGGGTCAAAAGTTCAAGGCCAGCCCAGACTACACTGCAGCTTCCCATTCAAAGTCACATGGCAAGACCCTGACTCAAAAAATGAAGCGCTTCGGAGGTGGCTGGTTGGCCAGGTGCTTGTCTGGCACGTACAAAGCCCTGGCTTTGATCTCCAACACCAAAAATCCTCAAAGCAAAGGGGCAGTGGACCGGAATCTAGACAACACAGCCTTGGTGTTGAGGGGACACAAGGGTAGCTGTATGTGAAATACGCCCCAAACGCAAGGGTGCTTCTGTCTAGCAATTCAGAATAAGAGGTAATTTTGATAAGGTGACTGTTTTGAAGAGCTTTCGTGGAAGAAGGTGAGTAAGCCCAACCCTAGAGCCGACTGACTGCCAGCGGAAACAGCCACACGCAGGACACCATGGGACGACGGGTAAGTCGCAGGAAGGTGCTCAGCGAGGATGGAGGGAGCGTGATCGCTGCATTCCGGCTGCAGGAGGCAACGCTCCTTCTTGGGAGCTCACCTTCCAGTGCTGGGGGGAAGGGTCTGGTGTGTGCATCTTACTCCCAACAGTGCAGAGAGAACAGGAAATGGTGAACGGGTTACTCGGAATAAAGCCGTGCGGTATTCTATTTTCATCCTCACAACCCGTCTATGCCAAATGTTATTTCTAGGAAATAAACATGTATTTATGTGTATATATGATATACGCATGTCTGCATGCTCATACATGTACATTTTACATCTCTTGAAAGGGGATTGAAAATAGTGAGAAATGCTTTCTTCCGATGGCATTGCTCTTTGAGGGCCCCAGGTGTGTGTGTCCCTGCCCCTGGCTCCCTTCCTTCCTCAGTCAGCACGTGGACGTGGCCACTGGTCCGCTTCTCCCCCCGGTGCACTGGAAGCAGCCCAGGCCTGGGCGCTGGGTGTCTGTCTCCTGCCCTCATGTCCCGGGAGGGGCCCTGGGGCCACTGTCTGCAGTCACTGCAGGCCCTACCATGGCCCAGGAGCTGACAAGAGTTGATCACCCTCTGCCCACCGGGCCCCAGCTTCCACCCTTCTGCCATCAGCAGCCAAGACCATTGTATGGGGTGGAAGGGGTGGGGTCAAGGCACCTAGAGGAACGGCCTTGGTCACAGAGGGCAGGCATTTTTATTGCCTTTCCCCCATACCAGGAATCTCAACAACCTAATCCTTCTATTTAGCATGGAAATGTCCAGGTAAGGAGAAAGGGACAGCACGGGCTCCCAGGCGACTTGGTCTTCAGCCCCGTGAGGGTCCCACAGGATGGGAACTTGTCTCCTTCCCAAGGCAGCTAGACCCGGCTTCCAGAAAACGGGAGACACTGGAAAGCAGGGGGTGGCCTCCACCAGGGCCTCCTCCACACCCTGAGAGCAGCCATCCAAAAGGCGAGCATCGAGCAGCTCGCGGAACGACCACGCACGGCCTCGAGCTCTCGGGAACAGAGAAGCCTGGTCACTGCCCCTTCCCAACGCAGCGCCTCTGGTGAGGAGGCGCCTCGTGTTGTCCTCCTGTCCACGTAGCCAGCCTCCAACTCCCCAGTTCCCATCGCCACTGCTCCAAAACACGGGGCAGCCATGTCCCCTTCCTTCAGCCGCCATCCACCCAGGGACATCTTCACTTCATTCCCAAGCCATTTCGCACTTTTACAGAAACACAATGCAGTGGTGGCACTCACGGGACACTGCGCTGAAAATGAACGCTACAACTTGTGGGTTGCGAGGGAAAACTAGAGAAAGCAAGAGAAGGGGTGACACTGTCCAAAAAGAAATGTGCTCCTGGGCTGGGAACGTGGCCTAGTGATAGAGTGCTTGCCTAGCATGCATGAAACCCACATACACAGAAAAGCCAGAAGTGGGGCTGTGGCTCAAGTGGTAGAGCATTATCCTTGAGCAAAAGAAGCTCAGAGACAGTGCCCAGACCCTGACTTCAAGCCCCAGGACTGGCAAAAAGAGAGAGACACACACACACCAAGAGAGAGAAAGAAAGAGGGGGGGGGAGAAAGAGAAAGAAAGAGAAATGTGCTCTTGACCTGACTCATGAAACTGTAACCCCTCTGCATATCACCTTGAGAATAACAATCTTACAGGAGACATGTTCATAAAAGAATAACAATGTTAAAAAACATATACACATGATGCGATGAGTAAACCAGAAATGGAAGGCGGGCGCTGGAGTCCAAGGGAGGGTCCCGTCACCCTGAAGGAAAAGGGCAAGCCTGACGTCCTGAGTCTGGAGGCACGCGGAGGAGCAGGATGGGGGCCTCACGGTGCCTAATGCGGGGATGCAGACGTCCAGTTTCTCAGGACCCAAGGCGAGGCCCAGGGTCAAGGATGGGTAGCTTTAGTAGTCAGGGGCATTGCAAAGTGGGGAAACTGAGCCATAGTGTCGGTACCCACAGTTCACAGCAAATACGAAAGCAAAATTGACATAGCTCTTTCTTAAAAGAATTTATGACACCAGATTAAAGGTGTAAGATTACACCTCAGTTCAGAGTGACTATAGGGGGGGTTGATATGATCTGAATGCATATGTGTTCTCTCCAGTACTTGAACGTTATTCAAATGTACATCTTAGAGTAATCTGTTAGTCATCCTTTGAAAGATCTCACTTAACAAAACTTCTCCCTTGGGACCAGAGATGGAGGAAGTCAAAGATTTACTACCATGTGAGTCTGAGTACACTGATCTTGGAGTCTTGATGGAGAGGCTTCATAAATGTTGGAAAACAGACACAAAACCAACTCTAAACAAAGGAGGCACAACGCAGCTGCCAGAGGAAGCCAGATCCTGGCCGGAGCCCCACGGGAGCCAGCGCTTTCTGCAGGCTGCGCGTGGTGAGGTAACAGTCACACTGTTAGTTTTTCATCACTGTCTAGCTAGAAAACATCTCTCCTGTCCTTCATCCTACAGATGAAGCAGCGGGGCAGGGAGAAATATGCCAAAGATCACAGCACTAGAAACAGCCAGGGAACGACTTAAGTGTCAGGCTGACTGGCTCCCCATTTTGCCAGCCTGACACTTTGACCCCAGCCTCCCTAGGACTCTGTGTGTGTGAACACAGTGTTGAGCTGGAAGGCCATGCCCTGGCCTTGGCGGGGCGGGGGGAGGGGGGAGAGGAGTGTCATCAGGCCAACCTGAGAGAACTCAAGTCTGGAGTTGAGTTCACCACAAGCAGTGGTGTGCTGGTAATGATCCTGATCACCCTTTGGGGTGGGGGCCGGCGGGAGTGAGACCTGATTTGTAGCATGTGCCAATTTCTAGGTATAACTGCTCACCTGCCCCCATGCCCGGGTTCCAACTACCACCAGGCCACAGAACCCATCTAGAAGGAGCCCTAGGGATGGAGGTGGTCTTGGTTTTCTTTCATCTTTTTGAGAAAAGGTCTTACTATGTAGCCTAGGCTGGCATGAACTCTCGATCTTCCTGCCCTCGTCACTCGAGTACTGGGATTACAGGTGTGTGCCACCACACTCGGCTATAGCTCCTGATTGTCTCCCAACGCCCATGTGTGAAAGGCCAGGTTTGAGCGAGTGGGGTCATAGGGACTTTCCCCTGAAGGAGATACTGGGGCACAGGCCCCTTCTCTCTCTCTCTTGGCTTCCTGGCTGCCATGCTGCTCCAGCCATGAGCTAGCCGCCTTGCCACAGGTACAAAATTTGGCAATGGGTCTGCCTGACCACGAACTGAAAACAGAAACACAGCTCTCCTCTTTTTAAGCTGGTTTTCTTGGGTATTTTGTTACAGCAAGTCAAGCCCACTAATCAGAAAGTATGTAAGGCGGCCGGGGAAAGCTCCGGCTTTGTCCCGGCGTCTCCTCTACCAGCTCTTCTCCCTATGTGCACTTACTTCAGAACTGAAGGAAAGTCAGACTGGGAATCTATTTGAACCAACAAGTAAATCAAGGTCCCAGGAGATAACCAGGGCTAACCTGTCCCTGAGTGAATGCCCGTCTTAGCAAACCAAAGCAGCTTTACAACGCTGTAACAGTGAATTTATGTTCAACAGAAATGTGTGCCCAGCTCAACTCCAATCTGGACCTGCTTCCATCTGAATTAAGTCTATACTACTGCAGGGAGAAAACAACAGCTTTCTTTACAGACTGACTAATAGACTATCTCAATTAAAGCATGAAACAGATGAAGAAAATCCAGCCTCATAAGTATTGTTAAAATGAAAGGCTATTTAGTGGCCTTTTCAAATAATAATAGTGGCTGTCTCCTGTGCTGCTACATTCAAATCAACAGTGGAGTTGGGGTGTCACTGAAATGAGCAACCCCCCAAGCTTTCAGGGCTCAGCTGTGGGGTTGCCATGGGCTGCCCTGCTCCGTGCCTGTGCTGTAAGACCTGAAACGTAATGCACTGGTCATCTGGAAAATTCTGGCTTATTGAGTTATACACAGCTTCCAAAGCTGACAGGTTCCATTACACAGTGTGAATAAATCATTCACGAATATCACCACTCATCTTATTGGAAAATCCTCTAGAATGAGGCCGCTTTCAGGCTATGGAGACTAGCAGAGTCAAGTTGCCTAAATTTGATTTCTCAGTTGAAAGCTCACATTTTGAAATTGATAAACCAATCCTATTGGCTGTTTTCCTGTAAGTCCCCTGACTTCCAGGAAACACCTTTCTTCCAGGCTCACATCCTCCTCCCTCCACCGCCTGAGGGTCTAAAATTACAGGCATGACCCACCACACTCACCCTGCAGAGGTTGGTGTCACTGCCTTGATTCATGCTAAGAAGTAGCAGATTTATCCACTACTGCCTCTGCTCTGTGTGAACAGCAAGAGGGCAAATAATGTCTCAGCAACATTGAAAGCAGTGAGTTTGGGGGTTTGTTTTCATTGGTGTGTGTGTGTGTGTGTGTGTGTGTGTGTGTGTGTGTGTGTGTGTGTGTGTGTGTTGCTGGAGTTGGAACTTATGTGAGTTGGGGGTTTGTTTTCATTGGTGTGTGTGTGTGTGTGTGTGTGTGTGTGTGTGTGTTGCTGGAGTTGGAACTTATGTGAGTTGGGGGTTTGTTTTCATTGGTGTGTGTGTGTGTGTGTGTGTGTTGCTGGAGTTGGAACTTATGTGAGTTGGGGGTTGGTTTTCATTGTGTGTGTGTGTGTGTGTGTGTGTGTGTGTGTGTGTGTGTGTGTTGCTGGAGTTGGAACTTATGTGAGTTTGGGGGTTTGTTTTCATTGGGGGGGGGGTGTGTGTATGTATGTTGCTGGAGTTGGAACTTATGTGAGTTGGGGGTTTGTTTTCATTGGGGGTGTGTGTGTGTGTGTGTGTGTGTGTGTGTGTGTGTGTGTGTGTGTGTGTGTGTGTGTGTGTGTGTGTGTGTGTGTTGCTGGAGTTGGAACTTATGTGAGTTGGGGGTTGGTTTTCATTGGTGTGTGTGTGTGTGTTGCTGGAGGTGGAACTTATGTGAGTTTGGGGGTTTGTTTTCATTGGTGTATGTGTGTGTGTTGCCGGAGGTGGAACTTATGTGAGTTTGGGGGTTGGTTTTCATTGGTGTGTGTGTGTGTGTTGCTGGAGGTGGAACTTATGTGAGTTGGGGGTTGGTTTTCTGGTGTGTGTGTGTGTGTTGCCGGAGGTGGAACTTATGTGAGTTTGGGGGTTGGTTTTCATTGGTGTGTGTGTGTGTGTTGCTGGAGTTGGAACTTATGTGAGTTGGGGGTTGGTTTTCATTGGTGTGTGTGTGTTGCCGGAGGTGGAACTTATGTGAGTTTGGGGGTTTGTTTTCATTGGGGTGTGTGTGTGTGTGTGTGTGTTGCTGGAGTTGGAACTTATGTGAGTTTGGGGGTTTGTTTTCATTGGTGTGTGTGTGTGTGTGTGTGTGTGTGTGTGTGTTGCTGGAGTTGGAACTTATGTGAGTTTGGGGGTTTGTTTTCATTGGTGTGTGTGTGTGTGTGTGTGTGTGTGTTGCTGGAGTTGGAACTTATGGCATACTAGGCAAATGTTCTCCTACTGAGCTGCACCTTCACCCTATAACAATAGTCTTGGTCTTGCAAACACAGCAAAAACCTTGTGTGAACCCAAATGCCCCAGGGAGGGCTCACTTTGAGAACTGAAACATCTACATCTCGATGTTAAGTCCAGGGCCAGCCTCAGAGAGCCAAAGGACGCTTGTTTTGTCTCTCATGTGGAAGTTAGATCTAAATTATAAATATATATGCAAGCATTTATAGTCACATGCACAGGTACTCAAACATTTTAACTAACGTATGGTCCAAGCAGGGGGGTGGGGGGCTCCCGCGGTGTAACTCCTTTGAAGTGACTTACAGTTGAACAAAATGCACACCAGGAAGCTGGAACACGTGTTGTCGGGGGATGGGAGTTATTGGAGGAGGGCAGAGGAATGAAGAGACACAGTTGTGTCTCTTCATGAAGAGGACACAGTCAATGCCCACATGTGAAAATGGAGCTAGGAAAACCAAAGGGATGTGGGGGGAACAGTGGAAGGGGTAGCACTGATCAAGATGCAGTGTCCTCAAAAACTGACCTGTTGAATTGGAGATTCCTTGTGCAACTACATACAATAATTAACATGAGCAAACAAACAAATGCGACCTGTCAATAGCAGAAGACAGAAAAGAAACTGTGGTGTCTACAAACGCTCCAGAGCACACTCTCCCTGCCCTGCGGTACCTTGCAGCAGGCCTACAGTCAGGGCCTAACCACCAGACATGCAGAAATGGGCTCTGCGGCAGTCAGAAGGGAGTTGCTTCCCTTTCCGACAGTCACTGGTCCTCCACCGTGTTTCAGAGCCATGGTAACTGCTCTGGCTACATCCGCCTCACCTCTATGCCGGCCTGGGCACAGAAGGTAGGGAGCTGCACCCAGCAAGTTTGCTGAGAGGTTGGCTCTGCAGAACTTTTCAGTGTGAGGTTCTGCCTTTCTCTCTTTCTCAACAACATACAGACAGACAGGGCATAAGTAAAGATCTACAGATATAAACTCATATAGATGTATACATTTTCATGCAAGCATGGTATATAAAACAGTGCACATAACATGGCCGCATGGCTTACATGCTTCTCTCTCATTTTGAGCCCACAGTTTTCTCCAGCTCCCAGCCTCCCTGCCTCCCACTGAGGTGATACAACACAGTGCTTTTGCTTCCACACCACGGGGCAGCAATACAGTGGAAACCTGACTTGGCATGCCGGTTACACAGAATGGCCTGGAAGACCCGGTGCGGGAAGCAGGCGCTGTAGGAGGTCCTCTGCAGCTGGGCCAGTGGGCCAGTGGGGGGGGGGGGGAGTGGAGGCCTGCGTGAGTTCTAACCCTGTCGTGTCCTCCCGCTGGACCTCGTGCAGGACCCCTGACACGTCCAGGCTGGTTTTTGTCACCAGGTCATGTCTGGCCCCTGAGATCTGTTAGCTGGGCATAAGGGAGCGTGAGAACATCACCGGTTCCTGGTGCACCATCCCATCCATCAAGCCTTCCCACCCCCCCACCCCCCCACCCCTGCCCAGTAGAGAACAGCGTGGCTGGACGGTCCAGGCTGGTTTGTAAATAGGAAGCGCCTGGACACAGCTTTGCCCACAGAGCCGGCTGCCTCTCTGCGTGCTTTCCCATGGCTCCTTCTTCCCCTGGCTTGCCCCAGACCCGGGACAAGCTACAGAAGGTGTAAGTTAACTCTCTAAGGCCTCTGATGCAGCACTATTGTAGCAGATTGTCTCCAGAGGCCCCCAGAATGGAGACAGATCTGCTTCTGGGGTGACCTAGACGCATGAGCGTGATGACTCACCCCCGCCTCCCGCCCCACAAACAGCAGTGTGCTCGTCTGTCCTGCTAAGGATGCTGGCACAGCAGAATCGCATTCTGATATTGTCTAGGATGGGGCTAGGTGAGGAGGAAACTTCCATCTCTCCATAGTCTGCAGCAATGTTAAAAGAAACATCTGCATTTCACAAAAGTTTCACAAGAAAGCAAACCTACTAAAATTGTAATTTTTCCTTTGTTTATAAATAAGGAAAGCAAGAGGAGAAGCTGAGAGTCTTCAACATGTTCTTTCAGTGAGGAGAGTCTGAGTTTCTAAGGCACGTCAAACCCCTCTGGGTTATTTTACATGTGTCCTCTCCTCACCTCCACAGGGTGAGGAGATTCGAGTCTGCACATTACTGCGTCTCTTCCCTTTGAAAAGTCCCCACATCTCAGAAACAATTGGCCAATGAGCTTTCGGTATTTTATCAATCAGTTCACTAATCCTGGCATGAGATAACTTCTAATTCAGAGGTGTTATCTTCGGGCTGCAAGGGTGATCCTGGGTTCCACCCCCAGCATCACAGGGAACATTTCTCACGTGAGAAGTGATGTACATAGGGAAGTTAGCACTTGGGTTCTGCAGAGGGGGCTGGGGTTTTCTGCTGGGTGATATTCCTATAGTGTGTTTGATACTTGTTTTATGCTTTTTAGTACTGTTTCTCTACACTGGTGATTCTATTGAAAAAAGGTCCTGATATATATTATCTATCACCTACTTATTTCTATTCATCTATCCCTCTATCATTAACCCACCTATCATCTATTCTAACGTCTGCCTATTACTTATCATCTATCATTCATCTGTTACCTATCATCCATCAATCATTTCCCTCTTATCCTCTACCTATTTATCTATCTACCTATCATGGGTTGAATAAGGTTTTCCACTGAAACTTTAGAATATGATCTTATTTGAAAACAAGGTCTTTGTAGATATAATTAGTTAAGAATTGAGATGAAATTATGCTGGATGAGAACATGTTTGTGACAAAGAGGAGGAGACAGACAGACAAGTGGCCACATGGAGACAGAAGCAGAGGGATGCACCACAAGCCAAGAAATGCCAAAAGAGGCACTGTCAGGAAGCACAAGCCCTGCTGACACCCCTAGTCTCTAGAACTAGGAAATAATGTATTTCTATTGTTTAAAGCCAACTAGTCTATAATCATTTGTTTTGGCAGCTTAGACACTAGTATTTCCTCTCCTATCTGCCTCCCTCTCCTCCCTATGGGCTCAACTGGTCTTCAGTTCAGCATTAATGGGTAGTGGAACCTTTTGGAGGCGGAGCCTGGGGAAATGGAGTTAGGTCACTGAGGGCATAACACTCAAAGGGGATTATGGGACCCCAGGCCCTTCTCGTCCTCTCTTCGCTTCGTGGCCATGAGGTGACTAGTGTCCTCCACTGTGTACTTCCACCTTGATACTGTGCAGCACCTCAGGCCCAGGGCCCTGGTACTGAAACCTCTGAACGCTTCCCCTCTTCTAAATGTGTCAAAGTGACAGGAAGCTGGCTGACAACTGTCCACTGCGCAGCATATTACTACGCTGCTGGACTTAGAACACCAGCTTCGGGTATAGCATTCCTCAAGGCCTGGGCCCCATGACACATATTCTCATTTCATTGGCTTGGGGTACAGATTCAGCATTGGGAATTATTTATATACAACCTCTCAAGTGATTCTAGTGTGCAGTCAAAATTCAGAACGTCTGTTTTCAGAGAAGGAAAGCTTCACATTTCCTCCTCTAAAATCTCTGGTATGTCTTCTGCCTACTGAGCAGACAACAGTGCCAACCAGCACCCAGACTGCTCCAACCAGAACGCCTCAGCCTTCAAAGTCTTCCAAGCACATCAGATCCAGAAGCACCAGATGAGGCGAGAAGGATTTCTGTCAGGTCACAGGCTTGCAGGAAAAGATGAGCCGTCTCCCCAGGTCTCCGTCACATCTCTGTCCCCCAGCCTGGACGGGTTTCAGCAGCACGAGGCACTTATGTAACGGTAATGACAGGGTGCCAGAGGTGGGTGGCTGTGGTGCCTGCTGGGATAGCTCCACCACCACAGGGGAATCCGACACCACCGCACACCACAAATGCAGTGTGAGTCAGGGTTCAGATGACCCTGCCAGGGTGCTGGTGGCTCCACAAGGCATAGCACAGTGCTGAGTGGGGTACGGAGCCCATGTTCCTGACCATCAGCTTGCCTCTTCTTCCTCAGCCTCTCTGTCCTCGATGCTTAAAGCTTATTTCCTATGGTGCTCAAGCAAATGGCCACATAGTTACTGTCCTTGAATTGTGAAAGCCAGGAGTCCAAAGATCTGCAGAGCTGCTTCTTTCTGCCCTGGAGACTTGGGTCCCATCCTTTACTCTGCATGACACCCTGACCTCTCCTCTCCTTGGGTTCTTGTCCTCCTGCCTTCCTCTTATGAGGATTCTCCAGACCACTGGGGCTGCCTACACAGGCACAGACAACCTCTATGTGACAGAGCCTCAGTCCCACTGTGTGACCTGTCCCACCGACGACGGCCTATCTGACTGCCCTCACTCAGCCTACCACCAGTAACAGACATTCTCCATGAAATCTCAGGACTGCCCCAAATTACTCTTTCTTTAACTAGGGATAAATAGAATTCTACCAAAAGGCAAGGAAGAATCTGGGATTCCCCAAATAGGATATTCCTGGGGATTTGCTCCTTCTGGGGATACTTTGGAAACATGAAAGAGCAAAAGCATCCAGAATCTCCCTTCTGCCACCTTGAGGTGGTTACACCATGGTGTGGTAAGAGGAGCTTGGCTCCAGGGACCCTCCTGCCATCCATACAAAGGGTCCCTAGGACCCCTGTTGGGAACTGGATCTCTTCGCCCTCCCCCTGGGTGCATCCCAGCTGTGGAGGACCAGCCTCCTCTTCTTATCCAGAACCTGGATTTGGGGTATGTGTGTAACAAGACCTCAAGAGTGGCAACGCCCACAGGCTGACTGTGCAGGGAAGAGCTGGGGCACTGTGCAGAGGGCAGGGAAAACGCAGTGGGTTTCAGGGCAGTCAACCATCTCTGACTTGCTGGCCAGACCTTGAAGGGCTGAATATTTACTGCACAGAATAATTACTGTTGGGCGGTGTGCACAGCAGGAGACACTCAGTCTGCCAGAGCCTGGCAGTTACAACACCAGGGAAAGGGATTCGCAGCCAGGCCCCTCATCTCTTTATCTGAGATTTCCTCCCTCCCTGGAACTCAGAGATGATGCATGAATTTCCCTCCTTCCCATGGGAAAGAGGTAACAGAACACAAAAGACAATCTCAAGCTAGTGGCTTATAGTAGTCTTTGTAATCAGTGTCAGCCACATCGGCTTACCCTCAGCAGGGGCTGGATTCCAGTTTTCCCCAGCATTCTAGGCAGTGGGGTATGGCTCCACCTCCCTAACTGGGAGGGTTGCCAGCCCTAGCCTGTGCCTCAGGGCACTGCTTTCTGAGGGCTTAGTAAGTACTTATACAAAAAAAAAAAAAAAAACAAACAACTAGGGCTGGGATGGTGGCTCAGTGGTAGAGTGCTTGCCTTGCATGCATAAGGCCCTGGGTTCAATTCCTCAGTACCACATAAACAGAAAAAGCCGGAAGTGGTGCTGCAGAGAGCTAGCCTTAAGCTGAAAAGCTGAGGGACAGCGCCCAGGCCCAGAGTTCAGGTCCCATGACCGACCAAAAAGAAAAAGGAAAAAAGAAAGAAAGAAAATCTAAGCCAGCATTAGTGACTCACGCTTTGTAATTCTAGCTACTTAGGAGGCCGAGATCTAAGAAGGACGGCTCAAATCCAGCCTGGGCAGGAAAGTCCAAAAGACTTTAGTCTCAAATTAATTACCAAAAAGCCAGAGGTGGAGCTGTGGCTCAAGTGGTAGAGTTGTAGCCTTGAGCAAAGGTCGGGGACAGGCCCAGGTATCTGAGATCATCCCCAGAACCAGTACCAAAAAAAAAAATCTTTTATCCAAAACAGGGGAAGAAAAGCAGAAACATTGAAAAAAAAAACAATGAAATACACCAATATTTCCTAATAATTCTTTTTAGCAGCATCTCCCAGTTTTCTGCCTCATTCAGCTTTTTCTCCTACTGAGCATCCTCTGTGAAAACACTGGTTCCAAGATCTACCAACTCAGAGCTCCAGTGTAGCAGCCCATTGCTCTGAGGAATCCAGATACCTGACAAAGACTTGGGACATGGAAGGGAAATATGAGCTGCCTGTGTGAGTGATGTGAGTGTGTGACCAGCACTATGGGCGTGGTGGGAATATGCTCACCTGGACATTTAATCCACACTAGCAAAGCCCTGCTCTCCAATAATACTTGGCTACATACATGAGAAGACACGAACCATAGCTATACTTATACAATAGAGTATTACACTGCCATTAAAGATCATATTTTATTTCTGCAGTATAAGGGATGGAAGTGCAAGTGCTCTACCACCTACCTATAGCCTCAACTCTGAAGATCGTATTGGGGAAAAAATATAGCATGGGAAAATCTATTAGGAGAAAAGCAGGCCACAGGATTAAGGCTAGTCTCAATTGTAAAAGCTGTGAGTGTATGAATAATTGGAGGACATACACCCGACGTGTTTCATAGTTTAAACTTTTTCACTTCATTTTAGTTTCACTTTAAAACAATGTGTTTCTCTTTATAGTTTTCAAACTGGTATATTTTAAAGTAACAAATAGTAAAAACCCCCCGCAGCACTCTACAATGAAAAGAGGAGGAGCCTGGTGGAGGGCTTTACATCACCAGGTGTGTGCTGAAAGGGGCCCAGCCACTTCCTCCCTCTCTTTTGCTTCCTGGCAGTAAGGTGAACGGTTTGGCTTGACCACAATTTGCCCATTGCGGTATACCCTTGCGCCCAGGTTCAAAGGCAACAAAATCAATTAATCATGCATGGAAATCCAAAACTGTGAGCCAATCAAACTTTTCCTCTCTGTAAACAGATTGTTTCAGACATTTCTTTTTTTTTTTTTTCCTGGTCGAGGGGCTTGAACTCTGGGCCTGGGTGCTATCCCTGCGCTCTTCAGCTCAAGGCGAGCACTCTACTGCTTGAGCCACAGCTTCACTTTTGGTTTTCTGGTGGTTTATTGGAGATAAGAGTCTCACGGACTTTCCTGCCCGGGCTTGGCTTTGAACCGTGATCCTCAGATCTCAGTCTTCTCAGTAGCTAGGATTACAGGCATGAGCCACCAGTGCCCGGCTCAGAAGTTTCTTATGGTCATAGAAAACTAACCAGCATTCTCTGGATCATTGTTTTCTGGACTAGACTCTGAAGCCTCTCTAAAGCATCCTTACTGGTAATATAATATAATATATATCAAAGCAGGAGTTCTCTTTGGTATACCAAGCCTGAAAAGGAGTTATATCTAGGCAGGGTGCTAGCAGGGTTGTGTGGGGTGCGCTAGGAAAGGTGGGGGCTTCTGTGCTGGGAAAATGCACGCCTTGGTAAAGTGGAGCTGGTGCTGCCTGTCCATGGCTGAGTGGCCACAGCCATTTGATTTCTCTAAGCGCAATCTCCTCTCGATCCCTCCACCCCATCAGAAAAAGGAAGGCCTAGCAGCTTTCCCCCCTGCAGGCCTGTGCGGGGGGGGGGGGGGGGGGGGGGGGGGGATAGAATGACCTGTGCTTGATAACTTGGAAACTAAGGCCCTCAGTAAAGGAAAAGCTTGACAATCTCTAGGAACGCTAACTTCTTAGGAAAATTACCAGTGGCTCTATTTTCCTTCAAGAGCTCACCAGTCACAATCCACGACCCCCTCAAACACTCCTGAAAAGTGACCAGGAATTTTATCGGCCACCTTGAACTCATTTACGCTTTCCCTGTATCCCTCGCGTGTCACAAGCAGTGCATGTGTCCATTCTGCTGTCCACTGGACAGGCTGGCTTTCCTCGTTTCTCCTGCAGGAGAACAGGGCTGGCTCCCGAATCACCGCTCCTAGACACAGATGTCACAGGACAGGCTGGGCCCCAAGCGCCAGTGAGGCCTTCCACCCTCCTTTCCTCATTTTTTTTGACTGGCTGCAACAGCTCTGGTGGAGGTCACATTTAATGGAAGAAGCCTCAGACCCTACATCACAGCCTGAGGCCATTCTCCAACACCCACTAACACAGGGCCCATGGGAAATCCCAAGAGGCAGAATCTGTATCTCCCCTGACTAACACCCCATGACCATATCCTCCTCAGTACTGCAGTGTCAGCCCACACTCCCCACTGTGCCCTATAGGAGGGACATGGGACAGGAAGCAGAGGAGATAAGCCCAACCCCACCCAACAGGAAAACTCACCTGGAGGAAAAAACAGGTCAAATTCTTTTTCAATTCCCTGGCTGATTTAAGACTTGCCCTCCTTCTTCCATAACGAAAGTGGGGGTGTATACTAGTCCAGAGAACTGAAGCATCCGGCAGAGCCTTTGACAACCCAGTCCTAGCGGAATTTAAAAGTGAGATGCCCAGAGAGAAGGGCTGAGCCCCATCATGGCAGGAGAGGGTGCTAGACGGGGGTCTACAGAGGTGTACACCATAGAAGCAGGCCAGCAAGGCAGAGAACCGATCCCCTACATTTCTTATTCCCAGGATGTCCAACCCAAGCCCAGGCTGCTCAAGGTCATGATTTAGGAATCTACCATATGCTTCAGTTAAAAAAAATCACTCCTCACTTTGTCTTAATTTCAACATACTCTGTGAACAGACACCACAATCCCTAATGGTACACCCGACTCGGGACTGACTCCGTGGCTTCCATACATTGCCTGGTTTCTTTCCCACCATCATCCTGTCCATTCCTAAGTGAGAGACATGAACCCAGGACCGGGCAAACACCTGCAGGAGGCACGTACTGCTCATGAGAAGGTAAGGCCAGGGCCCAGTCCACGCATCTCCAGGCCTACGCAAGGCTGTGCAGTGAGCCTGGTGGGCACTGCAGGGCAGCTACAGCAATGAGGATGTCTTAGGAAGGAGAGAGGACACCCGGGTTGGAGGACCTCCCCACCCCTCAGCAGGCAGGAGCACCCTAGTGAGAGTACTCCAGGAGGAACGTGGAAGCTAGGACTCTGAGGCGGGCATTCAGAAGGGCAGAGATCACGAATGCACTCACCTGGTACGGGTACAGGGTGACCCCGTTGGTTCTTGAAAGGGACCAGGTGCCGTCCAGGTACTGGTGAGCCTGAACGGCCACGGAGTTGAGAACATTCCCATTATTGGGACTGGTGGCCGTCTGGAGGCCGGCCTTGGCCTGGTGTGTGGGGGACCCGCTCTTCTTCTCCAGCCCATTGCTGACCCCCAGGCTGTTGGGCTTGCTGTTGTGCTTGTTGACCAGGCCCGTGTAGTTGGAGGGGGCATAGGCGGCAGGCACAAAGGCCCAGTCCCTGGGCTGGTGGAGGCTGCCCGCGTGCCGTGAGCCGGCCAGCACAGGGATGGGGGAGAGTGGCGGCGGGGAGCCGGGGGCAGCATCGAAGTGCTCGCTGCTGGCCGCCTGCTCCAAGGTCAGCACTATCTGAATGGCCTCCTGCTTCAGCTGGTTCAGGTGCGTGGCACAAATGTCACAGCGGTTGTCCCGGTCGTTCCAAGCCTTCCGGATTGTGTTGGGGACCTGGAGTTTGTCGTGAACCACAGCAGAGAAGTCAGGATCCTGGAGAACACATGGGAGAAGGTAAAAAGGAGAGCCTGAAACTCGAGGCTGGCCCGCACAATCCCACCTTAGCTTCCAAAGAGTCTGACTGGCACCCAATACTACAACCCACACAACAGGAGCTCTCCGTGGTGGGCAGGGTTAGAGTAGAAACCTTCGCAGACATTACAGAACAAAACCCCTTAGCATCTTCAGCAGACAGCCAAGTACAAATGCTTCAGAGTCTCCTGGGTCCAACCTAGACCTCCTGAAGTGTTAGACCAGAAGACACAGAGGCATGTCGCACGGGTGTGTGTCTCCCTGCCCCCCTCCCCAGGCCCTCTCATCCACCGATGTTACTAAGATCAGGAGCACAGATTCTATTCTAAGAACTTTTGATCTCAGCAGCACCATGTGCTAAGTATCACCAAACAGGTTCAGGACCAGGAACTCTGCAAACGTCACCCATGAACCAGTGTTGACCACCCACCCCACAGCAGGCTGGCTGCAGCTATGTCTGTGAATCTGACTTGCTGCCCCACCACAACCATCAAAGATACTTTGCTTTCCCCGTGAGCTTCATCCCCACTATGACTTTAAAACCTCCAGCTCAAGCTGGTGTGGTGCTTCCCTGGATACTCAGGAGTCAAAGGCAGGAGGGTTGTGAGTTCAAGGACAACTAGGGCTACTGTACTGGTGAGACCCTACCCCAAAAACAAGATAAAAACAAAAGAGCTGAGGGTGTAATTCATGTGTTGGAATGCTCATCTCACACACCCATGAGACCCTGGGTTTAATTCTCAGCATCGCAAAACAAACAAACAAAAAGCCACCACCAAAGAGAAAAACTATTTAATGTCAGAAGCCCTCCCTAGCACACATCAGAAGGTTAACTCTCATAGAAAAGCAGCATTAGACACAGAAGCAGCCCTAGGCGTGCTGATGGGTACTGGCATAAGTCTGGGTTCACCTTCCTTTGACCTTGGGGAACTATGTGGCCCGGACAACTTATTCAATCTCATGGAACCCCTCATCTGCCACAGTGCACATGGACAGAGGCGCTGCGGCATCTCTTGGGCCCAGTTGAATGTTCAGGTTCAACAGTTGCCAGCCTCACCTGAAGGATCATTTTCCTCTGGGGCATTAGAGTAAAAACCTGCCCTTCTCAAATCTGCTGTAGCTCTTACAGGGAGAAGCCCCACCGGGGCTTACATGGGGCGTGCTGGGGTATGGCTGAGGAGAGGATGGGAAGCAGCCAGGGCAGGCAGGAAGAGAGCTGATGGGAGGGTAGCTGTTAATTACAATCTGTCTGGACTTGGGGCACCAGTGTTATGTTTCCCTAACAGCCCCTCGGCACACAGTGATTACCTGATTCATAAATCAAGAGGCCTCCCTAACACGGATGTAGCAGGGAGTGGCTCAGAAGACGGAAACTCAGGCAGCTGGAGAAAATGACAGAAAGCAGTAGGAGGTCAAGGTTGACCAGAGAAGCCGGGGAGCCCCACGAGGCTCATCTCACAGTGCTCCTCAGACCACAGGGAGAATACATTGAATATCCTGCCACTACTACTCACAATTCTGCAACAGCCAAACGGACATCTCCTCCAACACCCTCTCTTTTTTTTGCAGCATAACAAGGTTTTATAAGAAACACTCATTTACTCAAAAAGAATGTATGTGGCTTTCCATATGTGCTATAGTACAGTTTCTTGCTTTTTTGTATGACAATCCATAATGAGAATTTTTCCTTATCAACAATTTTTTCCTTATCAAAAAACATGTGGAAATGTTATTTTTAATGACCATATGCCATTTTCTCCTCCAGTTGTTCTGCCATTTCCTTATTTATCCCCACGTTCTATTGCATAATTTAAGATAACACAAGAAACCTGGGGAATGGCATTTATGTGCACTCCACAACCAATGGCGTATTTTTTCAAGTCACCAAACTATTGGGTTTCAAGCAGCACGAAAGGAATTGCTTTTTTGGAAAAATGTGCATTCAGCCAATCGTCCGGGAGACATGGCATGCTGGTGGGGGAGGGGAGCAGCGGCAGAAGAGGACCCCCCCTCCCCCCAGCACAGGACATGGGGCCCTGGACTCGAGTCTCTGCCTCTGCACTTGACTGGCAGGGGCATGGCCACCCCTGGGCTGAGAAGCACTGTCCTCTTCTCTCCTTGGTTTTACCACTCTCCAAATAGGTAATGTTGACTTCCAACACACCAGGCACCACTGCCTGCCTGGGCAGGGGGATCTGAGGATCCCTGGGAACAATCCCTGGCCTGTGTGAATTCAAAGGCAGGGGGCTTTCCTGGCTCCTGGACTAGCAGACGCCACACCCTTTTCTGCCCCTGTAGTCCTGTCTGTGGGGCTCACGGACACCATATATCACAGACACACCATGGAGCTCTGTGTTCCCTCTGACTCGGTGAGAAGCAGCACTGCTCCCTGACTCTCCTCCAACCCCTGTGCCAACTAGCACTAGCCCCGCGAGAGCCATAAAACCCAGCCACTGCTGAGCCTACCGCCCTCAGGTGGCCTCAGACAGCCTTGGCATAGCTCCAGGAGTAGGCACAGGATGCCACTGCTGGCCGATGTCAAAGAACCGTTCCTTCTATCCCCACGAGTTCCAACCCCACAGACCTTGACAAGTCAGGAAAGACACCTTAGGAAAATCAAAATACCTTTCTAGTGCTTTGAACCATGGACAGAGCAAACTGCCAAACTTTTCCAATACTTCTGGACGTAGGAGGCGCTCTCTGGACGGACAGCCGGGGGCTGGATGCCGGCAGTCACGCATGGAGTCCTCATGGAGTGAGGACACTTGTGCGGTCTACTTCCAGCCGGTCATGTGGCCTCAGGAAACAAGTCACTCACAAGCAGAACTCCTGTTTCAATGCCCTGATTTCTTCTTTAGTGCACATAAAAACTAGCTACTAGGCCCTTAGATAATATTTTCATCCTAAAATTTTAAATTTAGGAGTTCTGTATTCAAAACAGTTTTTTTTTATTGTAAAGATACTGTATAGACTGGGAAGGGATGTGAAGGATAAACAAAGGAGGAGGCTGCAATGCTTGGTAAGAAATGTACGCATTATCCTGCCCATGTAATTGTAACCCCTCTGTACAGTATGTTCGCAAATAAAATAAATTAAAAAAAAAAGATACTGTACAGAGGGGTTACAGTTACATGAGTAAGGTCATGAGTACATTTCCTATCGAGCATTATTACCTCCTTTGTTTTTCCCCTACCATCCCTTCTCCCCCACCCTAGCTCCTCCCCGCCGGGCGCCCACCCTCCTCCCCACCCCCCATCAAAACACTCATCTCTCAAGAAAATATATAAAACCACTCTTGCTTCACCTCCCATCAGAAGAGGAAGTGGGAAAGGTTCTCAGAAAAAAGGTTAGGGACAAATGACTTTCACATTCAGACACCGATGTAGTGAAGGCCCACAAAGACCAGGACCCCATCATGGTGCTGCTGGGAGGTTATGGATGGGAGGCGGTGGAACCTTGGCCGGAGGTCTTTAGGCCACTGGGAAATTTCTTTGATGAGAACTGAGGGAGCCTGTCTCCCTTCTTCCTCTCCCCCCCCCACTTCTTCCCCCATCCCTCTCTCCGCCTCTCTCCCACCAGGAGGTGACCTATTTTGCTCTGCCACTGTCCCCAACATTGCCATACTACACCCACCTCTAGAAACCTGAAAACAAGGAGCTCATTCAATTATAGAATTATGGAATCTATAAACCCTGATTCCAAAATCAACCTTTTATTTCTCATTATAAGCTGATTATCTAGGCTATCTAGTTGCGCTGACAGAGAGCTAACTAGCACGCTCACTTATTAGACAGCTGCCCTGATATGAAAGCTGTCCGTCTGGCTGCAGAGCCTCACGTGGCCTCTCCCTTTACTGATTCTTCCTTAAGCCATTAGAATAGAGTCTCTAGCTTTTCTGTTCATCTCTTCATCTTTTCCCAAGAAAGTAACAATGATATACAAGAGGATTTAAAAAATGTTTAACCCTTCAGCCCAGTTCCCCAGGAAGAAGACAAGAGACACCACCTAGAGGAAAATTCCGGACCAGTCCCTCCCCACTGACTCACAGCAAGCAAGAAGCTGCTCCCTGCAGAACTGGTGGCAGGCCCCCAGCATGAGGAGGGACTGCTAATGAGGGCCATGGGGTCTGCGGAACTCAGGCAAGAAAATGAGAAGGGCCAGCCAGGCCCACAAAGCCATTTCCTGGTGCTTCTGGTTGCTTTCCATTCCATTCCATCCTCAGAGGAACAGGTTGCCTAGCAATAAATGCCAATGTCACTGGCCCGGCAGGGTGTTTTTCCGCATTCTTTTAGCCAGAAGAGTGCTTCCGGTATGTTCCTCCAAAGCGTCTAGCCCCCCTCCTCCCCCCCCAGTGAAGGCAACAGCTGGCCTCTCCTCCAGCATGTGTCCCACATTTCCTGTTGGTGTTTGCTTCTGGTTTATTATTCTAGCAGCCTCTAATGACAAGCTCAACAAGATTTAAGCTATTCTTCAAAGGCAGTTCCTTCCCACTTTGTTCCTAAACTTTCTTCCTCCATAAACTGTCCCAAGAGGCCCAGAAGGGAGGACAGGGCCCTGAGAATGACACGGGCTTTGCTCTCCCACAGCAGCCTTCCACAGATGAACGGTGCTTACCTTCACACTTCCTCCATCCTCAGCACTAGAGTTTGCGAGTTCCCGCCCCCTGCCCACCAGGATACCCTTTCTTTCTGAGACCCTCCATGCTTCCTTCACAAAGGCAGCTGTCCAAACGGATGGCTCTCCTCGGAACAGAAACTACAGACTTGAAGGTTTGCAGATCTGAGGCAATCTGAACACCAATGTTCAGAAGGAAGATGGAGATAAATCAGCCAAATCTGAATCCGTCACTGGAGGGAAGACAGCTTAACCTTGAAATCTACAGACACGCCTCTACAAAAGGTTCTTCCTCCTTCTGCTGGCTCCCCAACATTCTGCCTTTCCACATGTGACTGAGGATCTAGGGGTACAAAGGGTTAATCACCCAGAGTCTTTGCATGTTACCTTGACCCAGCAGGAATGACCCTGGGCTGAATATCAATATCCACAGAATGACTCCCCCGACCACGATGAAGACCTATGCTACCTGGAGGGTAGCCAGGGAACAAACGAGACTGAGACACAGCGATGGCACCCCGCTGCCCATACCCCGGGGGGCTCTACCATGCCCACTAGCAGCGTCTTTCCTTTCTGAGACCCTCCAAGGTTGGCCACAAAGCCAGCTGTCCATATTGATGGCTCTTTTCTGAATGGCAACTACAAACTTGAAGGTGTAGACTAAAGGAAGTCACTAATCGCTAGGTGTGATGCAAGGGTTAGTTAAGCATGGTGTCTTCTCCAAAGCAAGCCCTTAGGAGAGCAGCAGGGGGTCCACAGCCCTACTGCCTCAGTGTAAAACTCCACAGAAAGCCCTCTGGCTGCCACGCAGTAGTGGAACGCCAGGTCTGCAGCAAGGCCACTAGTCTACCCTTCCCTCAGTAGGAGGGATCACACGTGGTATGTGCTCCCACATGAGTCCTGGCGTGTGCAGAAAATGAAAGTAATGCTGGGTAATGAGCTGAAAGAGACAGAGGGAGAAAAACCACCACCGGGAAAGATGTTAAATGTCAGATCAAAGCTGTTCTACACAGGAATGTGAAATAAACCGGCGTAGTGGCTGCAGCCAGTCTAAGTGATTCTGCCGGGCACCCCAGCACAAGGATGGCACCGATGGTAGAGGATGGTGTGTGTGGCTGTGGTCCAATCGCACGGGAGGCGGGAGCACCAAAGGCAGGGGGGACGCAACTCACAGGACATTTGAAAAAGTGCCATAGGCAAAAAGTCCATCGGACTTCAGACATAGACATACCCTCAACCTACAACAGCACAGCCCACACGCGCCAAGACTGCACATCAAGACAGCTGTGAACGACACAAGCTCAGAAGCTAAATAAACCAAACATAATGATTCTGTCCAAATCAGAGGCAGCCACACAAAGAGCAGAGGTAAAAGGCTCAGGCTTCAGTAGACAGGGCTGGGGGCCTGTCCATGACACCAGCACACCTTCTATGAGCCTCCGCGCTCCCACTGCTAAGTGGGGAATAATACCTACATTGCAAAGTGGTTTAAGGATTAGAAATGACTCACAAGGACAGTATGCAAGAGATATTAGTTCGATCCTCCCAAAACAGCAGCAACAACAAAGATCATCTTACTTCAAAAGAAAAGGAAGAATTCCAACTAGAACGTGATACGATGAAGAATAGTTTACAGTCGGGCGCTGGTGGCTCACACTTGTAATCCAGCTACTGTGGAGGCTGAGATCTGGAGGATCAAGGTTCAAAGCCAGCTAGGCAGAAAAGTCTACAAGACTCCATCTTTAGACAGCAAAATGTTAGACTGGAGGCATGGCTCAAGTGGTAGAGCCACAGCTGTGAGCAAATAAAATGAGCAAACTTGAGGCCTTGAGTTCAAACCCCAGTACCAGGACAAAAAAAAAACAAAACAGTTCATGAATTTAAAAAAAACCACACAAGCAAAGTACTCCTCAGGACTATAAGATCTTCATTAATGTCCATGTCTCATCTTCTCCAGCTAGATGGCATGCACAGCGTCTGTGGATTCTTTGGGAGATTTTTGTGAAGACTGTGGGGAGTTTGAGTCTCTGAGTATCTGTGACCAGAAGCCATTTTTAAAAACCTATTCATACTTTGTAATGGAGCCTATTAAGTGTAATGTGCAGCCTGTTCTCAGTAGGCGCTAAATGGGTGGTGTCCGTGATCGTCAGTGCTAACGAGATCCTAGACATTCTGCGGACTGTGGTCACAGAATAGTGTACAAATTTTGTATTTTATATGATGGTGGTGGTGATGGTGGTGGTGATACGGTAGTGATGATGGTGATGGTGATGACAACGGGGGTGTTGGCAACAACCTTTCAGCTTACTTTTACACAGGAGACTTAGCAAACACGGTTAAAATTTAAAAGGGAGAGGATTAAAAGGCAGGCACCACGGCTCATCCCTGTAATCCTAGCTACCCAGGAGGCTGGGAGCTGAGAATTATGGTTTGAAACGAGCCAAGTAGAAAAGTCCAGGAGAGTTTTTTTCTCCAATTAACCACATGGCTGAGTGCCAGCCTTGAGCAAAAGCACTAAGGGACAGCACCCAGGCTCCGAGTTGAAGCCCCAGGAACAATACAAAATAAAAGGAGGCAGGGATGGTAGAAAAGGGAGCACATGGTCTTCAGTTAATCCTCTTACATTTTGGCAAGTTAACATCTTCCCCAAAAAAACACAGAAGTAAGAACAGGTCCCTGGAGGTCCTGGCCGGTCTGCTGCATGGCCCCTGACTGATTCTCAATTCACAGGATGAAGGGAGCCACACACTGTTCATTTCCTTGGCGCTTGAGCGCACGCTTCTCCCTGAACACCAGCTGAATGAAGCTTGTTTTTATTTGTCAAGCCTTCCAAGAGACTTCGCTAGATGCCGGGCTGGACTCATGGGCCACTCTGCCAGTGCATCCTGCCCAGCAGGGATGACTTCATGCTCACGTTATCTCCAAACCTGAAAATCTCGTTCTCTAGTCTGAACCTTGGCTCTGGGCGAATAGAATCCACTCACAAACTTAAGATCTTAAGAGCTTAAGATCAAAGAGTAGATCCCTACTACATACTTAAAGGTCACCCTTCACTTTCAAGTTCACGTTCAACATGACACCAACGTTAAGTACTGGACTTCACAAATGTAAGCCCTCGTTACAATTCTGGCACAACACACTAAAGTCTATATAGGCTGTACTTCTTATGTGTAAGCTTTGATGTATCATCTGATGGCAAATGAAATTATTTCCATGTGTAAGTGGCTGTGTTTGTATAAGATTATGAAGGATTCTGATAATTATCTAATTACAAAATGGTCTAATGTTTCTGTTCCCTTTCATCGATTCTATATGTATGAACATATGTACAGGGCTGTATTTCTCTGAGTTCACTTCAAACAGATGAAATATCTAAAATTTGGAAGTGGTGATGTCATTTCCAAAAGATGAAGTTTTAGCAGAAAAACGCCGTTTGTTCCTTGTCCCACAACAAACTGAAATCTGTGAGGTCAAAGCGGGGCATAGCTTTCCTCACAGCCTTGCCAGACCTCTTCCACGGCTCCCGTGGGACCAGCGGGGCCCCAGCATGGGCTCTGCCACCCCGCAGGTACCCTGTCACTGCCCTGTCTGGGTCTCTGCTCGGGTTCCTGTCTTGATGGTAAATCTCACCTGGCCTTGAGGCCCTGGGACAACTTTGGGGGTCAGGGTTATTACACCCCCCCCTCACAGTGAGCAGGAGCCTCTGGGTATCTGCACATGCCCCCACGTGTCAAGTGCGAATTTTACATGCACACCACTTACTGAGTGTCGATCACACATTCATCAAGCTGAAAACAAACATCTTCCTCCTTCATCCCCAGGCCCAGGAGCCCCACCCCCCCCCCACCCCCCCCCCCCCGTCTGACTCACGCATCCCACTCAGCAAACACACACTTCCTTATGGGAGTCACACATGCTCTATCTGTGCCATCAGACACATTCCGCGGGGGCAGAAACCATGCCCGAGTCTTCATGGTGATGGCACTAGCAGCTCCTGCCCCCCCCATCCCCGAGTCTGCTCACAAGACAGCAGCCAAACTAGGCCCTTTGCATCTTAAACCTGACCCTGGCATTCCTCAGCTTCCCAGAGTCCAAGTCAATTGCTAGCCCTGGCTGCCCGGTGCCCTTCGGCTGCTGTGTGCGCTGTGACGCCGGGTGTGTCAGCCACACCAGCCTTATCGCTGCTCTCCTACCCAGCCTCCGCACCCCTGCATGGAACACGCCCTCGTGACATCCTGACATCACCTGGTGGCCCTCACCCCTGCAGATGCTCCAATGCCACCTTTGCCACAAGACTCACCCATTCGTGGATATCCCTCTGGTCCTGGTTTTGAAGGACGGAGACACAGCAGGGGTGAGGGCCTGTCCCCACCAGGGTCTCTGTGGCCTGGCTCTGACCCCCGCGGGACACTGGAACTGTGTCATCCCTCCGGGAAGGGGTGCTGACAATGTGTCTCACAGTGCACGGGGCTCAGCACCTGCTCTTCTCAAAGCACCAACCACCCAGCCCCGCCCTGCTCCAGTGCCCAGACAGAAACCTTGACCTTCGCCTCTGGCCTGTTCCTTCCCCCACTAACCAGAAGGGTCCCTCTCCTCACCTCTCCACAGGTCAAAGGGTGGTCTCTGCCCAGAACCTGCTTCTGGGTCTTCTCCCCATTTTCCTTGGGTGTGGAGACACTAAGCCCTGGAAAGCACTCTCTCCAGGGCCGGACTGTCCGGTGAAGGGACAGCGAGGAGGGCTGGGGGTGTGGGGGTAAAGGCCTTCTGACAACTGAAACCTTCCATCTCGGGCCTCCTGCCCCAGCCTCCACTCCTGCCTCATCCTCCCCGGTGATATGCTGTGGAGCAAGCCCCTGGGGTGCGGTTGGCACAGTGCACAAGCTCTTGGGGGTCTGGTGGGGAACCTGTCTCTGGTGTCTGGGGTCTGTGAGGGGTTGAGGGGGCCTGTCCACAGAATCCCACCAAGCCTCTGGCAGGCCTCATGCTGTGTAACTTGTGGAACCAATGCCACAGAAGACAAAGCCATCTCATTTGGTTCCCTTAGAGAAGAGGACCGGAGACAGCTCTGTTTCTGGACTCAGACACCGGGCTTGAGCTACCCTACTGCTGAGGGGCATCGCAGGGGAGCCTGGGCTGCCTGGGCTGCCTGGCCGAGAAGGGGCGCTCAGGGGCTCGGGCCGTGAGAGCCTGCGGCCCATGCGGAGAGCTGAGCTGAGCTGCACCTCTGTTGTTTTCACTCACGCTCAGAACGGCATGTGCCAGGGCAGAGCACAGAGCCTCTGCCACGCTGAACAGAGACCAGCTGCCTGGGAACCTCATGGCCTGACTTCAACCCTTTCCCCACACTGTTTGCTTGCTTACTTAGGGACAGATGACTGGCATTGGGGTACCACTCCTCCCTTCCTTCTCTCAGAAAGAACCAGCAGGAAGAAGCAGGAAGCCTCCCTCTTCCACCTCACGACCCCCTCACCTGGCCACCCCTTTCCCTCCCCCCCACCAGGGCCTGGCCACCCCTCTCCTCAACATCACTTCGGTGGTCCCAGTTCCATACAGCCGCAGCCGCAGGCTACTGCACATGCACGTCCTAGATGCGATCCCACCTCACTGAGAACACCACAGGCAGGCAGGGTGCAGACCTGACCACAGGTCTACCCTGGACACAGCACCCACCCCAGGAGGCCAGCAACAGCACTGAAGCTCTTCCCGGCTACGCTTGGTGGCGGGCTAGAGGATTTGACAGGGGGGTAAACTGAGGCTACACTTCGAGATGAGACTACCCAGCCTGACACCTAGCAGGCCAAGATGATCACATGAAAGAGGGGGAACAAGCCAGGGCCCTGTCACCCCAAACACAGGAGCCGGGCCTGACAGAGCACAGCTCGGCCTATCTGCTGTACTGGGAAATTAGTGATTTATTTTTTGTTTTTTGTTTTGTTTTTGTCAGTCGTGGGGCTTGAACTCTGGGCCTGAGTGCTGTCCCTCAGCTCTTCAGCTCAACGCTAGAGCTCTACCCCTTGAGCTACAGTGCCACTTCCAGTTTTTTTCTGGTGGTTTATTGGAGATAAGAGTTTCACGGACTTTTCCTGCCCAGGCTGGCTTTGAACCTCAATCCTCAGATCTAGCCTCTGAGTAGCTAGGATTACAGGCATGAGCCACCGGCGCCTGGTATAGTGATTCATTTTTTAACTCATTTATCACTTGCTCACTTACTCATTGAGACAGGGTCTCCTAGATAGCCCAGACCAGTCTCAAATTGCTGAGCTTAAGCATTTCTCCTCCTCAGCCACCCAAAAACCTAAGACTACAGGCACGCACAACCATAACTGCCATCTTCATATTTAAGGGTCTTTCTTACTTTCTTCAACAGACCCTAAAAGAAACAAGCTTGCAAAGGCCAACTCACGTGCATTGCCTACTTACGCATATCAACCGCAGAAGAAATGTAAACCAACAGTCATTAGACCACCCAAATGTGAAGAATATGAACCATCCTAATGGAAACCATTACAGAGCAGTCTGTAAACACATAGAGTCACAAGGGGCCACATGTCACATCTCCTACACATGCACACATGTACGTACCACCCCCCCCCCACACACACACACAAGTGTGCGTGCCTGGGCTCACACACAGTGTTTGGAGATAACATCCAGAGACCCCGTGTGTCTGTATTCTTGGATTCGCCTTGAAGCAGAAGGCCAGAGGTGTCCTGTGAGTCAGGTCTATGGGACAAGCAGCTGGCCTCTGAAACAGACGTGGGGTCGAATAGGAGGTGAACACCCCGGACACTGGGGCATGTGTGGCAAGTCAACACTCAGGTGCAGCTGTACCTGGGCTTTGATGGCACCAGGTCTCACACTGGGTCTCCCTTTGTTCAAAGACAGGCATTTCTGCTCAGGACATAGACACTGCCCAGTGCTCATGACACACTGCCCAGTGCTTAGCAGACAGACAGTAGCCCCAGCACCAGAGAAGAGCTCCAGACTAGGGTGAGGCTACAATCCACTGTGTTATAAACCAGCAGCAGTCCAGCTTCTTCACAACCACCAGCGGATCAGATGACAACTTCGGGAAATGTGAACAACAATTATTTAGACAAAATAGTCTGTACTCCTAACTACAGGGTCAGAGGTTACTCATGAGACTTTTCAAAGCTCACGCTGGATATGGTGGCTCACGCCTGCAATCCTACCTACTAGGGAGACAGACACTGGAAAGATCACAGTTCGATACCAATCTAAACAAAACTTAGTTGAGAACTCCATCTCAACTAGTCAGCTGAGCATGATGCAGTAATCCTAGCTATGTGAGAGGCACAGACAGGTAGACTGTGGTCTGAGGCTGGCCTCAAGCAAAAATATAGGACCCTATCCAAAAACTAACTTAAGGCAAAAAGGATGGGGGTTATGGCTCAAGTGACAGAGCACCACCCTAGTAAGCATGAAGCCCTGAGTTCAAACCACAGTCCTGCCAACAATAAATGATAAAACTTCAAGGACAATTGCTTTGGAAGCTTGATTCTGTAAATGGGCTTCATGTGCACTTCCTTAATGAATTTTCACCAAAACTTCTCAGTGAATCACACGATTGTGTCCCCTAAGCTTCAAACACAGATGTGTCATTATTACTTCCGCTGTGCTTAGGAGCTGAATATAAAGGCCAGCTCTGGAGAGTGACTTGATTGAGACCAGATCTTTCCCCGTTGCTATTAACAAGCAGAATTTTACTTGCTTTGTCAACAGCTAGTATAACCTGATTTATTGTTTACTATGCCTGGCCTTGTTCCTGAGAACTTAATTCATCAAGCATCATCAAGGCATTAATAAAAACCCTTTAAACCCTAGCCAGTTAATACCGGGGTAGATTCTGGGCTGATTTTTTTTTCTGTTAAATAATTCAACAGTAAAGAATACTGTGCATTCCAAGGGTTTAGGAAATAAGAAAATGGGTTTGATGATGCTTCCCTTCAAAAATACACTGGTCCTTGAGCAAAACTATAACCAGTTTAAATTTCTGCCTATTTAAATTTAACCAATTTAAATTTCTGCCTATTACTATCAACTGAACATATGGTGTAAAAACTGACAGAATGATTATTGTTGGTTGCTGTGTTGGAGATTGAACCCAGGGCCTTGGGTATGCTAAAGATGCACTCTCTCACTGAGCTATACTCCAAGCCCTCACATAGCAACAGCATTTTTCCAAAAGTAAATTAATATAAAAGCTCCGAGGCCTGGCTCTGTACTCTTCTTAGAGCCTCTAGATGTAGCAGAGCATTTCACGAGGAACCTAACTAACCTCTTGCTCTTGAACTTGGTCATCTTGATCCATGGTATGAAAGAAACCCATGGAGAAGGCCAAAAGCCAGTCACACGGTCACACATGTGGCCAATCCTCAACAGACACAGGTGTGTTTGTCCAGCAATGCTCACATGAGCCTTAACCAGTATCACGGTACATCAGAGGCTCAAGACGTCTAGTCAGTCACCTGCTGTGGTCCCCAAAGCACCCATTCTTATTCATCCTCCAAGGATTGCTTTCAACTCTGCTTCTAGTTCAACCGTTTGAGTTTGAAACTCCAGCACCAGAGTGACAAGAAATGAACTTCTCCATGGTAACTGTGACACAGAATGAGACAGTGCCTGCCAAGGTATAGAAGGTTCAGGAACTCAGGCAGGAGATGGCCACATCCCCCCTCCTCCATTCTGGGCTCCACTGCATCTGGTGACCCTCCCTGCCCACCCATAGGCTTAGGAAATGAGGCACACATGTTCCAAGGCTTCCAAGAAGACTAGGTTTGATCAATGCACAATGTGTGCATGTATGCAACTGTCACGTGAAGCCCCATAAATAGGCAGATCAAGTCTGCGCCAAGAGAAATTAAAAGAAATACAATTTTTAAACAGAGAAACTTTCCAGCATGGAAGAGTCTCCTGTGTTGAAATTTACAAACAAGTCTTTGTATTATCCCTTTGATTTTTTTCTCATGCCCTGAGATTTTGCATTTGTGCAAGGTTGCATTTTCAATAACCTGCAGCTTTCCTAGCTAACAGTCCCAAGAAGTAATCCCAAACTGATCTTTGGAACCCTTCCCCCCTTTGTGAATCAAGGTCTCTAACGCTGCTCACCTGGCTCTGAAGCACCCTAAAATCGTTCCACGGCACTTGGGGTCGTTCATGAGTTTTAGTACATACTCAGCTAAACAGAAAAAACAAGGGCACGTAAGGCCCCAGGACCGTCAGGAAGGGCGTGCTCTGACAGGGCTGGATCTGGAGCGCCCTGGAAAGGCTCAGCTTTGTCCCCGCTCACAGAACCATTGGGCAGCCTGGGAACTGTGGGAGATGGGCTCATGGGACAGCATAGATCCTTGGGGCTCCACCTGTCTTCAGTCTCAGCAGCCCTGAGGTGACCATCTCCCCACACACACTACATGCTTCTGGCCTTGCCACGGGCCCAAAGCAATGTGCCAGCAAACCATGAGTCCTCCAAAAACCTAAGAGCTACAATAAACCCTTCCTCTCTTCAAGCTGGTTATCATAGATATTTGTTACAGTAATGGAAAGCAGATTATCCCAGACTGTACCCAAACAAACAAACAACACAACAATAACAACAAGCCATAGTGTAATACCTAGGGCCCAGTCAGTTCTGTCTCCTCAGGGTCTCTCACAACCGCTGCTGCCCATACCTGCCTGAGAACTGCCTCTCTCCCCAGGATGACTGCAAGAAATGCCCCTGCTTTCTCCCAGCTCCCACTAACCGTTCAACACACACCAATTATCGTGGGAGGAGAGGGGACGGGGTTTCCCCTGCTGAGCCCCAATCCTTGCTCCCGTAGCACCCGACGTGCAGTGCAGCACAGGACATCCCCTGGCACTCCTACTCCTTCCCCTTGGCTGAGGCCCCTCCTGCCTTTGCACATGCCCCCTTCCCTTAGTCTTCAGATCGTAGCCAATGCCTCTCACCCCAGAGAGGCTTCCCCTGTTACACCTGTCTACCAAAATTCTTGAACGTATCTCACACAGCTGTGGATTAGATAAGTCATGGTGTAGTGTCTCTGCACCTTCCTATCATCACTGTGAGAGCAGGACGCATCTTTCCTCTGTGTTCCCAGGACATAGGGCCTCACAGATAAGATCACAATAGTTCTTATAAGTAGTAGGAGCCCAGTAGCTTTTACCTTACAGATAGTGGGATCAAAATTACTTGTACTAGTGAATAAGTGAAGAAATGAAGTGTCCTCTGCATGGAACCATTCAGGACAAGAAGGCAGGGCTGCTGGGGCTGGAGAAAGGCAGAGGTGACTCCGTTTACACAGCAGTGAGGCTCTGCCAGAGCATGTCACTGCTGTGCTCTCCTGAATCCACAGCAGAGAAGACCCTTCACTCCTTGCAGCCGGCACTGAAGAGAAAGAATTCCAGACGGTCAATACCCCAGTCTCTAAGACCCAGACGGAGGTCTGGGTACTGGATACCAACCATCAAGAACAAAGCCACGAAGTCCCACAGCATGCCAGGCCAAGGGACAATTCGACAGAATCTGAAGTGGACCCGACTACAGGGGATGACAAAAGTTAAGGAGCTCAGGCCTGTCACCCTGGTGGCCACCGGACCATGTTCTCATTCCTCACTCTGCTCTCAAATGAGTCATGGGTAACATGCCACTGTGTGTGCTGTGCACACCTACTCACACATCCTCGCTTATTATCCACCTGGGAAAGACTGAATTCCCATGTGCCAGCCTCTGTTCTCAAACTACTTAGAATTCATCAGTGAAAAGAAGATTAGAAAATAAGCATCAAACAAAACACACACACACACACACACACACACACACACAGAGCTATCAGGAGCATACATCAACTATCCTTGCCCTATAGTCAAGATGGATTAAATTGCTAAACATGAATGGCCCTTAACAAAGAGAGAGAGAGAGAGAGTCACACCTTTGCTTCATAACCCAGAATGCCTCCTCTCTCCAATTTCCTGCCTCCTCTCCTCCTCTCTAACCCCCCTCCCCCAGGGATGCAAAGGTAAGTCACAAAGCAGCCAAAAGACCGGGGAGGGAGCCTAGGAGACCGCCGGGGTTCCGGCCTGTTCCTAGACCATTTAAGACTGCTTACTCAACAGTTAATGAGACCATAAATCGCTGGGATCTGGGAGGTGAACCAAAAATCCTACATAGGTTTCAATTTCAGTGCAAACAGACTAATTAACAAAGAGCCAGTCTTTACAGTCCAATGAAACTGGATTTGTAGACCCAGGGTGCTTAGGGTGAAGAAAAGATAAACTAAAGCCCGAAGACTCAGGGTGTGGTAGGTGAACAGGTCAACGTAAGGAATGACCACACCTGGGACCCTCCCAGACTCTCAAGAACCTACAGAAAGGAAGGCTGCTGATACAGAGGGGGCATGTCCTACCAGCCTGCCTGGTCTTGAACCCAGACCTATGAAATAAGATAAAGCCACAGCCCCCCAGCCCTCCTGGCCTTCAGCCTTCAGCCATGGTACAGTGTCCAGATCAGCCAGAGGACAGTTGGGCTGGAAGCCCAGCCTGAGCCACGCTGTCTTCCCTGTGCATCTAAATCCTAGACAGTGAGCTCTGAACCAGACGTAGCCCTTCTCCTGATGGCCCACTCCATCTTTCTGGAAACTCTGATGGTCCTGCTTCTAGACAGCATGTTTACAGGGCACAAGGCCCACGAACCGCACAGGATTGGGGGAGCACATGCTCACACTCGGTGGTCTCTTCCTTCCGGAAGTGGTGAGGAGGACTTCTCCCCTGGGGAGCCACGTCCTCCAGCTTCTTCCACCTCATCTGGTCCACACATGCCAGTTCCCCAGGCTAAGAAAACCAACCTCCTGGTGGCCTGTAGGATACGAG
Source organism: Dipodomys spectabilis (assembly GCF_019054845.1). Lineage (NCBI taxonomy): Eukaryota > Metazoa > Chordata > Mammalia > Rodentia > Heteromyidae > Dipodomys > Dipodomys spectabilis. Next base: position 6,348,464 of record NW_024870965.1, on the reverse strand, counting down.
GCTGTGTGTGTGTGTATGTGCGCGTGCGCGCGTGCATGCACATGTGTGCCGGGGACCTAGTCAACAGGTAAATGGGATACAGGAGTCTGAGAAGCCAGGCAAAGAAGGACACAACACAGCAGAGGAAGTGAGAAGCAGAAGTCCAAGACCGGACTGAATTGAGAGGAAAAGCATGGAGGCTGACAAGGCACGTGCTGGTAGCAAGAGCAAACACAGTTGAGGGTTCCCCAACAAGGCCTTCAGGGCGGGCAGGGCAGAGGCCAGCTGGGAGCAGCATCACGGATCAACCAGACAGTCTGACGTCCCCGTGAGCGCCAAGGAGGAGACCCTGACCACTCTGGCTCGGGATTTGGTTGCACTGAGCTGACCCCTGCTGTCCCGCGGGTAACTGGACGCTCGAGCCGAGCCCTTGCTGGGAAGTCAGAGCAGATCTAATCCTTTCCCTCCTTAGGGACTTTAGGTCTAGGGCCCCACCCCCGCTAGGGACCTGAACGCAGTGTGGCTGTGGCGGCACTGCCTCCCATCGTTGCTCTTCGGTGGCTCATCTATCAAGATGGCAGGGTAGTAATGGCTTCTCTGTGGGCTGCTTGGCAGAGGCAGGCACAGAGCAGATGCCCAGAAAATATTACCATAAGAGAACAAACTGATATTGGACCGAGTCCAGAAAACCATGTCGCCAAGCAAAGCCTCAAAGCTAACCCTGTCTGACCTTCTGCCCTCCAGTCTCGTTCCTCATCCCCCCTGAAGGAAACCATGGAAGTGAGAAGTCCTTTTTTCCCAAAGTAGGCTGAAGAAACCAGAACTCCTTTTCTGCCAAGCCTGCCACAGAACCAAAACCGTCACTGTGACTCTTCCCACCCCTGTGATTGGGCTGGCTACAGAGAAACCCTGGGGCCTGCCTTGTTTGACTGTGGGACACAGGACCCGCTCATTCCAGATCCCCCTTCCCCAAACCCCTGAGGAAGAAATCCTACAATGGAGGCACCCAGAAGAATGAGAAGAGCCAGGCCTTCCTAGAATTCCCTCCTCATTCTTCATTCATCAGCTCATGCCCGGTACCCCTCATATTTCTACACACTGTCCACACTTCTCCGAAGCCAAGCCTAAGAATGGACAGCTCATCGGGGTCTTTGGTCTCAAATTCCATTTAAGCAAAACGACGGACGAGTAAGTTTGCTACACTTTTCTCTCATTAGGCAGTCTGGTCACGAGGGACTCAGCCGTGACCTTTGTGCTGGACAGGAAGGAACTGCCCCCTTCTGCAACCTCCTCTCTCCTTCCTTCGCAGACCTGGCATCCACACTCCAATCTGGAAGAAAATCCCTGCTCTCTACTGCCCCTCCAGGGGCGGCCCCCAGGGGTCCTCTACAAGGACTCCTGCCAGGAGCCCTTCGGTGAACCCCATGGCTTCTCACCTACATGCTACCCAAGGAGGGGAGAACTGGCAGCAATTTCGCTCTTTGCACAGGACATCTGCTTTGAGGATGCTAATGACACAGGTGGCAATGTTTTGAAGGCAAAGCAATGAATGGCAATTACCTGGCCATTAATCAACCAGGCTACAAAGACAGAACCGCTTTAGTTAAGACCAGGAAGGAACACTTTAATAACATTCCTGTGTACTAGGAAGGAGCAAAAACACGTTAGGTCAGTAGGCGGCTGCTAGAGTGCTCAAAACATGTCATGCGGATGTTAAAGCTGCCTTTTAAGAATGTTCAAAGGGCTCCCGCCATTTCCTCGGCAAAATAACGAGAGGCCATCACCACAGCAGACAAAAACACACACAAACAGACAGACAGACAGACAGACACACACACACACACACACACACACACAGACACACACACACACAGAGTTCATGACAGACCCTATACACATTGCTTCCTCTTGTCTTTTCCTCTGAGCCCCAAATTAATCCCCCCACCCCCTTATGCTCTTATAAGGGAAACATTTAAGTTAAAACTCTGAAAAAAAAAAAAGTGATACAAGTTCAAAGGCTAGGGAACAAGGAGTTCCCATTGAACGCATGATGTTAACATACACGTAATGAAATGAACTAATGACTCTCTCTACATGTGCATTTTGGGGGCAGGCAGTGTGTACATCTGCAGTATTGGCGGCCATCACGACTGACCATCTCCTAATGTCTTCTCTTCCAAACAGAAGCCCGTAGTCTTACTAGTTGCAGCGTGGCTGGGAAGCTGGGCAGGGCAGGGGCAGGGTAGGGGCACATGCGGGCGGGCACATGATGGAAGAGGGAGGGGATGTCCTGCACATGGAATCTGGCTGAAGGTCTGCCCACCCCAGGTACTGCTCATTCGGGTGCCTCATCTCCCTGTGGTTCAGAGACAAAGTGCCTGGGGAGCTTCCCATCCACAGGTGGAGGGCAGGGCCTGACTCCACCCTTGCCGTCCACCCACTAATGATGACCGTCCTCTAGCTGATGCTGGGGACAGCTGAAGAGCAGGTGCTTCCCTAAGGCCTGACAACAGATCGAAGGCTAATCCTGAGGGGAAAATCCACCCCCACTACAGAACAGGTCGTTGGAGACAAGCTGCAGGGGCCAGTGGCCACATCCTATTGTCCCCCTCCAGAACGAAGGGGCCTGCCAGAATGGCTGAGCCTTTCCCAACAAGCTGCTTCCAGAGCCTGTGGATTCAGCTGTGTTTTCCAGAAACAGCCAGATGCCCTCATGGTAATCCACCATTTCATGCCTTTTGCCCAGAAATGAGAGAAAATGGCCAATAGATGGTAATCTATTAATAAGAACACACACTGCAGCAGGTTTGCGTGGCAGTGGAGGGCCTGCCTGGGGGAGGAGCCAATCCCCCGGTAGGCGGAGTCTCATCCTTACTCACTTGTCCCTATGAGATCCAGGAGACTTCTGAAACCCTGAGGAAGGCCCTGCTGGTGTGCCAGAGGTTGTAAGCACTGAGCGGCATGTTCCCTGTCCTGGCAGTGAAGGCAGACAATGCCGCCAGCTGACACAGGCATTCGCTGTAGCGCTAGTTGAGGATCCAGGAAATAGATGAATAAAATGAGTGTCAGACATCCAAAAGAGAAGGCCTTACAAAGTAAAGCTCTAACCACCACCACTCATTATCTTCCCTAATTTCAGGAGTGAAACAGATGAGAGCTGCAAAGCACAGGGCCTAGCACAAGCGCTTATTTTTATAGCTGGTAAGCCCAAGGACCCCACCACCACAAGAAGAAACAACTCCCTCCCCTGCTACCACATGGCTCAAATGGCACCAGAGTGAGTGGCCAGGTCTCCAACCTCCATAATGAGTGGGAGAAGAAGGGAGAGGTGAAGAGAGGGTGGACAAGAGGAAGGGGGACTGAGGGTAACAGGAGGGAAGGAGCAGAGTCTCACTCACCATGTGGCCTCTTGGGCCTGATTTCCTGGATCTGCAAAATGATGGGGAAAATTGGCTGGGAAATGGACAGAGGTGATTTCACAGTCGTCGCCTGTCTGTTCCATGATATTTCCCAGCTACTGACAAACCCAGGCTTTTATTTTTTTCAAACCATGAATATAATTGTTAAGGACAGAGTAATGCTGAGAAAGCCGGAAAGCATGAGTGGTCCTGGAGCAGACCCTGTGCAAGGCATGTGTCCTGGGAGACAGTTGCCCCTGCCCTCACCAGCTGCTGCCCCTGGTGCCAAGCCCACAGCCAAAACCCTGGCACAGGTTTAGACTTTGTTGGCTTCTTTGTATGAAAGTCAACACTTCTGAGCACCATGAGACCCAAAATTTGAGAGGGAAAATGGCCCAGACCCCGTGTGGAATCGCTCTGGAGTAAAGGTGGAATCCGAGCCTCTGGGCGGAAGACAGGGGAAACTGACTAGGTGGGAAGAAACAAAGGCCATTTCAGTGGATTTGTGAGATGCTGAACAAGCTTACCACTGTCCAGAAATGCTGTTTCTTTGCTACAGAATCTCTAAACAACTCACCTACTAAATCATGCTAACAGTTCTCCTGTTGGAATATGCTACTTGTTTTCTTTCTAAACAGAACACCTTTGGACAATAAAAATGAAGTCACGAGGTAAACCTTGGCTGCCTGATGACTTTTGTTTACATTTGAAAAGCATCAGATTTACTGCAGCTGCACTAAATGTTCACAGCAGAGAACACACCTGGCTGCCAGGGAACTTGCTCGCTGGGCACTCTCCAGGACTTTTGCTCTTCTCGTTGCTCTTACAAGAGGAGGGGTAGTCTGCGCTCCTGCCTGTCTCCCACACAGTGTGTGCAGCTCACAAAGTCCACGTTGTACTTTCACACTTTGCTCCCTCATCTTATCCCCATTTAACCATGCCAACCAGGGCCTGACATCTGAGATGGCGGCTTCTGGTTGTCCTTAGGGTAATGGGACCAACGGTCAAGCAAGCAACGGCAGTCCTGGATAGACAATCCCCATCATAACCTCCCCACACACACATGTACACACACACACAGGCTCTGCCTGACATTTGCGCTCACAGGCATTAGGGACTGAGGCTCACAGTACTAGCATCATAGCCTTCAATGGTTTCAAGATCCCTTTAACAAATGAGCCTTCTCATCAAGAACCCAAGTTCTCTTCCGACGAACTCTAGGCTCTTCACCTAAAAGCAGAATCACTTGTAATAAAAGTAAAATTTTGTTCAAAGTAAGGGCCTCTATCAAGTATTTTAAGAGATAACTCCTTCAGAAAACCTCTCTACCATCCAGGCATGCTATCATCCCAGCACTCACGAGTAGAGGCGTGAGGACTCCGGCCTGGGTTTCCAAGCAAGAGCCCCTCTCAAACAGACAAGAACTAGGGATCTGGTTCAGTGGCAGAGCACTAGCTTAGCATGCTCAAGGCCCTGGGTTCAAGCTCTAGCACTACAGAAACAAACTGAAGGCCCTCCATGCCCATAGGCTACAGATGGATCTTATGTTGCAGACACACACACACACACACACACACACACACACACACACACACAGATCTTCAGGGCACTATAATGAGCCTATGTGATTCTGACTTTCTCACATGCACTTTTCCTTAGCTGAAAAATCAATGCACACATTTTCTCATTTAATCACCAGAAAATATAGAATGTTAAGCCTCTTTTTCACATATGTATGTGTTTATTAAATACTTATAACAGGTCAGGCCTTGTTCTGAGGGACATAGACCCTCAGATAAAGAATGAAAAGGTCCCTCACTCCACTGAGAGAAAGGGGCTCACCATCATCTGCAGCAGGCTAAGCCCCATGAAACTACCATGTTTTGATAGGTTCAAATGGCAAACATTGGCAATTTCATATGGTTCAACTCACCGCATGTAAAAAAGCGCTCCTTAGGACACATAGACATGGATAGGACTTCCTGGCTGTCTTGGCTAGTCCTTTCACATTGCACCTGGAGGTAAAGCTGCGTGCATCTGAGAGACAGCCAGGTTTCACGGCGGGCTGACACTGTCTGGGGACCCACCGTACATGGCAAAGGCAAGGTGATGACCTGGACACTAGGCGGAGGAAGAGAGCTGAGGTGCAACTAAGCACTCAGCCTCAATTAAATCCCCATGCCCCTGTAATCTCTCCTTCCTGTGAGGGAGCCAACAACCACTCACACAGGCATTTGCTATAACCTTCACACATCCTGCACAAATCACAGCACAATTCATCCCTTCCACTGAAAGTATTCTCTTTCTCCCTATTTCAAAGTTCTAGTACATTTCAATTTTGTGTTTAAAAACAGGTTCTCTTAACACATATTTGTTTTATATATTATTTTATATATGTAACGTTTTATATGTATGTCATATACACAAATACATATGACATTTATTTTTATTACACACCATAATATGTAGCATAATATATATTATATATTAATTGCATACATTGTATATTATTTTATTTAGAATTATATTTAAATATATTAGGGGGAGTGCCAATACTGGGGCCTGAACTCAGGGCCTCAGCATTGTCATATTCTTTGCTCAATACCAGCACTCTACCACTTGATCCACAGCTCTACTTCTGGCTTTTTGGCAGTTTACTGGCCTGGTCCTAATAACTATATTCTGAACTTTCTTTTTCCAGCAGCTCTGTTCACCTGGGATTTATCTATACAGTGCTCAGCTCAGACATAGAAAGTCCACCACAAGCCCACCTCAGCCCATGTGGCAGATCCCCCAGGTCCATGTCCAACTCCCTGTCTCCTTGAACTCTTTTGACACACAGCTAGACACCTCAGGGAGTCAGAGGACCCGGTCAGTGCTTCTGAGCAAATGAAGAATAAATCAATGTACAGTTTGATTAATAAACACCTCTAGATGGAGAGGGTGGCCCTTTGAGAGTCTGGATAAGTGACAAGTTGCAGTGGGGCTTTCAGGGTGACGAGGGCCCTGTTCTGAGCTGAGCTTCTTAGAAGTCGAGTCCCTCATGCAGACCTGAGTCTTTCCATTCGAGAAGGCGCTCTACGTTTGATGGATTCCAAATTTCTTCACCATTTGGTTCCAAAGGCACTTAATCTGTCATCATCTACAGTGAAGTTTTTTCTATGTTTCTGTAGGTTGGTGATCCCATCCATGATTATATAAATGTAAGAATGTTACCCTCAGAGATTGGTGGGAGGACTAGAAGAGGTCATGCCTACACAAGAGCTTTGTAAAACTGAAGAATGCAAGGGACACATGCGCGCATATGTGTGTGTGTGCGCACACACACACGGGCACAAATCTACACATCCATACATAACACACAGGAAGATCTTGATATTCATGAGCTGTATAAAATGAAGTTGAATGCTAGAACACTTTGCTTTAGAAACCTATTTGAAGTTGTAAACCAACCGCGTGAAACACACAGTATCTATTACCCTATTTTCCCTAAGCCAGAACCAAAATAGCATGACTCCACATTACTCAAGGAGGTCAAGAGAAATCAAGTGACTTGCCCAGGGTCACGCAGATATGGCAAAAGAAAGAGACTTCAGAGCAAACCACAGCTAGAGCTGTTTTCCACTAGACTGTGCTGCCACCTAACTGGCAAGGTTAAAAGCACCCGCTCATCATGTCTGTGCTAGAAAGGTGAGCGGCAGCCATCAACAAGCCCTTAACTATCTGATTCATACTTATCTTGTAACACAATACTTTGCCCTTATTAAAGTTATGAACATTTACAATCATCTTGTTGTTACCTTCTGAATGTTTAATAAAACCACCACCAAACAAACACCAAATCACAGTAAGTAAATATGCCGAACAAATGGGCAGTGGTTATACAACATCAGTGACTAGACGCAGTCTTTGTTCCCCTGGGCAGCACAATGCTAACTGCAGTCTCTTCCATGGGGCAGTGCTAGTATTTGCAGGAGGATGAAAAGCATGGTGGAAGGGAGAAAAAGGGGAGGAAGAGGGGAAGATGGAGGAGGAGGGGGAGGTGGATAGTAGAGTGGAGGGAAACATGGAAAGGAGGAGGAGGAGACGGTGGAGGGGAGGACAGACAGAAGATGACTAGGTGAACAAGGACTTTTAGGCATTGAGACTATTTCATCTGATGCCATGAAAACACGCGTGTGATCAGTGCCCAAGGGTGGCGCCTCCTCCGTGTGATACCTGCCGTTATGCACCTGCTCAACACAGGGTGTCCCATGTCACCTTTGCACTCTGGCCCGTAACAGTGGTACCCAGCTCAGCTGGTCATGTACAACTCTACCGCCCCCACAAGAGGCAAGTTGGGAGGACAGCACTTCATCATTAGGGGAGGGTGCTTGAGAACTCTGTTATTTTTCACATGTTTTCTCCCCACAAACCTAAACTGAAGGGAAAAAAAAATGTCCGTGTTTATTTGGACCAAGCCTGCCAGGCCCTGGCTTCTGCCACCTGCCTGCCTACTGACACCATGAACAGTCACATCCTAAATCTATCCATGCTTTATCTATTCTTGGACATACTAGCCTTAGTATTGAACTTGAACTTCATCCAGCTGTAGTGGGTCATGGTCTGCAGTTACTTATCCCTGGCACAAACCCACACATGCCCATGTGCACACACATGAAGACAAAGCTCAGAGACCACTGAACAGCCTCAAATTCAATGTCAGAAAAACATCTTAACAATGTTTTCTCTTTTTTTGTCGGTCGTGGGGCTTGAACTCTGGGCTTGGGTGCTGTCCCTGCACTCTTCAGCTCAAGGCGAGCGCTTTACCACTTGAGCCACAGCGCCACTTCCGGTTTTCAAATGGTTTATTGGAGATAAGAGTCTCACAGACTTTCCTGCCCTGGCTGGCTTTGAACTGTGATCCTCAGATCTCAGCCTCCTGAGTAGCTAGGATTACAAGCGTGAGCCACCAGCGCCCGGCAATGTTTTCTTTTTTAATCAAAAAACACTTAGCATAGTAATTATTTTGCCAAGTACAGAAAATGTAAAATAACCCCAGTGACTTTTTTTCTAATCATTTCATGACACGTTGTTTTCATGGCTGTTTGTCAAGCCTGGCACTGGCCAGTGGCAGGCAATGGTGAGCAGTGCCAAGCAAGATGCCACATTCCACCCACCCTCTTCTGCAGGCCAGTAATTTATATGACACGATTGACGGCTGTGAGGCTTCTCAAAGTCAAGAATACCTGCAAAAGAATACACAAGGATGCAGGTCCTCGCAGGCCGGATGAGTGAGTTGAATCTGGATGCACTGTTACAAGGTCGTGTCTACTTTCTATCATTTGTACCCTGAGAGTTATAACTCAGAGGAAGATGTTCCTGGCTATGCTGTTTCCTTCCCAGCTCACTGCCATAGTGCAGAGCAATGTCACCAGTCACAAAAACATCAGCCTTAAACAACACTGTTAATGTGCCCCTCCCAGCTGAGGGCCCTTGCCATTCCTGGAGCTAGCCCTGCCCCTGCCCTGTGGCTTCCTGCCACTCACCCATCTCCTCCCCTCTCTCAGAGACCCAGGCGCAGATCTTTACACAACCAAGAGGGTGGTTCTTCGATCTCTAGATTACTCACAAGCAAAGCTTCCTCCTGTCCATGAATCTGCTGGCACCTCAGTGCATTTTTCCTCCAAAAGAATTACATATAATAACTCTTACACCATATCCTCCACACCTCATCAAAATTGGAGCATTAAGCATGCCCCCATCCATGCCCCAAATTCATGCTACACGGGTAATTTTGTGAAATTTTGAGCCAATAATACTTCCTAACCACCAGAGAAAGATACACGGCGGTTGTCATAAATTCCTCCAAGAACCATGATCAAAATATTTCCATATACTTTCTGATTGCAAAAGTAGTCCTCCATTCTAGGAACAGGCTGCAATAGATTTTATTTTTTTGAGATCAGCTTCAGGCCAATCTCAAGCAGTCCAAGTTTCCGTTGTGACTGAGAAATTCTTTCCTGTACTTGCTCCACTGGATTGTGTCTCATTGGCTCATGTTGACCTAAACTAGCCCCATGAAATCTCCAGGATGACAGACACACCACAGGCAAAGGGATTAAGTTATGTATAGTTTACAAAGTGTTCACCTTCCAAATCTGATGCGGATGTCAGAGACGCCCAAACTTCCCTTGCTGCTTTCTGACTTGGCCCCTTGACCTTGGGGACTCACAACAACATCCTTGACACAAAAGACCTGCAGGGAGATCCCAGGCCTGCACTCTGGTTAATCCCTAGCCCTGGCCAACAGCCTGCATCCTGAGGTATCAGTGTTCCACCAAGCTTTGCATTTCCTAAAGTTAGAAAAAAAAAATCCTTAGATCATCGCTCGTGAGGGTGACTCAGGTTGTTCCTGGTTGATTTCTCCTTTTCCAGGCTGTTCCTACACTTTGTTTCACTGAGGCTAAGAGGAATTCACACCTGTATTTGCCAGTCCATCATTATGTTACCTCCCAGCTCCCACATCAGAGACAGGTGTTGATGTTGATGAATGGTCTATGCCCTGTCCTTTGTGTTCACTTAATGAATATTTGCTGATTCCACCCAATATACTGGCTGCATCCTAATACGTATGGGCCAGAGCTCCGCATTCTTAGACCTCCAGGCAGAGGCAATCTGAACAAGGAAGAGAAATAGAGCATTTTCCCTCTCTGTGTTTTCAGATGAGACTGCCCAATTTGGAAATCCGGTGAGATGAGGCCTGCATGGCTCCCCGTGCCATTGAAGGGAGCCAGAAGCCCTAGCACCGTTCTCCTCTAGCAAATTCTAATTGTTTTAGGCCTTGACATCACTTCTCCAAAAGTCTTCAAACTGCTGGCCAGGGGTAAGATGTAGGACTTCTGCCTAGAGCAAGGTTTAGCTTCAGCCGGCCTCCCCAACAAGGGAGGGGAGCTCTGCAAGGCGGCTGCCTCTGGAGTGAGGGGCTCACTCTGAAGAGCAGGAGAAGCCAGATGCCCTCCCAGCCAGCCAGGGGCACCGAGCTCAAGAAGCCAGATTCCCTCCCAGCCCAGCCAGTGGCACCGAGCTCGCTCATTGCTCAGCCTGCCTGCCTCCCTGCTTCCCAGAAAAGTTCCCTTCAGAGTCTCTTCATTCCCCAAGGTGGTATTTAGGTGATTAGTCTGTTTTTCTCAGCAGTGCCCCAAATAAACGACCTCCCTTCCAGCTCTGGCCTCAAGCTTAGAATAAACAGATCAATCAACCCTGGGGGAGAGCAGGGCCAGGGAAATCGAGACAATGAGCCCTCTGGGCCTGCCAGACAAGAAAAATGTCGGAGATGCTAGGTCTGCTAATATTGTGATTTGTTAGCAACAAATTTGTACTTCTGTGGCAGGCAAGGGCCTCCAATGCCCTCACCCTGGTACTATGGGGAAATGAAGGAAGGCATCCGCTCCTAAGATCTTTTCATAACAGAAGATCAAATGCAGCATGTCCACGGATAAACATGTTTTTAGATTTATTCTCTCCCTGCACAGTAAAGCACAACATGGCAACCAAATTCCAGGCAGAGTACAGAAAATCCAAACCCTGAACCAGTGGGATCGTCCATCCTGGCAGTGAACAGATCCAATCTGCAGGGCTGACAAGGCCATCCATCACCAGCATGGGACAGGCCCCAGCCAGGGCTCTTAAAGGAAACACAGGCTCCCTGTTGCCTCCAAGGAGACAGTGAGGCTCCTCCAGCTAGCTTTGCTTTGTCAACCTCCCCCACCCCTGGAAACCATGATTACATCACATACAGATGAGGCCACAAATAAGTATAAAGAAACAGGCTGTCCAAACCAGCCAATGTGTGCCTGAAAATCTTAAAGCATGGGTAGAAGGAAACATTTCCTTTATAAATTCAGTGGTAGAGGATACTTTGAAATTGTTTTTTAAGGCAAATTTTGAGGAAAAAAAAATAAAAGGGGCTGGGAATGACTTTTAAAAAAAGACTTGGATGCTGGATTCTGGTGACTCACACCTGTATAATCCTAACTATCTGGGAGGCTGAGATTGGGAGGATTGTGGTTTGAGGCCAGTCCTGGCATCTACCCAAGACCCCTATCAACCAATAGCTGGGCGCCATGGTTCACAATTGTCATCCCAAGTGGTAACTTAAAATTGGATTCTGTTCCAAAGTGTGCCTCGACAGGAAGTGAGACTGCAACTCACAACTAACCCGTGCAAATAAAGGCTAGAGACATGGCTCAGGAGTAGAGAGCCTGCCTAGCAAACTCAAGGCCCTGAGCTCAAGTCCCAGTACCACAAAAAATAGGTAAGTTGGTAAGTAAGTAAGTAAATAGGGCTGGGAAGGTGGCTCAGTGGTAGAGTGCTTGCCTTGCATGCATGAGTCCTTGGGTTCAATTCCTCAGCACCACCTAAGAAAAAAGCCAGAAGTGGTTCTGTGGTTCAAGTGGTAGAGTGCTAGCCTGGAGCTGAAGAGCTGAGGGACAGCACCCAGGCCCAGAGTTCAGGCCCCACGACCGGACTCCCCCCCCAAAAAAGTAAGTAAATAAAGATGAAAAAGATTTGAAAATAACTAAGCTGGATTTTCATCTTGGGCAAAGAGATCAAGGTAGTTATTTTTAGGTGGACTCAAGATTAGTCTCATGGGGGAATGCTTCCCAAATAAGCAGGAGCCATAGAACCAAAATGTCAATCAGTCACAGCGAGGAGCCTGGCAGTACAGTCCCGTGAGCCGGGGGACACGAGGAAGGCTGGGCAGACACGGACGGCGCTGACCCGCTTCAGACTGGGCAGACAGCAAGACTACGTGGTTGGCAGTGATGTGTGCTTACGTTTGCGTTTGCAGAATTAGCGCCGCATGTCGTGACAGTCTACCTGCACTGTGCTGACGTGTACATGACCCTCGGCCTTCTCACCGACTTGCGCGGCCTGAGTTCTCCTCCCGAGGTCGCGGCCCCTCCACGCGAGCCGCCGCGGCTCTGTGGTGTTAACGCGACATAACTTCGCTGGGGCTTTCCTGTCCTCGCTCTGGGTCCCCTGGGCGGCCGGAATGGCTCAGCTGTCCCCACCTTCCCGAGACCCCTCATCCTCCCCCGTCCCGGCCGCACGCTAAGGCGGGCCTCGGGGCAGCCGCACGGCTAAGGCGGGCCTCCGGGTGGCCGCAGGACTAAGGCGGGCCTCGGGGCGGCGCACGGCTAAGGCGGGCCTCCGGGCGGCCGCACGCTAAGGCGGGCCTCCGGGCGGCCGCAGGACTAAGGCGGGCCTCGGGGCGGCGCACGGCTAAGGCGGGGCTAAGGCGGGCCTCGGGGCGGCCGCACGCTAAGGCGGGCCTCGGGGCGGCCGCACGCTAAGGCGGGCCTCCGGGCGGCGCCACCACGTGACCCGCTGGAGACGTGGCAGGGCACGTAGAAGCAGACTTTCTCCCGTTTTGAGGAAACAGCGGTGGGGTACAAGGCAACCCCAAAAAACGAAGAGAGAGAAATGGGGGCGGGTGCAAAGCCAACAAGAGGAGAAGGAAGGAAAGCAAGGGCGGCGGGGCCTCCGGGAAGCGGGGCGAAGAGCTGGGCGCCGCGCCTGCGCCTCAGGCGTCCTCACCTTGGCCGGGTGGCGGGCGGCGGCTGACGAGGAGGGCCGCGGCTGCCCGGCGTGTGGACGCCTTCCCCGGGTCTGCGGCAACTTCCGGCGTGTGGACGCCTTCCCCGGGTCTGCGGCAACTTCCGGCGTGTGGACGCCTTTCTCTCGGTGTGAACTGCCGGTATGTGGACGCCTTCCTCCGGGTCTGTGGTGACTTCCGGCATGTGGACGCCTTCCTCCGGGTCTGTGGTGACTTCCGGCGTGTGGACGCCTTCCTCTCGGTGTGAACTTCCGGTATGTGGACGCCTTCCTCCGGGTCTGTGTGACTTCCGGCATGCGGACGCCTTTCTCTGGGTGTGAACTCCCGGTATGTGGAGGCCTTTCTCTGGGTGTTAACTTCCGGTATGTGAACGCCTTTCTCAGTGTGAACTGCCGGTATGTGGACGCCTTCCTCCGGGTCTGTGTGACTTCCGGCATGCGGACGCCTTTCTCTGGGTGTGAACTCCGGTGTGGACACCTTCCTCAGTCTGTGGGCGATCCACACGTGGCTTCCGGTGCGTGGCCTTCCTCAGTCTGTGGAGGGCTCCAGAAGACTTCCGGCATGTAGAGGCCGACCTCGGGGCCTGGGGGTGGCGCTCAGTCATCCAGTTTCTGGCTGTTCCCTTTCCGGGCACACTCGACACGTGGCCTCACAACTGCGGCTGGGAGTGGGGCAGACCCATGGCTTTGACAGGCTGTCAGTCTTGTTATTTTGGGGGTGGGGGGCTGCTTAAAAACCAGCCCCAACTGCGACCTTCCCTGACCCCTTCCTGCACCCCGGCTTCCCGCAGGAACAGAGACCAAAGCCTGAGAGATGCACAGCTGGGCGCGGTCCCCTAGTGGACCTGGCCTAAACAAGTTACAGGACAACCTGATGGGAGAGGAGAATGGGAGGTAAGACCAACTGGGCATGAGCAGGGCTCTGTAGATCCTATCCCTGCTGCCACTCGGTGTTACCTCCAAGATACAGTCAGGGCAGGGCCTAAAGAGCACGGAGCCAGTTCCAGAAGCACTGAGTCCCAGTCCTGACTGCGAACCCTATGGCCTCCGATGCACCAACGCCTGCCCTCCCGCGCATGGAAAAGGCTCAGCGAGGAATGTGTCACCATCGTTCTGCCATAACTGCTGTGACAATGTCCTGGGGGAAAAGTGAGGTATGAATTACAATTCTTTTAATCTCCCTCTTCCCTTTAAAAAAAAGGCAGAAGATTTCTGTATTTATGCAGATTAAAAATCTCATTTTGTTGCTTGAATTACTTCAGGTTCTTTGAAAGCTCATGTGAAAGTTGATTAGCACATGCAGGCTCAGATAATTTCCCCTGAGAGCTAAACAAATTAAAATATATTTTTTAACTCCAACAAGCTGACCCGGGCCATCAGTTGCATCCTTGGTACAAATTTCATCTTGTGACTTTCACCAGAGCCAGGACAGACCTGCCAGGAAGGCAGGTGGCAGCAGCAGGCAGGAGAGGGTCTCTGGACCCAAAGACCCAGGCCACACAGGCCCCTGCCAAGCTGAGGCGGTCAGAGGGAAGGAGACACAAGACCCAGATGGGAAAGCTCAGGGGCAAGGATTCTGGGCTGCTGCAGCCTGGCTCCTCTCTCCCACCTTTGCCCTGTGCATCATCTGAGCCCAGATCTCTCCATCAACAGCACACTGGCAGTTAAAACAGATGCTCAGCAGAACTTCCTGAAGCCCAGATGGAACTAGTAGAGAGGTAGGTAGATGAGAGCCAGCAGTGAATATCAACTAAAGCTTCAATCCCTGCCTTGGAATCAGGTCATGTGTGCCATGCCTTGGGGGGGATGCCTGCCCCCACAAACCACCTTCCCCAGGGGGACACAGTGTGGCACCTCACCTTCCTCAGTGCTGTCACAGCATGGACATCCTGCTTCCCTTCCCAAGAGCTCAGTCTCCATCCTCCACTCGGCTGCTACCTGCACACATGCTGAAGACAGAGTCTGCCAGTGCCAAAGCAGCAGCATCTGAACCATCTTCCATATCCGCTTCCTGCTTGTTTTTGACACTTCTAGGCCTAAACAAGGCCCTTAACAACCAAGTGCCTGATTCCCTGAGAATGTTGTTATGAGTCGTAAGTGAGCTAGTAGATAGAGAGGGCTTAGAACTATGCCGTGAACCTGGGAGCAGTGACTCACTCCTGTAATCCCACCTAACTTAGGAAGCAGAGTTCAGAAGGATTGTGGTTTGAAACTGACACCTCATCTCAACAAAACAGCTGGGCACCGTGGCCTACAACTCTTATCCCATCAATGGCAGGAAACTTACAGGTCAGAGGATCATGGTCCAGGCCAGCCCCAGGAAAGAAATGCAAGACGTGTACCTTAAAAAATAATAACTAAAAGCAATAAAAGGGCTGAGAGCATGCCCAAGAGGAAGAATATAAACACAAGGCCCTGAGTTCAAACCCCAGTACCACCAAAAGGGTGGTACCACACACACACACACACACACACACATGAATCCTAGTATTAGTACTTAAGGTTCTTGGGTAAAAACTGTATAAAATGCTCCACTGTTCAATAACATCATTTCGAAAATGGTAAACCCAAAGTATCCAAACTAAGCTAACTACTACCTCCCACTGGTGCCGTCTCTTACACATAGAATGTTTGCATCAGACTTCTTCAGAGACACAAGAGGAATATGACATGTATATGTATAAGGAGAGCCTAGTTACAGGAACTGACTCATGTGACTGTGGCAGGTGCCAAGTTCCAAGGCCTGCAGCTGCTAAGCTGGATAGTCAGAGGAGCTGAAGGTGAGGTTCTACTCCACATCCACCACACATCTGAGACCCAGGAGGGCAGATGGTGTGGCTGTGGTCCAAAGACCCAAGAACTAATTTGGGTCCCAGAAGCATAGGTCCCAGACTAAGCTGTCAGAAGCACTCCTTTTACTTACCAAAAGGGCAGCCCTTCTCTTCCATTCTTGCTTTCAGTTGATTGGATAAGGCCCACCAACACTGGGGAGGGCTAAGGGCCCACAGATAGAACCCAAAGAGAGTCTGAGCAGATACCTGGGCCACCCATAGTTCTGTCAGGTTGACACAGAAGTCAACCTCCACATCACCCTTGGGGGCAGTACAAGCACCCATAATACCTCTGGTTCCAGGGCACTCCTGAGGCACAGTCAGCTTTCTGCCCCTCAGATGTCTTCCCTATACCCCACACCCTCCAGAGCACTGTGTACATTCGTTAGCTGTCCCGACTGTCCCTCGGGGGTGAAGACCACCGTCTTGGCCAGATGGCTTTTGTGCTGTAACAGCCATTCTCCCTTGGGAAGCTGGTTGGCCATAAGCCTTCTTTCAGCATTTCTCAGGAAGTTCATGAACCCACTGGCCACTTCTGGCCAGAGCCTCACATGTGTCCAGTGGTACATCTCCAGGCTGACTATCTTAGAATGAGAGCTTTTGTTCCAATCTTCATCTTTCTTCACTTTCATTTCCTCAGCTCACCTTTCTTATCTCATTCATGTAATTTAAAAAGATGTCTCCAGTTTGTTTTTGAATGAACCAGAAATTTATAAACATAGGCCATGTTAGCACATCTCACTACTGATCACCAGCTTCTGTTACTATAACAAAACACCTGGAATAGTCAACTTAGGAAGCCAAAAGGTTTTTCTTGGCTCACAACTATGGTCAGTCAGTTGCTTGGGGCCTGTGTGTACCTCAGAGTGGAGCATGTGATAGAATGAGCTGCTCCTCCTTGCAGTCTGCCCTCCCCTGCCCCCAGGGCCAATTCGACAGACTTAGGGGAAATCCCATAGAAGAGTTGAGAACAGACAGTGATTGGAACCAGGCAAAGGACAGTCTAAAGTAGAAAATGGTTCCAAAAGTCATCAGGTAACAACAAAGCTGGAAGGCCAGGTGTGGTGGCTCTTGTCTACAATCTTAGATACTCTGGAAGCTGAAATCTGAGGATCAGAGTTCAAACCCAGCCCAGCAGGAAAGTCTCTGAGACTCTTCAATTAACCTCTACCAAAAAAACAACAGGATTGGGGATGTAGCTTAAGTGGCAAAGTACTAGCCTGGAGCAAAAAAGATAAGGCACAGAGCCCAGCCTCTGGGTTCAAGCCACAGTACTGACACAACAACAAACAAACTGGAGGAGAAATTAACCAGCTGGAGATTCCTGGGCGGTGAAGGCTACTTCTGAGAAGGGGAAGGGATGACGGGATGTGAGGGGAGGGAGGATTCAACTGTCTTCAAAATGTTTTTCATTAAAAAAAGCCAAGCAGACAGGACAGAAAGCTCCCGTTTGTTAGTGTGGTAGTGGGCTGTGGATGATGTCATCCCGGCTGTTTCTGAAGCTTTGGAATATTCCTAATCTGGTAAGTATGCTGACTTAAGGAATTCTGGCTGCCAGTGAGAAAATGAACTTTAAACTGAACCTGCAGGAGTTCAGGGGCTCCTGGCTAGACAAGGCCCCTGGGAACCCCACCTTTAACCCAGAAGCCCAGGACCAGAGCAGACACTCATTCACTTACCAGACAGCGCTGAAAAGGACCTAGATATGTCACAGGGCTTCAGGACACCTCAGTACCACAGATCACTGCTGGTCTCTTCAAAGACAAGTATGCTCAGAAAGTGTGCATTAATACCTCATCTGACAAACTGTGTCACTGATGAGGCATCTGAAGTAAATGGACACTTATCTGAATAGCTGCCAGTGTTACAGATAATAAATAATACCCTGTACAGAGTTCTAAGCGTGTTCGACACATCTTTATATGCTTGCTCTCCAGCAAGGGGAAGTCAAGCCAGTGCCATGTCTGCAATCATTTCGTGTGTGTGTGTGTGTGTGTGTGTGTGTGTGTGCGCGCGTGCGCGCGCGCGCGCTCTGGTTGTGGGTCTTGAACTCAAGGCCTGCACACTGTCCCTAAACTTTTTAGCTCATGGTTAGCACTCTACCACTTGAGCCAGAGTTCCACTTCTGTTTTCTGGTGGTAGACTGGAGATAAGAGTTTCATGGACTTTCCTGCTCAGGCTGGCTTAACCTGCAATCTCAGATCTCAAGCTCCTGACTAGCTAGGATTAAGGCATGAGCCACCAGTGCCCAGCATCTGGGATTTCTAATAATTTCACTCATTCTGCCAAGTGGCAGAAACTTATCATGTGCCCATCAGACAAGAAATGGGCTGGTACTGTGAGAGGCACTAATGTGGCCTGGAAGAGCCCCGCAGACAAGTCGCCACACAGATGAGCACAGTGCAGGTGACAGCACGGCTGTGAGAGACGGGGAAGACCCACAGCTGAGGAGGGTCGCCCAGCTGCATGAGCCGCCGCGTCTGGGCAGCGGGTCAGGTTTACAAGGGTGCAGACGCACTGGGCAAGTTTCATACAGAAGGCTTGGACCGTGAAGACGGGGCCTTTAGTCTTCGCCCATCCCTGGCTCTTGTTCGTTTGCTTTATGGTAAAATTTGAAATGAAAGAACAACTGCGTTTGATGTAGTCCAGCTTTCCTGCTTTATGTCTTTTAAGCTGATACATACAAATGGTACATCACAATGGCATGCTGTGTGAAGAATACACGTAGACACTGTGTGGTTTAAATCGGATAAACCATATCGAGCTCCTCAAACCTTTGCCTTTAGTGATAGAATTACGAAAATACCTTTCCTCTAGGTCTTTTTTTTGGGGGGGGGGCCTGAACTCTGGGCCTGGGCGCTGTCCCTCAGCTCTTCAGCTCAAGGCTAGCGCTCTACCACTTGAGCCACAGCGCCACTCCCGGCTTTTTTCTTTTTGCTTATGTGGTGCTGAGGAATCGAACCCAGGGCCTCATGCATGCAAGGCAAGCGCTCTACCACTGAGCCATCTTCCCAGCCCTCCTCTAGGTCTTTGAAAGTTATAGTGCCTCCCTCCAAAACAGCACCCCAAGACTTCCTAATCCTACACAGCCAAAACGGCAGATACAGATGGACCACCATCCCCCAAGCCTGCCTCCCACCTCCACAGTCTGCTTTCTCTTTACTCCTCGTGTATTGCTGTTCCTATATATTTTGTCAATAAACTCTTGGATTTTTCTCTTCACATAATAATTACTTTGTAGTATCTGTTTTGAAAGAAAACAGAAATATGTTAAGTCCCTTCTCAAGCATGGTGGTGCTATTTTAAAAAATATAGCAACATAGCTGGGCGCTGGTGGCTCACGCCTGTAATCCTAGCTACTCAGGAGGCTGAGATCTGAGGATCACGGTTCAAAGCCAGCCCGGGCAGGAGAGACCGTGAGACTCCTATCTCCAATAAACCACCAGAAAACCGGAAGTGGCGCTGTAGCTCAAGTGGTAGAGAGCTCGCCTTGAGCTGAAGAACTGAGGGACAGCGCCCAGGCCCAGAGTTCAAGCCCCACAACCGACAAAAAAACAAAAAACAAAAAAAAAAAAATATAGCAACACTGGGATTTGAACTCAAGACTGCATACTTGTAGGTAGATGCTTTACCACTTGACCCATGCCCTTTTATACTTCAGTTATTTTTCAGGATGGCTCATGTTTGGGACCAGCCTCAAACATCTATTCTCTTATTTATGGCTCCAGGTAGCCGGGGTCACAAGCATGAGCCATCATGCCCAGCTTGATGGTGATTTTTATTTTCTATTTTTTGTGGGTCGTGGGGCTTGAACTCTGGGCCTGGGCGCTGTCCCTGCACTCTTCAGTTCAAGGCAAGCGCTCTACCGCTTGAGCCACAGCTCCACTAGTGGTTTATTGGAGATAAGGATCTCACGACTTTCCTGCCCGGGCTGGCTGGCTTTGGACCACGATCCTCAGATCTCAGCCTCCTGAGTAGCTAGGATTACAGGCATGGCCACTGGCACCCGGCCCTGATGGTGATTTTTTTTTAATAATCTAAAAAATTTAAGGGCTAGAGGCACAGCTCAAGGGGTAGAGCACCTGCCTCACAAGTGCTGACTAAGCCTAACATCAAATCCCAGTTATAGGGAAGAAGAAAAGTTTCCATGCCTAACTTCTGGCCCTGCGCCTTCCTCTTCCTCTGCCCAAATCTGTGTCTGGGGCGTCAGAGCCATGCTGTCCTGGACACTAGGCTGCCGGGGCGGGAAGGGGCATGCCTGCCGGGACACTAGGCTGCCGGGGCGGGAAGGGGCATGCCTGCCGGGACACTAGGCTGCCGGGGCGGGAAGGGGCATGCCTGCCGGGACACTAGGCTGCCGGGGCGGGAAGGGGCATGCCTGCCGGGACACTAGGCTGCCGGGGCGGGAAGGGGCATGCCTGCCGGGACACTAGGCTGCCGGGGCGGGAAGGGGCATGCCTGCCGGGACACTAGGCTGCCGGGGCGGGAAGGGGCATGCCTGCCGGGGCCCTACAAGGATGAAGTCATCAAAGCAACTAGGGGCCACAGAAACACACCCACAAAACTAAACCCCCCAGCACCTCTGCTCAGCAGCTCTCAACCCCCACCAGGGTGCCACAGGAGGGACTGCCACGGGCAAACCAGGGGCCGCTAAAGGCCCACCTGGGCACACAGCCCCGGTCCACACCCCTGGAGGCGCCTACACAATGAGAGGCCTGAAGCTGGGACTTCACTAGTTTGTAGCAAATCCACCCACATGTGGTGCCTTTGTGTGTGCCAGGACTGGGGCTTGAACTCAGGGCCTTATGCTCTTGCTTAAGCTTTTTCAGCTCAAGGCTGGTGCTTTCATTTGAGCCATGCCTCCACTTCTAGCCTTTTGGTGATTAATTGAAGATAAGAACCTCTTAGATTTGTCTGGCCAGGCTGGCTTCAAACCAGGATCCTCAGATTTCAGCCACCTGAGTGGCTAGGATTATAGGCATGAGCCACTAGCTCCTAGCAGGGGTACCTTTTAAGAGAGAAGAGCCTAAGGAGAGATGTGAGGCAGATGTCTGCATTAAAGAAACAGAAAGGCTACACAAAATGAAGAGAAAAACAGGTGACACACAGACTAGCAAGCTCCGTGTCCCAGAACAGCAGCTACAGCAGTGGGTATTTTGAGAAACTCGGGGATGGGGGTGGGGGAGGCTTCCACATAGATGATTCCACTTAAGCTAATCATAAACCTATCACAGAAAGCCAAAATTGCAAATGTTACCCAGAATGAAAACAGAGTCAAGGGTATCAGATGCTATTTTTCCTGCAGAGGTGATTGCAAAGGAAGGAACAATGGATGGACTAGTCATGAGGTAGACGATGGGGTCCCAGACTAGCCAGAGGCCTGGCTCGGGAGGCTGGGCACTAGAGGCTCACTAGAGGATACTCAGGAGGCAGCCCAGGCAGGGAAGTGGAAAGTGGGAAGCTCTCATCTCCAATCAAGCACCAAAAAGCCAGAACTGAAGCTGCACAGTAGAAAAAGCTGAGGGACAAAGCACAGGCCGCCCTGAGTTCAAACCCCAAAACTGCACAAAAAGAAAAAATAAGAGGTAGAGCGCCTACCTGGCAAATGTGAGGTCCTGAGTTCAAACCTCAGTACCACCAAAAAAGAAAAAAGAAAATTAGAGCAAACTGTAAAGCACCAGTTGCACTGTCAATCGCTGGCCAGGCAAATCTCCCTGAATAGTAACATCTGCCTGGCTGAGGCCTTTCTTGGGTCTTGTTGAACAACTAGGCCGAGGAAAGGGCTCTGCTTAAACATCTGCAGGACTCCACGCTCCAAAGCATCTCCACATGGAATGTGCCAGAACACAACACAGCTCTCTGCTTGCATGGAAGCACGAGATGGAAATCCCATCAGGCTCCAGTGTTGGTACTGCTTTTCCTTTCTCCAAAAAGACAGTGCAAAGCGTGTGCCTGCCTGTGGGGCTGTACTAGAAGATTTCTTCCTTCTCTTCTGTGTTTGAAGTGGAGAAGAAACCTAAGCACTCTTCTTCGGGAGTACAAGCAAGAATTAGCCAGATGCAAGCAATTAACAAATCCACATCAATCCTGCTAAGAATGTGTCAATAAATCATACAGGTGACACACTGAGTTCAACATGAGGGCTAGAAAGGACCTTCAAGAACAGTCCTTTGATGGTGTCTTTACAGATAAGAGGATTCAGGTCCAACGAAGTAAAGAGACTTTGCTCAAGGTCACTGAGCGTCAGAGACCGAACTGGGAATAGAATGCAGAACCCTGGTTTATTGCTTTATGATCACCTTATAAATAACCAGTCCCTATACCTATTGTCACAAATTTCTCCATACCTTGAAGGAACTACCACAAAAGAAGCAAGAAGGGGGTGGGGGGGGGGGTGGAAGGAAGGTAGGAGGAAGAAGAGGAGAAGGAAAGAAAAGGAGAAGGAGGAGGAGGTAGAGGAGGAGGAGGAAGCTAGCAGCCTCCTTGCTACCAAACTTATGGAACACTATAGCCAAACAATACAACGTCCACTCCTGGCTGACTAAAACTGGAGGCATTCACCTGGCTCAGTTCACTTGGACATGTCTGTGTACTGCACAGCTACAATGCTTCAGACATCATTCTAAAACAAGTCCTCTAATCATCAGCTTGCTCACCCAATAAGAGATTATTTAGGACAAAAGAGCCACCCTCTCTTAATGGCATCACAGTACA
The DNA here is from genome assembly GCF_019054845.1 of Dipodomys spectabilis. NCBI lineage: Eukaryota > Metazoa > Chordata > Mammalia > Rodentia > Heteromyidae > Dipodomys > Dipodomys spectabilis. Next base: position 6,325,942 of record NW_024870965.1, on the reverse strand, counting down.
TTTATGTCAGGATTTTCTTTTCTTTTTTTCCATGCCAGTCCTTGGGCCTGAACTCAGGGCCCAGGCCTTGTCCCTGCACTTATATGTACAAAACGAGTGCTCTACCTCTTGAGCCACAGCTCCACTTCCAGCTTTTTGGTGGTTAATTGGAGATAAGTGTCTTACAGACTTTCCTGCCTGGGCTGGCTTCGAACCATGATCCTCAGATCTCTGCCTCTTAGGCAGCTAGGATTACAAGCACGAGCTACTGGCGCCTGGCTTGTCAGACTTTCCTGACTACTACTGATGATTATGTGCTGACAGTTCCTCACTGCACCAGCATTTCCAGCGGGAGGCAGGACCCTGCACCCCACCACCACTCTGGAAGCCCCCACAGAGGGAGGAGGAGCCCACGACCTCCGATCTTCCCAGGTTCCTCACTGGGACAATGAGAGGTTTCCACAAGGGAGTCTCTTCCATCTCTGTCTCGCTTTGCCGGTTCCTTAAGATGGACAGGAGCAGGCGCTGCACCTGAGTTACGAGGCCCAAAGAGGAAGAAGAGACTTTCACAAAGTCATGTGACTTATTTAAGAAAGGACTTCGGCCTGGTAGGTTCAAAATAGCGGGTAACACAACTCATTCGTGCCACACTGCATTTTACTGCAGGCTGGTGAAGCTTTGCAAGCGGACCGAGAAGATACATCTCAGAGGCAGCTCAGTCCAATGTTGACCAGGCAACCTTGTGCACACCCCTGAGCTGTGCCTCAGTTTCCCCAGATGACATAACACTGCCTGTCCCAGTCCTCCTCAGAACTGTCACAAAGAAGGAGACCATGCAGAAAGTATTTTGAAAATTCAAGAAAAAAAAAAAAAAACACCTAAGTTCCTAAATATCCAGTCCAGTCCAACTTGGCTGTCATGTGTTTCATGTGGATTTGCCTTGCTTAGAAAGAAGCCATCTGATTGCTTCTGGGTCAGCCGGACAGGGCCAGTGCAGCCAGGGGCGATCCTGCAGCCCCTGAAAGGGACGATCCAAACAAAAACTCCAGAATCAGTCTAGAACAGACATAACTGCCAAGCTCGAGCCCCGCCGGGAGCCGCCCTGCTGGGAGCCGCCCTACTGAGACAATGGCTTTCCATGCTTCGAGCTGGGCAAGTGGACGTGGCAGTGAAGTACTAGGGCACAACCTCCACGTGGACATGGTAGCCACGCTGTGGCCAGCAGGGAGAGGCAGAAAGGCAGCACATGGTGGGTGTGGTAATCAATCTGGAATCGCAGTTGCAGAAACCACAGACACCGCCATCTGGCCTGCCGGATGCACAGCGCTCAGCGCAGGCAGCCCTCCAGACACATGCTCTGCCTTCTCCGAGTACTCACCAACTGCGCCACAGTCGCCCGGCCCCAGCCAGGTTTCCCACACCGCCAGCGCTGTTCCCAGCACTGGTGAAGCCGCCCCGGATGGCAGCTGAACTCCGAAAACCAGTGACACGTGGAGCTCACTGGGTCCCAAACACCTGCTCATGGCCTTAAAGGTCATGGCAGAGAACTGGCAATATTCTACTCTGTGCTGAAACACACCTGATGCCCAAACTGCTGATTCCCCTCTTGTTTCGGGGTAGGAATGACTGTGCAACTTTGACCACTGTGCACGTAAGAACTTTTGTCTTTCCAAAATGAGACAACTCATTAAGTAACCAGCCCCAAATTCTCCCCTCTCTGTTTTCTCTCTCCATATACTTGTCTAGCATCTAGTGGAATCCTCTGCCCTTTTGCTCACTCAGCATCTTCAAGGTGCATCCCTGCTGCAGCGTGGGTCCCTGGGACCCCGGAATGCCGCTGGGCTGTGTGTATGCACCACGTATGGCATGCATTCCCTGTGAATGGATCCTAGAGTCTGCCTCATAGCCGACACAGGGACAATCTACCCACACACTGAAGCTAGCCTTCCAGACTCACAAGCCCACATGACACACGGCCCATGGGGTTGGCCTCCCAGCATGGGGCTGGGAGTTCAGGAAGGGCAGGGATCTGGTCCTCCAACACACTCCCCTTCCCACCGCCAGCACGGTGCCAGCAGGCAGACAGTTCATAAACGATTTCGTTGTGGTCTTGTGTTTATCTGTTGGGGGTCCCCAACAAATGAATGGCCTATGTCTTAGTGTGTTTCAGAGGCATGGTCTTGCTGTGTTTCCCATCTAAACTCAAGCTCATGAGTCTCCTGCCTCCATCGCCCAGGTGCCACAATTTACAGGTGGGTACCACCACGCCTCGCTAGCTTCAAGGAAGAAACCTAAACACGCACCTTCCTCCCAAAGGTGGAGTCCAGGTCCAGTCCTCACTCTAAGACAAGTTATTCTCTAGCAAACTCAACTTCCCACTGAAGATGTGGCTCACGCAGAACACCAGCATGGTAACCACATTTGAAGCCCTGACTTCAAATCCCAAAAGACATTTTTAGCTGGATGCCGGTGTTCACGCCTATAATCCTAGCTCCTTGGGAGGCTGAGATCGAGAGGATCTCAGATCCAGGCTGCCAGAAAGTAAGACTCCATCTCCAGGAAGCCTGCCACAGTAGTGTGCACCTATAATTCCAGCAACAACAAGAACCCTAAAGTAGGCTGATCATCATGAAGGTATGCAGCGGGCAGAGAGCAACAACCTATCTCAAAAATAACCAGCAGGAAAACAGGGCTAGAGGCACAGCTCAAATGGTAGAACTCCAACCAATTTGCTAGGTCCTGAGTTCAAATCTGCTTCCCAGGCTGTTCCTTCTCAAGAAGTCTTTTTGTTTTACTCTGTAAATCTAGTGTGGAAATACAGCTACCTCATCAGACGATCAAAATGGCATCTTGTAGAAATGGAAGAATGGTCACAAAGTCAGAGGCAAGGTTTCAAGCCCCACCCCCGCCTCTCACCTGGCTGTGTGACCTAAACTCAACTTTTGTGTGTGCACTGTGGAAACAAGAATTGCCCTCACAGAGATTCTGTGAGGCTAAAGCCTGGCTGGAAATATCCCTGGCAAGCTTCTGCAGCACAAGCACACGCACGCGCGTACACACACATACACACACACACACACAGCAAGTCAGACATGATTCTTCAAGGCACTCTCCAAGAAGCCTAAACTTAATGAGTAGCATAACTAAAGAATGCTCCAAAGAAACCAGGTACCTGTGGCTCACGCCTGTAATCCTGGCTACTCAGGAGGCTGAGATCTGAGGATCACAGTTCAAAGCCAGTCCAGGCAGGAAAGTCATAGAGACTCTTATCTCCAGTTAACCAAAAAGCCGGAGAAGAGCTGTGGCTCAAGTGGTACAGCGCTAGCTAGCCTTGAGCTAGAAAGCTAAGTCAGCACACAGACCATCTTAAGTTCAAGCCGCCTTGCTGGCCACTCTGCAGCTGTGCATGGAATGACTGCAAAAGGCTGGGGCTTGAGAAGGGTCCGGACGAAGCCCTGGATGGGCTCTGAACAACAGCCACCTCAGGCAAACCAAGTCAAGACAGCTCCGCATCTACTCCCCGCCTCGCCACGCCAAAGCCATCCGTGAGCCCTGCTCCCCACAAGCTTTGTCACAGTGAAGTCCAAAACGATTTTCAGCTCTGGCCTGGCCCCGGGGGTCCCATGCGTCTAAATGCAGCGACTTCTCTTCAAGTGCTTCCTGTGCTGACTGAAACTATCACCTGAAGTGACGCCCTAGGGAACCCCGGGGGACTTGGTCACGCTGCCATGTCAGAAGGTGTGGATCCCAGGGAAGGGTTCTTGAGTCTTCTGTGTGCTTGACCACAGCCCCTGACCACCAAGCAGTGTAACCTACCACGCTGGCCCAGCCTCTCCCACGCACGTGACTAGCCAATCGCTTCACTTAGTTCCAAAATCAATGACCAAGTTGACCAAACTGGCCATTTGTTGAAGTGCTGTGCCAGACAGAGGGCTCAATGAAATGTGAAAACAAGGGGAGAGGGCTCAATTCACATGTTACAGCAAGGGGGCGCACGCACATTTCCCCGCCGTGCACTGGGCTGCAGCCACTATTTGAAAAGGGAGAATGCCTCTCCAGTGCAAATCAGGCATGTGACATGTGTGTGCTTCGCCATTTCCCTCGTGGCTGCTGCAGTTCCTCCCCACACAAGAAAGGAGTCAGGGACAGCAAGCCAGTCAGAACCTCGAGTCTCCGAGGACCTCAAGGCTAGCGTGTGTGAGAACACTTCCTTGGAGGCCTGGCCATGCCCCGGCCTGGCGCCCACCCCCAGCGAGGCTGCTCTCCCCGTCCCCCGCGTGCGCGCGGCTGGACTCGAGGCCCCACGGAGGCTCCCCGTCCAGGTGCGCAGCTCCGGCGGCGGCTGCGGAGGGTGTCCGTGACGGACTGCGCCGTACAGGAAAGAGAGGGGAGGCAGGCCAGCTCTGGGGGCACTACCGGACTCCTCGGAAGGCTGGAGGGGCGGGGAGGATGGCCTGCTGCTTTCCTGGAGACCAGACTGGGGGGGGGGGACCCCTCCCCCTTTATGACCTGAGCTGTAACGAGAGCCCGGAGACCCCGCGGGAGGTTTCCAGCACACGGGCCGCCTTCCATTTCTATGGCTCCTTTCTCCCCAAGACTTCTAAGTGTTTTATGAACCTTCCCTTAGACTTCCTGTCCACAGCCCCTCAGGTCACACAACAGGGCCGCCATTATGGTCTGTAGGCCTCAAAGGAAGAATTCAAAACAGTCGACCTCCTTATTTCTCACGGGGACGCTGCTGCCCACGGAAATCAGTTTGAACTTGCAGATTCAAAGACCCATTCATCTCGCTGCTGCTTCCACCACGTCCATCTGAACGGCTGGATTCCACTCCATGCAAGTTCTTACACAGGAAAGGGGGAAAGGAAGGGAAGAAGGCAGGCATCCTTCTCACTGCCAAGCTCCGGCTCCAAAATCCCTTCCTCGCGCACAGCCATCTGCCTCCGGGCTGGCGTGGATCTGAAGACGCGGAGCTGCTAGTCCTGGAGGTGCCACTCGCGTAGAGCCAGAGCCAAGACCCACGCAGGCCACCCTTCCTCCACACCAGGTCAGCCCCGTCAGCGTGAGACCCCAGCCCCAGCGTGAGACCCCAGCCCTGAGCGCCCACAGCCCACCAGCCCCCCTCCTGCAACACAGCCCTCCTTTCAGGACCCCAACTATTTCAGCCACATACAATAAAGCCCTAAGAGATAAACCAAGAAGACAGAGGAGAAGCCAGGCTTCCCCTAGCCCTGGGGGCAGGACTGTAAAAGATTAAAACCACACGGCCTCTCTAAATCACATCTCTCCGATCTTATTCTATTATGGTTGCGCACAGTTATTAAACATTAACGATCATGACTCCAGTTCTGCAGGTAACCTAATACTGAGCAGAACTGACGGCAGGACCTGGGCTTTAGGACAGCACCTGATATGGAACCTCCTCCACCAGGCGGCACGGTGGCACACACAGCACTCACGCGGCCGTCAGGTTAGGGGACTGCTGGCCAGCTGAGGACGCCGGGGCTGCGCTGGGAAGGAGCTGGTGGGCGGCACACTGCTATGTGCCACTGAGGGCGCGGGACAGACGTGCCCTTGGCTTGCTCCAGCAGCAGTGACCTGCACACAGCCATTCCCAAGAGTTCAGAAGCAGGGGGGAGGGGCTCCAAGAGCCAAGCAGAAGGGAGACCCCAGCTCCACCCCAGGGTGGAGCCAGCAACACAGGGGAGTAAAATATGCTGACAAATTAGACTAAAAGTGACACCCCAGACCAGGAGGCTGAGATCTGAGGATTGTGGTTCAAAGCCAGCTTAAGTAAGAAAACCGGTGAAACTCTTATCTCCAAATTATCCACCAAAATGCCAGAAATGGAGCTGCAGATCAAGTGCAGAGTGCTAGCCTTGAGCAAAATAGCTCAGGGACAGTGTCCAGGGCCTGAGTTCAAGCCCCATTTTGAGCACACACACGAATGCATATGTGTGAGCACACACATGCACACAAGTGCACACACACACACACACACACACAGTGACACCCAGTGGGGAAGACATTGTGGCTGGTGAAGACACTGCCTCCAAAGCCCAGGAAGGACCAGTGGCTCGTGCCTGTAATCCTAACTACTTGAGAGACCCAGGTGAAGAGGATCATAATTTGAGACCAGAGTTGGATCCTAATCTCACACACAAGACTCTTGCTCAACTGAGACCTGGGAACTGTGATGTGTGCCTATCACCTCAGCTACACGGAACACTGAGGTTGGGAGGAGTGTGGTTCTAGGCCAGCCAGGTCAGAGAGGTCCACAGGACTCTATCTCAATAGAAGAGGCTGAGCATAATGGTGCACACTTGTCATCCCTGCTATGATGGGAAAGTGAGCAATAGGAGGAACATGGCTTGACAGGAAGTGAGACCTACCTCAAAGTAATCAGAGCAAAGCAGGGCTGGAGGCAACAGCTCAGTGGTAGAGTACTTTATCGAGCAAGCTCGGTCCTATATGACTGTGGCTGTGCTTTCTCCTCAGACCGCGAGAACAGTCTTCTTTTCCTCACCCACTGAGTCTGGTTTACATAAGGTGCTCGGCAGGCACTGGCATGGGCTGTGCTCTGAGCAGGACCACAGAGTCCGCACCCGCGGGGCAGTACACAGGTGGTGGGAAGCGGAAGGACTTCCCCACAATGGAGCTAAAGCAAAATCTCATCTTCTCTGAAAGCTTTCCCAAGCAGTCAGCTATGTCTTATGCTTGTTGGATTCAAACAATCTGCAAACTTAAGAGCACTTGCAAGGTGCGGTGGTGGAAAGGTATTCAGACATACACTCGTTATTCTGCCCGTTCCTGACCCCAGCCGCTTTGCAATGTGACTCCTTTAACCAGCAAAGGTCAGTGGAGGTGACACTGGACCAGCTCTGAAGTTGGGCCTCAGGAAACTGTGGATACTTGCACTTCTTCTACCCGGGGGCCACTTGGGCAAGTCAAGACTGGCCTATGGGAAGATAAAGGATCACATGGAAAAGAGGAAGACCTCCCAGCTTAGGCCAAGTTCAATCCTTCCACCCAACTGTGCTAGAAGCTGATGCATGGGGCCAGAAACAGTAACACAGTGAGCTAACCAAACTCCCAGACCTCGACTGGGGCACTGGAGCGTTTGTTATGCAGCAACTGATAACTGATACACCACAGAGGCAGGGGGGAATGCAGAAATGCACAAGGTACAAAATGGCTACCACCTAGGAGAGACAGATGCTACCTGCACTCACTCATCCACACAGAACATTTCCCATTAAGCACCTACTGAGTGTTAACTGTGTGTTACAGTTTGGAGAGATGCAAGTGAAATGACCCAACCCTTGCTCCCAAGTAACATAAATAGACAACTCTAAAGCTGAGTGTCTGTACAAAGAAGTAAGGAAGGCATCTTTAGAATGAGCTGAGGAAAGTCTGGAAATAAACTTCCAACTCTCCAGTACAATAATTGCCCATTTGGAACCTGCTGCTCCATAAGAGTTGTTTTTTTTGGGGGGGGGGAGGTCTGGTAGTGGGGCGTGAACTCTGGGCCATCAGCTCCCTCAGCTCTTCAGCTCAAGGCTAGCGCTCTACCACTTGAGCCACAGCGCCACTTCTGGCTTTTCTCTTTTTGCTTATGTGGTGCTGAGGAATCGAACCCAGGGCCTCGAGCATGCAAGGCAAGCGCTCTACCACTGAGCCACCTTCCCAGCCCCTCCATAAGAGTTTTAATTGAAGATTTTCCCTTCCCACTAAAAAGGAAGGGGAAAAGTGAGGGAGAGGAAGGGGGAGACAGGGCGGCTGGTGCTATGTAGTTACTCAAGGCGGGAAAGGACTTGCAAACTGCAGAAGCTCCTCTGAGCCACAAAGCCACAATTTAAGATAGCAATTTTCACCCCTGATGTTGCATCCCACCCCTGATTATGCCAATTAATTAAAGCGGGTGCATCTGGTTCCTTCTAATCTGCTGCTATAGGCAAAAAGCAGTGAGTAATAAGTGCTTACTAGATTATTTTTTCAAGGCCATACCCTTGCTGAGGAGAAAATCATCATCATCATAACAGTAATAGTAGTAGTAGTAGTAGTAGTAGTAGTAGTGGTAGTAGTAGTAATAGAGTGAGAGGATTCTACAATGTCTGAATTCCTATAACTTGCCAATAATTTCTTCAATGAGTCTTCTGTCCAAGGCTCAAAGATGCTTTCAAATGCCCACTATAACCACATCTATGACTGACCACCAAAAACAAACAGCCTCACTACACCTATGATGAAGGCCATCTGACTTGATTCTTCAGCTCTGAAGAGGATTCCAAAAGATTCCAGAAAGTTGAAGGAAACTTTGTTTCTGAGCTACTTTCAGTGGCTCCGGACAGGCCAGCTTCCTCCGGTGTAAGTGACATGCAACAGGGAACACAAATCCCGGTGGATACAATGGGACCTATTGTGTTAGTCACCTGTGTTGTACACATGGCAAAAAGAAGATGGTCATGAACTATTTATTTGGATTGGCTTTCTTCTTCCTAATAAAAACTGCCTTCCTTAAAACAACAGTTACCGAACAGCACTCAGTTGGCACAGACTCAGGGGCTTTTGGCAGGAAATCAAGACCTTTAGGTTCTTGGTGCTGCTAAGTATACAGTGCTAAATGCCAACTCATAGATGTAGATGTTGGATAGCTTTTCCTCCTCCAAACACAGGAAACTAGACATAAATTATGCTCCACTCATTTCGAGTGCATTTGTCAGAACCCAATCCTCCAGCACACACATCCTAGGGGCCTTCATCTCCCACCAACCCGGTCCCCAGGCCTCACAGCCAGGGAGCCACCTCTCCCAGGAAGGCTGCCCCATATCTTGGGTGTCACCTAAAACTTCTGCTTGAGAGTAGGTTTTGGAGGCACTTAGAACAGATCGTTAGGCGGGGCCCTGCATGGCCTTCCAGTCATTTGGGCTGTCCATTTCCCCACCTTTCCCTGGTTGCTAAGCAGAGCTGTGTGAAACCGGCTCTCTGGCCTTAGGGGTTCCTCATTTTACCCTGCATGTTCCCCACAGAGCTTATAATCACTACATATAAAACCAAATTTAGGGGCTGGGAGGGTGGCTCAGTGGCAGAATGCTTGCCTCACATGCATGAGGCCCTGGGTTCGATTCCTCAGCACCACGTGGGCAGAAAAAGCCAAAAATGGTGCTGTGGCTCAAGTGGTAGAGTGCTAGCCTTGAGCTGAAGAGCTGAGGGTCAGCACCCAGGCTCAGAGTTCAAGCCCTACCACCAACAAAAAAACAAATAAATAAATAAATTAGTGTACTCGTAAGCTGACTTATCAAATTGTAACCCCTTTATAAAACTACTTAACAATTTTTTTAAATGATACACAGTGAACCAAGCAAACAAACAAATTGAGTCACCACACAACTGAATCACAGCACTTGCAGTGCGACATTTTGGCTTGGGATCGGTCTTGGGGGCAGATGGAGCCCAGAAAACTTAACAGTTCTTCCTGGGAATAATGCTGCTAAAGCCCAGTAGACAGAAAGGATGGGACCGGAACTGGAAATAGCTTGGAACATGGCTCTGGACTGGCTTTCTCAGTGCATTTTCTAGCTGTTTCCTTAGGCTCATTCATTTGTTCTTATATTTAAAAACCTATAATAGTATGATTGGGATACTCAGTGTCAAAGATGGTAGGAGGAAAAGGATGAGATGGGAAGAGGATGAAATCCTTGACCCACTGAGGGTGGGACTCCTTCCTGTCCCTGGGTCTTGGATCAGTAAGGGGAAGAGGCTCAGGCCTGCTCAAAGGCCTCGGCAGTAATAACACCGTCATTGCAAGCATCCTCCCGCCACAGGGAAGCAATGGCAACAGCCTTGAAAACAGAGCCAAATCCAAATAATTTAGAAGAAAGACAAACATACTTATCAGATCATAAACTACTAGAGATAACATACATACATATATATATATATATATATATACACACACACACACGCATATGCAATATGCAACCACAAGTCAATTTGAAGACATTTAAATTCTTTTTACATGCAAGGCTGGTGGCACAGCCTGTAATCTCCACACTTGGGAGCTAGAAGCAAAGGATCACCAATTCAAGGCCAGCCTCAACCACGCAGTGAGACGCTATACAAAAATACATTTTTATGCAAAAATTTAACAATGCAAAGAAGGAAATTATCAAGTGCAGGAAATGAACCCTATGTGAATCCTAAAGATTTTATAGAAAAGTTTGCTACTTAAGTGACCCTTGCAACTACATTTATAAGAGAAAAAGGATCTTTAATTTACAATGAAAACCACTTAACTATCCTTGTTATAGACAGGCCTAATGTCTGCCATCTGGAAACTGGACACTTTGCACAGCAGTTTTCTGTATACTTAGAGTATACAGAGTATACACTCTAAGTATACACTTAGAGTGGCTCATCTGTGGATTAAGAATTGATATCCAAGCCAGGCACCGGTGGCTCACGCCTGCAATCCTAGCTACTCAGGAGGCTGAGATCTGAGGATCACAGTTCAAAGCCAGCCCAGGCAAGAAAGTCCATGAGACTCTTATCTCCAATTAACCACCAGAAAAACCAGAAATGGCACTGTGGCTCAAGTGGTAGAGAGCTAGCCTTGAGCTGAATAGCTGAGGGACAGCACCCAGGCCCAGAGAAGAAGAAAGAAGAAAGAAGAAGGAGGAGGAGGAGGAGGAGGAGGAAGAGGAGGAGGGAGGAAAAAGGAGGAGGAGAGAGGAGGGAGGAGGGAGGAGGAGAAGGAAGAAGAAGAGGAGGAGGAGGAGGAAGAAGAAGAGGAGGAGGAGGAGGAAGAAGAGGAGGAGGAGGAGGAGGAGGAGGAGGAGGAGGAGAATTGATATCCAAAACATATGAGTATGACTTTTGTTCTACCTTCTGCCTGTTCCAGCCTTAGAAAGAAAGGTAATCCACAGGTCCACAGGCCCAGTGATACTCGCCTCTGATGACCGAAGCCTCCATGGAAAAAGCTTGGCTCCCAGGACCTCCACCCTTAGGACAGGTAAGGCTGAGGGAAGCAGATGCCAATCCAAGTTAGTGCTCTACTGATATTTTTAATTTTGCTCCTTTTTACAGTTTCACATACTCAAAGCCTCAGGGAGTGAAATGTTTGAGAATGAAGCCCAGGGACACAGCGCCGGCACATGTAAGTAAAGGAGAGCCAGGTCTCTGGGGCAACTGAATTATTGCTCCAAAGACCCTGAACTACCAGGGCACTGCCATCCACGTTTCTCCTCCCAAGGCTGAACGCACTAGCCACCCTGAGACCACGGTCAGAAGGTCTGCACATTCTCACACTGCAGCCATGAGCAGAATCCACTGGCTGAAGGAGGATGTGAGACCAGGTCGGCTCAGCTGGGGCAAGCTCGGCTGAGCCCAGCCTGGATCCCCAGGTCCACCGACTCCAGACACAGGAGCCAAGCTGAGCGGCCGTTCCCCAAGTCACTACACTCTGTGGAAACCTGTCACATAGCACCAGTAGTCAGATAACTAATGCCTAGCTTGTTGTTTTATGACTGGACCGTTCAGCTTACATTTTAATAAATGTAGGTAATCTAAATGAGAGAATTAAAAAAAAAAAACACGCTCCCCAAAAGCTAACACTCTCCATGAGTGACCTGGAACAGAAATCTACACAAGTGTGCACACACCACACACACACATACACACACATACACACACACACACACCCCTCCCCAGGAATGAACTACAGAAATCCATGCTGCTCTCAGACAAGGCTCTGGATAGAATGAGTGAATGAAGAAAGTCCTGCGTGGGCCTGGGATTAGTCAGAACTGACACTGACTGTGTGTCCAAAGGAAAAAAAAAGCCCCAGAAATTTGTTGGTAAGAGGCCCTGGGTTGGTAAAAAAAACTTACACACGTTTTTTAAAATCCATTCTGGAAGAAGGCCCTTTACACCCAAGACCCAAAACTTTACCAAGAGATAAATTCATAAGAAACATGAATTCTAATTTTAAAAACTATAGATCAATATGAATGAAACTAAAACCTGAACGTTTAGAAAATGAGCTAATTGTATGAAAAAATATAGCCCATATACCATTTACAGAACAGAGGCAAAACTAAGCAATGCACTATTTAAATATGGAATAGTGGTAAAGTCTACATAGTACACCCACAGTGGGGCAGGAAGCGGTTACAAGGAGTCTGCCCAGAGGAAAACACGCATGCTCAGCTGCACAGCATCAGCCCTGGGGAAAACACGCATGCTCAGTCTACACAGCATCAGCCCAGAGGAAAATGCGCATGCTCAGGCTGCACATCAGCCCTGAAGAAGTCGCGCATGCTCAGTCTACACAGCACCAGCCCTGGGGAAAACACGCATGCTCAGTCTACACAGCATCAGCCCAGAGGAAAATGCGCATGCTCAGGCTGCACATCAGCCCTGAAGAAGTCGCGCATGCTCAGTCTACACAGCATCAGCCCTGGGGGGGAAAACACGCATGCTCAGTCTATACAGCATCCACCCTGAGGAAAACGCGCATGCTCAGGCTGCACAGGGTTCATCTGTCCTGTCCCACGTATGCTGCCCAACCTCTGCTAAAAACACATTGACCTTTGGCACATCTCAGATTTTCACACTGTCACTTGGACTAATTTTTACCTATCGATCTTCATAAAATTTAAACTCAAGTGATGATAGCCCAAAACTGGTGGAGATCTCCTCCACATCTGAGTCACAAAATAGTGACAAGGGAGCATGAGAAACATACATCTGAATGTAATACATGTGTGCTGGCCACACTTAGCTAAAACTGATTGTAATAAATCCAGGAAATTATCATGCATGCTGCAGACTTACTGTATTAACACCCAGGGGTTTGTAACAGTAAATTCAGGTTAAATGTTACGTCTGATAGGATAGAAAGCAAAATTCCAGGAGACAGTCTGCGACTTCAAAACTAATTGTCCATTTCTTGAGCTTGCAGGATGGTTCAACTGAGTAATGCTGATCTGCAGTGCTTGAGACCGAAAGTGTCTTGGAATTTGGGCACTTTCTGATATTAGAAAGTTTGTACATAGTGAGATCTCAGGGAGGGACCCAAGTCAAAACATAAAATTCATTTATGTTACATGCATACTTTTTCACACCTAGCCTGAAAGTAGCTTTCTGGAACATTTTAAATAATGTTATACATGAAAATTTCATGCTCTATATGTTGATTTTGCATTACTGTGACCATACAGCTGGCATAAACAACCTAAGGGGTGGTTAGATTGATTTTTAGATTTTTTCCACCCAGAGTCCTTGGCTGTGTTTCTTTGGGATGGGACATCATGGCGGGAGAGGCTCCTCACCTCATAGCAGACAGGAGGCAGAGAGAGTGGAAGGGCCTGGGGTCATCTCCTGACACTCCTAGGGGCCACTCCCTCCAGCAAGGCCCCTCGTCCTAAAACTCCCACCGCCTTCCAAAACAGCACCACCGGCTGGGACCAAGCCTGCCACCCCTGGGTACATGGGGGAAGGGAAGTTCATATTCTAACTGTATGACACTGACTGGGTGTCACACCAGTACTCAAAAGCTTCAGATTTCAGAAAGTGAAGGAAGAGGTGATTCTGTCCAAACCAGAAATGTTCGCATCACCTGAGCTGAGAAACGGCAGCCCCTCTGTACAACACCTTAGTAATAATAAGTTTATATTTTTAACGTTTCAGATTTCATATTTTAAATTAGAAACCATCCTATAACTCTTTAGTACTATTCTTTGTTTTATGTTTATACTCTGTACCCTTTTTTTACACATACACTTTACAATAAAAGTTAAAGTAAAAATAAAAACATAAGAGAAAGAAACAGACTTTACAGGTACCAGATTGCCCACAGCCTAAGTCTGGACACTCTCCCAGAACTCAGCTCAGCCAGAGAGATTTGTCAGTGGGCCTTCCATAGCCTGACTTGTTTCCAAGGGGTGAAGAGAAAAGACATGATCTAAGGACTTGGTGCTAATTGCCTGGGAAGCACACTACAACAAGAAAGCTTCCGGTATGTTAAGAACTGGGGAGAAATGAGGATGGGCAGCTGGTGATGATCTGTGTTGCCATGGTAACTTACAGATGGAATGCAGGCATCAGTCACTAACCTTAAACACCTTGGCTTCGGAGTATAAGGCAGGGAGAGAATGAGCACAGTCTTCTGGCGGTGTGGGGGCTTGGCACATGGGAGAAGACAACTCCCTCTCTGCTGGCTTCAGCCAGCTATAAATCCATCCAGACACAACTCAGAATCCCTGGGATGTCGTACTTCCTGGTACAGCTCCATTTCTGGCATCAGTGGTAACATTCTTCCCTAGCTCCCTCAGGAGGGTCACCTGCTCCAGGAGCCTGGCACGAGCCGCCCATGGAACTGGCTCTCGGGCATGGCAGAACAGAGCTGGATTCTGGGCAGAATGAGGCCGAGACTGGCCTGAGCTGTGGACACGGCATCCCACTGCTCCAAGACTCATTCACATTACTGGTGCATGGAGCTGCTTCTCGTGATAGCTGCTCAATAGTTCATCTATCAAAGTACTCCCCAAAGCAGTCAGGAGGCTCCATTTTACAGAAGTGAGAATAGAAAGGTAAGTTTTCTAAAAGCTGAGCAGCCAGCTTGTGGCAAAGTTAGGGCTGGACTGATTTGTGACGGCGGCTGGGGGGGAGGGGGCCGGCGGGGGAACTAGGGCTTGAACCCACACTCTTAACTTGGCTTTTTCACTCAAGGCTGGCACTCTACCACTTGAGCCACATCTCCACTTCTGGCCTTTTGCAGTTTATTGGAGATAAGAGCCTCTCCAATTTATCTATGTGGGCTGGCATCTAACTGTGATCCTCAGATCTCCCTCCACCTCCTGAGCGGCTAGGATTACAAAATGAGACACCAGTGCCCAGCATGATTTATTTTTCATTTGAGACAGGCCTCACTGTATATATCCAGGATAGCCTCAAAGTCACAAACCTCCTAGATCCACCTTACCAGGTGAGGACTAGAGCTGTATGCTACCACACCCAGCTCCCATCACCAACTCTGAATCTCTCACAAATGAAGACTTTGGAAGCATGCTGTGTACTGCCGCCCCTACCCCTCCACTGGGCGTCTGGGGAGAAGCAGAAATTTTCCAATGTAGGAAACAAACTGGTAATGCAAGCCAAAGCGGGAACTCGCCTCTCGGTCAAGGGCATCGATTCAGGCCTGAAATCTGAATGCCAAGTGATGAACTAAAAGAGCGGTGTAAAATAAAAAGCATCCTTAATGACGTCCATGACTTGGAAAAAGCACACTTTGGCAGTAAAATCAGCAGAAAGAAACGAACCCTCCTCAGCACCCGATGATGAGGTACAAAACGAGCCTCCCCCGACTCACGAGAAAGAGGACAGCGCTGACACGTGAGAACAATGCAGGCAAATTGTCCCGCACATTCATGAATGCCGGCAGAGACTGAAGTGTGATTCCTGCGGCAATACTTGGGGGAAATGATAGCACTCTAATGGAGATACAGTGTTTTCTTTTGTTACTGCCCCACCTCCATTTTCCCCTCACCCTTTTAAAATGATTTGCTCATCTGCCCACTTTTCCCTTCTTTAGTACTCAGTGTCTCCCTCTGCACCTTCCAACTGCTCCTCCCGCCCTGCTTTGGGTGAGCCATCAGTGGACTCAAGACCTCAGCCTAGGACAGATCTTGGACAGGATACTGGTCATGAGAGGAGCAAGAGTCTGTGACAGGCGTGGGGGCAGCCAGGCCTCCTTGGGGTTTTTCCTGAAGCACTGGAGGTTCGTAAGGCCCCATCCCTCTGGAGATTCAGATCAAAGCTCCTTTCCCCTTCCCCATCGGTGTCAGAACCACTGAGACAGACGCACCCTGAAATGCCATCGGCTGCAAAAAGAGGCAGGAAATAATGGCAAGGATCATGTCCAAAATCAGGACAGAAGAGAAAGCAGGGTGGGTGTTTTCATTAGTATTCTATTCTTTTTTTCCCATTTCTTCCTTTGTAATATTGGGGTTGAACTTAGGGCTTCATGCTTGCTAGGCAACCATTTCACCACTGTAGCTATTTTTGCTCATTATTTTTTTTAAATAGCTGCCTAGGAAAGGCCTTGGACCACAGACTTCCTAGCTCTACTTCCAGAGTGGCTGGGATCACAGCATGTGTTCCACCATGCTTGAAGACAGGGTCTCGCTAACCTTCTGTTTGGGCTGACTTTGAACTGTGGTCTGCCTACCTCCACCTCCCAAGCCGGGGTTACAGGTGTGAGCTAGGCACCTAGTCTTTTTGTTTTCTTTAAGTGACCATGAATTTTCAGTTCCTTGGAATTTTTTCTTCCCCAAACAAAACCATATTAGAATTCACACACACACACATCAGTCATCCAAAATGTGACTCATGAGGAAGGTTAGGCCATCTGTAGCCCAGGCACAGATGCAGCCAGCCCCTAAGCAATCCCGGGAAATGCAGGTGGGGTACACCAAAGAGCAATCCCACCAGACGCCCACATGGACAACAGCCTAGGATATTCAGGGGTCACTGGGCACAGACAGGTTAGAGTCCCAACTGGACTTGGGTCTAAGGTCCACCTCCTCGCAGCTCTGTACACCTCAACTCCCCGAAAACATCCCCTGTTGTTTTCCCTAGCTTTCTAGAGTGGCTATAACAAATTACCACCAACTCGCTGACTTAAAACAAAAAAAGTATGCCCTCTTCTAGTCTAGAAGCCACAAGTATGAAACGAAGATGGCTTCTTTTTTTTTTTTTTTTGTCGGTCGTGGGGCTTGAACTCTGGGCCTGGGCGCTGTCCCTCAGCTCTTCAGCTCAAGGCGAGCACTCTACCACTTGAGCTGCAGCGCCACTTCCAGTTTTCTGGTGGTTTATTGGAGATAGGAGTCTCACGGTCTCTCCTGCCCGGGCTGGCTTTGAACCGCGATCCTCAGATCTCAGCCTCCTGAGTAGCTAGGATTACAGGCGTGAGCCACCAGCGCCCGGCTGCGAAGATGGCTTCTTGCAAGGACTCTGTGGGAGCACGCACCCCACACCTCTCTGCCTGCTTCTGCAAGTCACCAGCAATCCTTGACATTCCCGGGTTTAGAACACACGTCTTTCGTCTCTGCTGCCACCTTCCTTGACTTTTGATTCTGTGTCCTTGGCTATCCTTTTGTCTCCTGTGAGGACATGCCTCACCTCACTGGGTCCATCCAAATCCAGACTGATGTCCTGGGCCGCCCAAACCCGGATCCACGGCCTCTGGAGATCCTCAGCCTGGTCATGTCTGTGGCTCTCCTGCTGATGGTCGTGTGACTCTCCTGCTGATGGTCGTGTGACTCTCCTGCTGATGGTCGTGCCTGACTCTCCTGCTGATGGTCGTGTCTGTGGCTCTCCTGCTGATGGTCATGTCTGTGACTCTCTTGCTAAGTTTGCAAGATGGCAAAAAAAAAAAAAAAAAACAAGTCCCAGATCTTTGATAACCCCATAGAGACAAAGACACAACAAAACAAATTCATTCCTTTTGTGATGAATCCAAAAACCAATTAAGAAGTTCTTGCACCTCAGGCAAGTACAATACCAGATGCTTCAAGTTTGGTAGAAAAGCCACAGCGTGTACTTGGCAAGGCCCCTCTCCAGCTCCGGGCACAGCTGGGGGAGGGACGGTCAGGTCCTAGCTTCCTCCAGGGCAGCAAAAGGAGTTGGGAAGTGCATTCCACCTGCTCGCTTGAGGGAGGGAGGGAAGAGGGGAGGAAGGAGGGAGGCAAGGATGCACAGAGGGCTGCTGTAAGTACTCCTATCTCAGAGTACTGATAAAGAGCCTGCACGACTGAGAAGCCTAATGAACACTAGCATCAAAAGTGAGCTGGGAAACTTGAAGATGCTTCAGAAAACGTGCAGACAAAGAGAGCTTCTGCGCAAGGAAGTTGGCAAGCGTCTCAGGGGA
Organism: Dipodomys spectabilis; assembly: GCF_019054845.1. Lineage (NCBI taxonomy): Eukaryota > Metazoa > Chordata > Mammalia > Rodentia > Heteromyidae > Dipodomys > Dipodomys spectabilis. The sequence continues at coordinate 6,308,034 of NW_024870965.1, read as the reverse complement.
AATCCCTGTGTACACGTCAAGGGAGGACACAACCACAGGAAAAGTGTGCGAGACCCTCAGAATCTCTAGGTAAGCCACTGGAAGGTATTTTCCTGTATGCAGATAAAGCCAGTCTGTTAAAAAAAAAAAACCCTAGGGAAAAAAGTGACATGGAAAAGTATTTTATTTTTCGAAAGCATTGTAATGGGGGAGGCGTGACCCGAAGAAAAGACCAGAATAAATAGATTTTCAGAAATTATACAACAAAATTTAAAATAGCTATGATAAGCATATTGATTAGCTCAGGAAATTGATGTGTGAACAAAATAAAAATACCAACAAAGAGGTAAAAAAATATTAAAAGAAACAAAATCTGGAGCTAAACATTCTAATAACTAGCCAGGTATGGGTGGCACACACCTGTAAACCTTGCTACTAAGGAGGCTGTGACCTGAGGATCAAGGTTCAAAGCCAGCCTTGGCAGGGAAGTCTTTGAGACCCTTATCTCCAATTAACCACCAAAAAGCTGGAAGTGGAGCTGAGGCTCAAGTGGTATAGCACTCACCTTGAGCAAAAAGCTAAAGGTCAGCGCCTGGGTCCTGAGTTGAAGCGCTAGGACCAGCACAAAATAAAAAGAATATAATAACTGAATTGAAATATTCATTAGAGATTCAACAATGAACTTAATCAGAAGCAAGAATCAGCAAACACAGTTGGGCGCCAGTGGCTCATGGGACGGCTGTAAATCCTAGCTACTCAAGAAGCTTACACCTAAGGATCCAAGTTTGAAGCCAGCCTGGGCTGCAAAGCCCATGAGACTCTTATCTCCAGTTAGCCACAAAAAAGCTGGGAGTATAGTTGTGGCTTAAGTGGCAGAGCACTAGCCTTGAGTAAAAAGGCTAAAGGACAGTGCCAGGCCTCAAGTTCAAGCACTAGTGGCAGCCCAAAGAAACTTTAAAAAAAGAAGAAGAAAAATCAGCAAACACAAAGAAAGATCATGTGAAATTATCCAGTGAAGAAAAAACGATGAGGAAAACCCTAGGGACTTACAGAACATCATATACTCTTGTGTGGAGTCCCAAAAAGAGCACAGAAAACAAAGACGAGCAAACTTCTTTTGAAGAAATGTCAGGGAATTTTTCAAATCTGAGGAAGGAATGGATATCCAGATTCTACAAGCCTGATTTTAACTGGGGGGAGAGAGGGAGAGGGGAGGGGAGAGAGAGGGAGAGAGAGAGAAAGAGAGAGAGAGGGGAGGTGAGAGAGAGGGGGAGAGAGAGAGGGGGAAAGGGAGAGAGGGAGAGAAAGGGACAGAGAAGGAGAGAGAGAGAGGGAGGAGAGGAAAAGGGGGGAAAGAATGAGGGGGAAAGAGGGAGGGAGAAAAGGAGGAGAGAGAGAAGAGAGGGAGAGGGGGAAAGAGGGAGGGAGAGAGGAGAATGAAATAAAGAATAGAGAATGAATCATTAAAACTATAACAAAAGAGGAGAAAGAAGAGTAATAGATGGTTGTGAAATGATCAATGTGAAGTACATTATAAACATGTATGAAATATCACATTGATATTACAATATAGTACTATATTACAATAGATATATGTGTGTGCCTTGAAAAAAATCAATGAAACTAAGTTGATGTTTTGAAAAGACAAATAAAATTGACAAATTTTTAGACTAAGAAAAAAAAAGCAAGAAGATGTAAATGATTTAACATCGGAAATGAAAGATGTCACAGAAACAAAAAGGATTAGAAGAGACAACTGTAAAGAAGTAAGCCCCAACAAATTAGCTCGTCTGGAGGAAATGGACAAATTCTTAAAAACATACAAACTACCAAAACTCTAAATCATGAAGCAACGGAAAGTCTGAACAGACCTATAAGTAGTAACAAGACTGAGTCAGTAATCAGAAACTCTGCAACAAAGAGAAGGCTAGGACCAGATGGCTTCACGGAAGCCTTCCAACAGCATTTAAAGAAGAATTAATACCAGTCCTTCTCAACTTCCCCCAATATAATGAAGTGGAGAGAACACTTCCATACTTCCCGTTTTACGTGGCCAGAACTTCTCTGATAACAAATACAGACAAGGATATTCCAAGAAAAGAAAAAAGTACAGGCCAACATCCTTAACCAATATGTACACAGAAACCCTCAACCATTCCAAAATATTAAATTCAACAGCATAGTAAAGAGAACATACACTAAGACCAAGGAGAATTTGTTCTTAAAGCGCAAGCACCAAAAAAAGTTAATCAACATGATACAATACACTGACAGGAGAAAAATTAAAATCACACAATCAACTCAATATATACAGGGATAAAAATAGATCGATGGAGCTAGGTGCCGGTGGCTCACGCCTTTAATCCTAGCTACTCACGCCTGTAATCCTAGCTACTCACGCCTTTAATCCTAGCTACTCAGGAGGCTGAGATCTGAGGATCGCAGTTCAAAGCCAGCCTAAGCAGGAAAGTCCATGAGACTCTTATCTCCAATAAACCACGCAGAAAACCAGAAGTGGCACTGTGGCTCAAGTGGTAGAGCACTAGCCTTAGAGCTGAAGAGCTGAGGGACAGCGCCCAGGCCCAGAGTTCAAGCCTCATGACCAACCCCCCCCCCCCAAAAAAAAAAGACTGATGGAATTTTGTATCCTTCTGTGATTTAAAAAAAACACTCAAAAATTAAGAATAGATTACCTCAACAAAACAAAGGACTTATTTAAAAACTCAATCTCTTATAGACGAATTGGAATGGAAGACTGTGCATACTAACAAGGGATCTATACATTCATTGCAATCCTCATGAAACTCTCAATGGCATTTTCTGCAGAATGTTAGAAAACCTTAAGATTCATATAGAACCATAAAGGATCATGAAAAGACAAAAAAAAACACACCTGAAGTCATATTTTCTGACCTCAAAGCATCTCGTAAAGCTATTGATATCGCGTGTTTAATACTGGTATGGAGACAGACTGATAGACTGAGGGCAGAGCCCAGAGGCCCACACCTGCCCCGCGGTGTCAGGCTACGCCGTGGGGGATGTCTCCACAATGTCTCTAGGACACTATTATATTCTTATTCTCGTAGCACACACACTATGAAGTTAAAACTCCTGAAGGACTACAAAACTTTCCAAAGAACACAAACAGGGAAGTGTCATCACGCTGGTCTCCGCAGTGAGTTCTTGGGTGTGCCCCAAAAGCACAGACAACAAAAACGAAAAGCCAGGTGGGACCACTCAAACCAAAAAGCTCCGGCGCAGCAGATGCTGTGCGAGCCTGCTGATGCCGGATAGCTCACGCGGTCAAACGCCCAGAAGCAGGAAGCTGAATGCTGGGGATGGAGGGTACAGAGCGTCAATAATACGAGATAGAAGATTTCTAGAGATCTGCTGTTCAACAATGGGACTAAAGCTAACAGTTCTGTTCTATCCGCTTACAAGTAGTGAAGAGGGTAGATCTCACACTATAATTTTTTAGCTACTTTTCAAAAAAGTATTATTTCAAAGAAGGCCAGTGCTGGACCAACATTCACCCGGCTCTCACAACCCAGCAATCACCCAGCAGCCAGCAAAGTGCCAGCCACCCACAGTGCTCAGGACGGGCCCAGGTTTAGCCCAGACAGTCCTGGGCCAGTTGAACCAGGCTGCCTGACACCCTCACATGACCCAGGAAGACTTAGATTTTTTTAAACAGCGTTTACAAGTGTCATGTGATATTCAATCAGAAACAGCAGAAGGACTCGAGAAGACTGGGCTAGCAGGCCCAGGTCCAGGCTGCCATCCGGACCTGCTCAGTGCTGGGGCTGCCTCCTGCGGGGAACCCCAGCACGGGCATACCTACCCCTCCCCCAGTGCACTCTGGAACTAGCACCCCCATGGTCAGAGAAAAGTGGCCCAATCTGTAAGCAGGAAGGACGTCCACAGGGACACGTTCCGCACCACCAGCCAGCACAATTGTCTGAAACCCCAGCCCTCCGTGTAGCTCACCACAGATCTTCACATAACAAGGACAAGCTGTGAAATCTTTGCTGAGAAACAAAAGGTGTGATTGAAAGAATGTCCCCAAATGCACAGCCAGCCAGCATGAGCCCCAGCTCTCCCACATTGCCTCTTGAAGCGTTCTAAAACTCTCCCCACTGACTAAAAAACACCTTTCACCCCCAAAAGAGTCGACTGGCCAAATTACTTCTTCTCCCTTGAAAGCCTCCATTTAGGAATTCCTCAAAATTTGTCCTCAGGTTTGTGATTCACTTGAAAGTCTTGCTCGTTTCTCACTTTCGAGTAAGGGTACTTAGATGTCTCGAGTGGCATGTCCACTCTTCACTGATACTAGAGTTTTCTGTATGGCCGAGCACAGCGGTCGCTGCCCGCGCCGGCAGCTCACGCCTGCAGAGCTGTTCTGCACGCATCCGCGCAGAGCGAGATTTCAGAACACTGAACTCGTATGACACTGACGCACCGGGAGCCGGCCACAGCCCAGCCCCCAACTCCATCCCGACATCAGCTCTTTGCTCTATAAATATTTGCCAGTGCTGGCTTACACCTTCTGTGAAGCACTTTGGGATCCCAGATATCCAGAAACAACACATCCTTTCCGCAAAAAGCCCTGCCGTGTTCTGATGGCATGTGCCCACCGCTGAAAGCAGATGTCAGCAGATGTTATGGCTGCTTTACCAACAGAGATGGCATGAGGAAGACAGTGGGCTGGAGTTTCTCAAGAGAATACTTAGTGCCACAGCGTGGAGAGGCCTGGGCGTGGACGTTTGCATACAATAAAATGCAGGTGACAGTTAAGTGTGGGTGGCATATACCTGTAATCCTAGCTACTCAGGAGGCTGAGATCTGAGGGTTGTGGTTTGAAGCCAGCCCAGGCACATAAATCTAAGAGACTCTTATTCTCCAATTAACCAGCAAAAAGCCAGAAAGGGAGTCATGGGTCAAGTGGTAGAGCGCTAGCATTGAGCAAGAAGACTAAGGGACATTCAAATCTCCTTGTGACTTGCAGAGCTCACTGCTTGTCCCCCCCCCCCCCCCCCGGGTCTGCTCCACAGCCCAACCGTGCGTGAAAACTTCCCTGCAGGCCTCGCCCGCCAGCACCAGGTAATTGCACACTCATGCTTTTGCCCGTCTGGCTGGTAGAAGATGGTGTCTCATCAGGACTTTAATTTGGAGTTCCTGAATTCTGATGGTTAAGCATTTTTTCATACATGTTTATTAGCTATTACTATTTGCCATTCTCTCAAAGGTGTGTTCATGTTGTTTGCATGTCTTCTGTTGAATTATTTATTATTGCTCTTCTTTATTTATACTAGTTCTTTAGTATAAAGAATGAGTACAATACCTTTTAGGTTAAATATATTAGAAATAACGTTTCTGAGCTTGAACTCAAGTTGTTTGAAATTGATGGTATCTTGATAAACTGATGTTCTTCATATTTAGTATAGATTTACCGATCTGTAAGTTCATATTTTCTTTTAAAAAATCATTCCCCTACACTATGGAGGGACGGAGAAAGACAGACATCCTTAGCTCTTTTCTAAACTGTTCAGAATGTGATTTCCACATCCAGGTTTTTGTACTTGGCGTACCCGGGAGCCGATGTGCTGCCCCCCTTTCCTCCTAAGGCGGAGCCGTGAATTAGCTATTGGGTAATCACCCCCTCTCCCGCTCTTCCACAAGGCCCATCTGTCATTAGCAACTTCCCTCCCATGGGCTCTATTTATTCCCAACTCTATTTTGGTCCAATGGTCTGTATGTTTCTCCGTGATAATACCCATTTCACATCTCAAGTTCTCATTCTCTCATAAATCTGACAAACTGTATATCAAATCCCCTTCCCCACAAACTCCAGCTGTAATTCCGATTGAAATCACACTGCATCTTTATCTCATTTTCTGGAGAATTGAAACTTCATGGCATTGAGCCATTCTATTTTAATGAATATGGTATAGGTCTCAAATTATTTATAGTTCTTAATGTCCTTGTAACTGTTTTACAATTTTCTCCACTGGGGTTTTGTACATCTTTTGTTAGGTTTATGCCTAAATAGTTTTCTATTTTCAAACTGCTGAGGATGTAAATAAATACCATTTAATTTCTTAAGAACAATAATCAGAATAGAATAGTTGGCATGAGACTAAGACCAGTGGTTTCCATTTGTTTGAATAACATTAAATGTTATTAACAGAAAAAGAGAGAGAGATGGCATTGAAGTCCAGTTTTCTGACTTGTTTGCCCATGAATGCATCTGTTGGGGCTACTGACAGAGGTAATGTGAGCCCAGAGCCTTCTCTTCAGGCAATGCCATGCTCTGCACGTGTTACCTAAATGCTAGTGGGGGGGGAGGGAGAGGGAGGAAGGAAGGAAGGAAGGAAAGGAAGGAAGGGAGGGAGGGAGAGAGGGAGGGGAAGATCTGGAGAGACTGAATATCTTTTTCAAAACATGGTCAAGAGCTGAGAATTCTTTGTTTTTGGTTTGTTTTTTTTTTTTGGGTCCGGTCGTGGAGCCTGAACTCTGGGCCTGGGTGCTGTCCCTCAGCTCTTCAGCTCAATCCTAGCGCTCTACCTCTTGAGCCACAGCGCCACTTCCAGCTTTTTTTCTTTTTGCTTATGTGGTGCTGAGGAATCGAACCCAGGGCCTCATGCATGCAAGGCAAGCGCTCTACCACTGAGCCACCTTCCCAGCCCCAAGAGCTGAGAATTCTTTGCAGATAGACACCACAATACAAATGCCAGGCGCTGCTGTTTATGACGTGAGTCCACGGTGGAATAATACATCTTGAAGAGAGAAACAATACACTATTGTGTCTAGGGAAGTTTGGGCCCAAACCTCACTGGTACATGTGTTTGTATTTAGAGAAATAAATCTGCCTTAACAATTCCTTAATCAGTGCCATACTAACTTAGACGCTGCCATCTGTGAGTCTAATCATCTAAACACTGGGGGAAACTGCCAACAATCCTGAGGGAGAAGTCCCAGCGTAGGACAGCCGGGCAGACATGCGGGGCTGTGGCCGCGAGCTGACGAGCCAGCCAGCACTCGCCAGGCCTCTCCGCGCAGGCCACCTTTCCTATCGGTTAACACGCTGTGCTCTTTTATTCTCTAAGTGACTTTTTGGGTATCACTCACGCTAACGACTAATGCTTGGGTCTAAGCGAATCTTCCATGAGAACTGATTCTAGGAAGTGGGTCTTCCAAGTCACGTGTCCCCGAAAGGTCCGGGAAGCTCCCCATCCGTGGGCTCGCAGCCCGGTGAAGCGGGTCCCCCCGGGCAGGGTGAGGGGCAGGGCAGCGATCACTACCCGGAACCGCGCCTGCCACCGCCGGCAGGGGCTGAGCACGCAGCAGCACCGCACACACGGCTGCAGCCGCCTCTCTTCCTGCGTGGATGACGCGTGGGTCCTCACTGGCTCTCACAGAGGCCGGGGCAGGCCAGGAGCGCGCGTGGGGCGGCGGCTCGGGCGGCGGCTCCCCGGCCGCCTCTCCTGTGTGAAGCAGCCCCAGGGATGGGAACTCCTGGCAACGGCGCCGAGGATGGCGGCTGAGCAGACCACGAGCACCTCAGCAATCCTCACCCGCCTGCGGGGCCGTCTCCCCAGGAGCCGCCCCCCGCCAGAGGCTTGCCGCAAGCTTCCGGAGCCCCGTCGGGCAGCCCTCGTCTGCGGCCTGCCTCCATCACCGAAGGCGAGGAAAGAGGCACCGGCATGGGTCAGGAGCCAGGAACACGCGCAGGCTTTATGTGCACCCAGAAGAGCTGTAAGTCTTTAGACACACACCAAGCACCCCTCACGAAAAGCCCTGAGCGAGGCGGGGCGGGGGACCCCAGCCCTGCGTGTCCCTGGCCTCGGCAACACGCCACACAGGCGGAGCGCTGAGTGTTATAAGAACAAAAGCCATTGGGAAGGAGGGAAGGAGGGAAGGAAGGAAGGAAGGAAGGAAGGAAGGAAGGAAGGAAGGAAGGAAGGAAGGAAGGAAGGAAGGAAGGAAGGAAGGAAGGAAGGAAGGGAGTTAGAAACACAACTGAAGCCAGGAGCCGGTGGCTCACCCCTGTAATCCTAGCTACTCAGGAGGCTGAGATCTGCGGATCAAAGTTCAAAGCCAGCCCTGGCAGGAAAACCCGTGAGACTCTTCTCTCAAATAAAACCACTAGAACACCAGAAGTGACGCTGTGGCTCAAACGGTAGGGCACTCGCCTTGAGCTGAAGAGCTGAGGGACAGCGCCCAGGCCCAGAGTTCAAGCTCTACAAACGACAAAAAAAGAAAAGAAAAGAAAAGAAAAACACAGCCGGTGCCAGGCCCACATGGACGCTGAGCTCTGTGGGTGCTCAAGGCCTTCATACAGAATAGCCTGTTTTTGCATCTAACCTCCATACACCTCCCACATACTTTAAACCCTTTTCCAGATCATGTGCAGTGTCTGAGGCAAAATTCTATGTAAACAGACAGCTCTAGGTAGATAGCTGTTATATCACATTGTTTAGGAAATAAATCTGTCTGTGTTCACTACAGATGTAAATATTTTTCTAAACCCTTTCCGTGGCTGTCATCTGACTCCAGGAATAGGGAACCCACAGACCTGTATGGCTACCTATATATAAACACTGAGGAGAAAATCCTCCTCCTAACAAAACCCTCGCCACTGGCTGAGATGCCACTGTTTGTGAGGCTGTGTGAACTCAGCATTCTGCTCTGCAAGGAACATTTGTCTTCCATCCTTCTAAACATTCCATTCTTCCAGAGACGGACTCCCAGGAGAGCCCATTAGAAATAACTCCTCACTGGAGACTACCTGGAAAAGAAATTTAAGAGTGAGCCACAAGCAGATGTTTGTAAGACCTTCCCAGTGTCTTCCTGCGTCTCCTAGGAGTCAAAAAAGCCTATGAGGAAGGTAGCTGTCACCATGGAAATAAATTCATACCCAAAGCTAGATTACAAGTAGTCACACAGCGGTCGCTGGTCTTCTCTTCAACCACTCGGTCACTTAGAGTGGTGCTGTCCCCTGCCTCTCCAATGGTGGTTTCCTGTGAACCTGGTGCGGACATTATAGGCAGACACTATAAGGTTCTGAAGACGTGCATGCAAACCCACTCTGCCTATGAGCAGGGCTGGGGGAGAGGGGTCATGTGACACACCTGGAGTAGCTCATAGCCCAGTGCTGGAGGATATTTGAAAACATGGGACTGAAGGACCGAGAGGCAAGAGACGGCATTACTGTTAGATCCAAAGGCCGGGGGTGGAATCACCACGCCATCCAAGAGCTGACTTCTCCAGCTACATCCCCATGAATAACCAGTCAGTGACCCTCAGCCCTGGAGAGCAACAAGTTCAGTCTCATGCTCAGGGCTGGGGAAGATTTAAGAAAGGAAAGAAGGAGGCAGGGAACTCCACTGCCATGGCCAAGACAGCAGGCCTCCAGTCCAGTCAGGGGCCAGGCCTGCGTCTGTCTGGGTTGAGCCCAGGCCCAGAACAAGGGGTCACTGACAGGACCCCACAGATGTCAGCTTCACACTTGGCAAAGGGTCACCAGCGTGTGTGAAGGCTCTCCCCCACCCTCCGCTGGGAGGCAGGAGACCCGCCAGGCGGCGTGGGCATGCACGCGGCATGCACGCACACACAGCTATGCAGCCTCCGGGTGGAACACCTCGAGCCCAGATAACGTTTTTTAAATATAGGCCACAGTCACTTATAAATACAGATGTTGAGCCTTCTAAACAAATATTATCAAATCAAACATAGCAGTGAGCTAAAATAACAATTTTTATTACTGCCATTACTGTATACAAAGCACGTTTAATGTAGCTAATGTAAGAATAGGCTAGCTAACCTTAAAAAGTTCTTTCCTATAGCATCAAAAAGATATGTATCATCACCTCAATGGATGCGGAGGAAGTATTTCATAGAATCCAAATCTCATTCATAAGATTAAAAATATTAGCAACCTGGGACAAAAGATCCTTTACTCTCATAAGGATTATCTTTCATATAATAGTTTCAATAATAATAGTTTAATAATAGTGCAATGGAAGAAGCACTCTCTAACGAAAGTTAGAACCAGGTCGTCCAGTGTCATTATCCCTGTTAACATACGACAAGAAAAATCAATACACAGAACTAAAAAGAGACAAGTGACCATAATTACAGGAATATGATAATCTCCACAGAAAATTCTAGAGAATCCACAAAGTACTGAACTTAATGATAGAGTTCAATTTGTTGCACACCTCACTCACACACACACACACACACATATACAGGTCAACAGTAATCAGAAAGTAAAATTTCTAAAAAGAAAAAATTTACGTTTACAACATGAAAAAATAGTCTTAAAGTATCAAGGAAGAAGTCTAAGAAAATATATTCATGCTTTTATAAGGAAAAATAGCAATGATGACCAAAAGCCAGTAAAGACACTTTGAACAAATAAAGGACCATAAAGAACTATGAGATTATGGACAGGAAAATGCAATCTCATTTTCTTTTGGTAGCTCTGGGGTTTGAACTCAGGGCCTTGCTCTTGCTAGGCAGATGTTCTACTACCTTGGCCACCCCTCTAGTCTAAGACCTGATATATTTAAGGGTATGAATTCTCCTTAATCTACAAATTCGACACAATTTCCACAGAAGTATTAATAATTTTGTTGGAAATTAATGAGTTAGTCAAAAGAATCCAAGCTAATCAAGGCAAAGTGGGTCCCAGACACTACTTAATATCAAAACTTATGAAGAAGTGATAACCGTGTGTTCCATCAGCTGGCAAGCCGATGGGGGACAGGAACACCCCGAGAGCTTGGGGTAACAGAGAAACCAACAGATCTGTGAAAGACAGCCTGCCCAGCACGCAGAGCAGAACTGAGCGGCTGCGTCACACGGCGGGTGAAATGCTGCCATCCCTCTCACCTATCACAAAGGTAATTCTAAAAAATTATTTGGATCACGGTTCAAAGCCAGCCCAGGCAGGAAATTCCGTGAGACTCTTCTCTCCAATAAACTACTCAAAAAGCTGGAAATGGTGCTGTGGCTCAAGTGGTAGAGCGTTCACCTTGAGCAAAAAGCAACTTAGTGACAGTGGCCAGGCTCAGAGTTCAAGTCTGAGCAAAAAGAAACTTAGTGACAGCGGCCAGGCTCAGAGTTCAGTGAGAGAGAAAGAGAGAGAGAGAGAGAGAGAGAGAGAGAGAGAGAGACCTCTTAGGGAAAATGCAAGGAGGTATAATGGGATAGGTAAAGGCAAAGGTATCTCATAAGACATCTCAATAAAATTATAAAACGCCACAGGCTCAAGCTTGTAATCCTAGCTACTCAGAAGACTGAGATCTGGAGGATCAAAGTTCAAAGCTAGCCTGGGAAGATTCCAATTAACCAGTAAAATGCCAGGCCAGAGGCAGGGCTCAAGTGATAGAGAATCAGAAGCATGAGGCTCTGAGCTCAAACTCCAGAACTGCCAAAAAATTAAACAACATTGTAGAAAATAATAAATGTCACTGCTGAGTGAACCATCAAAAAAAAAAAAAAAACCACCCCAGTATAAGCACCGATTAGGCAAAGCCATTCAAAATGAATGTGATTGGAAGCAAGAGCTCCCATTGGAAGGGAAGACCAGCCTACATGGCTGGCCCTGGTGGCACCGAAGACACAGATTCCAGGAAAAATCCCAAGATTCTCAGAGCCAAGGGTGCTCCCTGCACCTAAATTACAGCAAAACGCTGTGGCCCCTGGGGAACACCGCCTTCCTCTGGGAGTTGGAAATCTAGGCACAGGCCAGGCCAAGGACTCCTGCAAGATGAGGTCCACCCAGGAGCCCTGGGCCTGGACACTGACTCTGGCTCTCAGCCCTCTGGAGCGCAGCCCAGGAGCCCAGCAAGGACCTCTGTCTCCCCTCCACAAGCATCCTAGAACTCAGAGTCAGAACTATTATTTCTGCTCTTTAGTGTCTATACATTTGAGCTTTCTTACTAAAAAGAGGAAATCAAGAATCATGCAGAAAACAAGGCGGGAAACCTGACCGCCCAAGCTTCTGCTCCCTGACAGACCCGATTGCTAGCACAGAGGTTCAGCTCCGAGCACTGAACACAAACACTGGAGTTCACACACTGTGATTGCATTTCTGGGGTGGATATTACGCCCAGGCCCCGTGCAGAGCTGCGTCTAAGCAGACATCCTATGAGCCTTGGACCATTTCTTTCCACTGGTGACAATGTGGACGAGGATGAACTGACTCTGACGGACTCTGTCCAGGCGCCCCCGGCGAGTGGCAGAACCGGGGGCAGAACTGGGCACTTCATCCGCACCTCTGGGTGGACGCATGCTCGCCTCCATTCTTACAGTGATCGCTGGAAAGGCACCCCAGTGACGAACCCTGGGAACACTCTTCATCCTCTCTTAGGAGAGAAACAGAGGCACAATGCCAAAGTGCCTCCTCGTATTTGAAATGAACTCCAAGACATGAAAACAAGAGATCTCTTTATATATATATTTTTTAACTTTCTACTTGTTGATGATTCTGTCTTCTTTTGTGTATGGTGTCTTCACGTGTATGTATCTCAGGAGGGTGGGGAAAGGGGACAGAACTTGCAGGAAAAAGGATGAAAATGCATGCAGCAGTGGAGGTAACACTAGTGAACATGAACTACACAATTCCCAGGCAGAGAGAGGAGGGAGAGGCTGGGAGAAGGGAGGGAACAGAAGACACTGTAGGACACTGTACTCATTACCTGACTCGTGTAATTGTAACCCCTCTACACCACCTCTATAATAGCAATAAAGCAAATTACTTATAAAAGAAAAAGAGTATCAACACAGGATATTATAGGCTAAACTTACAGAAAAGTCTTTGTACCTCACTTTGGAAGAATCAGACACTATTGTTTTCATTTCTATCCTAGTTTAATGAGTTGGTCAAATTATCTCATCCCTTTGTCTGGAGTAAGGAGGTCAGGTCTGGCCGGCGCCATGTTGGCCACATGTGGATGGTAGGTCTGGCTCGTCTTCATGCTGGGGGAAGGAAAGCCCCCTACCCCAGTCACCTGCCTCCCAGGTAGTGGGCATGCCCGGACCCCTGGAGGCAGGGGCAGGCACTTGGCTGATAGGTTACTGAATCTGTCAGTCCAGTGCCTGAGACTGGGAATTTCCTGAGGATCTGCCCCCTGCACGGACTTATTTAGGCCTGGACCAGCCTAGCCGCGGGACTCCTTGACGTGTGTCTGTGTGTCTCTGTGATCGTGTCCCGTGTCCTAGTTGTGTCTCTGTGATGTGTCCCGTGTCCTATCTCCTGGCTCGTCTCCAGTCATCTTGGAGTCCCAATTCAGCTCTCCATTGGAGCTGAATTGCCTTATTGGTATTGTTCTTATCTCTTTCCTCTTTAGCATATTTCCTAGCTGGGTTATGTGTATTTGTGTGCTGTAGTCCTTTGTAACAACTGATGGCCTGCAGCCTGTTAACAGTATAATAAAGACTCTAAATGTGTGTGTGTGTGTGTGTGTGTGTGTGTGTGTGTGTGTGTGTGTGTGATGGGGCTTGAACTCTGGGCCTGGGCGCTGTCCCTCAGCTCTTCAGCTCAAGGCAGTGCTCTACCACTTGAGCTACAGTGCCACTTCTGGTTTTCTGGTGGTTTATTGGAGATAAGAGTCTCATGGACTTTCCTGCCCAGGCTGGCTTTGAACTGCGATCCTCAGCTCTCAGCCTCCTGAGTAGCTAGGATTACAGGCATGAACCACCAGTGCCCAGCTATTCTATATTGTGAAGTGTGGCTTCTGGGATGATTCACCTTACCTAAAATGTGTACCTAATACATTTTTGTTGAGGTAAATCTTTCACATAGTGAAATATACACATCTCCTCAATGTATGAAAATAAAATAAAGTAATTCAGAGAACACCCCTGCCCCCCCCTAGCTCGGTGGAGTCCGGGGTCTCCAGCTGCCTTTGTTTAACCGGTTACCGTGTAAAGGCAGTCAGTCATACTCCTCGGCTCCACGGCGGGGTTCGGGCTAGCCAGATCCTCCAAGCATTTCCTAACAGACACGAAAAGGCACTTCTAACCACCTGATACAAGTTTTCCCGTTAGCAAAGAACACCTACCTTTAATTAACATGGCTTTGGAAGTCCTATCTTAAAGTGTGATTGTATCCACAACCATCCAGCACAAATGGCTTCTTCCCAGAACCATCATCTGCAAAGAAGGCCCCTGCGCCTCTCTCCTCCAGCAGGAAGGGTGGGGACCAGAAAGGACAATGCTCTGTCACACGTCTGGGCTATTTCGGCAGGCAGGCGGGTGAGAACCAGATCTTGACAGACGGCTGCAGAGAAGCCTGCACCTCCCCGGGCTGCACCACTCGCTGTCCAACAGATCGCTGCGGGGCCCGGAATGCCAGCCAGGCCCACGTCCCACGGGGCTTGATTCTCTTAGAAACACTTAATGGCAGGCTGGTGTGGCAGAGCCCGGAGAAGCCACGCCACCACCACCCCGCTGAGCTCATGCAGCCAAACTCTCAGCCAAACCACTGGCATGCCCAGCTGAATAAACCAGGACCCTTCTGCCTTCCCCCAGCTAGAGGGCCCCCTGTCCCCACCCCTGCCCCAGGCTGGAGTGCCCAAAGCCAGGAGGCCAGGGCTGGTATGTCCCCAACCCAGCCCTGGTACAGCCTCACCAGCACCTGGCCCTGCTGGCACTCCGGGCTCAGGCCTGCAGCAATTCCCCTCAGTCCGGGGACAGGGCGGGCAGCCAGGGAGCCCTGGGACTTGGATGTTGGCCTCCCTGCAGGTCTCAGCAAGCAGGACGGGCAGCCACATCTCCCAGGACTGTCAGCTGGGCACCTGCGTGTCCTATGCATGTGTCCGACTGAGAGCCCGGGTGCCCAGCGCAGTAGGGAGCTCAGGTGCCATGCTGCCGGTACTGACAGGCATCAGGCAGGAGTCCAACAACCACATGGCTCAGAAGTCCCTCCTGTGAGAAACAGGTTAGGGAACCAAAAGGCCACCTCAGTCCCCAACCTGCATTCCACTGGAGTCATTGCATTTACACAACAGTATTCACACACCGCGCCAGACTCTCACCGGCCTCTTCCCACGAAACCTCCCAGCCATCCTGGAGACGGGCGTTGACCACCTTTCCTTGACCCAGACAGAATACCTGGAGGAAGGGCTTATTTTGGTTCCAGGTGTACACCCTTGGGAAGGGTGGGCTGGGTACAGGGTGCTGTGAAATCAGGACTCTGACCGTGGAAATGCCCACCCAGGAGCCCCAGGGGACTCTGCTCCCAGGAGCACAGCTGTCTGTGTACACACACGTGCTCTGCAAGCCACACCACCGCTGTGAGCAAGGCAGACATGGACGGTGTTCTCCTGCTTAGTTTTGGCCAAAACTATAAATAAAATCCTTTCCTGTTTTGGCCTGTGTGATGTTGCTTCCTTTTCTCAATACAGAGCCAGGCTTTGGCCAGGATTCTGGTAAATCAGGGCTGGACTCTGGGGCGGAGCCCTCACCAGGATGGCCCCTCCAAGGGCACACCCCCAGTGACCTAACTTCCCCACACAAGGCCCAACTCCCCACAGACTGGGACCAAGCCTTTAACACGTGGGCAGTCAGGACACACTACAGTAGTGCTGCCATCTTAAAATCATTTCTCCTCCTACCCAGAAGAAAGCTGTAACTAAAAGAGAACATGAGGTTTGGTATATGTTTCTTGATTGAGAGATTTCGTCTAAAGATGTGGGTGGGGAGGGAGGCAGATAATATTCCTTTGCTCCAGCTGAACGTACAGGCTTGCCCAACCCTGATGTATGAAGACCACCTGGCTCTTATGTTCTTAGCAGAACACACATTTTGTCCCAGTAGCTCTGCCTTGGGGGGCCTGGGATCCTGCATTTCTAACTAGTCCCCAAGAGACTCTTAGGTCACACCTTGAGAAGACATGAAGAATGAAAACAAGGAAAACCATTTTACCTAGGAGATGGGACATAATGCTTTCCCATGCCAAAAACTCAAGGTTCATGAGCTTCTACGATTTTCTAACCAAACAGTATTTCACCACCAAAATGTGACCACACATTCATGACGGTTCCACAGAACCTGCATTTGCTCCTGAGGAGGGTGAGTCCTTGTCACATTGGAGCTAATGCTCACAGGTGCTTGCTGAAAGCACAAGCAGCCTCTGTGGTGATTGGAGAGGGCAGGTCACCAGGCCACAGGCCTCACGGTTAAGGTACGGGCAGCAAACACTGCTCAGCAAGTGTGGGGGATGACAAGCACTTGGAGCTCTGTTGAGTAAAACTCTACAGCTTCTCAAGTCTCAGAAAAACTGCCGAGATCAGTGACTGATTCCCAATGACCTCACAGGGCCAGAAGGACGGCACAGGCCAGGTGCTGCCATCTAGTCCAACACTGTCCCAGTCTGAGAAACAGCAGGAGACCATAGTGAAGGCACAGGTAAGCCACAATTAAAGAACACCATTGTCTGATGCTACAAAACACCTGAGGTGCTCGTAAGGCCTATCCACTCAATAATATGAGGGGCCTGTCTATCAACAAAATTTACCAAACTTGAGATTTCTACTTCTCTTCTTAGGAAGCTCTACCATAGTTGGGTGCTGGTGGCTTACACTTGTAATCCTAGTGACACAGGAGGTTGAGATCTGAGGATTGTTCTTCAGCCCAGGCAGGAAAGTATGTGAGACATTTAACTCCAATTAACTATCAAAAGGCCTTGAGCACGAAAGCCCACTGATGGTGCCCAGGCCCTGAGTTCAAGACCCAAGGCCAGCACAAGAAGGGAAGGGGAGGAGAGGGGAAGAGAGGAAGGGTGAAAGGGGAGGGAATGGGAGGGGAGGGGAGGGGGAAAGAAAAAAGGAAAGAAGGAAGGGAGAGAGGGGAGGAAGGGAGGGAGGGAGGGAAGGAAAGCTCTATCGCTGGGTTGAAGGTATAGCCCAGTGATACAGCTTTCCATACATGAAAGGACCTGATTTTGATCCCCAGCACCACACACCTGCATGCACATCACACATGTGTGCACACACGCATGCACACACACACACACACACACACACACACATCTATTTCCAGGCCCAGTGCTTTGAGTCTTTTCATTGTTCCATTAATTACCTCCATTTCCCTTCTTGCTTTACAAATTTGGCATCTGGTAGTACCAATGTCTTGTCTCAATGTGGATTTGGTGAATATATTGCTGGCTTGGCTTCTTCTTATTCTGAGTTCCTTAGAGAGGATCATATGCATGAATATGTCCATCTCATAAGCCCAAAGTCCCCTTTCACAATAGATTTAGTTGCTTTGACCCATTTCCTCAGTGTTCACTAGCTTAATGGTGCCAGCAATTCTTCACAAAGTTGTTGGTATAACAATTTTCCCCAGCTTCTACAATCATGCAAACTTTTTTTTCTATAACCCGATATGTGAGGGGCAGATTAGCTGGGTATAAAAATCCCCAGCTCACATTTTCCTCAAGTTGTTGTTGTTTCTTTTAAAATATTGTCCCATCAGTGTCATCCTGGGTCTGCCAATAAGTCTGACACAATCTACTTTTCTTCCTTTTTTATGAAGTGACCCAGTATTTTTGATAGGCAGCCTTCTCCTTCATCTTTTCTCCTTTCTCATCATCTTTAACTTCTCCATTTATTAGGATATGTTTAGAATATTTTAAGCTTGGGGCTGGGAAGGTGGCTCAGTGGTAGAGTGCTTGCCTTGCATGCCTGAGGCCCTGGGTTCGATTCCTCAGCACCACATAAGCAGAAAGAAAAAAACCGGAAGTGACGCTGTGGCTCAAGTGGTAGAGTGCTAGCCTTGAGCTGAAGAGCTGAGGGACAGCGCCCAGGCCCAGAGTTCAGGCTCCACGATCAGACCCAAAAAAGAAAAAAAAAAATATTTTAAGCTTTCTGCGACAATTTACCCAGACACACATGGAATCACACCTTTATATAAAAGGTACCCTTAGAATGTGGTTATAAAAGAAAAGTCAATTTATTGTAGCTTCTTTTTCATAAACTATTTCTATGTTGGATCTTCTTTACCATATTATCCTCTAGGATCCTTTGGCCTCTCTTTCTCATTTTGTTGTGTTGGTTTTATTCCTCTTCTCCAAGTCCCTATTTCTTCTGTATAATCTGAAGACAAACCTCTTTTTATAATTGTGTGCAATTGTGGAGCCTGAGTTGGCATTTCTTTTGTCTTCGCTACTGAAATGATTTCTTGTATTTTTTGTAACCTTTGTATATTACCTGCTATCTTTTAATCATTCTTAAATAACTTGGATCTTCCTAGAGAATAAGAATGAGAGCTTCCAAATCCTTCAGGTGATGAAGTTTCAATTGAAGACATTCTCTAAACGGCACCTTTTCTGGCAGGGGCTGAGAAGTTGCTCTGCTGGCATCAGTGTTTTGTTTTGTTCTGTTTGCTCCAGGAAGTCTGCATCTCCTGACTGCATTGTCAGTGTGGGTTCGGAGTGGTCTTACTTGTTCTTCTTGACTTCTATGTATACCCACAGGAGAGTAAATAAAAACTTTAGAGCCAGACCCAGGGACTCAAGTCTGTAATCCTGGCTACTTGGGAGGCTGAGATCTGGGAATCACAATTACAGGCCAGCCAGGGAAAAAAGTTCATGAGACCCCATTCTCAATCAATGACTGGACATAGTAGCAAGTACCTGTCCTCCCAGGTATGGAGAAAGCACAGTGGCCCGCGCCTGCCATCTCCAATGACACAAAGAAGTACAATTAGGAAGATCACAGCACAGGCTCAGCTAGGCATACAGTGAGACCCAACCTTTGAAAATAACCAAAACAGCAAAAAGGAACTAGAGGTGTGGTTCAAGTGGTAGAACATCTGCCTAACAATAGTTCAGGGCCCTGGGTGCCATCTCCAGTAACATCAAAAAGAAGAAAAGAAAATAGGAAAGTGACAAAATTGAGACTCGGTGTCAATCTCCTCAGTGACCTGTCAATCTCCACAAGTGACCTGATCCAGGCCCCTCAGAGGGCGGAGAGGGTGCTGTGGGCCTCACCCCGTGTGGTACAGCTTTTGCACAAACCACAGCACAGCCCCGTCAGGACTTGGTGTTGTCTCTGGATAATGTGATAACATCTTCCCATACAATGCCGGTGCTATGGAAGGATCTATGCTGTGCTGTTTAGGAGACGATGACAAGAATCTGACTGTGTTTTCCTGTGAATTCCCCTCAGCCACTGGCTGCATGTAGACACAGAACCCACAGATACAGAAAGCCACCTACACCTCATTTACAGAACCCAACATTTCCCTAACTAGCACTTGAACTATCACCACCTCCATCAAGTAGAGGCTCTAGTGAAGCTAAGAAGGCAAAGAAAGGAACACAGGAAGCACATACCAGATGAAGAGTCAAGGGAGGACAGGGCCAAAGCCACTGGGCCCCAGCAGGCGGTGGCAGAGACTCCGCCCTTACCTGTGAACATTCCTGAAAGGAAGTTACAGATCTTCCCTGCAAAGGTGATGAGCCAAAGAATTGTTCCTGTGTCACTCTAGACAGAAAAAGAGCATCCTGTTCCTGAAAGATCTTTTGGAAGGCAATTTTACAATGCCTCTCAAAATAGCTGAGTTCGGGCAGCATCCTGTCAGGGGTGTGGATAAAAATCAATCGGCAGCTAGGCTGTGACCTGCAGGCCTTCCAGGTCTATTACGCAACGGAGTCCTGCAGCGATGGAGCGTGAGCCATGCAGTCAGAGAACCTGGGCTTGGGTCCCTGTCACACCTGGGAGGGTGGCCTCCGGGGTGAGCCATCTTGGTAAGTCCTTTGATGTGGAATGAATGGAGATCTCTTTTCTTTACTCTGTGAGAAAAAATGGTGACTCATTCCATCAAAGGGACACCATCCGCTTTTTCTGACCTACTCTCAGCTCATTTCACCAGAAAGTAGACCATGGAAAGACCGTCGCCCGGTACTGCAAAGGTTTATTTCTCAAGACATGGCCCTGACCAGCAAGGCCAGCGCATGCAAAGGGGGGTGAGTTCACAACCTGCCATTCCCTGCAGTCCATTCCAAACAAGCCACCTGTCTTGCAAGAAGCTGAAAAACATCCCGGTGCCAGGAACTGAGGGGAAGCAGAAACGGGCGGAGGGGTCCCTGAGCCCCTGCCACGGTCACTGTCCAGGGAAAGGCTGCCTGTGCGGCTGCTTCTGTCTGTTTGGAAGTGCACACCCAAGCAAGAATGACGAGAGCAGCATTCCAGTGGCACATGATGCCACCCTGGCGGACAGAGGGCGGGGATCCGAGCAACCCAGCGAGGAGGAAAGCTCGGGCAGCCTGGCCAGGCCCATCTGGCTTCCGCGTCCACTGTGACAGGCAGCACAGAGCACAGGCGCTCTCCGCAGCCCCAAACCCACATTGCCACGTCTGGTTTCATCTCGGCCACCATTGGGGGACCTTAGGAGAAAAAGTAACTGTCACTGTTGGACGGAGCTGGAATTCCATACCTTCCCCTACTTAGCCCAAACTCCTACATGACCACAGACCACAAGCTGGCTGTGAGGACTACAGCGAGTTGCTACGCAGCTCCTCCTGAGCCCAGCGAGCGCGGCCGCCACCGTGGGCTCCCGAGCGAGTGCCCAGACTCTAAATTCTCACGGCGATGTGCTTGCCAAAATGCAAAAACAAATTTGCCAAGTGTCTCTGCCCCTTGATCCCGAACCCTCGTGTGCTTTAAGGAAAACAAGGGTAGGGTCCATATTCCTCTCGCAAACACATCAGCATAGTGTTGCCAGTCATGCCGTCTTACGCTCTTGCTTTTATGGGCCTTTTTAGCCCATGTCCTAAAATAATAACAATAATAAAAGTTGGTTGTGTTCTGCTAAGGGTGAATAAACTCCAGCTCAGATTCCCTCCCCAGGGACGAGGGGAGGAGGGAGGCCTGGGCTGCAGCTGCCTGAGTCTTCTCCCTGGCCGCAAGCTGCCCAGCACAGCACTGGGAGGAAGCAGGAGATTCCCCAGCCAGGAAATCCAGAAGCTGGGGCAGGCGAGGAGAAGCCGCCACCGCCTCCCCATGCCAGCTGGTTGGTACAGGAGCGGCGGGCTCATTCCTCGGCTGGGCTGACCCATGCAGACATCTACAGCCGAGCAGGCTCACAAGGGGACTGGACGGGCAATTCAGCCCGAGCCACACAGAGAGCCACGGTGCCAGCCCTCCAGTGGGAAGAGCGCCTCCAGCTCCTGGTCCTTAAACACTTAAACATCGTGAAGGAAATGAAAAATGGCCAAGTACTCTGAAACGTCATCTGAAAATAACAGATCTGTACAACACTGAACGTAACTTTCCTCATGGGCAACCAGATCTGCAACGGCTGGGATGACTAGCAACAGGAGAACAAGCAACCATAACACATCCACACAACAAAACAGAGCTGGATTAGAGAACACGCAAAGCCAGTGCTTATACCTGTACTCCTAGCCACGCAAGAGGCTGAGGGCTGACGACCATGGTTCAAAGCCAGTCCAGGCAGACAAATTCAAGAGAATTTTATCCCTAACTAACCACCAAAATGCCAGAAGTAGAGCTGTGGCTCAAGTGGTAGAGTGCCAATCTTGAGTGGAAAAGCTAAGTGAGAGCACAAAGCCCTGAGTTCAAGCCCCAGAGCCAACACACATGTTCCTGTATAAACATGTAAACGTACGCGCGTGCGCGCGCGCACACACACACACACACACACACACACACACACACTTAAATAATGTGGGTAAGTTACAAATCAAATACAAAAGTCCTCAAAGCTAAACTCTAGGGAAGGGGGAGACCCCAGAAACATTTTATATTGCATTAAAGAATCATTGTTTTTATTGGTATTCTATTATAATAGAAATTAAAATAAGAAAAATTAAGCACATATTAATGCCTTTTACTTCTACTTACTATCCTAGAGCTTGAGCTTGCAGAGCGGTGCTCTACCGCTCAAGCCATGTCCCCGGGCCTTTTTGCTGTAGCTTATTTTTCAGGTAGCATCTTGCTTGACGCGATTCTCTCGCCTCTGATGTGATTCTCTTACCACCTCCGCCTCCCAAGCGACTGGAGCCACAGTCATGCGCCACCATCTCCAACACAATAAAATACATCCGTCACAGACGGGCATGTTCTTGAGAAAAAAACTACCTTTTACTCCATTTTATAAAATATGAACAACAATGATGTTAAAAGACTTTTCTAAATCTGACGTTTGGCTTAGTGGAAGGTAGCTATAATCTCCTATTTGCTTCTGTATTCAATGTGTCTTGTGAAGTTCCTGTGGCTGAAGTGTACAGACAAAACTCAACCTCACACAGATATGTAACTGGAAAATGATGGATTATTTTAATAGCCTTTTTAGGTAATGACAGCTATTCATCTTTAATAGGAACCGAATTGCCACAAGTGGTAGTTTCTGACTCAGTTTTAATATGGAACTTGAAACCACCTCCATAAACCTTTGTATTCTGTGACTTGAAAACCATTGTAACCACGTCCCAGAGGCCGGGACGGACATCACACACAGCTCACAGGCCGTGCACCCTGATTACACACGTCTTGCAAATGGTGATGTAAGTCGTGTAAGTCACTGTGCAGCTTTATCACGTTCATTACATCTCACCAGAGACGTCCTTAGACCCGGGGAAGCTCTTGAGCTTTCCAAATTCTAATCCTCATGTCCAGATAAACTGTTCTCGACAACAAACACCATTGGTGCTTGCTATTTCCTCTGAAGCCTCAGCTACAACCTGCCTCACACTAAAGTCTGAGGAAGCACTGCTTGTCTGGAAACTCTTCTTTAGTCCATAAAAAAAAAGACCTGTGAGTTTACGGCAGCTCCTGTCACACGAGGATCCTCTGAAGGGCTCTGCAGACCCCCAGAGCTGCAGAGAGCACACCGCGGGGGGCTGCCTGCTACGTGTGTGCGTCCGCACGAAAGCACCTGTGTCTGTGAAAACACGTGAGAGGACATGTGGGACACGCGAGTATACCAGACTCGCTTCCCTAAGCGACGCGAAGAAGGACGCGTGGGGGAGCGCTGGGCTCGGCCTGGCCCCTCCAAAGCCAGCGCGTGGAGGAGGAGCTGGGCGTGCAGCAGACCCGGGTGCAGCAACGGTGTGCTGTGCGTCCGTGTGCGCGCGGCTCCCACGCAAGCACCTCTGCGATATGAAGGTGAGAAGCCACTGCATCTGGGGGGATGAGAGAAAGGGACTTGGGGATGGAACCCACGGGGCCTTGGAAGGCGAAGATAACCATCTGTGTCCTGAGAAGGCCGGGGACTTGTGCCAGCCAAACTCAGGGACCACACCCTTAAGACTCCTGTGTATACTCACACAGAAAGAAAACTGCCACAGACAAGCGTTAAGACCAGGCAAATCATGCGCATGGTTACGTATGTAGAGGGCAACGCATACCAACGGCTCCCACTCCTCTGAAAGGAATCAACCAGTCAAACAGCAAGAACAGCACTCAATCTCAGCTCCACACGCATCTGATGTCGGGGTCAGCTAATGCTTTATGGGGTGCCGGCCTATGGAAGCCAGAACGGCTGGAGCATCACTGGCCTCCTGAGGAAGAAATCTTAGCACATCAAGCACGAAACTACTGACTTAAACAGAAGAATGGCTATATAAGATATAATACAGCATATCTGAGATAATGCCAATGGGCATACAGATATTCACTATCAACTTCTTTCTATGTTTTTTGTGTTTTTTTTTTTAGGTCCGGCCGTGGGGCCTGAACTCTGGGCCTGGGCGCTGTCCCTCAGCTCTTCAGCTCAAGGCTAGCGCTCTACCACTTGAGCCACAGCACCACTTCCGGCTTTTTCTTTTTGCTTATGTGGTGCTGAGGAATTGAACCCAGGGCCTCAGGCATGCAAGGCAAGCGCTCTACCACTGAGCCACCTTCCCAGCCCCCCTTTTCTATGTTTTAAATAGTTCATTGCCCAAATGTGACTGTATTAGTCTTTTTTGCACTTAATATACCGCTAAGGTTGGAGATTACTATAGTTCATTAATCTATTGTTTTAAAATACTTCCCCATCACTCCCCCTCCCCCCCCCACCCCCGCAAAAAAAACAAGTGGTATGAAAAAAAAATCATTTATGCACACTCCTCTGACTACACATCTGGGCTATTTCAAGGTTTTGCAATGCTTTGCTAGGAATGTTGCTGAAAATGTAATATTTCCTCCAATGTGTGTCTGTTCCCTGGCATTTCTTTTCCTTGCCGTCATGGCTAAAGATTCTCTGTTCTGAGATCAGATAATAAGCCACCAGTGTTTTCTTCTCGTTGGTTCAATCTGGTTTTCTAGCATGAATGGTGAGCTATCTGGATGTGTTGCTGCTCAGTGTTGTCGATTCTAGATTTCTCACTTAACAGGAAAGTTCTGTTAAGCTGGGCACTGGTGGATCACGCCTGTAATCCTAGCTACTCAGGAGGCTGAGATCACAGTTCGAACACAGCCCAGGCAGGAAAGTCCATGAGACTCTTATCTCCAATTAACTACCAAAAAAAAAAAAAAAAAGCCAGAGGTGGAGCTGGTGGCAAAATAGCTCAGGGACAACACCCAGGACCAGAGTTCAAGCCCCAGGTCCAGCACCAAAGAATTAAAAAATGTAAAAGTCTCTTTCCCTTCACTATGTTGGCATGCAATCCTTCTTCACCAGCATAGCACAGCTTCCCTGTGCAGATAAAACACCAAGAACGTGCTCCAGAATGCCGCCCGCAGCTTGAAAGCGTTCACCCTTCTGAGCTCCCTCCGACTCCCCGAGACGCCTGGCTCCCAGCGCTCCCGGCCGCATCGGGATGAGTTCCAACCACGACACAGAACACGCGGAGAACAGACGCCCTGACTTTCCTTACTTCGAAGCATAAAACGCCATTTGGAAACAGTTCCCTTAAAACCAGAACTCAATCTCACAAGTAAATACTGAGCCATTTGGGAAGGCTGCCTGCGCCGTCAAGGAGAAAGTGGATGCGAATGCAAAGCAGAAAGCAAAGGCTGGGAGACAAGCAGAACGGGAAAGCTCTTCAGCCGCCGCAGGCCAGCAAGCTTGCTCCAACTACTGCTGACGGTTCTTGGTGTGTGAGAAACTTTTCCCAAAGATGCCGCTGCTCACGCCGCTCAGAACTTGCTTTTCCTCCTTGGGTTGGACCCCACCAGTCTCCCCAATTTACTGTTACCATTGCTCCTATTTCTAAAATATTTTTATCTTCATGGCAATTTGTAAGTCTGAAGGAAGAACTAAACTCTCATGAAGAGGCTTACTTCTACACGTACCACCTTGGAGCCCTGGCTGCCGGAGCCTCCTCCAGCCCCAGCTGACGCAGGCCGGCCACCAGGCCACGAAAACGGAGCTGCCCTGCCTGTCCTGTTTGGGTTTTATGGCCCCAGGACCCCGGGGGCCTGCTCCTAGGAAGATCAGAAAACGGATCCCTATTTTCCCAGGCTTAAACTTGTCTTGAAGACAAACTGAGCTAATGAGAGGGGACAGGCTGGGGTCCCCCCTCCCCGAGCCTGTCCACACCCAGCCCAGCTCCAAACCACACTCCATGTGCTGGGAATTTCCATTGTGTTCCCAAATTCTGTGGTTTCCTAAAACAATGCCGGGGTTGATGGGAGCTAAAGAAAACCAGCTGCCAAAGAACTCGAGCTCTTTGTGAAAGAGACAGTACTGCATGCCTCAGTCCTCCCTGACGGACGCGTGGACCCACGCCCTGTCCCTCCACCGAGCAGGCCCTCTCCACCCTGGCCTCCCGCCGTCACCACAGACCACCCCCGCCCTGAAATCCAGCCCCCCACTTCCCAAGGCCCCCCATGGGATGGCCTGTCCGGCTGAAGCAGAGGCCGCCCTGACACAGAGCGAGAGCAAGAGCAGAGGAGAGGGCGTAGGGTGACACCAGACCGGACCCCACTCCTCAGGTCTAGACATCTCTGAACCCCCATGACCCACGGGGCTGGGGCTTCCATTCTCACCCTTCAACCCCACTGGCTGCAGCACACATACATCATGTCTCCCAGCAGGAACCCAGAGCAACCCTTGTGCTAGAGGGTTTATCACCACTCACACCAACAAGGGTAAACTGAGTCAAGGACAAAATGTGCTGTGTATGTCTTCATCCCCCTCCCAGTTATCTACCAGTCCTCAGTGCCAACTGGGCAACATGCTGCCAGGATGCTACACGCCGTCCTGGGCACAGCTCGGCTGGCCTCCAGGGGCACATGCCCCGGCGAGAAAACCCAACCCTGACCCGGGAGAAGAGCGGCGGGGGGAGGGACGGGGGGGGGGGGGGGACAGTCCATGCTAAAAAACAAAGAACCTGAGGAATGCGAGGGCTTGCTTGTGTGTTCGGGGTTGCATCATGCAACACTGTCTGTCCCGAGTCTGCAGGGCTGGTGTGGAAGGCAGGGCCTCTGCCTCCAGCCTGTCAGGAAAGCGCTCTGCACGGAGCCTCACCGGAGCCTGAAATGCTCGCCTGCACACCTGGCAACCAGAAAAGCCACTGCTGTCACAGCGTCTCCCCAAGGCTGCGGAGGTGCAGGCCCCGTCCCACCTCACAGGCCTGGGGGTCAGACTCTGGGGGTTAATTGTGGTACCTGAACCTCCTAAAGGCCCGGTTCATTCTTTAAAAACTTGACAGGAAGCTGGGCGCCGGTAGCTCGCGCCTGTCATCCTAGCTACTCAGGAGGCTGAGATTTGAGGATCGCAGTTCAAAGCCAGCCCGGGGTGGAAAACTCTGTGAGACTCTTATCTCCAATAAACCACTAGAAAACCAGAAGTGGCGCTGTGACTCAAGCGATAGACCACTTGCCTTGAGCTCAAGAGCTGAGGGACAGCGCCCAGGCCCAGAGTTCAAGTCCCACAACTGACTAAAAAAAGAAAAAAGCTTGACAGGAACCTAGATTGCTCTGAACCAGAGGTGAATGCAGATCATTGGGAGCACAGGCAGTAGCGCTCCGCACAGGAGGGCTTTCTCCCCGCCCCTGGAGCCTCCCTGTTTTTACAGTATCAGTCAACAGGCCTCAGCACATGAGCTTTACACCCGCGGGTCAGCTCTCATGTGCCAGTCAGAGGAAGACCCCTGAAGCCAGGCCTGGGTCCCTTCGCAGTGACAGCCACGGAAAATGCCGGCGGTAAACGACGTTTGCCCATTCGGGGGTATGGGGCGCTCACTAGGCGAGCGGCCACAGCAGTGGGGAACACAGGAAAGGAGGGCAGTGCCCGCAGCGCCCGGACCACCTCCCCACCGGGCCCCAGACGAAAGGGGCAGGCTGCGCATGGACGCGACACAAGGTATCCCGGAGCCATCGGGGGCGTGGTCTCCAGCTGTGACGCTCAGGGGGCGTGGTCTCCAGCTGTCATGCTCCAGGGGTGTGGTTTCCAGCTGCGATGCTGGGGGGCGTGGTCTCCAGCTGTGAGCTCCGGGGGCGTGGTCTCCAGCTGTGATGCTGGGGGGCGTGGTCTCCAGCTGTGTTGCTCCTGGAGGTGGTCTCCAGCTATGATACTCCTGGGGCGTGGTCTCCAGCTGTGATGCTGGGGGCGTGGTCTCTAGCTGTGATGCTCCAGGGGCGTGGTCTCCAGCTGTGATGCTGGGGGCGTGGTCTCCAGCTGTGAGCTCCGGGGGGCGTGGTCTCCAGCTGTGATGCGGGGGGGCGTGGTCTCCAGCTGTGTTGCTCCTGGAGGTGGTCTCCAGCTATGATACTCCTGGGGCGTGGTCTCCAGCTGTGATGCTGGGGGCGTGGTCTCTAGCTGTGATGCTCCAGGGGCGTGGTCTCCAGCTGTGATGCTGGGGGCGTGGTCTCCAGCTGTGAGCTCCGGGGGGCGTGGTCTCCAGCTGTGATGCGGGGGGGCGTGGTCTCCAGCTGTGATGCTCCTGGAGGTGGTGGGACCTTTGGGAGATGAGGCCAGGGGGGGCGGGGGGGCCACCCATCTCCTTCCTTTCTCTTCTGCTTTCCAGCTGCCATGCGGTGGAGAGCCTGCCTCTCTGCCACCCTCCCGCCACGACTGGCCGGCCACGGCCCCCAAGGCGGCCATGGACTGAAGCCTCTGAAACCATGAGGCTTTCCCCCTTTCAGAGGAGACAGCCTCAGGCCCCTTCTCTACAGAAAACACATTCGAAAGCCAGTTACGGTCTCACGGCATGATCCAGGCTCGATGACGAGGTCTTCCACCTGGAGGAATACAGTCTGGTAGGAAAACAAACAGTAGCACCCAATAAATACCCAAAGGGCAGCAGCAGTCTCTGCTTCACAGTCCCGCAAGCCCCGCGGGGCAGATGGCCACACAGAGCGCTAAGCAGACACAGGAAAGCGGCCACCGGGCTCGGCTGTGGACACTCCGGGAGAGGAGCTGGGCCAGCTGGGCCCGCGTGGTCTACAGTGAGGGCCACATGTGGCCACCCATCTCTACCCCAGGTTCGTCTCTAGGGTACCCCAGAAACCGTCCTGCAGGCGCCCAACCTATGGGAGCAAACGGAAGGAAGAGAAATCTGACTGCAGCTTTTCCAGGGCCATCCTGAGTCCTGCTGCAGTGTCTCTAAGCGAGCTCAGCAGCTCTCCACTGCAAGCAAATTAATTTCAAGCTGCGTGCCAGCCGGGTGAGGCTAACTGGAAGCGGCTCGCCGGCAAGCTTGTTTGTTTTATACCCTTAGAGAAACGCCTGGAAATAACCCGCAGCATCTACTACAGAACCTCGGGGCCTGGGGCTCCCACAGGGGGAGAGAAGTGTAAATCCCAGCGCTGAACTCCAGCAAATTAGCTGCTAAGTGGGACAATGGGCTAAAAGATGTTTAGAGTGCCTCATTAATAAAATTCAAGGGTGTTTTCTGCAATTATGTGCAATCACGGGCGATGCTGCCCCTGCCACGCAGCCCGCACGTCACCTATCACTTTGATGTCAATGGCCAAGAAAAACCTGGCTGAGAACAAGAAAGGGGCTCACATTCCAGGTCCAGAAGCCTCACTCAGTTCACAGAGAATTACCTACAGAGAAGGAAACCTGCCGAACCCAGAGACCAGCGAGCGGCCCCCGAGGCTGCGCTCAGCCACGGCGATGGCCCGCCCGCTGCACTCTCTCCTCTGGCGCCTCTCACTGAGCTCACACTGGCTTCACACCTTCACAGTGAGCTCCCACTGGCTTCACACCTTCGCAGTGTCTGGCAATCAGCTGACTAATGCTCCGCAGAAACAAACGCGCTTCTCCATCATGAAGGATGACGGCGTGAAACTGGATGTGCTTGCGTGTTTGTGAGTTGTGGGGTGAGGGACTGAGGAACACAGGGGAAGACTGAATTCGCAGCACCTTAGGGAATGCCCCACACCGTGGTTTCATCCACAGCACAGAATTCTCCCCTAAGTCCCGTGGGAGTCGACCTCAACACCACACAGCCTCTACCCTTGCTTCGCTCATTCATTCATTCATTTATTCAACAGACTTGGTTCCTGCCCGTTGGTCACTAACATTAACAACCTTTTAACCTTTCTAGAAACAAAAACAAAACCTATGGTATAAACAGAAGCAGACCAGGAAGGGATGGCCTCTGGCCTGGGGGGGGCGGGGGAAGCAGGGGAAACTGCCATGTGTGCAAATGACCACACGCGCGTGTACGCGCGCATGCACGTATACCACCCACACACACACACACACACACACACACACACACACACACACACACACACACACAGGTTCCCAAACCTGGACCTTCCCTTGGGAGTTTGCACTCAACATCTGCTCCGTAGCCTTCCATTAATGATATTCCCAAATATTTAAGATTTCGGCCCCTGCGCGCCCCAGAGCCATGGTGGATTTAGCTATTCTGTCTAGGAGATTACCAGGGCTCTAGACTAGCTCAAGCAGACTCGAGAGACCAGAAGGAAATGAAAAGCAGCTCGTGCACCCCTGGTCCCGCACACAGCAGGTGTCCTTCCTGCGCCTGCTGCAAATTGAGATTTAGAAGAGAAATGAGATGTGGGACTATCGCCAGGCCCATCGTGGAAATTAAAAATAAATAAACCAGTAAAGACACAGCCTCGTGGGCCTAAAGCTCAGCGCTCCTCACGGGTGTCTGAGCCTTCGCGCGTGTGTAAACCAGCACAAGCAGCAGGCTCACTCCAAGGGGGCACCATGGCGAGGAACTACTGATTTGTTACACACACACACACATATACACTCACACACACACACATATCCCGTGCTGGGTTTGTTGGATCATCAAAACAGCCGGCACAAACGCTTGACACATTGCTGCCCTCATAAATATCTGTGGATCACATAGGGAAATGAAGGGACCCCCAGCAGGCAGAGGGGGGAGGGGCTGTGCGGAAGGGCACCTGAGCGCCGGGAATGTGAGCTAAAGGCCCCAGTGACACCTCAAGGATTAAAGGGGAACACTGTGGGCACAGGGCCCCCCATGCCCAGGCCCCTCCCTCCCCCTCAGACCTCCGCACACGCACAGGGTGGGTCACGTGGGCGCTCGGCCAGAGCACCAGGGCCCCAGATGCATCTGCATGCATCCGCAAGTCTAACCATCAGCTCCTTCCCAGCTCAACAGCAGTCACAGACCTCACGTGCACCCTGTGGCTCTGTTCTGAGAACGTTATCGGGGTGGGCAGCCAAGGAAACAGGGCTTTCAGCTATTTCCTAGAGTAAAGGACTGACTAATCACCTATCAGAACTGCAGCCAACTGAGAATTTTACATCCTGTTTGCAGTACCTAAAAGCAAAAAGTCATCAATACAAGATGACAACAATTCGTAATTTCCACTGTAATAAAGCATACACAAGATTAACCGTGTTAACCTTTCTTTCCTTTCCTTTCCATTTTTAAGAGAGGATTCACCATGTTGTACAAGCTGGCCTTGAACCTGTGATCCTCCTGCCTCAGTCTCCTGAGTGCTGAGATTACATGCATGCTCCACCATACCCAAATCATCGTAACCATTTTTAGGTACACAGTTAGGTGGCATTAAAAACATTCACATTGGCCAGGCACTGGTGGCTCACACCTATAATCCTAGCTACTCAAGAGGCTGAGATCTGAGGATTGTGGTTCAAAGCCAGCCCAGGCAGGAAAGTCCATGAGACTCTTATCTCCAATAAACTACCAGAAAGCCAGAAGTGGTGCTGTGGCTCAAGTGGTAGAGCGCTCGCCTTGAGCTGAAGGACTGAGGGACAGTGTTCAGGCCCAGAGTTCAAGTCCCACAACTACCACCAACAACAACAAAAAAATCATATTGTGTTAAAAATTAACTATGCAACATGCAAGTGGGGGTGGAGGGGAAAACAGGGACAGAGTGAGGGAAGGGGTAATGTTATCCAAAGAGAAATGTACTCTTTGCCTGACTGTAAACCCTCTGTCCATCACCTTTATAATAACAAGAAAGACAGTTTTTTAATGTATAGCAAAAATGATAAATATATGAGCTGATAGACATGCTAACTACTTGAATTTGATCATTATATAATATGTACATGTGTCACATCACTGTAACTCACAAATATGTTCAATTACCATATCAAGTAAATACTTCATTTATTTGCTTTCGTTGTGGGTCATGGGGCTTGAACTCTAGGCCTGGGCACTGCCCCTCAAAGCTAACACTCTATCACTTTGAGCCACAGTTCCTCTTCCAGTTTTCTGGTGGATAGTTGGAGTTAAGAATCTCAGGGAGGGGCTGGGAAGATGGCTCAGTGGTACAATGCTTGCCTTGCATGCATGAGGCCCTGGGTTCAATTCCTCAGCACTACATAAGCAGAAAAAGCTGGAAGTAGCACTGTGGCTCAAGTGGTAGAGCACTCGCTTTGAGCTGAAGAGCTGAGGGACAGTGCCCAGGACCAGAGTTCAGGCCCCATGACTGACAACAAAAAAAAAAAATCTCATGAACTGCCGGGGCAGGCTTTGAATGGTGATCCTCAGATCTCAGCCTCCTGAGTAGCTAGGATTACAGGCGTGAGCCACCAGTGCCCAGCTTAAATACTTCTTTTAATTAAAACATCCATGCTGTTGCTTAACGATCACCATCATTTCCTAGACTTGTTCATCTTCTCAAACTGAAACTCTATTCCCTCTAAACCACACCTCCCTCCCACCTCCCCAACAACCACCCTAGCAAAACCCATTCTGGTTTGAGAGTTCGGTTACCTTATGTACTTCCATGCAAGGCTCATCCTTCTGCGACACGGAGACGTTCCCAAGCCTTCCCCAGGCTGCAGCAGTGGTGGATTCCTTCCCCTCCCTGGGTAACGCTCACGCAAGAGCACACCCACACCACCCTCGCCCCTGCCTTCCCACTGCGGGAGACAGCGCTGCGGGGGGCCCGGTGGCCAGTCCCTGTTCCAGGCCTGCTTGACCTGCCTGGGCTTTGTACCCTGAGCAATTACTGGATCGCATGGGGTTCTATGTCCGTCTTCTGAGGAATCTCCTCCTGTTCCCTCCGTACCCATCAGGAAGGCACTCCGCTCACAGTGTGAAGGTCTGTAGGTGTTGGGGAGCGGGAGGCACCGCGCAAGGTTCCCCTTACTTGTGATGCACACAGGGACGTGAAAGCATCTCTCCCCAGCTGCACGTCCGAGACCAGCCTGGACTCACAGAAAAACTGTCCCCTTCCAAAACAGGTAGATGTTAACCAGAGGATGGTGGACAGATGGACGGAAGACAGCGGTAGAGATACCATAGATAAATAGATGATGGACAGATGAACAGATAGGCACACAGATCCACCAGAAAAGTAAAAATCAACAAATCAAGCTCCCACATGAAATTTCAAAAATGGTATCATCGAACAAAGGCGAGTTTCTGTCATTTTCTGCTCAGCGTCATTTCCTAGTCATTCATCCAGGCTCAGCAGTCACGGTCTTCTACATCGTCCTGAATCTCCCTCGATTCCTACTTCAGCATGTTCTACTCTCATCAGACTCTCGTCCCTCACGCTGGACCTTCCCCAAGACCAGAGCGATCATCTCCACCAAGATTCCATGACACTCCCTAGAGCTCAAGAACGGGCACTAACCCACACCCTCCGCCCGTCTCCAGCTCCTTGCCCCTTACCCCCTCCCATGTGTCCAATAAATTTTCTAATAACTCTTTGTGAGAATCAAGCACAAAGATAAGAGGAAAACTTACAGCTTCTAAAATTTGCTACCAGGGTCATGTGGTTACCAAAGCAACTGGCATCAACACCACTAAAACAGGAAAGTGGCCTTCAATGCTCCAAGAACCAGCAGCACCCCACCATAACTCACTGGAGACTTTCTGTTGAGACTTGCGGGCTCCCTACTGAACGGGGAGCGGTTTCCCCGGGAATCATTCCCCAAGTTTGGCTGCTCAGATGTGCAGAGGGTACGCAGAGGCTGATGCGTTCACACCGTGAGATCGTCAGGATCCCTGGACGCAATGCTATCACCCCAAACGCTCTCCAGCCCCTGGCACCACTGGTAGGTGCAGGAACCTTTAAGAGGCAGAACCTGGCGGAAGGCGGTGGGGTCACCGCACTCGACCCACTGTGGGGCTCTAACTGCTTCTAAAATATTCCAAAATCTAAAAATAAAATCACTATTAATCCCAAGCCTTACAGATAAAGGATACTCAGCTTGAAAACCAAAACTCCATGCTAAATTTGTTGCATGAACTCTGATTTTAAAATACTGGCTCTTTCAAATGAGTACATTTGATTTTTCAATACTTTGCTTCTAAGGCTTTAAAATCAAGCAGTAGATAGGAGGGTCTTCGATGCAGACCACCCTTCCCTTCCCTGAGAGGATAGAACATAGCCTGTACCTGCACACCTAGATCAAGGTGTGCACATGTGTACAAACAAGACCACCGCCAAAATCAACCAAGGACCCATGTATGCCATCCATCAACCGGCCACGGCTTGAGCTATGTCTGGCGCTTCGCCTAAGGAGTTCTGGGCCTGGGCAGGGGCTCCGCTGACAAAGCACTCAGCTCCTCCTGACAAACCACCCGTGAGTTTGCTTTGATGATGAATGCCACTAGCCAAGTGTCCTATGAGGTCACTCCATCTAATGACTTTTATCTTGTGTCCCTTGTGTGGCTTTGGTTCAAAAATAAATCTGCCCAGTCCCACACCTCCATCGCCCCCCCCCCCTCCCCCGCCTCCGTTAGTTCCATTCCTTGGGGTCCCGGAAGGAAGAGCACGGGCAGAGCTAAAACCCCCAGGCCTGCCTCGGGAGGCTGGGGTAGGGTGAAATGAAACTCCTCTGAAAAGGTGTGAATGGGTTTTAAAACAGACGGCTTTATCAAGCAGCTACATGACAGCAGCCCCGCAGCACACGGTCACTTGTCTGCCCTCTGACAGCTCTCCTGGCAGCCCGCCCTCTGCCATCACGACTTAATCGTGCGGCTGCCCGCCTCTCGCTGAAGGCTCCTTCCCTCCGTCCCTGTGGACAAAAGGTCACGCTCCCCTCGGACAAGCGCGAGGGTCAGAGAGTCCAACTCCGCCTGCAGCTGCCTCCCTGCCAGATCTCACCCCTGAAGAGGCCGGATCTCCAACTCTAACCACCAGGAAGCCAATCCTTAGGTCTGCCTTTGCATCCTCCACCTACCCAGCACCCAACGGATGTTCTGTAGGATCTTCAATGATCACTTCACTCTATCCCACTGGAATCAGAATGAGACCAGAATGACCTTTGCTAGAGAATGAGCCTAACCCATACGGAGCCTAGACCTAGAGTACAGAACTCTTAGAAGAAAAGAGGAAAACTTCCTGCTTACATATGATACCAAAAGCATGTTAGTAAAAGGGAAAAAATGCTAAGTACCTCATCAAAAATAAAACTGCTGGGTTTCAAATGACACCACCCAGAAAATGAAAAGATTAATTCACAAAGCAAAAGAAAATACTGTCCAATCATAAATGATGATATATCTAGAAAGAAAAATAATTTTACATCTATATATATATATCTTACTTATATATATACATATATATCTCATATATTTGTATGTTATGTGTGCATATATTATATATGTCACATCTATATGCATATATAAAACTCATACATATAACTCTAATATAAAGCATATATATGTACACATATACAAATACATACGTAAACACGCATAAAGCTCTGAAATCTACCACAGAGAATATGTCCAACAGTCAGATGTGTCCCCTAAAATCATATTCCCCAAGAAAATCAGTCCTACAAAGAACAAGCCAAAAATCAAAAGTAATTTCAAGCCCATGCTAGGTTCCCCCAAGCTTCAAGTATAAAAACCTCAGTTGCACACACACAAGCAATGCACGCACACAGGCACACAGAATTTCTCTCCTAACACACACAGTTGCGTCCACATTTATTTGTACCTAGGATACAACAGAATGGAATACTCATTTTCTCTACTCTGTCTTTCACTCCCAAATTCTCCTTAGCTAACATAATACAATCTGGAAAATTTACACCATAATGTGATCGAGAGCCTGAGTGGTGAACTGGCAGCGTGCTAATTGATAACCTACTTTCAAATGAAAAGAACAGCTCAGTCCCTTCTCTCTTCTCTCCCTCTCCTCTTCCCCCCTCTCCCCTTCCCCCCCTCTCCTCTCCTCACCCCTCCCCGCCCCTCCTCTCTTCACCTCTCCTCTCCGACAGGCTGCCAAGCCCCAGAGCAGCGTGCCTTCAGCACAGGGTGATCTGATCCAGGTGAGGAGGCTGGAGCTGCTCAGAAGCAGTGCCCCTCCTCCCCAGCGAGAGGTTCTTTGAAGGAAAGGGGGCTCAAATGTGTATATGAACGAGATGAGGGAACTTCAGACGCAGGAGGACGGCTGGGGGAAATCTCTGGAGATTTCTCTGGGGCCTGGGTCTGTCACACTCGGGGTGACTGCCCCTCATCCCATCGGCACCCTCGGCCGACTCCCCAGGCCACTCTGAGGTCTGGCTTCCGCCTGCTCCCACTCCCACAGCGACCTCACACCTCCGGCAGGCGGAAGCATCAGCACAGCTCTGGCCACGCGGGCGCGAGCGTGGGAGCAGACGTGAAGGGCTGGAGTGGCCACAAATCCCCCGAGCAAGCGCGGGGTCACGCTCAGCGCACAGGTCACCATGTGGGCACCGGGGCTACGCCGAGACCAAACCTGTGCCGGGGCTGAGTGCTTTAACAGCGACAGAGCAGGAGCGGTGGCAGGTGAGCGGCTCTGATCGCCACAGGAGGAAGCCGTGAGCCGGACTCTGCACAGCCTCCACCGCCCAGGGTTCCGTGCTGGCCAGACTACACAGGCTCTCCTACACGGACTGCAGTCCAACGCCACACACCCCGGAGGCCCAGGCTTCAACTGAAGGCTTGGTTTCCAGGAGGGGCACGGTGGGACTTGGTGTGGACTTCAGGGGCACCGTCTTTGAGGGGACATTGGGAGGGCGTCAGGGGGGTGGGGGTGGGGGTGTCTCTGAAGGGAGGTTAGGGAGCTGGGGCGCGGCCTTTGAGGGGACACGGGGCCCGCTGGCCTCTCCTCCCCACCTTTGCCTCCTGGGAAGCACCGGTGAGCAGCTGCTTTCTCCCCACACTTACCCACACGCTCGGCCAGCCCAGGCTCGAAAGCCACAAGGCCAGCGAAACCTCTAAACCAGATGCCAAAACAAACCTCTCCTCCTCCTCAGGTGTGTGGAAGCAGTGGGGAAGCTGCCCAGCACCATGGGACAGCCCAAGAGTAGCCCAAGAAAAGCTCCAGGGAAGCCAAGCGCGGCACAGCCAACTCCACTCACAGCGCTCGAGAGGCTGCCCGCCAGCTCCTGCCGCCTCCCGCCCGCTCACAACGCAGAGCCGCCGCTGCTGACAGTTGATGGGGATCGAGCCCAGTCCAGGGCCAGGCCCACGGCCTGGTCACCTGCCAGCCCGGCGCAGGCTCGCGGCGGGAGGCGCCAGGCCCTCCGGCCCCCTTCACCCAGCCCTGCCTGTGTCACACAGATTGAGATTCCTTTGGCGCCTGTCACCCTGCGATTCTGGAGAACAAATGTGGACGTCTGGGTTTACGCCTTCACAGACAACTGAGCAGTGGTGACCTGTGACAGGCTCCGAGACAACTTCCTCTTTTGTGCATCCTCCAACGTGTTTCCAACTCTCTCCTTTTAAATACTGCAGAGTGGGGGACATGAGGGTCACTGTGTACAAGGCTCTAAAGACACGTTTGGGGCACAAAGCGTGGTAACAGCTGCGCGACGCTGTGACCGTACTCAAGGCCACACCACAAACACTGAAGAAGGACTAGCCCGTGAGGCTTTAGGTCGCGTACATTTTAGCACAATTCAGAGAAGCAGACACGTCCATGAAACGCTAACCTCCAGTTAATCAGAAAACGCCAGAAATAGAGCTATGGCTCAAGTAGTAGAGCACCAGCCTTGAGCAAAACAAGCCACGTGAGAGTGCAGGCCCTGGCTGAGTTCAAGCCCCAGTACTAGCAACGAAAGTGAGGGAGGAGGGGGAGGGAGGGAGGAAAAATGACCACCAAGAAGTTGCTGAGGAAAAGCGTCTGGTATGAAGAGACTAGAGAAACGCTCTCGGCAAGAACCAAAGCCTGGAGGACATGGTCTGCAGGCTCTAAAACACAGCCCAGGCCGAGTGTCGGTGGCTCAGGTCTGCAAGCCCAGCTACTCAGGAGACAGACTGGGAGGACCGGGTTCAAAGCCAGGCACCTTGGACAGATGAGAGCAACAGATTCTGAGAGCCAATTAGTGTAAGATCAAAGGCCGCTGCTACACGACCGAACCAGCTTCTGACCCAAGTCTGCGGGTCTTCTCTCCAAGGCAACAGCATCAAAGAACCACGGGCCTCTCACACCCGCCCAGCCCCACCAACGCCAACGCTTCCTCCATGTCCTTGACTCCCCCTGGGTACACTGCCATCAGCTTCCTCCTCCCCGGTACCAGAAGCTGTTCACAGAGATGCCCAGGGGCATTTTAACTGCTCAGCCCTTGCCTCCTCCCTGCCTCCTGGGAGGGGTGCTCCGTCACGCCATCCCGAGAGCGCACGTGTCATCCAGTGCCAGACTCCACCGGCTCCTGTTGGCCTCCCTGCTCACCAGCCGCGCCACCTTGATCTAGCTTCTTGGTTCCTTAGGCTGCCTGTACTTCAGGGCCAGCAGGCCCCACAGTGCCCCACGGTGCTGCTCTGCCCTGCCCTGCCTCACATCGCAGGAGCTCACAACAGCTGTGAATTCCACCTTCTCCATGCTGGCAGCTCCCACAGCCACTCCTCCGTCTCCAAACCACTCCAGAGCCCTGGCCTGATGCACCTGGACCCCTCCACCTCCACACACCACTGGACCCCTCCACCTCCACACACCACTGGACCCCTTCACCTCCACACACCACTGGACCCCTCCACACACAACTGGACCCCCCCACCTCCACACACGGCTGGACCCCTCCACACACAACTGGACCCCTCCACCTCCACACACGGCTGGACCCCTCCACCTCCACACGCGACTGGACCCCTCAACCTCCACACACCACTGGACCCCTCCACCTCCACACACCACTGGACCCCTCCACCTCCACACACCACTGGACCCCTCCACCTCCACACACCACTGGACCCCTCCACACACGGCTGGACCCCTCCACCTCCACACACCACTGGACCCCTCCACCTCCACACGCGACTCGGCTCCTCCTCCCCAAGTGCTAGTGAACTGAAACCCATTTGCATACTTGCAGCCATTCTGGGAAACCAGGCCCAGAGTAACAAACCCTTCTCTGTAGCTGTATATCCATCTGTAAAATGAGTAACAACAGCTACGTTCCCTCCTCTTCTGACCCCTGAAAGTCAGCTCCCACACATCATGGGTGTTGTATGCACCACATCATCAAGTCCAAGCTGCCTGTTCATTCTCAATGCTACTGCCTAGTGCTACCTGCATGACTTAATCAAGCCACTGTGAGGGGCCCGAGCAAGACCCAGGGCTGCCCTTCCCCACCATCCTCTGCTCAGATGCTCATGTTGCTCCCCTCCTGGCCACCCTCCGGTGACTGCCCACTGCCTACGGTAAGGTCCAGATTCTTTCACCTGCAGGACCTGATCCTCTCCTTCCTCCCTTACCACCTTCCCACCCTGACACTGGCTCATGCACACACTGTGTCATGGTAACCACACACCACTTCTGTTTCCAGGAGCATCAAGCATGCATGGTCTTCTGTGTTCCCCTGCCTTGACCTAGGCCCAGAATGTCTGCTTCATGATGCACACAGGCTATTCGCTTTCCAGAGCTAGCTCATCCCCTGCCTGAGTGCCCAGCAGCGCTTTCCAGAGCTAGCTCATCCCCTGCCTGAGTGCCCAGCAGCACTTTCCAGAGCTAGCTCATCCCCTGCCTGAGTGCCCAGCAGCGCTTTCCAGAGCTAGCTCATCCCCTGCCTGAGTGCCCAGCAGCAGAC
Source organism: Dipodomys spectabilis (assembly GCF_019054845.1). Taxonomy (NCBI): domain Eukaryota; kingdom Metazoa; phylum Chordata; class Mammalia; order Rodentia; family Heteromyidae; genus Dipodomys; species Dipodomys spectabilis. Next base: position 6,268,695 of record NW_024870965.1, on the reverse strand, counting down.
AGTCCCAGCGCAGCACTCACTACACTGCACACTAGCACACGCACTGTATGTCTGACTTCAGTATTAGGGCAGAGACCCAATCTTCTTCATAATTTGGTTTATGACCTGATATAACATGATAGCTGATACACGGATTGTCGTATGTCCATCAAAGCAACAACAATAAATGTTATTCAACTGAACCCAACAGCATATTTAAAGCACACCAAGCAAAGTGTGGGAATGCAAGGATGGTTTGCTATCCAGAAGTCAACATCTAAATAATTTACAGGTCACATGACTATCTCCCTAAATAGTATGAATACGCTATACTGATTTTTAAAATGAGAAATACAAAATACTATTGGAACTATAAGCACATTCTTTTTTGGGGGGGGGAGGAGGAGGTCCGGTCATGGGGGCCTGAACTCTGGGCCTGGGCACTGTCCCTCAGCTCTTCAGCTCAAGGCTAGCTCTCTACCACTTGAGCCACAGCACCACTTCGGCTTTTTTCTTTTTGCTTATGTGGTGCTGAGGAATCGAACCCAGGGCCTCAGGCATGCAAGGCAAGCGCTCTACCACTGAGCCACCTTCCCAGGCCCAAGCACATTCTTAATTAGTAAAAATAAAGAGATAATCCTACTCAACAGGCCAAAGCAATACTCATTCTCACTACAGCACCACCTCTAACCGTTGTGTGAGAAGTATCATCCAAAAAAAGAACAAGAGAACACAATTAGAGGCATAAAATCAGCAAAGGAGAAAGAAATGATATCTCTATTTGAAAACAATATTTTTAAAGGTTTTTTTTTTGTTTGTCTGTTTTTTGTCAGTTGTGGGGCCTGAACTCTGGGCCTGGGCACTGTCCCCCAGCTCTTCAGCTGTAGACCAGCACTCTACCACTTAAGCCTCAGCCCCACTTCGGGCTTTTTCTGCTTATGTGGTGCTGAGGAATCAAACACAGGACCTCATGCATGCAAGGCAAGCACTCTACCACTGAGCCACCTTTCCAGCACCGTAAAGGTTTTTAAAGAGTAAATATTTTTCAAAAAATAACAGTGAAATTAGATGTTAGTGGCTCACACCTGTAATCCTAGCTACTTGGGAAAGCTGAGGTCAAAGAAACATGATTCTAAGGCAGCCCAGGCAAGAAAGCTTATGAGACTCTTATCTCCAATTAACTATCAAGAAAGCCAGAAGTAAAGCTGTGGCTCAAGTGGTAGGGTGCTAGCTTTCAACAAAAAAGCTCAGGGACAGTGCCCAGGCCCTGAATTAAAGTCCTAGGTCTAGCACACACTCACCAAAAAGAGCAATGGTACTCACTGGACACTATTTTGAAATTGAACTATACAACTTGTGGGTGAGGATGGGAGGAAAAAAACTAGGAGAGAGCAAGGGAAGGAGTGACATTGTCCAAAAATAAATGTATTCTTTACCTGACTTATGTAGCGGTAACCCCTCTGTACATCACCTTTATAAAAGCAATAAAAAATGACTCCACTAGAATTTAATAAATGTTAATAGTTATAAAATTATATTGATCAAGTAAAAACTAATAAAATTAATAAGCCAATCTGTACCCCTCACTTATATAATTGTCCATCTGAAGAGACGATGGAAGTGAAGATTCCACTCATAACAACAACAAAACCATACATCTAAGGGCAGATTTAACCTGAGCTACGCAGAGCCTCCGCGCGGAGGACTCGCTCCAAACCGCTGAAGGTAGCCGGGCATGGTGGTGCACGCCTGCGACCCCACTCCACGGGAGGCGGAAGCGGTAGGACCCTGCTAACGTAGTCATCTACATGCTAAGCCTGACCCCAGATAGCGCTTTTAGTGACTAGAAATTAAAACTTGTTCAAAGCCTTTCTATGTTCTTGGGAAAGAAAGATAACTTCCTAAAGCGATGCCAGCCACCCCCTAGTTTAAATAGACATTTATCACGGTCTCAAACAAAATGGTGTTTCTGGAGGTTGGTAAGTTGATTGCCAAGTTCCTATGGGAACATGATGCGGGAAGAATAACCATGAACTGCTCAGAAAGGAAAGGCCTTGCTGGGGCCGCGGTCTCGCTCTGCCCAACATGACGCTTCCCTCCAACTGCTGCGATGAGAAGGAGACAGATCCATAAAACACCACTTCCCGAAACACAAGGGACCCCACAACTGAAAATCCGCCTCGTGAAAGCAGTGGTGTCTTTTCTTCTAAGTCCATTACATAACAACATCATCTTAAATCCCAGAGTGAAGGCTGTACGCACTAATAAAGGGTTTGAAGGCTCCTGGCTCTTCGGAGGAAGGTAAAACCGACCCATGCCCTTCACTGTAAACCCCAGTGGAACAGAGATCTCAATATTACGAAATGCTAAAAAGGACCCCATCTAAGCATGGGAGACACAGGAGCTGCCATGTAGAAACGGGAGCAGATGGCTCTCTAACCATGACAGATCAGACGCTTCCCGAGCGGGCCCGCAGCGGGGCAGGAAGGCCGGTGGCTACACACTGACCTGCCATTTTGAGACATATTCCTAAAGTAAGCTAGAAATGCAGACGGAGTTGCGGCCCCCTGCACCTATACAAGCGTAAAGAGGAGAGTGGTCACGTCAGAGCATGCACCAACGTAGAAATGCCCCTCCAGTGGCCATTCTACACGCAAGCACACACGGGAAGTCCTGCAGAGCATACAGGGTTTGAAAAGAAAGCATGCCAACGGGCAGACGGTGATCAGGAACTGAAAAGAAAACATGCCGATGGACAGACAGTGATAGGACATTGCTTTTGTATTCCAGAGGAAAGCGGGGGACCCCCACAGACATGGCCAACTCAAGGCCTTCAGGGAAGACAGAGCCTGCTCTCAGACAAAGTTTCGGCCTGGGCAGGGCCTGGGGCAGGGCTGGACAGGAAGGACAGCCGAGCCCCTCCGGTCCAGTCCCTCCTACTCCCTCACTCTGGTTCAGACAAGAAAATGACTCAACCTGATCCTGATAACACTGCAGATTTCTGACCTTCTGAGCCCCCCCACAGGTGAAGCACCACCTGGGAGCCCCGAAAACCCCCACATTCTCAAGTGACACTGGTGCATGTGTACATGTGCATTCTCTCTCTCCCTTCCTCTCTCTCCTTTCTCTCTCTCTCTCTCTCTCTCTCTCACACACACACACACACACACACACACACACACACACACACTAATTGTGACATGTAGGACTTAGAAGGCTACAAGAAATGTGGATTTCTCTGTTCCTAGAGTCTTTTTTCAATCTTTTTTATATGACTATAATAATCACATGAAACACCTGAAATTTCCAGATAAAGAAATTATGAAACTGGGCACTGGTGGCTCACGGCTATAATCCCAGTTACCCAGGAGGCTGAGATCTAAGGATCACAGTTTGAAGCTAGCCTGGGCAGAAAAGTCGGTGACCCTGTTATCTCTAATCAACCAGCACAAAGCTGGAAATGGAGGAGTGGCTCAAGGGGTAGAACGCCAGCCTTGAGCAGAGACAGCTAGGAGACAGCGCCCTGGCCCTGAGTTCAGGCCCGAGTATTAGCATACACACACAAAAAATCACATTCATCTTTATTTTGCTGTAGGCAATTATTTGCCTCTGTGTGTGTGTGTGTGTGTGTGTGTGTGTGTGTGTGTGTGTGTGTGTGTAGAACAATAATTATTACTCTCATTACTCTTAGCCTCTTACTCATTAGCTGATCAATGGCACAATCTGATTTCATCTGAGGTAGGCTAAGTTCCCAGTGACTTAATCCTTTCAAACTGACAAACTACCAGCCATATCTGAGAGGCCACCACCCTCTCTGCAGTGGCTGGGGGACGGTCCCAGGCCGGAGAGTTCTGCATGGCGAATTAGGTTGCTACGAAAACCAGACCACACTGTCTCCACAACTAAAGTCCAGGAGAATGAAAGCTCCATGGTCCCCAGCCTGGGAGGCCTGCCTGGGGAGAGGACGCCGCTCCGCGACCCCCGGGAAGGCTGGCGCAAACCCGGAGCGCCAGGAAGGGCCAGCGCCACCGGCAGGACGGCTCCGTCACCGACACGACCGCGGACCGCGCAGCTGTCCCTTTCCCCAAAATATTCCCCAGATGACAGACTGCAATGGCACTTTCTGGAAATAGCTTTGCGTTCTTAAAAGAAGCCGAGCTCAGCTAGAACTCCCTCATAGTAAATACTTACAACGCAATGTCCGTTTCGCCTCTAAAAAGTGCTTCCCGGGCTTTGAGGGGCTCTTTGGAATGGAGTTCCTTTCCATGCCCCCCTTTTTTGGAGCTGACAGAACTACAGAAATATGTATTTATATCTCCCCAAGTCTAGACGTCCCGGGCTGAGGCTATTTCAAGCCTGCGTTTGGTGTTTTTAACCCGGGACACATTCCTGCTTTTCATCTCTGTCATCTTTCCCCCGCTCCGCAGGAGGCCCAGCTCATCTGGATGATATTTCTGGACTGATAAATGGACTCCTAAATGTGGCTGGGAAAGGAAGTCGGAGAGGGGCATAGCTGTGGACTCTCTCTTACCGACAGGGAACTGAACAGAGGTCCGATAACCCTTAGCCACACAGGGCGTTTCTGCGTACTCAGGGGAACCGCTCTGGGCTGCCGTTTGCAGCCAGCCCCGCAGTTCCGTCACAGACACGGCAGGAGAGAGAGGGTTCAAACAGGAGCCATCGCACCCCCTGGCCTCTAGTTCTAGCCAGAGGCCCCGAATGTGGGTAAATGGGAAAGACCCTCGCCATGCAGACGGGACGCTGAGGCGCGTCCAGGGCTGTCTCCTGCACGTTCTGTGTCACCCCACATTCTGTGGTTCCCATCCTCTTCCACTGCCGGTGCTCGACGAGAAACGACAGAAACCAGGAAGAACTTTCTCCCCGGCCCAGGTAATAGAAGTCAATCCAGATGCTCTACATCTGTCCCCAGGCACCATGCCCTCCTGGCCCCGGAGAGACAGACTCAAAGCACGTAGCGCACCGTGGGTGCTGGCACGCCTGACTCTTGTGCAGCCACCAAGAATCTGTTCCAGGGTTGGATCTGCTCCATTCTCCATTCCTTCCGCAGAAAACTCAAATTCCACCCAAGAAAAAGCCCAATCCTGCCATCATCCATCGAGGCCCCCATGGGAAGCCCCCGTCCACACCAGCCCCACCCCCGCCCCAGCACCAGCTCTGCCAGGAACCCTGGGATCCCAGCACTAGATGATGGGGGACACTCTCGGGCCATCAGAGCCAGTCACTGATTCTGGGGACAACCAGACACCTTGCAGGGCTTTCCAGTGTTTCCTCTCCACTCTATCCAACTGTCCCAAAGACAAAACAGAGAGAAATCCACAGGGCCTTGACCACAAGTGAGCATGGCGAAGCCATCACAGGCTAGCACGATATATGAGAAATGCACTCTGAAATTAGCACCTGCGGGAGCGTAATGTTTCACTGGGGGAAAAACAACTGGAAGAGGAGCTGTAGCTCAAAGTGGTAGAGCACTAGCGTTGAGCAAAAGAGCTCAGGGGCCGCATTCAGGGCCTGAGCTCAAGCCCCACAACAACAACTCTCAAATTCTAGCAATCATAAACCTAACTCTTGTCTAATGAATGTCAACCTTCATACTTTCTCTAAACAATGGGTGTACTTTTTAAACCTTCCATCTTATGCTATTCTAAACATTTAAATCATTCTTTTCACTACAATATTAATGGAAAGTTTTAAAAAATAGGCCAAAAAGATTCTTTACTCAATGTTCCAAAATAAATTAGTGGTGGAAGAAGAACATAAACCAGTTCTACTGTACATAGATTTCCTGAGTACTCTAGTCTGCCTTTGACTTTGTGATGCTTGCTTACCTGAAATGTGTTTCAAACCACCTAGAAGAATCTAGTGTTCTATTTGAGAAAATATTCCCAGATCCGTTAAGCATCTTAAGTGAATTGCAAAGATGAATTTTGCTAATTACCCCCACAAAAACATGTCTTTATCTTCCAGACTCTTAACTCTCCAAGGCAAATTACACGTTAGAGTCACAATGACATCCCTTGTTCTAATGAAGCTTAACTCCTTCAGTGCCCAAGGGCTGCATCAGTCCACAGTTTGCTCATAAATCCTGCCCAGAGAAGGAAGGCCTTGTCTCTCAAGTTACCACCCACCACACAGGGCATACCAGAGAATGTGGCAATTGTTTGGTTAAACTGTTGCAAACCTTATAAGTATAATGGAAGCTCTAGCTAATTAGAGTATAAATGCTTAAAATATATACTCCTAAAACCATTATCCCAAAGACACGCTGAACATTAGCCTTTAAAACCTTCATATCACATTATCGACAGCAAGCTAACCCAAGGCATCTCTAGTCCTGGCAAAATCCCACACACTATTTTGTACCTAATGTAATAGTTCACAGAGAAAACTCAGGCAACTATGGTTCTGGTGACAGCCACATGTGTGCCTAGCATGATTCCTGGAACTGTGTCTTTATCTGTCGCTGACACGGCTGTCTTCCACCATCACCTTGCTGGGGCAATAAGGTCAGTCTCCCCAGACTGCTTTCCCCCCATCTCATAAACAGGTTGATTTGCCTCTGACAACACTGGATTCTCCACAAAAACAAAAATCCAGTCATCACATGGCCCCTCAGTCAGGATGGTGCATCTGAGTTTCAACTGCTGTTTCTTCTTCCCGTAGCTCTTGCATCTTCATGAAAAGAATCTGTTTTGATTTACTTCTGCATGTGAGGCGCACTCAAGCAGCTATACAAAGAACCTTCTATTATAAGAACGGGTCCTCAGGAATGTTCTAAAATAATTTGGTAGTCTGCAACCTATTACAACTGCCAAATCCCAGATGGTATCGCATCTTTAAGATCTAAAGTCCCCCAAATGCCTATCAGATGGCCCAGCCTTGGTGCACAGGACTGCAGCCTCCCTCGGCCCAGCTCAGCGCCTCCAGCCCCGAGCCGTGAGTGAACTAGAACCTGCCCGTCCATTCTGTGGTTCATGTCTGCAGGTCCCCAGGGGTAGATACCACCCGGGGCAGGGCTGACTTGGTATTTGCTGTTATGTCCATTGCTAGACTAGTACAGTGCCTCCAATGGGGCAGGGATGCATGAGCAAGAGGGCAGAGAAATCTGTGCACAGGGCAAGGTGTTCCATGGGAGGGTGCAGCACACACGCACGCGTGATCCTGAGATGGATTCTCAGGCCGCCCTGGCAGATTCATCATCCAACTACAAACATGCCAAACTGACCACAATCCATGCACTAACGCTTCTTAAAAAACCACTCGTCCTGGGGTACACTGTGCGTGTGACCGCAGTCCGTGGGTGTGTGTCTGGTTGAGCCTGGGTGTGTGAAAACATCACGGTGTATGAAAACACGCCAGTGTTTGCAGGCGCTGATGACACAAGCAGATGCAGCCATCCCTGACCCCGAGTCCCAGCAGTGTGAACCGCAGGACACCGCTGAGGGTGTCCGAGCGAGTTCTTGATGTTCCTCTGAAATCAGTGATAAACGTAATCAATAAAGAAAAAGAACCCTCTGTGGCATGGGGGTGCAAATGCCATACTCCATGCAAACACGGTCGTGTTTGGTTGCCCTCTGGGGCTGCAGTGGACGCCCATGCGTTGTCACCCAGGAGCTCCTGGGGTCCCGGACGGCCACTCAGAGGGGAGCCCCCCCCCCAGTAGTTAGACTCTATCAGCCACGGGAAGGCTTGCAAGGAGCAACCACGGCCCCTGCAGAGTGCGCCCTGTCGGGGTCGCAGGGGAGGGGGATGGGCACTAGCTGGCCAGCAGCCCGTGGACCAGGAGGGGACAGCAGGACGCGCCACCTGGGAGCAGCCCAGCCCTGGAGGCTGGGGCTGCAGATGCATCCTGCCAGGGTGAGGCAGGAGCCAGGGGAGAGGGTCGAAGGGGGGGAGAGGAAGATGGGGGACGGGGGACAAGGTCCAGGGTCCAGGATCCAGGTTCACCCTGGACCCAGGTTCACAGGAGGTCGGGAAGCCGGGTGACGGGAAACAGGGACAGGAGGTAGGGGGCAGGGGGTGGGGGCCGGGGACAGGGCTGGGGGACAGAGACAGAGGGTCAGGACACAGGGCTGGGGGTCCTGGGGCCAAGGACAGGGAGTGGAGGAAGGGGGCGGGGCCGGGGGCAGAGGCAGGGGATTGGGACACAGGGCGGGGAGGGAGGGGGGAGGCTGGGAGGCAGGGACACGGGGAGGGGGGGCAGGGACACCGGGCCGGGGGTGCTGGGGTCGGGGGACAGTGACAGGGGGTCGAGGCGCAGGTCCGGGGTCGGGGGGTCCCGGGGCCGGGCGGCTCACCTTGCCCGGGAAGGGCCCGGGGAGCAGCAGCCTCAGCGCCTGCCTCTTCAGCTCCTCCAGCCGCGCGTTGCAGTTCTCGCACCAGACGCCGCGGTCGGAGCCCGGGGAGGAGCCGCCGCCGCTGCCCGAGCCCGGGGAGCCGGTGCCGAAGCCCGGCGAGCCGCCCAGGGAGCCCGGCGAGCTGGTGCCGATGCCCGGGGAGGCGGGGCCCGGGGAGCCGGCGAAGGAGCTGGGGGACGAGGTGCCGGAGCCGGGGGACGGCGTCCCGGACGAGCCGAGCGCCGAGCCCGCGCCCTCGGGGGCCGGCCGCGCCCCCGCGCGCTCCTCGTAGGCCCGGCGGTACCAGCTCTCGGGCGAGAAGGGCGCGGCGGGCTTGGGGGGCGAGCAGACCTCGGCCACCTGCGGGGAGACAGCGGCGGGGTCGGGCGGGGCCTGGGGCCCGCGCCCCGCCCCGGTCCTCCGGTCCCCCACCCCCGCCCCGGTGCCCCGGCCCGGTCCCCGGTCCGCCTCGGGCTCCGCGGGGCGCGCGGTCCTGACAGCCGGGGCGGCCCCGCCTTTTGGGGCGCAGCGCTCCCCGCAGGCCCCCGGGGACCGCACCGGGGCTCGGCCGGGATTCAGGGCACCCCCCGCCCCCCGCGGGCCGAACTCCGCCTGGAAGTCGGCGACGCCGCCCAAGTTCGGGCGGGCGAGGGAGGGCGGCGGGGCGGGCAGAGCCCGGAGCCGGGAGCCGCAGCCGCCCGCGCCGCCCGCGCCGTCCGCACCGCCCCGCACCGCCCCGCACCGCCCGCCAGGCGCCTCCGCCGCGGGGAGGTCGCGGGGCGCCCGGCCCGGCCGCGGGTCCCGGGGAAGCGGGGAGCCGGGCGGAGGATCCGGGCCGCGTCCCCGCGCCGCGCCCGCCACAACTCACCCCGCATTTCTTGCCCCTGCCGGGGACCGCCAGCCGCTCTTTATTCCCGGCCACCGAATGCATGGTGGCCGCTTCCCGGAGCGGAGCCTGGAGCCGAGCCGAGCGCGCTACGCCCGCCACCGCGGCCTCGGCACGCGCGCCCGGCGCGGGCGCCGGCGGGGCCGGGCCTCGAGACGCGGCCTCCCGGTCGGGGCGGAGGACGGAGGCGCGCGGGGACCGCACGGGCTGCGGGAGGGCTGGGCGCGCCCGCCGGGCTCGGCCTCCGCCGCCGCCGCCGCCCCGGCCTCGGCCCCGGCCCCGGCCGCCGCGCGGTCCGCTCCGCTCGCGCCGGCGCGGGGCGCGATGGCGGGCCGGGCGCGGACGCGGGAACTTGCCGCCGCGCCGAGCCTGCGAACTGAGTTCGCGGAGATCCCCAAAATATAAAGACCCGGGCTGGGAGGAGCCTCGCGCGCCGCCGAGCCAATATGCGCCCGCCGGCCGCGCGAGGGCCGAGCGGGGGGCGGCCCTGCCCGGCCCGGCCGGGGCGTCCGCCGAGCCCGGGAGCCGCCGCCCGCCGCCCGCCGCCCGCCGGCCGGGGCGCAGGCTACGGCGCGGCGCTCCGGCCCGAGCTGGCGCGGCGGCGCGTGGCGGGGGCGGGGTCGGCGGCGGGCGGCGGGGTTCCCGGCGCGGGGCCCGCGTCCGGGGCTGCGGGGCAGCGCCGCGGGCGAGCGCGAGCCCGGGCGGCGCGGGCGGGCGTGGCGTGGCCGGGATGGCGCGCGGCGCCCCGCCCCCGGCCGCTTCCACTCCCGCCGAGGCCCGCGGGTCCGCCCCACGCGCCGGTGCGGGGATCCGTCACCGGCGAGTCCGCGCGCGGACCGGGGCCTCCCCGCCCCCTTTGTTCTCGCAGCCCTGCCCCGCAAGCCCCAGGGGCGCGGGCCGAGCCTCCTCCCCGCCCCGCCGCCGCCCCGGGGTGCGGAGCGGCCCCGCGCCCCCGGCCGGCACCGGCGAGCCCGAGCCCCGCGGGCCCGGGAGGTGCGGCGCCCGCCGCCGGCCTCGGCCTCCCGCGCTGCCGTCCCCGCGGGGTCCCCGAGCCCCCGCCCCGCCGCCCCGGGGCGCACGAAGCCGGCGTCCGCCGCTCCGCACGTGGCTGCCCCGGGAGTCGTTCTCATTTCCCGGAGGACGGTGCTCCCGCGGTCCACCGTGGCCTTTAATTAACACCCGCGCCGTGCCGCCGGGACCGGCCTGGCGGGGGCCACGTGCGGGGTCCCGGGGGATTGGCCCGGGTGGGGGCCACGTGCGGGGTCCCGGGGGATTGGCCTGGCGGGGGCCACGTGCGGGGTCCCGGGCACCGGCCTGGCGGGGGCCACGTGCAGGGTCCCGGGGGATTGGCCCGGGTGGGGGTCACGGGCGGGGTCCCGGGGGATTGGCCCGGGTGGGGGTCACGGGCGGGGTCCCGGGGGATTGGCCCGGGTGGGGGTCACGGGCGGGGTTCCGGGGGATTGGCCCGGGTGGGGGTCACGGGCGGGGTCCCGGGGGATTGGCCCGGGTGGGGGTCACGGGCGGGGTCCCGGGACCAGCCTGGCGGGGGTCACGGGCGGGGTCCCGGGGGATTGGCCCGGGTGGGGGTCCCGGGGGATTGGCCTGGGTAGGGGTCACGGGCGGGGTCCCGGGGGATTGGCCTGGGTAGGGGTCACGGGCGGGGTCCCGGGGGATTGGCCCGGGTAGGGGTCACGGGCGGGGTCCCGGGGGATTGGCCCGGGTGGGGGTCACGGGCGGGGTCCCGGGGGATTGGCCCGGGTGGGGGTCACGGGCGGGGTCCCGGGGGATTGGCCCGGATGGGGGTCACAGGCGGGGTCCCGGGCACCGGCCTGGGCGGGTTGCGGGGCTCCGCTCGGCGCTCCCGAGCTGCAAGACCGCCCCGGGCCGCGCCCACCCACATCCCGAGCCGCCTCGCGGCCTGCGGGGTTGTCACGGCCTCGAGGCGAGCGGAGGGTCGGGACGGAGGCGTGTGCGGCCCGCGGCGGCCCCGCGCCCACGTGGACGCCATCGCCCCGAGGACCCGGGCGGCGGGGACCGGCGCGGGAGGCCTGGCCCGGCCGCCGGGCCGGGGCGCGTTTTCTGCGGGCTCGCGGCGCCCTCTGGCGGCCGCGCCGGGCGGGGCGGCCTCCCAGCCGTCCGCGGGAGATGCGCCGGTTCCAAGGGGGGCAAGGGGTCCCCGCGTTCACCCACCCGCCGCCCCGCCGGGAAGCCCCCCGGCCCCCGTTAACACCGCGGACGGACGGACGGACGGACGGGGGCTTCTGGCGGGACCCTGCGCGTGTGGTCCGCACCGGGCTGGTTTCCCCCTCGCTCCCTGCTCTGGCGGGCCGGACACTCGGGTGTCCCGAGTGGTGACCATTATGCTGTGTCTCATGTGAACCTGCAGCACACGGCGTCACTCCACGCATCTCCAGTCGCAGGCCGGACGCCGACGGACCTGATCCTTAACCCCAGGCGAAGCCCCTGGATCTTCCGGCAGCTGTGCCAAACCCCTTGGACGCAGGTCAGACTCCCAGGCCTGGGCCTGCGGCCCGCAGCAGGCAAGGTCTCCTCCGGCGGCTCCGCTGCTTCGGGGCTCGCAGCCCTGCGCATCTGCAGTGGAAAGGGACCAGCCAGCCTGGCGTGGCCGGTGCCCGTCACCCCCGCAGCTCAGGAGGCCGGCTTCGGGGGTCACCACTTGGAGGCAGCCTGGGGAGGTCGGGGAAACTCAAAAGCTGGGCACTGAGCTGTGTCTCAAGGGGTAGCTGCCAGCCTGGAGCTGAAAAGGCTAGACGACGTGGCCAGGCCTTGAGTTCAAGCCCCAAGACTGGCACAGAAATAAAGTACCAGCCAAAGATTTGAAGGAAGCTTCGTGCCGACATCAGGACGGCTACAGGATTTTCTTCCTCCCAGGTCCTGAGCCTCAGCAAGTGCGGCTCCACACAGGCGTAGACTGACCCTCCCTGCAAGGCCGGAGCCCCTGCCGTCTGCCTGCCACTGACAGCTCTTCCCCCTTACAAAGCCTTTGCTCTGCTGTCCCGTGGATGAGTTTCCCCGAAGCTGGTCCTGGGAGCAGAGGAGGGTAGACAAATGAAGAGAAGAAGAGGAAGAGAGCACAGCCAGAATATTCCACGTGTGCTAGGAAGCTAGGAACCGGTCGGGGGAGGCTGGGAGGGACTGGCATTGAACTGTAACCCTCGTGGACAACTACTTAAAAGACAAGAATATTTCTTAAAGTTTTTTTTAAAAACTTCAGTTTTGTATGAAGGTACTCCCCAATTCTGTTTTTTACTGTTTTGCTTTTCCAAGTCTACCTTGGGCTTTTAGAAGTCGTTTTTCTTTCGGTGCTAAGATGGAACCCTAGGTCTTACATGTGCAAGGTAAACACTCTAGCACTGAGCTATAAGCTCTCTACCATTAACTGTACTCCCAAGGAAAGCTTTTAGAATTCTTACGGTGTCAAGGCTTTTTTTTTGTAGGGTGAAGAGACTGCTCGTGATTTTATTTTCTACTAAACTGAAAAATTCCACTGTCTCAACCGAATGCTTCATAGAGCGGTGGACTAGACATAAACATGCATACCCTTCTCCCTTCACACTCACAGAACTTTAAGATTTAGGTTAAAAATACTCATGAATGAAAAAAAATCATATACTGACACTGAGCATGGCAGATCAAGTCTGTAATCCTAGCTACAGAGATCACGGTTCCAGGCCAGCCCAAAGCAAAAAAGTTCATAAAACCCCATTTCACCCAGTGTCTGGGCACAGTAGCGCACACCCTATCTCCCTAATGACACAAGGAACACAGAAAAGCAATGCCACAGTCCTGACCAGGTAAGGCATAGTGAGCACCTACCTTAAAAATAACCAGTGCAAGCCAGGCGCCGGCGACTCACACCTGTAATACTAGCTACTCAGGAGGCTGAGATCTGAGGATCATGCTTTTCAAATCCAGCTTGGACAGAAAAGCTTGTAAGACTCTTAACTCCAATAAGCCCAAAAGTGACGCTGTGGCTCAGGTGGTAGAGCACTCACCTTGAGCTGAAGCTGAGGGACAGTGCCCAGGCCCAGAGTTCAAGCCCCACGACCTACAAATAAATAAATAAATAACCAGTGCAAAGAGGCAGCTCAGGCGATGAGTGCCTGCCTAGCAATCATGAGGCTCTAAGTTCAAACCCTGGCAAGAGAAGTGTGTGTATGTGTGTGTGTGTGTGTGTGTGTGAACTTTTAAAGACCCAGTTCTTCTATGAACACAAATTTTTGGTTCCATAGATACCCTGGGTAAAACAGTGTCTCTTCAGTCCATCCATGAGCACCAAGGTCTATGGTCTGTCGTCTAAACACAATGAAATCTTAGCAGGAGCCAGAGGCATATGGCTCCTCTGGGGAGGTTGACAGGAGTAGCATCCTGGTTTAAGGAAAAGTGAGTGAGGCCCTAGCTAAAAGCCCAGCTCCACATGGCGGTGCCCAGCCTCCACGCCCAGCTGCTGAGGAGGCGAAGAGAAGAGGACCACCAGGCTGGCCCAGGCAAACGCACAAGACCTTACCTGAAAAGATGGGGCATGGCTCAAGTGGGAGAGGGCCCTGGCCTGGCCAGCACCAGGCCTCGAGTTCAAACCCCAGTGCTGAAAAACAAAAGAAAAGAAAGAGAAGAAAGAACGAGGAATTAACTCCCATTTTCTTCACAGGGAACAGGAAATATTTCTCTCGTCTCGGTTTCTCCACTTGTCCTATTATACGAAAATAAATCCTTGCTGAAACTTTTAAAAAATGAGAGTCTTAATCCTTATTCCTTGCTGCTTAATTATTAAATGGATCCAATTTTTTTGGGAATGTTTCATGGGCCTTTTATATTTTCAGAGAATGCAATTTTCCCTTCTCATCAGAGATGAATAGCTCATAAATCTCACAGCTAAAATATACTATGTCATTGAGTCTTAGAAAGCCTGAAAGTATAAATCAGAAACAAAAATCCCAACTCAGGCTGGCAACTTCTAATTGCCGAGCAGAACACAGACTGTAACAGATTCCATTTCTCTTTGATATCTTTCTTGTGAATGCATCTCCATATCAGTCCAGGCCGCAGCGTGCCAACAGAGCAGCAAGTGCCCGTGCAAGCTACCATGCTTCTCCCTGAAACATAACTAAGCAGCTCACGCTGTCCATGTGGGGTCTTGATGAATATGCAGACAGTATCTGCCTATGATCTGCTGGGCTGCCCCAGAGTCCTTGTGAGCAGAGACTGCCTGCCACCCGCTGCAGGCCCCAGAACTTGGAATTTGACCCAAGTTCAAGGGACTTGGCAAACCTGATGGAAGACGCCAGGAGGGCTACACGTGAGGTTTAAAGAACAAGACTAGCAGCTGCTCATCTACGAACTGCATATGCATGGTATACTATAATAATATAATAATCATTACTCCTAACCCCCAGAGTGGAGATGGTAGGAGGCTACAGGCTCATCCAGTTAGCCAAAGAAGGCAAACGCGAGGGGAGAAGGAGAAGAATCAGGAACACTGCCCCCTTTCCTTCTTATTTTTTTTCTTTGAGATGAGTCTCACTGTTGCCGGGGTTGAGCGCACAGTGATCTTCCAACCTCCACCTCCTGAGCGGATGGGACTCCAGGAATGATCTTCCAGAGGAAGGGGTTAAAGCACGCAGGAGATACTGGGAGGTGTGTCAGCACCCACAGAATCGTGGAGGGTAACGGTGCAGTCTCCAAAGCAGGAGACAGCGCGAAGCAAGCGCAGGCAGACACCTCACAGTCCACAGAACACAGCCCTCAAAGCCCGGCCTGCAGGGAGAGAGACATCGGGACGCAGCAAGGGCTGACAGGCTCAAGACAGAGACAAACGCTTGCTACGTGAGGCGGCCCACTTCCTCCGCGACGGGCTCCTGCTTTGTACATTTCACCACAGGAAAATACATGCATATACATGTTTAAATACACACGTGCGTATCGATTTAAATACACACGTGCATATCGATGTTTAAATACACGCATGCGTATCGATTTAAATACACACGTGCATATAGATGTTTAAATACACGCGTGCATATCGATTTTTAAAAGTCACGTTCTCCCTCTCAGCTACACAGTTCTCTCTAAACTCCAATCATCTAAAAGATGACCAGAAACAAAATGTGAAGTAGCAAGAACGGCCCACACGCCCCCCGACCCTCACGTGCGGAGGCCGCGGGACTGGCCCTGCGGAACCCGGGCTGGCTCGGTGGCAGACATTGTGCTACTTGTGCGGGAAATGTAACGTCAGAACAGAAAAGCAAGTCCAGAGGCGCGGCTCCCGGGGCAGAGCACCAGCTGCCAATCTCAGTACTGCCAAACACAGGAGGAAAAGGCCGGCCTCCCTCTCGGTGCAAGGGAAGAGAAGGTAAAACAAGGCAGCGGGCAGTGAGAACAAACAGCCCAGGTCCGGGAGCGATGAGACACCCAGCACCTTCATCCACACCGCAGCCAGGCCCGGGAAGCTCAAGGCACTGGACAGCCAGCCTCCTCTGCTTGCAGACGACTCAGGAGGAGGAGCAGGAGGAGGAGGAAGAAGAAGAAAAGGAGGAGGAGGAGGAGGAGGCAGTGGCAGCAGCAGCGGTGGTGGTGGAGGTGGAGGTGGTGGGAGGAGGTGACTCTTTTTAACCATCCAACACTTTGCCCTGTGGCCAGCAGGTGGCAGTAGCTGGCACACTCTCCAGCCCTGCAGGTCCCCTGGCACCAGACCCACGCCCTGGACCGAGGGGAAGAACTCCTGCTGCCTTTTGGGTGTCTTGGTTGCTCTTTCCTGCTCTCCCGTTGCCCAAAAGCAATTCCACCATTCATTGTCAGCAGCGGAGTGTGCGTCCTTGGTCTTTATTTACTAGCTGACCTGGCGATCTGAGGCGGAAGCCAGGTTATGGTGAAGTTGCTTGCACTCATGTGTGTTTATTTGAAAAGCTAAGTCATCTCCGCTGTGCTCTGGGACCTGCACAGTGCAGCGGATCAGGTGGAAGTTCTTCTGAGGAGCTCCCTTCCTCCTCTTGAATGGTAGATGTGTCCACACCTCTTTGGCTTTTGGAATCAGCTCAACAGCAACTTCTGTAGGTGGTAGGGATGGCTCCCAGGAGGGTGTCATATGCCCCACACAGCACAGCACCCACACACACACACACCACCACCACCACCCCGTGAACGTGCCCCGGAGCTGAAGAGCTCTTGGAGCGTTCGTTCACTGGGTCACTTTGCACAGACAGAAGAAGTCGTGCGTGGAGTGTTTTTTGGTTTGAGCGAAGGCCTTGGCCCTCGGGGCAGCCTGCGTGGGGGAAGGCGCTCGGCGTCAGCTGGACTTCTGTGAGGACCCAGACTTTCTCTGCTCCTGCTCCCCACACAGCACGAGATGCCAGGAAAACCCCAAGTGACTCTTGTCCCTCCAGTATTCATGTGCATGGTATGAAGACAGTACACGTGCACGTGCACACACACGCACACCAGTCCTGGGGGGTTGAACTCAGGGCCTGGGCGCTGTCCCTGAGCTTCTTTTGCTCAAGGCTAGCACTCTACCTCTTGAACCACACCTCCACTTCTGGCTTTTGGGGTTAAGTGAAGAGTTTCTCAAACTTGCTGGCCCATGCTGGCTTCAAGTAGTGATCCTCAGATCTCAGCCCCCTGTGTAGCTAGGATTACAGGCGTGAGCCAGCAGCGATGGCTTAAGGAAAGTTACTTTTGATTCCACTGAATTCTAATTTTACTGGCTATTGAAGGCCGCATAGCAAGTTAGCAGAGCCGGCCGGAGAGTGTGCGTGGGGCTGGCGAGCGGGAAGGTCAGCTGCAGAAGGAAGCAGGCCAGAGGTAACACCACTAGAAAATAAAGGATGGGGGCTGGGAAGGTGGCTCAGTGGTAGAGCACTTGCCTTGTATGCCTGAGGCCCTGGGTTCAATTCCTCAGCACCACATAAGCAAAAAGAAAAAAGCCGGAAGTGGCACTGTGGCTCAAGTGGTAGAGCGCTAGCCTTGAGCTGAAGAGCTGAGGGACAGCGCCCAGGCCCAGAGTTCAGGCCCCACATCCAGACCCCCCCCCAAAAAAAAAAGAAAAAAGAAAAGAAAGCAGGTACAGAGAGGGGCAGAGGCTGTGCAGAGGCTGTGGAGATGGCAGGAGGGGGGGGAGGGGAGATGGAGACCTGCCCGGCCACGGCCACGTCTCGTCTCTCCTCTTTCGTGTCTCAGTGGAGACCTGGGTCAAAGCGGCCCCGCCTCTGCGAGCTTTGTGCTCTCTGAGCTCAGTTTCCTTAGGACGGAGCTGGCCCTCCATTTAGCCCACTCACCTGCTATGGTAAGGCTCTTAGATGACCCTTCCCGAAGCCTGGAAAGACACGCTGGCCGGCGCCGGCAGCCAGGAGCCGGGACGCGGTGCTGAGCTGCGGAGCAAGGTGCAGGCTGGGCCGGGCAAGGGGCGGGGAGGCCGCCCGCCGGGAGCCCAGGCGCCACCGGCCTGCGACCACCCATGCTCACACTGCTTACAAATAACGCCACCGCACCTGTCGTGAGAACTCTTCATTTCTGGATGAAGAAACACTTTGGAAGGAGCTGAGCATGGTGGTACAAACCTGCAGCCCCGGCTCCACGGGCAGAGGCAAGATCGGCCTAGGCCACACGGGGAGAACTTCCTTAAGAAGACAAGACAAAACGAAATTGGAATTGCTTAACCCTGGGTACTGCAGATATCACCTCACATTTCTATGCGTATAATCCACATCCAATTCACGGTGACTTACGTACACTGCGGAATGACGGAACTGAAAATGGAAGACTTAGAAATTCAAGTTAGCAAATCTAACTTGTGTGAGTTTTCTTTTTTAAATATACATTCATTTAAATATATTAACCTGTCAAACTATGTCCAGCTAATTACCTTACGTGTTTACTTGGTTTTCTGTTGTCATTTTTAGAGCTAACCCAAACTGTCCTTTTAACCCCACATCCTCGGCATATGGGCCTCTGCACACGGCCTCCACACATGGGCCTCTGCACACAGGCCTCTGCACACAGGCCTCCGCACACGGCCTCCACCTGGCCCCGCCCCCAGTGTCTCATGACTGTCAGTGTCTTTGCTGGATTATTCATGGACAGACTCGCGGTCCCATGAGGAAGGTACATGGACTCTGAGGCCACTTACCAAAGGCCGCATGTGACATGCAGGCCACAGCTACTTTGGGTCATCAGGCACAAAGTCGACAGCTCCTTCCAAATGCTCAACTGTGACTTTTAGGGGAAAACACACCCCGGCTCCCCCAAGTGTGTGAGCGTCGCTGCACAGGTCAGGTGAGCGAATGCAATAAACTCTCTGCAGTGCTTTCCCTCCACAGAGGCCATCTCTGTCTGCACATCCGTAACAAACTGGCGTGTTAACGCTGTTAACCCACCAAAAAAGCAGCCTTACCTCACAAGATTAGCCTTGGTTCTTTGAAAAGATAAACAAGAATCATAAACTTTTAGCCAAACTAACCAAAAGAAAGAAAGAGAAGACCCCAACTAATAATATTAGAGTTGAAAAGAGGGCTGTTAAAACAGATACCAATCGGTATCTGTTTTATCTGTTAGGGATCCTGTACATTTTTTGAAAAAATAATTTTCTAATAAATTACAAAATCTAGAAGAAAATTCTAGGCATATATAACATCAAAAAAAAAAAAGGAACCAAGAAGATGTAAATGGCTTATACCTATAATCCTAGATACTCCGGAGGCTGAGATCTAAGTATCATAGTTTGAAGCCAGACTGGGGAAAAAAGTCCATGAGACTCTTTCTCTAGTTAGGGCATGAGTGCAAGTGCACAAATACACACACACACACACACACACACACACATACACACAATCTTCCAGTAACAAATATCCCAGGACCAAAAGGATTCACTGACAAATTCTACAAGACCTTTAAAGAAGAATTAACACCAAGGCTTCTCAAACTTTCCCACAACATAGAAAAGGGAGGAACACTACCAAATTCATTCTATGAAGCCAGTGTTACTCTGAGTCCAAATACTATAAGGACACAATTTTTAAAAAGAAAATTATACACAGAAAGAGAGGGACAAAGGGTGAACAAATGCAGCAATGGTAGTCACTAGATGCCATGTTGAAAATGAGCCATGCAACTTGTGGGGTGGAGACAGAAGGGGAAAACAGAGAGAGTCAGGGAAGGGATGAACATTACCCAAACAGAAATGTACTTACTACCAAACATGTAACTATAGCCCCTCTGTATACCACCTGTATAATAACAATTTTTAAAAAAGAAAGTTATAGGGGCTGGGAAGGTGGCTCAGTGGTAGAGCACTTGCCTTGCATGCCTGAGGCCCTGGGTTCAATTCCTCAGCACCACATAAGCAAAAAAGAAAAATGCTGGAAGTGGTGCTGTGGCTCAAGTGGTAGAGCGCTAGCCTTGAGCTGAAGAGCTGAGGGACAGCGCCCAGGACCAGAGTTCAGGCCCCACAACCAGACCCCCCCCCAAAAAAAAAAAGAAAGAAAGAAAGTTATAAACCAATTTCTTTGATGAATACAGATGCAGAAATCCTCAATAAAGTACTTGCAGATTGATTCAACTGCACATCAAAAGATCATCCTCCATGATCAAGATGGTTTCTGTCCAAGAATGCAAGAATAGTTCAACATATGCAAATCTATTAATATAACACAGCACATAAACAGAATAAAGAAAAAATCATATAACCATCTTAATAGATGCACCAAAAGCTTTCAACAAAATTCAATATGCCTTAATGATAAAAGCCCTGAAGACACTAGGAATACAAGAGACTTACCTCAACATAATAAAGTTATATATGATGACAGACTCATAGCCAACATTGTACCAACTGGGAAAAACTGAAACCACCTGTAGGAAAATGGACAGAACTGGAAATTATCATGTTGAGTGAAACAAACCAGGCTCAAAAGACAAATAACATGCCAGGCACTAGTGGCTCACACCTATAATCCTAGCGACTCAGAAGGCTGAGATCTAGAATCACAGTTCAACGCCAGCCCAGGCAGCCCTGTGAGACTCTTAACTCCAATTAACCACTCAAACAACCAGCAGTGAAGCTGTGACTCAAAGTAGTAGAGCACTAGCCTTGAGCAAAAGAGTTCAGGGACAGCACACAGGTCCTGACCTCAAGACCCACAACTGGTACACACACACACACACACAAAAGACAAATGACCGTGTCTTCTCCCATGGGTGGAACTTAGAGCTAATGGGGAAAAGGCAAGAAGACACAGGAGGAAGTGCACCCGCTGGGGGACCTGGAGGCAGGGAGTAGGCAAGTGCACCAGGGAAGGGCCACAATTAAACCCAGTGGAAATGCACAGGAAGTTAGCAAGGGGCGGGGAGGGGAGGGAGAAGAAAGAACAACAAAATAATCGTTTCAAACAATCCATTTCAGTGTTAGAACATTTTAAGATTTGTTTTAAAATAATGATCTGTCATTTCATATGGCTTGATCATACCAAGTAAATTCATATTTTAAATTATTCTAATCATATTTAAAAACAAAAAAAATCTTGGAACAGTTACATCACCAAGCATTTTATATACGATATAAAATGTAAGATAAGCAAAGACCAACAATCCCTTTGCCCAGCTGTTGAAATCTTCAGAAGATTTACTATTCATCTATCACCATCATTGTTATGTAGTCCTTGTAGTTCATTGAATTGGAGTCCGGATCAATTGCAGCCGACAGCATTTCCTCCATTTCCTCTTGAGAAAAGGGCTCACCTGAGGGAGACAGAGGGTGGTTTACCATTCATCATCGTCTCAGGCTTTCTTTTCTCCTCCTACCCAATGGCCAAGCCGCCATGGAGCTCAGAGCCCAACCACCACTGCCTGAGCCCCTGGAACTGTGCAGCCAGCACATCTGTGCACATTCTGGCGGGTTGTGGACTGATTTTTCCCTGCACCATCATAAACCAAGAAACCTACTGAATCCAGCACTGTGGTCAAAGCAGCAGGGGAAATAAACACTTCATGAGGAAAGCTGTTTATGTAAATGAAAGGGATTGAATTGTTGAAAGATTAATGCAAAGCCCCAGCCTCACAGGGAGTCTATTACTATGTTCGGCAGAGGTATGGAGAGATGACTGAATGTTTACCATGAAAAATCACTGAAGAGCAGGCCATGGACGCCTCTGTGATCATGACATCTCTGAAGAACTCCTCAGCAGGTCTGGCTACCAGGTGGCACAGCTAAACCCACAGACAGAAGCCACTCCTCAGCCCTGTAAAAGCTCCCCCTTGCCAGGCACCAGTGGCTCACGCCTATCATCCTAGCTACTCAGGAGGCTGAGAACTGAGGATCACGGTGCAGAGCCAGCCCAGCCAGGAAAGTCCGTGAGACTCTTATCTCCAACAAACCACCAGAAAACGGGAAGTGGGGCTGATGCTCAAGTGGTAGAGCGCTAGCCTTGAGCTGAAGAGCTGAGGGACAGCGCCCAGGCCAGAGTTCAAGCCCCATGACATACCTAAAATAAAAAACAAAAATACCTCCTCTTTGGCCAGGCACCCACAGCTAATCAGGAAGTTGAGATCTGAGGATCCCAGTAAAAAGCCAGCCTAGGCAGGAAAGTCTGTGAGGCTCTTTTTTTTTTTTTTTTGGGTCCGGTTGTGGGGCCTGAACTCTGGGCCTGGGCGCTGTCCCTCAGCTCTTCAGCTCAAGGCTAGCGCTCTACCACTTGAGCCACAGCGCCACTTCCGGCTTTTTTCCTTTTGCTTATGTGGTGCTGAGAAATCGAACCCAGGGCCTCAGGCATGCAAGGCACGCGCTCTACCACTGAGCCATCTTCCCAGCCCTCTGTGAGGCTCTTAGGGACAATTAACCAGCATAAAAGCCAGAAGAGGAGCTGCGGCTCAAGTGGTACAGTGCTAGCCTTACACACAAAAGCTTGGGGCTAGTACCCAGGTGCTGAGTTCAAGACACACACACACACACACATGCACACACACGCACACACAAACAACAACCACAAAATTCCTCCTTGTTGCAGTGTGGCCCAGGTTGGACCAACTGAAGTAAAAGTTGGACAGAAAATCTGAGGAGGCCAGGGCCAGAATGCCAGTGTAATGCCAAGGTCGCAGGACCGCCCCCCACAAGAAGACCACTGAGAGTCAGACTCTACAGCTGTTTTATTTAAACGGGCTGCAGCTCAGGCCTGGTCCTACACTCTGACACAGCGGCGCCCAGGAGGAGCACCCTGAGCTCAGGATTTGTAGGTCTTATATAGGCACACAGTCAACCAGTGTTTTGATTATCACCACGCGTTGCTTTGCTAGACAGAAACAAGCAGCACGTGGTAGTTGCTGCCTCAAACTTTAACCTTTCACCAGCATCTAGGCCTGGGCAGAGCACCGCACCCCACTGCTCAGAACAAGGCCTTGCTCCCGGCAGCCCTGCTGCCTCCCACCAATGGGTGGGAATCACGTCCTGGTGAGGGCGCAGGCTCCGGGGCCAGGACTCTCAGAGACGCCGCATCAGGTGCTCAGGCCAGCCAGCCGCTGCTCTGCCGCCTGCCTGTTCAATGAAGATGCAGGGAAGGCAGCCATGGCTTAGGTTTGCAGTGTTCCTGAAGAGAGCCCTGTTCAGAGATGGGGTGGGGGAGGGCAAGGGCACACCTGGCAGGCCAGGACACTAAGTGCAGTGGTGGATTTGTCCACTGATGGATCAATCCAATGGCATGGGCTGCCATTGGGTGGGGCCCAGCCAACCAGTTAGAGGAAGCAGGCCAGGGGGCGTGACCCGGACAGGCATCTTTGTCCCACCTCCCCTCTGCTCCCTGGCCTCCATAAGAGGAGCAGCTGTGGTCCAGCACAGATGCTGTGCGTGAGCCCACGTCCAGGGAATCAGGTGAGAGACACGGGCCGAACGCCACAGTTAACCTTTCCACCTCTGTGCTCATGACCTTAGTATTTTGTCACAGCAACACAAAGAAGACTGACACAAATGCTGGCCACAGCCAGCAGGAAACCTGTCTGGTTTTGAGCAGCACCCAGAAGCGCCTGACACACAGATGGCAACATGTGAGCATTTGTTTAAAAATTGTTCTGAGAGCCTCCCAGCTGCTAAATTACCGTGTGACACTCCCATCCCTGCCCCGCGCAGACTCGGCTGCGCAGGAACGCCGTGCTGTGTGACGAGCGTGTGTATCCGATGACTTCCTGGGCATTGGAAAGCATATTCAGTCTCAAACTTACACGCCTGGTGCTCTGTGGGTATTGTGAACAGATTGTGCTCTGAGGCTATGAGCACTAACTCCTAAGCAACCGAGTCCCTGCACTCATCAAGAGCATTACACACGGACCTCTAATAATAATCATTAAACCTAACATCTGCATAGTACTGTCTAACCTCTGTATCCCTATCAAAGTAGCTCAGATACCTGGAAGATGTTGAAGTGTATTTGCTGACTGAGTCATTGTAACCACATCTATTCTCACCTACAAATACTCATTCTCTGCTCAGTCCAGAGACAGTCGGCCCCGGGCCTGGGAATGCCGGGAGCTGTGGGTAAAGGCGCGTCTGGGACAGGCTGGCGCGGCTCCACCCTGGGAATCGCAGCTGCACCTTCGGCATGCGGTTAGGTGTGGTGTCACCGCCACCCAGGACAATGCTTCTTATTGGCTGTCTGTCTTTGTCCCTCGGTTACTCACCGTGGCATGAGTCCCCCTGTGAGCCCCATTGTTCAATCCCTCCTGATTAGGGCTTCTTCAGAATGCTGAAGTCACCCCTGGTTGAACCTCTCTCAGTAGTCTAACAAACAACCCGCAGAATACTTTCCCACAGCCCCTCCCGACCATGGGACTCACCTCAAAACCCTACTACGCTTCTCCACTGCCACCGGAGGAAGCCCAGACTCCTGCACCCAGGCCTGCACAAGTCACCCCAGTAAGTCCACCTCCTCTGGCTCCCGCCTGCCACGCAGACTGCTGAGCCCGAGTTCCGAGCCGCCTCTCAGGCTTGTTTGTGCTGCTTTCCCGGCTGCATGGCTTCGGCCTCTCATTCACTTTTCAGCCAAGCACACACGCATTCATGCATGTATCCTTCACTGATCATCTGCTGCATTTACTGGTTGAAACCAACAGCATGTAAGGTTCTATACCACATTAGATTATTGAGCCCTGCCTTCAACAGCCCCCCCTACCCCCCACAAACATTCTGCCTTCTCAGGGAAAACTAGTTCCTCTGAGAGCCTCCAGGGCCAGGCTTTCCAGGCAGTCCAGCCTGCGTTGATCTTCTGACTAGTTTGTTTGTTAGTTTGGCTTCCCCAATAACACTGACAAAGGGAGATTTCACTACCACTGTGCTCATAAACACTTAGCATACGTAGGCACAGGATATTAGTTCAACACAACTATTTGGGCTGTGTTGCCTAATACAATCTACCATCTACTTCCTTTAATCCTTGGGACGAAGAGGCTCGAGTTTTGCAAGTCATGCACTCCCATCCAAGTTCCTCCCTACGCTCATCTTCACATTGTCCTAGGTATTCCTGCACGGCCGCTGGGGTCCCCGTCATCCTGGCTCCTTCCTCCTCCGACGGGCACATCAAGTCCCAGTGGTCAAACCAGGTGGCCATGTGCTGCAGGCCTGGCCTCCCCACAGAACTGCTGGCACTTGTGAGCTGCTGTCACATGATCAGGCCTTCTCACTCAGGGCTCTCTGTGAGCCAGGCACCAGACACGGGAGATTCAGCCTCTCTCTCTCTCTCTCTCTCTCTCTCTCTCTCTTTCTCTCTCTCTCTCTCTCACTCACTCACTCTCGCTCTCGTCAGTCTTGGGGCTTGAACTCTGGGCCTGGGCATTGTCCCTCAGCTCTGCAGCTTAAGGCTAGGGTTCTACCACTGGAACCAGAGCACCACTTCCCGTTTTCTGCTGGTTCACTGGAGATAAGAGTCTCACGGACTTGCCTGTCTGGGCTGGCTTTGATCATGACCCTCAGATCTCACCCTCCGGAGTAGGATTACAGGTGTGAGCCACCATTTCCTGGCAACAGCCTCTTCTCTTTGCGTGAGAATGGAGGAGGTGACCAAGATAAGAATGGTTTCCAGACAGTGCCAAGGGCCTCGGAGAGTCAGGAGGGGCACAGTGACCTCGGTAGGGAGAAATCCTAAAGGAAATGTGAGCTCCCCTGTGTGTGTGTGTGTGTGTGTGTGTGTGTGTGTGTGTGTGTGTGTGAGACCTACGTTCAAAGCTAATATATGTGGTTTCACTAGCAGAAAAATCAAATTGTGTAAATTCACATTCAGTTGGGGTTATATTATCTGTAACTTTATCAACTAAAAAGCTCTTAAAAGGGAATTGTAGGCAAGCACTGGTGGCTCACACCTGTAATCTTAGTTACTCAGGACGCTGAGATCTGAGGCTCATCATTTGAAGCCAGCCAGGACCCATGCAGTAAAAGCCCTGGACTAGAGGCCAGCTAAGCCAGAGCATAGCCCTGGTGAGCTCAAGTCCTGATAACAGCAAAGGAAGGAAGCGGGGAGGGAGGAAAAAAGGGGTGTTACATACTCCAATTCAAATTTCCAATCTAATAAAGGCATTGATTTATTCTGACTGATGGTCATGTTTTCTAGGTAGAAACACTGATGACAGGGCTGGCTGTAATTTACATCATTGTACATTGTACATCATTATACACTGAATCTGCATTTAACCTACTCCTGTCATTTTGTTTTCTCTACCCCTGTCCTTTTAACCCCCACCAAATAACCACCCCACAACCAAATAGGAACATTGAATACATTATGATTAATCATGTGCTTGATAATTTATTGTTGATAAAAATTATGAATCCCTAACAGAAGCCTTCCTTACAGCTGAAAGGAAGAAAGCACTCTTACCTTCTTCAGTCATATGCTTGATCAGCTCTTCCCTAGTAAGAAATCCGCGTTTAGCTGTATCTAAAGCCTAAGGAAAAGCAGACGTTGTACATTTTACTTGGCGAGTAAGTTCCACATGATGGATTTACTCACACACACAAATAATCTGGAGCTCACGCACCTCAAAAGCTCGAAGGAGGACGTCCTCGGGGACAGGTCTGTATCTGTAATTTCGCAACACAAGGCATCAGTGCCGCCGCGGGGAGCCCGTCTGGACGAACAAGTGACCACAGGGGACAAAACGAAAGCCGCCAGCACGCCGAGCCATGACGCTTCTGGAACTTTCTCCCATGCAATCCCTGGCAGGTCTGCTGTTACATACTAGCTTTATTTTCTTTCTATTATTTTTTTTTTGGGGGGGGGTCTGGTCGTGGGGCCTGAACTCTGGGCCTGGGCGCTGTCCCTCAGCTCTTCAGCTCAAGGCTAGTGCTCTACCACTTGAGCCACAGCGCCACTTCCAGCTTTTTTTTTTTCTGCTTTTGTGGTGCTGAGGAATCAAACCCAGGGCCTCATGCATGCAAGGCAAGCGCTCTACCACTGAGCCACCTTCCCAGTCTTTTTCTTCATTTTTAATGCTTTGGTTTAGGGTTGCGCAAGGTCTGACTGTTGGCTCAGGCAGGCCCGGAGCTCAGTTCTCCAGTTCGCACCTCTGCTGTAGCCCAGGGGCCCGGCCATGCGTCCACACCCAGTTTATTGGCTGGGAGTTCACTAACTCTTTTCCCAGGCTGGCCTGGACTGCAATCCTCTAGATCTCCACCTCCAGGGTAGTTGGCTTATGGGCATAAGCCACCACACCTATTCAATTAGTATTTTTAATTATCATTACAGAAACCAATTTACATATTTAAAAAACCTATCCTATCAAATTTGGTAAGCTACTCTACATTTGCTTTAAAGATCAAAGTCAGCTGTTTATTTTGGAATTCTTTGAATTATCCTTAATCAGCTGTACTCTTTCATCCTTCCCCCCAATCTCGCCCTACCTCACCCCTCCCCTCAATTTACCTCAGTCCATTTTCATACACACGCATTGAACCTGACGGCTGCTTTCACCTACCCTTTCTTCCCGGTGCGCCCCTGCCCTGGACTTCCAGAACTCCAGCTCTTGACCCTCCTGCCCCGCCTCCCGGGCGCTGGTGTTACAGGTCTGTGACACTCCGCCCAGCCAGGATTAACTGTTTCATATACACACAGTCATTCACAACAGAGACAGTTACAATGTTGTTGTCTTCCTTACTTTGTGGCTTCTTTGTCCTTTAGTGGTGCTTTGCTTAGCGCACTAGCAATGTGGCTGATACTTCTAGGCACACACTACTGGTGATTCAGAGGAAGCTTCATTAACATTCAGTGGTCACGTAAAACACAAAAAGAAAAGTCAAGTGTTCTGGAATTAACGTCATTCTCAGGCAGGGACTTGGCTCGTGTGGGCTCGAACCTGCCCGGCAGGCTGGGTCCAGGCGTCAGCCCACAACATCACACGCTAAACAAACACATAAAGTTAACGCAACGCTAGTCACGCTCTACTGACCTTCTCTCCAGAAGTACTTTGGTCATCACAGGAAGAAACTTCTCGAAGCGAATGTATCCGGTGGGCTCTTCCTCCTCCACCTGCACAGCAAAGGGAAAATGTCCCTCAGGGCGCAGAGGCACCGAGCTCTGCGGCCGCTGCCGGGCTGCAGGGCTGTGACCAGAGCCCCGCCTGCGCAGCCTTCCGCTGGGAGACCACCGTCACCAAGCACCGGCCGCGCTGCCTTGCTTTCTTGCTTTCTTGACCCAGGGTCTGGCCTTGCAGCGCAGGCTGGCCTTGAGCGCTAGATCCTCCTGCCTCCGTCTACCCGGGTGCGCTCCTGGGCGCATCATGACAGTACGCACGTGCGGCAGTGTGCAGCGGTGTGCGGCAGTGTGCAGCGGTGTGCGGCAGTGTGCAGCGGTGTGCGGCAGTCTGCAGCCGTGTGCAGCAGTGTGCAGCAGTGTCGGTGGTGTGCAGCCGTGTGCAGCGGTGTGTGGCGGTGTGCGGCAGTGTATGGCCGTGTGCGGCAGTGTGCGGCCGTGTGCGGCAGTGTCGGTGGTATGCGGCGGTGTGCGGCAGTGTGCGGCCATGTGGGGCAATGTGCAGCAGTGTGCGGCGGTATGCAGCGGTGTGCGACGGTGTACAGCAGTGTGCGGCGGTGTGAGGCGGTGTACGGCCGTGTGCAGCAGTGTGGGGCGGTATGTGGCGGTGTGCAGCAGTGTAGGGCGGTATGCGGCAGTGTGTGGCAGTGTGCAGCAGTGTGCGGCAGTGTACAGCAGTGTGCAGCAGTGTGAAGCAGTGTGCAGTAGTGTGCAGCGGTGTGCGGCAGTGTGCAGCAGTGTGCAGCAGTGTGAAGCAGTGTGCGGCAGTGTGCAGCAGTGTGCGGCGGTGTGTGGCAGTGTGCAGCAGTGTGGGGCGGTATGCGGCGGTGTGTGGCAGTGTGCAGCAGTGTGTGGCGGTGTGCGGCGGTGTGCGGCAGTGTGCAGCAGTGTGCGGCAGTGTGCAGCAGTGTGCGGCGGTGTGCGGCGGTGTGCAGCAGTGTGTGGCGGTATGCGGCGGTGTGCGGCAGTGTGCAGCGGTGTGCAGCAGTGTGCAGCAGTGTGCGGCAGTGTGTGGCAGTGTGCAGCAGTGTGCGGCCGTGTGCAGCAGTGTGTGGCGTGTGGCTCCACAGGTGTGCACAGGGGGTAACCTCCGGACCGGGAGGTCACGAGGCAGCGGCCTGAGCCCACTGCTCCGGGTGAGTAGCAGGCGTGCGCAAGCAGCAGGGAAGAGACGTCCCGTCGTCCCCAGTCCCCACCGGGCCCGGGGCCCAGGGTCAGGGGAGGCAGCCAGAGGAGCAGGAGGCGGCTGGGCAGCCCGGACCTCGTGTGCGGGGCCTCCTCACCCATGGCCACGGCTCTGGTTGACTTTGGTGGGTCCCCTGAGAACCGCCGAAGTCCCTGTGGGTCAATGGACATGTGGATTGTGGGGGGGGGGGGGCTGCAGTGGGGGCTGCGGGCAGAGATAGCGCTGCACAGGATGGTTAGGGGGCAGGGCAGACGTGTCCCCAGACCGTGACTGGCACCCGTGGCCGTGTCACCTCTCCCCACGGCAGAACACAGCCTCGTAAGCACACTGGACCTCAAACCCCTGTAAGACAGCGGTGGCACGCTGGGGCGGGGCTGTGTTCCAGCCCAGTGAGGAGAAGCAACGAAGCCAGCACCGGTACGCTGTGAGCACCCAACACAGCCCGGGGCCGCCGCCTTCACGACAGGCTGTTCGTGGGTTGCTAGGAACTTTCCAGTCCCTGCTGAAGATCCTCTTCAAGCTCATAGATCCCAATGCAAGAGATGGGCCTCCAAAGACTCATTGTGTGGACTGAAAATAAGAAATCTAGGCAGCCGCTGACTGGGAGAAACACACTCGTCCAAGCGACAGCTCACTGCAATGTTTCTACCAGGCCGGCGCCTGGCCCTGCCCTCAGCAGAAATGCAGCCACCTAAAGGCAGAATGTCCCGGAAATTTTTGAGCCTATGACAATTGTCTCCAATGAACTCCAGGCGCCACGTCCAGTTGTCTCTGGTAATGTGTGAGCAGTTCCCAGCTCCAAGAGTCTCTTAAAGGCTAGAGCAACCCATGCAGAAAAAGACAGGGGGGAAAGACAGGGGGGGCAACAATGCCTGGTAAGAAATGCGCTCGCCTCCTTGCCCGTGGGATCACAACCCCTCTGCACGGCATAGCCCAGTGCAGGAGGTCCTCAACTCAAACCCCGGTTTCGCCAACAAAAAGAAAAGACAATGCTCCGTTACCTGTGGAGCAATAATCTTAACGTGCCCATCCTGATGCCCCTGGAGATCTGCTCCAGAACCCTCCAGAGGGTTCCTTCCCTGTCTGCCACGCTTACAAGGCCCAGCCCTCCTCACGCTCCCCAGTCTTCCAGTCCTCCAGTCCCCCACCGTTCCCGGCCTGTCCAAGCTCAGCCCCGCAGCAAGACCATCACGAAGACTGCCGGGGACACAGACGGTGCTCACCACACACACACACACACACACACACACACACACACACACACACACACACACACTGCCTGCGCCTTCCACCAGCCCAGGGAGAGGTGAAAACTGCATGTTCTCCCCACTTAACAAATCCTTCTAAACAAAACTAACACACCGCAAAAAGACTGCCAGTTAACCCCAATGTTCCTTTTGGGTTTAAAAAAATTAAAAGAAAAATGAGTACAAATAGCGGTCTTACAGTGAAAAGGAAACTACGTCTACTTCCGAATTGGCAAGAATGTGACCCAACACTGCCCTCTGCCGGTCACACCCCGCCTGATCTTCACACGCAGGTTGTACACACATGGTATCTCAACGTAATCGCATTTATTAGGACCAGACACGATTCTGTAAGATTTTATATTTAAATAACATTAATTTTAAGATCATTTGGGTTTACAAAAGTAAAGAACTCACATACCCTACCCATTTTCTCACTTTGTTTTAACTTTTTTGTTTGTTTGTTTATGTTTTTATGCCAGTCCTGGGGCTTGAACTCCAAGCACTGTCCCGGAGCTTTTGTGCTCAAGGCTAGCACTCTACCACTTGAGCCACAGCTCCATTTCTGGCTTCTTTTTTTGGTGGTTAACTGGAGATAAGAGTCTCACAGACTTCCCTGCCTGGGCTGGCTTTGAGCTGGATGCACGTCGGCCTGCCTTCCCTTCATGTGATGTGCTTCAGGCTTGTCTGTGTTGTCTGGAGGCTGAGGAACATTCCAGATGTGTGCCACACTCTCCTCATCTAGTCATCCACTGACAGACAGTGATGATGTTGCCATGTTTCGGTTACTGTGAATAGCACTGCGGTGAGCATGGCGGTACAGATGGGTTCAATTCCACTTCCTTTGGGGCTCTGTATGCTCAGAGGTGGGGCTGGGATCCAGCGACAGTTCTGGCCTTAGTGCTCTGAGGATCCACCACTTTTTCTGTAACAGCTCTACTGACTTACACTCCCACCACTGGTGTAGAGTTCCTTTCTTTCCATATCCTCCACATTTCTTGGCATCTTTTTTTTTTTTTTTTTATTGTAAAGACACTATACAGAGGGTTACAGTTACATGAGTGAGGTAATGAGTACACTTCCTCTTGAACATTGTTACCCCCTCCATTGTTTTCCCCCTACCATCCCCTCCCTCCCTCCCTTCCCCGAGGTTCTTTTTTTTTTTTTTTTGATTGTGATTAAGTGATTACATAATTTCAAAGTCACAAGTTCATTCTAACTTCCCTGGAGCAAATTGTCTACCACAGTCTGTAATATATAACAGTGTTCACATGTTATATACCATATTTGTGATCAGCAGCATGGGGATATTTAGTAGTGGTTCAACCAGATGAGCGGGAGTTCTTTGTTTCTTAAGTCCTGTTAGTTTTGTCGTATCACCTAACCTTTTGGATTTAGCATCCACTTATCAGGGAGACCATGTACCGTTTGTCTCTTCGTTCTTGGCTTACCTCGCTCAACATGATTCCTTCTAGCTCCATCCATTTCCCTGCAAATGCCATTATTTTGTCATTTCTAATGGCTGCATAATATTCCATTGTGTATAGATACCACAATTTTTGGATCCATTCATCTGTGGTGGGGCATCTGGGTTGTTTCCATATCCTAGCTATTGCGAACAGTGCTGCAATAAACATGGAGGTGCACGTGTCCTTGTATATTGGTTCCTGTTGTTCAGGGTAGATGCCTAGAAGTGGTATGACTGGGTCGTAAGGGAGGTCAATCTTTAGCTTTCTAAGGACCCTCCAGACTGCTTTCCAAAGTGGTTGTATAAGTGTACATTCCCACCAGCAGTGTAATAGGGTTCCTCTTTCTCCACATCCCCTCCAGCATTTGTCGTTGGCTGATTTGTGGATGTGGGACATTCTGACTGGGGTAAGGTGGTATCTCAGGGTTGTCTTTATTTGCATTTCCTTCACCACCAGGGATGATGAACATTTCCTCATGTGTTTCTTTGCCATTTTTATTTCTTCATTTGAGAAGTCCCTCTTTAGTTCCCTTGCCCATTTAGTAATTGGTTTGTTAGGTTTGGGAGGGATTAGTTTCTTGAGTTCCCTGTATATACAGGATGTTAACCCCTTGTCTGATATATTGCTGGTAAATATTTTTTCCCAATTAGTTGGTTGTCTTTCTAGCTTAGTTGCGATAGATTTAGCTGTGCAGAAGCTTTTTATTTTAAGGTAGTCCCATTTGTCGAGTCTCTCTCCAACTTGTTGTGACCCTGGGACTCTGTTCAGGAAGTTCCTTCCTGTGCCTATTAGTTCAAGTGTCTCTCCTACTCTGTCCTGCAGTAGTTTCAGAGATTCAGGTTTAATGTTAAGGTCTTTAATCCATTTTGAGTTGATGTTGGTGCATGGTGATAGGCTGGGGTCCACTTTTAGTTTTCTGCATGTGGCTGCCCAGTTTTTCTTGGCATCTTTTGACTTGGGCCGGGGGCAGTGCTGGTGTTTGAACTCAGTGAAACAGGTACAATAAAAGACAGTCAAAATCCATCTCTCCCCAGTGACAAAACAATGTGTCCATAAACTCAACTATTTCATGCTTCATGAAAACCAACACAATGTTAGTAGCGTGGAGGTTTACAAAGAATCTCTATTTCAACTAGCTTCAGGTCCCCAAATACGATATTCCTGTGATTTAGAAAAACAATTTGTAGGAGCATTCCTTAATGATAGCACCTCAGCCCAGTACGTATGAGGTCCTCAGTCAAACCTCATTAGCAAAAGAAAAAAGTTTTTGAAAATACTATTTGTAGTAGTGTATAAAAACATGAGCGATTTCAAGTTAGACCCTAAATAATATAACCAGACCCCAATTCTCCTACCTACTTCTCCCAGATAGCTTGGGATTACAGGCAGGCGCTACCATGCCCAGAGCTCCTGAAGGCTTTTTTTATGGTTTTCCTCATTTAGCTAACTGAGTAGAGACTAAAAGTAATCCCAGATGTTTAACTGTACATGTACTTACATTTTGATTGCTGCAATTATTAAAATATCCAAAATTATCTTGAATCAGATTAGGATAGGACTTTTCAATTTTCTTCAAAGATAACCTGGTCTAGTATGTGGTTAATACCCAATAATCACTAGCTCGGAGTAATTTTTGTTTGTTTTGTTAGTTGTGGGGCTTGAACTTGGCACCTGGGCACTATTCCTAAGCTCTTTTGCTCAAGGCTAGCGCTTTACCCTTTGAGCTACAGCACCATTTCCAGTGTTCTGGCGGTTCACCTGGTGAGTCTCATGAACTTTCCTGCCGGGGCTAGCTTTAAACCATGCTCCTTAGAGCTCAGCCTCCTGAGTAGCTAGGATTACTGGTAGAAGCCACTGGCGCCCAGCTCAGAGTAGTTTTCAGTTACTCTTCTGCCTGTAATTTGGAACTTTTGAACGCCTCAATCAGCGGTATTGTAAAGCTCCTCTCTGTTAACAGCGCGGGACCTTGCCAGGCTGTGTCCACACGTGCTGCGAGCACTGTGCTCACTGCACCCAGCATGAGGGACAGAAGGGAAAGTGCAGGAAGGGAACAGCAGGAGGTGACCAGCCGGCTCCTGAGCCAGGGCCTGCCAGGTTACAAACGTAGGCGTTCTGCCCTCGTGGAGGGCAGTGCACGTGGCGCAGGAGGAGACTGCGCCTAGACAGCACGACGCTGGCTTGAAATGGTGTGAGTGCCACTGAAACAGCACGCAGGCCGGAGCCTCTGCTCAGCGCCAAAACTTACTAACAATTTCAAGGTCAAAAAGAATAAAAAATTAATGTCAAGGTCACGGGTCTTCACAAAGCAGATGAAAATGGAGACATCCGATGTCAACAGACCCCTGGACGCTTTCTTGCTGCGTTCCAGCATGTTCTGGCCCAAATCTAACATTTGTGCTCATTTTGGGTACTTGGGGGAGCCATGACCAAACAGAAAACTAAGAGCAAGAACCAAGGCTTTGCCCAGGAAGGTATATGACAAATCCCAGATGTGCAGGGACAACAGGGCAGGGCGGCGGGCCTGGCCGGGGATGTGAAAGAACTCTAGGTTTTCTTTCTCTGATGGGGTCAGAAGGGGGGACTGCTGTGACTGCAGGGCGAAGAGCACTCCCGTGAGAACGGAGGACAGGGCAAGGCCAGGGTGAAGACGCGGGATGGGGGCAGCAGGTGTAACTTATAAGCTGACGACAGAAGAGGTGGCAGAAACTGCTAACAAGTCATCAGGTTAGAGCCGGGCGCTGGTGGCTCACGCCTGTCATCCTAGCTACTCAGGAGGCTGAGATCTGAGGATCGCGGTTCAAAGCCAGCCGGGCAGGAAAGACTGTGAGACTTCTATCTTCAATAAACCACTAGAAAACCGGACGTGGTGCTGTGGCTCAAGTGGTAAAGCGCTCACCTTGAGCTGAAGAGCTGAAGGACAGTGCTCAGGTCCAGAGTTCAAGCCCCACAACCAACAAAAAACAAACAAAAAAAAAAGTCATAAGGTTAGGTTTTTAAGTCTGCATCTCTAATTATTAATACCATAATCTTGTATTTTCCATATACCTGAACTTATTTTTCTTTCAACATTTTTATTCCACATATTTTAGTTTTCTAATTTTGAAATCAATTTTTTTTAAAAATTGGTTACAGATCAATTTAACACACCTGGCATTCTTTTCAATACAATGTTAGTCAATATGGGTAGTTTTTTGATTTCCTTTTAAAGCATGACACATCTTGCCTGCTGCCAGAGGCTCACACCAGCCTTGAGCAGAAAAAGCCAAATGAGAGTGCGAGGCCCTGAGTTCAAGCCCAGTGCGCACACACACACACACACACACACAAAAAAACACATGCATACACACACACACATACACACACACACCACACACACACACAAAACACACATACACACACACACATACATACCACACACACACACACACAAAACACACATACACACACACATACACACACACACACACACACACACACCAAAAGTCACATCTTGTGTTGGAGGGAAAACTGGGTGCTGGTGGCTCACGCCTTTAATCCTAGCTACTCAGGCCACTGAGATCTGAGGATCGTGGTTTGAAGCCAGCCTGGGCAGCAAAGTTCATGAGACTCTTCTCTCCAATGAACCACCAGAAAGCAGCAGTGGCACTGGGCTCGAGCCTCGTTGCCTGGTGGCTGGTACTAACCTGGCAGGAGCCTCATAGCGGTCCTCAGCATGCAGATTCGCCCACCTTCTAGTGACGGTGACGGTGACCGCGTGCCTGCTTCCCCCAGCTGCCAAACACAGGGCGTGCACTGCGTTGATGGACAGCAGTTATCACCCTCCTTTTCCCTGAAGAGCTTTTCCATTCTTGTCCCAGCTGGCAGAAGCGGCAGCATGAAGAGAGCACCCTGATTTGTCATTATCAGTCACCAGCACTTCAAGCTGCAGCGAGAATCCCACAAGGGCTGTCTGTCTGTCTGAGCATACCCACTGCAGTGAACCCAGTAGCCTGCGACTCCCCTGGCCCGGACTCTCCTTCAAGTCCCTGGCCTCTGCCACACAGGCCAGAAGCAGACTTAAAAAGGTTAAACACGCGCTCCTCCATTTGTTCTCCCGGCATCTTTGTGAGACACAGCTACCCTATCTGAGGTCATCTGTTTTTTTCTTTCTGACATCTTTGGATTGATTGGATGTCCCGTAATTCTTTTATCTTCTATTATCAACTTGGAAACTGCACTTTTCATTTCCATTCTGCTGTAGTTAATCTTAATAAAGCACTTACATACTGTAATTATGCACTGTTTTAGCTCTAACATCTAATAGTGCTCTCTTTTTTGTTTTTGTTTTTTGTGCTGGCCCTGAGGCTTGCATGCAGGGTCTAGGCACTGCCCCTGAGCTTTTTTGTTCAAAGCTAGCTCTCTACCACTTCAGCCACAGCTCCACATCTGACTTTATTTTTTCTTTTTGTCAGTCGTGGGACTTGAACTCTGGGCCTGAGCACTGTCCCTCAGCTCTTCATCTCAAGGCAAGCACTCTACCACTTGAGCTACAGCGCCACTTCTGGTTTTCTGGTGGTTTATTGGAGATAAGAGTTTCACAGCCTTTCTTGCCCGGGGTGGCTTTGAACCGCGATCCTTAGATCTCAGCCTCCTGAGTAGCTAGGATTACAGGCGTGACCAACCGGCGCCTGGCTCACGTCTGACTTTTTGATAGTTACCTGGAGACAAGACTCTCACAGGCTTTCCTGCCCAGGCTGGCTTCAAACCATGATCCTCAGAATTCAGCCTCCTGAGAAGTTAGGATTACAAGTGTGACCTTAGTAATGCCTCTTTGAAAGGATTTATTTAGGGGCTGACAGTACAGCTTGCTGATAAGAGTGTGTGCTTAGAAAGGCACCGAGTTCCATCCCCAGCACTGCATAACAGACAAATGAAATAACAAAACTAAAATTAAATGAATAAAGGGATTAACAATATCTCATTTTGATTTCAGTTTTTACTGATTTGTTTTCCTTATCTTTTTGGAGGCAGGTTCTCAGTACAGAGCCCAGGTCGGCTTTGAACTCATGGTCCTCTTGCCCCAGCCTATGAGCACTAGAGTTTCTATCTATTCCTTTTCTCTGGAGTACTGCCCTATTTCTAATTAACAGAGTATCAGTGGAACTACTGAGTCAAGAGGAAAATTACCCAGGGACATTCTTTAGCCCAAAGCCAGTCGGGGAGTGCAGCAGAGGACACAGCGGGAACAAAGCTGGGGAGTTGGGAACCGGCGGAGGAATGGTGACAACTAAGAGCAGGACACTGAAGCGGGAGCCAGCGGGGTAAGGAATGCTCTAGAAGCATCAGCTACTTCTGCAACAGGAGGGAATGGAGTAGAAGCACTGGGGCACAGTCTGTTTAAAATGTAAAGCCAGGGCTGGGAGCCAGTGGCTCACGCCTGTAATCCTAGCTACTTAGGAGGCTGAGATCTGAGGATCATGGTTCAAAGCCATTCCGGGCACGAAACTCTTATCTCCAGTAAACCACTAGAAAACCAGAAGTGGTGCTGTAGCTCAAGTGGTAGAGCACTTGCCTTGAGCTGAAAGGCGCAGGGACAGCGCCCAGGCCCAGAGTTCAAGCCCCACGACCGACAAAAAAAAAAAAGTAAAGCCAGGAATTGTCTCATAATACCCCCCAGCAACGACGAATGACAGACCCTGTGCTGGAGGGGTGTGGAAATTAATAGTTCCATGGCAGCAAAAAACAGGCATCCTAGGAGCTGGGAAGGTGGCTCAGTGGTAGAGCGCTTGCCTTGTATGCATGAGGTCCTGGGTTCGATTCCTCAGCACCACATAAGCAAAAAGAAAAAAGCCGGAAGTGGCGCTGTGGCTCACATGTAGAGCATTAGCCTTGAGCTGAAGAGCTGAGGGACAGCGCCCAGGCCCAGAGTTCAGGCCCCACAACCGGACCAAAAAAAAAAACAGGCATCCTAGCCAGCAGCAGGGAGCTTCTGCCCCTCACAGAAGACAGGTCTCTTGTGGAGCATCTAAAGTAGACAAGAGGACATTCTGATTCTGATGAACCAGTGGTGACGCTGAGAACAGGCCGGTTCCGTGCAAGTGTCAACCTGAAGCAAATGGATTATACAAAGAGAAGGACACTCCCAATAAACTAGCAATCCTATTTCATAGGGTATAAAACAAAATAAGGAATGCTAGTTACAAAAGAACACTCAAGAGCAAAAACGAGCTACTGAGAAGAGCACGAGAGGGGCCCGGGAAGTGGCTCAGGGTAGAGGGCCTGCCGAGCATGCACGAAGCCCCGGTTCCATTCCCCAGCAGCACATACACAGAAAAAAGCCAGAAGTGGAGCTGTGGATCACGTGGTAGGGGGCTAGCCTTGAGCAAAGGAAGCTCAGGACAGCGCCCAGGCCCTGAGTTCAAGCCCAGGACTGGAAAAACAGAAAAATTCAAAAACTTCAAAAGGACATCCTGGAGGGTCTAAATGCACGGCCAACGCTGAGATGTAAGGCCGGGGAGCGGGCGCCGAGGCCTGGATGAGCCGGGGACCGGGGTAACCCGGCCAGGTCAGGCAGCGAGCGACGGCCACACCATGAGAGGAACGACACATGGGAGGCCAGCGATGTGGCCAGGCCTCGGGCTGGCCAGCAGGAAGGCCACGCCATGCCGCACTGCGCGGGTTCCACGGCTTCCTCCGCAGGCCTAGGCCGCAGAGCCACACCCACGCCGGCTGGCCAACGCGGGGTCCAGGGACAATCTCCCAACTGGCTCCCAATCCCGGTGACATGCGAAGGGTTTCATCCAGTGGCCAGGGAGACGCAGAGGGAGGCCGGGAATAGGGGCCATGTTTGACAGAGCAC
This sequence comes from Dipodomys spectabilis, assembly GCF_019054845.1. Lineage (NCBI taxonomy): Eukaryota > Metazoa > Chordata > Mammalia > Rodentia > Heteromyidae > Dipodomys > Dipodomys spectabilis. The sequence goes on along the minus strand of NW_024870965.1, from coordinate 6,230,227 downwards.
AGGCCTGCAAGCTCCCGGGGCCAGGGCCGGGGATAAGCGCCCAGAGCCACGTGCATGACCCTGTCCACGCAGGCCCTGCTCCCACACACCCTCCAGGTCTCCTCTGTAATTAGCTCATTGAGGCTTGAACTTCAAAGCACCCACGAAAACCCAGCCTCTCCTCCCGCCTCCACACTGCAGAGCAGAGGCACCCTGCCTGGGGAGCAGTTACCTGCTCACCCTGCTACCGCTGCCCTGCGTGAGGTCGGTAGGCCAGGGACACCTGGAGATGCAATACTCAGAGAATATGAAATGGATGGGTCAGTGAGTGAATTTTCTTTTTTGGATGGTCGTGGGGCTTGAACTCTGGGCCTGGGCACTGTCCCTCAGCTCTTCAGCTCAAGGTGAGCACTCTACTGCTTGAGCCACTTCCAGTTTTCTAGTGGTTTATTGGAGATAAGAGTCTCATAGACTTTCCTGCCTGGGCTGGCTTTGAACCATGATCCTCAGATCTCAGCCTCCTGAGTAGCTAGGATTACAGGCGTGAGCCACCAGCACCCAGCTGAGTGATTTTTTCAGATTTCAAACTGAGCTCCAGAAAGTGACAGGCTGAAAGTTACAATACCCGGGAGAAGACGGTACCTAAGCCACAATTCAAGCACACGACACACAATGGGTCATGGGCTTCAACAAGCCTAAAGCAAGCATACACACAGCTGGTGCTCACACCTGTCATCCTAGCTACTCAAGAGGCTGAGATCTGAGGATTGCAGTTTAAAGCCAGCCCAGACAGGAAAGTCTGTGAAATTCTTGTTTCCAATGAATCACCAGAAAACTGGAAGTGGTGCTGTGGCTCGAAGTGGTAGAATGCTACTTGAGCTGAAGAGCTGAGGGACAGCGCCCAGGCCCAGAGTTCAAGACCCATGACCAACAACAACAACAAAAGCAAACAAAACACACACACACACACATACACACACACACGCACACACATACACTCATACACAAATATATACATACACACACACAAACGTGTTAAACACTATTACCAGTGAGCAATAGGACATCTGTCCCCAGGCAGAGCATCCATCTCCTGACCAGGACTCACATTCTCTGTTAAATAAAAATGACAGGAGACCGGGCGCTGGTGGCTCACGCCTGTAAATCCTAGCTACTCAGGAGGCTGAGATCTCAGGATCATGGTTCAGAGCCAGCCCGGACAGGAAAGTCTGTGAGACTCTTATCTCCAATAACCCACTAGAAAACCACATACTCTGCTTCATGAGTAAAGGGACGCCCATTTCTAGAACCACAAAATAAAGCCAGTCACCATCTCAAAATCCACTGTATTTGTAAATCAAATTATCATTATAAATAATAATTTAGAACTTTTACACTGATCTTATTTTACTGCTGCCTACTGGTTATTCTGATAGTTGTATTTCTCCAAGTAAGTAACCAAAAGTCTTTCCGCTTCTATCTCATGAAACACCATCATTTACACACTTCTGTCCTCTATTCCCGCGCCTCCTGGCCTGCCTTCAGCTGGGTTGTGAAGACAGAGTTGCTTGTGAGATGCATAGGCATCCCCTCACTGCGCGCTGGGCCGCAAGCTGCCCTGGGCCAGGCCTGGCCTCTGTGGCTCAGGCACGGTGGTGTCCGGAAAGGGTTTTAGTCACAAAGTGGAGCCGAGACTCAACAAGCACGCGTCTCCCCACCTACCTCGGCAATGAGGTCTTGCAGCTCCCCTTCAGAGGGGCAGCACCCCAAGGATCTGATAATCGTCCCGATCTCTCTGGGGGAAGAAAAGGCATTAATACTTTAGAACAGGAACGTTAAACTATCAGGTGAAATATTGGTCTAAATGATTTCATGTCATAAATAACACAGCAAACAATTCATGGAGTTGGGCTTTCTGGTTATAAGACACTTTCTGGGGAAAGGACAGGTAGAACCAGAGCGACAGAAGCAATGCTTTCAGAGACTGCTCGCGCCAGCCCCGCCAGCCCTCACCAACGCCCCCCCCCCCCCCCCCCGAGCAGCGGAGGTGGGGGTGGGGAGTCTCCCAGCTTCTGGTTCCAGGCTGCAAAAATGTGGGTGCTATTGTCTCCGGAGACCCCGGTGTTAAGTTGTCAGCCCTGCCACTGCCCACACCGGGCAGTGCCCTCATCCAGAACACAGCGCCTCCCAGCAGCACGTGCAAGCGGCTAAAGACCCCAGGGAACAGCAAATCCTGCGCAACACACAGCCGCTCCTCAGAAAGAACATCCCCCCCTTCCCCACCCCGCCCTGCCCCTGGTCTGGGCACTCACAGGACGACATTGCTAAGCATTTCCAACAGAAAGCATTACAGCTACAGTCAGAGTGCTTGAGTGTTAATTAAACTCTCAGGCTGGCATGCAGCTCAGCCGCAAAGCACTCGCCCAGCCCCGCGAGTGCAGCGTCCCGCCTTCCATCCCTGGTATCAAAAAAGAAAAGACCCTAACTATGCGCTTCTCTAAAGTATTGAATTTCCTTCCTGCTTAGGATAATTTTAGTAGAATTTAATTTACTCCCTATTTTAATGATAATACATTTTACAGAAGACTCTGTGTGTGTGTGTGTGTGTGTGTGTGTGTGTGTGTACACTAGTACTAAGATTTGAACTCAGGGCCTCAAATTCTCACTTAGCTTCCTCCCTCACAGCTGGATCTTCTGCTTCACCTGGGGCCACTCAGGGACCTGTGTTCAGTGGTTAATTAATCTATGCAGGTCCCCAACACTTGACAGTCGGCCTTCCAACGGTCCAAGCCAGGAGCCTGGCCTCTGGCCCTGGGCCTCTGTCCTGCCTGGTGACCTGTAGCCCTGAGCAGCTCCCCTTCTCAGCTTCTGGGTGTCTGTGCAGCCCTGCTGGAGGAAGACAAGCAGAAAGATCCTGGCCACGACAGCGCCGCGCTCCCCAACCCCCAGCGGGGCCTGGAGGGTGCTCAGCAATCCTCCTCCCGTTCCCAGCCAGCTTGCCCAGAACCCACATCTCATCGCTCTGCTCCCTTCTGCCCCGCGGTGCCTGGCGCCCGCTCACTGTCCACACAACAGGGCACTACAATACGCTGACACCTCCATGGCATCTTGGTATGGTTTGGATGTTCAATGTGTCCCAAAGACCCATGTGCTACAGGCATGGGGTCCAGCCTGGTGCTCTCAGCTGGTGGAACCCACGGAGGTGGGGCCTAGTGGTAGGAAGTTAGGTCTTGGGGTGAGCTATGGGATACTGAGACTCCAGCCCTTCCTCTCTCCTTGTTTCCTGGCCACCGTATGTGAGCACGCCTCCGCCATCACTCCTGCACTATTGCTGTGCTGCCACCGGCCCAGCAGCCGCCGACTGATACCTTCAAACCCACAAGCCAGAGGAAGTATCCCCTCCATTCTCCCCAAGACCATGGCACAACACAACAGTGGAAATGCCACTCAGACACAGGTAGCCTGGATGTCCTGCCGTCAGACCCTGCAAGAACCGCCGCCTAGCCAGGTGATGGTGCCCTGCAAGCCTAGCTGCTCAGGAGGCTGAAATCTGAGGATCGCAGTTGGAAGCCAGACTATACAAGAAAGTCTATGAGACTCCTATTTCCAATTAACTACCCCCAAAAAGCCAGAAGTGGAATTATGGCTCAGTGGTAGAGCACTAGCCTTGAGCAAAAGGCAGCTCAGGGACAGCTCCCAGGCCCTGAGTTCAAGCCCCAAGACCCACACATACACACATACATACACACACACACACACATACACACACACACACACACACACACATGGTGACCAGCAGGAAGACAGCTGGGGAGGGGGAGGGCTGGCTCTGCGGCTGACCGGGGCTCTGGGCTCAGAGCAGCAGCTGGCACGTCCTGCTCTCTGCACCTACCACCAAGGAGCGCCCCGGGAGGACTGCGGGGGGACTGCGGGTCAGCCCCAGGAGGACTGCGGGGGGACTGCGGGCCAGCCCCGGGAGGACAATGGGGGGGGGACTGTGGGTCAGCCCCGGGAGGACTGCGGGGGGACTGCGGGTCAGCCCCGGGAGAACTGAGGGGGGGGACTGCGGGTCAGCCCCAGGAGGACAACGGGGGGGGGACTGCAGGTCAGCCCCGGGAGGACAACGGGGGGGGGACTGTGGGTCAGCCCCGGGAGGACTGCGGGGGGGGGACTGTGGGTCAGCCCCAGGAGGACTGCGGGGGGGACTGCGGGTCAGCCCCAGGAGGACAACGGGGGGGGACTGTGGGTCAGCCCCGGGAGGACAACGGGGGGGACTGTGGGTCAGCCCCGGGAGGACAATGGGGGGGACTGTGGGTCAGCCCCGGGAGGACTGCGGGGGGACTGCGGGTCAGCCCCGGGAGGACTGCGGGGGGGGGGACTGCGGGTCAGCCCCGGGAGGACAACGGGGGGGGACTGTGGGTCAGCCCCGGGAGGACAATGGGGGGGGACTGTGGGTCAGCCCCGGGAGGACTGCGGGGGGACTGCGGGTCAGCCCCGGGAGAACTGCAGGGGGGGACTGCGGGTCAGCCCCGGGAGGACAACGGGGGGGGGGACTGTGGGTCAGCCCCGGGAGGACAACGGGGGGGGACTGTGGGTCAGCCCCGGGAGGACTGCGGGGGGACTGCGGGTCAGCCCCGGGAGAACTGCGGGGGGGGACTGCAGGTCAGCCCCGGGAGGACTGCGGGGGGGGGGGGGCTGCGGGTCAGCCCCGGGAGGACAACGGGGGGGGGACTGCGGGTCAGCCCCGGGAGAACTGCGGGGGGGGACTGCAGGTCAGCCCCGGGAGGACTGCGGGGGGGGGGGACTGCGGGTCAGCCCCGGGAGGACAACGGGGGGGGGGACTGTGGGTCAGCCCCGGGAGGACAACGGGGGGGGGACTGCAGGTCAGCCCCGGGAGGACAACGGGGGGGGGACTGTGGGTCAGCCCCGGGAGGACAATGGGGGGGGACTGTGGGTCAGCCCCGGGAGGACTGCGGGGGGACTGCGGGTCAGCCCCGGGAGAACTGCGGGAGGGGACTGCGGGTCAGCCCCGGGAGGACAACGGGGGGGGACTGTGGGTCAGCCCCGGGAGGACAATGGGGGGGGGACTGTGGGTCAGCCCCGGGAGGACTGCGGGGGGACTGCGGGTCAGCCCTGGGAGAACTGCGGGGGGGGACTGCAGGTCAGCCCCAGGAGGACAACGGGGGGGGGGGACTGTGGGTCAGCCCCGGGAGGACTGCAGGGGGACTGCGGGTCAGCCCCAGGAGGACTGCAGGGGGACTGTGGGTCAGCCCCGGGAGGACTGCAGGGGGACTGCGGGTCACCCCCAGGAGGACTGCGGGGGGGGGGACTGCAGGTCAGCCCCAGGAGGACTGCAGGGGGGACTGCGGGCCAGGCCGCGCGGGGAGGAGCGGCCAGGTGTCCACACCCCGCAGGCCTTCCTCCCTCGGCTCCCTGCTTCACGCGGTAACCAAGCCAGATGGACTTGCAGCCTCACAAGGGCACAGGTGCGCAGCACCGTCTTACCAAGCCCCAGCCCTGGGTTCGAGCCCTAGAACAGGCGGGGCAGGGCCCTGCAAGGTCCTGAAGCCGGGAGAGTGGAGGGGAATCACCGCAGAAGGAGCCTTGTCCTGAAACACATGGCGCCTGGGAGCGCTGCCCTGCGCTTCTCCGCTGCCCTGTGCTTCTCCGCTGACCCACGCGGAGAGCCAGGTGGGGCCAGAGAACTCCAGATGGCCACGGGGTGAGCTGGGTGCCCACCCGGGGCAGCCTGTGACTGCGGACAGCTCAGCCTGACCAGCGGCCTGGCTCCTGGCGGTGGGAGGAGGAAAGAAGAAAAAGGAAGCGCGGGAGGGGAAGGTCAGGCCGTGCATTCTGAGGAGGAGGGTCACGAAGGGAATGTGGACCATGCTGGAGGAGATGGAGGACTAGACATGCCCAAGACGCCGAGCAGAGGCAGGAAGCTGAGCATCCTGCCTGCCACACTCTAGACCCCAGCCCACACGGCACCACAAACAGCAGCAGAAAGGAAGTTGCCAGTCCTGAGGCTTGGACTCAGGACTGGGCTCTGTCCCTGATCTCCTTTTGCTCAAGGCTAGCACTCTACCATTTGAGCCATGGCACCACTTCCGGTATTTTCCGTGATTTAGCTGGAGATTCAATTTGTACAGCCTTTCCTGCCTGGGCTGGCTGTGAACTGCGATCCTCAGATTCCACCCCCTGAGTGGCTAGGATTACAGGTGTCAGCACCTCTCCTGGGTTTTGAAGTTCACGAGCGCACACGGCAGCAGGCAGGCCATCGCCCCTGTCTTCTGAGGGGGAGTCTGGACGCCCAGACGCACTGTGGATACCTGCGGCAAGTCACCACCTTGGTCACTGCCACACCCACACACCAGTGACAGCACCATAACCGTACATAACCTCACGTTTGCAAGGGGGAGGCCAAAGCAAGCAAGAGGCAAATTTTATTTATCACCTTTGGGGTTTTTCGTGGTTACATGTACTGTACATTTTACATAGAACAGCACGAATGAGGTACAGACCAGGCCAGGCTAGGGCTCTATACTGCTACAAAGCAAGAGCCTTTGTGCCCACTACAATTTACTTGAGCTGAAACAGGGGCTTTTGATGTTTTTGTGCCAATCCTGGGGCTTTAACTCAGGACTTAGGTTCTTAGGCTACCACTTGAACCACAGCTCCATTTCCAGCTTTCTGGTGGTTGCTTGGAGATAAGAGTCTCGTGGACTTTGTTCTCTTTCTTTGTTGTCTTTGAACGGAGATCCTCAGAACTACGCAACTTGTGGGCCTGGACAGGAAGAGGTGAGGATGACATTGTCCAAAAACATTGTACTCATCACCTGACTTAAGGAATGGTAACCCTTTGTACCACTCCTTAATAATAGCAATTAAAAAAGAATGTGCTTTTTGCACTTGTAGTAAACATGAGCATGAAATTATTTCTGAGCAAATGGTCACAATGAATGGTGTCATCATTTATAACACACATTGGACCACTTAGACCTGACTGGTTGAAGATGGGTTCTTGGCAAGCTGGCACTCCATGAACGTAGTTTCATACTTCTGACACCAGGTGGCGCCAGTGCCCGTGAGCTAGATGGTGAGTCTTCAGCTTTAAGGGCAGTCTAAGGTCAAAAACATCCCAAGTGAAGAGCAGATTCAGGACCTTCCTGCAGTTCTAAGGACAGAGTGAAACATTCCACCTTTGACGCTGTGCGGCGGGGAAGAGAATATTAAAGTAATTTAAATTTAAAGCAGTTCCTCAGAACAAAGATTTTGAAAATGATTTGCTTTCAACAGATTTTAACGAATACTATACACAACTATATGGCATGTACTATTTACAGTAAGAACAAAATTAGGACCTGCCCTTATTTCCTATGAGGACATTTTTTCACAGATCTTTTATTTATTGAAGGGAAAAAACAAAATCGAGCTAAAATTAGGGCAAAATCAGTATTTGACTGATCTACTCTGCTCATTTTGAGCCAGGCTCACTCCAGTGACTCAAATCTAGAATCTTAGATACTCAGGAGGCTGAGATCTGAGGACTGGGTTTGAAGCCAGCCAGAGAGGAAAAAAAGTCTATGAGAATTAACCACCAAAAAGCAGAGGTGGATTTGTGGCTCAAGTAGTAGAGCTTGAAAAAAACGCAACAGGGACAGCACCAGGCTTAGTATAAGCCAGGACTGGCACAAAAATAAACAATTAAAGAAACAAAAACACTCTCAAGGTCCTGCTAATCAAGCGAAGATCTTTCCTTTTCCTTTTTTCCCTTTTTGTCTTGTGCCAGTACTGAGCTTTGAAGTCAGAGCTTCACATACTTCCTTAGCCTTTTTGCTCAAGGCTGGTGCTCTGCCACTTGAGCCACAGCTCCACGTCGGGGTTTTTGCTGGCTAATTCTCCCAAACTTTTCAGCCTGAGCTGGCTTCCAATCTTGATTCTCAGATCTCCATTCTTCCCTTCCGTTTCCCAGGCCTCGTATCTGCTCTCTGGAACCTTCTAATCTGACTCCTAATCGTGGTGTGGGTGTGTGTAAGGATTGGGCCCAAGGCCTTGCACACACAAAGCTCAGGCTTTCCTACTGTCCTCTAGCACTTCGCTCCTGATAACAGAATTTCAAGGCTCGAAAGACAGCTCTGGAGATGCTGTCCTGATCCAGAGCCTTGGACTGCTGCAGCCACTAACCACCCACGCCAACCACCCGCTCCGTCACCAGTATTTTCTCCACGCACATGGCCTGCGTTACACCAGGCCTGGTGCTCTCTGGCACGGTGTTTGTATATGCCTATCTCCTTCGCCCCTCTGTAACATAAGGCTCATAGGAGGCCACACTGTGTCCCCCGTGCACTGCACCTCACACTCCCCCTGCCTCCCCCCCCCCCCCCCCCGCATGCTGCACTTCGCAGTGGCTCACAGGCCACGGGCGCTCAGCGGTACTGTGGACAAGCAGATGGACACACAGCGGCCACCACAGGCTGGAGGAGGGAAGGGAGAGGTGGGGAGGGGGGGTAAGAGTGTAGAGGGGTGCAGATGGGTAGCTGTCATTGATGATAAGTAATCGGATGTTTCAAAATAGCTTTGAGAAGGGAGGTGCTGGGCCGCTGGTTCCTGTTATTGTGTTTGGGGCGAGGTCTCACCGTCTAGCCCAGGCCGGCCTGGAACTCATGACCTTGCGCCTCAGCCTGACTGCATCCTGGTATGCCGAGGCCAGCCCGACACCACTGCGTCTGAGGGCCACCAACAAAACAACTGGGCTGATGCTGAGCGCCAAGGCCAGGCAAGACGAACAGAAGAAGCAGCAGCTGGCACGGTGTGGAGTCGAGCAGGCGAAGCAGTACTCTGCGCTGGGTGCTGGGTGCTGGGTGCTGGGCGCCGGGTCATTACAAATCCAGCTCTCGACGCCACCCACGGCGTTCCTCGGCTTGGCCTTGGAGCCGTCGCCAGCTCTGTGCTGTGTGAACAGGGGGCGCTGGGAAGGTCCCCAATTTCTGCAACTCTAAAATTATTTCAAAACAAAACGTGTGGTTCTGGTTTGTTTTTTTCTGCCAGAGCTCACATCCAGGGCACTAAAGGTAAGTGTTCTATCACCGGGCTATATCCTCAGCCCTTGAAATGGTTTTAAAAGAACGGAAGAGATTATGTTTTTAAATGGTGGGAGGCTAAATTTCTTTTATCTCTGTGATCAAGAAGGAAACCAGGCCGGGTGGTACACACTTGTAATCCCAGTCCAGGGAGGCTAAGGCAGGAGGATCCCAGTGTTCCTGGAGACATCTGGAGTGGGGAAGGGAGTAATGGGGGGAGGGGAGATTTGGGGATAATCAGCTATTTTAAAAGAGCACTTTTTCTATGTAGGGACACTGACTCCGATCAAAGACTTCCTCATGTAGTTTCTCCTGATTCTTTTTTTTTTTTTTTTCTGCTGAACGTGGGGCCTGAACTCTGGGCCTGGGCACTGTCCCTCAGCTCTTCCACCCAGGTGAGCACTCTACCACTTGAGCCACAGCACCACTTCTGGCTTTTTCTGCTTATATGGTGTTAAGGAATGGAGCCCAAGACCTCTCTTGATTCTTTATTTGTGGCTAAATGTATGGATCCTCCTGGATTGCGCTGCTCATCTTCCCCATTCGGCTTTCTGCAGGACTGCCCTCGGTTTAACTCCTGAGTCTCCCCTTCCACGCCCCCCTCGGGATGGAGCCCAGAGCCAGTGCTGCTCTTGTCCAAACCACTCTCCAGGACAAGCGCTTTCCCCGCACACTGCAGACGCTGCAGATGCCGCCTGCCTCCTGGGCATGCTCCTGTGACCTGCACACTATTTGCACATTTTTAGTTCTAGGCCAGGATCTTCTCTGCCACACCTCTCTTACTAGGCTTGTTGGTAGAAGGGCACACCCAGGGCCTTCCCCTGCCAGCCAAGCTCCCCACTGCTGACCTGCATTCCCAGCCCTTCTAACTCTTTTCTCCTCTTGGTTTGGGGTGCTTGGGTGGCGTGGGGAGAGTCTCAAGTGTGGGGAGCCCGGGCGGGTCTGAAGCTCAGCATCCTCCAGCCGCCACCTCCTAATGCCGGGGCCTCCCAGCTGCCACCACGCACAGCTGCACCAGGTCTTCAGAGCAAATGACGCTGACTCTCCTTCCTGCTTTTCTTCATCAGTTCTCTTGGCTATTCCTATTTACTTGTTTCTTCATGTGAACATTAAAATTCACGTGTCAAGTTCCAGAAAAGATATGTTGGTATTTTGTGTTAAACTTTAAAGTTAACACGAATTATTTGACAGACTGTTTAACATCTTGATTATTTCGAGTCTTCTTATCCAAAAAGCATAATTCCTTTCCATTTATTCTACTTTCATATCTTTCAGGTTTTCCTAAGGACGTATTTGTACATTTGTTACATTTTTATCTACGAATTCAGCTGCTGTGACAGATGAGTTATCTATTAGTTTTATCTCCTGTTGTCTTTTTTTTTTCCTTGCAGTAGTTTTTGCATGGATTCTCTTGATCTTGCTAACTACTTGATCATATTCCTGAGCTCTTCAACTCCTGGCTAGCACTCTACCACTTTGAGCCACAGAGCCACTTCTAGTTTTCTGGTGGTTAATTGGAGATTAGAGTCCCACAGACTTTCCTGCCTGCACTGGCTTTGAACTGTGATCCTCAGATCTCAGCTTCTTGAACAGCTGGGAGTAGCTATGAGCCACCAGTGCCCAACTTACTTTTTTTGTGTGTGCCAGTCCTGGAGGCTTGAACTCAGGATCTGGGTGGTATCCCTGAGCTTTTGTACTCATGGCTTGCACTCTACCCCATGAGCCACAGCTATACTTAGGGTTCTTGGTGTTAATTGGGGGTAAGAGTCTCACAGACTTTCCTGCCCATACCTGCTTCAAACTGGGTCCTTCAGACCTCAGCCTCCTGAGTAGCTAGGATTACAGATGTGAACTGCCTGTGCCAGCTTACAAAAGATTTGAATTCTGATGAAATATAACAGCCCCCCCTTAGGTTGCTGGTGCATACCTAAAGAACCACTTACCAATCCAAAATCACTAAGATTTATACCAGTTATAATGTACCAAGTTTTCTAGTTAGAGGACTATAGCTTGGGCTCTTCCAGGTGGGTTGAGTTTTGTGTCTCTTTTGAGTTAATTTTCAGACACAGTATGTGTGTGACAGGTCCAGCATCTTGTATTTGCACATGGATCTCCAGTGGTCCTTGCTCCATTTATTGAAAAAGACAATTCTTCGTTGAATTTCCCTGCTTTTTTTTGTGCCGGTCTTGGGACTTGAACTGTGGGCCTGTGTGCTTGTCCCTGAGCCTTTCTGTACTCAAGGCTAGTCCTCCACCACTTGAGCCACAGAGCCCCTTGCAGCTTTTTCTGAGTAGTTTATTAGAGATAAAAGACTTTCACGGACTTTCCTGCTCGGGCTGTCTTTAAAGCAGTGATGCTCAGATCTCAGCCTTCTGAGTTGCTAGGATTATAGGCATGAGCCACCAGTGCCCAGTAAGAATGAAGAGAGTTTTCGTTTGTTTATTTGTTTTCTATTGGTGGTGGTGGTCATGGGGCTTGAACTCAGGGCCCAGGCACTTTCCCTGAGCTTTTGTGCTCAAGGCTAGCACTCTGCTGCTTTGAGCCACAGCTCCAATTCCTTTCCTGCCATCTTTGCTGAAGATCAACTGAGTGAACATGCGTCTATTTCTAGACCCTCATTTCTGCTGCACTGATCTGTGTGTCTAGCTCTAAGCCACAATGCCAGCACCAGTCTTTTGATTGATGTAGCACTGAAGTAAAATTTGAAATCAGGAGTCTGAGTGCAACTTCGTTCTTCCTTTCCAAGAGTGTGTGTCTCTGCTGAATCCCTCAACTCAATACCCGGACGACTTGCCGGGAAGGGGTAGGGAAGGGGTGAGGACGCAGGTTAGTGGCAGAATGCTCACCCACCTTTCCCAAGGCCCTGGCCTCAGTTCCTAGCACTGGTTAATTAATGTAATTTCATAGGAAAGAAACAGAAGACTATGGGTTGGGAGCTGGTAGAGCTCCCAGGCCTTTAAATTAACCAAAAGCTTACTTAAATTACAGTACTTTTACAGCCTGGCTTCTGGCCTGGTTTCACTACTGCACCGCACAGTGGCGACTCTACACTTGTTTCCAATTTCTTCAAAGATGTAAAGAATGAGCTCCCAGCAGCTCCTGGGACCTGCTCCCTGGCACAACACCCACCAGTGAACAGCACCCTCCAGTCCCATCTGCGCCGCCTCCCCAGGCACACAGCAGCCGCAGGCCTCCTCGCTGTGCTCAGGTGACGTGGGTCATCGCTAGAGTGCCGCCAGAGTTTCCTGTTCTGTGCACGAGGCCGTATCACTCAGTATTACTACTCCCTATCTCCCTTCTCCAAATGAACTGGGGTACATTCTGTGTCCTGGAGCATGGACTCAGGGCCTGGGTGCTGTCTCTGAGCTTTTGTGCTCGAGGCTAGGGCTCTACCACTTCAGTCACAGCTCTACTTCCAGTTTTTGGTTGTTAATTGGAAATAAGAGTCTCATGAACTTGCCTGCCTGGGCTGGCTTTGAAAGGTGACCCTCAAATCTCAGCCTCCTGAGTAGTGAGGACCAGAGGCGTGAGCCACCAGTTCCTGGCTCGAGGACACTCTTTTTTTTTATGGCACCACAGATGTACATGTGGCCTGTGGAGGGTGATACAGGGCCGCCTTCACCTGGCACTGCCTGGCACAGCAAGACAGCAGTGCCCTGCCACACCCATTAGCTCATCAGCCCTCCCTGAACGGCCGCAAGGGACTCTCTGCAGCCTTGAACACAGCTTACCCTTCCACAGGCCCCTGGGAGCAAGGCCAGTCACTCACACACACACACACACACACACACACACATGTATACACACATGCACACACGAAATATTTCTACAAGAATTCGCAGAACTAGCCGGGTGCCTGTGGCTCACGCCTGTAATCCTAGCTACTCAGGATGCTGAGATCTGAGGATCGTGGTTCAAAGCCAGCCTGGGCAAGAAACTCCATGTAACTCTTTTTTTTTTTGGGTCCGGTCATGGGTCTGAACTCTGGGCCTGGGCGCTGTCCCTCAGCTCTTCCTAGCACTCTACCACTTGAGCCATAGTGCCACTTCCGGCTTTTTTTTTCTGGTTATGTGGTGCTGAGGAATCGAATCCAGGGCCTCATGCATGCAAGGCAAGCGCTCTACCACTGAGCCACCTTCCCAGCCCCTCCATGTAACTCTTATCTCCAATAAACCACCAGAAAACCAGAAGTGGCGCTGTAGCTCAAGTGGTAGAGTGCTGACCTTGAGCTGAAGAGCTGAGGGACAGCACTCAGGCCCAGAGTTCAAGCCCCACGACTGCCAAAAAAAAAAGAATTCGCAGAACTCATAACAAACCTTGTCTTTGCCTTTAAAACAAGACATGGGTAATTAGAAGTGAAGAGATTCCTTTATCATGAAGTATTCTTCATACCTTTAGAATTTTCTACTAAGTTCCACTTTCAGTTTATTGATTGATTTCTAAATTAAGGACAGAATAATGTATCTAAATGAAAATGTGTTCCCTGTTTTCTGTGAAATGTCCCTAATTAGTAGTGTTTAAACCCTGTCCAGTGTTTTTCAAGGAGCTAGATTTCATCTAATGAAGAAAATAAAATCATTTGAGGGCTGAGATGTAGCTCAGTGGCAAAGCGCTTACCTAGCAAGTGCAACGTCCTGGGTTTGATCCCCAGTACCAAAAAAGAAAAGACAAAAAAAATACAGTTTAAAACAAAAAAAAAACCCAAACAAATAAAATCCTTTGGAACTTAGGAGCTAACACAAACTCACAGAAGTGAGCTTAATATTTGAATGAGGGCTTTGTCTTGTCCACTACAACTCTGTCTATCCAGTTTAAATAGGGAAAACAGACTGAATTACTGACTTGAAGACAATACTGAGTAATAATGATAATAGCTAACACTCTTCTGAAGTCCCAAGCTCATTCGCTCCATTCTCACACTGTTCTAAGAGCTTAAAAAATGTTCACTGACAGAAGCAGGTCTCAAACTTTCTGGTCTCACAACTCCTTTATGCTCTTAGTCACTTATGGGAGTTATTTGAATCTATGGTCATCATATTAGAAATTAAAGCTTTATTTTTAAAATATGTATTCTTTAGTGCACTAACAGATGACCCTATTGTATGTTTACATAAATAACAATTTTATGAAAAAACAAAGACACTCTCCAGCACAAAGATAAATTTAACAGGAAGAGTAGTGCTTCTACATGTCTCCAAGTCTCTTTGATGTCCAGCTCAGAAGAACACGGCTGGATTCAACCTGTCGTAACATCACATGTCATGTAGTTCTTAAAGACATACTCAGGAGAAAATTGACACAGAAGTAGCTGATACTGTCTCAGCTGTATTAATAAGACGAGCATGTGTTCAGTCACCTGTAAAGGCCCTGGGGACGTACAAGGGTCCCCAGGCCACACTTTGAGATGACTTACACTGATGATTCTGAGGAAATGAAATACTGAGGCACCAAGAGAAGAAATCAGCTCCTCCCAGTCACAAAGCTGGGCCTGGAACCGCAGAAGTCTGCCTGGAGCCCTCCGGGCGGCCCCTCCTCGGTATAGGGACAGCTGAGTCCATTCCAAGTCTAGCTAGTGGTAAGCCACTCACCCGGGTGGGCTGCCACCATTCCACAGAGATAAGGGAACCTCGAGCCGCCGCCACAGACCCACCTCCATGCAGCCTAGGTCTGCTGGCCCCTCCTGAGGGAAGACAGCAGACGCAACGCGCATGGACACCGCGAGCCCCGCACGGCGTCCCGCGGTCAGCCCTCACCAGCCCGCTCCTCGTCCCTCCGGTCACCGTCCCTCTGCTCACCGTCCCTCTGCTCACCGTCCCTCTGCTCACCGTCCCTCCGGTCACCGTCCCTCTGGTCATGGTCCCTCTGCTCATGGTCCCTCTGCTCACCGTCCCTCTGCTCACCGTCCCTCTGCTCACCGTCCCTCTGCTCACCGTCCCTCTGCTCACCGTCCCTCTGCTCACCGTCCCTCTGGTCATGGTCCCTCTGGGGTTGTCCCTCTGGCTGTCGTCCCTCTGCTCACCGTCCCTCTGCTCCTCGTCCCTCCGGTCACCGTCCCTCTGCTCACCGTCCCTCTGCTCACCGTCCCTCTGCTCACCGTCCCTCTGCTCACCGTCCCTCCGGTCACCGTCCCTCTGCTCACCGTCCCTCTGCTCACCGTCCCTCTGGTCATGGTCCCTCTGTTCACGGTCCCTCTGCTCACCGTCCCTCTGGTCACCGTCCCTCTGCTCACCGTCCCTCTGGTCACGGTCCCTCTGCTCACCGTCCCTCTGCTCACCGTCCCTCTGCTCACCGTCCCTCTGGTCACGGTCCCTCTGCTCACCGTCCCTCTGGTCACGGTCCCTCTGCTCACCGTCCCTCTGCTCACCGTCCCTCTGGTCACGGTCCCTCTGCTCACCGTCCCTCTGCTCACCGTCCCTCTGCTCACCGTCCCTCTGCTCACCGTCCCTCTGGTCATGGTCCCTCTGCTCACCGTCCCTCTGCTCACCGTCCCTCTGCTCACCGTCCCTCTGCTCACCGTCCCTCTGCTCCTCGTCCCTCCGGTCACCGTCCCTCCGGTCACCGTCCCTCTGCTCACCGTCCCTCTGCTCACCGTCCCTCTGCTCACCGTCCCTCTGCTCACCGTCCCTCCGGTCACCGTCCCTCTGCTCACCGTCCCTCTGCTCACCGTCCCTCTGGTCATGGTCCCTCTGTTCACGGTCCCTCTGCTCACCGTCCCTCTGGTCACCGTCCCTCTGCTCACCGTCCCTCTGGTCACGGTCCCTCTGCTCACCGTCCCTCTGCTCACCGTCCCTCTGCTCACCGTCCCTCTGGTCACGGTCCCTCTGCTCACCGTCCCTCTGGTCACGGTCCCTCTGCTCACCGTCCCTCTGCTCACCGTCCCTCTGGTCACGGTCCCTCTGCTCACCGTCCCTCTGCTCACCGTCCCTCTGCTCACCGTCCCTCTGCTCACCGTCCCTCTGGTCATGGTCCCTCTGCTCACCGTCCCTCTGCTCACCGTCCCTCTGCTCACCGTCCCTCTGCTCACCGTCCCTCTGCTCCTCGTCCCTCCGGTCACCGTCCCTCCGGTCACCGTCCCTCTGCTCACCGTCCCTCTGTTCACCGTCCCTCTGCTCACCGTCCCTCTGCTCACCGTCCCTCTGCTCACCGTCCCTCTGCTCCTCGTCCCTCCGGTCACCGTCCCTCTGCTCCTCGTCCCTCCGGTCACCGTCCCTCTGCTCACCGTCCCTCTGCTCACCGTCCCTCTGCTCACCGTCCCTCTGCTCACCGTCCCTCTGGTCACCGTCCCTCTGCTCCTCGTCCCTCCGGTCACCGTCCCTCTGCTCACCGTCCCTCTGGTCACCGTCCCTCTGCTCACCGTCCCTCTGCTCACCGTCCCTCTGCTCACCGTCCCTCTGCTCACCGTCCCTCCGGTCACCGTCCCTCTGCTCACCGTCCCTCTGCTCACCGTCCCTCTGGTCATGGTCCCTCTGCTCACCGTCCCTCTGCTCACCGTCCCTCTGCTCACCGTCCCTCTGCTCACCGTCCCTCTGGTCACGGTCCCTCTGCTCACCGTCCCTCTGGTCACGGTCCCTCTGCTCACCGTCCCTCTGCTCACCGTCCCTCTGCTCACCGTCCCTCTGCTCACCGTCCCTCTGCTCACCGTCCCTCTGGTCATGGTCCCTCTGGGGTTGTCCCTCTGGCTGTCGTCCCTCTGCTCACCATCCCTCTGGTCATGGTCCCTCTGTTCACGGTCCCTCTGCTCACCGTCCCTCTGGTCACCGTCCCTCTGCTCACCGTCCCTCTGGTCACCGTCCCTCTGGTCACCGTCCCTCTGCTCACCGTCCCTCTGGTCACCGTCCCTCTGGTCACCGTCCCTCTGGTCACGGTCCCTCTGCTCACCGTCCCTCTGCTCACCGTCCCTCTGCTCACCGTCCCTCTGCTCACCGTCCCTCTGCTCACCGTCCCTCTGGTCATGGTCCCTCTGGGGTTGTCCCTCTGGCTGTCGTCCCTCTGCTCACCATCCCTCTGGTCATGGTCCCTCTGGTCACCGTCCCTCTGCTCACCGTCCCTCTGGTCACCGTCCCTCTGCTCACCGTCCCTCTGGTCACGGTCCCTCTGCTCACCGTCCCTCTGCTCACCGTCCCTCTGCTCACCGTCCCTCTGCTCACCGTCCCTCTGGTCATGGTCCCTCTGGGGTTGTCCCTCTGGCTGTCGTCCCTCTGCTCACCATCCCTCTGGTCATGGTCCCTCTGTTCACGGTCCCTCTGCTCACCGTCCCTCTGCTCACCGTCCCTCTGGTCACGGTCCCTCTGCTCACCGTCCCTCTGCTCACCGTCCCTCTGCTCACCGTCCCTCTGCTCACCGTCCCTCTGCTCACCGTCCCTCTGGTCATGGTCCCTCTGCTCACCGTCCCTCTGGTCATGGTCCCTCTGGGGTTGTCCCTCTGGCTGTCGTCCCTCTGCTCACCATCCCTCTGGTCATGGTCCCTCTATTCACGGTCCCTCTGCTCACCGTCCCTCTGGTCACCGTCCCTCTGCTCACCGTCCCTCTGGTCACGGTCCCTCTGCTCACCGTCCCTCTGCTCACCGTCCCTCTGCTCACCGTCCCTCTGGTCACGGTCCCTCTGCTCACCGTCCCTCTGGTCACGGTCCCTCTGCTCACCGTCCCTCTGCTCACCGTCCCTCTGGTCACGGTCCCTCTGCTCACCGTCCCTCTGCTCACCGTCCCTCTGGTCATGGTCCCTCTGCTCACCATCCCTCTGGTCATGGTCCCTCTGCTCACCGTCCCTCTGGTCATGGTCCCTCTGTTCACGGTCCCTCTGCTCACCGTCCCTCTGCTCACCGTCCCACTGGTCACGGTCCCTCTGCTCACCGTCCCTCTGCTCACCGTCCCTCTGCTCACCGTCCCTCTGTTCACGGTCCCTCTGCTCACCGTCCCTCTGGTCACGGTCCCTCTGCTCACCGTCCCTCTGCTCACCGTCCCTCTGCTCACCATCCCTCTGTTCACGGTCCCTCTGCTCACCGTCCCTCTGCTCACCGTCCCTCTGTTCACGGTCCCTCTGCTCACCGTCCCTCTGCTCACCGTCCCTCTGGTCACGGTCCCTCTGCTCACCGTCCCTCTGGGGTTGTCCCTCTGGTTGTCCCTCTGGCTGTCGTCCCTCTGCCAATGTTCATGTTTCCGTTTTTTATGTGTTTTGTTCTTTTTGCCATGGCGCTGTTCTGTACACTTTGTTACTCTTTCTTTGTAATAGCCTATTCGTGATGGCCTGATAAAACAAACTGCGTCTCTTTTAAAGTCTACTCATTCACTTGACAACTATTTTCTGAGTCCCAACTATGTGCACTAAAGCTATAGGAGAGTTCAGCTTACTCACTGCGTTACAATCTATAGACCGGAATAAGCAATGTGAATATGTTCTATCCACCAGACTATGAAGAATAAGAAACAAAATGTACCTGAAACAGTCACTAGCAAAGACCTCTGCAGACACAGAAAAACGCTCTAAATAGCATAATAAATCCAAGGTACAATGTTAAGAAGACTCTTCTCCTACCTGTAAATTGCATGACTAATTCAGAATTACGACAGTAACAAAAAGATTTCCAAACCTCACATCCACCATGTTATTCAACTCATGGTCAAACACTTCAAATGCCTCTTTGATTTTTTTGTGAAATTCTGCTACCATTATCTCTGCAAAAGACAAAGAAAAATATGTTTCTTTAGTTATAAATTCAAAACAAAAACCTCATAACCAGCCTCAGAATCTTGCGGGGTTTTGCCTGATGGGCTGCTTTTGAGACAAGGTATTGATATGGAGCACCAGCTGGCCTCAAGTTCAAGATCCTCCTGCTTCAGACTCTCAAGAGCCGGAGCTGCAGGTGTGGACCAGCACACTTGGCTCCATGCTGTCTCCCGATCTTTCTGTAGCGCTTGGCATGTTGAACTCCTCTCCATCTTCCAAGACCTAACACCAAAGTTACTTCAATCTTAAATGCACCCTCGGAGCGTTTTACCTATGTGTCCCCCCAAAGCCACCCCCTAGAACCCCCTCCATCTCCAGTCGCTCGGGGGCCTCCCCAGCCAGCGGCAGAACACACAGAGGCAACAAGCGCTGGCCACTTCTCTGTCATGTGCCCTGCCCACTGGCTTTGTTCTACGCCTGAGGAAGCCTGGAGGGGCGAGGGGCAGGACACCTACCTACGACGCAGGCTCGCTCAGAAAGCTTCCACTGGTGTGGTGTGGGCAAGGCTCACTGACAGGAAACGGTGACATGTCCGACAATGTTTACTGAGTATTACTACGAATGACACTCTACCAGCTGATGAGGTCACAGCCAGGAACCAAACAGACAGAAATTCCTGCCTTGCAGCGGGAAGATAGATGTTGGTACATATTTGCTGACAGACAGTAAGTCAAAAGGTGCTACAGGAAAGCAGACAAACGAGCTGGGAAGTCAGGAGTGCTGGGGGAGGAAGACGGGAGCGAGGAGGCTGGAAAGGGCCCCGCCTGGGTGTGTCTCCATGAGGATTTTAGGCAGAGAGCAGAAAGCACAGGACTGTAGGAAAGATCAGAAAAGTGTAAGTTTGAAGACAGGAGAAGGATTCTGTAAGAGTCTATGGCTACCTCTGAGACTTGGGCTTTGGCTTGAATTCAAGGAGCAGCATGGAGGGTCTGATCTGCTTCTGTTCACTCTGGCCTCTACACCAGGACCATGCTGGGGCTGCAGCGTGTAGCACAGCTCAGAGAACCCAGAGGGCAGCGGTAAGCAAGGAAGAAACCCCACAGGGCTAGGAAGGTGGCTCAGTGGTAGAGCGCTTGCCTTGCATGCCTGAGGCCCTGGGTTCAATCCCCCAGCACCACATAAGCAAAAAGAAAAAAAAAATCGGAAGTGGCGCTGTGGCTCAAGTGGTAGAGCGCTAGCCTTGAGAGCTGAGGGACAGCACCCAGGCCCAGAGTTCAGGCCCCACAACCGGACCCAAAAAAAAAAAAAAGAAACCCCACAGTCTGCAGGATGCTAAAGGACAAAGCCACCATCAAGAGTTGCCAACAGACCAACGCTGGGTATGGAAAGAAAGGGGCTGGGCTAACTCCACGTGCAGCTGAATAAGCGGATATATGTAACCCATCTCAACATGCATTAAACAAGCCAGAAAGGGAAAGAAAGGGATCAAAATATGTGTAATTATTTTAATTGTGAATATTACCAGATACAACATGAATCTCCCACCTTCTGTTCATTTCCCTTTAACCTAAAGTGTGACAGGAAAAAAAAAAAAATAAGATTTGAAAAAAGAAAATGGAAGGGCTGGGAAGGTAGCCCAGTGGTAGAGTGCTTGCTTTGCATACATGAAGCCCTGGGTTTGATTCCTCAGCACCACATAAGCAGAAAAAGCCGGAAGTGGCACTGTGGCTCAAGTGGTAGAGCACTAGCCTTGAGCTGAAGAGCTGAGGGACAGTGCCCAGGCCCAGAGTTCAAGCCCCATGATCGACAAAAAAAAAAAAAAAAGGAAGAAAGGAAGGAAGGAAAGAAGGAAGGAAGGAAAGAAGGAAAGAAAGAAAGAAAATGGGGCCAGACACCAGTGGCTCACGCCTGTAATCCTAGCTACTCAGGAAGCTGAGATCAGAGGATCATGGTTCAAAGCCAGCCTGGGTAGATAAACCGTCAGGACTCTTATCTCCAATTAACCAGCCATAAAAGCCAGAACTAGAGGCATGGCTCAAGCCACAAGTGCAA
This sequence comes from Dipodomys spectabilis, assembly GCF_019054845.1. Taxonomy (NCBI): domain Eukaryota; kingdom Metazoa; phylum Chordata; class Mammalia; order Rodentia; family Heteromyidae; genus Dipodomys; species Dipodomys spectabilis. The sequence goes on along the minus strand of NW_024870965.1, from coordinate 6,209,452 downwards.
GAACACAATGTCCTGTGTTCAAGCCCCAGTACTGGGCTTGGAAAGAAGAAAACAAAACAAAAGGAAAGGAAGAGGTGGTAGACAAGGAGGAGAAGGGAAAATGTTGAATGACTCACATTCTTTATTCTAACATAACACTAACCATTTTGCTGTACTTTCCTTCAGTCCTTCTTCCTACGTATCCTCTTTTTTATAGCACTTAATAGTTAGCATTCACTCACTCAACAACTGGTTATGGAGTAGGCACTGCCCCCCCAGGCCCGTGCAGGTGCCTGTGTGCACTGCCAAGCGCAGTGGTGTGGCCAGCCTTAGAAAGAAAGAATCTGAGGCTCTACAACCTGCCAAGATCGCAGTGCTGGTCAAACCCATCTCCCTCCTCCCCGGCCCTGGGCACCAATAGTCAGTATTCCCAATACAAATGCAGTCGCCTTCTTCCCGCATTTGCATGCTATATTCTTCAGGTTGTGATCTTCCATTTTTAACAGTACTACAGGAGCATACCATGGTTTACTGATACAATGTTTCATTATAAATCAACAACCACAACTTCAACAAAGTTGTTCAAGCCCCACAATGGACAAAAAAAAGGAATATTAATAAGTAATCTTACTAAAGCAAAGGAAGGCTTGATTGCTGAAAGAAGATCCTGGAGAAGAATTAATGAAGTCTTTAAACACAAATAAGAAAATTAGTTTTGAACAACAAAAGAAACAACTCTTCTGCTCAAATAACTAAGGAAAGATAAGGGTTTGGGGTATAGCTGATGATAACACTCTTGCCTAGCATGTACAAGGCCCTGAGTTTAATCTTCAGCACCACAAATAATTATAAAATAAAATGGTCTCCTACTTAGAGTAAGAAAGAATACTAGGAAAAGATGTGTCTAAGGGTGGGCAACAAGTGAAGGAAGTCAGGCCTAAGTGTTTCTTCTGTTTTTTAAAACATGAAGTACAATCATCATCAGGAGACTTAAAAGTGGGTTGGGGGGTGGGAAGGTGGCTCAGTGGTAGAGTGCTTGCCTTGCAAGCCTGAGGCCCTGGGTTCGATTCCTCAGCACCACATAAGCAAAAAGAAAAAAGCCGGAAGTGGCGCTGTGGCTCAAGTGGTAGAGCGCTAGCCTTGAGCTGAAGAGCTGAGGGACAGCGCCCAGGCCCAGAGTTCAAGCCCCACGACCGGACCCAAAAAAAAAAAAAAAAGTGGGTTGGTTTCTCAACCAACCTGGGGCGAGACTAGACACTAGTCCTTCACACACACAGAGTTTATAACTTCGTTATGGGAAGGGTAGACGCAAGCGCTGCAGGAATCTGGTAGCAGTGGCCCAGCAGCGACACCTGAGGAGCTCATGGTGATCACGAGCACTCACAGTGGTACGCGCTGCTCAGCCTCCTCTTGTTCCTCCTGTCCACTGTCTCTACAGCTTCCTCTTAGTTTTATGAGCTCCCTACAATCTTTTAATGGATTCCTTTTTCTTCTACACTAGTCAAAATCACTTTTGTTTGATTGGTAAACTGTCAGGTCAAAGCAACTCGAAGCCTTACTAAGCCTTTCACATAAGGGTACAACAGCACTGGGCATCTAGGAGATCTATGCCATAAACAGAATGAAGGCAGCAAAGATTTCACAGTGTCTCCCAGAGCTGAGGTGTGAAAGCAGCCCCTGAGAGGAGTGGGAATGATCACTAGGCTGGAAAGGACCCCGAAGCTGGAGTATTGGGCGGTGGGCAACCCCATGACTGACCCTGAAATTGAAGTGAACAGAACTAATAAAGTGGTGCCAAAGCTTGCACAACAAGCAGTAAGCAGGAGGAAGATGATAAATTAGTGTCAAAGAAGAGTGAGCTGAGCACCATGGCTCACGCCTGTCATCCTAGCTACTCAGGAGACTGAGATCTGAGGTTCACCTCTGAAAGCCAGCCTAGGCAGGAAAGTCCGAGAGACTTACCTCCCATAAACTACTCAGAGAGAGCAGAAAGTGGTGCTGTGGTTCAAGTGGTAGAGTGCTAACCTTGGGCAAAAAAAGTTCAGGGACAGTGCCCAGGCCCTGAGTTCAAGCCCCACAATGAGCAACAACAACAAAAACAATCAAGAGTTCCTGCTAATAGCCATGTTTGTGAGGTGAGAATTATGACAGATTCTAAATCAGCATCCGACAGCAAAGCCACATCTGGAAAGCATGTGTGCTAGTGGTCTTAAGCTACTATATTTGGGGTGTCTGGGCATATAGTGTTCCTTTCCCTTTTCTCCCTCACCTGGCTTTTTGCCTTTCAATTTTCCCTTTCATTTTGAGACTTGAGCTGGGTGCCAGTGACTCATGCCTATAATCCTAGCTACTCAGGAGGTTGAGATCTGAATATCACAGTTTGAAGCCAGCCCAGGCAGAAAAGTCCCCTTGAGACTCTTTTTGTTTGTTTTTGGTCAGTTGTGGGGCTTGAACTCTGGGCTTGGTCGCTGTCCCTTTGCTCTTCAGCTCAAGGCGAGTGCTCTACCTCTTGAGCCACAGCACCACTTCCGGTTTTCTAGTGGTTTATTGAAGATAAGAGTCTCACAGACTTTCCTGCCTGGGCTGGCTTTGAACTGCGATCCTCAGATCTCAGCCTTCTGAGTAGCTAGGGTTACAGGCATGAGCCACCGGTGCCTAACTCCCTTGAGACTCTTATCACCAATTAACCACTCAAAACCCAGAAGTAGAGCTGTGGCTCAAGAGGTAGCGCACTATATTGAGTACAAAGAGGCTCAAGGACTGCACACAGGTCCGGAGTTCAAGCCCTAGGACTAGGGAATATGGTCCAACTTAGCTTTAAAATGGGCAGGACTAATTTCTGTCTTGTCATAATTTGCTATTTTAGCTTTTAGAAATTTGAAGGAAAGATTTCCCTTCAGAAAAAAAATTATCAAAGTCTAAAAACAGTGTGTAATCACAGATATATTTATAAAAAGATGTCTGTCAACCACATTTTATAATTTAGAAGAAAGCTTATTGCAGTTTTCAGCTTCCTGTCGGCTGTTCCTATTTATGTTTTTTTACTGTAGCTTAAAACATATACTCAGAAAATGCTAAAGGCCTTCTATAAATCAACTTACTTCTTGATCAGTTCATAAAGCCATTTTTAAAATTTTTACCTTTTACGTTTTATTATTATAAAGGTGATGTACCTCCTAATATATGTAATATATATTATGTACATATATATTCTACCTATGCGTAGTTTTTACTAAGCCACAAAATACAGCAAACTTGTTTATTATAACATACCAAAATTAATGTTGAAGTAATAAGATAAATAAATAGGTAAAAATTAGATTTCCTTTTCTTTTCTTTTTTTTTTTTTTTTTTGGTGTGGGGCTTAAACTCTGGACCTAGGCACTGTCCCTGAGCTCTTCAGCTCAAGGCAAGTGCTCTACTACTTGAGCCACAGCACCACTTCTGTTTTTCTGGTGGTTAATTAGAGATAAGAGTCTCACAGACTTTCCTGCCCAGGCTGGCTTTGACCCACCATCCTCAGATCTCAGCCTCCTGAACAGCTAGGATTATAGGCGTGAGCCACCAGCACTGGGCAAGAGTACATTTCCAGTTTTTCCCTCCCATCCCCATCCACCAGCTGTATAGTACATTTTCAACATAGCAAAAAGTCCGCTTTAGCAGTCTTCTTTTTTTTTTTGGGGGGGGGGGGGGTCCGGTAGTAGGACCTGAACTCTGGGCCTGGGTGCTGTCCCTCAGCTCTTCAGCTCAAGGCTAGTGCTCTACCACTTGAGCCACAGTGCCACTTCCAGCTTTTTTCTTTCTGCTTATGTGGTGCTGAGGAATCAAACCCAGGGCCTCATGCATGCAAGGCAAGTGCTCTACCACTGAGCATGCAAGGTAAGTGCTCTACCACTGAGCCACCTTCCCAGCCCCTTTAACAGTCTTCTTTACAAGCTATACTATGAAAAACAAAGAAGGCTTTTCGTGCGTGCGTGCGTGCGTGCGTGCATGCGTGTGTGTGTGTGTGTGTGTGTGTGTGTGTGTGTGTGTCCTGAGCCTTGAATTCTGGGCCTGGCCACTCTCCCTGAGCTTTTTGCTCCAGGCTGGTACTCTACCACTTGAGCCACAGATCCTCTTCCAGCTTTTGTTGATACTTAAGAGATAAAAAGTCTCACAGACTGTCCTTCCTAGGCTGGCTTCCAACCATGATCCTCAGATCTCAGTCTCCTGAGTAGCTAGGATTGTAAGTGTGAACCGCCAGCACCAGCATATCTTTTCTGTTTTTAAATGGCTCAAGCTAGCCAGGTTCTGTGGCACATACCCGAATTCCAAGATTCTGAGATGCTGAGGCAGGAGAACCACACATTCCAGACTTGACTGGGCTAGAGAACCCAAAGGCCACACTAGCTATATAGTGAGACCGTGGCAAAAATAAAAAATAAAAAAAGGAAGAAAGGAAGGAAAAGGCTTAAACCATATGAAAGTAACTTGAAAAGTAGAGTGCCAAGAAAAACCTCATCAGTATTTGTTTACTGGTTTCACAAATATCAAGATCTTAAATGATGTTCTACAAATACTGAGCATTAATATCAAATTTTAAAATAGCAGGCAACATGGCCAGGAATGTGGCTCAGTGGTAGAGCGCTTACCTAGCATGCATGAGGCCCTGGGTTCAATTCCTCAGCACCACATACAGAAAAAGCCAGAAGTGGTGCTGTGGCTCAAGTGGCAGAGCACTAGCCTTGAGCAAAAGCAGCTCAGGAAATTCAAGCCCCAGGACTGGCAAAAAAAAAAAAAAAAAAGCATGTAACAGTAAAATGGTGAATGAACAGGCCCTGCCTATCAGAAACTATGCATTTAGTCAAACAGGTCCTTCCTGCCAACTAGCATATTTCTTCATCTCTAAAATAAGAATAATATTTACAATAACTCATTGAGTTATGAAGATTAGAACAAATAATGAACATAAATGGATTAGCATAAAGTAGAATCATAGTAAATAAGTTCTCAATAAATATAACCAGAATAATAATCAGAGAAAGTGGCGCTCGCCTTGAGCTGAAGAGTGCAGGGACAGCGCCCAAGCCCAGAGTTCAAGCCTTACCACCAAAAAAAAAACCCAAAAAACAAAATAATAATCAGAAAGAATACCAAGCCAGGCACTGGTGGCTCACACCTGTAATCCAAGCTACTCAGGAAGCTGAGATCTGAGGACTGCAGTTCAAAGCCAGCCACTCCAGGCAGGCAACTCTGTGAGACTCTTACCTCCTAATATATATATACACATATACGTAGATAGTATATATTATATATATTCTACTTTATGCTTAGTTGTTTTTTATTAGACCACAAAATGCAGCAAATTTGTTTATTACAACATAACTAAATTAATATGTTGAAGTACTAAAAATGCTTTTTAATTGATAACACTACAGTTAGAGGAGAGTTATATCATTATACAGCTTAATTCCATACTATATACTACCATTGCCAAAAATTTCATGTTATACTTGATTTTTGGCAATAGAAACACTAAGACAACTGAATCTAGGTAAGTTAAAATCAAAACAAAGTAAAAAGCAAAAACTGGGCTTTATTTCAAAAGAAATGAATGATAGCACATGTAGCAAGAGTGCCCATCACCAAAAGAAAAGTCAAATCAATAATACACGTTTTTAAGCAAAGAGTGGAGCTGAGTTTTTTCCTAAAGCCTAGGTCTGCACACATATTTAAACACTGAACAAGGCGCTCACACCCACCTAGAGGAACTGAGATAAAATAATAAGCCCCAAGAGAAATGCTTGCCAGGAGCTCTGTTTAAAGTATACTACAGAGAAGGTGAAGAAAGGCCGTCAAGGTTAATTAACTGGAAGTATACATAAATAATGTTATGTCCAGCATGACTCAGTAGCACCAACACCCAAACCACAAGTAGACTGCTTTAAATAATAACAGCCAAGGGACATATTCCTATGTTCTTTGGAGAGAAGAGGTAGTTCTTTGTGAATTCCTATTTCTCCCACTAAATATAAAGATTATACTCAATCACAGTCTAATTTTATAATTTGTGCTTTCATCTGTCAAACACTAATTGATCATCTTCTTATGTGGAAGCATTCTAATGGAAAAGGAAAACAAGCTACAGTAGCTTAAGAGATCAATGCTGACCAGGACAGACAAATCCAGGAAACTTGTCTCCAACTAATCAGCAAAAGGCTAGAAGTACAGGTGTGGCTCAAGTGGTAGAGTTCCAGACTTGAGCAAAAAAGCCAAGTGAGTGTACAAAGCCCTAAGTTCACACCTCAGTACCAGCCAAAACAGAGGAAGAGGAGAAGGAAAAGAAAGACATAAGAAGGAAGAAGGAAGAAGAAGGAAGGAGGAGGAAGAAGAAGGAAAAGGAGGAGGAAGAAGAGAAGAGGAAGAAGAAAAGGAGGAGGAAAGGACAGAAGGAAGGAAGGAGGAAGGAAAGGGAGGGAGTGTACATTTAAAGAGATAGAGTTACCTCATAAACACAGAAACTGAGCTACAGATGACAGATGTGGCTCAGAGACAGTGTCTGCCTACCTTGTAGACACAAGACCGTGAGTTTAAAACCCAATACTGCCTAAAATAGATAAGAAAATAAACAGAATCCGTACTGTCTCCCCATTGAAAAGCTGAGGGTTTCCTTTTGATCTCAGAATTGGCCCCTATGGCCTGACTTTTCAGAGGCCTGGCCTCTACCTACTTACAAGCCTCACTTCACAGCCTCTTTCCAGCCACTCTTTCTTGATTTAGGCTTGGTGAGGTGGGGGGGAGGGGGAGGGAGAAGTGAGTTTTGTTTCAGGTTTCTGAATTCCAATCAACTTAAACAATGTCATACTTAAAACCCTTGAAATAAGAAAAAATTAAATTGGGTGTCCTTCTAGAATTCTGAACTTTTGAATTTTTTTTGGGGGGGGGTCCGGTCGTGGGGCCTGAACACTGTCCCTCAGCTCTTCAGTTCAAGGCTAGTGCTCTACCACTTGAGCCACAGCGCCACTTCCAGCTTTTTTCTTTTTGCTTATGTGGTGCTGAGGAATCGAACCCAGGGCCTCAAGCATGCAAGGCAAGTGCTCTACCACTGAGCCACCTTCCCAGCCCAGAACTTTTGAATTTTTTTTGTTTTTTGGTTGTTTGTTTTTGACCAGTCATGGGGCCTGAACTCTGGGTCTGGGTGCTGTCCCTCACCTCTTCAGCTCAAGGCTAGTGCTCTACAACTCAAGCCATAGCGCCACTTCTGGCTATTTCTGCTAACGTGTGCTGAGGAATTGAACCCAGGGCCTCATGCATGCAAGGCAAGCGCTCTACCACTGTGCCACCTTCCCAGTCCACTTTTGAAATTTTTACATGCGTATCTACCATCCTTTCTTCTTGCCCCCTAGCCCCACCCCTGTGGAGCTGAGGGCCGAACTCAGGGCCTTGGCACTTGCTAGGAAAGCGCTTGTCCAGTATCTAGATCCTCCACCCAGTGATCCATCCTTTGATGACACCTAAGCAGACTCCACAGCGTGGCGCTGGTGACAGAGCCGCAACAAACACCATATGCCAGTGTCTGCATCCTATGCAGACTCTGAGCCCTGCACTTCTAAAAGCTATTCCACAACTAGTGGAGTAATTGTGCAGTTCTCTTGTGGTAATCTCCATGAGGGCAATGTTTTATTCCTGGACGTGAGAGCTGCTGTGTCACCATGAATAAGCCGGGCTCTGTTCTACTCCTCATGGCCCTGGGCAGAAGTTCCAGCAGTGACTATCTAGCCTGAAGCTTCCAACTACAGAACTCACTACAGACTTCACATTCTTTTTTTCTTTTTTGGTTGGTCGTGGGGCTTGAACTCTGGGCCTGGGTGCTATCCCTCAGCTCTTCAGCTCAAGGCTAGCACTCTACCCCTTGAGCCACAGCGCCACTTCTGGCTTTTTTCTTTTTGCTTATGTGGTGGTGCTGAGGAATCGAACCCAGGGCCTCATACATGCAAGGTGCTTTACCGACCCCCCCCCAAAAAAAAAACAAAAAAATAAATAAATGTAGGATGAGAAAAGGGTACGTGACCATGTACTATGGTAAAGTGTAGATTTCATGAAGGGTGCTTCCAGACAACAACAAAGGAAAAAGAACACTCATGCGCCGTGTGAAGAGTTCAGGGTATTCTAAGGGAAATGGAAGGTTTTTTGTAGAGAATTCAGATCCAGATGAGCCATGTTCAGCTGATAAATGAAAACACAGAAGCTATCTTAGAGGCCTGTGCAGTCAGTCATCTGCTAGACTCAGAAAGTGTCCGGAACTGAGGGAAGGCCATATTTTATGCCTTGAAGTTTCAATGAAGGGCCTGGCCGTCCATGAGGCACAAGGAATCATGAATCTCTGCAGACAAGAGTTCTTTCTGATCCAATGTTGATCAATGTCATGACAAAGAAAAATAAATGTACTACTGCTCACAATTAAGTAAGATGGCCTATCAAAGAGATGACAACTAAATGTGATTCTAGACAGAAACCTATACAAAGGGAAAACGCTATAAAAGGCATGAGAAACAATTAGGACCACTGACAAAACTGGAATATGGACAGTAAAATTTGATTTGTCGGCTGGACACCACTGTCTCACACCTGTAATCCAAGCTACTCAGGAAGCTGAGATCTGAGGATTGCGGTTCAAAGCCAGCCCATGCAGAAAAGTCCTTGTGCGCCTCTTTCAATTAACCTGGGTTTCCACACCATATGTAAGGTTCACTGGAAAGGAAACCCACAACAATGTTTCATGCAGAAGTTTATTGGGGAGAGAGCAAACTGTAGGCCCAGAGAAGGAGGCCTGCAGAGACAGAGGGAAAGGAAGAAGAAAAAAAAAGGAGGGGGGAGAGGAGGTGGACAGACTTGTGTTGAGCTGGATTACACAGGGAAATGTGGGACCACGGCAGATGTGGAAGTGACCTCAGAGCCTGTGGAACCTCCCACTGTCTAGGGAGGCATGACCAGATCGGTTCAGGAAATGACCTCAGCAGATGAGGAAGTGACCTCAGAGCCTGGGATCCTTTGCTGACTCACAGTCAGGTGATTACTGGGTTCAGGCCGGTGAAGAAGGGCAGACCTAACACTGTAAAGCTGTGGCTCACAGTGGTAGAGCACTAGCCTTGAGCAAAGGAGTTCAGGGACAGAGCCCCAGTTCAAGCTGTGTAACTGACAAAAAATAAAAATAAGTAAAAATTATGTATGTTTTAAAATTCATTAAAGTGACATGATCATATGTAGCTCTCAAAACAGCTCAAAGCAAAACAAATTATGGTTAAATGTGTATATAGGATAATAAAAGACAACTATGGCTGGGTGCTGGTGGCTTGTCTGAGCTCTGAGGACCATATAGTTCGAAGCCAGCCCAGGCAGGTAAGTCCATGAAACTTATTTCCAACTAAAACACCAAAAAGCTGGACGTGGGTCTGAGGCTCAAGTGGTGGAGCACTAGCTGGAGCACAAAAATCCAAGGGCAGTGCCCAGGCCGAGACCACACTACAGGACTGGCACACACAAATAAGAGCCAGGTGCTAGTGGCTCATGGCTGCAATCCAGGCATTTCAAAGGACTGAAATCTAGAGGATGGGAGTTTGAGGCCAGCACAAGCACAGGAGTCTGCAAGAGTCCATCATCGCGGCTGGGAAGGTGGCTCAGTGGTAGCGTGTTTGCCTGCATGCATGAAGCCCTGGGTTTGATTCCTCAGCACCACATAAGCAGAGAAAAAAAAGCCGGAAGTGGCGCTGTGGCTCAAGTGGTAGAGCGCTAGCCTTGAGCTGAAGCGCTGAGGGACAGCACCCAGGCCCAGAGTTCAGGCCCCAGGACTGGCACAAAATGAGAACTAAGTTCAGAGTGTTTGCCTCTCTCAGTGAGCAACTCGTTCACAACTGCCATCTCTCCGCAAGCAATGCGACCCGAGTTCCCAGGGGAGGTTTTCCCAAGGCGAGGTGACCCCGAGGTTGGCTTCTGAAATAGGCCTGACACGAGCAAGAGAAGGGGGGGGGGGGGGGGAGAGGGTCCGCGGGGCGGGGCGGCCTGGGGCGCGCGGGCTCCCGAGGCCGAGGCGGGACGGGGCGGGGCTGGGCGGCCTGAGGCGCGGGCTCCCGAGGCGGGACGGGGACGGGGGCTGGGCGGCCTGGGGCGCGCGGGCTCCCGAGGCCGGGGCTCCGCGGGCTGGGCGGCCTGGGGCGCGCGGGCTCCCGAGGCCGAGGCGGGACGGGGCGGGGCTGGGCGGCCTGGAGCGCGCGGGCTCCCGAGGCCGAGGCGGGACGGGACAGGGCGGGGCTGGGCGGCCTGGGGCGCGCGGGCTCCGGGAGGCCGAGGCGGGGCTGGGCGGCCTGGGGCGCGCGGGCTCCCGAGGCCGAGGCGGGGCTGGGCGGCCTGGGGCGCGCGGGCTCCGGGAGGCCGAGGCGGGGCTGGGCGGCCTGGGGCGCGCGGGCTCCCGAGGCCGAGGCGGGGCGGGGCGGGGCGGGGCTGGGCGGCCTGGGGCGCGCGGGCTCCGGGAGGCCGAGGCGGGGCTGGGCGGCCTGGGGCGCGCGGGCTCCCGAGGCCGAGGCGGGACGGGGCGGGGCGGGGCTGGGCGGTCTGGGGCGCGCGGGCTCCGGGAGGCCGAGGCGGGGCTGGGCGGCCTGGGGCGCGCGGGCTCCGGGAGGCCGAGGCGGGGCTGGGCGGCCTGGGGCGCGCGGGCTCCGGGAGGCCGAGGCGGGGCTGGGCGGCCTGGGGCGCGCGGGCTCCGGGAGGCCGGCCCCCCCCCGCGCCCCCCCCTCGTCCCCGCCCCCGTTCGGCCGCCGCACGGATGCGGCCCCCGCTCGCCCCGTCGGGGCCCCGCCACCTCCCCCGGGTCTAGGACGCCCGGCAGGCGCAAGATGGAGGCGGGGCGGGCCCGGGGCCGCGACGGCTGGCGAGGCGGAGGCCGTGGCGGCGAGGCCCGGGCTCCGCAGAGGCGGACGCGCTGCCCGCGACCGAGGACGCCACGGCGGCGCGAGAGCGCGGAGACGGAATGGGGGGGGGGGGGAACGGGGGAGGCGGGGCCCCGGCGGCGGACGTCGAGGTGCCGTCCTCCGGCCCAAGATGGAGGCGGGCGGCGGCGCCCAGCGCCCTGTTTGTACCTTCTCGGTCTTTATCCTCCGCCATCTTGGTGCGGCCGTCGCCCGGGCAACGCCGCCCCCCCCCCCCCCCGCGCCCCAGCCCCGCCCTTCGGTTGCCCGGGTTGCCGGGTTCCCGCGCGCTGCAAACCCCGGCCCGCGCCGCCCAGGTCCGGCCGGTGAGGACGTGGGGGGGAGGGCCGCCCCCCTCCCTCCCCCCCGGCCGCCCCCCCTCCCTCCCCCCGGCCGCCCCCCTCCCCCGCCCGCGCGGCCGACGCGGCGGGCGCGGAGCCGCAGTTCCGACCGTGCGGGGCGCGCGCGGACCCGGCCCGGGAGCGGCGCTCAAGGTCGCGGCCGCTCGCCGGCGCTCAGAGAGGCCGAAAGATGGCGGTGCTCGGCCGCGGCCTGTGTAGGACAGAGAGGCCGACTCGGCCCCCCCGCGAGCCCGAGCCCCGGCCCGCCCCGCTCCTCACCCCCGGCCCCGGCCCCGCTCCTCACCCCAGGACCCGGCCCTCCTCACCCCCGACCCCCGCTCCCCCCTCACCCCCACCCCCGGCCCCGCTCCCCCTCACCCCTACCCCCGGCCCTCCTCACCCCCATCCCGGTCCCGCTCACCCCCACCCCCGACCCCGCTCCCCCTCACCCCCACCCCCGGCCCCGCTCACCCCCGACCCCGCTCCCCCTCACCCCCGACCCCGCTCACCCCCACCCCCGACCCCGCTCACCCCCACCCCCGGCCCCCTCACCCCCGACCCCGCTCACCCCCGACCCCGCTCACCCCCACCCCCACCCCCGACCCCGCTCACCCCCACCCCCGGCCCCCTCACCCCCGACCCCGCTCACCCCCGACCCCGCTCACCCCCACCCCCACCCCCGACCCCGCTCACCCCCACCCCCGACCCCGCTCACCCCCGACCCCGCTCACCCCCACCCCCACCCCCGACCCCGCTCACCCCCACCCCCGGCCCTCTCACCCCCGACCCCGCTCACCCCCGACCCCGCTCACCCCCACCCCCACCCCCGACCCCGCTCACCCCCACCCCCGACCCCGCTCACCCCCACCCCCACCCCCGACCCCGCTCACCCCCACCCCCGGCCCTCTCACCCCCGACCCCGCTCACCCCCGACCCCGCTCCCCCTCACCCCCACCCCCGGCCCGCTCACCCCCGACCCCGCTCCCCCTCACCCCCACCCCCCCTCCCCCTCCCCCCCGACCCCGCTCACCCCCACCCCCGGCCCGCTCACCCCCGACCCCGCTCACCCTCACCCCCACCCCCGGCCCCCTCACCCCCACCCCCGGCCCCCTCACCCCCTACCCCGCTCACCCCCGACCCCGCTCACTCCCGACCCCGCTCCCCCTCACCCCCGACCCCGCTCACCCCCACCCCCACCCCCGGCCGCCTCCCAGGCCAGCCTCTGGCTGGGGAGCCGCGGTCGGCGCTCCTTTTCTCCTTCCACACTGGGCTCCTCTGAGCACACTGTGTCGAGTCCGGTGCGGACCCGCGAGCCCTGCGGAGCCCAGCGCTAGAGGAATGGGCTTCTCTGTCGGGAAACACAGATGTGTGCTCCGGGGGCTACAACCCTATGGAGTGTCTGGCTTTGGTTTTAAAGGAATCTCGGTTGCCCAGGCTGGTCTCAAAACTCCTGGGCTCAGAGCACGCGCCTGCTCAGCCTCCTGAGTAGCTGGGACTATGGGAGTGCATCTCCAAACCTGGCTGGAGACATAGATCTTTGTAACCTGACCAGAGGCCAGGTGCCAGCGGCTCACGCCGATAATCCTAGCTACCCAGGAGGCAGAGATCTGAAGAGCAGGGCTCAAAGCCAGCGAAGGGCAGGAGAGTCCAAGAGATTCTTACCTCCAGTTAGCCACCACAGAGCGGACATGAAGCTGTGGTCCTCATGGTAGAGCACTAGCCTTGAGCAAAAAGTGTCTGTGAAACTTAGCTCCAGTTAACAACAGAAAACCAGAAGTGGTGCTGTGGCTCAAAGCTAGCCTTGAGCATAAACACTCAGGGACAGTGCTCAGGCCCTGAGTTCAAGCCCCAGGACTGGCAAAAAAAAAAAAACAGTAAACAAAAAGACTGTTTGAAGTTGGGCACCAGTGGCCCACACCTGTAATCCTAGATACTCAAGAGGCTGAGATCTGAGGACCACGGTTCAAAGCCAGCCCAGGCTTGAAAGTCTGTGAAACTCTTTATCTCCAATAAACCACCAGGAAACAAGAAGTGGTGCTGTGGTTCAAGTGGTAGAGCACTTGCCTTGAGCTGAAGAGCTGAGGGACAGACAGCACCCAGGCCCAGAGTTCAAGCCTCACAACTGACAAAAAATAGTTTATATCCAAGCCGGGCGCTGGTGGCTCACGCCTGTAATCCTAGCTACTCAGGAGGCTGAGATCTGAGGACCACGGTTCAAAGCCAGCCCGGGCAGGAGAGACAGTGAGACGCTTATCTCCAATAAACCACCAGAAAACCAGAAGTGGCGCTGTAGCTCAAGTGGTAGAGCGCTCGCCTTGAGCTGAAGAACTGAGGGACAGCGCCCAGGCCCAGAGTTCAAGCCCCACGACCGACAAAAAAAAAAAAAATAGTCTATATCCAGAAGACAGCAAACGAAGCAAGCAGTAGTGTGGAACTCCAGTGTAGGGAGAGCAGGTGGGAAAGCTCAAGCCAAGAGACAAAAAGAAACTTCCAGGGAAAATCCCCTTCAGGTGAAACAAATGCCCCTCACACAGGAAGGGGCAGGCAGAGGGCCAACCCCAGCCTCTGCCCAGACTTGGCTGGCCGCACACTCGGCTGCTACAGGATGGGAGATGCACTTCATGTGATTGCTAATCTCCTTCGCTCTGGCCCTTCTATTTCCACCTGGCCATTTACCCTTAGATGTAGCCTGAGCAAACCTGGAGGCTTGGAGCTTTAGGCGTGAGCTGCTGAGGGGGTCTCAGGCACCCACCCACCTTCCTAGGTTGGCTGATATCAAGCATGGCTGTGCTTCAGGAGGACCCGGCCTCAGAACTTAAAGACAACCACCAGACCCATCACAACACAGCCAGAAGGGGTTGGGGTGTCAGTGGTAGAAAACACACTTAACGGGCACAAGACTGGGTATGAGCCCCAGCAACACGTGCATGAGCACATGCATGTGTGTATGCGCACACCCAGCAATAGAGCAAGAATATGATTTCAGGAGAGCTGTGGTAGCTCCTTTGCTGCAGCTTTGTTGCAAATACATCAGTGGTAGAGCCAGTTCTTCAGAGGAGAATTTGAAGGGAAAAAATTCTTCACAAAATTAGTCACCTCTCTCCCTGTGGGATTAAAAAAAAACAACCAGCATAAAACATGAAGCAAACTGGGTACCGCTAGCTCATGCTTGTAATATAATCATGGTTCAAGCCAGCCTGAGCAGGAAAATACATGAAACTCGTGTCCAATTAACCACCACAAAGCTGGAAGTAGGGCTGTGGCTCAGGTGGTACAGTACTAGCCTTGAGCAAAAAAGTTCATAGACAGATCCCAAGCCCTGAGTTCAAGTCCCAGGACCAACACACACACACACACACACACACACACACACACACACACTAATAATAATAATAAAATAATCAGCACACAGAAAAAGACTTGATACATGGTTCAAGCAGTAAAGTGCCTGCCTAGCAAACATGAGGTTACTGAAATCAAAGCCCAGTAGTATCCAAAAACAAATGGTTATTTTAGCAATGAACAGTGAATAAGAGAGACAGAGCCAGGGCTGGGAAGGTGGCTCAGTGGTAGAGTGCTTGCTTTGCATGCATGAGGCCCTGGGTTTGATTCCTCACTACCACATAAGCAGAAAAAGCTGGAAGTGGTGCTGTGGCTCAGGTGGTAGAGCGCTAGCCTTGAGCTGAAGAGCTGAGGGACAGCGCCCAGGCCCAGAGTTCAAGCCACAGGCCAGAAAAAAAAAAAAAAGATAGAGCCCAGATATCTCACCCCCCCCCCCCCCCCCCCCCCCGGTGCTGTGTTGTCTGAGGAATGGTAGACCACCATGGCTCCATTTCTGTTTGTTTGTTTGTTTCTGTAAAGATGATGTACAAAGAGATTACCGTTACATAAGGTAATGAATACATTTCTTTCTGGGCAGTGCAACTCTTCATTATCTTCCAGTTGTATAGTTCACTTTGAAGGTAGTGTCTACTGAGTACAACGGCTGCATTTGTTTACCTTTTCTCCCCCCCCATTTCTATGCTGCTTACCCTCCCCCAAAACAGATAAACATATACAAAAGGGACAGAAATCAAAAAACAGTACAAAGGAGAAACAAAACAAGAAGCGAAATAACATAAAACATCGTTTCCATTTATTGGAGTTCATTTCGTTAACGATCATTTTAAATGATCCTATGCCCATAGCTATTGAACCCACGTGACTGTCTGAGAAATGTACATCCTCCTGTGGTCTCACCGTGTGGAGTCCTGTATCATTCATCTATCCAGGTATTTTTTTTGTCTTTTACCATCCCATATGGCACCATTCCTGAAAATAGCTACAACTGACAAAAGCGGCCGACTGGAGATGCTCGGTGCGCTTCTCCCCACCACAAAAGGCAAAACAGAAAACAATGACTAGTTCTTTGTAGTGTGCCAGGCAGGATGCCAGAGTGTACTGGGGCTGTGGCAGAGACAGTACTGAGCACGGGTACATGCTGGCCTTGTGGAGAAGGAACTTAGCATGTAGCACCTAGCCCGTTGTCTCTGGAGATGAACCCTGAACCAAGATTTCACAGGGCAGAAGAGGGTGAGCAGCCACAGCCCGCCATGGCTGCCAGAGCGGGGCAGGGGTCGCCAGATAGCCTTGCAGGCCCTGAGCCTGTGTTGGGGAGCTGTGGAGTCACCCCGTCACTGCAGTGCCAGGAGAGGGAGCTGCTCCCCGGCAGCGCCTGCTGCACACAGCACCTTGAGTTCCGCACGAGGACCCTGGCAGCTCTGCCGGCCCAATCTAGGGTCTAGTCACATACTCACCAGCAGGCAGGCTGCCCTCGCCTGCCTTAGTCCCAGAAGAAGCCCAGTGCCCCCCACCTCCCGCCACCTGGCACTGCACTTGCCTTACCAGTCAGTGTGGCCTGCCCAGGCCCTGGGAAGTAACCAGGATCCCACTGCCCCCCTGGGGCCCAGGAGGCAGGAGTCACCGGGCTCACTGAGGCCCTTAGGAGCACAGGCCGGGGGGGGGGGGGGGGGGGGGGAGTGAGGGGGTTGCAAAGGGGGGCGGACACCCCTCCCTGTGCAGGCCAACCTCAGGGTCCCTGGGAAGCATGCACTCAACCTTTCTCCACAGACAGGGGCCTCTCCAGCTCACCAGTACAAGGCAGTCTTCACGGGGACCTCAGAAGCCCAGGCCCCAGCCTGCTACCTTCTGGGCCCACCCAGTGGCCCAGGATCCTCACAGGTGGACTCCATGTGAAGGCCCTGCACCCCAGCTGGTGCCGCAGCCCCAGCCACAGAGATGGCTGTACACATACAGGTGCAGCGCAGTGATGTCTCACCGCAGTACATGGTCCCTCCACGCAGGACCCTGGACACAGCACCTAGGGGGAAGCCTGCTACAGTAGAAGCTGCCAATTAAGGTAAAGGGCAGCTGATCTGTCAGATGCATCAATACTGGGAAAGGGACACAGGAAGCATGGAAACACATGGCAGCATGATATGATAACCCTAGACTACACCTCAAGGGAAACGGAATTGGCCTGTAATCCTAGCATCTCAGGAGGCTGAGATCTCAGAATTGCAGTTCAAAACCAGCGCTGGCAGGAAAGTCCATGAAATTCTTATTTCCAATTAGCTACCCAAACAGCCAAAAATGGAGCTGCGGCTCAAGTGGTAGAGTGCCAGCCTTGAAGAAAAGAAAAACAAAACAGGAACAATGCCCTGATCCTGAATTTAAGCCCCAGGACCAGCAACAAAGGACAACAACAAAAAATAATCTCTGAAAAATTTCCCAGCCTTGGGAAAGATAGCAACAGCTAGGAAGTTCGAAGAACTCTGATCAGATGTGGCCAAAACAGATTATAATACCCATGGCATATTATAGCCAGACCATCAAAAGTACAAGACAGACAATTCTAAGCCAGGCGCCGGTGGCTCATGCCTGTAATCCTAGCTACTCAGGATCTGAGGATCGAGGTTCAAAGCCAGCCTGGGCAGGAAAGTCCATGAAACTCTTATCTCCAATAAACCACCAGAAAACCAAAAGTGGCGCTGTAGCTCAGGTGGTAGAGCACTAGCCTTGAGCTGAAGAGCTGAGGGACAGCGCCCAGGCCCAGAGTTCAAGCCCCACAACCGACCAAAAAAAAAAAAAAGACAATTCTTTATTTTTAATTTTATTTTTAACATTTTTATTATTATCTTTAGATAGTTGTACAGAGAAGTTCCCATTCTACAAAACAGTATATTAATACAAGGTAAGAGACAATTCTTTAAAAAAAAAAAAAAAGGGAAGAATATCAGGTGACTTAAAGGCAATCTGGTTAAAATGACAGCAGACCTCCTTCTCAACAAACTTCAGGAGCTTAGGAGGCCAGGAGAGAATGGGACAATATGTTCAAAGTCCAGAAAGAAAAACAAAGCCAACTGGGAATGTTTTACCCAGCAAAGCTAAGCTGTCCTTCAGAAATGAAAGGCGTGGGGGAGGGGGGTAGGGAGAAATAGTCAAATACATTGTTAGGCACTTTTCAGAAACTATATTCATAATGTGCTGGGCAAACCTGAGTCAACCATGGCCTCTTCTGATTAAATTAAATGATCTGCTGCTCTGGGAGCAACTACCAGACCTGACTCTGCTGAACAACCAGCATGTGAGGAATACTGAGCTGTGCATAGAGCAGGTGATTGAGCCCTGCACAGCTGCTGGTAGAGATACCTGATTTGCTAACTTCCTTTTTACCTTCCCATAATTTTTTTTTTAGATTTTTTTTTTTTTTTTTTGTCGGTTGTGGGGCTTGAACTCTGGGCCTGGGCGCTGTCCCTCAGCTCTTCAGCTCAAGGAGAGCGCTCTACCACTTGAGCTACAGTGCCACTTCCGGTTTTCTGGTGGTTTATTGGAGATAGGAGTCTCACGGTCTCTCCTGCCCGGGCTGGCTTTGAACTGCGATCCTCAGATCTCAGCCTCCTGAGTAGCTAGGATTACAGGCGTGAGCCACCAGCGCCCGGCCCTTCCCATAATTTTTATTGGTTAATGATTATCATTTGTCAGAAATGATCTTTTTTTAAGCGGGGGAGGGAAATCAGTCTCAATATCTACATTAAATGCCTATTACCCTGGTAACTTTTAGAAAATGACAATGGCTAATATTAATAGCATATAGCTAACACACAGAAAGAACACAAATACTCACTCCCGCTCCATGGAATTTATATGACAAGTATACACTTATTACAGTATTATATCCCATATTAGGAAGTCATATTAAGAACTCATGGACCAACAGGGCACCAGAGGCTCATACCTGTAATCCTAGCCACTCAAGAAGCTGGGATCAAGCCGAGCGCCAGTGGCTCACGCCTGTAATCCTAGCTACTCAGGAGGCTGAGATCTGAGGATCACAGTTCAAAGCCAGCCCGAGCAAGGAAAGTCCGTGAGACTCTTATCTCCAATAAACCACTAGAAAACCAGCAGTGGCGCTGTGGCTCAAGTGGTAGAGCACTCGCCTTGAGCTGAAGAGCTGAGGGATAGTGTCCAAGCCCAGAGTTCAAGCCCCACGACCGATCAAAAAAAAAAAAAAAGCTGAGATTTGTGGATCACGGTTCAGAGCCAGTCTAGGCAGGAAAAGTCTGTGATAATCTTATCTACAATTAACCACCAAAAAGCCAGAAGTAGCAGGGTGCAAGTGGCTCGCACCTGTAATCCTAGCTACTCAGGAGGCTGAGATCTGAGGATCACAGTTCAAAGCCAGCCCAGGCAGAAAAAGTGCCTATGAGACTCTTATCTCTAAGTAACCAGTCAAAAACCAGAAGTGGAGCTATGGCTCAGAGTGGTAGAATACTAGCGTTGAGCGAAAGAGCTCAGGAACAGCACACAGGCTCTGAGTTCAAGCCCTTCAACAACAACAACAAAAAGGCAGAAGTGGAGTTATGGCTTAAGTAGAATAGAGTGCCAACCTTGAGCAAAAAAAGCTGAGCCAGGTTTGGCTTTGTTATGGTACCAAACAAATTCTCTTCTCAAATGGATCTGCTTTGGTATTTGTCTGTGCAGTTTTGTCTGATAGGATGGGTCCACCATTACTTCAAGTCACAATGCGTATGCATCTGTTAATTCAACAGCCATGGAAGATTATGTGATTTAAGGACACACATTTCATGGCTTTCTCCTAAATACCAGTGCCCACAGCTGAAAACACCCTAGCAACAGAGAGAAAAATAATTGTGTGCTCCACACTACATTTTAAAAGGAGACCGAAGGGGAACCTGAGCTCCATCTCTGTTCCTGCGAGCGGCCCGCCTCACAGCAGAGTCTTTGGCCCAGTGATTAGAGCTCTTCTCTGGCCTCCCTGCTCCCCATATTTCAAACAACAGGATGACAGTGTTCATTTTCTAAGTCAGCCACTGTGAATTTACTGCACACAGAGGTCATTATTACCTCTGCTTTTCTAGTAGTTTACCACCCTATCCCAATTTGGACTGGATCTGCTTTATGTAAAGATTTTCGGGAAGTGTATATTTCCACAGTGTAGTATCTACTATGCATTTATAAGCTCCAGGTGTCTCATACCTGTAATCCTGGCTACTCAGGAGACTGAGATCTGAGGATGGTGGTTCAAAGCCAGCCCAGGCAGGAAAGTCTGTGAGACTCATCTCCAATTAACCACCAGAAAGCCAAAGTGGAGCTGTGGCTCAAGTGGTAGGCACCAGCCATGAGTGAAAAAGCTCAGGGACAGTGCCCAGGCCCTGAGTTCAAGCCCCTATACCAGAAAAAAAAAAAATCTCCAAGCCTCCAGATTAATAGGTTTGTAAATGATGTCACTGCAGATAGGTAGGAATGAGTTACGTTCATCTTTATTTGCATAGATATACATATTCATGCATGTGTGCCTATATGTACTTCCTGCTGCAGAGGAAGGGCAGTCAGAGAGACTGAAATGGAGATGGGTAATTTTATCCAAATGCTTAACTGGTTTTTGTGAGTCCTTCTTTTTCTGCTTCAAGCAACCTCTGTCACAGCTTCCCATGACTTGTTATCTAGATCCAGTTTCTACCCGTTCTATGTTTAGAATCTATTTTTAGCTTGGCCAACTGACTTACTATGGAGCCATGTGAGTCTATTTTTAAATAAATAATCGTTGTGCCTAGAACATACAGAAAAGTGCCATGTGTCGCGTGCCTGCCTCACTCATTTGCTCATGTTTCAGGGCATAAGATACTTACTTAAACAAATAGACATTTATTTGATTCCTGCTCTATGTCAGGCAATAGGCTGTGTAACTTCCATAAGTTTCCTGTTGATGCTCAAAAATAATTCTCTTTTAGCCAGACACTGGTGACTCACACCTTTAATCCGAGCTACTCAGAGATCTGAGATCCAAGGATCGTGGCTTGTCCAGACCTGGAGGGAAAGTCTGTGAGACTCTTATCTCTAACCAGCAAACCAGAAGTGGCACTGTGGCTCAAGTGGTAGAGTGGTTGCTTTGAGCTGAAGAGCTCAGGGACAGTGCCCAGGCCCCCACCTCAAGCCCCATGACCAAAAAAACTACCACCACCACCACCAACAGCGGCAAAAACCTGTCTTTTAGAGACTTCTTGCTTTCCCAAGCATTTTGCAACTCTGGCTATAGTTACGAAGCTGTGTGCTGAGCACCAAGAAGCTAGGCATTTATGCCAAACAGTTCTGAGTTCAAATCCCATCTTTGCTCCTTGTTAGCCATCTGCACTCATGCAATTTAGGTAAATTGTTTTTATCCTCGGCTGTTGTTGGTAAATGAGAGTAGGCCTAACTGGCAGACTGGCCTGGAGAATGTGAACTTAGTTGCGAAGTGTGTCAGGCACTTTCCTGGTATCTGCTGCTAGCCACAGTACAGTAAAAAGCAATGACACTTGTTTTTCTGAACTGCTTTATGTTCTAAGAAAAGGGGGTGGGGGGGGGATGAAGGACCTTCAAAGAGTATGGAAGATGCGGACTCTTCCAGAAGGATCCCTGCTGCCTCCCAGAGCTGTTTGGCCTGAGCAGTTTCAGCTTGAGTGGCGGGCGGTGGCTGCGAGTGCAGACCCTTGAACACCTGCCAGGCCTTCTTTCTGGCGATGCTCCCCCAGGAGTGCTCAGTGTGCTGCATGCTCAGGAGGGACCCCTGGAGTTCTTCAGCACACAGTAGCTAAGAGCAGGCGTTTCTCACCTGCTTCGTCTGCTCTGTGTCCCTGCAGAGAAAGCCCTTGGCTTGTCTGGGTCGTTCGAGCCCAGGGCTGTCCTCCACCAGTCTGACCAGGTTTTTGGACCAAGGTGGCAGGGCGTTGCTGGGGGAAGCCGAGGCGAGGCCTGGTGGCTGTGTTTCCCGTGGGCGCCAACAGAGACAACAGATTCAGGTGAGCCCAGGCGCGGGCGGCCCCCATGGAGTCTCCTCTCCAGGCTGGCTGGGAGACATTGGCACAGTTCCCTCAGGTCCAGGACAGGAGTTAAGAAATCCTGGCTGGGGGCTGGGAAGGTGGCTCAGTGGTAGAACGCTTGCCTTGCATTCCTGAGGCCCTGGGTTCGATTCCTCAGCACCACATAAGCAAAAAGAAAAAAGCCGGAAGTGGCGCTGTGGCTCAAGTGGTAGAGCGCTAGCCTTGAGCTGAAGAGCTGAGGGACAGCGCCCAGGCCCAGAGTTCAGGCCCCATGACTGGACCAAAAACAAACAAACAAACAAAAAAAGAAATCGAGGGGGGGGGGTGGAGGACTGGGGGGAGGGGGAGGATGGGAAGGGATGGAAAGGGGAAACAAAGGAGGAGGCTACAATGCTTGATAAGAAATGTACTCATTATCTTGCCCCTCTGTACAGTATTTTCACAATGAAAAAAATAAAATTAATAAAAGGAAATCCTGGCTGCTAAGGCTGTAGCAGAAGGAGGCAGGAGGTCTCACACTTACTGAATAGCAATCATGGTGTCAGAACCTGCACCATCGCACCTGCTCAAGTTCTAACGCTCTTTCTCTCTCTCTCCCCCCCCCTTTTCTCTTTTCTCTCTCTCGCTCTCACTGTATTAGTTCAACAGTATGTCTCACATACACTTTTAGTGCTGGTTTTACTGTGGCTTGAACTCAGGGCCTTATGCTCTTGCTTAACTTTTTGGCTCATGTCTAGTGCTCTACCACTTGAGCCGCAGCTCCACTTGCAGCTTTTTGCTGGTTAATTGGACATATAAGTGTCATGGTTTTCCTGCGTAGGCTGGCTTTGATCTGCCATTCTCAGATCTCCTAAGATTACAGGCATGTGTCACAAGTGCCATTTTCACAGGTGCTTTCAAAGATGGCTTTTAGATAACCATTACAAGAAATAAATCCTCTTCTGGTGTTCTGAGCACTCTGGTGGGGGTCTCTGGAGGGTAGGGGTCCCCTGAGCGCAGTGATCACCCAGGTCTTCTTCCATAGTGGATACTTCATGAGAATAGTTGCAGAATGTAACTCAAATTTCTGCTTTGGGTGTTTTGCAAATGTTTATGGACTTCCTTAAATATCTCTTATTCCTCAAGTATTTGTTTTCCCTCCTCCAGGGGCAGATTGTGGTTCCCATTCTCCTCTTTTTGTTTTGCTGAGGCTGGTACCCAGGGCCCACCCATGCTCGGCACACCCTTCGCTGCTGACAACCCCCTGGCTTCAGCTGCCCTTGCCCACATCACCCGTGACCCCATCATCCGGTCGGCTTCAGGGCGGCTGCGGGGGCAGTGGAAACACCAGGAGTTTGTGGCAGTTGTTTGTGCCAGTCCTGCAGCTTTTCAACTCAAGGCCTCATGGTCTGGCTTAGCTTTTTTGTTCAAGGCTGGTCTCTACAACTTGAGCCACAGCTTCATGTCCAGCTTTTGGCTGGTTCATTGGAGATCAGAGTCTCACGGACTTTCCTGCCTAGGCTGGCTTTGAACTGCAATCATCAGGTCTCAGTCTCCTGAGTAGCTAGAATTACAGGTGACAGTACTATGCCTGGCTGCTCCCTATTTTAAAACCATATAGATGTGTGTAAATTCGTTGGTTAGCACCTTGTTGCCTTCCTTTTAGAATAATCAGGAAAAATGGCACAAAATACAACTTTCAAAGTCTGATACAAAGTTCTTTAAATGTGAAGTGTGCAGAAAATAAAATCTATGAACTTCCACTAGCTTTCAGCAGGTCTTCTCCTGCATGGTTGTGATGTAACTATTGTAAACTCTGCTACAGATGACCACTGTGGCCAGGTGGTATTTTTTAACTGAGGAGAAAACTCTTTCACTACAGCTAAAGATCATCAGCACAGTAATTATGTATTTGGGGGCTGGGAACGTGGCTTAGTGGTAGAGTGCATAAAGCCCCAAGTTTGGTTCCTTAGTACCACACAAACAGAAAAGGCCAGAAGTGGCACTGTGGCTCAAGTGGTAGAGTGCTAGCCTTGAGCAAAAGAAGCTCAGGGACAGTGCCCCAGGACTGGCAAAAAAAAAAAAAATTGGACAGGCATTACTGGGACTTGAACTCAGGACCTCATACTTGCTAGACAGGTGCCTTACCACAAGCCACGCCTCCACTCTGATCATCATTGTTATATACATGATTTCTGGGATTTGCAAATTTGTCATGAATTTTTGTTGGATTTGGGGGTGGCAGGGAGTGTAATTTCTCCTGATTGGAAATGCTCCTCTTTTTGTTCTCATATCTAAATTTAAAGAGTAATGTGGGAGTCACAATTTGTACAATCAATATATGCTAATAAAAAATTGAAAAGAGGGGCTGGGAAGGTGGTTCAGTGGTAGAGCGCTTGCCTTGCATGCCTGAGCCCCTGGGTTCGATTCCCCAGCACCACATAAGCAAAAAGAAAAAAAGCCAGAAGTGGCGCTGTGGCTCAAGTGGTAGAGCGCTAGCCTTGAGCTGAAGAGCTAAGGGACAGCACCCAGGCCCAGAGTTCAGGCCCCACGACCGGACCCAAAAAAAAAAAAAAAATTGAAAAGATCTGGGGGCTCAGCTGTAGCCTAACATGCATGAGACCCCAGGTTGACACAAGACCCCACGTCGACCCAGTTGGATCCGCAGTGGCAGCAGTAGCACAAGCAGTGCGTGCTGACACGTTCAGCTACTTCTGTCTACTCCTCCTGAGGACCTTGCACGGGCAGGTTTGTGGTCTGTCTGGGGTGGGGAAACTGAGGCTCTGAGAACGGGAGGGATGCCACACACAGAGTCCCAGCGGTGCATATGAGTGCTGGGTGCGCCCACAACGTGGCTCCCAGTGATGCTGGAAACACAGAATCTTCTAGTCTAGAAAAAAGTGAGGTGCTGGACAAACCACGCTCACAGTTCAAGGTGGTAGCCAAGCAAGAAACCTGACACTCGGCCAGATGCGAAATGGAGTTGGGGAAGTCGGTTTGAAGAGAGGTGGATGAATTAATAATGGAGAAAGTCGCCATATTCTCCAAGGTGTTGATTAGCTGCCGGAGGAGGCCGGAGAGCAGCGTGGTGGGCGCTGTCTGTGGCTCTGTGTTCGCCAGCATTTTATTGGGACCAGAGCAGCGACTGTAACTCAGCAGGGCCCTGATACCTACACATGGATGAATAGATGAGCTAATGAATGAATGGATGCAGATATCTGTATTGGACTGGTTGTATCTTTCACTGTCACAAAGTTTTTCGTGAAATAATTGCATCAAACAACAAATTTAAGGTATAAAAACGCCTAACATGGGCTGAAGGTGTAGCTCGGGAGAGAAGCTCATGCTCACAACACATGGGACCAAACAAAGCAAAATGTCCTAACAGGCAAATGTGATAGATCGACACCTGAAGCCATGGAAGTGAACAAGAGCACATTTTACACATAACTAAGGGGGAGGGGATGGAAGGAAGAAATAGAAACCTAGCTTTGTACTTTGTGCATAAGAACCTTGAAATAAAGCCAAAAACATAGCTACTGAATGAAAATAATAGACAATCAGGGAACAAAATAAACGAAGGCATTCCTTAGGTTTGCTACCATTGTCAGACTGGAATGGTTCACTTTGAGTCCCACATGCTAGCAGAAAAATAAAACCAAAAAACAGCCCTCTGTAGAGAAAGCACAGACCAGCAACAGGGTGGTAAGTACAATGAAATCTGTGACACACGAAGAACAGCTGGAACATGGGGGTGTTAGCCTCCCAAGCCGAGGCTAAAAGCCTCCCGGAAGCGAACAGCACGTGGCGGGACGTGGGCTGCACACGACTTCGGGGAACCCCAGAGCTGTCTCCCCACCTGTTCACCTGCAGCTTGAATCCCAGTGTTCACACGCATCTGGCTGCACACATGACAGTGGCTAGTCGGAAGTTAGTGGTCCTCAGAGTGTGAACCCCAAACCAGCCTCTCTGGGAATCACAGCAGGGAGAAAACTCCCCTGCAAGATCTACCCACACCTACACAATCAGCACCTGCTGGCTTCTGTGAGGCCAGCAGCGCTCCAAGCCCTCCAGCTGATTCTCAGGGCTGCTGAAAAAATCCCAGCACCCTGAGAGATCGCAGATAGCAGCAGGTACCCTGAAATCTTGATTGTGTGATACCTGCAACACCTTCTCCTCCTCCAGTCCTAATTGCTTTTCAACTGCTCCAACCAATAGTGAGGCCAGCTCAGCACAGCTGATGCCTGTCCAGGTTTTTGGCTACCCGGCATTCAAACTCCTTGAGGGGAGGTGTGCGCACGTGCTATAGTTTGGGTGTTGGCCTGTGCAGCTCACGGTTGGTTCCCGTGGTGACGGTATTGGGAGGTAGCAGGACCTCTTCCTCTTTCTTTGGCTTCCTCCCATTGCCATCTAGCATGCCTGATTCTACAAGCAATGAGCCCACCTCGTCATGGAACTTCTAAGAAGATAAGCCGCCACGAAGGCTGCCCGGTGTCCTCCAGCTGACACGTGCCTGAGCCATGCACTTGTCCCTTAACTGCTAGACAGGTGTGTAATCTGTGTGTCAGACGCCAGCGGACAAGGAGGCAGCTCACACAGAGGCCACACCACTCTGCTACTCCCAGCAAGGCCTCTGCTTCCCAGGCCTCTAGAACCCAGATCTTCACCGCCCCTCCGCCCCATGCCTTCTTCCAAAAGACCACTGAGAAAAACAACCAGGTCAAATCTGGTGCTGTGGTTCATGCTTGTCCTCACAGCTACTCAGAAGGCTGAGTCTGGTGAGGAAAGGTTAAGAATCGGGAGCCAGACTCCCAAGGAGCCAGACTCCCAGGTTTTACCACTTATTTGTTGCATAGCCTCAGGCAATTCAACCTCTCCAAGTTCCTTATCTTTAAAATGGGGATAATAATAGCTTCTTGTCTGGCAATTGTTTGGAGACTTACTACTTTTGGAATATTGCCAGTACAGCTGGGCACCAGTGGCTCATGCCTGTAATCCTAGCTGCTCAGGAGGATGAGATCTGAGGATCGTGGTTCAGAGCCAGCTGGGACAGGAAAGTCCATGAGACTCATCTCCAATGAACCACCTGAAAACTGGAAGTGGCGCTGTGGCTCAAGTGGTAGA
The DNA here is from genome assembly GCF_019054845.1 of Dipodomys spectabilis. Taxonomy (NCBI): domain Eukaryota; kingdom Metazoa; phylum Chordata; class Mammalia; order Rodentia; family Heteromyidae; genus Dipodomys; species Dipodomys spectabilis. Next base: position 6,182,728 of record NW_024870965.1, on the reverse strand, counting down.
GCACTGGCCTTGAGCTGAAGAGCTGAGGGACAGCGCCCAGGCCTAGAAAAGAAAAGAAAATTGCCGGTACATGGGACTGGGAAGGTGGCTCAGTGGTAGAGTGCTTGCCAAGCATGCATGAAACCCTGGGTTCCATTCCTCAGCACCACGTACACAGAAAAAGCTGGAAGTGGTGCTGTGTCTCAAGTGGTAGAGTGCGAACTTAGAAACTCTCAGGGACAATGCCCAGGCCCTGAGTTCAAGCCCCAGGACTGGCAAAAAAGAAGAAGAAGAAGAAGAGGAGGAGGAGGGGGGGGGAGGGGGGGAAGGAGGGGGAGGAGGAGGGAGAAGTAGGAAGAGGGGGAGGGGGGGGAGGAGGGAGGAGGGCAGCCACCAGTACCTCATCTCAGAGACTGCTTTTGTTTTTTTGTCGGTTGTGGGGCTTGAACTCTGGGCCTGGGCACTGTCCCTCAGCTCTTCAGCTCAAGGCTAGCACTCTACCACTTGAGCTACAGCACCACTTCCGGTTTTCTGGTGGTTTATTGGAGATAAGAGTCTCACGACCTTTCCTGCCAGGGCTGGTTTTGAACCGTGATCTGGGAAGTGGCACTGTAGCTCAAGTGGTAGAGTGCTCGCCTTGAGCTGAAGAGCTGAGGGACAGCACCCAGGCCCAGAGTTCAAGCCCCACGACCGACAAAAAAAAAAAAAAGAAAAAAAAGAAAGAACCGTGATCTGCAGATCTCAGCTTCCTGAGTAGCTAGGATTATAAGCGTGGGCCACCGGCACCCAGCGACCGCTGTCTTTTGTCCTCAGAAGATGCCAACACTTGGCATAGACCTAAGGGTCTATAGCTGTGACGGATCTTCTGACAACTCTCATCTGAGATTCCACTAGAACACTTTGTTTTTCTACCCAGAGAAAACCGTACTCTTCACTCAAAACTCTTCCTCTCCTGACATGCCTATAATTCTAGCTACTAAGGAATCTGAGATCTGAGGATCACATTTCAAAAAAGGCTGAAAATGGAGTTATGGCTCAAGGGTAGAACACCAGATTTAAGAGGAAGAACTAAGCAAGAGTGCAAGGTCACGCCCAAATTCCAGCACTGGCATAGATTAGATAGATAGGTAGGTAAGTAGGTAGATAGATAGGACATTACCATGACAGCAGCAATTTCATAAAGTTACTGTAAGATCGAATGTATTAACTGTGCACAGGGCATCTGCCCCAGGCCCAGGAGTGCGTGGGTAATGTACAATCCTGCAATTGTCACATGCTTAGTCACAGACCCTTCCTCTAACTTTCCTGCAGTTGGCAGGTGGCTGCACATGTCTCAATTAGGAAAGACTTTATTTATGGACCTGGCGGAGCTCAACCACAATCAGTTCCTCTCCAGCTTCCTCCTAGGGCACTCCGCATTTTCAAATAAATTTTAAACATTTTTTGGCAATTTCTAACCGTACATAGAATCAGAGAGATGAGCAAGGCACCACGGCCAGCGGACCGCTCATCCTCAGTAATTACCAGCACACAGCCAATTTCATCCCACCATCTCTCCCCACTCTAGATTATTCTGGAAAAAAAAAAAAATAACAGCAGTAGGTGTGTGTGTGTGTGTGAGAGAGAGAGAGAGAGAGACAGACAGACAGACTGGGGTCTAGCTCAGGAACTCATACTGTACCACTGAATTACATGCCTGGCTCTACAAGAAGCTCTTTATTGGATTTTGGGGGGTAGTTAACTAGAGATGAGTCTCACTGAGCGCTGTTGGCTCATGTCTGTAATCCTACCTACTCAGGAGGCTGAGATTTGAGTATCATAGTTCAAAGCCAGCCCGGGCAAGAAAATCCATGAGACTCTTATCTCTAATTAATCATCTGAAAACCAGAAGTGGAGCTGTGGCTCAAGTGGTAGAACACTCACCTTGAGCTGAAGAGCTCAGGGACAGCGCCCAAGCCCAGAGTTCAAGTCCCACAACAGACCAAAAAAAAAAAAAAAACCCACAAAAAATACAAGGAAGACCTCAAGATTTTCCTTCCCAGGCTAGCTTTGAATTGTGATCCTCAGATCTGAAGCTCATGAGTTGCTAGGATTACAGGTGTGAGCCACCAGCATCCAGATTAAAAAAAATTAACATAAGCACAATCGTATTGCCACATCTCAAAACTTTTAAGATAATTCATTAAAAAGACAACCAGTGTCAAATTTCTTTGATTTTTATTCTCATAAGTTACTATTTTACTATTTTCTCATTTATCATTTTTATTATGTCAAAATAAATGTAACAAAATTGATCATCATAAGCAATTTTAGTGTATGATTCAGGAGTTCTAAAGACTATCACTACCTTCCATCTCATTTTGTGCATGTGCCTGTCTGGTGCCTGAACTCAGTCCCTGGGCGCTGTCCCTTAGCTGTTTTGCTCAAGGCTAGTGTTCTACCTCTTGAACCATAGCTCCACTTTTGGACTTTTGGTGATTAATTGGAGCTAAGAGTCTCACAGACTTTCCTGCCTGGGCTGGCTTTGAGCCAGATCCTCAGATCTCAGCCTCCTGAGTAGCGAGGATTATAGACAAAGGCCATTGACACCTAGCTCTATTTAGTTTTTTTTTTTTTTCCAACAACTCTAAAAATTAGGATTCAAGCAGCTGGGAGGCATAGCTCAGAGGTAGAGAGCTCTTGCCTAATATATGTTACATCCAGGTGTCCAGTGAACAAATGAACAAATACACCAGGATCCAGCCAGGTGCCAAGGGCTCATGCCTGCCCCTGGGAAGCCTAGCTGAGAGGTCAGGACTGAGATTGAAGCCAGCCTGGGCAGAGTCTTATCTCCAACTAACCAGCAAAAAGCCAGCAATCACTCTGTGGCTCAAGTGGTAGTGCACCAGCTTTGAGTGAAAAAGTGAAGCAAGATCCCAAGGCCATGAGTTCAAAAGAAGATCAGGAGCTGGGTGCTGTTGCTCACACCTGTCATCCTAGCTACTCAGGAGGCTGAGATCTGAGGATTGCAGTTCAAAGCCAGCACTGGCAGGAAAACCCGTGAGACTCTTATCTCCAATAAACCGGTCAGAAAACTGGAAGTGGCACTGTGGCTCAAGCGGTAGAGTGCTAGCCTTGAGCTGAAGAGCTGAGGGACAGCGCCCAGGCCCACAGTTCAAGCCCCACCACCTACCAATAAAAAGAAAAAGGAAAGATCAGGATCCAAACAAGGTCCAGATGTTGCAATTGTCTGTGGGGTTTCTTCTAATCTATCAGCTAGGCGCCCTTTCTCATTTCCTCCTGGCAACTGACCTGTTCAGGCAATTGGATACTTTGTTCTGTGGACTTTCTATCATTCTAAATTTTGCTAGTTGCTTCTGGGCAGTGTGTTCTCCTCCTCTTGCCCCAACATTACATTTTGGCCAAGATTTTCCGGGTGCAGTCACCAGGACACAGGAGCACTGAGGAAAGCAGGGAATTTCGAGCCTTATATAAATGAGTAGAGAGCTGCCTTCAGGGAGAGGCATGGGGCGCGGTGATAACCGTGGCTTGTCAGAAGGCTCCAAAAATAGCCTGATTGGTCACCTTTAGAAGATGCCTGGGAAAAACTCTTCATTCTAAAAATAAAGAACCCGGCGTCCATTTGTCCTTCCCATGTGTGCTGTATCTTGGGGTAACCAAATAATTGACGAGATCCTGCTCAGAACTGGAGATGGAACGTGGCATTCCAATGCTGCCCTTGGGAAGCCCCTAGTGTAGCTGAGCAACGACTATCAAGGGCAGGTGACAGCACAGGACAAAAGCCATGGACAGCTTCCTACTCCACAGGCCTGGCCGAGCCCTCCAGACAGCATACCAAAGGAGTCATTATGTGTACATCATATGCATAACTTATAGCCCAGCAGCAGTGGAGACAAAACCTGCACTCTGAAGGTCAGGGCTCTCTGCAGGCAAGCACCACCTTAAGAGACTGGTTGCACTTTGCCACAGGATTAGCAAATAACCAATTAAAGATCACTCCACAGTAACTGTGTGGGAGATGTGTTAAAAGCAGACCTAAGAAAATAATGGTTATGGGCTGGGAAGGTGGCTTAGGGGTAGAGTGCTTGCTTTGTATACATGAGGCCCTGGGTTCGATTCCCTAGCACCACATAAGCAAAAAGAAAAAAAAGGCGGAAGTGGTGCTGTGGCTCAAGTGGTAGAGTGCTAGCTTTGAGCTGAAGGACAGTGCCCAGGCCCTGAGTTCAGGCCCCATGACTGGACCCCCCCCCCCCCAAAAAAAAAAAGAATGGATATGGAACATCACAGGCCCTGGAGCTCACACTTGTGAGCTCAGGAGTCTGAGATCTGAGGATCATGGTTCAAAGCCAGCCCAGACAGGAAAGTCTATGAGACTCTTACCTCCAATTAACCACCCAAAAGTCAGAAAGTAGAGCTGTGGCTCAAGTGGTAGAGTGCAAACCTTGAGGAAAAAAACAAGATAAAGAAACAGCTCAGGGACAGCACCTAGGCGGAGTTCAAGCCCAGGACCAGCACAAAAAAATAAATAAATAAATTACAGGATCCCACAATTATAAATCACCACATTCCAGAGTGAGACCAACTCTGTAGCAAGCACCAGTGTAGGATGTGGGGGGGGGGGGGGGCGGGGAACAGAGGGGGAAGGACTTGCGGTGTAAACAAGTGCCCCAGCCGACCCCCACAGCTCCCTTCCGCCCCCACTGTGGTCTCACCCACCCAGTCCCCACGCAGCACAACCCCAAGCCTGTGTTTACTCTTGGTTGGCCCCACTCACAGATCCTGACAATTTCATTTCCTTGTTTCTTTGTTAATTTTGAAGGAGAGCCTGGCTGACCCCCAAGACCTCCAGGTGTTCAGGAAGTCCTGGTGGGTCCAGGGTGCTCACCCTCCGGTGCAGCTAAAGGAGGGTGCAGAGCACATACAGGCGAGGAGTCTCACGGGGTTCCCCAGCCCTGAGCACCCCTGGGGCCCGCGGGCTGGCCTGGTGTCCCGGGATGTGCCTGCCTCTGCCTGTCCCCTGCCCGGCCTGGCAGAGCTCACCAGCCTGAAGTGGGCATGTGTTTATAACCCGATCTCTGAACACCGAGCCTCCCAGGCTTCTCCCTGTCCCCAGATGGCCACCGCAGGCTCACCGTGGAACAGGCCTTACACCTGTTTGAAAAATGACCAGTAGGCCTCCGGCCGGGCATACTGCACAGTCTGAAGTCCTTTAGTATTGCTGAACTTTCTACTTACAAAGACTTTTTTTTCTCATTTCAGAAATCACATAAAAAGAACATGAATTATGAGGAAGGAAGTTGAGACCCTAGTAACTTTTAACATACAGAAGATTTCGAAGTCCACTAGATTCTTTCATTTTTTTTCACTTTTCAATGCATAAATGAATTCATAATTTTTCAATAATTTTAAAAAAATAGTATTTGATCCCAAAGAATATAATTGGTGCCTTTTTTTTTTTTTCTGCTCTTCCAAGTCTATCCAAAACTTGGAAAAGATCTAAATTACTCAGGCCTTTTTCTTGGTTGGCTGGTATTCGGTGGAAGTACAGAAGAGGGGGGAGGAGGAGGAAGCAAAGGATTTAGTCTTGGCCCAGTGGATTCTGCTCTCCCTCCATTCTCAGGAGGTAGAGTAGAGTAAGCAGAGAAGCCGAAAGTGATACTTCCTTCCTTTAGTGAGTGTGTGTGTGTGTGTGTGTGTGTGTGTGTGTGTGTGTTGGTACTAGAACTTGAATATGAGGCCTTGCACTCTCTCCCTTGGCTTTTTCACTGAAGACTTGTGCTCTACCACTTGAACTATACCTCCACTTTCAGGAAGGTGGCTCAGTGGTAGAACCCTTGCCTTGCATTCCTCAGCACCACATAAGAAAAAAGCCAGAAGTGGTGCTGTGGCTCAAGTGATAGAGCTCTATCCTTGAGCTGAAGAGCTGAGGGACAGCGCCCAGGCCCAGGCCCCATGACCGGACTCAAAAAAGCAAACAAACAAAACCTCCACTTTCAGCTTTTTGGTGATTAATTGGAGATGAGAGTCTCACAGACTTTTCTGCCTGAGCTGGTTTCAAACTGTGATCCTCAGATCTCAGCCTCCTGAGGTAGGGTCATAGGTGTGAGCAACAGGCTTTGACCCACGTACCCTCATGTTGGATGAATAGAAGCACATTAGTCCCCCAGTTTTCTAATCCGCTCGGAGCAGAACAATCATCCCAGGTATACCTGTCATCTAAGACACCCTCTGATCACAGACATTGCCACTGAACGCTTTCCCAATGAAGCAGAAACCAACCTACGGTAGCCAGGTGCTGGTGGTTCCCACCTATAATCCTATCCTAGCCACTCAGAAGGCTGAGATGTGAGGATCAAGGTTCCAAGCCAACTGGGGCAGGAAAGTCCATGAGACTTATTTTCAACTAATCACCAAAGAGCCAGAAGTGGCACTGTGGTTGAAGTGGTAGAATGCTAGCCCTGAGCAAAAAGCTCAAGGACAATATCCAGGTGTTGAGTTCAAGCCCAAGGACTGGTACAAAAGCAAAAACAAAACCTACATCAGTGCCTATATTTTAATTCACAAAAGTGAAGAAAGGAGCATGAGAGGAGGCTAAGGAAGCAAAGATCTCTCTCTCTTTTTTTTTTTTTTTGTCAGTCATGGGCTTGGCCTGGGCGCTGTCCCTCAGCTCTTCAGTTCAAGGTGAGCACTCTACCGCTTGAGCTACAGCACCACTTCTGGTTTTCTGGTGGTTTATTGGAGACAAGAGTCTCACGGTCTTTCCTGCCTGGGCTGGCTTTGAACCACGATCCTCAGATCTCAGTCTCCTGAGTAGCTAGGATTACAAGCGTGAGCCACCTGTGCCCAGCTCAAAGATCTCTTGAACAGGAGGGAAAGAAGAGCAGAGCCAAGCAAATGGAGCATTTGCAGAGTGTGAGCTAACAGGGTGCACAGAACACTCAAAGGCAATAGAAGAGTCTAGATGCCGAGGACGGTTTCAAGCTGTTGCTGTACCCAGCCCTGCGGGACAGCACTTGTCTCCTGGGAATTGCGTCTATGCTGCCATCTCCACGGAGGAAGCAGAGTGGGATGGGAGGAAAAATAAGACTATATTCCTTTTGTATTTGTATTTTGAGAGCAGAGAAAAGGTTACAGCTGTATATGACATCTGTAACGTTTTCCCTGCTCTCTGTAGCTCTCTCTTATATGAAGAGGACCTGGAGGAAGAAGGGAGGGCAATTAGACTTCGTAGGTATAGCAACTATTACTGCAAGCACTTGTCCTTACTGCATTTTTTGTTTTGTCTTTGTGTGTGTGGGGCTTGAAATCAGGGCGTAGGCACTGGCCCTGAGTTTTTTCATTCAACGTTAAGTTCTCTCTACCACTTGAGCCACAGCTCCACTTCCTACTTTTTGGTGACTAATTGAAGACAAGAGTCTTATGGAACCCAAATCCTTAGATCTCAGTCTCCTGAGAGACGTGAGCCGTCGGCACTGGGTTTGTTGGTATTCTCACATCAAAATACTAATTACTTGGACACACTGGTTATCTTGTTTTGAGATTTGTTTTGACAACCACACAGGGTTATCACTAGGGCTCAGTTTAACCAATGGAGTGATTCTGAAACTTTCAAGTGTACAGTTACTAAGGAATTCTGTTTAAAACTGAAGCTTGTTGGTTAGCTATTGGCGGGATCATGACCGTGGACATCACTGAGTTTCATATGGTTTCCCTCCCTGCAGGCCAGCTGAAGGCTTCCAGCTGGCTCAAGGTCACCGGCACCCTCTGCACCCCATGTCCTGCAACACAGCTGAAGAACACCAAAGTGCTCGCCTCATTTGCTGAGTAGATGAAAAGCTCAAGCTAGAAATTATGGAGCAGAACTGAAAGGAAAGCATGTAAAATTTCAGCTCTGCTACAGAGTCTGGGAGGTAAAGTATCTCACCTAGGAAAAGAAAGCTTGTTAAAATCATCCCTAAGGAGATCTAAAGCCCAAAGTGGAGAAATGAGGTAGTGGCCTTGTAAAGTGAAACCAATTGTCTTTATCCACTGTCAACCAACTGGGAATAGATTCCTTCCTTCCTTCCTCCCTTCCTTCCTTCTCCCAGTCCTAGTACCCCTTACTGGGGATTGAGTATTTCCTTTCTTTTTTCCCCCTATGGTGTTAAGACTTGGAACCCAGAGCCTCATACATCACATTAACTTATCATGTGACATTTTAAAAACGAAGAAGCCAGCACCACCACTGGCTCATGCCTTGCAATCCTAACTACTCAAAAGACTGAGATCTGAGGACTGAGGTTCAAAGCCAGCTTGGGCAGATTGAGACTCTTATCTCCAATTAAGACTCTTAGCTCCAATTAACTACTAAAAAGCCAGAAGTGGAGCTATGGCTCAAGTGGTAAAAATGCCAGCCATCTCTCTCTCTTTCTCTCTCTCTCTCTTTCTTTCTCTCTCTGTCACACACACACACACACATTAAAAAAAAAAGGGCTGAGAAGGTGGTTCAGTGGTAGAGTACTTGCCTCACATGCATGAGGCCTGGGTTCGATTCCTCAGCACTGCATAAACAGAAAAAGCCAGAAGTGGCATTGTGGTAAAGTGCTTGCTTCGAGCTAAAGAGCTGAGGGACAGCTCCCAAGCCCAGAGTTCAAGCTCCACGCCATAAAAGAAAAAAGAAATGAGACATTTCCACAATCTTCAACAAGGACAAAACAACCAAACAAGGACTCTTTTTATATTAAAACATGGTCAGTTCTCCTCACACTAACTGACGCTGAAACTCAAATTTCAACAGAGTCTAAAAGACTTTCCTTAAAGGGCTGGGAATGTGGCTCAGTGGTAGAGTGCTGGCCTAGCATGCATGAAGCCCTGGATTCCATTCCTCAGTACCACATACACAGAAAAAGCCAGAAGTGGTGCTGTGGTTCAAGTGGTAGAGTGCTATCCTTGAGCAAAAGAAGCTCAGGTACAGTGCCCCAGGACTGGCCAAAAAGAAAGAAAGAGGGAGGAAGGGAAGAAGGAAGGAAAGAATTTCCTTAGAAATGAGAGACTCCAAAGTTAATTTGGAAGCATAGACAAATGATAGAATCCAAGTATGATAATAAAATTAGCATAGGTATGTGCAGTGGATTATGCCTGAACTCCTAGCTTCTCAGGAAACTGAGATCTGAGGATCATAGCTGGAAGTCATCCCAAGCAGAAAAATCTGTGAAACTCTTATGTACAATTAACCAGCAAAATGCTGGAAATGCAAGTGTGGTTCAAGTGGTAAAGTGCTAGCTTTGAGAGAAAAGCTAAGAGACAGAGCCCAAACCCTGCCTGAGTTCAAGCACTAGAACAAGTACAAAAGAAAAAAAGTCTACCTGTAATCCTAATTACTCAGGAGGCTGAGATCTGAGGATTGTGGTTCAAAGCCAGCCTGTGCAGGAAAGTCTGTGAGATAATTATCTCTAATTCACCACCAGAAAACTGGAAGTGACCCTGCAGCTTAAAGTGGTAAAATGCTACCCTTGAGCGAAAGAGCTCAGGGACAGTGCCCAGGCCCTGAGTTCAAGCCCCACAACTGAACAACAAAAAAGTCTACTTGGTCCTCTTTGGGATGTCTTTTGCTATACTGGGGTTTGGAAGCAGGGCCTCATGCTTGCAAGGCAACATGCTCTTAGAGCTAAACTAGCCTTACCCCAGATTCTGCTGGTATTTTTTTTTTTTTTTTTTTTGCCAGTTTTGGGGCTTGAACTCTGGGCCTGGGCACTGTCCCTGAGCTTCTTTTGCTTAAGGCTAGCACTCTACCACTTGAGCCATAGCACCACTTCTGGCTTTTTCTGTGTATGTGGTAGTGAGCTTCATGCATACTAGGCAAGCACTCTACCACTGAGCGACATTCCTGGCCCTCTGCTGGTGTTTTTGAGATAGGGTCTCCTTTCCTGCCGGGTACAATCCACCCATGTTAAGTTTCTTGTCTAGGCATCCTGGTTGGGATTATCAGGCAAAGCCACCAGCCTGGCTCGCAGTTTAGAAGGGGTCTCTTGAAACATCCTGCCATGGCTGGTTTCCAGCAACACTTTCAACTCCAGCCTCCTAAGAATTTAGGATTATAGGCACCAGTTTCCTTGGGGATGTTTTCTGTAGCTTTTCTGTTTTTTTGGGGGGGAGGTCAGTACTGGGGCTTGAACTCAGTATCTAGCATTCTTGCTTGGCTATTTTTGCTTAAGGCTGGCACTCTATGACTTGAGCCACAATTCCACTTCTGGCTTTTTTGGAAGTTCATCAGAGATAAGAGTCTTACAGGCTTTCCTTCCCTGGGCTGGCTTTATACCATGGTCCTCAGATCACAGGCTCCTGAGTAGTGAAGATTACAGGTGTGAGCCACCGGTGCCTGGCTGACCAAATGCTGCTCAGTAACAAATGGCTATAGGGTTGGGACATGGCTGAAATGGTAGAGCACCTGGTAGAGCAAGCATGAGACCCTGAGTTCAAACCCCAGTACCACAAAAGGCCAAAAAGAAGGAGCTGATGCCATGGAAACACGTCTGATTTCCTGGTGAAGTGTGATGTTTACTTAAGATAGACGCCTGTCTCAGTGAGGAGGAGTTTGTTTCTAGGGAACAACTGGTAATTCTGAGATCTTTTCTTTTGGTCACATATTTGTTTTTGGGTGGACTTCCTTAGATAGTGGCCAGCATACCAAGCACCCTATAATACATAGCACATAGAAAGAGCTGGTCCAAAAGGTGAAAGTAGGGCTGGGAAGGTGGCTCAGTGCTAGAGTGCTTGCCTTGCATGCATGAGGCCCTGGGTTTGATTCCGCAGCACCACATAAGCAGAAAAAGCTGGAAGTGGCGCTGTGGCTCAAGTGGTAGAGCGCTCGCCTTGAGCTGAAGAGCTGAGGGACAGTGCCCAGGCCCAGAGTTCAGGCCCCACGATGGGGGGGGGGAGGGGGGTTAATATAGTGCGATAGTGCAGTTGGGAAACTCTATAAGGTAAAGAATGAGCCAAAGATCTGACATCTTTGGAAGTAGAAGTGAAAGGTTCCTCCTCCCTCTCTCTCTTTCTCTCCCCCTCCCTTTATTAAGGAATACTGTAAGAAACTTGGGCACTGATGGGTGAGGCCTGTAATCCTAGCTACTCAGGCTGAAATCTGAGGACCCCAGTTCCATGCCAGCCTGGGCAGAAAAATCTCCAAGACTTTTATCTCCAATTAACCAAGAGGAAAAAACAAGACCAACAACAAAAACAAACCAGAAGCCGGGCGCTGGTGGCTCACGCCTGTAATCCTAGCTACTCAGGAGGCTGAGATCTGAGGATTGCGGTTCAAAGCCAGCCCGGACAGGAGAGACCGAGCGACTCCTATCTCCAATAAACCACCAGAAAACCGGAAGTGGCGCTGTAGCTCCAGTGATAGAGTGCTCGCCTTGAGCTGAAGAGCTGAGGGACAGCGCCCAAGCCCAGAGTTCAAGCCCCACGACCGACAAAAAAAAAAAAAAAACAGAAGTGGAGCTGTTGCTCAAGTACCAGCCTTGGGCAAAAAGGCTAAGGGACAGTGCCAAAGCCCCGAGTTCAAGTCCTAGTGCTGGCACAAAAAAATAAAAGAGCCTTCAGAACACCAGTGGCCATTTTCTGGCCCATAGCACACTGGCTGTATGGATGTTAATAGGCTTGGCCTGAAGGAAAGTGTTGGGAAATGCAGAGGCAGTTTTTTATTTGGGTTTGTCCTTTCTTCTGTGGCTCCTCGGGGACTCCCAGAGTCAGGTGCGCAGGGGAATCCCCCAGGGGTCACCTGCACACATCACTTCCCAAGCCTCAGTGCTGGTGATGCCAAAGGTACAGGAGAGTCATTCGGATTGGTCCTCATGGCTCAGACTTCCCCTCCATCCACTTCCTGCTGGTCTCCCTACTTGTAGTCCTCTGCCTGCTTTTGCCTTTGCCCTCGGCAGAGTTTGCCCCATTCATCTGCCGCTGGTGCTAACTGGAGAGCCTCCCTCCGTCCTTGGATGTGTTGTTGGTCCCATTCCAGTCTCTTGCCAGTGTGTTTGGGGTGCAAGCTCTGGCCGCTGGGTGCTCTCAAAGGCACTGGGTGAACTGTCCAAGTCAGCTTCCCTCCTTGCCTACAGCACAGGGGAGCTCCTGTGTTTGTGCAAGTGGGTGAGCCTGTGCTATTCTGGGCTCCTTCCTGGCTGCCAACAGAGCAGGTGTTTTTCATGGAACACCAGAGCTGCCAGGGTCCACGCTGCCTCCTCTTTGTGCTCAGCACTTGCGTCTGGGTTGTCTGGTGCTGCCAGAGCTGGAGCTTTCCTTTCTCTGTCCTCTTACTGCGCGAGAAGAAGCAGCAGTCTATCACACACATACGATCATGTCCTTGAGCTTCCTAGGAAAAAGAGTGTGAAATCTTTGTATACTTATAAGTGGAGAGCCTAATACACTGGTGCCTACTTGTAGTCCCAGATCATCAGGAAACTGAGGCAGGAGAATCATGTGAGAAGCTGGAGCCAATCTGGGCAACTCTGTCTCTAAATAAATAGAAGTGGAATATCAGTATACTATGTGGAAAATGAACTATGCAACTTGTGAGCAGGGATGGGAGAGGGGAACTGGGGGGAAGAGCAGGAAGGGGAACTGTCCAAAAAGAGTTGTACTCATTACCTGACTTTTGAATGGTACCCCTCTTTACCACAATAAAATTATATATATATATATGTATATATATATGTATAGATATTTAAAAGTGGAATATCAGATCAGCCTCTTTGGAAATATTTTTTGTTTTGTTGTTTTTTTTTTTTGGTCCAGTCGTGGGGTCTGAACTCTGGGCCTGGGCACTGCCCCTCAGCTCTTCAGCTCAAGGCTAGCGCTCTACCACTTGAGCTATAGCGCCACTTCCGGCTTTTTTTTCTTATGTGGTGCTGGGGAATCGAACCCAGGGCCTCATGCATGCAAGGCAAGCGCTCTACCACTGAGCCACCTTCCCAGCCCTGGAAATATTTCTTCCCAAAGACTAAATAATATTTGAATGTGGTTCTTTGTGGTGTTGACTGCAAACACTGAGGAACTATTACGGTAGGTACACCAGGCCCCATGCTAGGAGTTGACAATAAAGAGATGATTAAGAAAGTCTGCATCCAGAAGAGACAGCGAATAGGAACGAGCGGGGCTGTGGAACTCCAGTCTAGGGAGAGCGGCCAGGAAGGCTCGATTAGAATTAGGTGAAAGTGGCTGAGGCTTCCCACTGTTCCCAGAGGGCTGTCATCCGGGAGCGGGAGGGAACGTTCCTTGGACACTGCTGGATGGAACCGAATGGCTGGCCAGGGCCAGGTGGCCCTGTCACCCTTGAGTGAAGTCAACTGTGCCAGATGTCACTGTTTCTTCTCAGCTCTGTCATGAGTCACAGCTTGGGGGGAATGTGAGGAGGGGTGGCTGGACATTTGGATTGAGGCCTTCCTTTTGAAAGACAGAAACAAGTAACTATGGGGGAAAATGGAGGGCAACTTTCAGAAATAAATAGAATTGCTATCTTCAGAGAGATTAGAGAGAATGAGAGCATTTTTCCTTGCATAAAGAGATATCCCATCATATAGAAAAACGAGCCAAAGAAATAAAGGGTTGAAGAACTAAAAGATTAATCCAAACAGTCTAATAGTCAATGAGCAGATATTCAAGAAATAGAACCAAGGGAGGAGAAAATGATCAAAGAAATAACAGAAAAAAAAATTCCCAAGGGGCCAGACTGCTAGATTCAGAGGGCCTGCCCAGAAGATGAATGGAAAGATCTAAGTTATATCCTCAGAATATTTCAGGACACTATAGGTAAAGGGAAATACAATAAATGGTTGTGTGTGTGGGGGTGCTGGCATCTTTTGGGGTTGGGTGGGCAGGTTCCAGATTCTTGGAGAGCACCCCACCCATGAATGCACAGGTTCCTATTATAGAAAATAGTGTGGGGCTGGGAAGGTGGCTCAGTGGTAGAGCGCTTGCCTTGCATGCATGAGGCCCTGGGTTTGATTCCTCAGCACCACATAAGCAAAAAGAAAAAAGCCAGAAGTGGTACTGTGGCTCAAGTGGTAGAGCGCTAGCCTTGAGCTGAAGAACTGAGGGACAGTGCCCAGGCCCAGAGTTCAGGCCCCACGACTGGACTCCCCCCCAAAAAATAAATAAATAAAAGGAAATGGTGTGTTGTGGTATACATCTCCCATTTACTCTAAACCATATCTAGCTCACTGAGAAGATTGAACACAATGTATATGCAAAGAAAATAATTATTGTACTGTATTAGTCAGGAAATAACGACGAGAAAAACTCTGTGTTTAGTTGGGGATATGAGTCTCACAGACTTTTCTGCCTGGTCTGGCTTTTTTTTTTTTGCCAGTCATGGGTCCTGAACTCTGGGCCTGGGCGCTGTCCCTCAGCTCTTCAGCTCAAAGCTAGTGCTCTACCATTTGAGCCACAGTGCCACTTCCAGCTTTTTCTGCTTATGTGGTGCTGAGGAATGGAACCCAGGGCCTCATGCATGCATGTACCACTGAGCCACCTTCCCAGCCCTGGTCTGGCTTTGAACTGAACCATAATCCTGAGATCGTGGCCTCCTAGGTAGCTGGGATTACATAGGTAGCTGGGATTACAGGCGTGAACCACCACTCACTGTCCAGCAACAGCAACAACACTGCCACAGTATTTTTATATGATAGCTCTGGAGGTCAGAAATTTGATATAGGTCACAGACTTGTTTTTTTTTTTGTTGTTATTTTTATAGTATTGGGGATTAAACTTAAGGCTGCATGTCCCAAGTATTCTACTACTGAGTGACACTCCTAGCCTGAAGAGTATGTCTTTTTCTGGAGGATCTAAGTAAGAATCTGTTCGCTTGCTTGTTCCAGCTTCTACAGGATGCCCACATGCTTTCGCTCATGGCCGTCTTCCTCTATGCTCAAAGCCAGCAATGATGAATTAGAGTTTCTCACTTTGCATCTTTCTTTTCTTAGACTTCTCCCTCTGATCACATCCAGGAAAGGTTTTTTGCTAGATGTTTTTCTTGTTTCTTTGTTGTGTACTTTTCTGGCTTTTTTTTTTTTTTTGTCTGTCCTGGCACTTGAACTCTGGGCCTGGGCACTGTCCCTCAGCTCTTCAGTTCAAGGCTAGTGCCATTTCTCCCACAGTGCCACTTCCGGTTTTCTGGTGGTTGATTGGAGATGAGTCTCATGGACTTTCCTGCCTGGGCTGGCTTTGAACTGTGATCCTCAGATCTCAGCCTCCTGAGTAGCTAGGATTACAGGCGTGAGCCACCGGCACCTGGCTGGCTCTCCATTTTTAAAGACTGACCTGATGAGAGTACCCCCACCTGGACAATCCACTAGAATTGTCACATGTCAAGGTCAATAACTGTATTGCAACTACAAAGTTCATATGAGGCACTAGATTCACAGGTCCTGGGGCATCAGAGCAGAATGTTAGGGAGACATAATATTAAATACTGGGGCTGGGCACTGGTGACAGCTAAATCCTGGCTACTCAGGAGGCTGAGATCTGAGGATCATGGTTCGAAGCCAGCCTGGACAGGACAGACCATGAGACTCTTATCTCCAATTAGACTTATTCCAATTAACCATCAAAAGGCTGGAAGTGGGGCTGTGACTCAAGGGCTAGAGCATTAGCCTTGAGCAAAAAGTTCCAAGACAGCACCCAAGTCCTGAGTTCAAGCCTCAAGACTTATATATCCACAACAACGACGTGTCAGAACACAGAAAGCTCAGAGATGTCTGATATCAGACCCAGCTGGGACAGACAGTGCTCTGCCACTGGCTAAGGGTTACAACCAAAGCTTGAAGATCAATGACCCAGGTGCAGGTGGCTCACGCCTGTAATCCTAGCTACTCGAGAGGCTGAGATCTGAGAATCATGGCTCAAAGCCAGCCCAGGCAGGAAATTAACCACCAGAAAACCCAAAGTCACACTATGGCTCAAAGTGGTAGAGGGCTAACCTTTAATGCAAAAAGCTCAGGGACGGTGCTCAGGCCCTAGTTCAATCAAGCTCCATGACTGACAAGAAAAAAAAACATCATTGATTCCTGGCGCCTGATTCCTTGCTCCATCATGCCTTGGTTACCCTGTGGGCGAGACCCTCCCCAATAGAAAGAGCACTGGCATTGACCTTGTCAAATCTTCCTCTACTTGTACTTGAAGACCAGACCAAAGATCTGAGGGAGGGAAATGTCTGAAAACCCATCCCACTCTGCAGCCAATCAGAGCTCCCTTGAAGGATGCCACCATCCCAGCTCAGAGAAAGCCACGGCCAAAAGACACCCTGGAAGAGGGGCAGGCTTCCCCCTCCCTCCCCCTCCACACTTCACCTCAGGCTCTGTTTACAAAGTTGATTAGCTTACTGTATTATCCCTCATGATTTTTTTTTTTTTTGGTTGGTTGTGGGGCTTGAACTCTGGGTTTGGGCGCTGTCCCTCAGCTCTTCAGCTCAAGGTAAGCGCTCTACCGCTTAAGCTACAGCGCCACTTCCAGTTTTCTAGTGGTTTATTGGAGAGTTTCATGGACTTTCCAGCCTGGGCTGGCTTTGAACTGCAATACTCAGATCTTAGCCTCCTGAGTAGCTAGGATTACAGGCGTGAGCCACCAGCGCTCGGCTCGTGATTTCTTTTGTGTAAACGGACCTGGGGCTTGACCTCAAGGACTAGGCTCTGCCCCTTAACTTTTTCACTCAAGGCTGGTGTTCTATCACTTGAGTTAGAGCTTTGCTTCCGGCATTTTTGCTGGTTATTTGGAGAGTCTCAGGGGATTTTTTTTTTCTTTTGGCCAGAGCTGGCTTTGAACTGTGATCATCAGAACTCGGCCTCCTGAGTAACCAGGATTATAGGTGTGAGCCATTGGAGCCTGGCTTTTATTCCACCTTAAAGTATACTGCAGAAGCCCCTCACTTCTTTGTGAGTAGGTGTAGTTCTGCCTTCTGCCTGCCTCTTTTTTTTTTGCCAGTCTTGGGGCTTGAACTCAGGGCCTGGGCACTGTCCCGCTCTTTTGCTCAAGGCTAGCTAGCATTCTACTACTGGAGCCACAGCACCACTTCCTGCTTTTTCTGTACATATGGTACTGAGGAATGGAACCCAGGGCTTCATGCACGCTGGGCAAGCACTCTACCACTAAGCCACATCCCAGCCCTACCTCTCTTTCAAAAGAGAGTTCTCCACCCTTCCTCCCCCCCCCCCATTCACACTCACAAAGCCTGTCTGTGAGCTCACAGGCCCTCCTCCTGTTGTCTAAAATGCCATTCCCCTTCTGCCGCTCACTCTCAGGCCTTAGCTGCAGTATGTATGCCTCCAGAAATCCCCTTGCTTATTTCCTTTCTAGAATATACCTATCACCTAGGACATTGACTCTTGTAGAACCCTGCAAGCCGCAGGTGGCTCATGCCTGCCTGCCATCCTAGCTACTCAGGGAGCTTTTTAAGGATCACAGTTCAAAGTCAGCCGGGCCAGGAGGCTCTTATCTCCAATTAATCAGCAAAAAGCCAGAAGTGGTGCTGTGGCTCAAGTGACAGAGCACTAGCCTTGAGCAAAAAAAAAACAAAACCAAACTCTCAAGAGCACCCAAGCCTGGAATTCAAGTACTGG
The DNA here is from genome assembly GCF_019054845.1 of Dipodomys spectabilis. Taxonomy (NCBI): domain Eukaryota; kingdom Metazoa; phylum Chordata; class Mammalia; order Rodentia; family Heteromyidae; genus Dipodomys; species Dipodomys spectabilis. The sequence goes on along the minus strand of NW_024870965.1, from coordinate 6,165,164 downwards.
AGCAGCTCACGCGTGCGCGCGCACACGCATACACACTCACACACACACACACACACACACACACACGCTGACAGGGCCTCTGTGGCCAAGGCAGCAGCAGCCACTGAGCACCTGGGCAGTTGAACAGGGTGAAAGGAATCCTGGGTAATTTCCCAGGTGGCCCCAAGGATGGGGAAATCCCCAGAAATGCTCTCACCTCAGGAAGTCTTTGCTTTGTCATCTCCCCCCACCCCCTTAGACCTTGTGACCTAGGTGTGGCCAACTCCTCAGCCACCCTTTCCTGGTGTCCTGATGCAAATGACTCCTCCTCCCCCCACTAATAAAGTTGACCTTTTTTTGTAGGGCTTTTTTTTGTGTATGTGTCCGGGTCGTGGGGCCTGAACTCTGGGCCTGGGCGCTGTCCCTCAGCTCTTCAGCTCAAGGCGAGCGCTCTACCACTTGAGCCACAGTGCCACTTTCGGTTCTCTATTGGTTTATTGGAGATAAGAGTTTCACGGACTTTCCTGCCTGGGCTGGCTTTGAACCGAGATCCTCAGATCTCAGCCTCCTGAGTAGCTAGGATGACAGGCGTGAGCCACCGATGCCCGGCTCTACCTGAGCACAATTTAAGATTCATTTGGTGTCATGGTTTCAGGGCGTTCAACCCAAACTGGGCTCCATGTTTATGGACCTATAGTGAGTAAGCTACCAATTCATGGCAGCCCAGGATAGAGGTAGAGAGGGGAGGGGAAGGGAGAAAGTAGAGAGGGAGGGAGAAAGGGAAAGAAGGGAGAGAGGGAGGAATAGCGTGCTTGCTTTACCAGGCCTTTTCCCATTTATTTCATTCTGGCCCCCAGCCCTTCGGACGCTGCCTCCCACAGTCAGGGTGGGTCTCTGTCTTCTCAGTTCCTATCCTGGTCTCTACAGTTTCTGAAGACACCTGTTTAGACACACCCAGAGACATTCTTCAGTTCTAATCTCTTAGGTACTTCTCCATCCAACCAAACTGAGACACAGGATTAACAATTATATCTTATAAAGCAAAGCTTTGCAATTTTTGTTGTTGGTAACAATTCAAGAAGACTCTAGCTTGTACAAATTTTAAATGCAGAAAGTTGTTGTTGTTGTTTTTGTCAGTAGGGAGGCTTGAACTCTGAGCCTGGGTGTTGTCCCTCAGCTCTTCAGCTCAAGGTGAGTGCTCTACCACTTGAGCCACAGTGCCACTTCTGGTTTCCTGAGTGATTTATTGGAGATGAGAGTCTCACAGACTTTCCTGTCTGGGCTGGCTTTGACCTGTAATCCCCAGATCTCAGCTTCCTGAGTAGCTAGGATTCCAGGCGTGAGCCACAAATGCCTGGTGCAGAAAAGATTTTTTGGGGGGGGTGGGTGGCCCAGTCATGGGGCCTGAACTCAGGGCCTGGGCACTGTCCCTCAGCTCTTCAGCTCAAGGCTAGCACTCTACCACTTGAGCCATAGCACCACTTCCGGCTTTTTTCTTTTTTGCTTATGCGGTGCTGAGGAATCAAACCCAGGGCCTTATGCATGCAAGGCAAGCGCTCTAACACTGAGCCACCTTCCCAGCCCCTAGAAAAGACTCTTATTAAAAGCCGGGCACTGGTGGCTCACGCCTGTAATCCTAGCTACTCAGGAGGCTCAGATCTGAGGATCGAGGTTCAAAGCCAGCCCGGGCAGGAGAGACCATAAGACTCCTATCTCCAATAAACCACCAGAAAACTGGAAGTGGCGCTGTAGCTCAAGTGGCTGTAGCTCGCCTTGAGCTGAGAGACAGCGCCCAGGCCCAGAGTTCAAGCCCCACGACTGACAAAAAAAATAAAAGACTCTTGTTAATAGTTGGCACTTGGATTTCTAGCATTGTCTGTTATGCTCTAAAACCATCCTTAACTCTTTCTTTTTTTTTGGTCCGTCACGGGGCTTGAACTCTGGGCTTGGGCACTGTCCCTGCGCTCTTCAGCTCAAGGTGAGCGGCTCTACTGCTTGAACCTCAGTACCACTTCCGGTTTTCTAGTGTTTATTGGAGATAAGAGTCTCACAAACTTTCCTGTCTGGGCTGGCTTTGAACCTCGATCCTCATACCTCAGTCTCCTGAGTAGCTAGGATTACAGGCTGGAGCCACCGGTGCTGGCTCTTTTACTCATTCTTATAACAATGAAATGTTGACTGGCTTGGAGCCAGAGGTTAATCCTAGTTACTCAGGAGGCTGAGATCTAAGGATAGAGATTGGCAGCCAGCCTGGGCAGTAAAGAAAATGAGACTCTCATCTCCAATTAACCAGCAAAAAGCCAGAAATGGAAGTGTGTCTCAAAGCACCAGCCTTGAGAAGGAAAGCTAGAGTGTGAGGCCTGAGTTCAAGCCCCAGTATCTGTACATATAAACAAGAAATGTTGCCTTATTTCTTAAGCTATGTATAACTGGGAAACCTCATATCATTCTTGCCTCTCTCACACTTATTTTTCCTGTAGTGTTTGTTGTTATATGTAATTTCTTCCTCTTTTTTTCTTTTGGTATGCCAGTACTGGGGCTTGAACTCAAGGCCTGGGCACCATCACTGCATTTATGCTCTAGGCTAATACTTGAGCCACAGCTCCACTCTCAGCTTTTTTGGTGGTTAATTGGAAATGAGAGTCTCAAGGACTTTCCTACCAAGGCTTGCTTTGAACCATGAACCTTCTGAATAGCTAGGATTATAGGTGTGAGACAAAGGCACCAGACTTGTGTTTTATTTACTAGGTAAGTCTAAGAGAGTAAAGGCATAACTGGTACAGTTACTGCCCCAATCCTGGTAGACTACTAGAGCTTGTGATAAAGATGGTGCTGAAAAAGCACTCATGGAGGCCATTGTGTGACGTGGTTTGTTGCTTGGCTTCAACTTCAAACATAACACACACACACACACACACACACACACACACACACAAAGCTATAGTCCTTTCTGAGCCTGCTTTTTTTTTTTTTTTTTTGGTTGGTCATGGAGCATGAATTCAGGGCCTGGGCATTGTCCCTCAGCTCTTCAGCTCAAGGCTAGCGCTCCACCACTTGAGCCACAGTGCGTACCACTTCAGGTTTTTCTCTGCTTATATGGTACTGAGGAATTGAACCCAGGGCCTCATGAATACAAGGCAAGCACTCTACCACTGAGCCACCTTCCCAGCCCCCTGAGCCTGCTAACTTTATATTTACCTCTTTCCATTGTTATTTTTCTTTAGGAGATAAGTTCTCACTATGTAGCTCTAGCTGACCTTGAACTCACAATCCTGCCCAGCCTCCTGAGTCTAGGATTACAGGTGTGCATCACCATGCCTAGCTTGTAATTATAGATGAGCAATTCATTTCTGGCAATTGAAATTCAGTCATTTATTTCATTCTGTATTCTTGGAAGACTAATTTTTTTTTTTAAAAAAAGGGGGGGGGAAATGTAAGTTTCTTATATGGTGCTCAGATTTAAAGACTGTGACCTACTCTTTTACTGGTTTCTGTAGAGTGAGGCTGTCACAGCAACACTAAAAATACAAGCAATGGTGGACTGGAGATATGCCTCAAGTGATGTAGCACCAGCAATGAGCAAGAAAGCCAACTGTAGAATTCAAGGCCGTCATGTTCAAGCCCTGGTACTGGAACACATTCATATATGTGTGTATGCTTTGGTTTGTGTGTGTGGTTGCTGAGGTTGAAACCCAGACACACACATGTATATAAAGCAAAACAACTTCGATCATTAAATCAACACTGAAGCTTCTAAATGGTAAATAAAATGTGGAAGGACATTCTTGAAAAAAGGTCAGATAGTGAGATAGTATCTGAGCACTGAGAAAATCCTTTTCTTTCAAATGCAGTGTGGGCAGTCTAGTTGGATCAGGAAGTGCACTGGTGCCCATGGAGCTTCTTGGCCGTCCCAGGGGCAGTTGGAGATGATTTCTGGTCCCACCAATCCCTAAGCACCTGCAAAGCTCTTGGACATAGAACCATGGAATCTTCCTGTGTGCATCACAAAGTTGCATTTTGTATTATTAGTACAACCGATTTAATATTCAAAGATTTTTTTCCAGTGAAATGGAAATTTTTTCACTAATATTTGAATTTGCAAACTCTATACGTTTGCAGATACTTAACACACACGAATTGAGCGAGCCATCATGATTACACTGAACGGATTCACCGAGGGCCTGGGCAGTCTGAGCACGCAAGCTACCAGGTTTCCTCATTTCTGAGCATGAAAAGTGAGTTTAGGCCCCAATGTGTGACTTGTTTCCAAGCTTCAGGGGCACCTCTTCGTGGGCACCATTTTGGGAGCTGCCCTAAGCTAGCGGGCACCGAGCATCACCTACTCGCACAGGCCGGCGCTCCCGTCCGCCCGGCCAGGCGCCGCCGTGCACCTCGGCGCTCCCCGGCAGCTGCCTGAGGAACAAGCTGCAGTTTGTTCTCGGGGTCCACCTCGGCCTCCTTACCCCAGCGTGGGCCACAGGCCCGGGGCGCCCGGCCTCGAGAGCCGCGCCCAGCGCGGCCTGCGGGCGGCCCCGGGCCGCGATCCTTCCCGAGCGGCTGGGATCCGGCCCCGCGGAGCCCCCGCGCCATGTGCTCGGGGCATCCCTAACCCGGCCGGAGGGCCGTGGTGTGCGGCCGGCTCACGCCGGAGGCCCTGAGAAGTTCCGGACGAATCGCGCGAAGGGGAGCTAAGATGGAAGACACGGGTATCAGTGGATGGCGCCCAGCCGAGGCCGCAGGGCGCGCGGGCCGCCGCAGCCTCTGGGCCTGCTCCGGCGACGCGGCCGGGGGTTCCCGCGGCACCGTCCGCGGGGCGGGGCTTGCGCGCGAGGGCGGGGCCGGCGGGCGCGGCGGGGGCGGGGCCGGCGGGGGGAGGGAAGGGCGGGCGGGGCCGGCGCGCTCCGTTCCCTCTGGCGCGGCGCGGGGGGGCGGGGCCTACATATTACGTGCGCGGCGCCGCCCTGCGAGAGGACGTTGCGTGCTCGCTCGCGCCGGGCGAGTCTTCGCGTCTCCCTCGCGAACTCGGTGAAAGGAATTGGCGCCGTTCGACACCAGGCGGGTCCGCTCTGCAGCACGCACCCATCTCCAGCCGCAGCCGCCGCCGCCGCCGCCAGGGGCCGAGGGAGCCGAGCCGAGGTCGAGCCAGCAGCCAGCGGCGAAGCCGGGCCTCACCATGAGTTCCTCGCCCGTTAATGTCAAGAAGCTGAAGGTGTCGGAGCTGAAGGAGGAGCTCAAGAAGCGGCGCCTCTCCGACAAGGGCCTCAAGGCCGACCTCATGGACCGGCTCCAGGCCGCGCTGGACGAGGAGGCCGGGGGCCGCCCCTCCACGGAGCCCGGGAACGGCAGCCTCGACCTGGGCGGAGACGCGGCCGGGCGCTCGGGCGCGGGCCTGGAGCAGGAGGCCGCGGCGGGCGGCGACGAGGACGAGGAGGAGGAGGAGGAGGGCATCGCGGCGCTCGACGGCGACCAGATGGAGCTCGGGGAGGAGAACGGGGCGGCGGGGGCGGCCGAGGCCGGCGCCGGGGAGGCGGAGGAGGCGGCCTCGGAGGACGAGAACGGCGACGACCAGGGCTTCCAGGAGGGCGAGGACGAGCTGGGCGACGACGACGACGGCGCGGGCGACGAGAACGGCCACGGGGAGCAGCAGCCCCAACCGCCGGCGGCGGCGGCGGCGCAGCAGCCGGCCCAGCAGCGCGGGGCCGCCAAGGAGGCCGCGGGGAAGAGCAGCGGCCCCACCTCGCTCTTCGCGGTGACGGTGGCGCCGCCCGGGGCGAGGCAGGGCCAGCAGCAGGCGGGAGGTAAGAAGAAGGCGGAAGGCGGCGGAGGCGGCGGTCGCCCCGGGGCTCCGGCGGCGGGTGAGTGCTGCGGCGGTCGTTGCGCGCGGCGGGACCCCGCGTGGGAGGGGACCGTGCCCCAGGCCTGCCGGAGCCCCCGGGGGAGGGCGCGGGGGGGGCGCGGGATCCCGGATTAGCCGGGCGGCGGCGGCGGCGGCGGCGCCTCCATTATGTGGCTGGGCCGCGCGGGGGGGGGGAGCGCAGCTGCCGCGGGCGGGGGAGGAGGCGCGGGGGGCGGGCGGGCCGGACGCGGGGGCGCCGCCGCGCGGCGTGCGCGCCCGGCGGACACGCGTCTCGGCGGGCCGGTGGGGGGAGGGGGCGGCCGGGGGCCCGGGGCGGGCGCGCTGGGGCGGCTCGGCGCCGCGGTATTGTGCAAGGCGCCCGGGGGCCCGGCGTGACGTCACTTCCGGCGGGAGGGGCGGGCGCGCGAGTGGGGCGGAAGCCCAGTACAATGCGGGGCGCGCGGGCCCGGTGGGGGAGGGGCGGCGGGCGGCCCGCGCGGCGGCCGCGCCCCTCCCCCACCGCGGGCTCCCGGCCGGCGCACGTGGGCCCCGCGCCGGGCCGCGCTTGCCCTGGGCTCCGCGGGGCGGCGGCGGCGCCGCGATTAGCCGCGACCCGAGACTGCGTCACCGCCTCCGGCCGCGTTCCGAGCGGGTGGTTTGCGTTCTGGTCCCGGCCGTCGGGTGATCGGCACAACCGGGTGGAAAAATACAGACCTCGGGCGTGTGTCTCCACGCGGAAGCGGCGTTCCCGTCTCGGTGGCTGGGTCTCTTGAAGGGGTGCTGTGTGTTGTAGGAGACGGCAAAACAGAGCAGAAAGGCGGAGATAAAAAGAGAGGTGTTAAGAGACCCCGAGAAGATCATGGCCGAGGATACTTTGAGTACATTGAAGAGAACAAGTACAGCAGGTAGAGGATGCTACTCTAGTTACGCTCTGCTCCCATGTTCCCTGCGTCGGTGGGAGCGGCTGGGTCAGGAGAAATTGTGTCTTTCAGAGCCAAGTCTCCTCAGCCACCTGTGGAAGAAGAAGATGAACACTTCGATGACACAGTGGTTTGTCTTGATACTTGTAAGTGAATTTGACTCCTTTCTCGTCCCCCACTTGACAATCAGTACTTTGGTTCCAAAATTCTTAGCACAGATTAATGTGTGTGGAGTGCGTTTTATGAGCAGTAGGAACCTAGTGGTCTGTGTTCATCCAGAAGTAATATTTAGGACACCTAACGTTCCATTGAAAGATTTCCAGGCTCTAACACTTTGATAATGTTTTCAAGATTTGGAACTTGTTAATTTGGGGTCTGTGCAATTGACCTTATTTTGACAAGCTAACGGCAACTGGTAGAAACTATAATGCTATTGTCCTTACAGTAAGGTTATAGTAGAGGTGTGTGTGTGTGGAATTTAAGTGAGCTATCTGGGCTAAGTATTAATGACTTTTCCCATTAGCACACAAGTATATTCCCTATCCTAAGAGACTGTAATATTACATTTCCAATAACTGCTCTTTTGTTCTCAATTCCAGTTCAGTAGCTGCTGCTTTAACCTAAGTTGATTTCTTCCAAAGACCTGGGGCAGCAGCAGTGGGCCATCACTGGGCCACTAGCTTCCTTCACCAGCGAATGGTATCATTGGCAGCGCAGTAAATACTGCTACTTACCCAGTTGGGTTGCAATTGAATATAAGGAAGTATTGCAAACCTCTGAATGGGCTTTAGCTTTCTCATCAGACCTATGTATTTTTCATCAAAAATTATGTGGACTTAGTATTTGACTAGAATATACAATTGCCAGTGGTGAACAGATGAAAAGATAGGAATTCTTGAAAAGTAATAGGCACTTTTATCTACTTGTTAGATGTAAATGTTGAAGCTTAGCTTCTCCTGTTTTCCTGTATAAAGTTGTTAATTCAGACTTGTAAGTGTAAAGCTTTCTTACAGTTAGTTGGTTGCTAAATCTTAAAAGAATGGAGAAGTAATTGGTTTCTAGTTTTAAGTTCAGTTGCTTGCATATACAGTAATATAATAGGATGTAAGAGTAACTCTGCCTACTGTTCAGTGGATTTGGAATGGAGCAACGGGGAATTTGTTAAATTCTGTCAATGGACAGGAATTCTAGATTAACCCAATCAGGGAAAATTAAAGCCAGCTTCCTAACTTGGTTAGCTGTCAAGTTAGACCTCTTGAGATATATGTTAAAATACATATTAATGAGCCTAGGTTAGCTAGGGTATAGATGGTTTGGATAATTTAGGAAGTGGTTAATCCGAATTGTAGTAACTGACAGGCTTGGAAAAGGGGGATCTAAAATGCTATAATATTCACAGCTTTAGGTGACTGGGTCCATAGACTTAAAATGTCTTTAGTAAACAGTTAGGGCCTAGAATATAGAACCCCCCTGGTGTTAAGTAACAAAAGTACAGCATCAACAGTTCAGACTCCTGTTTTAAAGTACAGTGGTCATGGCTTCCCTTCAGTTTTATTATGGCACTGGTAAATTCTACCTGGTTCTGGTATGCTCCACTTTGATATCCTGCTATCTACTGCTTGCCTCTAAATCAAGGTAAAGAGCAGAGCAGGTATGTATGAATGTCACCTTTGTTGGTTACTTTTCACATTGCTGATTTTTAACACGTTAAGCCTTGCTACTGTAATAGGCAATTAACTCAGTACGTAATTGATAAGTGTGATTTCTTGGTGGGAGTGGGGCTTAACTTGAATTGGGACAGCATGATATATGTATATATAAAGTTTTCTGTGCAGCTAAATGCATTAAACTTGTTTGTATAGCAGAAATGTTTACATTGGGTGTCAAATGAATAATAACGGTATTTGATGTAATTACAGATAATTGTGACCTACATTTTAAAATTTCAAGAGATCGCCTCAGTGCTTCTTCCCTTACTATGGAAAGTTTTGCTTTTCTTTGGGCTGGAGGAAGGGCATCTTATGGTGTGTCAAAAGGAAAAGTCTGCTTTGAGATGAAGGTAATTAATTGCCTTTTTTGGTTTTTCAAAATCAAATTCATTTCCTCTCCAGGTCAAAGGCACTTACTGTGAGTTTCAAGAGGGTTTTTTTGTTTGTTTGGTTTTTTGTTTTTGGCCATTCCTGGGGCTTTGACTTTGGGCCTGGGTACTGTCCCTGAGCTGCTTTTGCTGAAGGCTAGCATTCTACCACTTGAGTCTCACAGCACCACTTCTGGCCTTTCCTATGTATGTGGTACTGAGGAATCAAACCCAGGGTTTCATGGATACAAAGCGCCCTCTATCACTAAGCCAATTCCCAGCTCAAGAGGGGTTTTTTAATGCCTGTTTCAGTCAAATAAATTTGTAATACCAATATACCATGTCAGTATGGCATATATATATAACCTGTTTTCTATTTAGGATGTGTGTTCTACTAGACACTAGAGAGGGCCACCAGAGAGTTCTATACTACTAGTATTGCTGGAAAGAAAAGTTACGGTTCAGTTGGCTTGAATTGAGAACTATTCTAAGTCTGAATTAGCCAGAATTTTAAAAATCTTGTGTTCAACATCAAGTGCAAGCTGTTCACAAGTGACAGGAGCAAAGGGTTAGGAAAGGCCTGGTAGAGGTAGATGTCTTTGCATTAATAGCTAGAGAAGAATTACCCTGTGACCCAAATGAAATAAAGCAGAGTTCAAGTATTTGGAGTTAATTGTGTAATAATTTGACTTTCAGGTTACAGAGAAGATCCCAGTAAGGCATTTATACACAAAAGACATTGACATACATGAAGTGCGCATTGGCTGGTCACTAACCACAAGTGGAATGTTGCTGGGTAAAGTTTTGAGTACTGTGGGCTCACAAATGTTTTAGGAGCTGATTTCAGTATTTTGACTAGGTATTCTGGAATGAGTTAGAGTTTTACAAATGTATAGTATTAGCATGTAACAGGCATGCACTGAAATTAGTTTTTTTTATCCTTGAGTTGACAGGGTTAAAACAAGTATCCAAGAGAAAAAGTCTTATGCAAGGCATGAAATGTGTCAATTAGTAATATAAGTCCCACTTAGCTCATTAATTCTACTTTTGGCAGAGGTAGATGAGTTAAAGATTATTAGCTTATTCTCATTGGCACATGCTGCATCTTAAATAAGAAAATAATAGGTGTTTGCTTAAAACTGGCCTCATGAAAATTTTTCCTTAGGTGAAGAAGAGTTTTCTTACGGGTACTCTCTAAAAGGAATAAAGACATGCAACTGTGAGACAGAAGATTATGGAGAGAAGTTTGATGAAAATGATGTCATTACATGTTTTGCTGTGAGTTAACATTCTCTAAATGACAAGTCCTTTACGTTCAGGAGTTTTCAGAAAGTTACATCTCTACTGTCAATATAAATAATAAAGACTTGCACTGAGAAAGTACAGGACATTTTTCTGAGAAGAATTCAGTAAGGTGTTTACTAAACAAGAAATTCGCCTGGGAACTCTAGTTCCTCATAATAGGAATGCCTGTGTATATATATAGAGAGAGAGAGAGAAAGAAAGTGCATGCATGTGCACATGCCAGTCTTGCGCTTGAACTCAGGGCCTGGGCACTGTTCTGAGCTTGTTTTGCTCAGGGCTAGCATTCTACCACTTGACAAAGTGCCACTTTTGACTTTTTCTTCTGTGTATGTGGTACTGAGGAGTTGAACCCAGGGCTTCATGCCTGCTAGGCAAGCACTCTACCACTAAGCCACATTGCCCAACCCCCCAAAATATTTCTTGATGTTTTCTTATTACTAGCAGCAGATTTTGAGCATTTAAATACCTAAGTATGTTTTTCACAAGATGCAATGATTTGTTAATTGGATTTTGAAATATTTTAGAAAGCTTTATAGGAAGTAAATTGAAGCTGGTAACCTTTTCTATTTGATAGAACTTTGAAAGTGATGAAGTAGAACTCTCTTACGCTAAGAATGGACAAGATCTTGGCATTGCCTTCAAAATCAGTAAGGAAGTTCTAGCTGGACGGCCACTCTTCCCACATGTTCTCTGCCACAACTGTGCAGTTGAATTTAATTTTGGTCAGAAGGAAAAGCCATATTTCCCAATACCTGAAGACTATACTTTCATCCAGAATGTCCCCTTAGAAGATCGAGTTAGAGGACCAAAGGGGCCTGAAGAGAAGAAAGACTGTGAAGTAAGTGTTCCTTTCTCTTGTACTTTATGTGGCTTTGGAAGTCTGCAAACTTGGATGATTATTAATATTTTGTCTTCACTGTTAGCCTTTCAAGCGATATTTATGTGAAGTGTTACACGCTTGTTAGAAACACAAATTTTCTCTTAGTATGAGGACTAAGGAAATTTATTTTCTGGTTCAGCCTAAAAACTGTTCAAAAGAGGTAACCTGAATAACATTTTTTCCACTGTAGGTTGTGATGATGATTGGCTTGCCAGGAGCTGGCAAAACTACTTGGGTTACTAAACATGCATCTGAAAACCCTGGCAAGTACAACATTCTTGGGACAAACACCATTATGGATAAGATGATGGTAAGAGAACTGGTTTCAACATTTAAATGGGAAGGGTCTCCAGATTAGAATGTGATCTTGGTAGCTTTCAGCTTTCAGTTTCTTAGGTTTGCTAAAGTTAAGTGATATTTGAAGTACTAAGCTCTGTATATAAAATAAAATAGGAAGTACCAAGCTCGGTTTATAAAGTACACTGCTTCCCAGTGACTAGTCTTCATTTACCATAGATTTTTTTTTTTTTTTTTTTGGGAGAAGTGGACGGGTGGATTGGTGGTGGGGATTAAACTCTGGGCCTGGGCACTGTTCCCTCAGCTCCTTCATCTCAAGGCTAGTGCTCTACCACTTGAACCACAGCGTCTCTTCCAGTTTTCTGGGTACTTTATTGGAGAGAAAAGGCTGACACTTTCCTTCCCATCCTAGCTTTGAACTGGGATTTTCAGCCTCCTAAGTAGCTAGGGTTATAGGTGTGAACCATTGGACCTGGTACCTGGCTTAGCTTTATTTTTTTTAACACTCAATATCCAGTAGCCTGTAATCCTAGCTACTCACAAGCTGAAGTAGGTGGATTGTGTAGTTGTATAGTCCAGGCAGTACTCAATACTTGCATGTCAACAAAAATAAAAACCTGGGCTGGGGAGCTAAGGTTTAAGTGATAGACCACCACCTAATTGTGAGACCTTGAGTTCCAAATGGCTCCCCTGCCCCCTTGTCCTGGGCCTTGAACTCTGGGCCTTGGTGCTGTCCCTAAGCTGCTTTTGCTGCTCAAGGCTAGCACTCTTACTACGTGTGAGGCACAGTACCACTTCCAACTTTTTCTGTGATTAGTTGGACATATGTCTGACAGACTTTTCCTCCTCAAGCTGAGGAGGAAAAACCGCAATCTCCAGACAGATCTCAACTTCCTGAGTAACTAGATTACAGACATGAGCCATTGGGGGCTAGTGAGTGATGAAGCATAATTTGACTCCAGTACTTTTTAAAACAGGTTGCAGGCTTTAAGAAGCAAATGGCGGATACTGGAAAGCTGAACACACTCTTACAGAGAGCCCCACAGTGTCTTGGAAAGTTTATCGAGATTGCTGCTCGCAAGAAGCGCAATTTCATTCTGGATCAGGTAAGCTCTGAATAGCTTTAAGAGTGAAGAATGTTAAATGTTAAGTAAAATTGTATACTTATAGTATTTGAATATTATTTTTCCCAAGACAAATGTGTCTGCTGCTGCCCAGAGGAGAAAAATGTGCCTGTTTGCAGGCTTCCAACGGAAAGCTGTTGTAGTTTGCCCAAAAGATGAAGACTATAAGCAGAGAACACAGAAGAAAGCAGAAGTAGAGGGGAAGGACTTGCCAGAGCATGCAGTCCTCAAAATGAAAGGTAGGAGATGGTTTCTTTGCTGTGTTCTGTGATGCCCAGCTCTTTGCAGTGGTTTCTAACTTTGACCTTATTGACTGTAGGAAACTTTACCCTGCCAGAGGTGGCTGAGTGCTTTGATGAAATAACCTATGTTGAACTTCAGAAGGAAGAAGCCCAAAAACTTCTGGAGCAATATAAAGAGGAAAGCAAAAAAGCACTTCCACCAGAAAAGAAGCAAAACACTGGCTCAAAGAAGAGCAATAAGAATAAGAGCGGCAAGAACCAGTTCAACAGAGGCGGTGGTCATAGAGGACGTGGAGGATTCAATATGCGTGGGGGCAACTTCAGAGGGGGAGGCAAGTTCATTCAAGATTGAAATGAGTAATAGTGGCTAGAATCTGTCCATTTAGCTAACTTACATAGGAACTACGGTCCTCATTCGTAAGATTTTATACCATAGTAACTAGTGAAAAGTCTTAAGTGAGCAATTTAAGCCTCCCCCAACTAAAGGATTAACCCAAGTTGTATTTGTTTTTAGCTCCTGGGAATCGTGGTGGTTACAACAGGAGGGGCAATATGCCACAGCGAGGTGGTGGCGGTGGTGGAAGTGGTGGCATTGGCTATCCCTACCCTCGTGGCCCTGTGTTTCCTGGCCGAGGTGGCTACTCAAACAGAGGGAACTACAATAGAGGTGGAATGCCCAACAGAGGAAACTACAACCAGGTAAAGAGATTGAAGATCCATATAAGCCATTGGTACTTCCATAATTTAACCTGGAAGCTTTTCTAACTTAGGCTTGTTGAGGAGACTCGGGGAATAAAGAACATGGTTTTGGTATGCAGTAACAAACATAAAACCCAGTAATGGAGAAGTTTTGTTTTGCAGGTAGCCAAGTCAGATTTCTAGAGAATAAAAAAAATGGAACCCACTGTAGGCTGTCTGGGGTTTCTGTACCCCAGGATTGTTTGCCAAGTTGATGACCCCATCCTTCTAATTCTACAAACATGGTAATACTATTGAGCACTGAACAACAATTTTTCTTCTTACAGAATTTCAGAGGACGAGGAAACAATCGTGGTTACAAAAATCAATCTCAGGGCTACAACCAGTGGCAGCAGGGTGTAAGTAATTTCTTACGTGATCCTGTACATTATATTTTCAATTTACCAGAATCAGTTTCGAAAATATCCAGGAATTAAAAAGTTAAGGTGACATTGTGTTGTAGATGTAGCTTATAAACAGGATGGATTTCACAGTAACTTAACTATTTTATTTTAATAAAATAATTACTTAATGGTTCTTTTTACTGATAGATTTAATTGTGTAAACTAACCCAAGTCATGATGGTTGTTTTTTTTTTTTTTTTTTTTTTTTTTTTTGGTAATGTGTATTTTGGTAAATAATGGGATATTAAAAGTAAATTTGGTTTGATAGAAATCAGGTATGACAAGTATAAATTTGTTTCCAGCAGTTACTCTGAATTAGATTGTCATTTCCTAAAAGCAATTTGAGTGGCTTATTGATGTTTTTTCTTTAAAAAAACAATTTTCTCTTACAGCAATTCTGGGGTCAGAAGCCATGGAGTCAGCATTATCACCAAGGATATTATTGAATACCCAAATAAAACGAACTGATACATATTTCTCCAAAACCTTCACAAGAAGTCGACTGTTTTCTTTAGTAGGCTAACTTTTTAAACATTCCACAAGAGGAAGTGCCTGCGGGTTCCTTTTTTAGAAGCTTTGTGGGTTGATTTTTTTTTTCTTTTCTTTTTTGTACATTTTTAATTGCAGTTTTAAAGTGAATCGTAAGAGAACCTCAGCATTGTGCACGATAAGAGAATGTGTCAGTATTTCAGGGTTCTACATTTTATCTGTAAAATGTGACTTTTTTTTATCACAACAAAAGTAAAATGTTGCTTTGTACCTGGTGTCTTTTATTAAGAATTTACTCCCCCCATTTCTCACAGAGAATAACAGTCGGGAGTCATTGTCACAATATAATAGAAATGTTAGCAACCAGATTCATGTAAGGACTAGCAGTCCTCATGAATTTCGTAAGACTCTGTAATGCTCATATTACACTCCATCCTCTCTAGTTTTCTGGGTAATAAATAGTGCAAGGGGGTAAGCTAAATAGTAAATTGTGACAAAAACTGGGAAGGCCTTTTCTATTTAAATAACAATGGAATTGGTGCAATTGGGAATGAAGGTGAAAATTGGAACCAAGGTGGAGAAGATGGAGTGTATGTAGAAGGGCTGTTAAACAATGTAAAACTTGGTTGCATTATTTGTGGAGGCTCAAACTTGTGAAGGTTAAATACCATAATTTTTCCATTTGTTCTGCATTTTGATTCTGAAAGAAAGCTGGCTTTGCCCATTTCTTATTAAAAAAACTTGTTGTAAATCCAGTTGTCTAATGGGATCTATATGAAGTTAGCTATGTCTGTATGCCCTTCTCCCACAAAATACTGTATAACTAGTGTGCTTGTAGTAGTTAACTCCACCATCTTTGTAAGCTAATGAAATTGTGAGTCACCCATTTATATCTTAATTTCTAATCATGTCAGTTATTGAATGGGTATCTCCTTAGCCTGCTGATTTCTTTTTCCTTCTAAAGAAAGTGGGTGGAGAAATTAATTTAGACGTTTGTTTGCAATAAAAAGAATTCATTTTACTCTCGTTTTGGGATTCTCGCCATCAAGGTTCAAAATCCCTTTATCAACTGCTCCCCAAGAGGAGAGATTCTAAGTGTGTGCTTTCTGGACAGCTTATTCTTTACTCTGTACTTGGAACATTTAGGTTTTAAAAACTTAAATGTACACTGATGATTAATATGAATTCTTCCCTTCCCCTTCCCCCAGACTGCTTTTATTTAACATTTATTGAGGGGAAATAGTACTGGCTGGGAGAAGTTAAAGTTCAATTTACCGTCTTTACAAAATGCTTACGGCTGTCCTGGAGTGATGACTTTATGCATCATACAAGCCAGTCATTGATCTCACTACTACACACCACTGCTAACTTGACTTTAGCTATGCAATAACATTAGATCCCCTAATTGTAATTTTATTGGGTTTGCAAAGAACACTTAAATCTCCTAAAGGACCCTCACTGTGATATGAGGGATCAGGAGTCAAACTGTAGAACTAAACTTTTAACTACAGCTTAGTAGTTAGTATTTTGATGATATTTTTAACTTGCTTCTGGTAAGTTCAGGTTTACTATATTGCTTACAATATTGTTGTAGTTATAAGTCAGATGTTTAACCAGCTCATTCTCCTAGGGACTTTTTCTACCGGCTGGAGTTGATCAGTCTTAGATGATGGTATAGGAATAAAGACTACCATAAGATACCAACCAGTACAGGGTAGTGTACTGAAGGTGTTTTTTTTTTAGTAGTTAACTACTGGCCACAACTAGCATGTGTTAACTTCTCAGTATGCATCATTGGGGTTGTATATATACTTAGTGAAAATTAAAACTTGATGCTCATGGGTATTTTAAATGTTTTTATTTGTGCATGTTAAACACTTGGCAATAACTAGTTGAAAATTGCTGAAAGGATTTATAGTTGCTGTTGCAACCCTAAATTATATTAGGTAGCATATCAATGTGCAGCCAGAATACAGGGAGCTGGAATAGATAAACGGAGTTCTTTAGAAATTTGAACAATCTTAAGACTAATAGTTTTAATTTTATCAAGGAAAAACAAATCTTAGGGAACATACCAAGTAGGCAAAATGGAGAAAAACGAGGTTATTTTAAGAAATGCCAAGATCTGGCAGAATACAATCTTGACATTTTTTTATAAGTTCTTACCCTGCCTGCCATGACCCACCCCCACAGCATGCAAAACAAGTAGAGAACTTAGTTCCAAACAAATCCTGGCTAGAGAAAACATAATTGAAGAGGTGCTTTCATGGGAACCTTGGTTCGTCAGACATGCTCACTCAGTGTGATGAGTGGCTTGGGCGTAGCTCAGTGTTCACCCGGCATGTACACTTCCCTTGGTTAAAGCCCCCAGCACTGACAAGATAATTTTTGTATACAGGTGACCAGGAAAGAAAAGACTCCAAGATAGAAATGAATTAATAGTCCCACAGAGAGTTTCTTTGTTTCTGGGTTATATAAAGTAGCCCTTAAAGGGGCCCTGTAAGAAGGCAGTGGCCTAACTCACAAGTATGAAGGTACTCTGAAATTGTCATCGATTTGACATTAAATGAGGAAGGGAGGCAGTCTGAAAAGCAATGTTCTATGAAAAGTGGAACCACTATTTTTTTAAGTGTTTTCACTTGGGGGTTTTATATTGATAGATTGTATATTGTAAGTTAAAAAATTTTTATAAAGGTGCTCAGTATAGTTTTTTTAAATTCTAGGACCATGTTGTTACTGTGTTCTATTGCATAGAGTATTTTAATAACTTCCTCAAAGAGTAAGCTTGAAAGGAATTTATAATTTCCTTCATAGATCTTTAAAAAATTTTTAAGTGAGAATGAATTTTGTAGCAGAGAATGAGTAGCTATCCACTCATTCCCTCTAGTAATTTCTAAAGCCAATTTTTTTCTAAAAGGCCTATTTTGGATATGAACTTTGAACTCTGAGAGGTAGAGTGGAAAACAGTATAACTTCGAACATGTTTACTATTAAAAGCAAGGGTATGTAATGTTAAGATCTGGCACTAGATTGTTATGCCTATTTGTTGGGACTTATACCTAAGAGTAAATGACAAAGGAAATATTAAGAGTAGTTTTATTAGAAATAGAAGTCCCAGATCTCTTCATCCCATTAAAGGAGAGCCTTCTTCAATGGTTAGGTTGGGTTTGAGAGGCATCCATTCTACAGCTTATCAAAAGAGGGAAGACAGTGCACTCAGTTAAAGTGCTTTGACAAATAAGCTTTAAAAAAGTACTTTGTTTACTAATTCATGTTGGAGTTTGTCTTATTACCCTGTATTCCTAACCTTAATACTATGGGATTCTTGCTGTGTGCAAAGGATTGAAGTGGCACATTCCCCCGAGTGCACTGGGGTGGAAGACATAATTTTGATAAACGTGCTAGCTCATTTTGGGTGTTAGCACTGTGGAGCACATCATCATACAAAACACCAGGACTTTATGAAAGTGAACTCGAGAGAAATAGATGGAACTTGCTATTATACTTCACATTCTTGCCTATTGAATAAAAATAAAGGTGATAAATTAGTTGCCCTAGAGACTTACTCATTTGTAAGGTGTAATAGGCTAAAACATGTAACATGTATTATTGGGGATTCATTGGTGATTGCAAACCCAGTTTGGTAGGAACTACTGATAAGTGGTAGGTGATACCAGCTTTTAAAGAGTACATTATTAGGATATGGAAATTAGGCATGTCTGGTAACTTAAACAAATGTCAAATTTCCTTAAAGTTAGCAGATGGGTCTGAGAATACAAACTTGGTAGTTTGTTTATATGCCAAGGTTTAGCCAATCCTTAAGTAACAAGGCTTTGCTTTAAAACCGCTGAGTCTGAGTGTGACAAACTACTTGAAACTGTATAGACTAGGCTAGTCTCTAGAAAAATAATAGGCTTTAGGTTGTTACTCTATGTTTAGCAATGACAAAATGCTCATGAGTATATTCAGCCTAACATTTAGAGTGTTAGGAATTCTGGGTTGCAGGCTCGACAGCCAGGGCTGCATCTAATGCTGAACCTAGAATCCAGTTTTTTGTACTTCTCCTTTGACAGTCCCATTCCATGAAAGTAGAAGTGGTCAGTTTTGCCCAGTAAAATATGTACAAACACTTGAAACATTGGTACAAATTGATAGCCACCAAGAACAAGTGGGTAGAAATAGACATTTAATCTGTAAATGTATATATCATGCTCTAAAAGCATTAAACTATATAGACAGAAAATTAGTTCATTTGGCAACTTGAGTACCTAGTTAAGAGAGATGGGAAAGTTATGGACAGGTAAAATAATAAAGGTTCCAACGTACTTTTTTTTTGTAAAAATAAAAAAGCAAAAGAAGTGTGCTGATATAAGTTTCATCTCCTTTTCCTTAGTCTGTCCATGTGAATGTGCTGTGTGGAAGAGTAAAAGAAAGGGCCCATCTAAATGTGTTCCAGAGATTCCAATAGGTATTCCAAATTCATTGCTGCTTGTGTATTTAACATTATGGTAGGTTCTAGGAGCATCTATAAAATTAAGATTGGCAACCAGATGGACAAATCTAACAGGTTTTCTCATTTCTCCCTTGCATACATTAAGTGAAATAATGTATGCTTATTTTTAGGTTTAAGAGTCCTTTAGGTGATATTTAAAATGCTATCTACTTGGTAGAATTTAAATACTTAACAGGAGTGCAAAACAGGGAAAATAGGATATCTTTCTGCTTGGGTAATGAGATGTAGTGAGGAAGGAAGCTTAAAGTCATACAGCAGGGGGGGTTGATTATATTAGTACATACAGAGCATTTAATCTATTGTCTGAAATCATGACTTGATCAGCTAAGCTTAGAGGAAATTTACCACCTACACCAGATCATCTACCAAGTGAGAATTGGTAGCAGTTCTGATAGCATTGTTGCTTAATGGAGAAGAACTCCAAACTTGTCTTCCAAAGTGGAAGCAACTCATGGTTTCAAAATGATTTCTGTGAACTTGAGAAATAAACTGTGGCAAGGAGTCATTCATTGTTCCTAGCTTGTCTTCATGGCGGTGGAAGAAGCATAGTCTGGGATTGTCTAATTAAACAATGTGTGCAGATTAGTTGGTCATGAAAGGGTATACCATATAATAGGATTATAATGTGCTGGACTTGTTTATTACCACTAGTAAAAGGAGATTCTCATTGTCTTGCATTCCTCTAGAGAAGGGAAGAGTATGATAACTGCAGTAAAGGAATCTCCAGCTAGGTGTGATGGCCTGTCCTGTTATCCCAGAAACTCAGGGCAGGAAGAACATGATTAGTAGATGTCAGCTTGGCCTTACCTCAGTGATATTTACAGCTCACTTAATGTATAATTTGCAACTAGTTTAGTGCTCACTGAAACCTTTTAACTTACAGTGCTTTCAAAATTATGTTCATAATAAAAATTTTCTTGTCCCAACAGTTAACCTTTCCAGGAAAGAACTGTTTTTAAATGGAACTTCACGTACAGAATGAGCTGTGTGATACCAATATTGGGTGTTATAGATACTGGAATATTGACCCAATTTGATAAATATTGGACTTTAAGATGCTCTAAAACATGAGCAGAAAACCATTACAAGTCTGAATTTAAAAAAATTGTGAACTCATTAAGGTTTGCTTACCCAAAGAATAGTGCCTATTTAACATGACTTTTAAAGGGGTGTTTTGGCCCCTGTCACAGATGTTTATCTAGGAATAGAAGGATTCAAACCTTATTTGATCCCTAGCTCTGTGCTGAAAAGTGCATAAACAGGAATCCTGAATTTATTATATAGACCTCCTCGCATTATATAATCGAAGCAAAGGGAAGCCAGCGATGGAGTTAGAGGTACGTAGACTGAAGAGATGCTTGCAAATCAATCCTGGTTTTAGCATAGTCATGGTTGTTGCCAGGCTCAGTTTATAAAATCACAAGTCCAGAAAACTAATTGTAAGTCCTCTGAGGCCCTTTTACTGAGAAGGAAAAGGAGTAAAAAGAAAACGGGAGGGGTAAGGGGAGGGGGTTGCCTAAAGCACTAGAGAGTTTTTGAAGTAGGAATGATAACACCAGCTACACAAAGGGTCTAAACTAATATTACAATTCTGTTTTGATCAGCTAGTTAGCTGGTACCACTGCTCCTCTCACCTAGTGTGAACTGTGGAATTACTGGGACAATGAAGGAGGCAGTGCACTGGAGGCCCCTGAATAGGCATGGAAGGTAGGTACTGTAGGCTTACGTTTCCCTTGGTGATGGTTTGATGTGGGAAACTCAGGCTTTGTTAGTGACACTCAGTAATGATCTAACATTAACTGGCCACGTTATTGGTACTATTTTTGGAGATGGCTTGCTCTCATTCCATTCTTTTTGCCCAAAGAGGAAAAGGGAAAGGAAAAAAAAAAGTGCCAGTCCTGGGGCTTGAACTTAGGTCCTGGGTGCTGTCTCCCAGCGTTTTCTACTCAAAGCTGGTTCTCTACCACTTGGGCCACATCTGTACTTCCAGCTTTATTTAATGTAGTGTTTGGTTGATTGAAGATAGTCTCATGGAGACACATGAATCTCATAGACTTTTCTTGCTCAGGCTGACTTCAAATTGAAATCCTCAGCTCAGTCTTCTAAGTAGTTAAGATTACTTGTGTAAATCACCAGCACTCAGCTAAAGCAAAGTGAAAATACTTTAAATCAACCTGTGCCCGGTGTCTGACAGAACTCAATTTCAGATGCAGAGTTGAATGACAGTAGCAATAGATTAAATGGTAGGGACGAATCTACCTCAAGACTGTTCTGTAGCGCCTAGAAATATAATATCTGTAATAACATTCTAAAACCAATGTTTTAAACCAAATTGTATTTTGCTTTTCATCTAGGTCTGCAGTTTGCTGGTCACTGTACTATGGAAATGAAGTAATCTTGGTGATGATAAAGGCATTGGAAATTTTATCAACGAAGAGGTAGGTTCTCTTACAGGGTAAGACCAAGGTAAGCTGTTAATGCAGTGTTGATAGAGCTCAGGGCTTGAGTCAGCTGTCAGATTTTGTTTGATACCCCTGTAGCAAACAGCTGAGAGCATAGCTGGCCTTTTTGTACAGCTTGCTAAATGGCAGATTACCATGTAGGGCCTACTAATACTCTTCCCCGTCCATGCAATGCTGCTTTTTGAAGCATGGGTGACTCACATAAACACATGTATCTGTGGTGATCCTGGGGCTGTCCCTGAGTTTTTTGCTCAAAGCTAGCATTCTGCCACCTTGAGCCACAGCAGCACTTTACAGCTTCTTGGTGATAACTCTGATAGACTTTCCTAAGCAGGCTATCTGAACCATGATCCTCAGATCTCAGCCTCCAGGGTAGCTAGGATTACAGGTGTGAGCCACTTGACACCCAGTTGCAGTTAAGTGGTCATGACCAGTTTGATTGTGTTCTTTGTTAATTGAGGGTGGGCAAACCTTTTAACTTCAGTAATCTCTTACCAGTATTTGACAGCAATCTAAAAGTAGTGTGAAGACATCTGCCATCTGCTTTACTCCGTTGGCTGAGCCTGACCTTCACCCATCAAAACAATAGGACTGGTAACAGCCAAAATCTTGTCCTAGTGTCTTTTCTCCCCCCACAGTGCACTCAACCAGTTCTAACTGGTTTAAAGCCAGCTAGCCAGCAAAGTTCATGAGACTGTCCAATTAACTACCCAGAAAGCTAGAAGTGTACTAGCCTTGAAGCAAAAATCATCTCAGACCCTAATTTTAAGTCCCAGGACTAGCACAAAAAGCAGTGATACTGTGCTGATAGTTGGTTATGTCATAAGAAAGGGGATGAGGCAGTGAGGTGCTCATACATTAAAGGGCTTTGCATTGTTAATGTGTAATTCCTGGGTTGTGACATGACTGAAGTAATAGCCTAGTTGCCTATGAGGTCTTAAGCCCTGATTAAAGCCCAGTTTTTTTTTTTTTTGGGGGGGGGGGTGGCACTTTAAACCTTGCATATTTCCAAAACACAACTTCAGAGCAAGAGCACTGGAAAATATATGGTGATAAATCTCCTGATTTTTATTTCTTGAAGTCAGTAACTCCTCATACTGCCAGTAACTTCTCTTCTGGCATGACAGGTCCAATATACATAGTGCAGGCATATTATACTGTCAGTGGGAGGTGAAAGGCTACGTCGGACGCATGCTCGAGCACCTCCTTGCTGTACATACACTGTTTCAAGCACCTCCTTGCTGTACATACACTGTTTGAAACCTGCTTTGTGCTCAGGGTTGCTGAGCTGTGCTGTTGCTACTGTTGCCTTGTTTCCTTTCAGGATCCAGGGGGGTGCTTTCATATAAAATCTTGTTCTTAATTCCTTCTCGAGCAATTCTCTCCTGGATCCTTTGCTTTGCATAATTATACCTACAATGGAACCTTGAAAGAAAAGAAAGGATAGGTCACACATTGGAATCATGTGAGAAAAAGGATGTTTCTGATATGTAAGGTTGCTAAAGGAATTATGGAGATCCAACAGTTACACTCTATAATCACAGGATTTTAAAGTGCTTACAAATGCTGATCCCAACACTAGTGTGGCGAATGTTCTAATGTGTTATATTTGGGGCAAAATATCGGCGAACACTTTTTCTTAAAGTAATTATACAGTTAAGAAAAAGATTTTGCTGTTGTAGAAAGAGCCAGAAAGTATGAATGTTTCAGTTTGGCGTATTTTGCTCAAAAATACAGATTTGAGAGTTGTCCATGAGCTGAAGGCATGTTCACCTGGTACACAGCACTTGTGCAGCAAGGCCTTGGGACACCAACTTCACGGTACTGACTCATCAGCATTGAGTGGACGTGAAATTGTAACTTCAGTGTGTTGAATAGGCAGAAATAACCAATGGGACAAGCAGTTGAGGCCTTAAGTACAGAGACTAAATGTGTTATCTGCTGCCATTACTTTGTTCAAGCATTGAATGCTTGAACAGCTAAATACCAAGCTGTGGTAAAGACATTCTAGCAGTATTCTTTGTAAGAGTGATTTTCACTATAAAAAATGGAGTGGAAATCTCTGAAAGAGGTTTCGGTTTTCGATTGAGCTAAACCTATTGAATGTGCTTTGTGAAAAACTTAAAAACATACCAGCATCCCAAAGTGACCAAGATAAATCCTCCTACTCCAACATCACATGATCTTCTAATTCTGCCTGTCAAAAATAAGTAGTCACTATGTGAATACCTATCTGCACCTATAGTCACTGAAAATTTCAGGAAAATTTTGGAAATTGTTGAATATATTGAAACATACTCACTGGTGAACAAAAAATGTCCAAGCCCAGCCACAACAGATCCTAATGATCCATACAGTATTGAATCCCGAGCACAGGGAGTATTCTCAACATCTAAAATTCCTAGGAGCCTGAAGGTCTAGAATAAAACACAGAATTTAGGTTTCACTTCTAGTACTTTTACTTCCCTTGCATTTATAGGATTAAACTACAATGTGCCATTCAGCAACCTTGAAACCAGTTACATGGCCTCTAATCATAGTCTGTGCCTTTAAATGGAAAGATCTAAGTTTTTGCTATGATAATACTTATCAAGGGTTTTGGAAATCTGCATATTCCACATGTAGGTATATGTAGAAGTGTGATTTGCTCAGATAGTTTGAGTAATTTTGGAAAAGTACTTGGGAAGGTTTGCAAAATAGCATTTGAATAGTGCTACTTACTCCCCCCCTGCCCCCCAGATTTTGTAGGAGGTGACTAGGTTAAGAATGCACATTTCCCGTGTGAACATGGCAGGATGGTTATTCCTGGTTCTTGTGTATACAGTTAGGTTACTTGAACTTAGCTCTGCCAGCCAACCCTTTGAGGCCACAAAAAGGGTCAGGGCAAGGATAGTTTTAAATGATTTTCTACTCCACTAGAATGGTGGACTTGGCTTTCTCCTGCATGTTTACACAGATTGTCATGTAAGAGTTTTCTGGCTTCAGGGGCAGGGCAAGCCATGAGCTATGACTTACTGCACTGTGTTCCATCCCAGCACTCGCCCAAAAGTCAGAGGAGGGTGGGACATGCACGGCCTGGTAGACTATTTGCAGTAACATGGCTTTTAAAAGGAAGCCAGCTGCTAGAGAGTACATTGTAGGGGAAAAGAAACTGAAGGACAATAAAAGACAAGGTTTGGGTGGGAAAAAAAGGTGAATCACCCACATTTTTATTTGGCCCAGGCATCTCCTGAAGACTGACTTGCTTCATTTATATAAAAAAATAAAAATCAACTTTTGGATGCTTGCTTTGTCTGTTTCTTTGTCCCTACTCCAAGAGCCATGCCTGCCATATTGACAGGACAGGCAAAGCTGGGAGGGGAAGCTGATGGGAGCACGAGACTGCACCGGTGAATGGATGCCTGTAGTCAAACTAGCTTTTCCCTGGCCGAGCCAGAGCCAGAGCCAGGTGGGGCGGTACTTAGTCCTAAGATCTCTACCTCCAGAGTAACAGCTAGGACTGCAGGCCTGAGCACCGGCCTGGTATTCTAATGAATCATTAAATAGTCCCACAAGAGGCCCGCCACCCTGCAAAAATAGGTTGGGAAGCCTGGGTCTAGAGCTTTCCAATGTGAACAGGCTCACTCCGGAGGCTGGTGAGCGTGAGTGGGGGTGCAGTCTAGGCCATCCCCGTGAAGCCCGGGCGGCCTGGCCTTGCCTGCGGCCTGTATCCCGGGGAAGGTGGCCGGCCGGGGCTGCGAGTCCTCCGCGCCGGGCGGCTCGTAGACGCTCCCGGCCCCGCAACCCCCCGCGTGGCCCTGGCCGCGTGCAGTGTCGGCCTCCCGGGCGGGGCAGGACGCCGGCCCTCCTGACTCCTGGGGAGGAGGCTGGCTTCGAGCCCGCGCCTCTCGGGGAGCGGGGTTCCGCGCTCGAGCCCGGGGCTCTCGGGGAGGGCTCCCGCCTCGGCGGCGGGGCTAGGGCTGCAGCTGGGGTAGCCCCGGTCCGTCCCCCCGCCCGCCCGTCCGCCGCGGTTACCTTCCCCTTCCCGGCTTCGCCGGGCTCCGGCGCGGCGGCCATGCGGACGAGTCGGCGCCTCCCGCGCTGGGCTGGGGCGGCCCGCGCCCCGGCGGCACAAAAGCGCGCCCGCCCCGCCCCGCCGCGCACGCGCGCCGCCCGCAGCCCCGCCCCGCCGCGCACGCGCGCCGCCCGCAGCCCCGCCCCGCACGCGCGCCGCCCGCAGCCCCGGCCGCCATCTTAGGCAGCGCCGCCGCCGCTCTGCAGAGGCCGCGCCTCCGCCTTGGTCCGGGCCCCCGGCCGCCCCGCCGCCCCCGGGAAGCGACCCCGGGTCACGGGCCCGGACGCCGCGGGCCGGCCTGCCCGGCGCCTTCGTGCCCTCCCCACCTCCCTGGCCCAACCGCCATTTGTAACCGCCGCGCGCTCGCGCAGCCTCGGGCGCGCGCCCCGCAGGCGCAGCCCCGCCCGGCGCGCGCCCGGCGCCGCTTTGTCCTCCGGCGGCCGGAAGTCGCTCTCCAGCACGGCCGGCCTCGGGCCTCGTGTCCTTTGTCCTTCCGGCCCGGGCCCGCCCTGCGCGGCCCCGCTACCTGCCTCGCCCTCTCGTTTCCTAGTGACTAGAACAGCATCGCCGTGTCACCCGAAGGAGACGGGGACAAAATGGAGGCGTTGGCGCGGGCGGACGTGCGCCGAGACGCGGAGGCGGGGGTGGGGGGGCGGGAGCGGCGTAGCCTGAGGCCGCCACTGCGCACGCGCACGGCTGTGCTGCGTTCTTCTCCGCTCCCGACACCCCCCCTTCCCATCATGCACTGCGTAGCCCTGGCGCCGTTTTTCTCCCCACCACCCCCTGGACAGGGAGACTCTTCTCCCCGCCCCCTCCCCGGCCTACTGCGCATGCGCGCGGCTGCGCGCGGGCCTCCCGCGGCGGGCCCCCCCTCGCCCCCACGTTGCGAACAAGGTGACTCGTGTCGTACACGCGTGGCAGGTGTTCTGGAGCGGCATCCCTGCCGCAGACAGGCGGTTAGGCAGGGCGCGGCGTGTCAGCGTTCCCCAGGGAGCGGGAACGCGAGCGCCGTCCAGGTGTCTCTGGCGCAGCCGCGGCCGCCACGTTCGGGACCGAGGCGGAGGGCGGGGCGGGGCAATCCCGGGGCGGGGCCCCGCCGCCCCGCCCTCATCGCCCCGCCCTCGGGTCGCCTTCCGCGCATGCGCTCTCACTTCTCGGCCGCGCGCTGGGCCGGGGTGGGGCCGGTGGGCTTTTCCTTACCGGAAGCTCGGCCGACAGTCTTCGCCTCCTCCTGTGCGGGGTCACACGCCGCGCTGCCGACGCGGGTGTCACTCCGCGGGCACGAGCCACAGGCCCTGCTTGTACCGTCCGCTGGAGATCCCTTCTATTGGAGATTCCGGCCTCCCGAGGCGGCGCGCGCGTGTGCGTGGGTGTGCGTGAGTGCGTGTGCGTGCGCGTGGGTGTGCACGTGTGCGTGGGTGTGCGCGCTTGTGGGTGCGCGCGTGGGTGTGCGTGGGTGCGCGCGCGCGTGTGCTCGGCCTTTTCTAGCGACTCCGTCCCGCGGGCGGGCGGGCCCTGGCCCACACGCGTCCCGCCGCCGCCTCCAGCCCACGGCGCAGGGGGCGCTCCGGCCCCTGGCCAGGCAGTGTCAGCTGACCAGCCTTGCAGGGTGTTAGCCATCCCGAGCTGCGGACGGCAGTCAGCACCCTGCTGAGGGCGGGGCGGGGCGGGGCTCCGGGGGGGGCTGCCTCGGGGCGGGGGGGGGGGGGCTGCCTCGGGGCGGGGGGGGGGCTGCCTCGGGGCGGGGGGGCGGGGGGGGCGGGCTGCCCGGGGGGGCTGCCTCGGGGCGGGGGGGCGGGGGGGGGGGCGGGCTGCCTCGGGGCGGGGGGATGGGCTGCCTCGGGGCGGGGGGGGGCGGGGGGGGGGGCGGGCTGCCTCGGGGCGGGGGGGATGGGCTGCCTCGGGGCGGGGGGGTGGGCGGCTGGCTGCCTCGGGGACGGTGGTCCCGGAGTCCAGGCCCCGGCCTGCAATAAACCACCTAGCGCTGTGCTTGCATCGAATCGGCTCCTTGTGGTCTCCGCGGATCCACAATGTGGGCATGACGGTTGGGGGCTTGTCCGGGATCCCCCAGGCCCCACAGCCCGAGCGTCAGACCCCGCTCTCATTGCCTGCTTCACCTGTTCCGTTTGGTCTGTTTCTGGGGCCCAAAGTCTCAAGGTTGCGGTAAGGCTGTCGCCCTACTCTCAGCCTCCGGGCACAGGAGGGATTTTTCTGTCTTTCTGTGCGTCAGTTCTGCTTCCTTGTCTGTCGGCTGCTTTTTATTATTGTTTGATGGACGGTATAGGACAGACTCGAACCACTCCCCTCTCCCTTCTGACTGGCCATGTTAAGGATGTTAAAGGCAGAGCCTACAATCTGAGTGTTGAAATCAGGAAGGGAAAGCTAATCAGGTTCCGTAGCTCAGAAAGGCCCAGCTTCTTGGCAGGATGGCCAGCCCAAGGGGCCTTCACCTTCCAACCATCTACAAGGTTAAAAATATAATTTTTTGGGCTGGGAAGGTGGCTCAGTGGTAGAGCGCTTGTCTTGCATGCATGAGGCCCTGGGTTCAATTCCCCAGTACCACATAAGCTAAAAGAAGCCAGAAGTGATGCTGTGGCTCAAGTGGTAGAGCACTAGCCTTGAGCTGAAGAGCTGAGGGACAGCGCCCAGGCCCAGAGTTCAGACCCCACAACCGGACCCCCCCCCAAAAAAATATATATATATATAATTTTTCTTCCAGGATGACACGGTCATCCAGACCAGATACCATATATCCTGATTTGGCTAGATCTGGTAGAAACCATTCCCCGCTTCCTGGTTGAAACCCTCTTTGCCACCACAGAAACCGCTCTCAAAGATTCTTGCAGTACAAGAACAGGCTGCTAAGCAGAAAAATGCTGAGACTAAACCCTCAGTGCCTCCTTACCCAGTTTTGCTGGAAGGGACCGAGGAAGATTTAACTTTACCTCCTCCCTATCAGCCGCCAGCATCACCAGGGAGCACTGCGCCTGAGCTGTTGCCACCGCCAGAGGAAGGTGGAGCGGTGGCAGCCGCGGAGGGACCTGTGGCAGGGCACACAGGGCGGTTCCCCCTGCGACCAGGGGCCTGCGGATTCGACTGTCCTACTTCCCTTCTGAGCCGCTGGACCTCCCAATGCAACTGGTCACCAACCTCTTCACGACTGGTCTTTTACCACCAGTGACCTGTATAATTGGAGAACCAAATATGCCCCATTTTCTGACAACCCCAAGATCTAATTAGCCTCCGAGATGCTGCTGCGTTCGCTCATCAGCCCCCGGGATGACTGCCTGCAGCTCCTCAAGGTCCTTTTCACCAAGGAACGGGAAAGGATTCAGAAAGAAGCCCAGACATTGGTTCCAGGAGACAACGGACAACCCATTGTGAATGGCGCCACATCAACGACACCTTCCCTCTAACTGGTCCTGACTGGGCCCCGGATCGATCGCCAGACCCTAATGCCACGTCTCATAGCGGCTGCACAAAGCCCAATCACTTGGCCAAGGTAGAAGATGGGCAGCAGGTCAGGATGAAAGTCCAGCTGCCTTTTTAGAGTGACGGAGGCACCTGGACAGTGCCCCCCACGGACCGAGGCACCCCAGAACACGGCAGCAGCTGTACCGGCATTTGTAGATCAGGCAGCACTGGACATTAGAAGAAAGTTGCAGAAAGTGGAAAGAATTGGAGAAAAGAGTTTGCAGGACTGGATGGCGGTGGCAGAGAGAGGGGATAACAATAGAAGAACAGGCGGGAGCCGGGGCTGAGGAGAGGAGGCCGAGCCAGGAGAGTGCCAGGCAGACGCGGGCCATGGCGAGAATTCTTCCAGCAGCCCCTCCAGATCCCAGAGGAGATACAACGCCAAGTACGAGTTGTTCACCAACTGCGAAGGCTGGCAAGAGATGAAGGCAGAGAGGCTCACCCAGGGGACCGGCCCCACTGCAGAGGGACCAAGAGTCAGGGCACTGGGTTAAGAACTGCCCCGGGCGGGCGGCGGTGGCTCACGCCTGTCATCCTAGCTACTCAGGAGGCTGAGATCTGAGGATCGCGGTTCAAAGCCAGCCCAGGCAGGAAAAGTCCATGAGACTCTTACCTCCAATAAACCACTAGAAAACTGGAAGTACTGTTCTGTGGCTCAAGTGGTAGAGAGCTTGCCTTGAGCTGAGGAGTGCAGGGACAGTGCCCAGGCCCAGAGTTCAGGCCCCACATCCGATAGAAAAAAGAAAAAAAAAATAACTGCCCCAAGAAACTGGCACGAAGAGTCTGTGATTTGGGACAGGAACCTCGTCATGTGTTGGTCACAGAAGCAGACGAGCTCAGTGGCTGGGGGGACGGGCTTTGGCCCCTCTCCCCGAGCCCAGGGTAACCCTCAGAGTGAAGGGGACACTGGGGCTCAGCACTCGGTCCTGCTCAGGCCCCCCCCCCCCCCCCCGGGGTAAGTTATCTGGCAGAACTTCTTGGTGCAGGGAGCCCTGGAGATGAGCGATGCTCAGGGACTACCTGAAGAGCCGCGGGCCTGGTAACCCATGGTCATCCCAGAGTGCCCCTACCCCCTGCTGGGCAGGACCTGCTCACCAAAATAGGAGCTCAGATTTACTTCCAACCAGATGGAACTTTGGTTCTGGATCACCAAGGGCGCCCCGTCCAGGTTTTAACTCTTAGTTTAGATGAAGAATATCGACTGCATCCACGGCTGCCGCCACCCGCGGCCAACCCAGACTATTGGTTACGAACATTTCCTGAGGCTGCGCAGAGACTGGGGAGATGGACCAGCCAGGCACAGACCTGCGGTCTGCGGTCTACACAGAAGGAAGGCCCGGAGTGGATCCGGTTAGGATTCCACAGTACCCTCTGCCACGGGAAGCCCGGGTGGGGCTCACATCCAGCGCCTACTAGAGCGGGGGTTGCTCTGGCCCTGCCAGCTGCTTGGAACACCCCATTGCTGTCAGTTCTAAACCACAGTCTAATGACCACCGGCCAGTCCAAGATCTAAGAGTAAGCAAGCGGGCGATGGACACATCCCATTGTCCCGAACATCCCACTGCCCCGAGCCTGTACACTCCCCTCAGCTCCCTGCCTCCAGATGGCAGTGGCTTACTGCCCGAGATTTCAAAGATGCCTTTGTTAGTCTGCCCCTGGCTCCAAAGAGTCAAGAGCTGTTTGCCTTCCAGTGGACTGACCCTGAGAAGGGCATCGATGGGCAGCTGGCCTGCGCTAGATTACCTCGCGAAGCGCTTCATGAGACATGTCTGGGTTCCGTTCTAATCATCCTGACCTGACACTCTTGCGGTATGGAGACGATCTCTTGATTGCAGCCCAGAGTCAGGAAACACGCCTGCAGGGGACCAAGGACCTACTCCAGACTCTGGGAGGCTTGGGCGTCAGCCAAGAAGGCCCAGATCTGTCAACCTGAGGCAAACGATTTGGGAGAGCCGCTGGAGGAGGGCGAGAGGCAGCTAACCAAGGCTGGCAAAGCGGCTGCGCTCCAATCCCCGACCGCAGCGCTTGTCAGGTGCAGGATTTCGTGGGGTCAGCTGGCTTCTGCAAACTGTGGATCCCCGGGCGTGCGGAGCGGGCCAAGCCCCTCTCTGAAGCCACTAAAGAGGGACAGCCGTGGCATGAGGCAGCTCTCTGGAGACATCTTTCAAGCAATAGATGGCCCTGCTGCCGGCGCCCACCCTTGCGCCGCCTGATGCGAGAAAACCCTTCTATCTGTGTGTGGATGAGCACAGGGCATAGCAAAAGGGGTGCTCACCCAATATCTGGGTCCCTGGCGGAGACCGGTAGCCTACCTCTCCAAGAAGTTGAATCCTGTGGCCGCTGGATGAGAGGATGTCTGCGGATGAGAGCCACGCCGCCCTGCTCGTCGGGGATGCGGATAAACTCATTCTGGGGCAGGAGCTGTACATCAC
Organism: Dipodomys spectabilis; assembly: GCF_019054845.1. NCBI lineage: Eukaryota > Metazoa > Chordata > Mammalia > Rodentia > Heteromyidae > Dipodomys > Dipodomys spectabilis. The sequence continues at coordinate 6,133,938 of NW_024870965.1, read as the reverse complement.
CAGCCCTCCTGCTACCGAGGGGTCCTTAAACAACCCCCCGACCGCCGGCCCAGCCCACCCATTGTCAAGGCCTGTTCCCAAGTCCTCCCAGAGTTACATTTCAGGCGCCGGCCACATTAAACCTGCTACCCTGCTGCCTGACCCAGACTTAGCAGCTCCGCTCCATGACTGGCTGATATTCTGGCTCATGGACATGGGATCCGAGCCGGCTGAAGGATCAACCTTTGCTAGATGCAGAGCTTATCTGGTACAGGGCCAGCAGCAGTTCTGCCCGGGCTGGCTGGAGGTGTGCACGGCGGCAGCGGCAACGCAGGCAGAGGCCGTGTGGACTGAAGCACTTCTGGCCGGGACCTCTGCACAGTGGCAGAATTGGTGGTGCCAACCAAAGGGCTGGCTCTGGGAGATGCACGTTGACGGTATTTACTGACAGCTGTTATGCTTTTGCCACGGCCCATGTTCATGGGTTTCACGGACTTTCCTGCCCAGGCTGGCTTTGAACCTCGATCCTCAGATCTCAGCCTCCAGAGTAGCTAGGATTACAGGTGTGAGTCACTGGTGCCCGGCTCAGTTTCCATTTCTTTCCAAGTATATGGGAAATCAGTGTGGGGTGTCCACCTGTAACCTTAGCACTCAGGAGGCTGAGGAAGAGGATGGAAAGCTCAAGGTTAGAAATTTAAAAAAAAAAAAAAAGTTGGGTTTGTGTTGCTTAAAATCGCCCTGTATCCACTTCCTGGGCGTTTTGAAAGACTGTCAGGTCTCTGTTACAGCACTGAGTCAGGCTTATCAGTGATCATGCATATGACCATCATCTGCACAGACACATGAACCAGAACGGCCCTGAGCTGGGGGTGCAGCGGGTCTGGTGAAGTGCTTGCCTGGCATGCGTCAGGCCCGGGATTCCATCTCCAGCAGCTACAGTCTGGCCACCAAGCCTTTGACACAACCTGGCCCTTCCTGATGCTTTTTCTACCCTGAAGCGAGTTGCTCTGGCACACCTTGCCACCAGGAGGAGACTTCTTGCTACAGGCTGGAAAGCAGAGGACCAGGGGACTGTGGGAGGAAGATAAAAGTAGCCTCCTTCAAAACGAAACAAGCCAGGAAGTAAGACAGAAATCTGAGCAGGACGCGGCCCTTACACCTCCTTGTAGATGCCAGGGGGAATGGACAGGCCCAGACAGCCACCTTCGCCTTTGAGACTAAAGAGCTGCAGAATCTGTACAGACACAGCAGGGATGCGCTGCCGTGTGTTTGGGTAGGCCTACACCATCTATCCATGGACAGAATGAACACCAAATGTCTTGCCACGCTTTGGATAATAGGTCCACCAGAACCCATTGTAATGATTAAAGGCTGTTCTGTGACCATTCAAACAGCCCAGAAAATGGGGAACTCGGGGAAAGCCACTGGTATTATTTATTTGCCTTGGACTCAGGGCCTGGGCCCTGTCCCTGAGCTTCTTTTGCTCAAGGCTAGCACCCTACTGCTTGAGCCACAGCGCCATTTCCGGCTTTTTCTGTTTATATGTTACTAAGGAATTGAACCTAGGGCTTCATGCACGCTAGGCAAGCTCTGTACCACTGAACCACTTTCCCAACCCAAAGCCACTGGGTTTTGAGGTTAACCAGCACCCATGCACAAAGCACAAAGTCTTTTCTTCCCTTCTTTTTAATTTTTCCCTGCTTAATCCTGTTTTACTAAAATCTTTACTCAAACTTCCACTGTGTGTGTGTGAGAGAGAGGCAGAGACAGAGACAGAGAGACAGACAGAGACAGAGACAGAGTGTGTCCTGGAGCTTGAACTCAGTGCCTAGGCACTGCCCTGAGCTTCTTTTATTTAAGGCTCACTCTCTACTACTTAAGCCACAGCTCCACTTCCAGCCTTTTTGGTAGTTTAGTGCAGATAAGAGTCTCATGAGTGGCTGTGGCTCACGTGGTAGAGCCCTCATCTTGAGCTGAAGAGCTGAGGGACAGCGCCCAGGCCCAGAGTTCAAGCCCCACGACCGACCAAAAGAGAGACTCATGGACTTTGCTGCCAGGCTGGCTTTGAATCCTGCTCCTCAGACCTCAGCCTCCCGAGTAACTCGGGTTACAGGAACTGCCGGCACCCGGCAAGGCTGAAGACCTTTTAAAGATAAGAAACTAGAGAGTGCAGGAAGGGTGACATTTCCAAAAATAAATGTACTTTTTACCCGACTTATGTAACCGTCACTGTACATCACCTTTACAACAACAAAAAAGAAAACAGCAGCGGCTGCTGTATGGCCTCATGGTGGAGCCTTTGCCTGAAAGACTCCAGCCCCAGTACTGGAAACGAGGTGAGAAGCCAGCCAGCCCAGGGAGAGCTGGGGCGGTGAGCAGGACTAGCCTTCAAGGTGTTTGGCTTCACGGAGGGTGTAACCAGAGCTCAGAGCCTCCCAGCCGACCAGGCCTCCTGGCCAGGGTGTTAGTCAAAGAGCTGAGGCGGCGGCCTGGGGGGGGGGGGCGGGGATGGCGGTGGGACAGCACCTGGCCTGGGCCTGGGCCTGGGGGAACACGGCCGTGGCCGGTGGCAGCGCCTGCCCAGGGCGCAGGAAGCTCAAGAGGCGGCGCGCGCTTTGGGCTGCAGAGCCGAGACAGCGCCCAGGCCCAGAGTTCAAGACCTGGGATCGACAGAATCAAAAGGAAAGATGCTGCCATTTGCAGACTAGGAAGAAAAAGAGCTACCATGACCATGAGGAAAACCTGGGAACAGCAGCTGCCCTCTGTGCGCCCCACAAGCCGGGAGGGGGCGGGGGGGGGGGGGAGCCGAGGGCCTTCCGCCCTCCCTCTCCCACCTTGGAGGTTAATCTCAGGAAGCAGCTACACCACCATTAGTGAGATAGCAGAGGGAGTGCTAGAGTGCATGCCTGCGGGCCAGACAGACAGACAGACAGGTAGGTCACCCGATGGAGGAAGGCGGCTCTGCTGGCGGGCCAGGCAGGAACGGCGCTGAACCCAGACCCCCAGATGGGGGCCTCTGCAAGCCTCCCCCGGGCCTTCCCTGGCCTCCCCCGGGTCTTCTCTAGCCTCCCCCAGGCCTCCCCTGTCTTCCTGAGCCTTCCCTGGCCTCCCCAGTCTTCCCCCGTCTTCCCCTGGCCTCCTCGATCTTCCCTGGACCTCCCCGGGTATCCCTTGGCCTCCCCTCCCCTCATCTCCCCAGACCTCCCCTGGCCTCCCCTCCCCGGACCTCCCCTGGCCTCCCCTCGTCTCCCTGGACCTCCCCTGGCCTCCCCTCGTCTCCCCGGACCTCCCCTGGCCTCCCCTCCCCGGACCTCCCCTGGCCTCCCCTCCCCGGACCTCCCCTGGCCTCCCCTGGCCTCCCCTCCCCGGACCTCCCCTGGCCTCCCCTCCCCGGACCTCCCCTGGCCTCCCCTCCCCTCCCCTCCCCGGACCTCCCCTGGCCTCCCCTCCCCGGACCTCCCCTGGCCTCCCCTCGTCTCCCCGGACCTCCCCTGGCCTCCCCTCGTCTCCCCGGACCTCCCCTGGCCTCCCCTCGTCTCCCCGGACCTCCCCTGGCCTCCCCTCGTCTCCCCGGACCTCCCCTGGCCTCCCCTCCCCGGACCTCCCCTGGCCTCCCCTCCCCTCGTCTCCCCGGACCTCCCCTGGCCTCCCCTCCCCGGACCTCCCCTGGCCTCCCCGGGCTGGGGAGCTGGGCACGCGGCAGAGCAGCAGCAGCAGCAGGACCCCTCGGTCCTGTGGCGGGTTCTCCACGACTCCCACCGTGATGTCAGCAGGTTTCCTAGAAGGCGAGAAGACAGCAGAGGTGACAGACTTGCTTTGTACCTGACAGCAGTCTCCGGAAGGGAACTTCCTCTCCTGAAATCAGCCTGATTCCAGTGAACCCCAGAACACCGGGGTGGCGCCGTGGCTCAAGTGGTAGAGCGCTCACCCCGGGCTGCAGGGCTGAGGGACGGAGTGCAGCTGGGGGGGGAGGTTGATGAGGATTTTAGTGTCCTTAGGGGTGTGGAGTGTGCAAAGGGCTGGCGCAGCGGAGGGCGTGGCCGGCTCTGATGAACATCCACCTCTCCCCTGCACCTCAGCTTTTGTGGGCACATGCCACACCTTCGCGTCTGCCTGTGCCCCAGGCCCCTCTTCCCACTAGGGAACTAGTTGCACTGGGTGGGGACCCATGCTCATGACCGTTTTAGTCCAATTGGGCTTTTTGTGAAGAGCATTGCAGGGGACTTGAACCCGGGGGTCATGCTTTTTGGCAAGCATCTGAGCCACCCCTCTAGCCCCAAAGACACTGGTCCAAATCCAGTCACATCCGGAGGCTCTGGGGTTACTAATGTCAACATGTGCATCTGGTGGGGGAGAGCACCATCCATCCTATTAAGAGCTGGAGAAGGTTCCAGAAACATGCGGTTTGTGTGCGGTGCTGCTGTGGAGAATCCGTCACTCTGGGAGTGGAAGGCATGAATGCTAGCGAGGGGCTGCAGCTTCCTCCCTCCCTCCCTCCCTCCCGCCCACTCACCTGTCCACTCATGCCTGGCCTTCCACCTCGCCCGCCCTTCCTTCGGGCTCGCTGCAGATGACAGAAGGCTCCGAGTAGGGGTTTGCTGCTCAGACCAGGCGCCCCGGAGTCACCTGGCACCTTGGCTGCTGTCTCCTAGACTATTAACAGGTTGATGCGATACACAGGTCGAGGATCCCTCATCCGAGATGCGTGAGCAGAAGGACTTGAGCCTGTAGGGGTCTTTTTAGAATAGTTCTCTAAGGCTTTACTAGTGGAGCAGCCCTGTCCTGAAAACCTGAAATGCACAATGCTCCACAATCAGATTCGCAATTTATATTGAGAATTGAAAGATAAAATGGATGCATTCCTATAAAAATGTATTCAAGAAACAACTGGACGTACAAATAACATTGTAATTGCTAATGAAACTGAATCAATATTTAGAAATACTCCCATTAAGAAATCATTAGGTGAAGCTGGGGCTGGGGCTCACGCCTGTCATCCTAGCTACTCAGGAGGCTGAGATCTGAGGATCACGGTTCAAAGCCAGCCCGGTTAGGAAAGGCTGTGAGACTCTTATTTCCAGTTAACCACCAGAAAACTGGAAGTAGCACTGTAGCTCAAGTGGTAGAGCACTGGCCTTGAGCTGAAGAGCTGAGGGACAGCGCCCAGGCCCAGAGTTCAAGCCCCATGACTGACTGACAAAAAAAAAATCATGAGGTCCAGTAAACTAACTTTGTAGCCCCGGCTGGTGTGTGTGACCCTGAGTTGGCCTCCCAAGTGCTGGGGTTTACAGATGTGTCACTATCCTCATCACTAGAAACTCAATGTAAGGAACATGATTTCAATCATACTCACTCTTCTAGAGTACAGAAGAAACTCACCTTCCAGAGTCAGTCAGCATCACGTAACCAGGTAACTGGGATGAGCATCTTCTGCTGCAGAACCGTGAGCGCCATGTTGCAAGTCATTTTGAATTCCCTTGGGTGGAGGACTCTCAGAGGGTGCTCTTCTGAGCTATCAGAGAACTCTCCATGTGACTTAGGAATCCCAAGATGGCATTCACAACAACAAACTCTCAAGGAAGACAAGCTGTCAGAGAGGTTTCTTTTGGAGGTTACCTTCTAGTTATTTTCACAAAGATTTTTATTTCCTAAAGGTGCAGAAGTCTGACCAGACCTATTGCTAAATGTTCGTGTATTCACTCTACATAGAACAAGCCGTGCACTAGATTTGTTTAGAAATGACAGTTGATGTTGAGTTAGCTTTCCCAGGGGCAGTGAGGAGGCTAGCATGCTTTCCATCCTTAATGCCTTCAGTAAATTCTGAAACATGTTTAAGGCCATGCTCTGGGAAATCCCCTTGTATGATATCATAAGGAAAGAACTAGACTGTGGGGTTCTGTTTGATGAGCAGATGGAGAGAGGACCGACCAAACAGGCTTTTATTTAAGAAAAGTACAATAAGAAGAGTTTATCATTATTGCACACCAGTGAAGCTGAACACGCAGTCCCAGAACCTAGCAGTCCAAGAGAAATCCTGGAAGCTCCTAAGGTGGGCTTGGCTGTGTTCACAGGAATATTGCTCGTTATAGCCATAAAACTGACTCCAGTCCAGATGGCCTTTAAAAGTATGATGTATAAACAAAATCATGGTGTTCCTACCACAGAACACACCAAAAACAGCAGCAAAAATGAATTACGATACATTTAATCCACATGAATTGATAAAAATATAATTTAGAAATCACAGTATACAATATGAATCTATTTATATAAAGTTTTAAAATAGGTAAAATCAAAATCACAGAGCAAGCATGCAAAAGTAGGTGATGAATGGTAAAGAAACGCACAGAATGACTCATACAATTTCCGGCTGGTGTTAGCCTATAGGTAGAGAGGAGGTGACCGGGAAAAGCCTACATATGCTAGGATACCATTTGTATGGTGCTGGGATTGGAACCTAGGGCTCTGTGCATACTAGGCAAGCACTCTATCATTGAACTACTTCTAATGCACCAATTTGTACAAGTAATTCACAAGGTAGTTTTGTTTTTGTTGGTTGTGGGGCCTGAACTCTGCACCTGGGCACTGTCCCTTAGCTCTTCTGCTCAAGGCTAGTGCTCTACCACTTGAACCACAATGCCACTTCCAGCTTTTTCTGCTTATGTGGTGCTAAGGAATTGAACTCAGAGCCTCATGCATGCCAGGGAAACACTCTGCCACTGAGCCACCTTCCCAGCTCCTCACAAGGTGTTTTTAGGATTAGTGAGTGGTTCAGGAGGCAGTAAGGCCTTTTGCTGTGGAGAGTAAAACATCACTTGCTCGCTGTAGAGGAGGCTGTCAAAGGAGAGTAGTTTCTGTATGTGTGCAGATAGGTGCCAATCCTGGGGTTTGAATTCGGGGCCTGCTTGCTAGGTAGATGCTTTACCACTTGAGTTATGCCTCCAGTGCTTTCTGTGTTAGTTATTTTTCAGGAAAGGTCTCAAATTCTTACCTTGGCCCAGTCTCATACCATGGTCATCTGATTAGCATGAAGCCCTGGGTTCGATTCTTCAGTACCACATAAACAGACAAAGCTGGAAGTGGCGCTGTGGCTCAAGTGGTAGAGTGCTAACCTTGGGCACAGAGAGGCTTAGGGACAGTGCCCAGGCCCAGGGTTCAAGCTCCAGGACTGGCCTCACCAAAAAAAAAAAAAAAAAAAAAAGCTCCCGCGGAGAGAGTGGTAGTCTGATGTTTGAGCAGCTAGAGAAAGTAACCTGAAGCCAGCCTGGGCGTGGGGGGTGGTGGTGAATTTAGAGAAGGGAGGCATGCCTGGCAGCAGGAGGAAGTGTGTCCCCAGATAACACGGACAGTCACTCAGATTGGGAAACTAGAGGCCAGTTGTATTTTTGTCAAGACATTAAAAGGTGTGAGGAACTTGGAGCCTGAGCAGAGCAGATGGAGTTCCTTTAAGGGGGTGGGCAGGCAGGCTTCCACGGGGATGGGGAAGCACCCATTTGGGGGTGGGCAGGTGTGCATGCGTGCGCGCACACACACACACACACACACACACACACACACGTGTGCAACAAGTGTGGCCATGACTTCTCTCCAAGGGCTGGATAATGGATGTGGGATCTTGCTAAGGTCAAAGGCTTGCTACTGTGTGTGTGTGTAAAGTGAGCGAGTGGTTTGAGCAATAAAACTAGGGTTTTACAAATGGTGGTGACGTCCCATGAAGGTTCCCGTGATGGCCGAGGTAAGGAGCTGGACAGACAGACACTGAGTATTTCTGAACCAAGGCCTGTCCTGCTGGAGCCTCGGCTGCCACACTCTGGGATGGAGGACAAGATGGCCCCCTGCGTGGATGGGGCCACTGGATCGAGGGCAGGAAAAGGCCTAGAAGAGAGGACGAAGAGAGGCAACACAGCCATGGTAGCGAGCAGAGGGGAGCGGGCCAACCGGTGGCACAAGGCTCAGTGGGGCGGAGGGCCGCAGAGCTGAGGAGGAAGCAGCGGGGGTCGGAGGAGAGCCGGCCCCTCAAGAGGCAGCAGCGCTGCAGGTAAAGCAGCTGGACATGGACTGGGGACTCCGGGGGCCCTGCAGACAGCAAGGACTGAGTGCAGGCAGATGGGGCCAGGCCCTGGGGGGGAGGCGGGGGAAGCCTGGGCCTAGGTGAAGACTGAGGCAAGCTGGGCTGCCAGCACAGAGGACGGGCCACCACACCGAGCCCAGGCCTCAGTGCTGGAACAAGGGCTGCCAGGTGACCAACCCGGACAACTCCCCAGGGCGCCAGCGCAAGCTACTTCAATAACCCAGGCAAACCCAGTAAATGGAGACAGCCCCACATCTACTACCTTTGGTCTAGGCTACTCAATGGGGAGCTCATCTAGGAAGCTCTCATTTGTCATGGCAGACAGCCCTGCACAGAATTTAAGTGTGGTCCTACTGGGCCGGAGACACTGGGGGCCTGGGAACATGCTAACTTCCATCTCACACCAGCAGGGTGCCTGAATGGAAAGCTTGAGAACTGGCCAGGCTTACAGGTGGGCTTTTCCTCTGGCGTCTTTGCTCTTGGACTGTCAGTGGGTGAAGCAGGAGTTAGTCAAGCTGTGGAGACAAACGTGTGTGGTGCCCACTACTGCCCGCACAGCGAAGAAGAGGACTTGCCTCTAGGCTTGCTCTTCCTACTCGACCTGAGGCAGTTACTTTCTGTCACTCGAGGAGCACTGGCCTCTCGTGGATGACCAACTGCCTGACAGAGGGCCATGCCGGGGAAAGTTCGTGGCCCTGCCCCACTCCCTGATGCTGGCGGGGGGGAAGCATTTCTTCACTGAGGGCCAAGTGTGGCGCCTCTGCTCCTGGGCCTTTCTACCTCTGCGCTCTGCACTCCAGTCTAGTGGCTAAGTATGCCCGGGCTGCCGGGTGCCGTGGAAGGAATCACTTTTCCTGATTCGTTCTTCCTATCAAATGTGTCTTCAGTGCAGAGCAGAGCTTGCCTCGCTCATGCTACTCTGAAGGTTGAGCTTAGAGATGAGGTTGACTTTGCTCGTTTTCAGGCTCTATGGAGAGCTGAGCTATGTCTGGGCCTTTGGAACAATCTGAATGTTGCCCAAGGAGGAAGGCCCGTGGACCACGTGGGATGAGGGACAGTGGAAGGGCAGCAGCCCACCCAGCGGCCGAGAGGGAGCGCTGAGCCAGGCAGCTGCCGGTGTGTGTGTGTGGGGGTGTGGTGGTATCAGGATGGCCTCCGGGTGGTGGCCCTCGGCAGCACTGCAGTGGCCCAGGGTCACTTGGAACCGCAGCCCTTCCCGGACTGGGCAGGACCATGAAGCCCTGGCATGATCACCTATGATCATCTGGTCTTTGGAAAATGAATGCCTTCCTGACCTGGGTGAGGAGGCTCTTGTTCCTTTACTGGTCCCTTGGGCCTTGACAGGAGGGAAGCAGATTGAAGGGACAGGTCTGAGAGGCGGAGCAGGCCTCAGGCTGTAAATCTAAAAGAAAACAGGTAGATGTTGACCACCAATTTATTTTTCAAAACTTTAGCAACTACAGACCCATCTTTATAGTATAGACCCGTGTGCGTGCACACACACACACGCCAGTTCTGGGGCTTGAAGTTAGGGGCTGGGTGCTGTTCCTGAGCTTGCCCAAGGCTGGTACGCTACCTCTTGAGCCACAGTTCCATGTCTGGCTTTATTGGAGACAGGAGTTTCATGGATTTCCTGCCTAGGCTGACTTCGAACTATGATCCTCAGATCTCAGGCTACTGAGTACTAGGATTACAGGTATGAGCCACTAGCATATGGCTCAGCAGACTTCTGTGAGTTAGAAAGAACGAGGCTGATACCTAGGGGACAGGAGAGTTTCAAGTCTGACTCTGGAGGAGCAACATAGCTCCTGTGCCCCAGGGTCCTTGCTTGGCTGTTTTCTCAAGGGAAGAGTCTAGCGCAGCAGTAGCAGATCTGAGTTGGTGACCTCCTGCTCAGTCTACCAGGAATCCTGGCATCCTAAGGGATTGCTCTCCTTTGGTTCCTGTCCTGAGAAGAAGGTAAAGAGTGGACAAACACGGACAGCCCAGACAGACGGCAGTGCATCTTTCATAGAACTCCATTCAAGAGAAGATTTTAAATTAGTAGAGGAGAGTATCAGCTAGATACAAAAGGGCCAATGGAAGGAAAGGGAGAAGGATTGGGTTGGAGATAACTAGCAGGCAGATAAGGAACCCCGGCGTCCCAGTTCCTCCTACTCGACTGCTGCCTAGAGAAGGATGTGTGTGTATGGCATGTGTGCGCATGTGTGGAAGGCTGGGGAGCTTCTGCAGCCTCTCTCCCCATTCTCCAGGAAGGCCGTCTGCCGCCCACCCATGTGCTGTGGTCTGTGTTCTCTCACGGCGGTCATGCTGGCGCATGGACTTGAGCACAAGAGCAGCACGCTGGACTACAGCACCAGTGAGTACCGAGGAGGACGGCCGGAGCAGGCCACGCTCTGCGGAGCAGAGGGACTGACACAGATCCGCAACAGAGTGGGCTCCTGGGGGTCAGAAAGCACTGTAAAACATTTCTTATGAAAGTATTTTTTAATAAATTGATGTATTTCAATGTTATAACATGATAGCCCAATGCTATTATCAAGGTAGCAAAAGTGACGACGCCCGGCACTGTTCTAGACACTCTGAAGGACGGACAGCGGCGTCGGTGGAGAGTCTTGACAGCTGAGCACTTCCCACACGAAGATGTGCGCACTTCGGTGTAAGAACTGAGCGGACTGCCAAAGTCTAACAAATTACGCTGCACCCTCAAACCATACTAAAGAGAAGGGAATACAAGACGGTATGGCTAATCTGCTATAGAAAACAAGCCTTTCGAACTTAAGTCACTTAATGAAAAATAGTATGCGTTAAAATGACAGGGTATCTTACTGAAATGGAGCCATAAGACAGATTAGAACCCTGAAGCAGTGAGTGCTGCTCCTACTGTGTGATGGAAGCGGCCATGGAAGACAACGCAGCTGTCCGTGTGCTAAAACCAGCAGTCCCTGCTCTGCACCAGTGCTGGTGATGGGTCATCGACACTACTGCTGTGGCTGGAGTTCAGGCATCAAGTGGAGGCTCTCTCAGACTGTACCACCACACTTCCCAAAGCTGATGTCCCTCGCTTAGGGTAAAACAAACAAACAAACAAAAAACCCAAGGGTCTTGAAAACAAATAGGAGAAACTAGAAGCATCTGACTTGTAACACTATTCTTACTGTTCAAGCCACCAGGAGAAATCTGTTTTACTTGGTTACAACTACAAAAAGTTCACCTGACCCCACTGATCACATGAACATTAATGACCAGGTTTTTATTTTATTTTTATTTATTTTTGTCGGTCGTGGGGCTTGAACTCTGGGCCTGAGTGCTGTCCCTCAGCTCTTCAGCTCAAAGCAAGCGCTCTATCACTTGAGCTACAGCACCACTTCCGGTTTTCTGAGTGTTTGTTTATTGGAGAAAAGAGTCTCACGGAGTTTCCTGCCCGGGGTGGCTTTGAACCGCGATCCTTAGATCTCAGCCTCCTGAGTAGCTAGGATTACAGGCGTGAGCCGCCAGCGCCCGGCTATAACCATATTTTTAACATGAATTTTTCTTAAGAATGAGTCCAGGTAGAAAGAACAAGATTCTTTCTGAAGCCTTCAGGGGCAACATAAAAGCAGGCTGGATGCTTTTAGTTCTTAATTTGAGCTGTAGAGAAGGACCAAACTTAAGAGATTTTCTTTATCTTCAGCTACAATTAGATTGTGAATAGTCACACGTCTAGAAGTTTATCTGCTGTAAGTAAGATAATTGGCCTTATGCCACTGATTTTTTCTTAGGGCCCTTCACATTATTTCTAAGCTGCAAAAGCTGCCGATGAAAACAGCTACAATGAAATAACCATACAGTCATCTGTGTGCTGAGGTGTTCTGTTCTAGATACGCAGGCACAAAATGAGATGTTCATGGCTCCGTACACAGGAACGTCTAACCAAGGCAGGCTACTCCTCTGGAGCAGTAGCCCAGGTTTAAAACATGCGTATTTCAAAAGCTGTGATCCAGACTATTTTAAAATCCCAATCCAGTGGCATCAAACACTTCTTCTACTGACCTGGGTTTTGGTGCTAGCACTCTTTGCATAGTGAACAACTTACGGCTAGAGTCATGTTTATCCCCATTCTCCATCTAGAACTGAACCAAGTCAGTGTTTCACAAAGGTCATATGTTCCTCCTTTCTTAACACAGCTCTCTGTCTCTGTCTCTCTCGGCCAGTTCTTGGGTCTAAACTCAGGGACTGGGCACTGTCCCTGAGCTTCTTTTGCTCAAGGCTAGCACGCTACCATGTGAACCACAGCACTTTTACCTTTTTCTGCTTATGTGGTACTGAGGAATTAAACCCAGGGCCTCATGCATGCTAGGCAAGCGCTCTACCATGTGAGCCACATTCCCAGCCTTTATCACATCTCTTAAAACAAGTGCTCAGCCTGTAATAGAACTGACACTGATCTGTAAAGGCTTTCCTTGCTGGATGCAGATATAAAACAGTCAGAAAGTATAAAGTGGCTTCATTTTCCTCAGGTTTATGCTTAGAACCCAAGGCTTATTTTCCCTATGAACAGGGTGTGCTTAAGTTGATAAAAATCAGCTTATGGAAAAGTTAAAAATGTAGTTAACTAAAAGACATGTATGTTCACATAGAGATAGCACACAATCCAATCCAAAAGTTTAAATACATGTAAAAAATTTCAAACCCAACAGCATATATAATGCTGAAGTCACTGCCTTGGATCATTTTTCTTCTTGCCAATATTTTATATAGGACAGTCATCAATGAACATTCATTCATGGAACGGGACATGAAATGACTTGTTTCTTACATGTAAGAGTTTCACTGGGAGCAGACACAAGCAGACAGATTCCTTGCTAATGAGGACTTTCCTGTGGTGACAACTTCCATCTCAAGAGTATGTTAGGTAAGAGACATACATTTGAGGGGATATAAAAAGATGAATTTAAAGACACATAAATATGACTTTTTTTTCAACAAGAAGTCAGTAAGAATAAGCTTTCTATTACAAGGGGAGCCTACCCCCCATCACTAACAATTCTGACATACTGTTTCTGGCATGGAACCTAAAAAGTATGAAGTACCAAAGAATTACCTATCTGGTGGTGTTTCATTAGCTATAGTTTCTGAGGACTAGTATAAAAGGTAGTCTGAAGAGTTAAAAGCAGTTGATGTCAATTCATACTGCTACTCAGAAGGCTACTACTTAGGTCATTCCTATCCCATCAATGAAATCTTGTGTGAGGAAGAAATTATTTGCTATTAAAAATGGAGTTCCTTCCCTAGCACATGTGCAAAAACACTCGTCAGTTACAAGAATGTCTTCAATGGAAATCTTGATTTTTTTGAATCAAAGGCATCAAGCTAGGCAGACAGGAGAGTATCACCAGCCTAGGTGGACAGCTATGTGGGATGAAAGCAACTGTCCCATGGGCACCTGGGAGATGTGCTACTCAGAAACGGAAGGGCCCAGCTGGAGTCCTAAGACCTTGGGGCCGTGTGTTCCTACCTATCAGGCCAGTTTGGTTCTCTGCATCTGATTGCCAACAATGCTAATACAAATCTAAAAGACAATTCTTAAGCAGGTGATAGAACTCTGTGTAGAACTTTTTGTGTGCCTATTATTTATGCTGTTGCTCTGGCAATTGTCAGGAAGTGTATGAAATTACCTGCCTCATTTTTGAAGATGAGTATTTTCTTCTTTTACAATGGCAGAAGTCCATGCAAGATTTGTAAACAGCGATACAAAATACTGTAAACATAACTTAACAGAGCTTGTATAAAACAGAAGTAAATCCAAATTTACAAGTGGGTAAAAAACCAGAGGGTAGCTTGCTTCATAGAAAGTTCTCCCTCCTACACAAGGGATAGATAGATTATATATATATAATATATTATATATATATACTTTTTTTTTTTTAAAGATTACAAATATAATCCTGAGCTGAAAAACTGGGATTGGGGGAGAGCCATCTTTGCATACAAAGTACCCAAAGGATGCTTACTCTGTTTTCTTTTCTCTAACGATGTTCAACTGCCAGAGACAGTTTTGAAGGTGACTTTGGAGACACTTATAGCTTAGTGTGGCGCCCGGGTCTGGAGCCTGCGGCAGTGCTCGCCACAGCGGCGGATGCAGCGGCATCCTCTGCTTCTTCCAGCTCATCCTGGAGCTCCTGGCTGACACTGGACTGCAGGGCTGCAGGAGTGAGCCACTCCTTTGGGAGGCAACTCTGGAGAAAGGGTATACAGGAGCTGAAGTAGGCAAGTCGATTGATCCAGCGAGGAATCTCTTTCCCACAAAGAATCTGTGGGGAAGAGAGTTTTCCATTAGGAACGGGGTTAAGGTGGTCTGGCTGCTGCCACGCAGGAGGGAGAGGCAGTACAGAGGCCACTGCTCACCAGCCTTCCCTAACTCAGGACTTCCCTAGCTTGTCAAGCTGCTTGCTTAATCACTTCAGCAGAGTCTAGCCAACTCCACTCGGCTTCTGTCCACCTTGAAGGGCCTCAGGGCAAATGGAAGAGGAGTACAGAGCACAGAAGATGCTGCCTCCCACAAAGTTATCCTCAGAGTACTAGAAGCCCTAGCAGCTGAGTCAGTCTTGAGTAGTTTATCAGTTCTCACTTTTCACAGGTCCTTTCCTAATTTTCCCCAGGCTATTCAGTTTTTCCTAGTCCACACACTACCCGTTTGCCTTGACCCTAACCCACTCGTTTCAAGGGAAGCTCCAGAGAAAGGTACCCCCTGCCTCTCCCCCCTCCCCCCATGAAGACTTGGCTCTAGGATACCTCTGCAGAAGCAGAGCCACGGTCAGACAAGACCTGGAAGTTTGGCCAAACTTCAGTCCAGACTCTAGTAGGGGAGAGACGGGTGCTGGGTGGAAGCCTTCCTGGAGGGTGACTCACACTTCTGGCTCCCCTAGTGACCCAGAACTCCAGAGTCCTTTTCTCTCTCCATCTCCAATAGAAGAACTAATACCAGTCATTGTTGACTGTGCAGCTTCTGTCACAGAACCTGAGAGTGCAGGGCCAGAAAAGTACCTCAAGTGTTTCAGAGCTGGGCGCTGGCACCTCGCGCCTATATCCTAGCTACTCAACTCAGGAGGCTCAGATCTGAAGATCATAGAAAATCCTTGAAACTCTTTTTTTTTTTTTTGGGTCCGGTCGTGGGGCCTGAACTCTGGGCCTGGGCATTGTCCCTCAGCTCTTCAGCTCAAGGCTAGCACTCTACCACTTGAGCCACAGTGCACTTCCACCTTTTTTCTTTTTGTTTATGTGGTGCTGAGGAATCGAACCAAGAGCCTTGAGAATGCAAGGCAAGCGCTCTACCACTGAGCCACCTTCCCAGCCCCAATCCCTGAAACTCTTATCTCCAGTTAATCACCAAAAAGCCAGAAGTAGAGCTGTGGCACATGTGGTATAGCACAAGAATTAAGCACAAAAGCTGAAGGACAGAGCCCAGGCCCTGAGTTTAAACCCTAGGACTGGCAAAACAAAAATGAAATGTTTGAGGAATGTGGATGTGGGAAGATCTAGGAGGAAGCTGAGCAATGACCTTATACAATACCATTCATACCTGCCTAGTCCTAAAAGCAGAGGCAAACAAATACTGTCTCTTACACCTGAGAAACAGAGCTCTCTGTGTATTTGGAAATTTATCACGTAAGTGGCTAATAGCTATGGCTATCACATTCAACGGCCACTTCTCTCATTCTCCTTTTTGAGTTCTTATTTGTTGTTGTTGCTGTTTTTGTCAGTCATGGGGCTTGAACTCTGGGCCTGGGTGCTGTCCCTCACATCTTCAGCTCAAGGCTAGCACTCTACTACTTGAGCCACAGCACCACTTATGGCTTTCTGAGTGGTTTAATGGAGATAAGAGTCTCACAAACTTTCCTGCCTGGGCTGGCTTTGAACCGAGATCCTCAGATCTCAGCCTCCTGAGTAGCTAGAATTACAGGCCTGAGCCACTAGTACCCGGCTGAGTTCTTTTTTTATATTCTCCTCCATATTTCATTGTGATAAAGGTGAAACTGAGGTCTATGCTATCCTAATTGTAGCTTGTCTGTGATCAATAGCCAGCTTTTTTTTTTTAGAGATAGTTTTATTGGAACACCTGTGTTTTACCTATTCATTTAGATATTGCCCTATGATGCTTTACTACAATGGGGAAAAGCAGAGTTGAGATCATGAATACTTCACAAACCAAAAATATTCACCATCTGTCTCTTTCCAAAGTTTGCCAACTTTTGGGTCAATGTTTTATAAGTTTAAAATCAAGGCCATGGTCATTTAGCATTGCAATCTAAATTTTGATTTAAAATGAAGTAGACTGCTGATAGGGAGGTAATTGTAATGTCTTAGGTATGCACATGTTATGTGTATAAATTGGGCCATAATTTAAAATCTTCTTACTGTGGTCAATAATCAAATAGTATTCTGTTCAGGCAGCAGAATCAGCTTTGCCTTTAAGCTTTGGTCCAGTAATCCTTTTTCCAAGAATCTATCTCAATAGATACACTGAGATATAAAGAGGTATGTGGGGAATTCATTATATTATTTTTTATTTTTTGCAATAGCAGAAAGCCAATAATCCAAGTGTATTAACAAAAACTTGGTTAAGCTGAGTGCTGGTGGCTCATGCCTGTAATCCTACCTACTCAGGAGACTGAGATCTGAGGATCATGGTTCGAAGCCAGCCTGGGCAGGAAAGTCTGTGAGACACCCCCCCCCCCCAATCACTGATCAAAGCTGAGGCCCAGACAGTGACTATGCAGAAAGAAGATAAGTCTAGGGGCTGGGAAGGTGGCTCAGTGGTAGAGCACTTGCTTTGCATGCTCGAGGCCCTGGGTTCGATTCCTCAGCACCACATAAGAAAAAAGCCGGAAGTGGTGCTGTAGCTCAAGTGGTAGAGTGCTAGCCTTGAGCTGAAGAGCTGAGGGACAGCGCCCAGGCCCAGAGTTCAGGCCCCACGACCGGACCCCCCCCCCCCCCCAAAAAAAGAAGATAAGTCTATAGCTGGGAAGGAAGAAACATGCAAAACCACATTTTCAAGGCAGGAAAGATAGGAATGGTGCCACAGGTCCCTAAAACAACCATCACTTGTGATCATTTGCTGAGAGGACTCAAGGACTCGGTATGCAGAGTACTCATAGCCTGGTAAAGGAAGAGGTGAAGTCTGGAGGCACCTCTGGGCTATCTTACTGAACGCAATTTCAATGGTTTGTTCAGGATGCATGCTCAGTGAGCACTGACGGCTGTGAGCTTAGGGTCAGCAGTGGGTAGCACTGAAAGTACATGCAGCAGTTTAAAAAGGAGCATGGAGAGTGGAAGGGAGAAAAGGCAGTATTGAAAAGCAGAGAATCTGGAGCTGGGGCTCAAGTGGTAGGTAGAGTGTAAGGCCATGAAAACAACTTCCCCCTCCAAAAAAACAACAAGACCACCTCAGAAATTTAGTATGGAAAGAAAAAAATGTCTTTCCTTTGAGCTTCCCTAGGTGCCAGGGGTTTATTTTTCTCATTGCAAAATCAGTACATCTCATATTGTAATCATAACTTCACATTTAAAAAATGATCCACCACTCTCGGGAAGGTATGTATCAAAGAGGAAATCTGTCTATCTGTCTACCTACCTTCTCTCCTCTCCCCCTCTCTCTCACCAGTACCGAATACTCAGGGCCTTATATTCTCGCTTAGCTTCTTTCATTCAAGGCTGGCACCACTTGAACCACACAGCCAGTTCCAGCTTTTTGCTTGTTAATGCAGTAAGAGTTCCCTGGATATGTCTCAGAACCCTGATATTCAATTTCAGCCTTCTGAGTAGCTAGGATTAGAGGCATGAGCCATTGGTACTCAGCAGGAACCAAAGTTTTATAGAGAAATATTTTTGTATAAGCAGAAAAAAAAAGTTAGAAAACTCAAATCCTGAGTTTTCAGAAAAACTCAAAATGGGTATATAGTCATTTGCCCCTTTCATCTTCACCGTCTCTCTTTTTCTGTGAGCTGCATTTGCTACAATGTGTACACCAGAATGGGGAGGGGGCTGGGCCATCAGTCCACTGCTGCAAACTTGGGTCCCATTCCTGGCGCTGTGGCTTCTGACAATAACCAAGAGTCAGGAAAGTAATTATCTCCTCTATGGTAACACAAGACTTCATTTTAGATGGCCTAGCCAGAGAAGAGGCCTTTTCTTTTTTTCTGGTGCTACTGAGGTTTGGATTTGGGACTTGCACTTGCTTAGGTTGGCACCTATGGCTTCTCATATAGCTAGGTCGAACAGATTAGCAATAAGCCATCATACCTGGTTTACTGAGATGGGTTCTTGCTAACATTTTGCCCAGGCTAGCCGTGAACAATGATCCTTCTGATTCACTACTTCCTGAGTAATGAGATTAGACTGAGCCTCTGTGCCAGAAGACAGAAGCAGTTCCTTCTTGGGGCCACTTGCAAGTACCCCAGACAGTTCCGTCAACAGCCATGTTTTATAGCTTAGGCTTCATTGAAGGGTGTCCTGTGTGTCACAATTCCCAAGTGGAAATCTTGTCCTCCACGTGACTGACTGAGCTGCACGGAGGTAAAAACCATGAGCAGCAGATGTCAGGTTTTAACTCATGTGTCAAGTTCAGACAATTAGAATCTCAACTTGGGACTCTAAAATGAGCCATAGACTTTTCTTTGGCAGCAGTAAAGTACTGGAGACCAGTTACCCATGTTTCAAAGCTCAAACAAGCAAACAAGGCTTGTCCTAAGCCCTTTCTAGGATCCACTCACAAATAAGCACAGCAGGGGCACTCACCAGCCTCGAAGGGTTAAACATCTGATTTGTGACATTCATTAGCCACTGAAGAGTACTTTAACAACATTAATAGTATAATAGTATATTTCTATCTAGAGATTGCTTCTTTTTATGTGGATGTCCTTTTTTCAGAGGTTCCAACAGACAAAAATCATCAGTCATGGGGACGTTGTTTGCTTTTAATACACAAAGGGATTAAACTTCTATTCACCTAGAGCAGCAAAAAGTTGTTTTTTTGGGGGGGGGCGGCCGGGGAGGGGGGTCGGTTGTGGGGCTTGAACTCTGGGCCAGGGCGCTGTCCCTCAGCTCTTCAGCTCAAGGCTAGTGCTCTACCACTTGAGCCACAGCACCACTTCCAGCTTTTTCTGTTTCTGTGGTGTGAGAAATTGAACCCAGGGCCTCATGCAAGGCAAGCACTCTACTCAATGAGCCACTCTCCCAGCCCCTCCACTGACACTTTTTTGCCTACTTTCCTTGATCACTTCAGCACTTGTGAAATTACAAGCTATATCTCCATTTCTATCATCTACCCATCCACAGATGCAATAAGTACAATATACAAAACCATTAAACCTCCTGTCCTCATGTTTCCCTCACTGCAGTGTTACTAAATACCTAAATACTTAATATTATAGGTGCCTTTGGAGATCATGGCTGGGGGGGGGGGGGGTGGCAATTGTGCATGTGCACACACATGCATTATATATGTGTGGGAGGTATGTGACGTGTACACATTTGATTGGTGATAAAGAGTCTCATGGACTTTTTCTGCTCAGGCAGGCTTAGAACCATGATCTTCAGACCTCAGCCTCTTAAGTAGCTAGGATTATAGGTAAGCCACCAGCTCAAGACTAGCTTCTCACATCCTTCATTATCTAGAGTTCTAGTTTTGGTGCCACCACTAACAAGTTGGGTGGTCTTGGCTAAATCACTTCTATGTATCAGTTTAAAACATAAAAACTGTGTCGTAAAAAGGTGACTGACAGACATGTACAAATATTCTTTAGGTATCAACTGTAATATGGTTTCAGGGTTAAAGCAGTAGTACTGGTGCTAAGTTGTCAGTTTGAGAGAGAAAATAAACTGGAATAAGAAAAAGTAATGATGAAGTGTGACTACTTTATGAAGAAGTCACAGTCTAATCTGAATTCTCATAACATGTTTCCTTGTTGAAATGGAGGTAATAGACTAGATACTGTCTATTATCTCTGCCAAATTTCCTATCTTATGAACTTCTGAACACATCCTGTACAAATATCCTATCTGGGGTCAAGGATGCTCGGTTCCCACCCCTCCTTCCCTAAAACTGACTAGGGCATCTTATAGTACTGACGCATCCACTGAACTTTACTACTGTACAAATCACCTGGGCATTCTATTAAAAATGAAGTTTCTGATCTGGAACAGATGTAGTGGAGCAGAGATCAGATGTATTTCACAAATTTCTATGTGACACTGCTTGCTCATGAACTATACTTGACTATCACAGTAATAACCTGCTATCATGGTATTTGAAAGCTATCATGGTGAAGCCAAGGAGGCGAAGTGCAAAAGGCCATCTAGCTGAGCCTCTCTGCAGAGGAAGTCACTGTGCAGCAACTCATCCATACCTTTCAGTTTGTCGTACGTTGATATTGCAACCACAATGATGTGCTGAGAGTCAAAGCCATCTCCATTTAATTCTCCATACCTTATTTATATCATCATTCATTTCTTCTCTCCGTCTTCTTTTTACAGTCCTTTAAATCCTAATCTAGTTTTATTTATCTATTTATGTTTGTGGTGAAGTTTGAACTCAGGGCTTTGTATTTGCTGGGCAAGCACTATGCCACTTGAGCTATTATCCCAGGCCTTGCTCTAGTTTTAGTCTTCTGTTTGTGTTTCAAGAATTGGTAAGGTGGGCTGGGAAGGTGGCTCAGTGGTAGAGCGCTTGCCTTGCATGCCTGAGGCCCTGGGTTCGATTCCTCAGCACCATATAAGCAAAAAGAAAAAAGCCGGAAGTGGCGCTGTGGCTCCAGTGGTAGAGCACCAGCCTTGAGCTGAAGAGCTGAGGGACAGCGCCCAGGCCCAGAGTTCAGGCCCCACGACCGGACCCAAAAAAAAAAGAATTGGTAAGGCAACCAAGTGCCTGTGTAATAAGTTGGCAGAATAAAATTTCAAGACAGAAGAAATTAATTACTTGTTAACAAAAATTAGGGAAAAAATTAAGGTTGGCAACTAAAATTCCGCAAAAGAAAATCTCAATAGCTAAGAAGCACAAGTCCTTTTAGGCTTGTTGTCTTTTTGAGACAGTCTTACTAGGTGGCCCAGGCTGGCCTGGAACTTAAGAGGCCCAGCTGGCCTCTACTTTGCAATCTTGCTGCTTCTGCTTCACAAGTGCTGGGACCACTGGTAGAAGCCACCACACCTAGCTTGGCATTTACTTTCTGAAAGTGCAAGTTTTAAGTTTGTTTTTTGTGTTAAAAGGCTTGCTAAAGGCCAGCCTGTGGTGTGCTACTGAAAGGTGGGGCCTAGTGGAACTAAGTTAGGATTTGGGGGACAGGCCCTTGAAGGGAACATTAGAATCTTAGGCCCTTCCTGTGTCTCTGCTTTTCAGCACCATGAGACGCACAGCTCTGGCTATCATACATTTCCTGCTATGATATACTGTGGTCCCAAACCAACAGCAGTCTACTATGAACAGATTTTCAGGGAGGTGAAATCCATTTAAGATGTCTTTCTCAAGGTATTTGTCATAACCACAGAACATGACTAACATGATGAACAAAATTACTACTTACTATGCTAACTCTAAAATTATAAGCTCTGGAAAGGTAACAATGAAAGAAATATAATACGGTATCTTACACAACATGGCTAATTAGAAAAAAAAAGAATCAAGACTGAATGTAGTGGGACAGCACTTATATAACATAAAAAGTTATCAGAAGAACTTTTAGTATAAAATGGAACTTACCTCTGATAAAGCTGAAGAAAAGTGATTGCAGTTTTTATGCATTAAATGATAGGCATTGCCTTTATATTCTTTTCCCAGTTCTTCTACTATTTTTTCTATATCATCTTCTAGGAAATCAGTGCTCCCTAAAACAACAGCTTCTCTTAAAAAAAAAAAAAAAGAAAAAAGAAAAAAGAAAAAGAACAAAGCTGTGTGAGTTTCAGATATATTTAAATACATGCTTATTTCCAGGAACATTATGATGGATGTAACAGATCAGAGTTAATGCAATTCGACTAAAGGTAAATGAGACTTAGAGAACATGATCCATATTCAAAATATTTCTGCCAGCAAAGGGCTTGCCATATTGTTACTGAGAAACAACTTTAAAAGTCATATCCTACTGTACTATAGTAAGATGAGCTACGGAACTTGACAATATTTAAAAGTATTAAAAAAAAAAAGCAAACAAACACCACAAAACTACACCACTTAAAGCTACAACCCAGAAAGTGCAAGACATTATTGAATAAAAAGCATATAGTTTCAGTCAGATACAATTTACACATTCAAGACAGCTGAAAATAACAGAAAGACCGTGTTGTCAAGTAGCCGGGCACAGAGGGAAGCCTGAGGAATAGACTCAGGATAAGTCACTGCACTGGAATGTATACATGGCTCAATTCAAACTAAGATGTTTGAATGTGGTGTGAGCCCTAGGCCAAATTTCTGTATTATAATTTCATTTCATTAGCTAGCTTTCATTTGGCAAGTTTACTATTACAGAACTAGACACTGCTTCTTGAAACTAAGATTCTAAATATCACTTTAAATATAACACTTAACTATGGAATGGAAATTTGATTACTACTATTTACATTTTTCCACTTCTGCTTATAACTCCTAGGGCTTCAGAGAACACTCAGAGCCACATATTTTAGGTATATTATTGCATGTAATACCTTTATCTTAACAGTTTCAGGCTAAACAAGTGTAGTCATTTCAAATTAATGAAGTATTCTGAATTAAGTGGGAGAAACGAGAAGGTAAGTCACACCAAACTTTCTTTCCTTTCCTCCCAAATAGGTGAGTATTTGAAAAAACAGAATAACTATGTAGGTTCTGAATGAAAACAATATACTTAAGACACTTTATTTGACTGATCTGCTTTTTTATATACAAATAAATGTAATTTACAAATAAAGTGTCAGCAACTAAAAAAAGAACCATTTTAACTTTTAAAGATTTTGACCTACAGAATGAATTCTGTATGCCTGCAAACAAGCTTTGGCACCTAAGACAATGTAATAAAAATTATCCTCCCTACTTACTTAAATTTAAATGTTTCTCCTAGTTCAGAAGCATTTCCTGGGGAAATTTCAAATATTCCAGAAAAAGAGTAAGGATGGCCACCATAAGCAAATTCTGAAAAGAGAAAACTCATGATTTTTAGTATTTATCACATAAAATTTAACCAGAATATGCTGAATCAGCTTTAATAAATGATGAAGATAATGATAAATATTTTAGTTTATAAAAGTCTTTCACAAACATCTCATTTAGCTCTTATTAGTAGAGAACAGTTGTCAAAAAAGATCTGAAACTCTTAATAATGAAAGACACTTCACAGTAATGAGTGCTATGTGTACTCTGGGTATGCTGACAAGAAGCGAGTAACTAACTCAAAAGGGGAGGTTCTGCATAGCTGTTATGGCAATCTAGGTCGGCAGCCCAGGGGTTTGCACTTTACTGAAGAATCCAAATTGCCTAATGGTATTCAGTTTTCCTGTTTAGGGGTGAAGACTTTTCTCTTTGCAGTGCTGGGGATGGAATGTAGGGCTTTTTTTGGCCAGTTGTGGGACCTGAACTCTGGGCCTGGGCGCTGTCCCTCAGCTCTTCAGCTCAAGGCTAGTGCTCTACCACTTGAGCTACAGCTCCACTTCCAGCTTTTTCTGCTTATGTGATACTGAGGAATCGAACCCAGGGCCTCATGCATGCAAGGCAAGCGCTCCACCACTGAGCCACCTTCCCAGCCCGGAATGTAGGGCTTTTGACATGAAAGGTAAGCACTTAGCCACCAAGCTACATCCTTAGGACTAAAAACGTCTGATTTATGTTGGAATATGAATACAACATCTGGGGCTGGGAAGGTGGCTCAGTGGTAGAGTGCTTGCCTCACATGCATGAGGCCCACCATACAAACAGAAAAAGCCAGAAGTGGTGCTGTGGCTCAAGTAGTAGAGTGCTAGCCTTGAGCTGAAGAGCTCAGATAGCACCAGGCCCAGAGTTCAAGTCCCATGACTGACCAAAAAAAAAAAAAAAAAGTGTAACATTCATACTAAACATTGTGTTCATGCCTGTAATCCTGGCACTTGGGAGTTGGAGGCATAAGGACTGTGAGCTTGAGGCCAGCCTGGGCTACATAGTGGATGGAGCTCTGTCTGAAACAAAAGCAAAAGATTAAACTGAAACATTGAATTCAATTTCCCTCATTGGAGCAATAAGCTATCAAAATTAACTTATGCCAATCCCAACACTGCGTAGCAAATCCCTTAGCTAACAGAGTACAGCATGCAGTACAGTACATATATTCTAGCTCAGACACAAATTTGCATCTAGAACAAAATGGAAAATGGTTTCACATCAGGAAAGAGGAACATGCCTAGCTACAATTCCTAGGTACTGCTTACTTATTAAAATGATTGTTGGGCGGGGTGGAGGGGGTAGGGGAGGGGGGTGTTGGGAGGGCAAGTGGGAGAAAAATGAGGGAGAGAGTAACAAGTTTGACAAAAATACACTCACTACCTTATGTAACACCTTGACAATAAAAATTTTTAAACTCACTTTTTATCAAGTGGAACCTCAAAAGGTCTTAGAACACAGCATAGAAAAGAACGAGGCTGGTATAAGGTTACTTTTGATTCAGACTTTCAAGATGCAAATGAGAATGTTTACTATCCCATTTAGAAACAGAAACCATAGGGGGTTTTCCCCCCATTTTTTTGAGACAGGCCTTGCTATGTAGCTCAGGTAGGGCTTGAACTCACAATCCTCTTGCCTTGCCTCCTGGGTGCTGGGATTACAGGTATGTATCACTGTACCAACCCTAATTTTTTTTGAGGATAGTTCTGGGGTCTGTTTGTTTTGTTTTTGTCGGTCGTGGGGCTTGAACTCTGGGCTTGGGTGCTGTCCCTGCGCTCTTCAGCTCAAGGTGAGCACTCTACCGCTTGAGCCACAGCGCCTCTTCCTGGGGTCTAAATTCAAGAGTCTCAACCACAGCTACACCTTCAGCCTCAACTCTTTTTGGTGGTATAGTTTGAATTCAGGGCCTTGAATTTGCTAGGTAAGTACTCTATCATTTGAGTCTTACCTCTATTTCTGCTGCCCCTTTAAATATTTTATTGACAGAATCTTATTAAAAAATATTGTAGATAATCAGACTGGACATTAGAAGCTGAGATCTGAGTATCACAGTTCAAAGCCAGCCAAGGCAGACAAATCCTTGAGACTTATTTCTCATTAACCAGCAAGAAGCTGGAAGTAGAAGCATGGATCAAGTGATAAAGAATGCCAACTATGAGTGAAAAGGCTGAGCAAAGCATGAGCACCCTGATACCAGCACAACAAACAAACAAACAAACACAAAATGCACAAGTCATTCGTTTTCTGCTAAGTTTAGATGGATATATATGTATATTGGATGATGCTTCTAATTATTCCTAAATCATTTTAAGAAAAGGATCAGTGAGTAGGCAGGAAGACTGGTATTTAAGAGCATGTGCGTTCAAGCTCTGGTTCTATTAGACATTAGCAGTGTGTGGCTGTGGAGGAGAGCCCAGCTTACCATGTATGAGGTCTTGGATTCTGTCCCTAGCAACCCCTCTCCTAAGACAGCAATAATTACTATACTGACACACTTAAGTGATATATAGAGTACTTGGCCAGCAAACATGAGGCCCTGGGTTCAATCCCTAGAACCGCAAAAAAAACAAACCAAACCAAACAAAAACACAAAAAACAAAACACACGAGCTAGCCCTGAGTCAACTATAATAATAATACTTTCTCAGCAATTATAACGACTTCCCAGTCATGCAAGCAATAAAGACATTTCTGAGCTCAGTGAAGTGTCTCAAGCCTATAATCAAGGCATTGGGGCTCAAAAACAGCTCAAGAAAAAAGAATTTTGCAAGACTCCATCTCAATTAACAGATAGGCATGGTGGTGGGTGTCCATCTGTTATCCCAGCCACAGGAAATGCACAATACCTGGGCACAGGGGCATGTGCCTGTTATTCCCAGCAATTCAGGAAGTACAAGTAGGAGGATCACAGCCTAGAACAGCCCAGCATAAAGCAGGACTTTACCTCAAATTAAACAAAAGGGAGGAGACATGCCTCAAGTGTTAGAATGTCTGCCTAGCAAGCTCAAGGCCCTAAATTCAATCCTCAGTATTGAAAAAAAAAAAAAGACATTTCTGCTATGGGTAAGTTTTTTTATTCCAACTGATGTGTTAGTATAACCTCAGTGAACTCGGCAATGTGATCTACAGAGGCAGACTGTTACTGCTTGCAACCTGATCAAGAGCAGATCACTTTGCACGGAGAGGGGGAACAGACAAAGGAAAAGCTAATGAAAACACAGCTGCTCCTTTCACATTTACCATAATAAAAGGTGACACAGAAGAAGAATCTATCATTTTTGAGCAAAATGCTAGATGAAATCAAAGATGTGTTTAGTGATATTTTTAACTATGTGTATATCTACACACAGGTCTAAAAACCTAATTATTTCTGAAATTCCCTCAGGAAATTGGTGTTTCAAGTTTCACATTCTCTAGCATCAGCTCTTTTCCAACCAAAAATGATTGTTTTTGTCATGCCATTGCCATTTTTCAAAGTGGGAAGTTTCTTAGAAACTGTATTAGAACTAATGAATCATGGCATAACAATCTCAAAAGATGAAAATGTTGTATAAGACATATTATTTAGGATAAAAGATAATGAAATGAATGTATACTCTGTATTTGAGTACCTTCTCAAACTTATTCTATGTTGGTCATTTTTTCCAAACACAGTATAAACAAACAAGGACAGAGAGAGTTTATGTTCCTTTTTAAAATAATACATGGAAATAGTGACAAAAAATAAAAAAGACCTATAATTATGATTTGCATTTCCTTAAAAAAACCAAAATCTTCAGAATGAATATATTTAAACTGTGTGTATGGAGACATACCTCTGCCATACACTTCGATTCCTGAATGAAAAACTCCAATCCCAATGGATGAGGTGTATTCGTTCATCCAGTACTAAGGAAAAAGAGAACAAGAGAAAGACTCAGAACAGTCATTAATTTACAAGTCAACTTCACCAAACACAAGAAGTCTTTATACCCATTCTTGCTATTTTCCCTTAAAACTCTGAAACTCCAGTAATGATGACTCACTGATGAACTGTATGTTCACCTGTTAATGATACACACACACACACACACAAACACACAATAGCTGCTTTCTTACTATCTTAAGCTTTTTCTTTCTGATATATGAAGGCAGGGATATTTTACTTTCCAACAAAGATTTATGGCATGTGTTAAGATAACCTCATCATTTAGCCTGCAGTTTGAAAATTATAATGTAAAGGAATAAATAACATGGAGAACAGGGACAGAGAGGAAGGAAGGAACTATGCTCCTACCATCTGCATGAGGAATAACTTTCCAGAAAACATTATTATCTAAACAGGGTCTTCAGGAACAAATGTCATTTTCCCAGTCAGAAGACTGGGTTGGGGGAGAGTTTTGTTAGGAAGGTACAAAGCAGGAACAGGACCTGCAGAGGTGAGAAGGAGTCAAAAGGGTGGAGCAGGGTTCACCTAGAGGTCAGCAAGTTGTACAAGTTTATTAAATAAGAACTTAAGACACAGCAAATCTGTTAGATTTCTTCTGTGTTAGAGGGTTATCTGTAATTAACCATCATTTTGTAGGCCTAAATTCAGTCAGGCAATGATCATGGATGATAAACCTCTTGTAAGGATGGGTGGAGAATGATATCCATCCTTGTAGTCACAAGGTATTTAAGCCCCTTCTCCCATTTTTCCTAAAGGCTAAAAGATACACTTGCAATGGAAAAATTGGTGAATATCACCTTACCCAAATGAAACTATTACCAATCTTTGGAAAAGATGATGTTATGTGACTCTAGACTTTATCAAAC
The DNA here is from genome assembly GCF_019054845.1 of Dipodomys spectabilis. Lineage (NCBI taxonomy): Eukaryota > Metazoa > Chordata > Mammalia > Rodentia > Heteromyidae > Dipodomys > Dipodomys spectabilis. Next base: position 6,105,962 of record NW_024870965.1, on the reverse strand, counting down.
ATAAAGGGTATAACATTTCCTTTGTCAGTTTTCTTGTCAAATGTATTAAACAGAACATAATCACAAGGGAAAATCAGTGAAGCCTAGACATATTGGGACATTCACAAGAAAAGTAGCTTGATTCTTTAAGCTGGCATGGTGGCACACATCTGTCAAGCCAGCTATAGTGAGAAGCATAAGTAGGGGGAAGGCTTGAGAACAGAGATCCTATCTCAAAAATAATCAGAGCAAAGAAAGGGGTTGGTGCAAGACTCAGGTGGTAGGGCACTTGCTAGCAAGTGTGAAGCCTCGAGTGCAAAACCCCAGAACCATCAATAAAAACAGCAGTAGGAACAACAAAACCAACAACCCAGCTGGGTGCCGGTGGCTCACGCCTGTAATCCTAAACTACCCAGGAGGCTGAGATCTGAGAATCTCGGTTCAAAGCCAGCCCTGAGAGTCCCTGAGACTCTTTTCTCCAATAAACCACTAGAAAACCGGAAGTGGTGCTGTGGCTCAAGGGGTAGAGTGCTCGCCTTGAGCTGAAGAGCACAAGGACAGTGCCCAGGCCCAGAGTTCAAGCCCCACGACTGACAAAAACAAAAACAAACAAACAAAAATATATATCAACAATCCCTCCCAAACAAAAATGAAACTGAAGAACAAACAGAAAATCCAAACAAACTTCTAAAGAGAAAAATTACACACAAAGAACTGCCCAGGACAAGATTCTTCAAACTCTTCTATAATATAGAAAAGCAAACAGAAAGGATTTTTAATTGTTATTATAAAGATGATGTATAGAGGGGTTACAGTTATACATGTCACTCTGTCCCTTGCTCCCTCCCAGTTTCCCCTCCTGTCCCTGCCCACAAGTTGTATAGTTCATTATCAACACGGTCTCGTGATCCCAGAAAGGACTCATACCTTCTGAGAAACACATAAAACAATCGCTTATAAAATAACTTACAAAACCACAGCTCTGAAGGGAGCACTTGCTTCAACCAAGCAGTAATTTTAAATGGCAGATTGCTTCTCCTTGAGTAAGGAAAGCCAGAGCCAGAACCACTGAAGAAGCATCAGAGGGAATCCAGAGGCAAGAATGATGATGGTGTTTTGATAAGACGAAACATCACACTGAAGTCCTGTTCAAATCCAAAACCACTTCAAACCTTTTGAACAGGTTACCCTCCAATCATACACTGTAAGAAGAAAAGGCTGCCAGGCATGGTGGCTCAAGCCTATAATCCTAGCTACTCAGGAGGCTGAGATATGAGGCTCAAAGCCATCCCAGGAAAGGCTGAGAAACTCTTATTTCCAATAAACCACTCAGAAAAACCTAAGTGGGGCTATGGCTCAAGTGGTAGAGTACTTTTGCCTTGAGCTGAAGAGCTGAGGGACGGCGCCCAGGTCCCAGAGTTCAAGGCTCACGACCGACAAAAACAAAACAAAACAAAAAAAGGAAAGGCTACCTAAGTCAAGATCCTGCTCAGGTGTTGCAGCCTACAATTCATATGACATTTGTCACCATCATAGCCAAACAGATGACCTTTGCCAGTGCTCCAGCTTCTCAGCCTGAGTGGAGATAAACAGTCCTATCACTGCTAAGTCTTTATCCAAACCTTATGAAACTAGCTCAGCAGGTTGTTCCACCCAATTCCCAAAGTCTCTCCTGACAAGGTCTCATTGTCTAAAGGGAAATGTACTTTCTGTAGGAGGCAGAGATAAGACAACTCAGCAACCTTCCACTTCAGATATTAAGTAGCAGAAATCCTAAACAGTCTGTACTCAGGTAGAATTGCAAGTGCTCATTCTTCAGCTGTGGCCTTCAGCTGTCTCTCATACCCACAAAGGGTGACTGCTTCAGGTCAACCCAGGCTCAGAATGGCAATCATTTCCATAAACTTAAAAGGTACCTTTTGCCAAGCACCAGTGTGTCAGGCCTGTAATCCTAGATACTCAGGAGGCTGAGATCTGAGGATCCTGGTTCAAAGCCAGCCTGGGCAGGAAAGTCCCAGAGACTCTTATCTCCAATAAACCACTCAGAAAATGAAGTGGGGCTGTGGCTCCAGTGGTAGAGTGCTAGCCTTGAGCTGAACAGCTGAAGGACAGCGCCCAGGCCCAGGATTCAAGTCCCATGACCGACCAAAAAAAAAAAAAAAGATACCTTTGTCTCCTAAGAACTGAGACCCAGCAAATAGTTTTGAAGGGCTGGTAAAAACAGATTTTTATAGTTGGTAAGCTGAAATATGACTTCTGGTCCTGAACTTATGGCTTTTACTATGGACAGAATAGAGGAGACAAGCACCCAGGGCACACAGAGTTTAATTGTCTCTGGTACTTGAAGTTCTTTTTTTGTTTAATTTTATTTATTTTTTTATTGTGAAAATACTGTGCAGAGGGGTTACAATTACATGGGCAAGATAATGAGTACATTTTTTATCAAGCATTGTAGCCTCCTCCTTTGTTTCCCCTTCCCATCCCTTTCCATCCTCCTCCCTCCCCCCCCCCCCCTTCTATGAGACTCTGGTTTTTTTTTTTTGTTTTTGGTTTGTTTTGTTTTTTGTTGGTCGTGGGACTTGAACTCTTGGCCTGGGCGCTGTCCCTCAGCTCTTCAGCTCAAGGCTAGCGCTCTACCACTTGAACCACAGTGCTACTTCCGGCTTTTTCTACTTATGTAGTGCTGAGGAATTGAACCCGGGGCCTCATGCATGGGAGGCAAGCACTCTACCACTGAGCCACCTTCCCAGCCCATTTTTTTTTTTGGTCAGTTGTGGGTCTTGAACCCTGGGCCTGGGCACTGTCCCTCAACTCTTCAGCTCAAGGCTGGCACTCTACTGTGAGCCACAACACCACTTCTGGCTTTTTCTATGTGGTGTCAAGGAATCAAACCCAGGGCCTCATGCATGTGAGGCAAGCATTGTACCACTGAGCCACCTTCAAGTTCTTTAAAAAGTTTTACTCGTGAATTATGTGAAGCACCATGTGGAACTTGAGAAGCAGAGGAGTAACTAACAATCCCACCCGTCCACATTGACAGCGCTTACTGCCTGGGAGCCCTCTGTCTGTAAAACCTGTGATTTTATTTGAAACAGATCAGGCTCTCTCACAAACACGAGGGACAGTCATAAGCCTGGAAAAAGGCCTATGTATGTCAGGTGTGCAATGACAGATCATTGGCCTTTGCTGAAGTGGAAACATATCTTAGAATGTGCCATAAAAATACTAACCATTTGCTTTGTCTGGTTGGTCTCCAAATTTTCAAAACTGTAAGCGTATCCATACATAACGGCACAAGGAGAGTCTTTCCAGGTTCCAAGTTTTTTTTTTTTTTCGGTCAGTTGGGGGGCTTGAACTCTGGGCCTGGGCGCTGTCCCTCAGCTGTTCAGCTCAAGGCTAGCGCTCTACCACTTGAGCTACAGCGCCACTTCCGGTTTTCTGGTGGTTTATTGGAGATAGGAGTCTCACGGTCTTTCCTGCCCAGGCTGGCTTTGAACCGCGATCCTCAGATCTCAGACTTCTGAGTAGCTAGGATTACAGGCATGAGCCACCAGCGCCCGGCTTCCCTGAGCTCTTTTTGCTCAAGGCTAGCACTCTAACACTTGAGCCACAACACCACTTCAAGCTTTTACTGTGATTAATTAGAGATAAGAGTCTAATAGACTTTCCTGAACAAGCTGGCTTAGAATCTCATCCTCAGATCTCAGCTTCCTGAGTACCTAGGATTACGTGAGTCACTGGCACCCAGCTTTTTTTTGGGGGGGGGGGGGCAGGAATGATAAATACATACATACACACACACACATAGTTAGAGGGGTGGGGGGAGAGAAAGAGAGAAGAGGGGAGAGAGAGAGAGAGAGGGAAAGAGAGAAATAGTTTAAAGGAGGAAACAGAACAAAAAAAAAAATCAAGAATTTTTTGTTTTTTTTGGGGGGGGGGGTCCTGGTCGTGGGGCCTGAACTCTGGGCCTGGGCGCTGTCCCTTAGCTCTTCAGCTCAAGGCTAGCGCTCTACCACTTGAGTCACACCGCCTCTTCCGACTTTTTTTCTTTTTGCTTATGTGGTGCTGAGGAATCAAACCCAGGGCCTCAGGCATGCAAGGCAAGTGCTCTACCACTGAAGCCACCTTCCCAGCCCCAAATCAAGAATCTTTAAGAATATAAAAAGCCAGAGCCATTGGATTCAGGATTGCTCCTGAATTAAAAGGTATATGGCATGCACTACTGTGTGCAACACTGAACCTTGCCTGTTACCTGTGAAAACTGAAGAGAGGAAGAATGTGAAAATGAGGTATTATGGATTCCCTTGATATCTAAAACTATGTTCTACCCACCTCCAGGAATTCTAACAAGGCCAGCGGCACATCCAGGCTAATACTATCGAGCACCATCAGGTGTTACAGGGACATCGCTAGCTCTCTATTGTCAAGAAGTAGCTCAGAAACATTTTTCATAACCTTTCTCACAGAAACTTCTTCATATATACAACAGCTATTATGATCTTAGTTAGCTTTATAGGTTAGTTTGTCCGATTTTCAAACCTGTTGTGGTGCTGGGATTAAATCTACGGCCTTATACATGCAAGAAGGAAGGAGGGAGGGAGGGAAGGAGGGAGGGAAGGAGGGAAGGAGGGAGGGAAGGAAGGAAGGAAGGAAGGAAGGAAGGAAGGAAGGAAGGAAGGAAGGAAAGAAGGGAGGGAGGGAGGAAGGGAGGGGAGGAGGGAGGGGAAAGGAGGGAGGGTTGCTCAACTTATTCTATAAGGAACAATGCTAAACCAAACAATGATAGTGTAAGAAAACACAGACCAACAAATCTTACAAATACAATTTTTTAAAAAAAGTTCAATAACTCCTATCAATAGATGTAGAGTAGCATTTAACAAAAATCTCTATCTTTCATGATGAAACTCAACAAAGCAGGAATATGAAATATCTACACCCTTTAAGTGGTAGAGCACTAGCCTTGAGCAAAAACTTTGAACTGCGCCAGGCTGAGAGTTCAAGCCCCAGGAATGGCAAAACAAACAAAACCAATGAAGAAATACCCACAACCAGATAAAGAGCATCTATGAAAACCTCTACAGGCCAGGCACTGGTGGCTCACATCTGTAATCCTAGTTACTCAGGAGGCTGATCACAGTTCAAAGCCAGCCTGGGGAGGAAAGTCCATGAGACATTTTTTTTTTTGACTGTGAAAATACCATATAGAGGGGTTACAATTACATGGGCAAGATAATGAGTACATTTCTTATCAAGCATTGTTGCCTCCTCCTTTGTTTCCCCTTCCCATCCCTTCCCATCTCCCTCCCCCCCCCCCCGCCCCGCAAAAAAAAAAAAAAAAGTTTTCTAGATTTTTTTTTTTTTTTGGTCGGTCGTGGGGCTTGAACTCTGGGCTTGGGCACTGTCCCTCAGCTCTTCAGCTCAAGGCAAGCCCTTTACCGCTTGAGCCAGCGCCATTCCCCATTAGACTCTTACCTCCAATTAAAAACACCAGAAAAACTGGAAGTGGTGCTGTGGCTCAAGTGATAGCCTTGAGCTGAAGAGCTGAGGGACAGCACCCAGGCCCAGAGTTCAGGCCCCACGACTGGAACCCCCCCCCCCCCAAAAAAAAAAAAAAGACTGAAGCTTTTCCTTTCAAATGGGAATAAGACATGGATGTCTGCTCACATTACTTCTATTTAATATGTGCTGGAGGGCGGTGAATGTGGCTTAGTGTAGAGTGCTTGTCTTGCATGCAATGAAGCCCTGAGTTCGAGTCCTCAGTACCCATAAACAGAAAAAGCTGGAAGTGGCACTGTGGCTCAGGACTACCCCAAAAAAGAAAAGTGTGTGTGTGTGTGTGTGTGTGTGTGTATATATATATATATATACATACATATGTGTGTGTGTGTATATATATATATATATATATGTACATGTATGTGTATGTGCTGGAAGTTCTAACCAGGATACAGTAAAAAGCATCTAGGATGGGGAAAAAAAAGGAAACAAAATCATCTAGCTCTATTTGCAAACAATATGGTTTTACATAAAGAGAATCACAAGAAATATACAAAAACAATGTACAAAAATCAAGTGCTTTATATACTAGTCATAAACAAGATATTAACCAAATAATTCCATTTACAGCTACATCAAAAAATAAACAGGCATATATGACTTATACATGAAAAGAATTGAATAGAAAAACACTCCATGTTCATGAGCCACAAGGCTTAATATTGTTAAGTTGATAATACTCCCTTGTCCCTCAAATGAGGTGGAAATTCACTGCAATCCTCATCAACTATAGTTTTGCAGAAATTAACAAATCCTAAAATTTGTGTGGGAATTCAAGAATCAGAACATCCAACAGGTGGACCTGTTGGAACAATAAGAAGTACAAGTTGTCATGTCCAAAACGAGCTTTACAACGTTGGTGGGGGGGGGGGGGGGGGGAAGGAGAAGGATTGGGATTGGGGGGGAGGGGGGAGGCTGGGAAGGGATGTGAAGGGTAAACAAAGGAGGAGGCTGCAATGCTTGGTAAGAAATGTATGCATTATCCTGCCCATGTAACTGTAACTCCTCTGTACAGTATGTTCACAAATAAAATTAAATTAAATTTAAAAAAAAAGAATCAGAACATCCAAGGTAATCAAGAAGAAGTTGGAAACGTCACACTACCTTATTTCAAAACTTAGCACAGAATTCCGCAATTAATATAGCATGTTACCAGTACAACAATTTCGTTAGAGGAAAGAACAGTCTTTTCAACAAATGGAACTGGGACAACTGGACACCTGAAAACAAATGAATGAAGCAGGGCTCCTACCTCACAGAATACACAAAATATTTATTCAAAATGGATAAAAAGAAAGACAGCCAACCAAGTGAAAAGATCTTTACCAGCAGTACAGCAAATAAAGGCCTAATGTCCAATACATACAAGGAGCTCAAGAAACTAACCCCACCCAAACTTAATACAGCAATCACTAAATAGGCAAGGGAGCTAAGGAGAGACTTTTCAGGAGGCAAGAATGGCAAAGAAACATGAAGAAATGCTCATCATCCCTAGCAGTAAAGGAAATGCAAATCAAAACAACCCTGAGATACCATCTTACCCCAGTCAGACTGGCCAACATCTTGAATTCTAACAATAAATGCTGGTGAGGATGCGGGGGAAAAGGAACACTACTGGCACTGCTGGTGTGAATGTAAACTAATACAAGCACTCTGGAAAGTAGTCTGGAGGTTCATAAAATTCCATACCACTCCTGGGCATCTACCCTGAGCACTACAAGCCAGGATAGGATAAGGAAACCTGCATATCCATGTTCATTGACACACCATTCACAATAGCCAAAATATGGAAACAACCTAGATGCCCCACAATAGATGAGTGGATCCAAAAAAATGGGGTACCTATATATAATGGAATTTTACACAGTTATTAGAAAGAATAAAATGTTACTTGCAGGGAAATGGACAGAACTAGAACAAATCATGTTAAGTGAGGTAAGCCAAGACCAGAGACAAGCAGCCGATGTCCTCCCTGACATGCAGAAGGAAGATCTAAAACACACTGGGATAAGACACATTACACAGAATTCTAGATACTCACATGCAGTTGAGACCAAAAGAGGACAGTCTCTTCATATGTATAGAAAGTAAGAAACATACTGAAACTCCAAAGTCATGGAAACAAAGGATTTTTTTCTGAATTTTTTTCATTTTCTGATGACTCTGTACCCTTTACCTTATATATGGTATTCACGTGCACATCTGTGGGAGGGAGGGGGAGGACACAGAATCAGAGAGAAAAGGGTGAAGACGTACAATGGCGCACACTGGCTGCACGGGACACAGATGAAAGCGAACTATGCAACTCGTGTGTGGAGATGGGAGGGAGGGAATAAGCATGAATGAGGGACCAGATGACAGGACGCAAAAGGAAGTACACTTAACACCCGATGTGTGCAAAGGTAACCCCACTGTATATCACAACAGGAAAGGAAAAAGGAAAAAACATCAAAGACCTAAATGTAAAAGTTTCAACTCTTTTTTTTTTGGTTGGTCGTGGGGCTTGAACTCTGGGCCTGGGCGCTGTCCCTCAGCTCTTTAGCTCATGGCTAGCGCTCTACCACTTGAACCACAGTATCACTTCCAGTTTTCTGGTGGTTTACTGGATGTAAGAGTCTAACGGACTTTCCTGTCCAGGCTGGCTTTGAACTACGATCCTCAGATCTCAGCCTCCCGAGTAGCTAGGATTATAGGTGTAAGCCATCAGCACCCGGCTCAAACACCTTTTAAATAAGTTACTTCATAAATTAAAAAATGCAGCCCTAATTCTAAACGTGAGTAATTTTAGTCACAAGGAAAGCATTTATATCTTGTGCTACACATCTCAACCATAGCAGGAAAAACAATTCCACATATGTTCTCTGATCAGCCACCTCTTCATACGAACAGCAGCACTTTTCTGAAAAAATGTTCAGAATTTACATTGTAAAGTATGATTTTTTCCCCCTGAACTGATTCAGAAGAAAAGAGGGTAAGCCCTTCCAGACAGAGTTGGCCCGATAAAGAGATGTCCTCCAAATGTTTCTGCTCCTCTTAGGGCTTATTTCCTCGATCTATTATTAGAGAACACGCCTGGGAGGCTCAATCTTTAAACACTGGGCAGGCTGCCTGCTGAAGACAGGAGTTTAATTCAAGGTCAGCAACACTTATCAGGTCCTTCTGCCTCAAAGTCCTGCCAGGGCTAGGCAGGCAATATGGATGATGCCTATTTTAAGTGGAGATCTAATGAGGTAACTGTAAATAAATGAAAGCCACAGGAGGGATGAACCTTTTACTGAATGATTCCAATTGTGCAATTCCTCTAATGATAATGACTTTTTGCTGCTAGCTATTCATGCTACGTTTTAATAGTGAAATTCATAAAATTAGTAGTAGTGCTTTTCAGTGCTTCTCTAATTTGGTTTCATTCTTTGTCATTCCTTAAAAAAAAATTATCTTACTACCATCCAAACTTATTTTATTTAGTACCTCTTGAGCAAAAACTCCCTTCAAGGCTCAATGAGCCTGTGTAAAACCCACTGTGTAGAAACCCATGCTCTTAGACATCATGTGATACCGAGCTGTTAACTCCATCTTACAAACTAGAAGCAATGTTTATAACCAAAAATATTATAAATATGCAAAATGAAATCCCAGCCAAGAATATGAATCTATGAAAAACAAACCAAACAAGCTGCTGAACAAGATATGACTGGATGTCAGTAAGATTTCCACTAATTTGTTTTGTATATGTTTTTATTGATTTGTTGTCTCAATAGTAGCAGATGCCAGAAGTCTAGAAACACATATTTGGGAAAAATGGATAATCTAGCATGTTTTATCTGAACAATCCTAGATAGAAGCTGGCTTATTTGAATTGGGGCAGGACTACTGTGTAAGGGCACTTACTAGCGTAAGGGCACAATTAGTTTTGCTTAGCTTTTGCTCTGAGGGCACTATGGAAGCTGAAGCGCTACATAAACTGACACTGTGGGCCACTCTTGTCAAGAAAACCTGCGCTCAAAGGCCATGCTGTTCTGATCCAGGGACGGATCTGTTCTGATCCAAAGGGGTGGATGCACTGAAGGAGGTACCTATGAAGCTCTGCCAGTGTGGACATCTGTGTCGCCCCTAGTTTCATCTAAACTTTAGCTTGCGGCTTTCTTCTCAAATACTTCAATATACTAAAGAAAAAGTGAGCCAGCCAGAGGCTGGCACAAAATCATCTCCCTCAGACCACAGAGCAACAGAGGAATCACTACAACATCCCCACCAACCACACAGCTCAGGATTGGGTTGCTCTCCAAGCTCCTCAGTTCTGGTTTATATCAAAGGACACCTTCTATTACATTCAAATTAATCACAGATAAAAAAGGGTATACTATGATTACAATGAATACAAATTAAAGTCTCTGAACTGCAGTAGAAAAGACATTGGACTGAGAAGACTTAGCTGTTTAGCCTTGGTTTCTTCATGTAAATTTGATTTTTTTTTTTTTTGGGGGGGGGGGGGGTCTGATCATGGGGCCTGAACTCTGGGCCTGGGCGCTGTCCCTCAGCTCTTCAGCACAAGGCTAGCGCTCTACCACTTGAGCCACAGCGCCACTTCCGGCTTTTTTCTGTTTGCTTATATGGTGCTGAGGAATCGAACCCAGGGCCTCATGCATGCAAGACAAGCACTCTACCACTGAGCCACCTTCCCAGCCCCTGATTTTTTTTTTCCAGTTCTGGGGCTTGAACTCTGGGCCTGGGCGCTGTCCCTCAGCTCTTCAGCTCAAGGCTAGCGCTCTACCACTTTGAGCCACTTCTGGTTTTCTGAGTGGTTTATTGGAGATAAGACTCTCACGACTTTCCTGCCCAGGCTGGCTTTGAACCAGATCCTCAGATCTCAACCTCCTGAGTAGCTAGGATTATAGGTGTGAGCCACCACACTGGGCTATATTTGATACATTTTTTTTTTTTTTGGGGGGGGGGGGTCCGGTCATGGGGCCTGAACTCTGGGCCTGGGCGCTTTCCCTCAGCTCTTCAGCTCAAGGCTAGCGCTCTACCACTTGAGCCATAGCGCCACTTCCGGCTTTTTTCTTATTGCTTATGTGGTGCTGGGGATTCGAACCCAGGGCCTCAGGCATGCAAGGCAAGCACTCTACCACTGAGCCACCTTCCCAGCCCCTATTTGATACATTTTTAAGATTAATATGCCTAAAAAAACCACAGCCCACACACACACAAAAAAAACCCACTACTACCTACCAACAACAAAAATATCTATTTGATTCAAATTCAAAATCCTGGAGCTAGAGTACTTTGGCTCAAATTCTGATTTCACTTTTCATTATTTCAACCTGGAGGAAAATATTTAACCTTTCAGTACCTGGACTCTAAGAAGGGCTGTTGTAAGGGTTAAGAGAATGAATGTGTGCCAGGAGCCAGTGGCTTACACCTGTAACCTAGCTACTCAGGAGGCTGAGATCTGAGGATCCTGGTTCAAAGCCAGCCTGGGCAGGAAAGTCCTAGAGACTCTTATCTCTAATAAACCACCAGAAAACCGGAAGTGGCGCTGTGGCTCAAGCTAGCCTTCAGCTGAAGGGCACAGGGACAGAGCCCAGCTCCTGAGTTCAAGCCACACGACCAACAAAGAGAGGGAGAGGGAGAGGGAGGGGGGAGGAAGAGAGAGAGAAAGAGAGAGAGAGAGAGAATATGTGGAGAGTGCTTGACTCATAGTAAACATCGTTTTAGAATGAGCAAGTACATACAGGCCCAGAACAAACGTTTAATCCCAGCACTGGGGAGGTAGAAGCAGGAAGCTCAAGAGTTCAGGGTTACCTTGAGCTACATGGCAAGACCCTGCCTCAAAAAACAAAAAGAAACAAAAATCCCAAATAAGCAACAACAACAACCACCACACAATAAGGACAACAAAAGACGCTCAAGGGCTGGAGATGTAGGCCAATGGTACTGGGCTTGCCTGGGATGCAAAGGCCCTTGGTTGACTTGGGAGTTGGGTAGGGGAGGTGAGTTGCAAATGCATGTATTTACTGATAAAATATTCTTTTTTTTTTTTTTTTGGAGTCCGGACGTGGGCCTGAACTCTGGGCCTGAGCGCTGTCCCTCAGCTCTTCAGCTCAAGGCTAACGCTCTACCACTTGAGCCACAGCACCACTTCTGGCTTTTTTCTTTTTGCTTATGTGGTACTGAGGAATCGAACCCAGGGCCTCAGGCATGCAAGGCAAGCGCTCTACCACTGAGCCACCTTCCCAGCCCTGATAAAATATTCTTTCCTAATATTTTTGTTTTACATATTGGGGGAAGGTTATATGCATGCTAAACACACACACTAGTTCTGATTATCTGCATTTTCCAAATTTTCAAATGTCTTTGGGAGCTGGTTTCAGGGCTTGGCTCAAGGCTAGCATTCTACCATTCTGGGCCACAGTACCACTTCTAGTGAAACAACTAATTTGTGATTGTTTACATTCTTTCTCAGTTCATTATGGTCAAAGACTGCTTCTGTTTCTATCCCTGACACAGTAGAAGGTATGCCTATATTGAATAAAAGGCTACTTTGTTTATAACTTTGCTGATGGACATTAAAACAAGGTTTAACCTGGACTGCAATTCAGGGATTCTAGAACCATATTTCTTAATTTTTTCCAGAATGAATGGAGCATATATTGACTACATACATGTAACTAAAACCACATGTTTAAGAAACACCTAATTAGGTGTTTTGTGCTAAATTCTGTTCTGTTGTTTCATTCATGTAAAATAATGATTTCAGATTCATTAATGAGCTGCAGCCTGCTGTTTGAAAGACATCTCTCAGAGGTGACTGAGAACAGGGACTTTGCCATGTTCATGTCTATACTGCTAGGGCTCAGCAGTGTTGAACAAACATTTGTTGAATGAATGAAAGAATGAAGACTTTCTTTTCAATGAGAGGTCACATTTAAGAACAAGACTGAGTGTTTAGCTCAGCATTCAGCACATGCTTGGCAGGCAAGCAGCCCAATGTTGAATGCCCCATACCCTGAGTCCATGAGTGGAACTGTGAAAAGTGACAGTGTACTTATGTGGTAGCCTAAAATTAAGGATTATGGTACTAAGTAGTTTGGACAGAACTGAGGTCTCTTTATACATTAGGCAAACTAAATTTTGGAAATAATTGCACTTGTCATAGGATTTAATTTTTAGGACCCACAAAAAGCTCAACCCACAATCATTGAATGGTTAAGGTTGTTTAAAGGAGGTTTTAAAAAGTTTAATTAACAGTGAGTCAAATATTCCTTGAATAGTTTCAGGACCAAAGCCAGAGCTGGGTACTGGTGGCTCACGCCTGTAATCCTAGCTACTCAGGAGGCTGAGATCTGAGGATCGCAGTCTAAAGCCAGCCAGGGCAACAATGTCGGTGAGACTCGTATCTCCAATAAACCACTCAGAAAAGCGCAAGTGGCTCAAATGGCAGAGTGCTAGCCTTGAGCTGAAGAGCTGAGGGACTGCACTCAGGCCCAGAGTTCAAGCTCTACAACCGACAAAAAAAAAAAAGAGTAGAGGTTAAGATTTGAGGGTTATAGTTCAAAGCTAACTCAGGCAGGAAAGTCCATGAGTCTTATCTTGAGCAAAAAAAGCTCAAGGATAACACTTTGGCCCTGAGTTCAAGCCCCAGGAACAGAGCAACAACAACAACAACAACAACAACCAACCTCAAAACTCTGGACTGGAGGAGTAGCTCAACTTCTAAAGCATCAGCAGTGAATGAAAAAGTCTAGAAAGAGTGTAATGTCTGGAGTTGGACCACTAATTTAGTAACGTAGAAACTTGCATTTTAGGACTGAACCTAAACCCCAAATTGGATGGAGAGGGGAAACCAAGAGGATAGTGTTCTTTTTGGAAACTGGAATTGTGGCTGTACTTTAGCCACACAGCTCTCGCATTATTTGGTGAGCTAGGTGCACACAAGAGATTTTGCTGCTCGAGGCATTCTCATCTAGTGGGTTGTTTGACTTGCAGGTAGATAACAGGCCAGAAATTAGAATTATATTACAGTATATATGGGCTGATCTCAGGCAACTTCCACAAATGTTAAAGGAATTATAAAAACCAAATAACCCTTATAAACACATGTATATACACACAAACACACACACATACGCACATACATACATACATACAGTATTTTGGAGCTAATATCAAATGGAACCCAACTCTAGCTTTACTGCTTCAATTTGGGTATCACTGTTCTCTACAGTGGAACACTTCTTTAAATAAAAAGTGAGGCAATTCAACCATCAGGAGCCATAAAGGAAGGACAGATCTTTGGTCAAGGATATACCAGTAGCTGTGCTCCAAACAAGAACCTTCAAATCAACTCTCAAGGAACCGTAAAGGAAAACATACAAATGGAAGCTTGCTTAGCTAATATAGTTCTGCAAATAATGACAATAACAATAACCATAGCTTATGTATTCTCATGTATACTGTTATTCCATGCATTTTAATTTAAATTCACTCAACCAACAACTCCCAAGAATGCTATGAACAAGGCAACATTATTAGTCTCATCTTAGAGAGGAATTGAGGTACAGAAGTAACTTTCCCAAGGTCACAAAGCTAAAAAGGAGAAGATAAAATATATTTATATCTTGCCATGTACGTTGGTTGCAAAATATGCCACGGAGAGTTGTATCCCATCATATCTTATGTCAGATCCAGAAAGCAGACCTGAGCAAGAACTGCTGAGGATAGCATCTTGCTGGTTCCTCTCTACCTCCTTGCCCTGCTTACTCCGAAGCAGTACAGACGGTTTAGTGTTAAAAATGGCTTGGGATGCTGTGGTGTCACCTAAGGAAATCATCTTGGAAGGAGCTTGGCAAGGCAAAGTTTACTTCTGCAGAAGGGTGCACCATTAGCCAAAACTGTCAAGCAAGCACACAAGAGCCGGCAGGCTGCTGTCCTTTTATCCCTATCACAGCAGGCCCCACCCCTCTGCTAGGATTGGCCAAGCTCAGGTTCACAATCTGCTCCTAACTGGCTAGTTTGAAGAGGGTAAGATGTATTTCCATAAAGTAACCATTATGACTTTGGGATGTGAGGATGGAGTTTTGAAACCAGGTCTGGCAGGAAATTCCCCTGAGAGCTCCAATTATCTAACAAAAAGCTGGAAGAGGAGCTGTAGCTCAGGTGGTAGAGGGCTAGCCTTGAGCAAAAAGAACAGTGCTTGGGCTGGGAAGGTGGCTCAGTGGTAGATCGCTTGCTTTGCATGCCTGAGGCCCTGGGTTCGATTCCTCAGCAATACATAAGCAAAAAGAAAAAAGCTGGAAGTGGCGCTATGGCTCAAGTGGTAGAGCGCTAGCCTTGAGCTGAAGAGCTGAGGGACAGCGCCCAGGCCCAGAGTTCAGGCCCCACGACCGGACCAAAAAAAAAAAAAAAAGAACAGTGCTCAGGGCCTGAGTTCAAGCCTTAGGACTGGCACCAAAACACAAAACAAACAAACAAAAAAACCCACAAAGACTTTGAGATATGATTAATAGCACACAAGCAATCTTAAAACACCCACAACCCAGCTATTTCTTGAACAATCTGAGGTAGGACAAAACCTTATATTTCAAAAATCCTTCCTTAGCCCAAAGCAGTCAAACAGTTCCACTTTTCCATTTTTTATTTTCTGATATTACTTTAGCAGAATTATCAATAAGAGCCAAGCTGCCAGGCCAAAGCAGGAAGTTTTAAATAACCCATTTTGATAGAAAAGTCTGCTCTTCTTACACCAGTCACTTGACAGGCTGGGAAAAATCTGCTAGAGAACAACAAAGGGGCCAGAAGAGATGTGGGCTTGGAGGCTGAGGAGTTTGAGACCAATCTGGGTGACACAGTAGTAATCCTTGCCCCTCAAAAACAAGGACAAAAAGCTTAACTGAGCAGCAGGCCTTTGGAAGCAAGCAGCAACCTGGAATAAAGACAAGCCATTTACTGGCCCTACCAGCAAGCTTCTTCTACTACCCTCATGCAAGCAGCAACCATGAATAGGAGACATGGTAAGGAAGGGATTATTACAAGATGAGGAATCGTGGGTGAACTTAGGGCAAGCCCTGTTAGCCTTCTTGAAACAATTACTACACAACAACCTTGGGGAGAGAGCAAGGAGGAGAAATCATCTCTGCCCTGGAGGTCATAGAGAGTGAAAAACTAGGCTGCTACCGTATATATCCAGAGGTGAATCAGTTCAAAGGGAATGGGAATGAAAGATCTTTGCTATCTGTTAGTCTCATATGCAATACGTTTCTGCAGGACACTGTGGCTCTGTAATCCCAACTATGTGCAAGAAGCGTTACTGAAGGCCAGACCAGGTAAGAAGCTAGTGAAACCCTGTCTCAAAAACAAGCCAAGCAGCTAGCTATCAGGAGGCTGGATGTGATGATGGAGGTTTAAAGCCAGCCTGGGTAAATAAAACTCTTTATCTTCAACTAGTCAAGAGCCAGAGTGGAGGTTTGGCTCAAGTAGTGATAGACTGCCTGCAGAGAAGCAAAAATCCAAGCAAGCAAGACCGATGGGGGAGGCGGGTAGTGCACACGCTGGAGGTCCCAGTGTGAGCAAAAGGGGGGAGAAAGACAAGGGGTTTAGAGCATGACTCAAGTGGTAAACACGGCCCTGAATTCTAACCCTAGTACCTGAAAACAAGGGCAGCAAACAACTCAAACAAAATGAAGCCAAGTATGACAATTCACACAGTAAATTCCAGGTCTAGGAGGTGGGTTATGGTTTAAGGCTAATCTAGACCTAAAGCACAAGATCTTATCTGAAAAATAAATAAAACATAAAGTTAGGGGCTAAATGGTAAAACACTTGTCTAGCAAGTGCAAACCCCCAGTAATACTAATAAGACCATAAAGCAATAACAAAAATACATTTCTGCTAGGCATGGTGATATAAGTCTGTGATCCTAGCACTAGGGAGGCCGAGACAGGAGGATCTTGAGTTTGAGGCTACCCAGAAAAAACCTGTTTCAAAAACACATATACACACAAAAAAAATCTATTTCTGATCTCCAGAGCATGGTACAACTGTGGTGGATGGTAAATAAAAGTAGTGTTAAAAGTACATGAAGAACATGAGGAGACAGCAGAGGAACAAAATGGTGTTAAGTGTGAGGGAGAAGCAGGCAGACAGGCAAGGCTGCACGGCGGGTCAAGGACAATTCACTCCATGGAACGGGAGGGAAGGCAGATGCAATGGACCAGCGCTGGGGGAGAGATGAGAAAATTCTCTTCAACTGCCTTCCTCCCCCTTTTTCATGAAGTCAGCTATAAGGTCAGTTATCTCTAAGTCTGAGTTGAGAACAGAGTAGTGGAGTGAGAATCAAGCATTATAGTTGGAGAGCGGGTAAGTCCACTGACCAGAGGACTCAGGTAACACTGCTGGATGGCATTTAGGGTGCTCTTGGGATTTGTGGTCACCTTTAAGTGAGATCAGTCGGTGTGCAGGTGTTTTCCCTAGCTGCACTCTCAGCTGCTAAGGTATAGACTGAGAAACTCTGAACAAGAGTAGCTAGCAAGTAG
Organism: Dipodomys spectabilis; assembly: GCF_019054845.1. Classification (NCBI taxonomy): domain Eukaryota; kingdom Metazoa; phylum Chordata; class Mammalia; order Rodentia; family Heteromyidae; genus Dipodomys; species Dipodomys spectabilis. The sequence continues at coordinate 6,088,896 of NW_024870965.1, read as the reverse complement.
GACAGAGGGAATGAGTACAATGGCAGACTGCAAAATCTAACCCAGGTAAAGAGGGTGGTTTGGGAGTGATTAGGAACTGGCCCACATGATGGGCAGTTGTAGAGCGGCCTGCAGGTCCAGAAAAGCAATGACACAGGGACCTCTGCCTAGGGACCCTCAGTCCTCTCCCTTGAGGCTTTAACAGATTGAAGCCAGCTTGTATTATGGAGGAAAACAATACTTCACTCAAGGTCTAGTGATTTAAATGTTACTAACAAATATCTAAAAACATACTTCTACAGCAACATTTGGACTCGTTTTTGGCTACAAACAAAGTACACTGGCCAAGCAGGCATTTAAAATTAGCCATTACAAAAATGGTTTGGAAGCAGTGTTTTTGCTGACATGCTGGTCTCTGCTCAGCCATGAGTTTCAAACAGTGTTCACTGTAGAAATTACTTTAGAGAAAGGTTTGAGAATTAGACTAGGGAAACACAGTCCTTCTTCCCCCTGTGTGGGAAATGAAACCCAGGGCCAGTAATACGGTAGTAAGTGTTCTACCATTGAGTCACATGCTGCCCCACCTCCCAGCCCTCAAATATAATCTGTGCTTAGGCATAGATTTTCATGTCAAGACCTCTAGGTTATGATTACTCTCTACCACTTGTGGCATGATTTTGAGCAGATCTTCTTTCCATGTGATGATTTTCTTTGCTCTTGCCACTCTAAATCTGATTTTCAGCCCAACAGTATGGCTGGCTTGCTTGCTCTGGTCTGAAGCATTTGCCCTCCATATTAAATGGGGGGGGAGGGAGCTCCGTCTTTCAGGAATGCTTTTTTTCCATCCATGCTATTACAGCTACCCAGCTAATCTATTCTGTCCCTCTCTTCCTCGCTTTGTTTTCCTCTAGCACTCACTGTCACTGCATATACCATACACCTTATTTATTAAGTTTTATTCCATTCATGGAGGTTTAGATAGAAGAGCATGCTCTAAGGTAACTTATTTAACTATCTGTATGTATGTTCTGGGTAAAAATTTCAAGGAAGTGGCACTGTGGCTCAAGCAGCAGAGTGCTCACTTGAGCTGAAGAGCTCAGGGATAGTGCCCAGGTCCAGAGTTCAAGCCCCATGACTGACCAAAAAAAAAAAATTTCAGGAGCAAAAAAAAAGAAAAAAGAATTCCATTTTGACCAATGGGGATTGGAGAAGAAAAAGAATGATAAAAGAGGTACTAGTTTTTCTCCATTTACAGGTTGAGTCCAAGTCCAGCTTTTGAAACACTGAAAAACAAAACCAAAAAAACCTCTGGATGCCGGGCACCAGTGGCTCACAACTGTAATCCTAGCTACTCAGGAGGTTGAGATCTGAGGATCACGGTTCAAGCCAGCCTGGGCAGGAAAGTCCGTGAGACTCTTATCTCCAATAAACCACCAGAAAACCACAAGTGGTGCTGTGGCTCAAGTGGTAGAGCGCTAGCCTTGACCTGAAGAGCTGAGGATAGCACCTAAGCCGAGAGTTCAAGCCCTACAACAGACAAACAACTTCTAGACTTCTGGGCATATATTCTGAAGAACTGAAAACAAAGCTGAGGGCCAGTGGCTCACGCCTGTAATCCTAGCTACTCATAAGGCTGAGATCTGAGGATCTTGGTTCAAAGCCAGCCCAGGCAGGAAAGTCCGTGAGACTCTTATCTCCAATAAACCACCAGAAAACCAGAAGTGATGCTGTGGCTCAAGTGGTAGAGCGCCAGCCTTGAGCTGAAGAGCTGAAGGACAGTACCCAGGCCCAGAGTTCAAGTCCCACGGACCAACTGAAAAAGCTTCGAACAGGTATTTTTCTCTCTGGATCACAGAAGCACTAACCATAGCCACAGGTGGAAGGCAGTAACTGCCCAAGAATGTTTAGATATGCAAAATGCATAGAGTGCAATACATTCAGGGTTAAAAGGAAAAAGTCTCTGCTACCAGAGATGCACCTTGAAGACTACATGTCAGTGAAACCATGCAGTCACATAAGGAGAAAGCTGCGATCACTTAGATGGGCACCTCGTCAAATTTAAAGACAGAAAAATGGCAGGTGCCAATGAAGAGGAATGAGAGTTTCAGAAAACGAGATTAAACAAACCAAGAAAACTCTGAAGTAATTAATGAAGAAAACTGGCCCAGTCAGATAATAAATATACAATATGAATTATTTTTATTATTAATTCATCAAAATAATGTGGTTATAAGGCTGAATCACTAATTTGGTATGGGCAAGAATACAGTGTTGTAAGGACAATGTCACAATATCAGGAAAGACCTTAAATTTTATATTGTTAAATGTAGGAGCCACATGCCATAATACACAGTAAATACGTACCAAAAGACATAGTAGCTGAAGCAAAGCAAAATTATTTTCATGGATTCCATTTCCTCACTGCCCTTTATGCTTTGGCATTTGTATAGTCTAAGATTATTTTGGAAGTCTTCCCTTTACAGTCTATTAACCAACTTGAATAATAATGGTGCTTTGGGATTCAAATAGTCTTGTGGAGAATCTTGACTGTCAAATGGAAAGTGTAACTTAAGAAAAATCCATTAAGGAAAAGTCTTTATCTAAATAATAGACTGCCCTTGGTATTTTGTAAATTTTTAATTTACAAGTTTCAGAAGTTGAAACTTTTGGCCAGACACCTGTGGCTCATGACTGCAATCCTAGCTACTCAGGAGGCTGAGATTGAGGATCTTGGTTCAAAATTAGCCTAGGAAGGAAAGTCCATGACATTTTTACCTCCAATTAATTACCAAAAAACAGAAGTAGAGCTGTGACTCAAGCGGTAAAGTGGCTGGCCTTGAGCAAAAATGCTAAGGGAGAGTGTAGTTCAAGCCCTAGTATTAGCACAAAAGAAGAAAAAAAGAGTTTTATTTTGCTAACTTCATCCACCATAAATGTGGCCACCAGGATTCTGAGCTGACATACCACATCCCTGCAACTTTACTCACCTATGTGCCTGGACTCTTTAACTAATAAATGAATATTTTCTGACCAAGGAACTGTTCAAAGGGAACACTGAACTCTGGGTTTACAATGTACCTCTTATAGATGATATGGCATGTGGAATGACCTGAAGATATCTCCACACCCCAACCTCTACAACCTGTGAGCTTGTTACATGGAAAAATGACTTTTAGATATAGTTTCTTGGAATAATTTTTAATGGTTATGCTTCCTTTTGTATTTTACTAATTTTTTGTTTATGTGATATCAAGGAATTGAACCCAGGGCCTCATGCATGCTAGGAAAGCACCCTATCACTAAGTTACATTCCCTGCCCCTAGATATCTTTTTTTTTTTTTGGTTGTGGGACCTGAACTCTGGGCCTGGCTGCTGTCCCTCAGCTCTTCAGCTCAAGGCTAGCGCTCTACCACTTGAGCTACAGCACCACTTCCAGCTTTTTCTACTTATGTGGTACTGAGGAATCAAACCCAGGGCCTCATGCCTGCAAGGCAAGCACTCACTCTACCACTGAGCCACCTTCCCAGCCTCTAGATATCATTAAAAAAAAAAGTTTAAAATTGGAAAATGACACTAGAGTACTGGGTGGACCATTTAATTACACAAGTCCTTAGACATAGTTTGGGTTTCTTGGGCTGGAGACAGAATAACTGTAGCAGAAGACAGAAATTTCAAAAGTGTGTGGGTTCATCAGACCATTGTTGGTTTGAAGATGCTTTAAGTAGCTGAGTTTCCCAGTTGATACCGAGCAAGGAACTGGACCTGAAGCCTCAATCCCTAAGCAACTGAATTCTGCCAACTACCTGAATGAGTTGGGATGTAGATTTGTCCTGGGAGCCTGGCACCAGGACTTACCCTTGTGGTGTGGAACCACACTTGAAATTCTGATTTACAGAAGTATTTAATATACACTACCGAAACTACTGTTTCAAACAACAGTGCAGCAATAGACAGCAAAAGCAGAGACTGAATTCTTTTTTTTCTTCATATATTAAACTGTTAGGAAAGAGGAGAAGCAGAGAAGGGGGGGAGAGGGAGGGAGAGGAGGGGGAGGGGGGGAGGAGAAGAGAGAGAGGCATAATTAAGTAGTAGAGCACTTGCATAACACATGTAAGCCCCTGGGTTTGACCATCAGCATAGGGAGGAGGGTTGAGAAAAGAAAATGCCATGGATAACATGAGGCAGAGCAGTTTTTGTGGTTCTTCTGTACCTTAGCTAGACTCATAGGTCACTGGTCAAGTGGTAAAAAGTGGCAGTGATCTCAGTGTAAGAAAAGTAAGGACTGGGGCTGGGAAAGTGGCTCAGTCGTAGAGTGCTGCCCAGCATGCGTGAAGCCCTGGGTTCAATTCCTCAGTACCACATATATAGAAAAAGCCGAAAGTAGCGCTGGGCCACTGGCAAAGTGCCAGTGCAAAAGCAGCTCAGGGACAGTGCCCAGGCCGAGTTCAAGCCCCCAGAACTGGGAGGGAAAAAAAAGAGTAAGAGATTAGAGAAGGGTTTTCATCTTCTCATTTGAAATGGCAAAAAAAAAAAAAGTTGGCAAGATTGGCATAAGGAAGTCCGGAAGGTTCCCAGTATGGGTGAAGTGTAACAATTACAGATAGATACAGAGGAATTACTTCTCATTTTCTATCTCTTACTACTTTAGCCATGTTATATTAACATAAACCTTTGCTAAAAGATTTTTTTTTAATCCCATTGCTGGTGCCTGGTATCTCAAGCTTGTAATCCTAACCAATCAGGAGGCTGAGATCCTAGAACAGACGTCTGTGAGACTCTTAGAATTAACCACCAAAAAAAAAAAAAAAAAAAAAAGCTAAAGGGAGTTATGGCTCAAGTGGTAAAGTATCAGCAAAAAAAGCCAAGGGAGAAATTGAGGCCCTGACTTCAAGCTCCAGTACTAGCACACACACAAGGGCACACTTGGGCATGCACCCTGCATGCACATATGCACACACACTCAAGAAATCCCATTAATTTGGCGCGTGTGTGTGTGTGTGTGTGTGTGTGTGTTACACACACACACACACAGAACACCTTATTCTAGACAGCAGTAACAGTATGATATTAACCAAGGAATTTATAATCTAGCAGGATGCATGGTACTGTAGCAGTAATCTGAGATGTATAGAAACAACTACAGTAGAGTTCACCCAAGTCTGAAGAATAAAGCTAAACTACAGCCAAAAAGAACAAGAGGTTGTAGCTGTCCACATTCCAGAGAGAAGGGGCAGCCTGTGTCAAGACAGTGGGGTATAAACTGGCTTAGGATAGCTTGTGTGAATGCTACAAAGATTTTGGAAATGCTGAGCACTGATGGCTCAGGCCAATAATCCCTGCTATTTAGGGCCTGGAGGTTAACTGTTCAAAGCCAGACCAGAAAAGTACATGAGATTCTATCTCCAATTCAAAAAGCCAGGCTAGAGGCATGGCTCAAGAGTTGAGTGACAGCTGATCAAACAAGCCAAGCATGACTGTGAAGCTTGGGTCTGCACAAAGAAACAAAACAAAACAAAAAACAACCTGAAAGGTGCCTAGGAGATGGGCCTTTAATTGTTAGGTCCATATCACAAAGGCATTCGACTATTCTGCAGGTGAATTTGAAGCACAGAAACAGCACAATCACCGATGTTTCAGCAATATTAACTTGGTAACAGAATGGGAAGTGGATTAGGTTTTTTGTTTTCTGTTTTTTGGTCGGTTGTGGGGATTGGGCTTGAACTCTGGCCTTGGGCGCTTTCCCTACGCTCTTCAGCTCAAGGTGAGCGCTCTACCGCTTGAGCCACAGCGCCACCACTTCTGGTTTTCAAGCAGTTTATTGGAGATAAGAGTCTCATGGACTTTCCTGCCCGGGCTGGTTTTGAACCATGATCCTCAGATCTCAGCCTCCTGAGTAGCTAGGATTACAGGTGTGAGCCAACAGCGCCTGGCTGGGAAGTGGATTAGTCTGTAATCCTACAGACTGAAACTAAGGAGGCCATTATATTATACAAAAATAGATAACCAGCATATGAACTTGATCAGTAAGAGTGAAAATGCAGAAGGTGGCTCAGTAGTAGAGTGCTTGCCTTGCATACATGAGGCCCTGGGTTTGATTCCTCAGAAAAAGCTGGAAATGGTACTGTGGCTCAAGTGGTAGGAGGGCTACCCTTGAGCTAAAGAGCTGAGGGACAGTGCCCAGGCCCAGAGTTCAGGACCCATGACCAACAAAAAAACAAACAGAAAAACAAAAAACCAATTTAGAGAATATTCAGAAAGTTAAACACTTAACTCCTGCCATTTCCAACTATCTCTCTTGTTAGTGTAACCCACCTAAAAGGCTAGAAAAGACAGTCACTTGCTCAGCTTCAGCAGTGAGTGATGTGTGAACCAATTCTGAACAATCCCTGGAGGGAGGGGGAAGGGATTTGGCATCTGGCAAAGTTCTTCCTCTGTTGAAAGGAGAAACACCTCGCCCCTGCTCCTGTGTTCCTGAACAGCCTGTTGAATGAGAATACCAACTTAGTGCTAGATAATTTTGTAATCAGGAAGGGATAAACCAAGACAAAAGCCAGCAAATAATCCTCAAACAGTAGGGTGGAAAATTTTGGTTCTTGAAGACCTGGATGACTGAACTGCTGTGTATCTTTGGTCCAAATAACAAGTATCAATTTAAGCTATTGCAGGTCAAGTTTTGATACTTTCAGATAGATCAAATAAAATAAAGGAAACCAAGCTGGGTGACTGACTGCAGTTATAATAAAAAGGACTGACAATGTAGCTCAGTTGTGGGGCACTTGACCAACACAAACGTGGTTCTGGGTTCCAACCTCAACATTGAAAACAAGCAAATAAAAATTTAGGTTCAAACCGGGTGCCTGTGGCTCACGCCTGTAATCCTAGCTACTCAGGAGGCTTAGATCTGAGGATCACCGTTCAAAGCCAGCCTGGGCAGGAAAGTCCATGAGACTCTTCTCTCCAATAAGCCACTAGAAAACCAGAAGTGGTGCTGTGGCTCAAGCAGTAGAGCATTCGCCTTGAGCTGAAGAGCGCAAGGACAGCACCCAAGCCTAGGGTTCAAGCCCCACGACCGACAAAAATAAATAAATAAATAAAATTTAGGTTCACTCCCAAGTTTTGGTTTGGGATATCAATTTCAGAAAAAAGTACAAGCTCCCAAGATAAAATTACAACCAAGGAGAGAGTTCTCAAGATGGCGACGGGGCAGTAGGGAAACGCCACAGCTCTCTCCAACCAAAAAGAGAGTTCGAGTTCCAACCTTTAATCTCCCCAAGAGACCGACAACAACAAAAAGACGAACACTCAGAGAAAAACCAGAGGTGGAAAATAACAAAAAAAGAAAGAGAGGAAAAGAAGAATTTCAGAACAGAGAAGAGCGAAGACCCCTCCCCCAACCTTTACTGGCCGCGCGGCAGTGCGCCAAGCCGCCGGCCAGCCGGCCCGGCGGGGGCTGCCGGAGCCACAGAGACACAGGGGGCTGCTTGCAGATCACCAGGTACGGGATTGCAGAACAGCGGATCGCCAGGAACAGAGAAACCTACCAGCCGGGAGTCTCCAGGAGGATCCCACCCCACCCATCACTCTCCACCGGAGCGGAGAGGCTCCATCCCGCCAAAGCCGCCCGGCACCAGCAGCGCCACAAAGGGACCTGTCGCGATCGCAACGACCCGGCGGGGGGCCGCCCAACCCAGCCCGCAACCACCCCAACTGAACTCGGACTGCAACAACAACTGACGGACTGCAACAACAACTGACGACCTACAGGGTGAGTACCCATCAGGGGACAGGGAATCCATCAAGGGAGACCAGAGCTGGAGGGAATCCCCAGACCCTGACCTAGACTCCCTACCCCAACACCCGGACCACAGGACCCACTAAAACTGGGAACTGTTCGAGAGCCCCACCAGCCGGTGGAGCACACTCTGCTGGCCAGGCCAGAGCAAGAGCGCCCCGGGAAGGGAGCTTAAATGCTCAAGCCAGGAACAGTGCCCCTGGGTCAAGACTACCAACAGTAGAAGAAATTTGAACTGTGTCCTCCAGGCTGCATAACCAAGGTGGTATACACATTAGCACAGGCCTAACGAGCGCGCTCCAGGCTGGGGCCGGAACCAGGCCAGGGGACCGGCGCCTGAACAAAGCAAAAAGGGTCAGAAGTGGGGCTGTGGCTCAAATGGTAGGGTGCCAGCCCTGAGCTGAAGAGCTGAGGGACAGCACCCAAACCTAGAGTTCAAGCCCACAACCAGCCCAAAACAAACAAAAACACATCAGGAGCCCATAGCAGACTCCAGTATTTGGGAGAGTGCATCCAGAGCATCTGATCTTCCCAAGAGCACCCGCAGGAGCAAACACAAGCAGTCTAGGCTGCTCAACCCTTCCAAAGGCGGGAATTGCTACAGCAGAGAGCTGAGAATCCTAAGTGAATAGCAGCTGGAAATAGGCTCCCAACAGAATCCAGATCAGACACAGACTCTCTCTACCAATACAGAATCAGCAACCAAGCAAAGACAGACACACCAAAACAAGATTGAAGAGCAGTCTCCTGAACCCCCATGCGAAAATCACAGAGAAAAATCACAAGGTTTACCACTACCCAGGACAGCAAGCTCACCTCAAAAGCCAGCAGCCACGCAGGGGAGAGCCCCAGTGGGAGCAAAGCAGGAATGGAAGACAAAAACTACATCCAAGGGTTGCTGGAGGCAATGACTCAAGAAATAAAGCGAGAAATGGATCAGAAATTGAAAGAGCACAAGGATGAACTATCAAAAGATATACAGGATATCAAACAAAAATTGGATGCAAAAATAGAAGCTGCACAAACCTCAGTAAGAAGTGAGATAAACGCCAAATTAGAGGTAATGCATACTGATATCACCTCATTGAGAGGTGAGATCAGTACTCTGAGAACCAACATTGAATCCATAAAGGGATCCATTTCCATCATGCAAACCACAATAGAAGCCACGGTCAACAGAGTGAATGAAATGGAAGGTAGAGTGTCAGATACAGAAGACAGAATACACCAACTGGACCAAAAAGTGACAGATATGGAAAAATCACTCAAATTAAACCAAAGGGAAATTCAAGAGCAAGCAGATAATGCTAAAAAATTTAACCTTCGCATAATCGGAGTGGACGAAGGTGAGGAATTCCAGAGCAAGGGAATGCAACACCTATTTAACAAGATAGTCAATGAAAATTTTCCCCACCTCAAAAACGACCATCTTAACTACATCACAAAAGCTTATCGAACACCCAACAAGCAAGATCCCAGGAGAAACACTTCTAGGCACATAATAGTAACAATGATGGATCTGAATAATAAGGAAACAATCCTGCATGCAGCAAAAATGAAGAAGGAGCTATACTACAACGGGAAAAAAATTAGAATCACTGCAGATCTCTCCACACAAACAATGAATGCAAGAAAAGCCTGGGAAAGCACCATACGAGCCCTGAGAGCCAATAACTGCCAACCCAGACTGATATACCCGGCAAAGCTAGCATTCACATTCGATGGAGAACTGAAAACTTTTAATAGCAAAGAAAAACTAAATGAATACATAAACATTAAGCCAGCATTACAAAGAATTCTAAGAGGGGGGACACAACCTGAAGAAAGCAACCAGGAACTGGGACCTGCCCCAAACAGGCATTACTCAAAGTCTAACTGAGCAAGCACAGGAGGAAAGGAAAGAAGAAAAACTTAGGAAAACGGAATGGCAGGGACAACAATGCATCTCTCTATACTTTCTCTTAATATAAATGGGCTGAATTCGCCAATTAAAAGAAAACGAACTGAGGACTGGATCAGAAAACAAGACCCATCCATCTGTTGCCTTCAGGAGACCCACCTCTCAGCCAAACATACAAACAAACTCAGAGTGAAGGGGTGGAAAAGGATCTACCAATCAAATTCCCCCAATAAGAAAGCAGGTGTAGCTATCCTGATATCTGACAAAATAAACTTTTCATTAAAATCAGTACAGAAAGACAAGGACGGACATTACATATTAATAAAGGGAACAATCCAAGAGGAGGATACAACCATCATCAACTTATATGCCCCAAATATCGGTGCACCCAGATATGTTAAACAAATGCTCTCAAACTTACAGAATAAAATAGATCCCAATACGATAATACTAGGAGACTTTAACACGCCACTCTCACCAAAGGACAGGTCTACCAACCAGAGGATTGGCAAAGAAGCTACCGAATTAAGTGAGGCCATACTTCAAGCGGAATTAACTGACATCTACCGAGTATTTCACCCTAAAACAACACAGTACACATTCTTCTCAGCAGCTCATGGAACTTTCTCCAAAATAGACCATATCATAGTTCATTCAAGGAACTTAAGCAAATACAAAGGGATCGACATAATCCCCTGTATCCTATCTGACCACAGTGGAATCAAGCTAGCTCTCAATAACAAAGCATACCGCAGAAATTTCTCTAATACATGGAAATTGAACAGCACACTCCTTAACAAGGCCTGGGTAACAGAAGAGATCAGAGAAGAAATAAAGCATTTCCTAGAACTCAATGAAAATGAAAACACCTCACAAAGAAACTTGTGGGACACAGCAAAAGCAGTCCTGAGGGGCAAATTTATTGCCCTCAGTGCCCACATCAAGAGAATGGAGACAGACCAAGTAAATAATCTCATGTTGCAACTAAAACAGCTAGAAAAACAAGAAAAAATGGGACCTAAAGCTACTAGACGAAGCCAGATAACCAAATTGAGAGCAGAGATTAACCAATTAGAAAATCAGAAAACCATAACCAAAATAAACCAAACAAAAAGCTGGTTCTTTGAAAAAATAAACAAAATTGATGGCCCGTTGGCAAGATTAATTAAAAAAAGAAGAGAGGAAACCCATATTAATAGGATTAGGGATGCCACGGGAAACATCACAACACGTACCCAAGATATCCAAACAATTCTAACAGACTACTTTCAAAAGCTATACTCTCTAAAGGAAGAAAATCTGGCGGAAATGGATGCATTTTTAGAGAAATACAAGTTACCCAAACTGAGCAAAGAAGAAGTTAACCAATTAAATAAGCCAATATCCTATAATGAGATACAGGAAGCTATCAAAAGTCTTCCAACAAAAAAAAGCCCAGGACCAGATGGATTCACAGCAGAATTCTATAAGACCTTTAAAGAAGAACTAATACCCATACTCCTCAAGCTCTTCAGAGAAACAGAGAAGGAGGGAGCTATCCCAAACTCATTCTACGAAGCCAATATCACACTCATCCCCAAACCAGGCAAAGACCCAACCAAAAAGGAGAATTACAGGCCAATCTCCTTGATGAACACAGATGCAAAGATCCTTAACAAGATTCTAGCTAACAGAATCCAGAAACACATAAAAAAAATAATACACTATGATCAGGTAGGCTTCATCCCAGAGACACAGGGATGGTTTAACATACGTAAGTCAATAAATGTAATCCAGCATATCAACAGAGCCAAGGTCAAGAATCACATGATTATCGCCACAGATGCAGAAAAGGCCTTTGATAAAATTCAACATTCATTCATGCTAAAAGCTCTGGAGAAAATAGGAATAGAAGGAACATTTCTAAAAACAATAAAAGCCATTTATGACAGACCAATAGCCAATATTATACTTAATGGGGAAAAGCTACAACCAATCCTCCTAAAAACAGGAACAAGGCAAGGATGTCCACTGTCTCCACTCCTCTTCAACATAGTCCTAGAACCCTTAGCCAGGGCAATAAGGCAAGAAAAAGACATTAAAGGGATCCGCATAGGGAAAGAAGAAGTGAAACTATCCCTTTTTGCAGACGACATGATACTATACCTCCACGATCCCAAAAACTCCATCCCCAAACTTTTAGAAATCATAAGTCACTTCGGCAAAATAGCAGGATACAAAATAAACCCACAAAAATCAGTTGCCTTCCTATACACTGATAACGCACAGGAAGAGAGGGAAATAAAGGGAGCAACCCCATTCACAATAACCTCCCAAAAAATAAAATATTTAGGAATTAACCTAACCAAAGATGTAAAAGAACTATTTAATGAGAACTATAAAAAGTTAAAGAAAGAAATTGCAGAAGACACTAGGAAATGGAAAGACCTCCCATGCTCCTGGATAGGCCGACTTAATATAGTAAAGATGGTGATACTTCCAAAATTAATATACAAATTCAATGCAATTCCTATTAAAATCCCAATGACGTACATCACTGAAATACAGAAAACAGTCCAAAAATTTATATGGAACAACAAAAGACCTAGAATAGCCAAAACAATTCTAGGGGATAAAGACAATATGGGAGGGCTATCCATGCCGAACTTCAAACTCTACTACAGAGCTATAATCACAAAGACAGCATGGTACAGGCACAAAAACAGACCCGAAGACCAATGGAACAGAATAGAAGATCCAGATATAAATCCACAGGCCTACAGCCAGCTGATATTCGACAAAGGAGCCAAAGACATACAATGGAAGAAACACAGCCTCTTCAACCGCTGGTGCTGGGAAAACTGGGCAGCCACATGCAGAAAACTAAAAGTGGACCCCAGCCTATCACCATGCACCAACATCAACTCAAAATGGATTAAAGACCTTAACATTAAACCTGAATCTCTGAAACTACTGCAGGACAGAGTAGGAGAGACACTTGAACTAATAGGCACAGGAAGGAACTTCCTGAACAGAGTCCCAGGGTCACAACAAGTTGGAGAGAGACTCGACAAATGGGACTACCTTAAAATAAAAAGCTTCTGCACAGCTAAATCTATCGCAACTAAGCTAGAAAGACAACCAACTAATTGGGAAAAAATATTTACCAGCAATATATCAGACAAGGGGTTAACATCCTGTATATACAGGGAACTCAAGAAACTAATCCCTCCCAAACCTAACAAACCAATTACTAAATGGGCAAGGGAACTAAAGAGGGACTTCTCAAATGAAGAAATAAAAATGGCAAAGAAACACATGAGGAAATGTTCATCATCCCTGGTGGTGAAGGAAATGCAAATAAAGACAACCCTGAGATACCACCTTACCCCAGTCAGAATGTCCCACATCCACAAATCAGCCAACGACAAATGCTGGAGGGGATGTGGAGAAAGAGGAACCCTATTACACTGCTGGTGGGAATGTACACTTATACAACCACTTTGGAAAGCAGTCTGGAGGGTCCTTAGAAAGCTAAAGATTGACCTCCCTTACGACCCAGTCATACCACTTCTAGGCATCTACCCTGAACAACAGGAACCAATATACAAGGACACGTGCACCTCCATGTTTATTGCAGCACTGTTCGCAATAGCTAGGATATGGAAACAACCTAGGTGCCCCACCACAGATGAATGGATCCAAAAATTGTGGTATCTATACACAATGGAATATTATGCAGCCATTAGAAATGACAAAATAATGGCATTTGCAGGGAAATGGATGGAGCTAGAAGGAATCATGTTGAGCGAGGTAAGCCAAGAACGAAGAGACAAACGGTACATGGTCTCCCTCATAAGTGGATGCTAAATCCAAAAGGTTAGTGATACGACAAAACTAACAGGACTTAAGAAACAAAGAACTCCCGCTCATCTGGTTGAACCACTACTAAATATCCTCATGCTGCTGATCACAAATATGGTATATAACATGTGAACACTGTTATATATTACAGACTGTGGTAGACAATTTGCTCCAGGGAAGTTAGAATGAACTTGTGACTTTGAAATTATGTAATCATTTAATCACAATCAAAAAAAAAAAAAAAAAAAAAGAACCTCGGGGAAGGGAGGGAGGGAGGGGATGGTAGGGGGAAAACAATGGAGGGGGTAACAATGTTCAAGAGGAAGTGTACTCATAACCTCACTCATGTAACTGTGACCCTCTGTATAGTAGCTTTACAATAAAAAAAAAAAAAAAATTACAACCAAGGTGGTAGTGTTTGAAGGGTGGCATACAGTGAAGGGGAACAGTGTAAAGAACAGAAAGATGGATGGGACCATGTAAATAGAACTTGTCAGAAAGTCTGAAATGGTTATAGATGTATGAGAAGTCAGAGCTATCACACCAAATAACCTCACACCTTCCTGGAGTTGAATGGAAACAGGCAGCCATAAGAATGGCAGAAGATCAGACAAAAATGTTCCTATCAGACAAGTGCTTAAAGAGTTTCTAGTTTAAGACTTCAAAGATGTACAGATACTATTGTAAAATAGAAAGAAACTGCTTTATAGGCTGAATTTACAAATATTTTCAAATGCCTCAAATTTTTACTTTTAAGAAATTCACTGGCTGGGCAGATAGCTCAGTGGAAGAGTACTTGCCTTGCATGCATGAGGCCCTGTGTTCGATTCCTCAGCACCACATAAGCAGACAAAAGCAGGAAGTGGTGCTTTGGCTCAAGTGATAGAGTGTTAGTCTTGAGCTGAAGAGCTGAGGGACAGTGCCCAGGCCCAGGGTTCAGGCCCCACCACAGGGCAGAGGGGAAGGGGGGCGGTTGCTGATGGCTGCATGCTCTGATCCTACAACCATCTAGTCCCCTTTGCCTCTTCTGCTCTGGTCAAAACAATGCCATTGTCATGAACTGTCACTCCTCTTGCATCTTGCTTGTGATACTCTAAAATCCATGAAGAACAGGGAATAATTAGTTTATCCTGTGGCTTCTAAAGTACCCCAATGAAATAAGTAGTAGTTAACTGAGGTCCTGAATTAGAGATTTAAAACACTCATAGACCAAAAGAACACATACAAAATCAAGTTTCTTATATAATTCAACTACCTACTACTCTGATTCATATGCTTCTGCTGACAGGAAAAAGCAATATGTAAGAAATAATAACAGAAAAATTTCAGTGGAAAATATAATGAATCAAGGTATGTTCTACAAATTGTAGATTACATTTTAGCTACTTGGGCAGCCCACTTACCCCTTTTTTTGCTTGCTTGCTCTGTAACTACTAAAGTGGTATGAGAAATAGGGTCTCTATTAAATTAGTTTATATTTTAGAATCCTTCAGAACAATCTTCCCCTAAAAAATATTGGCTTATTGCCATTTCTAGTGGTTACCAGTTTGCCACAATTACTGATAATTTTCTTGATTCACAGAACAACTGCAACTCACTATATGCCAAGTAATGTATTTTCAGCTTAATTTTAAAAGCAAAACTGTACTCTCAGCCATTTCTTTTAGGCTCTGAGACTATGGCCTCTGGGCATTGCATAATCTTAATTTTATTATTTTCTAAAGGATAAATCTCAACATATGCTTTCAAGAAGAAATATCCTAAAGAATGGTTTGCAATAGTCTTCCTCAACAAAAACAAGAAATAAAACTCAAGTGAGGGGGCAGAATCAACCCCTAAGAAAGAAAAGTATCTAGGGGAACACAAAAAGTTAATCTGTCCTTCTATACCAATATTGGTGCTTGAATTCTGGGCTCTGGGCCTGGGTGCTGTCCTTTACCTTTATTTTTTTTTTCTTTAATGTATCCCTTAGCTTTGCTTAAGGCTGGTAGCATTGTATCATATGAGCCACAATTTTACTTCCAGCTTTTTAATGGTTAATTGGAAATAATCACATACCTTCCTACCCAGGATGGCTTCAAACTTAAATTTTAGATCTTAGCCTCCTGAGATAGCTAGGATTACAGGCATTAGCTACTGATGGCCAGCTACATCTGCAGAATTATGTGACATGGTCAATGAAGTGCCGGACTCTTGTGGGATCTCTCGTTCAGATTAGTCTTTTCTAATTTTTGCTAACAGGCTCCGCAAGGCTTACATCAGACGCAGAAGGGAAGACTTGCAGACAGATGCCGTGCCCCATGCCACTTTCCCAGACATGCAAGCCCAGCTCCTTTCTACTTACATTAGGCTCTCCACTTACAGTTACAAACAATGCGAGGGAATAAGAAGTAAGTGACAATCAAGACTCAGACTTTAGCCTTTCTGCTCTTCAGCACAGTAAGCCAACAGAAACGAAGGGAAATTTTTCTTTGATCAGTCTGCTTACAACCATTTTTGATCATTTCTGGAAGAGGTCATTACAAAACAAGCTGGCCAAAGGCTAGCCAACAAACCCAAGCACGCAGCCACCTAGAACTCTGGTGGGTGCTTTTATCGGGGAGGTCTTTCAATTACAAAGATCAGGGCGAGCCAGTCCTCGAACTCGCAGTTGTTCAAAGTTAAGACGACAGGACACACAAGTTCTCCCCGCTCCTCCGGGGTGGGCGCGCCGGCCACCTGTTGCATCGCCCGTAAAGTGGTCTTCAGTTCAGGACGGGCATCGTTTACAAACGCAGCGGGGCTCCGTTCCCCCCAATCCCGCCCTCGTCCACGTGCACGAGGTCGCTCGGGAGGCGAGGGGGTGCCGGCTCCGGTTCACCCTGGGAGGCCGTAGCCCCCCACACCAACGGCCGCCGCCCGGGGCACTCGGGGAGGCCGGAGTTTCTGGTGACAGGGACCGGGAAGCGCCGAGGGGGCGGCCGGGCCCGGGGCCGGAGGGCCCCACGACGCCAGCCTGGCGGGAAGGACACGACGGCCCCGCCAGGGTCGGAGCCCGGGAGCCCGGGGGGGGGGGGGGGGGAAGGCCCGAGGGCACGGAGGCCGGGCCCCGGGCTGCGCCGGCGAGAGCCTGCAAGGCCCGGCCCGCCTCCCCTGCCCTGCCCGCCGCCGAGGCTCCGGAGGCCGGGGAGCGGGGCCGCGCCGCGCCGCGCCGCACTCACCATGTCGTACACGTTGAGCACCACTAACTGGTTGGCCCCCATTCTCCTCGCCGCCGCCGCCGCCTCTCCGCACGCCGCTCCGCGTCCGCAGGGCGGGGGCCGCTCCCACCCGGCGGGCGTCTCCGGGGCCTGAGGCGGGCACTAACCGTCCAGCCCGGCCCGCCGCAACCGAGGCGGGAGCATCGGGCAGCCGGGCCGCGCCGGGGCCGCCGACAGGCGCCTGAGGAAGGACGGGGCCGGGCCGGTGGCTGCCCGCTCCGGCTCAGGCGCCTCCCCTCGGCCGCAGACACGTGGGGAAAGGCGGAGCCTGAGCGAGGGCGGGCCCCGGGCCGGCCCCGCCTCGGTGCCGGGGCTCAGCCCGCCTGCGCTCTGGTTCTCGGACGCCGCACCTCGGGACCTAAAATGGCGGCAGCCTCGGCTTCCAGACGTTCTTGGAGGTTCGAGGTCTTGGAAAGACTACAATTCCCAGCATGCAGAGCGGGATTCCCCGATTTCCCCACCCCCACCCCTGCTCGCTACTGGACATTCAGAGGCGGGTCTCGGCGCCTTGGACTACAATTCCCAGCATGTTCTGGGGCTCTGGGGCATTGGGGGGGGGGGGGAGAGGAGAAAGACTACATTTCCCGGCATGCACAGTGCCGTGGGTCTGTCACGCATCTTTCGCTGTTTGTCCTTGGCAGGCGGAGAAGTCTTTGAGCCTCCAGCGCCGGTTCTGCTGCTTTTTATGTAAGTTGTGTTCAGCCTGATGGAGCCAACGAAATGTGACCAAAAACCAACGGTGACTCAGTTTCCCCAACCCCCCCCCCCCCCCCCCCCCCGCCACCCTCTAGCCCCTCGCCCCCTTTTTGGGGCTGGGATAAGGGGGAAGCAATAGAGGACGGCAGGTCCTCGGCGTGAGGTGGGGACAGCGCCCGACGCCCCCGGAGGAGCCCAGCTCGGGGGGCCCGTCCACTCAGCAGACAGGTCCGTCATTGGTGCCTTGCAGAAAACCAAAGGTGAAGCCACTGAGAGTCACCTTCGCCCGGCCTGACGGGAGGGACTTCGTGAATTTTAGGCTGAGATCTGAAGGACAGAGTCAGCCTTGCATATACCAGAAGTTCCGGCCTTTCCAGGCGAAGGGCACAGAAGGGCCCGACCTAGGGCATGAACCACCTTTCCAGGAGCGGAGGCCTTGGTAGTAAAATGAGGCAGGCAGGTAGAAGCCACACCCTGGAAGGGATTTTACACTTGTGCTAAGGCTCAGGTGCTGGGGGTTTTGTTTGTTTTTGTTTTATGTTCCCGGGGCTTGAAATTCTGATGGCACTGTCCCTAACCTTTTTTTTTTTTTTTTTTTTACTCAAAACTAGTGCTCTACTCCTTGAGCCACAGTCCCATTTCCAGCTTCTTTGGTGCTTAATTGGAGATAAGACTTTCCTGCCTAGGCTGGCTTCAAACCTCCATAGATCTCAGCCTCTTGAGTAGCTTGGATTACAAGTGTGAGCACCAGCACTGGGTCAGGGCTTAGGTTTAAAGAAAATTTGAGTGAGGCAACCACATAAATATGTACTGTGTATTTATTTTATTTGGGAGGATTGATCAAATCTTGGAGTCTTTATTACACAGTTATTAGCAGGCTGCAGGCCGCCCATTGTAACAAAGGTTACACGTAACATAGCTAGGAAACAGACCAGAGAGGAAAGAAAGAACAAAAACAATACCAACAAATCAACTCAGCTTCAATAGAGAGGCGAATTGGGAGCCCAGGACGACTGGAGACAAGCCAGGACACAGGACACGATCACGGAAATACGTGGCATAGTGTTGTACTGTGTGTTTTAAAAAGATTACTTCTGAGCCAGATGCTGGTGGCTCATGCCTGTAATCCTAGCCACTCTGGAGGCTAAGATCTAAGGATCATGGTTCAAAGCCAGCCTGGGCAGGAGAGTCCATGAGACTTATCTCCAATAAACCACTAGAAACTGGAAGCGGCACTGTGGTTCAAGGGGTAGAGTGCTCACCTTGAGCTGAAGAGCTCAGGGACAGCGCCCAGACCCAGAGTTCAGGCCCCATGAGCAACCAAAAAAAAAAGATAACTTGTTTCTGTGTAAAGAAAAATGGACTTCAGAGAAGCAAAGGAGGTGGGAATAGGAAGGTCAGTGTGGTCGCTTGCGAAAGTGGCCAGTGTCTCCAGTTATCCCTCACCACTGCGAAGTATCTGGACTGTGACTCCCTCTGGCTATGGGAGATTAACGAATGTGATGAGACAGAGCCCCACTCTGGAGTGGAGACTTGCTGGCCTTTGAAGCCTGGCAACCACCGCTGTGTGAATGAGTTTGGGGTCACCTGATGGACGACAAGGGACACAGGTGACGTCATTACCCACATCCAGCTGACATCTGACCCTGACGCGCATCAAACTCTCCTAAACCATCTCCTCCAGTCCAGTCACCTTCCCCCTCACCAAATGCACCACCACCCAAAGAACAGGGAAAGTGTTTTTTTTTTTTTTTTTGGGGGGGGGAGGTCCGGTCATTGGGCCTGAACTCTGGGCCTGGGCACTGTCCCTCAGCTCTTCAGCTCAAGGCTAGCACTCTACCTCTTGAGCCACAGCACCACTTCCGGCTTTTTTTCCTGCTTATGTGGTGCTGAGGAATCGAACCCAGGGCCTCATGCATGCAAGGCAAGCGCTCTACCACTGAGCCACCTTCCCAGCCCCTCAAAAAAAATTTAAAAGTCACCTAACAGCTGGACATGCCTGTCATTCCAACTATGTTGGAATGTAGGAAGATTGTGGTCCAAGTTAGCCAAAACATAAATGCTAGACACAATCCCAGAAATAATTCAAGCAAAAAGGGTTGGCAGCATGGCTCAAGTGATAGAGTACCTGCATAGCAAGCACAATGCCTTGAGTTCAAATCTCAGCACCACAAAAAAAGCTGTGAAGTCAGGTTCTGGGGGCTCATGCCTGTAATCCTAGCTACTCAAGAGGCTGAGATCTGAGGATCTTAGCGCAGCTCAGAGCAAACATCCTATCACAGCGCAGGAAGCCTGGGACAGCCTGGATGTCATTCCTGAGCTATTTGCCTGAGGCTAGTACTCTACCACTTGAGCCACAGCTCCATTTCTGGCTTTTAGCTGGTTAGAGATAAGCAGCTCTCAGATTTATCTGCTGGTTGGCTTGAACCTGGACGCTCATATCTTACCCTCTTTAGTAGCTATGATTACAAGCCTAGCCACCAGTACCTGGTGAGTTCTGGATCTGAATACTTAATCTGTTTTGGGAACTTCATAAGGGACTCTGACATTTTTTTTTTCCAGTCATGGAGCTTGAACTCAGGGCCTGGGCACTGTCCCTGAGCTTCTTTTGCTCAAGGCTAGCATTCTACCACTTGAGCCACAGCACTGCTTTCGGCTTTTTCTGTGTATGTGGTACTGAGGAATTGAACCCAGGGCCTCATGCATGCTAGGCAAGCACTCTACCACTGAGCCACCTTCCCAGCTCAGACCATGACTTTTTATTGAGACAATTGCTCCAAGGACCCTCCCCTCCATAGTGTGTGTGTGTGCGTGTGTGTGTGTGAATAGATGCTAACCAGAGCCTCACAGACTCAGTTGTTGTAGATCGAGAACTGGCTGCCCCTGGTCTGTCCTGATGGCAGAGTCGGCTCTTGACTGCACAAGCCGTGGTCACTGCTGTGCTCTGCAGCTCTGATTCAGCTCATGGATTTTGGCTTTGTGAATTCTATTAGTTAAGGAGAGAATTTTATCTTTTCCCCAAAGTGTACAGTAGTTATTGCTGGGACTTCCATGTATAAAATCGTAGGTATCCCCATCTGATTCTGTGCGTGTGTGTATGTGTGTGCACATGCTGCCAGCACTGGGGCTTGAACTCAGGACCTACATGTTGTCCTTTCAGATTATTGCTCAAGGCTGCTACTCTACCACTTAAACCACAGCCCCGATTCCAGCTTTTGAGTGCTCAATTGGAGATAAGAGTCTCATGGACTTTCTTGCCTCAATCCTCAGATCTCAGCCCAAAGAGTAGCTAGGACTACAGGGGTAAGCACCAGTACCTGTCCTATTCTTGATCTTTGTAAAACAATGATTTCTTTGGGGAAAGCAGCCTTGTCTGTCCTGTGCAACTCTGTTTCGCCGATGAATGTCCATTCCTGCTGCATACGCTGTGGGTTTTGGATTTATCGGGCCCCTCTACACCCCACAGTCCACATATACATACCACATGAATACATGCATAGAGGTACACGTGCCAATACAGAGTACACTTGTACACAATACATATATACATGCAACACACACAGACATACCCACTCTCCAGCTCCTCCTGCTTATCCTGTTGAGCCCTAATACTAGTTATTTAGATAGCACTAATATTTTAACAGGTTAAGAAACTTATTCTGAGCACCAGAGTGGAATGTGGAAAGTTAGGATTGGAGCCTAGCTCCAGCTGCCTCATTCCATGCCTGAATCCACCGCTAGAAACCCTCTGAAATCTGTTTAAGACCTTCTTTAATTCTGCACACTTTTGACATACATTAACTACAGCCATACGAAAAATTTTTATGCAAAATACCATTTGGCACATCTGTACAGTTTTTACAATGTACTTTCATTGTTGGGAAGGATTATAATAACCAAAAGTAGTTTGTCTTAAAAATTCAGTAGGACAATATTGAATATCTTTAAATGAGAATAAATGCCTTAATAACACAATCTATAGAAAGTGTTGGGGAGTAATTTGAGAACATTTCTCAGATCTTGAATTTGATTCAAGTATTTCTTAGTCAAACACACTCCATGTGACTACATACGTACACGCACACACCCACATTATATCCACATTTCCAGAGCAAACTTTCGCTACCCCTAATTTTTCTTTTGTTTATTCTGCGGCTTGTGAAGTGGTTCATAGATGAACTGTCTGTAAACTCGCAGGTAGTAAAAGTAGCTGAAGACCAGGATGGACAGGAACACGAGTACCAGGACAAAGAGTAAGGAAATCACCAGGTAGATGTTTGGCCTGGAATAAGAACAGTGACAGAACTCACTGGAAGTCTTCCTTCACACTTGCCTGTTAGTTCACTTACTCAGAAGTACTAGAGCCTTGCTGGAGAGTACAGACTGCTAAGGCTTGCGGCTGTGCGCCAGGGCTTAGGCACAGTGCGAGAGGAAGAGGAAGGGGGTGGGGGGAGAGGAGGACTCTGAGTGGTAGCAGGGAACCTCGGGTGTCAGGCAGGAAAGCCAGTTTTGAGGTGTTACAATAGCCAGGTGAGTGAGGATGTGGGTTTTTTACTAAGTTAGTGGCTGAGGAGATGGAAAGAGATGGCTGAGGAAATGCACAGGGAACACTGTTTTGTTTTTTCTTAAGGGATGGGGACATGAGGTATCTTTAAGTTGCCAGGTTGGCTTTAAAAACAAACAAGCAAAACAAACAAACAAAAATAAACTCCTGGGCCCAAGAGGTTCTAGGTGGTTTACTTTGGGGTGTGTTGGCTTTGAGGGCCAGTCAGGTGTGCATGTGTGTGTCCGTGTGCGTGTGTGCATGTGTGTGTGTTTATTGGGTGGCACTGCCGTTGGGCGCCAGGCCTCGGCTCTTTGCTCAGGACTGAGTGGAGTCTCTCATGAGAGTAGCTTCACTTCTTAGGTCAAACACCTTCGTGCTGTTTTCCATTTTCTGTCCTAGTACTGTGTTGGTTTTTGGTTTCCTTTTATGCCATGATTCTTTTTGTGGGTGCTATCGCCCTCTGATTTTCTTTCTCAGCTGCATACACATAAGCTGGTTCCAGAGTATGGTTTATTTTGGACCTTAATTAAGTGCCATAACCACTGGACAGCTTGCCAGGCGCCGTGCAAGGTGGTGCCGTGGACACTGAGTAAAGGTGGATGTGAGCCCATCCTTGGGGAGCTAACATTACGGTGAGGAACTGCTCATTAACCAAGTAACGAGCAGAGAGGTCTGGAATCGCAAACTGTTAAGAGTCAAGAAGCAGAGAGATGCTGCGTGGTGGGTGCAAGCCACAGTAGCAGGGTTTAGTCTTTAGAGGTGAAGTTGATCGTGTGCTTCCATACCTACATATGTGGTAAAGCAGGAAAGGAAGCCATTCCATATAGAGGAAGCGCCTGTGCAAAGGCCCTGTGGTGCAGGGAGTGCTGTGGACTGAATGAAGGCTGGAAGGTCCGAAGCTGAGGAGGGTGAATGGGAACAGAGCCAGAGAGAGTAAGCAATGTGAATCCAGGGTTTTGACTGCTTGGCATCGGGCTTGGCATCGGGTGCGCCATTTCCCAGGAGAGGGAACTTTGGAAAACAGAGTCACCAAGAGCCGCGATTCATACCACCATCGCATCCACCATGGTGGGACCAGGATGGTCCCACCATGGTGGATGCAGTTAGCCCCTTGGAGGACAGACGAAGGAGTGCAGGATTGGGAGGGGAAACATGTCCAGTTGGAAGAGCCTTTGAGCAATGCAGGAGGAGAGGTTAAGCGGGTTAAGACCAGGGGTCTGGAGTCGGGTGTGCACAGGTGGAGATCGCTGCTGGAGATGACAGAAGACAGGGCGAGGCTTCAAGGTTGGGGGGGAGGGGGGGAGGTTTAATGGCTGCTGGGGAGAGGGCTGGGCGGGGGAGAGAAAGAGGAAACTCCATAGTTATACAATAACCAAAAGAAGACCCAATGGTAGAGACAGAGCGCCTGGGAGGGCTGCCACGGGACACGGGGCGGGCCTTGCGAGGACAGGGCTGTGGTCAGCAGCGAACCAGGTTGTAGGCAAGGCCGCAGTGAGGCCCGGACGAGCTCAGGCCGGAGCCTGTGCCCAGCCCAGCACCAGGCTGCGCTGGCTTTTTGAGTCTCTGCTTTTTTAGAGTGAGACCCAGGGTCAGGAATGATCTGGAAGAGGGAAAGGGCCCCGAGGCACGTGGCACACACCTGAACACATCGCAGGTGAGCGGCGTCCTCGGGAGAGCCTCGTGCTCCCTCAGGAAGCAGTGGGAGGTGAGTTTGTGGGTTGGGGGGGGGGCAACCCCAGAGAACAGAATGGAGAAGCTGGAGAAGAGGGGGAAGGGTTGAACGCTGAAGCCAGAAGAACCAGGCTCTCCAGAGCGGTGCGCAGCCCTGGCTCCTGCACACAGGCCCCGCACACCAGCCCCGGCCGGGGCACCTTTGGAGCCCTGGTGTTGAGAGGAGCTCAGCCTCGGCCATACCACAGGGGCGCAGGTACAAGCGGACAGGGCCACGCCTGCCTGATGGTGGCTATGTGCGCAGACAACTGCTTCCTATGCTCAGTAACCGAACATGCCAGCTCCGGGAGGAAGAGAAGGCGCTATAAAACAGGTCCATTTCCCACAGTTGTGCAGGACTAACTCCTCCCACCTGTGATCTAGCTGCTCCGGAGGCTGCGCCCTGAGCGTGGCAGGTAGAAGCCAGTAGGGGCAAGAAAGTCTGTGAGGGTCTTATCTCCCATGAGCTAACAAAAGGAAAAAAAAAAAAAGCCACAAGTGGAGCTGCGGCTCAAGTAGTAGAGAGCCAGCCTCAGAGACAGTGTCTAATCCCTGAGTTCAAGCCTCCAAACCCATTCCAGAGGGAAAAAAAAAGCTTGGCTTGTGCCTTTTCCCACTGGTGGGTTATTCAGATCTCCACCCTTGTATTTGCACAGGCATAAAACAAATATAAAGTCAGTATTCTTTTTTGTGTTTTTTTTTTGTCGGTTGTGGGGCCTGAACTCTGGGCCTGGGCACTGTCCCTCAGCTCTTCAGCTCAAGGCTAGCGCTCTACCACTTGAGCCACAGCGCCACTTCCGGCTTTTTCTGCTTATGTGGTGCTGAGGAATCGAACCCAGGGCCTCATGCATGCAAGGCAAGCGCTCTACCACTGAGCCACCTTCCTAGCCCAAAGTCAGTAATGTTTTAAATAGAGCACAAGAAACAACTGTCTGGGTGCAAGGGGTAGATCCTGGAGTGTTGTGCACTCCTGTACCCAGCTTGCCTCCAATCCCTGTCTTCTACTTATACTGCACCTTGTACACAAAACCCAAGACAGAGAAGCCAAGTCGTGCGAGGCTCTCCCTTAAGTGTGAACACCGCGCGGCTCTGCCAAGGACTGGTGCTGAACCCAGAGACAGAAATGAAGGCCTTCATGGCTTGTGCTCCGAATGCTTTGGCAGGAGCAGCAGTGGCTCAGGGTGGAGTGAGAAGGCCCAGCCGGTCCCTACCTCGGCTTTCTGCCAGCCTGCCAGGGAGGCGTGCTGGGGGCAGAATGGGCCGGGTGGCTGAGTGGGTTTAGAACCAACGGGATGCATGGTGGATGAGCGGGAGTCCCTGGTCCGTACCACACAGACACTGTGTGCAAGCCATCCTACCTGGACATGGAAATAGGAGGACTTCAGGAAAGTCGCACGTTTCTATCATCTGGGAGACGCTTCCTAGAGAGCCAGATCACAACAAAGCCAAGGCAGTGGGAAACACAGCCACCGGCTCTGCAGTGAACACGTTGTGCATGTCAGCTCTTAGGCTTGGATTCGTGTCCGTGGCGTCCACGTACTTGTGTAACAGGGTTGTGGCCGCCCTGCGCTGCGCTGCCCTTCCTTCCCGCCTCTCCAGCCCGCCCCACCCCCAGCCCGCGCTCAGGTCTTTACCTGGGAATCACTCCATAGGTCTCCACCGCAAATATGGTCGACAGTTTACAGAAACTGCAAATCAGAAAAGTCATACTGAAGATTAAATTAGATCACCTAAAACCTCCCTGCCCGTCTCTACGGCAACAATCAAACCGGTGTGGTTAAGGCGTCATTTTCCTGACTAGGTTCAGAAGAGGAGGCTCCTCGTGGGGGCTCCATCTCTGAGGTGCCAGGCCCCCCAGTCCCTCCTTCCGCATGACAGCATCTTCGTAGTGGTTCCCAAGACAACGGGATCGTGGTCACTGCGCTCCTGGGCACTCAGGAAGCCACAGAAATGGCAAACAGCGAAGGCCCAGCGCGTTACTGCTCGCTGGAGGTGAGTGCGAGCCGAGCGCTCGCTAGCTCGGCGAGCGCTGGGGCGATCTGTGTGCTCTGTGTCCTCGTGGAAACCCTTCCTTCTACAGGCAGCTTGGATAGGCTAAGAAACTTGCAAAAGTCTGCACCGTTGTTTGACAGAGCCTGGGTTTGAGTTCAGACTTTTTTTTTAGTCCTGGAGTTTGAACTCAGGACCTGGGTTCTGTCCTTCGGCTTTTTGGTTCAATGCTAGTGCTCCACCACTTGAGCCACAGCTTCATTTCCAACCCTTGGATAGCTAATTGAAGATGAGTGTCATGGGCTTTCCTGCCTGGGCTGGCTTTGAACTACAGTTCTCAGATCTCAGCTTCCTGAGTAGCTAGGCTGACAGGTGTGAGCCACTGGCCCCTGCCCTGGAGCCGTGCGGCCACTGATGAGGGCTGTCTCCTGTTGGCTGCAAGTGTCAGGAGCTCCAAGGAGGGGCTGGCAGAGTCCGTGCGCATGACAGCGAGATGCTGGCACAGAGGCAGGATGTGAGTGAAGAACCATTTGCGGGACTTCCTCTGCCGTCACGTGGGAGAGGACAGAAGAGCTGACGTCTATTGAGTTATTTGCTAAATATTCAGCAATGTTAGTCACGTCTCAGAATACCCTAAGATGACTGGACGGGGGGTCTACACTTGGGAGGCTGAGGCAGCAGATCACAAGTTTGGGGCCAGACTGGGTTATTTAGCAAGTTTTAAGCCAGCCTGGGCTATTATAGTAAGACTATGTCTCAAGAAAAAAATTATAAAATAGGGCTTACCAACCCACTGAGCAAATAAAGAAATGGGTGATTTGCGTAAGCCTGAATTGTTCTTGGTCAGAACAAGGAAGGAACAGGAAGAGGACACCAGCGAACCATGAAGATGGCATAATAATCTCCAGTGTGTATCCCTTTAAACAAAGCTTCGGAATATGGGAACCCAAAATAGAGCTAGCTGGGCACTGGAGGCTTACACCTGCCACCCTAGCTTCTCAGGAGGCTGAGATCTGAGGATCACAGTTTGAAATGAGTGGAGAAAGTCCATTGAGACTCTTACTTCCAGTAAACTACCAAAAAAAATGAAGCTGGAAGTGGAGCTGTGGCTCAAGTGGTAGAGTGCTTGCCTTGAGCAAAAAGCAGCTCAGGAACAGTACCTAGGCCCTGAGTTCAAGCCCCAGGACTGCAAAACAACAAATCTGACAGAATGAAAACGTAAAACAGGCAAGTCCCTAAGTATACTTGGAGAGTAGGACCAGTAGGCAGAAAAAGTACTCTCCTCAGTCAAATAAAAATCCAGATGCTGGAATCTCTACTGCACAGTTTAGAAATGAATCTAAAGGGAAAGAGGGCTGTTGAGGAGGATTTCTCAGATGTAAGTTACTGGGCTCAGAAGCAGTGTTTTGTGGTGGTTTTCTAGGCTGAGGTATCAGAAAGGAGACAGTTGCATTGGAGTAGGCTCTTCCATGTCAGTAAGGATGAAGGGACCCTTTACAGCGGAGGCCAAATAGCTCAACGGAGATGAAGGAGGCTGTGTTCCTTCAATGAACTATATCTTCCATGTGAGTAGATGTGGATGCATCCTGGTGGATTATGGGGACTCTAGGATTGGAATACACAAGCAGCTCTCCAAGCCCCCACTCAATCCTAACAACCAAAAGAAACCTAATGTACAACAGCTGACATAAGCCATTATAATAGAGGACCATGGAGCTTACCTTATTCCTACACCTGCCTGCTGGTATATTCACAACCCCTTGATTTTATGAGAATCCTTAAGGAAGAAACCCAGGAAAACCACCTTTGCCTGAAACCTTCCCCATAGCTTTCTGCAGGGTAAATGTGCACTGGGAAAGCAGAAATGCCCAGCACTAATGGCTTTTATTTTCCCAGTGGAACCAGTCTACAGGTGGTCATTGGGTGGAATGGGAGCACAGGGAAGGTGGGTGCAGATGGAGTTCTGACTCTTCGCTTCACAGCGGCTCCCATGTCACCTTCTATAATTATCCTTCTATTCCTGAATGAGTAATTGGGGAAGATGTGCTAAGTGTCTTAATAGATGGTGGAATTCCCTACGCTGAATTCTGCAAATAGCCCCGTGGAAAAGAGCTATTAGGAGTGGAAGAGTAAGACCATGGAAAGCACACATGGTAGTCACTGCCACCAGGTCTGGGCTGTAGGTAGCTCACGCTAGAACACCTGCCTCGCATGCGCTAGCCCAGGGATGGAGCCTTGCACTAGAAGTAGTAGAAAAACAAAATCAAGTAAGATCACACTCCATTCCTGGGAGGATTGCTGAGGCTTGATCTTGTCGGCCAGAGCGCTGCACTTCCTAGCGTCATGGATGGCTCTCTATTCTCTTTTCAGGACCGGAGTACTCATTTTCTTATTTGGGGAGCAGCTGGTGGAGTCCATCCTAGAACTTGCCCTCCACCCAGGCCCCACCCTTCCCCATTGTTTGCCCCAGTGACTGTTGGTTTCCTGGCCTCCAGTTCAGAACAACTCTGCAAGGCCACTGCAGGCCCTGTGCTCCCCGGGAGACCCGCCCAGGGCTCCGCCAAACCACACTGCAGCCCTGAGCACCTCTGCTCCCCAAGTTTACTTTCTTTGCTGCCTCCAAAGCTGGTGATCACAGAAGACTTCTCAATACACTTCCGACAGGCCAGTCTTCAGCTCAAAAGTCCACTTCCTAGGGAATCTGAGTCACAAACTGAGACCCAACTTTTGTCTCTCCCTTTTGAATTGAAAGACTGATGGATCTGGAGAACGGCTAGGAGACGGTCGTGAGATCATCAGTGGCTTTTCTCAGGACAAGTTGCATCACTGAAGCAAATCAATGCAAACTGAAGCAGCCATGAATGAGGCAAAGCATTCCCTCCGCCTTCTTCGAGTCAGCAGAGAAGGCGGAGAAGACTGGAGGCAGGCTGCTTTCATGCTCCCTGCGTTAGTTATACCACATCCACTTCAGGACGTCACTGCCAGGGAGCTTGCTGCGTTCATGGTTTCACAGGACATCCTGCTGGTCCTTTATTCGGCCGGAAGCATTGCAGCCTGCAGATACAAGTGCCATGCCCTGTGGAGCGCACGATGCACCTTCCAGAGTGTAGACATGCTGCTGCTCGGGCTTCCGCCCAGAAGAGAGGAGGAGGCTTATTTTAAGTTTTTGCTCCAGTTTGAGTCTGAGGATAACCTGCCACACTTAGACATGCTTCTTTCCATAAAATATGCATGACAGGTAGGTCCTGAGATCTAGGACTAGGACTAGGCTGCCCTTTCGGACAGCCCTGGCTGTGATGACCCCCACCAAAAATCAAGGTCTCTGAATTACTCTTCACTGGCAGAAAGTTCCTTCTATTGTCAAGCCTCAGTTCCTCCTGCTGCAGGAAACTTCCTTTCTCCACTGAGCCCTCTTCCCTTGGAAAAGAAGGATATCCACAGGAAGAAACATGTAAAACCAGTGCTCGCTTCGGCAGCACATATACTAAAATTGGAATGATACAGAGAAGATTAGCATGGCCCCTGCGCAAGGATGACACGCAAGTTCATGAAGCATTCCATATTTTTATGGAACCAACCCAGATGCCCTTCAGTAGATGAAGAAAATGTGATATATATGTGTGTGTGTGTGTGTGTGTGTGTGTATATATACATGTATATATTTGCAATGGAATTCTATGCCTCCATCAGAAAGAATGACATTGCCCAATTTGTTAGGAAATGGAAAGACTTGGAAAAAATTATATTAAGTGAAGTAAGCCAGACCCAAAGAAACAGGTCTCATGGTTTCCCTTATTTGCAATATCTAGTATATGTCTGGGACAAGCAGGAAAGGTCAAAAGCTATGTACATATGACCAGATAAGATGGTGTTAAGAGAAATGAACCCCAAGATAGGGACACAAGTGGCTTTTTCTTTCTTGCTATTGTTCCTAACCTATTTATAATATACCATGTGATTTTTTTTTGTTTCTTTGTATGTTCCTCCCCCATGGTAGGTGTAAGCCCTCTTTTCACTGTATTTGATGTCGGTGCCCTGCATCTTGTATAAACACTTCCGTAGCTTGGGGAGGGGAAGAAAAAACCCAAATGCTTAAATAGGGATACAGGTTGGTCCATGTAACAAGGAGATGCACAAGACACTATGTTGAAAAACAAACCAAACGTTACAATTTAGGTGGGGGGGAGGAGGGGAAAGGGGAGTGTAGTTGTGGAGGTGGGAGGGAAGGGAGGGGAGGGGAAAAACAAAGGGAATGTACTCATGACCTTGCTCACTGTAACCCCTCTGTACAGTATTTTTTTTCAATAAAAAACATTTTTTAAAAAAATGTAAAACCAGAAAACAGAACAAAATTATTGATTAAGAGCAAAACCTCCGGGTAGAGAGACTCCAGATGGAATGGACAGTAGTCAGCCTTAGCTTTTTCCATCCTTGCGAAAAAGCAAAAGAGAGAGCATCTCTCCCTCTCTCCAGATTGACAGCTCTGCAGTTCATCACAAACATTGCTGACAACCGCAGACAGCCTGGAGAGTTATCACGGGTTAAACTGAACTATGGTGTCAGTCAGAAGCTTGCTCCCACCCAAGGTTGTATTTTGACATCTGTAATCCAGGGATATGTTTTGACTTTTTGTAATCAAGTATCAATAGTCTCAATAGCATCGATAGTATCAGTCATGCTGACCAAGTCCAGATTATGTTTTGCTTATGCTCTTGTGACTCAAGGCTGTTTAGTGTCTGTAACTGCTTGCATGCCTTGACAAACTTGACCTACGTGTAACCCCTTCCTATAAAAATTCCCCAAGAAAAGGAAAACAGGGCTGCTCTCCCAAGCTCTGCCAGCTGGAGACAGTCGCCACATGGCTAATAAAAGGCTTCCAGCCAGGCCAGACTGACTGAGTGCTGTCCTATCTTAGAGGGAAATCGGAGTACTACGCTGGTGATGGGAACACCACTGTGGTTTAGCAGATCTAAAGGTGCTCGGTGAGGCCCTGGTAGATTAGGGAGACGAGGCATGCCTGTCAGATGTACGTAAGGTCAGAAGACGGCTCTGTGGTTTTAAAGCAAATGCAAGCGCCATTTGTCAAAAATGGTCCTGAGAAACAGCTCGTGGCTAAGGCCTTGGCAGAACCTGCGCTGACAGCGTGGTCACCTAGACGACCCTGAAGCCTGGGCTGCCTGTTGTCCAGGGAGGCTTATCTCCAGCGTAGGGGGGAACTGACCCCTGTTGTTAAGTGCAGTGATTCCGCGCAGAGCTGGTCTTGGGGGTCACCGTTCAAGCTGGCTGGACACGTGGGGCCCCTCAGGACTCCGTTGACTGCAAAGAAAAAAAGACGGATGTGCGGCTGCCTTCAATGCAGACGAGGGCTGTAGCTCCACCCAGGAGCGGCCCAGACGACTGAAGGAGGAAAGAAGGCCTCCCAGGATGAGGGGCTTTCCGCGGGGTCCGTTTTCGAGGAGATGGCCTGTGGCATCATCACAGACATGAGCTCGACGTCTGGATGATGTGGCCAGGTCAGGACGTGGAAGAAGTAAGAACGGATGAGTAGTTTTAGGGGAAAGGCTTGCCGTTGAACTTCTTGGAGCAAGACTAAAGAATTAGAATATCTGAGTCTCATGGGAATGTTTCTCAGAAGAGAAACCACTGGATGCCTGTTCAGTGGGCCCATAAACCCCGTGGCCGAAGTGCCCGCATCTCCCCTCTCCAGAGCTGATGTCCAGACACTGTCCAGCTCGCCTCCCGTGGAGAACCTCCTTAATCCTTGCAAAGGATGTGTATCCAGAGGCCTCGGACTGCCGCCTGGTGACCGGTTAACCTCACGTGGAAGGCATGGCGATTCTTCCTATGACGTAACCTTAACTTTTCTGCCTAGCGTCTGCCTGCAACACTAGCTAGAGATGCTCCACGTGGTCATGTTCCACCACGTCCTGTTGTTTCTGACCAAGGACCTCACTTTAGAGCCAAGGAAGGCAGAGCTGCAGCTCACTGGCCTCAAGCGGCGGCGTGGACTTTGAAGGCTGCCTTTTATTACTAGGTAATCATACGTTGCTGGTGACCTACCATGCTCTCTGAAGTTTGGGTGATAAATTATACAGTGATGGAAGTCATAAAGCAGGTGTGAGAGGTCTCGGGGGAGACTGTAAAGTCCTACAATGAGGTCAGTTCTCTGAGCCTGTGACCAAGATAGACCGATCCTTCCCCACCAGCCAACCCGAGTTTAGGAACTGGAGGAGAGGACTGGGAGTGGGGTCTCTCCCTTTTCACTGAGGAAGACTCACGAGAAGGAAGACCGTACTTGCTCTGCAGGGCTGGGTAAAGACGCGGAGAAGCACAAACCACTAACTACTGTCATTGGGAATGGCCGTGTCTCTCTCGCTGTCTTATGCTTGGACTTCTTTGCCAGGTGTGAGACAGCATGTGGTATAACGAGCATGGCTCTGGTTAATTAAGTGTTTTGACAGGTGGACTTGGTTTTGGAGTTGTTCTCTGGGAGTTGCAGAGCTTCCAATGAACCAATGATAATGCAGTCTGGGATGGCCATTTGTTTCAGTTCACTGATTTTCTCTTCAGCTGGGTCTTGACTCTTGCTTAATCTTGTCAGACAACATTACATTGATTATCGTTTTCATTTCCAGGAGTTTTGTGTTCCTTCTCTAAATTTTCTGATAGTGTCTGACACTTCCATTACATTTTCAAAGCCTTCTTTAAGAATAATAGACACATATTCATACATATTTTATAATCCATATGTACTAAAGCCAGGTTGTTGCAGGATGTTTTTGTTGTTTCTGTTGGCCCTTATTCATGGCTTTGTTTTTTTTCCTCTCATGTTTTGTTTATTGAAATGTTTCCTTTGGGAATTCTGTGAGGTTGCATTTCAAGCGCCTTCTTGCAGAGGGGAGAAGCCTTTGTTTCTGTTGAGCACACATAAACCGGCACTACTTTAAATTCTGCGGTCGATCACTATTATCATGAGCCCATCTAACTTTAAGTCCGGCCTCAAATCTAACTGAGGGCAGATTTGTAGATTTTCTCCCTCAGGGAGCCAGGATTGATCGGGAACAGAGGCCTGCATGTGTGACACTGTACGTGGGTACTGGACAGTGGGAAGGAAGCCTGATCTTCTGATCATCTCTGACCCTTTGTGAGGGCTCCTGCTCGCTTTCCTCTAGCAGATAATCCAGGTCAGTGACCCCTGGGGGTAAATGATATCTTCAAACTCCACCAATGCCATCCAATGGATTTTCACGTCCACCCTCCTCCCCACCTCGCCCCCGTGCTGCGACTTAAAGTCAGGGCCTGGGCATTCTCCCTTTGGCATTTCACACAAGGTTGGTGCTCTACCACTTGAGCTATACCTGTATTTCTGGCTTTTTGGTTGTTAACTGGAGATAGATTTTCCTGCCCAGGCTGGCTTTGAGCCACAATCTTCAGATCTTGTTCTCCTGAGTAGCTAGGATGACAGGCATGAGCCAATGGTGTCCAGCAAAGGAGATAAATTTAGGGGAGTTGGTGATCTTTAAGTAAGTTTCAACCTACAGTCTGAGAGCCTTTTGTGCTCTCTAGGGGTGAACACAAAGTCCCAGGAGGTTCCCTGAAGCAACAGAAAAAGCAGAATACAGGAAAGAAATTCTCCCTAAGGCCTGGAGGCAGTAGCACTAGAAGGAAAGGGGAGAGTCTAACAAGTGTGTGAGGAAATAAAGATTCATTTGACCTAATGTGGCAAATGCAGGGAAAGAGGGAATCAACATGATTTCAAGTTTTCCAGACTACATGATTAAAATAATGGGATTTTGGGTTGTGAAGGTGGCTCAGTGGTAGAGTGCTTGCTTTGAATGCATGAGGCCCTGGGTTCGATTCCTCAGCACCAAATAAGCAGAAAAAGCCAAAAGTGGCTCTGTGGCTCAAGTGGTAGAGTGCCTTGAGCTGAAGAGCTGAGGGACAGCGCCCAGGTCCAGAGTTCAGGCCCCACAACTGACAACATAAAAAATAAATGAGATTTTATTTGCCCACCCCAACGAACAGGGTAGTTTTTCTTTGGGGGTTGGTACGGGGTTGTTGTTTTGCCTTTGAATTTGTTAGGACAATGGAATTCTAAAGCGCGGATTTCCCATGAACGGTTCAAAATCCTAATTGGAGCCTAGAGGTGGAGGGGATAAGATGCTGAGCATACAGAGGTAGCCAGCTTTCTGTAGTCCTTCCACGCATCAGCTAAGTGACCTTCCACGTTCTCCACCCATCTTCCCATCTCTGAATCGCCCTGGCACCTCTGGACTTGTGGACAACACCGGCAGCGTGAGAAAGCCCTGGCCTCCCTGCTGCGCCTCTGCCCCCCCACTGCTGGGGCAGCTGCACACGGCTCCCCACCTGCCTGACCTGAGCACCGCCAGCCCACAGTGCCGCGCTGCGCCCCTCATACAAGGCAACGTTTCCAGAATGTAATTTCAAATCGCAATGTCCTGTCTCCCCAAAGAATTGCTGATGTGCTTACTAGAAAGCGCAAGGGAAACAGAGATAATTAACAATTGGATGCTTAGTTGGCGTCAAAATGAACCAAGAAAATAATGCTTTTGTTTTGAGGAATTAATGCTAAAATTATTGTAATAAAACACGTCTATTTACCTAAAGTTCGGATCCAAGACCTTCACACGGAACACATACATCCCGGTGTGGTCCGTCGGCCACAATAAATGGTTATTGTTAGAAATGTTGATGATCTCGTAAGGCTGATTTAAGTCTCCAGGTTTTCCAACGGCATAGGAAAAACAGGGCCTGTAATTCTGAAAGAGAGGCCAAGGCCATACTGTCAGATCACCGTCTGACCTCAGTGGTACACAAAGCTAGATCCTAGCTATCTATCCTGGAAAACTACTCGGGGCTGTCAGAGCTGTTCCTCTCTGCTCGCTGCTGCGGTGCTGAGCAGCGGCCCTGGGTTAAAACTGTGCCGAAAGCAAGGGCTGCCGTGTTTTGCGTGTGAACACAAGGGCTGCCGTGTTTTGCGCGTGAACACAGGGCTGCCGTGTTTTGAGTGTGAACACAGGGCTGCTGTTTTGCGTGTGAACACAGGGCTGCCGTGTTTTGCGCGTGAACACAGGGCTGCCGTGCTTTGCGCGTGAACACAGGGCTGCCGTGCTTTGCGCGTGAACACAGGGCTGCCGTGCTTTGCGTGTGAACACGGCTGCCATGCTTTGCGTGTGAACACAGGGCTGCTGCTTTGCGTGTGAACACAGGGCTGCCGTGCTTTGCGTGTGAACACCCCGAGGTCCGCGGAGAGGAGGGCGCTTCTTCCCATAACAAGACACGGGGTCAGGGCAGGCCCCGGCCCTCCTGGGCCCCTCCGCGCTCTCCGTGGGGCTCAGGGCGCCGTCCCCTCCCTTCACGTGTCCGTCCGTCCGTCAGGTCTGGTTTCTCTCCCGGCATCGTTACTGGCTGGCCTGGGCCCCGCGGGCCTTCTGCCCCTCGGGAGCAGGTCATCGCGCCGGTCCTCCGTGGAGAGCACCGCAGTTGTGGCGCTCCGCCTCGGTCCCGGGCTGCCAGGACTGCAGGCGGGGCCGCGTGCCCGGCTCGGCCCTCACAGGCTGTCCATGCGCGCAGCGAGGGGCGGACGGGCCTGAGCTCCGGGCCTGGGCGCTGCGGGCACCGCCTGAGCCCCGCGCACGTCCGGCTTTTCTGCTTCTGTGGCGCTGGGGAGTCGAACCCCGGGCCTCACGCGTGCGCTGGCACAGGCCAGCGCTGCGCGCCGAGCCGCCTCCCAGCCCCGCGCCTTTCCAGTCGCGCGGGGGTAAGGCTGCCCCCTGCAGGAGGGCTCCTCTCACCGGAGGGCCGCGCCCACCACCCATCGCCACGGCCCAGCCCGGGAGAACCCGGGGGTCGGGAACCCACTCCCCGCGGAGCGGCAAGGAGGGCGCGGGGCAGGTTCTCGGGCTCCCCGGGGTCCGGGCGAGGTGGGGACGGAGGGGACGGAGGGGACGGAGGCCAGGGGCGCTGTCTGCAGCAGCCCCAGGGCCGTGGGCTCTGGGCCGCTCTGAGCCTTGCAGCCAGGGCCCCGTCCCCCCGCCCCGCCCCCTGCCTCCGCCAGCCCCGCACGCCCGCAGCCCGGCATGCCGGCAGCCCGGCACGCCCGCAGCCCAGGGCCCGCAGCCCAGGGCCTGCTCCCCGCCCCCCCCCTCCCTGCCTCCGCCAGCCCGGCACGCCCGCAGCCCAGGGCCCGCTCTGAGCCCCGCAGCCCCGCAGCCCAGGGCCCGCTCTGAACCCCGCAGCCCCGCAGCCCAGGGTCCGCTCTGAGCCCCGCAGCCCCGCAGCCAGGGCCTGTCCCCCCCCCCCCCCCCCCCCGCCTCCGCCAGCCCGGCACGCCCGCAGCCCAGGGCCCTGTCTGAGCCCAGCACGCCCGCAGCCCGGGCTGCTCTGAGCCCCGCAGCCCAGGACCCGCAGCCCGGCCGCTGTGAGCCCCGCAGCCCGGGCCCGCTCTGAGCCCCGCAGCCCCGCAGCCCAGGGCCCGCTCTGAGCCCAGCACGCCCGCAGCCCCGCAGCCCAGGGCCCGCTCTGAGCCCAGCACTCCCGCAGCCCCGCAGCCCAGGGCCCGCTCTGAGCCCAGCACGCCCGCAGCCCGGGCCCGCAGCCCGGCCGCTGTGAGCCCCGCAGCCAGGGCCCGCTATGAGCCCAGCACGCCCGCAGCCCGGGCTGCTCTGAGCCCCGCAGCCCAGGTCCCGCAGCCCGGCCGCTGTGAGCCCCGCAGCCAGGGCCGCTCAAGCCCAGCACGCCCGCAGCCCGGTCGGTTGAGGCGGGAAGTTTGAGAATATATAAAATCAGCCATCCAACAATGGGGCCGTGCGTGGCTTAGGGGCGGAGGGCCCCCCTAGCAGTAACCGCAAGGCCCGAGGCCCCAACAGGGCGGAGGCTGGGCCGGGTGCGGTGGTAGAGGCCTGGGCTCGCAAGCACCAGGCCCTGGGTTCGATTCCTCAGCGCCACATACACAGAAAGACCAGATAGTTCCACACAGTTACGGGACCTCCACAGTCCACACCCGCACATCTCAGCCGTGACACACTGGTGGCAACACGCCTGGAAAAACCCCAAAGACAAAACCCTGAGAGAACAGAACTCAACAGGAAAAAAAGATGTCAACTCCGACTTTGCAAACGTGAACCCCGCGCGTTTCCATGAGGCCTGGGCCGCGGGGCAGCGGGGGCAGCGGGGGCTGTGGGGGCAGCGGGGGCAGCGGGGGCAGCGGGGGGCAGCGGGGGCAGCGGGGGCAGCGGGGGCAGCGGGGGCTGTGGGGGCTGTGGGGGCTGCGGGGGCTGCGGGGGCAGCGGGGGCTGTGGGGGCTGTGGGGGCAGCGGGGGCTGTGGGGGCAGCGGGGGCTGTGGGGGCAGCGGGGGCAGCGGGGGCTGTGGGGGCAGCGGGGGCAGCGGGGGCTGTGGGGGCTGTGGGGGCAGCGGGGGCAGCGGGGGCTGTGGGGGCTGTGGGGGCTGTGGGGGCAGCGGGGGCAGCGGGGGCTGCGGGGGCTGTGGGGGCAGCGGGGGCTGTGGGGGCAGCGGGGGCAGCGGGGGCTGTGGGGGCTGTGGGGGCAGCGGGGGCAGCGGGGGCTGTGGGGGCAGCGGGGGCAGCGGGGGCAGCGGGGGCTGTGGGGGCAGCGGGGGCAGCGGGGGCAGCGGGGGCAGCGGGGGCTGTGGGGGCAGCGGGGGGCAGCGGGGGCAGCGGGGGCTGTGGGGGCTGTGGGGGCAGCGGGGGCTGTGGGGCTGTGGGGGCAGCGGGGGCTGTGGGGGCAGCGGGGGCTGTGGGGCTGTGGGGGCAGCGGGGGCTGTGGGGGCAGTGGGGCAGCGGGGGCTGTGGGGGCAGCGGGGGCAGCGGGGGCAGCGGGGGCAGCGGGGGCTGTGGGGGCAGCGGGGGGCAGCGGGGGCTGCGGGGGCAGCGGGGGCTGCGGGGGCAGCGGGGGCTGTGGGGGCAGCGGGGGCTGTGGGGGCAGCGGGGGCTGTGGGGGCAGCGGGGGCTGTGGGGGCTGTGGGGGCTGTGGGGGCAGCGGGGGCTGTGGGGGCTGTGGGGGCTGTGGGGGCAGCGGGGGCTGTGGGGGCAGCGGGGGCTGTGGGGGCTGTGGGGGCTGTGGGGGCAGCGGGGGCTGTGGGGGCAGCGGGGGCTGTGGGGGCAGCGGGGGCTGTGGGGGCTGTGGGGGCAGCGGGGGCTGTGGGGGCAGCGGGGGCTGTGGGGGCAGCGGGGGCTGTGCGGGCTGTGGGGGCTGTGGGGGCAGCGGGGGCTGTGGGGGCTGTGGGGGCAGCGGGGGCAGCGGGGGCTGTGGGGGCAGCGGGGGCTGTGGGGGCAGCGGGGGCTGTGGGGGCAGCGGGGGCTGTGGGGGCAGCGGGGGCTGTGGGGGCAGCGGGGGCTGTGGGGGCTGTGGGGGCTGTGGGGGCAGCGGGGGCTGTGGGGGCTGTGGGGGCTGTGGGGGCAGCGGGGGCTGTGGGGGCAGCGGGGGCTGTGGGGGCTGTGGGGGCTGTGGGGGCAGCGGGGGCTGTGGGGGCAGCGGGGGCTGTGGGGGCAGCGGGGGCTGTGGGGGCTGTGGGGGCTGCGGGGGCTGTGGGGGCTGCGGGGGCTGTGGGGGCAGCGGGGGCTGTGGGGGCAGCGGGGGCTGTGGGGGCAGCGGGGGCTGTGGGGGCTGTGGGGGCTGTGGGGCTGTGGGGGCTGTGGGGGCAGCGGGGGCTGTGGGGGCTGTGGGGGCAGCGGGGGCTGTGGGGGCAGCGGGGGCTGTGGGGGCTGTGGGGGCAGCGGGGGCTGTGGGGGCTGTGGGGGCTGCGGGGGCTGTGGGGGCAGCGGGGGCTGTGGGGGCTGTGGGGGCTGTGGGGGCTGCGGGGGCAGCGGGGGCTGCGGGGGCAGCGGGGGCAGCGGGGGCTGCGGGGGCAGCGGGGGCTGCGGGGGCAGCGGGGGCTGTGGGGGCTGTGGGGGCTGTGGGGGCTGTGGGGGCAGCGGGGGCTGTGGGGGCTGCGGGGGCAGCGGGGGCAGCGGGGGCAGCGGGGGCTCTGGGGGCAGCGGGGGCAGCGGGGGCTGTGGGGGCTGTGGGGGCTGTGGGGGCTGTGGGGGCAGCGGGGGCTGCGGGGGCAGCGGGGGCAGCGGGGGCAGCGGGGGCTGCGGGGGCAGCGGGGGCTGCGGGGGCTGCGGGGGCTGCGGGGGCAGCGGGGGCTGTGGGGGCTGTGGGGGCTGTGGGGGCAGCGGGGGCTGTGGGGGCAGCGGGGGCAGCGGGGGCTGTGGGGGCTGTGGGGCTGTGGGGGCTGTGGGGTCAGCGGGGACTGTGGGGGCTGTGGGGGCTGTGGGGGCAGCGGGGGCTGTGGGGGCAGCGGGGGCTGTGGGGGCAGCGGGGGCTGTGGGGGCAGCGGGGGCTGTGGGGGCTGTGGGGGCTGTGGGGGCAGCGGGGGCTGTGGGGGCAGCGGGGGCAGCGGGGGCTGTGGGGGCTGTGGGGCTGTGGGGGCTGTGGGGGCTGTGGGGGCTGTGGGGGCTGCGGGGGCAGCGGGGGCTGTGGGGGCAGCGGGGGCTGTGGGGGCTGCGGGGGCTGTGGGGGCTGTGGGGGCTGTGGGGGCAGCGGGGGCTGTGGGGGCAGCGGGGGCAGCGGGGGCTGTGGGGGCAGCGGGGGCTGTGGGGGCTGTGGGGGCTGTGGGGGCAGCGGGGGCTGTGGGGGCTGTGGGGGCAGCGGGGGCTGTGGGGGCTGTGGGGGCTGTGGGGGCTGTGGGGGCTGTGGGGGCAGCGGGGGCTGCGGGGGCTGCGGGGGCTGCGGGGGCAGCGGGGGCTGTGGGGGCTGTGGGGGCTGTGGGGGCTGTGGGGGCAGCGGGGGCTGTGGGGGCTGTGGGGGCAGCGGGGGCTGTGGGGGCTGTGGGGGCTGTGGGGGCAGCGGGGGCTGTGGGGGCAGCGGGGGCAGCGGGGGCTGTGGGGGCTGTGGGGGCAGCGGGGGCTGTGGGGGCAGCGGGGGCAGCGGGGGCTGTGGGGGCTGTGGGGGCAGCGGGGGCTGTGGGGGCTGTGGGGGCAGCGGGGGCTGTGGGGGCAGCGGGGGCTGTGGGGGCTGCGGGGGCTGTGGGGGCTGTGGGGGCTGTGGGGGCAGCGGGGGCTGTGGGGGCAGCGGGGGCAGCGGGGGCTGTGGGGGCAGCGGGGGCTGTGGGGGCTGTGGGGGCTGTGGGGGCAGCGGGGGCTGTGGGGGCTGTGGGGGCAGCGGGGGCTGTGGGGGCTGTGGGGGCTGTGGGGGCTGTGGGGGCTGTGGGGGCAGCGGGGGCTGCGGGGGCTGCGGGGGCTGCGGGGGCAGCGGGGGCTGTGGGGGCTGTGGGGGCTGTGGGGGCTGTGGGGGCAGCGGGGGCTGTGGGGGCTGTGGGGGCAGCGGGGGCTGTGGGGGCTGTGGGGCTGTGGGGGCTGTGGGGGCTGTGGGGGCTGTGGGGGCTGTGGGGGCTGCGGGGGCAGCGGGGGCTGTGGGGGCAGCGGGGGCAGCGGGGGCTGTGGGGGCTGTGGGGGCAGCGGGGGCTGTGGGGGCAGCGGGGGCAGCGGGGGCTGTGGGGGCTGTGGGGCTGTGGGGGCTGTGGGGGCTGTGGGGGCAGCGGGGGCTGTGGGGGCTGTGGGGGCAGCGGGGGCTGTGGGGGCTGTGGGGGCTGTGGGGGCAGCGGGGGCTGTGGGGGCAGCGGGGGCTGTGGGGGCAGCGGGGGCTGTGGGGGCTGTGGGGGCAGCGGGGGCTGTGGGGGCTGTGGGGGCAGCGGGGGCTGTGGGGGCAGCGGGGGCTGTGGGGGCTGTGGGGGCAGCGGGGGCTGTGGGGGCTGTGGGGGCAGCGGGGGCTGTGGGGGCTGTGGGGGCTGTGGGGGCAGCGGGGGCTGTGGGGGCTGTGGGGGCTGTGGGGGCAGCGGGGGCTGTGGGGGCTGTGGGGGCTGTGGGGGCTGTGGGGGCTGTGGGGGCTGTGGGGGCAGCGGGGGCAGCGGGGGCTGTGGGGGCAGCGGGGGCTGTGGGGGCTGTGGGGGCAGCGGGGGCTGTGGGGGCAGCGGGGGCTGTGGGGGCTGTGGGGGCTGTGGGGGCAGCGGGGGCTGTGGGGGCAGCGGGGGCTGTGGGGGCTGTGGGGGCTGCGGGGGCTGTGGGGGCTGTGGGGGCTGTGGGGGCAGCGGGGGCTGTGGGGGCTGTGGGGGCAGCGGGGGCTGTGGGGGCTGTGGGGGCAGCGGGGGCTGTGGGGGCAGCGGGGGGCAGCGGGGGCTGCGGGGGCAGCGGGGGCTGTGGGGGCTGCGGGGGCAGCGGGGGCTGTGGGGGCAGCGGGGGCTGCGGGGGCTGTGGGGGCTGTGGGGGCTGCGGGGGCAGCGGGGGCTGTGGGGGCTGTGGGGGCTGTGGGGGCAGCGGGGGCTGTGGGGGCTGTGGGGGCAGCGGGGGCAGCGGGGGCAGCGGGGGCTGTGGGGGCTGTCGGGGCAGCGGGGGCTGTGGGGGCTGTGGGGGCAGCGGGGGCTGTGGGGGCTGTGGGGGCTGTGGGGGCTGTGGGGGCAGCGGGGGCTGCGGGGGCAGCGGGGGCAGCGGGGGCAGCGGGGGCAGCGGGGGCTGTGGGGGCAGCGGGGGCTGTGGGGGCAGCGGGGGCTGTGGGGGCTGTGGGGGCTGTGGGGGCTGTGGGGGCAGCGGGGGCTGTGGGGGCAGCGGGGGCTGTGGCGGCTGTGGGGGCTGTGGGGGCAGCGGGGGCTGTGGGGGCTGTGGGGGCTGTGGGGCTGTGGGGGCTGTGGGGGCTGTGGGGGCTGTGGGGGCTGCGGGGGCAGCGGGGGCTGTGGGGGCTGTGGGGGCTGTGGGGGCAGCGGGGGCTGTGGGGGCTGTGGGGGCAGCGGGGGCTGTGGGGGCTGTGGGGGCAGCGGGGGCAGCGGGGGCTGTGGGGGCTGTGGGGGCTGCGGGGGCAGCGGGGGCTGTGGGGGCTGTGGGGGCAGCGGGGGCAGCGGGGGCTGTGGGGGCTGTGGGGGCTGCGGGGGCAGCGGGGGCTGTGGGGGCTGTGGGGGGCAGCGGGGGCAGCGGGGGCTGTGGGGGCTGTGGGGGCAGCGGGGGCAGCGGGGGCTGTGGGGGCAGCGGGGGCTGTGGGGGCTGTGGGGGCTGCGGGGGCTGCGGGGGCTGCGGGGGCTGTGGGGGCAGCGGGGGCAGCGGGGGCTGTGGGGGCTGTGGGGGGCAGCGGGGGCTGTGGGGGCTGTGGGGGCAGCGGGGGCAGCGGGGGCTGTGGGGGCAGCGGGGGCTGTGGGGGCTGTGGGGGCTGTGGGGGCTGCGGGGGCTGCGGGGGCTGCGGGGGCTGTGGGGGCAGCGGGGGCAGCGGGGGCTGTGGGGGCTGTGGGGGCTGTGGGGGCAGCGGGGGCTGTGGGGGCAGCGGGGGCTCTGGGGGCAGCGGGGGCAGCGGGGGCTTTGGGGGCTGCGGGGGCTGCGGGGGCTGCGGGGGCAGCGGGGGCTGTGGGGGCTGTGGGGGCAGCGGGGGCAGCGGGGGCTGCGGGGGCTGTGGGGGCAGCGGGGGCTGTGGGGGCTGTGGGGGGCAGCGGGGGCTGCGGGGGCAGCGGGGGCTGTGGGGGCAGCGGGGGCAGCGGGGGCAGCGGAACAGCGGGGCCGCGGGGCAGCGGGGGCAGTGGGGCCGCGGGGCAGCGGGCCTGTGCCTTGGGGTGTCCCACTCGGCCTTCTTACCTCGGGGCCCCACACCTCGTCCAGCGGCAGGCTCTCATTCTGTGCCACCATTGACTCCCAGGTCTGCGCTTCATTTAAACACCCGCTCTGTCAAAACACCATCAAGTTCAGAAGGAAGAGGTGAGGCTGACCGAAAAGAGAACTCACGACCTGACTTCCAGACCGGCGAGCCTCAGGTGCGTCAGCCTTTAACTCAAAACAACAATGAAAGACACCACACAGGGCACACTCGTAGTAACACTCACACCAACAATGCCCTGAAAGTTGGTACGTTTTTCACAACTCCCGTGTTTGGGATGTTGGGAGAATGTCCCAAACGTACACTCTAGTGATGTCATGTGAACACTTGTCACCTGTGGATGGATATGACAGGGTATTTTTTTCTGTCAGTCCTGGGACTTGAACTCAGGGCTTGGGCACTGTTACTGAGCTCTTTTTGCTCAAGGGAAAGTGCTCTACCACATTGTGGAGCCACAGCTCCACTTCTGTTTTTCTGGTGGTTCATTGCAGATAAAAGTCTCATGGACTCTCCAGCCTAGGCTGGCTTTGAACTGGGCTTCTCTGATCTGTGGCTAGGATTACAGGAGTAAACCACAGGGCCCAGCTATGGATATGATGGTTTTAATTCACCCTTCCCAGTTTCTATGCCTTTATTTATTTTGATGGCTCTTCTTTGCCACACTGTAAAGATCTCCAGGAACAATTCTGTGTAGGAACGGTGATAGACAGCCATCCCTGTTTTCTTCATTTCAGAGGAAAGGTTTAAAAAATTTTAACCATTATTGGGTGCTGGCAGCTCAAGCCTGTAATGCTAGCTGCTCACATCTGAGATCTGAGGGTTGTACTTGGAAGACAGCCTGGACAGACAAATCCTAGAAACTCTAATCTCCAGCAAAAAGCCGGAAGTGGAGGTGTGGCTCAAGTAGTAGAGTGGCAGCCTTGAGCACAAAAGCTAAGCAAGAGGCCAAGGGTTTGTTCAAGCCTCAATACAGACACCAAAAGGAAAAAAAAAACAAAACACTTTTTCACTAATAACTGTAAGGTTTACTATAGTTTCTTGTATCTGTGTTTTATGAGGTTTTATTACGTTTTATTAGAAGTTACTACTATTTATAATTTTCTAGGATTTAAAAGTTAATGCTATGTATAGATAATAAATTCTTTTATTTTGATTTTATTATTAAATGAAACAAAGAGGCTTCAATTCCATTAGTCAGGTTATGAGTACATTGCACCTTGATCAATGTCACTATTTCCAGATGATAAATTATTAATAATTCTTCATCAGCTATAATACTCTTAAGCCTTCCCCCCTCCATATTCTGCTAATGTATTGAATATTTGATTTTTCAAATGATACACCAACTCTTCAGAAGACAAATAAAACTAGGATTGCATATATTATTCTTGAAGATATTACCCAATTTGGTTTGCTAATGTTTTTTGTTTTTGTTTTGTGTTGGTCATGGGGCGTGAACTCAGGGCTTGGTACTGTCCCTGAGCTTTATTGCTCAAGGCTAGTTCTCTACCATTTTGAGCCACAGCACCCTTCCAGTTTTCTGGAGGTTAATTGGAAATCAGAGCCTCATGGACTTTCTTGCCTGGTCTGGCTTTGAACATGAACCTCAGATCTCAGCCTCCTGAGTCGCTAGGATTACAGGTATGAGCCACTGTACTGGTTTGTTTACATGTTAATATCTATATTTATGAGTGAGAATGGTCTGAAATTCTCTTCTCCTTTAAGATTATTAGTATATCACCCTGGTTTCCCAGAATGCATCGGAAAGTCATTCCATTCTCTGGAAATGTTTTATAAACCTGAAGAAAAAAATTTCTGCTCAGGTATGGTGATGTACACCTGTAGCCCTGCTATATAGGAGACCTCGATAGGAGAATTACAATGAAGAATGGCCTGGGTGAGAAACTCAGCCTCTAAAATAACTAAAAGAAAGAGAAAGAAAGAGCTGGGGTATGGCCCAAATAGTAGGGCAAAGGAAGGAAGAAAGGGAGAAAGGAAGGGAGGAAAGAAGGAAGGAAGGAAGGATGGAAGGAAGGATTGATTGATTTGGTTTATTTTTTCTTTAGTGTTTGGTAGGCTTGGAGTTTCCACGTTTTTCCTTGTATCCTGACACCTCAGTGAGTTGTGTTTTTCTCTCCATTCGCCCAGTGTGTAAGGTGCTGACACAGTCGCCCAGTGTGTAAGGTGCTGACACACTTGTTGAGTGTGTGGCAGGCATCCTTCTGTTTTCACATTTGTGGGCTCTTCACCGCTGAGCCCGGTGGCTCCTGAGATTAGCTCCTTAGGCCACATTCTCTGTTT
This sequence comes from Dipodomys spectabilis, assembly GCF_019054845.1. NCBI lineage: Eukaryota > Metazoa > Chordata > Mammalia > Rodentia > Heteromyidae > Dipodomys > Dipodomys spectabilis. Next base: position 6,044,250 of record NW_024870965.1, on the reverse strand, counting down.
TTTTTTTTTTCTATCTCTCCTCATCAAATGATTTTTTTTCAACTGTTCCAAGAGACCATTTGTGATTTGTAGACCTGCTGTATCCTAAGGTTTCATCTATTTATGTATATCTTTAACTTTACTTCTTTCTTTCCTCTTACTTTTCTTCCCTCCAGTCCTGGGGTTTAAACTCAGGGCCTGGGCACTGTCCCTGAGCCTCTTTGTGCTCAAGGCTAGCACTCTACCACTTGAGCCGCAGTGCCACTTCTGGCCTTTTCTGAGTAGTACATGGGAGATAAGAGTCTCACAGACTTTCCTTCTCAGGCTGGCCTTGAACCCCATATTTCATCCTCCAGAGTAGCCAGGATTACAGGCGTGAACCACCCATCTAGGTGCTGTTTTATATGGACCGGGAGGCCAGGTTCATCACCATGCTGTCCAACCCTTCTCTACCTTACTTCCTGTCTGTGGTGATCGATAGTTACTGAGAGAGTGAAGGTAAAATCTCCTACCACGTGCCTCTGCCTTTTCCAGTTCTTTTTTCTGCCAAGGCCATTTGGGTATCTATGAGCATCCTTAGGGCCATACAACATCACCAGTCACCATCAGTACGGGCAGGACAGACCGAAGGCCACTGGGAAGCAGCCTGTGGAGCTGGAGATACGGCTCAGGTGGAAGAACACCAGGCTGTGAGTGAAAGCGCCAGACCCTGAGTTCACATCCCAGTCCTGGAAAGGGGGGGAGGAGGTTGAGGAGGAGGAGGAAGAGGAGGAGGAGCAGGAAGAGGAGCAGGAGCAGGAGCGGGAGGAGGAGGAGGAAGAGGAGGAGCAGCAGCAAGAGCAGCAGGAGCAGCAGCAGCAGCGGATGAGAAGCATGCATGTGGCATCAGGTATCTGGTTACTTTTGGCCTTATATTATGGCGTGGAGCCGAATGTTCCACATAAGTGAAACTCAATTAAGTGAAGGTGGCGCATCTCAGAAGTGTTGCGAGCTCCCGGTGAAGGGTCTCACCTTTTCGGTATGTCCGGGTTCTCGTAGCTGCGAAGGGGCCTGGGGACGCAGCCTCGTGGATGGGCCGTCTCCCCAGCAGCCCCTGGGTCCGGGCAGCGGGACCCGGGGGCCATGAGGAGCTCCCAAGAGCGAGGGCCAGGGCGAGGCCCGGGAGCTGGCGCCGGGAGGCAGGGCCTCCGCCTGGAGCCGCGAGGTGAGCCGGATGACTGCAAGAGTCAGTGCCGGAGAGGGACTTGTGGGGTGTGGACAGGAAGACACAGTGGTTTGGGGTGAGACTGTGGGGCAGGGAGGGGCAGCAGAGGCTCCCGTCCTGGGTGGGGTTCGGTGTCGTGTCATTCCCCGGCGATGGCCAGCGGAACGAGGACACCTGGCAGGTTGGACGTGGATGGCAGCTCTGGCACAGAAGAATGCCACTTCGGAAGCCGTGGGGTTGTGTCTGAGCTGGCTGGGGAATCAGGAATTAATGTGGGTAACTTCTAGGGTGCCATCGTGGGGGGTCACTGAGGAGTGACACACCCTCCAACAATGGCACACCGACTGCAGTGCGGAGCGGCCAGACCACAGAACCGCAGCACCCCCTCTACACACAGTGTACTTTTTTTCTGACCCCTTTATGTCTGTTTTACATGGCAATGGCTTGTTTTGTGACCAATGAATTTTAGTAGCTATTGAATTTAAAACAGAAGTAATAAGGCCTTTAAAAACCTTCTATGGAAGTCGGGCACTGGTGGCTCACTCCTATGATCCTAGCTTACTCAGGAGGCGGAGCACTGAGGATCTTGGTTCAAAGCCAGCCCAGACAACAAAGTCCGTGAGACTCCTCTCTCCAATGAAGCACCAAAAAACTGGAAGTGGCGCTGTGGATCAAAGTGGTAGAGTACTAACCCTGAGCCAAAAGGGCTCAGGGACAGCGCCCAGGCCCTGAGTTCAAGTCCCGTGACAGACAAAAAAAGAATTCATGGAACAGAGTTTGCCTTGTTTCCTGATAGGCCATGTGTAACTGCGTGTGGAATGTGGCTCAGGTTCAAAGCTCCCACCTGGGTCATAGTGGTGTTGAAGCTGTAGTCGTCCCGGCCGTGTATCTCCCACACTATGAAGTTTACTTCAATGTCTTTCACGTAGCCATTTTCATCATATCTGAAAGGAGCAATGAACAGAAACACCGGTTCAGTCTGAGCCAGCGGGTGTGTGTGTGTGTCTGTGTGGTTCTGCTTCTAAGTCAGATGGGCTTCTGCAACCATCCAGTCTTTATCAGCTGTGGCTCTGAGATTTAATCCTGGGGAAGTTAAAGTCTCCAGCCCTCACCGCTTCTGTGTAAAATGAGCATCTGCTGGAAGGGTTTCTTTTGTCAAGACTTAAATAACGGCCAGGTGTCGGTGGCTCATGCCTGTAGTCCAACAACGCAGGAGGCCGAGACCTGAGGATCGTGGTTTGAGGTCAGCCCAGGCTGGGCAGACAAATCAAGAGACTCTTATTTCCAGTTCACCAACCAAGAGCCAGAAGTGAGGTGTGACTCAGGTGGCAGAGTGTCAACTTTGAAGGAGACAGGAACAGTGTGAGCTGAGAAGAGGGACCAGCAGGAGGAGACGCCTTGTGATGGAGGAGGGGTCTGTGTGATGGAGGAGGGGTCTGTGTGATGGAGGAGGGTCTGTGTGATGGAGGAGGAGGGGTCTGTGTGATGGAGGAGGGTCTGTGTGATGGAAGAGGGGTCTGTGTGATGGAGGAGGGTCTGTGTGATGGAGGAGGGGTCTGTGTGATGGAGGAGGAGGGGTCTGTGTGATGGAGGAGGGGCTGTGTGATGGAGGAGGGGTCTGTGTGATGGAGGAGGAGGGGCTGTGTGATGGAGGAGGGGTCTGTGTGATGGAGGAGGGGTCTGTGTGATGGAGGAGGGGCTGTGTGATGGAGGAGGGGCTGTGTGATGGAGGAGGGGTCTGTGTGATGGAGGAGGGGTCTGTGTGATGGAGGAGGAGGGGTCTGTGTGATGGAGGAAGGGTCTGTGTGATGGAGGAGGAAGGGTCTGTGTGATGGAGGAGGAGGGGTCTGTGTGATGGAGGAGGGGTTTGTGTGATGGAGGAGGGGCTGTGTGATGGAGGAGGGGTCTGTGTGATGGAGGAGGGGCTGTGTGATGGAGGAGGGGCTGTGTGATGGAGGAGGGGTCTGTGTGATGGAGGAGGGTCTGTGTGATGGAGGAGGGGCTGTGTGATGGAGGAGGGGTCTGTGTGATGGAGGAGGGTCTGTGTGATGGAGGAGGAGGGGTCTGTGTGATGGAGGAAGGGTCTGTGTGATGGAGGAGGAAGGGTCTGTGTGATGGAGGAGGAGGGGTCTGTGTGATGGAGGAGGGGTTTGTGTGATGGAGGAGGGGCTGTGTGATGGAGGAGGGGTCTGTGTGATGGAGGAGGGGCTGTGTGATGGAGGAGGGGCTGTGTGATGGAGGAGGGGTCTGTGTGATGGAGGAGGGTCTGTGTGATGGAGGAGGGGCTGTGTGATGGAGGAGGGGTCTGTGTGATGGAGGAGGAGGGGTCTGTGTGATGGAGGAGGAGGGGTCTGTGTGATGGAGGAGGAGGGGTCTGTGTGATGGAGGAGGAGGGGTTTGTGTGATGGAGGAGGGGCTGTGTGATGGAGGAGGGGTCTGTGTGATGGAGGAGGGGCTGTGTGATGGAGGAGGGGCTGTGTGATGGAGGAGGGGTCTGTGTGATGGAGGAGGAGGGGTCTGTGTGATGGAGGAGGAGGGGTCTGTGTGATGGAGGAGGGGCTGTGTGATGGAGGAGGGGTCTGTGTGATGGAGGAGGGGTTTGTGTGATGGAGGAGGAGGGGTCTGTGTGATGGAGGAGGGGCTGTGTGATGGAGGAGGGGTCTGTGTGATGGAGGAGGAGGGGTCTGTGTGATGGAGGAGGGGTCTGTGTGATGGAGGAGGGGTCTGTGTGATGGAGGAGGAGGGGTCTGTGTGATGGAGGAGGGGCTGTGTGATGGAGGAGGGGTCTGTGTGATGGAGGAGGAGGGGCTGTGTGATGGAGGAGGGGTCTGTGTGATGGAGGAGGGGTCTGTGTGATGGAGGAGGGGCTGTGTGATGGAGGAGGGGCTGTGTGATGGAGGAGGGGTCTGTGTGATGGAGGAGGGGTCTGTGTGATGGAGGAGGAGGGGTCTGTGTGATGGAGGAGGAGGGGTCTGTGTGATGGAGGAGGGGCTGTGTGATGGAGGAGGGGTCTGTGTGATGGAGGAGGGGTTTGTGTGATGGAGGAGGGGTCTGTGTGATGGAGGAGGGGCTGTGTGATGGAGGAGGGGTCTGTGTGATGGAGGAGGAGGGGTCTGTGTGATGGAGGAGGAAGGGTCTGTGTGATGGAGGAGGAGGGGTCTGTGTGATGGAGGAGGGGTTTGTGTGATGGAGGAGGGGCTGTGTGATGGAGGAGGGGTCTGTGTGATGGAGGAGGGGCTGTGTGATGGAGGAGGGGCTGTGTGATGGAGGAGGGGTCTGTGTGATGGAGGAGGGTCTGTGTGATGGAGGAGGGGCTGTGTGATGGAGGAGGGGTCTGTGTGATGGAGGAGGGTCTGTGTGATGGAGGAGGAGGGGTCTGTGTGATGGAGGAAGGGTCTGTGTGATGGAGGAGGAAGGGTCTGTGTGATGGAGGAGGAGGGGTCTGTGTGATGGAGGAGGGGTTTGTGTGATGGAGGAGGGGCTGTGTGATGGAGGAGGGGTCTGTGTGATGGAGGAGGGGCTGTGTGATGGAGGAGGGGCTGTGTGATGGAGGAGGGGTCTGTGTGATGGAGGAGGGTCTGTGTGATGGAGGAGGGGCTGTGTGATGGAGGAGGGGTCTGTGTGATGGAGGAGGAGGGGTCTGTGTGATGGAGGAGGAGGGGTCTGTGTGATGGAGGAGGAGGGGTCTGTGTGATGGAGGAGGAGGGGTTTGTGTGATGGAGGAGGGGCTGTGTGATGGAGGAGGGGTCTGTGTGATGGAGGAGGGGCTGTGTGATGGAGGAGGGGCTGTGTGATGGAGGAGGGGTCTGTGTGATGGAGGAGGAGGGGTCTGTGTGATGGAGGAGGAGGGGTCTGTGTGATGGAGGAGGGGCTGTGTGATGGAGGAGGGGTCTGTGTGATGGAGGAGGGGTTTGTGTGATGGAGGAGGGGTCTGTGTGATGGAGGAGGGTCTGTGTGATGGAGGAGGGGCTGTGTGATGGAGGAGGGGCTGTGTGATGGAGGAGGGGTCTGTGTGATGGAGGAGGAGGGGTCTGTGTGATGGAGGAGGAGGGGTCTGTGTGATGGAGGAGGGGTCTGTGTGATGGAGGAGGGGTCTGTGTGATGGAGGAGGAGGGGGCTGTGTGATGGAGGAGGAGTCTGTGTGATGGAGGAGGAGGGGTCTGTGTGATGGAGGAGGAGGGGTTTGTGTGATGGAGGAGGGGCTGTGTGATGGAGGAGGGGTCTGTGTGATGGAGGAGGGGCTGTGTGATGGAGGAGGGGCTGTGTGATGGAGGAGGGGTCTGTGTGATGGAGGAGGGGGCTGTGTGATGGAGGAGGGGTCTGTGTGATGGAGGAGGAGGGGCTGTGTGATGGAGGAGGGGTCTGTGTGATGGAGGAGGGGTCTGTGTGATGGAGGAGGGTCTGTGTGATGGAGGAGGGTCTGTGTGATGGAGGAGGGGTCTGTGTGATGGAGGAGGGGTTTGTGTGATGGAGGAGGGGCTGTGTGATGGAGGAGGGGTCTGTGTGATGGAGGAGGGGTCTGTGTGATGGAGGAGGGGTCTGTGTGATGGAGGAGGGGTCTGTGTGATGGAGGAGGGGCTGTGTGATGGAGGAGGGGTCTGTGTGATGGAGGAGGAGGGTCTGTGTGATGGAGGAGGAGGGGTCTGTGTGATGGAGGAGGGGTCTGTGTGATGGAGGAGGGGTCTGTGTGATGGAGGAGGAGGGGCTGTGTGATGGAGGAGGGGTCTGTGTGATGGAGGAGGGGTCTGTGTGATGGAGGAGGGGCTGTGTGATGGAGGAGGGGCTGTGTGATGGAGGAGGGGTCTGTGTGATGGAGGAGGGGTCTGTGTGATGGAGGAGGGGCTGTGTGATGGAGGAGGAGGGGTCTGTGTGATGGAGGAGGAGGGGTCTGTGTGATGGAGGAGGAGGGGTCTGTGTGATGGAGGAGGGGTCTGTGTGATGGAGGAGGGGTTTGTGTGATGGAGGAGGGGTCTGTGTGATGGAGGAGGGGTTTGTGTGATGGAGGAGGGGCTGTGTGATGGAGGAGGGGCTGTGTGATGGAGGAGGGGTCTGTGTGATGGAGGAGGGGTCTGTGTGATGGAGGAGGGGTCTGTGTGATGGAGGAGGGGCTGTGTGATGGAGGAGGGGTCTGTGTGATGGAGGAGGAGGGTCTGTGTGATGGAGGAGGAGGGGTCTGTGTGATGGAGGAGGGGTCTGTGTGATGGAGGAGGGGTCTGTGTGATGGAGGAGGAGGGGCTGTGTGATGGAGGAGGGGTCTGTGTGATGGAGGAGGAGGGGTCTGTGTGATGGAGGAGGGGTCTGTGTGATGGAGGAGGGGCTGTGTGATGGAGGAGGGGCTGTGTGATGGAGGAGGGGTCTGTGTGATGGAGGAGGGGTCTGTGTGATGGAGGAGGGGCTGTGTGATGGAGGAGGGGTCTGTGTGATGGAGGAGGAGGGGCTGTGTGATGGAGGAGGGGTCTGTGTGATGGAGGAGGGGTTTGTGTGATGGAGGAGGGTCTGTGTGATGGAGGAGGGTCTGTGTGATGGAGGAGGGGTCTGTGTGATGGAGGAGGAGGGTCTGTGTGATGGAGGAGGGGTCTGTGTGATGGAGGAGGGGTCTGTGTGATGGAGGAGGGGTCTGTGTGATGGAGGAGGAAGGGTCTGTGTGATGGAGGAGGAGGGGTCTGTGTGATGGAGGAGGGGTTTGTGTGATGGAGGAGGGGCTGTGTGATGGAGGAGGGGTCTGTGTGATGGAGGAGGGGCTGTGTGATGGAGGAGGGGCTGTGTGATGGAGGAGGGGTCTGTGTGATGGAGGAGGGTCTGTGTGATGGAGGAGGGTCTGTGTGATGGAGGAGGGGTCTGTGTGATGGAGGAGGGTCTGTGTGATGGAGGAGGAGGGGTCTGTGTGATGGAGGAAGGGTCTGTGTGATGGAGGAGGAAGGGTCTGTGTGATGGAGGAGGAGGGGTCTGTGTGATGGAGGAGGGGTTTGTGTGATGGAGGAGGGGCTGTGTGATGGAGGAGGGGTCTGTGTGATGGAGGAGGGGCTGTGTGATGGAGGAGGGGCTGTGTGATGGAGGAGGGGTCTGTGTGATGGAGGAGGGTCTGTGTGATGGAGGAGGGGCTGTGTGATGGAGGAGGGGTCTGTGTGATGGAGGAGGAGGGGTCTGTGTGATGGAGGAGGAGGGGTCTGTGTGATGGAGGAGGAGGGGTCTGTGTGATGGAGGAGGAGGGGTTTGTGTGATGGAGGAGGGGCTGTGTGATGGAGGAGGGGTCTGTGTGATGGAGGAGGGGCTGTGTGATGGAGGAGGGGCTGTGTGATGGAGGAGGGGTCTGTGTGATGGAGGAGGAGGGGTCTGTGTGATGGAGGAGGAGGGGTCTGTGTGATGGAGGAGGGTCTGTGTGATGGAGGAGGGGCTGTGTGATGGAGGAGGGGCTGTGTGATGGAGGAGGGGTCTGTGTGATGGAGGAGGAGGGGCTGTGTGATGGAGGAGGGGCTGTGTGATGGAGGAGGGGTCTGTGTGATGGAGGAGGAGGGGCTGTGTGATGGAGGAGGGGTCTGTGTGATGGAGGAGGGGTCTGTGTGATGGAGGAGGGGCTGTGTGATGGAGGAGGGTCTGTGTGATGGAGGAGGGGTCTGTGTGATGGAGGAGGGGTCTGTGTGATGGAGGAAGGGTCTGTGTGATGGAGGAGGAAGGGTCTGTGTGATGGAGGAGGAGGGGTCTGTGTGATGGAGGAGGGGTTTGTGTGATGGAGGAGGGGCTGTGTGATGGAGGAGGGGTCTGTGTGATGGAGGAGGGGCTGTGTGATGGAGGAGGGGCTGTGTGATGGAGGAGGGGTCTGTGTGATGGAGGAGGGTCTGTGTGATGGAGGAGGGGCTGTGTGATGGAGGAGGGGTCTGTGTGATGGAGGAGGGTCTGTGTGATGGAGGAGGAGGGGTCTGTGTGATGGAGGAAGGGTCTGTGTGATGGAGGAGGAAGGGTCTGTGTGATGGAGGAGGAGGGGTCTGTGTGATGGAGGAGGGTCTGTGTGATGGAGGAAGGGTCTGTGTGATGGAGGAGGAAGGGTCTGTGTGATGGAGGAGGAGGGGTCTGTGTGATGGAGGAGGGGTTTGTGTGATGGAGGAGGGGCTGTGTGATGGAGGAGGGGTCTGTGTGATGGAGGAGGGGCTGTGTGATGGAGGAGGGGCTGTGTGATGGAGGAGGGGTCTGTGTGATGGAGGAGGGTCTGTGTGATGGAGGAGGGTCTGTGTGATGGAGGAGGGGCTGTGTGATGGAGGAGGGGTCTGTGTGATGGAGGAGGGGTCTGTGTGATGGAGGAGGAGGGGTCTGTGTGATGGAGGAGGAGGGGTCTGTGTGATGGAGGAGGAGGGGTCTGTGTGATGGAGGAGGAGGGGTTTGTGTGATGGAGGAGGGGCTGTGTGATGGAGGAGGGGTCTGTGTGATGGAGGAGGGGCTGTGTGATGGAGGAGGGGCTGTGTGATGGAGGAGGGGTCTGTGTGATGGAGGAGGAGGGGTCTGTGTGATGGAGGAGGAGGGGTCTGTGTGATGGAGGAGGGGCTGTGTGATGGAGGAGGGGTCTGTGTGATGGAGGAGGGGTTTGTGTGATGGAGGAGGAGGGGTCTGTGTGATGGAGGAGGGGCTGTGTGATGGAGGAGGGGTCTGTGTGATGGAGGAGGAGGGGTCTGTGTGATGGAGGAGGGGTCTGTGTGATGGAGGAGGGGTCTGTGTGATGGAGGAGGAGGGGTCTGTGTGATGGAGGAGGGGCTGTGTGATGGAGGAGGGGTCTGTGTGATGGAGGAGGAGGGGCTGTGTGATGGAGGAGGGGTCTGTGTGATGGAGGAGGGGTCTGTGTGATGGAGGAGGGGCTGTGTGATGGAGGAGGGGCTGTGTGATGGAGGAGGGGTCTGTGTGATGGAGGAGGGGTCTGTGTGATGGAGGAGGAGCTGTGTGATGGAGGAGGGTCTGTGTGATGGAGGAGGGGCTGTGTGATGGAGGAGGGTCTGTGTGATGGAGGAGGGGTCTGTGTGATGGAGGAGGGGTCTGTGTGATGGAGGAAGGGTCTGTGTGATGGAGGAGGAGGGGTCTGTGTGATGGAGGAGGGGTTTGTGTGATGGAGGAGGGGCTGTGTGATGGAGGAGGGGTCTGTGTGATGGAGGAGGGGCTGTGTGATGGAGGAGGGGCTGTGTGATGGAGGAGGGGTCTGTGTGATGGAGGAGGGTCTGTGTGATGGAGGAGGGGCTGTGTGATGGAGGAGGGGTCTGTGTGATGGAGGAGGGTCTGTGTGATGGAGGAGGAGGGGTCTGTGTGATGGAGGAAGGGTCTGTGTGATGGAGGAGGAAGGGTCTGTGTGATGGAGGAGGAGGGGTCTGTGTGATGGAGGAGGGGTTTGTGTGATGGAGGAGGGGCTGTGTGATGGAGGAGGGGTCTGTGTGATGGAGGAGGGGCTGTGTGATGGAGGAGGGGCTGTGTGATGGAGGAGGAGGGGTCTGTGTGATGGAGGAGGAGGGGTCTGTGTGATGGAGGAGGAGGGGTCTGTGTGATGGAGGAGGAGGGGTCTGTGTGATGGAGGAGGAGGGGTTTGTGTGATGGAGGAGGAGGGGTCTGTGTGATGGAGGAGGAGGGGCTGTGTGATGGAGGAGGAGGGGTCTGTGTGATGGAGGAGGAGGGGTCTGTGTGATGGAGGAGGAGGGGCTGTGTGATGGAGGAGGGGTCTGTGTGATGGAGGAGGGTCTGTGTGATGGAGGAGGGGCTGTGTGATGGAGGAGGGGTCTGTGTGATGGAGGAGGAGGGGTCTGTGTGATGGAGGAGGAGGGGTCTGTGTGATGGAGGAGGAGGGGTCTGTGTGATGGAGGAGGGGTTTGTGTGATGGAGGAGGGGCTGTGTGATGGAGGAGGGGTCTGTGTGATGGAGGAGGGGCTGTGTGATGGAGGAGGGGCTGTGTGATGGAGGAGGGGTCTGTGTGATGGAGGAGGGTCTGTGTGATGGAGGAGGGGCTGTGTGATGGAGGAGGGGTCTGTGTGATGGAGGAGGAGGGGTCTGTGTGATGGAGGAGGAGGGGTCTGTGTGATGGAGGAGGAGGGGTCTGTGTGATGGAGGAGGAGGGGTTTGTGTGATGGAGGAGGGGCTGTGTGATGGAGGAGGGGTCTGTGTGATGGAGGAGGGGCTGTGTGATGGAGGAGGGGCTGTGTGATGGAGGAGGGGTCTGTGTGATGAAGGAGGAGGGGTCTGTGTGATGGAGGAGGAGGGGTCTGTGTGATGGAGGAGGGGCTGTGTGATGGAGGAGGGGTCTGTGTGATGGAGGAGGGGTTTGTGTGATGGAGGAGGGGTCTGTGTGATGGAGGAGGGTCTGTGTGATGGAGGAGGGGCTGTGTGATGGAGGAGGGGCTGTGTGATGGAGGAGGGGTCTGTGTGATGGAGGAGGAGGGGTCTGTGTGATGGAGGAGGAGGGGTCTGTGTGATGGAGGAGGGGTCTGTGTGATGGAGGAGGGGTCTGTGTGATGGAGGAGGAGGGGGCTGTGTGATGGAGGAGGAGTCTGTGTGATGGAGGAGGAGGGGTCTGTGTGATGGAGGAGGAGGGGTTTGTGTGATGGAGGAGGGGCTGTGTGATGGAGGAGGGGTCTGTGATGGAGGAGGGGCTGTGTGATGGAGGAGGGGCTGTGTGATGGAGGAGGGGTCTGTGTGATGGAGGAGGGGGCTGTGTGATGGAGGAGGGGTCTGTGTGATGGAGGAGGAGGGGCTGTGTGATGGAGGAGGGGTCTGTGTGATGGAGGAGGGGTCTGTGTGATGGAGGAGGGTCTGTGTGATGGAGGAGGGTCTGTGTGATGGAGGAGGGGTCTGTGTGATGGAGGAGGGGTTTGTGTGATGGAGGAGGGGCTGTGTGATGGAGGAGGGGTCTGTGTGATGGAGGAGGGGTCTGTGTGATGGAGGAGGGGTCTGTGTGATGGAGGAGGGGTCTGTGTGATGGAGGAGGGGCTGTGTGATGGAGGAGGGGTCTGTGTGATGGAGGAGGAGGGTCTGTGTGATGGAGGAGGAGGGGTCTGTGTGATGGAGGAGGGGTCTGTGTGATGGAGGAGGGGTCTGTGTGATGGAGGAGGAGGGGCTGTGTGATGGAGGAGGGGTCTGTGTGATGGAGGAGGGGTCTGTGTGATGGAGGAGGGGCTGTGTGATGGAGGAGGGGCTGTGTGATGGAGGAGGGGTCTGTGTGATGGAGGAGGGGTCTGTGTGATGGAGGAGGGGCTGTGTGATGGAGGAGGAGGGGTCTGTGTGATGGAGGAGGAGGGGTCTGTGTGATGGAGGAGGAGGGGTCTGTGTGATGGAGGAGGGGTCTGTGTGATGGAGGAGGGGTTTGTGTGATGGAGGAGGGGTCTGTGTGATGGAGGAGGGGTTTGTGTGATGGAGGAGGGGCTGTGTGATGGAGGAGGGGCTGTGTGATGGAGGAGGGGTCTGTGTGATGGAGGAGGGGTCTGTGTGATGGAGGAGGGGTCTGTGTGATGGAGGAGGGGCTGTGTGATGGAGGAGGGGTCTGTGTGATGGAGGAGGAGGGTCTGTGTGATGGAGGAGGAGGGGTCTGTGTGATGGAGGAGGGGTCTGTGTGATGGAGGAGGGGTCTGTGTGATGGAGGAGGAGGGGCTGTGTGATGGAGGAGGGGTCTGTGTGATGGAGGAGGAGGGGTCTGTGTGATGGAGGAGGGGTCTGTGTGATGGAGGAGGGGCTGTGTGATGGAGGAGGGGCTGTGTGATGGAGGAGGGGTCTGTGTGATGGAGGAGGGGTCTGTGTGATGGAGGAGGGGCTGTGTGATGGAGGAGGGGTCTGTGTGATGGAGGAGGAGGGGCTGTGTGATGGAGGAGGGGTCTGTGTGATGGAGGAGGGGTTTGTGTGATGGAGGAGGGTCTGTGTGATGGAGGAGGGTCTGTGTGATGGAGGAGGGGTCTGTGTGATGGAGGAGGAGGGTCTGTGTGATGGAGGAGGGGTCTGTGTGATGGAGGAGGGGTCTGTGTGATGGAGGAGGGGCTGTGTGATGGAGGAGGAGGGGTTTGTGTGATGGAGGAGGGGTCTGTGTGATGGAGGAGGGGTCTGTGTGATGGAGGAGGAGGGGTCTGTGTGATGGAGGAGGGGTCTGTGTGATGGAGGAGGAAGGGTCTGTGTGATGGAGGAGGAGGGGTCTGTGTGATGGAGGAGGGGTTTGTGTGATGGAGGAGGGGCTGTGTGATGGAGGAGGGGTCTGTGTGATGGAGGAGGGGCTGTGTGATGGAGGAGGGGCTGTGTGATGGAGGAGGGGTCTGTGTGATGGAGGAGGGTCTGTGTGATGGAGGAGGGTCTGTGTGATGGAGGAGGGGTCTGTGTGATGGAGGAGGGGTCTGTGTGATGGAGGAGGGGCTGTGTGATGGAGGAGGAGGGGTTTGTGTGATGGAGGAGGGGTCTGTGTGATGGAGGAGGGGTCTGTGTGATGGAGGAGGAGGGGTCTGTGTGATGGAGGAGGGGTCTGTGTGATGGAGGAGGGGGCTGTGTGATGGAGGAGGGGCTGTGTGATGGAGGAGGGGTCTGTGTGATGGAGGAGGGGTCTGTGTGATGGAGGAAGGGTCTGTGTGATGGAGGAGGAAGGGTCTGTGTGATGGAGGAGGGGGCTGTGTGATGGAGGAGGGGCTGTGTGATGGAGGAGGAGGGGTCTGTGTGATGGAGGAGGGGGCTGTGTGATGGAGGAGGGGCTGTGTGATGGAGGAGGGGCTGTGTGATGGAGGAGGGGTCTGTGTGATGGAGGAGGAGGGGTCTGTGTGATGGAGGAGGGGTTTGTGTGATGGAGGAGGGGCTGTGTGATGGAGGAGGGGTCTGTGTGATGGAGGAGGGGCTGTGTGATGGAGGAGGGGCTGTGTGATGGAGGAGGGGTCTGTGTGATGGAGGAGGGTCTGTGTGATGGAGGAGGGGCTGTGTGATGGAGGAGGGGTCTGTGTGATGGAGGAGGAGGGGTCTGTGTGATGGAGGAGGAGGGGTCTGTGTGATGGAGGAGGAGGGGTCTGTGTGATGGAGGAGGAGGGGTTTGTGTGATGGAGGAGGGGCTGTGTGATGGAGGAGGGGTCTGTGTGATGGAGGAGGGGCTGTGTGATGGAGGAGGGGCTGTGTGATGGAGGAGGGGTCTGTGTGATGGAGGAGGAGGGGTCTGTGTGATGGAGGAGGAGGGGTCTGTGTGATGGAGGAGGGGCTGTGTGATGGAGGAGGGGTCTGTGTGATGGAGGAGGGGTTTGTGTGATGGAGGAGGGGTCTGTGTGATGGAGGAGGGTCTGTGTGATGGAGGAGGGGCTGTGTGATGGAGGAGGGGCTGTGTGATGGAGGAGGGGTCTGTGTGATGGAGGAGGAGGGGTCTGTGTGATGGAGGAGGAGGGGTCTGTGTGATGGAGGAGGGGTCTGTGTGATGGAGGAGGGGTCTGTGTGATGGAGGAGGAGGGGGCTGTGTGATGGAGGAGGAGTCTGTGTGATGGAGGAGGAGGGGTCTGTGTGATGGAGGAGGAGGGGTTTGTGTGATGGAGGAGGGGCTGTGTGATGGAGGAGGGGTCTGTGTGATGGAGGAGGGGCTGTGTGATGGAGGAGGGGCTGTGTGATGGAGGAGGGGTCTGTGTGATGGAGGAGGGGGCTGTGTGATGGAGGAGGGGTCTGTGTGATGGAGGAGGAGGGGCTGTGTGATGGAGGAGGGGTCTGTGTGATGGAGGAGGGGTCTGTGTGATGGAGGAGGGTCTGTGTGATGGAGGAGGGTCTGTGTGATGGAGGAGGGGTCTGTGTGATGGAGGAGGGGTTTGTGTGATGGAGGAGGGGCTGTGTGATGGAGGAGGGGTCTGTGTGATGGAGGAGGGGTCTGTGTGATGGAGGAGGGGTCTGTGTGATGGAGGAGGGGTCTGTGTGATGGAGGAGGGGCTGTGTGATGGAGGAGGGGTCTGTGTGATGGAGGAGGAGGGTCTGTGTGATGGAGGAGGAGGGGTCTGTGTGATGGAGGAGGGGTCTGTGTGATGGAGGAGGGGTCTGTGTGATGGAGGAGGAGGGGCTGTGTGATGGAGGAGGGGTCTGTGTGATGGAGGAGGGGTCTGTGTGATGGAGGAGGGGCTGTGTGATGGAGGAGGGGCTGTGTGATGGAGGAGGGGTCTGTGTGATGGAGGAGGGGTCTGTGTGATGGAGGAGGGGCTGTGTGATGGAGGAGGAGGGGTCTGTGTGATGGAGGAGGAGGGGTCTGTGTGATGGAGGAGGAGGGGTCTGTGTGATGGAGGAGGGGTCTGTGTGATGGAGGAGGGGTTTGTGTGATGGAGGAGGGGTCTGTGTGATGGAGGAGGGGTTTGTGTGATGGAGGAGGGGCTGTGTGATGGAGGAGGGGCTGTGTGATGGAGGAGGGGTCTGTGTGATGGAGGAGGGGTCTGTGTGATGGAGGAGGGGTCTGTGTGATGGAGGAGGGGCTGTGTGATGGAGGAGGGGTCTGTGTGATGGAGGAGGAGGGTCTGTGTGATGGAGGAGGAGGGGTCTGTGTGATGGAGGAGGGGTCTGTGTGATGGAGGAGGGGTCTGTGTGATGGAGGAGGAGGGGCTGTGTGATGGAGGAGGGGTCTGTGTGATGGAGGAGGAGGGGTCTGTGTGATGGAGGAGGGGTCTGTGTGATGGAGGAGGGGCTGTGTGATGGAGGAGGGGCTGTGTGATGGAGGAGGGGTCTGTGTGATGGAGGAGGGGTCTGTGTGATGGAGGAGGGGCTGTGTGATGGAGGAGGGGTCTGTGTGATGGAGGAGGAGGGGCTGTGTGATGGAGGAGGGGTCTGTGTGATGGAGGAGGGGTTTGTGTGATGGAGGAGGGTCTGTGTGATGGAGGAGGGTCTGTGTGATGGAGGAGGGGTCTGTGTGATGGAGGAGGAGGGTCTGTGTGATGGAGGAGGGGCTGTGTGATGGAGGAGGGTCTGTGTGATGGAGGAGGGGTCTGTGTGATGGAGGAGGGGTCTGTGTGATGGAGGAGGAGCCTGTGTGATGGAGGAGGGTCTGTGTGATGGAGGAGGGGTCTGTGTGATGGAGGAGGGTCTGTGTGATGGAGGAGGGGTCTGTGTGATGGAGGAGGAGGGGTCTGTGTGATGGAGGAGGGGTCTGTGTGATGGAGGAGGGGTCTGTGTGATGGAGGAGGAGGGGTCTGTGTGATGGAGGAGGGGCTGTGTGATGGAGGAGGGGCTGTGTGATGGAGGAGGGGCTGTGTGATGGAGGAGGGGGCTGTGTGATGGAGGAGGGGTCTGTGTGATGGAGGAGGGGTCTGTGTGATGGAGGAGGAGGGGTCTGTGTGATGGAGGAGGGGTCTGTGTGATGGAGGAGGAGGGGCTGTGTGATGGAGGAGGGTCTGTGTGATGGAGGAGGAAGGGTCTGTGTGATGGAGGAGGGGTCTGTGTGATGGAGGAGGGTCTGTGTGATGGAGGAGGGGTCTGTGTGATGGAGGAGGGTCTGTGTGATGGAGGAGGGGTCTGTGTGATGGAGGAGGAGGGTCTGTGTGATGGAGGAGGGGCTGTGTGATGGAGGAGGGGTTTGTGTGATGGAGGAGGGGCTGTGTGATGGAGGAGGGGTCTGTGTGATGGAGGAGGGGCTGTGTGATGGAGGAGGGGCTGTGTGATGGAGGAGGGGTCTGTGTGATGGAGGAGGGGCTGTGTGATGGAGGAGGGGTTTGTGTGATGGAGGAGGGGTCTGTGTGATGGAGGAGGAGGGGTCTGTGTGATGGAGGAGGAGGGGTCTGTGTGATGGAGGAGGAGGGGTCTGTGTGATGGAGGAGGGGCTGTGTGATGGAGGAGGGGTCTGTGTGATGGAGGAGGGGTCTGTGTGATGGAGGAGGGGTCTGTGTGATGGAGGAGGGGTCTGTGTGATGGAGGAGGAGGGGTCTGTGTGATGGAGGAGGAGGGGTCTGTGTGATGGAGGAGGAGGGGTCTGTGTGATGGAGGAGGAGGGGTCTGTGTGATGGAGGAGGGGCTGTGTGATGGAGGAGGGGTCTGTGTGATGGAGGAGGGGTCTGTGTGATGGAGGAGGGGTCTGTGTGATGGAGGAGGGGTCTGTGTGATGGAGGAGGAGGGTCTGAGTGATGGAGGAGGAGGGGCTGTGTGATGGAGGAGGGGTCTGTGTGATGGAGGAGGGGTCTGTGTGATGGAGGAGGGGTTTGTGTGATGGAGGAGGGGCTGTGTGATGGAGGAGGGGTCTGTGTGATGGAGGAGGGGTCTGTGTGATGGAGGAGGGTCTGTGTGATGGAGGAGGAGGGGTCTGTGTGATGGAGGAGGAGGGGTCTGTGTGATGGAGGAGGGGTCTGTGTGATGGAGGAGGGGTTTGTGTGATGGAGGAGGGGTCTGTGTGATGGAGGAGGGGTTTGTGTGATGGAGGAGGGGCTGTGTGATGGAGGAGGGGCTGTGTGATGGAGGAGGGGTCTGTGTGATGGAGGAGGGTCTGTGTGATGGAGGAGGGGTCTGTGTGATGGAGGAGGGGTCTGTGTGATGGAGGAGGGGCTGTGTGATGGAGGAGGGGTCTGTGTGATGGAGGAGGAGGGTCTGTGTGATGGAGGAGGAGGGGTCTGTGTGATGGAGGAGGGGTCTGTGTGATGGAGGAGGGGTCTGTGTGATGGAGGAGGAGGGGCTGTGTGATGGAGGAGGGGTCTGTGTGATGGAGGAGGGGTCTGTGTGATGGAGGAGGGGTCTGTGTGATGGAGGAGGGGTCTGTGTGATGGAGGAGGAGCTGTGTGATGGAGGAGGGTCTGTGTGATGGAGGAGGGGCTGTGTGATGGAGGAGGGGTCTGTGTGATGGAGGAGGGGCTGTGTGATGGAGGAGGGGCTGTGTGATGGAGGAGGGTCTGTGTGATGGAGGAGGGGTCTGTGTGATGGAGGAGGGGTCTGTGTGATGGAGGAGGGGTTTGTGTGATGGAGGAGGGTCTGTGTGATGGAGGAGGGGCTGTGTGATGGAGGAGGGGTCTGTGTGATGGAGGAGGAGGGGCTGTGTGATGGAGGAGGGGCTGTGTGATGGAGGAGGGTCTGTGTGATGGAGGAGGGGTCTGTGTGATGGAGGAGGGGTCTGTGTGATGGAGGAGGAGCCTGTGTGATGGAGGAGGGTCTGTGTGATGGAGGAGGG
This sequence comes from Dipodomys spectabilis, assembly GCF_019054845.1. NCBI lineage: Eukaryota > Metazoa > Chordata > Mammalia > Rodentia > Heteromyidae > Dipodomys > Dipodomys spectabilis. Next base: position 6,026,986 of record NW_024870965.1, on the reverse strand, counting down.
GTCTGTGTGATGGAGGAGGAGGGGCTGTGTGATGGAGGAGGGGCTGTGTGATGGAGGAGGGTCTGTGTGATGGAGGAGGAGGGGTCTGTGTGATGGAGGAGGGTCTGTGTGATGGAGGAGGGGGCTGTGTGATGGAGGAGGGGTCTGTGTGATGGAGGAGGGGTCTGTGTGATGGAGGAGGGTCTGTGTGATGGAGGAGGGGTCTGTGTGATGGAGGAGGGGCTGTGTGATGGAGGAGGGGTCTGTGTGATGGAGGAGGAGGGGCTGTGTGATGGAGGAGGGGCTGTGTGATGGAGGAGGGTCTGTGTGATGGAGGAGGGGTCTGTGTGATGGAGGAGGGGTCTGTGTGATGGAGGAGGGGCTGTGTGATGGAGGAGGAGGGGCTGTGTGATGGAGGAGGGGCTGTGTGATGGAGGAGGAGGGGCTGTGTGATGGAGGAGGAGGGGTCTGTGTGATGGAGGAGGGGTCTGTGTGATGGAGGAGGGGCTGTGTGATGGAGGAGGGTCTGTGTGATGGAGGAGGGTCTGTGTGATGGAGGAGGGGTCTGTGTGATGGAGGAGGGGTCTGTGTGATGGAGGAGGGGTTTGTGTGATGGAGGAGGGGTCTGTGTGATGGAGGAGGGGCTGTGTGATGGAGGAGGAGGGGCTGTGTGATGGAGGAGGAGGGGTCTGTGTGATGGAGGAGGAGGGTCTGTGTGATGGAGGAGGAGGGGTCTGTGTGATGGAGGAGGGGTCTGTGTGATGGAGGAGGAGGGTCTGTGTGATGGAGGAGGGGTCTGTGTGATGGAGGAGGGGCTGTGTGATGGAGGAGGAGGGGTCTGTGTGATGGAGGAGGAGGGGTCTGTGTGATGGAGGAGGGGTCTGTGTGATGGAGGAGGGGCTGTGTGATGGAGGAGGGTCTGTGTGATGGAGGAGGGTCTGTGTGATGGAGGAGGGGTCTGTGTGATGGAGGAGGGGTCTGTGTGATGGAGGAGGGGTCTGTGTGATGGAGGAGGAGGGGCTGTGTGATGGAGGAGGAGGGGCTGTGTGATGGAGGAGGAGGGGTCTGTGTGATGGAGGAGGGTCTGTGTGATGGAGGAGGGGTCTGTGTGATGGAGGAGGGGTCTGTGTGATGGAGGAGGGGCTGTGTGATGGAGGAGGAGGGGTCTGTGTGATGGAGGAGGGGTCTGTGTGATGGAGGAGGGGTCTGTGTGATGGAGGAGGGGTCTGTGTGATGGAGGAGGGGTCTGTGTGATGGAGGAGGAGGGGCTGTGTGATGGAGGAGGGGTCTGTGTGATGGAGGAGGGGTCTGTGTGATGGAGGAGGGGTCTGTGTGATGGAGGAGGAGGGTCTGTGTGATGGAGGAGGGGCTGTGTGATGGAGGAGGAGGGGCTGTGTGATGGAGGAGGAGGGGTCTGTGTGATGGAGGAGGGTCTGTGTGATGGAGGAGGGGTCTGTGTGATGGAGGAGGGGTCTGTGTGATGGAGGAGGGGTTTGTGTGATGGAGGAGGGGTCTGTGTGATGGAGGAGGGGCTGTGTGATGGAGGAGGAGGGGCTGTGTGATGGAGGAGGAGGGGTCTGTGTGATGGAGGAGGGTCTGTGTGATGGAGGAGGGGTCTGTGTGATGGAGGAGGGGCTGTGTGATGGAGGAGGGGTCTGTGTGATGGAGGAGGGGCTGTGTGATGGAGGAGGGGTCTGTGTGATGGAGGAGGGGTCTGTGTGATGGAGGAGGGTCTGTGTGATGGAGGAGGAGGGTCTGTGTGATGGAGGAGGGGCTGTGTGATGGAGGAGGGGCTGTGTGATGGAGGAGGGGTCTGTGTGATGGAGGAGGAGGGGTCTGTGTGATGGAGGAGGGTCTGTGTGATGGAGGAGGGTCTGTGTGATGGAGGAGGAGGGGCTGTGTGATGGAGGAGGAGGGGTCTGTGTGATGGAGGAGGGGTCTGTGTGATGGAGGAGGGGTCTGTGTGATGGAGGAGGGGTCTGTGTGATGGGGAGGGGCTGTGTGATGGAGGAAGAGGGGCTGTGTGATGGAGGAGGAGGGACTGTGTGATGGAGGAGGGGCTGTGTGATGGAGGAGGGGTCTGTGTGATGGAGGAGGGGCTGTGTGATGGAGGAGGGGTCTGTGTGATGGAGGAGGGGTCTGTGTGATGGAGGAGGGGTCTGTGTGATGGAGGAGGGGTCTGTGTGATGGGGAGGGGCTGTGTGATGGAGGAAGAGGGGCTGTGTGATGGAGGAGGAGGGGTCTGTGTGATGGAGGAGGGGCTGTGTGATGGAGGAGGGGTCTGTGTGATGGAGGAGGGGTCTGTGTGATGGAGGAGGGGCTGTGTGATGGAGGAGGGGTCTGTGTGATGGAGGAGGGGTCTGTGTGATGGAGGAGGGGTCTGTGTGATGGAGGAGGGGTCTGTGTGATGGAGGAGGGTCTGTGTGATGGAGGAGGGGTTTGTGTGATGGAGGAGGGGTCTGTGTGATGGAGGAGGGGCTGTGTGATGGAGGAGGGGCTGTGTGATGGAGGAGGAGTCTGTGTGATGGAGGAGGGGCTGTGTGATGGAGGAGGGGTCTGTGTGATGGAGGAGGGGTCTGTGTGATGGAGGAGGAGGGGCTGTGTGATGGAGGAGGGTCTGTGTGATGGAGGAGGGGTCTGTGTGATGGAGGAGGGGTCTGTGTGATGGAGGAGGGGTCTGTGTGATGGAGGAGGGGTCTGTGTGATGGAGGAGGGGTCTCTGTGATGGAGGAGGGGTCTGTGTGATGGAGGAGGGGTCTGTGTGATGGAGGAGGAGCTGTGTGATGGAGGAGGGTCTGTGTGATGGAGGAGGGGTCTGTGTGATGGAGGAGGGGTCTGTGTGATGGAGGAGGGGTCTGTGTGATGGAGGAGGGGTCTGTGTGATGGAGGAGGGTCTGTGTGATGGAGGAGGAGGGTCTGTGTGATGGAGGAGGGGCTGTGTGATGGAGGAGGGGGCTGTGTGATGGAGGAGGGGTCTGTGTGATGGAGGAGGAGTCTGTGTGATGGAGGAGGAGCTGTGTGATGGAGGAGGGTCTGTGTGATGGAGGAGGAGGGTCTGTGTGATGGAGGAGGGGGCTGTGTGATGGAGGAGGGGCTGTGTGATGGAGGAGGGGCTGTGTGATGGAAGAGGGTCTGTGTGATGGAGGAGGGGTCTGTGTGATGGAGGAGGGGTCTGTGTGATGGAGGAGGGGTCTGTGTGATGGAGGAGGAGGCGTCTGTGTGATGGAGGAGGGATCTGTGTGATGGAGGAGGGGTCTGTGTGATGGAGGAGGGGTCTGTGTGATGGAGGAGGAGGGGCTGTGTGATGGAGGAGGGATCTGTGTGATGGAGGAGGGGTCTGTGTGATGGAGGAGGGGTCTGTGTGATGGAGGAGGGGTCTGTGTGATGGAGGAGGGGCTGTGTGATGGAGGAGGAGGGGTCTGTGTGATGGAGGAGGGGTCTGTGTGATGGGGAGGGGTCTGTGTGATGGAGGAGGGGCTGTGTGATGGAGGAGGGTCTGTGTGATGGAGGAGGAGGGGTCTGTGTGATGGAGGAGGGGTCTGTGTGATGGAGGAGGAGGGTCTGTGTGATGGAGGAGGAGGGTCTGTGTGATGGAGGAGGAGGGGTCTGTGTGATGGAGGAGGGGTCTGTGTGATGGAGGAGGAGTCTGTGTGATGGAGGAGGAGGGGTCTGTGTGATGGAGGAGGGTCTGTGTGATGGAGGAGGAGGGGCTGTGTGATGGAGGAGGGGCTGTGTGATGGAGGAGGGTCTGTGTGATGGAGGAGGAGGGGTCTGTGTGATGGAGGAGGGGCTGTGTGATGGAGGAGGAGGGGCTGTGTGATGGAGGAGGAGGGGTCTGTGTGATGGAGGAGGGTCTGTGTGATGGAGGAGGGGTCTGTGTGATGGAGGAGGGGTCTGTGTGATGGAGGAGGGGCTGTGTGATGGAGGAGGGTCTGTGTGATGGAGGAGGGGTCTGTGTGATGGAGGAGGGGTCTGTGTGATGGAGGAGGGGTCTGTGTGATGGAGGAGGGGTCTGTGTGATGGAGGAGGGGTCTCTGTGATGGAGGAGGAGGGGTCTGTGTGATGGAGGAGGAGGGGTCTGTGTGATGGAGGAGGAGTCTGTGTGATGGAGGAGGAGCTGTGTGATGGAGGAGGGTCTGTGTGATGGAGGAGGAGGGTCTGTGTGATGGAGGAGGGGGCTGTGTGATGGAGGAGGGGCTGTGTGATGGAGGAGGGGCTGTGTGATGGAGGAGGGTCTGTGTGATGGAGGAGGGGTCTGTGTGATGGAGGAGGGGTCTGTGTGATGGAGGAGGAGGGGTCTGTGTGATGGAGGAGGGGTCTGTGTGATGGAGGAGGGGTCTGTGTGATGGAGGAGGAGGGGTCTGTGTGATGGAGGAGGGGTCTGTGTGATGGAGGAGGAGGGGTCTGTGTGATGGAGGAGGGGCTGTGTGATGGAGGAGGGGTCTGTGTGATGGAGGAGGGGCTGTGTGATGGAGGAGGGGCTGTGTGATGGAGGAGGGTCTGTGTGATGGAGGAGGAGGGGTCTGTGTGATGGAGGAGGGGTCTGTGTGATGGAGGAGGAGGGGTCTGTGTGATGGAGGAGGGGTCTGTGTGATGGAGGAGGGGTCTGTGTGATGGAGGAGGGGTCTGTGTGATGGAGGAGGAGTCTGTGTGATGGAGGAGGAGCTGTGTGATGGAGGAGGGTCTGTGTGATGGAGGAGGAGGGGTCTGTGTGATGGAGGAGGGTCTGTGTGATGGAGGAGGAGGGGCTGTGTGATGGAGGAGGGGCTGTGTGATGGAGGAGGGTCTGTGTGATGGAGGAGGAGGGGTCTGTGTGATGGAGGAGGGGCTGTGTGATGGAGGAGGAGGGGCTGTGTGATGGAGGAGGAGGGGTCTGTGTGATGGAGGAGGGTCTGTGTGATGGAGGAGGGGTCTGTGTGATGGAGGAGGGGCTGTGTGATGGAGGAGGGGCTGTGTGATGGAGGAGGAGGGGCTGTGTGATGGAGGAGGGTCTGTGTGATGGAGGAGGGTCTGTGTGATGGAGGAGGGGCTGTGTGATGGAGGAGGAGTCTGTGTGATGGAGGAGGGGTCTGTGTGATGGAGGAGGAGCCTGTGTGATGGAGGAGGGTCTGTGTGATGGAGGAGGAGGGGCTGTGTGATGGAGGAGGGGTCTGTGTGATGGAGGAGGGGTCTGTGTGATGGAGGAGGGGCTGTGTGATGGAGGAGGAGGGGCTGTGTGATGGAGGAGGGGCTGTGTGATGGAGGAGGAGTCTGTGTGATGGAGGAGGAGCTGTGTGATGGAGGAGGGTCTGTGTGATGGAGGAGGAGGGGTCTGTGTGATGGAGGAGGGTCTGTGTGATGGAGGAGGGGGCTGTGTGATGGAGGAGGGGTCTGTGTGATGGAGGAGGGGTCTGTGTGATGGAGGAGGGTCTGTGTGATGGAGGAGGGGTCTGTGTGATGGAGGAGGGGCTGTGTGATGGAGGAGGGGTCTGTGTGATGGAGGAGGAGGGGCTGTGTGATGGAGGAGGGGCTGTGTGATGGAGGAGGGTCTGTGTGATGGAGGAGGGGTCTGTGTGATGGAGGAGGGGTCTGTGTGATGGAGGAGGGGCTGTGTGATGGAGGAGGAGGGGCTGTGTGATGGAGGAGGGGCTGTGTGATGGAGGAGGAGGGGCTGTGTGATGGAGGAGGAGGGGTCTGTGTGATGGAGGAGGGGTCTGTGTGATGGAGGAGGGGCTGTGTGATGGAGGAGGGTCTGTGTGATGGAGGAGGGTCTGTGTGATGGAGGAGGGGTCTGTGTGATGGAGGAGGGGTCTGTGTGATGGAGGAGGGGTTTGTGTGATGGAGGAGGGGTCTGTGTGATGGAGGAGGGGCTGTGTGATGGAGGAGGAGGGGCTGTGTGATGGAGGAGGAGGGGTCTGTGTGATGGAGGAGGAGGGTCTGTGTGATGGAGGAGGAGGGGTCTGTGTGATGGAGGAGGGGTCTGTGTGATGGAGGAGGAGGGTCTGTGTGATGGAGGAGGGGTCTGTGTGATGGAGGAGGGGCTGTGTGATGGAGGAGGAGGGGTCTGTGTGATGGAGGAGGAGGGGTCTGTGTGATGGAGGAGGGGTCTGTGTGATGGAGGAGGGGCTGTGTGATGGAGGAGGGTCTGTGTGATGGAGGAGGGTCTGTGTGATGGAGGAGGGGTCTGTGTGATGGAGGAGGGGTCTGTGTGATGGAGGAGGGGTCTGTGTGATGGAGGAGGAGGGGCTGTGTGATGGAGGAGGAGGGGCTGTGTGATGGAGGAGGAGGGGTCTGTGTGATGGAGGAGGGTCTGTGTGATGGAGGAGGGGTCTGTGTGATGGAGGAGGGGTCTGTGTGATGGAGGAGGGGCTGTGTGATGGAGGAGGAGGGGTCTGTGTGATGGAGGAGGGGTCTGTGTGATGGAGGAGGGGTCTGTGTGATGGAGGAGGGGTCTGTGTGATGGAGGAGGGGTCTGTGTGATGGAGGAGGAGGGGCTGTGTGATGGAGGAGGGGTCTGTGTGATGGAGGAGGGGTCTGTGTGATGGAGGAGGGGTCTGTGTGATGGAGGAGGAGGGTCTGTGTGATGGAGGAGGGGCTGTGTGATGGAGGAGGAGGGGCTGTGTGATGGAGGAGGAGGGGTCTGTGTGATGGAGGAGGGTCTGTGTGATGGAGGAGGGGTCTGTGTGATGGAGGAGGGGTCTGTGTGATGGAGGAGGGGTTTGTGTGATGGAGGAGGGGTCTGTGTGATGGAGGAGGGGCTGTGTGATGGAGGAGGAGGGGCTGTGTGATGGAGGAGGAGGGGTCTGTGTGATGGAGGAGGGTCTGTGTGATGGAGGAGGGGTCTGTGTGATGGAGGAGGGGCTGTGTGATGGAGGAGGGGTCTGTGTGATGGAGGAGGGGCTGTGTGATGGAGGAGGGGTCTGTGTGATGGAGGAGGGGTCTGTGTGATGGAGGAGGGTCTGTGTGATGGAGGAGGAGGGTCTGTGTGATGGAGGAGGGGCTGTGTGATGGAGGAGGGGCTGTGTGATGGAGGAGGGGTCTGTGTGATGGAGGAGGAGGGGTCTGTGTGATGGAGGAGGGTCTGTGTGATGGAGGAGGGTCTGTGTGATGGAGGAGGAGGGGCTGTGTGATGGAGGAGGAGGGGTCTGTGTGATGGAGGAGGGGTCTGTGTGATGGAGGAGGGGTCTGTGTGATGGAGGAGGGGTCTGTGTGATGGGGAGGGGCTGTGTGATGGAGGAAGAGGGGCTGTGTGATGGAGGAGGAGGGACTGTGTGATGGAGGAGGGGCTGTGTGATGGAGGAGGGGTCTGTGTGATGGAGGAGGGGCTGTGTGATGGAGGAGGGGTCTGTGTGATGGAGGAGGGGTCTGTGTGATGGAGGAGGGGTCTGTGTGATGGAGGAGGGGTCTGTGTGATGGGGAGGGGCTGTGTGATGGAGGAAGAGGGGCTGTGTGATGGAGGAGGAGGGGTCTGTGTGATGGAGGAGGGGCTGTGTGATGGAGGAGGGGTCTGTGTGATGGAGGAGGGGTCTGTGTGATGGAGGAGGGGCTGTGTGATGGAGGAGGGGTCTGTGTGATGGAGGAGGGGTCTGTGTGATGGAGGAGGGGTCTGTGTGATGGAGGAGGGGTCTGTGTGATGGAGGAGGGTCTGTGTGATGGAGGAGGGGTTTGTGTGATGGAGGAGGGGTCTGTGTGATGGAGGAGGGGCTGTGTGATGGAGGAGGGGCTGTGTGATGGAGGAGGAGTCTGTGTGATGGAGGAGGGGCTGTGTGATGGAGGAGGGGTCTGTGTGATGGAGGAGGGGTCTGTGTGATGGAGGAGGAGGGGCTGTGTGATGGAGGAGGGTCTGTGTGATGGAGGAGGGGTCTGTGTGATGGAGGAGGGGTCTGTGTGATGGAGGAGGGGTCTGTGTGATGGAGGAGGGGTCTGTGTGATGGAGGAGGGGTCTCTGTGATGGAGGAGGGGTCTGTGTGATGGAGGAGGGGTCTGTGTGATGGAGGAGGAGCTGTGTGATGGAGGAGGGTCTGTGTGATGGAGGAGGGGTCTGTGTGATGGAGGAGGGGTCTGTGTGATGGAGGAGGGGTCTGTGTGATGGAGGAGGGGTCTGTGTGATGGAGGAGGGTCTGTGTGATGGAGGAGGAGGGTCTGTGTGATGGAGGAGGGGCTGTGTGATGGAGGAGGGGGCTGTGTGATGGAGGAGGGGTCTGTGTGATGGAGGAGGAGTCTGTGTGATGGAGGAGGAGCTGTGTGATGGAGGAGGGTCTGTGTGATGGAGGAGGAGGGTCTGTGTGATGGAGGAGGGGGCTGTGTGATGGAGGAGGGGCTGTGTGATGGAGGAGGGGCTGTGTGATGGAAGAGGGTCTGTGTGATGGAGGAGGGGTCTGTGTGATGGAGGAGGGGTCTGTGTGATGGAGGAGGGGTCTGTGTGATGGAGGAGGAGGCGTCTGTGTGATGGAGGAGGGATCTGTGTGATGGAGGAGGGGTCTGTGTGATGGAGGAGGGGTCTGTGTGATGGAGGAGGAGGGGCTGTGTGATGGAGGAGGGATCTGTGTGATGGAGGAGGGGTCTGTGTGATGGAGGAGGGGTCTGTGTGATGGAGGAGGGGTCTGTGTGATGGAGGAGGGGCTGTGTGATGGAGGAGGAGGGGTCTGTGTGATGGAGGAGGGGTCTGTGTGATGGGGAGGGGTCTGTGTGATGGAGGAGGGGCTGTGTGATGGAGGAGGGTCTGTGTGATGGAGGAGGAGGGGTCTGTGTGATGGAGGAGGGGTCTGTGTGATGGAGGAGGAGGGTCTGTGTGATGGAGGAGGAGGGTCTGTGTGATGGAGGAGGAGGGGTCTGTGTGATGGAGGAGGGGTCTGTGTGATGGAGGAGGAGTCTGTGTGATGGAGGAGGAGGGGTCTGTGTGATGGAGGAGGGTCTGTGTGATGGAGGAGGAGGGGCTGTGTGATGGAGGAGGGGCTGTGTGATGGAGGAGGGTCTGTGTGATGGAGGAGGAGGGGTCTGTGTGATGGAGGAGGGGCTGTGTGATGGAGGAGGAGGGGCTGTGTGATGGAGGAGGAGGGGTCTGTGTGATGGAGGAGGGTCTGTGTGATGGAGGAGGGGTCTGTGTGATGGAGGAGGGGTCTGTGTGATGGAGGAGGGGCTGTGTGATGGAGGAGGGTCTGTGTGATGGAGGAGGGGTCTGTGTGATGGAGGAGGGGTCTGTGTGATGGAGGAGGGGTCTGTGTGATGGAGGAGGGGTCTGTGTGATGGAGGAGGGGTCTCTGTGATGGAGGAGGAGGGGTCTGTGTGATGGAGGAGGAGGGGTCTGTGTGATGGAGGAGGAGTCTGTGTGATGGAGGAGGAGCTGTGTGATGGAGGAGGGTCTGTGTGATGGAGGAGGAGGGTCTGTGTGATGGAGGAGGGGGCTGTGTGATGGAGGAGGGGCTGTGTGATGGAGGAGGGGCTGTGTGATGGAGGAGGGTCTGTGTGATGGAGGAGGGGTCTGTGTGATGGAGGAGGGGTCTGTGTGATGGAGGAGGAGGGGTCTGTGTGATGGAGGAGGGGTCTGTGTGATGGAGGAGGGGTCTGTGTGATGGAGGAGGAGGGGTCTGTGTGATGGAGGAGGGGTCTGTGTGATGGAGGAGGAGGGGTCTGTGTGATGGAGGAGGGGCTGTGTGATGGAGGAGGGGTCTGTGTGATGGAGGAGGGGCTGTGTGATGGAGGAGGGGCTGTGTGATGGAGGAGGGTCTGTGTGATGGAGGAGGAGGGGTCTGTGTGATGGAGGAGGGGTCTGTGTGATGGAGGAGGAGGGGTCTGTGTGATGGAGGAGGGGTCTGTGTGATGGAGGAGGGGTCTGTGTGATGGAGGAGGGGTCTGTGTGATGGAGGAGGAGTCTGTGTGATGGAGGAGGAGCTGTGTGATGGAGGAGGGTCTGTGTGATGGAGGAGGAGGGGTCTGTGTGATGGAGGAGGGTCTGTGTGATGGAGGAGGAGGGGCTGTGTGATGGAGGAGGGGCTGTGTGATGGAGGAGGGTCTGTGTGATGGAGGAGGAGGGGTCTGTGTGATGGAGGAGGGGCTGTGTGATGGAGGAGGAGGGGCTGTGTGATGGAGGAGGAGGGGTCTGTGTGATGGAGGAGGGTCTGTGTGATGGAGGAGGGGTCTGTGTGATGGAGGAGGGGCTGTGTGATGGAGGAGGGGCTGTGTGATGGAGGAGGAGGGGCTGTGTGATGGAGGAGGGTCTGTGTGATGGAGGAGGGTCTGTGTGATGGAGGAGGGGCTGTGTGATGGAGGAGGAGTCTGTGTGATGGAGGAGGGGCTGTGTGATGGAGGAGGAGGGGTCTGTGTGATGGAGGAGGGGTCTGTGTGATGGAGGAGGGTCTGTGTGATGGAGGAGGGTCTGTGTGATGGAGGAGGGGTCTGTGTGATGGAGGAGGAGGGGTCTGTGTGATGGAGGAGGGGCTGTGTGATGGAGGAGGAGGGTCTGTGTGATGGAGGAGGGGCTGTGTGATGGAGGAGGAGTCTGTGTGATGGAGGAGGGGCTGTGTGATGGAGGAGGAGGGGTCTGTGTGATGGAGGAGGGGTCTGTGTGATGGAGGAGGGGTCTGTGTGATGGAGGAGGGTCTGTGTGATGGAGGAGGGTCTGTGTGATGGAGGAGGGGCTGTGTGATGGAGGAGGGGTCTGTGTGATGGAGGAGGAGGGTCTGTGTGATGGAGGAGGGGCTGTGTGATGGAGGAGGGGTCTGTGTGATGGAGGAGGGTCTGTGTGATGGAGGAGGGTCTGTGTGATGGAGGAGGGGTCTGTGTGATGGAGGAGGGGTCTGTGTGATGGCGGAGGGGTCTGTGTGATGGAGGAGGGGTCTGTGTGATGGAGGAGGGTCTGTGTGATGGAGGAGGGGTCTGTGTGATGGAGGAGGGGCTGTGTGATGGAGGAGGGTCTGTGTGATGGAGGAGGGGTCTGTGTGATGGAGGAGGGGTCTGTGTGATGGAGGAGGGGTCTGTGTGATGGAGGAGGAGGGTCTGTGTGATGGAGGAGGAGGGGTCTGTGTGATGGAGGAGGGGTCTGTGTGATGGAGGAGGAGTCTGTGTGATGGAGGAGGAGCTGTGTGATGGAGGAGGGTCTGTGTGATGGAGGAGGAGGGTCTGTGTGATGGAGGAGGGGCTGTGTGATGGAGGAGGAGGGGTTTGTGTGATGGAGGAGGAGGGGTCTGTGTGATGGAGGAGGGGTTTGTGTGATGGAGGAGGGTCTGTGTGATGGAGGAGGGGTCTGTGTGATGGAGGAGGGGTCTGTGTGATGGAGGAGGGGTCTGTGTGATGGAGGAGGGTCTGTGTGATGGAGGAGGGGTCTGTGTGATGGAGGAGGGGTCTGTGTGATGGAGGAGGGGTCTGTGTGATGGAGGAGGAGGGTCTGTGTGATGGAGGAGGAGGGGTCTGTGTGATGGAGGAGGGTCTGTGTGATGGAGGAGGAGGGTCTGTGTGATGGAGGAGGGTCTGTGTGATGGAGGAGGGGTCTGTGTGATGGAGGAGGGGTCTGTGTGATGGAGGAGGGGCTGTGTGATGGAGGAGGGTCTGTGTGATGGAGGAGGGGTCTGTGTGATGGAGGAGGGGTCTGTGTGATGGAGGAGGGGTCTGTGTGATGGAGGAGGGGTCTGTGTGATGGAGGAGGAGGGTCTGTGTGATGGAGGAGGAGGGGTCTGTGTGATGGAGGAAGGGTCTGTGTGATGGAGGAGGGGTCTGTGTGATGGAGGAGGGGCTGTGTGATGGAGGAGGGGTCTGTGTGATGGAGGAGGAGGGTCTGTGTGATGGAGGAGGAGGGTCTGTGTGATGGAGGAGGGGCTGTGTGATGGAGGAGGAGGGGCTGTGTGATGGAGGAGGAGGGGTCTGTGTGATGGAGGAGGGGCTGTGTGATGGAGGAGGGGTCTGTGTGATGGAGGAGGGTCTGTGTGATGGAGGAGGAGGGTCTGTGTGATGGAGGAGGGGTCTGTGTGATGGAGGAGGGTCTGTGTGATGGAGGAGGGGTCTGTGTGATGGAGGAGGGGTCTGTGTGATGGAGGAGGGGCTGTGTGATGGAGGAGGGGCTGTGTGATGGAGGAGGGGCTGTGTGATGGAGGAGGAGGGGTCTGTGTGATGGAGGAGGAGGGTCTGTGTGATGGAGGAGGGGCTGTGTGATGGAGGAGGAGGGGTCTGTGTGATGGAGGAGGGGTCTGTGTGATGGAGGAGGAGGGGTCTGTGTGATGGAGGAGGAGGGGTCTGTGTGATGGAGGAGGAAGGGTCTGTGTGATGGAGGAGGGGTCTGTGTGATGGAGGAGGGGTTTGTGTGATGGAGGAGGGGCTGTGTGATGGAGGAGGGGTCTGTGTGATGGAGGAGGGGTCTGTGTGATGGAGGAGGGTCTGTGTGATGGAGGAGGAGGGGTCTGTGTGATGGAGGAGGAGGGGTCTGTGTGATGGAGGAGGGGTCTGTGTGATGGAGGAGGGGTTTGTGTGATGGAGGAGGGGTCTGTGTGATGGAGGAGGGGTTTGTGTGATGGAGGAGGGGCTGTGTGATGGAGGAGGGGCTGTGTGATGGAGGAGGGGTCTGTGTGATGGAGGAGGGTCTGTGTGATGGAGGAGGGGTCTGTGTGATGGAGGAGGGGTCTGTGTGATGGAGGAGGGGCTGTGTGATGGAGGAGGGGTCTGTGTGATGGAGGAGGAGGGTCTGTGTGATGGAGGAGGAGGGGTCTGTGTGATGGAGGAGGGGTCTGTGTGATGGAGGAGGGGTCTGTGTGATGGAGGAGGAGGGGCTGTGTGATGGAGGAGGGGTCTGTGTGATGGAGGAGGGGTCTGTGTGATGGAGGAGGGGTCTGTGTGATGGAGGAGGGGTCTGTGTGATGGAGGAGGAGCTGTGTGATGGAGGAGGGTCTGTGTGATGGAGGAGGGGCTGTGTGATGGAGGAGGGGTCTGTGTGATGGAGGAGGGGCTGTGTGATGGAGGAGGGGCTGTGTGATGGAGGAGGGTCTGTGTGATGGAGGAGGGGTCTGTGTGATGGAGGAGGGGTCTGTGTGATGGAGGAGGGGTTTGTGTGATGGAGGAGGGTCTGTGTGATGGAGGAGGGGCTGTGTGATGGAGGAGGGGTCTGTGTGATGGAGGAGGAGGGGCTGTGTGAGGGAGGAGGGGCTGTGTGATGGAGGAGGGTCTGTGTGATGGAGGAGGGGTCTGTGTGATGGAGGAGGGGTCTGTGTGATGGAGGAGGAGCCTGTGTGATTGAGGAGGGTCTGTGTGATGGAGGAGGGGTCTGTGTGATGGAGGAGGGTCTGTGTGATGGAGGAGGGGTCTGTGTGATGGAGGAGGAGGGGTCTGTGTGATGGAGGAGGGGTCTGTGTGATGGAGGAGTCGTCTGTGTGATGGAGGAGGAGGGGTCTGTGTGATGGAGGAGGGGCTGTGTGATGGAGGAGGGGTCTGTGTGATGGAGGAGGAGGGGCTGTGTGATGGAGGAGGGTCTGTGTGATGGAGGAGGAAGGGTCTGTGTGATGGAGGAGGGGTCTGTGTGATGGAGGAGGGGTTTGTGTGATGGAGGAGGGGCTGTGTGATGGAGGAGGGGTCTGTGTGATGGAGGAGGGGCTGTGTGATGGAGGAGGGGCTGTGTGATGGAGGAGGGGTCTGTGTGATGGAGGAGGGGTCTGTGTGATGGAGGAGGAGGGGTCTGTGTGATGGAGGAGGAGGGGTCTGTGTGATGGAGGAGGAGGGGTCTGTGTGATGGAGGAGGAAGGGTCTGTGTGATGGAGGAGGGGTCTGTGTGATGGAGGAGGGGTTTGTGTGATGGAGGAGGGGCTGTGTGATGGAGGAGGGGTCTGTGTGATGGAGGAGGGGTCTGTGTGATGGAGGAGGGTCTGTGTGATGGAGGAGGAGGGGTCTGTGTGATGGAGGAGGAGGGGTCTGTGTGATGGAGGAGGGGTCTGTGTGATGGAGGAGGGGTTTGTGTGATGGAGGAGGGGTCTGTGTGATGGAGGAGGGGTTTGTGTGATGGAGGAGGGGCTGTGTGATGGAGGAGGGGCTGTGTGATGGAGGAGGGGTCTGTGTGATGGAGGAGGGTCTGTGTGATGGAGGAGGGGTCTGTGTGATGGAGGAGGGGTCTGTGTGATGGAGGAGGGGCTGTGTGATGGAGGAGGGGTCTGTGTGATGGAGGAGGAGGGGTCTGTGTGATGGAGGAGGGGTCTGTGTGATGGAGGAGGGGTCTGTGTGATGGAGGAGGAGGGGCTGTGTGATGGAGGAGGGGTCTGTGTGATGGAGGAGGGGTCTGTGTGATGGAGGAGGGGTCTGTGTGATGGAGGAGGGGTCTGTGTGATGGAGGAGGAGCTGTGTGATGGAGGAGGGTCTGTGTGATGGAGGAGGGGCTGTGTGATGGAGGAGGGGTCTGTGTGATGGAGGAGGGGCTGTGTGATGGAGGAGGGGCTGTGTGATGGAGGAGGGTCTGTGTGATGGAGGAGGGGTCTGTGTGATGGAGGAGGGGTCTGTGTGATGGAGGAGGGGTTTGTGTGATGGAGGAGGGTCTGTGTGATGGAGGAGGGGCTGTGTGATGGAGGAGGGGTCTGTGTGATGGAGGAGGAGGGGCTGTGTGATGGAGGAGGGGCTGTGTGATGGAGGAGGGTCTGTGTGATGGAGGAGGGGTCTGTGTGATGGAGGAGGGGTCTGTGTGATGGAGGAGGAGCCTGTGTGATGGAGGAGGGTCTGTGTGATGGAGGAGGGGTCTGTGTGATGGAGGAGGAGGGGCTGTGTGATGGAGGAGGGGCTGTGTGATGGAGGAGGGTCTGTGTGATGGAGGAGGGGTCTGTGTGATGGAGGAGGGGTCTGTGTGATGGAGGATGGGCTGTGTGATGGAGGAGGAGGGGCTGTGTGATGGAGGAGGGGCTGTGTGATGGAGGAGGAGGGGCTGTGTGATGGAGGAGGAGGGGTCTGTGTGATGGAGGAGGGGTCTGTGTGATGGAGGAGGGGCTGTGTGATGGAGGAGGGTCTGTGTGATGGAGGAGGGTCTGTGTGATGGAGGAGGGGTCTGTGTGATGGAGGAGGGGTCTGTGTGATGGAGGAGGGGTTTGTGTGATGGAGGAGGGGTCTGTGTGATGGAGGAGGGGCTGTGTGATGGAGGAGGAGGGGCTGTGTGATGGAGGAGGAGGGGCTGTGTGATGGAGGAGGAGGGGTCTGTGTGATGGAGGAGGGGTCTGTGTGATGGAGGAGGAGGGGTCTGTGTGATGGAGGAGGGGTCTGTGTGATGGAGGAGGGGTCTGTGTGATGGAGGAGGGGTCTGTGTGATGGAGGAGGAGGGTCTGTGTGATGGAGGAGGAGGGGTCTGTGTGATGGAGGAGGGGTCTGTGTGATGGAGGAGGAGGGTCTGTGTGATGGAGGAGGGGTCTGTGTGATGGAAGAGGGGCTGTGTGATGGAGGAGGAGGGGTCTGTGTGATGGAGGAGGAGGGGTCTGTGTGATGGAGGAGGGGTCTGTGTGATGGAGGAGGGGTCTGTGTGATGGAGGAGGGGTCTGTGTGATGGAGGAGGAGGGGCTGTGTGATGGAGGAGGAGGGGCTGTGTGATGGAGGAGGAGGGGTCTGTGTGATGGAGGAGGGTCTGTGTGATGGAGGAGGGGTCTGTGTGATGGAGGAGGGGTCTGTGTGATGGAGGAGGGGTCTGTGTGATGGAGGAGGAGGGGCTGTGTGATGGAGGAGGGGTCTGTGTGATGGAGGAGGGGTCTGTGTGATGGAGGAGGGGTCTGTGTGATGGAGGAGGAGGGTCTGTGTGATGGAGGAGGGGTCTGTGTGATGGAGGAGGGGCTGTGTGATGGAGGAGGAGGGGTCTGTGTGATGGAGGAGGGGTCTGTGTGATGGAGGAGGGGTCTGTGTGATGGAGGAGGGGTCTGTGTGATGGAGGAGGGGTCTGTGTGATGGAGGAGGGGTCTGTGTGATGGAGGAGGAGGGGCTGTGTGATGGAGGAGGGGTCTGTGTGATGGAGGAGGGGTCTGTGTGATGGAGGAGGGGTCTGTGTGATGGAGGAGGAGGGTCTGTGTGATGGAGGAGGGGCTGTGTGATGGAGGAGGAGGGGCTGTGTGATGGAGGAGGAGGGGTCTGTGTGATGGAGGAGGGTCTGTGTGATGGAGGAGGGGTCTGTGTGATGGAGGAGGGGTCTGTGTGATGGAGGAGGGGTTTGTGTGATGGAGGAGGGGTCTGTGTGATGGAGGAGGGGCTGTGTGATGGAGGAGGAGGGGCTGTGTGATGGAGGAGGAGGGGTCTGTGTGATGGAGGAGGGTCTGTGTGATGGAGGAGGGGTCTGTGTGATGGAGGAGGGGCTGTGTGATGGAGGAGGGGTCTGTGTGATGGAGGAGGGGCTGTGTGATGGAGGAGGGGTCTGTGTGATGGAGGAGGGGTCTGTGTGATGGAGGAGGGTCTGTGTGATGGAGGAGGAGGGTCTGTGTGATGGAGGAGGGGCTGTGTGATGGAGGAGGGGCTGTGTGATGGAGGAGGGGTCTGTGTGATGGAGGAGGAGGGGTCTGTGTGATGGAGGAGGGTCTGTGTGATGGAGGAGGGTCTGTGTGATGGAGGAGGAGGGGCTGTGTGATGGAGGAGGAGGGGTCTGTGTGATGGAGGAGGGGTCTGTGTGATGGAGGAGGGGTCTGTGTGATGGAGGAGGGGTCTGTGTGATGGGGAGGGGCTGTGTGATGGAGGAAGAGGGGCTGTGTGATGGAGGAGGAGGGACTGTGTGATGGAGGAGGGGCTGTGTGATGGAGGAGGGGTCTGTGTGATGGAGGAGGGGCTGTGTGATGGAGGAGGGGTCTGTGTGATGGAGGAGGGGTCTGTGTGATGGAGGAGGGGTCTGTGTGATGGAGGAGGGGTCTGTGTGATGGGGAGGGGCTGTGTGATGGAGGAAGAGGGGCTGTGTGATGGAGGAGGAGGGGTCTGTGTGATGGAGGAGGGGCTGTGTGATGGAGGAGGGGTCTGTGTGATGGAGGAGGGGTCTGTGTGATGGAGGAGGGGCTGTGTGATGGAGGAGGGGTCTGTGTGATGGAGGAGGGGTCTGTGTGATGGAGGAGGGGTCTGTGTGATGGAGGAGGGGTCTGTGTGATGGAGGAGGGTCTGTGTGATGGAGGAGGGGTTTGTGTGATGGAGGAGGGGTCTGTGTGATGGAGGAGGGGCTGTGTGATGGAGGAGGGGCTGTGTGATGGAGGAGGAGTCTGTGTGATGGAGGAGGGGCTGTGTGATGGAGGAAGAGGGGCTGTGTGATGGAGGAGGAGGGGTCTGTGTGATGGAGGAGGGGCTGTGTGATGGAGGAGGGGTCTGTGTGATGGAGGAGGGGTCTGTGTGATGGAGGAGGAGTCTGTGTGATGGAGGAGGAGGGGTCTGTGTGATGGAGGAGGGGTCTGTGTGATGGAGGAGGAGGGGCTGTGTGATGGAGGAGGGTCTGTGTGATGGAGGAGGGGTCTGTGTGATGGAGGAGGGGTCTGTGTGATGGAGGAGGGGTCTGTGTGATGGAGGAGGGGTCTGTGTGATGGAGGAGGGGTCTCTGTGATGGAGGAGGGGTCTGTGTGATGGAGGAGGAGTCTGTGTGATGGAGGAGGAGCTGTGTGATGGAGGAGGGTCTGTGTGATGGAGGAGGGGTCTGTGTGATGGAGGAGGGGTCTGTGTGATGGAGGAGGGGTCTGTGTGATGGAGGAGGGGTCTGTGTGATGGAGGAGGGTCTGTGTGATGGAGGAGGAGGGTCTGTGTGATGGAGGAGGGGCTGTGTGATGGAGGAGGGGGCTGTGTGATGGAGGAGGGGTCTGTGTGATGGAGGAGGAGTCTGTGTGATGGAGGAGGAGCTGTGTGATGGAGGAGGGTCTGTGTGATGGAGGAGGAGGGTCTGTGTGATGGAGGAGGGGGCTGTGTGATGGAGGAGGGGCTGTGTGATGGAGGAGGGGCTGTGTGATGGAAGAGGGTCTGTGTGATGGAGGAGGGGTCTGTGTGATGGAGGAGGGGTCTGTGTGATGGAGGAGGAGGGGTCTGTGTGATGGAGGAGGGGTCTGTGTGTTGGAGGAGGGGTCTGTGTGATGGAGGAGGAGGCGTCTGTGTGATGGAGGAGGGATCTGTGTGATGGAGGAGGGGTCTGTGTGATGGAGGAGGGGTCTGTGTGATGGAGGAGGAGGGGCTGTGTGATGGAGGAGGGATCTGTGTGATGGAGGAGGGGTCTGTGTGATGGAGGAGGGGTCTGTGTGATGGAGGAGGGGTCTGTGTGATGGAGGAGGGGCTGTGTGATGGAGGAGGAGGGGTCTGTGTGATGGAGGAGGGGTCTGTGTGATGGGGAGGGGTCTGTGTGATGGAGGAGGGGCTGTGTGATGGAGGAGGGTCTGTGTGATGGAGGAGGAGGGGTCTGTGTGATGGAGGAGGGGTCTGTGTGATGGAGGAGGAGGGGTCTGTGTGATGGAGGAGGGGTCTGTGTGATGGAGGAGGAGTCTGTGTGATGGAGGAGGAGCTGTGTGATGGAGGAGGGTCTGTGTGATGGAGGAGGAGGGGTCTGTGTGATGGAGGAGGGTCTGTGTGATGGAGGAGGAGGGGCTGTGTGATGGAGGAGGGGCTGTGTGATGGAGGAGGGTCTGTGTGATGGAGGAGGAGGGGTCTGTGTGATGGAGGAGGGGCTGTGTGATGGAGGAGGAGGGGCTGTGTGATGGAGGAGGAGGGGTCTGTGTGATGGAGGAGGGTCTGTGTGATGGAGGAGGGGTCTGTGTGATGGAGGAGGGGTCTGTGTGATGGAGGAGGGGCTGTGTGATGGAGGAGGGGTCTGTGTGATGGAGGAGGGGTATCTGTGATGGAGGAGGAGGGGTCTGTGTGATGGAGGAGGAGGGGTCTGTGTGATGGAGGAGGAGTCTGTGTGATGGAGGAGGAGCTGTGTGATGGAGGAGGGTCTGTGTGATGGAGGAGGAGGGTCTGTGTGATGGAGGAGGGGGCTGTGTGATGGAGGAGGGGCTGTGTGATGGAGGAGGGGCTGTGTGATGGAGGAGGGTCTGTGTGATGGAGGAGGGGTCTGTGTGATGGAGGAGGGGTCTGTGTGATGGAGGAGGAGGGGTCTGTGTGATGGAGGAGGGGTCTGTGTGATGGAGGAGGGGTCTGTGTGATGGAGGAGGAGGGGTCTGTGTGATGGAGGAGGGGTCTGTGTGATGGAGGAGGAGGGGTCTGTGTGATGGAGGAGGGGCTGTGTGATGGAGGAGGGGTCTGTGTGATGGAGGAGGGGCTGTGTGATGGAGGAGGGGCTGTGTGATGGAGGAGGGTCTGTGTGATGGAGGAGGAGGGGTCTGTGTGATGGAGGAGGGGTCTGTGTGATGGAGGAGGAGGGGTCTGTGTGATGGAGGAGGGGTCTGTGTGATGGAGGAGGGGTCTGTGTGATGGAGGAGGGGTCTGTGTGATGGAGGAGGAGTCTGTGTGATGGAGGAGGAGCTGTGTGATGGAGGAGGGTCTGTGTGATGGAGGAGGAGGGGTCTGTGTGATGGAGGAGGGTCTGTGTGATGGAGGAGGAGGGGCTGTGTGATGGAGGAGGGGCTGTGTGATGGAGGAGGGTCTGTGTGATGGAGGAGGAGGGGTCTGTGTGATGGAGGAGGGGCTGTGTGATGGAGGAGGAGGGGCTGTGTGATGGAGGAGGAGGGGTCTGTGTGATGGAGGAGGGTCTGTGTGATGGAGGAGGGTCTGTGTGATGGAGGAGGGGCTGTGTGATGGAGGAGGAGTCTGTGTGATGGAGGAGGGGCTGTGTGATGGAGGAGGAGGGGTCTGTGTGATGGAGGAGGGGTCTGTGTGATGGAGGAGGGTCTGTGTGATGGAGGAGGGGTCTGTGTGATGGAGGAGGAGGGGCTGTGTGATGGAGGAGGGTCTGTGTGATGGAGGAGGAGGGGTCTGTGTGATGGAGGAGGGGCTGTGTGATGGAGGAGGAGGGTCTGTGTGATGGAGGAGGGGCTGTGTGATGGAGGAGGGGTCTGTGTGATGGAGGAGGGGTCTGTGTGATGGAGGAGGGGCTGTGTGATGGAGGAGGGGTCTGTGTGATGGAGGAGGAGTCTGTGTGATGGAGGAGGGGCTGTGTGATGGAGGAGGAGGGGTCTGTGTGATGGAGGAGGGGTCTGTGTGATGGAGGAGGGGTCTGTGTGATGGAGGAGGGTCTGTGTGATGGAGGAGGGTCTGTGTGATGGAGGAGGGGCTGTGTGATGGAGGAGGGGTCTGTGTGATGGAGGAGGAGGGTCTGTGTGATGGAGGAGGGGCTGTGTGATGGAGGAGGAGTCTGTGTGATGGAGGAGGGGCTGTGTGATGGAGGAGGAGGGTCTGTGTGATGGAGGAGGGGCTGTGTGATGGAGGAGGGGTCTGTGTGATGGAGGAGGGTCTGTGTGATGGAGGAGGGTCTGTGTGATGGAGGAGGGGTCTGTGTGATGGAGGAGGGGTCTGTGTGATGGCGGAGGGGTCTGTGTGATGGAGGAGGGGTCTGTGTGATGGAGGAGGGTCTGTGTGATGGAGGAGGGGTCTGTGTGATGGAGGAGGGGCTGTGTGATGGAGGAGGGTCTGTGTGATGGAGGAGGGGTCTGTGTGATGGAGGAGGGGTCTGTGTGATGGAGGAGGGGTCTGTGTGATGGAGGAGGAGGGTCTGTGTGATGGAGGAGGAGGGGTCTGTGTGATGGAGGAGGGGTCTGTGTGATGGAGGAGGAGTCTGTGTGATGGAGGAGGAGCTGTGTGATGGAGGAGGGTCTGTGTGATGGAGGAGGGGCTGTGTGATGGAGGAGGAGGGGCTGTGTGATGGAGGAGGAGGGGTCTGTGTGATGGAGGAGGGTCTGTGTGATGGAGGAGGGGTCTGTGTGATGGAGGAGGGGTCTGTGTGATGGAGGAGGGGTCTGTGTGATGGAGGAGGAGGGTCTGTGTGATGGAGGAGGAGGGGTCTGTGTGATGGAGGAGGGGTCTGTGTGATGGAGGAGGAGTCTGTGTGATGGAGGAGGAGCTGTGTGATGGAGGAGGGTCTGTGTGATGGAGGAGGAGGGTCTGTGTGATGGAGGAGGGTCTGTGTGATGGAGGAGGGGTCTGTGTGATGGAGGAGGGGCTGTGTGATGGAGGAGGGGTCTGTGTGATGGAGGAGGAGGGTCTGTGTGATGGAGGAGGAGGGGTCTGTGTGATGGAGGAAGGGTCTGTGTGATGGAGGAGGGGTCTGTGTGATGGAGGAGGGGCTGTGTGATGGAGGAGGGGTCTGTGTGATGGAGGAGGAGGGTCTGTGTGATGGAGGAGGAGGGTCTGTGTGATGGAGGAGGGGCTGTGTGATGGAGGAGGAGGGGCTGTGTGATGGAGGAGGAGGGGTCTGTGTGATGGAGGAGGGGCTGTGTGATGGAGGAGGGGTCTGTGTGATGGAGGAGGGTCTGTGTGATGGAGGAGGAGGGTCTGTGTGATGGAGGAGGGGTCTGTGTGATGGAGGAGGGTCTGTGTGATGGAGGAGGGGTCTGTGTGATGGAGGAGGGGTCTGTGTGATGGAGGAGGGGCTGTGTGATGGAGGAGGGGCTGTGTGATGGAGGAGGAGGGGTCTGTGTGATGGAGGAGGAGGGGTCTGTGTGATGGAGGAGGGTCTGTGTGATGGAGGAGGGGTCTGTGTGATGGAGGAGGGGTCTGTGTGATGGAGGAGGGGTTTGTGTGATGGAGGAGGGGTCTGTGTGATGGAGGAGGGGCTGTGTGATGGAGGAGGAGGGGCTGTGTGATGGAGGAGGAGGGGTCTGTGTGATGGAGGAGGGTCTGTGTGATGGAGGAGGGGTCTGTGTGATGGAGGAGGGGCTGTGTGATGGAGGAGGGGTCTGTGTGATGGAGGAGGGGCTGTGTGATGGAGGAGGGGTCTGTGTGATGGAGGAGGGGTCTGTGTGATGGAGGAGGGTCTGTGTGATGGAGGAGGAGGGTCTGTGTGATGGAGGAGGGGCTGTGTGATGGAGGAGGGGCTGTGTGATGGAGGAGGGGTCTGTGTGATGGAGGAGGAGGGGTCTGTGTGATGGAGGAGGGTCTGTGTGATGGAGGAGGGTCTGTGTGATGGAGGAGGAGGGGCTGTGTGATGGAGGAGGAGGGGTCTGTGTGATGGAGGAGGGGTCTGTGTGATGGAGGAGGGGTCTGTGTGATGGAGGAGGGGTCTGTGTGATGGGGAGGGGCTGTGTGATGGAGGAAGAGGGGCTGTGTGATGGAGGAGGAGGGACTGTGTGATGGAGGAGGGGCTGTGTGATGGAGGAGGGGTCTGTGTGATGGAGGAGGGGCTGTGTGATGGAGGAGGGGTCTGTGTGATGGAGGAGGGGTCTGTGTGATGGAGGAGGGGTCTGTGTGATGGAGGAGGGGTCTGTGTGATGGGGAGGGGCTGTGTGATGGAGGAAGAGGGGCTGTGTGATGGAGGAGGAGGGGTCTGTGTGATGGAGGAGGGGCTGTGTGATGGAGGAGGGGTCTGTGTGATGGAGGAGGGGTCTGTGTGATGGAGGAGGGGCTGTGTGATGGAGGAGGGGTCTGTGTGATGGAGGAGGGGTCTGTGTGATGGAGGAGGGGTCTGTGTGATGGAGGAGGGGTCTGTGTGATGGAGGAGGGTCTGTGTGATGGAGGAGGGGTTTGTGTGATGGAGGAGGGGTCTGTGTGATGGAGGAGGGGCTGTGTGATGGAGGAGGGGCTGTGTGATGGAGGAGGAGTCTGTGTGATGGAGGAGGGGCTGTGTGATGGAGGAAGAGGGGCTGTGTGATGGAGGAGGAGGGGTCTGTGTGATGGAGGAGGGGCTGTGTGATGGAGGAGGGGTCTGTGTGATGGAGGAGGGGTCTGTGTGATGGAGGAGGAGTCTGTGTGATGGAGGAGGAGGGGTCTGTGTGATGGAGGAGGGGTCTGTGTGATGGAGGAGGAGGGGCTGTGTGATGGAGGAGGGTCTGTGTGATGGAGGAGGGGTCTGTGTGATGGAGGAGGGGTCTGTGTGATGGAGGAGGGGTCTGTGTGATGGAGGAGGGGTCTGTGTGATGGAGGAGGGGTCTCTGTGATGGAGGAGGGGTCTGTGTGATGGAGGAGGAGTCTGTGTGATGGAGGAGGAGCTGTGT
The DNA here is from genome assembly GCF_019054845.1 of Dipodomys spectabilis. Taxonomy (NCBI): domain Eukaryota; kingdom Metazoa; phylum Chordata; class Mammalia; order Rodentia; family Heteromyidae; genus Dipodomys; species Dipodomys spectabilis. The sequence goes on along the minus strand of NW_024870965.1, from coordinate 6,004,007 downwards.
GATGGAGGAGGGTCTGTGTGATGGAGGAGGGGTCTGTGTGATGGAGGAGGGGTCTGTGTGATGGAGGAGGGGTCTGTGTGATGGAGGAGGGGTCTGTGTGATGGAGGAGGGTCTGTGTGATGGAGGAGGAGGGTCTGTGTGATGGAGGAGGGGCTGTGTGATGGAGGAGGGGGCTGTGTGATGGAGGAGGGGTCTGTGTGATGGAGGAGGAGTCTGTGTGATGGAGGAGGAGCTGTGTGATGGAGGAGGGTCTGTGTGATGGAGGAGGAGGGTCTGTGTGATGGAGGAGGGGGCTGTGTGATGGAGGAGGGGCTGTGTGATGGAGGAGGGGCTGTGTGATGGAAGAGGGTCTGTGTGATGGAGGAGGGGTCTGTGTGATGGAGGAGGGGTCTGTGTGATGGAGGAGGAGGGGTCTGTGTGATGGAGGAGGGGTCTGTGTGTTGGAGGAGGGGTCTGTGTGATGGAGGAGGAGGCGTCTGTGTGATGGAGGAGGGATCTGTGTGATGGAGGAGGGGTCTGTGTGATGGAGGAGGGGTCTGTGTGATGGAGGAGGAGGGGCTGTGTGATGGAGGAGGGATCTGTGTGATGGAGGAGGGGTCTGTGTGATGGAGGAGGGGTCTGTGTGATGGAGGAGGGGTCTGTGTGATGGAGGAGGGGCTGTGTGATGGAGGAGGAGGGGTCTGTGTGATGGAGGAGGGGTCTGTGTGATGGGGAGGGGTCTGTGTGATGGAGGAGGGGCTGTGTGATGGAGGAGGGTCTGTGTGATGGAGGAGGAGGGGTCTGTGTGATGGAGGAGGGGTCTGTGTGATGGAGGAGGAGGGGTCTGTGTGATGGAGGAGGGGTCTGTGTGATGGAGGAGGAGTCTGTGTGATGGAGGAGGAGCTGTGTGATGGAGGAGGGTCTGTGTGATGGAGGAGGAGGGGTCTGTGTGATGGAGGAGGGTCTGTGTGATGGAGGAGGAGGGGCTGTGTGATGGAGGAGGGGCTGTGTGATGGAGGAGGGTCTGTGTGATGGAGGAGGAGGGGTCTGTGTGATGGAGGAGGGGCTGTGTGATGGAGGAGGAGGGGCTGTGTGATGGAGGAGGAGGGGTCTGTGTGATGGAGGAGGGTCTGTGTGATGGAGGAGGGGTCTGTGTGATGGAGGAGGGGTCTGTGTGATGGAGGAGGGGCTGTGTGATGGAGGAGGGGTCTGTGTGATGGAGGAGGGGTATCTGTGATGGAGGAGGAGGGGTCTGTGTGATGGAGGAGGAGGGGTCTGTGTGATGGAGGAGGAGTCTGTGTGATGGAGGAGGAGCTGTGTGATGGAGGAGGGTCTGTGTGATGGAGGAGGAGGGTCTGTGTGATGGAGGAGGGGGCTGTGTGATGGAGGAGGGGCTGTGTGATGGAGGAGGGGCTGTGTGATGGAGGAGGGTCTGTGTGATGGAGGAGGGGTCTGTGTGATGGAGGAGGGGTCTGTGTGATGGAGGAGGAGGGGTCTGTGTGATGGAGGAGGGGTCTGTGTGATGGAGGAGGGGTCTGTGTGATGGAGGAGGAGGGGTCTGTGTGATGGAGGAGGGGTCTGTGTGATGGAGGAGGAGGGGTCTGTGTGATGGAGGAGGGGCTGTGTGATGGAGGAGGGGTCTGTGTGATGGAGGAGGGGCTGTGTGATGGAGGAGGGGCTGTGTGATGGAGGAGGGTCTGTGTGATGGAGGAGGAGGGGTCTGTGTGATGGAGGAGGGGTCTGTGTGATGGAGGAGGAGGGGTCTGTGTGATGGAGGAGGGGTCTGTGTGATGGAGGAGGGGTCTGTGTGATGGAGGAGGGGTCTGTGTGATGGAGGAGGAGTCTGTGTGATGGAGGAGGAGCTGTGTGATGGAGGAGGGTCTGTGTGATGGAGGAGGAGGGGTCTGTGTGATGGAGGAGGGTCTGTGTGATGGAGGAGGAGGGGCTGTGTGATGGAGGAGGGGCTGTGTGATGGAGGAGGGTCTGTGTGATGGAGGAGGAGGGGTCTGTGTGATGGAGGAGGGGCTGTGTGATGGAGGAGGAGGGGCTGTGTGATGGAGGAGGAGGGGTCTGTGTGATGGAGGAGGGTCTGTGTGATGGAGGAGGGTCTGTGTGATGGAGGAGGGGCTGTGTGATGGAGGAGGAGTCTGTGTGATGGAGGAGGGGCTGTGTGATGGAGGAGGAGGGGTCTGTGTGATGGAGGAGGGGTCTGTGTGATGGAGGAGGGTCTGTGTGATGGAGGAGGGGTCTGTGTGATGGAGGAGGAGGGGCTGTGTGATGGAGGAGGGTCTGTGTGATGGAGGAGGAGGGGTCTGTGTGATGGAGGAGGGGCTGTGTGATGGAGGAGGAGGGTCTGTGTGATGGAGGAGGGGCTGTGTGATGGAGGAGGGGTCTGTGTGATGGAGGAGGGGTCTGTGTGATGGAGGAGGGGCTGTGTGATGGAGGAGGGGTCTGTGTGATGGAGGAGGAGTCTGTGTGATGGAGGAGGGGCTGTGTGATGGAGGAGGAGGGGTCTGTGTGATGGAGGAGGGGTCTGTGTGATGGAGGAGGGGTCTGTGTGATGGAGGAGGGTCTGTGTGATGGAGGAGGGTCTGTGTGATGGAGGAGGGGCTGTGTGATGGAGGAGGGGTCTGTGTGATGGAGGAGGAGGGTCTGTGTGATGGAGGAGGGGCTGTGTGATGGAGGAGGAGTCTGTGTGATGGAGGAGGGGCTGTGTGATGGAGGAGGAGGGTCTGTGTGATGGAGGAGGGGCTGTGTGATGGAGGAGGGGTCTGTGTGATGGAGGAGGGTCTGTGTGATGGAGGAGGGTCTGTGTGATGGAGGAGGGGTCTGTGTGATGGAGGAGGGGTCTGTGTGATGGCGGAGGGGTCTGTGTGATGGAGGAGGGGTCTGTGTGATGGAGGAGGGTCTGTGTGATGGAGGAGGGGTCTGTGTGATGGAGGAGGGGCTGTGTGATGGAGGAGGGTCTGTGTGATGGAGGAGGGGTCTGTGTGATGGAGGAGGGGTCTGTGTGATGGAGGAGGGGTCTGTGTGATGGAGGAGGAGGGTCTGTGTGATGGAGGAGGAGGGGTCTGTGTGATGGAGGAGGGGTCTGTGTGATGGAGGAGGAGTCTGTGTGATGGAGGAGGAGCTGTGTGATGGAGGAGGGTCTGTGTGATGGAGGAGGGGCTGTGTGATGGAGGAGGAGGGGCTGTGTGATGGAGGAGGAGGGGTCTGTGTGATGGAGGAGGGTCTGTGTGATGGAGGAGGGGTCTGTGTGATGGAGGAGGGGTCTGTGTGATGGAGGAGGGGTCTGTGTGATGGAGGAGGAGGGTCTGTGTGATGGAGGAGGAGGGGTCTGTGTGATGGAGGAGGGGTCTGTGTGATGGAGGAGGAGTCTGTGTGATGGAGGAGGAGCTGTGTGATGGAGGAGGGTCTGTGTGATGGAGGAGGAGGGTCTGTGTGATGGAGGAGGGTCTGTGTGATGGAGGAGGGGTCTGTGTGATGGAGGAGGGGCTGTGTGATGGAGGAGGGGTCTGTGTGATGGAGGAGGAGGGTCTGTGTGATGCAGGAGGAGGGGTCTGTGTGATGGAGGAAGGGTCTGTGTGATGGAGGAGGGGTCTGTGTGATGGAGGAGGGGCTGTGTGATGGAGGAGGGGTCTGTGTGATGGAGGAGGAGGGTCTGTGTGATGGAGGAGGAGGGTCTGTGTGATGGAGGAGGGGCTGTGTGATGGAGGAGGAGGGGCTGTGTGATGGAGGAGGAGGGGTCTGTGTGATGGAGGAGGGGCTGTGTGATGGAGGAGGGGTCTGTGTGATGGAGGAGGGTCTGTGTGATGGAGGAGGAGGGTCTGTGTGATGGAGGAGGGGTCTGTGTGATGGAGGAGGGTCTGTGTGATGGAGGAGGGGTCTGTGTGATGGAGGAGGGGTCTGTGTGATGGAGGAGGGGCTGTGTGATGGAGGAGGGGCTGTGTGATGGAGGAGGGGCTGTGTGATGGAGGAGGAGGGGTCTGTGTGATGGAGGAGGAGGGTCTGTGTGATGGAGGAGGGGCTGTGTGATGGAGGAGGAGGGGTCTGTGTGATGGAGGAGGGGTCTGTGTGATGGAGGAGGGGTCTGTGTGATGGAGGAGGAGGGGCTGTGTGATGGAGGAAGAGGGGCTGTGTGATGGAGGAGGAGGGACTGTGTGATGGAGGAGGGGCTGTGTGATGGAGGAGGAGGGGTCTGTGTGATGGAGGAGGGGTCTGTGTGATGGAGGAGGAGGGGTCTGTGTGATGGAGGAGGGGTCTGTGTGATGGAGGAGGAGGGGTCTGTGTGATGGAGGAGGGGTTTGTGTGATGGAGGAGGGGTCTGTGTGATGGAGGAGGGGTCTGTGTGATGGAGGAGGGGTCTGTGTGATGGAGGAGGAGTCTGTGTGATGGAGGAGGAGCTGTGTGATGGAGGAGGGTCTGTGTGATGGAGGAGGAGGGTCTGTGTGATGGAGGAGGGGCTGTGTGATGGAGGAGGAGGGGCTGTGTGATGGAGGAGGAGGGGTCTGTGTGATGGAGGAGGGTCTGTGTGATGGAGGAGGGGTCTGTGTGATGGAGGAGGGGTCTGTGTGATGGAGGAGGGGCTGTGTGATGGAGGAGGGGCTGTGTGATGGAGGAGGGTCTGTGTGATGGAGGAGGAGGGGTCTGTGTGATGGAGGAGGGGTCTGTGTGATGGAGGAGGGGTCTGTGTGATGGAGGAGGGGTCTGTGTGATGGAGGAGGGGTCTGTGTGATGGAGGAGGGGCTGTGTGATGGAGGAGGGTCTGTGTGATGGAGGAGGGGTCTGTGTGATGGAGGAGGGGTCTCTGTGATGGAGGAGGGGTCTGTGTGATGGAGGAGGAGTCTGTGTGATGGAGGAGGAGCTGTGTGATGGAGGAGGGTCTGTGTGATGGAGGAGGAGGGTCTGTGTGATGGAGGAGGGGTCTGTGTGATGGAGGAGGGGCTGTGTGATGGAGGAGGGTCTGTGTGATGGAGGAGGGGCTGTGTGATGGAGGAGGGGTCTGTGTGATGGAGGAGGGGTCTGTGTGATGGAGGAGGGGTCTGTGTGATGGAGGAGGGGCTGTGTGATGGAGGAGGAGGGTCTGTGTGATGGAGGAGGGTCTGTGTGATGGAGGAGGGGTCTGTGTGATGGAGGAGGGGTCTGTGTGATGGAGGAGGGGTCTGTGTGATGGAGGAGGGGTCTGTGTGATGGAGGAGGGGCTGTGTGATGGGGAGGGGCTGTGTGATGGAGGAGGGGTCTGTGTGATGGAGGAGGGGTCTGTGTGATGGAGGAGGGTCTGTGTGATGGAGGAGGGGCTGTGTGATGGAGGAGGGGCTGTGTGATGGAGGAGGGGTTTGTGTGATGGAGGAGGGGCTGTGTGATGGAGGAGGAGGGGCTGTGTGATGGAGGAGGAGGGGTGTGTGTGATGGAGGAGGGTCTGTGTGATGGAGGAGGGGTCTGTGTGATGGAGGAGGGGTCTGTGTGATGGAGGAGGGGCTGTGTGATGGAGGAGGGGCTGTGTGATGGAGGAGGAGGGGTCTGTGTGATGGAGGAGGGGTCTGTGTGATGGAGGAGGGTCTGTGTGATGGAGGAGGGGCTGTGTGATGGAGGAGGAGGGGTCTGTGTGATGGAGGAGGGGTCTGTGTGATGGAGGAGGGGGCTGTGTGATGGAGGAGGGGCTGTGTGATGGAGGAGGAGGGGTCTGTGTGATGGAGGAGGAGGGGCTGTGTGATGGAGGAGGGGTCTGTGTGATGGAGGAGGGGTCTGTGTGATGGAGGAGGAGCCTGTGTGATGGAGGAGGAGCTGTGTGATGGAGGAGGGGCTGTGTGATGGAGGAGGGGTCTGTGTGATGGAGGAGGAGGGGCTGTGTGATGGAGGAGGGGCTGTGTGATGGAGGAGGGTCTGTGTGATGGAGGAGGGGTCTGTGTGATGGAGGAGGGGTCTGTGTGATGGAGGAGGGGTTTGTGTGATGGAGGAGGGTCTGTGTGATGGAGGAGGGGCTGTGTGATGGAGGAGGGGTCTGTGTGATGGAGGAGGAGGGGCTGTGTGATGGAGGAGGGGCTGTGTGATGGAGGAGGGTCTGTGTGATGGAGGAGGGGTCTGTGTGATGGAGGAGGGGTCTCTGTGATGGAGGAGGGGCTGTGTGATGGAGGAGGGGTCTGTGTGATGGAGGAGGAGGGGCTGTGTGATGGAGGAGGGGCTGTGTGATGGAGGAGGGGCTGTGTGATGGAGGAGGGGCTGTGTGATGGAGGAGGGGCTGTGTGATGGAGGAGGGGTCTGTGTGATGGAGGAGGAGGGGTATGTGTGATGGAGGAGGAGCCTGTGTGATGGAGGAGGGTCTGTGTGATGGAGGAGGGGTCTGTGTGATGGAGGAGGAGGGGCTGTGTGATGGAGGAGGGGCTGTGTGATGGAGGAGGGTCTGTGTGATGGAGGAGGGGTCTGTGTGATGGAGGAGGGGTCTGTGTGATGGAGGAGGGGCTGTGTGATGGAGGAGGAGGGGCTGTGTGATGGAGGAGGGGCTGTGTGATGGAGGAGGAGGGGCTGTGTGATGGAGGAGGAGGGGTCTGTGTGATGGAGGAGGGGTCTGTGTGATGGAGGAGGGGCTGTGTGATGGAGGAGGGTCTGTGTGATGGAGGAGGGTCTGTGTGATGGAGGAGGGGTCTGTGTGATGGAGGAGGGGTCTGTGTGATGGAGGAGGGGTTTGTGTGATGGAGGAGGGGTCTGTGTGATGGAGGAGGGGCTGTGTGATGGAGGAGGAGGGGCTGTGTGATGGAGGAGGAGGGGTCTGTGTGATGGAGGAGGGTCTGTGTGATGGAGGAGGGGTCTGTGTGATGGAGGAGGGGTCTGTGTGATGGAGGAGGGGTCTGTGTGATGGAGGAGGAGGGTCTGTGTGATGGAGGAGGGGTCTGTGTGATGGAGGAGGGGCTGTGTGATGGAGGAGGAGGGGTCTGTGTGATGGAGGAGGAGGGGTCTGTGTGATGGAGGAGGGGTCTGTGTGATGGAGGAGGAGGGGCTGTGTGATGGAGGAGGGGCTGTGTGATGGAGGAGGAGGGGCTGTGTGATGGAGGAGGAGGGGTCTGTGTGATGGAGGAGGGTCTGTGTGATGGAGGAGGGGTCTGTGTGATGGAGGAGGGGTCTGTGTGATGGAGGAGGGGTCTGTGTGATGGAGGAGGGGTCTGTGTGATGGAGGAGGAGGGGCTGTGTGATGGAGGAGGGGTCTGTGTGATGGAGGAGGGGTCTGTGTGATGGAGGAGGGGTCTGTGTGATGGAGGAGGAGGGTCTGTGTGATGGAGGAGGGGTCTGTGTGATGGAGGAGGGGCTGTGTGATGGAGGAGGAGGGGTCTGTGTGATGGAGGAGGGGTCTGTGTGATGGAGGAGGGGTCTGTGTGATGGAGGAGGGGTCTGTGTGATGGAGGAGGGGTCTGTGTGATGGAGGAGGGGTCTGTGTGATGGAGGAGGAGGGGCTGTGTGATGGAGGAGGGGTCTGTGTGATGGAGGAGGGGTCTGTGTGATGGAGGAGGGGCTGTGTGATGGAGGAGGAGGGGTCTGTGTGATGGAGGAGGAGGGGTCTGTGTGATGGAGGAGGAGGGTCTGTGTGATGGAGGAGGGGCTGTGTGATGGAGGAGGAGGGGCTGTGTGATGGAGGAGGAGGGGTCTGTGTGATGGAGGAGGGTCTGTGTGATGGAGGAGGGGTCTGTGTGATGGAGGAGGGGTCTGTGTGATGGAGGAGGGGTTTGTGTGATGGAGGAGGGGTCTGTGTGATGGAGGAGGGGCTGTGTGATGGAGGAGGAGGGGCTGTGTGATGGAGGAGGAGGGGTCTGTGTGATGGAGGAGGGTCTGTGTGATGGAGGAGGGGTCTGTGTGATGGAGGAGGAGGGGTCTGTGTGATGGAGGAGGGGTCTGTGTGATGGAGGAGGGGTCTGTGTGATGGAGGAGGAGGGGTCTGTGTGATGGAGGAGGGTCTGTGTGATGGAGGAGGGTCTGTGTGATGGAGGAGGAGGGGCTGTGTGATGGAGGAGGAGGGGTCTGTGTGATGGAGGAGGGGTCTGTGTGATGGAGGAGGGGTCTGTGTGATGGAGGAGGGGTCTGTGTGATGGGGAGGGGCTGTGTGATGGAGGAGGGTCTGTGTGATGGAGGAGGGGTCTGTGTGATGGAGGAGGAGGGGTCTGTGTGATGGAGGAGGGGCTGTGTGATGGAGGAGGGGTCTGTGTGATGGAGGAGGGGTCTGTGTGATGGAGGAGGGGTCTGTGTGATGGGGAGGGGCTGTGTGATGGAGGAGGGTCTGTGTGATGGAGGAGGGGTCTGTGTGATGGAGGAGGAGGGGTCTGTGTGATGGAGGAGGGGCTGTGTGATGGAGGAGGGGTCTGTGTGATGGAGGAGGGGCTGTGTGATGGAGGAAGAGGGGCTGTGTGATGGAGGAGGAGGGACTGTGTGATGGAGGAGGGGCTGTGTGATGGAGGAGGGGTCTGTGTGATGGAGGAGGGGCTGTGTGATGGAGGAGGGGTCTGTGTGATGGAGGAGGGGTCTGTGTGATGGAGGAGGGGTCTGTGTGATGGAGGAGGGGTCTGTGTGATGGGGAGGGGCTGTGTGATGGAGGAAGAGGGGCTGTGTGATGGAGGAGGAGGGGTCTGTGTGATGGAGGAGGGGCTGTGTGATGGAGGAGGGGTCTGTGTGATGGAGGAGGGGTCTGTGTGATGGAGGAGGGGCTGTGTGATGGAGGAGGGGTCTGTGTGATGGAGGAGGGGTCTGTGTGATGGAGGAGGGGTCTGTGTGATGGAGGAGGGGTCTGTGTGATGGAGGAGGGTCTGTGTGATGGAGGAGGGGTTTGTGTGATGGAGGAGGGGTCTGTGTGATGGAGGAGGGGCTGTGTGATGGAGGAGGGGCTGTGTGATGGAGGAGGGGTCTGTGTGATGGAGGAGGGGTCTGTGTGATGGAGGAGGGGTCTGTGTGATGGAGGAGGGGTCTGTGTGATGGAGGAGGGGTCTGTGTGATGGAGGAGGAGGGGCTGTGTGATGGAGGAGGGTCTGTGTGATGGAGGAGGGGTCTGTGTGATGGAGGAGGGGTCTGTGTGATGGAGGAGGGGTCTGTGTGATGGAGGAGGGGTCTGTGTGATGGAGGAGGGGTCTCTGTGATGGAGGAGGGGTCTGTGTGATGGAGGAGGAGTCTGTGTGATGGAGGAGGAGCTGTGTGATGGAGGAGGGTCTGTGTGATGGAGGAGGAGGGTCTGTGTGATGGAGGAGGGGCTGTGTGATGGAGGAGGGGGCTGTGTGATGGAGGAGGGGTCTGTGTGATGGAGGAGGAGTCTGTGTGATGGAGGAGGAGCTGTGTGATGGAGGAGGGTCTGTGTGATGGAGGAGGGTCTGTGTGATGGAGGAGGGGGCTGTGTGATGGAGGAGGGGCTGTGTGATGGAGGAGGGGCTGTGTGATGGAAGAGGGTCTGTGTGATGGAGGAGGGGTCTGTGTGATGGAGGAGGGGTCTGTGTGATGGAGGAGGAGGGGTCTGTGTGATGGAGGAGGGGTCTGTGTGATGGAGGAGGGGTCTGTGTGATGGAGGAGGAGGGGTCTGTGTGATGGAGGAGGGGTCTGTGTGATGGAGGAGGAGGGGTCTGTGTGATGGAGGAGGGGCTGTGTGATGGAGGAGGGGTCTGTGTGATGGAGGAGGGGCTGTGTGATGGAGGAGGGGCTGTGTGATGGAGGAGGGTCTGTGTGATGGAGGAGGAGGGGTCTGTGTGATGGAGGAGGGTCTGTGTGATGGAGGAGGGGTCTGTGTGATGGAGGAGGGGTCTGTGTGATGGAGGAGGGGTCTGTGTGATGGAGGAGGGGCTGTGTGATGGAGGAGGAGGGGCTGTGTGATGGAGGAGGGGCTGTGTGATGGAGGAGGGTCTGTGTGATGGAGGAGGAGGGGTCTGTGTGATGGAGGAGGGGCTGTGTGATGGAGGAGGAGGGGCTGTGTGATGGAGGAGGAGGGGTCTGTGTGATGGAGGAGGGTCTGTGTGATGGAGGAGGGGTCTGTGTGATGGAGGAGGGGTCTGTGTGATGGAGGAGGGGCTGTGTGATGGAGGAGGGTCTGTGTGATGGAGGAGGGGTCTGTGTGATGGAGGAGGGGTCTGTGTGATGGAGGAGGGGTCTGTGTGATGGAGGAGGGGTCTCTGTGATGGAGGAGGAGGGGTCTGTGTGATGGAGGAGGAGGGGTCTGTGTGATGGAGGAGGAGTCTGTGTGATGGAGGAGGAGCTGTGTGATGGAGGAGGGTCTGTGTGATGGAGGAGGAGGGTCTGTGTGATGGAGGAGGGGGCTGTGTGATGGAGGAGGGTCTGTGTGATGGAGGAGGAGGGTCTGTGTGATGGAGGAGGAGGGTCTGTGTGATGGAGGAGGAGGGTCTGTGTGATGGAGGAGGAGGGTCTGTGTGATGGAGGAGGAGGGTCTGTGTGATGGAGGAGGGTCTGTGTGATGGAGGAGGGTCTGTGTGATGGAGGAGGAGTCTGTGTGATGGAGGAGGAGCTGTGTGATGGAGGAGGGTCTGTGTGATGGAGGAGGAGGGTCTGTGTGATGGAGGAGGAGGGTCTGTGTGATGGAGGAGGGTCTGTGTGATGGAGGAGGGTCTGTGTGATGGAGGAGGGGCTGTGTGATGGAGGAGGGGCTGTGTGATGGAGGAGGGTCTGTGTGATGGAGGAGGGGTCTGTGTGATGGAGGAGGGGCTGTGTGATGGAGGAGGGGTCTGTGTGATGGAGGAGGGGCTGTGTGATGGAGGAGGGGTCTGTGTGATGGAGGAGGGGTCTGTGTGATGGAGGAGGGTCTGTGTGATGGAGGAGGGGTCTGTGTGATGGAGGAGGGTCTGTGTGATGGAGGAGGGGTCTGTGTGATGGAGGAGGGGTCTGTGTGATGGAGGAGGAGGGGTCTGTGTGATGGAGGAGGGGTCTGTGTGATGGAGGAGGAGGGGTCTGTGTGATGGAGGAGGGGCTGTGTGATGGAGGAGGGGTCTGTGTGATGGAGGAGGGGCTGTGTGATGGAGGAGGGGCTGTGTGATGGAGGAGGGTCTGTGTGATGGAGGAGGAGGGGTCTGTGTGATGGAGGAGGGGTCTGTGTGATGGAGGAGGAGGGGTCTGTGTGATGGAGGAGGGGTCTGTGTGATGGAGGAGGGGTCTGTGTGATGGAGGAGGGGTCTGTGTGATGGAGGAGGAGTCTGTGTGATGGAGGAGGAGCTGTGTGATGGAGGAGGGTCTGTGTGATGGAGGAGGAGGGGTCTGTGTGATGGAGGAGGGTCTGTGTGATGGAGGAGGAGGGGCTGTGTGATGGAGGAGGGGCTGTGTGATGGAGGAGGGTCTGTGTGATGGAGGAGGAGGGGTCTGTGTGATGGAGGAGGGGCTGTGTGATGGAGGAGGGGCTGTGTGATGGAGGAGGAGGGGTCTGTGTGATGGAGGAGGGTCTGTGTGATGGAGGAGGGTCTGTGTGATGGAGGAGGGGCTGTGTGATGGAGGAGGAGTCTGTGTGATGGAGGAGGGGCTGTGTGATGGAGGAGGAGTGGTCTGTGTGATGGAGGAGGGGTCTGTGTGATGGAGGAGGGTCTGTGTGATGGAGGAGGGGTCTGTGTGATGGAGGAGGAGGGGTCTGTGTGATGGAGGAGGGTCTGTGTGATGGAGGAGGGTCTGTGTGATGGAGGAGGGGCTGTGTGATGGAGGAGGAGTCTGTGTGATGGAGGAGGGGCTGTGTGATGGAGGAGGAGGGTCTGTGTGATGGAGGAGGGGCTGTGTGATGGAGGAGGGTCTGTGTGATGGAGGAGGGGTCTGTGTGATGGAGGAGGGGCTGTGTGATGGAGGAGGGTCTGTGTGATGGAGGAGGGGTCTGTGTGATGGAGGAGGGGTCTGTGTGATGGAGGAGGGGTCTGTGTGATGGAGGAGGAGGGTCTGTGTGATGGAGGAGGAGGGGTCTGTGTGATGGAGGAGGGGTCTGTGTGATGGAGGAGGAGTCTGTGTGATGGAGGAGGAGCTGTGTGATGGAGGAGGGTCTGTGTGATGGAGGAGGGGCTGTGTGATGGAGGAGGGGTGTGTGTGATGGAGGAGGAGGGTCTGTGTGATGGAGGAGGAGGGGTCTGTGTGATGGAGGAGGGGTCTGTGTGATGGAGGAGGGGCTGTGTGATGGAGGAGGAGGGGTCTGTGTGATGGAGGAGGGGTCTGTGTGATGGAGGAGGGGTCTGTGTGATGGAGGAGGGTCTGTGTGATGGAGGAGGGTCTGTGTGATGGAGGAGGGGTCTGTGTGATGGAGGAGGGGTCTGTGTGATGGAGGAGGGGTCTGTGTGATGGAGGAGGGGCTGTGTGATGGAGGAGGGGTCTGTGTGATGGAGGAGGGGCTGTGTGATGGAGGAGGGGTCTGTGTGATGGAGGAGGGGCTGTGTGATGGAGGAGGGGTCTGTGTGATGGGGAGGGTCTGTGTGATGGAGGAGGAGGGTCTGTGTGATGGAGGAGGGGTCTGTGTGATGGAGGAGGGGTCTGTGTGATGGAGGAGGGGTCTGTGTGATGGAGGAAGGGTCTGTGTGATGGAGGAGGGGTCTGTGTGATGGAGGAGGGGCTGTGTGATGGAGGAGGGGTCTGTGTGATGGAGGAGGGGCTGTGTGATGGAGGAGGGGTCTGTGTGATGGAGGAGGAGGGTCTGTGTGATGGAGGAGGAGGGGTCTGTGTGATGGAGGAAGGGTCTGTGTGATGGAGGAGGGGCTGTGTGATGGAGGAGGGGTCTGTGTGATGGAGGAGGAGGGTCTGTGTGATGGAGGAGGAGGGTCTGTGTGATGGAGGAGGGGCTGTGTGATGGAGGAGGGGCTGTGTGATGGAGGAGGGGTCTGTGTGATGGAGGAGGAGGGTCTGTGTGATGGAGGAGGAGGGTCTGTGTGATGGAGGAGGAGGGGCTGTGTGATGGAGGAGGAGGGGCTGTGTGATGGAGGAGGAGGGGCTGTGTGATGGAGGAGGGGTCTGTGTGATGGAGGAGGGGCTGTGTGATGGAGGAGGGGCTGTGTGATGGAGGAGGGGCTGTGTGATGGAGGAGGAGGGGTCTGTGTGATGGAGGAGGAGGGTCTGTGTGATGGAGGAGGGGCTGTGTGATGGAGGAGGAGGGGTCTGTGTGATGGAGGAGGGGTCTGTGTGATGGAGGAGGGGTCTGTGTGATGGAGGAGGAGGGGCTGTGTGATGGAGGAAGAGGGGCTGTGTGATGGAGGAGGAGGGACTGTGTGATGGAGGAGGGGCTGTGTGATGGAGGAGGAGGGGTCTGTGTGATGGAGGAGGGGTCTGTGTGATGGAGGAGGAGGGGTCTGTGTGATGGAGGAGGGGTCTGTGTGATGGAGGAGGAGGGGTCTGTGTGATGGAGGAGGGGTTTGTGTGATGGAGGAGGGTCTGTGTGATGGAGGAGGAGGGGTCTGTGTGATGGAGGAGTGGTCTGTGTGATGGAGGAGGGGTCTGTGTGATGGAGGAGGGGTCTGTGTGATGGAGGAGGGGTCTGTGTGATGGAGGAGGAGTCTGTGTGATGGAGGAGGAGCTGTGTGATGGAGGAGGGTCTGTGTGATGGAGGAGGAGGGTCTGTGTGATGGAGGAGGGGCTGTGTGATGGAGGAGGAGGGGCTGTGTGATGGAGGAGGAGGGGTCTGTGTGATGGAGGAGGGTCTGTGTGATGGAGGAGGGGTCTGTGTGATGGAGGAGGGGTCTGTGTGATGGAGGAGGGGCTGTGTGATGGAGGAGGGGCTGTGTGATGGAGGAGGGTCTGTGTGATGGAGGAGGAGGGGTCTGTGTGATGGAGGAGGGGTCTGTGTGATGGAGGAGGGGTCTGTGTGATGGAGGAGGGGTCTGTGTGATGGAGGAGGGGTCTGTGTGATGGAGGAGGGGCTGTGTGATGGAGGAGGGTCTGTGTGATGGAGGAGGGGTCTGTGTGATGGAGGAGGGGTCTCTGTGATGGAGGAGGGGTCTGTGTGATGGAGGAGGAGTCTGTGTGATGGAGGAGGAGCTGTGTGATGGAGGAGGGTCTGTGTGATGGAGGAGGAGGGTCTGTGTGATGGAGGAGGGGTCTGTGTGATGGAGGAGGGGTCTGTGTGATGGAGGAGGGGTCTGTGTGATGGAGGAGGGGTCTGTGTGATGGAGGAGGGGCTGTGTGATGGAGGAGGAGGGGCTGTGTGATGGAGGAGGAGGGGTGTGTGTGATGGAGGAGGGTCTGTGTGATGGAGGAGGGGTCTGTGTGATGGAGGAGGGGTCTGTGTGATGGAGGAGGGGCTGTGTGATGGAGGAGGGGCTGTGTGATGGAGGAGGAGGGGTCTGTGTGATGGAGGAGGGGTCTGTGTGATGGAGGAGGGTCTGTGTGATGGAGGAGGGGCTGTGTGATGGAGGAGGAGGGGTCTGTGTGATGGAGGAGGGGTCTGTGTGATGGAGGAGGGTCTGTGTGATGGAGGAGGAGGGGTCTGTGTGATGGAGGAGGGTCTGTGTGATGGAGGAGGAGGGGTCTGTGTGATGGAGGAGGAGGGGCTGTGTGATGGAGGAGGGGTCTGTGTGATGGAGGAGGGGTCTGTGTGATGGAGGAGGGGTCTGTGTGATGGAGGAGGGGTCTGTGTGATGGAGGAGGGTCTGTGTGATGGCGGAGGGGCTGTGTGATGGAGGAGGGGTCTGTGTGATGGAGGAGGGGTCTGTGTGATGGAGGAGGGGCTGTGTGATGGAGGAGGAGGGGCTGTGTGATGGAGGAGGGGTCTGTGTGATGGAGGAGGGGTCTGTGTGATGGAGGAGGGGCTGTGTGATGGAGGAGGAGGGGTCTGTGTGATGGAGGAAGGGTCTGTGTGATGGAGGAGGGGTCTGTGTGATGGAGGAGGGGTCTGTGTGATGGAGGAGGGGCTGTGTGATGGAGGAGGGGTCTGTGTGATGGAGGAGGGGTCTGTGTGATGGAGGAGGGGCTGTGTGATGGAGGAGGAGGGGCTGTGTGATGGAGGAGGGTCTGTGTGATGGAGGAGGGGCTGTGTGATGGAGGAGGGGTCTGTGTGATGGAGGAGGGGTTTGTGTGATGGAGGAGGAGGGGTCTGTGTGATGGAGGAGGGGTCTGTGTGATGGAGGAGGGGTCTGTGTGATGGAGGAGGGGCTGTGTGATGGAGGAGGGGTCTGTGTGATGGAGGAGGGGTCTGTGTGATGGAGGAGGAGGGGTCTGTGTGATGGAGGAGGGGCTGTGTGATGGAGGAGGGGTCTGTGTGATGGAGGAGGGGTCTGTGTGATGGAGGAGGGGCTGTGTGATGGAGGAGGGGTCTGTGTGATGGAGGAGGGGTCTGTGTGATGGAGGAGGGGTCTGTGTGATGGAGGAGGGGTCTGTGTGATGGAGGAGGGGTCTGTGTGATGGAGGAGGGGTCTGTGTGATGGAGGAGGAGGGGTCTGTGTGATGGAGGAGGAGGGGCTGTGTGATGGAGGAGGGGTCTGTGTGATGGAGGAGGAGGGGCTGTGTGATGGAGGAGGGGCTGTGTGATGGAGGAGGAGGGGTCTGTGTGATGGAGGAGGAGGGGCTGTGTGATGGAGGAGGGGTCTGTGTGATGGAGGAGGGGTCTGTGTGATGGAGGAGGGGTCTGTGTGATGGAGGCGGGGCTGTGTGATGGAGGAGGAGGGGCTGTGTGATGGAGGAGGGGCTGTGTGATGGAGGAGGAGGGGCTGTGTGATGGAGGAGGGGTCTGTGTGATGGAGGAGGGGCTGTGTGATGGAGGAGGGGTCTGTGTGATGGAGGAGGGGTCTGTGTGATGGAGGAGGGGTCTGTGTGATGGAGGAGGGGCTGTGTGATGGAGGAGGAGGGGTCTGTGTGATGGAGGAGGGGTTTGTGTGATGGAGGAGGGGTCTGTGTGATGGGGAGGGGCTGTGTGATGGAGGAAGAGGGGCTGTGTGATGGAGGAGCAGGGGCTGTGTGATGGAGGAGGGGCTGTGTGATGGAGGAGGGGCTGTGTGATGGAGGAGGGGTCTGTGTGATGGAGGAGGGTCTGTGTGATGGAGGAGGGGCTGTGTGATGGAGGAGGAGGGGCTGTGTGATGGAGGAGGGGTCTGTGTGATGGAGGAGGGGTCTGTGTGATGGAGGAGGGGTCTGTGTGATGGAGGCGGGGTCTGTGTGATGGAGGAGGGGGCTGTGTGATGGAGGAGGGGGCTGTGTGATGGAGGAGGGGTCTGTGTGATGGAGGAGGGGTTTGTGTGATGGAGGAGGAGGGGGCTGTGTGATGGAGGAGGAGGGGTCTGTGTGATGGAGGAGGGGCTGTGTGATGGAGGAGGGGTCTGTGTGATGGAGGAGGGTCTGTGTGATGGAGGAGGGGCTGTGTGATGGAGGAGGGGTCTGTGTGATGGAGGAGGGGCTGTGTGATGGAGGAGGGGTCTGTGTGATGGAGGAGGGGTCTGTGTGATGGAGGAGGGTCTGTGTGATGGAGGAGGGGCTGTGTGATGGAGGAGGGGCTGTGTGATGGAGGAGGGGTCTGTGTGATGGAGGAGGGGCTGTGAGATGGAGGAGGGGTCTGTGTGATGGAGGAGGGGTCTGTGTGATGGAGAAGGGTCTGTGTGATGGAGGAGGGGCTGTGTGATGGAGGAGGGGTCTGTGTGATGGAGGAGGGGCTATGTGATGGAGGAGGGGTTTGTGTGATGGAGGAGGGTCTGTGTGATGGAGGAGGGTCTGTGTGATGGAGGAGGGGTCTGTGTGATGGAGGAGGGGTCTGTGTGATGGAGGAGGGGTCTGTGTGATGGAGGAGGGGTCTGTGTGATGGAGGAGGGGCTGTGTGATGGAGGAGGGGTCTGTGTGATGGAGGAGGGGCTGTGTGATGGAGGAGGAGGGGTCTGTGTGATGGAGGAGGGGTCTGTGTGATGGAGGAGGGGCTGTGTGATGGAGGAGGGGCTGTGTGATGGAGGAGGGGCTGTGTGATGGAGGAGGGTCTGTGTGATGGAGGAGGGGTCTGTGTGATGGAGGAGGGGTCTGTGTGATGGAGGAGGGGTCTGTGTGATGGAGGAGGAGGGGCTGTGTGATGGAGGAGGGGCTGTGTGATGGAGGAGGGGTCTGTGTGATGGAGGAGGGGCTGTGTGATGGAGGAGGGTCTGTGTGATGGAGGAGGGGTCTGTGTGATGGAGGAGGGGTCTGTGTGATGGAGGAGGGGCTGTGTGATGGAGGAGGAGTCTGTGTGATGGAGGAGGGGCTGTGTGATGGAGGAGGGGTCTGTGTGATGGAGGAGGGGTCTGTGTGATGGAGGAGGAGGGGTCTGTGTGATGGAGGAGGGGCTGTGTGATGGAGGAGGAGGGGCTGTGTGATGGAGGAGGGGTATGTGTGATGGAGGAGGGGCTGTGTGATGGAGGAGGGGTCTGTGTGATGGAGGAGGAGGGGTCTGTGTGATGGAGGAGGGGTCTGTGTGATGGAGGAGGAGTCTGTGTGATGGAGGAGGGGCTGTGTGATGGAGGAGGAGGGGCTGTGTGATGGAGGAGGAGGGGTCTGTGTGATGGAGGAGGGTCTGTGTGATGGAGGAGGGGTCTGTGTGATGGAGCAGGGGTCTGTGTGATGGAGGAGGGGCTGTGTGATGGAGGAGGGTCTGTGTGATGGAGGAGGGGTCTGTGTGATGGAGGAGGGTCTGTGTGATGGAGGAGGGGTCTGTGTGATGGAGGAGGGGCTGTGTGATGGAGGAGGAGGGGCTGTGTGATGGAGGAGGGGTATGTGTGATGGAGGAGGGGCTGTGTGATGGAGGAGGGGTCTGTGTGATGGAGGAGGAGGGGTCTGTGTGATGGAGGAGGGGTCTGTGTGATGGAGGAGGAGTCTGTGTGATGGAGGAGGGGTCTGTGTGATGGAGGAGGGTCTGTGTGATGGAGGAGGGGTCTGTGTGATGGAGGAGGGTCTGTGTGATGGAGGAGGGGTCTGTGTGATGGAGCAGGGGTCTGTGTGATGGAGGAGGGGCTGTGTGATGGAGGAGGGTCTGTGTGATGGAGGAGGGGTCTGTGTGATGGAGGAGGGTCTGTGTGATGGAGGAGGGGTCTGTGTGATGGAGGAGGGGTCTGTGTGATGGAGGAGGAGGGGTCTGTGTGATGGAGGAGGGTCTGTGTGATGGAGGAGGAGGGGCTGTGTGATGGAGGAGGAGGGGTCTGTGTGATGGAGGAGGAGGGGTCTGTGTGATGGAGGAGGGTCTGTGTGATGGAGGAGGAGGGGCTGTGTGATGGAGGAGGAGGGTCTGTGTGATGGAGGAGGAGGGGCTGTGTGATGGAGGAGGGGCTGTGTGATGGAGGAGGAGGGGCTGTGTGATGGAGGAGGAGGGTCTGTGTGATGGAGGAGGGTCTGTGTGATGGAGGAGGGGCTGTGTGATGGAGGAGGGGTCTGTGTGATGGAGGAGGAGGGTCTGTGTGATGGAGGAGGAGGGGTCTGTGTGATGGAGGAGGGTCTGTGTGATGGAGGAGGAGGGGTCTGTGTGATGGAGGAGGAGGGGTCTGTGTGATGGAGGAGGGTCTGTGTGATGGAGGAGGAGGGGCTGTGTGATGGAGGAGGAGGGTCTGTGTGATGGAGGAGGAGGGGCTGTGTGATGGAGGAGGGGCTGTGTGATGGAGGAGGGGCTGTGTGATGGAGGAGGGGTCTGTGTGATGGAGGAGGAGGGGCTGTGTGATGGAGGAGGAGGGTCTGTGTGATGGAGGAGGGTCTGTGTGATGGAGGAGGGGTCTGTGTGATGGAGGAGGGGTCTGTGTGATGGAGGAGGGGTCTGTGTGATGGAGGAGGAGTCTGTGTGATGGAGGAGGGTCTGTGTGATGGAGGAGGAGGGGCTGTGTGATGGAGGAGGAGGGGCTGTGTGATGGAGGAGGGGCTGTGTGATGGAGGAGGAGGGGTCTGTGTGATGGAGGAGGGTCTGTGTGATGGAGGAGGGGTCTGTGTGATGGAGGAGGGGTCTGTGTGATGGAGGAGGGGCTGTGTGATGGAGGAGGGTCTGTGTGATGGAGGAGGGGTCTGTGTGATGGAGGAGGGGTCTGTGTGATGGAGGAGGAGGGGGCTGTGTGATGGAGGAGGAGGGTCTGTGTGATGGAGGAGGGGTCTGTGTGATGGAGGAGGGGCTGTGTGATGGAGGAGGAGGGGCTGTGTGATGGAGGAGGGGCTGTGTGATGGAGGAGGAGGGGTCTGTGTGATGGAGGAGGGTCTGTGTGATGGAGGAGGGGTCTGTGTGATGGAGGAGGGGTCTGTGTGATGGAGGAGGGTTTGTGTGATGGAGGAGGGTCTGTGTGATGGAGGAGGAGGGGTCTGTGTGATGGAGGAGGGGTCTGTGTGATGGAGGAGGGGTCTGTGTGATGGAGGAGGAGGGGCTGTGTGATGGAGGAGGAGGGGCTGTGTGATGGAGGAGGAGGGGTCTGTGTGATGGAGGAGGGGTCTGTGTGATGGAGGAGGGGTCTGTGTGATGGAGGAGGGGCTGTGTGATGGAGGAGGGTCTGTGTGATGGAGGAGGGGTCTGTGTGATGGAGGAGGGGTCTGTGTGATGGAGGAGGGGCTGTGTGATGGAGGAGGGGTCTGTGTGATGGAGGAGGGGTCTGTGTGATGGGGAGGGGCTGTGTGATGGAGGAAGAGGGGCTGTGTGATGGAGGAGGGGCTGTGTGATGGAGGAGGGGCTGTGTGATGGAGGAGGGGTCTGTGTGATGGAGGAGGGGTCTGTGTGATGGAGGAGGGGTCTGTGTGATGGAGGAGGGGCTGTGTGATGGAGGAGGGGTCTGTGTGATGGAGGAGGGGTCTGTGTGATGGGGAGGGGCTGTGTGATGGAGGAAGAGGGGCTGTGTGATGGAGGAGGGGCTGTGTGATGGAGGAGGGGCTGTGTGATGGAGGAGGGGTCTGTGTGATGGAGGAGGGGTCTGTGTGATGGAGGAGGGGTCTGTGTGATGGAGGAGGGGCTGTGTGATGGAGGAGGAGGGGCTGTGTGATGGAGGAGGGGTCTGTGTGATGGAGGAGGGGCTGTGTGATGGAGGAGGGGCTGTGTGATGGAGGAGGAGGGGCTGTGTGATGGAGGAGGGTCTGTGTGATGGAGGAGGAGGGGTCTGTGTGATGGAGGAGGGTCTGTGTGATGGAGGAGGGGTGTGTGTGATGGAGGAGGGGTCTGTGTGATGGAGGAGGAGGGGCTGTGTGATGGAGGAAGAGGGTGTGTGTGATGGAGGAGGAGGGGCTGTGTGATGGAGGAGGAGGGGCTGTGTGATGGAGGAGGAGGGGTCTGTGTGATGGAGGAGGGTCTGTGTGATGGAGGAGGGGCTGTGTGATGGAGGAGGGGTCTGTGTGATGGAGGAGGGGCTGTGTGATGGAGGAGGGGCTGTGTGATGGAGGAGGGGTCTGTGTGATGGAGGAGGGGCTGTGTGATGGAGGAGGAGGGGTCTGTGTGATGGAGGAGGGGTCTGTGTGATGGAGGAGGGGCTGTGTGATGGAGGAGGGGTCTGTGTGATGGAGGAGGGGTCTGTGTGATGGAGGAGGGTCTGTGTGATGGAGGAGGAGGGGTCTGTGTGATGGAGGAGGGGTCTGTGTGATGGAGGAGGGGTCTGTGTGATGGAGGAGGGGTCTGTGTGATGGAGGAGGGTCTGTGTGATGGAGGAGGGGTCTGTGTGATGGAGGAGGGGCTGTGTGATGGAGGAGGAGGGGTCTGTGTGATGGAGGAGGAGGGGGCTGTGTGATGGAGGAGGGGCTGTGTGATGGAGGAGGGGCTGTGTGATGGAGGAGGGGTCTGTGTGATGGAGGAGGGGTCTGTGTGATGGAGGAGGGGTCTGTGTGATGGAGGAGGGGCTGTGTGATGGAGGAGGGGCTGTGTGATGGAGGAGGAGGGGCTGTGTGATGGAGGATGGGTCTGTGTGATGGAGGAGGGTCTGTGTGATGGAGGAGGGTCTGTGTGATGGAGGAGGAGGGGTCTGTGTGATGGAGGAGGGGTCTGTGTGATGGAGGAGGGTCTGTGTGATGGAGGAGGGGTCTGTGTGATGGAGGAGGGGTCTGTGTGATGGGGAGGGGCTGTGTGATGGAGGAGGGGCTGTGTGATGGGGAGGGGCTGTGTGATGGAGGAGGGGTCTGTGTGATGGAGGAGGGGTCTGTGTGATGGAGGAGGGGCTGTGTGATGGAGGAGGGGTCTGTGTGATGGAGGAGGGGCTGTGTGATGGAGGAGGAGGGGTCTGTGTGATGGAGGAAGGGTCTGTGTGATGGAGGAGGGGTCTGTGTGATGGAGGAGGGGTCTGTGTGATGGAGGAGGGTCTGTGTGATGGAGGAGGGTCTGTGTGATGGAGGAGGGGCTGTGTGATGGAGGAGGGGTCTGTGTGATGGAGGAGGGGCTGTGTGATGGAGGAGGAGGGGTCTGTGTGATGGAGGAAGGGTCTGTGAGATGGAGGAGGGGTCTGTGTGATGGAGGAGGGGTCTGTGTGATGGAGGAGGGGCTGTGTGATGGAGGAGGGGTCTGTGTGATGGAGGAGGGGTCTGTGTGATGGAGGAGGGGTCTGTGTGATGGAGGAGGGGTCTGTGTGATGGAGGAGGGGCTCTGTGATGGAGGAGGGGTCTGTGTGATGGAGGAGGGGTCTGTGTGATGGAGGAGGGGTCTGTGTGATGGAGGAGGAGGGGTCTGTATGATGGAGGAGGGGTCTGTGTGATGGAGGAGGAGGGGTCTGTGTGATGGAGGAGGGGTCTGTGTGATGGAGGAGGGGTCTGTGTGATGGAGGAGGGGTCTGTGTGATGGAGGAGGAGGGGTCTGTGTGATGGAGGAGGGGTCTGTGTGATGGAGGAGGAGGGGTCTGTGTGATGGAGGAGGAGGGGCTGTGTGATGGAGGAGGGGTCTGTGTGATGGAGGAGGAGGGGCTGTGTGATGGAGGAGGGGTCTGTGTGATGGAGGCGGGGTCTGTGTGATGGAGGAGGAGGGGTCTCTGTGATGGAGGAGGGGTCTGTGTGATGGAGGAGGAGGGGTCTGTGTGATGGAGGAGGGGTCTGTGTGATGGAGGAGGAGGGGTCTGTGTGATGGAGGAGGGGTCTGTGTGATGGAGGAGGAGGGTCTGTGTGATGGAGGAGGGGTCTGTGTGATGGAGGAGGAGGGGTCTGTGTGATGGAGGAGGGGCTGTGTGATGGAGGAGGAGTCTGTGTGATGGAGGAGGGGTCTGTGTGATGGAGGAGGGGTCTGTGTGATGGAGGAGGGGCTGTGTGATGGAGGAGGGGCTGTGTGATGGAGGAGGGTCTGTGTGATGGAGGAGGGGTCTGTGTGATGGAGGAGGGTCTGTGTGATGGAGGAGGGGCTGTGTGATGGAGGAGGGTCTGTGTGATGGAGGAGGAGGGTCTGTGTGATGGAGGAGGGTCTGTGTGATGGAGGAGGAGGGGCTGTGTGATGGAGGAGGGGCTGTGTGATGGAGGAGGAGGGGCTGTGTGATGGAGGAGGAGTCTGTGTGATGGAGGAGGGGTCTGTGTGATGGAGGAGGGGCTGTGTGATGGAGGAGGGGCTGTGTGATGGAGGAGGGGTCTGTGTGATGGAGGAGGAGTCTGTGTGATGGAGGAGGAGGGGTCTGTGTGATGGAGGAGGAGGGGTCTGTGTGATGGAGGAGGGGTCTGTGTGATGGAGGAGGGGTCTGTGTGATGGAGGAGGAGGGTCTGTGTGATGGAGGAGGAGGGTCTGTGTGATGGAGGAGGAGGGGTCTGTGTGATGGAGGAGGGGCTGTGTGATGGAGGAGGGGCTGTGTGATGGAGGAGGAGCTGTGTGATGGAGGAGGAGGGGCTGTGTGATGGAGGAGGGGTCTGTGTGATGGAGGAGGAGGGGCTGTGTGATGGAGGAGGGGTCTGTGTGATGGAGGCGGGGTCTGTGTGATGGAGGAGGAGGGGTCTGTGTGATGGAGGAGGGGTCTGTGTGATGGAGGAGGAGGGGTCTGTGTGATGGAGGAGGGGTCTGTGTGATGGAGGAGGAGGGGTCTGTGTGATGGAGGAGGGGTCTGTGTGATGGAGGAGGAGGGGTCTGTGTGATGGAGGAGGGTCTGTGTGATGGAGGAGGAGGGGTCTGTGTGATGGAGGAGGGGCTGTGTGATGGAGGAGGAGTCTGTGTGATGGAGGAGGGGTCTGTGTGATGGAGGAGGGTCTGTGTGATGGAGGAGGGGCTGTGTGATGGAGGAGGGTCTGTGTGATGGAGGAGGAGGGGCTGTGTGATGGAGGAGGGGCTGTGTGATGGAGGAGGAGGGGCTGTGTGATGGAGGAGGGGTCTGTGTGATGGAGGAGGAGGGGTCTGTGTGATGGAGGAGGGGCTGTGTGATGGAGGAGGAGTCTGTGTGATGGAGGAGGGGTCTGTGTGATGGAGGAGGGGCTGTGTGATGGAGGAGGGGCTGTGTGATGGAGGAGGGTCTGTGTGATGGAGGAGGGGTCTGTGTGATGGAGGAGGGGTCTGTGTGATGGAGGAGGGGCTGTGTGATGGAGGAGGAGGGTCTGTGTGATGGAGGAGGAGGGGCTGTGTGATGGAGGAGGGGTCTGTGTGATGGAGGAGGAGGGGCTGTGTGATGGAGGAGGGGTCTGTGTGATGGAGGCGGGGTCTGTGTGATGGAGGAGGAGGGGTCTGTGTGATGGAGGAGGGGTCTGTGTGATGGAGGAGGAGGGGTCTGTGTGATGGAGGAGGGGTCTGTGTGATGGAGGAGGAGGGGTCTGTGTGATGGAGGAGGGGTCTGTGTGATGGAGGAGGAGGGGTCTGTGTGATGGAGGAGGGTCTGTGTGATGGAGGAGGAGGGGTCTGTGTGATGGAGGAGGGGCTGTGTGATGGAGGAGGGGTCTGTGTGATGGAGGAGGGTCTGTGTGATGGAGGAGGAGGGGTCTGTGTGATGGAGGAGGAGGGGTTTGTGTGATGGAGGAGGGGCTGTGTGATGGAGGAGGGGCTGTGTGATGGAGGAGGGTCTGTGTGATGGAGGAGGAGGGGTCTGTGTGATGGAGGAGGAGGGGTTTGTGTGATGGAGGAGGGGCTGTGTGATGGAGGAGGGGCTGTGTGATGGAGGAGGGGTCTGTGTGATGGAGGAGGGGCTGTGTGATGGAGGAGGGGCTGTGTGATGGAGGAGGGGTCTGTGTGATGGAGGAGGGGCTGTGTGATGGAGGAGGGGTCTGTGTGATGGAGGAAGAGTCTGTGTGATGGAGGAGGGGTCTGTGTGATGGGGAGGGTCTGTGTGATGGAGGAGGGGTCTGTGTGATGGAGGAGGGGTCTGTGTGATGGAGGAGGAGGGGCTGTGTGATGGAGGAGGGGTCTGTGTGATGGAGGAGGAGGGGCTGTGTGATGGAGGAGGGGTCTGTGTGATGGAGGAGGGTCTGTGTGATGGAGGAGGGGTCTGTGTGATGGAGGAGGGTCTGTGTGATGGAGGAGGAGGGGCTGTGTGATGGAGGAGGGGTCTGTGTGATGGAGGAGGGGCTGTGTGATGGACGAGGAGGGGTCTGTGTGATGGAGGAGGGGCTGTGTGATGGAGGAGGAGGGGTCTGTGTGATGGAGGAGGGGTCTGTGTGATGGAGGAGGGGTCTGTGTGATGGAGGAGGGGTCTGTGTGATGGAGGAGGGGTCTGTGTGATGGAGGAGGGGCTGTGTGATGGAGGAGGAGGGGTCTGTGTGATGGAGGAGGGGCTGTGTGATGTAGGAGGGGTCTGTGTGATGGAGGAGGGGTCTGTGTGATGGAGGAGGGGTCTGTGTGATGGAGGAGGGGTCTGTGTGATGGAGGAGGGTCTGTGTGATGGAGGAGGGGTCTGTGTGATGGAGGAGGGGTCTGTGTGATGGAGGAGGGGTCTGTGTGATGGAGGAGGAGGGGTCTGTGTGATGGAGGAGGGGTCTGTGTGATGGAGGAGGGGTCTGTGTGATGGAGGAGGGGTCTGTGTGATGGAGGAGGGGTCTGTGTGATGGAGGAGGGGTCAGTGTGATGGAGGAGGGGTCTGTGTGATGGAGGAGGAGGGGTCTGTGTGATGGAGGAGGGGTCTGTGTGATGGAGGAGGAGGGGTCTGTGTGATGGAGGAGGAGTCTGTGTGATGGAGGAGGGGCTGTGTGATGGAGGAGGGGTCTGTGTGATGGAGGAGGGGTCTGTGTGATGGAGGAGGAGCTGTGTGATGGAGGAGGAGGGTCTGTGTGATGGAGGAGGGGTCTGTGTGATGGAGGAGGAGGGGTCTGTGTGATGGAGGAGGGGTCTGTGTGATGGAGGAGGGGTCTGTGTGATGGAGGAGGGGTCTGTGTGATGGAGGAGGGGTCTGTGTGATGGAGGAGGGGTCTGTGTGATGGAGGAGGGGTCTGTGTGATGGAGGAGGGGTCTGTGTGATGGAGGAGGAGCTGTGTGATGGAGGAGGAGGGTCTGTGTGATGGAGGAGGGGTCTGTGTGATGGAGGAGGAGGGGTCTGTGTGATGGAGGAGGGGTCTGTGTGATGGAGGAGGGGTCTGTGTGATGGAGGAGGGGTCAGTGTGATGGAGGAGGGGTCTGTGTGATGGAGGAGGAGGGGTCTGTGTGATGGAGGAGGGGTCTGTGTGATGGAGGAGGAGGGGTCTGTGTGATGGAGGAGGAGTCTGTGTGATGGAGGAGGGGCTGTGTGATGGAGGAGGGGTCTGTGTGATGGAGGAGGGGTCTGTGTGATGGAGGAGGGGCTGTGTGATGGAGGAGGAGGGGTCTGTGTGATGGAGGAGGGTCTGTGTGATGGAGGAGGGGTCTGTGTGATGGAGGAGGGGGCTGTGTGATGGAGGAGGGGTCTGTGTGATGGAGGAGGGGTCTGTGTGATGGAGGAGGGTCTGTGTGATGGAGGAGGGGTCTGTGTGATGGAGGCGGGGTCTGTGTGATGGAGGAGGGGTCTGTGTGATGGAGGAGGAGGGGTCTGTGTGATGGAGGAGGAGTCTGTGTGATGGAGGAGGGGTCTGTGTGATGGAGGAGGGTCTGTGTGATGGAGGAGGGGTCTGTGTGATGGAGGAGGGGTCTGTGTGATGGAGGAGGGGCTGTGTGATGGAGGAGGAGGGGCTGTGTGATGGAGGAGGAGGGTCTGTGTGATGGAGGAGGGGTCTGTGTGATGGAGGAGGGGTCTGTGTGATGGAGGAGGGGTCTGTGTGATGGAGGAGGGGTTTGTGTGATGGAGGAGGGGCTGTGTGATGGAGGAGGGCCTGTGTGATGGAGGAGGGGCTGTGTGATGGAGGAGGGGCTGTGTGATGGAGGAGGGGTCTGTGTGATGGAGGAGGTGGGGTCTGTGTGATGGAGGAGGGGTCTGTGTGATGGAGGAGGAGGGGTCTGTGTGATGGAGGAGGAGTCTGTGTGATGGAGGAGGGGCTGTGTGATGGAGGAGGGGTCTGTGTGATGGAGGAGGGGTCTGTGTGATGGAGGAGGAGGGGTCTGTGTGATGGAGGAGGGGTCTGTGTGATGGAGGAGGGGTCTGTGTGATGGAGGAGGGGTCTGTGTGATGGAGGAGGGGTCTGTGTGATGGAGGAGGAGGGGTCTGTGTGATGGAGGAGGGGCTGTGTGATGGAGGAGGGGTCTGTGTGATGGAGGAGGGGTCTGTGTGATGGAGGAGGGGCTGTGTGATGGAGGAGGGGCTGTGTGATGGAGGAGGGGCTGTGTGATGGAGGAGGGGTCTGTGTGATGGAGGAGGGGTCTGTGTGATGGAGGAGGGGCTGTGTGATGGAGGAGGGGCTGTGTGATGGAGGAGGAGGGGTCTGTGTGATGGAGGAGGGGTCTGTGTGATGGAGGAGGGGTCTGTGTGATGGAGGAGGGGTCTGTGTGATGGAGGAGGGGTCTGTGTGATGGAGGAGGGGTCTGTGTGATGGAGGAGGGGTCTGTGTGATGGAGGAGGGGTCTGTGTGATGGAGGAGGGGTCTGTGTGATGGAGGAGGAGGGGTCTGTGTGATGGAGGAGGGGCTGTGTGATGGAGGAGGAGGGGCTGTGTGATGGAGGAGGGGTCTGTGTGATGGAGGAGGGTCTGTGTGATGGAGGAGGGGTCTGTGTGATGGAGGAGGGGCTGTGTGATGGAGGAGGGGCTGTGTGATGGAGGAGGGGCTGTGTGATGGAGGAGGGTCTGTGTGATGGAGGAGGGGCTGTGTGATGGAGGAGGGGCTGTGTGATGGAGGAGGGGCTGTGTGATGGAGGAGGGTCTGTGTGATGGAGGAGGAGGGGCTGTGTGATGGAGGAGGGGTCTGTGTGATGGAGGAGGAGGGGCTGTGTGATGGAGGAGGAGGGGTCTGTGTGATGGAGGAGGGGTCTGTGTGATGGAGGAGGGGTCTGTGTGATGGAGGAGGGGCTGTGTGATGGAGGAGGGTCTGTGTGATGGAGGAGGGGCTGTGTGATGGAGGAGGGTCTGTGTGATGGAGGAGGAGGGGCTGTGTGATGGAGGCGGGGTCTGTGTGATGGAGGAGGGGCTGTGTGATGGAGGAGGGGTCTGTGTGATGGAGGAGGAGGGTCTGTGTGATGGAGGAGGGTCTGTGTGATGGAGGAGGAGGGTCTGTGTGATGGAGGAGGGGCTGTGTGATGGAGGAGGGGTCTGTGTGATGGAGGAGGGGCTGTGTGATGGAGGAGGGTCTGTGTGATGGAGGAGGGGCTGTGTGATGGAGGAGGGTCTGTGTGATGGAGGAGGAGGGGCTGTGTGATGGAGGCGGGGTCTGTGTGATGGAGGAGGGGCTGTGTGATGGAGGAGGGGTCTGTGTGATGGAGGAGGAGGGTCTGTGTGATGGAGGAGGGTCTGTGTGATGGAGGAGGGGTCTGTGTGATGGAGGAGGGGTCTGTGTGATGGAGGAGGGGGCTGTGTGATGGAGGAGGGGTCTGTGTGATGGAGGAGGAGGGTCTGTGTGATGGAGGAGGGGTCTGTGTGATGGAGGAGGAGGGGCTGTGTGATGGAGGAGGGGCTGTGTGATGGAGGAGGGTCTGTGTGATGGAGGAGGGGTCTGTGTGATGGAGGAGGAGGGGTCTGTGTGATGGAGGAGGGTCTGTGTGATGGAGGAGGAGGGGCTGTGTGATGGAGGAGGAGGGGTCTGTGTGATGGAGGAGGGGTCTGTGTGATGGAGGAGGGGCTGTGTGATGGAGGAGGGTCTGTGTGATGGAGGAGGGGTCTGTGTGATGGAGGAGGGTCTGTGTGATGGAGGAGGGGCTGTGTGATGGAGGAGGGGTTTGTGTGATGGAGGAGGGGTCTGTGTGATGGAGGAGGAGGGGTCTGTGTGATGGAGGAGGGTCTGTGTGATGGAGGAGGAGGGGCTGTGTGATGGAGGAGGGTCTGTGTGATGGAGGAGGAGGGGTCTGTGTGATGGAGGAGGGGCTGTGTGATGGAGGAGGGGTCTGTGTGATGGAGGAGGGGTCTGTGTGATGGAGGAGGGGTTTGTGTGATGGAGGAGGGGTCTGTGTGATGGAGGAGGAGGGGCTGTGTGATGGAGGAGGGGTCTGTGTGATGGAGGAGGGGCTGTGTGATGGAGGAGGGGTCTGTGTGATGGAGGAGGGGTCTGTGTGATGGAGGAGGGGTCTGTGTGATGGAGGAGGGGCTGTGTGATGGAGGAGGGGTCTGTGTGATGGAGGAGGGGTCTGTGTGATGGAGGAGGGGTCTGTGTGATGGAGGAGGGTCTGTGTGATGGAGGAGGGGCTGTGTGATGGAGGAGGGTCTGTGTGATGGAGGAGGGGTCTGTGTGATGGAGGCGGGGTCTGTGTGATGGAGGAGGGGCTGTGTGATGGAGGCGGGGTCTGTGTGATGGAGGAGGGGTCTGTGTGATGGAGAGGGGCTGTGTGATGGCGGAGGCGCCTGTGTGGTGGAGGAGGAAGGGCTAGGCGAGGCTACTCATCACTCATCGGCTGCCTGCTCTCAAGTAGCATGAAACCACACCACCACAGTGAGAGCCAAGCTTCTGCAGAGTTCCCCGGAGGAAATACTGGAAGGTGTGCTGGGTCTCGGAGGGTCAGCAGCACAGGCATGAGCTGAGCTGAGAGGGGGGTGAGCTTAGAGAATGGATGAGGATGCCTATGCGCTAGTAGGCCTGGGCCGTGGGGGTGGGGGTGGGGGGTGGGGGTCAGGGCGCTGGGCCGAGTGCTGGGAGCACTCCCCCTCCCTCCCCCTGCAGCCACCCCCCCCAGCCTGGGGGTCAGAGGCTGCTTCCCGCCAACACTGCTTTTCCTGCCACATAAGAATACAGATAGCCTGGAGACTCACGCTCAAGCGCAGTTGTGCGGAACACACAGCTTTGCATTGGAGGGCCCACAAGAGCCAAAGCAGGGCTGGCTTCCCTCTCCAGGTTACTGCTCATCTTTCCGAGTGAAGCCGTCTCCGCAACCCTCGGGGCACCCGGGTCTCAGGCCGGCCCTCCCCTGGGATGTGAATATCTCACTTGATGCATCATAAAATGTAAGTCCCAGACCGTGCCTCATTCCCCGGCTCTCAGCTGTACATTGTGCTCTATCTGGCTTTCTGGTGCTTGGCCTGGTGGTGGGAGAGACGGCTGAGGAGCACCCTAAAATTCCAGCCTGAGCACTTACCCCCCCCTCATCACAGGAAAATGAATGAGGTACACACGCCATTGTCTAGTTAAGTAAGGATTTGCAAAGCTCTAACTGTAGCAGCTTTGTTAAAGGAGTGGAGTGTTTACCCTATCTTCCAGAAGTCATGAAGCTCCTGGATTATTAAGAACTAGTTGCAAAGTGCTATGTTTTTCAAAAACAGAAAAACAACCAAAAACTAAAACTAAAACTACAAAAAATCTTTATTGACCCATCTGAACTGCCAGCTTTTGACTTTCACATGCGCAAAGAGCCACAGTGCCATCTTGTGGCCATAGCTCTGCATTGCATGACCTGTGACTTCTGGTTATAATTACCTTTGATAATGTTTTTATTCATTTCATTAAGAATATGTGATAAATATATATGCCTTGACAAGAAGTGTTCATTTTCACTAATATCTCAGTATAGATGAGAATACTAATGAAACCTGAGAGATTCAGAAATGTCACCAACCGGCTACTATGTAGCTAGGATTATAGGCGTAAGCCACTGGCGCCTGGCG
Source organism: Dipodomys spectabilis (assembly GCF_019054845.1). Taxonomy (NCBI): domain Eukaryota; kingdom Metazoa; phylum Chordata; class Mammalia; order Rodentia; family Heteromyidae; genus Dipodomys; species Dipodomys spectabilis. The sequence continues at coordinate 5,974,137 of NW_024870965.1, read as the reverse complement.
GCTGCTTTTTTTTTGGGGGAGGAGGGGGGAGTCCGGTCGTGAGGCTTGAATTCTGGGTCTGGGCACTGTCCCTCAGCTCTTCAGCTCAAGGTTAGCACTCTACCACTTGAGCCACAGCACCACTTGCAGCTTTTTTCTTTTTGCTTATGTGGTGCTGAGAAACCGAACCCAGGGCCTCAGGCATGCAAGGCAAGTGCTCTACCACTGAGCCGCCTTCCCAGCCCAGCTGCTGCTTATTTTTGACATGGGATCTAGCACACTTTTCTGTTCAGGATGGCCTCAAACTTGGATTCCCCAGATCTCAGCCTCCTGAGTAGCCAGGATTACAGGTATGAGCCACCAGTACCCAGCTTGTGAGACTTTTAGTTGTACAATTCTGTACAATTCTGCCTGACCTTGCTCCAGTCATTCCCTGCGAAGGCAGCGACTTTGTTAGAATCCAGAGACTTACACAGTGGGCCGCTGCTGCCACATTCCAAGCCTAATCAGCCATAGCCAGACTGGTTTTCAAAACTGCAGAGTCCTCCTTCCCTCCCTCCCTCCCTCCCTTCCTTTCTTTCCCTCCTTCCTTCTTTCCTCCCTTCATTCCTTCCCCTTTTATACCACCCCTCCCCTTCCCTTCTCTTTTTAAGATAGAACCTCAGTATGCTGCCCAGGCTGGCCTAAAGTCATGATTCTCCTGCTTCAGCTTCCTAGGTGCTGGGATTACAGACATGCACTACCAAGCTTAGTTCCAGAGTTTTCTAGTTTCCTTCTAGTTCACAAAAAACTCTTCATAAACCCAGGTTGATAAAAGAGCCTTTGGACCCCACAGAGGCTGTAAAGCCCAGCTTCCAATCCTGAAATCCAATATCCTGGATGAAGACAGGCCTTGCTGGTTACTGAGTGTCTGAGTTCTTGATTTACTTCTGGCCCCTGACTGCTGTTCCTTCCTCTTGCAAGCTTTGCTTGAATAAGCAATGCATCTTTGCTCTGATTTATCCATAACCATGCACATCTATTATGGGTGGAGATGACTCATTAGCTCAGTCTGCCATATCACTATAGTTACAATGACTTGTTTTTAACCTTTATCCTCCAACTGTAAATATGCTTATCTATCTTTTCTCTTTAAAAAGTGAGCTCTATTCTGGCCTTTTTTTCAGCTTAATTAGACTTAAGAGTCTCATGGAATTTTCCTGTCTGAACTGGCTTTGAACTTCCATCCTCAGATCTTAGCCTCCTGAGCAGCAAGGATAGGTATGAGCTACCAGCACTTTGCTTATGTTTTTCCCTTCCTTCTTTCTTTCCTTCCTTCCTTCCTTCCTTCCTTCCTTCCCTTCCTCCTTTCCTTCCTTTCTCTTTTGCCAGTACCTGGGCTTTAACTTAGGTCATATGACTGTCCCTGAGCTTCTTTTGCTCAAGGCTAGCACTCTACCCCTTGAGCCACAGCACTGTACTGAGGAATGGAATCCAGGGCTTCATGCACGCTAGGCAAGCACTCTACCACTAGGTCAAATTCCCAGCCTCTTACGTTTTTCTTTAGGTAAATTCCTCTCCTTCCTCTCTTTTCCAGAGCGTTGAGAAATCGTAGATAGCATTTGCCTCCATTTTCTTCGAGCTCACGCGCAGCTGTCCGCAGTATGCCTGTGCCCTCAGCCCGGCAGAGAAGTTACTCTCAGAGAGATCACAAGTGGCAGGCAGTGTCAAATGCGGTGGGTACGCGCTAGGATCAGTTCACTATGCCTGTGAATCTTTCTTTTAAATCTTCATTGTCTTTTTCCAGGAAAGAAAAGTTTGCCTTTGAAAATTCTCACTGCCTTGGTTTCTGAAATTCTGCCTTCTCTAAATTGTTCTTACATTTTTGCTTACGTTCTTCCTGGAATTTATTCTGGATGCTTTCCTCTACTCGATCTTGAGGGCTGTATGGTCTTAGGAGGGATCAAATGCTTCTCATTTGAATATTATTAAGGGAGGTACCTCCGCTTGGGGGAATCTCATTAGAATATTATTAAGTGCTTCCGGTGTTCCCTTTCATGTGGAGGGAGATCGGTGAGCAGAACGCCGCAGTCTCTGGAGGACAGAAGCTGGGCGTGCGGCCCTGCTTCAGTGTCTTCATCTTGGGAATGGCTTGCTTTTAGGGTTCCATGTCCTTCTGAGTACCTTATGTTCTACGCTTTACTTGGCCTCCAGGAGGAGGAGGTCGCATGGCCGACCCCGTGGCTGCTGGCATTCCTCCTCCACCTTCCCTGTGGTCTCTGTGGTGTGGCAGAGTTTTGTTTCTTCACATGGAAGCCACATCTGCCAATGCATTTTTGTTAGTAGCGAGTGGCTCTGAGCTGTCTTATCCAGATTCCTTTGTCATCCTCAGTCACCGGGGACTTGGGTAGGGAGGAGGGTGACAGTCGGACCTCCCAGACACCCCAGCGACCTTCGTTCTCAACCTCGTGCCACTGCCGCGGTTCCCCGCGTCTCTCCAGCTCCGCCAGTTCACCTGAGCTTCGGTGCTGCGCTTTCACACTTCCTGGGGCGACAGCTCCCGGTGCCAACGGACTGCCCGACCCAGGGTGTGACCTCCGACCAGGCCCCCTCCCTGGAGCCATGGCTGGGTCTCCATTTTGTATCACAATGGACAGTTTTCGTATCCTTCCAGATAGGCAGAGCGGTAACCCTGAGCCTGGCTCCACTGGCGAGGCGGGCTTCCGAGCACCAGAGCACACAGCCAGGAGGGCGACGCAGATCTCCCCTCCTCTGCAGAACTTCCACGGCAGTCGATGAGGAACGACAGTGAGGAACTAGGTATGCAGTGTAAAAGAAGAGCCGAGAAGAACATATTTCAAGCAGGACTGAGTGGCCTATTGTGTCAGTTTTTGTAAATGAGAGTTGACCGCTGACTTACAAAATGAGATCACCGACCAGACTGGCCGCAGAGCTGACGGTGCGGCCAATCCAGAAGCCAGCGAGGCCGGGGGAGAACAGGGACGCGTTGGCCACGGCCAGCCCAGGAGCTGCAGGTGGAGATCCAGAGAGCGCTTTGCCGTTGTTTGATTGGTTAAGAGAAAGGCCTGCTCCAGTAGAGGCATGCGGCAGACGGGAAGGGATTGGCAAGCAGCGCTCTCACTGAGGAAGGGGGGTTGGGGCAGAAGTGGAGGGACAGCGCCCCGTGGGTGCTGACAGGCGTGAAGATGGCCTGGGGTTGGTAGTTCTCGTCTGGCCCACACGGCTCGCCTGTCTTTCCCTTCTCTTTATACCATGTACCACCATCGAGTGGGGCCTGCTCCAGTCATCTACGCGTCTCAGAGAGGACTCCGTTTCTTTGCACTTGTTACTTTTTCAGTCATTTTTCTCCTCCTGGACCCAGTTTTACTGACTAGTCTCCCTGCTAAGCGTCATCCATACCACAGCTGTACAATTGGCTTCAGCAGATACTCCATCGTCCCTCTCCACAGGAAGAGTGCAAGAGTGGCCAGAATGCCCTCCCCCCCCCTCCCCGCCCCCCCCCCCCCCTGTCCCCGGCCTGACTGCGCGGCAGCTTCGCAGCTCGCTGCGGACGCGCCCCACTCCCCTTGTGCTGGAACCTCAGACCTTTCCTCTTAAACTCCTTCCTTAAACTTTTGCTTGAAAGGCTTACCCAGTGATATCCACGGATCCCTTCTGCATGTCTCTTTTTTTCTCTCTGACTCAGCTAAGTACATATTCATCATCCTTTAAGGCTCAGTGACTCAGTGCAGGTTTTCTGAAACAGCTTCTGGAACCATCTCTCTTCATGGCTTGGCTGGATTCTGTCATTCTGAGCCTCAGTGCTAGCCACCTACTCACTCTAAACCTGTTGCATCAGACTCTTGAGCTTCTGAATATAGAAATTCTGTTATTCACCTATGAATTCCCAGTGCCTGGCATCGGAAATAATAAACTGAGCAGGACTGAAGAATGTAGCTCTTATCTATCTATCTACCCATCTATCTATCTCACATATATAACATACACATAACTTATAACATATCATAACATATATATGTACATAACACATATCTCAGGATAAAGCATTATATAAACAAGGAAATAAGTGAAAACACAAAACCCCCAAACCCCAGGCCTCGCTTGAGGCCCCTTTCATCTCCCAGCTGCTGAACTATGTAATCTCCCTCAATACACAGGGACTACTTTTGCCTAACTTTGTAACACTAGCACTCAAAGCTAAATGTTACATGTATTTTGTGCCCAAAAGTATGTCATTCAATGCCTGAGTAATACTTTAAAACTTCTAAATAATTTATATTTTAAAATGAGAATTATACTTACAGTTGAATCAAAGGTTGAAACTTCTCTCTGAAGTCAATTTTCAACGGGCAGCCATATTTTCCCCAGTCATACCTTACCTTCTAGAAAAAGAAAAGCACTTGCGTTATGGTACGTATTTGGCCCATGGACAGAATTAGTTTTCTTACCAAGTTTTCAGGTGGTCGCTGTCGCAGATATGACCTGTAAAAAAAGACATTTTTCATTATTTCCCTTTCCTCTTTTCAAACTTAAAAACATAATGACTTTGCTTAGGTAAGAAGGTTTCACAAAAGTAGCTAAACATGGTTAAAAACTGAGCATGTTGCACACATATTTCCACATCCATGAACATAATCACAACCACCTCCACGGTGTGTGTGTGTGTGTGTGTGTGTGTGTGTGTGGTGTGCATGACACCGTTCTCCACCTGTGCATGCCACACCATTCTCAGACAAGGTGTGCAGGTGTTCAAGCCCACAACCTTGCTCTCCTTCCTGCTCGTCACATGCACGATTATGAGGCCCATGTTCATTGTTGTTTTCATGTGATTTGTCCCAGAATAGTAAAAGATGAAAGAAAAAAAGCACTTCAGAATCAGTATCAATTGATGTGTCTTTATAGCTCAGTTACCTCCTAACTGAGATGTCTTACTGTCATGAAACCTTTCTCACGAAGTCAAAGGAATTCTACAAATTGTGATGAGCTTGACTCTTACGGTCATGTAGGCTTAGGGAGAGAAGATGTAGGAAGAAAATCCTCTTGTGTGTTTCCTTAACCCAGAAGGAATAGCATAGCTCGGAGCCTGAGACGTGCTCTGCCTATGCCAATCACATGGAGACCCAGGGTGGGGCGTGGTGGAGTGTGCTTCAGAGGAGGTTCATTCCCACGTCTACACGTGTGATGTCACTGACTAAAGCGTCACGCCGGACCCACAGATGCCGACAGGAACTCAGTGCTTACAAATGACTAGTAGTACATGGACACCAAATGCAATTCTCGTGTTCGAAAGCATTTCTTACTTGTCAATCATGTAAGAAAAATCACGGTGTTGACACCCCGTTTTATTGAACCTGCAAAATGGAACACAGAGAGGCGGGAAGTCAGCGCCTGGGCCACGGCCCGAGCGCCGCCGAGGCTGCGCTCAGCGCTCTGACCGCAGCCGGCCCACGGCCTGCTCACTGAAGCGCGCTCTGCGTTGGTTTGTATTGTTAGTCCTCCTCCTTTCTCCCCCTCTCTCTTCTTTTCTGGGGTTTGAGCTTAGGGCCCTGCACCTGCTAGGCAGGCGCTCTACCACTTGAGTCATGCTGCCAGCACTTTCATTTTCTTTTTGCGTTAAATGTTATCTGAAGACAATGGAATTTGAAACCTACCGGTTCACTAATTCTACCTTGTAAATGTTTATTGACAAATTATGGAAAATGAGAGGCGGTTGGGACAGGTTGGTCAAAAGGCCCAACCATTCCTCGAGACGGGGTGTCGCGGTCAATGAGCGCAGTGGCTGCTGCAGCCGTCTGTGTGCTGCTTGCCATGCACAGCAGCAGCTCACGTTCTCACCCCAGGACCTGGACGTGAGGTGGTGCCCACACGTGGCCGCTCCACAGTGATGCCAAAACAGCGCGTCACCACAGGTGACAAAACACATAGAATTTTCTCCAATTGAAAAACAAAGCAAAACCCCCAACTAGAAAGCCAGCAGCCTTGGGGGGTGCAGGGCCTGGAGGCTCACAGGGCGGCACGGCGTGGCCTCGCTGGGACAGAGAGCGTGGTAGTTTCTCAGGGAGTTAAACACGGGACTTCATCGGGCCCAGTGATTCCAGCATACCTCAAATTAAAACAGGTGTTCAGACAAAACTTGGATCCAAGTACTCATCACAGTACAAAAGATGAAAATGGGCCAAGATCTGCAAACCGGTGGATCCCCAAATGTGAAATTCCACACCGTGCAGCGCTGCTCTGCCATTAAAATCATGTCAGGAATGCTAACACGAGGCTGGCTGCGTCCGCATGCGCTGGGCGTGTGCTGGGCATGCACTGGGCATGCGCCGGCCTCCATGTGCTGCTCACACCAGGGGCTGGTACAGAAGTCCAGCCTCCCTGGCCGTGTAGGCTGCCCTGGGGAAATGGAATTCTAACTGCGGTGCAAAGCAGAGGTAACGGCTTCTCTTTCTATGTTGTCTCTGGGAAACGGCACTGCAGAGCCCAGAGAAGTATCAGCAGAGGCTGAGACAGGCTCTTACAAGGGGAATTCACATGGAATATTTGACTTGAGAACAAGTTCAAATGAATGGAAACCGTGTACCCCTGCCCGTTCAAGTTTGGATTTCACGCTGGGCGTTGTCAGTCAGTAGGCTAATGGTACCCCAGTGACTGCCGCTAACCACACTGTGCATCTTAAATCTAAAAGGAGGGCAGGTCACGTGGAAGTATACTTGCCCACGAACTCCGATGTATTTATGAGCGTCACAGCCCACGGCTATTTGGAACACCTGAAAATGGAGAAATGTCCAGCGTCACTCACAGGAGCTAAGGCTGCCAACACAGCTAAAGGCAAGCGCTGTGGACTTGACCTACAGACTGCGCATGGGTGGCGCCGGAAGTTTCAGGTTTTCCTCATCTGGGAGCATCTGCATATGCGTAATGAGATGTCTGGCCGGGGAACCCAAGCCTAACGAGGAAACCCATTGGTGCTTTTTGTCCACACAGCCCCAGGGTGGTTTGGGGGCAATTCTGTGCTCCATGTCCCTTCATTCTGACTGCCACCTGTCACCTGAGGTCCGGTGTGGATTCCCACGGGTGACGGTTGGGTTGGAAAATGTGCAGATTTTGGAGCATATTGGGATTTCAAAGCCTGCAGCTCTCACGAGGCCCCGCGGAGGCAGCCTGCCATGCTCCTCCTCTGCCCACTGCTTTCTCCTGGCTTCCTTCTGCCTTTCCTGCCCTGATGGCCACCATCCCACCACAGCCATGGGCTCTGCCACAGGCCCAGCTACTTAGGCTGTGATGTTTTTCTTTTTCTTTTTTTTGGTCGGTGGTGGGGCTTGAACTCTGGTCTTGGGCGCTGTCCCTGCGCTCTTCAGCTCAAGGCTAGTGCTCTACCGCTTGAGCCACAGTGCCACTTCCAGTTTTCTAGTGGTTTATTGAAGATAAGAGTCTCAAGGACTTTCCTGCCCCGGCTGGCTTTGAATCATGATCCTCAGATCTCAGCCTTCTGAGTAGCTAGGATGACAGGCGTGAGCCACAGGCGTCCAGCGTGATGTTTTTCTTTCTTAGAGACCAGTTGTTTGCCTGAGCACGTGTGCGTGTGCTGAGTGTGGGCCTCCTGCTCTGAGCTCTCCTCTGTTCAGAGGAACACCTGCCACAGCAGGTGAGGAGGCCTTGCCGCTTGTTCACTTGTGGGCGGGGGGGGGGGGGGGGGGGGGGGGGGAGGGGGGGGAAGCTCAGCACCACCACAACTGCTTCTTAAAAAGTAACAACAGGGCTGGGAAGGTGGCTCAGTGGTAGAGTGCTTGCCTTGCATGCATGAGGCCTTGGGTTTGATTACTCAGTCCCACATAAGCAGAAAAAGCCAGAAGTGGCACTGTTGCTCAAGAGGTAGAGCTCTAGCCTTGAGCTGAAGAGCTGAGGGACAGTGCCCAGGCCCAGAGTTCAAGTCCCACAGCAGATTAAAAAAAAAAGTAATAACATCTACACACAGCTGTGGGACTTTTTGTGTGTGCTGGTTTAGCTTTTTGAGATAGGCTTTTACTATGTTGCCTAGGGTAGCCTCAAACTCCCCAGCCTCCTGCCTCAGCCTCTTGAATTATAAAATTAGTATTTTTTTTTTTTAGTGGCGCTGTGGCTCAAGCGGTAAAGCGCTTGCCTTGAGCTGAAGAGCGCAAGGACAGTGCCTACGTCCAGAGTTCAAGCCCCATGACCGACAAAAAAAAAAAAAAAAGACCGTCTGTGGAGACTTGGGACTTGGGAATCACTGAGCAGTTACTTGGCGTCTCTGGGGCATTGCGCTCTGCGCAGCCGCAGCTGCCGGGTGCTGAGCGCATCTCGGGTTGCGCCTTCATCGCTCTTCCTCCTCCGCTGAGGGCAGGAACATGGGCAGGGGCCCCATGCCACCTGGTTGATGGCAATGGACAGCGTTTGTGTAGTGACTAGATACAAACATTTGGGACTACTGATGTCTAAAAGAAAATGTTTTCTTGCAGTAAAATAATTCCTGTATTCATGGTAAAGAACGGGGGTAAAGGGATCCAACCAAGAAATGTACGTGACAACCTTGGAAAGATAAAATTACAGAAATGAGCCAGCACGCTGGGCATTTATGCTTTTTGAAAAAACAATAAACTCCCTGTGAATACTATCCCACTGAGCCTGGGCCTCCAGTGTCCGCCCCAGGGCCGCAAGGCGCCCTGCTAGCACAGCACAGGTGCCTTGAAATTTGGGGCTCCAGTGGCAAAAGGCAAGTGTAGCTTCCAGCAATGGACCTGTGCACACATGCTGCGCCACAGAGCCTTGTTTCACACGGGGGGAAATGTCCATGAAAGCCATTTCAGTATGGAAAACGGGTGACACTGGGAGAACCAAATAAAACCTCACTCCCATACACACACACATGCACATCTATACACACATATGTACATTTATACACACAGACTATCTATCTGTATTTGAGATAGCACCTCGTGGTGGTGCTCAGGCTGGTCCTGAAGTCACAGGCTCAGCGATCATCCTGCCTCAGCTACCAAATGTCTGGGGCTGCAGATGAGCAGCACGCTGCTGGCTCTGCTGTGCTAACCATACTGCATTTAACCCGTCTCTTCTCCTATTAGAGGCGATCACCCCAGGAAGCCCAGAGTGAAGTGAATACCGTAGATGAAGTTTAAATTAAAAGAGATGTTAAGATGATAGGTTATATTTAGCAGCTGGACTGGGTTATATTTAAGATGGAAAGATGATTAACTTCATTAATCCTCTTCCATTAAGAAAACGGAGTGGTACCAAAACCCTACCCTAACTATGAATGCTTAAAAATAACATTCAGATTATGCAGAACTTAAACCAGTATGGTATATACATAAAATAAAAACCTAGGAAGGTAGCAGACATTGAAAGGAATAGGGCTGAGAACTTAGGAGAGATGGCGGTGCTTCCACTGAGGAGACAGGACTTGGTGTGTGCTCGCGCGCGCCAGAGCTGGGCTTGAACTCAGGGCTTGGACGTTTGTCCTTGAGCCCCTGTTTGTCTGCTCAAGGCCCACGCCCTGCCATTGAGCCACAGCTCCACTTCTGGCTGTTTGGTAGTTGACTGGAGATGAGGGTCTGATCTCCCTGCCCGGGCTGGCTTTAGACCGGGATCCTCAGGCCTCGGCCTCCGGAGTAGGGAGGGTTCCGGTGTGAGCCGCGGGCGCCAGCTCCTCTCCTGGCTTCCTGGGCTGTGCTGACCTTGCCGGTGGGCGCTCTGCCCGCGGGCCGGCGCGGGGGAGGCCTGCTTCCCCGGCCGGCCGGCCCGGCGTCCCCAAGCCCAGGCCTCAAGGCCCATTCCAAAGGCACCGTCTGCTCTCCCGGGCCGTTAGCTCCACCACGCTGTCCGCGTGAATGCCAGGGTGCCCGGGGGCCCCCGATCGCTGTGGCCACCCCCTCTGGGGGGCCGGGGCGGCGGGGCACCTCTCCTCCGCCCAGCCGGGCACAGCGCGGGCAGTCCGCGAAGCCCGCCACGAGCCGGCAGGCTGTGGCCTCGGGGCCGTGGTCGAGCTGCAGCTGTGACCGGGTCTGCGCGGTCGGGCGGGCGCGGGACCGGCTCCCCAGGCCGGGGCCTGCTTCTCCGCGGGGGTTCGGCCGGCGCCCGCCCAGGGCCGGTCACGTGGGGCCACGCCCTGGGACGGGCCCTGCGGAGGGGACGCCCGGCCAGGCTGCGGAGCCGCAGAGCCCGGATGTGAACTCAGGTCACGCCTGGGCCGGGCGAGTCACCCACCGAGGACGGCGACAGCAGGGGGCGCGGGCCGGCCGGGCTGTGGAGGGGAGGCCCGGCCCCGCGCCGCCCAGCGCCGCCCCGCCCCGCCCCGCCCCGCGCCAGCGCCGCTCCGCCCCGCCCCGCGCCGCGCCAGCGCCGCTCCGCCCCGCCCCGCGCCAGCGCCGCTCCGCCCCGCCCCGCGCCAGCGCCGCGCCAGCCCCGCCCCGCGCCGCCCCGCCCCGCCCCGCGCCAGCGCCGCTCCGCCCCGCCCCGCGCCGCCCCGCGCCGCCCCGCCCCGCCCCGCGCCAGCCCCGCCCCGCGCCGCCCCGCCCCGCGCGCCCGCGCAGCCGCCGTGAGGAGGTGAGGCCTCCGCCTGTGGGAAGCCAGCCCAGGCAGGAAAGTGGAGGCGTGGCTCGGGTGGCTCTGGGGTCGAGCCTTCCCCGCGCACGCGCACGCGCACGCAGAGACGGGAGCGCTGTGTGCCGGGCACTCGCGCACACCCAGGGCAGCCGGCCGGCTCTCAGGAGCAAGCCGCCAACGTCAGCGCAGTGCCGGCCGGCCGCGGCGCCGACGGCCCCCACCGGACACTCACCTTTTGGGCGATGGGGCATGTCTTTGAGTATTCACTCGGTCGGAGCTGGATGAGCACCAGTCCCGAGTTCTTCTCTCTAGGAAAAGCAACGCACAGGTCACAGAGCGCCCCGAGGGGCCGCCGGCCCGCCTCGCTCCCCTCCCGGGCCGTGGCCTCAGCGTGCGGCGTCCTGCGCTGCCCCCTCCTGGACGGAGCCGCTGCGTGCTCAGCCCGACCCCTCGGTCTCCTAACCATGCGTGATGTCAGCCGCCTGCAGTCCAAAAGGAGGTCACACAGGATGCGTGTGTGTGTGTGCACGCACGCGCGCCAATCCTGGGGCTTGAACTCTGAACCTAGGTGCTATCTGAGCGCTTTACAAGGCTAGCACTCTACCACTTGAGCCACGGCTCTAACTTGGCTGTGTGTGTGTGTGCGCGCGCGTGCGCGCGTGCTTAATTAAGAGATGAGTCTCATGGACCTTCCTGCATGGGCTGGCTTTGGACTCAGATCTCAGCCTCCTGAGCAGCTAGGATGACAGGTGTGAGCCATCGACGCCTATCTTTCCTGTCAAATGTGCATGAATCATTTTGTGTTCAGACAAAATGTGAAGGCTTCAAAATAATAGGAGAAAAAATTCAAAAGCCTGATTCACACATTGTACCCTTTTGGGGGAAAAAAAGCTAGGAGGAAACAAAAACATGTGGGCAATTTAATGTGTATTCTTCTGCAACGTAATTCTCAGCAAATATCCCCAGCCAAAGCCACATGAAGGGACTCAGGCCGTTAGAGGGCAGAGGGAGAAGCCAGGGGGGGTAAGGCTATTTGGAAATATACATGAAGCCATTTTAGTAAAAGAATACCTACAAATCAATAACCAGGGTTGCAAAGTTAAAAGCCACACTTACTGCACATTGAAGTAATCCTGTACTGACTCATAATTTGCATCCTGAGAAAATGTAATTGTCTGAAAAAGAAAATTAAATGTATGTAAAGCAGGAAAGTGGGGGTGAGGCTGCATGGAGAGTCATAGCATCTACATGCAGGTGCTCACACCTGTAATCCTAGCTACTCAGGAGGCTGAGACCTGAGGATCACGGCTCAAAGCCAGCCCAGGCAGGAAAGTGTCTAAGACTCTTAGCTCCACTAAACAACCAGTAAAGCTGGGAGTGGAGCTGTGACTCAGTGGTAGAGTGTTCGCCTTGAGCAAAAGAAGCTCCGGGATAGCATCCAGGCCTTGAGTTCAAGCCTCAGGACTGGCACAGGGGGCACACATACTCATGTGCACGCGCGTGCACACACACACACACACACAAAACCCCCCAAGAAACAAAAATATTAATATTATACTTTTTATATTTATTAAAAATCAAATGGAGTTTAAAATATGAACTTACTGTAGTCTTCGTGCAGTATCCCAGGGCGATTTCATAGTTAGTTACTTTTTGCATTGTTAATATTTTGGGGCCATATGATTCCACAACAATATATACACCAACATTTTCTGGATAAACTATTTGAGACCAAACGGTGAGGCTTTCTCCTTTGTCCAAAAAATAAAAAAGCTGAAAAATATTATTATGAAATGCCATGTATGGGCACTTGTCATCTGTTCTCAAAGTCACACTCTGGACCTCCAGATTTAAGGGGTATTCCTGCGGTTTTACTGTGCCATCGTCCAAGACGCTCACCAGGTACACCAGGGAGGAGGCGCTGAGGCAGAGCGCGGACTTCACCCTCTCGCTTCTCCACACATGCATTTTTATTGCATCTCTAATATTAATCTTGAAATAAAACATTATATTGTTTTCCATTTGTACTATAATATTTCCAAAATAATCTGGGAAAAAAGAGAAAAGTATTATTTTTAAATAACCAGGAATCATGTTGTTTTACTGAAGCATTTTCTTTTTTGTTTCAATATTGGGGCTTGAACTCAGGGCCTTACACTCTTGCTTGGTTATTCCTCTCAAGGCTGGCACTCTACCACATGAGCCACAGCCCCACTTCCAGCTCTTTGCTGGGTAACTGGAGATAATAGTCTCATAGACTTTTCTGCCTGGCCTGGCATTGAATCTCAGTTCTTAGCTCTCAGCCTCCTGAGTAGCTAGGATGACAGGCAGGCGTGCGTCACTGGTACCCAGAGCATACTTTTAATCCAAATCATTTCTTTCACAATCACTATATGCTTTTAGTGTGAACTCTGAACTCTACCTGCACTGGAGAACTCTTCTACTTTCCCAAACACATTTCTCTTCTGGTCACTGGATCTCTTTCAATTACATAGGAAGAGCTTCTGAGCATGACATGGCTACAATAGTATTGTTGAGGTGGGCTTGTTCTCCCCCCACACCCTCCCCTGCCTAATTCCTGTGGGAAGCCCTGACCCCACTGTGAGAAAAGGCCTGTAGAGCCTGAGATTATAGGACCTAGGGTGGAGTGCAAATCTGATGGTGTCCTTGTTAGGAGAGGAACAAAGCCTTCTCCCTTCCCCCTGGGACCTCTGGGACACGTGGCTGTCTATAAACCAGGAGTAGAGGCCTTGCCAGCATTCTATCCTGATAGTTCTGTAACCTCAGAATAACAGGAAGATAAAGTCCACTAGTGAAGCTAATATTCACAATTGATGATGAAATGAAAAGCTTTCATGACAAACAAAAAGTAATGGAATTCATGAGTCAGAACTACAAAACAACCGAAGTCAAGAAAAGACAGTATTGAATAAAAATCACTAAAAGACTAGTAAACACGACAAGAGGAAAGAAGCACACTACAGGAAAACAAACAAATGGCAGGAAACATGACATATTTCTCCATCATAACATTAAACATCAACGGCTCAACTCCCCAACCAAAAGATGGAGAACAGCAGATTGGATCAAAACACAAAATCCAACCATTTGTTGTGTCAAAGAAACTTGTCTCAGTCAAAGATAAACCCAAGTTCCAAGTGAAGGGATGGAAAAAGATCTTTCATGCAAGAAAGTCCATGAGACTTATCTCCAATTAACCACCAAATGTCAAAGTAGAGCTGTAGCCCAAGTGGTAGAATGCTAGCCTTGAATACAAAAGCTCAGGGACAGTGACTAGGCCCTGAGTTCAAGCCCTAGGATGGGCAAAAAAAAAAAAAAGAAATAGTATGTATATAGATAACTCTGTATAAAAGTGTCTAAAATGGGGCTGGGAAGGTGACTCAGTGGTAGAGCGCTTGCCTTGCATGCATGAGGCCCTGGGTTTGATTCCTCAGCACCACATAAGCAGAAAAAGCCAGAAGTGGTGCTGTGGCACAACTGGTAGAGCGCTAGCCTTGAGCTGAAGAGCTGAGGGACAGCGCCTAGGCCCAGAGTTCAAGCCCCATGACCAACAAAATGAAAGTGTCTAAAATATATGAATAGAAGCAAAAAAGTATAGCTGATACATGACACTAAAGGCCTGATTACAAGATGTGTAATCAAACGAGAATCACTTTTTTTTCTTACATAATGGTAAGAGAGAGAGATTACATGCAGACACTTTCATGTATTATCTGAGGAGTTTGGTTCGCCGTAAACTGTGCAGGAGGGTGATTGGAGGACTCATCCACTTTTAACTTGCCTTTCATTCAGAAATCCTATTATTTGTACAGAAATTCTTGTGTATGTATCTTCATGTTCTCTGAACATCACTTGTAAGAGCAAAGGAACATATCTCTAGCTTCATTAAACAACAACGGAACATTATGCAATGGCTAAAGTGGTGCTCATTTTCGATGTATTGAGTTGCGTTGAAAGCACGCTCGTATCTGCATTTGCTGTCTGAAAAGTGTAGGAAGGAGTGAGCTGATGGGACAGAACGGCGAGAAAAAGGCGCCTTGGGCTCTGGAGTTCAGGCAAGCTGGGCAGCCGAAGCGTCCCATTGCAGGTTTCTGTGGGGCACCATTCACAGCTGGTATTAGAAGTCCTCTGAAATGTCCCCCAGCGTGTCCTCCTGATGAATCTCTTGATCATGGTGGCCCATGGGCTTTTAAAAAACACGACATAAAGCCAGGCACCAGAGACTCATGCCTGTAATCCCAGCTACTCAGGAGGCTGAGATATGAGGATGGGTTTTTGAAGCTAGCCCAGGCCAAAAAGAAAGCCCGAGACTCATCTCCAATTAAGCACCAAAAAAAGCTGGAAGTGGAGCTATGGCTCATGCGGTAGGGTGCTAGTCTTAGGTTAGGGACAGTGCCCAGGACTGGCACAAAAAGATAAAAACAAAAACACTAACATAATCCTGGTTCCCTCTTGCTTAAAACACATCTCAGCTTCTCTAAGGCCTTGAGAGAGGGAACATTTAAGACTTGTCTGGCTTTTCATCACCTGACTATTTTTGCTGAAGAAACCCTTTTCTTCCAGGAGAAATGTGTGTCTAGTTTGCTGACTCTCTCTCTCATACTGTCTGTGCCTCTGGGCCATCACTGTCTTCCTATTCAACAATCTGTTTATTTCCCAGATCGCAGTTTAGACTCCATTTCTTCTAGGAATCTTTCCTCAGTCCCTACTCAGCCCCCCAAATTTGGGCAAGGATTCCTTTGTACGTTTGTCTATAGCGCCATATACCGGCTCTGCCACAGAAATAAATAATCCTGACCTGCATGTTCATCCTCTGCTAAAAACTTTGTGAACCCTAAGAGGGTAGAACTGTGTCTGATTTAGTTGATGTTTAGTGAATATTTTTTTTCATTCACTTATTCCAAAGTGCACGGGTTATACGCTTTTCTAGACATGGAGAACTAGAAGCAGCAAATAGAACAAAGTCCCAGATCAGCTTCTTGTGGAAGACCTGATTAGTAAACGAGTGTGCATCTGATCTGTTAAGGTAAGAACTGGTAAGAGGTTCTCTGATGACAATGACAAATGACAAGCATTTTTTTTCTAAGCATTTTAGGCACAATTCCTTATCTAATTGAAACAGGAGCCTTATAGTATAGATTAGGAAACTGAGGTCTAGAGACCTCATGACTTCAGTGGCTTATTTGTGGATTTGAAGACAAATATATCTAAAATCTATGATGGTTTTTGTTTTGTTTTGCCCATCCAGGGACTTGAACTCAGGGCCTGGGCAACATCCCTGAGCTTTTCTGATAGGCTAGTATTCTAGTATTTTAGCCACAGTTCCACTCTGGCTTTTGGGTGATTAACTGGAGATAAGAGTCTCACGAGGGGGGGGGGGGGTGGAGGGCTGGGAAGGTGGCTCAGTGGTAGAGCACTTGCCTTGCATGCATGAGGCCCTGGGTTCGATTCCTCAGCACCACATAAGCAAAAAGCTGGAAGTGGTGCTGTGGCTCTAGTGGTAGAGCGCTAGCCTTGAGCTGAAGAGCTGAGGGACAGCGCCCAGGCCCAGAGTTCAGGCCCCACGACTGGACCCCCCCCCCCAAAAAAAAAAAAAAAAAGTCTCACAGAGGGACTTTCTTGCCCAGAGTTGCTGTGATCCTCAGATCTCAGTCTCCTGAGTGGCTAGGATTACAGGCATGAGCCACTGAGCCAGGCTCTACAACACTTTTTAAGAATAGTTTTTAAAAGACGCATTGAAGTTCTGACCACCAGGACCACTTTAGAGTTGGGACACTTTTAGAAATAGGATTATTGAACTTTGTTTTTTGTTTGTTTTTTTTTGGGTACAGTCCTGGGGCCTGAACTCTGGCCTAAGCACTTTCTCTCAGCTCTTCAGCTCAAGGCTAGCGCTCTACCATTTGTGCCACAGCGCCACTTCCGGCTTTTTTTTTCTTTTTGCTTATGTGGTGCTGAGGAATCGAACCCAGGGCCTCAGGCATGCAAGGCAAGCGCTCTACCACCTTCCCAGCCCCTTGAACTTTGTTAAGACAATGTCTTTCTTCCTGGATTGGGAGTGGTCCTGCACTCAGTCTGACCGGGCCATGTGGAGACAGAGACTCACACGGAGAAGCCATATGATGACAAGGTTGAGCTGAAAGACCAGAGGAGGCAGGGATTTCCAGGGGAGGCATGGATTTCTAGCAGCCACAAGAAGGGTCCTCTCCAGGCTTTAGAGAGCAGGCCCCCTGCCCCAGCAATGCCTATGTATATAAATTGCTTCCTTAGCATCATTGACCAGTAGGAAGCTGGAAAGAAGAATTTGGATGTACCAGGCTGCTCTATGAGATCATAGTTGACAGTAGTTGAATTTCAGATCTATTCATTGGCTTGCCGCCAACCATCAAAAGCCCCACAAATGGAGCCTCTGAGATGACCACACCCTCCGGGAAGTTACGATGAAAGCTACAATACTTTCAGCAGGAAGGATGTTGGCATCTCACCTACAAAAACGTCATGAATATTGCTGTCACCGGATAACAGTGACAGATTTTCCTCTCCGGTAGTTGTGCGTATAGTTCCAGTCACAGTGAAATTTTGGTAACAATAGTACACTCTGTGTCTGTCCCACAGTATCATATCTGGCGTGGCTGAGTACAAGAAATGTGGAATGAGTGAAGAATCCATGGGGATCTCGAGGGCGAAGTCCTGGCAGACCCAGTGTGTTGAGTACTCGTTATAGATCATGACGTAAACCTTTTTGGTGGTGGTGCAGGAGTCACAGTGCTGGACTAGCACGGCAAACTCCTCGGGGTGCAGTGTGTACTCCAGGTTCAGGACGGTCAGGGTGTCATCTGATGGAAGACCCAGAATACGTTTCAGTTCCGTCGTGGTTATTAATTTGACAAACTTGAAGGAAGAATATTGAAGGTAAATTTCATTTTCTGTCCAGGCCAATATGACACTTTGGCCTCTTTTTATCTGTAAGAAAAACGGAAATACAGAAAAATGAGGTTTAGACAAACATCTAACAATGTCTGATGTCTAGCGTACTCCATTTATAAAGAAAAGGCAGGGGCGGGGCTGTGGTTTGGAGTGAGCAGGCGATGAAGCCCCTGGTCCCTCTAGTGCCAAGAAAATACATTATTAAATCAAATTGCACTAGTGGTAGATTCTGTAGTAGTATGTTTGAGAATGGTACTTCAGACTTCTAAGTGTATTAAATAAAAATACATCACATTATAAAGGATGAGTGACTGGCATGCAATGTAAATGTGTGGAGCTGTAACAATGACCTTCCCTCCATAACTGACATAAATGAATCAAAATGGAAAAAAAAAATACCACATCATATAAAAATCATAAAAAATAAACTATTATGCCAACTTTATTCTCACATACTGTTTCTGTTTCCTTTTCTTTTTTGTCAGTCATGGGTCTTGAACTCTGGGCCTGGGCGCTGTCCCTCAGCTCTTCAGCTCAAGGCTATCGCTCTACCACTTGAGCCACAGCACCACTCCCGATTTTCTGGTGGTTCATTGGAGATAAGAGTGTCATGGGCTTTCCTGCCTGGGCTGGCTTTGAACTGTGATCCTTAGATCTCAGCCTCCTGAGTAGCTAGGATTACAGGCGTTAGCCACCAGCGCCTTGCTACATATTATTTCTATTAGCAGAATAACAAATCTGAATTCCCTTTTAAAATCTTGCTGGGTGCCAGTTGCTCATGCCTCTAATCCTAGCTACTCAGGAGGCTGAGATCTGTGGATCAAGGTTTGAAGCCAGTCTGGGCAGAAAAGTCCGTGAGACTCTTATTTCTAATTAACCACCAGAAAACCAGAAGTGGCACTGTGAATTAAAAGTGGTAGTGTGCTAGTCTTCAGCAAAAAAACAGAGACAGAGAACAGTGCCCAGGCTCTGAGTTCAAGCTCTAAGACCAACAACAACAAAAAAGAAGAAGCAATGAACTTTGAGACAAGTTCACAGCACTTATACAAACCAAAATACAAAGAAAGAAAGCCAGAGTGAAAAAATAATGAAGGACCCCTCCGAGAGCTCGAGCTCTGGCTCAGTATCAAGCATCCTGTCCACATGCTTCCAAGATCCTAAAAGAAGAAAGCAGGAAATGGGGGATAAGACAGATTTGAAGATGTTATAGCCAACAACCTTCTGGAATTATTATCAGACAAGACCCAAGAAGCCCCAATGGCCCTCAAGCAGATAATTAGAGATAATCAGAACAAAATAGGTTCAAACTGAAGATAAGAATAAATCTTACAGCAATGGTGGCAACTGTAGAACTGCAGACCAATTATAGAAATGAAGGCCAACTCTTTGCCAAAATGCATTAGACGCCATAAGAGAATGGAATGATATCTTTATAAATTGCTTTTTTTTTCTTTTGGTCCTGGGGCTTGAATTCAGCCTGGGCACTGTCCCTGAGCCTCTTTGTGCCCAAGGCTAGTGCTCTGCCACTTAAGCCACAGTGCCACTTCCAGCTTTTTCTGAGTAGTTTATTAGAGTTAAGTCTCATGAACTTTCTTGCTTTGGCTGGCTTTGAACTGTGATCCTCAGATCTCAGCCTCCTGAGTACCTAGTTCATAGGCATGAGCCACTGGCACCTGGCTTATAAAATGCTTTTGAAACAAAACAATAATAGAATCTACCTGGCTTATAAACTGCTTTTGAAACAAAACAATAATAGAATCCAAAACAATAATAGGACATCCCATAGTTCTTTACTCAGTGAAAACAGCTTTTAAAGTGGAGATGATAAACACTTTTATATAGACAAATGCAAGTCCCACGCAGAAGCACGAGGCTGTGGCCTCCTAGAGCTCAGAAGGCTGAGGCAGAAGGATCTACCGAGCCTAGGACTTCAAGAGCAGACCCTGCCGTAAATAAAAACAACACAAAACCACCTCCACACATCACCAACAAACTTAGGCTGAGCATTTGATATAAGAAAATATGAGAAGTTCTCTAGGTTGAAGAGAAGTGAAAGCATACTCTTTATCAGTAGTAGATCCAACAAAGGCCTAAGATTTAAAATATGCAAATAAGGAACTAAAACAATTACTTATCACAAAAATAATCAATCAATCAACAAGTGGACAAAGGAGCTAGAGACTTCTCAGAGGAAGAAGTAAGAATGGCAAACAGACTCACGCGGAAATGCTTATCACCCCTGCCCAAGCAAATCAAACCCTGCAATTTCATCTCACCCCAGTTAGATTGGTCAACATCAAGAATTCGAACAACAAATGTTAGTGGGTTGATAGGGAAAAAAGAACCCTACTATACTGCTGGTGGGAATATAAACTGATACAACCACTCTGGGCAGCAGTGTGGAGATTCCTCAGAAAACTAAACAGAACTTCCCTATGATCCAGCCATTCCACTCTTGGGCATCTACAGATCATTGCAAGTCAGGATATGGTGAAGACACCTGCCCATCCATGTTCATCACTGCACTCTTCACAATAGTCAAGTTATGGAAACAGTCCAGGTGGCCTACAATATAGATGAGTGGATCCCAAAAAATGTGGTACCCATATACAGTGGAATTCTACTCATCCATTCAAAAGAATAACAAAAGAATACGTCATTTGCAAAGAAATGGACGGACCTACAACAGATCAGGTTAAGTGCGGCAAGCCAAGCTCAGAGAGACAAACAGCGCATGATTTCTCTCACATGTGGAAGCTAGATCTAAAACACAAGCAGACATGGTAAACTACACAGGACTCTAGGCGTTCACACACAGATTAGAGGGGGTACCCTTCAGGCAGGAACCCAAAGCTGTTAACTCCTCTGAAAATGTAAAATATTATTTATTGAAATGAATTTCAGGAAATGGAAACATGGCTTTGTTGTTGTTGCTGTTGTTAGTAATATTTGTTTCTGCTTCTAATTTTTTTTGCCTTTTAGGGGGGGCATAAAGGGGGTCACAGAAAGGGAGGGAGGAAGAGTGAATAAATGCAATAATGCAAATCAATATATACTATGTGGAAATGAACTATGCAACTTGTGGGTAGTAGAGATGGGAGGGAGAAACTGAGGAAAAGAGAAGGAAGGGGAACACTGCTAAAAAAAGAAATGTACTCATGACCTGACGTACGGAATAGCAACCCCTCGTACAACACCTTAATCATATCAATACAATCACAGTGTATAAAAAAAGAAAGCACTGGGGCTGGGAAGGTGGCTCAGTGGAAGAGCGCTTGCCTTGCATGGATGAGGCCCTGGGTTTGATTCCTCAGCACCACATAAGCAAAAGAAAAAAGAAAAAAAAGCCGGAAGTGGCGCTGTGGCTCAAGTGGTAGAGTGCTAGCCTTGAGCTGAAGAGCTGAGGGACAGCGCCCAGGCCCAGAGTTCAGGCCCCATGACTGGACACCCCCCCCCCGCCCAAAAAAAAGTAGATATATCCAGAATGAGGTGAGAAAGGAGAAACAAAGGAACAGAGAATAAATGGGGTTAATAGGAAACAGACACCAGAATAGTAAATGTATGCTCAACCCTAACAATATCCACATGGCTCCAAGCCACCCAGGAGTACTGCCAAGCAGATGCTGTCTCTGGAGCCATGGGTTGAGGGGCAGAGTCTCAGTCTGGAGCGAAAAATCTGAAGGAGAGTGTGGGATCTTCAGTTCAAGCCCCAGTACCCCACCCCCCACCCCCATATATGACTAAGCAGCTGAATAATAACAAACAAAATCAATTTGTTTGTTATTGGGGATGCATCTTTCCTCTGAGAAGTTGAGTTGGGAAAGACAGAGCTTCAGGTTAAATGACAGTGCAGAATGCTGTTCATCTCTGAGGTGACAGTGAGTAGACTATACGGTGAACACCCCTAGAGTTTACAGCGGACATAGACATACGGAAATCTTCCACTAACCTTATACACGTACATGCCCCCACACCATCTTCTGGTTTCGATGCCCCGGATTCCACCCTTAGGAAGGCCATTGTTGCTCTGAAGCCTCTTAAATTCCTGCAAGGTTCTCAGGTAGAGCGAGCCCTTTATTAAAAACACTGTCCCCTGGTCCAGCAGGATGACGTCGGTCACACTGCGCCGTTCCGCATCACTCAGCGCATTGGGAGGCACTCTCACTCTGGTCCAAGTGTGGAAGGAATCATTGGTTTGAAAGGTCTCCATGTTGGTGACCACCACCACAAACGAAGGGACGCACGCGTTCCAGACAGTTATTAGCGGTGTCCCACTAGGTGACATGAGTGGGAGAGAGCCAGGAGCCTCAGGTATGGTGGGCATGGGCACTGTCAGCAGGAAAGGCAGGTGCGCGATAAAGCAATCTTGGAAAGCCACCTGGTTCCCCTTGATCTCCTTCAGCACATCGTCGCTGGCCATGGGTATCTGCACTGTCCAGGTCCTGAGGGACACAGGAGGGAAGTAAAGTAAGAACAAGATGAGTGGCATGTGGCCCTCCAGGGTGGAGGAGAGGTGCTGGGAAAGTCTACAGATTCTAACTGTGGAGAGAGCGTTTTGGGCATGGAGGCCATTCCATACATCAGGAAGGGCACGAACACTTCCCTTTCCATCGTGAAAGGTCCAGTGTTTAATCACCCCCTAGCCACTAGGTCCTGGCTGGTCACCCTATGAACGGAGCTCTGCGTTGGCTCCTGCTGCTGGCAGATGGGGCCCTGGGCAGGGGCCTTGGCCAGCATGCCCTTGGTGAATGCGAGTCCCTGTGGCAGGGCCTGTGCCTGACCTCCACCGCCGCCGCTGCGCCCTCGGCCACTTCATTCAGAAGCCCATCGTGCAACAGCCGCAGTGACTGGCAGCCCCCGAGTGGGTCATCCTTTCCACTGCCCTTGGTGGGCATTCACGGGAGACACGAATGACCCAACGATGTTTTTGTCCATATGGAGTTTGCCCAGATACCTGATCTCCAAATTTGTCACCAGTTTTCTGGTTCCCTCAGAAGTCCTTCACCATCCGTACCTTCAGGCCTGTGCTGTAACTCAGGGCCTGCTGAGGGCTCTAAGCAGCACCCCAGTCCGCCACTGACAGATCTGTGGGGTTGTACGGCGTGTGGAGTAGAGCAGCCAGCACAGGGGCCAGGGATCCCTGCAGAGCCTTTGCTTGTCCTGGGCCCCTTCAAAACTAGCAGTTCTTTGGGGCAATCAGTAAAAGGTCTGGAGTAAGACACCCAAAGGGTGCCTCCAAAATCACAGAGGTTCACTGGGCATCATGCTTCTGGAAGGGGCCAGATGGAACAATCACACCTTTCATTCAGCTCACTCCACAACTGGGCCCCTGGGAATTTCGCTGAGGTTGATGGCCCGAGTTGTCACTCACACTCCAATGCCTTGCCAATAGCAAGAGAGGTGCTACTACTTCTTGCATACTAGATACAGTGAGCAGCAAACCACTGAGAAAATGCGGGTTTATCTGAGTGGTATACTGGAGAAGCACAAGCTGATCAGGATCCCTGAGAAGTGAGCTATGACAGCCAGGAGCTGATCCTCTGCGGCCGGACAGGGAAGGGGCCTTGTGGCAGATGGGCCAATGAGCCCTTCTACGGTACATTATTCTTATTGGGTAATGGACTACAGTTCATTGTCATTTTTAGATAATACGAAAGCATTGTATATTTTCCAATGTTGGTTTTGTATGTGAAACTTTACTGAATTTGTTCATGAGTTCTAGTACTTTTTGGTAGAGCTTAAGGATTTGGTTGGTTGGTTTTGTTTTTCTGAGTGTGAGATCTTGTCATCAGCAAACAGAGACAAGTTCATGTCTTTTCCCTTTGAGGATGCCTGTTATTTCTCTGGCTTGGGTTTCTAGTACTGTTGAGAAGAGGTGTTGAGAGTGGACATCCTTGAAGAAAAACCTTCAATTCCCAGTGAGCATGAGTTGGCTGTAGGTTTGTTACACAGGCTCTTCATTGTGTTGTGGTGAGTTGGCTGTAGGTTTGTTAAACACGCTCTTCATTGTGTTGAGGTGATGTCTCTGTATACCTAATTTTTTATTTATTTTATCATGAAAAGGTACTGAGAAATAAATAACCTCCAGATTGGAAAGGAAGAAGCAAAATTATATTTACAAGTAACATGATCTTGTACATAGAAAATCCTGAAGAGGGGCTGGGAAGGTAGCTCAGTGGTAGAGCGCATGCCTTGCAAGCATGAGGCCTTGGGTTCGATTCCTCAGCACCACATAAACAGAAAAAGCCGGAAGTGGCGCTGTGGCTCCAGTGGTAGAGCGCTAGCCTTGAGCTGAAGAGCTGAGGGACAGCGCCCAGACCCAGAGTTCAGGCCCCATGACCGGCAAAAAAAAAAAAAAAAAAAAAATCCTAAAGAATCTACCAAAGTGATTAGGATTAATAAATAAAAGAAATTATACTAGGCACCAGTGGCTCATGTCTGTCATCCTAGCTACTCAGGAAGCTGAGATCTGAGGATTGTGGTTCAAAGCCAGTCCAGGCAGGACAACCCATGAGACTTTTATTTCCTATTAAACACCAAAAAGTGGAGCTGTGGCTCAAGTGTAGAGTTCCAGCCTTGAGTGAAAAAAGCTCAGGGACAGTGCCCAAGCCCTAAGGCCCAGGACTGGTGTCCTGAAATGAAATGCACGCATGTGTGTGCATGCACACACACACACACTCAAAAATAAAGACAAAATGGGGGCTGAGAAGGTGGCTCAGTGGTAGAGCGCATGCATGAGGCCCTGGGTTAGATTCCTCAGCATCACATAAGCAAAAAAAAAAAAAAAAAAAGCAGAAGTGGCACTGTGGCTCAAGTGGTAGAGCACTCGCCTTGAGCTGAAGAGCTGAGGGACGTGCCCAGGCCCAGAGTTCAGGCCCCACAACCAGAGCCCCCCCTCCCAAAAAAAAAAGACAAAATGCGAAAATATCTGAAAAGAAGATATTTAAGTAGAAAATAAACATATGAAAATATGCTGAGCGTCATTAGTGATGAGAAAAATACAGAAGAACCTGGAATAGAGTGCTTCACACCCTCTCTGGTAGTTAGATCATTTAAAAATGAAATTATAACAAGTGTTGGAGAGAGTGTGGAGGAGACATGGGACCCCTGGCATACTACCCATAGGAATGTAACATGGTGTGTGGCGGTGCGGAACAGCATGGCAGCTCAAGGCATTAACACATGAGGATAGCTGGCAAGCTCAGTCCTGGGCACATCCCCAAGAGGAAGGAACACACAGCGGCTGGAGACCCAGAGCCAGAGCTTTACACAGTGCTGTTCACCATAGCCCCAGAGGGGTTGTGACTGATGGCAGCATGGCTATGCCAAATGCGATACAGCCACACCCCAGACAGAACAAGAGTGAGGCACCCATGTGGCAACTCTAACGCGATGCGCACAGGACCAGAAGACGCGATGCTAGCTGAAATCTCCAAAAAGGGCAGAGCCACGGACAGGAGATTAGAAGTGCCATGGGCTGGAGAAACAGGGAGTCATTCTCATAATTGTTTTAAGAAAACAAATCTCTTGGAAATGACATGTAAGTGATATTCCATAAAATCCTAGTAGGGTTTGAAAAAAATTCTTAAGGTCCTTGATTTCTAAAAATATTTGAAATAAGAAGAAGAAAAAAAGGACCTGTGGCTCATGCCTCTAATCTTAGCTACTCAGGTTGGATTTGGGGACCGTGGTTCAAAACCAGCCTGGAGTAGAAAAGTCCATGAATCTCTTATCCCAAAGTAACTACCAAAAAAAAGCTGGAAGTGGAGCTGTGGCTCAAATGGTAGACTGCTAGCTTTAAGCACAAAAGCTCAGGGACAACAACCAGGCTCTGAGTTCAAGCCCTAGGACTGGCATGTGCACATGGGTGTGCATACATGTGCACCCCCCACTCTCCCCCTCCCTCCCCAACACACAGAATACATACCCCTCATTCATGCTGTCATCAGGGGAGTATGTTCTTCTCTTCAAAAGTGTATGTATTATAGGCTTCTGTCCCAAGGTAGACAGCACCTTGGTTAATACCAGGGAATTCTGTTAAAAAACACAAAATTGGCTTTTATTTTCTGAAAAAATACCACAATGTATTGGATTTGTTTTAGCTAACACACCGTTTGTGTTTGGGAGTGCGCTACACTGTCAGGAGGCAGCTCCAGTTCTTTGAGCCATCTGGCTTCCTCCGCGGGAGAACAGCAGGAATTGCCGGAGATGCAGCCCGGAGCTGCCCTTGTCCCATGTGAGCAGAGCCCTGGCTTCTATCCCAAGCCTGCAAAGTGGCCATCAAAGCATAGCTCAGCACCCACCCTGCTGCAAACACCGTGAATGATCAGGGTCTCATTGAGGACCTATAACCCTCAATTCTTGGTTTTTTTCTTTGTGCCAGTCCTGGTACACGAACTCAGGGCCTGGGCCCTGTCCCTGAGCTTCTTTTGCACAAGGCTACACTCTACCTCTTGAACCACAGTGCCACTTCTGTTTTTATTTTTTTTTTATTTTTTGTAGTTTATTGGCGATAAGAGTCTTACAGACTTTCCTGCTAGGGTTGGCTTTGAAGCATACCCTCTAATCTTAGCTTCCTGAGTAGTTAGGATTTTAGGTGTGAGCCATTGGTACTTGGCTATAACTCTTTTAATCTGAGTTAATGCCATGAATTTCTAAAATCAGCCATAAGTGTGTGACTTTAACTAAGTATCACTATCCTCCAATCCTATGAAGTTTATGTAATTAATCTCAATTAAAATTATTTAGAAAAGATAAACTCATGGAAAATGACTTAAACTGAAAGCACTCACCTTCCCCTGCCAGCCATAGCTTAGAAGTGTCCTTGCTGTGACCCTGCTCAGTCACCTCTCCTCCCCTGGCCCTAAACAGACAGACCCTGCATTCTTTTTATTTATTTTTATTGTGAAAATGCTGTACAGAGGGGTTCCAATTACATGGGTAGGATAATGAGCACATTTCTTATCAAGCATTGTAGCCTCCTGCTTTGTTTCCCCTTCCCATCCCTTCATATCCTCCCCCTCACCCCCACCAAAGTTGTAAAGTTCGTTTTTCGACATAACGACTTGTACATCTCATTGTTGCAATAGGTCCTCCTGCATCCCTGTTTTAACGATTTGTTTTTTCCCTTCCCCTCCACATATACCAACATCATATATAGTGAAAGCAGGGGTTGTACCTTGGGGGAGGGACATACAAAGCAACAAAGACATAATCTTATAAATATGTTAGAAACAATCGCATGAAAGATCTCTTTTTTTTTTTTTTGTCAGTCGTGGGGCTCTAGGCCCAGGAGCTGTCCCTGAACAATTCAGCTCAAGGTTCATGCTCTCCCGCTTGAACCATAATGCCACTTCTAGTTTTCTGGTGTTTTTTTTGTTTTTTTTTTATTGTGATTAAGTGATTACATAATTTCCCAAATTTCACAGTATTGTGGAATAATGATGCTCATTTAAAGTCACAAGCTCATTCTAACTTTCCTGGAGCAAAATCTATCACGGTCTATAACATATAACGGTGTACACAATACACCATACATGTGATCAGCAGCATGGTTATTTAGTAGTGGTTCGACCAGATGAGTGGAAGTTCTTTGTTTCTTAAGTCCTGTTAATTTTGTTGTATCACCTAACATTTTGAATTTAACATCCACTTATCAGGGAGACCATGTACCGTTTGTCTCTTTGCTCTTGGCTTACCTCGCTCAACATGGTTTCTTCTAGCTCCATCCATTTCCCTGCAAATGCCATTATTTTGTCATTTCTTTTTTTTTGTTTGTTTTTGTTTTTGGTCCAGTCGTGAGGCCTGAACTCTGGGCCTGGCCACTGTCCCTCAGCTCTTTAGCTCAAGGCTAGCGCTCTACCACTTGAGCCACAGCGCCACTTCCGGCTTTTTTCTTTTTGCTTATGTGGTGCTGAGGAATCGAACCCAGGGCCTCATGCATGCAAGGCAAGCGCTCTACCACTGAGCCACCTTCCCAGTCCCTATTTTGTCATTTCTAATGGCTGTATAATATTCCATTGTGTATAGATACCACAATTTTTGGATCCATTCATCTGTGGTGGGGCATCTGGGTTGTTTCCATATCCTAGCTATTGTGAACAGTGCTGCAATAAACATGGAGGTGCATGTGTCCTTGTATATTGGTTCCTGTTGTTCAGGGTAGATGCCTAGAAGTGGTATGACTGGGTCGTAAGGGAGGTCAATCTTTAACTTTCTGAGGACCCTCCAGACTGCTTTCCAAAGTGGTTGTATAAGTGGACATTCCCACCAGCAGTGTAATAGGGTTCCTCTTTCTCCACATCCCCTCCAGCATTTGTCGTTGGCTGACTTGTGGATGTGGGACATTCTGACTGGGGTAAGGTGGTATCTCAGGGTTGTCTTAATTTGCATTTCCTTCACCACCAGGGATAGTAAACATTTCCTCATGTGTTTCTTTGCCATTTTTATTTCTTCATCTGAGAAGTCCCTCTTTAGTTCCCTTGCCCATTTAGTAATTGGTTTGTTAGGTTTGGGAGGGATTAGTTGCTTGAGTTCCCTGAATATACTGGAAGTTAACCCCTTGTCTGATATATTGCTGGTAAATATTTTTTCCCAATTAGTTGGTTGTCTTTCTAGCTTGGTTGAGATAGATTTAGCTGTGCAGAAGCTTTTTATTTTAAGGTAGTCCCATTTGTCGAGTCTCTCTCCAATTTGTTGTGACCCTGGGACTCTGTTCAGGAAGTTCCTTCCTGTGCCCATTAGTTCAAGTGTCTCTCCCTCTGTCCTGCAGTAGTTTCAGAGATTCAGGTTTAATGTTAAGGTCTTTAATCCATTTTGAGATGATGTTGGTGCATGGTGATAGGCTGGGGTCCACTTTTAGTTTCTGCATGTGGCCGCCCAGTGGTTGAAGAGGCTGTGTTTCTTCCATTGTATGTCTTTGGCTCCTTTGTCAAATATCAGCTGACTGTAGGCCTGTGGATTTATTTCTGGATCTTCTATTCTGTTCCATTGGTCTTTGGGTCTGTTTTTGTGCCAGTACCATGCTGTCTTTGTTATTATGGCTCTATAGTAGAGTTTGAAGTTCGGCATGGATATCCTTCCCATGTTGTCTTTATTCCCTAGAATTGTTTTGGCTATTCTAGGTCTTTTGTTGTTTCATATGAATTTTTAGACTGTTTTCTGTATTTCAGTGATGTGTGTCATTGGGATTTTAATAGGAATTGCATTGAATTTGTATATTAATTTTGGCAGTATTAACATTTCCATTATATTAAGTCTGCCTATCCAAGAGCATGGGAGGTCTTTCCATTTCCTAGTGTCTTCTACAATTTCTTTAACTTTTTATAGTTTTCATTAAATAGTTCTTTTACATCTTTGGTTAGGTTAATTCCTATTTTATTTTTTGGGAGGTTATTGTGAATGGGGTTGCTCACTTTATTTCCCTCTCTTCTTGTACATTGTCAGTGTACAGGAAGGCAACTGATTTTTGTGGGTTGATTTTTCATCCTGCTACTTTGCCGAAGTGATTTATGATTTCTAAGAGTTTGGGGATGGAATTTTTGGGATCGTGAAGGTATAGTATCATGTCATCTGCAAAAAGGGATGGTTTAACTTCTTCTTTGCCTATGTGGATCCCTTTAATGTCTTTTTCTTGCCTTATTGCCCTGGATAAGGGTTCCAGGACTATATTGAAGAGGAGTGGAGACAGTGGGCATCCTTGCCTTGTTCCTGATTTTAGGAGAACTGGTTGTAGCTTTTCCTCATTAAGTATAATATTGGCTATTGGTCTGTCATAAATGGCTTTTATTGTTTTAAGAAATGTTCCTTCTATTCCTATTTTCTCCAGAGCTTTCAGCATGAATGAATGTTGAATTTTATCAAAGGCCTTTTCTGCATCTGTGGTGATAATCATGTGATTCTTGACCTTGGCTCTGTTGATGTGTTGGATTACATTTATTGACTTACATATGTTAAACCATCCCTGCATCTCTGGGATGAAGCCTACCTGGTCATAGTGTATGATTTTTTTTTTATGTATTTCAGGATTCTGTTAGCTAGAATCTTGTTAAGGATCTTTGCATCTGTGTTCATCAAGGAAATTGGCCTGTAATTCTTCATTTTGGTTGGGTCTTTGCCTAGTTTGGGGATGAGTGTGATATTGGCTTCGTAGAATGAATTTGGGATAGCTCCCTCCTTCTCTGTTTCTCTGAAGAGCTTGAGGAGTATTAGTTCTTCTTTAAAGGTCTTATAGAATTCTCCTGTGAATCCATCTAGACCCTGCATTCTTGAAGAGAGCCTGAGACCAAGGCCACATCTGGTGCTAATGCTTCTGAATGTCACGGATGCTGTTGAACCCTTGGAACGCCTCAGTCATAACCACCTTGCCTCCAGCTCATCCTGCTCCCCGCCGCCTGCCTGACTTCACCTTTTTCACGTAATGTTTAGGAGGGAGGGACCCTTTCCTGTTCAGCCCGGCTGAGGCCAACTAGCCCTTCCCAGACTTTCCTTCTGAATAAAACCTGTTGGACTGCTGAGTTCACCACTCTGCTCTTTTTCTTTTCTTACACAAACAGTTCCGACAGGAATGGTTGGCTTGCTTACTTATCCTACTTTCTCTTTTCTTTTTTTCTCAGGGTCCTGTTCTTATGTGGCAGGCACTCTGTCACTTGAACCACTCTGTCCATCATCCTGTTTTTTGTGCTGGTCCTTGGGCTTGAACTCAGGGCCTGGGCACTCTCCCTGAGCATTTTTGTGCAAGGCTAATGTCCTACCAGTTGAGTCACAGCTCTATTTCTGTCTTTTTTTTGGGGGGGGGAGGAGCTTAATTGGAGATAAGAGTCTTACAAGCTTTCCTGCCAGGGCTGGCTTTGGACCTTGATCCTTAGATCTCAGCCTCCTGAGTAGCTAAGATTACCGGTGGCATGAGCCACCATGCCTGGCTGTTAGTTGTTTTTGAGGCCAGGGCTGGCCTGGACTGCAGCTTCCAGTTTTGTGCCTCCTCGTGCTGCGATGGGATGGGAGTATACCACTGTCTCCAGCCATTTGTTGAAATGGAGTCTCATGAACTCTTATGCCAGGGCTAGCCTCAGACTTTAGTCCCATGCTATCCATTTCCCAGCAGCTAGTAGTAAGCCACCATGCCTGGCTTTAGTACATTTCATTTGTAACAGGAGACAGAACTTAAAGCTTGAAGAGGTAAATTTATAACAAATTAAAGAAAGGACTTCGGGGCTGGGAAGGTGGCTCAGTGGTAGAGTGCTTGCCTTGCATGCATGAGGCCCTTGGTTCGATTCCTCAGCATCACATAAGCTAAAAGAAAAAAGCCGGAAGTGGCGCTGTGGCTCAAGTGGTAGAGCGCTAGCCTTGAGCTGAAGAGCTGACGGACAGCGCCCAGGCCCAGAGTTCAGGCCCATGACCGGACCCAAAAACAAAAAAAAAAAAGAAAGGACTTCTATTTTCATTGTGTTGACAATTCAGGAAATCCTAAAGATTTTTGAGGGAGGGTTTCAATGTAAGCATGTTCATGGCTAGTTTCTTCACCTATTATGAAGCTCACAGAAAATGGTTAGTTTCTTTACCTATCATGAAGCTTATAGAAAATAAGAAAAATGCTCAGTAAGAATACTCCAAAAGCTGGGTGCCAGTGGTTCATGCCTGTAATCCTAAGTACTCAGGAGGCTGAGATCTGAGGATTGTGGTTCAAAGCCAGCCTGGGCTGGAAAGTCCATTAAACTCTTATCTCCAATAAACCACTCAGAAAACTGGAAGTAGCGCTGTGGCTCAAGTGGTAGAGCGCTTGCCTTGAGCTGAAGAGCTGAGGAACAGCGCCTAGGCCCAGAGTTCAAGTCCCACGACCAAAAAAAAAAAAAAAAAAAAAAAAAGAGTACACCAGAAAAGTTTCTAATTTTAGTAAAGAAGCACAAATTCAAATTTTCTGTAATGGCTAAAGAGCTGGGTAACAACAATGTTTTAAGGTAGCTCTGGACACTTAAATCCTATCATATGCTTATAAATTACTCACAGCCCTTCTAGAAGAAAGCAAGTATCTTATCTGACCAGCAAAGCTGCTTCCACTTACTGATGATGGGATGGTTGTTTTCCACATTATCTCTTCCTCGTTTGCGTTTTCAGGATCATACACCCAGATTCTAACAATCTGCAAGAAAATACATGTGTGCATCTTCACATTCGACATATCACACTTTTCCTTTATGGCCATATAACCACAGAATGGTTTCATTTTTTTATGATTTTGCTCCATTTGTTCCATTTAAAAACATCACAAATAATCAGATGTTTTTTTTTTGGTTTTTCTCTTTTTTTTTGGTCAGTCGTGGGGCTTGAACTCTGGGCCTGGGCACTGTTCCTGAGCTCTTCAGCTCAAGGCAAGAGCTGTACCACTTGATTTACAGTGCCACTTCTGGTTTCCTGCGGACTTTTCTGCCTGGGCTGGTTTTGAACCCCATGCTCAGATCTCAGCCTCCTGAGTAGCTAGGATTTCAGACGTGAATCATCAGCGCCTGGCCTTCATATGTTTTTTTTTAAGACTGAAACAATCTAAAGACCTAGTGAGGTAAGAAAAGTGGCTGTTAATATATATAAATATATATTTCTTAAATTTCCTTCATATCTGTAGCAAAGGAAGACAGCCAGATCACCATCTCTGCTCTGTTGTTTGTGTGCTTTGTTTTCATGGGAAAAAACCCACAACTCATCCTCAGGTATGCTTGCGGTAGAACGCATGGGTTCCCTGAAAAGGTCTGTGGAGACCTACAGTTCTAAGAAGATTTTATGAAGCTGAGGTGGCTCATGCCTGTAATCCTAGCTACTCAGGAGACAGAGATCTGAGGATCATGGTTTGAAGCCAGCCTTGGCAGGAAAGTCCAAGAGACTCTCATCTCCAATTAAACAAAAAAGATCCAAGTGGAATTGTGGCTCAAAGTGGTATAGTGCTAGCCTTGAGCAAAAAAGCTCAGGGCCAGCACCTGGGCCCTGAGTTCAAGTCCCAGGATCACCACCACACACACATACATACACACAAATAGGTTTTATGGCAAAATTTACTTTGGGAAAATATTCATCTAGAAAACGTGAAAAACACAAGAGAAAAATACAGTAGTGATTTTTTTTTGTTTTTTGTTTTTGAGTCCCGTCGTGGGGCCTGAACTCTGGGCCTGGGCGCTGTCCCTCAGCTCTAGAGCTCAAGGCTAGTACTCTACCACTTGAGCCACAGCACCACTTCAGCTTTTTTCTTGTTGCTTATGTGGTGCTGAGGAATCGAACCCAGGGCCTCAGGCATGCAAGGCAAGTGCTCTACCACTGAGCTACCTTCCCAGCCCCAATAGTGATTTTTTTTAAAAATAAAGGATATACAAAACTGAAAACGCAATTTACCTGGGTTAAATTCTCCATAACATTTCTGTTAAGAAAAAAATGAGGAAAGATACTTTTTAGCTAACAGCTTGAGGCCTGTAACTCTAACTATTCTCTTCATATTCCATTACTTTTACATAATTAGAGGCTAAGTGTAAGAGACAAGAACAAAGGCAGACATCGGGGAATTACTATTTGTTTTTTACCAGTGCACTGACCGCTCTCCTCGGCAGCCACAGCAGCGGGAACAAGTGCGTGCTAGCAGGCTTCCCTACCAGGCTGCAAGCACGTACCACCAAGGCCCAGAGCCTCCCCTTCAAACTGATGTCTTCATTTCACATCCCAAGAGCCCAGTGTCTACAGGTGTGATTTACATCCATTCACCAGCCCTGAAAGGAACGATTCTAATTGTAAGTCCAGTTGTATGCCTTTTAGAAAGTGAGGTTTTTTCCCCCTCACTTCCTGGCTATCTGTATATGCTTTTGTCATATCACCTCAGGATTATATCTTCCACTTGTAGGTTACTAAACAGTGCTTAGACATTATTCTGCTTAAAACAAAATGCTGGTATGTAGATAATCAGCAAACAAGATGCAGTGAGTTTCTGAGGCTCTACCATGAACACAGCATTTCTTGTGTGCTCAGTCGATGACAAAGGAAGGAGCTAAAGATTTTGATAGCTAAGTGGGTGACATCTGAGGGTGAGCAAAGCAACCTCGCTGGCGGCTCACACCTGTAATCCTGGCTACTCAGGAGGCTGAGATCTGATGATTATGGTTCAAAGCCAGCGTAGGTAGAAAAGTCTATGAGACCCTAAGCTCCAATTAACCAGCACAAACTAGAAGTGGATCTGTGGCTCAAGTGATAAGAGCTCCAGTCTTGAGCAGAAAAAGCTAAAGGACAGCACTGACTCTGAGTTCAAGCTCTAGTACTGGCACACATGCACACGTGTGCACACACACATAAACACAAACGTCCCTGACTCCAGGGCTAATAAGATCTGCTTTTTTCTATATCACATATCAGATATACAAAAAAGAAGAAAAGAGGTGTACCAGTGAGTTCCCAGTCATCAGGGAAGGCAAATCTGAAAGCAGAAGACATGTGCAGATGGTAAAAGAAGCCGTGGCATTGATACTGTCACCTTGTAGAGCAGGAGTTAGTCTCTGCTGAGATTAAAATGATGATATTGAAAAAAAAAAAAAGCTAATTTAGCAGCTCTGATGAATGTTCCTCAGTGTCCTTGGTGTTCTTGAGTTAAAGTGGATTGAAAAGCAGAGCAAGAAGAGGGCAGAGGAGAGAGCCTATATTATAATGATATTTAAAGCTGGGTGCTGGTGCTCACGCTTTTATGCTCAAGGTTAGCACTCTGCCACCTGAACCACAGCTCTGCTTTTGGATGTTTGATGGTTAATTGGTAATAAAAGTTTCACAGACTTTCCTGCTTAGGCTGGCTTTGAACCTTGATCCTCAGATCTCACCTTCCTGAGTAGCTAGGATGACAGGTGTGAGCCTCTGGCACCTAGCTAAACATTGAATTTTTGTGCTAATTGTTTAACTCACCCAAACTTATACTTCTACTATCTATTAAATAAATAATTTGCACTCATGTAGTTATTCCAAGAATTGAGGACATTTATGTAAAGTATGAACAGGTCGTATAAATTTGTATAATGTTTGAATTATTTGTTGATCAATATTACTTTGAGAATATCTTGGCTGGTGAATGAAAATTTGTGTGAAAACCATAATACAGAGGGTGCATTTGAGAGTAATTAAAAGCTAAGTACCGTCCCATCACACTGTACTCCATGGCGCATGACTTACATAGCTGTGTAATACCACATGAAGCAGACATGAGAGTGTTCAACAACCAAGTGTCGTGCTTCTTCTTCCTAAACGCAAAAGCAAAAACAGACTGCGCTGTACCGACTGACTTCCACATGGACACACATGTGAACGTGGCAAAAAAGTCACAGAACACCCAAGTCACTCGTCTAAGATCAAAGGAAGAGGCACCAGTAGATTTCAGAGTGGAAGACTCTAGCTCCATTCTATAGCTACTCTCTGTAACTGATAATGCATTGTCAAGAGGACAAATGTAGAAGGTGTTTCAAGGGCTTCCTGTCTTTATTGTTTCTTTCTATTATATTTTTCTTCCTCACTGAGTTGCAGTTTTCTGGTTCCCTGGTTCTCACTGGGATGATTCTTCCCCTCAGGGAGCATCTGGTGACGCATGGGAACCCTTTTGGTTGCTACAACTGTTTTTGAATATATGCCAAAAGTTTGGTATGTTTCCTCAGCTGTTTGTAGGATCTGATGACACTCAGATTCATACGTGACAAAGGTATTCATTCACATGCATGTATGTGTGCATTATTTTTACACATTATACATTGATAGGGGCTTCGGGTAAAAACAAGGGAAGAGATTCTTGTATGTCTCATGACTTTGCACCTAAAACTTGTAAATGCTCATAGGCTCAAAAAGAGCATCAAATTGTCCCAACCTGTGGAGGCTGACAAATGAGTTGCTGACAAATGAGTCCTCTCCCAGAGCACTCTGTCCATGGTGTCCTGAAAATCAGGTTCGTTGTTTAAGAGGAGGCGGGGGGGTGGGGGGGGTAGAGTAGGATGGGGGGGGTGTTGCGTGGGGAGGGAGGGGAGGAGGCGTGTGTTGCGTGGGGAGGGAGTGTCGGCAGCTTCTCAAGGAATCTGTCAGATACACCATGGGACAGCAGCTGTCAGCCACATGCCAACCTGGCTGGTATCTCCTTGTGAATACTTAAAGTGAGGGCCTCAAATGCTTTATATTGTCTTTGCTTTTGTTTGGCACACTGAAGAGGATTCAACATCACTCTCATGTGCATTCACACACGTTTTCTTTTCTTCCTTGTATGTATGTGTGTTATCCTTCATCTTTTTTGCTGAAGGCTAGCGCTCTACCAACACTTGAATCACACCTCTGCTTTTAGCTTTTTGGTGGTTAGGTGGGGATTAAAGTCTCATGAACTCTCCTGCCCAGGCTGGCTTTGAACAGTGATCCTCAAATCTCAGCCTCCCAAGTAGCGAGGATTACAGGTGTGAGTTACAGGTCATAGCTTTATTACGTTTTTATTAGCAATAACGAGTTGTCCCTGGTAAGTGCAACCTGCTAAGCAGCCTGACTGATCAGTCATCCCCTCCCTCACCCTCCGCTGTGTCCCTCCCCAACGCCTTTCACGTTCCATTTTCACACCTGTTCATGCAGTGTTGTGACCATACTCACTCTCCCTGTCCACCCTCCCTCTTCCCACCATGGGACCGTTTTCCATTCCTGTCACTCACATGTTTTGCTCAAAGGGTTTTCCCCACGCCCACTCCTGTGCGCGTTCCCACACTCAAGACCTATCATTCAACAGCGTTCGGTGCGTTTCAGTTCCCTGTCTTCACTCACAGATGCAATGCACCACATATGTGTTCTTGAATGGAAGAAAATCAAGTAGAGGAAGAAACAAAAAATTGCTTTTAACCCTAGGTATTGCCATCAAGTATAGACATCGACCTGAAAGTATGAATAAATGAGGCACTGGCTGTGGGCGCTCCTATTGATACCACCTGGGGATTGTGGATCCTTTTCTCTATTAAATAAAGAATTACGACAATGCAGGAAAAGTGGGAGCATCTATATAATCCCAACAATTTAGGAGGTGGAGATAGGGGGATCATGGCTTGAGGCCAGTCTATGCAAAACCTAGCAAGACCTATCCCCACAGCAAGCTGGAGGCAGTAGTATACACTTGTGGTCCCAGCTACACAGGGGCAGAGGCAGGAGGATTCTTATTCCAAGATTGGTCTGGGCAAAACCACGATACTGTTTTGAAAAATAAAAGCAATGGGGGTCTAGCTCGAGTGGTAGAATGCTTGTCAGCACCAGGCTTTGAATTCAATCTGTAATACTGCAAACAACAACAACAACAACAAAGCAAAACCAGATCAGGCATGGTGACTCATGCCCGTAACCCTAAAATTCAGGAGGTGAAGATCAGGAAGACTGTGGTTCAAGGCCAGCCCAGGGAAGAAATTTACAAGATTCCCATCTCAACCAATACAAAGCTGGGCAGGGTAGTGGACGCCTGTCATTCCCAGCTCCGTGGGAAGCCTTAGTAGAAGTATCATGGTCCAGGTCAACAAAAAATGAGACCCTATTCAAAAATAACAAAGCATTGGGCACTGGTGTACGCCTGTAATCCTATCTCTAATCCTATCTCTAACTGACCACAAAAGGCTGGAAGTAGAGGAATGGCCCCAATCATGGAGCACAAGCAACAAGTGAAAAACCCAAGAGTGGTGAGGCCCACAGTTCAAACCTCAGAACTGGCAAAAATACAATTATTAATAGTAGTAATAGTGGAAGTAATAATAATAAGTTAGTGTCATGGCTGAAGTGGTAGAGTACCTGCTTAGCAAGAACAAACCCCTAGACAACCAAAAAGCAAATTACAAAAAAACCCAAACCACAGAACAGCACACTGACAACTTTCAAATAATTATTATTACTGTTATTATTATTTTTGGTGCTAGTCCTGGAGCTTGGGCTCAGGACCTGGGTGCTGTCGCTGAGCTTTTGTGCTCAAGGCTAGTGCTGCCACTTGAGTCACAGGACACTTCCAGCTTTTTCTATGATTAATTGGAGATAATTGGCTTTCCTGCCTGGTCTGGCTTTGAATAGCGATCCTCAGAGCTCAGCCTCCTATGTAGCTAGGATTACAAGCCTGAACTACCAGCAGCCAGCTTAAACAATTATTATTTATAGTTATAGTTAATACTATTTAAGAACATATTAACTTATGTTGACGAGCTCAAAAGAAAGGCAAAAGGATGATTAAGCAAGAATGAACCAATAAATTATAAATCACTAAAATCAACTTACCGGGCCTGTAACTATTGGTTTTATAATCTGAACACCAGGAATGGGACAACGCAATTCTGTTGTGGGTGCGCTAATGTGGAGAAAGAACAGGAAAGCAGTAACTAGAGATGCATATGAGGTGAATAAACACTCTCCCACGCCGTGTGTGTGTGTGTCTATGTGTCTGTGTGTGTGTGTGCATGCCTAGCTTTCCCACTATTTTATTATTTTTTTTGGGTCCAGTCATGGGGCCTGAACTCTGGGCCTGGGTGCTGTCCCTCAGCTCTTCAGTTCAAGGCTAGCGCTCTACCACTTGAGCCACAGCGCCACTTCTGGCTTTTTTCTTTTTGCTTATGTAGTGCTGAGGAATCGAACCCAGGGCCTCATGCATGCAAGGCAAGCGCTCTACCACTGAGCCACCTTCCCAGTGCCTCCCACTATTTTAAAATTTTAAACCTTCAATTGTATTCTAATAGGAGAAAACTTTATAATAATATTTTACTTCTATTTTAAAGTGATTTGTCTTTCCTTCCACATCTGTTTAATGGAAGGAAATTTATCCTATGTCACAGCTTTAATTCTGAATGTCTACACTGTGAGTCTTTTTTACTTGCAGGTGTAGATATCGACGTGTGTAGATCTTCGTGGTGTAAACAGTACCTTTTATCTTGGATAATGCAAGCTGCTGGCACACTCCACTCAGAAAATGCTGTTCCTTCATACTCTAATTTAATCTACAAAAGGAAGGAAAGGAGCCCAGATGGAAAATCTCTTTAAAACCGGTAGGTGAATGCTCGTATGCAACACTCACAGCAGCCTCAAAGCAGAAACAGCTCAAATGCCTGTTGCTGATGAAAGGGTAACTACATGGTAAATTCAAATGCTGGAATAGTATTCAGTCATTAAAAAGGAACGAGGACCAGATTTGTGCTAAAGCAGGGTTGAACCTTGCAGACATTATGCTCAGGGAAAGCAGCCAGGCACCTAGGACCATACCCTGTGGGGCTCTTGCTGTGAAATATCCCACACAGGCCCGTCCATCGGGACAAAAGGGGATCTGTGGTTGGCTGGGGCTGGAGGGGGAATAAGATTGATGAACTTGTTCCCTATGGAAGTGAGGGTGCTGGCTGCGACTGGTGAATAGCATAAAATGACTCAATCGTACGCTTAAAGAAGCAGCTGTGCTTCAAAATGTTCCCCTCAGCACTCAGTTCTACAGTTCAGTTTTCTGGTTATTGGTTATTGATTGAAATCCAGTTTTTTTCAAAGCTGTGCAAAGTCATATGACAAAGGAATCACAACTTCCTGAGACATTCCTCTCTCCAAAAGTTAAGCTTTTTTTTTTTTTTTTTTTTGCCTGTCTTGGCGCTTGAACTCGCGGTGCTAAGGATTGATGCAGGCCTCACACACAAGAAGACCATGCTCTACCACTGCGTCGCATCCCAGGCCAAACGCATGTCCCATTCTACTTCCAACCATCATCTACCAGTCTCCTGGAGACTGGTACTCAGGGAGGTCTGGGGATATACTGATTTGTTTTTTTAGATCATAAATGATTATAATGCCCGCTGTTTCATAGATTTGCTCATTCAACACTTACAGCACTTCTGGTGCTAAAAATGCGATAGTCTGGGCTGTTACTGGAATACCTGTAGAGAAAAGGGCAAATATGGAAATATTAACAGTGTGCTCTCCACCAAAGGAAAGGGACTGTGTGGCTGGTACCCCACTTCCTGGGAAGGGGACCCCTCCCTCTCTGTACTGTGTTTGGGTTGGCTCACTACAGTAAGTTACTAAGTGACATAGGAAGTAAACGCTCTACATATGCTGGTAGGATAAAAACCGTTATAGATATTGTCTCTGATTTTTTCATTTATAACCTAAGTTAACATGAAAATTAATAAGATTAGGAAGAACTTGTTTTTATTACTCAGAACACTGAAGATTTCAGAGTCCATGATCATCTTTAACTATTATCTAAGGAAACCCCCTCCGGAGTCCCCCCAATCTCCATCTCTCTCCGTGCAAATTCTGGGGCTTGAACTCAGGGCCTGGGCATTGTTCCTGAGCCTTTTTTTGGACTCAAGGCTGGTGTTCTACCACTTGAGCCACAGCTCCACTGCCAGCCCCCCCCTCCACTGCCAGCAGGCCTCCCCCCGCCACCCCCCCCTTTGGTGATGGTGCTCAATTGGAGCTAGAGGTTTCAAGGCCTTCCCTGCCCGGGCTGGCTACTGCTGGTGCCGGGTTAAATGCAGCGCGCGACCACGGCGCGGCGCCATTCCCACGCGGGGCGGGCGTCCGGCGCGGCCTGGACGCCGGGACCTGCGCGGCCCAGGCTGGCCGGCGCGGGTGCGGCTGGGGTCGCTGGTGCTCACACACACACTGGGGTCGCAGGCCGGCTCCGCCATCGCCCACACCCTCCCCGGCCTCTCCGTTTTAGGTCGTTTGACGTCTCCTCCGCGGTCCGGCCGCGGGCGGCCTCCACGCACGCGGGGATCGGGGATCGGGGCGCGGGGCGCCGGGAGCCGGGGCGCCCTACCTCCACAAGGCCGAGCCGCAGCAGCTCAGCCAGCACAGCAGCGCCGCCACGGCCCCGGCGGACATGGCGCCCGCCGCCCAACAGCCCGCCGCCGGGCCGCGCCGCGCACGCGCCGTCCTCACCACGCGCGCCTCCCTCGTCGGGCACGCGCGTCCTCCGTGCACGTGTGTTCCCCCGCCTCGGACACGTGTCCCCTCCTGGCACGCGTCTTCTCCACGCACGCGCGTCCCCTCCTCTTCTCCATCGGCACGCGTGTCCCCCGTGCGTCCTCCACACTCTCCGCGGGAGCGCGCCTCGGGGAAGGAGGGAGGGGAGGGGAGGGAGGAAAGCGGGAACCGGGCTGTGGGGGCGGGAGAGCAAAACTGCTTCCAAAACCCGGCGCAGCGCGCATCCGCGAGGCCGTGCACACACGGGCACGGCGCACGCCCCGCGAGTGTGCACACACGGGCACGGCGCACGCCCCGCGAGTGTGCACACACGGGCACGGCGCACGCCCCGCGAGACCATGCAAACACGGGCACGGCGCACGCCCCGCGAGTGTGCACACACGGGCACGGCGCACGCCCCGCGAGTGTGCACACACGGGCACGGTAGATGTAGCTTACATTGTATCGCCAGAAAAAGCCTAAAAAGTGACCTCTGGTGTTCAAACAAAAGGGAAACCTCAATTCCTCGAGCTCACGGGCCAGCCCTCATCACGTCAGCTATCGTCACTTTTTACCACTCATTTCTAGCTCGAAAATAACTAGGGCAAGCCAGGTGCTGGTAGGCCCGCCTGTAGTCCTAGACTCAGGAGGCTGGAAAGTTCATGAGATTCTTATCTGCAATTAACCACGCTCACAAATAATGCTCTCCCAAGTACCTCCGCCCTCACAATGATAGACACAAAAACAAAGATTTGTCTCAGCCAGGCAAACTTGTCTTCTGTTCCATCAACCCAAAGTCTGGCAAGCCAGCACACAGAGCAGGCCGTCAGCTCAGGTGTTTACCCCTAGCAGCAGGTGCTGCCCCTCTGCTCAGACTGGCTGAGCTCAGGTCCACAATCTGCTCAGGATTGACTAGTCAGAATAAAACAGTTACAAAGGTGAAAAGTTCACAGGTAATCTTAAAATATTTCCACACTCTCAGCTATTTCTTGAACAGTTTGGGGTATGCTGTAATTCCATCTTGAAAATAAACTAGTTTAAGACAAAACCTTATGGGTTGGGTGGGTGGCTCAGTGGTAGAGCGCTTGCCTTGCATGCCTGAGGCCCTGGGTTCGATTCCTCAGCACCACATAAGCAAAAAAGATAAAAGCTGGAAGTGGCGCTGTGGCTTAAGTGGTAGAGCGCTAGCCTTGAGCAAAAGCAGCTCAGGGAGAGTGCCCAGGCCCTGAGTTCAAGCCCCAGGACTGGCAGAAAAACAAAACAACAAAAATCATCTGGGTGCTGATGACTAGCTACTCAGGAAGCTGAGGTCTCAAGATGGTGGTTCAAAGCCAGCTGGGTAGGAAAGTCCGCATGGAGCTGCGGCTCATGTGGTAGTAGTGTCAGCCGTGAGCAAGCTCAGGGACAGCGCCCAGGCCCCACCACCAGCACACGCAGTAGGATTAATAACGGCACCAAGGAGAGCAAGTGACCCACAGACCCTCACGCCACAGGGAGCGGCCCTGTGCCCCTCCTGCCTGAGCCTCGCTTGGAGTGGGATGACAAGGATTAGCCCCTTATATTCTAGTGTCCTCGTCCTGCGTCGTTTCACCCTTAACTTTGCCCTTCTAATGCCCTTCACCGGCTCTGATCCTAGTTCCAGACCTTTCATTTTCAATTCTAAACTCGGGAGGTTCGGAAGCACTTCTGCTAGTATTCTGTACACGCGACCTGGCTCCTGAATAAATCAAACACCCAACACAAGGACTCTTTTCAGGGGCGGAAACCTGCAGACTGCCCGCTCCGGGGCGCCGCGGCGCCGCCGCGCGCAGAGCGGTGCACGCCGGGAGTTGTAGTCCCTCGCGCCCCACATCCGCCCGCGCCTCCCGGGTTTAAAGGCGGGTGGGCGGGGCGTGCCCGGAGGCGGGGTTCGCGCCAGGGGAGGGGGCGTGGCCTCGCCGTGGGCGGCGGCGGCGGCGGCCGTTGAGGCGTCCGGGGCCTGGGCCTGCGGGCGGCGCTGCCGGGAGCGGCCTGCGCGGGGCGGTGTGGATCCCGCCGGGCCCGGGCCGCCCCCGCCGCGCCGCGGGGCGGGGCCGGCCTCGGGTTCCTTCCCCTGCATGTGGCTGGCGGGCGCCGCGCAGTCCGGCCCGCGCGCTCTCGGTGGCCGCGCCTGCTTCCGCCTCAGCTCTAGCGCACCGGGGCCATGTCGCTCGCCAGCGCCAACCCCGCGGCGTCCTTCCTGCCGAACGGCGACTGCGGCCGCCCGGCGGCGCGGCGCGCGGGCAACCGGGTGACGGTGGTGCTGGGCGCGCAGTGGGGCGACGAGGGCAAGGGGAAGGTGGTGGACCTGCTGGCGCAGGACGCCGACATCGTGTGCCGCTGCCAGGTGAGGCGCCGGGCCGCGCGGGCCGCCGGCCGCCCGGTGTCACCTTGGGCGTCCCGGGCGCGGGCGGCGGCGCCCCGGGAGGCGGCGGGCGGGCGCGGACTCCGGGGCGGGCGCGGGCGGCTCCGCCCGGGCGCGGTGGGGCGCGGTCCGGACCTGGAGCCGAGCGCACCGCCCGGGGCCTGCTCGCCGCCCGGGGCGTGGCCCGGAGCCCGGGGTGCCGGCGGCCCCGCATCCTGCGGGCGGGCGGGCTCGGGCCACGCCCCGGCGGGCGGGCTCGCCGCCCCTCCACCTGCGGGCCTCCCCCGCCGCCGGGCCTGTTGACATCCGAACCCCCCGCGGGGCTCCGCGATCCCGTGGGCTGCCGAGTCGGGGGGGGACGGGCTCGGTCCCCGAGGAGCTGCGCGTCGGTTCCCGGGCACCAAATTGGACCTTGAGCGGTGTCGCTGCCGGTTCCATTAGAAAGTTCACTTTCGGGAAATGGAGCGCGGAGGCACTTCCTCCCGCGGACACGTGGTTTTCGGGGTGCGACTTGTGTGTGTGTCGCTTCCTTTGAAGCGGCCTCGCGCGAGGCCTTTGGAAAAGGCTCCCCCTGGCCCAGCGCTCGGGTGGAGGACGCGTGCGTGGGCCACGTGACGAGGCCCCCCGAGGGTGCCCCGCAAGTTCGTGTCCAGGCCCCCGGGACCGGAAGCTTTCTACCTATAGCTGAATGTCATTTAAGCACTGTGAAAGGGAAATGCAAATGCCCTCCAAATTCACTTGGTTTTTCTTATTTTTCTTTTTCCTTTTTCATTTTCTTGTCTTTTTGAGCCTGAATGCGGAAATTCACATCCCTGAGCCATCAGCTAGAACACCTTACCACCTGTGTGGCAGCACACACTTAATGACTGAACCCTTACTACCTGTGTGGCAGCACACACTTAATGACTGAACCCTGCCCCTACTGCTGTAGGAACTGTTCAGACCGGTCTTCACCTGCTTCTTCACTTCCAGGGAAGACTCAGAAGCTTGCCTAACTCTAGTTGGGTAGGAGAGGTTGAGGCTGTTTGTCTCTCTCTGTCCTTGACATCCCCTGTACTTAGAAACAGTAACCCTTAAGCAAAGGGTGAGCTATGTGGGTTCTGAGGATTGAGCAGTGTAGCCATTTGTAGCATTCATTCCAAAACACCCTCACTTTTAATGTTTCCTTGAAAGTGGATTGATGTTGGTTTGTAGACAAGCCCTGTTACTATGTTACCAAGAATGTCTTTGTGTGTGTGTGTGTGTGTGTGTGTGTGTGTGTGTCAGTGTCAGTTGTGGGGCCTGAGCTCTTCAGCTGAAGGCTAGTGCTCTGCCACTTGAGCCACAGCGCTACTTCTGGCTTTTTCTGCTTACCTGGTGCTGAGGAATTGAACCCAGGGACTCTTGCATGCAAGGAAAGCAACTCTACCACTGAGCTACCTTCCCAGCCCCTTCCCTGTGAGACTTTTTTTTTGTGGTCGTGGGGCCTGAACTCTGGGCCTGGGCCTGTCTCTCAGCTCTTCAGCTCAATGCTAACACCCTACCACTTGAGCCACAGTGCCACTTCCAGCTTTTTT
The DNA here is from genome assembly GCF_019054845.1 of Dipodomys spectabilis. Classification (NCBI taxonomy): domain Eukaryota; kingdom Metazoa; phylum Chordata; class Mammalia; order Rodentia; family Heteromyidae; genus Dipodomys; species Dipodomys spectabilis. The sequence continues at coordinate 5,929,764 of NW_024870965.1, read as the reverse complement.
TCTGCTTATGTGGTGCTGAGGAATCGAATCCAGGGCCTCATGCATGCGAGGCAAGCACTCTTACACTGAGCCACCTTCCCAGTCCCACCAAGACTGTCTTAAGGGAGGTCTTCCACCCTTCTGATCTGATGCCTTTGGAAAGTCTACAATGTGATTGAGAAGGAGCCAGGTTTGACATTGGAATGTTAGCTGAAGGTAATGGAGAGAGTAAATGATCTGACCTGTTAGCTGACTTCCTCACTTGTAAACTACCTTATCTGGTATATAATCTTCCTTATGTAATCCTTGGGCCTTATATAATTCTTACTAGACTCCTTAGTCATAAGTAGCTGAGGAATAGATAGAAGCTTGTCTTGTGATTCATGTGAGTAACTTGGCATCTGCTTAGTGAAGTTATCCTTAGTTGTAAAGTTGAAAACTGGAATGTTCGACTGCTATAACGACTCTGTATGGAAAGGAGAAGAAAGTCAGGTCTAAGGAAAGGCATTATTAGCTTGGCTCTCTTGGTATAGATGTTTCAAGTTTGTTAAGTGGAAATACGTCCTCTGTTGGAGGACTTATACATTGGTTTTTGTCATATTCAAGCAATGAACTTAAGTTTTATTTCTCCAGAACCTAAGCATCATTTCCCAAAAGTGATATACAATGATGTATCCATATTCTAAAAGTAAAAGGATAAAATATTTTTTTCTCAATATGAGATATTGAAATGTAGTTTTAAAAAGACAAATCTCACATAAACTAGTCATTTTCCACCAGAATGCCTGTCTGGAAGGAATATTTGCAGAGTTTAAGGCATTTTCACCATAAGGCCTGTGTCTTTCAGATTCTGGACTTACGTGGAGGCATTTATAGCTTCCTATAGATCCTTATGTCAGTATGTAGGCCTTGGAATAAAGGGCAATGACTACCGATGGCATTCAGATTAATGACCTTTAAGACCAGAGACGTACAGGAGCATCAAGTACATACTGGCCCCACAGTCCAGTGGACGTAAACAAGTGCAGACAAGGCAGGGCTGGAGAATGGTGCTAGGACAGGTTTTTCAAGGGTTCCAAAGTGGAAACAAGAGGCTCTTTTCAGGCCACACAAAAGTTGTTTCCTTAGGAAATCTAGTGATATTTCTCCAAATCCTCTCAAAGTAAAAATACCTGTGTTTCTTCTATTTTGTTGACTAGCAACTATAGACATTTTAACTGTGGTTGTTTATACCAGGCTTAAAGAAAGGGCTTCTTTATTCTTGGAGAAAGAGAGCTTGGTGGTCTTGGTGACAAGACAGCAAACATGCACTGGCTCAAGAGCTGGAAATCCTAGAGCAGTAATCCCTTTCTTTGTGGTCTGTCTGTCCGTGTCTCCCCCTCTTCCTCCCCCCCCCCTCGCCCAACCCAGTCCTGGGGTTTAAACTCCAAGCCTAGGTATTGTCCTGAGCTTTTTTTGATCAAGGCTACCACTCTACCACTTGAGCCACGGCCCCTGCTTTTGGCTTATGTGGTACTGAGGGAGGAATCACACCCAGGGCTTCATGCATGCTAGGCAAGCACTCTACAACTAAGTCCCATTCCCAGCCCCATTCCCCCATGGTTTTAAAGTAATACAAAGTATGAATTAAAATTGTAAAGTATATCCTACTGCTTGCTGTATATGAAAACTTACCACAAAAATAAAATGAACCAGGCACCGGTGGCTAATGCCTGCAATCCTAGCTATACAAGGAGGCCTGAGATCTGAGTATCAAGGTTCAAAGCCAGCCCAAGCAGGAAAGTCTGAGATCCTTCTCTCTAGTTAATTACCAAAATAAAGTTGGAAGTAGAGCTGTGGTTCAAGTGATAGAGCACTAGCCTTGAGCTAAAAGCGTTCAGATAATGCCATGCCCTGAGTTCAAGCCCCAGGATTGGCAACAAAACAAAAAAGGAAAATGGCTGCTAAATACTAACATTCCATCATCCTTTCCCTCCCTGAGACCTCTTCTTGCCTGATAGGAAGATACTTTACCACTAAAGCACACCTCTAGGCTTGCTTTTGCTAGTTACTTTGGAGATGGAGTCTAGGGAACTTTTCTGTCTAGGTTGGCCTTTAACTGTGTATGGTCCTTTTGTCTCTAGTAGCTTGGGTTACTGACCTAAGCCACTGGTACCTGGCTATCATCACTTCCTGAAGCATGAGTTTTTAAGTGATGCACAACAATCTTAGTGGTGTCTAACGCAATTTTGTTCTGATTCTCAGTTTGGCAGGAATGAGTGGGTTGGGTTGGTTGGATAGATTCAGGTATCTAGAAATAACTGCCTAGAACAGATCTTGAGTGATCAGTAAATTGGTAGGTACATAATAGGTTACTATAATTGGATACAAATTTAGCTATATTATCTCTTGGGAAATGTCAGGTTTTGACATAAAAGATAAGTGATTATTTGAATTCCTTTATCGGAAAAGATATGTTAAAGTCCTTCGTATTACCTGGAGACAGCAGTGAAAGGAATAGTGAAGGAAAGGGGGGTAGCCAGTCTGCTCTGGCGCCATGAGAATGAGGGACGGTATCTAATTCAGTATAATCAAATTTCCTAAAAAACATGATGCCCTATGAAGTTTCCAGAAATAGGATGTGTGGGTATATATATATATATATATATATATATATATACATATATATACACATACATACATATATTTACATATATATACATATATACACATACATACATATATTTACATATATATACATATATACACATACATATATATATATACATATATATATATATACATATACATATATGTATTCTGGGCCTAGGCCCTGTCCTTCAGCTCAAGGCAAGCGCTCTACTGCTTGAGCCACAGTGCCACTTCTGGTTTTCTAGTGGTTTATTGGAGATAAGAGTCTCATGGACTTTCCTGCCCAAGTCCGGGCTGGCTTTGAATCACAGTCCTCAGATCTCAGACTCCTGAGTAGCTAGGATTGCAGGTGTGAGCCACCAGCACCCGGCCAGAAGTAGGATTTTTATGTCTAGCTTTTAAAATCCTTTAAAAAGGGTTTTATTCATCATAAAACCTTTATCTTTGACTTTTGATCTCCAGTTCAAGTTCAGCATGTTTTTAAGAAAATATCTTTATTTTCTAGTTGAAGGAATTCTTTTTGTGTGTTCAGTTCTGGGGCCTAGGTGCTGTGCCCAAGCTTTGTTCTCCAGCTTGCCCTCTACCACCTGAGCCATAGCTCCTTAGGTAAAGTTTTATAAAGCATTTACAAAGAACTTCATAACATCATTGGTTTTTACTTTTCTCCCCTTACATGTCTCCATTCTCCTATCTGTGACATGGTTTAGTGAGTGTGTGTGTGATGTTTAAGTTTGTACCCAAGAGTCTAAAGCATCTTCATTAGAAACCTAAGCTCCTCTAAGGCAAGACCTCTTCACCTGTCAGTGAGTTGTTTCAAAATACTGAGGCTGTCATCATTTGTGATATAATGATATAAGCAAAGGGAACTAGGTATCTTTATACCTTTCAAAGGTTGCTGATCATCCACTTGTCTTTGCTAAAAAGGAGTTTAGATACCTTTATTTTTCTCTACCCTATCTAATGATTTCATCAATGTACTGGTAGTAACCTGGTCTACTTTGGATTCACAAACATTGCAATTATATGAACACTTTCAAAAAAGAGCAGTTAACTTATAAGTACTTTATTGGTGTAATTTGACAAATGTATTAGTTTTGGTGAATAGTGAAATGTTTCATCTGGAAAGGGAAAGATCCAGGAAAGCAGCATTGATAATGAGCAATGACTCAGAAGAATGTTAGCTTAAGAGCTTGAACACTCTAGACAAGAAATAACACCCTTTTGTTGCCAGGTAGTTCAGGACAAGGGGCTGCAGTAATCCACAGTGGTGACTCTGACCTCTGATTGGAGTTCCTTTGAGCTCTATGATTACAGTGGTCATGTATTCAGAACACACAGGACAGAGAAGACCCTCGGTTTTAGTGGCCTAAGTAGCCTGAGTGATGGCTCTGGGCCCTGTGCATGAAACCCTCAACCCTTAACACTTGACACTGGCTAGATGTGCTTTTGTTTTCTTTGTTATTATTGTTGTTGTCCTTAAGTAGTTGAACAAAGGGGTTGTACTTTCATCAGTCAGGTTATGAGTACAGTGCTTCTTGGTCAATGTCACCCCTTCCTTCAGTAAGGGATAATCTTGTATCTCTGGACTGTTCTGCAGGGTTTGAGGTGTGAAGAGGGAGTGGTTTGGGGGAAGGACAAGAAAAGCCTTATAGCAAAGTTGGGAGTTTTGCAGACTGATTTTATTTCCTTACAGACTTTTTCCCATAAACTTCTCCAGTACTCGTGGAACTTCATAATTACTCTAACACATATCAATAATTTTTCTATTTGAGTTTTTTTTGTGTAGAATTGGTTCTATGGAGTATGGAAATAAAATGCAAAATAACTGCCTTCAATTTAACATTAAATTAGGAGGAAATGAACAATTACAAAGTGACTAAGAACTATCATGTTCTGCAAATGCCATATTTTAAGGTACTGTCCTTGACAACATAAAATATTACTAAGATTGTAGCATGTAATACTAATGATGTGTTTGTATTCAGTCAGCACTTCAATAAGATGTGAACTCAGAAAACCAGCTATAGCCACACTGTGTTGCAGTGAATTTATTTTGTGAGTCATGTGTGGGATTTGTTTGGTGGAAGTGAGGGTGGCCAGCAGCAAGGTTGCTCCTGGCATTCAGCGGCCAAACGGGCAGCTTGGTTTTCTGCTGGGCATCTGGCATATTTGAAAGCTTTGCTTTGCTCTCTTCTAGCATATATGACCTCCCCCCTGGTAGTTCAGTGCATCTGAGGGCAAGTGTCTGAGCTCTGAGAATGAATTGCATATTCTACAGAAAACTTTGTTTTGCTATCTCCTAACATACGTGATCTTTCCCTCTGACAGTTTAATGCATTTGATGACAGTTGTCCAAATTTGTGGGTGAATTGTGCCTATCCTATACAGATATATTTTAGGTTAACATCTAACTAGATACATCAAATTTTTTGTTGTTGGTGGTGGTCATGGGGCTTGAACTCTGGGTTTGGGCCCTGTCCCTCAGCTTTTCTACTCAAGGCTAGCGCTCTATTGCTTGAGCCACAGCGCCACTTCCGGTTTTCTAGTGGTTTATTGGAGATAAGAGTCTCACGGAGTTTCCTGCCCTGGCTGGCTTTGAACTGGGATCCTCAGATCTCAGCCTCTTGAGTAGCTAGGATTACAGGCGTGAGCCACCAGCGCCCGGCATATACTTCAAATGTGAATCATCATTTGTTTCATTTTATGAAATACGACTGTACTAAAAGCTTATATGTATGAGTACCTTATCAAGAAATTCCATATGTATAGCTGCTCCACCTCAGGACCCTTCTGCAGGGTCCTGTTTCAGGATTAATTTTTAATTACATGATATACAACTGTGAAAACCAGTGTAGATAAATATTTACTTCTTGAAGTGTTTTTGTTGGGACTTAGTTTCCCAGCATTATTGTGTACTCAGGATCGGTAATGATTTAATGAAAAGTGACAGCAAGAAATAATAATTTTGAGTGCTATTTCTTGTTTGTTTGTGTTTATCATGGGGCTTGAACTCTGGGCCTGGTGCTGTCCCTCAGCTCTTCAGCTCAAGGTGAGCGCTCTACCACTTGAACCACAGCATCACTTCTGGCTTTTTCTGCTTATGTGGTATGAGGAATTGAACCCAGGGCCTCATGCATGCAAGGCAAGCACTCTACCACTGAGCCACTTTCCCAGCCCTGAGTGGTATTTCTTACTTGTGTACTTCTAGTTTATTGTTTACTTGCAGTGACTTGCTAATATGATGTATAAGTTTCAGCATCACTTGTGTTTTCTTCTGTGCTTTTTTAACCTAAAAGGAAAATTATCTGGTCACTTAATTTTAGTCTTCTGAACATAATTTTTATAATTTGGCACTTAAATTTTATTGACTATGTAGACAAAATCTTTGAAGAATGGAAAATTCACCATAGCCTTATGCTGTGATTCTGAACAGTAAAGATTCCCCAATAAGCCAGATGTAGTAGAATATTCCTGAAATTCCAGCAGGAAAGAAAGAGAGTCAGGGATGATGCGTTGCAGGTCTACAGAGTAAGTTCAAGGTGGGCCTTAGCTATCTGATAAGATGTTGCTCAGAAGTCTCTAAGAAAAGAAGATCCCCTGACCTTACCCAGAGATGAGCAGGTTCTAGGGATCTGTCGGTGGTCAAAGACATAAGGCTAATGTACAAATTAGAGCATTAGGATAACTAATATTTATGTCCATGTACAAATACAGATTTCAGATCATGAAGTTTCATGACACACTCTAAGGATGGTGAGAATTAAGTGAATATTTAAATCAAGTTAGTGTAGCCATAAAGATGACCTTTTTCTATCTTAGAGAAAATTTTTAAAATGTATTATCTTTAAGTAGTTGTATAAAGGAGTTGCCATTCAATAAAGCAATTTATGAATATAGTTTTGTCTTGAGAGAAATTTTTGTATATGTTAAATATCATTAGTAATTTGATTACTATATATTCTCTTTACTGCCAAAGGCAGACAAATAAATGAATTTTAAACTTTTTCACTTTTTTTTCCTAAATTGCCTTCCAGAAACTTGAATGCTCCAATTTCTAGGTCCTTGTAGGGTCATCTGGCAAATATAATACAGGGAGAAAGAACATAACAAAACCAAGCCTCTTTTTTTTTTTTTAATAAATCATCAATTCGCTCTATAAGAGGTTTCATTTCCCTAGTTTATATTTGTATACAATGTATCAAGCTCACCATAGCCAGCAGTCTCCCTCATCCTTCCTCCTTGCTTCCCTAACCTATCTCAGGTTTTGCTTTTCCATGTTAACAAATGGACAGAAAGTATTTTTCAAGCCAAACCTTTAATGGGTCGATTTATGATGCAGAATATTTGGCTTCTGTAAGTTATGTTGACATTCTAGCAGGTATTCCTTAATTTTATTAGTTAATTTGGAAGGAGATACATTACTTACTGTCACACTTAATTTTCCCTTATATTTCAGGGAGGAAATAATGCTGGCCATACAGTTGTTGTAGATTCTGTGGAATATGATTTCCATCTTTTACCCAGTGGAATAATTAATCCAAATGTTACTGCATTCATTGGTAAGTATTGGAATGGAACTACTTGGGGATTGATGGTGGTATTTATTTTCGTGTAAAAGCTGATTTCAATCATCATTAGACTGTGATTCACTGCTCCTTTGTTAATTTGACCATAATGCCTTCTAGAATGTGCCTAAGACCGGCTATTTGCAACTCTTCTGATTTTCCAGCAGTGATATGTTCCTTGATGACTGCTTGGGTACATCTGTGATCAGTGGCAACCTTAATTCTTTTTCTTTTCTTTCGTCTTTTTTTTTTTTTTTTTGCCAGTCCTGGGGCTTGAACTCAGGGCCTAGGCACTGTCCCTGAGTTTCTTTTGCTCAAGGTCAGCACTCCACCGCTTGAGCCACAGTACCACTTCCAGCTTTTTCTGTTTATGAATTAAACCCAGGGCTTCATGCATACTAGGCAAGCACTCTGCCACTAAGCCACATTCCCAGCTAACACTCTTAAGTCTTTTGTTTATTTATTTTTTTTGTGGGTCCTGGGGCTTGAACTCTGGCCCTGGGCACTGTCCATCAGCTCTTCAGCTCAAGGCGAGTGCTCTACCACTTTGAGCCACATTAGGTTTTCTAAGTGGTTTATTGGAGATAAAAGAGTCTCATGGAGTTTCCTGCCTGGGCTGGCTTTGAACCGTGATTCTCAGATCTCAGCCTCCTGAGTAGCTAGGATTACAGGCATGAGCCACCAAAGCCTGGCTACAATCTTAATTCTTTTTTTTTTTTTTTTTGTCGCGGGGCTTGAACTCTGGGCCTGAGCACTGTCCCTCAGCTCTTCAGCTCAAGGCAAGTGCTCTACCATGTGAGCTACAGCGCCACTTCCAGTTTTCTGAGCAATTTATTGGAGATAAGAGTCTCACGAACTTTCGTGCCCAGGCTGGCTTTGAACCACAATCCTCAGATCTCAGCCTCCTGAGTAGCTAGGATTACAGGCATGAGCCACTGGCGCCAGGCTCAATCTTAATTCTTTAAAGAAGTAATGGAACATCAAATCAGTTTTCTAAATATTTTTACTGCAAGAAGATTTAGTTCTGAGCCCTTACAACAAGTGACGCCCTCTGCTATTTTCAATTGTTTCATCTTTAAAAATTTTAATCACACATCAAGTTGATTTTATAACTATTAGTAGAATGTGATTCCCTAATTGATGGACATTGATCTTGTTTCTACTGTGACTAAAACTATAGTTTTTTCAAAATAATATTTCAAACAAATTTCAAGTTCTGTTGAGTATAATTTTAGTGTTTTATATTCAGTATATTGTATTGTATTATTTGTTTACATTACACTACTGTTTAAAACCCCAAATAATTTCTTTATTTTTATTTATTTTTTTATTGTGAAAATACTGTACAGAGGGGTTACAATTACATGGGCAAGATAATGAGTACATTTCTTATCAAACATTGTAGCCTCCTCCTTTGTTTCCCCTTCCCATCCCTTCCCATCCTCCCCCCCCCCCCACCCTCTGCACCAAAATTGTAAAGTTTGTAAAACCCCAAATAATTTCTGAGTAAGTCCTGGTTACTCAGAATGTTCTAATCATCATTATCTTATGCTTCTGTTCTAGTTAAACGATTATTATCAGTGTCTATGTTTTATATTCTATATATGTATGCATTGTAAGTACAGATGTTTAAAGTGGAGGATTGTGTGTTTGCTTTAGGAAATGGTGTGGTAATTCATCTGCCTGGATTGTTTGAAGAAGTAGAGAAAAACGTTCAAAAAGGAAAAGGTATGGAAGAGCCAGTCCAGCGGTTAAGCTGTCGTTTTCTTCTATTAGCAGAGGAGTAACATTTCTGTCTTGTACTTCAATTTTTAGGTTATTTATTGTAGAGCAATTTTAGGTCATTTACTAAATTTCATTCATTATAAAATTTTAAACAACATGAGACATCTCATAATAATACCTTTATGTAGGTCTCAGATTTTTGTGCATTGGTTGTTCACTTGCAAACTTGACCTTACGGTGTCTAGAATGTATGAGTGCTTGACAGGACTCTTGGGAATTCCCCAGTTGCCTAGATCATGAGTGCTCCCTCAGGCTGATGACCAGGGTGACAGGGGTTGTTTCTATTCAAGCAAGGGGCATTGCTGCTTCTGTGCAGTGTATCCGTCCATCCCCATCCCCTTTCTGTTAAGCTGCCTCTTTACGATGGGAGGAGAATTTGACACTCATTGTGTAGTTTCCCCTTAGAGTTTAAAGTACTCAGCTTGCTGATGTTAAAGTATGTTGTCTGCCCCGAAGTGTCTTTAACTATTCTATCTGGCTGCAGAACCTACTGTCTCTGTTGTCCTCCCTCCATCAGGACCTGTGTCTTGTGCGGGCCCCCGTGGGGTTCCCGTGCTCGGCTCTGCTGGCCTTGGTGGCTGACTCACCTGCTGCATCCTCTCCCCTGAGGCTTTGTAATCCTGACCTTAGAACAGGCCCTACTGAGCTCAGCTAGTAGCTTGCCTTGTAGTGTACTACCGGGGAGGCTCTCCTTAGTCTATAAAGAATGAACTTCCAAAACAAATCTTGGATATTACTGACAATAGTTCTTTACTAATTTTAAATTTTTTTTAGTTTTTAATTCTTATGATACGTTAATAATCAAACCCAGATACCTGTGCATGGCAAAAGCTTTTTCTCTACATCTGTCCCTCCATCTATTTTTATTTTTATTTTTATTTTGGTATTACTGAGGTTTGAACTCAGGGCTTTTGTGCTTGCTAGGTAGGGTTTCAACTACTTGACCCATACCCTGGCCCTGTTGTTTTAGTTATTTTTCTTGTGCAGTCTTAATGTGTTTACTTAGGTCAGCCTTGGACTACTGTCCTTCTACCTGTATGCCTCTACCTTAGCTTGGATTATAGGTGCACACCAGCTTGTTGGGTTGTTTCTCACTAACATTTTGCATAAGAAAGTTCAGTGAACACTTAATAGGGGTTCAGGGTACTGGGAGAATAGAAAGTAATAGAGGATTATTCTGAACAAAACAACACATATGCAGGTCTGAAATACCATAGTGAAACCCCTCAGTGCAGTTAATACACACTTAATGAATGACAGAAAAGTTAAGCTGGTCCAGGTTGCTGTGGGGGACACAGACAGCAGCAATGAGGAGGGCTAAGGAAGAAGGTGAATTGGGATGAATGGAAGGTGAGTGCAGCCAACTGAAACTGTTTACTTGTTTCAAGGGGAGGAGGATGGGGCGGGGGAGTAACAAGAGGGGAGGTGTACAGAAATACATTTTTATTATGTGTGGAAATGTCACAGGGGACACCTCCTTATTCATCTAATGTATGCTAATTTTAAAAATAACAAAAGCGAAAGTGGTTGGGGTGACCCAATAAAGGACCTTTCTAACAAGTGCAAGGCCCTGAGTTTAAATTCCAGAACTGCTCAAAGAAAGTGAGTAAATTTTTATATTGAATAAATGTTAGATGAGAAACTTGTTGAACATATTTCTATGCAGAAAAAAGCTACTAACATGATTTTTTTTTTTTTTTTCAAAAAAAGAAACAGACATTCTATAAAGTTAAATTTAGAAGCTGTTACATAAAATGTTTGAGAAAATGTATCTTTTCTTCTCTTTCTTTAGGTCTAGAAGGCTGGGAAAAAAGACTTGTCATATCTGACCGAGCTCATATTGGTATGGAGGACATTTATTTATTTCAGCTATCTATTATAAAATTTTCAAGTGAAATCATTTATAATTAATTTTTTTAGTCTTATTTAACTTTAGAAGGATGGATTATAGTAGAGTTCCAAACATATGAGATCTTTCTGATTTTTTTTTTCCTGTTTTGACAAGGGCTAGGCTGAAATAACACCTATTTCTGAAGACAGAATTAAGATTAGCAAAGGAATGACATGAACAGTTTTTCACAAGACACCTATGTTTCTATTAAAGAACAAGCCATATCAAATTACAAAGCACATATTTGCATAGAGTAAAACTCCTGTTAGAGTACCTCTACCCTTTGGCAAATCTTTAGAATGACTCAGTGCCTACAATGTAATAATTACTGCCTTTTATCCAGTTTAATCTCTATTGATTAGAATAAACTAGATTAGAATTTAACTGCTACCAGTAAATTTTGGCTTATCTTCCCTGTTACTCTTTCTGAACTGGTGGGATTGTTAATTAGCCAAAAGAGAATAGTAACTCTAAACCATGTAAGAATCTTCTATATGATTGATCTGAACTGAAACTATTTAAATTTATATGTAGCCTCAGTCAATAGCAGCTAAAGATTTAGTATTGACCTTTATTTAAGTGGCAGCCTTGTCACAGTTTTCATAAAATGTCTCAGTCAAGTATAAAAATCAGATAGTAGGGCTGGGAAGGTGGCTCAGTGGTAGAGCACTTGCCTTGCATGCTTGAGGCCCTGGGTTCGATTCCTCAGCACCACATAAGCAAAAAAGAAAAAAGCCAGAAATGGCGCTGTGGCTCAAGTGGTAGAGCGCTAGCCTTAAGCTGAAGAGCTGAGGGACAGCACCCAGGCCCAGAGTTCAGGCCCCATGACTGGACCCAAAAAAAAAAATCAGATAGTAGTGTGTTCAGAAATAGCCAGACAGACTTAGAGCCTGGGAATAATATTAGTAACCAATAAAATAACTTACTTGAACTAAACTACTGAAATTAGCATATAGTTAACACTCTATTGGGCTTCTTAATATGTGAAATTTAAAAGCAATTCAGTGTTGTCACTGCAAAATATCTTTACATGAGTGTCATTGCCCTAGGTGTTCTCTGAGTGGGCTGGTTATCTTTGTACTGCACTCAGGACTTTGAGAGCTATTTGTCAGTATGAGCATGTAAAATCTCCAAAACACCAGGCAGGGCTGTTCACCCTCCTCCGTGCCGATGCTCCTGCCATGCCGATGCTCCTGCCATGGCTTGACCACACGGTACAGCTCAACATGGCTTAGTGTTGTGACAAGTTACTTAGCTGCTTTTACTCTTACCAGGCAGCCAGAGGCAGCGTTCATGCAGAAAGACCCGAGATCCAGGGTAGCAGCAAAGTAGTTGACTTATAACATGACAAATAGAAATTCTTGTTATTTTATTTATATTTTTATTGTTCCTTTAATAATATTTTTCCTTTTCCACAAATGTCTTTAAAAACATTTCTGGGTGGCTGAGAAGGTGGCTCAGTGGTAGAGCGCTTGCCTTGCATGCATGAGGCCCTGGGTTCGATTCTTCAGCACCACATAAGCAGAAAAAAAAAGCTGGAAGTGGCACTGTGGCTCAAGTGGTAGAGCGCTAGCCTTGAGCTGAAGAGCTGAGGGCAGCACCCAGGCCCAGAGTTCAGGCCCACGACCGGACCCAAAAAAAACCAAAAAACATTTCTGATGCTGGGCACCGGTGGCTCAGGCCTGTAATCCTAGCTACTCAGGAGGCTGAGATCTGAGACTCACGGTTCAAAGCCAGCCTGAGCAGGAAAATCCGTGAGACTCTTATCTCCAATAAGCCTCTAGAAAACCGGAAGTGCGCTGTGGCTCAAGCAGTAGAGCGAGCACGGGCCTTGAGCTGAAGAGCACAGGGACAATGCCCAAGCCCAGAGTTCAAGCCCCACTACCTACCCCCCCCAAAAAAAAATTTCTGATGGAGGTGGATTGATCCTAGACACGAACTCAGACTAAAATTTAGATGTTAGTAATAATACATGTGATATATATTTGTATATTCAAGCCCCAAGACCAACAAAAAAGAGTTGAGTCTTCATTGTTTAAGCATTTGTTATATTATCTGTACTGCTAGCTTATTATATATACTTATTTACGCATTTAGTAGGTGCTTTAGGATTCACAATATACATCCTTAACAAAATCTACCTTCAAAGAATATTTGACTTGAGATTCTTCCAATAGCTTGATTCCGTGTCCTTGTCTACTGTTGTGCTATTGTAATTTATTTCATGACTACCTTATGTTGTAAACTCCACAGTACATTATTAATATCTTTGCTTTGAATTGTCTATTTAAAAATTTTAAGAGTAAATTGTTGACCACTTCTTTTTTTTGGGGGGGGGTCCGATCATGGGGCCTGAACTCTGGGTCTGGGTGCTGTCCCTCAGCTCTTCAGCTCAAGGCTAGCACTCTACCACTTGAGCCACAGCGCCACTTCCGGCTTTTTTCTTTTTCTTTCTGCTTATGTGGTGCTGAGGAATTGAACCCAGGGCCTCATGCATGCAAGGCAAGCACTCTACCACTGAGCCCCCTTCCCAGCCCTGTTGACCGCTTCTGTACATTGTCAACATATTTAACAACTGATGCAAGGATTCCTTTTCTTTTTTCTTTTCTTTCTTTTTTTTTTGTCGGTTGTGGGGCTTGAACTCTGGGGTTGGGCGCTGTTCCTATACTCTTCAGCTCAAGGCGAGCACTCTACCACTTGAGCCACAGTGCCACTTCTAGCTTCTTCTGAGTAGTTTATTGGAGATACAAGTCTCATGAACTTTCCTACCTGGCTGGCTTTGAGCAGTGATCCTCAGATCTAGGATTACTAGGTGTGAACCACCAGCACCTGGCTATATAATTTTAAGAATGTTATGTTTACCTAGTTATGTGTCACCAGTGCAAGTATTTGGTTTACTGTATAATTTTAAATAACATAATGGAAATTTAAAATCCCTGTCAAGCTCTGCTAGTGAGAGCATCAGATCCTTGCTGATTATCCAAAGCTGTGGCTATCATTGTGCCAAACAAGAGAGTTTGTCATAGTATCTGAAAAGCAGGAGACTAGGAGACTGTGCTTCTAGGCTAAGTTTCATGGAATCAGTCAAGTTTCATTGTCCAGAAGTTCACTGGTCTTCCAGTGCTACTTCTATGTATGTTTAGAAGGTCTTTCACAAAAATTACCATTACTTCCAAGATCCTTACATCAGTCCTTCTGTTTAACATCTCTACATCTCAACTTCTTAATTTGGAAACAGTAACTTCATTAGTGAAAAAAAATCATAAACTAAGAACCATTGAGTTGTACACTTAAAATGGACTAGGTGAGTTTTATTGCTAAATTCTATTTCCATATAGCTGTTTTAAAAGAAAAATCTTAGCTACCTGTTCAGGGACCAGAATTCTAGTGCTGCGTCATCATAACACTAGCCATAAATTCAATGAGTAAATATTTGAGAACTTGTTGGCATAGGAAGTTAGCTAGTAGAATAAACTGATATTGTCTTAATACTTGTGAATCTTGGTGGTGGGAAGAGAATCTGAGTGTGTACCTGGCATATTCCACTTGGAGAAGCTTCTACATGCCTGATCCTCTGCAAATGGAACTTTAGAATTTTGGGTTGGGTGGTCCAAAATTGGACTATACTAAAGTCTGTAATAGATAGCATAGGCATATTTTCAAACTAATAGGCCAATTGGCTTTGTAATCTTATTCCTGCCATTACCACTTGTTCAGATTTACCCATATAATTTGTCATAATGAGTTTTGAAGGATTTTGAACTTCTGTAATTTGAAGCACAATATGTTGTCTTGTGTCTATTTCCACAGCAACTTTGATTTTGTTTTATTTCTCCATAGTATTTGATTTTCATCAAGCAGCTGATGGCATCCAGGAACAACAAAGACAAGAGCAAGCAGGAAAAAAGTATGATTAAAAATACGCAATGTTACTGTTACCGTTAGCTTACAGGGCTACTGTTTCAAAAGTCATGTAATGAATACATTTCTTTTTGGACAATGTCACCCCTTTGTTTGCCTTTCCCCAGTATGTTGTTTTTCCCTCCAATATGATTTTTTTTCTAATTTTAAAATTGTTTTGGTTGTAGTTTAAGCATGTCCATATCCTGATGTATAAATTTCAGGTTAGAAGTTTAAATATTTTTTTAATTCAGAGAAAACCAGTAGAATTATGAAAATTTATAAGAAATAGTATAAATAGGAAATAGTCATGTGAATTCATTCTTATAATACCTGCCATTGTCCGATAATTCAAAGCTTGTTATAATTTGTTTTCAAGTTTGGGTACCACAAAAAAGGGCATTGGCCCAGTTTATTCTTCCAAAGCTGCTCGGAGTGGACTTCGGATGTGTGATCTTGTATCTGACTTCAGTGGCTTCTCTGAGAGGTAATTAACTTGTGTTTCAAATTTGAAAGAACAAATGGATTTTTGTTTAACCTTGGCCGGGCACCGGTGGCTCACATCTATAATCCTAGCTACTCAGGAGGCTGAGATCTGAGGATCACGGTTCAAAGCCAGCCTGGGCAGGAACATCAATGAGACTCATCTCCAATAAACCACCAGAAAACTGGAAGTGGTGCTATGGCTCAAGTGATAGAGTGCTTGCCTGAGCTGAATTGCTGAGGGACAGCACCCAGGCCCAGTTCAAGCCCCATGGCTGACCAAAAAAAAAAAAAAAAAAGTTTAACCCTGGAGTAAAGAAATAATAAAATCAGTATTCTAGTTAAGTTGATAGATTTTTAAAAGATGTCATTTAAATGCTAAAGTTATTTTTACCACCTTCTGACTGGTTCTTAATTTCAGATTTAGCTCATGAAAATCACATGGTAATGAGATAGGAATAATAGCACAAGAAGACAAGGCCAGATTGGGAGGCTTGGTGTGTGAAATGGTTTCCTGAGGGCTGGGAAGGTGGCTCAGTGGTAGAGTGCTCGCCCTGCATGCATGAAGCCCTGGGTTCCATTCCTTAGCATCACATAAGCAGAAAAAGCCGGAAGTGGCACTGTGGCTCAAGTGGTAAAGTGCTTGCCTTGAGCTGAAGAGCTGAGGGACAGTGCCCAGGCCCAGAGTTCAGGCCCCTTAACTGACCCCCCCCCCCCTTCACTTCCCCCCCCCCCCCCCAAAAAAAATGGTTTCCTGAGAAACTGTGCCGAGGCATACGTCCCACACCCCGGGGATTTGCAGCTCAAAGACTGTCCTGTCCTCCTTCCAAACCAGTCAGCTCCCTAGCCCCTGGTAAATTATTCAAGTACCCTTTACACCAGAAATGCCGGCGAGATGGTGCTCTCTGTAGGAGCTGTCCAGTAGAAACGTGGTAACTAATCAGTGAGTGCCATCAAGGCTGGAGTGACGAGCTTGTTGCACACCTTTCTCTTAACACTGTGTGTGCACTGCAGGGCAGCTCCACTGATAGTCTTGAGCCAATGTGCAAGCACTTGCCTCTGTCTCTCTCATATCATGTTAACCTTGCCCTTTGTTTTTTTGTTTTTTTGTTTTTGTCGGTGGTGGGGCTTGAACTCTGGGCCTGGGCGCTGTCCCTGCACTCTCTAGCTCAAGGCAGGGACTCTACTGCTTGAGCCACAGCACCACTTCCGGTTTTCAAGTGGTTTATTGGAGATAAGAGTCTCATGGACTTTCCTTCCGGGGGTGGCTTTGAACCGCAATCCTCAGATCTCAGCCTCCTGAGTAGCTAGGATGATAGGCGTGAGCCACCTGCGCCTAGCTAGGCCTTTGGTTTTTTTACACAGTAAAAAATTAAAAGTAAATACAGATTTAAATCTTTTAAGTCTTTTTGTGTTTTTACAGGTTTCAATCATTCTGTTTCTTTTCTCCCAGCATACACATTTATGCTTAGTTTCAAACTTGAAAATAAGTATCCTGGGAGTATCATTTATTCATACAGCTGATTTCCTGTGTCAAATTTTATTTCTTTTTTTGTTTTTGGGTCCTGTCGTGGGGCTTGAGCTGTGGGCCTGGGCACTGTCCCTCAGCTCTTCAGCTCAAGGCTAGTGCTCTACCACTTGAGCCACAGCACCACTTCCGGCTTTTTTTCTTTTTGCTTATGTGGTGCTGGGGAATCGAACCCCGGGCTTCATGCATGCAAGGCAAGCACTCTACCACTGAGCCACCAGCCCAGCCCTCAAATTTTATTTCTCAAAAAACTATCTGTAGCTGGGCACTGTAGCTGGCTCCCACTTGAAATCCTAGGATCTCAGGAGGCTGAGATCTGAGGATTGTGGTTCAAAGCCAGCCAAGGCAAAGTCTGTGAGACTCTTTATCGCCTATTAATCACCAAAAAAGCTGAAGGGATTTGTGGCTCAAGTGGAAGAGTGCTGGTCTTGAGCAAAAAAGCTGAGGGACAGTACCTAGGTCCTGGGTTCAAGCCCTAGAACCAGCACAAAGAAGAAAACAAAAACAACTATTTTGAGTTTCAGGAATAATTTGCTAGTAAGCCTACTTAAGCTCTACAGAAATCATTTGAATTGACTGTTCAAAATATTTTTTAAGGAGAGTGTTGTAATTTCTCTGCATTTCTTAGGTTCAAAGTTCTGGCTAACCAGTACAAATCTATATATCCTACTTTGGAAGTAGACATTGAAGGTGAATTACAGAAACTCAAGGTAATGCTTTCTGAGCTCTTTAATATGCTTAAAACATTTGGTTTCCAAATTGATAAGTAGATCTTTAGTGAATCCAGTTGTGTTTAAAAACTGCCAAAAGAAATTTACCAGTTATGCCTGGACCTAGCACTTTTTGAGTTCGTGACTCAGTGTGGCTCAGACGGGACATTAGACGGAGCAGGAGTAGAGCATGGGACTTGCATGCAATGACAGGTAATTCAGCTTTTGTTCTGGGGTATGAAGAGCTGTTGGTTCCTTCTGAGTAGACAAGAGCCTAGACTTGCACTTACTATTACTATAGTATAGATCAGCAAAGGGGCAGTGTAGGGTGATAAGAAAACTAACCAGCCCACTTAGGAGTGGTGATCCCTAGTCAGTTTCCTTAGCATTGTATTTCTAAAAAAAAGAGTAAAATAACTGGGCATAGGTGAGGCTCCCTACTGGCAAATTTTAGGTGTCAGTGGTGCTTAAGTTAGACAGCAGTGTGGAGGCTCTACAGTTATTGGTGAACTGTATGTATGCTAATTAACAGCATCATTTCCAGGAGGCTACAGACTATATGCTGTTCTAGAATAGTCTTCACTGAATAGCCCGTATTTACAAATTAAAAAATATTTCCAAGGGCTGGAAAGGTGGCTCAGTGGTAGAGCGCTTGCCTTGCAGTGCATGAGGCCCTGGGTTCAATTCCCCAGCACCACATAAGCAAAAAGAAAAAAGCTGGAAGTGGCACTGTGGCTCAAGTGGTAGAGCGCTAGCCTTGAGCTGAAGAGCTGAGGGACAGCACCCAGGCCCAGAGTTTAGGCCCCACAACTGGACCCCAAAAAAAAAAAAAAAATATTTCCAAAATATTAGGTATTTGTAATTGTTTAGAAAGTAGACTACCATCTTCTTTTTGTTCTATTATGCAACAATATTTTAAATTTATTATTCACAACTTGGAAATAATTTATGTGCCTAAGTATGGATATGGCTTTTCAGGTCTACTTATACATCTTCCATGTGAATGTGAAGTAGATGAAGAATAGTAAATGGAATTGGGTAAGAAGATTCTAATAGGTGATAGGTGTTCCTGTTTTTTGTTTTGTTCTGTTTTTTTTTTTTTTTTTCTTAATGATGCTGTACAACTTGAGCAATGCTTCTAGTTCCAGCTGTTCTGGTTAATTGGAGATAGGAGTCTCCAAGTTTGTCTACCGGGCTGGCTCCACAGCCCAGTTCTCAGATTGTAGCTTCCTGAGTAACTAGGATTATAGGTGTGAACTATTGGTGCCCAGCTCTACTCTGCATTGATCAGTTTTCACTGTTACAAAGTCAGGTAATTATACTTATACTGGTTATTTTGTGAATACATTGGTGTACATGGAAACTGGTTTTTGTTTTTGTGCATAGGGTTATATGGAAAGGATTAAACCAATGGTGAGAGATGGAGTTTATTTCCTATATGAGGCCCTACATGGACCACCAAAGAAAATCTTGGTAGAAGGTGCAAATGCAGCACTGTTAGATATTGATTTTGGTAAGTGACACTGTGATTCATAGGGAGCCTGACTGAACCTAAAGTACTTAAGGTGTAAATAATTCATGTGAGCACAGGGAGCTCCAAGGTGATGCTTTTAGCTTGAGCTTAGGCACAGTGGAAGTTTGTCATCTTATGCCAAGATTTTTAAAGGAATATTGTAGGAAACACAATATGTGTGTTCAATTTGGTACTTCACTGCGGGGGAGGGGAATGCAGTCATCTTGAATCGGTGGATTTGGAATTCTATAAATGGTAAAGTTCATTAGTTGGCTCATTAATCCAAAGTCTCATTTCTCTGTAATAGTAAAATAAGACAAATTCAATGGAAGAATCTTATTCAACCTTTCTTTAAATAAATATATAGTAGCCAGATGCTGGTGGCTCATGCCTGTAATCCTAGCTGCTGAAGAGGCTGAGATCTGAGGGTCATGGTTCAAAGCCAGCCCAGGCAGGAAAGTCAGTGAGACTCTTATCTCCAGTAAACTACCAGGAAACTGGAATTGGCATTGTGGCTCAAAAAAAAAAAGAGAAGTATACACTAAACATGCATATTGCTAGACTTATGAGAACCTGTTTCCACTGAGCATGAGGATTTATGAGTGGATTCAGAGTATCTTCTTCATCCCCAGAAGGTCAATGCTTACCTTCTTCAAACTACTATCCCTCTTATTTATTGGTGGTAACTTTATTGGTGATTGCATCCATTCATAATTATCCCAGATTATGCTGATTGTTCTCAGCTATGGCTGACACCTCACTGGCTTTTGACCCCTAATATACTAAAGTGAGTGTGTTTCTCTGTAATGGATATGGGCTTGTGATATTACATATGCCTAGCCAGTCTGGAAGGAAAGTTGTGTCTCAGCTAGCAGAGTGAACAGTTAGTGTGAAGGAGGGAAAAAGTACACCATTCTTAACCATTCTTGTAATTTGAGATTATACGTGGCTTGACATCCAGAGCTGGGGATAATGTGGAATTCACATAATTCTTACTACGTTACAGTCACTCCAGCTTGCTGCTGCACCTTAAATATTTATATGGGGAATTGGATCTGCTTGAAATGTAGGGGTTCTGTTCAAATGTATGGGTGGATTTCTGAGTGAGTGTCCACTGTAGAGCTGAGTCAGCATGCACCTACCAGCTCCACTCTAGGGGAAGCTCTTCTTCCCTTATAGCTCTCAACACAAAAGAAGACATTGAGGCTTGAGGAGGGCAGGGACAGTTCTGCTCTGTCAAGTCTGTCAGAAACCTACAATATACTCAGGTGCAGAGTTTGTCAAGGTAATTCTGTTTGAAAGTATAGATGAAAGTGTGCTTATCTTAATGTTTGTTTCTGTTTTAGGGACTTACCCTTTTGTAACCTCGTCAAATTGTACAGTTGGAGGCGTTTGTACGGGTTTGGGTATGCCGCCTCGGAATGTTGGAGAAGTGTATGGCGTGGTGAAGGCTTATACCACTAGAGTTGGTATTGGCGCCTTCCCTACAGAACAGGACAATGTAAGTCTAGTTCTTAGAAAATCCAGTTAAAACTATGGAAAGAAAAAGGCATGCCTGTTGTAGGTTTTCCCCTTAATGTATTCTGGTTTCCTATGCCTTTCATTTAATACCAGACTATAATGTATTCTGGTTTTTCCTGTGCCTTTCATTTAATATCAGACTATAATGTATTCTGGTTTCCTATGCCTTTCATTTAATATCAGACTATGGTCAGAACAATTGACTGGATTTGTCTATTACTTATTAATTACTTATGCCTTAGCTTTCCACTGTTGTGACAAACTTCCTATGGAAACAAAGACAGGAAAGGTTTATTTTGGCTCATGGTTTCGGAGGTTTCAGTCCATGGTCTGGCTCTGTTTCTGGGCCAATAGTTAGATGAGCATTGAGACAAAGGGTGTGGTGGAGGAAAGCTGCCCACTTCAGGACAGCCAGGAAGGTAGGAGGAGGCAGAGGCCAAGGAATCCGTAATAGTTTTCAGATGCACACTCTTGGTGTACCTACTTCTTCAGTAACTCCATCTCCTAGCTGTCCATTCAGTTATGAGTTTATCAGTAGATTAATGCATTAATGCATTCAGATAGTAATATATCTATTACTATATTAATATAATAAGTATTAATGTATAAATTAGTGCACTTGAACTAGTCATCTCTCAGTAGTACCACCAGCTGGGACCCAAGCCTTCAATACGTAAACCTTGAGGGGGGACACTTCATATACATGTGCAGATCATAACAACTTATTTTAAATAGGTATAATTTAGCTGTTTTTTAAAAATCTTGCAGTTTACACTTTACAAAGTTACCTATGTAGCATTAGATTTTGAAGCCAAAGGTGATCTGTTTACTGCCCTCAGATAAAATCTATCATCTCTGCGGAGTTTATCAGAAGAGGCTTTGGCTTATTATATAAGGTACTATATTTCTCTAGGTGTATAGCATTGGCATCCTAATTTTTAAGTTCTGTTTTTCATTCTCTAGGAAATTGGAGAATTATTACAAACAAGAGGTATGGAATTTGGTGTCACTACTGGAAGAAAAAGAAGATGTGGTTGGCTGGACCTTGTTTCAATCAAATATGCTCATATGATCAATGGATTTACTGCGTGAGTGTTCTCCACACATTTTAAGGAAATCGTAGGAGAGTTGTTGGCCAGGTTTGATTTTTGTGGAGTGCTGACTTAGGGTAAAGCCTTGGTAGAAAAATACCACTCCTAGTCTCCAAATCAAAATTGTAGTTCTAGGTAGAAGTAGAAGAGAGACCCCAAGTTGTATTTCTAGCTCTCCAAAGTTGGCACAAAAGAATCACAATAGTCTGACATGTAAGAAAGTAAAGAAGGCAAGCTAAGTAGGTTAGCTAGAAGAAATACAATGTATATTTAATTTTCACAGATTTTCCCTTAGAAACCTTTTTTGGGGGAAATTTCATATATCATGAAGAGGTCCCTGCGATAGTTTCTTCAGTCATTAAATTTTTTTTGTTTTTTTATTTTGGTCCGGTCGTGGGGCCTGAACTCTGGGCCTGGGCACTGTCCCTCAGCTCTTCAGCTCAAGGCTAGCACTCTACCACTTGAGCCACCGCCACTTCCGGCTTTTTTCTTTTTGCTTATGTGGTGCTGAGGAATCAAACCCAGGGCCTCGTGCATGCAAGGCAAGCGCTCTACCACTGAGCCACCTTCCCAGCCCCAGTTTCTTCATTCATAATTCTGACCGGAAGGGTTGAAGTGCTGGTAAGATGGTAACCAGAAGGGAGAGCTTAAGGGCATGTGTGAGAGTGTGCTTGACCTTGTGGTCCCCTGTGGGTTGGTGATCTCTGTGTCCCAGAGCATGGCACAGAGGCATCCATAACAGCGCCTGGGGCCTCCCATAGTTGGTGTTGTCATAAGAAGCCCGAGCAAGAGTGGAGCTCCCATTGAGGCCTGTGGTCATCACTAGGAAGTAATTCAGCGGAAGAGTGTACACCAATGCGTTGCTCTCTAGTGTTTTATGTATGACATGCCTTAAAATACAGTGCTAACCTGTTTTCAGAGTTGCTTTGGAACTTTGAACTTTGCATGAGTTTTCTCCTCCTGTCACAACAATCAGATAGGTATTAAGAGTGGATGCTTACCATTGCCTTTTCCTTAAAATTAGGTTGGCTCTTACCAAGTTGGACATTTTGGACATGTTTACAGAAATCAAAGTTGGAGTTGCTTACAAGTTAGATGGTGAAACCATACCTCATTTTCCAGGTACTCTTCCTCTACACCCCCCCCCCCCTCCATTCCCCCAGTCTGTGTTTAAAGATTTATTTATTTATTTATTTATTTTTGCCAGTCTCGGGCTTAAACTCTGGGCCAGGGCCTGGGTGCTGTCCCTGAGCTTTTTTTGCTCAAGGCTAGCACTACCACTTGAGCCACAGTGCCACTTCCTGCCCTTTTTTTCTTTTCCTGAGCAATTTATTGGAGATAAGAGTCTCATGGACTTTCCTGCCCAGGTTGGCTTGGAACTGTGATCCTGAGATCTCAGCCTCCTGAGTAGCTAGGATTACAGTTGTGAGCCATTATTTACTGGCCTTAAAGATTTTCAAAGTCTCCTTTTCCATGATAACATTCCAGGGAACCAATATACAGTTTCTAGCATGTTCCTACATTATGTTTGAAGATTAGAGAATTAAGGAATAGGTAAATCTGTGAAGCCAGTGAGATGCTGCGGGCTGAAGCTGGGTCAAGATACCATCTATAATCTGGCCCCGTCACTGACAGGGTGCTGTGGTTTCAGTGTCACCTTGATCCTTGTGTCTAAGTCTTCAGAATGCCTAGATGTCCTCCTTCCCAGTCAACTAGCTGTTGTGTTGAATGGGGCAGAGCCTCCATTTAGCTTTAGCCTCTCTGCCACTTGTGTGACGGTTGTGAAAACTAATTTAGATTCTGAGGTTACTCAGTAGTCATTTTTTTGGGGGGGGGGTCAGTCATGGGACCTGAACTCTGGGCCTGGGTGCTGTCCCCAGCTCTTCAGCTTCAGGTTAGCGCCCTACCACTTGAGCCACAGCACCACTTCCAGCTTTTTCTGCTTATGTGGTGCTGAGGAATCGAACCCAGGGCCTCATGCATGCAAGGCAAGCACTCTGCCACTGAGCCACCTTCCCAGCCCTGGTAGTCATTATTTTTTATTGGGACTTTATCCCCAGCCCCTTGATAACCCATCCTTAACTTCATTTTGAAGTGAAAGTTTCTTTTACAGACTGACTGATGGCCTTGTTGACTACTTGTCTGTCTTCCAACTGCTTTCTTCTCTGATGACTACCCTCTCTTAGCTGTCACCTTGATTGCTATACCCAATGCTAATGAAGCTCATCTTGTCTCTGAAGGAGGCACTGTGGCCTGGCTTTTAGTCTTTAGGGATTCTTTCATCAGGTCAGGTTTCTCCTATGTCAGGTTTCTTAGTCCTATAATAGCATCTCCTTCCATCAGCCCTGGAGTTGAGATAGTCATCTCTGAACCCTTTTACAATACTGCTGCTGTTCTCACTGCTGCAGCTCATTACTGTGAGTTCAAAAGAGGTCCTTCTAGACAGACATTCCTGTGTTATTTTATCATCTGGTAAGTTCCTGGCCTCTTAAGTATTTTCTCTTTTCCTTTTGTGATAATCCTTGTCATTATCTGTCCTTATTTTTCTTTGTCCTTCAGACTTGATACTTTCTAATGATTGGCTATATAATTATTTAATGACTAGATTGTTTTTTAGAATTTCCATTTGGTTCTTTTTTGTTGTTGTTGTTGTTTGGGGGCTTGAACTCTAGGCTTGGGAGCTGTCCTTATACTCTTCAGCTCAAAACAGTGCTCTATCACTTAAGCCACAGTGCCACTTCTGGTTTTCTAGTGGTTTAATGGAGATAAGAGTCTCAGGGACTTTCCTGCTCTGGATGGCTTTGAAACCACAATCCTTAGATCTCAGCCTCCTGAATAGCTAGGATTACAGGCATGAGCCACTAGCGCCCGGCTCTTGGTTCTGTTTTATACTTTGTTCCTTACTGGCATATTTCAATAGTTCACATATTCACAATTTTTTGGGTTTTTTTGGTCAGTCGTGGGGCTTGAACTCTGGATGCTGTCCCTCAGTTCTTCAGCTCAAGGCTAGTGCCTAACACTTAAGCCACAGTATCACTTCCAGTTTTCTGATGGTTAATTGGAGATGAGAGTCTCACAGACTTTCCTGCCCAGGTTGTCTTTGAACCTTAATCCTCAGATCTCAGCCTCCTGAGTAGCTAGGATTACTAGCGTGAGCCACCAGCCCCTGGCCTTTTTTTCTCTTTTGAAACATGCCTTTTTACTGATTGAATTTTCTTTTCTTTTTTGGGGGGTCCGGTCATGGGGCCTTTACTCTGGGTCTGGGCACTGTTCCTCAGCTCTTCAGCTCAAGGCTAGCGCTCTACCCCTTCAGCCATAGCGCCACTTCTGGCTTGTTTTTCTTTTTTTTTTGCTTATGTGGTGCTGAGGAATTGAACCCAGGGCCTCATGCATGCAAGGCAAGCGCTCTACCACTGAGCCACCTTCCCAGCCTAATGATTGAATTTTCTTAATATTATCTACTTTCCTGTTACTGCAACTTCTAGATCATCTTAAGTTTGGTTTCTCTTCACTAATCTACTCCTTAGTTGTGAAATGCCTAAGGACTGTTTCTGCACCTAGTGACTGGCTGAGTATTGAACACTGTAGATATATAGTGCAGAGACTGAGATTCTGTTATCTTCCTCTCTGTAGTAATGATTGTTATTTTAGAGCACCATCAAATTGAGACTAGTCATCTTTAACTTTATTGTTTGTTTTGTGCTTTGCCAGTGTGTACTTATGGAAACCCAAGATGTGCCCTAAACGTGTGTGTCATTCTTCCAATTCTCTCCTCTGTGGATCTTAGGGGAGGTGGTATTTGGCTTTATTAGGGGTTGGAGTAGAGAGAGGTGTGGGGAGATTGGGGGTAGGTTTTACTCAAGGGTACCGCTTTAATTCTTAAGAAATAGCCTTTCTGGCATATCAGCTGGAAGCCAGGAGAGTTACTAAAGTGTACTCACGAGCTCTTTCCAGACTTCAGCAATACTGAGCTCTGGGGAGCCTGCTCTTTCACCAGCACTGTTGCCCCTCAGCTGCACAACAGCTACCGGCTGAGATCTGACAGTTCTGCTGTTGCCCCAACAGTCCAGCCGAGCTGAGCCGAGGCTGCGGCATTGGACCATTCTTCAGGGGCCCTGTGTCTACAGCTCCCTCTGCTTTCTCCCTTGCCAATCTGTTTCTGCTTCACTTGAGGTTAGTAGAGCTGCCATTTTCTGTCCATGCCAGTGTCTTCTTTTTTTGGGGGTGGAGGGGATAAGGGGAGGGGCGTCAGTCATAGGGCCTGAACTCTGGGCCTGGGCGCTGTCCCTCAGCTCTTCAGCTCAAGGCTAGCACTCTACCACTTGAGCCACAGTGCACTTCTGGCTTTTTCTGCTAATGTGGTGCTGAGGAATCGAACCCAGGGCCTCATGCATGCAAGGCAAGCACTCTACCACTGAGCCACCTTCCCAGTCTCCATGCCAGTGTCTTGAAAGGACTTGCTCTTGTTTCCTTTCTGTCTCTCAGGAAACCATCTTGTTCTGCTCTTTGTCTCATTTCCTGGGATAACTCTTCAGTTGTCATAGTTTCAGAACTGGTCTGGAACTGTGAGTTTCATCATGGCTGGAAAGGGAGGTCCCTGGCAGTAATCACTGCCAGTGGGCAGTGGAGTGGCAATTAAGCAATAAGCTATTAAGTGTTCTTGTCACACTAATGCAAAGCAAAACACTGGCAGAATCTGAGGAATTGAGAACCAAGAGCATTGAAGACTCAGCACACTGGGACAGTGGGAATGGATGGCCTTTGATGAATGCATTCATAAAGACTGAGGCAGTTTAAGGTAAAATGTGTCAGAAGCCTTTCTCAGCAGCATCTGGAGAGAATCTCATGTCCTATAGGGAGGGGGGTAAGGAAGAAAATTAGTCTCAGGACTTGGCTACCTAGACAGTAGAGCTCTAGAGAATGTTATAATCTCAACTCCAACAAATCTGCTATGACCAAGCCACTTGCTATGACGAGATGTTGGCTGAGACACTGGGTTGGTGCAGTCCAAACCCTCAGAGTCTGTAGCGTATTCACTGCCATCTACTAATGTTAGGGCTTCCCTTGCTTGATGCGTAGAGGCCTCTGCCTTAAAGGGGGCACCAGGTGACATAGATCTACCTCTATTTTCCCTCCTCATCAGCAGGCCAAATCCCAACCAAGAAAGCACTTAGGCAGAAAGGGACCAGGTTCTACATGGTCTGCAAGGACCTGCTTAGCATGTGACAGCAGGTAGTGAGCGTGAGGGTACATACAAACCAAGGGAGCAGCAGTGGAGGGAGACTTTGGGATGAGTGTATGCTGATACAGAGCGCCCTCCCGTGAGTGTGACAGAGATCAACTGAGAACATGCTGGGATGGGCCACACGGAGCAGACGCGTCATAACTGCTGTGGTAGACAGTGGAAGAGGAACCAAGGGACTCAACAGGGCTGATTCATTCAGTTCAGCTCCCATTTTAGATCCTTCTCAAACTATTGGCATCAACGTCTAAAATTGAGTTCTCTAGAAACAGATTGGTGTGGAGATTTGCAGCGGTTCGTAAGTGTGAGCAGCATGCTGTGAGGGAAATGGGAGCAGGCAGGTGGAGAAAGTTGAGCTGTGGTGCTGCCCTTGGTGATCCTTTGGAGAGTTGTGGGGCTAGAATAGCTCTTCAGAGTTGTTCCACATTAGGCCAAGTGACCCAGTCCTCTGTGTTCCCACACCCACATGCCATCGAACGTGGACAGTGGTTCCTTTGTGTGAAGGACGAGGTCAGGGGAGGCTCTGAAGAAGATAAGTATGTGCAAGCCTTCTGGGAGGTTCTGTCGTTACAGCATCCACAGCTGATAGTATAGAAATCTGAGGTGCTCTGAAAATGGAGTTTTAAGTTTGGCATTAAATGTCATTTCCCAGGCAGGACTGATTTGGTGTGAACTGATGTTAGAACTGTGTGGCCTCTCTCTACTTGGAGTGAATGATCACATACAGCTCCAGAAATGTTTGCTTCAGGAAACTTCCCCACTTGGTGAATGTAGTGTTGTTACTTTTTGTTGGCAATTGTTACCTTTCTAAAACCTAGGAAATTTCTAAGTTTCTTTTTTTTTTTTTTTTGGGTCAGGTCGTGGGGCCTGAACTCTGGGCCTGGGCGCTGTCCCTCAGCTCTTCAGCTCAAGGCTAGTGCTCTACCACTTGAGCCACAGCGCCACTTCTGGCTTCTTTCTTTTTGCTTATGTAGTGCTGAGGAATCAGACCCAGGGTCTCAGGCATGCAAGGCAAGCGCTCTACCACTGAGCCACCTTCCCAGC
This sequence comes from Dipodomys spectabilis, assembly GCF_019054845.1. Taxonomy (NCBI): domain Eukaryota; kingdom Metazoa; phylum Chordata; class Mammalia; order Rodentia; family Heteromyidae; genus Dipodomys; species Dipodomys spectabilis. The sequence goes on along the minus strand of NW_024870965.1, from coordinate 5,901,881 downwards.
CCGAAATTTCTAAATTTCAACACATTTCTGATGCCAAGGGTTTTGATAAGTGTTTGAACTTTGTCCAAAAGATTTTTTTTTGTGTGTGTGTGTGTCCCCCCTCTCCCTCCCCCTCATCCAAAAGATTTTTGACAATAAACAAGATGTACCATGAACAAGATGTACCATGAACGTATCTACTCCTTCACTTTTAGCTAACCATGATGTCTTAAATAAAGTTGAAGTCCAATACAAGACTCTCCCAGGATGGAACACAGACATATCCAGTGCAAGGACGTTTAAGGAACTACCTGTAAATGCACAACAGTATGTTCGGTTTGTTGAAGATGAGCTTCAGATTCCAGGTAAACATTTTATGAACTAGGATCTTCTATTTAAAGAAAAAAATCATTGTATTCGGGAGCAGGGAAGTGGATATGGATCTCAGGGCTTTGTGCTGCTAGTCAAGCTGTACCTTAGCCCTGCTCTTTCTGCCTTAACTGACCTTCCAAACAGAAGCAAAGATTATTGGTTTGAAGAGGTCTCAGGATTCCCAGCAGTATATTAGAACACATAATTGTAAGGTAAATTGAATAGGTTGGTTTAATTAGGTAGCTGATGAAGAGACCACATGAGAATTCAGGCAGGAAGGAGAAGTTTATTACTGAACTGCTACCCCGCAGTGCATGGTGGAGAGCACACGGTGGAAAGGGGCTAGCTGATATCCTGCGTGGGAAACTGAGGGGAAGGTGCAGCCAGGTGTGTGGAAGGGTATGGCCACACTGGATGCAGCTATGACCTCAGGGCCCGGGACCCTCCCATGGTCTGATGGGAGGCATGACCAGGGCCAGCCCAAGATGTGGTCTTGGAGGAGGGTGAATTGACTGCTTCCAGGTGTGCCAGTTACCTAGGTGACACAGGTGGAGACTTGGCCAAGAGGAGGGAGGAGTCTGCCCTGCCTTCGTGGTGCAGACCTTACAATAATGTAATACTTTGTTTCTGTTTGGGTTTTTCAACTTTTTTTTTCTTTTCTTTTTTGTTACTGGGGATCTAACCCAGTTGCACTTATTAGGCAAGCGCTTTACCACAAGTTTGTAGATTCCCTCTTAGCTTCTCTGACATGTTTTTGCTTTTACCCCGTGACCGTTCATTCTTTTGATTTTCACCCTTACTGAAAACTAGTTTATGGGCTCCCCCCCCCCCCCACCACCACCACATTTGAGTGAAACCACCTTTAAGAGTTGGAGAAGTTTATTTGAATAGACATTAGGAAATAACTATATACAAGAGGAAATCACATTAGTAGAAAATAAAAAATGGACTGGATAAACTCTATTAAAAATGAACACTTAAAGCTGGCCAGGGAGATAGGCACAATAAAGTTATGTGCAGTATGTCTTTTTTTTTTTTTTTTTTCCGGTTGGTCCTGAGGCTTGAACTCTGGGCTTGGGCGCTGTCCCTGCACTCTTCAGCTCAAGGCGAGCACTCTACCACTTGAGCCATAGCACCACTTCCAGTTTTCTAGTGGTTTTATTGGAGATAAGTCTCATGGACTTTCCTGCCCGGGCTGGCTTTGAACCTCAATCCTCAGATCTCAGCCTCCTGAGCAGCTAGGATTATAGGCGTGAGCCACCAGTGCCCGGCTGTGGAGTCTGTCTCTTACCAGATGCTTTTGTTTATCTTCTTACATGAATGGGAGTTGAAAGAAAAAGTAGACAGGATATTTTCCATGTAAAATCTAGTATGCATAGACTGATTTTGTATTGTGGTTCTTGTTTTCCTGATGAGCAGTAGCCTTTCTGTGTGGTGTCAAATTGAGTAAGCATATTTGCCTACTGTTACTGGCTACCATTTTCTGAACTAAATAGCAGTGAATCTAACAAAGACTTTGGTGAACACTTATAAAAGTTTTTGCTAACAGTGATGTGGAACCCAGTAACTTCACAGATCCCCTAAAGCCAGGGGCTGCAAATGATTAGGGGTTCCTCATGCTGGTGTGGCAGGCCATGCAAGCTGGTCTATAATTCTACTTTTTGAGCTATAGAAGGTGCAGTGACACTTCAGTATCTACTTGGTATAGAAGGTGCAGTGACACTTCTACTTATCTATTTATCAAAGATGCTTTTCTAGGTATCAGATAATCAAAAGTTCTTCCAGTCTCTGCTGGTTTAGACCAGTATTTTAGTTTACTAGTCACTAGGGGTTAAGAAGTTATAAATGTTGTACATTTCAAGTAGCGTGTTAGCATGGGAACATGGCTTGGGTGGTGGAAGTGCACTTGACTACTAAATATGAGGTCCTGAGCCCAAATCTCAGTACTACCAACCACAAAAAAGCAGAAAAGAGGTGACTACCTTGACTGTGTCTGTGGCCCATTAGGAACAGGCATTGTCTGCGAGCAGAAAGCACAAGCTTCTAGGGAAAATGGTGACCTGAGAAGTTTGGATGGATGATTGATGCTCTTTATGTCCTTTTGTCTTTGTTCTGTTTTCCAGTGAAATGGATTGGTGTGGGTAAATCCAGAGAGTCTATGATTCAACTCTTTTAAGGATGGCCAGGGATGTAAGAAACACTCCTACCAGGGAGGGAAGAGACTTACTCAAATATTCCTTTACGACTTACAAGTTCCAGAATGAAGACATGGAATGTGTGTGGAGCCTGGCACCGGTTTCCAGGCTGTGAGGTGGTGGCTATTGTGGAGATAGACTTGGACATATTCTGGTGCCAGCTTCCTCACCTGGCATAATGGCCGAATCGCCTGTTGCTCCTGCCGCTCATGGTGCCACGTTTCCTTTCAATGTTTAGTAATAGGTAGAACCCTTTTTGTTTGAACCTGAGTCACCTCCAGTGTAGGTTTTCTTCATTGTCATTGTATGTTCCTTAGTTTTGCCCCCTAGTACTGTAGATAGTAAGAACAATGCAGTTTTGCACAAGCATTTCTACATTCTGATCATTCTTTCATTGTAACTTTGTTGTTAGAAAAAGTGAAGGCAGGATGGGCTTTGTGAACTCCGTAATGCCATGGATTCTGTCTTAACGTATGAACTGGTATTTTTGGCAGAGACCATTGCAAAATTGAGCTTTGGCAGGGAGAAGGGGCGTGTTACAATGGGTCCCTTTGTACAGAACTTGCTTCTCTCTACAGATTATTTAATGCGTTAAGTGTTTAAAGAGAAAAGATGCTTCCCCAAAACAACTACCATAATGTTTTTTTTTTTAAATAGTCATTAAAAAAATCTATTATGATACTCAGTGGATATTTTTGTTTAGTTTTAGACATGAACTGAGATGTGTAGCTTTCCTTTTTTAAAAATCGAAATCTAATGGATTGGTTTTCAACATTGTGCCTGCCAGTATATCTACAAAATCATATGCAAGTGTCTAAAGAACCCAAATTGTTGGCCATAAATTTGATCATGCCTTCATTTCTCCTTTATTTGGAAAAACAAAAAAGGGGTGTGTGTGTTATTTAGATAGTTAGGCATAACATATTGTGTTGTAGATTATCCTTCTGTGAACTAGTAAATGTTTAAATTAGTTACCACTTAAATTTATTTTATTATGCCATCAACAGCTGATTAAAAAGAACCAAATATTTCTAGTATGCTATGTGTATTGTGTTTTGTTCTGGCAGTAGAGACATGGTGTAAAGGAGCTGCTGCTTCCTTTCAGGGTGTGGGCAAGGTAAGGAGCCATTAGAAACAAAATCTTTGTGAAGGTCTAAATATTTCTCCAGTGTATGATTTTTATTAATACTTGGTCCAAGAAGAGTTCTAAAATAGGAGCAGATCATTAGACTCAATAAATAAACAGTGTAGGTGGTATTACAAGTCCATACAGATTAGTGATCTGTATGTTGAAATATGTAAATATGTTAAAATATGTGAATTCTGTTCATATTAGTGGAAATTGAATGGGCTTTTAAAGTCCATATCCTTATCTTGGATATAAGCACTGCATTATTGAAACATTTTCAGTAATGGCTCAGAAGGAAATATACAGTTAACTCATTTTTCCTTTCCAAATCAGAAGTCAGCAATACCTTAAAAAAAAAACAACAACTAAAAACGGGTTTGGGATGTGGCTTAGTTGTTGAGTGTTTGCATGCATGAAACCCTGGGTTCGCTTCCTCAATACCACACACACAGAAAAAGCCAGAAGTGGCGCTATGGCTTAAGTAGTAGAGTGCTAGCTTTGAGGAATAGAAGTTCAGGGCCCAGACCCTGAGTTCAAGCCCCAGGACTGGTGAAATTAAAAAATACACATATTGCTACTATGATACTGATGGTTCAACTTTGGCCAAGTGTTTTTTTAGAAGTGAAATATTGTTAATACGAGAGGTAATCTGTTTTGTCTTTAAAATCATTGATAAGTATTCAACTGTATTGGAAGTTATGTAATTATATATGCTATGCATATGAATGTGCTAGGTGTAATTACATATGCTATGCATATGAATGTGCTAGGAGGCAAGCACAGTCTTGTTGAAATTCATTGTGTAGGGGATAAGATTCTACACACACTTGTGAATGAGGTTTATGTGCTACCATAGGAAAGTACTGGGTGTGATGAATGAGAACCTAAATGTGAGCCTGCAGTATGGTACCATCCCTTCTCTGGAGTGATTACCAGCTTCCTAGTGACAGCTGACTTGTTTCCATTATGGGCTGAGCAGTATTTTGCTGCTGTTGGAATAGATGCTCTGGATACCAATTTGGCTTTCTTACATGCAATACTTCTGCCCAAACTGCTGCGTGGGACCTTCCCGAATGCCTGATCTACCATACCGTTATTTCTTTGATGAGGACTCTAACATCACAGCAAAAGAATAGCAACAGGCCTACACTCATGGAGTTCAATAGTCTTCCATGTTCCCCCTGCCAAAGCCACAGGCACCAGCTACATGGTAACCTTTCACAGGGCTGAGACTAAGGTCTCTAGCTTCTGCCTGGGCTCTGAGTTGTGTGTGTGTTGCTTTTTTCCCAATGGGTCTGGGATGGGGGTAGGGGGTGTCAAGGATTGGGAGTGGAAATATTATGGGTACTCACCAGTACCCATAATGACCCAGGGCCTGGCTAGGCAAGGGCTCTGCCAGTCAGTTCTCTGAAGGCTGGGTCATGATTCCTGGGTCTAGGCTGAACAACCTCATCTGAAAAGAATTGGCAACATGTAGATATAGAATTAAGAGTTATCCACATACACATCAGAATTAAAAGTACTGCAACCATTGTCACTAAGAATGCCAAAAGTTGTTTTATATGAATGCTGTGATTTATTTAGTTAAAAGCATCTCTCCCAAGGCTGCTTCTCTCTTGACAACGATACATCTCTGGTAGTGAATTCAGTGGTGCAGGATTTGATGAAACTGTGGCTAATTTCTGATCCCAGCCTGGAATTTAAAACAATTGATTTATTTTAAGATTACCCACTTCTACTTTTTATTTTCTGATGGGACTAGGGTTTGAACTCGCCCTTGTGACTGCTTATCAGGGGTGATACCTCCTGAGCTATGCTTTGAGTGCCCCCCCAATATTTTAACAGATACTCCTCTTAGCATTTGTGCCCTGAAACAAAATAATTTATGAGATTTAAGGTGAAAGAATGTGTTTAATATATGGAAAAAAGACTTATTTATAGTCTCCAAGTGATAAGGATTATTATTAGGTACGCCAACATGTAAGTAAAATGAAATGACCCTCATAAGTTTGCATTTAATGTCCCAATTCTAGGTTGCCAAGCCCTGTCAGTGCTTCAGAGGTGAAGCCTGAGTTTGACCAGGATTCTCAGACTCCCAAGTCCCTAGGTTTTTACTGTTCTATTCTACCATCCTTAGCAAGTCAACTACATGTAAAGAAATTTCTTTTTCTTTTTTGTTTGTCGTGGGGCTTGAACTTGGGTCTTTGGTGTTATCTCTTAGCTTTTCTGCTTAAGGCTAGCATTCACCATTTTGAGCCACAGTTCCACTTCTGGTTTTCTGGTGGTTAATTACAAGTAAGTCTCATGGACTTTCCTGCCCCAGATAGCTCTGCACTTAGATCTCACAGCCTCCTGCATTGCTAGGGTTATAGGAGTGCTCTGCTTAGGAGTGCTCAGCTTAAAAGAGGAATCATTGGGTACTGGGGTGAGTAATACAAGGACAAAGTCTTCCCGGGCTGGTCTCCTCCCCCAGGCAGCACGCTGAAGACGAGTCTGCTCTTCCTCCTCCACGGTAGTCAGTGTTTCATAAGCAGTTCTTAAATAAATCAATGAAATAGAATGGGCTGAGAATTTTAATTGAGGAAGAATTCTTTGAAGGGAATAACCACACCTATCATGGTCTATATTTAGTCTGTTGTAACAAGTCCCAGTCAGAAGCCTCAGAGCACTGAGCTTGAAATGCAGATCTCATTGTTGATCTAGACAAAGCACTGTGCTCAAACACCCAATCATAGGCACAGCTCAGTGCTGGCATACTTGCCTGTGAGTATTGGGCACTGGCTTCCATACTGCACAGGAAAGAAAGTGGAGGAGAGGAGATCTAATCCCAGAGACAGGCCAAGTGGCTTAAGGGCCTGTGCTTTGACATACTTTAACCTTACTTCTCTGTGGAAAACCTTTCCCACAGATTCCTGGCATTCTTATCAGGCCTCTGGCAGAACAACTTTTGCCTGTCTGCTCTTTTTTTCTTTGTTTTTGTGCTTGGTTCTGGGGCTTGAACTTGGCTTAGCAACTGTCCCTATGACTTTTTTGCTCAAAGCTAGCTCTCTACCACTTGAGCCACAGTTCCACTTTCAGCTTTTTGGTGGTTAATTGGATATAAGAATCTCACAGACTTTCCTCAGCTCTCAGCCTCCTGAGAAGCTAGGATCATAGGCATGAGCCACCTCAGTCTTGTTATCTGCAGGTTCTTTAAAAAGCAGGTGTCACCCGAGTCCTTATCAGTTTGGCCTCTCAGGCTGTCACCTGTCGCCAGGTTCCTGAGACAGCTGGCCTACCTTTGGGCAGCCTGGACACACCGTGCTGTTCTCTTCCTTGTCTAGTTTAACTTTTACCTTGCCCTTCAGCTCTCAGTCAATCTTTTTTGCAAGGAAAACTTCTGGTCTGTTAATAGGCTGCCATAGCAACATAGAGTCTCTACTTCAAACCATTTAACAAGTGGCATTTTATGGTGCGCCTGTGCTGTTTTCACCCACTGAATCTCGTGTGGAAACTGTCTCTCTTTGCTTCATGTAGCATTGATCAAAGCCAAGCACACTGACGGCCACATAAATAGGCGCTATTAAGAATTTATTGCAGGACTGAACAAAAATGAGCCCAACATCAAATTGTCAATTGTCATAAATATGCTCTCCAAGAACTAGCAGAGTCATAATCATAGACAAGAACAAAGGCAAAGTTTACTTCTGCAGAAGGGTGTGCTATCAGCCAAAAATTTGGCAGGCAGGCTGCTCCTGCTCTCTACCTGGTAGTAACTTACTTTCTAAGACTTTAGTGTGTCACATTTCACCTTCCCTGGTGACTTTCTGGGGGACATAGTAGGTGGCAAATAGACCATGGCTTTACTAAATGTTCATAGATTTGGAATTCATTCGGAACTGTGTAAAATAAGCCAAAGGAGAAGGCCTTCAATGTCAATCTGTCTAATAAGATTTCTGTCCCATAGGGAAAGAAGGCTCTGTTTCCTATCACTGGGAGCCGAGGTTAGCTGGCTTCCCTCCTACTAAAGAGATGCTATCACCCAGTCATCTAGAAAGGAAAGGTGTGCTCCAGCTGTGAAGGCGAGAAGCCCTGCTGGCATCCTGGCCCTTCCTGATCCAGTAGCATCCTCTCCCAGCCTCACAATTCCTTCCTTTTATCCTGAGCTCCCTTGCTCTCCTTTATCACGAAGTCTGCCAGTGAGCTGGGTACACTTGGTTCATGCTTGTCACCCTAACGACTTGGGAAGTGAAAATAGAAGAACTGGACTTTCAGAACTAGACCAGGCATAAACATGAGACTTTTATTTAAAAAATTAAAATGTGCCAGGTGCCGGTGGCTCACGCCTGTAATCCTAGCTACTCAGGAGGCTGAGATCTGAGGATCATGGTTCAAAGCCAGCCCGGGCAGAAAAGTCCATGAGACTCTGATCTCCAATAAACCACTAGAAAACTGGAAGTGACGCTGTGGCTCGAGAGGTAGAGCACTCACCTTGAGCTGAAGAGCGCAGGGACAGCGCCCAGGCCCAGAGTTCAGGCCCCACGACCAACAAAAAATAAAAAAAAATTGAAACATCAGGGGCACAGCTTAAGTGGTGGAGACCCTACTTAGAAAGTTCAAGGTCCTGAGTTCAAACCCAGTATTGCAAAGAAAAAAAGCATGGTCTGCCAACTCAAAGCCCAGCACTGAGGATGACAGCACTGCCAGGAATGTGGAAACTGGTGTCATGTGCATCTGGGATCACCTCTGCCCTCCCTCCCTCCCTTCCTGCTCACTTGTGTTGCCAGACAGAAACACCACAGGGCAGTTCAGAATTTCTAGACCATGCCCCAATATGTCAGGTTGTGTCATAAAATCACTGAAGCTGGCAAACGAGGGAAAGTTTTTCCAGCTGTATGTTAGGTGTGGTCACTGTTCTATCTTGTGGCTGGGCTCACACTCCAGCTGTGTCCCAAGAAAGACACCTTTTCATTTTTTTTTTTTTTTTTTGGCCAGTCCTGGGGCTTGAACTCAGGGGCCTGGGCACTGTCTCTGAGCTTCTTTTGCTCAAGGCTAGCACTCTACCACTTGAACCACAGCACCTCTGGTTTTTTCTGTCTATGTGGTGCTGAGGAATGGAACCCAGGCTTCGTGCATGCAAGGCAAGCACTCTACCACTAGGCCATATTCCTAGCTGCCCTTTTCATCTTCATCCTGAAGTGCCGCACACCGGCAGCCAGCAAAGCAGGAAGAAGGCACTGTGGGTCCTAGTCACTTCTTTCTGCACCAGACCCTTGCTCACATCTCTGACCGCAGCATACTGGTGGGTCCTCAGCACACTTCCTGAGATAGCCAGCCCACAGGAGGTGCTGAGCGTGCCTCAGGCATGGCTGATCTCACTGACTTAAGACCACTTTGACTGGACTTACCAATCTTGTAGAATGGCAGAGAAAAGTCTCTTTGGTAAGTGGTTTCCTTATACCATGGTTCAGGAGGCTTTTGGTGTTTTCGAAAGCAGATATAGTGAATGAGCGTCTGTTGGTCTAATTCAGGCTGATAGGGAGCCTTGGATGGAATGGACAAGTCTATGAGTGGTCTAAATGGAAACAAAAACGATAGATGAGCGCCTCAGAGAGGAGCGCTTCGTTCTCTCATCAGGCATCTACCCCCAGGAAGTGACCAGAAGACCAAGAACTTCTAGAACCCCACCCTCCCGAGGCCGGGCAGAGCAAAGGTGCGAGAGAGTTAGCCCAGGTTCAGCCTAGCATCCCGGGAAGCTGAGTCCATGGCGCCAATGCCTTCTCTGTCAGACCAGCCCTGCAGTACATCTGAACGTTTCATAGACCTAAAACCTGTCCTCACCTAACAAGAACAAAACGTAAAGCCAACATACCTCCTGACCCTTGTGAAAGTATCAGTTCACTGTTACAACTTGTTTGTAATATGAATGTAAATACACATTGGTGGTAAGTATTGAGACCTTAAAAATATCCATATATTTTGTTGTAGCTAGTCTAGCAATTGGAGGTGCCCATCAGCAAAGATGTAGTGCTAACAGTGCTTGTCAAAGTGTTTTAATAATCACAGAAAGAGTAGGAATTCTTCCATGTTAAAAAAAAAAATAGGGAACCATCTGAGATGACAGATATACTAGTTACCCTGCTCTGACTCTCACACTGTGTTCATGGATTTCAATCCCAATGTCAGGTGTACAACTGCTATATGGCAATCAGAAAAAGAATATTTTTAAAGAATAGGGAAATATTAAGTTGGTAATATAGACGTGCAAATTAAAAACAATGCTGTAGAATTAAACCTCTTTGTGCCTTTTTTCTTTTTTTGGTGCCTATTCTAGACCTTGAACTCGGGGCCTGGGCACTGTCCATAACTTCTTTTACTCAAGGCTAGTGCTTTACCACCTTGAGTCACAGAGTCCTTTCCAGCTTCTTGATGGTTAATTGTAGGTAAGAGTCTCACAGATTTTCCTGCCCTGGCTAGGTTTGGGCTTCAATCTCAGATCTCAGCCTCCTGAATAGCTAGAACTACAGTATGAACCACTGGTGCTTGGCTTAGATTTTTAATTTTGAGATGGAAAAAAGCCTATAACATATTAAGTATAAACACAATTTAAGTGGATTATTTGAATGGTATTTGATTTATCCCAATAGAAATGTTACCAAAAATAGTAAATAGATAAAATGAAAATGAAGTATCACAATACCATTCTGTACTATTTTAGAATAGATTTTTGCATAATAGGTTCTGAAGAATTACTTTGGGACAGTGACTTGGGTAATCTTCAATTTAAAAATTTTTGACTACCCAGCTTTTCCATCTTTTCTAAATGTTCTAAAGAGTGGTTTTCATTTGTTTTTGTTTTGCTTTGTGCTGGTACCAGAGCTTGAGCTCAAGATCTCTCAGTCCCTTGGCTTTATAACTTAAGGCTGGTGCTCTACTACTTGTGACACAGCTCTACTTCCTTTTTTTTTTTTTTTTTATGAGACTTGAACTCTGGGCCTGGGCCCTGTTTCTGAGCTTTTTCACTCAAGGCTAGTGTTCTACCACTTTGAGCCACAGTGCTGCTTCTGGTTTTCTGATGGTTAATTGGAGATAAGAGTCTCATGGACACTTTTCTGCCCAGGCTGGTTTTGAACTGCAATCCTCAGATCTCAGCCTCCCAAGAAGCTGGGATTATAGGCCTGAGCCATCAGTGTCTGGCTACTTCCTGCTTTTTGATGGTTAACTGAAGAGACTTGCAGACTTTTCTGCCCAGAGTGGCTTTGAACCAGAATCCTCAGATCTCAGACTCCTGAGTACCTACGATTATAGGTATGAGCCTTAAAATTTAAACTATTAAGGCTTTCTATTAAGTGGACAGACCATTATTACCGTCACCATTATTTCTGAGATCATGTGGTTCCTTTATATCACCTTATGCTATCATTCTCCCTTTGATGGCCTTGGAAATGAAGATAAGGAATGGGCCTTACTTGTGTATCTTTGCACTGGAATCACGATGCAGTCTTGCTAGTTGCCCAGGGTAGTAACCTTGGAGGTCCTTTCCTTGGTGACTAATGAATATGCTAGTAGAGAAAGTAGGAAGAAAACAGCAATCATTACCATCATTTTTTTACAGGATACTAGCTTTGAACTTTGTCTCTGGCTCCTAGCAGCTAAAAGCCCAGGGATTTCTTGCAGCATCTGATAAGCTTCTCTGTGCCAGACCTGCCCACCCCCACACCCAGCCTCTATAGCTGTAATCAAATGTTACTTGTTTTCAGGATTCATCAGAACCTATTTGACACATCAGGTTCAGTATCAGGGGTAAAAAAAGCTGAGTGCAGTTGGCTCACTCCTGTAATCCTACTCAGGAGGATGCGATTTGAGATTCAAGCATTGCGGTTTGAAGCCATCTCAGGCAGGAAAGTCTGTGATATTCATCACCAATTAACCAGCCAGAAATGCAGGTGTGGCTCAAGTGGCAGAGCACCAGCCTTGAGCAACAAAGCCAAGCAAGAGCATGAGGCCCTAGTACTAGCATATGAGTGTATGAGTGTGTGTGTGAGAGAGAGAGAGAGAGACAGACAGACAGAATATACAAAGCTAATGGGATAGATATGATCATTGCTAAAACATGCTTTATTTATGATATGGCTACAAGATTTCATAGCCCTGTTTTTTGTGAGGCACTGGGGAGTGTGGAAGCGGTCTCCGGCTGGCCTTGGCCCTGTGGGGCTGTTTTGAGTCATAAACATGAGCCTGTAAAGCCAGGATGTCCCGCTCAGCACTCTTGGGAAGCCACTGGTTCAGATGTGGAGGGGTGGAGAAGTGTCCGGGAAAAGGCACAGGCCTCAGACACTGGGAAGAATGTTGCTAGTCCTTGGGAAGGACCTCAGGAAGATGAGCATTGCTGGGAAGATGTCTGTATGTTGGGTCTCTGTTAATCGTTCTCAGATTCTGAGCCCTTGGTAGTGGGGGGGGGGAGCCAGTGGGAAGGAACGCAGTGTGCATGAAGTAGATGCACTATGTCTACAGTGAATCTATGTGATGAGCAGAAATTAAAACTGTGCCAGTCAGCCCACATTGCGGCATGCAGACAGGTAGGGTACCCTGCACTCCGCTGGGTATATGGACACAGAGCTAAGCAGCAGCTCTGGTCCTTCCAAGGCCTGTGAAGAGGGAACAAATGGGATGGGGAAGGGGTTCTGAGAAGAGTGTGGACGAGGTTTCCAGTCTATAACCAGCTGGTCTTGTTGCTTTGTGCTGACTGTGGCTTCAAAATGCATCGTGGCAAGAGTCCTTGGTGAAGCAGGCCTGGCTCAGGGGTACAGGGGTACAGGCTCAACAAGGGTGAGGCTGAGTCCAGCCACCATTACTGCCAAAAATAAAGGAAGTGCCTAGTGGAGCAAGCTGTTCACCTCCTGGCATCTGGAAAACAGAGAAGAGGAAGGGCTGAGCCCCAGAATTCCTGGCTAAAGCTCACCCCCAATAACCTAACTTCCTCCCACCAGGCCCCACCTAAAAGTGAGACCACCTCCCCAAAGGGCCACCAGCTGAAGCTCAAACATCCAACGCATGGACCTTTGGAGAGTGTTCAAAATCTGAGCTCCAGCAAGGGTCTGGGGGGCTGCCTTTCTTGTATAAAAGGAAGTCCAGAATAGGGCAGGCTGTGCTTTTGTCTGTGCAAACAGGACACTGGGAGTTCAGATTTTCCACAAACCACAGACTGTCTAGACTTGCTCAGTGGCTGGAATAATATGACTGAGCCCTGAGTTACAGCAGGAGATTACAGCAGGGGAGAGAGAAGTTGGCTTCAAAGGAGGAACAAATGACAGGTCTGGGTGCAGGGCTGGAACGTGGTTGTCTAGGCACCTGTCCTGTCCCTCCCAAGGCTCCCTGGAGCTGCCTGACAGTGGTGGAGAGCCCACGGGTGCTGGGTGGACATCCACGGTCTTCAGGAGCGGTGCTGCTGCCTGGGGCTCCTGGTTAAAGTGAGCCCAGCACGGCCCCAGATGGGTCTGCACCAGCTGCTCTGAGTGCAGCACCTAGCTTCCTCCCCAGCACCCAGTGACAAATCTGGGAGCTCCCTAGGCAGGCTTGGCAGGAGTGTGGAGAGGGCAGGAAAGCATGCCAGGCTCTTGGCGTTGGAAGGAGGGCAGCATGGAGAGAGAAGTGGAGAGCAGGGGCGGGGGGAGGAAAAGATGACACACGCTGCCTGGAACTCTGTGGATAAACATCCCAAGCTCCCCATGTGGCCTTCTCAAACACGAAAAAGCTTGCAATTTGGAGATAAAAAAACTCCACTCTTCAGAAGAGACCTTTTCCCTCCTAGGAGGAAATGCCTCGGTGAGCCCGCCACTGTGCAATGCCGACTGCTCCCATGCACAGAAGCGAATGCCGTGACCCCAGCCTGGGCGTCGAAGCCCTCCAGGGCTCTGCTCGATCTCTGAATCAGCCCTGCATGCCTTCTCCTCGGTGGGAGCAGGTGGTCACGCCGGTATGCTTCCCCTGGGCATTATTTAAAGGTTCTGACAGCTGGACTCTCCCGCGAGGTGTTCAAGAGCAAACTTGTCCCCCAGGAGAGGAGTATAACTGAAGTAGGGTCTGGGCTTAGCCACAGACAAGATTCAAGATGCCCAGGTGAAGGCCTGGGCAGCGGCCCAAGGGAGCTGTGCCACTCATGGGGACTGCGCTCCTCCACACCACCCGTGTGTGGGGCTTCATGCCTCATGCAGAAAAGAAGACTCCTAGTTCCAAAGCCACCTGTGAGAAGTAAGAGCACCTTGCTCCATCACAGCAAAAAGAGGCTCAGACAGGTTAAATGAACTAAGCCAGAGCCACGAATCATTTATGTGTGTATGATGACTTGTTTTTCAGAAGAGCATTATTTCTAATAAACTACATGATTCCTCCACTTAAGGGCAGACAGCAAGTACATATCACATGCCAATTAAAACGGGAGAGGGAACAAACTAAAAGAAACTTAGTATGATGGTCCACACCTGTAAGAGCATAACTAGCGAGCCTGAGATAGGCAGAGAGCAAGACTGAGGCCAGCCAGGCACTGAGGCCAGCCAGGCCTGCAGTGAGTTCCAGACCAGCTGGGCTACATGGTGAGACCTTGTCATGAAAAGGAGGGAAGGAAGGAGGGAGGGAGGGAGGGGAGAGAAGGAGGAAGGGAGGGGAGAGAAGGAGGAAGGGAGGGGAGAGGGGAGAGGGAGGAGAGAATGAGATCAGGCACTGGTGGCTCTCACCTGTAATTGTAGCTATGTAGGAAGCTAAGATCTGAGGATAATGGTTCAAAGCCAGCCCAGGCAGGAAAGTCCTTGAGACTCTTATCTCCACAGCAGAACCACGGCTCAAATGGGAGAATGTTAGCATAGAGAGAAAGAGTTAAGGGACAGTGCCCTGGCTCTGAGTTCAAGCCTGAGGATCAGCACACGCACAAAAAGGACCATGAAGACTACCAGAAAGAAAAACCTCCTAGGTCTGATAAACACCTTCTGCAATAGCAGGGCACAAAATCAGAATAGAGGAATTGCAGATGTGGCTCAAGTGGTAGAGTTCCAATCTTAAGCAAAAACCCAAGCAATTACAAGAGGCTACAGTCTCAGTACCAAAAATAAAAATACAAAAGTCAGTAGCTTTTCTGTATACCAATAATGAACATACTGAGAAAAACATGGATTACATCTCATTCATTGCAGTTCCCCCCAACTACCAAATCAAAAATGAAACCAAAACGACAATAACAAAACTTCCCCACCAAAAACTGGGGGAGTGGAGGGGGGCCATTTTTAAACCAAGAATACATTTAACAAAGGAAATCAAAGACCCCTACCATGAAAAGTATAAAACACTGAAGAAAGTGTATCTATTAAAGAAAGTACTAGGAGATGGAAAGACCTTCCATATTCATGATTGACAGAACACTGTGAAAATGGTCATATTACTGAAAGCAATTTATAGATTCAATGTAATCCCTATCAAAATTCCAATGTCATGCTTCACTGAAATAGAACAAGAAATCCTAAAATGTACATTAAAGTGCAAAACAATCCTGAGTAGCTAGAGTAGTCCTGAGCAAAAATACTGAGATATCACAGTATACCTATTTACATCATACTACAGAATAATAATATAAAAAACTTGCATGGTACTGGAACAAAAACATACACACGGGCTGGGAAGGTGGCTCAGTGGTAGAGTGCTCGCCTTGCATGCCTGAGGCCCTGGGTTCGATTCCTTAGCACCACATAAGCAAAAAGAAAAAAGCCGGAAGTGGCGCTGTGGCTCAAGTGGTAGGGCACTAGCCTTGAGCTGAAGAGCTGAGGGACAGCGCCCAGGCCCAGAGTTCAGGCCCCACGACCGGACCAAAAAAAAAAAAAAACATACACACATAGACCAGTGCAATAGAATAGAGAACACAGGCATAAAGTATCACAGCTACAACCACTTGATTCTTGACAAATGTATCAAAAACATACACTGGAGAAAAGACAGCTTTTTTTTTTTTTTTTTTTTTTAAAACTCTGGGCTTGGGTGCTGTCTCTGTGCTCTTCAGCTCAAGGCAAGCGCTCTATCCCTTGAGCCACAGCTCCATTTCTGGTTTTCTAGTGATTTATTGGAGATAAGAGTCTCACAGACTTTCCTGCCAGGGCTGGCTTTGAACCTCTATCTCAGCTTCCTGAGTAGCTAGGATTATAGGCGTGAGCCTCCAGCGCCCAGCTAAAAGACAGCCTCTTTAACAAATGGTATTGGGAAATCTGGATATTCACATGCAGAAGACTGAAACTAGATCCTTACCTCTTGTTCAGTACAAAGAGCAAATTGAAATGCATCAATGACCTTAATGGAAGACCTTATTTGGGCCCACAGATGAGCTGGGAGCAGTATAAAGGCTGTCTGCTCCCCAGATTCCTCCATGTTGTGCCCGTGTGCTTTGTCCTGAGCTATCCCATCCTGCAGCCATTTGTGGCCATCTTGGAATTCAGGAAGGGTCTGGATCAGCCATCAGACCACCTGATTGCTACCTCTGAGACTTGGGACTGTTTTAATTATGGATATCTTCTCAGCCCTTCCCCTCAGTTTTCCCTGTTTAACCCCCAAAGATGGCTGTGGAAGTGCTGAAGCGCCTACCACACAATACAACTCCTTTCTGTTTTTCATCATGTGTCTTTATTTGTCCCAGTTGGACATGTGGAACTTCTGGAGTTTAGGCATGAGGTCTCTAAAAACTCCAGCTTTAAGAACTTTACCTGGGTGGAATCATCGGACGACGTTCATGAAATTCTCGTAGTCGGATGGCAGCCATGATAGGTGGAAATCTAAAACAAAATAATTATGGAGTGAATTGTCTTGTTGCTAGGTTGCACACATTTCAAGATAAAAGCTTTTGCTACAGTCTGGACCTGGAGGATCCCCAGAGGACCATATATGGAAGATGTGGTGTTCTTGGGAGGCCATGAAACAGTTCATAGGTGGGGCCTAGTGGGAAGAAGATAGGTCATTGGGGAATCCTGGGACACCTGACACCCAGCTGACTATTGTTTTTGAGACAGGGTTTGCTTCCTGCCCAGCATGCACCTATTTTAGGTGCATGATCTATTTTAGGCTTCCTGTTGTAGCTGGAATGACTGATGTGTACAACCATGCCTTCTTCTAGTGAGATGGAATTTGCAGAGCTTTCTACCTAGGCTGTCCTGGATCTGTGATCCTCCTGATTTCAGCCTCTCAACTTGCAAGGATTGAACAGATGTGAACCACTGGTACTTTGCTTTAGTCAGTCTTAAAAGTAGAGCCAAATAGAAAATCTGAAAATGATAAACTTACGTATGAACATAGCCAATACAGTGGCTATGCTCAGAATCAATAATAATATAACTTTCATCTTTCAAATATATTTTTTTAGTTGACTTAATAGAAGATTTTTACTTTGGTGCATCTTAAGTAAACTTTTCCTGGGGCAGAAATGAGTTCCAATCATGCACTCAGTCACTTTGGGTGGACTGTTCTCAAAGACATGTTAAGGACTTGGTCTGCATCCTGGCAGTCTGGAGACTTCACTCCAGTGACTCCAGGAGGTAAAGAAAGTAGGACTGAGGTTCAAGGTTCACGTGGGCAAAAAGTTAATACAATCTTATCTCAACCAATAAGCTGGGTTTAGTGGTGTGCTCCTGTCAGCTATGTGGGAAGCATAAATAGGAGGGTCAAGGTTCAGTTTAGCCCTAGGATAAAACACAAGATGTTGTTAGAAAACAAAACAAAACAAAGGGCTTGGAGTGCCAGGTGTGGTGGCTCAAGCCTGTAATCCTACTCACTCGTGAGGCTGAGATCTGAGGACTGTGGATCAAAGCCAGCCCAGGCAATACAATCCATGAGACTCTTATCTCCAATAAACCACCAGAAAAGTGGAAGTGGTGCTGTGGCTCAAAGTGGTAGAGCACTAGCCTTGAGCTGAATAGCTCAGTGACAGTGCCCAGACCCAGAGTTCAAGCCCCATGACTGACAAAACATGCTCCCATGTGGGAGTATGGTTCAAGTACTAGAGTGCCTGTTTAGCAAGCTCAGGATCCTAAGTTCAATCCCAGTACTACCAAAAACTTAAAAAACAACCAAATATGTTGAGTTCAAACTCCTAAAACTCCTCACTGTCTCAAACAATTCTTGGCACAGAGTTTGCCATAGGATTTGCCCTAAAGTTGTGAGTTCCCGTCTCTAGGATATTCAAAATATGACTGGCTGTTAGCAAGGTAGCTAGGGAGTGGAGAGAGGCACAAGCAGCCCTGCCATGCTGAAGATACCTACAGGCCGCCGTGAGCCGGGACCTCCTCGCTCTTACATGCAGTCCTTTGGGGCAGCAAATGTTCAGCTACCCTCTGGTGTTGGTGATAGTGCAAGGGTACACTGCACAGTGGAGGAAGCGGAATGCTTGACATCACTCATAGATTATGATGCAGGCTGGTTAGGCTTTGCTAGTAGTACCTTTCAGGAATGAATATAAAAGTTCCTGTAGTTTCCATGGAAGCCTGGCTAGAACTTTCTCCCCTGTAAAGACTGTTCCAAGGATGACAGAAGGTTAAGAATCTGGGTGGTGCTGTGCTTGTCCTTTACAAGCAGGAATTGAAGAAGCTGGGTTGGCACCAGAGCAGAGGAGTCCAGACTTTCTGGTCTAGAACTAGATTAGGCTCCATCCAGCTGCTACTAAAGAGATCTAAGGCTTCTTCTTCTTCTTCTTTTTTTTTTTTTTTGGTCAGTCGCAGGGCTTGAACTCTGTGCCTGGGCGCTATCCCTCAGCTCTTCAGCTCAAGGCTAGCACTCTACCGCTTTAGCTACATCGCCACTTCCTGTTTTCTGGTGGTTTATCAGAGATAAGATTCTTACAGACTTTCCTGCCCTGGCTGGCTTTGAACCGATCCTCAGATCTCAGCCTCCTGAGTAGTTAGGATTACAGGTGTGAGCCACCAGCGCTCGGCTTCTAAGGCTTCTTAATTGTCCTACAATACAATTCAAAGCCAGCACTGGTGGTGCACACCTGTAATCCTAGCTACTCTTAAGATTGAGATCTGAGGACCACATTTCAAACCAGCAAAGTCCATGAGATTCTTATCTCCTATTAGCCACTAAAAAAACAAAAATAAAGCTATTGCCAGTCTATGCCTGGTGCTTTTTTTTTGTCTGTTCTGGGGCCTGAACTCTGGGCCTGGGCGCTGTCCCTCAGCTCTTCAGCTCAAGGCTAGCGCTCTACCACTTGAGTCACAGCGCCACTTCTGGCTTTTTCTGCTTATGTGGTGTTGAGGAATCGAACCCAGGGCCTCATGCATGCAAGACAAGCACTGTGCCACTGAGCCACCTTCCTAGCCCTATGCCTGATGCTTTTTAAAGCTTGCAGCATGTATTTTTTTTAAGCTTTAAAAAATCTTAATTTATTACATCTTTTTTATTTCTTCTCTTTAAAATTATTATTCTTTTAAAAATCATTATTAGGAGTTGTACAAAGGGGTCACAGTTTCGTAAGTCAGGAAAGGAATACAATGCTTCTTGGACAAATGTTACCCCTTCCTTCACTTTCTCCCAGTTTCTTGTTTCCATCTCTGCCCACAAATTGCATAGTTCATTTTTTACATATTATATACTAAATACATACATTTGTTTACCCTTCTTCCATTTTTATGCCCTCCTTTGCCCCCTCCCATAAAAAAAAAAACAACAACAAAACCCCCCAAAACACCACATTTCATCTCATTTTGTGTGTGTGGCATTACTGGGGCTTGTACTCAGGGCCAGGTCCCTGTCCTTTAGCTTTCTTGCTCAACATTGGTGCTCTACCACTTGAGCCACAGTTCCACTTCAGGATTTTTGGTGGTTAATTTGACTAAGAGTCTCACAGTGTTTTCTGCCTGGGCTTACTTAATCTTTTTTCTTGGTCATGGGCCTGAACTCTGGGCCTAGGTGTTGTCCCCTCAGCTTTTCAGCTCAAGGCTAATAACACTCTACCGCTTGAGCCACAATATCACTTCCGGCTTTTTCTGCCGGACCTCATGCAATGCAAGGCAAGCACTCTACCACTGAGACACCTTCCCAGCCCTGACTCTGAATCTTGATTCTCAAATCTCGGCCTCCTGAGTAGCTAGGAGTTCAGGCGTGAGCCACAGCACCTGGCTAAAGCTGCTTCTTTTTATTAGAAACACTGACTCCTTTCCTGGGAGCAGGATAAAGTCTGGGCATCCCAGTCTCCTCTATTTTGTACCTGTGACTTTTGTCCTCAGCCATTCCATCCATAAGCCAGTTTGTAAGCCAGGGAAGGTCAGACCACCTGCCAGGTTATCAGTGACTTTTCTTTTGAAAGTTTTAGCCAGGATTTTCCTTATAACAGGGTTTCAGAAGGGAGAAATAGGAAACATTTCCTGTTCCCCAAGCAGGAAATGGGAGTTAAAGCTGTAGTTTTTCTACTATGAGCTGGGCAAATCCATGTGGTTTAACAGACCCTTGGCTGAGTGGTTAAGGCAGGTGAGCGAGGCTCACCCATGACACAGGAAACCGTGAGGACTACCTTTTGCCAGACATGCCTGCCATTCTTTGTCTCTACCCACTCAAAGAAGTTGCCAGCTTTTTACCATTTCAAAAAGGCAGATTTAGACAGCTTTTATATTTGAAATACAGATGCAAGGCGGACTTAGATAGCACTTGCCACATCTAGACTTGTAATTTAACAGAAAGGGAGGTATCCGTGGTTTTTTTGTTTGTTTACTTCCTAGTTTCAACTTGAGTCTGGTCCTTTTGCTATTTGTTGAAAAGAATACAACCTGGCGGTCTCCTGTCTTTTCTATCCAGCTTCTCAGTGCCTCTTTAAAGGCCCCACCCGACCAAACCACCTCTGAACACACCATGACTTGGGACTCTGTATTATGGCTTTCTCATTCCCAGCCCCCAAACCTAAGGCAGACGACGTTACTGCTGGAAGGTAGCTGAAGAAGTGCGGAAGCGCTGCCTCCTGTGGCTACTTCTGTCCCTCACGCTTCTCTGTACTTGGCCTGTTGGGGTGAGTGGCCGAACCTGACATGTCTACCTCCTGGGCCTAGGGTCCAAAAAACAACAGAAAACCAGCTTCAACACTGCGTCCTCTTTGTAGCTTTCGAGCCCGGTATGCTCTTTGGGACCCGGGAAGTGACTAATGAAGCTATTACTCAACATAGGATTTCCAGAACACGGGCAGGGCTGGCAGCCACGGGCGCGGCCCGACAGGAGTGTGTACCGGCTTTCGTGCAAATGGCTTTTCTCTTCTTCCTAGTACTCTTACAGCACCGTGGGCAGTGCAAATGGTCTCCAGGTCTAGGAGGACTCGAGCGTTAGGTCCCAAGAAGCGCCCCGGGCCGAGGCGCCATGACGCGAGACCCCGCCCTGGCAGGCCGGAATGGGAACTGGAATGCAGACGGCCCTAAAAATTAGGTTTATGGAAAACTGGAATACGAAACGAAAGCGTGCGAGCGCTCGCAGTCCTCTTTGCTCCGACAGGCGGCGGCCGGGGCGGACGGCGGCGGCCCTCCCACGTGGCGGGTGACAGGCCTTCCATTATGGCGCTCCTGGTTCCCATAGTGCCTCGGGCTCCGGTCCCAGGGCCTCCTTCCACTCCCCCTCCTCCCACAATGCCGTGGGTGCGCGCTCAGCCAACGAAAAGCGCCCAGGGTAGCGCATGCTCAGACCCGGGGGCGGGGCCGGGGGAAGTGGTAGCACGCGCGGGGCTGCTGCGGGCCGCCCCGCCGGAAGCCCCGCCGGAAGCCCTGCCGGAAGCCCCGCCTCCTGCTCCCCACCCGAGGCAGGTTTGTTGTTGTTTTTGCGATTTTCACAGCTGAAATCTGTTCTCTTGCGTTCAATGGATTCCTTCCTTCCTTCCCCGCCTTTCGCTGTTCCTAGCTTCATGTCTACACGCTCGCACGTCGTCGACATCGCCTGCATCCCCTCCCTGTACCGAGCCCTGACCACCAGGCCGACCTCCTGCGTTAGCCTTCCTACTGCCGGGAGGTGGGTGAGGCCTGCGGGAGGAGGAGTGCTGGGGAGCCGGAGGCCTGGAGGCCTGCGGGAGGAGGAGCCGGCCTCGCCCAGCCCAGCCCGAGTGCTGGGGAGCCGGAGGCCCGCGGGAGGAGGAGCCGGCCTCGCCCAGCCCGAGTGCTGGGGAGCTGGAGGCCTGCGAGAGGCCTGCGGGCCCGGGCCCGGCCCCGGGGCTCCCCTTCCGCCGCTGCCTGTGCCCCCGGCCACTGAGTACGGACTGCACCCCGAAAACGGAACTAGCCCACCGCCTAGGAAACCACTTCCAGGGTCTAACTGTGATGCAGCTCAGGCGGTGGTTGAGTAACTTGGGAGGAAACTTCTAGAAGGACTTCACCGGGCAGTAGGGTGGGCAGTGGGTGGATCCCTTGGCGCACCCTGTCCCGGGGACCACGGCCCTTTGTCCCAGCACTGGGTGACTCAGCACTTGTCTGGAGAGCTGCTGAGACTGAAGTTGCGGGAGGAAACCAAACAATTCTTATTTACCAAACTGTCAAAATCCTATCATTGCAATTAAGGAGATAGGCAATTAACTGTGTCTTAATTACAGCAGCTGCCACTTCTTCTGAATGCTGTAATTTACAGAGAGAATGGGAGGAGACTTTAAATTAATGTGTCTTTAAACAACGAAAAACATTGATGGGGCCTGAAGAAAATTGTCGGCATGGTCCTCGGGTCCTCAGGAAGCATTGTGTTTTGAGATGTGCAGCGTCTTTGTTGTTTAATGGCTGCGTTTGGAATACATGCCAGAGTGACATTGTTATACCCTATTTTGTGTACATGCAAATTTGCAGATTTCAATAGGAACTTCATCTGTGAAAGCCTGTGCAAGTGGCACCACAGTTTCGTTGGTTTACAACTTGGCTTTAAAACAAAGAGATTTAAACAATGAGTCCAGACTCATGGGCAGAGAAAGCAGCTTTGCAGTGGCAGGTTGAAAGAGGGTAGTCAGGTTTGCATCTTGTAGTTCGCTACAGTGACGCAGCTTTGTGTGTGTGACTGCAATGGGCCCTGGGTGCTGTCCTTTGGCTTTTTTGCTTACGCCTGGCGCTCTACCACTTGAATAGCATCTTCATTTCTGGTTTGTTGGTGGTTAATTGGACAGAAGTCTCACAGGCTTTCCTGCCTGGACTGGCTTAGAAATGTCATTCTTAGCTATTAGCCTCCCCAGTGGCAAGGATTGCAGGCATGAGCCACCTCCCTTGCTCAGTGAGGCAGCTTTTATCACCATACTTTGCAGAGGAGAAAAGCAGGCTTCGAGAAGCAAGCAGTTATTGAGGGTCACAGAACAAGCTACTTAGTGGCCAAATCAGTCTTAAGCTCATGGTTGACCCCAGAGAGTTGGCTTTCCTCTCAAAAGCTGGTTGGTAACATAGAGGGGCAAGTGAGGGGCCCTCAGAGGGGAGAGGTCCGAGCCTTGGGCTGCGGGGCAGATGATCACCTTGGTAAAGCCCTGCTTCCATCTTCAGTGCCAAAGGAGGAAAAAGGCCCTGAATGGCGGGTAGCGATTGGCAAGTAAGGACCCAGACTCACTTGCAGTGAGGAGTGGAGCTGAGCTCCAGCTCCTGGGAGCCTGGGGTGAATGGTAAGGGCAAAGTTTCCCACTGTACCTCAAATCCTTGCTCCTCCGCCTCCCTGCCAGGTGACCTTGGGGAATGTCCTTGTCTCAGAGCTGCAGTAGCATCTTCATGTGTAGATTGGAGGACTGCATCTGCCTTGCACACGGCAGGTAGCCAGCCATGAAGGGACATGCAAGTCTCAGGGATAATGGCGAGGATGGTAAAAGTATTTGGCCTGTGTTAGTCCATCCTCCCTCTCCCCCCACCCCCTGTCCTGAAAGGTATCTGTGCTGGGCCTTACTTCTAGGAGACATGGCAAGTACTGGTGGTTCCCAGAGGGAGAGAAAGCCAGGGGTTTCTGATAGCACACAACCAAACCAGAGGCTGAGGAAATCCCAGGACTCTGTGGAAGACTGAATGGCTGAGTTCAGGGAGAGGGAGGGAGGCAGAGCTGTGGAGCTGGGCGGGGTGCTGGTCATGTGGCTGGTGGGCCAGAGTGGGTTTATCGTGATGTACATGCTGTCTTCTCAGTCTTGGGGCTGCCATTCAGTGAATCCACATCTGGAAAAGCCACACTTAGGCTCGGGCTTAACAGACTCAGGAGGCTGACAAGGATCTCGGTCTAAAGCCTGGAAAGTCTGTGAGACTCATCTCCAATTAACTAGTAAAGAGACACAGTGGAGCTGTGGCTCAAGTGGTAGAGTACCAGTTTTGAGCAAAAAAGCGAAGGGACAGTGCCCAGGCCCTGAGTTCAAGCCCAGTACTGGTACCCCCCCACCAAAAAAAAAAAAAGAAAAAATCCTACTACTTAATTCCTAAGTTGCCAGCCAAACATCTTATCAGATGGTTAGGGCGGTTGAGTTGACTTTGGTCTTTATGTCTGGCAAGAGACGAATGCAGGCAAGACCTGAACATAAGTAAAGGTGAGAGGAAAGTTAATTAGAAAAAAAAATATGACAGATAAAGAGTCTGGGACACAGAGATGCCACAGGAAAGCCACACTTCAGCTGGGGCTCTGCCATCTTGACCCGGGTCAACCTATCTGGTTGGCGAGTCTTCTGTTTCCTAAAAGGAACTGGTACTGAAGACTTACTGACCTGTCCTCATTCCCTCAATGCCTTGTCATTCTTCCTTGGTCTTTTGTAGCCCCTCCACCTCCATTTGATCGGCAGGCAGGTTTGGGTTATTAGCATATCCTACCATCTGCAAGCTATCCAGGCTGTTGCTCCCCGATTGTATTTCTGACCACTCCCAGCTTGCAGTGTGCCTACAGCTGTCTTGACAAGTTCACCCAGTGAGGGTTCCAGGCCTAAAGTGCATGCCTAAGGCTGGTTCACCATGTGGCGTGACTTCCATCTCCCTTCCGAAGACACCACAGCTTTCAATACAGTCCTTTCACGGAGAGTCAGATAACATGAAACTGAAGCCGATGCCTATAAATATCTTCCTACGAGATTGAACCTGAGCAGAGAGTTTCCTGGTAGCTGTGAGATAAAGACCGGTCCAGCTCAAGAAGTGGATTATTTTGTGTGGAGTCCCTGAGACTGGGCAATTTATAGAGAACAGAAATTGACTTCTGCCAGTTCTCGAGGCTGGGGAAGCTAAGATCAAGGGCACAGGCATCTCAGGTGGGGGCTGCTGTCTTCTTCCAAGATGGTGGCCTCTGGAGAGAACGAAGCACTGTCCTCATGGGCAAGGAGGAGGAAGGCCAAAAAAGGAAAACACTATCTCTGTCAAGGCATTTTTTAAAAGTAGAATTTTATTGTTATTGTTAAGGTGTACAGAGGAGTTGCCATTCAGAAGTCAGGTAATGAGTACATTTCGCTTTTGGACGATTTCACTCCTCCCTTGCCTTCCCCGTTTCCTCCTGCCTACAAGTTATGTAGTTCATTAATCACATTATGTACACTGAATACCGTGATGCGTCTGTTCACCTTTCCTCCCTCTATTTCTACACCCTCCTTTTGCTTCCCTTAAAAATACAAAAACAACAACAAAAGACCTAAAAACAAACATAATACCACCACTAACCAATCTGTCAAGCCATTTTATAGAACCCTAACCCATGAGGCCACACGTTGTGTGCTAGGGTAAAGTTTCCACTTGAGTCGTGAAAACGGGTCCTAGCAGGCCTTGATCTGAACTGGAGATCCTTTTAAGTTGTGTATCTCAGGCGTTTTGTTATGCAGTGACTAACAAAAAGAGCATGGAGTTCATCAGATCCTGAGAAGAGGAGTGATAGAACTAAGGCAGTTCTTTAAGACCCAGTTCCTGAGCCTTAGGTGTTCTCGCCTGACTCCATCTTGACCACACTAGTTACACCAGTGTGTGCTGAGCCAAAACCTTTAGCTCAGCGATCTGAATTTTAAACCCAGCAGGGATTTTGTGTATATCAAAATGAGTTAGGATTCTGGAAAACAGATTGATAGGTCCCTTTGCAAAGGAGTCTTAAATAAATAAAAGGGAAAGTATAATGAAAGTCACTTTGAAAGAGCTTTTCAAAATGGCATTGGGCGTCCATTTGGGGTTCCTGTTGCTCTTCCGGAATGTGAACAGGGTCACCTCCTTCCCTGTGACCTCAGGCCGGGGAAAGCCGGGGAATGATGGTGCCAGAGCTTCGGTACACATTGAGGCGCTGTCAGACCCCTGGCTGATAGAAGTTTCCGTCCTATGTCTACAGTGTTTCCTTCACCTTCTCTTGGTCATACAGCCTCTGCTCCTCCTCACCACCCTAGAGCCCACATGGGCTCCTGCTTTTCCTGCTTTGGTCGGAACAGAGTTTCAGAGCCATGTCTAGGGAGATGAGTAAAGTCCTTGACATTTACAGCGTCTGAGGTCTGAGTTTGGTTGGTTGATGCCTTATGCTTCTGATAAGTCAGCTTTCGATTAGGCTCTCCAACAAGCCCCACCCCCTGCCCCTTTCAGGCATCCTGAATTTCCCAGGACAGCTCATAGAACTTGGAGAGATCCTCATGTGCATTTACTGGATTGTTTTTAGGGTGATGACTATAACCCTAATAATAATACTAACACTGATGTGGAGGGGAGACATGGCCAGGGCAAGGGGGGTGCCCAGCTTGCCGCTGCCTCTGTGTTCAGCGCCTTGAATGTCTGTGGAGGCTTTCCTGTGTAGGCACGGTGGATCGCATCGCTGGCTGCGGCGATCCACTCGAGCTGTAGCCCCTCTCCCTGCCTGGAGCTTGGAGTGGGAGAGGTGGGTGTGGAGTGGGAGCTCTGGTCTCAAGGGAACCAGGGCTGGTTCCCCTGGTAACCAGCTCCATCCTGTTGTCACCTGAGAGCCCCAAGCCATCAATAGCACACAGCTCATTAGCGTGCACAACACTTGTTCTTTGGCGATTCCAAGTGTTTTAGACATTGTCTGCCGAGGAACAGAGAAGAGACCAGGGATCTGTTTCACAGTGTCACAAGGGCCATGGGGCTCCAGTGTGTACCGCTCCAGGACACTCCCTTTAAAAGCCTGGGCCGGGAAGAAAGCAAAATCATGTAACAAGAAACACCATTCCAGCAGTTAGCATGAGAAGGCTAAAGTAGCTACAGTAATAACAGATAAAATAGCTGAAAAACTCCCACAAACTGTATTAACAGTTGGAGACTTTTATGGTGATTGAGGGGTTAATGACTTAGGAAAGACACCTTATGCTTTAAGAGTTTCAAATGCAGGAAGCAATAAAATGGATAGAATGAAAGAGGCAAGTAAACAACTACAAAATCACCATTATGATGATGTTAACACCTCTGTGTCTTTACAATGGATAGAAAAACTAGAGAAAATGACTGGGTGTGTGGTGGCTCACACCTGTAATCCCAGCTACTCAAGAGACTGAGATCAGGATATTGGTTCAAGCCCAGCTGAGGTAGAACGTTAGCAAGATCCCATCTCAACTAATATGCAGGCCTGAAGTGGAGGAGCAGCTCAAGTGGTAGAGCTCCAGCCTTGAGCAAAAGAACAAGCAAAAGTACAAGATCTTGAGCTCAAGCCTCAGGAAATCTGATTCACGCTGATGTATCTACTTTGTATTTCTCTTTGTGACTTCCCAAACTACAAACCCACGAACTAGATTAAAAAACACCCCTCTAAACGAGGAGAGGAATCAACTTAACACTAGGTGGAAACTACCAGTGTGGTCAGGTGTAGCTGTGTAAGGTATGATGTCAACTGCCCTGTGGCTGGCTTTGGTTTAGGAATCACCCTTATAAATGTCCAAAGTGCATGCTAATTATATTGTATCTTGTAAGTTTACTGACACATTTACATTCCTACAGTTACTGATTGCCTTGTTAATCATTTGCAGGTCATTCCTTCACATACAGTCATGTGATGGGTCTTGTACTATGTTGATTTACTGATATCTAAGATTAGCTTTAAAAAGCTTTGTCCTTGCTGGGCATTGGTGGCTCACACCTGTAATCCTAGTTACTCAGGGGACTAAGAGCTGAGGATCTTGGTTTGAAGACAGCCTAGGCAGAAAAGTCTGTGAGACTCTTCAATCAACCACCAAGAAGCTGGATATGGAGTTGTGGCTCAAGTAGCAGGGCATCAGCCTTGAGCAAAAAGCTACCAGATGGAGTCCAGGTCCCAAGTTCAAGCCCTAGGACTAGCACAAATGAAAAGAAATCCAGAAAATAAAAAAGTTGTTCTTGAAAACTGGGTTGTGACTTGTAATCTATACTCTGTGTGTGTGTGTGTGTGTGAGTGTGAGTGTGTGTGTGTGTGCGTGCATGTGCGCACAAATAGAAATGCATGTTACTTGTCCTGTAGGTAGACTGGCACAGTCCCAGTTAGCTCATAATTCACATGCATTGTGGTAAGAGCTCTGAACAGCACATATACAACAAGGAGATTTTTTCCCTCTTCATTTATATTTTAGTTTTTATTTACTGGTGCTGGAGCTTGAACCTGAGGCCTCGGGCTTGAGAAGGCCTCCTGGGGCCCTATGTCCCATCTTCAAAGGGTTAATTCTGATTTTAGGTACAATATGGTATTGAACTGTGGCCTGGAGGAAAGGGTTTCTGGTTCAAGGTTCTGGCACTGGTGGAAAGTCCACGCCCACGTCCATATAGCCTGTTTGTGTCTGGGACATCCAGAATGGTGTATCCATGGATCCAACCCACTAAGATATGAGCCTCAGTGTCTCATGGCTCTGCAGGCTGGAATCCTCCAGGCTTGGGCAGGGAGGACCGCCACTCACCCGTCCCCCGAGGGTGGACGTCTCCTGGCACTCCTGGGGCTCTGTGGCTTGTAGGATGACCCCCTCCCTCGGCCTGTCTCTGCCTTCCTTGTGGTGGCAGCATCTCCCCTTCTGACACCAGACACATTGTGTCTCGGGCGTGCTGCTGATGAATGAGTTCGTCTTTAGTCTACTACAACCCCACTTCCAAAGAAGCCCATAGTTTGAGGTATTGAAGGTTAGGGCTTTTTTTTTGGAAGGAAATACTTTAACCCTTGGCCTATATGTGTGGTACTCAGTGTGGCTGGCGAATGGGCTTGGCGTGGGACAGGCGGAAATGAGACCAGAATATTATCATCATCAGTAGTAGTAGTAGTAGTAATGGCAGACAGTGGTTGAATAAAAGCGTTTTATTGCAAGCTCTAATCACATGTATGTTGTCTGTATCAGAATATCCTCCTCTTTTTTTGTGTGTGATGCTGGGGTTGAACCCCAGGTCTGGGGCCTGCGAGGCAAGTGCTGTGCTGCTTGAGCACTGCCCCACTGTGGCCCTCAGCCTTCGTATGTATGCACGTGAAGAAAGCTGTTTGAAATGCTCCTGACATCTCTCCAAAAGGAGTTCTTTTAAGAAGTCAGGTCAGATTTTTTTGGGGACAGGAGGCCAGCTCCATGTGACACCTCCAGCCTAGATCTGTGTGTGTGTGTGTGTGTGTCCTACAAATCACGGGTCAGGGAGCTGAGTCAGGCTTGAGTCATAGCTGGAGTTATGTTCTTAAAGCCCAAACAAACTCTGTTTTTAGCTCAGAGTAAGTGGGAGGTGCTGACCCTTTTTCAAGGGTTCACTGGCAGAGGCACGGGAGCTTCCGGTTCCAGCCATGCCTGGGGCTCCCAAAACTGGGTGAGCCAGTTCAGCGGCTCTCCAGGTCTCCATGAGGAGAAAAGGGGAGAATCGAGTGTCAAGTGGGAGATGATTTTTTTTTCGTGTGTGTGTGTGTGTGTGTGTGTGTGTGTGTGTGTGTGTGTGTGTACTGGGGCTTGAGCCATAGCTCCACATCTGGCTTTTTGCTGATTAACTGGAGATAAGCATCTCATTTACTTTTCTGCGTGGACTGGCCTCTAACCCTGATCCTGGGCTCTCAGCCTCCTGAGTAGCTAGGATTACAGGTGTGGGCTGCTGGCACCTGGCTCACTGTAGTCCCGTGTTGAGATGGAACTGGGTCTTTTGCCGGGGCTGGCCTGGAGCTCGAGCCCCTGATTTATGCTTTCATGACAGGTGAGAAGACAGGCATTTATCCCCGCACCTTGCTGCGGGTGAGACCAGGTGCGGCGCGTTTTGTCCAGGCTGGCCTGGCACCCTCCCCACCCCCGCCGCCCGGCAGCTCGCACGGCGCTGTACCCACCATCGCCACAGCTTCCTTTTACGTCTCACAGAGCGCCGCGGCCTCCGAGCATTCTTGTCCTCAGCCAGGAGGGGGGGTCAGGGGCTGCAGACCCCCGGGTCGCCCCCAGGACTCACTCTTCTGAGGAAGGTGGCTGCTCCGGTGGTCTAGAAGACCAGGGACTCGCTGGCAGCCGTGCACAGATCCAAGCGAGGTGCGAAAGGCCAAGGCGCCCTGAGATGCCGCAGCGAATCTCCTGTCCAGGGACTAAAGAACAGGAAAGGCTGAGGACGGCTCCAGGAGCAACTGTGAGGACAGGAGAATCGTGGAATGGGCGAAACTCGCAACCTAGGCCTCTGCTCTGCCTGGTCAGGGCTCTGATAGTAAAGAGTGGAATGAGGAGATACTGAAAGTCCTGATTAGCAGTGCCCCCCCACCAAGACACCAGGCCCTGTCTCTGCAGGACCCAGGCCGCCCCAGCCATGCTGCCCTCCCCTCCTCGGTGACATCAGGCCAGAGGAAGTGCGGCCTGCAGAGCAAGGGGAGGGACTGTGCCCTGGAGGCCGGTGTCCATGGGTCTGGGCAAGCCCTCTGGTGCAGGCCTGGGTGAGCAGGCCGGTGTAGACAGGCCTGGGTAAGCAGGCCGGTGTAGACACACAGGGCTGGGTGAGCAGGCAGGTGTAAAAAAGCCTGGGCGAGCAGGCCAGTGTAGACAGGGCTGGGCGAGCAGGCCGGTGTAGACAGGGCTGGGCGAGCAGGCCGGTGTAGACAGGGCTGGGCGAGCAGGCCGGTGTAGACAGGGCTGGGCGAGCAGGCCGGTGTAGACAAGCCTGGGTGAGCAGGCCGGTATAGACACACAGGGCTGGGTGAGCAGGCAGGTGTAGACACACAGGGCTGGGTGAGCAGGCCGGTGTAGACAAGCCTGGGTGAGCAGGCCGGTATAGACACACAGGGCTGGGTGAGCAGGCAGGTGTAGACACACAGGGCTGGGTGAGCAGGCCGGTGTAGACAGGGCTGGGCGAGCAGGCCGGTGTAGACAGGGCTGGGCGAGCAGGCCGGTGTAGACAGGGCTGGGCGAGCAGGCCGGTGTAAACAAGCCTGGGTGAGCAGGCCGGTGTAGACAGGGCTGGGCGAGCAGGCCGGTGTAGACAGGCCTGGGGCTGGGCCTGTAGAACCGAGAGGCTGGGGTTTAATGGCCCAGTTTTGTTTTTTCCTTATATTCTGTTTTTCTCTCTTTAATGAAATTAATTTGTGGGCGCTGGCCGTCAAGCTCAGGCCATTGTGCACGTGAAGTAACCTCTCCGCTGTACTCTCAGGCTGTCCTCTGCGACTTTGAGTGTGGTGCTGGGGTTTGAACTCACGGCGGGCACAGGGCTCTTGGGCCGGGCACTCTACCATGTGAGCCACGCACCTACCCCTTTGTTGCTTCAGGTAGTTTTCAGATAGTCTTCTGTTTTCCTTGGCCAGCCTCGGTCCATGATCCTCCCGCCCTACCTCCTGTGTACCGGGACTGTAGCTGTGACTCATCACGCTGGGCTGGCTTGTGGAGATGGACCCCGGATTCTCTCCATCTCTGCCTTCTGGGTGTCTGGGATTCTAGGGGTAAGCCACCGCGTCTGGCTCTGTGCGCTGCCGTTGGGAGCATCCTCCCGGGGAGACTCCACAGTGACCCAGTTCCTTGAAGCTGTCAGCTCTCCTGGGAGAGCAGCTGGGGTGTCCCCACCAATCAAGCAGACCTCAGTCCCAGAGCTCTCTCCTTCACCCAACTCCTGAACAGAGCTGCTGTGTTCCCGGCCCTAAACCACCCACGTCCAGGAACCCGACTGGGAGTCACTCTTTGCAGCCTAGAGCTTGGTGAAATCATTCACAGCATCCCACCCCAAGCTCATGTGCGTCCCCACCCCTGCCCGCTCCTTCCTGTGCTGGTGCTAGGACAGGCTGTGGGCACGGTGCTTCCTGTTTGCTGAAACTTCCTTCCTGACCGTCACTTCCAAGGCTTCTGTCTTACCCTGAGTGAGGTCAACAAGTCCTGGGCAAAGGGAATTCTATAGATTTGGGAACACTCTTGGGACCCGACAGATAGGGAAAAAGAGGTGTGATAAACAGCAGCCGGGAATTCAGAAACCAACACTGTATTTAGTGAGTGGATCTGTTAGAAACCCAGAGGCGCAGTCTTTGCTGTATGCCTGAGCTGCGGAGCTCATACAAGGAAAGAGAAAAGAATGAGAGCAGCTTCTGTCTGACCTCGCCCGCTGGCCCCAAATAATCAGTGTGCTGTGTCAACGGGGCAAGGACGTCCCAGAATGCTGTTTATCCTGGCACAAGACGCGCCTGGAAAAGCACAGGCGCCTTCGGCACAAAGCATTTATCTCAAGGACGGACAATGTCTGGAAAAAAAAGTGTATGGCAGAGTGCACCTGTCCTTTACGTCATTATGTCATAATGTCCTGCCATTAGTGACCAAAGTTTAATGAGCAGGTCGGTCTTAGAGAGCCTGAGCCCAAGTGATAAGGCCGGGTGTGGGAACAAAGAAAAACCACTCATCCTGGAACAACTTTAAGTCAAACCCTGCCTTTTACCAGGGCCGCCCCTGATGTCGGGAGAGCTCACACCCCCAGTCTGTTAGCATGCCTCTGACTTCCACTTGCTAGCTGACTCAATCAAGCCGGCCACGTTTTCTTACCATTGTGACTTGTCCTGGAATTCTTACTCAGCGACCGAAGTCAAGCACCTGGGACAAAAACTCCAAGTGGAGGGAACATCACAGCCCTCAGCAGGAACTAGTGATGCTCTCACTGGATCCAAGATGGAGTAGTGCGAGGCAAAGCCTGGGAGGAAGAGCAGACGCTGCCTGCAGACGTCCTGAGCGGCTGGCTTAGCAATGCGCAGTCTTGTACTGTGCTCGACTGCTGGCACAGGTCCACTGGAGGGAGAGAGCTGAGGTCCGCGGTGTGGGCACCTGGAGAACATTCATCCTGGGGAGGCTGGAAGAGCGCAGACGTGGCAGGGCCCGGCCAGTCGGCTGAGAGGTGAAGGTCTGGGAGAGGAGCACTGGGGGCAAGTTGGGCCGTGGCTGTACTCTGTAGCCCAGCGCGGATTGTAGGAGGTGCTTATGATGGCGAGTGTCAGCATCAACTTGACTGGATTGAAAGACAGCCAGAGAGCTGATGAAGCACTTTCAGGTGTGTCTGTGAAGGTGCTTCCAGAGAGGGCTGGAGTGGGCGCCAGCGAAATGAGGGGAGTGCCTGCCCTGGACGTGCTTGGGCCGGGACCCCATGGGCCGGAAAGGTAGAGGCTGCGTGGTGCACGGTCAGCCTTCTTGAGAGGGCATAGTTGTTATTTTTCTTTTGCAGCTGATGTCACCCTCTGTGTAGGTCACATCCCTGGCTTCCACCTTGCACTGGCTTCATCATGATTGCTCTCTTGTTTTGAGGCTTCCTGCTTCTTAGACTGAGCAGCTGCTGTTTTCTCTGCCTCTATGCCCTGGCTGGCTGAGATGGCCATTGTTTGGATTAATCTCCTGTGACAGTTCTACATTCTATTGTTCTGTTCCCCCCGATGGTACCGATGCCATTGTAGAGCTGGACTCCTGGAGGGCAAGGATGGTTCCAACGTCATAGAGACAGGCTGTCAGAGACAGGCTCTAGGATTTTGATGAGTGTCAAGAAATGGGGGTAACTCCACTTGGCCTGGGCAGAACTCCAGAGGTGTGGAACAGAACACAGTGTTCCTACAGCACTGTGGATTGATGGACACCAAATCCAGGCATTGCCCAGTTCAAACAACCTACAGCTGCCATGATAAAAAGTGACAACTCCATGTCCAAGTTTTGGATCTGAGATATTTTTCAGACCCAGAATCCATCGACTGAAGAGTCTTAAGTCCTCGTGGGGAATAAAAGCCAACAACATCTCTGCTGTGTTTAATGATGTTTCCCCACTCCTTCTCAAATGATCCCTGTGGATATTTTCTTAGGTAAAATGCCGATTGTCCTCAGTGGCGAAGGCCTTCAGTTAGAAGGAAGGCATGTGGAATCTCTTGACTGCAGGTGTTGATTTCCTCTGGAGCCTCACCCCGCCCTGCCGTGTGGGCACGGGTCACTAATCCACAGCAACCCGGGGGACCTTGGCTCTCCAGAGGGGCAGGGCCGGGGCTGGTTTTCTGCTGATGGAGTCATCTGTCCCCTCTCTCCGTGTTGATGGACAGGCTGCGTTGTCACCATCGCACTGCCACTTGTACCCGGAAAGAGCTGTGCCTCCAGACTGCAGGAAGTCTGGCTAAGCCCAAGAACGACAGGAGGCGGAACACTGTCTGTCACTCTGTGAGGAGTGGGAAGACTGCCATCTGAACGTGCTTGGACACCCGAGCGGCTGACCCAGGGCCATGGAGAAAACTAGTTGTTGGAAGAGAAGAGGGAAGAATTTCGTGAGACTACATCCCCATGTCTCAGCTCTTGCTAGAAGTATTCTTTGTATCGTTCCAATTTTAACTCTTGTGCTGTTGAAGCAAGCACCCTTTGTCCACTCTTGTAGCAAAGAAAGTTGCCTTTTTTTTTTTGCCAGTCCTGGGGCTTGAATTCAGGGCCTGGACACTGTCCCTGAGCTTCTTTTGCTGAAGGCTAGTGCTCTACCACTTGAGCCACAGTGCCACTTACAGCATTTTCTGTGTATGTGGTGCTGAGGAATTGAACTCAGGGCTTCATGCATGCTACCACTGAGCCACCTTCCCAGCCAGAAAGTTGCTTTTAAGAAGCCTGTATAGTGGTTCTCATGCAGTGACACTGATCTATTAGCCTTTTATTCCTCCATAGAATTGTTGGGTGGGGAAACAAATGCGGAGCGGAGTAAGGGTGTAATACGGGAATTCAATCACGAGATACCCAGAAGCCACATTTTGAGAGGTGGAATTGGGAGTCTTTATTAGAAAGCCAGCAGCTGCCAGCGGATGTGTCCCCCCAAAGCTTACAACCTTGAATGCACTTAATACTGTTAGGAAACTGAGCCACGAGGCTAGTAAAGAAAGAGCAGAAAAAGCATCCCAACAAACCAGATCAGCTGTAGTGGAGAGTTGAGGAGGGGTACCATGGCGACCTGAGGAACGTCGGAGACACCAGGCATGGCAGAAATGGCGGCTGAGGGGGCCAGGGGCCTAAATAGGGTCATGGCCAGGGGGCAAGGTCACAGGGACCTGCAGAGTTCAGAGTCTCTCGAGTTCACGGTACAGGTCTGGCAGGTCCAGTAACTTACTGTCCAAGTCCCTGCCTCTAGGAATTCAGGTGGGCCTATCACCTGGGGGTGGGAGGGTGGATTTCACCTCTAAGAGCTTCCAGAAAGTCCCCATCTGCCACCAAGATGCCAAGTTGGTGCCAGTTAGACCCAGTGTCCATACTTCAAGGGTTCCATATGTGGATGAAGATGGTATCCATGCCTTTCCTTGGTCATCTTCATGTCTTCACCCGGACTTTTTTGCCTCAAATCTGACATTTAAGGAGCCAAGTTCCTCCTAGGACCCATCCAGTCCTTTTCTCCTGCCTTCTTCCCTCAGGTCTCCCATCCTCAGCCTCCTCTGCCTTTCCTAACCCTCCTCTCACCTGCTGGAGAACTCCGCTTGGAGCCCAGGACTCAGGTGTTTCTGGTCTCAGACAAGAGGGTTCAAGTAGGCCATTTTTTTCTTGTGTTAATCAAGAGGCTGCTTTTGAGCTGTGGGAATTCCCATTCTTCCAGAAGCAAAAATCTAGAGCAGCTGCTGGGAGAAAAAAACCTTGTTTGTCTGCACTGAAAAAGCAATTAAGAAAATATGAGATGTCAGGACGGAGGTAAAGGCAAGGGAAAACTGAGCCATTAGAAATTTCCATGACTCAGTGACCTGGACAAAACTGGTAGGTTTACTCCACTTTTTCAAGAAGACAGACACAAACTGCAATAGTACAAGAATGATGTATGCAAATTAGGTCATTAAGCGAGAACAGAAAGCTTCTGGGATTCTGACTTCTGAGTCCAGTCCTGCTTCCCAACTCTGGCTTCACTTTAGTTTCTAACTTTCCCTGTTTGTCAAATCTTTGTGCCGTGTAAGTCCCAGAGCCATTACAGAAAAAAATAAGTTCCTTGGGAAACCTGCCACAGGCTGCAGGGTAGGCTGGGTCTGTGGCCACCCTGCCAGGGTCAAGTGTCACCTGAAGCAGTTGCTAATCCTCTCTCTTCCTGGAAGAGATGACCAGCCCCGGTAGTTTACAAAGCTAAGGAGTTGTACATCTGTTGTAGGACCAGCTTCTAAGGCTGGGGCTGAGGAGCGGGCAGACTCCTCCCTCCCCCAGTGCCAGCCTCCCTGGAGGGAGGATTTAGGGCCCTGGGCCAGGCCTAACTCCCTCCCAAAGCTTGTTTTTCCACCTAGTGCAAACCTGGTGTAGTCTGGTTCAAACCCACTAACCTGTCTGAATTTGCGCACAAAGGTCTCTAGGTGGCAGCAGGGTACCGTTTTCCCACACGCAACCTGCTCTGGTGGAACAGAAAGGTTTCCCGGTGCACCTGAGGAGCGGGGCCTGGTCCAGGCTTCCTGGGAATGAGCTTTCTTCTCTGCATGCGGAAGGGCGGGGAGACAGCCCAGTCCATGACAAAAGCAATAACACTTCAACCAGGAAAGCAAAAAGCAGAGAGGATACGGGGAGTTAAATGGTGGAACATCTGCCTAGCAAGTCAAGGCCCTGAGTTCAAACCGCACGTTGCCGAGCGGGCGGGAGAAGGAGAGAGAGGGAGACTGTCCTACTGTGCTGCTCGGCTCACGTTAGCCCCAAACGCAAGCCAAACTACAGTGATCCTCCTGCTTCAGCTCCCCGAGGAGCCAGGGCTATGGGAGACTACCACCGTGTCTGCTTTGTACTTTTACTTATTTTTTGCCACCATTGCTTGCACCGATAGTTTGCCAGGCACAATTCCTCTGCTCCAGAAAAATCTTGTGCCAGGCTTACGCCTTCGGTAGTCACCAAAGCTGCTCTTTGAATGTTGTGTCAGATGGCCTGTGCTGGGCCGGCCTGGGCGGTCTGTCCACCTC
The DNA here is from genome assembly GCF_019054845.1 of Dipodomys spectabilis. Taxonomy (NCBI): domain Eukaryota; kingdom Metazoa; phylum Chordata; class Mammalia; order Rodentia; family Heteromyidae; genus Dipodomys; species Dipodomys spectabilis. Next base: position 5,865,029 of record NW_024870965.1, on the reverse strand, counting down.
AGCCTCCTGCAGGGCCGTTGGTTGGACTCGGGGCTGGGCTTGCAGCCGTGCTGGCTGGGGTTCTGGAGCATCCTCACAGCCGTTTGGGCAGAGAGGCTATCTGCGGCCTTCCCCCAGCCACAGCTTCCTGGTTTCCTTGGGAAACGTGGGTGAGCTAGGAGGACACGGGACGTGGCGATCGGGGGTTCGCGCGGGCTGTGTCTTTCCTGCTGCGTGACTGTGGCTCGCGCTGCGGCCTCCCCACCTCCGTTGTCCTCCAGGAGATGCTAGGGTTTTGTGGGGCTGGGCCCCTGCAAAGCCCACGCTCGTTTGGTTCCCAGTGTTTCTGTGTTGAGGAGGTGGGAAGCTGGCGACGTGGTGAGGTCCGCAGCGGGGCAAGGGCAGTTCTCACGGGAATGGATTAGTGCCGCGAGGTCCGAGGGCTCAGGCTCTCCTCGTGTTAGGTTTCCTCTGGATGTGTCTCTTGCTCGCCTGCCTGTCGCCTGCGTCACGACACAGCACGGGGCTGGCAGGTGCAGCTGCCTGACTTTCAGAATCACGCAGCAGAGAAACTTCTTTTTCTGAGACTGAGGTGTAGCACGGTGGCTGGGCACTTGCCTTCAATCCCCAGCAAAGCAAAAGCAGCCTTTCATTGTTTTTGTATTTTTTAATAAATCACTTTCTCTGCTGCTGCTTAGTTATAGCAACTGTTCAGAGGACTTCCCCTCACCCTTGGTTCACACGTTCAGGAATCCCACGGAGCGGGAACTGAGAAGGAGCTGCAGCAGCATGAGAAAAATAGGGCAACCTGTCCAGCGTGGTGGCTCACACCTGTAATCCCATCTGATCTGAGGATCACAGTTCAAAGCCAGCCTGGGCAGGAAAGTCCAGGAGACCTTTATCTCCAAAAGCCAGAAGTGGAGGTATGGCGCTCCAGTGGTAGAATACTAGCCTGGAGTGAAAAAGCTAAGCAAGAACATGAGCCTTTGAGTTCAGGTCCCAGTGCTGCCCTCCACCCAAGGGGGCAAATATCTACATTTCCCCTGGGTCTGGGGGGAGGGGGAGAGGGAGAGAGAGTGCACCTGTGTACTCTTTGGTAATGTCAGTAATGATCTAATTACCTGCTGTATCATACCACTGGGGATTCCAGTTTCCATATATGAATTTTGGGGGAGCCTCTCTATGTACCCCTTAACAGGGAGCAGCCTGGTCTTCCAGAGTTAAAAAAAAAAGTTCTTTAATGATCTAACATGGAGTTTATGTGAAAGCCATTGGCCAGGCAATTTCAGCAGGACAGCCAGTGTTTTTTGCACAGGTGTTTCCCACCACATGAAAACATCTTGGAGGGTGGAGGGCTCCCAGCCCCTCCCCGCCCCGGAAAGGCCGTGTGTGCAGCGTGTGTGTGAGTCGCCCTCTGGGGCAGGTGTGTGCCCAGATAGCCAGGGGGCTTGAGAGGCCACAGCTGCGATCCCAAATCACAGACCACCCTCTCCCGTCAGAGAGGCTGGCTCTCCAGCCCCGGCTCTGCCACATACTGGCTGTGGGACCTGAGCTGTTTGCTTCAGATTTTAAGCCTCAGATGTACCCTGCATACTTCCTCGTAGGATTAATTGTGGGGATTGAATGAGGTCGTTAGTGCGTGAGAATTGCCAGCCCTGTGCCCAGAGGGGATAAGTGTTCGGTTCATGTGAGCTGTGGGGTTATGTAAGAAGAGCTGTGTGATTTCCGGGAGGTTAGTGTCACCAATAGGGGTGTGTGTGTGAGTGCGTATCGGTGTATGTGCACACATACAGCATGCATATGCATGCACATGTGCATGTGTCTGCACATGATGTGTGTGTATGCACACTTGCACAGTATGTGTGTGTGCCTGCATGTGTGTGCGTGTGTGTGTGCATGTGTGTGCGTGTGTGTGTGTGTCGGGAGAATGGCGGCTTGAGAAGAGAGCATGCTGGCAGCTCTGTATTGACAAGCTAAAATCCTCAGCCTCTGAGAATAACGCTGCCACATGCTACATGCCACATGCTACATGCCACATGCTACATGCCACACGCCACGTGCCAGGTGTCCTCCCTCCCTCCCTCCCTCCCGCAGCCTCGCCCACATCAAGAGGTGTCCGTGAGGGCCGGGGCCCTCTTCTGCGTCCCTCTCACAGTGGCCATTGTGCGACACTTCTGCTCTCTGGAGCAGTGTGTTCCTGGAAGAAGGGGGGAGGGAGTGAGGACAGAGGGGGTGCAGGGGCAGAAAGGCCCCCCCCCCAGCAGGCCTGGCCCGTTCCCCTGCGAGGGTTTGCGGCGGGGAGGCTGGGGCCGCGGTGACCTTGGCTGGCCTGCCGAGGGCTGCGGAGAGCAGTTGTTTGAAGGGGAAAGGAGGTTAATTGTTCTAACTTGAGCAGAGTAAACTTGGAAAGTGCGCACTCCTCCCATTCCAACAGGCCTCTGGTCCAAGCCCACACCTGGCCCGCCCGCTCCTAATGATGGTCCCCACAGAGCTCCAGGTGTTCAGCCGGGTGACTGATTGCCAGCCCCGCCGAGTTCGGAGGGACAGGATGGAGGCGCGGGAGAAATCCAACCAAGTTGCCAAAGGTAAAAAGACGCGTGACCGATTAGAGAGCTTGGGCGCTTCCCAGGAGGCAGCGGCTTGGGCTCGAGCCCCTGCGGCCTCCTTGGGTCCCAGGATCCCAGGGCGCAGTGCCATCCGCTGTGGGTGCCAGGATCCCCTGTGGCCGAGGTGCCTGGGCCAGCTGACACTTCAGGCGGTGTCTGGGGAGAGGAATGGCTGTGTCAGTTGCACTTGTGAGTGGCTGGTGAGGGCTGGCGCCTTGGCAGCTGGGGTGGAGGGGTGAGCAGGCAGTCCTGCGGCTGGGAAAGGCGCTCCCTGAACTGCACACTGACAGCCAGCTGGCGGCCAGCACCTGCTACCACCCAGGGGAAGGTCAGCCAAGGTCGGCCATACCCACTCGGGGATGCGGAGGCAGCTGGCGGAGGCCTCGTTGGTGAGGCTGCCTCCCCTGGTCCGTCCTTCTGTGGAGGTGGGCGTGGGTGGCCCACCCAGCATCCCGTAGCTCCTTAAGAAGGCTGGGTGTTTCAAAGCTGCAGGCAGCATGGGCATGCGCAGAACAAGGGGCCGCGTCTTGGCAGCCTCTGCTCCAGGGCCAGCAGCAGGTCTTAGGCTCTGGGCGTGCCAGCGGGGGCCGCTGGGAGGGGCGGCCGGGCCGTCAGCCTGGCGGGCCCGTGGGCTCCTCAGCTAGCCTTCTTCAGGCTCTTGTCTGCGGCGGGCCGTTGCACCTGGGAGTGGCTGGTAAGGGCTGGCGCCACGGCAGCTCACGCGAGAGAGACGAGGCTAGCTTTGGGGTGCCGTGGGGCTGATTCAGCCCTCCTCAGACCCGGCGCCCCCACGGTGGCCACTGCCGGGAGCTCGGCCACAAGCCTGGGGGCACAGTGGCCAGGGCTTGTCCGTGCTGCCCACCCTCCCCGATGACCTCGACACCGCGTCCCAGGTGCCAACCCCACCCCCAGAAGGGCAGGGATCTCCACACCACTGCCCCTGAGCCCTGCGCTGCAGTGAGGCCGGGGACTCTTCACCCAGGGAGGCTGCGGCCGGCCCCGCCCATCTGAGCAGAATGCGGCCAGGAGCTGTCCCTCCGGAAGCTGTCAGCCAGGGGGATGTCCTGTCATCTCCCCCCGGGGTCAAGGGGCATTGAAACTGCTGGGCAGCCCAGCTAGCTTTCTATTGGGCAAATAAACCACACACACACATGTGCATACACACACACACATGTGCACACACAGATCACAGTCTGATACTGTCCCAAGGCTCCTGGGCACCCCGTGTCCAGCGCTAGGGGTGGAGGGGTGACCGGCCTGGCAGGACCTCATCCCTTCTACTAGATTCTGTGTCGAGGCCTCTGGCCGTGGTTGTGGGAGGCTCTGGGCATGTGATCTTGTGTGTGTGTGTGGGGGGGGGGCAGGCTGTGTCTCGCTGACCCCTGGACCAGATGCACGTGGCCATGCCTGGTGTCCCCAGAACACCTCGCACGACTGCGTCCAGTGCACCTTTGCGCTGTGAGCATTTGGTATCAGAGGTTTGGAAACCACTGAGTCGCGATGTGCTGTCTCGTGGGCAGGGCACCCTCTGTGGGATTTCAGGGAGAAAGGACGGCGGTCGAGAGGACTCCAGTCTACTGGTCCTACTTGTACCTGCTGACGGGGTCTGAGGGAGGCAGCTGCTGGCTGAATGTTGCACCCCGAGTTCTCCTGGCAGGACCCTCAGACACTCACTGGCCGGGCTCCACACGTGTGAAGGAGCCTGCAGACACGGCTGGACATGGCTGGACACGGCCAGGGCACCTTCCTTGTTTGCTCATTGGTTGCTATACCACTTGAGCAATGCAGCTTTTTGCTGATTATTTTGGAGATGATGGTTCATGGACTTGGCTGCCCAGGTTGGCTTTGGACCTCTGGATTTTAACCTCCTGAGCAGTTAGGATGACAGGCATGAGCCACAGTGCCTGGAGAAGCTTTTCACTCCCACCCCAACCCCGGCTAGGGGACAGCCCAGGAGTCATAACTGGTTTTTTTTTTTTTGTCGGTCGTGGGTCTTGAACTCTGGGCCTGGACGCTGTCCCCCAGCTCTTCAGCTCAAGGCGAGCGCTCTACCACTGGAGCCACAGTGCCACTTCTGGTTTTCTGAGTGGTTAATTGGAGATAAGAGTCTCATGGACTTTTCCTGCTCAGGCTGGCTTTGAACCACGATCCTTAGGACTCAGCCTCCTGAGTAGCTAGGATGACAGGCGTGTGCCACCATGCCTGGCTCTGGAGTCATAACTTTTGTCCTTTGCATCAGGCAGCTGCTGGAGTGGACGGGGTGGGTGGTGACTCACTCCGAGCAAAGGCCGGCGAGAGCCGAATTTGGAAACACAAGGTGAGGTGCTGGCAGCAGGATGTTCGGAAGCCTGAGTCATCTTCAGCGCTCCCCGGGATCTGCGGCAGTGATTCGTCCCTACGCCTCACGCATGGGGAGGACAGGAGAGGCCCCGAGTGCGGCCTGACATCCCGGGGACGTGGGCAGCAGGCCTGGCCCGGACCAGCTGGCACACCGCCTAAGTGGAACTGGAGTTGAGCGAGAGACGAGGGCACCAAGCTTGGCACCTGAAATTCTTGGCTTCCGGAAACAACTCCCAGAAGCAGAGGCCAGAGCCAGGCTGCTTGGAGTCAGCTCCGGGACAGCGCGGCCGGTGGTCCTGCAGGGCTGTCTGGGTCCAGAGATGAAGTGGAGAGGTGGCCATAGGAACTCACGGCTGTGATCCTAGCTACTCAGGAGGCTGAGGTCTGAGGATCACAGTTCGAAGCCAGGCTGGGTAGGAACGTGTGTGAGAGTCTCACGTGCAGAGAACCATCAAAAAGCTGGAAATGGAGCTGTGGCTCGAGTGGTAGAGTGCCACCCTTGAGCACAAAAGCCAAGTGAGAGTGGAAGGCCCTGACTTCGAGCTCCAAGCTCGGCCCACATAACCTAACAATGGCGACAACAAAACCAGGGAAGCAGAGCTGGGAGGCTCGGTGGTGGGCGCATTCCCAGGGAAGCAGAGCTGGGAGCGGTCGGCAGTAGGCGTGTTCCCAGGGCTCACATGGCCAGTGGGTTTTAAAAAACTATTAAATATTGGTATTGTTATTGCAAAGGCGATGCACAGAGGGGCTACAGTTATAGAAGTCAGGCAGAGTATATTTCTTTTTGGACAATGTCATCCTATCCCTGTCTCCCTCCCCACCCACGAGCCGTATAGTTCATTTTCCACAGTTTCTACCAAGGACCATTGCTGCAATTGTTCACCCTTGGTCCCTCCATTTTGGGGGCCCCATTACTCTCCCAAAGACAGATAAGTGAACAAATGAGACAAAAAAGAAAACCAAAGCAACAAGAAAGCTCTTGTATCCATTTCCGGAAGTTTATTTCGATAAATGTTATTTTGTATGATCTGACCCACAGAGGCCTTGAGCCTTCGTTCCTCCTCTAAGAATATCCTTGGGTCTCACCCTGCGTGGATGTCTAGAGACCTGTATAATTAGCCATGTCCCAGTGTATTTTAGATGTGGCTTCTACATATGAGAGAAAACATGTGCTGTTTGTCTCTCTGAGCTTGACTTACCTTACTTAACATGATTTGTTCTAGTTCCACCCATTTCTCTGCAAATGACATAATCTTATTCTTTCTAATGGCTGTGTAAAATTCCATTGTGTAAAGGTAGCACAAGTTTTGGGTCTACTCATCTATTTAGGGTATCTGGGCTGTTTCCATACCTTGGCCATTGTGAATAGTGCAGCAGCAATGAACATGGATGTGCAAATGTCTTTTCAGTATCCCAGACTTGTGATATTCTGGGTAGATGCCAGGGATGGTATGGCTGGGTCCTAGGGAAGGCCTATGTTTAGACAGCTTTCCAGAGTGGTTGTACTAGTTTACAACCCCCTCCCCCCCAGCAGCAGAGTTCCTTCCCCACATCCCACCAGTATTTGTTGTTCAAATTCATGTTGGCCAGTCTTAACTGGGGTGAGATGGAATCTCAGAGTCCTTTTGATTTGCTGTTCCTTTACGGCCAGAGGCCATTTCTTCAGGCGTTTCTTTGCCATTCTTACCTCTTCCTTGGAGAAGTCTCTCCTTAGCTCTTCTGCCCATTTAGCGTTTTTTGGTTTTTTTTTAGCTATGGGAGGGGTTAGTTTCTTGAGCTCATTGTATATTTTGGATATTAGAGGGCCAGTGTTCTAGCCAGCATCCCCACCCCGGAATTAGGCAAAGGAGTCACATTTCCAAGCCAATGAACTTTTTTTTTTTTGGAGAATTTGCATAAGCAAACTTATTAACCCCCAAAGGTTGGTGATTTATTTGCTAGGCCTAAGTAGACCTGTCAGAATGCAGAAAGGCCAGACACAGGCTCCACTTAGATCAGAACGATGAAAGCTATGAGATTAGAGTTTGGGAGGCACCTGCTAGTGTGAGGTTGTTCATTTGATCAGGGTTCATGCTCTGTCAGGGTAAGGCGTCAGAGCACACTTCCAAAGAGGTTTAACCGAGTATGATGATTGAATCTACTCCTTTAGGGAATTTTACTTTTATTGTAAAGGTGATGCACAGAGGGGCTACAATTACAGTAAGGTAATGAATACAATTCTTGTCAATGCTACCCCTCCCTCGTTTCTCCTGCTTTCCCTCCCCCAGTCCCCTCTTCCCCAAGTTATAGAGTTCATGTCCAGCACAGTGTCTACTGAGTATTGATGTTGAGTTGGTTCACTCTTTGTCCCACTATTTCTGTGATTCCCCTTCCTTTCCCCAATTCAGATATGCTTAGATACAAGACAAAGGGTACTGAAATGAGAAACAGTGACCACAGGGAATAAACCAGAGGAAAAAAACAAAAGAAAAATAACTGCAACATTACACACACACACACACACCCACACACACCCACACACACACAAAAGCTGGTGCCAGTGGCTCACGCCTGTAATCCTAGCTACTCAGGAGGCTGAGATCTGAGGATCAAAGTTCAAAGCCAGCCAGACAGGGAAGTCTGTGAGATGCTTGTCTCCAATTAACCATCAGAACAACTGGAAGTGGTGCTGTGGCTCAAGTGGTAGAGCACTCGCCTGAAGCTGAAGAGCTGGTAGATAGCATCCAGGCCCAGAGTTCAAGCCCCACAACTGATAAAAAAAAAAAAAAAACCCAAACAAACAAACAAACACAAGAAAAAAAAACTTGCTTCTACATCATAGAGTTCATTTCAATTAGCATCATTTTATATGGTCATATGAGCTATTGTGATCCTGTGCTAGGACTATCCTAGGCATATACTAATTATTACAAATGAAGGAAACCATGGAGCCTAGGTTTGTTTGGGTCTGGCTTACTTCACTTAATATGATTTTTTCCAAGTCTTTCCATTTCCGAACGAATGGGGCAATGTCATTCTTTCTGATGGAAGCACAAATTTTTTTTTTAGGGATTTTTAATGTGTGTGTGTGTGCGCGCGTGTGCGCATGCTGGGATTGAACCCAAGATGTTCACATACTAAAGAAGCAGTGTAACAGTGAGCTACATTCTCACCATGAATGTCCCTTTTTGCTTGCCTTATCTCGTATAAACTCCACAAAACTCTAATGGAAGCATGATCTTATGGTGACCCCCATATTACAGATGGGAAAAAAGGTCCATAAATAGGATTTGCTCAAGGGTGATGTCACCAGTAGTTGTCAGGTGCTTGAATTTAGAATCAGCTTTTGGACTTCAAGTCCATGTTTGCTCCAACCATTGTGATGCAGCTTTCTGCAATGTCGTAAACAAAGTAACGTGTAACTGTTTTTGAGGCACTCTAGGCAGCCCCCTGTCTTGTGATGTGGAGCTGGAGATTTGTTCCACCTTGTATGTCTCCAGCATGGCCACAGGATGGCAGGGCAGGCTTGATGATGGCAAAGCCGGCCTCACTCCTGCCTCCAGTAGAGGGCTGTAGTTCCTTTTTTTCCCCAAAAGTGAGAAATGGAAGGGGGGGGGGGGGGGAGGGGGAAGGCAGTGGGGAAGGAAGAAAGAAAAAACAACACAAAATCCATCAGTGCCTCCATTGATGAACAGGATGGTGGGAGGTTTGTTTTTCTTTTTTTAAAATCCAGGCAAGGAGAGTTCAAACAAACAAGTCTCCATGTTCACCTCTGTGTTTGTTTTGGGCGGCCGGGGGGTCAGGCCTTGGGCCAGCTGCCCAGCCCACGTCATCTCTCTGCCCAGCGCCACTTCTGGGACACATGGGAAGAAATGAAGTCGCTTCAGTCGGCGGGGGGGGGGGGGGGAAACTGTTGTCATTGTTGCTGGGGATGCTTCTGTTTGCCAACAAACATAAAAAAAAACATACTTTGGAACCCGAGCAGGCAGGCCGTCAGAGGGAACTTTTGTTCCATGTTTGGGCTGGGACACTTCCAGAGGGAGATCAAGCTGGCATTTGAACCTGAGGAGGGAGGCGAGGGCCGCGCACAGCAGCTACTGAGCTACTGAGCAGAGAGCCCGGGCTCTCAGCTGGGGCTCGCATCTGGGCAGTAGCCGGACCGAAGCCGCAGGGCTCCGGGTTGCCAAGCGGGGTCACTGCCCTGGATGGGAATCACGGATGGGCAGTCCAGCATGGCCGCCTGGCCACAAAAGGGGATAAACAGGCTTTGGCTCCGGAGCCTCTGGAAGGTGGCCGTGGCTGTGGGGTTGGGGGAGAGTAAAAGTGGTCCTGATTCCGGGGGATTTATTTGCTGTCGGCTGTCAATTACACTAAGACGGCTGGCAGTCCGTCTGGACTGCTTTGCTGCAAGGCCCGGATGACTCAGGTGGAGAGCCGGCCCGGCTGTGTCTGCTGAGGAAAGTTTCGGGTATGTAAATGCGTGTTCATGCCGGTCTAAGGAAGCACAATTCAGAAAGCCGATCTGCCCGTCCCTGCCATGGTTACATAATTCAAGTTGAAGGCCCCAGCCACAGCTGTCTGGGGGCTGCCGCTCCCTCTGCAGATGGGCGAAGCCCGCTGGATGGATGGCCGGACTTCCACTAATCTATCTATTTGGAAAGAGAGGTGGTGATAAATGACTACCGTGGCGAATATCATTACAATGCGAGAGAATCAAAGGCACTTTGCATGTTAATTCTGGCGCCTGCACCGCGCGCTGCAGAGGCTGCGAAGAGGAGTTTTACATTGAGCTCTGGAGTTGGAGCCACAGCTCAGAGATGACCATGACCCAAATGTCCAGGTCCCAAATGGCAGGTCCTCTAGGGGAGGAGCTGGAGCCGTGGTTGGAGCAGAGCTTTATTATGTAAATGGAGTACCAGCTCCAGGAAAGAGGTGATTGCCCCAATCACACCCCTAAGCGGTGGCTAGAGCAGAGCCAAAGCCCTCCTCAGAGCTGATTCCATCCCATGCTGCCCCCTCAAGTTCAAAGCGCCTGGCTTTCTTTTATGTATTTATTTCAACACTGGAAATTGAACCCAGAGCTGCACCCATGGCTAGAACACTGAGTTACATCTCCAGTTCACTTCTGGTTTTCTGGTGGTTAATTGGAGGTAAGAATCTCACGGACTTTCGTGTCCAGACTGGCTTTAAACTGTGATTCTCAGATCTCAACCTCCTGAGTAGCTAGTATTAAGGTGCTAGCCACCTGTGCCAGGCTTCAGTCCTGTTTTTATTGACATTACAAAAATAAACCAGCCTTACTCTAGCTCAAGACTAATTCTAGCTACTCAGGAGGCTGATATCTGAGATCTTTTATTCAAAACCAGCCAGGGCACAAAAGTCCATGATACACTACCTCTAATTCGCCAACAAAAAGCCAGAAGTGGAGGTATGGTGCAGTGGTAGCTTTGAGCAAAAAAGTCCAGAGCATGAGGTCCTGAGTTCAAGCCTTAGTACCAACACCCACACCACACACGCACACACATACTCCAAGTCTCACTTTAATCTACCATCTGCATTAAGGCTGTGTGGTCAGAAGCGGGAGGCCACCCAACCCGAGGCCCCTGGTTTCCAGCCTCCAGATTCACTTGGGGTCTGAATGCCAGCTATGAGGCCTTGTATATTTTAGTTGACCGTAGAGCTCAAAAACAATTTCAGGCATCAGCTTTGTGAGCATCTGTGTTAGAAGACCAGCAAACTGTCTGCAAAGGGCTAGTGGTCAATTCTTTTGGTCTTTGAGAGCCATCCCTTAGGTGAAACGTTGAGATAAAATGTCTCAGTGATGACAACTCCTTTGTGCACTTCCAGTATGACAATGGCCACAGAGAATACACAGGCAAATGAACAGAGCTGTATGTTTTTCCTTAGGACTAACTTTACTGAGAAAAATCAGCAGGACTTGGTCTTTGCCTTTTGCTCGGCCTGCTCCTGGTCTGAGCACAGGCTCTGCTGCCTGCCCGGGCCCTTGCGCCTACCACCTTAATAAGGAGAATTCTTCATTTTTACAGTCAGGGACCTGACAACCCGAATAAGGAGATGTATTTGCATGGTGCTTTTCTCCCAGCTCTGGGACGTCCGGGATCGAAGTGTCCTTGCATTCAGTGTGTGGAGGGGGCCCCTCCTGCTTTGCAATCCCGTCGTCTCTCCCCTAATGTGGCAGAGGGAGAAGGTAAACTCTGGTCCCTTCTCAGAAGGGCGTTAATCTGGTCATGTACATTCCCTGCAGGAGCCGCTCCGGCCCAGAGACCTGTCTCCAAATGCCTGCACATAAAGGTTCACACACAAACTCAGCATGAGGGCTGAACCCAAATGCACCCCAAGGTGGCTGGGTAGGTGGGGTGCTCACTGACATAGTCACAACTTAGGAGAAAGCTGGACTGGGAGGGGTGGAGGCTGGAATCTAAGCTGGATGTGCCCTGGCTGTCTCGGCCGTGTCTGACACCACATTATGCCAGGTCTTGTACCACATCATCTCCCCGAATCCTCCCACCCAGAGGGGTCTGGTGCTAGGACACTGGCTTTTGTGTAGGAATCACCATCTGCCCCCGGCTGAACTCCAGCCCCCAATGACTTAGGCCCCCAATAAATGTTTGTCCAGTGTTGAATTAATATTCCAAGGGGTGGCGAGATCTTTTATTTGTACGGTTGCGTCCCATGTTCTCTTTACAAATAACTGTCCGGGGGTCCAAGGGGTGGATTGCTTGCCTGACATGGAGGCGGCCCTGGGTTCCACCCTCAGCAAAATGATGCGAAACAAAACAGAAAGCAGAAAGGAAACTGTGCACCTCAGGTCTCAGCTCAGCTTGAAGACCAGACTGAGTCGCCGTGCAGGTTTCCCCTTATTCCAGGTGACGTCAGGAGGGTTTCAGGGCCCTGACTGCCTGTACAAGGGGATGGGGTGCGGGCGGCACTCCCTTAGGGGGCGTAGCCAGCATGTGGGAGGAGCCTGGACGGAACACTTCTGCTCCCTGCAGCCTTCAGACCTCCACTCAGAGTCACTGGTGAATCCAAGAAATACCATTTAGAGCCTGGGGCCATACTGGCTCCTGGCTCGGTTAAGGCCCAGGTCTCCAGGCCCAGTCTTTGTGGCTCTGTGTCTTAGAGAAGCAGTTAGCTTCTTCCCCGAGGGCCTGGCCTTTGCCCTTCAATTAAGGAAGAGAGCAGCCAGGAGGTGATGTGGTCTCTCAGAGGCAGGGAGGTCACTTACCCTGTTCAGTGAAGTCACTTATAGGACTGTGTGTGCAGCAAAAGCCACATAGGATGGTGTGCAGAATGAAGATAGGAAGTTATGTGCAGCAAAAGCACAGGATGGTGTGCAGTGGGGTCACAGGGTGGTCACTCACAGGGCGGTGTGCAGAGTGAGGTCGCCTTCAGCAGGCTGTCGCGCGTGACTCACAGGATGATGTGTGCAGAGTGACTTCAGTTACAGGACGATGAGGCAGGGCGGCCTTCTTGTCTATCCCAGGAGGTGTGGACGTCTTTGTGTCTGGACTTCTCCTTTCTGGGGCCAGACCTCAATTCATTCTCAAGGAGGAACCTGCAAAAGCAGGAAGGGAGATGGGCTATTTTTAGATCAGGCCACGCCCAGCGTGCCCATATGTTCCAGAGGATTGAGGGTGGGGGTGTTGTGGGAGGCATTGTGGGAGTCATGTACTGGGGTCTGACCTCTTCCAGGGCTCCCCACAACAGTGCCCTGTGCTGAGCTTACGTTCCTGTGTGTAAGACAAGGTGTGCCTGGACGAGTTCCATAGTCTGCCGAGTTCCATAGTCTGGCATGGAGGGTCAGAGTTTGCTTTTTGTAAAATACTGATTTGAAGGGGTAACCTTATTGAAAGATTTCTAAGTCTTCATAAAGTAAAGGATTTGACCCCTTGTCATATTTGGTGCTGAATCATCTAGGTTTTCTTTTTGCATTTATTATATTTTATTTACCATGGCAATTGAAACAAAGAATGACACACAAGCTAGTCTTACTTTTTCATTTTTAAATTATATTGTTATTCTAAGATGTTGTACAAAGGAGTTACTATTCAACAAACCGGTTTATAAGTACAATGCATCTTCATCTCTGTCACCCACCCTTCATCATTCTCCTCTACCATGCTCAACCTTAACCCTTCCCTCAATATTTTTAATTTTGTAGGATATACATTGAATATTATGACTGCATTCTCCCTCCTTCTGTCTTCATTTCTCCATCCTCCCTCCCCCTGTCCTCCTCCACAGCCTTTCAAGTACCCGTTTCCTGATTTTCATCTTGTTAGACATGAGTTTTTCTAAGGAATTACATCATTTGAACTCTCCCCTGCAAATACCATACTTTGGTTAATGTGCTTGTGTGCACTTGTATTCAATCCTGTATATGTTTACTTGTACACTTACAAATTAGATCTTCTACATATGAGAGAAAACATTCATCCTCTGTCTCTCTGGGCCTGACTTACATCACTTAACATAACTTTTTCCAGGTCTTTCCATTTCTTTGCAAATATGCAAAACCATTCTAATGGATGAGTGGAATTCCATTGTGTATAAATCTCATTTTCTTGATCCATTTGTCCACTGAGGGGCATCTGGGCTTATTCTATATTGTGGCATGGTAAATAGTGATGCAATGAACATGGTTGTCTGGTGGCTTTACTGTATCCTGGTTTGTAACCTTTTGGATAAATTCCCACGAGTAGAATTGCTGGATCATAGGGTAGTTCTATGTTTAGTTATTTGAGAAGCTTCCATACTACTTTCCAGAGTGGATGAACAAGTTTGCGTTCCCATTAACGATGTATTAGGGTTCCTTTACCCCACTTCCTTTAGCCTATCACCCACTGTGGGAACTGCTGAGTTCATTGGTAGGGGCAGAGAGAGGCCAAGGAGCCTAAGATTGTGTATAGGGTAGAGGAGGTGCTTGGTAGGATTCTGAACCTCCTTGCCATTAGAATGCAAGAGCATAGAGTCCCTGAAGTGGAGCACAGGGCCTGGTTGTTCCATGCAAGGTCTGGCCAGGGCAGACACAGCACCTTAGTCTCTTCTTTGTTCCTACTACCACTTTGGACTATGAATAGAGAAATGCTGGCATTATTTATTTACTTGTACTATCTGATTTTAAAATAAAAAAGATGCAAATAATAACTATACAAAAAATAAAGAGAGCAAGAGGACACAGAAAAAATGTCTTGTACACAGTTTTCTCCACATTCTTCACTTTCTTTCCCCAACAATAGCTTCCAGCACCTATTTCCTGTGTGGCCTTCTAGACTTTTTGCTTTTTCCTTCCTTCCTTCCTTCCTTCCTTCCTTCCTTCCTTCCTTCCTTCCTTCCTTCCTTCCTTCCTTCCTTCCTTCTTCCTTCCTTCCTTCCTTCCTTCCTTCTTTCCTTCCTTCCTTCCTTCCTTCCTTCCTTCCTTCCTTCCTTCCTTCCTTCCTTCCTTCCTTCCTTCCTTCCTTCTTCCTTCCTTCTTTCCCTCCCTCTTCCCTCTCTGCTTCTCCTCCCTCTCCCTCTCTTCCTCTCCCTCTCCCTCCCCCCCCCCCCCCATACACAGAGTAAAAGCAATCCATAGAGTGGGAGAAGATAGGGACTAAGCCAGTATTGATCAAAAACAAAGACAGTCCTGCAAATCAAGCATGGGATGGACAATTCGACAAGGATCTAAGCCAAATGGGTGTTAGGTACATCAAGAAGTGGCAAGCCTCACTAGTCACCAGGAAATACCCAAACAAGAACAAAACACTACCATAACACCCAGAGAAGGTGAAAACAGTCATAACCAGGTATGTGGCAGCTTTTCTCCCGAGCCCTGCCAACACATGGGCTTGTCACTCTATTTTATTTTAGCCACTCTCACAGCTGAGCAGTGATATTCTTTGTTCTTTCCCCTAAAAAATCCTAACATGTGCATGCACCATCTGTAGATCTTCTCCTATGAAATGTCCACTTTGCCTTTTTTCCTCTTTCTGAAGTTATTTAATTACCTGTCCCTTGACTGTCATGTTTTAAGAGTTCTTTGTTTTAAAATATATTTTTTATTATATTTAAATACTGTGCAAGGAGATTTCAGTTCCTGTCTACCACTTTTTAAAAAATTGTTATTGTAAAGGTGATGTGGAGTGATTATTATGTAAATCAGGTATTGAGCACATCGCTTTTTAACAGTGTCCCGTCTTCCCTCGTTTTCTCCCCGTGTTTCCCTCCCAAGTCACCAAAAAATGGTAACAAGAAGTTTTTTTGGTTCTTTTTCTTTTTCTTTCTTTCTTTTTCTCCTTTGTTGCTTTTTTTTTATTTCTGTGCCTTTAGCTTGTATGTAAATTGATCTTTTAGGGAGGGTAAAGGGGAGTATAGAAATGGAGGGTCAAAGCATGAACAAATGCAGCAATTTTTTAAAAATTGTGATTGATTACATAATTTCATAGTATTGTGAGATAGTGATACTTAAAGTCACAAACACATTCTAACCTCCATGAGAAATGCAGCAGTTTTAAGAATTCTTTAACAAATGCCATTTGTATCAAAAGTGTTTGGATCCAAGGCTGGTGTGTTTTTCAGCCTTTCGTCTGTTCTTTTCTGTTTGTCCAAAATCTCACTTGGCCTTTTTTACTGAGGGCTGGAGCTCTATCACTTGAGCCACACATCCACTTCTGGTTTTTGGTGATCCAGAGGTAAGTTTCATGGACTTTCTTCCTTGGGCTGACTTAAAGCTGTGATCCTCAAATCTCAGCCTCCTGAGTAGCTATGATTACAGGTATGAGCCACCTGTGCCTGGCTGTAGTTAAACATTTTAATCTGATAGTCTTTATGTTTTGCTGAATTTAATCAGACTTCATATAGTGACATATTATAATATATTATTTCCAACCTGTTTCTTCCAGTGTCTCCCTCCAAGTCCTTTTGGAAGTTGCAGCCCCTCCCCAGCCCAGTGCCTCCTCCGCCCTACTTTGTTTCTCTGATGGTTTATCATTCTTCAAATACCCAGTGATCACAGTCACAGCTACCTCTTTTTATTTATTTTTGCTATAAAGTGTAAACAACTTTAGTTTTATCATAGATTTTATTTATACTTTTTTATCTCCATCAATTTCTATACTCTTATTTATGCATCATAGTTTATCTTTGGGCTTAGTTTAGTGGTGGGTGTGATGTGGGGTGTGTGTGTGTGTGTGTGTGTGCACGTGCACATGTGTTCCCAGTACTGGGAATGAGAGGTCCCCACATGCTAGGCAGGGGCTCTGTCACTGAGCTACTGTCTCACCCTAACAGCCATAATTTTTGTCTGAGACATTTTTCATTGCTCTCATTGTAAAGCTCAGTATAAAATTCTAACTGGATAGTTACTTTTCCTCAACATTTTGAAGTTGTTACTTACTTTCTGGTCTCTATTGGGGCTGGCAGAAAAATTTTTTTTTTGTGCATCATTTTGCATTTCTTTCTTTGCTTTATGCGACTTTCTCTGTGCGGCTTGACAGTTTCACTGTAATTAGCCTAGATGGAGGACTTATATGCCGAGAGAGTTGAGAACATTTTTCCATAAGATTTCATGTCTTCCTTTGATGATGGAGAACCCATAATCACTAACTTTATAGATAATACTTCTCTGCCATTTCCAACACTTGTTTTTAAAGAATTAGTTTTATTAGCCTGTATTAATTATACAAATAAGGAGCTGCATTGTGATGTTTCCCTTCGCAAACATAATGTACTTTGAACATTATTACCCTGTCCTCAATTCCCATTCACTTTTTTTTTTTTTTTAAGTGCCGGTCCTGGGGGCTTGAATTCGGCCCGGGCCCTGTTCCTGAGATTTCTTGCTCAAGGCTAGTGCCACTTGCGCCAAAGCTCTACTTGTGGTATTTGAGTGGTTGATTGGAGATAAGAGTCTCACAGACTTTCCTGCCTGAGTTGGCTTTGAATCATGATCCTCATGTATCAGCCTCCTGAGTAGCTAGGATTACAGGAGCTATTCACTTACTTTTGAAATCTTGTAAAATATGTCTAGGAATTTCTTAATGTAGTCCTTATATCTTTCAAATGTTGTGTGAAAGTAGTAGTTAATATCACATATATGCATTTATATACATATACACAGATGTGTAACGTATGTAGAAGAAAAAATGGTACCTATTTTGACGCATTCTGGGATGTTTCAAAGATGTATGATGTTCAGTTCAGGGCAAACATATTTATCTTCTCAAATGCCTATCATTTCTTTGTAGTGAAAATAGTACATGGTCATTACTTATAGCATTTGAATATTGATAATCTCTACGTATCTCTGTATCTATCTGACTACCTATCATCTGTCCCTTTTGTTTTCCTGATTTTTGCTCTGGAAGAATTTGTCAGTATTCCCTTCTCATTTGCATTCTTTTTAGATTGTGTCCAGTCTAGAAGGATCTCATACACTGAGTTTTAAAAATACATTTAAGGCTGGGTGCTGTGGCTCACACCCATAAGCCTAGATACTCCAAAGGCAGAGACTGGAAAGATCTTGGTTCAAGGCCAGGGTCAAAATTGGTGAGATGCTGACGCAGCCAGCGATAAGCTCAGTGATGTGGTGAGTGCAGTCATTTTAGGGAGGATTGCAGTTGAGGCTGACCCCAGCATAAGTTCAAGTCCCTGTTCAAATCAAAGCAAAAGGGCTGAGGGCCTGGTCTGAGTGGAAGCCTGCCTCCCAAGCACAGGGACTGGAGCTCAAACTTCAGTCCTGCAAACAGACAAACACACTGCTCTGGATTTGAGCTGAGTGTGTGGTCACGGCCTGAACTACCAGCAGCACTCAGCAGGCTAAGGCTGGAGGGTCTCACGTTCAAGTCCACCCTGGGCTACATGGTGAGCTCTAGGCTAGCCAGGGTAGATAGCAAGACCCTGTCTCAAAACAAACAAAAAAACCAACCAAACAACAACATCGAAGAGTCTGTTTTTATATTTCAAGCTTTCTAGTTGATTCTTATTATGTACATCTGTTCTTTTGTTTTTTTCCCCCTCTACATATTCTTGGTCTGTTAAAATGTTTCACTTATGTCTTTGAACATTATAAATATCCTTTAAACGCTATTTTCCAGGCTGTTCCATAAAATTATGTAATGAGAAACCAATCACCGTTCCCTGTCTCCATTTCCTTGCCACTTGACTTCCTCGTGCTTGGAGATGTTAGTTGGTTCACACACGTACGTCAGTGGGAGAGATTTTTGTTTACTTTTTCTTTCTCTCCTTCTACCTCACCTCTGCCCAGACTTCCCTCCCTCTCCAGAGATTTTATAGTTGTTCAAAGCTTTTGCCATCCGAGGCTTTAGTCCTGAGTCACAGTGACTGCTGCAGAGCTTGCCTCCTTCCCTAAGCCAAGAATTCTTCAGAGAAAAACAACCAAATAAGACATATAGGCCAGGCTCTGGTGGCTCATGCCCATAATCCTGGTTACTCAAGGAGGCTGAGATCTGAGGATCACAGTTCAAAGCCAGCCCTGGCAGGAAAGTCCATGAGACTCTTATCACCAGTTAACCACCAAAAAGCTAAGCTGTCAGTGGCACTGTGGCTGAAGTGATAGAGTGCTAGTCTTGAGCAGAAAAGTTCAGGGATAGCACCTGGGCTCTGAGTTCAAGCCCCAGGACCCGCACATACCATACAAAAAGGTATATGATACCTGATCTACAGATTTGTTACGGGGATTGGCTCTTGCAATTATAGAGGCTGGAGAGGCAGAATGGCCGGTGCTTTGATTCGCTGTCAGCCCAGTGGCCAAGGGCAGAGAACCTGGTCAGCCCAGCTCAAGAGAGCATGTGCAACGGAGCTGTCCTCATCTTTGATTTGGGCCACCAGGGGGCTGACCGGGTGATGTCCACTCACATAGGCACGTGCCATCTTCTTCCCTCCTCTCCTCTGCCCCTCCCCTGTCCCCCACATAGTCTGGCTGGGTTGGTGGCATGGGCCTGGTGACAGATGCAGGGAAATATGATGGCTGCCTGCAGTGGTGCTCACCTGCCATCTCCCCAGACACAGGGAAGAACAAGTAGGAGGCTCACAAGACAGGTCGGCCTGGACATAAACCGAGACTCTACCTCAAAAATAACTCAGATAGCAGGGCGCTGGTGGCTCAACACCTGTGATCCTAGCTACTCAGGAGGCTGAGATCTGAGGATAGAGGTTCAAAGCCAGCTCAGGCAGGAAAGTCCATGAGACCCTGATCTCCAATAAACCACCAGAAACCCAGTAAAGATAATGGAAGCCTGGACTAGCGATGGAGCTGAGTGCCGAGGGAGCTGCTGGCTGCCGAGACCACAGCCTTCACCCAAGGGTGGAGCTGGAGGGGGAGGGCGGCCCTGTGGACAGTTTAGATCTGAGGTGCCCCTCAAAGGCTCATGTGTTGAAAACTTGGTCCCCAAGTTTGCTTTGGAGGGCGACGGGGCCTTCAGGGAGCGAGCCTTTGGAGTGACAGGATCCCTGGGGGCTGGGACGTGGGGAGTGGGGCCTGGGAGCGGAGGAAGTGGGTCACAGAGACCATGCCATTGGCTGCACTCTGCCTCCTGACCTCCACGGTGAGCAGATCCCTCCCTCATCACATTTGCCTCCTCGACAGTCCAAAGCCAATGGGGCCCAGGGGCCATGGACGGAAACCTCTGCAACGGTAGCCAGAACGAATCCCTTCTCCTTCTGCGCTGTCTGTCCGGGGTGTTCTGGGGTGTCCGTCACAGCCGTGAGGCGGTGAACCCCCGGGGCCTGACCTCTACCAGTCTCCACCAAAGTCCCTAGAGGGAAACCAAGTTTTAACCGGCAGAAAAGTAGACCTGGACATGCGTCAACTACGAGCATCTAGTGGCCTACATGGTGTCACTTCATTATTTCCCTTATGACACTACAAATAACTTCAACCATTTCCAATGAAGTCGAAAATTAAAATGAATAAAGACAAACTTTTAAAAAATATAATTGACTATAACATGGGACCAAATTTGAATTTAAAATCTCTTTGTATTTTATTAATTCTGAATAAATTTTCTTTAAAGAATATTTAACAATAATTAGCACTTTGAATAATCTAGTCTTGGCTATTACTTCATCCCCTATATTTTTTTTTCTTTTCTTTTCTTTTTCTTTTTCTGGTCAGTCCTAGAACTTGAACTCAGGGCCTGGGCAATGTCCCTGGGCTTCTTTCACTTAAGGCTAGTGCTCTATCTCTTGAACCACAAGCTCCACTTGTGGCTTTTTTGGTAATTTATTGGAGATAAGTGTCTCACACACTTTCCTGCTTTGGCTGGCTTCAATCGCGATCCTCAGATCTCAGCTTCCTGAGTAGCTAGCATTACAGATATGAGTCACTGGCACCTGGCTCCTGTATATCTTGAGAGGTTCTCAGTAAGTTTGTCCTGCAACAAAGCCTTCCGGGGTGTAAACCCCTTGCGTTGGAACAAGTCTAGATGAAACGCTATCCATGACAAAGCTACGCATTACAGCTCACTCAGTGTGGAACTTCTCTTCATGGCCCATTACCTAACACAACTATAAAGGCACACTGAGTTTTGTGTGCACACAGACATCACTCAAGGGGTTAAAAATCTCAGGTTCTCTTGGTTCTGTGAACATGTGGTAGCCAGCCAGAGCTAGACGGAGCCATGTTAATTTCCCAGAAGATTTCAAAGAATTATCTTTTGAAAAGGAGACATTTGGATTAATAAAAACCAGGATAACCTCTGCTAGCCACATGGAAAAGAAAGAAACAAATGACTCCTGGCCTGCTCAACATTGTTACTGGAGGCTTTCCCTCGTCCAACCCGACTGCTTTGTTTTTCTTTATTCCAAACAGAGAAGTTATTTCAGAAAGTCCTGGGAAAGGTAAGGTGTGAGAGTCTGGCCAGGTGCTTATCTGAGTGTTCCTGTGTGGTTTTGTTCTCATGTCCATCGTTCTCTCTGTCTATGCCTGTCTTTCTGTGTCTTTTTCTTTCCATGTCTATATTTCTCTGTCTGTCTGTCTGTCTGTCTGTCTCTTCCTTCATCTCTGTCTCTTGCTTTCTCTCTGTCTACTATTAGAGATTGGATTCAGGGCCTTGACCCACACCCTTATTCTTTTCTCATTTGCTTTTACTTTGTTTTCACAAGGGTCCCATGCTTTTGCCTGGGTCAACTAGACCATGATCTTGCTACCCCTGCTCCTGAGTAGCTGGAATTACACTCAGGTACTACCATGCTCATGAGCCCGAGGTTAGAAAAAGCACAGCTTCATGATGTTCAGAGCCTTAATAGGGAAAACTTGAAGGTTTGGGTCAACTGGGGTAAGAGTTATGCAGGGGTCTCTTTCCTCACATCCCCAGCTGTCCGTCAGGCCTCACACGGGGAACTTCTGCACAAGGGGTCTCATGCAGTCTGGGCTTCCTCACAGTATGGCTGCCTTCTTAAATGTCTTCTATGGATAGCAACCAAGGATGCAAAGGTAAGATCCCCGAGGAAACCGGGGGCTGGGGGGATACCATTGCTTTTTAGATCCTAACCCTGGATGGAGTCACGCAGCATCGTTTCTGTGGGTTCCAGGAGTGAGAACAGAATGCCCACATCGCATGGTGAGGACAGAAGGACTGGGCGATGTTGGATGGCATTTTGGGGAAATACAACCTGCCCCAGTCTGACACCCCCAGAGGGGGTGGACACGGCTTGGCCTTAGGATGGTATCTGTGTCACATCGGCCAGGAGGAGGAAACCGTGCCAGAAGACTCCGAAGGCCCTGAGGTTGAAACTTCAGTGCCGGAGGGTGGGGTGGACATTGTCTGAAATAGGGAAGTCGCTGAGCAAAGCTGGAACCCCTTCTTCCTTCTTCCTCTTTACCCACCACACAACGACCTCACTTCCAACAACCAGCGCTTTGCAGTCCTGGCATATTTTATCCGCACAGTGACTCCGATCCCAGGACCTCAGCGAGCTGATGGGCCCGGACAGACTGGAAGAGGTGACGTCAATGGCTGCAAGTGGAAATGAGGCCATTTATGACTGATTTGGAGTGAAAAAAAAAAATCCCACGTTAATTTAAGCTTTACCTATTTAAAGAAAGAAACAGGTGAGGCAAGCACTTTTTCTGGAATGTGTTTTATTACCATCATGAAAAGGTATTCAAACATTGCTCTGTGCGGGAGCTCAAGTTCCTTTTGATGGCGTTGCCCGTGGTTTGGAGGTGAGGCATTTTGTGATCACTTGATCACTTCAAGTGATCCTTTCTCCACTCCACCAGCAGGGACCCCTTCCTCCTGGGTCTGCTGGCCAGGGAGCCAAGACCACCTACTTAGCCACTTGGTTTCACCAGATGGGCTACAATGAGGCTGCTATGGGACCATTTGAAAACATGAGGGCTGCTGTCCTTGGACTGGGCCTTCAGTCAGAGGCTGACCAAACATTGCAGTACACAAGCTTGTGTGGAACTAGCCTTTGGGAGTTGCTTTGAAATCTTTCCTCCTGCTTTTACCTGCCTTACCTACTGGATAAATCAGAGTTCTTTAATTTGTAAGTGCCCAAGAATGACTCCATTTAACTGGAAAAGCAAATTATTGACTCACGAGGCTGGAGTGAATGGGCATCAGGTTCGACTGGGTCCAGGAATTCAGATGGCATGGTGGCCATGCTTCTTTCGATTGTCTGTGTAAGTCCAACTCACCTTCTGTCACCGCAGATGGGGGTTTTGTGTATGTCAAGGAAGAAATCCATCAGCAACTCCAAGACTTGTCTCAGTTTAGTAAACTCGGAAAAGAGAGCCTGATCCTGCTTACGGTCACTCCATCTACCCATCCATCCTTCCATTCACCCATCATTCATTCACTCATCATCCATCCATCCATCATCCATGCACCCTTCCATCACTGCTAGATAATACTGTTACTCTAAACTAAGCTTTGCGCCCATTTCTCTGGAGAGGAGAGAAATAATCACTGCCAGGAAAAAAAAAAGAGAAGGGTGAAAACTCCCACAGAAGTCCTGGATGGACCAAAGTAGTGGAGGTCCATGTCTGGGTACCTGCTTCTATCATCTTTGTGGATGCTGATGACCTTGGACGGCTCCCAGTCTGTTCTGGTGGCCAGTAAGAAATGCCGCGCTTGGGCCCTGTCCCAGCCCTGAAAAACCAGCAGCTGTGTAACCAGAGTCCAGGTGATTCTTTTTTTTTTCCCCCAGTACTGGGGTTGGAACTCAGGGCCTGGGTGCTGTCCGGGAGCTTTTTTAGGGCTCAAAGCTAGTGTTCTGCCATTTGAGCTACACTTCCACTTCTGGCTTTTTGCTGGTTAACTGGAGATAAGAGTCACATGGACTCTTCTGCCTTGGCTGGCTTTGAACCACAATCCTCAGATCTCTGTTTCCTGAGTAGCTAGGATGACAGGCGTGAGCCTCAGACACCTGGCTCATCTCTGCCTTTTAAAACATGAGCCTTACAAACAGTTAGTAAAGTGCTTGTTAGAGTGATTCTGAAATCTGGCTCCTGTCTCGAGCCACTTCATGCATAAGAGTTTATGCAAAACACCATCCTACCTAGACAGACTTTGCCCTTTCCCACATGAATTAGTCATAGGAGTCAGATGTGGAAATTAGAAAAACGCTCACTTGGCTCAGTCAGAATCCTTCTCTTTTATCTGCTCGATTTAAATAGAGAATCCAGTGAGAAGGGTGCTGAAATGGAAAGCCCCTGCTAGCTGGATTAGGTAGAATGCTTGACCTGGACCAGAGGCTGCAGCTGTTTCCTGCTGCTTAGCCAGAGGCTCTGGGGCCTTTGTAACTTGTGGGTGTGACCCAGGCTGTGAGGGGAAGGGATGGGCAGAAGCAGGCTCCGGGCGGGCGAGCTGCGGCCCAGCTGGGCTGCCCAGCTCCCACACATGCGTTCTTTTAGGACTGTCAGGTATTCTGTAAGCTGCGGAGGGGCTCATGCTTCGAATGGATTTCCAAGGGCCTGGTGTGTGTGTGTGTGTGTGTGTGTGTGTGTGTGTGTGTGTGTGTGTGTGTGTGTGTGTGTGTGTGGTACTGGGGCTTGAACTCAGGGCCTCAAGCTCTTCTTTGGCTTTTTCAATCCAGGCTGGCACTCTATCTTTTGAACCGCACCGCTAATTCTGCCTTTTTGCTGGTGACATAGAGATAAGATTCTCCTGTAGTTTTCTGCTTGGGCTGCCTTCGAACCTCAGTCCTCAGTCTTCTGAGTGAACCCCACGGTTGCCCTTAAAAATGCTTCCTCCCTGCCAGCAGCCAGCCAGCCGGGGCTCAGGGGCTTCTTCATGAAAGACAGCTCATTGCATTTTCAGGAGGAAGCCCCTGCTCCCACAAGCACAGGTTTGGGCTCCTGGCTGAGGCTCAGCGCTCGCTCCTGCAGTGGGCAGAGTGGTCGGAAACTCTTCCTGGGCGGTTGGGGGGCTGGCACCGAAGGGGAGAGCCCAGTGTGGCAGCACCTAATGGTGCTCAGCCCCGCGGCCACCCGGAGCTGCGTGGCAGATGCTGCCCTTCTTGTTGGCTTCTGCAATGACGCGGCCTGTGGACTGCCCGCAGCGCTTCAAAGCCAAGAATGCACGATCCAGGCCTTCATTCTCCACTCGTGGCCAAACCCAGAGCCCAAACACTCAGGTGGCATGGACGAGCTCACGGTGTTGGCAGGCCTTCGCCTCCAACCCTAGCCTCAGCTTCCAGACCTCTCGGCCTCCCCGTGTGCTAAACCTACTGGATGATTCCTCCTCCTCCTCTTCCTCCTGCCCTCCCCTCCCCCTCCTCCTTCTCTTTATCCCCCCCCCCCCCCCCCCCCCCGCTTCTTTCTTCTTTGCCAGTCCTGGAGCTTGAACTCTGGGCCTGGACCCAGTCTCTGAGCTTCTTTTGTTCAAGGCTAGCACTCTACCACTTGAGTCATAGCACCACTTTCTCTTGGAAGTTCATTGAAGAGTCTCATGGGCTTTTCTACCCAGGCCAGCTTTGAACCATGATCCTTTGATCTTAGCTTCCTGAGGGTCTAGCGTTAACAGGTGTGAGCCACCAGCACCCAGCTTAGGCCTTTCTTCTCCACTTTACCCAAGCAGGGCTCTCCTTCTAGAATGTTCTGCTCCTTTGGTTTCCATGCCCCCTTCTTCTTCAACTGTGTGACCCATACAAAATATTCCTGTGAGTGCAGCCCTGCAGGTCAGTCCGTTCTTGTTTAACATTGCCTGAATCCCCCAAGGTTGAGGGCTACTAGAGCTGTTCCTGTCCCTTCCAAGAGGAGAAGCTTCCAGAGGTCAGGGAGCATGTTGCATCTTCCAGCTCATGGAGCCTCAAGCAAGAATCTCATTCTCCAGGTGCCAGAGCCCAGCACCCTCTCTCCACCTGCTCGCGGGGTGCTCGGCCCCCCCAGGCAGCCAGCCCGGCAGCCAGCAGCTTCCCGTCCCTCCTCGGCTCTGTGACTCTGTGACTTCAGACGTCCAACCAACATTGCTGAATGCGCGGTTAATAGACGAATCCACGTGTGGAGTGGTTTTCTATTCCAAAGCGCTCCCAGCCCCGGAAATGTTCCTTTTCAGGTGACATAATTATGTAAAGATGGTAGGAATGTGGACATGCTCTCTCTCTCTCTTCCTGTGTCTCTGTCTGTCTGTCTGTCGGTCTCTCCGTCGTTTAGTACTGGCTATGAGTTGGGAAGTCTCTATGGCCTGGTGAAAGAAAAGGGCCATTGTACTGCTGTTTCAATTTCATTTCCCCATCACCCATGTTGCAAAGCACTGGTGGGGAATTGCCATCCACGCACTTTTGAAACCACGCAGGCTGCCGAGGTCTTCCATGGCACGGCAGGCTCGGGTCCGGTGTGGCCTGGCGCGGGCTGGTGCGGCCGACTCCCCTCCAGCCGCAGGCTGCGAGGTCACGCCGACTGTGGGAGACACCTGTGTGGCGGAGGGAGGGGACTCCGGGGGGCGACCCCCATGACTTACCCATGTTCTGCTGCTGCCTAGAGCCAGGGCCTTCCTGGGCTGGCCAGCCCCACTCCACCGGGGGACCTGGAGCCTGCGGCTCCTGCCCAGACTCCACAGAGCTCAGTGCTTGGGCGTGCGCGGACTCAAGGCCTCCTCCTCCCCCTCTGCTCCTCCTGCTCCTGTCTTCTTCCTCCTCCCGCTCCTCCTGCTCCTGCTCCTCCTCCTTTCCCTCCTCCTCCTCCTCCTCCTCCTCCTCCTCCTCCTCCTCCCCATCCCCCTCCCCTTCCTCCTCCTCCCCCTCCTCCTCCTCCCCCTCCTCCCCCTCCCCCTCCTTCTCCTCCCCCTCTCCCCCTCCCCCTCCCCCTCCTCCTCCTCCCCCTCCTCCTCCCCCTCCCCCTCCTCCTCCTCCCCCTCCTCCCCCTCCTCCTCCTCCCCCTCCTCCTCCTCCTCCTCCCCCTCCTCCCCCTCCTCCTCCTCCTCCTCCTCCCCCTCTCCTCCTCCCCCTCCCCCTCCTCCTCCTCCTCCCCCTCCTCCTCCCCCTCCTCCCCCTCCTCTTCCTCTGGCCTCCAGCATGGCTCTCTCACTAGCACTGCCCGTGACCCTCTCTGGTCCAGGGACCGGGCTCGCCCTGCGTGCCCGCGTGCCCTGTGTGTGTGAAGAGGCAGCTGCTGAGGGAGTGTGAGGGAGAGGCCGTGGACTCACCCTGCGTGCGCAGGAGCGTCACCGTGTCACCGAGCATAGCACCCTCGCGGGAGAAGCACCGTGGCACCAGTCACTGAAAGGCCCAGGTGGGTTAACCTCGTAATGACCCCGGAAGAAGACCTGGCTGTGTGCTTCCGAGCGGCGTGGCCTGGCCACTTCCTGGGGGCCGCTCCCCTCTGGAGAAGGAGCGAACAGGAGCCACTGCCTAGCAACTCGACCTGGGGCCCAGGGAGGTGACGCAAAGCACCTTCCACAGCGGGGGCCAGCACAGCTGTCATGGCCCCTGTCATGGTGTGAGCAGCGGCCAGTGCTGAGCTCCCAGATACACTGGATGGGGCCAGGGCCGGCTCGGGGGCTGCAGAGGCTGGGGGGCGGCTCGGGGGCTGCAGAGGCTGGGGGGGCGGCTCGGGGGCTGCAGAGGCTGGGGGGATGGGGGCGGCTCGGGGGCTGCAGAGGCTGGGGGGATGGGGGCGGCTTGGGGGCTGCAGAGGCTGGGGGGGATGGGGGCGGCTCGGGGGCTGCAGAGGCTGGGGGGCGGCTCGGGGGCTGCAGAGGCTGGGGGGGCGGCTTGGGGGCTGCAGAGGCTGGGGGGGCACGGGGGCTGCAGAGGCTGGGGGGGCGGCTCGGGGGCTGCAGAGGCTGGGGGTTGGCTCGGGGGCTGCAGAGGCTGGGGGGATGGGGGCTGGCTCTGGGGCTGCAGAGACTCTTGGCGGGGGGCTCAGGGGCTGCAGCTGGCAGCAGACTAGTACCCGCTCACATCCTGTTCTTCCATGGTAGAAGTGCTCAAATCATAGAAATGTGTAATGCCTCTTTTTTTTTTTTTGTCGGACGTGAGGCTTGAACCTTGGTCCTGGGCGCTGTCCCTCAGCTCTTCAGCTCAAGAGGAGCGCTCTACCACTTGAGCCACAGCGCTACTTCCAGTTTTCTGGTGGTTTATTGGAGATCAGAGTCTCACAGACTTTCCTGCCTGGGCTGGCTTTGAACCGCGATCCTCAGATCTCAGCCTCTTGCATAGTAGGATGACAGGCGTGAGCCACCAGCGCCTTTTATCAACCCTTTCCTTGCATGTATCAGTTAGTAGCATTTTACCCTTTTGACATGTGTGTGTGTGTGTGTGTGTGTGTGTGTGTGCGTGTGTGCGCGCGCGCGCTGGTACTGGCGCTTGACTCAAGGCCTGAGTTCAAGGCTAGGGCTCTACCACTTGAGCCACACCTCCCTTTCAGCTTTTTCATATTTAATTTGAGGTAAGAGTCTCATGGACTTTCCTGCCTGGGCTGGCTTTGAACTGTGATTCTCAGATCTCAGCTTCCTGAGTAGCTAGGATGACAGGCGTGAGCCGCCGGCGCCCGGCCACCTTATTGACTTTAGTTATTGCAAAGATTGGCTAACATAAGCTCAATTGCAACCACCAGGGTGCCTCAGGCCCACCCGAATCTGAGGACATTTTCTTTCACACCCACCCTCCCAACCAAATACCCAGCCACTCCCCATTTGAACAGCAGCCATTTTGGAGGATTTTGAACGATCCTTTGGATTCCAGGTGAGGCTTTGCTGGGGAGGAGACCGTTTTGGGGACAATTCAGGTGTAAGGACCGAGGACAGGGCACTGGGTGGCCAGTGCCCTGTGGTGGGCATTATGTCCCTTGAGGAGGTCACCCTCTGAATGCCCCCGGGGAAGGGTCTGGCCTGGGATCCTTGGCATAGATGCACTCATCACATTTGCTTCTCTGGGAAGGAGGAAAACATGTTTTTGGAGACTGCTTGACAGACAAGGAGGATATTAATAAATGACATACAGATTTTTAAACTGCTGAGCGGCTGTGATTTCTAGGAGGCGGGCTGGGATGGATGCTGCTCGGGCTGTGTGTGTCTGGGGTCCGTGTGCTATGCGCTGTCCTGGGCCGGCTGGCTGGCAGCTGGGGCCGGGGGCCTAGGGGCTGGGCGGGGGAGGGAGGGCAGCCGGGGTCTCAGATTGCTCCCCCCTTGCTCCTCCCGGGGCTGGACTGTGCAGCACTGTGGGAAGTGCTTTCTATAGCCGGGCGGGCGGCCACACCTGAGGCTGTCACCTGGTCACCTCATCCACCGATCGCCTTTCTACTCTGAACTTCGATGCTGCGGCTTTGTTTCCCACTTCAGCTCTGCACGTGGACAGGCAGGACTCACCTGTGAACAAAACCTGCCTCCTTCCTTCCTGGAGATGCCTGTTTCCTCGAGGACAGGAGGAGCCAGGCTTTCACATTCGTGTTGTCACTGTGGCAACATAGCTGACTTAGTCAACTTAAAGGAGGAAAGATATTTATTTATTCATATTACCTTTGGCACTCCTGAGGTTTGAACTCAGGATCTCACGCTGGCTTACTTGAACCACACCTCCAGCTTAGCTCTTTTGGAGATGGAGTCGCACAGACTTTTCTGCTCAGGCTGATCTCAGCCTTCTGAGAAGCTGGGTGTGAGCCACCGGTGCCTGGCTGAAAAGTTCAGAGGTTGCAGTCCTTAGCTGCGTGGCCAAGATACCTGGGGACTGTGGCCAGGCAGTTCTCTGTGGCGGTAGCGCATATCAGAGGAAGCTGCTCACCTTGTGGTGGCAGAGAGCAACAAGGGAGGGGCCAGGGCTTCTTGAAGGCCACGCCCCCAGCGGCCTCTCCTCTCTCTAGGCTTCATGTCCAAAAGTTTTCAGCATCTCCCAAGAGCCGGTGGAAACATTCAAGGTCCAAACTGACAGCACCATTCTTTGTGAGAAGACTTTTCCTTTGTTCTGGAAAAGATCATCCTTCTCCAGATATGAATAACTGGCTTTCTCATGCAGTGCAGAAAACAGCAACGACAACTTAAAGCCAAATGTTAATTGCCAATAACTATGTGTCTCCTGCTAGCCATTCCTGTTTGGCTTACTTAATTTTGGGGAATGAACTTAGCCCTTATCTCCTCTTCTTTGCATGCACATAGTTTCTTTTGCTGGTAGATTTTCATTCTTAGAATTAAAAAAAAAATCATAATATTCCACTTCTGAGGTAGAAGAGTGACTGGCTGTGCAGAGTAGTATTTTTATAAGATCTGAAGGTCATAGCCAAGTGGAAGCCAAATTCAATTTGATTGTGTAAAGCTCTTGTTTAGAAAGCTGCCCAGCACTTACAGATCCCATTACTGAGATTTATGTCACACTGTGTAATCTTTCATAAATTTAAAATAATACCACTAGCTATAAGCAAGTCGTGGCTTCTGAATTATTTGTAAAATACTGTTTGTAGACGGGGTCTGGCGGTGAATTATGTGGATATGGAGCTGTAACCGGACGCCCTCGCTGTGGACACTGCTTAGAAATCTACCAAGAGAAGGCTCCCGCAGAGGACCCCACAGCACTTGTTGCTCTGTGCCGTCGCGATGCCAGCCACATTCCAGACCGTTCTTTAAGTAGGTCAGTGGAACACAGATTTTTGCAAAGACTGAGAGGTGAGAGGAGGGGCCGAGAGAATCTAAGCAGTCTCCAGTAACATTCAACCTGTCATTTATCAAAAATACATGAAAGAGAAAAGGAATCTCTTCCTTAAAAGACATGCACAAGGCCTGGTGTGGCTCATGCCTATAATCCTAGCTACTTAGGAGGCTGAGATCTGAGGATCACGGTTTGAAGCCAGCCTGGGCAAGAAAGTCTGCAAGGCTTTTTTTTTTTGGTTGGTCATGGGGCTTGAACTCTGGGCTTGGGTGCTGTCCCTGCACTCTTCAGCTCAAGGCGAGCGCTCTACCACTTAAGCCACAGCACCACTTCTGGTTTTCTGGTGGTTTATTGGAGATACGAGTTTGATGGACTTTCTTGCCCGGGCTGGCTTTGAACCGCGATCCTCAGATCTAAGCCTCCTGAGTAGCTAGGATTACAGGCGTGAACCACTGGTGCCCGGCTTTTGTGAGACTCTTACCTCCAATTAAACCATTCAAAAACCAGAAGTGGAGCTGTGGCTCAAAGTGGCAGAACAAGAGCTCCCAGGCCCTGAGTTCAAGCCCCAGGACCGACCAACAACAACAAAAAAGCCATAAATACTACAGACTGAAGCATGGGCCACGGGAAGGATGATTTCAGCAAGCAGCATGGACTGGAGTAAAAGGCCGGCACTGCCTCTTATCCTTCTCCCCGGCCAGGGCCCTCCTGGGTGCCCCAGGAGGTGGCACTCAGTCTTTCTTGTTTGGCTGTCAGGTCACTGTAGGCCCAGGCTGGCTGTGAACGGACTGGAAAACGGCTCACATTGGCAGGATGGACTCTTCTACCCAAGCTCCTTCCTAGCTTCTAGCCACTGCCGGACATGTTGCAATTGCTCCTGTTTTTGTCTCCCTCAGGCTTCCGTACATTGCCTCCCCCTTTTGTATGGGACAGCAGTAGAGCTCACGAATGGTGTTCCTTTCCTCTGCCTTCATTCATTCATTCATCCATTCATCCATTCATTCATCCATTCATCCATCCATCCATTCATTCATTCATCCATTCATCCATCCATTCATCCATCCATCCATTCATTCATTCATCCATTCATCCAGCCATCCATTCATTCATTCATCCATCCATTCATTCATCCATCCATCCATTCATCCATCCATTCATTCATCCATCCATTCATTCATTCATCCATTCATTCATCCATCCATCCATCCATTCATTCATTCATTCAGAAATGGTCCTGACATTTAGAAAGAAGTGTTTGGGGCATGTGCCATTCAAGCAAAGAGATGAAACTTTCCACAGAGAAAGCTCCTTTTTATACCCCTTCATCTTGCCCATTTTTCTCCATTGGATCTGGAACCTTCTTCAGAAGCCCCTGTAAGAAGCGGAGGCCACGGGAAGTGGAGGGCTGGGCTCCTCTTTCCTCGCACGCCTAGCCCCACAGCCTTCCTCAGCTCTGCTGCCCCAGACCCAGGGCCCGCTGGTCAGGGTGGAAGCTTCCAGACTAGGACCCTGAGAAGCTCTCCAAAAGCTCTCCTGGTGTGAGTCGACCGAGCCCAGGTACGTGGACAGGAAGGGAAAGCTGACCCCCACACGGAGGTCACGTGACGAACAGTGTCCGTGGCCTTCAGTAAGCGTGTGAAATCCTGAGCGTGTTCTGAATGGAGGGAAGGACAGGAAGACGGAAAGACCCATGTGGAGTGGCAGCATCACCGAGTGACTGGCCTCCCCAGCCAGCCTCCCTCCACAGGCCTCCTGCCCAGCCTCCCTCCACATCCTCCTGCCCACCCAGCCTCCCTCCACAGTCCTCCTAGTCCTCCTACCTCATCCCAGCCTCCCTCCACATCCTCCTGCCCACCCAGCCTCCCTCCACAGTCCTCTGCCCACCCAGCCTCCCTCCACAGGCCTCCTGCCCACCCAGCATCCCTCCACAGGCCTCCTCCCCACCCAGCCTCCCTCCACAGTCCTCTGCCCACCCAGCCTCCCTCCACAGGCCTCCTGCCCACTCAGCATCCCTCCACAGGCCTCCTGCCCACCCAGCCTCCCTCCACAGGCCTCCTGCCCACCCAGCTTCCCTCCACAGTCCTCCTGCCCACCCAGCCTCCTTCCACAGTCCTCCTGCCCAGCCTCCCTCCACAGTCCTCCTGCCCACCCAGCCTCCACGGTTCTTGCTGCAGGACAGAGGGGAAACTGTTTCCTTGGGCCTCTGGACGCTGGCTTCTGTGACTTGTAGCCAAACATTCTTCACTGAATTCACCAGTACTGCCCCAAAGAAAGGTTTTTCCAGAAAACGCAAGCCAAACTCAATCCGTTCAGGTATGGCAGGTATCCACCGTGGCCATCCTCCAGCCCACGTTTCCCTCGTGGCCGAGGGAAGGCAGGTGATGGCCGTGATTCTGCCGCGTCTCTTTGCCATCCCTTGTCGCCCAAGCCTCTGGGGTTGTTTGTTGTTTGTTTGATTCATTGCACAGGCTGGCCTTGAACTCCTGGGTTCAAGTGATCCTCCTGCCTCAGCCTCCCTAGCATCGGGGACTTCAGGTATGCACCCCTAAACCCGGCTTGGGCCTCTTTTGGGCTGGTATTGAGGTCTGAACCTGGAGCTTAGTGCTTGTTAACAGGTGCTCTACTCCTCAGCCGGGCCTCCAGCCCTGTGTTTTGTTGCTTGCTGCTGGGCTGAGGTCTGGCTGCTGAGGTGTGTTCCTGGCTCCGATCCACCTGTGTTTGTTTGGCTTCTTGCAGTTGCCACCGAGAGTCTTCAGGCTTTTCTGTGGAGCCTAGCTTGGAACCGGTTTCTTCCAGTGTCAGCCTTCTGTGTCGGCTAGGATGCCAGGCCGATGCCTCCACACCAGTATGCAATTAGAAGGCCTTGAGGGAGCTTTAATGCCTGGGCTGGCCCGGAACCTCGATCTTCCCATTCTCAGCCTCCCAATAGCCTGGATTACAGGGATGCACCACAGACACTCACAGCCCTTTTGTCTGGTAACTCCAAATTGCCTCTCACGACCTTGGCCTTGGCCATGTGACAGCCCGACAGAAAGCATAAAGAACAGTATCGAGTGTTCCCATCTATTTATTTTAGGCATGTATTTATTTATTTAGCAGGTACGCATTGACGTGTTTATTAGGACAGTCTTCTCAGTCTTCCCCAAAGGAAGGCTGCTGGTCTGGTCTAAGGAGTGAGACTCATTTCCAGTTAACCACTGAAAAAGCGGAGCTGTGGTTCAAGTGGTAGAACACTAAGCCTTGAGTGAAAAAGCTGAGGGACAGAGCCCAGTCCTCCCCCTCCAGCCAAAAAGAAAGGAAGGAAGGAGAACCATCACTGCGGACCTGCGTGAAGATGCCCACGGACGAGGCTCCCGCTCAGGTCGCTCCGGAAGCTTCTTGCTGCAGTGTGAGGCTCTGCCACGTGAGTTGCTTTTTGCAGGAGGACCTGCATCGCCCCGCACTTCCGCAGCACATGGACAGGTTCACCATTGACTCAAATAAACGAAGACGTCCAGATCCCCACCGAGCTAAGCACATACAACCCTTTACCTTCATTACACGTCAGAAATAGCCCCCTCTCTCCTCTTCTTTCCTTCTGTCTCCCCCTCCTCTGGGTCCAGTATCAGGGCTTGAATTTAGGGGACACAGTCCCTTAGCTTCTGTACTCAGGGCTGGCGCTCTAACACCCGAGCCACACCCTACTGCGGTTTATTTTCCAGCTCAATTGGAGATTCTTATCTCTAGATTTCTTATCTCAGATTCTTATCTCTCAGATTTGTCTGTCCAGGCTAGATTTGAACTGCAGTCATTACATCTCAGCCTCCTGAGGAGCTAGGACTACAGGTGTGAGCCACCAGCACCTGGCTCCTCCTCCTCCTCCTCCTCCAACGTTGTGGGGTTTGAACTCTGGGCCTGGGCGCTGTCCCTCAGCTCTTCAGCTCAAGGTGAGTGCTCTACCACTTGAGCCACAGCGCCACTTCGGGTTTTCTGGTGGTTTATTGGAGATAAGAGTCTCATGGGCTTTCTTGCCCCGGCTGGCTTGGAACCGCGATCCTCAGAGCTCAGCCTCCTGAGTTTGGCAATGTGTTTTTGGTAGTGCATTTGATGTCCCCTCCGGGACAGTTAGCCCTCTCTCGAGATGGCTCTGGTTCTGTGAGCCTTGGGGACAATGCTGTCTTGTCACCCTTGCCTGACCGCTGTTCTGCGGCTTTGGTCACTCTGATCCAGCCACGTGGGCCCGTGTCCTTCTGGGTGGTACCTACCCTGTGAAAGGCTCCCTGGGCTGGCCTCAACTTCTGTTCCTTGTCCTCTTCCCTCAGGTCCCCGTGGCTCCAGGCACTGCTGGGTCGGCCTGGAAGCCACCAAGAGCTTGAGCCAAGGAAGCTCAGATGATGGAGCGTGCTTCCAGGCTTCCGTAGCTGCCTGCCCTCTGCCTGCGGCCACAGCGGCAGGGCTTAAAGCATCAACCCCGGTGCGCTCGCTTTGCCTGTGTGCTTGCTTTGCGTGTGCACTCATTTTGAGTGTGCACTCATTTTGGGTGTGCACTCATTTTGGGTGTGCGCTCGTTTTGGGTGTGCACTCGTTTTGGGTGTGCGCTCGTTTTAGGTGTGTGCGCTCATTTTGAGTGTGTGCTCGTTTTGGGTGTGCACTCGTTTTGAGTGTGAGCTCGTTTTGGGTGTGTGCTCGTTTTGGGTGTGCACTCGTTTTGTGTGTAAACTGGTTTTGAGTGTGCACTGGTTTTGGGTGTGCACTGGTTTTGCATGTGCACTGGTTTTACCTGTGCACTCATTTTGCGTGTGTGCTCATTTTGCGTGTGCACTCATTTTTCCTGGGCACTTGCTTTGCGTGTGCACTGGTTTTACCTGTGCACTCATTTTGCCAATGTGCTCATTTTGCGCGTGTGCTCATTTTGCGTGTGCACTCATTTTGAATGTGCACTCATTTTAGGTGTGCACTCATTTTGAGTGTGTGCTCATTTTTCCTGGGCACTTGCTTTGTGTGTGCACTGGTTTTGTGTGTGCACTGGTTTTGCGTGTACACTCGTTTTGCATGTGCACTGGTTTTGCGTGTGCACTCATTTTGTGTGTGCACTCGTTTTTGGTGTGCGCTCATTTTTCCTGGGCACTTGCTTTGCGTGTGCACTTGTTTTGCGTGTGCACTTGTTTTGCGTGTGCACTCGTTTTGCGTGTGCACTCATTTTGAATGTGCACTCGTTTTTCCTGGGCACTTGTTTTGCATGTGCACTTGTTTTGCGTGTGTACTCGTTTTGCGTGTGCCCTGGTTTTGCCTGTGCACTCATTTTGTTGTTTCCTTCAATTCCCTCTGGTTTTGTCTCCTCCGAGCCTCTCCGGTGTCTGCTCTTGGCCAAGGCCTGCTCTGGGCCGCTGCGTGCCTCACTATTATTAACCGGCGTGACAGCTGAGTTCTCTGCAGCACCAGAGGCTGACACGCACACTTCTGACGGGGCCCTGCCCCTGGCACAGGTGTGCTTCCGGGGCCGCAGAGCTCGCGTTACAGAGCGAGGCCTCGCTGGGGGCGGCTGCTCTTCCGTGTCCAAGGAGACACGGGCGGAGGTGGGGTGGGGGCGGCTGGTCCGGTGGGGAGGCGTCTCTGGTGGCAGAGCCTGGAGGCCGAGGGCAGCATTGTCGTGATGTCTGATGTCCTCAGGGGTGGGTCAGGAGTCCCACGTTGGGACACAGTGGTCTCTGCCCTCCCCTCGAGGTACCGCACACCGGAGGCACCGGCTGCTCAGCCCAAATGAGAGGGAGCGGGCATGGGAGCTGGCAGGAAGGCAGGTCACCCTGATGAGAGGTGACCGTGAGCCAGGCACTGCCAGGAGCTGGTCTGCTCGACCTTCCAAATCAAACCAGCTGACCCCCCCCCCCCCATCCTCCACTGGGTAGAGGAACCGAGCTGAGGAGCGAGAGGAGCATGGCGGGGATAAGATGGGACAGGGCGTCGGTGGCCCGCGGTCCCGCCGCGGCCTTGCCCCACGTGGTGGCAGACCTCGGACGAGGCCGTAGTTGGTACTCAGTACTGTGGAGTACTTAGTGGTACTCAGTACTGTGGAGTACTTAGTGCCTCGTGAACAGTCTTCCTGGGAAGCAGGCCCCCAAAGCATTCTATGGACACATGAGCCCTCTTGACCCCCGTCCTACCAAACCCGCCACCCCGGGAGAACCATGGCTACGAGTCCTGGTGCGCTTCCCGCCACCCGGGCCCTGGAGAAGGGGGAGCACTTTGTCTCCAGTCCTGTGGTGTTTCATTTTCACGTTTCTATTGGAAACGCAGAATCTGGAGAATTAGAGGCTGTCCGTATTGATTTTCCAGGGGCAAGTGACAATTACATTTGGTCAGGACAGGAGAGCGCGGGGAGCGTGGCCACAGGCCGGCGCGGGCGGGACCGGGACACACACACCTCTGCGTCATTTTTTTTTTCCAAGTGACAAAAGCAAGAACTAATTTTTGATTCATGTTAAATGATTTCTGCTGGTAATCATTTCGTATGTGGTTTTCAGGCAGGAGGGAGAAAGCAAGGTATTGGTGAAGAGCAAATACAGGTTTCTCTTTTAAGCTGTCCAGGAGGAAGGCCGAGCCCAGGCTTGGGCCAGGCCAAGGCGGAACCGGGTGGAGCACCGGCCTGGCCTCCAGCACGAGGTCTGGGGCTCGGCTGTGGGCGTACTTCTTGTCTTTGCCAAGTTACATTGGCAGAAGCCTTCATCTCAGAACCTCAGGTTTTCATCTGTACATTGAGGACAATAAGAGGAATGACTTCTTAGGTCATGAGAGTCAGGTGACTGATGACAAAAGAAGCAAATGATCCACGTGGCCAGGCGCGGGTGGCTCAGCCTGTAATCCTAGCTACTCTGGAGGCTGAGAGCTGAGGATCACCTTTTGAAACCAACCTGGGCAGAATGGTCCATGAGACGCTTAAGGCCAACGAACCAGCAAAAGCGAGTCTGGCATGTGACACAAGGGGCTTTGAAGATGTGTGTGTGTGTGCACACGCGCGCGTGTGGCCGCAGGGCAGGAAGGATCTTTCCAGGCAGGAGAGGAGCTCAGGGGTCCCCAAGTCCCCAGCTTTGAGACAGTGCCGACCCGGGACCCTCACACGTTTCTCCCAGATGTGCAGCACACAGCACAACAGCTGCGTTGAGGCGGAGACGCCCTGCGGATGCTGCGGAGCCCGCCCTGCCTGCTCCACCCATCCCTGCCTGGGCGCCCGGACCTGCCGGTGTGGGAGGGAGGACCCAGCGGCTGCACTTTGAAATTCTGCCATGGAAAGTTCTCTTCCGCAGGTCCTCTTCCAACCACCCGCTGCAACAACTGGGCGCGGTGTGCGACAGCTCAGGTTTCACCCCGGCAGCTGGAATGGCTGGCACACAGGTGTTCGCTTGCTGGCTGGCTCGTGTGCCAGCTGCTCTGCGGGCCTGACTCTCTGCATGGGGGAGGGGCGGAGCTCACACTTGTTGCAGCGGGGTGGGGGCGGGCCGGAGGGGGAGGGCCGGAGAAGGCCAGCCATCCCCGCAAGTCCATGTACGTCCCGTCCAGTCCCATCTGGCTCGCGCTCTGGGCCTCTGCTCCTGGGATTCCCTTGGAACAGCTGCACAGCAGGCTGGCCCGGTCCAGGGAGCCTGGTCTGCTCACTGGGTTCGAGTCCCACCTCCGCCTAGAAGCCCAGTTTCTCCCTGGATCGGGGCCTCAGTTTCCTCCACCATAGAGTGAGGTACGCCACACCTTGTTGGTAGTCTGCCCCAAGTGGCACCACGGGGTGGTGTTTGAGACCTCTGGGGACCTGTGGTGCACCTCTATACTGACGTACTGAGCCCCCCTTTCTGACCTGTGAGGGATCCCAGGGGCGCTCTGGGCTGGGGCAACCCTGGAAGGAGCAAGAGCTTCCGTCCTGTCCTCCTCCAGCTGGCTGTGTGCTGGGCTGACTCGTGGGGTAGTCACCCGTGCGTCCAGTCCTGTCCAGTGTGACTGCGGGCATCAGGAAACAGGAGCCACCCTCTCCCAGCCAGGAAGCGGGGGTCCCTGCAGCCCAACCTCTAGTTGAATTGACGTTCGGCCCCCAGGCAGGGGTGGAGCTCGGGTGTGAGGTGGGGTCTTGGAGGCTAGACTGTCCTGCGGCCATCTTGGCAGACTCTACTGTCCCCACCTACTCCTGTCCTCCAGGCTGGGAAACGAAAGGTGAGATTGATCCTCAGACCCAAGAAGCCGCCGTGGGGGAGAACCACGAAGAACCGCAGCCCAGAAAACCTGCCTTCGCGCTCTGATTTAGATCCTCGTCCACTCTCCAGCCTTCAGCGACCTTTTCACGCCACAAGCCTCCACAGCCACTGCTGGCTTTCCGCTTGCCTCAGTCCGTTTTGAGTTACAATAACAGGATCTCACACACTGGATACTTTATGAAGAAGGCGAACTTGCTTCGCGTCATCGCAGCGCCGTCGCCCCCGTGGGAGGGGGAAGGGCAAGACAGGTGACGCAAGAGAGCCAGAGCGCGCCGCGGCCTCCGGACACACATCCAGTCTGTGCTGAGGCTCTGGGAGACAAGTCGCTCACTCCTGCAGCAGCCGCATTGATGTAGTTGTCAGGCTCGATGCAGGACGGTGCTGCCCCTCACGCGGTTGCACTGGGGAGTAGAGTTCCATGAACGCTGCAGGAGGCCCTCAAACCACAGCACCTCGGAAGATGAGTGCACTTCCAGACACCTGGCACTTCCGAAGGGAAAGGCACGAAGACCGCCCGGTTACCTGTCCCTTCGCCGTGTCCTGCTGCCTTCCGTGCTCCTTGAGACTGTTTCTTTGCAACTCGGGGGACTTGCTTTCCTCCATAGCTGCTGGAGCTGGGGATGCTGAGGTAGGACAGGGAAGACCCGAAGAGCCATGGGAGGTGAGCTAACCGGATGAGTCTCGAACCAGCCCAGCTGTGAAGCAACAAACTGATGTGTGTCACCTCAGCCGCTGTGATTTGGAAGTCTGAAAGGAAAACTGGTTTTTAGGAGATAGGGATTTAAATCTCCCATCTTCTTTGCCATCTACATCTGGTCAGCACGATCAACTAGTAGTCTGGGAACGAGGGAAGGCTGAGGCTCTGCTTACAGATCCCGGGTGGCAAGAGGAATTGTGTGTGTGTGTGTACACATGGGCACACATATTCCACTGAGTTGATGAGTGTGGAAATTGGTGTTCTCTTTCAACAAATGGCATGATATCCTGGAGCCCCTCCACAGGGCGCTTTTAAACTCCCAATGACAAGATCAGAGGATTGGCTTCTCCACCAAGCACCTTTCAATATCGCGACCCAGAATTTCGAAGTTGACCCATCCTTTTCCTGAGAAAAAAAAAGAGTGGGTCACTTTTACAAGCTCCGTGTGGAGAAATGTGCTGTGCGTCGCCGTGAGTACTAAGGCTTTCCTTGAGAGAACTTCTCCTGGCCCCTCGGGTTTCCTGTTCTGATGCTGGCCGTCTGGGAAGATCCTTGGAGAGGCTGGCCCCTGTTTGCGCTTGGGGAGTGGAGACCAGCCGCGGTCTGCTGCAGCGCAGGGAGAGCGCATGCACAATAAACTCTTGCTGACACACAGATCAGCACTGTTATTTTTCTGCACTCTTTGAAGGTTGTCCCAGATGCCAGAAGTTTCCTTTAGCCCAAGTCGATCATTTTTCAGAATAGACCTTATGATTTGGAGCAGTTGTAGATTCTTAGCAAAATTAAGTGCCAGGGGTACTGAGATTATCCACCCATCTTCTGCTCTACGACTGTGTGTGATTTTTTTTTTTTTTTTTTTGTCGGTCATGGGGCCTGAACTCTGGGCCTGGGTGCTGTCCCTCAGGCCTTCAGCTCAAGGCTAGTGCTCTACCACTGGAGCCACAGCGCCACTTCCGGCTTTTTCTGTTTATGTGGTGCTGAGGAATCGAACCCAGGGCCTCATGCTTGCAAGGCATGCAACTCTACCGCTGAGCTACCTTCCCAGCCCTGTTTTTTTTTTTTTTTTTTTTATATATATATATATATATTTTGGGTCTAGTCGTGGGGCCTGAACTCTGGGCCTGGGCGCTGTCCTTCAGCTCTTCAGCTCAAGGCTAGCTCTCTACCACTTGAGCCACAGCGCCACTTCCGGCTTTTTCTTATTGCTTATGTGGTGCTGAGGAATCGAACCCAGGGCCTCTGTCATGTAAGGCAAACGCTCTACCACTGAGCCACCTTCCCAGCCCTGCTCTACGACTGTGTAGTGCACCCCGGAAGAGGCTACATTGTTACAATGGATGAACTGCATCAGCACGTCTGTCACCTGGAGCCTGGAAGGCGGTTCTGACCTTAGTTCTGGAGTCTGCTCTGCAGAGCTCAGCCCTCTCTCCTCCCGCAGCTGTCCCGGCACCGAAGACTTGTTCTGGGTCTTTATGTTCTCCACACTCTTCTCCAGGAAGGCTGCATCCAAACCATTCAGAGCATGCTTCTCTCAGACCAAGAAGTATTGCAGGAAGAGCACGGTCCTGCGGCCCTCCGCGATGCCACCCTGCTGGGCAGGCTTCCCGCAGTCCTCTGGAATGGACGGAATGCTTCCTCTCCTTGTTGCACAACTTTGAGAACTGATCGCAGCACCTTAACCACGGGTCTGGCCAGAGCCCGGGGCCGTCAGCTCTGCGATAATCTGTGAAAAGTCCACCTGGGTAGAAATGACACTGAGGAGAAACAGGAGTGGGCGAAGCTGCGCTAGGGTGGTGGTGGTCCCCAGGGAGTCTGTAGACAATCAGGAGTATAAAGTCGCTCAGCTTTCGGGATGGCCGTGGCCAAAGCCGTACTGACCAGAGCCCCCGAGACCCTCGATCTAAAAGTACTTCCATGCTCACATGAGACCACGAGTTGGCCCATCAATTGCCCCTCAACATCCTGTTTTACATTTTAGGCCAGAACTTGGGCTTGAACTCAGGGTCTGTACACTGTCCCTTTGGACATAGCATCCTTTGGATAAAGCATCCAATCTGATGCTTTATCAACTCGAGCCACACCTCCACTTCTGAGACTTTCCTGACTGAACTGGCTTTGAACCATGATCCTCAGACCTCAGTCTCCCGCATAGCTAGGATTACAGGCGTGAGCCACTGATGCCCTGCTCTGATTTCTTTTTAATACCATGTCATCCCAGTTATTAAAACCAGCGGTGTTCTCATTGGAAGTACTCCTGTCTTATAAACCATCAAGAGGAAAGAGCTGTATGGATTTAGTGGGCAGGTTGTCTTGTTTGACGCCCTCAACTTTTTGGTAGTAGATAGTACTTCTGTGTCCCCGATAAGGACTCTGATGAAATGAACTGAGGTAATGAGGGGTTGGGGTGTCATCCGTGGGACTCACCATCGGCAGAGGCTCCATCCTTTGGGGGGGAGGGGAGGAGGAGCCACAGGGACCGGCAGACGCGACCCAGAAGATCACTGGCTTTCTGCCTCACCTGCAACTGCATCTTCAAGCTCCGGAGCCTCTTACCCATGATCCTTTTGGACTGCTTGTTGCCTTTCTCTCCCATGCATCCTTCCCAAAGGCACCTTCCTTTCCTCAAAGTACTGCTTGGTGCTTGGTGCTTGGTGCTCCCTTCCACAATGGACCACTGGGGAACAACGCCTCTCACACTCTTCCGGGACCGGCAGGTATTTTTTTTTTTTCGTAGACCAAACAAAATGAAAGAGTTTCTTTTCTGTAGGACTTTGTGGAGCCTTAAGATACTAATAAGCATTGCAAATTTTCCAACATGTCCCCCAAGTTTACTTGCCTGGGATCCTGGCAGGAAACAGATGGCTCATTCAAGGGCGTAATTGCAGGGACTATTAACAAAAGTGTGAACAGATTAAGGATCCCAACAAGGGGGATGATGAAGCCCCCGCACCGCCAGGGAAGCAGCTCCCACTGAGGCTTTGGGTTGAAGAAGAGATCAGGGCGTAGGGCAGGTGAGGGCCTGGGAGAGGCCCTGAGCACCCAGAGCTCCTGCCAGGGGCCGAGCCAGGGAAGGAACCTCTGGCCTCCTCCACCCACTGCGGCCTAGCGGCATCAACTGAACTCCACCAGAGCCAAAGGCCGGGGTCCAGGGGGAGAGTGGGAGAGGACAGCTTCCCGGGGAACTGCATCTGTGAGCAGCAGCTAGAGCACCGTGTCTGTCAGAGCGCCATTTAGGCAATGCCAGAGTAAAACACCAAACCCACTGCCCCCAGATCACCAGCAGCCCACCAACCCTGTCTCCCACTGAGACCCTCTCTGAGGTCTCCGGACCCTGTCTGTGGCGGCCTTGGTCTCCACATTGGAAGATGCTGCTACCTGTCCCCCGCAGCTCCTCAGCACATGGCTTCCCCTTGGGGACTTCTCTGGTCACCTCCGACAAAGGTTTGCTGTCTCTGTGCTCGGTGAGGGCAGGCACAATTTCCAAAGTAGGGCAGATGCTCTCTGCAGATTCCCCCTCGCTGTGGCGATCCGCGGAGTGGATTTGGGTGCCCCGGATACCCGCAGACCGGGTCACGGCCGCATTTCTGGGGGTGGGCGGTTTGAGACTGGGGTGTCGTGGGGACTTGGGGGCTGCGTCCCAAGGGATGGGGGGCATTTTCCAGCCTGGCTACTAATTTGCCATCTGCACTGATTGAGCCCAGTCTAGTTCATGGTGGTGAGTCCCCGGGCCTGGCGGCCTGCTCCCTGCCAGGCTGCAGGACGGGAGGTGAGGAGATGAGCCCCAGGGTAGGGAAGGGGTGGCACGAACGTCTGGAGCCTTTGTGTTTCTGGAGAAGAGGACGCGGCAGAGCTGGGGAGGCCGACGGTGCGTGGGGAGGCAGATCCCGGGGTGCCAGGCAGGGTGGCGGTGCGCGGGGAGGCAGATCCCGGGGTGCCAGGCAGGGTGGTGGCGCGCGGGGAGGCAGATCCCGGGGTGCCAGGCAGGGTGGCGGCGCGCGGGGAGGCAGATCCCGGGTTGCCAGGCAGGGTGGCGGCGCGCGGGGAGGCAGATCCCGGGGTGCCAGGCAGGGTGGCGGCGCACTGGGAGGCAGATCCCGGGGTGCCAAGCAGGGTGGTGGCAGTGTCCTCAGCACAGCGGCCTCCACGGCCTCCTCCTCCCTCTTCCTTCTCCAGAGCTGAGAAGCAGCTCGTCGCCCCCGCCAGCCGGGCTTCTGCCCTCGTGTCTGCGTTAACTGGACACCACCCTGTGGGGCGGGGGTGGGGTGGGGAGGGGGTGGGGGGGTGGGAGGGGGGACCTGGGACAGAGTGTGGTGTTCGAATTCACCAGCCAAGCCTCACGACCAGGGTCGTGCTGGGCGGTGTGCAAGGCCGCGTGCTTCTGGAAAGCGCCGGCTCCTCTGGCGTCCGGCCCCCGAGGCCAGGCGGCCGCAGGTGTAAGAGGGTCAGGGAAGCAGTGGGAGCTGCACCCTCCCCGTGTGCGGCTGCAAGGCTTTGTGTAATCGTGGATGGCGCTGTGTTGGAGTGAAGATGCTGCTTTGTAGGGAATTCATGTTGCCCGTGGTGTTGGGTGTGCGTGTGTGACCTCTGCATGTCGGTGAGACACACTCTAGCATACCTGGGTGACGTCAGTGTGTGTGTGTGTGTGTGTGTGTGTGTGAAAGAACTGCCACTGACCCAGGGATGAATTTTCAGCAATGAGATTAAGCAAACAAGTCCCCCCCCCCCCTCGGCTCTTCAGGGGCGCCCTTTCCTTTGGGGTGAGTTGGAGGCGATGGGAGCCGGCCCTCCCCCTCCCTCCTCCCCTCCCCCTCTGCCAGCCTGTCGGCCTCAGCTGGCATCACAGCGGCCCTCATGCTGTGGCTGGTGGGTGAGGCCCTGCTGCCCTCTCGTCTGCGTCCTGCTGCGGTGTGTCACCCTGGACAGGAGCGGCTGGTGGGCCGTGACAGTGCCCGGGGACTTGCCTGCTGCCATGCTGGAGGCCGCAGAAGGTGGCAGGAAATGACAGTGCGGTGTCCCGCTCCCGGGTCCGCAGTGGCCTCCGCTCCCCGGTCCGCAGTGGCCTCCGGCAGGCAGGCAGGCGGGCGGCCCCTGGGGCTCTTCTCCACCCGTGGGTGAGGCTTCCCGAGAGGGTGGAGTGTGAGGCTCTTCCCTTCTTTGGTCACAGCCTCTGAGTCCTGAGTGACAGGTGTCTGGCCTGGGTCAGCGCTCTTCCTCAGCCCTGCCCTGGCCTGGCTGCACACTCTGGCCCCCTGGCCTTGGGGCGTCAGCACTGTGAGCCCGGGAGGGAGACTCGGATCTCAGATCCCAGATCCCAGATCCCAGGGCTCCGGACGCCTTGTTGCAGCCGCCTTCCTTCTCAGGGCGCCGCAGAGCCGTCCGTGCTGTGCAAGATGCCGGCAAGCCGCTTGCTTCCTCAGCCCGTCCCCGCCCGAGGGCCGCGCAGGGCACCCTGGCATGTCTGCAAGGCTCGGTTGAGAACTTCAGGCTGTGCCAAAGTGCTGGGGACACAGTGCTCGTCTGGGAGGAGTCTGACACAGGGGCGAATAAAGCAATAAAGCAAATGTACGGCCCTGGTACCCCAGGCCGGGCAGATCCGAATCCACGAAGGAGCCAGAGGAGGAGCGAGCTGCTCCGGCGAGGCCCTGGGGCCTGCGCCGCTCCATTCCTGCCGCAACTCACGCTGGCCC
The DNA here is from genome assembly GCF_019054845.1 of Dipodomys spectabilis. NCBI lineage: Eukaryota > Metazoa > Chordata > Mammalia > Rodentia > Heteromyidae > Dipodomys > Dipodomys spectabilis. Next base: position 5,820,487 of record NW_024870965.1, on the reverse strand, counting down.
GGCAGTCAGCGCCAGAGGCCCTCCACGCCCGACCCCAACCTGGGCTGCCATTGCTTAGTCCAGGTGCGGCCACTGCTGGTCCATCTGTGACAGCCGCAGCTTGGGGAATGGTGGGGAAGTTTCCTGGGAAACACCACCAGCTTGATGTCAGAGACAACATGTTAAGAAACAAGCTCAGCTGGTGGCCCACACTTGTAATCCTAGCCACATAGGAGACTGAGATTTGAGGACCTGGGTTCAAAGCCTGCCTGAGCAGGAAAGTCCTTGAGATACCACCAGAAAACCAGAAGTGGGGTTGTGGTTCAAGAGGTAGAGAGCCATCTCTGAGTGGAAAAGCACAGGGATAGTGACCATGCCCAGAGTTCAAGCCCCAGTACTGGCACACACATGTACAAAGACACACGCATGAAACAAGAGCTCTCCTGGGCCTCCTTTTTGGTGGGTGTCTTCTCTCTGCCCACAACTACAATGCAGTCATCGTCCATTTTGTTCTATAGAGATGGTGTTGCTCACACCCCCCTCCAGCCTCTCTCATTTCAGAAGGAATCTCAAGGAAGCAAACGAGTTGCTGTGGAGCATTGGTGATAAACCGTGTCCTCCAGCCTCTCCCGGTCCCTGAGGCTGGTCAGGTTTTCTCCCCTGCCCCTCCCCATCCCCCTGCCCCTCCCCATCTCCCTCCCCCCCTCCAGCTCCGGTCACAAAGGCAGGCAGTGTAGTGGGGCAGGTCCCACAGTGAGCACTTTGTGTGTCTCTCTGCAGACAAAGGGCAGGTGGAGCCCCAGCCTTGCCGTCGCCTGGGACCGGTGGCTGGCTTCACTGCAGCCACCCTGGAGCCTCCTTACCCTGGGTGCCTCCTTCCAGGCCTGGCCAGTGCCATCCTGGCAGGGGGGGGAGGGGGAACGGGGCTGTCAAAAGGAAGTTCTGAAGTCACAGAGTTGATAAAAGAAAGAGATGGGTCTGGGAAAGAGAGAGGAAGAGAGAGAGAGGGAGGGAGAGAGAGAGAGAGGGAGGGAGGGAGGGAGAGAGAGGGAGGGAGGGAGGGAGAGAGAGAGGGAGAGGGAGAGGGAGAGGATTGCTCTTGCTACTCACTTGAGGGAAGGGGGGAGATCGCGTCCGCCTCCTCTTCAGCACATGACATCCACTGCTCCCCAAATTTCTTTCCCACCAGCACCTGCCCACATGTCTCTGGGACTGCCTCGACCACACCGCCCCCGCCCCCCGCCCCCGCCCCCGGCCCCCCCCCCCCCCCCCCGGCATCCCCCCCCCCCCCGCACCCCGCCCCGGCACCCCACCCCCGCCACCCCGCCCCCAGCACCTCACCCCACGGAAACCCCAGGTCTCTGATGAATTCTCCAAATTTAAAACAAGATTGATTTTGAGACTTTTTATTTATTTTATTTGTTTTTATTTTTATTTTATTTATTTTTTATTTTTTGTGTCCGGTCGTGGGGCTTGAACTCTGGGCCTGGGCGCTGTTCCTCAGCTCTTCAGCTCAAGGCTAGCACTCTACCACTTGAGCCACAGCACCACTTCCGGCTTTTTCTGCTTATGTGGTGCTGAGGAATTGAACCCAGGGCCTCATGCATGCAAGGCAAGCGCTCTACCACTGAGCCACCTTCCCAGCCCCAACTTTTTATTTTATTAAAAAATAATTTCCATGGTAACTACTCAAGCATGGCTGCTCTGTTCACTCTGCTGCTCCTCCTCTCCACCCGAGACAGAGCGAGTGCTCTGTTCCCTCGTGCCTGCTGATCCTCCTCTCCACCCGCGACACAGCGGCACTGCCAGAGCGGGCTCACTTCTTGTTCTTTGAAATAGGGGCTTCCTGTGTGGCCCAGGCTGGCCTCAAACCCGAGATCACGCTGCCTCAGCCTCCAAGTGCTTAGCGGGTGCAGGAGTGTGCTTCCTGCGGACAGTATCTTTACCTCTCTGATGTTGCACCTGCATCAGTGCTCAAACCGAAGGGCGTGCATGAGCAGGGTGGCATTAATGTCCAAATCCGGAACAGAGGCGGAGTGCTCACAGGTTTGTCTCTGTTCACCAACAGGGAGGCTGAGGACCCGAGTCCCTTTCTGAGTAGGAGCGGCCACAGGACCCCAGACCTGCATCTCGTATCTAGTGCCCTCCCGGGGGGAACAGCTTGTTGCCCAGGCCCACTTTTAGAGGGGAGGCCGAGTCAGGGATGACAGTGGGCGAAGAAAACACAGGGAGAGCTGTGGGGACAGACAAGCCAGATGCCTCTTCCCTCCCGCTGGGCCGCCTCCCCGGCTGGAATCTGACTCTGCAGCCAGTGCGGGGAGAGCCCAGAGCGGCCCAGCAGCAGCAGCAGCAGCAGCCCCGTCTGGTGTCTGGGTGACAGTTCCTGGGCTTCTGACCAGCCCAAGCCGGCACAGGGCGCCTCCTCCCTCAGTCTCCACCCCATGCCCATCCTTCCTCCACCCTCAGGCCCGGAGCACAGTGTGTGTGTGTGTGTGTGTGTGTGTGTGTGTGTGTTTGGGGTGCTTGAGGTTCTGTTTCCCATGGATTTTCCTCTTAAGAAGCCTTAGCAGCTGTGGCCTCTAGCTTCTGTGTTTTCAGATGTCAGACAATGTGACAGAATAATGCTTTTTTTTGGAAAAGGCTCCACCTGATTATGGCTCCTCCCACCGAGCCCCGCGCCCTCTAGTAGGCTTGGGTGTGGGTGGTTGCACCCTTCCTCTTCCTACAGCTCACTCAGCACTGTCTCCTCCGCCAGCGCAGCCCAGGCTCTGCACCCTCTGGTCCTCTGTGCACACAGATGCATACACAGAGGTGACATAGGTCACAAATAGAAATGAATATGTGAATCTCGGCACGTGTGTGCATGGATGTCGTTAGGTGTGTGCATATACACAGATGCCCATGCATAAGTCTGTGTGTGTGTGTGTGTGTGTATTATAGTCTTTTGTCAGTGTTTGCTGTTTCCCTGGTTATCAATTGTGCTAAGCACTTTTGCTATTTGACTCTCCTGACACCTCTACCAGATGAAGAAACAGGCCAGGAGGGTCTCTCCGCTTCCTGGCTGCTGCGGGTAAGCTGCTGTGCTCCCCCACCGCTCCTGTCCCGGCGAGCCCAGCCCTCCGCAAGTGGGGATGTGAACTCAGACAGGAGCAGAAGGATGATGACCAGGGCAGAGGCTGGGCGATGTGGCCGCTGCCCGGGAACCGAGGCAGGCCAGCAAAGGCAGCGCTGGAGGCGGTAAGCAAGGGTCCCCAGAGGGATGGAAGAGGAGCCCGGCCGTGCACACACGGCAGCTCCAGACATTTAGTTTCTATAGCTGTAGCATAATCATTTTCAGCTGTAGGCTAAAGAAAGAAGACTAAGAGAGCAGGAGAGAAAGAGACGGAGGCTCGCAGACGCTAGCCCGCAGCCAGGTCGAGGCCCAGCCCCTCCTCACTCCAGGGCCCTTGTCCATTCTGTGCCATCTTCTGGCCCAGCCCATCCCTGGACGCCGTGGGGCAAAACCCCAGCCCTCCAGGTCGCGCTCTTACACTGCCTACAACACCTCCGTGTGGCCACACCTCCGAGCGGCCTCGCTCTTGCTCTTTTCCCATTCCTGAACGTGTTCTTTCCCTTCCTTCCTCTCTAACAATATCAAAACAAACAGAAAGTGTGGGTTATGATGCATGAGGCTTAATTTGACTTAATATACAGACTGCTCGTATTCCTCAGGAATCCATTAACTGGCATGGGGAGGCAGACCATGGCCGGGGAGGCCTGGGTTCACCTGCAGTTCACAGGGCAGAGAGCAGTGACTCACTCCTCAGTGGCACGGGCAGGCAGGGCTGGATTACCCTGCGGCTTCCTTCCTTACATGGCCGGAGATTCTGCCCGCTGCGTGCATAACAAAGGCCCTAATGTCCCCCTGGCCAATAGAGAGCCGGCCGGGCAGCCAAGGCACCGCAGCAGCTGGTCTTTCCCAGAGTGCTGAAGGCTGCAATCCTAGCCCCGCTCAGCTGTCGCGGTGAAACCTTGTGGGGTCCAGCGAGAGGCCACAGATGGCCCAGGGCCACGGGCCCCACCCGGGGATAGTTGCAAATCTGTGTCCTGCGGACAAGGCCCTCCCAGCATGCACTGCTGCCAGGGAAGCATGGCCCTCCCTCAGACACAGGCAGCACTATTTGCAGAGCCTGGGCAGGGAGGGGGAGGGGAGAGCCTCCTCTCCCTCAAACCCTGAATGTCTTAATGTCTTATCTACTCCTTGTCTCTTTCCTGTCCTTCCTTCCTTTCTTTCTCCCTCCCTCCCTCCCTCCCTCCCTCCCTTCCTTCCTTCCTTCGTTCCTTCCTTCCTTCCTTTCCCCCCTCTCTCTTCTTCTTCTTTTCTTTTTGTGCCAGTTTGGGGAGGGTGTTAAACTCAGAGCCTGAGCACTCAAGGCTGGTGCTTTACCACTTGAGCCACACCTCTATTTCTGGCCGTTAATTGAAGATAAGAGTCTCACAAAATTTTTCTGTCCTGGCTGGCTTCAAACTGTGATGTCAGGTCTCAGTCTCCCGAGTCACTAGGATTACAGGCGTGAGCTACAGGTGCCTGGCTTGCCTTTTCATTCTTGACTTACTTGTGTCTGTCTTTTGGATCACTGGCTAGGCATTAGATGAATATCAAATGTTGAGTAGCCATGGGTGCTTTTTTTCATGAAGTAAGCTTGGGCAGAGAGATACAAAGGTTGCTTTATGTGAAGGTTGTTTCCATCATGACTTCCCAGTCTTCTCGCAGGAAGGGCAAGCCATCATGGTCACCTGGAATAAACTCATTTTTCTGATGAAAAGGGGAACTGAATCAATGGTAGCAGCAAGAGCCTTATGTAGGGGATGAGAGTCAGAATAGCACAGGGACTCCGTCACCAGCCCACAGGGTTTGAATGCGGACACTTTTTTAGGGGACCCTGGGCGAGTTCCTTAGGTAATCCGACCCTCAATTTCCTCATCTGTGAACTAGGAACATTGATACTGAGCTTCCTGTGGTTGTTGTCCAGACTAAAGCGGTGCCAGGTGCTGGTGGCTCACACCTGCAATCCTAGCTACTCAAGAGTAGCTGAGGATCCCAGGAAAGTCCATGAAACTCTTATCTCCAACTAACCAGTGAAAAGCCAGAAGTGGAGCTGTGTCTCAGGTGGTAGAGCACCAGCCTTGAGCAAGAAAGCCAAGTGAGAGCTGGCGGCCCTCAGTATAAGCCCCAGGATGGTACAAACAAACAAACAAACAAAGTCGGAGGCGGTCGCAGGGAATGCTTGTGGTTAGCAAGAGCTCAGAAATGTGAGCTCCACTTCTCTCCTTTATTTTTTTTTCCCCTCAATGTTTCCAACCAGAGGGCAAACTTCACCCGGCTCAGCCTTGGCAGACTGTCTCGGGCGAGCTGGCTGCCTGGAGGAATGCTGGGCTGTCCTAAGACCTCCATATTAATGGGGCTGATTGTGTTCCCAGCCAAGAGGTGGAGGCCGCAGGGCCTCTTTCACGCCGATGAATGAGGGGCTCGCTGAGCTTCTTTATGCACACTCAAGGGAATGGGGTCAGCGTCCCTTCCCTCGAAGCCCTGTGCCCACGTCTCTGCCCCTGAAAGAGGCAGCTTTGTTGTGGGTGCCGTTGTTTTATCTAAACTTTCTTTAAATGGACCTCCTTTCTCCACAGTCTCTGCTGCCGTAATTGGCCTCCCCCACCAAATGTTTCTGAAAGGGGCCCAAATGGCCTTTGGCTAAATGCCAGATAAACAGCTCTTCTCCCCGAAGCTTTGCCAGAGCGCAGGGCAGCCATGGGCGGCTGGGAGGCGAGCTGCTGGGTCCCGCATCCGGCAGGAGAGCCGCGGCCTCTCCCCGCCTGCCCTGCGAGGGCCCCTGTCCTGGCTCTGCTAATGATTCAGGACCCACAGACATGCTGCCACAGGGAATTCAGATGAAGCCATTGTGGTTTGAACCCAGTGAACATGACCCGGCAGTCCACAGGGCTGGTTGGGTTTCAGTGGCTAAAACTGTCCGGTGCGCTCAGAGTTATTTCGTGACACCAGCTTTGGCACACAGAATGGCCTTGCTGAGAGGATCGGGGGGCCTCACCTTTGTGGTGAGAAGGAGACTCGGGAAGGAAGCGTGCGAGCCAGCAGGGCAGGAACGCGCTGTTTCCATTGTGGCGGTAGAGAGCGTTTCATTTCGTTTACTTCACCGCTTCAGCTGGGTTTTCCGAAGTCTCCCTCACGATCACATTACCTTCTCACGGGGAACAACAACAAGAGATTGAAAGCTTGTGTCCCAAAGATCTCGACCACTGGCCCACACAGGTTTCCCTCTTTCCTCGCTGATGAGCCAGAGGCTCTCCTTCCCCTACTTTTTCTCCCGAGGTAGAAGTCATTCTTCGCAGTGCGAGCTGGTGAGTGCTATTTACAGGCTATTTTAAACCAACAAGCTTGTTTTGGAAGGTTAGGGTGGACTTAGAGGGAATTACAGGATTTGGGTTGGGTAATGTCTTGGATGCAGGGCCTGTTTTGATGGACACGAGGAGAAATGACTAAGTACCTCTTTGGCTGAGGGGAGGCGAGAGCAAGCTCCTGGGCTGACAGTGGGTTCAAGGGGCTGCCTTTCAAACGTCAGGTAACAACCGTAGGCCTTCCTCAGAGACGTCTTCACTTCTCCCAAGACTGCGTGGTTCAGGAAGGAGCTGGATGTAGCTGGGAGGGTTGTGGTTGTGAGCGTGTCTCAACGTGTTCCTTCCCATCCACACAGCCACGTTTGCAGCAGTGGAGACAAGCAAGACGACGCTGGGCTTGGGTGTGGTTTCACACCTCCAGCAGGCGCAGGGCAGTTTCAGGACTGCATCGAAGGAGGCCGAAGGTAGAGGGCGCCGGGGTTGCCTTCCCACTGCTTGCCTGGTGTCTATTCCAGCTCCATTGCTTCCTCTGCCCCTGGGTGCGGACCCGGACTTGTATTGAGTGTGTCCTTTCCTCCCCGCTGTGCCCTGGAGAGATGCTGATGTGCCAGTGTGGCCCGTGGCCCGTGCGCAGACCGGGCTGTAGGAGGCTGGCCCTGTGAGCTGGCTGGGGCCGTGCATCCCAGCTGTGCGTGCCAAGTCTGCACAGAGCAGAGCAGGCTCAGTGGACTCTGGCTCTTCACAGGCAGCAGTGCCCTCCATTTTGGAGAGGTTGAGGAGATGTGGGGAGAACTGGACCAGGTCCAGGCCTGGGCCAGAGAAACAGTGCTCCGCCACAGTCTGGATTTGGGGACGACTTCAGAGTAGGAGAAGGGTACCAGGTTTATGTCTGAAGAGACTTCTGGAATACCCTGGCTAACCCAGGAAGAGCTGCTAGAGAAGGGGATGGCTAGGAAGTTAGCCTGGAGCTATATGCACATATGGACGTGCACATCTTAACTCAAGTATGTTCCGTGCAGCGCTTCCATGGTCTAACTCCCTCGAACAACTGACCTACAGTTAACAACATGAATACTAGGAAGCGGGGACATGTGTTTTCAGAGGAAGGGGACGCACAGATGAAGAGAGGAAGTGTGGGTGAGTGCATTATAATATTTAATAAACATCCACAGTAACGGAACCAGGTAACTGAGGGGCGGGTGGGGTTGGGGGAAATGGAGGAGAATGACGGAAGGGGAGAATTGACCAAGATGCCTCGTACGTACAAACTGACACGTGGAATTGAAGCCACTTAGTACAATCACGTAAAGATAATATAAACAAATATGTCCTCAAAGAAGGTAGCCTGTGATGTTTTCACAGGAAATTGTAATTTCCTCCGTGAAAAATCACTTGTGAAATCGTGTGCAGATCCAATGGGATCTGGCGTTGAAAAGAACATCAACTATCAGGTGCTGGGAAATGAAACTAGTCATAAAATTCATTATGGCGTGCGGGCGGAACTTGGCTTGCTGTGGCAGGAGTCCCAACGAGAGGTATCTTGATATTCTTTGTGGTGCGGTGAACTAAGGAAATCCAAATCTTATTTTCTTATCAATGTGCATGTCAGATTTATGGACTGCCAAAAGTACGAAGATGAATCTTAATTTGGACTCTCAAATGTGAGTCTGCAAAAGTTTGTCTATGTAGCTGCTCCTTCTTAGAGGATAGGATTGATCAGGACAAGAAAACTTCTGAATGCTATTTGAAAGCCCCTGTGGAAGAAACTAGTCCCAAGCATCCACGAGTATTTTTGAAAGAGCTAACTACAAAAAACCTGACATTGTCCCAGTGAACCTCCATGCATGGAACATTACTGGGGGAACAGGATAGACAGGCAAGCAAAACAGTCTCTGTTCTTGGCACTTAAAGCCAAAACCATAGACTCAAACTGCATAGGAACGACTCTTCATACCTTCCATCCCCAGCCTTCTTGAAGCAGAATTGAGAGTTTCGAACCTCACAGTCAAACCTCGAATCATCAAAGCCTCATCCATATTGCACTAATCAGCGGAAACATTTAGTGCTCACAAATCTGTGGGCAATCAGATGCCCGCCTTCAGTCCTGCTCTTGCCTGAGATTCTAGCGGCATCCAGTGCCGTTCACTGATTGGCTGCCTTCAACCTCTCGAACACCATTATCTTGTTGACTGTTCTTTCTCCTTTCTGTTTCCTACCTTGCTTCTGTGAGTCATCTTCCAGCCCTGCAGTGCTGAGGACTGAACCCAGGGCCTCACCCTTGTGCTCTCCCCGCTGAGCTACGTGTTCTGCTTAGGGCTTCTGACTAGCTCTTTCGTTGGCCTTCTAACCACTGTTTTCCCAGAGCTCCATCCTCATCTTTTCTCTGCTTACTCCACATACTTTGTCTGAACAAGCTCAAAAGCTCCCATGGCTTCAACCACAAGCGGGGCACACCGTGACTCAGAAAATGTGCTCTTGAGACTGAGCTCTCCATAGACAAGCATAAGACACCGAGAGCCCTGAAGCACGAAGGGACAGAAAGAGACACGTTACGGCCGCGGTGTGAAGAGTGAGCTGGGTGTTGGCAGTGGAGGTACGTGGGGTGAGAGCCCCTGTGTTTCAGGGAGACTGCCTTTCACATCTTTGTCCACTGCACATTTACTCTACTTCCACTAGGTATCTCGCCACAGTATCTTGAGTTAGCCTGCCTCCCTTTCCAGGATGGGAGCTATTTGGGAGGAAGGACTGGCTTACATCTCTATGTATTTATGCTGCAACAATTGCTGTGGTGTGAGTCACTATTCTCAATGGAGCAGGAGTGAACTGGAAAAGAGGGAAGACAATGGCGATGTTGGTGGCATTGCTGATGGCACTGGCAGCCGAGTTGGATGTGGGGCCTGAGGAGGTGGGGGTAGTTCGGGGAGATGGAGCACGGGATCAGGAGGTGAGGGATGGTGAGGCCATCTAAGGGAAGACACAACACGGAAGGGGCAGTGGAACCCATGTGTTGGGTTTTGGACACAGAGAGATCAGGGCCTAGAGGAATCTGGATGTGGAAATGTTGAAGAGGCAGATGGAGCTGTGTTGATCTACTGTGAATTATTCCATGACACGGAAAGCATTATAACTGGAAATTAAAAAAAAATGTATTACTCATTGCATCCTGGCATCTCAGGGATTCGAAAGGTCCTTACAAACCATCTTGATCATTTGTTCACTGAAGGCCTGAATCCTCCCTGCGGCCTTCCCGCTGACCTTCTGCCCTTTGGTCTCAGCTGACAAGCTCTCTCTGTGTTTATCGTAGTTTTCCTTTCTGATTCACCTTCAAAGACTTCAAAGGTTCTTTCACTTTAAACCTCTCTGGCTTTTCTGTCAAAACAGATTTTCATCAGTCATCTGTTTGGAGGAACCAGCCACTGGACCTTATTGTCCTGGCTTGGGTGTCCATATTTTTACTGTTAAGCTATCTGAACACATTGTTCTAGTCTGTGTAAGTGGAGTCTGTGGTTAAGTTAACTAGGAGACACAAGATAAGAACCGGTCAGCTCACAGCTACTGTGCTTCAGAGCTCTGAGATTTCTTCTCTTGGGCACACCGAATCTGACTCTAAGCCTTGGTGTGAACAGGTCTCAGCTGCGTCATGACCAGCGGAGAGACTTTAGGCAGGTGAACTTAGCCACCTGGGACTATGGTTCCTTCTGGTAAATGGAAATGGACTTTGGTTTCACATTGTACTGGTTTCACAGACTTGCTGGGGAGCTTGGGAAATGCTGGAAGGAATTTTGCTGTGGAGTTGTCTTCACAAATGTTAGCTCCTCTTATCCCAATCTCAGTCATGCTCATCCTCACAGAGAACAATTCCCACTGAAGGAAGAATGGCTGGAAGGATGAGGAGAGATAGCAGAAGGCGGCCTCAGTAGAGACAGGCAGGACTAGAACCGCCCAGCTTCAGGAGGAGCCCACGGCCACTCCTCCCAGCTTTCCCAGGAAGAAGCAGCTTCCGGCATTCAGGAGTGAGACTGTTTTTGTCACCATCGTGGGGTCTACTTTAAATAGTTGGGCTAATTAGGTGATGATTAAATTGCAGTGTTCCCGTACGTGTGTGCTTTCTTCTCTGCAGAACGTATCCACCTCAAACCTTTATGTATTTGTGAAGGAACTCGCGTATTTTGTATGTAGTAAGCACTCAAGTGTGTTGAATGGCAAGTTATTTTGTAAGATAATGACGATAATAGTAAATAGCAAACACATTTCAACACTTAATTATGTGATGCGCCTATGAGGTTGGCACTCTTATTCTTCCCCAGGGTCCCCCAAGGAGACTGGAGAGCCACACGTTCCTGGCACTGCTGAGGCCTGTCATTTCTTGGCTCGTGTGCTGGCACTGTCATGTTCTAGGGCATTCTTACTGGAGATGCACCTGCAGGAAAAATGATAGGAATGACTTTCAGAAGACCCGTAAAGGAGGAACGAGCATGTGGTAAGCTGATGACAGAAACATAGAGATGATTAGGCTGTGGGGCTCAGGGGGGGTGAGGAGGAGGAAGGAAGAGGAGGAGCGGGCAAAAGCCACCTGGAGAAGCAGACTGATCGAGAGCCCTTGGTGGAGCAACTGCAGACAAGCCTGAACATTTCTTCTCACCTAACACAACGCTGGGCCCATTATCAATGGACACCAGCAGACATGTCCAGCCTTATCTCCTATTACTCTCTCCTCCCAAGACCATCATTTTCCCACATCTCCAGTTTTCTTCTTGGTAATCCCTCTCCCTTCTGTACAGCCCCAACTGGAACGTTTAGGACAGCTGCTCCTTGTTTTTTGTTATTCTTTTGCCAAAACCTAACCTAGGTCATCCCCAAGACTGTACATCAATGCAGGGTTATATAGTCAGATTGAGGGCCAGGGGTGCATTCGAACTGATTTTAAAGCCTTCACCTTCTCATCAGGGCTGGTGATTTCCCATGGCCCTCCAAGGAGCAGCCCTAATGTCATTTGCTTGGTAAAGCACTAATGGAATCCTGCAGAATATCGTGCACCCTCTCAGGTCTGTAATTCTAAAACACCGTAGACGGCATTTATTAATGCGATACTCCGATCAGATAGTTAGATGGTTCTCCCCCATGAGTTTCACAGTGAGAGAGAAAGATGTGTCCTTCCATACCATTGTCATAACGTGTATCTTCCCTCTCCTCATCTTCTACTCAAGCTTTCTCTGTCGCTTGTCATATAATATGCCAACAAGAGATAATCATTGGATTCATGAATACATCGGCCACAAAGGAACCCAACATAAACCTGAGAAAACCTCCACTGTTGAACCTGCCTCTGTGTATGCTCTTCAGCCTGCACCCTGCAATGAAGTGATGGGTGCTCAGGTGACTGGCCACGGAGATACCCACCTTTGCCGGCCGATGCCTGCTTCCCACCAAGTGCTGCACTGTCGGGAACTGGCCAGGCCCAGGGCCTCCTTCCCTGCGGCCGTGGCAAACATGGCAGCAGCAGCAGTAAAAGCAGCAACCACACCATTCCCAGGACAGCGCGAGGCTCTCCTTCCCCCTCATTTCTGACCTGACAGCAGACATCTTTGGCTTCCTCCGTCCAAACCCATCTTAGAGCATTTGTTGAGACCTCACACATCAACACTGTTCTGTGCAGACATGCATTAAGTGCTTCTTCCATGGCTGCTCTGGGTGATGTGTTTTCCAAATGTTTGCTTGGCCAAATATCCCCGCCCCAGCACTAATCTGTGGTTTATCTTTCAAAAGAAGCAGAATCACTTAACCCCTGAGAGGCTTACCCGCATACCTGCCAATCATTTCCCGGCCCCTGTCAGTCTCTGACCTACCTCCTTTTAGACTCCCGCTACCCCTCCTGCTTTAAAATGTGATGAGACTTATTGCCAGAATAGCTCTCTGGGAGCGGAGCTGATTGCATAATGACCGGGCCAGGCTTCCTTCCTGGGAAGAATTAACCCCTTCTCCTGTGACCGATCAAAGCCACGCAGCGGTGAGCCGCGTGTCTGTGCCATCAAGAGCACAACCGCCCCTCCAGGCTCCCTGTCTTGTCATAGTGTGCGATGCCCATAGGCTCTTTAACCTTGATTCTGAGTCATTCTCCTCCTTCCCACCATACACGCAGAGACCTCACACCACACACACCTAGACCTCACACGACATAGACCCCCACCATGCACATAGATCTCCACATATGCAGACCTCCCTCCCTACACATAGACCTTCCCCCCCACAGACCCCCTTCCCACACATAGACCTCCCCCACCCCCGCTGACATGTAGACCCGCCCCTACATATGTAGACCCCACACTATGTGTATTTTTTTTTCTTGTCAGTCATGGGGCTTGAACTCTGGGCCTGGGCACTGTCCCTCAGTTCCTCAGCTCAATTACCACTTGAGCTGCTCTACCACTTGAGCCACCGAACCACTTCAGATTTTCTGGTGGTTTATTGGAGATAAGAGTCTCACAGACTTTCCTGCCTGGGCTGGCTTTGAACCACAATCCCCAGATCTCAGCCTCCTGAGTAGCTAGGATTACAGGCTTGAGCCACCAGCGCCCAGCAGTATGTATATTTTCTAGAAGCCTTGGGACACTGATTTTTTTTTTTTTTTTTACTTAGTTTGGTTACAGACATTATGTAAATACTTAGGGAAGAGCCATTAACTGATTAACAGATGAGTATAAATTAGCTTGTCTGATTAGGTGATTAATACCTATTGTGAACTAGCAGAGCCCAAAGAGAATAGAGTCTGGCGAGAGAGGGCTGTAGCAGCGCGAGGATTTTAGGCAGACGTGGCACCTATCACTTTTATATGCTGCGGGATCCACTTGCTGAACGCAGGAAAGAAGAACCGGTGCGGGGGGAGGAGAGCCCATCTTCACTCAACCTGGATGCACGTCACCTTGGTTCTCCCACAGCCCAGCGAGGAAGCAGCCGCGGGCCCCTGGGACGGGGCGACAGGGCTTCACAAGCAACGTGTCCAAGGTGCGTGGCCCCCACTTCTCAGGGCCCATCCCCCAGGACTGGCCTTCCTCCCGGGGTGAGAGAGCTAAAGGAGACTGTAGCTTGGTCTGCGCTGAGTTGTGAGATTTAGTGAGGATGGTAGGAAGGCGAGCGCGATCCCGGTGCGGGGTCAGGAATCCGGGCTTCTCACACTTGCTATTGTATTTGGTCTGCACGGGCCTTCCGCCAAGGTGGTGGTGTGAACCTCTTTCTCTTTCTCCATGGGAAGCGCAGGCTCAGAAACTGGGTGGTTGTGCTAGAGAGCCCAGCGCTCTGATGACAAAGCCATTGGTCTGTGGAGGGATGCTGAAGAACCGGAGGAAACATCTGTGCTCCTGGCTTTTCCCTTGCTGCCACAACATACCCGACATCATGAAAAAGAGGAAAGCGAGCGCGGCGCCACGCTAGCTCACTGTGGCTGGGAGGCAAAGAGAAAAGGAAAAGAGCGACCTCAGCCCCACCCCCTTCAAGAGCCTCCCTCCAATCACCTGACTCCCTCTGAGTGGACCTCGCCTCCAACAGCACTGAGCGTGACAAACCCTTGATACATGGGTTTGGGGGGGAGTTCTAGATCCAACCTATAGCAACACCCAACTACCGCTCAATGGCAAGAAGTCTGGAAGGAAGCTTTAAACTCTAAATCAAGCTAGAGTACAACTTACCTTCTCCTCCAAGACATGGGACCATTCTAGGCAATCTAATATCAAACCAAACAAAATAAACCAACAAAACAACAACAAGCCTTAAATTGCATGTGCAGTAATTAAGCATTAGCTGTGTGAGGGCCGCCATGTTGACCCCTGCAGTGTTTGCCAGTGAGGAGCGGCCGTGGCAGTCACGGGTAATGACGCCGATTCCTGGTGAGGGCCTGGGCAGAGGAGGGGACGGAGGGGTGGGTGGAGGGAGGCGCGCTCTGGGCACACAGGGAGGAGGATCTGTCAGAACAGACCCGGGCGGAGGCTGGAATGCCAAAGTACAGTTTGCTTCTCTCCAGAACCTGCTGAAACAAAGTCCAGGGTATTTTACTTAGGAAACACACGTGCAGACGTGTAACACGAGCAGTTCACTTTGCCTGCGTGACAGCCACCGAGGGGAGACAGGGCGGCATCCACCCATCCGCGTGAGCACCGTGAGGAGGGGTGGGGGCATCTCCTTCCATTCCCCCCTGTTCTGGCTCAGGACTCCCTTCCCAATGTCCAGGGGTCCGGGATGACCCCCAAACCTCAGTGTGAGAAGATCTGACCCTCACTTCACACTTCTCTCTCACCAGAAACTGCATTGGAAGCGTGTTTCAAACAAACGTAGCACAACAACAAATCCGTGCAGACAGTTAGCACCCTGTTACTAGACTTTAACATAGGACCCTCACCAACCATTGTATGTGCTACTACTGACGAACTTTGCAGGCTCTAAGGCAAGGAGGGCGGGAGCTATCTGGAAGAGCGAAGGTTCCTGCTGGCTGCTCAGCTTCGGCCTCAGTAAGCCCTTGGGAAGGCATGTAGGCCTAAGTAGACACAGGCCGCTTTCTTGGGACCAGCGGCCGCAGGCCACTAGCAGGTGCACAGGGGTAAGCATCAGCTCAGCTCACCAGAAAGGGGCTACTCGGCTCCGGGGCCCGCACTGTCCCCAGCCTCCAGCCCAGTCCAGTCACGTGCTGACGGCGGCCTTGTTTCTCCTCACCACGTGCACCGCAGGGCGTGTCGGAGGTGGACACAGAGGCTGCGGCAGGAGGAAATGGGATTCTGGTCAGGCTTGGGCCCCACAGCGAGGCCCTGTCTCAGAAAGAAAGGGGAAAAGGAGAAGGAAGCGAGAAAGGAAAGAAATGAGGAAGGGAGAAAGTAAGGAAAGGAAAGGGAGAGAGAACAAAGGAGAGAAAGAAAAGAAAAAGGAAGGAGAAGGAGGGGAGGGGAAGAAGGGGGAGATGTTGAAGGAAAGGGGGGAGGCCAGGGCAGGCCAGGGAGGGTGACCGGGCGAGAGAACGGGGGGGGGGGGGAGGGGAGGGGAAGGGAGGGGAGGGGAGGGGCGCGAAGGGAGAGAAGTCATTTAGGGTAGGGCCCCAAAGAGAACCACCGCCCTTTGGTTTGTCCTGAACCGCTTGAGTCAGAGCTCACCTCGGCAACTCGTGCGCCGGCGGCCACCAGGCAGATGTCGGGTAAGGCCACCAACCCCAGGAGGCGGCGAGGAGCTGTCCAGTCGTCCACCCCCACGGGCTCTCCTGCGCTTAGCCCCTGCCGTGCTCTCCGAGGAACCCCAGGATGGGAATATCTGACGGCAGATTCTTCTGTTCTGAACGTGCCTGGCTCTGGCTCCCCACGCCTGTCTATAGTTTTGCATTCGATCATGTATGTCCTTGTTATCCATGTGTAAGAGAAGCTAGCGTGTCAGAGCACGTGGAGCTGTTGCCTGGCCGTATTTTACCTGCAGTGAGGAACATGGCCGCTGATGTCAGGGAGCTCAAGGCCCAGGATCTTGTCTTTCTTGTGTCAGAACAAGAGGCCATGTAAGGTTCCACATGGTGTGCACACGGAGTCCAGGACTCACTTGCTCTGCTTAATGCCTTTGGAAATCTCTGTGGAAGCCCCCTGACAAATGTGAATACCCTGCATGCCACTAGTGGGTTTGAGCATTGAAATGTTCAGTATTTGGAAATAAGGTTGAAAGATGGCTTACCCTAAGGGGTGTGTGTGGGGGAGCATTAATTCAGTGGAAAACTAGGGCACAGACACATCAGGAGACCTGGTCCCAGAATCCCCGGAGCAGACAAGCAGGTAAATCAAAGCCCAGTTTGTGCCAGTGTTGGCCACGCTGCCCTGTCCCTGGGATGGGAGGCAGCTGAAGCCAGGTGGGCGAGGAGAGAGCGGCTGTGATCTCTCTAAGGTGGCCAGATGGCAGGGGAGGCCTGCTGAGCTTGGTAATGGCCAACCAAGGCCTGGGCACTTTTTGCTGGAATTTGCTCTCTGTTTTCAGGGCGCCAGGTGACACGGGTCATCTTCCGCTTCCAGCCAAGATACAGGACAACAGGAGAACTCTACCACCTGGCCGAGACACTTCAGTGAACAGCTCTCACGAGGGCTCAACTGCAAGTTGATCTGCAGGAAGAAAAAAAAAAAAAAAGAAAGAAATGTTGTTTGTGTGGTCTTAAAGGGCCCCTCGGTGCCGGAGCTGCGCCGGGCCTGGGCCGCCTGCCGGCCTCTCCGAGCCGAACTCGACACGCAGTTACCTTCTGAGCCTTTTGTCTGAGCGTGCAGGCGCTGCACGTGCCCAAGGCCGGGACCCCATTCCCAGGCCAGCCCCTGGCCCAGCCCTCTGCCCTCCCCCAGCCTAGAGGGGGAGCAGCATGACGTGAACCAAGAAAGGCCTTCGAGAGAAAATGAATAGCCCAGAAACAAGACTGAGTATTAGGCCGTGGGCAACGGTGCTGTTGAGTAACAAGTATCGAATGGTGCCTGGTAGCCGCGCCAGCCAGGGAATGGGCCTCGGTGGTAGGCACCAGGAAAGGAAGGGTTTCAGGAAAAGCTGCATACGGCTCTATCTCCCTTCAAGATCAGAGACCCTTCTCAACTGCTTTGTCATTGCCTGGAGCTTGAGTCACTATATATAGCGTCGGAGTCACGGATCTGCCAGGCACGGAAGCTGCACTTGCAGTCCTAGCTCCCCGGGAGGCTGAGATGAGGAGCACTGCGAGAACTGGCCTGCGCCTGTCACCCGGCCGCGAGGAGTCTGAAGCAGTGGACTGCTCAGGTGCATATCTGGGCCCTGGGAAGTGAGATTCTAGCTCAAGAATAATCCGCAGAAACATCTGGAGACATGGCTCAGTGGTAGAACACCTGCTTAGCAAACACAAAGTCCTGAGTTCAAATCTCAGTACTGCCCCCCAAACAAGCAAACATGTAAGCAAAAAGCTCATTGAGCTGCTGAGCAACATTTTGGTCCCTGAGCACCCGCTACCCTCTGTGGAGAAGCAGGCCCAGTGTGCGCAGCAGGCGCTGATGATGGGGTTTCCCCCCTGCCATTTCATCAACATTTACTAGTAGTTGCATACAGCCAGGGGGACTTTCTGCCCTCCAACCTCTACCAATAACGTGCGGAACTCTCATGAGATGCAGACAATGAAAGAGGCCAAGTTCCTAGGAAGGGGATTTTGACTTCCATCTATTTAGACTCAGTCACAGGAAAGACCCTTCAAGGAGAGGGGTGGGCACTCGGCATGGGGTCTCCATTCTTAGATCCGCTTTGCCTTCTCCGCAAACGCGTCGTCAGGAACCAGAACAGTCAAGGCAAAGAACGACAAGAGGCGTCAGTCAATCCCGGGGCGCTGTTAGCAGTTGTTCTCAATCCCCTTTGGGGACCACATTTTATTGGAGCAGACAGAGTCTTCCACGGAGGGCCGGGTGCCAAGCAGCAGCACGAGCAGGGCAGGAGGTCTGTGCCACCCGCCCGACTCAGCTCACGCGTGTGAGTTGATATGTCCTGGCCCAGGTAGGCGGGAGAGAACAGGCAGGCCGGCTCTCATCCAACCTGAAGAAGGAAGGACACGGTGGGCTAGGAGGGGGTGCGAGGGGCCAGCCCAGCAATGGCCTTGGATGTCTTCTATGAACAGCTCGGTGGGAGCCCAGCACCTTGCCCTGGCCGTAGACACGTGTCCGGGAATGTCTGGCGTGGAGAGGCCAGAGGAAGAGCGTCCAGGAGGCTGGAGAGGCCTCAGGCACGAGATGGAGATGCCAAAGGCTTCACGCTGCCCCTCCTCTCACCCCTCACCCGCTGCTTCGTCCAGTGCCCCCTCAAACAGGCTGGGGTGACGTCTCCCATCAACTCCCCCCGGCGTTGGCTGTGGTTCCGTGGCTGGTAGAGGCCCAGGTCACGGGGTCTCTTGGGAGCTCAGAGCAGATCTCGTGTCATCTAGCCTGGCTTGGCGCGGGTGGGCAGGAAGTGGCTGGGCATAAGGCCAGAAGGCCCGGCGAGCATTAGCCAACGAGAGTGCCTTCCTTCTCTGACCCCTTCTCCTCTCCCAGACCACTGTCCTCCGGTCCTCGGCGACGACGGAACACGAACTCGGTGACTTTCCAGAAAAGCGGTTGTGAGCGACGATCCCTGGGGATCTGTGTGGAATTGCCCGGCGTGGGAGTGAGCAAGCCGCTGCCGCTGCCGCTGCTTGTCCAGCCCTAACGTCCACGTGCTCCGCGGGCAGAGCCCACGAAGTGCGCGCAGGACGGTGGGTGGCGGGGAGGCGGAGAGGTCACGTTTCCGCCTAGGCTGGGCTGCGCCCCGCTGCGTGGACAGCCTCCGAGCGAGGGTGGCTTTGGGTGTCTCCCACTCAGGAGGATCTCCTCACCCGGTGGCTTTTCACGCGGTAAGAGCCCCACGCACCCAAACCACCGACAACACACGGCCGATGAGTTAGAAGCCCCAGAGAATGTGTCCACGAGGAAAGACATCTCGGGGGTTCTCCGAAGCTCAGAGTTGAGGTTCAGGGATCTGTAGGAGCCGAGGGAACTCTGCTGGCCGCCCAGCGCCAGACATGGAGATCCGGGCTCAGGGTCAGACGAAAGGTCGCGGTGCAGGGGTACTGGCCCGGACATCCCAGGCCCGTCCTGCCCTGATTCAGCCTCCTCGACTTTCTGGCACCTTTACTCTTTCTTCCCATCTGTCTATGGACATTTTTTAGCCTATGCATAATGCTGTAGGTGCATTAATACTGAGGTATAGAAGACTAAGAATTCTCACACGTTTCACAAAGATTGATTTTTTTTTTTTCCCCCTGCCAATCCAGGGGCTTGAACTCAGGGCCTGGGCGCTGTCCCTGAACTTCTTTTGCTCAAGGCTAGCGCTCTACCGCTTGAGCCACAGTGCCACTTCGGGCCTTTTCAGTGTATGTGGTACTAAGGAATGGAACCCAGGGCTTCATGCATGCTAGGTGAGCACTCTACCACTGAGCCACCTTCCCAGCCAAGACAGATTGAAGGAACTCATGGTAGGGTCAACCCAAACTCCTGACACTGAGCAATTTGGCCCATTTGAAGTAGTGACCTCCCCTGAGGGCTGATTTATAGCCCCGCACAGAGCAAATGGGCTCACAGCTCGGGCAGGGGTCTGCTGGGGGTTGCAGAGATAATCCTGCACAGGGAGTGAGAACAAGCCCCGCTGCTTTCTAAAGTGAGTGGCCTGGCGGGGCAGGGCACGTGAGCACTTTCAGTTCTTTTTTCCTCGTCTCTGTGTGTGGATGTGTGTGTTTGTGTGTGTACATGCGTGTCTGTGTCTGTGTGGATGCGTGTGTGTTTGTGTGTGTACATGCGTGTCTGTGTCTGTGTCTGTGTGTATGCGCGTGTGTCTGTGTGTGTACATGTGTGTCTGTGTCTGTGTGTATGCGTGTGTTTGTGTGTACATGCGTGTCTGTGTCTGTGTGTATGCGTGTGTGTTTGTGTGTGTACATGTGTGTCTGTCTCTGTGTGGATGCGTGTGTGTTTGTGTGTACATGCGTGTCTGTGTCTGTGTATGCGTGTGTTTGTGTATGCATCTGCGTGTCTGTCTCTGTGTGTATGCGTGTGTTTGTGTGTACATGCGTGTCTGTGTCTGTGTATATGCGTGTGTATTTGTGTGTGTACATGCGTGTCTGTCTCTGTGTATATGTGTATGTTTGTGTATGCATCTGCGTGTCTGTGTCTGTGTGTATGCGTGTGTGTTTGTGTGGGTACATGCGTGTCTGTGTCTGTGTGTACATGCGTGTTTGTGTGTATGCGTGTTTGTGTGTACATGCGTGTCTGTGTCTGTGTGGATGCGTGTGTGTTTGTGTGTACATGCGTGTCTGTGTGTGTGTGTGTACATGCGTGTGTGTTTGTGTGTACATGCGTGTCTGTGTCTGTGTGGATGCTTGTGTTTGTGTGTGCATGTGTGTCTGTGTCTGTGTGGATGCTTGTGTTTGTGTGTACATGTGTGTCTGTGTCTGTGTGGATGCGTGTGTTTGTGTGTGTACATGCGTGTCTGTGTCTGTGTGGATGCGTGTGTGTGTACATGCGTGTCTGTGTGTGTGGACGCGTGTGTGTTTGTGTGTACATGCATGTCTGTGTGTGTACATGCGTGTCTGTGTGTATGCGTGTGTGTTTGTGTGTACATGCGTGCCTGTGTCTGTGTGTATGCGTGTGTGTTTGTGTGTACATGCGTGTCTGTGTCTGTGTGTATGTGTGTGTTTGTGTGTACATGCGTGTCTGTGTCTGTGTGTATGCGTGTGTGTTTGTGTGTGTACATGCGTGTCTGTGTCTGTGTGGACGTGTGTGTGTTTGTGTGTACATGCGTGTCTGTGTCTGTGTGTGCGTGTGTGTTTGTGTGTACATGCGTGTCTGTCTCTGTGTGGATGTGTGTGTGTTTGTGTGTACATGCGTGTCTGTGTCTGTGTGTATGTGTGTGTGTTTGTGTGTACATGCGTGTCTGTGTCTGTGTGGATGCGCGCGTGTGTGTACATGCGTGTCTGTGTCTGTGTGTATGTGTGTGTTTGTGTGTACATGCGTGTCTGTGTCTGTGTGTACGCGTGTGTGTTTGTGTGTACATGCGTGTCTGTGTCTGTGTGGACGCGCGCGTGTGTGTACATGCGTGTCTGTGTGTGTGGACGCGTGTGTGTGTGTGTGGTGTGAACCCAGTGGCTGTTGCTTGCTGGGCAGCTGTGGCATCGCTGCCCCCGCCTCAGTCCGTCGTCTGGCCGCCTACTGCTTCCCGCATAGCTCGGGTGGCAGACATGCACTCCTCTCATCGCTTATTGTCATAGAATTCTCACCCCATTATTATTATTATTGTTATTTTGCCTGTTCTAGCTTTGAAAAAGCTTTCCAGTGTTGGAGGTCAACAGTCCCTGCATGACCTGGGTAGCTGGCATCCTCACCAGGAAGAACACTGGATGTGGTCCTGGGGGTCCAATAGAACCGCAGAGGACCTGGGGCCTTCCCAGGTGTGTGACCGGAGGGTCAGCCCCGGGGCCTTCTTTTCAAGGCCAGTGCTAAGTGGCTGTGATGCCCCAGCCCAGAGCCCAGGCTGAGACCAGGGAGGAACAGCTGGAGATCAGCTCCCTTCCTAGGAACAGGATGGAGCTGCGGCTCCCCAGCAAGCAGGCTGAGCCCGAAGCAGTGCTCACCAGCTGCTCCTCCGTGGCACAGAAATTCACATGCACTCATTTCTCACTTGATAAGAAGCAGTTTCTTTCCAGTGACGCCCAGATTCCCATGCCGAGAGCAATATAAAAATATGGCAGCCAGGAGAGCAGGGTCCTTCCCCCTGGGGTCTCTGTCGCCCTCTGCTCTCTGCCCTTTGCTGGGACACAGTTTTCCGTTTGTTTTTGAGCGCCCCGGAATCCCACTCTGCCCTATTAGCATAAGATGCTATGACTCATTGACTCACAGATTGTAAACCAGACTAACATTGAGTTTTAATTAATTATATTAATTTTAGGGGAAACAACAAAACTGAAAAGTCTGCAATGCTTCATTTACTGAGAAACTCTGAAATGTCTTTTATTTTTAGTAAGAGCCATAAAAACATCTCCTACTGAAATAATGTAAAAAAAAAAAATCAAGGAAGGGTTGTATTACTCAGTGTGATCGCGCCCTTTAAAAGGCTTTGACATTTTCTTTATTTTTGTAAGTTTTTTTAGAAAGAAAAAAATCTATGTCTGTGATATATTACATACACAGCCGCCCATGGTACACACGGCGGCAGCACACCCGTAACTGAGCACCGCTCACTCCTGGCTGGAATACAGCGCCACGAGTTTCCACCTCTGGTCCGCTCAAAGGGAGATTAATGACCAAATTATTACACAGAATTTGAAACAGAAACAGGTTAGCTTCCTTTAAAAGATTGCTCCATGGTACACACACACACACACACACACACACACACACACACACACACACACACACACTCACTCCGTGTTTGTTTATTATTCACTTGAGTTTATTCATATATTCAAGCTAACACCTACCTGTGTCTATTCTATGCCTGGTCCTGGTGCAGGTGCAGGGACCAGCAAGATCAACCTGGCTTTGGTGAGGGTCAGGGGGCTCCCCAGGGGGCTATCATACAGAGAGGGCTCATGGGAGGAAGGGAAGGACTTGCAGGGTGCTGGCTTTCCATTCAGGGAGGAAGGACGGCTGGACCGGTCGGTGTGGGTAATCGCTGGGACTCCAGCTGGGAACAAGCTAGCTGGCCACACCCCTCTGGGATTCACAATCCACTAGGGATTATGACTAATCAGATGGTAACATGGGAGTGAAGTTATGAGAGCTTTTAAGGAAACGTACAGGTGCTTGGATCACATACTTTCTGGGAGCTAAGCAAAATGTTGAAAGTAAGGATAGATTTCCCTGAGAAAATGACATTGAGCTGTGACCTGACAGACAAGAGGGGTCAGCCAGAGGGAGGGAGGGTAGGAAGAACACTCCAGATAGAAGGCACACTAAGAAGAGAAGCATGGAAATTTCTAGAAATTGAAAAAAAAAAAAAAAACCATCCTGGAAGGCTAGGAAGAGTGTCCTGAGACCACAACTGGACAGGTGGGCAGTCCAGGGTTACATTAGCTGCAGATTTTCAGACAGGAGCAATAAGAACATAGTGATGCACACCACACACACACACACACACACACACACACACACACACACACACACACACACACGAGCATCCAGAAAGGAAATGATGAATTTAAAAGTGCCCAAGAATTCTAGTCATTCTCCGAGCTCTGGACGCAGGTTCTGCCCTTGCTGGCTGCTCTGCCCAGCCTCCGCCTTCCGCAGGTCTCGGGCGGTGATGCCGCCCGGTGGGCTTGGCCGCTGAGGATCCCGCAGCTGGGGTTCCTGTTGTCTCTTGTGCTTAGACACTCCGTGACCCGATAGATCGTCCGCTCAACACTCCATTCAACAAACGCGTACAAATCCGTGCAGAGGCTTTTCTCACTGAGCTTCTGGTACTGCAGAAGTACGGGTGAGTCCCAACACATGAGAATGACCAACGTGAAAGCCGAGTTTTCACTGCACTAAAGCAGGGGGAGAAAAGACCACGTTAATAGGAAACCCAACATGGCGTTCAGGCTCATTTTAGAATGAGTAAGGGACTTCGCCAAGATTGCTAGACAATGTCAGGCCACTTCCCCATAGTGTAATAGCCCGGAGGCGCCCCTCCAAGAAGAGGCTTCTTTCTGACTCACAGTTCGGAGGTTTCACTCGCCTCGCGGTCAGCTGGCTTTCTGATGTTTGAGCATGATGAGGAGCATGAGGCAGAGCCAATCACTGCTCACCACAGGCCTGGAAGCAAAAGAGGAAGAAGTGGCCGGGGCCCCACAGTTCCCTTCAAAGAGGTCCTGATGACCTAAGACCTCTTCCAAGTTTCCATCACCTCCCGACAGAGGGAAGCTGGGGACCAATCCCTTAACATATGGGTTTTAGAGAACCTCCACATCCAAACTAGAGTAGATA
Organism: Dipodomys spectabilis; assembly: GCF_019054845.1. Classification (NCBI taxonomy): domain Eukaryota; kingdom Metazoa; phylum Chordata; class Mammalia; order Rodentia; family Heteromyidae; genus Dipodomys; species Dipodomys spectabilis. The sequence goes on along the minus strand of NW_024870965.1, from coordinate 5,796,644 downwards.
GGATGAAATTACCAGAAACTCCATTGTATTCCTGCAAATCGGCACCACCCTCTATGAAGGCCAGGAAGCAACTAATACAAAACATTTTAAGACAATAAATAAGACCTGTATGGATAAGGTGTCTGAAACCATAGTGAGAGATCTCATTGGGAGGAGAAAATCCAAGTGAGACTCGGGTTTTCTGACTGCACACTCAGAGTAGATTCCTTCTGGGGCCCCCAATGTGTGAAGTTTCTTTTCCCCAGAAAGCCAGCAAGCAGTTCTGCGCCAGACACTGGCCAAGTCCCCCCTGATTCCGGGTGCTTCTGCACCCTCTTCCTGGAGGCAATGTCAGAACCCACGAGCTAAAGCATCGGCCCCCAAGACTGGTCCCCACTACATTTTAGAGGCAAGCCACAAGCCCTGTGCTTTAACCCAGGCTTCTGAAAGCTAGATGTCAGATTTCCCACAATCCCCTCCTCTCCTTGGAGCCGTCTGTGTGAATGGCTCTCACGACGCAGGGACACACTTTGGTGTACTGGTTGCTTTATTATCAGGGATCTTACAGAGTTTAAGGGGAGGCAATACACCGGGAACCTGTCCCGCTAGGTTTCCAGAGGGATTTTGTTGGCCGGGCATGATGGCTAATAGTCTGGTGAACAGGGAGCCATAGCAAGGCCCAGCGGTTCACATTCCTCTTGGCTTCTCTGCAGCCCTGGTCTTCCAGGGCATGGGGGAACCCCTCCAGAGCAAGGAGGAGGCCACAACACACTAGCAGACAAGGGTGCTGCAGAGAACTTCCTTGAGTTCCATGCTAAGCTGGAGAGATGAGGGAGGATGAGCGCGTCTGTCTTGTTTTCAGAAAGGGAAATTCTTTGGGAGAAGAGGTATGATCTAGGAACCACTGGTGAAACGCAAATATATATAATGTGTGTGTGTGTGTGTGTGTGTGTGTACACATACAATATCACAGAAGAAAATGAAAGCAAACAAACCAATGCAGAAATAGATGATATTCATGGAAGAGAAGGCCCAATATTGGAAAGAAATGTATTTTTCCAAATCAATTTGTAGATTCCATGTTTCCTAATCTAAAGCAGAATCTCCACAAGATGTTTATAGAAACGTTCACAGGTGGATTTTGTGCCTATTGCCCCAATTCCTCGTCAAAGAAGGATGTCACATGTATAGCTTGACATCCGCTATAGTGGGTACAATGCAACACAGAAACCAACGAATGCTGCTGGTCGGGAATCCCTCTCCTCTGCTGTTCCATATTTTCTAGCTCACTGTGGAACTCATTCTGTTATAAGATAAAATGTGGGGGGCCGGGAAGGTGGCTCAGTGGTAGAGTGCTTGCCTGGCAGGCATGAGGCCCTGGGTTCGATTCCTCAGCACCACAGAAGCAGAAAAAGCCGGAAGTGGCTCTGTGGCTCAAGTGGTAGAGAGCTAGCCCTGAGCTGAAGAGCTGAGGGACAGCGCCCAGGCCCAGAGTTCAGGTCCCACGACGGACATTAAAAAAAAAAAAAAGGATAAAATGTGGGAGTTATATAGGACTTGAGTCCTATAAACGCAACAGAAATACAATCCCTTAAAAATCACGGTGTGCTGGCTTTCTTAGCGACATCTCTGGTGCACACATGCTCCTCCTCCCTTTCTCTGAGAATTGCTTTCCTGTGTGCCTTGGCAACCACAAATCCTTCCCGTTTAATTTTATTGAGCCAGAGATGCCACATGATCTAGCCAATCAGATTCTCTGTTTTGGAATTTGAAATTAGAATTAGCCAATCTGCTCTTCAAGATGACAAAATGGGCACAAGTATTTTTCTCTTTTCTCCCCTGACACTTGCATAAGGTGTCAAAGAATACGTCCATAAACATAAAGATAGACATCAGCAGGCAAGATGGTTCAACGAGGATTCGTGGAATCTAAAGACAGGGTGAGAGAGGAATGAGACAAAGCTCGCGGGCAGCGCTGGTCCCAACAACCCCGGAGGCTACGCCGAAGAGGCCAGCTTGCCCACCGGAAGGCTGACACTCGCCAGACACACGACGCTATGCGCTGAAGTACCGAGCCATTCATCCCTCTTCTGTCTGTCCCTAGAAGGGCAAAATGAAAGGGTCCCAGTCTAAGGGAATTAGGGTTCCTGGGGCCAGGTAGTGTCTCCGAGTAAGGACCTTTCTATCCTTGCATTTAGACGCACTTCCCACCCAAATCGGCCACCCTACTCAGCCAGGTCCTCTCTTGCATCTTCTGATCATTTCTGCGAAGTTCCCCAACACTTCATCTATGAAAGAGCAGGAAAATGGGCCTATATCTCAGCAAAAGGTACCTACAAACCTACCTACCTACAAACCGGTCAGGTCGTTCTTCCACTTAATTAGAAATGGCCGAAGTTAACTGGATCTCGGGGTTTAATGGGTAGCATGAGGACAACATAAGCAGAACCAAACACAGTAAACTGACTGGTAAAGAGAAAGAGGAATTAAGGGAACACAAAAGCCAACTGATAGTGGAATAAGCAACAGCATACACTTGCATCCCAAGCCAAGGGGTGAAAAGTACAGGCTGACGGAACAAGGGCAGGCTGCTTTGAGTACGGAGCGGAGCAAATGGACATCAGTGCAGAGGAGGCCACAGGAAAGAGCTCAGCCACGCTGGGCAATGCCAAAGTGAACCGACTTGGGGTTGTTGTATCCCCTTGTGGGGTGGAGTTAGACGCATTCTGAAACTCCAGAGTGAATGGGGTTTGCCATTTCTCTGTATGAATGCAGTGTTGAGAGCCAACCTCCAGAAGAAAGCAGAATGAAAAAAACACAGAGAAAAACAAATAGAGCAAGAGGGCAGCTGGAATCTTGATCTCTTTCCAACTCCTGCTTTGTACTCCTGGAGAGGCCCGCTGCCCTTGGGTCCGGTGAGATGACCTGGTAACTTTTTAATAAATTCCTCTCTTGGTTCAAAGTAGGTCAAGTTTTTGTTGTTGTTGTTGTTGCTGCTGTTAGAAAACAAAAAGAGTCTTAAATAAAACAAAAGACTGGGAGGTGATCAAGTCTCAGGTCTCTTAGAATCCACTGAGAGTGCACAGAGGGCCAGAAGCCTGGAGTCTAGTGAGTGCGCGCCCTTGTTCCTCCGGGTGACTTTTCCTGAACATTATTCTGACATTCAAATCGTAAAGTTGGACAGCAGATGCCCCACACGCCGTGTCTCCTGCGTTTCCATTTATTTTCTTAACATCTTGAAAGAAAGATGGGGCTTAGCCTGCCAAATCTCTAAGCACCTTATAATAACCTATTCAGACATCATACGGAAGGATTAATTTTGTCTTTTCACACAATCATACAGTCACAGACAAGCTAACCCACCTCTTCCTGCAGCCAAGACAGTCTGGGAATTTAAACTATCACCATAGAGTTATCTTCCAATGCATACATATAATATTATATGTAGCATATTTTATAAAGTCTATTGTAATTATGTAATAGAATACATAGATACATCTTGATTGTTAAAACCAGATTTCGGGGAAAACGACAAAAAGAGGCAACCAAAAATTGACTGTAAAGAGACGGACGTATCACTTGTGTGGGGGACGGCCCTCATTTCCTCCTTTTCCTACACCTGCCTTTCCCTCTTCTCTCCTCTGGCTGGCCTTGGAGAGGCGACGCCAGAGAGCTGGATGATAAAGGAGCCTGGATGAGCTCTGATTTGGAAGAGGAGCAATACAGCTTGAAGAAGAGTCCGATAACTTTGGAGAGGAGGAAGAGCAAAAGACAAGCGAATGGAGTAAACCAAGAGCACCTCAATCAAGACACGTGGCACAAAGGTTGCGTTCTAACACCAGGCTAGCCTTTTCCAAACATAAAGGTATTTCCTTTTTCTCTGTTGGTTTTTCGTGGTGGTATTTGTGTGCATTCCAGCCTGGAGACAGGTTGCCTTCTCAAATCCGGCCACAGCCCATGAGCTGGTGTTTGACCCAAATCCCATTGAATGCTTCAAGAGAGGAGGAGACACCCACACCCAAGAGGCCCAGACCAGAAACAAAGGGCGTCTCGTGGTGCCAGCTCTTGGCTTCGGTGGGGCCCAGTGGGGAGCCAATGCCCTGTGCCAGGGCCAGGGCAGCTGCAGATGCTGGGCAACTGAGCCATCCATTTCAGGGGTTCCAGTTCCTCGGGGTGTCCATGCTTCCCCTCCCCTTGGTGGGCGGGCGGAGGGCGTCGGGGGCAGCGTGGTGCACCGCTGGCTGCCAGCGCGGCTCAGGCTGGGAGAGCTGTTGCCGGCGTTTGGCTGTGAGCAGGAGGTTTGCTAGCGAGCCGCGCTGTCTACTTAGGAAGATTTATGGAGGAGTCGGCAGACACTGGGCTTTGAGGCAGAACTCAGGTGAGCGCGCATCCCCTTTGTGGAGGGTTCAGGAATGATCGAGAGTCATTTCCTCGGCCCTCGGGTGCCTGTTGCTATTCCAGTACTGGGCCTGGCCCGAGAGGAGAACCTAGCGCGAGGCCTGGCTCTCGGGCGGGGTTCATCCTCTGGGGTGTGTGTGTGTGTGTGTGTGTGTGTGTGTGTGTGTGTGTGTGATCTCTCAGGGAGGGGAAAAGGCCAAGATAAATGGAGAGTCTCAAGGTCGTTAGCTTCTGGAGCTCACCAGGCTCTGCGTGCTGCCAGAGGCTGCATGGAGGTTATGGATGCTTTGCTGGACCATCAGAGCTCCTGTTGGATCCGGAGCCGGAGGGCTGTTGCCAGGGCGAAGGCGGCCCGGGCTGGGGCGAGCGGCTCTCCTAGCACAGGAGGGAGTGGCTCTCCTGCAGTCGGCGCCCCCTGGCACGCGGGGCCACTGGGGTTCAGTGAAAAAGGCCTCAAGAAGACACGCAAATCTTTTCTTGTGGGTGTGCTGGGTTTTTTCTTTTTTCTTTTTGTGCTGGTCCTGGGGCTTGAGCTGTGGGCCTGGGCCCCGACCCTGAGCTTCTTTTGCTTAAGACTAGTCTTCCACCACTACAACCACAGCGCCACTTCTGGCTTTTTCTGAGTAGCTTATTGGAGTTACAAGTCCCTCTGACATTCCTGCCCAGGCTGGCTTCAAACCATGATCCTCAGACCTCAGCCTCCTGAATAGCTAGAAGCCATCAGCAACTGGCTTGTTTCTGGTTTTCTTGTGCGCGTGTGTTGTTTTAAACTCTTGTCATCCTGGCTGGTGCTCTACCACTAGAGCCACAGCTCCACTTCTGGCTTTCTGCTGGTTAATTGGAAATAAGAGTCTCATGGACTTTTCTGCTCTAGCTTTGAACACAGTGTTCAGATCTTAACTGCCTGATTAGTTAGGAATACAGGCTTGAGCCACTAGTGCTCTGCAAGCCTCCTCCTCCTCTTCCTCCTCCCTCCCCTCCCCCCCTCCTTGGAGTGGAGTTGGAGTGGGTGGAGGGGAGGCCTGGGGGGCAGGGAGGGGAGAGCAGTATCCCTCGTGTCAATGCCATTCTGATGGGAATTTTAGCTTTGTTTCTTTTCTGGATCCTCCAAGTTCTCCTTGTCTATACCACATCCTCATTCTTCTCTACTACCTCCCTCTCTTTTGGTACTGGAACTGGTACTTGAACTCAGGGGCTTGTGATTTCTTGCTTGGCTTTTTTTGCTCAAGGCAGGTGCTCTACCACTTGAGCCACAGCTCCACTTCTGGCTTTTTTTTTTTGCTGAGTGACTGGAGGTAAGAGTCTTACAGGATTTCAAGGATTTACCTGTTGGAACCAAACCAAGATGATCAAATCTCAGCCTCCTTAGCTAAGCTAGGATTACAGGCGTGAGCCACCAACCCCCAATCCCTTTTGCAATACTTCTCTGAGTTATCATCTCTCCTCTCCCCTCCCCCCTCCCTCCTTCCCTCCCTCCCTGCCTCCCTCCCTCCTTCCCTGCTGGGCGAGTCTGTGTTGATTTCCACTGCAACACTGGAAATCTTTCATCCTTGCTCTGCACCATCACTTGGTCCCTCAGAAATGGAAGCAGACGCTGGCGTGCAGAGCTGGTGACGCGGAGAGATGAAGCGTCTCCTCAGTCACCACTGAGGCTCACTCTTTACGTTTCCTCTGTGAAGTCTGCCCTCCCTCCCCTCCGCCCCTCCTCCTCCTGTCTTCTCCACTCACCTTTCCCCGGATGCTCATCTTTCCATCTGCCCTCGCTCTCCTCCTGCTTCCTCTCCTCCCGCTGTGGTCTAGCATGCCACTAGCACACTGTGAGGCTGGCCAGGGCCCAGCCCTGCCACACCTGCGCAGTTGAGGGGTACAGAGGGGCCCCAGCCAGCTCTGCAGGTTCTTCTGAGCTGACCTCCAGCTCCAGCTGCAGCACTTCTGGGCAGGAAGGGGAGGGAAGGGATGGGAAGGGGAGAGAAGGGAGGGAGGGGGCAGGAAGGGGAGAGAAGGGGAGGGAAGGGGCGGGAAGGGGAGGGCAGGGGAGGGTAGGGGAGGGCAGGGGAGGGCAGGGGCGGGAAGGTCTCCTTACTTCTGCCTCCTGTGGAGCCGGGGGTCTTCTCCAGACTCACCAGGGGGGTTCCCTCTGCAGGGTGGAGGGTGGAGGGGAGCTCTGACCACAGCCCGCGCCACCTGGCTCAGCGTGTTGGGTGTGGGAAGGCCGGAGTGGCACAGGCACTATTTCCAGAGGGATCTGGCTCAGAGGAGACTGGGGAGGGCTGGGCAGACCCAGGCAGCGGCTGATCCTGAGCTGCGGGCACCCTGCTTCCATTGTAGCCAAAGGCAATGGCCGCTCTGGGCACGGCGCGGGACTGACAAGCGCCAGGGTAGAGTTTTCTTGGGGAGGAACAGGGCAGAGTTGAGGGGCTCCGTGAGAGCCTGCAAAGCGCAGATTGTCTTCTTTTGCCTTTGCAAGTTTATGATGCCTAAGGACTAAATTACTGAGCATAGCTGGTGACTGGTGGCTCACATTCGTAATCTTAGCAACTCAGGAGGCTGAGATTTGAGGATCATGGTTCGAAGCTAGCCTGGGTAGAAAAGTCTGCAAGACTTTTATCTGTAATCAGAAAGAAAGAAAGAAAGAAAGAGAGAGAGAGAGAAAAGGGAAGAATAAGAAAAGAAAAAGCTGGGAGAGGAGCTGTAGCTCAAGTGTAGAGCACTAGCTTTGAAGCAAAAAAGCTGAAGGACAGCACCCAGGCCCTGAGCTCAAGGCCTAGGACCAACAGCAACAAGAACAAAAAAGACCAATGATTGGTTCTAGGTAATGTGATCCCATCCATCACTGAGCATTTACACAGCATCACCCCACCAGTGGCTTAGCATTGGTGCACAGCGTTACCTCTTCACTTAGAATTATTCATCAATCATTTACCCGTGTGACACGTCACTACTTATCATAGCACCGGTTTATGGCATTACCCCATCAATCACTTCGCACTGATACACAGCATTACCCCATCAATCACTTAGCACTGGTACACAGCATTACCCATCACTCAGCACTGGTACACAGCATTACCCATCACTCAGCACTGGTACACAGCATTACCCATCACTCAGCACTGGTACACAGCATTACCCATCACTCAGCACTGGTACACAGCATTACCCATCACTCAGCACTGGTACACAGCATTACTCATCACTCAGCACTGGTACACAGCATTACCCATCACTCAGCACTGGTACACAGCATTACCCATCACTCAGCACTGGTACACAGCATTACCCATCACTCAGCACTGGTACACAGCATTACCCATCACTCAGCACTGGTACACAGCATTACCCATCACTTAGCACTGGTACACCTTGCAGCCGTTCACAGAGCATTTTCACTTCATGACCTCATTGGATTCCTGCAGCCAGAGGCATGGCCGTTGTAGTTCCCTGTGAGATGACTGCAATGCCGAACAGCTGCGCTCTCTCCGTGAACACACAGCTAGCCAGAGGCCGAGCCAAGAGCAGACCCCGCCATTCCCCTCAGCCACGCACAGCAAGGAGGTGGGAGGTCTGGAAGACCGCAGGCGTCTGAGCCCTTCCAGCACCGCCACGCAGGGGGCCTCCGTCACGAAGGTGTCATATGCCAACTGTCTAATAGAAGCCGTGATCCAGTCCCGAGCTCCCCAGAGCAGAGAGGAGCTGTGCGTCCAACGTGGGGCCAAGGCCTGGGCGAGGCTCGGCGGTGAGCCTTCGCCTGGCTTGCGGGGACCTGGGATCCTCCCCAGCACCACAGCAACCATCGCCAGCTCAGGCTGGAGAAGGAACGGAGGACGCGCGTCCCCTGCTCAGCCTGGGGACCCGTGAGGCCTCTCCAGCACCCTCGGCATTGCAGGGCCCAGACCCGGAAGAGGAGAGACGGCCCTGGAAGACTACAGACAGGGAAGCCCCTGAGCCCGGAGGAAAGGCCTTGCCTTTGCTTTTATCCTTCCAACGGCTCCTCCCTGCCATCCCCCCAAGTGTCACCAAGGGACCAGGGACAGGAGAGCGGCCCCTGCGGTGGAAGGTAAGGTGGCAGGGCTCCCGCAGACTGGGCCAGGCAGTGGCAGGGGGCTTGGGGGGGGCAGCCGGCGGGAGTGGGCGCTGTGGGCCCGGAGCTGGACGCCCGGGCCGCTGGCAGTGTGTCCCTCGGACTGCCTCTCGTTCTAAGCGTCTGCGGCAAGAGGCTTTGCTTTTGTGGATTCTCTGTGTGCTGCGCTTTAGAGGATGATGAGTGTCCCAGCCTCGCTCTCCCCAAGAGCCAGTCGGTGAACTCACACATTGCGAACCCACCCCCTGGTCAGCCAGGGCCGTCACCCCTCCACGCTGGCCCCTGGCCATCACCCGGCCCTGCGCCAGGAGCCATATATGCAGCCCCCACACCCCTCCAGGAACTTCTAGACCCATCTAGGAGGCCGAAAGCAAACATCCATTTCAGCAGAAAGTAATCAAGCAAGGATCCACCAGGCACTGTAACTTATAGCCAGAAGGAGAGGCCAGCTGCAGCTGGGACGGCTCCTGAGCTGGCCCTTGCTGCTATCTGCCACGACCTGGGAGGGTCCCCTAGAGCCCCGTCCCTGGTCTGTGACACTTTGGGGGTGGAGAGCCGTTAGTGGCTGGGCCTAGCAGAAGGGCGCTGGGTCATGGGGGGTGGGGCATTGGAGAACCGCTGGGATGCTGCCCCGTCCCCTCTCCCTCCGCGCTCCCCGGTGTCGTGAGCATGTCTGCTCCATACCACGCATGCTCCCACCCCCTCCTCCAACGACAGAGCCCCGTGACCGGGCCACACGCGTGCGCCCAGGCCTCCCCCTCCTGACGCCCAGGCCTCCCCCTCCTGACGCCCAGGCCTTCCCCTCCTGACGCTCCTTCTCTCGAGCATTCTGTCACAGCAATGGAGAAATGACGCGCACGGACCCATGGGGACGGGGCCTCCCGGGTCAGTGCTCTGCGTCTTCAGAGGGGAGGCAGGGGTTTCCGGGGAGGTCGGAGGCTGGTTCCCTGGACACCCTGGTGACTGCTGCCTGCGCTTGCCCCTCCCGAGCCCGCCGAGGGGCCTCCGAGAGAAGCGGGGTGTGAAGGACCACCCCAGCTGGGAAAAGCCCTCCGCACAGACTTCCACACGGGATTCTTTATTTTTCGCCTGAGAGGAGAGCGCAAGCGCGGCCACTTTCCCGCCACTCTGCGATGCGAGCGCAGGGACGCAGAGCCTGCCCTGTCCTGGGCACACGGATGCAGAGCCTGCCCTGGGCGCAGGGGCGCAGAGCCTGCCCTGGGCGCACGGACGCAAGGCCTGCCCTGGGCGCACGGAGCAGAGCCTGCCCTGGGCGCAGGGGCGCAGAGCCTGCCCTGGGCGCAGGGGCGCAGAGCCTGCCCTGGGCGCACGGAGCAGGGCCTGCCCTGGGCGCAGGGGCGCAGAGCCTGCCCTGGGCGCACGGAGCAGAGCCTGCCCTGGGCGCAGGGGCGCAGAGCCTCCCCTGGGCGCACGGATGCAGGGCCTGCCCGGGGCTCACGGACGCAGGGCCTGCCCGGGGCGCAGGGACGCAGGGCCTGCCCTGGGCCGCGTGCCGGGCAGCTGAGCGCAGGAAGCGCGGAAAGTCTGATGAAAGCGCTGCCGGGCGGCGCGCTGGGCGCTGGCTTCTGGGCCGGGCCCATTAGGTTCAGGAGAAGAGATTGGCTCGGCATTTCCCAGTGGGAGCCACCCCTCTAGCCGTGCCCAGCCCGCACAGCCATCCCGGCTCACAGCCGGGGCTGGCTGTTCCATTTGCCCATCCATCCGAAGGCAGCACCCGAAGACAGAATATCTCAGCCACAGTGAAGAATGAAGGAGGTAAAGGAGAAGAAGAGGAGAAGAATGTGGAGGAGGAGAAAAAGGAGAAAGAGGAGGAGGAGAAATGGAAAAAGAGGAAGGAATAGGAGAAGAAAGAGAAGAGAAGAAGAAGAATGAGGAGGAAGAAGAAAAAGAAGAGAAGAAATAGGAAGAGAAAGAGAAAAAAAGATGAATGAGGAGGAGAAGGAAAAGGAGAAAGAAGTGGAGGAAGTAAAAGGAGGAAGGGAAGGAGGACGAGAAGAACAAGAAAGAGGAGGAGGAAGAGGAGGAAGAGGAGGAGGAGGAGGAGGAGGAGGAGGAGGAGGAGGAGGAGGAGGAGGAGGAGGAGGAGGAGGAGGAGGAGGAGGAGGAATATAATCAGGGGTATCCAAAGGGGCAGAGACGGATCTGTTTCTTGGCTGTTGATTTTCTCACTCATTTCTACCATATGGTGCTCACATGGTACTGATAGAGGTCAGCAAATGTCACTAAAGGGCTAAATAATAAATATTTTATACCTGTGGACCATATGGCTCTGCTGTAACCTCACCGTGCACCGTAGCAGCGCAGTCAATGGAACGTGGGCGCCATGTTCTGGCCAGACTTTATTTGAAACAGCAGGTTGCAGGCTCACCTGCTTTGGTCCATGATCTATAGTTTGCTGAGCCCCACCAAGGGCTGAGGTGTGGGGTCCCCTGGGGTGCTTCTTTTCTTCACACATACCTGCAGGTTAGAGCCAGCATTTGTGGTTCAGAGATAAAATGTCAAATTCCCAAGTTCAGGGCATCAGAGCAGCGAAGGCTCCGTGCGAACCCACCCTGCATCACCTCCTCCAGGTAAATGTTCTCCCAAATCATCCTTGCTTTCACCCCCTCAAGGGGAAATGAGTTAGCAGCTTAGAGGCGCCTGGGCCCTGGATGAGGGGAACTGGCGGGAAGCCAGGGGTCCCCTCACCCGGCACCCTAGCTCGTGAACTCTCAGGTGGACTTCCGGCTCTGTGGCTGCCACACCCTGGATTCCCAGTGCTTTGAAGGCTGAGGCAGGAGAATCAAAAGCTTGAGGCCTCATCTTGGCTACATAGCTAGCAAGATGCCACCTCAAACAACGTGGGGGGGGGGGGGGAGAATTAATTTAGGAAGAAGGAAAAGGAAAAGACCTTCTCAGATCAGCACGGATGGATTTGTAAGTTTTCAAGGTCAGTGTCTCGCTGTCCTCGATGGCTCAAACGCCACAGCGCAGTTCTCTTCAACAACATCTTTTTTGGGGGGTCTTCAGTGTCAGGTCCTCCTCACTGATGTGTCTTCTCCCTTTCGTAAGAAGAGCCCTCAAAACACTGGAGCCCAGATTTCCCAGTGAAAAGTACTCCAAAGGGATCCACATTGTTGCACTCAGTTGGAACTCTCTAGAAGATAAAGAGTAAGAAGGTATCATCCCTGCTGGTTCTGAAAGTAAGCTCTCTACAATTCTGGCCATTCCAGTTTCCTGTTTCCCCACCATGAAGGACCTGAGCTTTCTCGGAGCCTGGAAGACAAACAGCACCCCTGGCAGGGTCTGCCTTGTCACTCCATCCAGAGGTAGTGAGATGCACGGTGACAATGGTGACATGCATCTTTGGAGCTGACTGATATCAGGTCCTTAGATGTGTCCCTTCATGTCTGGTTCTAGAGGTAGGTCCCAACTTTACGTGACTGTTCACAAGCTTAGCGGGGAGAAGAGGCTGATGGGAGCTATCAAAACAAGCATCTATCTGAGAAGCTCCGTATCAGCCATTCCTATTGGCTATGACTACAGTTTTCAACCAACTCAAAGCCAAGTCAAAGATCGCTAATGCTTTAAGCCTGTGAATCTCTACTGTTCATGCAAGACCCGACTCTTGTGTTCTCTGCCTTCTCCCTTTTGGAGCATGTTTTACTACTCAAAGAGTCAATTAAATGTGGCTTCTCAATCCTATTCCATTATCCCAACCTAATTTTGGATTCTGCAAAGTGAATTTTGATTGCTGGGATGCGGATGCCTTTTAATCCAAGTAGAAAGAATACGGAAACATTTCTGCCTTGCCCTTCACATTTGATTGATACTTTTCACTCGGAAAGCTAATTATATCTGAAGTGAAGGGAAGATGGAATCCAGAAATATGGGTGTTCTTTTCGTGAATTTTCCACTGGGAGGACGCGGGTCATCTGTTCAGTTTTCGCACGTCTCGTTTACTCGCGGTGGTAGTCAGCTTTGTGTGGCTGTGACCAGCTACTTGGGGACGTCAGCCTAGGAAGAGGGGAGGGTCACGTGGCTCAGCATCGCGGGGGTCTCAGCCCCTCATTGCTTGGCCCTGTGGGCCTTGGGCTGTGGCGGAACGCCGTGTGGGAACATGTGTTCTCCTCGCCCCGCAGTGAGCGCAGAGCAGGAGAGAGAGGAAGGCTGAGCCCCACCTCCCCTCTGCAGCACAGCACACCCCCAGTGGCGTCTTCCGGCCACCAGGCCCCACCTCCCCTCCACATGACAGACCCGTGAGCAAACTCTCAGCACATGGCCTTGGGGTGACGTTTGTCAGACTATAATGCTCATCTGCCAGCCAAGGTGATATGCCTGGTCTTGCACAAAGATTGTGTCTGGGAATTGATTCATTAAGTCCACAGAACGCTGGCCCAGGAAGGATCGCCAAGGCCACCGCGCGTGGCTCTTCACTCACCACCGAAGGTCCTCTGTGTCCTCCCTACCAGACAGCGGGGGGCCCAGCCCTGGGGGTGCATTCCTCCAGGGCCTGCAGCCCTCTGCATTCAAGACCTCCACTCTCCTCCTAAGTGGCTCTCATTCTTAGAACGTTCTTGATACATCTGCCCATGGCGGAAACCCTGCGTTCTGAAGTAGAGCAAAAAGGATGGAATCTTTCCCACAGTTCAGTCTTTCAGGTTTGTCTTCTCTTGAATAGACATGGTTGTTTAAGGTTCACTGAAAAAGAGCATTTTGAGAAAGGTAAATGTATTGTTACATTTGCTGCGGTCACACCTGCAATTAGTCAATTCTCAGTTAAACAAGATGTGTTCCAGTGGAGTGGGAAACCTCATAGGTACCTTGGTTGACAGCACCAACGAGAGGACAGCATCATCTTCTGGGATGTGGGCAACTAGATTTCTCTACCACACATCGCTAAACCCTGCCTGGATGATGGCTCTTCTCTCGTCGGCGATGTTTACACAGCTAATGAGATGACGGAACCCAAAGGGTCTGACCAGAATGTAAAGGACCTGAGAGATTGCAGAAGACTTTCAGAGGAGATTCTTAGGGTGCATTTTATAAATGTGAACACTTAACATCAAGAGTCTATGGTGCCAATGAGGGGAGAGTTTTATATAGACCTTTACCTTAGGGACTGGAAGAAATATTCATTTGTTTGTCCAACAAATATTTGTTGAATATCTATTTTGTGTTAGGAAACGTTCTGCATATTTGTGTTACATCAGAGAACAAACAGACAGGAATCCTTGTTCTTGTAAAGTTGACATTCCGGCAAAAATGTGTATTACAACATGACAATAAATAAATGAATTACATTATAGATCAAAAGATGCCATCTGAGGTAAGAGTCTGTGACAAAGTGTCTGCCCAGCACGTTTAAGGCCCTGAGTTTCATCCTCAGTGTCATAAAAATAATTAATTAAAATAAACAAATGAATAAAAGCTGCTATGTTTACTTATTATTGTTCTTCTCACATAGTTTACCAAGAGGTTTCCCTTCCGTAAATCAGGTTATTAGTACAACACACCTTGATCAATATCACCTTCTTGCTATGTTCCTTAAAGAAAAAAACATGACAAAGTTATGGGCAGGAATACTTGGAGGTAAGTAATACTGATTAATTGATCGATCGATTGATTTGTTGGTTGTTTGGTGATGGGCAATTTCAAGAAGTAAAAAGCAGTAGGATGGGCTGGGAAGGTGGCTCAGGGGAAGAGCGCTTGCCTCGCATGCATGAGGCCCTGGGTTCGATTCCTTGGCACCACATAAACAGAAAAAGTTGGCAGTGGCACTGTGGCTCAAGTGGTAGAGTGCTAGCCTTGAGGAAAAGCAGCTCAGGGACAGTGCCCAGGCCCTGAGTTCAAGCCCCAGGACTGGCAAAAAAAAAGGGGGAAAAAAACCAGTAGGATGCGGAGGTTGTGCACACGGTGCTTCCTCGAGGCGGGGGAGGGGAAAGGGGGGGGAAGGCTGACCCTTACATACAGGTGACCTCCAGGGAGCGTGGCTGCCGGACAGAGACACACGAGCAATGGCTAGGAGGCAGGAAAGAAAGCCAAGGGCATGTCAGGAGTTAAGGTAGAAGGCAAGCGTGGAGGGTTGCCTCCGTGTGTGTGTGTGTGTGTGTGTGAGTGTGTGTGTATGAGTGTGTGTGTGAGTGTGTATGTGTATGTGTGGTGGTGGAGGGTTGCCTCCGTGTGTGTGTGTGTGTGTGTGGTGGAGGAGGCTTGCCTCCGTGTGTGTGTGTGTGTGTGAGTGTGTGGTGGTGGAGGGTTGCCTCCGTGTGTGTGTGTGTGAGTGTGTGGTGGAGGAGGCTTGCCTCTGTGTGTGTGTGTGTGTGTGTGAGTGTGAGTGTGTGGTGGAGGAGGCTTGCCTCCGTGTGTGTGTGAGTGTGGTGGAGGGTTGCCTCTGTGTGTGTGTGTGTGTGTGTGTGTGTGTGTGTGTGTGGTGGTGGAGGCTTGCCTCCGTGTGTGTGTATGTGTGTGTGTGTGTGTGTGGTGGTGGAGGTTTGCCTCCGTGTGTGTATGTGTGTGTGTGTGTGTGTGAGTGTGTGGTGGTGGAGGGTTGCTTCCGTGTGTGTGTGTGTGTGTGTGTGGTGGTGGAGGCTTGCCTCCGTGTGTGTGTGTGTGTGTGTGTGTGAGTGTGTGGTGGTGGAGGGTTGCCTCCGTGTGTGTGTGTGAGTGTGTGTGTGTGGTGGAGGCTTGCCTCCGTGTGTGTGTGTGTGTGTGAGTGTGTGGTGGAGGCTTGCCTCCGTGTGTGTGTGTGTGAGTGTGTGTATGTGTGAGTGTGTGTGTGGTGGTGGAGGCTTGCCTCTGTGTGTGTGTGTGTGTGAGTGTGTGTGTGTGGTGGAGGCTTGCCTCTGTGTGTGTGTGAGTGTGTGTGTGAGTGTGTGTATGTGTGTGTGTGAGTGTGGTGGAGGCTTGCCTCTGTGTGTGTGTGTGTGTGTGTGTGTGTATGTGTGTGTGTGAGTGTGTGGTGGAGGCTTGCCTCTGTGTGTGTGTGAGTGTGTGTGTGTGTGTATGTGTGTGTGTGAGTGTGTGGTGGAGGCTTGCCTCTGTGTGTGTGTGTGTGAGTGTGTGTATGTGTGTGTGTGAGTGTGTGGTGGAGGCTTGCCTCCGTGTGTGTGTGTGTGTGTGAGTGTGTGTATGTGTGAGTGTGTGTGTGGTGGTGGAGGCTTGCCTCTGTGTGTGTGTGTGTGTGAGTGTGTGTGTGTGAGTGTGTGTATGTGTGTGTGAGTGTGTGGTGGTGGAGGCTTGCCTCTGTGTGTGTGTATGTGTGTGTGTATGTGTGTGTGAGTGTGTGGTGGAGGCTTGCCTCTGTGTGTGAGTGAGTGTGTGTGTGAGTGTGTGTATGTGTGTGTGAGTGTGTGTGTGTGGTGGAGGCTTGCCTCTGTGTGTGTGTATGTGTGTGTGTATGTGTGTGTGTGAGTGTGTGGTGGAGGCTTGCCTCTGTGTGTGTGTGTGTGTGTGAGTGTGTGTATGTGTGTGTGTGAGTGTGTGGTGGTGGAGGCTTGCCTCCGGGTGTGTGTGTGTGTGTGAGTGTGTGTATGTGTGTGTGTGAGTGTGTGTGTGAGTGTGTGGTGGAGGCTTGCCTCTGTGTGTGTGTGTGTGTGAGTGTGTGTATGTGTGTGTGAGTGTGTGGTGGTGGAGGCTTGCCTCCGTGTGTGTGTGTGTGTGTGTGTGTGTGTGAGTGGGTGTGGTGGAGATTGAGTCAAGGCCTGTCTCTTGCTGAGCAGGCATCTACCACCGGAGCCACGCCTCCAGCTCCTGGCTGCGCTGGTTGTTTTCAAGGTAGGCTTTCTTCGTAATGTGTGTCCCGGCCAGCCCGGGCCGTGATCCCCTTCCTGGGCCTCTGTCGCTGGAGATGACAGGTGTGCTACGGAACGCATCCCCATCTGGGATGGGCTGGTGTGCCCCAGCACGCCCGGTCACTGGTCGACATGCAGTCTCATGGAAGTCTATGCTGTGTTAGCCCGAACTGTAACCCCCACCCTGCCTCCCTGGTAGCATTACAGACGTGAGCCACCGGGCCTTTACAATGCCAGCTGTGCTTTGATCATTGTGTGCCGGGCTGGGAGGTCAGAGGCATGTGTTGGCATGGCTTGTGGAGAGTGAGATTTCTGCTGGGTGTAGACGCCGACACCCAGAGGGAAGCTGCTGGTGACACTCAGGAGACGTGAGGGTGAACGGACAAGACCAGAGTCACATCTCAGGGTCCTGCCTAAGGCAGGAAGGAAAAGACTGACCGGGTAGAGCCTTCCCCTGAAGCGGCACCCCGCCAGAGAAAGGGAGTGGGAGGTGCTCTGCCTGTATTGAATGAGTGGGTAGTTGGAATATTTGTTATTCATTCATCGCATTTATTACTAATAATGTATATATTAGGATACATATGATCATTTATCATACTTATTATTTATCGTAGGCTGCATCTCTCCATACGATTCTGTGAGCAGAATAAATCAGGGAGCTAAGTAGAGAAGTAGAGGTTAGCGCCTTCTCTCTCTTTCTCTGGGGAGGATTGGGTCTAGGGCCTGAATCCCAAGGAAACCTGCTGAGCAGCGGACATGGGTTCAGACTGTGCCTGCAGTCCGGGAAGATGGCAGTGGGGCCTCTGTCAGATCTCAGACGCAGCGCTCAGAGTCAGGAGCGCCTACGAGGGCTGCGCTGGGAGCCGTCCTCGGGACGCATGTGTGCGCTCCGCACACCCCTGGCCCCGGGGAGCCACCCTGACGTCCTCTCCGCCTCAGGACCGTTCCCTTGGCCCAAGCCATGTGGTGTGCGTGATTGTGAGGAGACTGGGAAAATCAGAGAACGCAGAACTTAGTTCCTGGGGCTGAGGGGTTAGTGACTGGAAGCCCCACTTAACCCAGAGTACACAGGACCCTAGGAAAACATGAGAATGGAAATGTGTCCAGGTCCCGGAACTGGGATCCCTTTGACTTGACTGTTAAGTTTAGTAAGTCATCCTTCTGCACTCATGAGAGATTTATTCCAGGACTCCAAGATCAGAGACATTCAAGTCTGTTATGTAAAGTGTTGTGGTATGAGCATGCGCACACAGGAACACACACACACACACACACACACACACACACACATGTGTGCACACATACATGCAGGTGTACACACACTTCCCTGTGGACTGCAGATCACCTCGAGAGCCCTGCTAGTCCTTGGCACGGGCAGGCGCTGTGCAAGCAGTTCCTACTGCACTGCTCAGGGCCAGTGACAAGAAATCCAAAGCCTGCGTGCGTTTGGATCAGGAGCAATGCTTGTTTGCCCTGACTGCTTTCTGTCCATGGTTGCATCCGATTCACAGATTCCGAACCTGCAGACACGGAGGGCTGGCTGTATTAACAAGCAACCCTGAACTTAGGAGCAGTAAAACACGGAGATTTTTCTTTTTTATAAGAATTTCTATGCAGGCGTGAGAGCTGTCAGAAAACCGCCGCCAATCGTCACTGACATCACTCAAAGAAGTTCCAGAAAATTCACCAGCAAAATGACAATTTTAAGATGTATTTTCAAAGTTAAGGAAATGCCTTCTGTGTTTAACGGGGGACGTGCGTGGGGAAGGGTGGGGTTAGGGCTGGGGAGTGCTGCCCCGAGCGCCTACGTCTGAATCGGGGGACAGTCACCCATGTGCTCTGCAGAGCCCAAGGTCTCCGGAGTGAGCACAGCAGCTCCGTGGTGCCAGGTCTTGCACAGCACAGCCGCCTTCCTCCAGCTTCCTGGGGGCTCCGTCTGCCCGCCCCTCCTCTCTCCAAAACAGGGTCTCATTCACTTCCCAGTAGCTTCTTTCTGGAACCAATTCCCTCATCCCATCCTGCCCAGAGCGCCGCGGTCCCCGAGCGCCCGAGGCGCGGCTGGGTGCGGCTGACACACTCTTTCTCTTTTGGAGATTGGTGTGTGATCCCTTGTGGAGAGACTGCACAGGACTCGAGCTGAGCCCACTGCTGCAAAGGATGGTACAGCCAGAGGGGACGGAGCCCGGGAGCCAGGAGATGAATATCCACCGGGCCTCGCC
This sequence comes from Dipodomys spectabilis, assembly GCF_019054845.1. Lineage (NCBI taxonomy): Eukaryota > Metazoa > Chordata > Mammalia > Rodentia > Heteromyidae > Dipodomys > Dipodomys spectabilis. The sequence goes on along the minus strand of NW_024870965.1, from coordinate 5,778,174 downwards.
ATCACTGACCCCCCGAAGACCGTAAATAACGTTTGGAAAGATCGGGGTGCATCGTGAGCTATTATGCGGCGGCGGCAACCGTGGTGGCTCTCTCTGGGCTGTGATTCATCACGCTCGGCAGCCACACAAATCCTGGTCCTTGCCCGACACCCGGGATGTTGACTTCTCGCTGCACTGTGATGAATTTGTGCTCCTGACACCACATTTTTAACCTGGGCTAGCCTGGCCTTCTGCTCCAATTTGGAAATTACTGAAAGCACATTGTTATTGTTATTATTATTATTTTAAAACGACACCTTTGGTTTTGCTGGTGTTGTACTAAGAAGCTCTTTTCTTCTTCTTAGCGGGACCCATGGGCAAAAGTACAAATAGTGACAAGGTTGTATTGTGTGTGTGTGTGGGGGGGAAGTCTGCATTTTATTTTCTTAACACTGTACTGAGTGGAGATCAAAGCAGCTCCCACGGTCCTCAGAAGACCTTAGAACTTTGCTCTCTCAACACCTGAAAACCTGGAACTTGTGATTCTCTTACCTCAGCCTCCTGAGGGCTGGGATTATAGGTGTGTACCACCACCCCCAGCAAACATGAATGTTTGAGCTGCACTTGCGTTTAAGTGGTGAACTTAGAAAGGCAGCAACTACACTTTTCCACCATAACTTTTTTTTTTTAAAGATATTTGCCTTAGATTCTCGGTTTTGAGACAGAAAACACAACAAGGCTCCAGCCAGGCAGAGCAGCGAGGAGGAGGGGCTGTTTTTCTGGGGGATCTCATCTTGGGCAGAGCAGGGTGTTCCCCCTGCTGAGGCTGGAGCCCCAGGGTCACCTTCCTGCCCGCCTCCCAGGCCGCCCGCTCGCTCAGACTGCCCTGCTTCCTAACGCCCGTCTGCCACTCCGCTGACAAGCCGGTCTGTGGTCCCATGCGTCCGGGCGGGAGCCCGTGCAGGCCAGGCCCGCCGCACAGTGGGGCCGGCAGCCACTTCCAGGGCCGAGTTTCAGGTGGATGCTGAGTCCCCTGAAAAGGGAGGTGCCACGATGCCCCTTCCGCCTTTTTCCTCACCTGACACACGCGTGTGCGCACACACACACATATGCACACATGCACGCACACACACACCCCACACCGTCTCTTCTCCTGCCTTATTTTTCTCATTTTTCAATGTGGAATTCTGAGTCACTCTCCAAACAATAGAAATTTTGTTGGAGTTATCGAAGCTGACATTCATGTGCTAATTTCAGGCCCAGATGAAGAAGCCATGACAGTCAGCATTCAGTTCCTGCCGGTACTTTGTCATATACAGTGAGTTCTTCATACAACCCGGAGCCTTGGCAGGCGCCGCCTCCATCTCATTCCGCATTCTACTTTCTCATAAACATCTTCTCTCATCCAACCTAACATAACTCCTAATACTTTAGATAACCACGAAATTCCTCTCCCCACCTTCATTGGCTAGTTCCTCTCTCTCCCAACCCAATCTTGCCTCTATTCACTTTACATCACAACAACATTAATTGCTATTTTATGCACATCCACAGACAGACTTCTTCACAACTTTACTTCTTGGTAACTTTTCAGTGCACGGGTTGACAGCATCCTCAATTAGCAGTCATTTCCATATCCTGGACATATACATTGATCAGAAAAGATGACAATTTATTTTTAGACCCCCGCAGACTGCATAATTTAAATATATTTCCCATTTGGCAAAAATGGTGTTGTAGCTAATGTATGTACAATATTTCCAAAAACATTGGTACTTTCCCATAAATATCTTCCATATTTTTTTTCAGTGAGTAATAAAAAAGGTTGAGGTGGGATGTGTTTTATCCCACCACATTATATCATTCCTATTTTTCCTCTTTGTTGGATGGCAATCAGGGGCCCTGATGCCAAGCTTTGGAAGCAACAGCATCTGGCTCCTTGGCAGAGCCCGCAGGCAGCCTTACTGCCAGCCTCTAAGCTGTGTCTGGGTCTGTTGCATGGTTTGGCTGCAGATGGACGCGGTGGGTTGCCTCGTGCTTCTGGAAGGCAGTCCTGGCTTTCCTTTGATTCCGAGGACTTCACTCATTTTTATTCATTTGTGGAGAAGGACCTGTCCAAATGTTTTATGAAACCAACACAGGAGCACATTAATGGATCCACTTTTGCCTTCGAAGAGGCAGAGGTCAGTGTGCCTTTGGGCAGGGGACATGGCCTTCTGGAGAGGGGTCCCCCCCCCAGGGAGGGCGGGCATTTCCCGTGGACCTGTGTTCCAGAGGGCTCAGAAGGAGGCCAATCTCGAGTTACCATCTCTCCCTCCCCGGGGAGATACCTGGAGAGGCAGTCACATGGATGCGTGGAAGCGCTCAGATCGGTCGGGTCTCCTGTTCTGTCCCCTTCTCGGTAGAAGCAGCCATTGAAGAGGGAAAGATGCAGGGTGGAGGCCCTCCTCTCCCCTTCCCCACTACACCATCCCGTTTTCCACCCGAGAGCAAGAAAGAAGAGTGCACATAGTCTTCATTTAGTCTGAACTAAGCACACACACCAGCTTGGAGAGTGTGGCCTATAAGGAAGAAGTGTTTCCATTTTCTTAGCAGTATAAACCGATCACCGTTAATACCATTTATCACTCAGAGCCACTGAAAAACTCCAAGCCCTGCAAACATGTGCACATCCATATTGTAATGAAAACTTACTTTATTTTTTTCTGTGAAGATTATTGTGAGAATTTTCATGACATTTCTTGCACTTATTCACTCTCATTTGCTGCTAGTTCTTTACTATTCTTATCATCACCATTTACCTATTATTTGCTAAATACACAATCCTACTCTGGAGTTTACTATCTACCAGAGGAAAGTGAGAAATGAAACAATTATTAAATCAAATTTACAAGATACTTTTATAATGTGGTACTGCTACAGAGAGAGAGAGAGAGAGAGAGAGAGAGAGAGAGAGAGAGAGAGAGAGAGGAGAGCCAGTAGTTCATGCCTATAATTCTAGCTACTCAGGAGGCTGAGATTTGAGGGTCAGGGTTTGAAGACAGTTTTGGGGAAAAAAAAGTCTTATCTTAACCAGCAAAAGCCAGAGTGGAGGTGTGGCTCAAGTGGTAGAAGGCCCTCTTGGAGCGAAAAAGCCAAGTGAGAATGTGAGGATCTGAGGTCAAGCCCCAGTACTGGCATGCACGCGCATGCACACATACACATACAGAAGAAAAGAAAAGAAAAGGAAGAGTAGGAGGAAAGCTATTTAAGGTTGACTGGCCTCACTTCTGGGTGTGAATCCAAAAGAAACAAAATCTGCATCTCCAAGAGCATTCCACTCTCACATTCATTACCGCATTCTTCATCACAGTCAAGATGTGGAAACAACCTAGGTGTCCATCAGCAGATAAAGAAAGAAACAGTGGTGTGCGCCCACAATGCGGTATTTAGTATTCGGCCTTCAAGAGAGGAAACCCTGCCATTTGGAGCCACATGCGTGAACTCCGAGGATGGCATGCTGAACAAAAGCAGCCAGACTCAGAAAGACAAATGTCGCGTGATCGCATTTGTTTGTAGAATCTAAAACAGTGGAACTCATAGAAACCGAGTCTCCTGGTTACCAGCAGCTAGAAATGCAAAGATGTGGGCAAAAGATCCCGGCTCACGATCATAGATGAATGGGTTCTGGAGGCCTGGTGGACAGCATGGTGACGGTAATTAATAATAATGAGGTCTCTACTGGGAAATTGCTAAGACAGTAAAATTTAGAGATTCCCTCCCTCCCTCTCTCTTTCCTTCCTTTCTTCCCTTTTCCCTCTTTCCCTCCCTCCTTCCCTCCCTTTTCCCTCCCCTTTTCCTTCCTTTCCTCTCTTCTTCCCTCCCTCATGTCCGCCTTCCCTCCCTCCTTCTCTCTTTCCCTCCTTCTTTCCTTCCTTTCTTCCCTTCTTCCCTCCTCTCCCTCTCTTTCCTCCCTTCTTCCTTCCTTTCCTCCCTCCTTTTCTCAGTGTAACAGGTGAAATGAGCTAGCTTGTAGCAATCTTTTCACAACATATATGAATACCAAGACATCACGCTGCACACCTTGAATTGCTGCATTCTTATCAACTATATCTCCCAAGGCTTGGGGGTGGCTTGATTGGGGAGGATTATTTAGGAAAGTGACATCAGGTCCAAGACCAAACCAACGGGAAAGATCCAGCTGTGGCCTGGAGCAGTGTGGTGGAGGAGGAAGGCAGGCATGGCAGGGCTTGGGGTGGTCTCGGCACCCCAAGGCACAGGAAAGCAGGGGATGTTGTGTGGAAGGCAGGGAGGGCTGTGCCGCTCAGGACCTGGCGGGGCTGGAACTTGCTCACCGAGGGCATCTACATCCTGTCGCTGGGTACAAGGCCTGGCCATTGGCCGTGTGACAGGTGCTTAATAGGTAAGGTTAAGAAAGGCTGCTCTGTGGCGCAGTGGTGTCGGAAGCAGACCCCCGCTGGAGGCTGCTACAATAGAGGAAGCGATGGCCCCAGATCAGATGCTGGTGGTACTCACGGCGTGCGTGTCACAAATTCCCTGACTTGGGGATTCTTTTCCCATCTCGTAGAAGAAACCAAAGGCTCCAACCTACTCCCCTCACCCCGACCCAGGCCTGCACAATGCTTCCTTGTGCTCTGAAACTGAGGCAGGGTGGAAAATTCAATTCTTTTTCCTTCCTTCCTTCTTTTTCTTTCTTTCTTTTTCTTTTTCTTTCTTTTTTTTTTTTTTGCTGTTGGTCATGGGGCCTGAACTCTGGGCCTGGGCGCTGTCCCTCAGCTCTTCAGCTCAAGGCTAGCGCTCTACCACCTGAGCCACAGCGCCATTTCCAGTTTTCTGGTGGTTCATTGGAAATAAGAGTCTCATGGACTTTCCTGCTGGGGCTGGCTTTGAATTGTGATCCTCAGATCTCAGCCTCCTGAGTAGCTAGGATGACAGGCATGAGCCACAAGCACCTGGTGGAAAATTCTTTTCTGAATGCCTTCAAATAAGAATGAGATGAGGTTAAAAGTAGGCATCCGGATAGCAAAGCCTTTGTGTCAATGAACGGAACCAAACACCCTCAGCAAATTCTGTTTGGAGTTAATAAAAACAGCATGGTAGGTGGATGGCTCAGCCAACCAGAGAGGCTCAGATGGGAGCCCCGGCCCTGGACGCTTGGAACACCTTTTGGGAAATCTAAGGGTGATGATGCAGCTCTGCTTCTAATCCAGGAAATCTGGGTTGTCCTAGAAGAGTACCCCTCAGATTGCTTGTCACCCCTAAGTTCCAATGGCTCTTGGATGCCCGTATGTTGGGAATATATACAGGGTAAAGAAGTTTCTTACCCTGAGTGTATCAAGTGATCTATTCATGTCATATTTCATGTCATAATTATTATTATTAGTGCCAGTCCTGGGGCTTGAACTCAGGGCCTGGACACCGTTCCCGAACTTTTTCGCTCAAGGCTGGCACTTGAGCCCCAGCTCCACTTCCTCGTGTCTCTCCAAGTCACCAAAGTTATCTGCTTACCTAAACTGAAAACTCCTGGACTTATGGAGAAAATTATGTTCTACTTGTATGAAAAATCAGCTTCCACTTGTAGGAAAGGACCTCTCAGTAGACCCAGATTTACTCCTGTTCATGGTTGTCGCCAAGAGCTGGAAGGCACTGTCGGCAGCTAGAGGGACAATGTTCCGTAGCGTCCCTGTTTCTCAAAGATTGTCACACATGTGGTAATTCTGTCCAGATCACTGCTATGGCTAACTCCATAAGTTCTCTTTTTTAATCATTACAAGTGTCAAGCACCCCATTACTTTGTATTAGTTTCGGCCTCTTATCATATATTTACTTGAATTGACTGGTGATTTGCCTAAATGTAACCATGAATTTAATGAGAAGACTAAAGCAAGTGATATCTATGTATTATATTTATGTATTATTCATACACATATGCATTATTTATATATGTGTATATATATCCAATGATAGTATCCAATCATAGTATTGAAATGACTTTCATTTGAGCCCACTATTTTATTACTACCCCATATTTTACTAATATCATTAGCTAAGCCATTTTCTTTGTATGCACTTTCTTAAAATTCCGCCTCGGCTTCTGTCAGTTGAAAATGTGATGCCAGTGTATGATGTTACAGAATTGTCATTGCATCTTACTACTGAAATGCATCTGCTTTCACAGGCTCGGGGACTCTGAGTCTTTCCGTTAGACACGGGCAGAGACAAAACACCACACCACAACACAAACGGTATAGAACAAAGGAGGAGTTGCTGTGGAGGTCTCCAACCTCCTAGCTTCTGAGTCTCTTCTTTTTCCTATAGAGTTCTTGAAATGCATGCGGTTTGAGCTAAGGCACTCAGGACCAGGGAGGAGTCTGGGCAGAGCTGTCCGTCTGTCTGCTGCATGCTTGGTGGAGTCATGGGTAGCTAGCTGCCCATGGAGGCCGGTGAGGGAGGCTTGAAGATTGGAGACTTAAGGAAAAGCAGCTTCAATGTGAGTGGAGGAAGAGGCCAGCCCTTGTCCCACAGCAGTCTTGGTGACCGCTGAACGCTACCAACACCGGCCAAGCTCTCCCTCTGCCACCCCCCCCGCCCCGTGAGCCCCCAACGACTCTGCCTTCAGGGACTCCGGGCTGTGTCTGGAGAAACCTGTGCTCTCTCCCCGCTGCTCTCTCAAGTGGAGCTGTCCATCCTCTGCGCAGGCCCAACCCCAGCCGCAGGAGTGCCCTGGCCCCTGGCAGATCCCTCTTTCCTTCCTCTAACCCCTCCTGCCAGGCAAACACTCTCAACTCCTCCTCCTCCTCCTCTTCCTCTTCCTCCTCCTCCTTCCTGTCACCGCTGCCCCCCCCCCCCCCCGCCTCCTGCCCCCAGTTTCTGTCACTCAGGCTGACTTTGGCTCCTCTGCCCGCTGGTAGTCCTCCCAGGGTCTTGATTCATCTCGCTTCACTCACATCCTTGATCACCTCAATCTTTTCTTCCAGAGATCAGCTCCGCGTTCACACAGCCATGACTGAGACACCCTGGCGTAGCCGTTCACCGAGCACCGTCTCCTGAGACTCAGGCACCGTCCCACTATGATGCCCATCTGTCTCCGCTGAGGAAATGGATGGGTGAGTCACCTTTCCGTCATCCTCCACGCCGACCATTGCTGCCCTTCCCTCCCTGCCCCTCCCTATCACCCCCTCCACCCACCAGCCCTACCCCATCACCCCTCCCCTCAACAGGGCCAGGCCCAATGGCCATGGGAAAGGCATCGATGGGCAAAAGTCACTCTGGAGTGACAGAGACAGACAGGGGGCAGGAGGAAGTTCAAGGGGGAGGAAGGACCAGGAGCAAGGGCCGCTTGAGCTGTGCCTCTCTTGGGAGAGAGAAAGAAAGCAGTCTCAGCACGGAGCCAGGACACACTGTTCTCCTCATTGCCTGGCCTGGGTCCGTGGCCCTACAGCCCTGCAGGGGTCCTCCTCTACTGCCCAGTCCAATCCCCAGCGCCCACGCTCGCCCACCCCTCCCCTACGCCACGGTTAACCATGCCACTCAGCCCTCCTGGGACCAGCCCGGGGGCCTCTGACCCCTTCCAAAGAAGCACACACCTCCGTGTAAAGACCTGCTGTCCACCTGAGATCAGGAGCATTCTCAAAGACTCTGCTCCTGCGACTATTTCCTCTTTCTCTTCCTCAACTTCTCTCTCTATTCATTTCCATTGGCGAATAAATACGTGCTATCATCCATGTTAAAAAAACAAACCAACAACAGCAACACACACACACAAAACTGAGCATCTGGATTCCTCCTCCAGTGTAGTGCAGCCATGTCTGTGAGCCTCCTTCCATGGAGAAATCCGAGAGGATGTGTTTATCTTTCCTTCCCATTCCCTCACCTCTGGGGCTCCCTCCCGCTCCCCCCCCCCCCCCCCCCCCGCCAAAAAAAAAAAAAAACAATCCAAAACCTTTGTTACCTTCATTGCACAGAAATGACCTCTGCTACCAAGGTCAAGGCCAGGGCAATGCTCGGCCTCCCTGCACTGGGCCCTTGGCCTCTTCTGACCTCCTCCCTGCCTGCCTCCAGGATGCTGCCTTCGCTGGCTGGACCACTTCTTCCTCTGGTGGTCCTCCAGGGGACCCGCTATGGGGGGGAGGGGCTCAGGGATCTGCCCCAACTTCCTAACAGCCCCACAGCTCGTCCCGTCCGGTGACTTGAGACCCAGCACCGCCGGCCAGCACTTCCCTGTGTCCGCCCTGACATTCCCGAGTGCTGGACTAACTCCTCAGCCACCCATCCTGGTCCTCACGGAGAGGACTGGGGGCTCCTCCCGGTGGGCCGCGCACAGCCGGCGTCTTTGTCTTCATTTCGATGTCTTCTGTCCCACGCTGCTGAGCCCGTCTCCCCCTTTCAGAGCACGCGGCGCCATCCACCCAACTGCTCAGACTAGAAGCCTGGGCCTCCACCTCCAGTCCTCCGTCCCCGAACGCTACCTCCCATCCCTGACTGAGTGCTGTTGACTTGGCTTTCAAAGTACGTCTCCGCACAGACTGTCTCCTCTTCTCCAGGGCTGCGGCCATAGGCTCGGCCCCCCTCATCTCTCACCAACCATTTCCCCGCCTCCCCTCACCTCCTGTTGCTCTTCTTACCCAGGGCAGATGGAGCTGCTTTCCTATAGCATAAACCAGCCGGTGACATTCCTTTGCCGAAAGATCTTTGTTGTCTTTCAGTTACTCTCCAAATCGAACTCAAAATGGCTTCAGGATCTGAATCCTGCCACCTTCCCCCCGCCCCCCAGGAGTCTTGGGGCCATGCTTCCCCTGCCTTCTCAGCCCCTCTACCCCTGGAGATTGCACCCCAAAACTCAGCCTCACTGTCCACACCCTGTCCTACCTCAGAGGGCTCAAAGAAGAAGTGGAGACCATGTTTCTTTCCTGTATTTGCAGCTTGTCTCTCTCCATTACAAGGCAAGACTAACAGTGCACAGATTCAAGGCTGAGATGATCTTTCCACTGCCCACCGAAAATGTTTAATGCAACGGTTTTGCAAGATGAATGGATTCATGCAATCATTGCCTTCAGCGGTTCTCAGACTGGGGATACTGTCCAACACAGAGCAAACCAACGAAAACACCCAGGGCACGACTCAGGGTACAATGTGAATTAATCATAGATGAATCTGCGTGTGTGCCATTGATTCTGCCGTGTTTCATGGGTGCTGCGTGCAGACCGGGCCCCATGTCCTGACTGGCTCAGGGAGAGGTTGAAGTCGCCCGCAGTTTGCTGAGCACTGAGCACGTGAGTGAAGGGAGATTAAATCGGGGTGCTCAATGCACACAGGAGGACAGGCCTGGCTCTCTCACTTCCCCAGGCAAGCCCTGGCTCACAGGATGCCGGCTGCTGCCTGTCTCCCTCCCTGGCTTTGCCTCACCTCCGCCCCCTTCCCAGGATTTGGGCGTACCTCTGCGCCTGGCATCCTCCACGCGTGGACCCCGTGGGGACCTGAGTGGGGCTTGCGGAGGGACGCTTACTCAAGGTCTGGGCCACCATGACCTCCCTTCCAGGACCGTCCCGGGTCCCTTGGCCCCGGTGGAGGCTTAGGCCACTGTCAGCAACTCTTAAAAATGAAGGCACAGGCCTGGAGAAGGCAGAGGCATTCAAGGAATCTTGCCCCAGAGGAAATCCTGTCCCGAGGGGAGTGAGTCACAGCTTGCTCAGCTCTGCAGGGGGCAGATGCGATGTGTGTGTGTGGGGGGGGGGGTTAGCAGCCCTCCCTCCAGTCTTACCCTTGGGCTTCGAACATTCCCGTTACATCCTCCCAAGGTGTCCCCAGGAGGGTCTTTGGATGGCAGCAAGCCTCGGGCACCCTGGGAGAGCACCCAAGAGGGCTTTAGCCAGGCGTTTCCCACACTGGTCCCTAGAAGCTTCCCAGGAAGTGGGGGGTCATTCAAGCGCTAAGCTTTCTCCCGTCTGCTCAGAAGATGAAGCCAGGACTAGCTATGGCGCATGGAGGCGAAGGGTCTGTGGTTCACGGGCTACTGATAGTAGATACTTGAAAGAAATGTTGGGAAATCCCTGGAATAATCTCGCAAATACCCATGTAACACTAACACAAAAGCCACCCAGAGACAAGAAAACGACGGCCAGAAGCCGGTCCTTCCCCCAGAAGCTCCAGAGGCCCTGAGAGGAGACAGACCCGGGAGCTCAGGGCTCAGCGCCTGCTCTGCTGCAAACATCACTCTGCTTTCTCCCGTCAACCCCGACCAAGCACTCAAAGATTAGGCCAGGACACCCTTTCCTCTTTCAGCAATTACTGGTAAAATATCTCTGGGGGTTAGGTGTGGTGAGTCACGCCTAGTAATCCTAGCTATTTGGGAGGCTGAGCTGGTTAGGCTCAAGGTTCAAGGCCATCCCGGGTAGAGACATTTTGGAGACCCCCTTCTTAGTGAAGAACTGGATTTCGGGGTGCACAGTTGGGAGAACTTTTCCAGGCACAGGGGGCAGGAAGTGAGACTCCAACACAGACGGTGACCCCTAGGCACATACGCTGGCAAGAAGCAAGACCCCATCTCAAGCATGCACAGCAAAAATCAGAGCTGGAGGTGTGTCACTGAGGTAACAGTGTTTGCTTAACAAATTCAAAACTAGAGTTCAAAACCCTGCCCAATATCTCCAAGAAGACAAAATACAGTAAGGTACTCCTGTGACCTACGGAGGAGTGTTCTACCTCAAGGGTGAACCCTGAAAATGCCATTCCCCACCTGCCTGTGGAGGTCTGCGGAGGCGAAGATCTGGGAAGCATCCCTGGCCTTGGAGGCGGGAAGGCCTCTGATGCCACTGCTCATTTCTTATGAGGGAAACGGCAAAGAAATGACAAAAGCAAGCAAACCAACCAACGAGTGCGCCAGCACACGGCGGCCGTCCTGGGCTCTGCCTTCCCACCCGGCGCGGCAGCGCCACCTCCACGCAGAGCCCCGGGTCAGCCGCGCCCTTGGTGAACCAGAGGCTGGAGGACGCTTGTGACTTCGCTTACCGCAGTGCGGAGGAGCCTTGCTCTAGTCTGTCGGCTTGAAGGATTCTTTCAAGTACGATGTAGCGGCATTTATTGGGTATTTGTTTAACGATCACTGCTCATTCTCCATCGGTCAGCCTGGGGGAATCGGGGATCCAGAAAAAAGAAGCATCCTGAGCACAAGGAGTTTGGGGTGCACGATAAACACAGACCAGCAAATCCACAGGGATGGTCCCGCAAGCCACGCTGGCTAGCACGGGGGTAGAAGGGGCAGGGTTACCTCAGGTAGCCCCGCGCGGGCCTCCAAAAGGAAATGGCTTGGGAGGGAAATAAGTTGATGCTGAAATTTCAAGGAGAACTAGAAGCCAGCCCAAAGAAGAGGGAGTATGCAGTGCAGGACGAGGAGAGGCTGGGGCGCAGAGGCTGGGGGAGCAAGGCCTCGCGCTCGCCCTGCCCCAGGCGCTCGTGGGTGCCGAGGGAGACAAGGCCCAGGCAGCAAAGTCTTTCAGGCAGTCCTGAAGTCACAGGGGTGCTGGGGGCTGAGGCTTACGCTGTGGAAAATGGATTCTGTCCTCTTCAGAACAGAGGACAGGAATGAGAGGAGCAAGCCTCGGGTTCAGGATGAGGTGAAGGTTGGGATTCAAAGAAGATAATTCATCAACAGAACTGAGTGGAACTGACCACCCACCGTCCAGAGAGACCGAGGGGGAGGGAGTTGAGTGTGGCACCCACAGGGTGTTGTGATTTAGACAAATCCACCTTTTCTTTTAAAGAGCAACAGTGAAGGGTGGAGTTGGGGGGGGAGAAGGTTGATTGGGGTGACCTTGATCAAGATGTGCTCATAAACTGATGTGTGGCATTGAAAAACTAATAATAAAGAATTATATATATAAAAACACACAGCGAAGGGATGTGTCTCACGGTGGTGAAAGTCCATGTTTTCACTTCTCACTTAAGGTAAACACACATTCTCTTAACGCAAGTTCCCTCTAGGTTTCAACTTTGACTTTGAACCAAGAATCAGAGCCTGAAGCCCCCACGGGGAATGTGGATTGTGGAGCTTGAGGTCCTCGGGGCTGTCACAATTCCCACTCCCGGGCGTGACCTTGAATGCACAAAGGGTCTCCAGAATGGGAACTGTGCTACCACTGCAAGCGAGATGTATAAATACGAATGTCAGGCCAGTCCAGTGCGTGAAAGGCTTTGAGAATGCCGGAGAGTTCCAAAGTGCACGGGGCCCCAGCACAATGAAATGGTAATGAAGACGACCGGTAGCGGGGACCACCCACCAGCGGTTTTATGGCTGTAACTAGCAATGAAGGGTCTCCCTGGCACTATTGACAGTGGCTGGCATTGTCATTTCCAGAACACGCGGGAGCTGTGGTTGTGAGACCGAGCTGGAGGCAGACTATTTATGGACACCCCTCTCCCGCCACATTCTTGTGCCATAGCCATAGGTAAGAAAAAAATGGAAAATGGCTGCTTGGTTGCCACAATTGCCCCATAAATTCCCTGTCCGTGCTTAATTAACCGAGGAAGAAATATGCGTCAGAGGCCTCTTTTGGGGAGGGCCTGAAGCTTAAGTTCAGCATAGGTCTTTTACCGTCTCATTTATTCCCTTCATCTTTGGGAAAACCTTGGGTCACAGGCCACCCACAAAGCAATAGGTCAAAGGACTGCACTTCACCCGGGGACGACTCTCCAACTACCCCACAGACCAGAGACACTGGCTTTTGTGTATGGAATGCAAATGTCGGACACAATTCACTCCACTGCCCCTGCTTTCAGAACACTCACTCCACACACACCCACGTGTCACATGCACACATGTGTGCACACCCACACACACCCGTGCGTCACATGTACACATGTGTACACACACAGCATGTCCTCACAGGCTGAGTGGGAATGAATTCCTATAGTCCAGGGTGAGGAACACTTGGTGAGCGCGGTGCTCAGGGAGACTATGGTTTCCAGTCTTTTCTCCCGGCTTTTCACTCTGTAATGTATAGACTAGTAAGAAGGTGGGGAGCTGAGCAGGGAGGGGAAGCAGTCAGTCTGGGCCCCTCAGAGATCAGCCCGGTCTTGGGGGCCGAGTCTATGAATTTGCTTCTACTCTAAGAAGTTGGATGGCAGATACCAAAAAGTATCTGTTAGCAAGCAAGGAACTCTAGGGTTCTGTAGCACAGAGAGGTGATTACGGGTTGCAAAAACCTTTTTATCTGCTTTATGAACAACAAGAAGAGAAGAGCTGGAAGGCACCAAACACCAAGTAGCGATAAGGAGATGGAAATGCTTTGATCTGTATTATTAAATACACCTATTAAATTCATATATTGCATACATGGCTTTGCTTTCTCCCTGCTGATTTAGCTAGCCTCTAGAATGACAGATTCATTTGTTCCAGGAATAGCGTAGTGTGGGTCAGCTGGTGGGGCTGCGGTGGGTGGGTGAGGGCTTACAGAGCGAGGCTGTCTCCAGGTCACTAACAGCATGCTTCTTACAGCAGGATTTTTGTCAGGGCTGATGGACTCATAAGAAATCTTTGGGATCAAGCAAACACACATCAGACGCCGCCTGACCAGCATCGAGGCCTGTGCTGTAACATAGGAATTAGTGAAGGATCAGCCCAGCAGACCCGCTGTTTCATTGCGTCTTGTTGATGTGGGGTGGGGGGCAGCTGCAGGAGGGGAGACCTCAACCACTGGCACTGGGAGCTGGAGGTGGGCCCCGATGAACCTCCTGCCTGCGGCTAGTCCCTGGCGATCATTCAGCTCTCCCTGGGTGGAGTCATTGCCATTCCCCCAACCCCCCTCAAGCTGCAGCTCGCTCCTACTGTCCCAGCCGCAGGTGCCCAGCTCGGACTTGGCCAGAGGGGAACAATCACAGATACGCTAACCGGGCGAACCTTTGAGTTTCTTACCAGTAAAACTAGGTAGGAAAACTGGTTAGACATAGAGGGAACTTGGTGATTGTGACGTTGTGCTATGGAGGGTGGGGTAGGCAGGAAGGGCTAGGGTTAAGATGCCGGCAGAAAAAGAAAGAACAACTTAAAGTTTCCAAAGAGACAAAGATCAGCAGTGACAAAAGGTAGAGCAGGAAACGCGGGTGCAGTATTGGAAGCGATCTGTGAGACTGGACGCCTCTGGCCTGTACATTTCTCTCCTCAAGTTTTGGGAGAAATTAAGCATCTTTTTCTTTGTCCTTTTCAAACATCTGTCTTGTTGGTTTTGCTTTTTAATTATTATTATTTTTAAGGTCAGTAAGCAGTTACTGCATTAGCTTATCCTTATACTAGGGAGCAACCCAGTGTTTTCTGATAGGGGGTCCGGCGTGAGCACTTCTGAGCCTGCGAGACAGTGCCATGGATTTGCTCACATGCATTGAACACCAGCCAGGCACCAGTGGCTTACTCCTGTAATTCCGCCTACTCAGAGGCTGAGATCCAAGGATCACAGTTCAAAGCCAGCCTGGCCAAGAAAACCCGAGAGACTCTTATCCCCACTTAACCACTCAAAAGCCTGAAGAGTATGAGCCTTGAGCAAGAAAAGCTCAGTCCCTGAGTTCAAGTCCCAGGCCCTGAGTTCAAGTTACCCCCCCCCCCCCCCCCACCACACACACACTTGGAATACTAAAGAATAAAAAGACTTTTCAGTCTGGAAACTATGTCCCAAACTACAGCTGCTGGTAGGAGTGCTAGGAAGCCAGACTGAACAAGGGAGACAAAGCAGAGGCTTTCAATCTCCACATCAGCAGGGCCGGTCGTGGTGGACAGTACGGGTGGACAGTGCGGTAACCGTGACAGAGCATGGGGTGGAGACATCACTTCGAATGTGGTGTAACAGAAAGACGTTTTCAATGGTGAACCCCAGTGCCCCAGTGCCAGCACTTCCCCTCCTCCCTGAGGGGGGGAGGGGCTCAGGCCCACACCAACCCCGAGCCTGACCTTGGGAGACACCAGAGGGAGGACACCAGGGCTGGCCATCCAGGCGTCCAGGCCTCTCCTGGGTGACCAGTGGCTGACAGCCGGATCTGGAGAGCGGAGGGGGGGGAGGGAGGAACGGGCAGGCTGAAGGAGGCTGTTCCTCGCAACTTCAAATCCGGGAGCTTCGGGGCTCTCCCTGTGCTGGCCAGGGGGAGAAAGCACCGTGTGACCCCAAGTCCCGGTCCAGGTGATTTCCCACCTATCCTGGGCCTGGGGCTGGCAGGGGCGGCTGCTGGCTGAGCTTTGTGCTTTCAGCCCTGGTCACAATACATGGGGAGCGCCCGGGCCCAGCCTCCCACCCAGCCACCCACCCAGCCTCCCACCCACCCAGCCTCCCACCCACCCAACCTCCCACCCAGCCTCCCACCCACCCAGCCTCCCACCCACCCAGCCTCCCACCCAGCCACCCACCCAGCCTCCCACCCAGCCAGCCTCCCACCCACCCAACCTCCCACCCACTCAACCTCCCACCCAGCCTCCCACCCACCCAGCCTCCCACCCAGCCACCCACCCAGCCTCCCACCCAGCCAGCCTCCCACCCAGCCTCCCACCCAGCCTCCCACCCAGCCAGCCTCCCACCCAGCCTCCCACCCAGCCACCCACCCACCCAACCTCCCACCCAGCCACCCAGCCTCCCACCCAGCCAGCCTCCCACCCAACCTCCCACCCAGCCACCCACCCACCCAGCCACCCACCCAGCCTCCCACCCACCCAGCCTCCCACCCAGCCTCCCACCCAGCCACCCACCCACCCAGCCTCCCACCCACCCAGCCTCCCACCCAGCCACCCACCCAGCCTCCCACCCAGCCACCCACCCAGCCACCCACCCACCCAGCCACCCACCCAGCCTCCCACCCAGCCTCCCACCCACCCAGCCTCCCACCCAGCCTCCCACCCAGCCTCCCACCCAACCTCCCACCCAGCCTCCCACCCAGCCTCCCACCCACCCGGCCACCCACCCGGCCTCCCACCCGGCCTCCCACCCGGCCTCCCACCCGGCCAGCCACCCACCCTCCCACCCACCCTCCCACCCAGCCTCCCACCCAACCTCCCACCCAACCACCCACCCAGCCTCCCACCCAGCCTCCCACCCACCCAGCCTCCCACCCAGCCACCCACCCAGCCACCCACCCACCCTCGCACCCAGCCACCCACCCACCCACCCAGCCTCCCACCCAGCCTCCCACCCACCCAGCCTCCCACCCACCCGGCCACCCACCCGGCCACCCACCCGGCCACCCACCCGGCCACCCACCCGGCCTCCCACCCGGCCTCCCACCCGGCCAGCCACCCACCCTCCCACCCACCCTCCCACCCAGCCTCCCACCCAACCTCCCACCCAACCACCCACCCAGCCTCCCACCCAGCCTCCCACCCACCCAGCCTCCCACCCACCCGGCCACCCACCCGGCCACCCACCCGGCCACCCACCCGGCCTCCCACCCGGCCTCCCACCCGGCCTCCCACTCGGGGCCGGCCTCCCACCAGGCCCCACCCGGGTGGGAGCGCACGGCCTCAGCTGTCCGCAGCCCGCCCCGCCCGGCTCCCTGGACGTTCATTCCCCGCAGCTGTCGCACTTGTGCGGGAGCAGCTGCCGCCTGCGCACATCCTGCCACAGACCGCGGACGGCGCCCTGCCGCGGGCACCCCGGGCCCACCCCGCGCCCACCCGGAGCCCACCCAGCGCCCACCCGGAGCCCACCCCGCACCCACCCCCGCGCCCACCCAGAGCCCACCCAGCGCCCACCCGGAGCCCACCCCGCACCCACCCGGAGCCCACCCCGCACCCACCCGGAGGCCACCCCCGCGCCCACCCCTGCGTCCACCCTCGCGCCCACCCCGCGCCCACCCCCGCGCCCACCCGGAGCCCACCCCCGCGCCCACCCGGAGGCCACCCCCGCGCCCACCCCTGCGTCCACCCTCGCGTCCACCCCGCGCCCACCCCCGCGCCCACCCCGCGCCCACCCCGCGCCCACCCCGCGCCCACCCCTGCGCCCACCCCGCGCCCACCCCTGCGTCCACCCTCGCGCCCACCCCGCGCCCACCCCCTGCGCCCCACCCCCGCGCCCACCCCCGCGCCCACCCCGCGCCCACCCTCGCGCCCACCCCCCGCGCCCACCCGGAGCCCACCCAGCGCCCACCCGGAGCCCACCCCTGCACCCACCCCGCGCCCACCCGAAGCCCACCCGAAGCCCACCCCTGCGCCCACCCCGCGCCCCGCGCCGCCCAGGCCGCCCCGCGCCCACCCCGGGTCCACCCCGCGCCCACCCCCCGCGCCCATCCAGAGCCCACCCCCGCGCCCACCCCCGCGCCCCGCGCCGCCCAGGCCGCCCCGCGCCCCACCCCGGGTCCGCCCCGCGCCCCGCGCCCCGCGCCCCCCGCCGGCCCCCTCTGCCCGGGCCGCGGTTGGATGCCCACGCGGGACCCGCGAGCTGCGCTCACGCGCGTTTGGTGGCAGCGGGCGTCCCGCAGAACCGCCCCATCCGCTCCCAGGAGCCGGGCCGCGGTGACCTTGAGCGCCGGCCCTGACCCTGACGCGCGGGCGAGGTCACGTGCTGGTCCATTTTAACTGCTCACATTTCGTTGTTTGGGGGCTGGAGGTGGGGGGGGGGGACCTGGGGCCTGGCCTCTGACCCAGGCCTCTGACCCCGGCCTCTGACCCCGACCTCTGACCCGGGCCTTTCAGTACGGCCTATGCCCCAGTGACCAGCTCCGCTTCTTAGCCGACAATCCCCACGAAAAGTATTCACAGGTGGTTCGAGTCCCGGCCTCCCGCCTTCGGGGTAACACCCGTGGGCACACAGCGGGGACCCATAGCACAGACGCAAATGATGCCTGGATGGTTCCAACAGCCCCGGGAAGCCATGGTAATAAAAATTATTTGGGTGAGACTTGACCCTTGACCTCCCCCTCCCCAGGAAAGGTGAATATTGATAAATCACTGATAATTACAGCTCTCATTGTGAAGTTTTCCGGTTCCTGAAGGGTTTTTAAGGACTTAAGAATTAATACTTGATTTATTAAAATTAAACATTCACGAAATCAAAGTCCTAGTTTCCCTTAAACTTTTAGGTTCAGCTTACAAATCTCGTTATTTTATTTGTAAATCTTTTATTTTATAAATCTTATAAATTTTGCAGTTACTTTTAAGAACTTTTCCCTTTGTAGTTAAATCGCCTTAAATATTACTTAAAAAGTAATATACTCAATTTCTCATTGAAATGTTTAAATTGTCTATAAACAAAACTTTCCTAAGTGCCCATACTATGTCTACTATTAAAAGACACATCTACATATGATGGATCTTAAGTTATTTAAAGTCTTTCTGTCTTGTTTAAAACCTTAGAAAACCCTTCTTGTATCTTTCAACTTAGACTCATAGGTCAAATTAGTAACTTAATTTCATGCTTAAATTGAGATGTGAAATTAGAATGTTTTGTTACATGCTGGAATTTTCCCATTCCTCCTAAATATTCCAAAACTTATATAACTATATATACACACACATATATATAGCTAAAACTTCCAAATTTAACCTTAAATCTTAGTATGTTAATTTGATATATTTTATGCTTTTTTGGTGCCAGTCCTAGAGCTTGAACTGAGGGCCTGTGTGCTGTCCTTGAGCTTTATTGGGGGGGTTGGTTAATTGGAGATCAGAATCTCATGGACTTTCCTGCCCAAGCTGGCTTTGAACCATGATTGATCCTCAGATCTCAACCTCCTGAGTAGCTAGGATTTCAGGCATGAACCACTGGTGCCCAACTATTATTATTATTATTATCTTTAAGTAGTATATAAAGGGGTTTCAATTGAACGTATCAGTTTATGAGTATAATGCACCTAGATCAATATCACCCCTTCCATTATTCTTACCCCTCCACCTGTCCCATCCCCATCTATCTATCCCTTTAAGTTACCTGGCCCCATTTGGGGGTTAGTTATTTTTTGCGATAGGGCCTTGGGTTTTGCCTGGCCGGCCTGGCAATGCTCCCCATGGTACGTGCCACAAGACCCAGCCAGTGATTGGTTGAGATGGAGTCTCTCAAACTTCCTGTTCACAATTCCTCGATCTCCCCCCACCTCCCAGGAAGCTAGCTGTCTCAACTCTTGAGATATATGAATGGCGAGCGAAGGGTAGAATGGAGCTGGTCGCTCTTTCTCACTGTAGCTTCCAGAGAGCTGTGGGCTTGCGTGTTCCAAGGAATATGGTTCCAAATGTTCGTGTAACCTTGAATCACACATGCACGGTCCACCTTAGGCAGCCTTGAGGCCATGTTTTGGTCAAGTGCCGCTTTTGTCCAGCGAGGCTCTGGGAAGCCTCCATTGCTGGACAGGCTGCCAAAGGACAGAAGATGAAGTCAGTACTGCTGTGTGGTCTGCGTGTCTGTGCTGGGATGGGCTGGTGGACAGATGTTGTGCTGCTGTGCCGTGCCGTGGAGTCTGTGGACAGGAGAACTGTTGGGCAACGCAGGACCACCGTGCCTGGAATTGTTCTTTGGCCTGCCCGAGTCAGAGAACCTGAGAGCTTGCATCAATGAGTGTTATGAGATCCTGAATACTTCCCAAGCTTTGCCTGCCTGACTGCATTCAACCAAGACAGTGTTGATGGCACTGCGTGCACGGGGAAGGCAGGGAGGGAAACGTGCGGAGGGGCCGTGGCTGAGGGAAGCTGGCCCCCCTCGGAGGAATGACAGCTAGCAAGGTAGAGTGGAAATCTCCTGTTTAATACCACGGTTCACACAATGCATCCTGACAGCAGTGGAGATGTTTGTGTTTTTTGGTTTTTTTCACCAAGCTTGTAGGCAGGGAGGTTATACAAATTCTTCTAAGAGATAAAATTAAAAAGCAAAACGTTGTGCTTAAAGGAAGAAGACCAGTAATGATAGATGGAACGGCAAAGAAACTCAATGTCTTAAGCAAGCTTCAAACACAGTTGAGCCTTGTCTGAATTTTTTTAAAACAAGAATTGTAGGTAGATGTTCCACGTTGCTGCCGGGAGAGAGAATAGAAGTTCCTGATGACAGCTGCACTGGGGCTGGGTAGGAGGACAAAGCTGTCATCTAGTGAGGAACATTCCAGAAGCTAACTTGTGTTCCTGCTCCCCTTGAAGGTCATCTCCTTTAGCTTACAAATGCCTTCTTTTCCCCCCTCCCCCGGGAGAATCAGCTTTAATTTTTATTTATTTTTTTATTGTTACTGTAAAGGTGATATGCAGAAGAGTTACAGTTTTGTAAGCTGGGTAATGAGTGCATTTCCTTTTGGACAATGGCACCCATTCCCTTGCTTTCTCCTAGTTTTTCTCTCCTGACCCTACCCGCAAGTTGTAGAGTTCATTTTCCACATAGTGTCCAGTGAGTACCACTGCTGCGTTTGTTCACCTTCTGTCTCTCCATTACCGATCTCCTCTTCAGGAGATTTCCTGTTCTCGTGGACTCATACACCCTGAGTCCTGCATCCAGATGTGTAACCCAAGTATTTGTGCAATCACCGGGACAATGTCTGGTTCTCCTGCGGTATGAGAATGCAGCCTGTCATTCCCTAGCACGTTCCCCAGTGCCCAGCAATCCAAGGGCTAAAAAGTGCACAAGAGGTGATTTGTTGAATGAATGTACGGCCTGAAAGAAGGCCCAGAATACCACAGGAATGGGTGAATTACTAAACAGCTCAGGATTCTTGGATTCTCTTTAAGCACGTGTGGATCTCTGTGTGCGCCTGGCTCAGAGTGCCAGACTCACATGTGTACTGAGTATAAGCAACCCCAGACCCGACATCCGGGGCACCTCCTAGAACATGATGTGATGCTCTCAAAGGAAGAAGAGGAACATTAATTCCCTCATGGTCTATTAACCAAATGATTAAAAGCAATACCAAATTAGAAATATTTGAAATGGTATTATATCACAGTGTTTATGAGTCACTCTTGCTTCACTTAAACATGTGTCACATATACACACACACACACGGACATAAACATATTCAGCATATATTTTGGGATTAGTCTTAAAGAAATGAATTATATTCATATCGGTGGGGGATTCTGACTCTAAGCCTTATGCAAAAGATGGCTTCTCAACTTTATTGTCAGATTTATGACACTGATTTCCAGTAATGTTTTCAAATGTTTGACTTCTATCTTGAGAAAGAATAGGGCCTCAAGTTTCCTGCCAGATTTTGGGATACTCTTCTTATAACTACAAAGGTTCCTGTAATAAACATCTCTGAGTGTTTATGATCATGTGAATATCGCAAGGTAGTATTTTGTGCTTCTGAAATTTTATGGCCCATGAGACAAGAACCCATGGGGCATCTGCTCTGCTAGTAACTCTGGCCTGGCCTTCTAGAAGTTACCAAGCTGCATCTCTAAGCCAATGACTAATTCTATAAAAATCTAGACGTTAATAGTAAGAGTGAGTTGGAATCTGGAGTAAATGACTACATCAAGTTTTGGCATTCCTGGCATTTTAGAGCTCCCTTTTTTTGTGTGTTTGTCAGTCCTGGGACTGGAACTCAGGGTGTGGCGCTGTCCCTGAGCTGCTTTTGCTCAAGGCTGGCTCTCTACCACTCGAGCCACAGTGCCACTCCAGCCTTTTCTGTTTATGTGGTACTGAAGACTTGAACCCAGGGCTTCATGCATGCTAGGCAAGCACTTTACCACTGAGCCACCTTCCCAGCCCTAGAGCTCCTTTTAATGCCAGGAACGAAGAGACCTCCAACGGAGTCAGGAATAATGAGGGGGTCTTTGTATGCCTTCACTTCTTCAATTGGATGCCTGTTGGGAGCTATTCCTAGCCCAGCTGCAACTGTCCACATGGAAACCATTTCTAACAGATGAGGTCTGATTATGGAAGTACCTACCCAAGTGAAAGTTCTAGAAAGTTCTACGTGTATCTATATAGAGGGAAGATTGACTTGGGCCAAGCTGTGAACCCATAACCATCTGCACTTGCCATGTGGGAAAATAAATGAAACTTCACATTCATGTTGTTTCTTGGCTCTCTACCCTCTCAGTTAAAGGAGAACGAAGACCATTTGCCTTTTCCTCAGAAGTGTGGGCTTTCCACCGCTCGGGCGCTGGGTTCACTTTCATCTATAAATACATCCTGGTTTAGTCACGCTGATGAGGCGTTGGTTTTGAAGTGTCACAGCGCTGGTCTGAGACACGTGGGCGCGGCTCCCGTTCCCGCGGCACAGGCTGGGGAGCGGCAGCAGTGAGCAGGTCAGCGTGGGGAGCGGGAGGCTCACCTGCTGGCTGGAAGTCCTTCCTGCTGCCCGGAAGGCCTTCCTTCTGGCTGGCTCGCCCTCTGACACTCCGTGAGGTAAACAAAGCACAGCGCAGCCCGCCAGCCTGCCATGTCTCTGACTGGGCCACGGCCCCTCTTCTTAAGTGGCCTTCCGAGTCTTGCCCTCCTGGAAGCCACGTGGCCTCTGCCCCTGGTGGCCCAGAGCCTCCCCGATCTGAGGGGGCCGGGGGGGGGGTGCTGTCCACTCTCGTTAGTGTGGGAAGGAGGTCGCAGGCTGAACACTAGGCCAGAACGCGCAGTCTGTGCGTGTGAAGCCCTCCGTGCTGTGCGTGCCCCCGGCAGCACCCCTCAAATCCACCTCTGTAAGGGGAGGGGTCGCACAGCTGCGAAGTGTTCGCCCCAAGTGGCTGCCGAGCGAGCGGAGCGCTCAGACAGCCACGGTTTCCCACCCGTGGATTCATCCCGCGTCCCCCGTGCGCCGGTCCGGGGTGGAATCTCATCTCCTCCGGCCTTGGCCACCCCTGGCCGGGTGGTGGACTTCAGGGAGGACGGAGGTGACAGGGAGGGGGAGTTGGAGAAGGCGAGGAGACAGGCTGGTCAGCAACCGAGGAGACACAAGAGACACGCTGGGTCTAGGCAAGAGGCCTCGAGCTCTCAGGACATGGGGGACTTAGAGTCAGACAAGCCTGGGCTCCCACCTCCAGCAGCCATAATGCAACTGCCCTACACCTCGCCCTCTCCGTCAGGAGAGCGAAGGTGACGCTAGCACCATACGTAGTCGAGCGTGTGGAGATGGGGGGCACGGCTGCACGCACGCCTGGCGCATTGTGGGCTCAGGGGTGGCCATGGTGATCGGCGCTGTGTTCAGGCTCCAGACGGCAGGAACTGCACCTCCTGCACGTTCCATAGAGGTTGTGTGGAGGGTCAGGAGTGATAGAGCCCTCCTGTAATCTCAGCCGTGCGGGAGGAGGTCTGTCCTGGACTAGCCCCAGGTTCCCCTCCCTCCTCCCCCCAAAAGAATGTGAGATCCTATCTGGAAAATAGAGCAAAACAGGGCTTGAAGACACAGCTCAAGTGTCACCGGCCTGGCAAGAGCTGGATCCTGAGTTCAAACCCTGGTATGGAGAGACAGTGCAAGAGAGAGAGAGACAGAGAGAGAGAGAGACAGAGAGAGAGAGACAGAGGGAGAGAGACAGAGAGAGAGACAGACAGACAGACAGACAGACAGACACACACACACACACACACACACACACACACACACACACAGAATGCATATAAGGCCCTTGGCACAGCACCTGGTTCTCAGGAAATGCCTGTCGTAAATTCAAATGCTGTTGCTCATCGGGTTTATGTCACTGGTGACCCTGCTGATCCTAGAGGTCAGCGTGGAGAAGAACTCGGCATGGATTTGCTCAATGCGCACATCTGTGGTGGGCCTTCACAGCTGTCCCGGGCTGCCTGGGTGGTTTGCCATCCTTGAGCCTACGAAGGGAAGGATGACGGGAAAAGTTCTATTTTGTCCGAAAATCTAGGAAGTGTCATGGCTAACAGCAGGCAGAGGGCTGCTTTCCCTTTGTGGAAGGCTGAAGGCAAACAAACCAGAAAGTTCTTGCACCTTTCCGAAGCTACCTTGCGTCTGAATCATCCAGAAGCATCCATTCACAGTGCAAACTTGTTTTCTCTTCCACCAAATGTTGTCTTTCCTTTTTTCCTTTTCCATGAGCATTACTCTGGACCGCCTTGACCTTCCACTTTTTGTAGGTCAAACATGGTCAAATAGCAGCATCATAACCACAGAAATAAAGGTAGGAAATGATTGTCTACTGTAGGTAACTTCCATTATCCATTTTCTCAGATGAGAACAAGAGGTCAATAGTTTGCCTCCTAAATCCACAAAGCTGCGATTAAAATGAACAGCACTTCTATTTCAAAAGCCTTTACATGTGCATACACGATTTCAGACCTAGCTTTACGCTTTTTGATTAGTTCTTTGGTTTTCTTTTTCAAGTGTACTCTGAAAGAAAGTTAAGAGTCGGAGTTCGTTGTGTGTCAGGTATCATTCTAAGCACGCTAAACACAGGGAATTTTCTCTCTGTAACAGGAAGGTGCAATTCCTCTTCATGTTTCACAAAACATGGGGTGAAAGAAGTTTGCCTGAATGGAGTCAGCTCTGCTGAAGATGGAGCAGAGCGGTTCCCAGCAGAATCCCCCGAGCTTGCCTGGGCCCGCCGCCCTCCTCCTGCCGGTCAGCACAGGGGCCTCTCCTTGATTGCTTGTTAATGCACAAATGGGCATTGCATCTGTGCTTTTACTATAAGCTGCTGAAATGATCACACGGTCCTCCTTTAAAGATGCTCATATAGACGAGTAACGAAATACCAGTTTTGTTATTTTACAGTACCAGCGCTTGAACTCAAAGCCTGCACTCAGGACCCTGAGTTTGCCCGGCTTGCTTGTCTGGCACTCTAAAACTGGAGCTGTATATCCATCTCTGCTTTTTTCCTTCCTTCCGTCCTTCCGTCCTTCCAGCCCTCCCTCTTTCTTTCCTTCCTCTATCCCTTCATCTCTCTTTCTCTCTCATTTTTATTTTTGTTAATTGGAGATAAAGTTTTGTGGACTTTTTTTTTTTTACCCAGGCTGACTTTGAACCCAGATCCTCTGGATCTCAGCCTCCTGAGTAGTTGAGATTACAGGCATGAACTACCAGTCCATGGTCTAAATAGCATCTTTAACTTTTTGCCTAAATGATCTGGAGACACTTTGTGCAAGTCAAGCATTTGCATGCATTCGCTACCTCTCCTCCTTCTTTAAAGAGTAGGCTTTGAGAACCAGTGTTTCACTGTGTATTTACTTATCTGACTGGAAGGCGGTCTTAGTCTAGGTTTCCCATCATGCTATTGAGTATTAAATGAATTCCTTTAGATGTGTTCATATTATAGACCCAAACAATTGTTAGGAAGATTGCACTGGTGAGTTTCAGACTCACAATCAATAGCAGCAATAGTGTGAAGGACCTTCCACATTTATGCACAGATAGCCAATGCTGACATTGTAAATGAAGAGACAAGCACCAGCAAAAGAGTTATCAAAACGTTTTTTGCCTTCAACTCAAGCCCTGACCTATATCAGAGTAGAGTATGGCAGCCCAGGTGTCCATCACAGGATGAATGGTAAAAGAAGATGTGGCTTCCAGTCACAACAGAGTTCCAATCAGCCATAGACCAGAAAGCCATCGGGTGGTTTGTTAGGAAATTGGAGATTATCACGTTCAGTGAAATAAATCCTATATAGACAAATATTACATGTTTTTCTCTCATGTTGGAACTAGGTGGGAAAGGATATGAAGGAAAAAGGGTTCACTAGGAATATGGAAGGGTTGAGGGAGAGGGGATAAGTATATTATATGCATATGTGGAAATGTCAGAATGAAACTTATTTTGTAACTAACCTACGCTATTTTTTAAAAAAAGTATATGCAATAAGCTTTCTAGAAAGCCAGTCTCTGTATCTAACAAGACACCAGTTTCTTAACAGCTTAATTGAATTACTGAGATTATTCCCTTGGCAAGATGTTGTGTGGGGGGTGGGGGGTGGTAGCTGTTGATCACAGAACAGACAGATTCAGGCACAATTGGACACTGCTGTCAATTTAATTAGTAGTGTCGATCCTGTCTCCAATGGTTCCCCATCCCAGTATTTGGTGTTAAAGCAAGTATCAATCATCCTGGTTGAGTGCTTAAGTAACTCCTCTGCTTTTCAAAGATAATGTCTCCTGTCCTCTCCTGTCCACGCTTGCTTTGATGGCCAGCGAGCACGCCGTGTGGGGTCTGGAGACACGGCACAAGACAGGGTCTCAAGAGGTGGACGCGGTTGAGGCCACTCAGATAGATTCGAAGGAGAACTTGCTAGCCTTCCAAAGGCACTTCCTTTATGGATAACTTCATGTTTTATTTAGAGTAATGAGTGAATTGTCTAATATGCTAATGGCAGAATTGTAAGATCTGAAAAATAATGTTTTCGATCTCTGGTTGGTGTGTGACATTAAAAATTATGTTTGCTGAAATGCTGTGGTTACTTTTTCCCCCTGCACTGTCTTTTCACACAGTGGATGTGAAATGGAGATTTCCCCCGGGTCTTCTCATGGATGGCTGAGCTGGCGGGAGCTAGGCTGACTCGGCTCCAGGAGCCTCTCTGTCCCGGTTCCCAGCGCCTGCCCGGAGGCCGCCATGCAATTCTGGATCTCAGAGGCTGAGGTGGCGTTGCGAATTCTGCTCGGTGAGGAGGGCTTCATGGGTCAGGCCTGGGCGTGGTGCCGCTCAGGAACCTGAGGCAGAAGCTCTCAGCAGCTGGGCGCTTGCAGAGCCCGCACAAGGCTCTGGGCTCCATTCCCAGTCCCCCCTGCCCCGCCCCCGAAGGAAAGATAATACTCCAAGACAGCAAGTCTGAGACAGAGGCGCAGGGAAGGGGCAGGGAGAAAGGACTGGAGAGGGAAGAGCCAGAGGACCTCCTGAGCACCCGCCAACGGCCTGCCCTGACTCCCACCTCCTGACAAGACAGGAGAACAGAGAGCGAGGTCTCTGTCTGTCTCTGTCTCCCTGGGTGCCGGTGCTGGGGCTTACATCAGCCTGGACACGGTCCCTGAGCTTTTTTCCTCAAGGCTGGTATTCTATCACTTGAGTCACAGTTCTACTTCAGCTTTTTGGTGGTAAGAGGTTGATGGACTTTCCTACCCTGGCTTGCTTTTTGGACCACGATCCGTAGACCTCAGCCACCTGAGTAGCGAGGATTATAGGCACGAGCAGCGGGTTTCTCTTAATTGCTGTTAGAAAAAGGAAAAACGGGGTGGAGCGTCTCGCTTAGCATGCACAGGCCCGGGGTTCGACCTCCAGCACCAAAAATGGGGGGAAAAAAAAGCAGAGCTCTCTGTTCCCATGTAAGGAGCTCCCTGCTCCCCACACGGCTCTTTTCACCCCGTTTTGCTAGTCGCTTGGTGAGAGGGTCACGTGCATTTTGTTGCATTTATCATCTTTGTTGTTAAACTGTCTGAAATTACAAATAAGGGAAACGTGATCCCATCCGGAAGCCGAAGGAGAAGCGGCGGCACCAGCGCTGTCTTGCGGAGGCTAAAATAAAAACTGTAAGCGCCATCTGCCTGGGAAGAGGAGCAGGTAGACGTGCCTCTCATTATTTTGCTTGGAGCCACCGCTGCCAGTCCCCATGCTGCCATCGGAAAGGGCCACGGCGCCCAGCCGCGCAGCTGGGCACTTTCTGTCCACGTGGCTCTCACCAGGGACTGGCCAGGAGGTCCGAGTTGCCACTTTTCCCTTAGTTCCTAGCCCATGGCTCTCAAAGTATGGCTATTGAGCAAAGATTGGTTTCTAAGGTCCTGAGGTAAGAAAGCACTCACCTTTCTGGGTCATTCCATCGAGCCTCCATCTGGACTTGTGGCACTCAGTGGTGGGAAAGCGTGTGAGAAGCTGGGAGCCAAGTAGGACAAGCCAGCAGAGTCCAGATCAGCTGTGTTTTCCTCCCTTCTCCCCGTCTTCCTAACGCGCACCGGTCACGGCTTATTTATCTTTAAACATCTCACAGGCCAAGTCATTCCTGCAGGGGTTTGTGTTTAAGCATCTTCAGACCTGGTAATGGCTCTCAAGTCTTCTTCTTGGGTGAGAACGTGTGACCTTTTTTCTAGATTGACTCAAGCCCATGTTTGGGAACAGATCCGAGCTCCCTGCTGTCCAGGAAATGCTGCATTCTTGTGTGTGTTGGGCAGGATTTCCTGCAAAGGGTCAAGAAAACATACTTTCTCATCATCTTTGTTTAAACTGTAAAAGTCCTTGGGTCTAAGTGGACACCCTGTTCGTTGCCGCCATGGTAACCAAGGAAGATGGGCAGGTCATTCCTCATCACTGTGTAAAAAGCCCTAATGGCCACCTCCCCAGCAAAGCAAATGAGAAGCCTCGTTGTATCCAGGGCTCTGTGCGCTGTATAACACCTCCGCGCACCTAAAACAGGACAGGTGCAGCTGCTTGTTCCGAAGCAACTGCATCTGAGCCAGTACACGGAGGGTGCGGGTCTCTGGCTCATTAGTGCTCTTGCTTAAGTGTGTGTTTGTGATCCATTAAGAAAGAGCCTCAGCCGGGGGCCAGTGGCTCACGCCTGTCATCCTAGTCACTCAGGAGGCTGAGATCTGAGGATTGCAGTTCAAAGGCAGCTTGGGCAGAAAAGTCTCTGGGCAGAAAAGACTCTGGCCCCCAATTAACCACCAGAAAACTAGAAGTGGAGCTGTAGCTCAAAGTGGTAGCGCGCTAGCCTTGAGCAAAAAAGCTCAGGGACAGTGCCCAGGCCCTTGGTTCAAGACACACAGCCAATTAAAAAAAAAAGTCTCAGCCTATAGCAAAACCACCCTGTGAGTCTTGAATTGCTATTCTCGAGGTTTTGCTTATAGGAGACAAAGTTTCCAAAGCATTAGCCCTGGAGAGCCAGATGGATGCAGGATCTAGAGTGTGGGCTGCAAGTCCCAGGTTGGGCCCCGCGTCTAACACCAAGTTGGCTTGAGTAAAAATAACGGTTGAGGCAGGGAACAGAAAACCTTGACTCTCATTGAAGTGTCGCAGATCCGAGGCTCTA
Organism: Dipodomys spectabilis; assembly: GCF_019054845.1. Taxonomy (NCBI): domain Eukaryota; kingdom Metazoa; phylum Chordata; class Mammalia; order Rodentia; family Heteromyidae; genus Dipodomys; species Dipodomys spectabilis. The sequence continues at coordinate 5,749,348 of NW_024870965.1, read as the reverse complement.
CCCACCACACTGGAGCTGCTGGTGTCCCGTGCTGTGGGCGGTCTGTCCGCCAGGCCCCCTTATTACTCAGCCGCAGTCTTCCTACTCCGCCAGTGGCCGTGAAGCAGCTTGCACCGCCGTGACTTAGCAGGATTGGTTTGTGCTTATTTGGAGATTTCCAGCCACAGTGAAGACCCAGGGCCATTTGCTAGGTCAGTGTTCCCCAGAATGGCTCCACGAGGAAGCTGCGTGTCAGGGGCTTTGGTCCTTATGTCTCAGAACAACCCATTTGCTTCCGTGCTGACTGAACAGGGGAGGTCAGCTCAAAGTCATCCGGGATGCTGGGGAATGAAACGCTCAACAGCAGGCTGAAGTGGAAAGCAAGGGATAGAAAAAATTACGCTCCATGGAGTGAGCAGCAGATCATTCGCCTGGCTTTGATCTAGAGTTACTCGCAGTCATCTGTCAAACAAACAAAAAAGGAACATAGAATGTCACAGGTACAGCTGTGCTAAAGCAGCTGCCTACATCCTAGTGTGGAGAGAAATTAAAAAAAAACAACCCAGCTGCCACATAATCAATAATGGGTTCCACGTGCCCATCAGTAACATCATCAAAAAGATGGTATGGGGCTAAATAGTTTTCAGTTAAACTCAAAAGGCCAGCAACAAGTAAGTTCCAGCCCATCAGTAGTACTACGAAGATGGGAGGAAATGCTGGTATTTTCTTCACAGGCACATTTTTGTAAGTGTTGGTTAAATGAGGCCATGATAGGTTGACCTAGACAAATTTTACACACACATCTAGAATAGTGTCTGGGAAGGAAGACCAGAATGGAAAGCGATCCTCATTATAGCAAGGTCTTCAGTCTGCACCCGCACCGGCCTGGGCAGACTGAGGAAGTCAGGGACACCCAGATGAATGCCCTTTGTCCACGGCACTCTTCCACACTGGCTTGTCCCTACCAGGAAGTTATATAACAGAACTTGATTCTGGCCTTTGAACACACACACAAAACTTATAAAGACAGCGATTCAGGCAGCACATTATAAATGCCCAAAGATAAAAACAATGCAACGTCATTTATGCAAAGTATGGTAGTCAAAATTCATCTATGCCATTAGATGTCAGGAGAAATTACCCTTCTTTGGGATGAGTGTTCTAAGACATTCAAAGAAAATGGGGCACTGGTAACACTTTTGTTTATTAATCTGGGTATAGGTCACACAAGAATATTTGGTTGCAACAATGTAAATTCATGCAATGTTTTGTGTGTGCAGGTTATATTTCATAAAATGATAGTTATGTGCCCAAAGAGAATGTAGATCTTTCTTAGTAGGGAAATTTGCAGAAAGGGATGCTTTCTGGAGAGCACATGACTAAAGTTGGGCTAACTTTGGGCTAAAGTTGGTGGTGTGTGTGTGTGAGTGTGTGTGTGTGCACACATATTTGCTGTAAGTGGAGGTTCATACTCATTGCTGGAAATCGGAACAATTCTTGGTCCCAAACAAGTTATTAGTAGGTAGTTGTCCAGTGCATGGGCATCAGCTCAATGTGCACACTCAAGGGCAAAATTGTATAGACAACCAGGTGACATTCCTGGCTGTCCTGTTCGAAACCTACCTCTCCTACCTGCATTGTAGTAAGTCAGCTTAGTGCAGGCTTTTCCTCATGTTTGCATTCAATGCTTCAAGTTTTGTTTTGTTTTTTTTTTGCTGGTCTTGGGGCTTGAAATCTGGGCCTTGGCACTGTCCCTGAGCTTCTTTTGCTCACGGCTAATGCTCTACCACTTGAACCACAGTGCCATTTCTGGGTCTCATGGAGATGGGTCTCATGGACTTTCCTGCCTGGGCTGGCTTCGAACCATGATCCATAGATCTCAGCCTCCCAAGTAGGTAAGATTAAAGGCGCAAGCCACTGGCACCCAGTTCAACAATCTTTTAACGAGCATACATTGCAGTGATGAGGGGTACTTGCTAATTGCTGAGAGATCTAGACGGGTCATACAGAGAACTGTCTTGTGGAGAACGGATAAGAAACCCATTGAATACAGCAAGATGACGTAGGGATTTCATGGATGCACTTTGGGAGAATACTGTTTTTCTTTGGTTCAATTTTGAGTTACTTTGATAATTGTCTTCTAGTTAATATCAACCGTGTTATAGTATCATTCTACTTGAAACAAGTCCAGGGTCACAGAGGATACTTGCATGGTCAGGTAAGCCAAAACAATAATCACCACTACTATTTGGCAAGGGAGTGCTTGCCTAGAGGTAGTCATGAAAGGGAATCAGCTTGGTGCTGCTACCTTTTTACATGAGCCCATACTCAGTTGGGGGAACTGTGGTGGGGAAAAGTCCTAAGCTTTCTGCGCCTTTGTTTCTGTTTTCACAGAGTCCAGTTCCTCTGAGTGGAGACTCAGTCCCTGAAGCTCCGGCTCCCCTCTGGACGGGTCAGGCAAGGGAGAGCTTTTTGGCTGGAACCAGAATGCAACTTGGCTCCAACACAAAAGCTCTGTGCTCCTGCATCTCTCTAAGCCGCTTTTCACATTCCAAGGGGAAGGCGTCCACACACGATTGTGAACGCACACATCCTGGGAGAGTCAAGAGACTTGTATTTTGGATCAGAGAAGGAACTTTACAACAGGACCCCTGTCGACAAAAGTTATCCACTCCCAAATCACCCGCATTTCCTTTCAGCATGCAGTGAAGGCCCTGGAGGCCGTGGATGATGGTTGGCGGACCAACCATTTCCCTGAAAGATAGCACGCGCACCTGTCAGTGCGCTCAGCTATTCCTTTTTGCTTGCTGGAGGCACACGGACAGTGTTTCAGCACTCCCATATGGCCAGTCCCTTTTGGAAATGTCAAAGGCCATGCGGCCTTCTAAGTCGTAAGAGTTTCTTCACTTATCAAGAGTCTGGTCTGGACAGCACGTGTTCGGCTTTGGGGAGCCTGACTCTGCTTCTTGGGTAACTAAAGCAGTGCTTCTTACCATGGTGTCCTGTCCACTGCTGCTCAACGCTTATTACCTTCATCAGCAGCGAAGCCTGGTGAAAAGGCTTTTTGTCAAGGCTAGGAAAGAGAATATGACATTCTTTCTTCATGTATAGAGCAAGTCCAGTGGTAAGCCCTGAGCATTTGGTTGAAGGCCACACAGGAAGCATGCTGTCATTTGCACTGAGCGAGGAGGAAGACACAGAAAGGTGCCGGGCAGCTTCTCCACGGCTGTGACGCGGTGCCTGAGCTCCGCAGCTTACAATGAGAAAGGCTTGGTTTTGCTCGTGGCTTAAAAACTTCAGGCTCTGTTGCTCTGGGCCTGTGGAAGTTCAGAATCTCCACAGCATACCCACAGTAGATCATGGCGGGAGAAGATGGTAAAGTAGGCTGCTCAATTCAAGATAGCTAGGAAGCGAGAGAGAGAGAGAGACAGAGAGAGAGAGACAGAGAGAGAGGAGAGACAGAGAGAGAGGGAGAGGGAGAGGGAGAGGGGGGAGAGAGAGAGAGAGGGAGAGAGAGAGAAGGGAGAGAGGGAAGGGAGGGAGAGAGGTTCATAATCCCTTTCAGGAATATGCTGTTAGGACCTCACTTCCTTTACTAGATCCCACTTAGCTCCTAGAAGTCTCCCATCGCCACCCAGGCTGACAGCTGAGCCTATCAAAGGGCTTGACCTAGTTGCTAGATACTTGTTTCTATAGCAATGATACTCATCTTCCCATTCAAGGCCTCGGGTCACGATCATGGTCACTGCCACTCTAGAAGAAGGGAATGAGCGCATCATTCTGCAAGAACAGCTCCTGTAGGGCCCAACCCCATCCAGCGGGTTGAAGGAAAGCAATGCTTGAGTGGGGGTCAGACTCCCAGACGGGCTTCCAGGCTCCTCAGCCCTAACACTCCGGCCCCTGCACAGTCTTCACCCACGAGAAGCAGGGCTGCAGACACTGTGCTGGGTGTTTTCTGATGACGGAGACAGTCCCTGGGCATCTATATTCACCGTGTCGAGGCACTCTTTTGGGAAGCTATACTTCTACCACTCAACACCTCTTTTCTGAGGCTTAGAACTCCAAACACTGTACCTGGACTCCCCTCAAAGGAAAGAAGCTATCCTCCAAGTGCTGAGGAGGAGCAAGAAGTAGCTGCAGCATCCAAGACACTTGGGGACTGTCTCGTGACACAGCCTCCTGGGAATGTCCGTCCGCTCTGACGTCGCCGGGCTCTGCGGGCCCTCGGCGAGGCAGGCCATCTGCTTAGAAAGTCACCGAGATGAAGATTCGGGGACCAGGATTTTACAAATCCAGTTTTTGTGTAAAACCCAAACAAATGTTATCTAGAGGCGAAGTCATTTTTAAAGTCTTTCTTCCAACTGAAAGATGCCTGCACATGCTCAAGCTTTGTATTTCACTTTCCTTTATTAATTAGCAGGAACATCTGCATGAACACAGGATCATTCATTTATAATCTAGTGGGTCTTTTCCTTTCCGAGCTTCCCGGATGAAAGAGAATCGAACAAAAAGGAACTGTTTGATCCGGACTTCTCCCACAGATGTAAAAGATGCCCTCAACTAACATTCAAGGTGTCCATTTTGCCCTTATCTAGAGTTTCATGAGATAAACCACATTAAACAAAAGTGGAGGCATTAAAATTCAGATCCTATGTTCTGTTGGCTACACCATCCTGTCTTTCTCTTTAAATTGTGAAAACAGCCGGTGTTAGTAATGGCAGCCTGAGACACACATTTCTTGAGCTAAAAGCACAGCTTCCTCCAAGGGACTCAGGAAATAGCATCAAAATGATAAGCAGTTTTGTTACTCTCAGCGTTTAGGACTCACCTCATCCTCCGTTTCCATCTTCCTCTCTATCTTGGTTTGAGCCTTGATGGATTTTCCTGAAAACAATGGGTTCTGGACATTCACATAGAATCCTCAGAAATAAAATAGGAATTTGTACCTCAAGGGGATTAACTTCCTATGACTGCTGCAACAACTTGTCACTGGCGTGGCGGCTTCACCCCCGCCCCCCTTTGAGACCACGCTCACTTGAAGGCCTGAAGTCTGCCGCAGGCCACAGTCTCGCACTGCTTTTCCAGGGCCTTCGCTGGGGCTTCCACGGGCTGTTCCAGTCTCCAGGTTCCCTTCGGTGCCTTGCGTGACTTTTCTCATCAAAGCCAGCAATGTGCGTTGTGTCTTCATGCCGCACCGACCTCCTTTCCCACAGTCACACCCGACTCCTCTGCTCCCCGCTTCGCTTCCTCTTCCGGCTCAAGAAGCTCCTCTCCTGAGGGGCCAGGGATTCATGGGCTCAAATAATAGGGTGCAGAGCTCTTAGGAGAGGTCATTATTCTGTGTCCCAGAAAAACCTGAGGCTGCCTACAAACAATGCTGTCAGCCCTGGCGATGTAGACTGAATGCTGGGCTAGCCAGCGTGCAACCTTGGGTATAATGATTAGTGTACAATTATTACTCATTAGAATTACTATTATGGTCTTTATGAAATATACCAATTAATTATAGAATTGTAATTTATAGTATGTGACTATATATTAATATTAATTATATATTTATATAGTATATTATATAATTATATACTATATACCTATGTTATATAACATATGATATATAATTATGTGATTATATACTACAATATATCAGACTATAATATATAATATATATAATTATATAATGTATGATTTATTACATATACTATATAATATATTATAATGTAAGCTATAATAATATATTATGTAATATATAATAATATAATATAATAATAGATTATGTATAAATATATGATTATGTAATTTTATAATTAAAGTTATATAATCATATAGTTATTAGCCACATAATTATATATAGTTATATATAATTTTAGTCATGTATAATTTTATAATCATATGTAATTATTATGTATAATTTATATACTTATATATCTTGCAATATGGTATATATTACATATTAATATATAATTTTCTTTATGGATATATAATTTATGCACATTATATTATAATATATAAGTTATACACTTATATGTTATGTATTACAATTATTTATTGATTTATTTATTGGTCAGTAGTGAGGCTTGAACTCTGGGCCTGGGCGCTGTCCCTGAGCTCTTCAGCTCAAGGCAAGTGCTTGAGCCACACCACCACTTCCAGTTTTCTGGAGATAAGAGTCTCTCGGACTTTCCTGCCTGGGCTGGCTTTAAACCTCAATCCTCAAATCTCAGCCTCCTGAGTAGCTAAGATTACAGGTGAGCCACTGGTGCCCAGCTCTACATATATTTGTAATACATACTATGGTTATATAGTATATATTATATAATGTAATATATTATGATATTTATTACATAATGTTATATACTATATTGTTATTACTTAAAGCATTACTGATTAGTTAGTAATTAAAACTAGTGATTATAGTTAATGATGTAAGAATGCAGTGCAAGCCCGATGCTGGTAGCTCTCTTCTATGATCCTAACTCGTTAGGAGGCTGAGATCTAACAATGTGGTTCAAAGTCAGCCCAGGTAGGAAAGTCTGTGAGACTCATCTCCAACAAACTAGTCAGAAAAAATGGGAAGTTGCGCTGTGGCCCAAGTGGTAGAGTGCTAGCCTTAAGCAAAAGAAGCTCAGGGACAGTGCCCAGGCCCTGAGTTCAAGCCCTAGGACCAGTAAATAAAATAAAATTCTGTGCATTTTCTCTCCTGAAAAGCTATGTGTTTTTCCGTTATCAGAAGCACATGATAACGCTGCCCTTGCTAAAATGCCCCGTAGACGGTCTTGGCAGCCAGTAGCAAGGTATTTGCTTCCTCTGCAGTGAACTTCTGCAGGATCGGAGTGGACCTCGGCCAGGGAACACACAGCCCAGGAAATAGCTCTACAAGGACCACACACTTCCTCGGCCATGGAGATCACAAGCAGCGCTGCTACCAGAATTACTGTTCTAGTTAGAAAGTTTTATTTTTAAGAATATCTGATGCACCAGGAAGTACATGTCTTTAAATTTGTTACACATGAACGACACAGAGAGCAGTGGCAGACTCCTTCCATTCCACGCTGCTCCCGTCTCTTCCCAGACTCCTTCCATTCCACGCTGCTTCCCAAGAGGCAGGCAGCGTCGTGGCTCTACATTTTGTAGTATGTTAACTATTTTCTTCCCAGTACTCACCAAATGTGGACTTGAACAGCCATACATTGCTTTATCAAATGCTTTCACTACCAAGGCTTATGTCTTCTCACTGAATTTCACATTTTCTTACTTGCATGATATGCAATCAGTATTTTACAAAATTGGGGTGGCTGCAAAATTTTGATAGGATGTGCTCCCTTCCTTCCTCTCTCCCTCCCTCCCTCCCTTCCTTCTTTCCCTCCCTCCCCCTTCCTTCCTCCCTTCTTCCCTTCCTTCCTTCCTTCCTTCCTTCTTTCCTTCCTTCCTTCCTTCCTTCCTTCCTTCCTTCCCTTTTGCTTGAACTCAGGGCCCGGGAGCTATCCCTTAGCTTTTTGCTCAAGGCTAGTGCTTTACAATTGAGCTGCATTTCCACTTCTGGCTTTTTGGGTGGTTCCTTGGAGATAAGAGTCTTATGGTCTTTCCTGCCCTGGCTGGCTTTGAACCTCCATCCTCATATCTCAGCCTCCTGAGTCACTAGGATGACAGGCGTGAGCCACCGGTGCCTATGTGCTCAGTAATTTAATACTCAATGGTATGGATCCCATTTTCACCCGATTAAGAGAACTAGATGAAAATAAAGTAGTTACAATTACCAAGGATGCTGGGTGAAGTTTCTGTCCAATAGATGTTTCATGTGTAAATTTAGTGCATCTGAAAACGCTACCAGGAATTCCATACAAGAAACAAGAGGAAACTGTCCACTTGGGCCTTTCACGTAGGAGCCAGGGCCGAAGTGAGTACAGGAAGATTTATTTCTCTGCCGGGCCGACGGCATGGCTTTCCTTTTGATGGTCAGCGCTCCCAGACGGGGAGCCCTGGCTCCCCAGGCTCTGTGCCCGAGCTCCAGCACAGGATGGAAGAGTGCAGGATGCTCAGAGCCATGGGATGGAAGAGTGCAGGACATGTGCAGCCCACATTTTTCTTCCTATTAAAGCATCCTGGACACAGGAGAAGGAAAGACAGAAAATCTCCCTCTCTCTCTCTCTCCAATCCTACAGGTGGTTTGAGTTACTCGATGTGTTTGTCCAGTTGCTCAAATGGTACCTGCAAATGTGGACCATGAGTCATCTTCTCTGGTGCTCTCCTCTTGAGCCTCCATCCCCTTTTCTGCACGCGGAAGCTGGGGTGCTGGGGGCAGCTGGGGTGCTGGATGCTGTGTCAAGGGCGGCTGCCCCGTCTCTGGGAGCTGCCTAGCCTCTGACAAGCCAGCCAGCGCAGGTGGGGGGGGCCGCTGGCGGGGTCGGAGGGGTTACACAAGCAGCTTCCTCTCCAGGAGACAATACGAATATTAATATTAATGCAATTCCTGGTCCTTCAGATGGGAAGGGGAAATGAGTGGGAGAGAGCTGGATCACTCGCACCGTTTCTGGCGAGAAGACCGTGGCTTTGTGTTGCGCAAAGCACATCTGGCTGGTGGAACTCCTGTGGGGACAAAAGCCACGCTTGGAAATGCTCTGCGCCCCCTTCCCTTGCAGGTTGGGGAGCCCCCTGCCTTGGGTCCAGTCTTCAGCTGAGTGACCGGCTGGCCGGGTCAGCCCCGCGGGGCTGCCCGCCCCCCACATCTGGCCCTGAGGGGAGCCCAGCCGCGCACCGGGGGAGGCCGCAGAGGTGGGGTCCGCAGGGGAGGACAGGAGGACAGGCAGGGGGTGGACGCGGGCTCTGCAGACGCTGAGGACGGCCAGGCTTTGCAGCTGGGAGGTAGAAACGCAGCCTTGTGTGGGAGACAAAGATGTGGGGCCCAGGGGAGGCGGGGGCCTCTGAGCCTCCACTGTTCTCGCTCTGAGAAGTGCGACATCTGTGACCCTGCCCGTCCCCTCACCAGATGCCAGACGGCCATGCGTTCAGAGGAGTGACCTTTCCAGTGACACCCCTGCCAGCGCCCCTTCCTCCCCCCACCCCGGGAGGCTTTGTGAGCGGCGCAGGAGGCAGAGAGCCAGGCTGGAGGCTGGGGGGGGGGAGGAGGCATCTTCCACCCCGATGTGTGTGGACGATCAGCGGAACATCCTGGAGAAATCTGTTTCCTGAAGCACAGGTCTTCACATTCACCACCATCACCCCCCAACACCCCACCATCCCTCACCCCACCCCACAGCCGCTTCCCACCTCTGACACACAGGGTCCCCCAGAGCGTCCTGGCAAAGCCCCTGGAGACACAGCAACCTGGAAGCTACTGCAAGCCACGGTTCCTCCCGGCCCTCTGATCCTACCCCTCGTGACCTCCCTTCCCAACATGCTGTCCTTCCACGTCCTGTGTCCATGGAATATTTTAGAATCAAGGTTTGAGGTTAATCCCAAGCAAAAAAATTTAAGACCTTATCTGAAAAATAACCAGAGCCAACAAGGGCTGGGGGCCATGCGCTTAAACCTCAGTAGCGTGCGCGCGCGCACACACACACACACACACACACACGCACACACACGCACACACACACACACACGCACACACACGCACACACACGCACACACACACACACACACACGCACACACACACACACACACACACACGCACACACACGCACACACACACGCACACACACACACGCACACACACGCACACACACGCACACACACACACACACTGTGTGATGCTCCATGGTGTTTAGAGAGTATTTTGTTTCCCGGTGGAATGTAAATTCCAAAGTGTCATGCTGTCCTCTGTTGTCTGGAACTGTACCAAGCCCAGGGAAGATCCTGGATAAATGTGTGTGGATGTGGTGATGCAGAGCTCCCCGGGCCGGAGGAGGGAGAGCGCGGCCAGACGCAGAGGGCCGGCTCCATCTATGCCGGCAGCAGGACCTGGCCAGGCGCCACCCACAGGACTGCGGTTGATTGAGTCAATGACGATTGTCATTCCAGGTGAGGAGCTTCAAAGCCCTCCTTGGAAACGTGGTTCCATACACGTGGTTTCTAAAGAAACACTCTTCTGCTCTTGAGTACATTATGTTATTGCTATGGAAACAGCAGTATTTTAAAGAAGAACATTGGAACTTTCCAAATACAGTATTTATTCTTCTCGTGCTAGCAAAATAATGTGTTTTGCCTGAGAACTTGTTAGGTGGCCTGAAGCTAAATATAAAGAGACAGATTCCCATCATGTGAAAGTCTATGGGAAAACTTGGACCACCAGCTTTTCGAGATTATTATTATTATTTAAAATAAACTTAGAGCAAAACTCTAGACATAATTGGGGCTTCCAGTGAAATACCTAATATGTTAGATTTATGTGGTGAGTTAAAAAGAGCTATTTTGTCTTTGAATCCCCAAAAGCGCCTTCTGCGGGTCACAAGCTGGCGCTACCTTTGGCTCTCCCGAGCCCCAGCATCACCGGTCGCTTTTGCCCTTGCTCGGTCAGTGCTCAGCTGGCTCTATGGCCCCAGCTCTCCTGGTCTGATGTCTTTTCTTAGCCAGGAGGTGAACTCACAGCCTAAGAGAAACGAGCAACGCGGGGCTGGGTGATTGCTGTTGGTGTCCGGGCGGCTCTCGTTCCCGCACAAGTTCACTCTAGTTCTGAATATCCCTGGCACAGGTCACTGTCCTCACGGGCCTGGTTGGTTTTGGTTTTGCCTGGCCTGGCCTGGCCTGGGCACTGTCCTTGAGCCTCTCTGTGCTCAAGGCTAGCGCTCTACCATTTGCGCCAACAGTACCACTTCTGGCTTTTCTGTGTATGTGGTACTAAGGAATCGAACCCAGGGCTTCATGCATCTTGGCAAGGACTCTACCACTAAGCCACCTTCCCAGCCCACTCTGCATCTTTCTTTTCCTCCCTCTCCTTCTCCCTCTCCCCCCTTCTCTCTCTCTCACACACACACCTCTGCTGACAAAAAATAAAAAAATCAGAACAATTCATTAAGAAACCCATAATCTGCTCTTTGCATTATATGCAAAATGGACAGGACTCTACCCTTAGTTTTCAGTTTCAGTTTTCTCTAGTGATGGAAAAACAGAAGCTTGAAGCTAGACGGACCCCAGCTGTCCTCCATCTTTGCCCCTGAGCGATGTTGGTCTGAGTCATTTCCACGCCCTTCGGCTTCGTCCGGGCTTGTCTAGAAGGCGATGTGGGAGCACATGGGAAGAAGCTGAACTAGGTCTCCCTAAGCGTGAATTTCTTCCTTTTCACGACGGCATGAAGTGACAGCCACGTGGGTTCCCGCGCCCTCCCCCTCCCCTGTTAAAGTTGAAAGAACTCAGAATCATATTTCCATGGACATGGTTTACTTTCAGGAAACATGTCTGCTGCTACTATTTTAGTTCACGTAAAATACAAGTGCTCATTTGATACACGTACTGTTCACATTGTTATCGTTTGAAACGCGTTGCCGTGTTCCGTGCGCGAGGTCCTGGGGAAGCATGGCCGTCGCAGCGTGACGCGTGCTTGCTCCCCCTTTAAGAGGCGGAGACAGCAGCATCGCAGGTTCTAGGCCAGCCTGGGATAGTGAGACAGAAACCATAAAAAAAAAACCAACTCCAAAGATTTTCTGCTCTTTTTATTTTTCTTTTTGGCCAGTCCTGGGGCTTGAACTCAGGGCACTGTCCCTGAGCTTCTTTTGCTCAACACTAACACTCTACCCCTTGAGCCACAGCGCTGCTTCTGGCTTTTTCTGTGTTATGTGGTGCTGAGGAATCAAACCCAGGGCTTCATGCATGCTAGGCAAGCACGCTACCTCTAAGCCACATTCCCAACCACATTCCTCCAACGGTTTTAAACACAAAAGTGCTTGCAATCAGTAAGGATGCAGTTAAAATACTACACCTCACAGCCCAGCCCTGAGCCCGCCAGTGCACACCTTGTATTTCCCCGTGGAGCCCATGCCCTTCTGCCCATCACCAAACTTCTACCCTCTCTCTGCCCTGCTGGGTCTGTGCCCACTCCCATCTGCAGTTCCAGAGGAAGTCACCACCCTGTCTGACTCCATTACAAGCTCAGGCTCCCAGTTCCTCTGGTCTCCAGCCTCTGTGCATGCCTCTGCCTCCATTCCCCATCCGTCTCACCAGGGCTTCTGAATCTTCACTGGTCGACCCAGTCCCTGCGTCCTGGCATCTTAGAATCCACACGGAACAATTTACCACAGGAAACACCAGTACCGCTGCGCAAAGGGCAGTAGCTGCTCTGTCCATGCTACACCTCCGTGTAAAGGGCAGTAGCTGCTCTGTCCGTGCTACGCCTCCGTGTAAAGGGCAGTAGCTGCTCTGTCCGTGCTACACCCCCGTGTAAAGGGCAGTAGCTGCTCTGTCCATGCTACACCTCCGTGTAAAGGGCAGTAGCTGCTCTGTCTGTGCTACACCTCCGTGTAAAGGGCAGTAGTTGCTCTGTCCGTGCTACACCTCCGTGTAAAGGGCAGGAGTTGCTCTGTCCGTGCTACGCCTCCGTGTAAAGGGCAGTAGCTGCTCTGTCCGTGCTACACCCCCGTGTAAAGGGCAGTAGTTGCTCTGTCCGTGCTACACCTCCGTGTAAAGGGCAGTAGCTGCTCTGTCCGTGCTACACCCCTGTGTAAAGGGCAGTAGCTGCTCTGTCCGTGCTACACCTCCGTGTAAAGGGCAGTAGCTGCTCTGTCCATGCTACACCTCCGTGTAAAGGGCAGTAGCTGCTCTGTCCGTGCTACACCCCTGTGAAAAGGGCAGTAGCTGCTCTGTCCGTGCTACACCTCCGTGTAAAGGGCAGTAGCTGCTCTGTCCGTGCTACACCCCCGTGTAAAGGGCAGGAGTTGCTCTGTCCGTGCTACACCCCCGTGTAAAGGGCAGTAGTTGCTCTGTCCGTGCTACACCTCTGTGTAAAGGGCAGTAGCTGCTCTGTCCGTGCTACACCCCCGTGTAAAGGGCAGTAGCTGCTCTGTCCGTGCTACACCTCCGTGTAAAGGGCAGTAGCTGCTCTGTCCGTGCTACACCCCCGTGCCCAGTGCCCACCCCTCCTTGGCGCTGGGTCATCTCACCAGGGCCCCACACCCTCGTTTCCTCGCCATCCCCTGACACAACCGCAAACCTTTTCTTCCTTTGCACCTAGAAAGGGGATCAGGGATTTGTCTCAGGAAAACCAGCAGGTGATGATAAATGGGTAAGAAACAAATGCAGAACGTGAGCCTTCCAAAGAGCTTGGAGGTCCACAAAAATTCTACTGTATCCTACCTCAGGTGGGATGAAATTCTGCCTATTTCTTTACCTGCCCAAGACCCACATCAGATGGTGTTTTACTGCTTCCTTGGGCCCTGGCAGCAGCCTGTGCCTCCTTACTGACTTCACCTCAGTCTGCTTCTAGGCCTAGTGGCACACGCCTGCAATCTTAGTACACAGGGAAGCAGAGGCCCAAGAGTCATGAGTTCGAAGCCAGCCTGGGCTATATAATAAGACCCTATCTCAAAAAGACAAAGGAACAAACCACCAACCAACCCGAGGCCCAGCTCAGTGCTCCTGTGGGAAGAGCCACGCTGCCCCTCTGCCCAGCTGTGCGGCTCCCTTCCGTTTTGTTGTGATACATTTCCACATTTAACATTTAGCAATTTGACATTAAAAAATTATAATGTAAATGTCATTTGTTTTCAAAAATCTAACTGCCAAATTCTGATTCTTAAGGTCAAAGATAAAAATATTACCAGACTCGGGAGACTATTAGGGGATGATTTACTTCTACGTTTCCTATCAAGGCCACAGCTACAAATGCTGAGTCAGAGGATCAATTCCTGATGACTGCCTTGGTCAAGGGCATCGCCTTGTCTACTGTGTGTGGCATCCAGTGGATGATACATCCTGATATACGTACCGTTGGGGACAAGAGGTACCAGGCTAGTGACCAGAGTTGGGGTCATCCTTGTTGCTCCTGGTGATATTTCCAGTAATGCATGCTCGCCCAACAATGGGACTATGGAGGAATTCACAGGGTGATGGGTACTTTCAGGTTGTTGCACAGCCTGGTAATAAGTAGTTTGAAAGTGGAAGGAATGTATGCCTTTTTTGTTGTTGGTGGTCGTGGGGCTTGAACTCTGGGCCTGGGCATTGTCCCTCAGCTTTTCAGCACAAGGCTGAAAAGAGTGCTTTTCAGCACTCTACCACTTGAGCCACAGCATCACTTCTGGTTTTCTGGTGGTTTATTGGAGATAAGAGTCTCACGGACTTTCCTGCCCAGGCTGGCTTTGAACTGAGATCAGCCTCCTGAGTCGCTAGGATTACAGGCGTGAGCCACCGGCACCCTGTGGAATGTGTGTTTTACCATTGGTGGTTTTGAATAGGGCTGGAAAACATTCACTTGAACCCAGGAAGAGTCTCTTACCTAAGCATGTAACTTTTAAGAGAGACAGAGTGCAGAGGAGGGAGAGGGAGAGAGGAAGAGAGGGAAAGAGAGAGGAGGAGGAGGGGACAGGAGGAGAGAGGGCAGGAGAGGAGGGGGGGGGGAGGACAGGGCGGCAAGGCGGGAGAGGGACCACACTCAGACAAGGAAAGGACGGCGTTAGCTCTCAACAGAATTTTCCAGCCATTGCCTTTTTTCCAAACGTCTAAATACAGAAATCACATACAGGTAAACTTAATGACATGAAGAAATGATTGAGCACATACATGTAGTGGGGCTCGTGAAGGCTGCATGCATGCATTCGTATCTTATTCCTCACTGACAACCAGGAAGTGCATTGTCTATCTTTAGTAAAGGAGCAATAGAGCTGAACAAAGAGATTAAAATACATGATAACTGTTTGAGTTCAGTGCGCAGAACTTCTATGTAACAGTGTCTATAAGAGTCATTTCTGAGGGCTGACATGGAAATCAAGTGTGTGTGACAGCCCATGCTCCCAACTACCTTACGCCACTCATCTCTCCAAATAGATATTTTAATCTCTAATTTATTAAAAGATGAAATGTTGGAATGTTAGATTGAAATCATTTGTCAGATCACGAAGTCCTCATAACATTTCTCAGCCTTAATAACACATCTGCTCTTAGAATGTGGTCTCTTGATAATAGCTGTCTGAAAGTGTCTGAATTTAGGGATTATTTGAGACAACAGATTTCCTTCTATTTGGAATTGGACGAGGCATCTGCTCTCTCCCCATTCGCTCTGTACAACAGTCTCATGGCAGTCAGGAAAGGGCAGATCACTCTGAACATTAGGAGAAGGGAAAAAACCTTTGGTACAACAGGAGATCTAGAGAGAGGAAGTCAGAACATTAAGGGTAGTTTATATTCAGAAATACCATGTCACAGTTGATTTTCCAGTCTGGGTCGAACAGGTGTTAGATTACTGGCGTGTCCATTTTCCCGAACCAACAATGAGGAAGATGTTTGCTAGGAATGCTCATTCACAGAATTTTATCAGATGTGATTCGGTACAGTCACCAGAACTTGGTGGAAATGGACAAAACCTTGATCATCCCAGAGCCCGGATGCTAACTCAAGTGTCCAACTGTACGACTAGTCTAAGCACGACCCATTTTCCTTCCCACAGAGAATACTCTAAATGGCAAAACCATAATAAAAGCTTATGCAAGTCTCAGAACACACTGGCAATACACAGAAATTGGAGGCCAGAGCTGACTTGTTTGAAGGTGTTTGACCGCTGGGGAAGAGGCTCGCGCCAGCTCGTTAATTATAGTTCATTATAAAAATTACCATTTATAGTTTAGCAAATTCATTTTGAGATGATGGTGTTGCCCCTTTCTTTACACACACATCCACAAAAATATTCTTTACATGTGGAAAGGAGTGAGGGGTAAGTTTATCTACCACCAGGCAGAGGGCATCACAGATGGCATTAATGGATATGGAACCACAAGATCACATTTTTCCTTAATACAACTGCTCCTTCCCCAAATCAGTGCTTGTGCGTGCACAAACAGATGTACAAATAATGCATATGCGAAGCTTGTGACTTTTTAAAGTAGGGCTAAATTCTCAAATTGTTTAGTGGAGTGAACTTTAGAGTACTAATGAATCACAAAGACTGGTCCCTCTCTGGGGGTGGCGGGGGGTTGTGGTGGTGGTGGTGGAAATAGAGTTGTCCAAATATCTGGGCATTTACTACAACCCTTAACTCTTTCTTTTCTTCCTTCCTTCCTTCCTTCCTTCCTTCCTTCCTTCCTTTCTTTCTTTCTTTCTTTCTTTCTTTCTTTCTTTCTTTCTTTCTTTCTTTCTTTCTTTCTTTCTTTCTTTCTTCTTCCTTCCCTTCCCTCCTTCTTTCCTTCCTTCCTTCCTTCCTTCCCTCCTTCCTTCCCTACTCCTCCTCCTCCTCCTCCTCCTCCTCCTCCTCCTCTTCCTTCAGAATCACTAAAGGTGTAGTGAGAAGCACACTCCCATTTTCTTCTGGTAAGAAAAGAGTCTCTGTGTTTGTTTGTTTTTTTACCACATTTGAGACCACTGCCTGGGAATCATTTTCCTCTCAATTTTCTATCATGCTGTTTTTATTTCTTGGTAATTTGGACAGCTCTTTCCCTGAATCCAGATTCTCTCCTCACCCTCCGAGTTCTCCACGGCCCTGGGTAGAGGAGGAGGCTAGGTGGGCCTTTGCCCGGCGCCCTGTGGTTGGAGAGCATGGGTGGGATTCGAGGAGAGAAGATGGCAGAGGTGGGAGCAGTCACACTGCGCTGTTCGATGGGGTGCAATCTACCACGTGACAGAGGGTTGTTCGGCCAAAAGGCAAAGTGCGCCACACCCTCGAGAAACACGGAATGGGAAGCCACACACCCTCGAGAAACACGGAATGGGAAGCCAAATCTTTGAGCCTCATTGCTCATTCCGTCGCCGATGACTTCAGAGCCCTTGGTTTTCATGGAGCTCGGATATCCCGGGTACACCGGGACATGCTGCTCCCTGGCACTGTCTCGGACCCCAGCCTGGTGTGCTGCCAGAGGCCCCCTGGGGAGGTTCAGCGTCCTCCCAGAAAGCTGCCCATGCCATCCTTGTCTGCTTCTTCCTCCTCCTCATTCCCACACAGCTGATCGGGCGCTGCTGGCTCTCTGTTCCGACAGCCCCAGCCTGACTCCTTACCCCACCTCTATGCTGCTGGCTGCCCTGAAGGAAGCCCTCCTACCATCCAGACGACAAGCCAGCCCTGGGCAGCCAGAGCCCCCCACTCCAAACATGACAAGTCTTCATCCTCGTGGCGACCACACACACACACACACACACACACACACACACACACACACACACACACACACACACACCCCTTCTTCTCCTTTTGTCTTCTATCTCCCAGTATTCCTCCATCCCAGCCTTCTGTTCCAGACATGCTTATATACCTGAAAGAATTACATGAACTTATCATTCTTTTATCAGTACCTTCCCAATGATCCCTGACTTCACTCTGTGACCTCGGTTTTCTCACTCACAGGTTCTCTGTGGAGCCTGAGAGAAAGGGAAAATCAGACATATCAATCAGACCTTTTTCTTTTCCTTTTTCTATTTTTTTTTTTGGTTGGTGGGACTTGAACTCAGGGCCTGGGCACTGTCCCTGAGCATTTTGGCTCAAAGTGAGCGCTCTACCACTTTGAGTTAAGCCATGCTCTACTTATAGTTTTCTGGTGGCTAATTGGAGATAGGAGTCTCATGGATTTTCCTGCACAGGCTAGCTTTAAACCATGATCCTCAGATCTCAGCCTCCTGAGCAGCTAGGATTACAGGTGTGAGCCACCAGCATCTAGCAGTCTTCCCTTTCCTTAACATTGTGACATTGGGCACATTATTAATTTTTTAATGTGTGTGTGTGTGTGTATAGTATTCAAATACACGTTGTCGTGACTCCTGAGTTCTCAGGTATCTGTTGAAGTCTCAAATCACAGGCCAGGTCCTCCCCTGCCTCCTCCCCATTGAGGACCTGGATTGGAAAAGGACATTTCTTACCTTTATTCTTATCCTATTACCCATCACTTCTGAACCCCTCCTAAGACCCCTACGGTTTTCTTTGTGGTTTTCTATCACTCTGTGCCTTACAGAAGGCCCTTGTGAGGACTGAGAGCTGAGGGTCCTCCAGTACCCCGTCTCCAGCATTGCTCTAGCTCTCATTTGTTGCCAAGTACACTGCCATGAGAGAATCCTGGTCATCTGCAGGATCGTGTCTAGTCCCCTCTGGGACCAAGGATCTGATCTTGTATGTTCCTCGAAGCCAAAAACTGAGCCGTCCACTCAGTAGATGTGTTGTAAGGATCCAGAAGCATCCCAGAAGGCAGCAGCATGCAGCTTTAGAATGTCAAATCAGACACAAGAAAAACCAACACAGAGAAATCCTAACATTATTTCACTGTTATTTTTTGCTTTAAAAATTATCTACAAATAAGGGTGACAATGTAGATTATTGATGGAGTGTTCATAAGGCACTGGAATGAATTCTCAGCCCTGGGGTAGGGGGGTGGACAAAGGAAGGAGGGAAGGAAAGAGGATGAAAGAAGAAAATAAAGGAAAAGGGAAAAACTATTAGCAAAGCTGCTAGGTTTAGCTTCTCAGGAATAGAAAAGTAACCTGGGCACTGGCACCATTACCGGGCTGTGGTGAATCGAGGCAAGTCAGAGCACATGAGCAGTGCTGAGCCATTCCCAAAGACTGAGGATTCTGTAGTTCATCCACTTCTTCCTCTATGTGAAGAAGCTGAGACAATGCTTCCTCCTTCGTGCAAAACACACAGCTCTGGGATCACAGGGTTAAGCATTTCAGAAGCATGTGGCAGAATAAACCAGTTTCATCTCAGCAGAGAAAGAAGACATACGCTGCTGGAAGGTGAGCTCCTAGACACCAGAGGCAGGACTTCAGGACGCTGTTTGGAGAATGAGTCAAAGGGGGTGTGTGGGTCTTTGGCTCTGAGGCCCCTGAGAGTTCTGTTCTCTGCCCCTCCCTCCCCTTGGCGGCGTGAACTGTGGTTCTGATAGGAGTGGGAAGCTGGGTCCCATCTGCCTCCTCTCCCCTCTGTGTGTCCTTCTCGCTCTGCCCGCATCCTCTTCATCCCTCTCCTTTCTGCCCAAATTCCCTCCTCAGACTCCTCAGAACAGTGCTCTCAGCCTGAGAGCAGATGTTGAGTACATTTGATGGCAATGAACGATTCCTCTGCGTGAATACCTTTCTAAATATTTTCTACGCATACTTTTTACGAAGAACAAGCACATGGGCTGTACACGAACTGTTCTGGGCTCTTCTAAGATATAATGATTTCCCTAAAACGTGATTATTTTAAACACTACATGAACTAATAAGAAAATATCTCTTGGCTACAATTTGGAACGTGAATATTCCCCCAAAGACCCAAGTGTTGAAGGCTTGATTCGGTGGTGCTACGGGAAGGAGGTGGAGCCTTTAGGGGTAGAGCCCAGTGAGAGGCAGTTAGGTCATTGGGGTTGTGGTCTGGAGAGGGAATATGGGACTCTATCCTCTTCTTCCTCTCTCTCCTTCCTTCCCTCCCTTTCTTTCCCCTTACCGTCCCTTCTCCCCTCTTTCTTGCTCTCACTTTCTCTTGCTCTTGCTCTTTCTCTCCTTCTCTCTCCCCTCCCCTCTCTCTGTCATGTGCTGATTGTCTAAAGCCATGTGCCAAAATATTACTTTCCTCCTTTTAAGAGGCTTCTTTATTCTTTAATTTTTTTAATCATACTGATGGAAGGTTAATACTTTTTCAATAGAAAAAGAAGTAATCACATATTTTTGTTGTGGCTACGTTGGAGTCACTCTACTCCCGGTTCCAATGGACTGCTCAGAGGAGATAGTCCATGATCCGTCCTGCTTCGGCAGCAGAGTTTGGTGAGTTCCCTCTGGACCCTGTGAGGCAGGGGTGGGGCAGGGGCTGAGAGCAGAGGGCAGCTCTCCCGAGTCTCTGTTCCGCCCTCTCCTCTCCCCCTGCCATTGCCTCGCTAGGTCTGTGGCATCGATAAGGCTTCCAGCCCAGACCATCTAATTTGCTGAGCAAAACATCTTGGGTTTTAAGAAGTGATAGGTAAGCATTTTTGGGGATCGCCAATATTTGGAATGCCTAGAAGAAAAGTGTTATTTATCTGTCCAAACAATGTTTTATCTTTTCCAACCTCTGAACAACAACATTTAAGGAAAGCGTAGTGGCGTCGGGATAGCAGTCTGGTGAGCTGGGAGGTTGCAGCGAGGCCTGCCGGTCGTGTCTGGCAGGAACATACAAACAGGTATGTAGGACAAAGGGAGCAGAACAAAGAACCGAAGGAAATGGCAAAATAGTTTCAGGAATGTCTAAAAAAACGCGATGGGGTTCATCAATTGCCTATAACAAAAAGCCGCTGAGTGACTTAAAACAACACAAATGTGTTTCCTCATGGTTTTGGAGGCCAGAAATCCAAAATCAGCATTGCTGGGCTGAAACCAAGGTGGTGTCAGCTGTCACTCCCCACGAGGGAGTGACAGAATCCATCCTGTGGAGCCATCGCCTTTCAGGTGACCCCCCCCCAGCCCCCGGCACGGTTTTGTAGCTCATCCTGCCTCGACCTGCCTCTTCTGCTTCCATTTGTGCTAAGTCTCTCTCCCTCCCTCTTCCATCGCAACATCATTAACTAAACTCCATTTGCAAAGTCCCTTTCCCTGTGTTAGGTGAGAGGGCAGTTTGCGGGAATTAAGAGGTGATGTTTTGGGAGAGCTTGTGGACACTCATGGAAGGATAGAAATGCCTTACTGGACCATATTCATACAGAGAGATGGTGAGCAAAGGGCATCTTCTTAGTCCTTAAGGGTAAGAAAAATGGAATGACTTACTTCTCCACAGCCATTTTTTTGTGCCAGTCCTGGGGTTTGAACTCCAAGCCTGGGCACTGGCCCCAAACTTTTGTGCTCAAGGCTAGTGCTTTACCACTTGAGCCACAGCTCCACTTTCAGTGTTTTTGGCAGCTAATTGGATTTAAGAGGCTCATGGACTTTCTTACTCAAGCCATAATCCTCAGATCTCAGCCTCCTGAGTAGTTAGGATTACAGGCATGAGCCACTGGAGCCTGACTTGGAATAACTTCTGTTTAACTTATCGTTTTTTCCAAGCGGGAGGATGGCTTTCATATTTGAAATGCTCCTTCATGTACCACCAACAGATAGTCAAAGATCAAGCAGAGGAAGGAACTATGATCCATGCATTTAGCTTTAAAAAAATTAAATCTGCATGTCAGGCTCTGGAAGAAAGGATGAAGATAATGTCAGGATCCGCTGGGAAGGCCTTCACGCACCGCGCTACTCTTCACTCTTCAGATTGTGGCTTTACGGTCACTTCTCTGAAGAGTAGTTACTACTGACCTTCCTGAGGAATCTGCGCCCCATTGTGAACCCCACAGGGCCAGGAGTATTTTCCTTTCACTCACCAATGTGTGGACACAAACAACACCCTCCTTCTCAATACTCATGGGATGAAGCATAACTCATACCCCATTAAGCACTCTTGTTACTCGTATTTATTGATTTCCTTAGCTAGGAAAGGAAGGCAGGAAGAAGGGAACACAGAGGGAAAGAAGAGGAGAGAAGATAAGAATAGGAGGCATGAGAGGACAGACGGATGGATGTGTCCATTTTCATAATGGGGATAGCAAGATACACTAAGACTAAAACTTGTAACTGTGACGCTTGTGCCCCAGGACAACTTTGAATGAATTATTAAACAGAGACAGGGTGTGAGGAATCTGTAATCACTTCAGGCTTGGCCTGAAGGTTCTCCTAAATCTGTTGCATAAGTATAAGACAAATAGAATTATACGTGAGAGAAAACGAAAAAAGAAAACCTAAAGCCCTGAGCTCCTTCAAGCTTCCCTGAGTTAGCCTGTGCTCCATTCAGGGAAAACGTGCCCCCAACATCGGATTCTCCAATCACAGAGATGTAGGGTCCCAACATGGGAAAAACAGGTTGTAGGACACACAGTGAAGTGGGAAAAAAAAAGTCCAATTGACATCCATGACATGAGCAAACAGTCGCAAATTTCAGAGGTTTTCTGACCTGTATAACACATGCCGATGGGGTTATTATGAGAATTGAAATAGAGAAAGGATTTCTTTATATAAAAACATGAAGGATTGTGAGTCATGTGAATTCAAGTTTTCCTTTCTCTCCCTTTTATATCTATTGCACTTTGCCTGAGGTAATAATGGGTGAACAGTAGTTTAATACGGGCATCTACATTTGAAGGAACACAACAAGAAACTGTAGTGGGTCCATAGAAAGGGGAGTGGATTATGGGGTTCGCTCAACACGGGGTGTCACTGCAACACTCGTCTCAGTTGTGCCCACAGCACCCAACAATTTTTAGTAGGGTTGGTTCCCCCAAACAACACCGTCAGGCAAGTAGAGGAACGTGAGCGTACCATCTCACACAGGAATCATGCATGGCTGTTGTGATCAAGTCCCACTGAAGATCGCACCATTTTTAAGCAGCAACGTTAAAGCCGAACAGAAGATAAAGCATTCATCTAGTTGCTTTTGCTTTTTTTTTTTTTTTTAATGCAAAAGAAGTGGGAAATACTACACAAGAGAAGCCCCAAGGAAGAAGGTTACCTAACTGCCTTAAAATATTAGGAGGCTTGTTCTGTGGGACAGGAAATGGATTCCTTCCAAAGCCTGAGCAGGTAGAAGTTAAAGGCAAATAAGTTTGGCTTGGCACAGGGCGGAAGGGACCTCTGGGACACTGGAGGTGGAGCTGCAGCAGCCCAAGGTTGGCCAGTGAGCTGCTCAGTGGGGAGGGGTGTGCAGTGGGTGTCAGTGACACCGGGCCCATTTGTTTAACTCCACTCTTTGAACGCCTCATTCCTGAGCGAAGCCCGGCGCTAGGCATCGTGGGAGACAGGCAGGTCCTCAAGATGCTGTCTCTGAATGTGGATCACCTCAAATGCCCCCCTCCCCCCGCCCCCCGCGATGTCAGAAATCACACGAGTGTCTGACATTTTTATTGAGACAGATTTTAAGACATTTGGGAAAACACAATTGGCATCCCCGGTGGAGACTTTTAACAACTGACAGAACGATGCTTCTGCCCCCAAATGCTGCTTTATTTTTCACTATTGAGTGGACATTGGAGGCAGCGCGTCCCGATCCACGAGCCTGTGAGCCGCTCTCCGAGCCAGAAGCGGAGAATGCGACAGGGAGATGGGTATTTTCTCCTCCTGCATCCTGTGTCTGAGAGAAATCATTTTATTTATTGTCATAACAATCTAGAATCTTAGCTGTAATTTGAGGGGGAGATCAGGTCAGTTTAACACTCACTGCCTTTACATTTTTATAAAAAAAAATGTAACCATGTGCCAGTCTAAAGCATTTCAATATTTGCATTTCTAATCCCTATAAATTATAAGCATTTGTTTTGTGGAACTTGGAAAGATCACTATTTGTCTCGAATTACACCAGTTCTGTCAGCATCCCACCACAACACAGAACTGTAGAACACACGAGATAGAAACCTGACACTCAGTTCTCTGCGATGTGTTAAATAGGAAAAAAAAAAAACTGTACTGCTGTATAAAAAGCTGGATAATCACTCTCAAACCTCACATTATAAGATTAAATCACTGAAGGAAACAGTGGGGCAAAGGTCCGCAGATCAGAAACCCAGAAGGGAGTTCAGAAGCAGAAGGAAGGGCAGAATAACCAAATAAAGCAAACACTCGTCAGCTGCTGTTGTTTTTTAAAAATTTGGTTGTGAATTTATTTGTTTGTTTGTTTGTTTTGCACTGCTAGGGAATGAACCCAGGGCCTCACGCATGCTAGGCAAATGTTCTGCCACTGAGACACGTCCCCAGCCATGCTATTGGATTTATAATCTGGATTAAAAATGAACCCAGAGGTCATGTATATTTCTCTTAAAATAATGCACTGAGGTATGTTTTGGGTGTCAGTGAATTGTTGCTGTTACTGATTGAAAAAAAATCATTATTGTATCCATGGTGCCCAGAAAATAGTATTTTCTATGACCAAAAGTAAAGAAAAAAGATAATGATTGCCCTTTTACAGTAAGTTAGTTTTAAAAGCTAGACCTCCTACTAGTCCACAAGCAATTTCTGACCTACAAGATCTTCCAAGACTTTGCTATATTTCTGTGTCAAAATAATGATGTATCCGGTAACAGTAAGCCATCAGAGCATCAGAGCCTTAACAAATCTTTCTCTCTGTCTTTCACACACACACACACACACACACACACACACACACACATGCTGTGCATCAGAGTTCCAGATTTCATCAAAATTAATCTTTAAACAGACCCTATGTGTTAACCTGACTTATCACTGGTAAATCCTTCCATCTCTCTCCAAAGAACCCAGACTTACGATGAATCACTGAAGTAGGTCCTGGCATCTTGATTTAACTGCTGTGTGCAGAGAGATTTTTTTTCTTTGATTAATAGTTAACTACAATAAGATGAAAAATTTTAAACCCTGTTTTTCAGAGAGCTATTTTATTTCTTCAGCATTCAGAAGAGTAAGCTACGAATTTAAGACTGGTAAATGATTTTTTAAAAATGTTCCTCAAGAGAATGTGAGAGAGGGTTATTCTCAGCAAACATATTGTCTACACTCCGGAATGCCACAGTGAGACCCCTTGATGTAATTAATACATGCTAAAAAAAAAAAAATGAATGTCAGCAAAGTAAAGCAGGCCGTGTCGGGTAGATACAGAGGGAGGAGGACGAAGAGGTAAAGGATGGATACGCTATGGAGAGAGAACAAGGAAACCTGTTGAAAAGGTTTCACAGCAGCAGCAGGAAGGAGTGAGGGGGAGGGCTGGAAGGTGTGGGTGGCTGGGCTACACTGCACGTATGCGTGGAAATGCCACCATGAAACCCACGTGTACCACTAATGAACGTCAATTAGCATTTTTTAACTTACCTCCTCTCTGGAAGCATCGAGGAGGATTTCCTTCCTCTTTTCGATGGCTTGACAGGACAGACTTTTGGACCTCTAATCCCCAGAAGACCCTGTGACTCGGTTCCCGCTCTGCCCTGGGGTTTCTCCTCCGTGCTGCCGTATTTCGCGTGAACAGTGGGGTCTCACCCACCTGCTCTGGGCTGCGCACACCTGCTGCCTTGCCCTCAGGTGACATTGCTAGACAGTCACTCGCCGGGGCACTCCGGAACTGTGGAACTACACAGCCCCAGAGGACAGGGGTCCTGGCCCTTCCTTAGGGGTCAGTTCTGCTCCAGGTTTTAAAAGCCTTCCGTTTGTCTCATATTCCTCCAAGACACATAGGGATGTGGGAAAATATTTCATCTTTAATCTGACCTCTTCTTTTTACTCCGTCGTGGGCTCGAACTGAGTGGCATCCTTCCAAGGTGAGCGCTCCACGACGTGACACTCAGCACCACTTCTGGTTTTCTGGTGGTTCACTCGAGAGGAAAGTCTCACGGACTTTTCTGCCCAGGCTGGCTTGGAATGGCGATCCTCCGATCTCAGCCTCCTGAGTAGCTAGGATTACAGGCGTGAGCCACTGGGGCCCGGCTCCTAAATCCTTCTTACACCTGCAAACCTCCTTGGGATGGTTCTTGGGTGGATGTGACCATCACCTCCATCGTCCTGCGCTGGCCTCGCCTCCCACCGGCCGATCTTCCCTTCTGCCCACCGCAGTTGCGAACTCTGTGGGAGATGCGCGCCTCGCAGCGTCTGCACGCCACAGAAGCAGCTATTCCACGAGACTTCGGTCCTTCGCCTGCCTCGATGTGCCGTGCCGTGGAGACACGCGGGTGTGGAAGTGCAGGCCCTCGCCCCGTCTTACCCGGGCTTCATCAGCAGGGTCAGCGGCAACCTGCTCAGCCTAGCAGGACTGGTGGCTCCTTCCTCACAAGCCTCGGTTAGGAAGACGATGACATCATGCAGAGAAAAGGCCAAGTACGCCGCCGGCACGCGGTGAGCGCTCCATATTCATGTGCCCAAATGAAAAGAGCAAGCTTGCTGGGTTTGGTTGGGCAAGAGGGAGAGATGGGGAAGGGAAGGGGGGGGGAGAGGAGAAGCAGGGAGAGGCCAGAGAAGGAGGGGAGAGGATAAAGGGTGAGGGAGAGAGGGTAGGTGTGAGGGAAAGGGGGCGAGGGGGAGAGAGGGTGGGGGTGGGGAGGGGCATCGCGTCCAGGCCCACCGTGCACGGGTAGAGATGCCAACGTGCAACCCTCTTGTACAACTAACTGGTGCTAATAAAAACAGGGAGTCTGGGCTGGGAAGGTGGCTCAGTGGTAGAGCACTTACCTTGCATGCCTGAGGCCCTGGGTTCGATTCCTCAGCACCACATAAGCAAAAAGAAAAAAGCCAGAAGTGGCGCTGTGGCTCAAGTGGTAGAGCGCTAGCCTTGAGCTGAAGAGCTGAGGGACAGCGCCCAGGCCCTGAGTTCAGGCCTTATGACTGGACCTAAAACAAGCAAACAAACAAACAAACAAAACAGGGAATCATCCTAATATTAGCTAGTGTCTCTTCAGTGATACATTGGCCTGATTCTCAGATACGCCGTGTTTAGACATCCGGACTATGGTGCACTTGAGGAGTAACCATGAGTGGAAGTTGGCTGCTCGGTGTATCCTCAGAACCCGTGTGACCGCTGGTGTGGGGTTTGAACCTGCCCCGGCCGCACCTGATTCCTTCTGGTACCTGAGCTGCTTCCTGAGGGCCAGCATTGCCCTCCAGGCCTGCGTGGAGAGGTCTGCGTGGGCAGGTGGGCAGCAGCTAACGCCACCCGAGAGCCAGCCCTGCCGTGCGGCTGGGATTCTGGGGTGGAAGTCCCGCCTTCGCAAGCCCTGTCCTTACGTACTGATGAGGGATGCTCGCGCTTCCTCAGCCCGTCAGGGGGGGACAGATGAGACGATGGCTTGACCCATGGAGGAGAAAGGAAGAAGGGAGGCTGTGACGGAAGAGAGTGAGCCAAGAGAGTGAGCCAGGCGAGGGCGGGGCGGGAGGTTCGGGGGAGGGCTGTTCTGCAGGCGGGCAGGGTGGCTGGCTCCAGGTCAGCTGGCCGGGGAGACAGTGTGATCGCTTGCTGATGCTACCTGCCTCTCCCTTGGGTCTTGACTTAGCGTGCAGTCCCAGGTGTGGGCTGACCGCTGGAGATGCGCGTCGGGAGCCCTGGGCACCGGGTGGGGCCTAGCTGCAGGCTGCAGGCGGCTCCCGCTGGGGAAGCGTGTGTGTGGCCACAGCTCGGGCGGGAGGACAGCTCTGGCTGAAGTTAGACCTCTGTGCTCCAAAGCACCAAGGGCCCAGCGATGTTCTGAAGGACTCTCTAGGTTACATCATGTGATTGGGCCCAATGCTCTCTGGTGGCCAGGGGAGCGCCCTGGACCCCCAGATGTTTAAGTCCCTGCATTGTCTGATGCTGGTGGTAGTAACGGAGCTGTCCTCCACAGCCTGGTGCATCGGTGTGTGGGTTTGACGGCCAACCCCTCCTGCCTGTCTCCTTCCTCCCCGTGGCCATCTTCCCGGCTCCTTCTCTACTTGCCTTGTGTGCTTTTCTCGACCCGCTACAGTTCTTCAAGCATATCTAAGATGCAATCCCATAATGAAAATCTTACCAACACAAAACACTTAATGTAAGCTCTTTATTGAAACAACATGGGAAAGAGGTTTCCTAATATTATTTTTTAAATTATATATAATTACACATATAAAATTTAAGATTATGTAATATTACATATTTGTATATTGTATAGTAGTTACGATCACATATAAGTTAAGCATTTTAAATGCATATATAATAAGTTACATATACATGTCTATATATAGATAATAGAAAGAATTATGTGTTGATCTAATTATAGCTATAGAATCTGAAATTTTAAGAAAAACTTCTTCTTTAAAGTAATTTTTCAGAACGAGCTGGAAAGCGTGCAGTGGGCCCCAAACCACACAGATAAAATTATGAGTTGGCTATTTCTCTTTTATCTGTTGTCTTTCACTGTGTAGATGTTGCTGTGAAAGAAAGAATATTGCTTTCAAACTTCAACAAAATCAACTTCTTAAGGGAAATTGACTGTAAGGGATGCTCCTGGGTCTTCCTGGAGGAGCTGCATCACAGGAGGGAGGATTCAATCATCGAGGCTCGTGGCAGAAATAGCCCAGGCTAGGGGCTGAGTTCTTCGCGGCTCACCTCTGTCTGGTCCTGGTTTTGATGGACATTCCTTTTCGGATTTGGGGCCCATTTCTCAGACCCAGGGGCTGCAGGACTCGATATCAGACTCGATGTCCTCTAGTTTTCCACTGGGGCCCTCAGACCGCTAGAGAGGCAGCAGGTCTCCGATCACCCATTTGCTCAGGGAGGGGTTGGGGTCCCAGCAGACGCCTCCCCTCTCCCTCATCACCTCTGCTCTTGACAGAAGTGGAACCTGCCTCAAAATCTCCTGAGAGATGCCATGTGGGTTTTTTTTTTTTTTTAGTGTGATGCATTTTTATTCCAGTTTGAGAAAAACGCTGCCAAAGTGTTCTCTGGGGAGCAGAGCCTCTATAAGGAGATCACAATGAATAATCACTTCTTTAACACCTAGCCTGCGTCCCAAAGGCCACAGCCACCCTGGGAAGGATGATCACATGGTGGGGGCACATGTGTGCTGGGTTAAAGAGAAAGAGACATCGAGAAAGTTGAGGCCCGCAGACAGGGGATGCAAGGGTAGAACTGAGTAACAAGCAAAACCAGGAAGCAGGGCAGAAGACCGTGGCCTTCTCATATCAATAGTAGATGTCTGTCATACATACGAAGTAGCTTTTCTTTATAGCCAGGGAGAGCCCAATAAAGAACTGGATAGCTATCTTTTGGCTATGCTACAGAATTTGGTCTTCAACATCGTGTGTGTGTGTGTGTGTGTGTGTGTGTGTGTGTGTGTGCGTGCGTGCGTGTGTGTGCGTGTGTGTGTGTGCGCGCGCGCATGTGTGTGTGCATATGCGCTTTTTTTTTTTAATTCACTGAACCCTGGGGGAGCAGGAGACAGTGAGGGAGAACAAAGAAGAGAAAAGAAAAAGCATGGAGACATGAATAGGCTGAGCACAATGGTGGCGGGACACACAAAGGGTTTTGTGTCTAACTCAGGGATCACCCGTGGTCCGTTTCCTTAAGACAGATACATTCTTGATATCATTTCTTTTTTGAAACATTTTACACAGTAACTAACTTGGTGCACACTAACTTGCTTCCTTCTTCATTTGGGTGAGGTTGCTAAGTTGCTAAGCTGATCTCAAAGTTGGACTCGAGCAGCCCTCCTATCTCAGCCTCCCGAGTCGCTGGGACTACAGACAGGCACCACTGCACGTGGCTCTCCCTTTGTTGAAAAATAATCTATTTTTAAAAAATTTTGACACTAAAGTCTAGATATATTTCTGGTACACTGGAGTTCCTGATAAGACTTTTAAAAATTATTTTCTCTCCCAGATGGTGCATATTTCAATATGGTGCATTTTTCTTTACCTATAGAAGATTCTGGATAACTCCAGGATTGGATGCCATCTGAACATTTGTTCGTGAATGTAATAGAGTACACATGCAATACCAAGTGACTGCTGTGCACTTATGCAGAGAGCATCTTTCTGGTATTTTCTTCTGCAAGCACAGTCTCAGAGTACAGGGAATTACAAGTCTCAGATCTAATTGATTTCACTTTCCTCCTTTCTTCCCCCCATGTCAAAAAGGATCTTTCCAGCTTTGCCTGGGAATAACGTCGTAGTTTGACACTTAGTACATTCTCTCTACCACCTGAGCACAAAACACAATGACAGGAAAATGCGCGTCCTTCCTTTGAACCAGGTGAACATTTGTTCTGAGAGCAGGACAGCAGGGTTTGAGGGCCCGGATGACGAATCCAAAGACAGGGTAGGAGGAAAGAAAAACGTCCTTCTTCCATCCTCGCCGCCATCACGGATCGTCCCGGCTCTCTGGGGACACCGCTTCCTGCATCCAGGCAGGCCTCCGTCACTTGTGCCTGGAAGTGCCTGGGGCTTCCAGAAAGTCACAGAGAAGCACCTGTCACGGAGATCTGTCCTGGAAGAGCTACACCTTCTGTTTTGAAATGTTTTTAAAACTCAGGAAAAAAAAACCTCAGCTTCTATTCAGATGAAAATACATTCCACGTAAAAAGTTAAATCTCCTCTCTAGCTAAGTGTACGTGTGTGTGTACGTGTGTGTGTGTGTGTGTGTGTGTGTGTGTGTGTGTACACCTTTGGCAAAACTATCCTCAGTACAAGTGGCTTGTGTGGCCAGGTCTCCTTGGCTGGCACAAGCAAACTGCGGAGCTTTCTAGTGCCCTGAGCCTTTCCCTGCCGTGGATGGGCCGGAAGAATCTGAGATTTCAGGCTGCTCAGGGGCAGGAGAAACGCAATGTAGGCGTCACCTGCCATAGCTCACCTGTGATGGCTTTTTTCTTTGTTTCTTTCATTTCAAAGCTGTAGTTTAGAATAGAAAGCACGTAATTTCCATATACAGTCTTCTAACGGTACTTGTTCATCGTTGCAGTTACTTGAGATCTGTGCTGCTCGGCGTCTGTGCTGTGCGCTTGGAGTGGCTTCAGCCTGGGTGTCTGGATGCTCTTGAAGGCATGGCTCTGTGTTGCTTAGGACTCTCGACCAGCAGCCAACCACCTTTTAAACACACCTAATGTACTGGACCTGTTCGGTGTATGATCATAAATCCAACCTCTGCAATGGCTGGCGACAATAAGAAAGCAGCCTGGCAAGAGCTTCTGTACTTAATGGCCAATTTCTGAGCATTCAATGCTGTTTACAATCAATTTGCTGGGTATTATTGTGCTTCTGTTTATAATACAAAATTATAGAGGTCATAGTGTTACCTTTCCAGGCTAGTGGCAGAATTTATATCAGTGTTCTCTAGAATAATTGTTCAGGCATTTGTCACCATTGGGAGGGGGAGAAAGAGAAGGAGAGGGGGGGGAGAGGGAGGGAGGGAGGGAGGGAGTTCTGACTATTGGCTATCGGTAGGCTCTTGCACAGACAGACACTTCCTCTAACTTTCCCCCCTCAGGACCAGGTAATTAAAAGGGTATTGATGCAAAGGGAAGCGGAGCGCCACATGGCTTGGCAAAGTGTTTCCATAAAGTTCTGTCCTGTAGCTGTGGATACAGACTCAAGCTGGCCGTGTGCAGAATCCCGGCATGTCAGGCCCACTACCCTTCGGCACAGCCAAATGGTTCAGCAGCTGCCCTTTTGTCCTGTTTCTTAAATAAACAAAGAACAGATACAAATTAATGACCTAAATTTATGGCAAAACACACTGCCTTCCCAGAGCAAATAGCCTTAAAAGAACAGATGCTAAACTAACATTTCTTACTCACCGACACCCAGAGAAGCAGATACTTTGGGGAGCACGTTAGTTTCTAGTGGATAGGAATTATCATTTGTCTTAGCTTACATGAGGATTGATTTCCTCAGCCTTGGGTGTGAATAGAGGCCAGGCCAGTTATTCCAAAGTGTGCCGCTCCAATGATCTTAGTAGCTGTATTTCACTTTTGCATTTGGGGTGATTTTTTTTTCCCTCAGGAAAATCAAAAGCTCGTTTTTCTAGGATTTTTAAGTAATACCTAGTGATCGGGTTTGGTTGCCATCGTTTTTTGTTGTGATTTCTCCAGAATGGTGGGACAGGATTTGATGAAGATAGGGTTGCTGCTGCCCAACTGGGTTCAGAGTTTGCTCTCCATGTTTTGTTTTGTTCTTGGTTTCTGTCTTTGCCAATGCCAGTGGCACATAACAAAACCTGAGAGACACAATGAAAGCTTGCTGCCGACTTCGCACCCGGGGACTTAACGGTAGCTTCTTAATTCACAGCAAATGGAGGGCGGTGAGGTGACCTCCAAGCAGGCGTTAGGTGGAGACGGTACAGTATGTTCATTGGCCACACGTTGCGCATTCTCTTTATCCCACCCTGTACAATATTTCCAATCTTATTCAATAATTTAATATACATTTTCTTGTCATGCTTCTTGGCAGCAAGCTACGCAGCTTGCAAGATGGCCTGAGAATTCTACAGGTGGGCTGATTAGCGGGTGGCATTTCTGAATTCTAACAAGCTGTTAGCATTATGTCTGTTTGCTTTAGGTACAGATGTGAAATGATTTGACAGTAGATTTCAAAAGTGTGTGAGTACATTTTTTGTATGTCAAACTATGGAAATCTGGTTTGTTTTATTTTTTTTTCATTTCACACATTGATAGTATGTATTGTATTTATTAATTTCGGGAAGTATATGCCACTGACACGGCATGAAAATTAAAAAGCAGTATCCGCGATGTAGAAAACGAACAGATTGAATCCACATCCGCCCCCAGTTAATCAGAAAGTCTTATCTCGTGCTTCAGAAAAAGTCAGAGGTTGCAATATCACCGCCAGGAAAAAAAAAAAAGGAGTCTTTGAAAAGTTTGTTTTAATTGGTGTTAGTGTGATGGTAATTTTTGAAAAAGAAGTGGGGGAGGGGGGAGAAGCAAAAGGAAAAACAACGACCACACGCAACAAATGGCGTGCGGAACATTTGCCAGTCACATTAAGTGACATCTGCCCTTGTCTAAAATTTCAAAGGTGACTTCAGGATTTGTAAAGAAAAGCCTGCAAATTTAACTTAGAAATGTAAATGTCAACGTGCTCGAGGCTCCGAGGCCAACGCGAGGGGATGGCGCGGGGCGGCTTGGCGGCCGGCACGGGGCACGTCCTTCCCGAGGGTGAGGGCACAGCTGGGGGGGTCCGGGGCTGGTCCCCCCACTCCGTGGAGACACCGGGGCCTCACACTCCCCTCCACCGTCCCCTCCGGCAGGACTTGGCCGGAGCAGCAGATGGCAGAGCGCCGCCGTCCTTCTCAGGTAGAGTCTGCGAAGCCACGTTCACAGTCTGGCCATCAGAGGGAAGATGGAGCATGGCAGATGCCCACACTACCCCATGGCGCACATAGGCAGCTCCTGATGGGCCCCAGAGACACCCCCCCCACCCCCCTCCCAGAGACGCTCAGGCCTGATGGCTTCCGCCCGCAGACAAAAGAGATGGAGGCTCGCAGTGGAAGCACCACCCAACACCTCTGCCACCTAAGGTTCCGAGTCTGCCTCCACCATGAGCCCGGGTGTTGAGAGCACTGAGGACCTTCCAGGAGAGTCAGCGCAGCCTGGCCGCACAGGCAAAACCCCACGGGGTGGACAGACCTGTCAAGGCATGTAGAAGCAGAAGCCCATCGGGACTCCCAGCAGGCTTGCGGGGAGGTGGGGACCCGAGGGTGCGGACTTGGTCCAGCGTTTGCTCCCTGGCTGGCACACAGCCTTCAAAACCTCAAGCGCCCTGCAGCCAAAGGGTTGCGCCGCACGCTTCCCCGCCGTCTCCACTCACCATGTGGTTCTGGGCACGGACTTTGTGCCGGGCACTAGCTGAGGCTAAGGGAATAAAACAGACCGTGGGAGCCGGCCTTGTGGCGGGAGAGAACAGCAATGCCCGCGGTCGGTTGGCGTCTTGGGTGGTGTTTGGGAAAGGGAAGGGGCTGCGAGGGAAGATGAGGCAGGTGGGGTTGGGCTGGTCTGTCTGTCCCGGGGCACAGAGGCTGGAGCCACGTCTCTGGATGGATGGGGACAGGTCCTGCCAGGTCCTGAGGGGGGACGCCGTGGCGAGACTGTTAACAAGATGAGTCCCTGGCTGCAGTGTGAGGCAGGCCAGAGCCTCACCAGAGGCCGCTGCGGGGTGGGGGGGGGGGTGGGGGGCAGACCCTCACCAGAGGCCACCAGTGGGGGGGGCCAGACCTTCACCAGAGGCCGCCACGGGGGGGGGGGGGGGGGGAATGGGCTGCAGAGACCCCGGGGAAGGAGAAGGGAACACTCCTGAATAGTCCTTGCTGCAACAGCCCGTAGCGCACACAGACTAGAATAGTCTATCTTACAAATCCTCATACCAGACGTCCAAGCCACGCTTAGCAGCCAAACTCCTTTATTTAGAAAGGGTATCCCGCCCTTAAATATGCAACAGGCAGCCAGGCACCGGTGGCTCATGCCTGTAATACTAGCTACTCAGGAGGCTGAGATCTGAGGATCATGGTTCAAAACCAGCCCGGGCAGGAAAGTCCGTGAGACTCTTATCTCTAATGAACCACCAGAAAACCAGAAGTGGCGCTGTGGCTCAAGTGGTAGAGTGCTCGCCTTGAGCTGAAGAGCTGAGGGACAGCACCCAGGCCCAGAGTTCAAGCCCCACGACTGACAAAAAAAAAAAAAGCAACAGGCCAGAGACAACACTGGCCCATGTGGGGTTCTAGCTTTTTCTACACAGAACTGGGACGTTGACTTGTGTACATTGAGTCTTTTACCTTCTGCTGTGGATTCCCGTAGAGTGTGCGCCCTCTTCCCACAGAAGGGCTGCATCTGTTCATTCCTATGTACGTGAACAATCAACAGTGGCAGCGATCAGCTTGCTTCCCGGCTCTACATAATACTACATTTTCCTTCCTAGCTTTTCTTATAATAAGCTTTTTTTCTGTTACTAAACTAATCTCTTACAAGCTTACTTATTCTACAGCTCAAAAAAGGGGGTGTCCTGTGAGCTAGTGTGGAACCCTTTGTGATATCATCCACCATGAGGGTCTGTCCCTGGCCTGTGCCCAGCCTGGCACAATGCAGACAGCTTAATAAAATCTGGTGACTGTTGACAGGAATTTTCACTAGAAAATAAAGTAGCCAGGTGCTGATGGCTCACGCCTGTAATACTAGCTACCCTGTAGGCTGAGATCTAGGGATTGTGGTTAGAAGCCAGCCTGGACAGAAATGTCCATGAGACTCTTATGTCCGATTAATGAGCAAAAAGCTGAAAGTGGAGGTGTGGCTCAAATGGTAGAGTGCCAGGATTGAATGAAAAAGCCAAAGAACAAGAGGCCCCGAGCACAAGCCCCATTGCTGGCCACACACACACACACACACACACACACACACACACACACACACACACTCACTCACTCACTCACTCACAGAAGTAGACAGAATAGACAGCAAAGGAAATTTATTTTTCATTTTCACCTTTTCCATATAACTTGGATGTGCGTCCTTTTCCCCTCCAGAACCTAGTTCTAGAAACAGCGCATCCTGGGAGGTTTGGAACTGAGCTGCTCTCCTGGCTGGCATCTCAGGAGGGGCTCATGCCCAGAAAACCCAAGTGTTATTCCTGGGTGCGGGGCTTTGATGTTTCCTACCATCCAGGGATCACAGGGAGAAGTCAGCGTCCGCAAACACAGCGTGACCTCCTGCGTTTGTCCAGCTGCTGCGGTTGCTTCAGCCGCCCTGGCGCCCAGCTGCTCCTCGCGGCCATTGTATGCCCGCCCCCGCCCCCCCATCAGCCCCTCCGACTCAGCAAGTTTTCCACGGACTTAAGGCCTCACCCCAGCATTGCTGCACACACACACCACCTTTCAAAACACCAGCGACTCCCAAACCTGCTCATGCTGTAGAAACCAATCTACATTTATTTTCAGCACACACACACACACACACACACACACACACAATACCTATCACCAATGTTTTTGAAATGTTTTAAAACCAACAATGATGTTTCCAAAATAACACTTCGTGGTGGCAGCACACCCTTCTCTGCGTGGCGGGAGAGCACTGCTGGTTGTTCCTGCCGCGGACAGGCGCTGGAGAGATGCGTTCGGAGAGATGATGGATTTGCACTGATCCCATCCCACTCCCGGTCTGCCTGGTGCCCCCTGTGACCAATGGCAGGCATTCGCGAGACAGCTGGCCGGGTGAGGGGTGCGGGCCGGGCTGTGCTTGGAGCTCACTGGCCTCTGCACGGATCAAAGATTCATTAGCATTTCGCTCTCACCAAATCAACTTATTGGCTCCGACAATCTGTACAGCTCTAAACCTTTAGACAGCTATAAAATTTGTCAGCTACGCAGGGTTAGGATGTGAGTTTTGACAGTTAACATTCAAAGTTGAAAGAAAAAAAAAAAAAGCACAATCCCAAAGCCACAGAGATTGTGTATATTGTAATTCCAAAGCTGCTGTTTTATGGTTGTTGTATTATAGGGTTTGGGAGTGGGGGCAAGTACAAATTAAAAATTGTTTTCCAAGGTACTAAAATAAGAACTTTCATTTATAAAAATGTAGCAAATAGGCCACAAGAAAGTGGAGAAAATATCTCACCTGGCAGACCTGGTGCCAAAACTTCTAAAATATGACGTCATCATTCAGATTGTCTCAAGAAAATGCCAAAAGATTGATAAGATCATAGGATTTAGTGTGGCAAAGCTTGCTTTCTGGTCTATTGGCGATTATCCTGTGTGCAGCTTCATGGTCAAAAGGAAAGTTGAGAATGTGAACGATCTTGACTCTCAGTTCTTTTTGTTTATTCCTGACAGGTCTCGCCACGTTGTCTGCACTGTCAACAACCTGGCCAGGTTTGTCCTACAGGTCTGCACTACTCTTCAACTTCTGATTTACATTCTATCATACTGACTTTGCTGTGTGTGCGCGCGCACGCGCGTGCATGTGTGTGCAGCTTGAACTTTGGCCTAAGTGCTGTCTCTTAGCTTTTCCCCATTCAAGGCTGGAGCTTTACCATTTGGGCCTTATCTCTACTTCTGGCTTTTTGCTGGTTAATTGGACAGAAGAGTCTTGTGCATTTTCCTGCCAACGCTGGCTTTGAACTAGGATCCTCTGATCTCAGCCTCCTGAGTAACTGTAATGACTGGCATGTGCTTCTAGCACCTAGCTTGACTGTTGCTTCTAAGAGCAAATAACTTCACACCAGACAGAGATTGAGCGTTCCTGTGGCCAGTGACGTGCCCCTTGCAGAGATGGTGAAAAGAAGGAATTTTTAGAAATCGGAAGATCATTTTACACCAGGGTGAAGGCCTTGCTGCAGTCACGAGCCTGCCTCCGCTTCGCAGGGGAACTCTGCCGTGGGGGTGATGGAGAAAGCCTCCGTTTTAGCCACCCACGTGGTCCCTTCCGATGCTTCTCTGCGTGGCTGTCCAGTTGCTGGGCACAGCGGAAGCAGAGCCTGGCCACCCTATTTCCTTCCAAGTATCCTCCCTGCCCCTCCCGCCCTGCCCGACCGCGGGAAGGCCGCAGCCTGATGTTCTGCGTGGTGCCGGGTACTGGGAGTGCAGGAAGGACGGGACTTCACGCCTCCACCTTCCAGGACGCCCTGTCTCCAGGCTGGCTGACACTGCCCGTCCAGCTCCCTGGGGGGGGGGGGTTGACCGGGGGACACCAGTACTTGGTTGGGGGCGGGAGGAAGAACAGCAATCATTCATGAAAATCATAGGAACATCATTAAAAAATAATAATAAAGGCTTTAAAAACTCACATTACTTGGAGAGCAAGCAAGAAGCAGCTGCTGGGTGGAGGGGAGAGGATGGCGGCGGGGAGAGGATGGCGGCGGTGAGCTGCGAGGCGGCGGCTCCGCGGACCGGGCAGGGGCGGCCTGCTCCTGCCAGCACAGGAGTGCGGCAGGGCAATAAATCAAGTCAGGAACGCCAGCGCTGGTTGGCTTCTCAGCGGGTCGTGCTTTCTCCCTCATAATTCTCGCCAGTCAATAAGAGGGCAGAAGGGAGGAAGAGAGAGGGAGGGAGGGAGGGAGGGAGGGAGGGAGGGGATAACTTGAAAACCAGTTGAGAGTGGGGGTTGCACCAAGCAAGCAGTTCTCATGCAATTTAATGTTTACTTATTTATTCACATGTTGGTTTTTGTGCTGGTCCTGGGGCTTGAACTCAGGGTCTGGGTGCTGTCCCTTAACTTTTTGGCTTAAGACTAGTACCCTGCCACTCGAGCCACAGCTCCACTTGTGGCTTTTTTGAGGTTAGTTGGAGATAGGAGTCTCAAGGTCTAGGCTGGCTTTGAACCTTGGTATCGGATCTCAGCCTCCTGCGTAGTTAGAATTATAGGTATGAGCCACCCGCATCGGCTGATTTTAAAATCAACCTTTAACGAAGGACTTTTCCTGTCTTTCCTCTTTACCAAGCATCTAATCCAGCGCCTGCATCCCTCACCCCACCATTTAGACTAGATAATGGGTTGTTCACCTGACTTATAATTGGCTTTAAAACGATACTGAGAGCCTGTATGGTTGTGTGTCTGGAGTCCCTGCTACTCTGGAAGCTGAGGCAGGGAATCACTTGAGCCCGTGAGTGGAAGGCCAGCCTGGTAACAGTGAAATCCTGTCGTGTGTGTGTGTGTGTGTGTGTGTGTGTGTGTGTGTGTGTGTGTGTGTGTGTCTGTGTCTGTGTCTGTGTGTCTGTGTATGTGTGTGTGTGTGCGTGCACACGCGCTGGTCCTGGGGCTTGAACTCAGGGCTCTGAGCTTAGCTCCAGGCTCCCACCTTGAGCCACAGCACCACTTCTGGTTTGGGGGTAGCTAATTGGAGATCAAAGTCTCCCAGACTTTCCTGCCTGGGCTGGCTTTGAACCACGACCCTCAGATCTCTGCTGCTGGCACCCGGCTGGTTTAACACTTCTAATAGTCTCAACTGCTTCCCTTGAGTATGCGTAAGGCAGCCTGGGCTTTCCTGTCCCTGTGCACACGAGCTGACATTTCTTTTGGGCTCTCTTCTCCGGTGGGTCTAGTAAAGCCTGCGGTGACAGCACACTGCCACCCCCCTCCCCAGTGTTAATGTTGAGTTAGGGGTTTTAATCCTATGCATCTTGCTAAAAATAGTTTACCAGAAGCAAATCTGCTTTAGTTTAATTGCGCTTAAAAAAATCCATGTCTGCCAGGCATGGTCACGGACGGCCAGCGTCTGAGACTGCAGTCAGCAGAGACGCCCCAGGGCGCGGCCGGGCTGGGGCACAGGTGGTCCCAGCGGGAGCTCCGCTCGGGCCTGGGTTCGCGTCCCCAGGGCGCACCTGGCATCGGCCCAAGGAGAGGCGCGGGCGCCCGGGCCGGGGCGGGACCCCGCGCGGAGCCGAGCCCTCCACCCGGCCTGGGAAACCCAGGGCCCGCAGGCACCCGCGCCCGATGGACGCCCGGGCGGTCAGCGGGCTTCGGTGTGCGCGCCCTGCCCCCTGCGCCCCGCCACGGCACCCTCCCCCCCTGCGCCCCCCCTGCTCCCCCTCCCCACTGCGCCCCTACCCCACTGCTCCCCCCTGCTCCCCCTCCCCCACCGCACCCCTCCCCCACCGCTCCCCTCCCCCACTGCGCCCCCCCTGCGCCCCTTCCCCACTGCGTCCCCTCCCCCACTGCTCCCCCTCCCCACTGTGCCCCTCCTCCACTGCTCCCCCTCCCCCACTGCTTCCCTTCCCCACTGCACCTCCCTCCTCACTGAGCCCCTCCCTCACTGCACCTCCCTCCTCACTGCGCCCCTCCCCACTGCACCCCCTCCCCCCACTGCTCCCCTTCCCCATTGCATCCCTCCCCCACTGCTCCCCCCTCCCCCACTGCACCTCCCTCCCCCACTGCACCCCTCCCCCACTGCACTCCCTCCCCCACTGCTCCCCCTCCCCCACTGCTCCCCTCCCCCACTGCACCCCCTCCCCCATTGCTCCCCCTCCCCCACTGCACCCCCTCCCCCACTGCACCCCCTCCCCACTGCACCCCCTCCCCCACTGTACCCCCTCCCCCACTGCACCCCCTCCCCACTGCACCCCCTCCCCCATTGCTCCCCCTCCCCCACTGCACCCCCTCCCCCACTGCACCCCCTCCCCACTGCACCCCCTCCCCCACTGTACCCCCTCCCCCACTGCACCCCCTCCCCACTGCACCCCTCCTCACTGCACCCCTCCCCACTGCACCCCTCCTCACTGCGCCCCTCCCCACTGCACCCCTCCTCACTGCTCCCCCTCCCCCCTGCTCCCCCTCCCCCCTGCTTCCCCTCCCCACTGCACCCCTCCTCACTGCACCCCTCCTCACTGCTCCCCCTCCCCCCTGCTTCCCCTCCTCACTGCTCCCCTCCTCACTGCACCCCTCCTCACTGCTTCCCTCCTCACTGCGCTCCCGCACTGGGGCCGCAGCTGACCAGCCCCTGACCAGCTGTCCTGTGGAAGCCCCACCCCGTTACACACAGAGGCGAGAACAGGAAGAACAAGGTAAATAGAGGTGTCAGGGATGAAAAGATGTCGGGGATGAAAAAGGCGGGAAGATGGAACATCACAATGAGGCTCTGCAGAGAGAAGAGGCAACAGAATCGGAGTTGCTTTCCTGGGAGAGATTCCTGGCTGGGGGAGGGGGAGGGGTGCAAAGGCAAGAAGCCTGTAACGCACCTGCCCGCTGCCTCCCGCTTGTCATCCTAGCTGCTCAGGTGGCTGAGATCTGAGGATCCTAATTTGAAGCCAGACTGGGCAGAAAGTCCTTGAGACTCTTGTCTCCAATTAACCACTACAAAAAAGTCTAGAAATGGGGTTGTGGCTCAAGTGATAGAGCCCCAGCTTTGAACAGAATACCTAAGGGACAATGCCCAGGCCCTGGGTTTGAGCTCTAATATGAGCACCGCACATAAGTACAAAAATCCTCTAGAGCGAAGGCACACTGTAATGTTCCAGATGACTGACACTGCGGCATAGATTTGAGGGACCCAAAAGTCAGAAGAGGAAAACCAAGAACAACCAGAAAGCCATGAGAACGACCTGAGTACTTAGAGTCACGCTGGAAGTGTGAAGAACAATGAAGGTGTCCTCGAGGAAGCTTAACTGTTAACCCATGCAAATGATCTGACAGCCATCTCCAGGACCCTTGAAGTCCAGGTTCACCGGAGGCCTCTACCGCACAGGCTGGGGAAGACACACACTTGAGTTCAAACTTGAGCTCCTCTTGGTAGTGGTGGCTGTGGCAGGACGCTTCTGGGTCACCGCAGAGGAGACAGTCAAGGGACAATGCTGGGAAGATAAAATGAAGAGATGCTGCCAACTGTGGGGCAGAGTCTGCAGCGTCAGAGCCGCTTGACAAATCCGTTGTGTTGTGTT
Source organism: Dipodomys spectabilis (assembly GCF_019054845.1). Classification (NCBI taxonomy): domain Eukaryota; kingdom Metazoa; phylum Chordata; class Mammalia; order Rodentia; family Heteromyidae; genus Dipodomys; species Dipodomys spectabilis. The sequence continues at coordinate 5,708,450 of NW_024870965.1, read as the reverse complement.
TATTGTAATGTCTACTTTGTGGGTGCACTGTATCATCCGTGCACAGGGTATAACTTCTGGCTCCAATAAGATTGTTTCCTTGGGCTCTGCTATCTCCGCCTTTAATACAGACGATATTGAGGCATGAATTAGACAGGTGGAGGGGGAGGGAAATTTCACCAACCTGGGGATTCCACAGAGAAGGGGGGAGGGAGATAAAGTAGACTGTTGCATTGCTAGGTCTCATGTGATGAATTCTTTTTCCTGGGGATGAATTCTTTTTCCTGGGGCTTGAACTCAGGGCCTAGGCATTGTCCCTGAGCTTCTTTTGCTCAAGGCTAGTGTTCTACCATTTGAGCCACAGCACCACTTCCGGCTTTTTTTGTGTATGTGGTATTAAGGAATCGAACCCAGGGTTTCAAGCATGTGAGGCAAGCACTCTACCCCTGAGCCACCTTCCCAGCCCCATCATGTGGTGAATTCTGATGTATTATTTGTAAGGTTTCTCTGCCACTGTTAGAACCAAAAGTGGAAATCTATTTCCATCTTCTGTTTTTTGCCTCTCAGCACTGGGGTTCTAGTTTTTAAAAATACATGTAAGCCAATTAGCTCAGCAAGTGCATGAAATCTTCAGATTGTTTTTAAAACTTAGTTTATCCTTAAATTACTTTCTAAAAATATTGTAAAAATTAGCTGAGTGCCAGTAGCTCATGCCTGTAATCCTAGCTACCCAGGAGGCTGAGATATGAGGATTGTGGTTTGAAGCCAGCTCGGGTAGGAAAGTCTATAAGCCTCTGGTCTCCAATTAGCCAGGAAAGAGCTGGAGGTGGAGCTGTAGCTCGAGGGGTAGAGCAGTAGTCTTGAGAAAAGAAAAAAAAAAAGGGTTAGAGACAATTCCCAGGTCCTGAGTTCAAGCCCCAGTGCCAGCCAAAAAATAAAAAAATAAAAAAACAGAGCTAGGCCGGGGGATAGTTGTGGATCCCTCTCTTGGTGCGTTTGAAGACTTTCAGCTCAAGCTCCAAACTCAAAGTTCGGCTGCTGACTTGGTTGGCCTCTGGCTCAGGTGCTTTAGGCGCTGCCCCTGCGGGGAGGGGAGGCAGCCCAGCTCTCCCCCCCCCCCCCCTCCCCAGGGCAGACAGGCGGAGCAGCCAGCGGCAGGGAGTTCTGGCGTCCGAGGTGCCTGGCCTGGCCTGGCCATGGCAGGATCCGCAGTTGAGCTCCCAAAGCCAGCCGCAGCCCAGGGGAATGTGAGTGAGCTGTGTGAAGCACAGTAGAGCGCAGGTGTTATTATTCCTTCAAATCAGGCAACAAGATGGACTTTCTCAGCACCCCCAGGTGCGGCTTCGTTCCCGGGACTGACGGTCCCCCCTTAGCACTGACCATTTGACACAATTGCAGCCCGCACGACCCGTCCTCAGGGCCACTACTGCGCACAATCACAACACGGAATGAGTCGGCCATAGCCAGGTCCGGTGAGACCCGGGGCGGGGGGTGGGGGACGGCTCAACAAACCCCCCCCCCCCGCCCCCCTCCCCGCCGGGCACCTGTGGCCCTGGAATCCTGGCTGTTCAAGAGGCTAAGATCTGAGAGGATCACAGTTCAAACCCAGCCTGAGCAGAAAAGTCCAGGAGACGTTTATCTCCAAGTAACCACCAGAAAAGCCAGAGGTATAGCTGCGGCTCAAGTGGTAAAGCCCTAGCCTTGAGTGAAAGGTGGAGGGCCAACACCCAGGCCCTGAGTTCAAGCCTCAGGACTGGCATAGAAGCAAGATGATTTTCACTCACCTCTTTGGAGAATTTCCCAGGACTCCAACGTGTTCCATGGGAGCTGCGGGCCTCTTTCAAGCGTGAGACGTGCTACCTACAACTTGAACGTGCGATGCTTCTCGGGGCCGCGGCTCGCGTGTCCGACAACGTGACTACAAGGTATCCCGCCTCGCTCGGCAGGCTCTTTCCTGCTGGGTCTGCACACTTGGACTCACGCTGCGGAGAGCAGGCGCGCTGTACACCCACCACCAGAATGGATTTTTGATCATTTGGGTTGTTTTGCTTCATCTCTGATTTTGTTGTTTAATTTCGTTTACAGTACAAATAGCCTCAGCAGACGCTAGCCGTTAATTCTGCAAACAGAGCCAGCGCCTCGTTCCCTTCCTCCCTTCCCTGCTTCCCGCTTGGCGTGGAGCGGAGAGGACCGTGCCCCTTCTCCCGCGTCTGCAGAAGGACAGAAGGACAGAAGGCCCACGAGGACCTGAGCACCCGGCGCCGGCCGGAGCCAACACAGAGAAGCCAGGCAGGGCTCCCTTTTGGGGTGTAGAAAGCCTTTCGGCGTTGGGTGCTGCTGCCAGGCGCTGCCGGGTCTTCAGACGCCTGCTCCCCCTTTCCCGTACCAAGGGAGACCCCTCCAGCAGCTCTGCTTAATTAACCTGTTCTGAGGAGCTAGCACACGCCCTCAGCTGAGCAGCTCGTACACGGAGCCGGGCCTGCCAGCCCTTCCGTCACGTGTGCATTCTGAGTATTAATTATCCTGCGAGGAACGCTGCGCCCACCGAGCCACACCGAGGGGAGAAGGGGTTTGCTGAGCCCGGAGTCCAGCTCTGGGTCTGGCGGGGAGGGAGGGGGGCTTAGGTGGGAAAACCGATGGACCCCTACATTCTGGACGGTAAAGCCACAAAGTTGCCCTCGCAGGGACGCCCCAGGCCCCCTTCTTCCTCGGGGGGTGCATCTAGCCCGCCCGTGCACCCCTGGAACCCCCTCACAGAACCAAGCCCTAGGGTGCAGTCTGTGCCTATAAATACAAGCTGGGAGGAAGACTGAGTCAGGCTCAGGGCACAAAAAGGGATGAGCAACAACAATCATAACTAAGATGGCTGTAGCCACATAGCGAGGCGAGGGCTCCCTGAGAGCATCTCGTCACCTGCTGAGAGGGTGAGCACAGCACCTGCGGAGGGCGAAGCCAGGGCTGGGGGGCCCGGGCCAGGGCTGGGGGGGCCGGGCCAGGACTGGGGGGCCCGGGCCAGGGCTGGGGGGGCCCGGGGGGGGCCCGGCCTGCCTGGCAACTGTGAGTCCTGACCTCATCCCCAGGACCAGAGGGAGACAGAGACAGAGATGGACAGAAAGAGAGAAAGAGAAGACAAAGAAAGAGGGAGAAAGAGACAAGAAAAAGAGAAGTGAGAGCAAGAATAGAGCCCTGAGTTCAATCCTGAGAGAGGGAGAGAGAGAGAGAGGAAAGAAGAAGGAGGAGTAGGAGGAAGAAGAAGAGGAGGAGGAGGAGTAGGGGAGAAGGAGGAGGAGGAGGAGGGGAGGAGGAGGAGGGGAGGAGGAGGAGGGGGGAGGAGGAGGGGAGGAGGGGAGGAGGAGGAGGAGGAGGAGGGGAGGAGGAGGAGGAGGAGGAGGAGGGAGGAGGAGGAGGGGAGGAGGAGGAGGGGAGGAGGAGGAGGAGGAGGAAGGGAGGAGGAGGGGAGGAGGAGGAGGAGGGGAGGAGGAGGAGGAGGAGGAGGAGGAGGGGAGGAGGAGGAGGGGAGGAGGAGGAGGGGAGGAGGAGGAGGAGGAGGAGGAGGGGAGGAGGAGGAGGGGAGGAGGAAGAGGAGGAGGAGGAGAAGGAGGAGGGAAGGAGGAGGGGACGGAGGAGGAGGAGGAGGAGGAGGAGAGGAGGAGGAGGAGGAGGAGGAGGCGGAGGAGGAGGGAGGAGGAGGAGGAGGAGGGGAGGAGGAGGGAGGAGGAGAGGAGGAGGAGGAGGAGAGGAGGAGGAGGAGGAGGAGGAGGGGAGGAGGAGGAGGGGAGGAGGAGGAGGGGAGGAGGAAGAGGAGGAGGAGGAGAAGGAGGAGGGAAGGAGGAGGGGAGGAGGAGGAGGGGAGGAGGAGGGAGGAGGAGGAGGAGGAGGAGGAGGAGGGGAGGAGGAGGAGGAGGAGGAGGAGGAGGGGAGGAGGAGAGGAGGAGGAGGAGGAGGAGGAGGAGAGGAGGAGGAGGAGGAGGAGGAGGGGAGGAGGAGGAGGGGAGGAGGAGGAGGGGAGGAGGAGGAGGAGGAGGAGGGGAGGAGGAGGAGGGGAGGAGGAGGAGGAGGGGAGGAGGAGGAGGGAGAGGAGGAGGAGGGGAGGAGGAGGGAGGAGGAGGGAGGAGGGAGGGGAGGAGGGAGGAGGAGGAGGACGGAGGAGGAGGAGAGGAGGAGGGGGAGGAGAAGGAGGGGAGGAGGAGGAGGGAGGAGGAGGAGGAGGAGGGGAGGAGGAGGAGGGGAGGAGGAGGAGGAGGAGGAAGGGAGGAGGAGGGGAGGAGGAGGAGGAGGGAGGAGGAGGAGGAGGAGGAGGAGGAGGGGAGGAGGAGAGAGGAGGGGAGGAGGAGGAGGGGAGGAGGAGGAGGAGGAGGAGGAGGGGAGGAGGAGGAGGGGAGGAGGAAGAGGAGGAGGAGGAGAAGGAGGAGGGAAGGAGGAGGGGAGGAGGAGGAGGGGAGGAGGAGGAGGAGGAGGAGGAGGAGGAGGAGGAGGGGAGGAGGAGGAGGAGGAGGAGGAGGAGGGGAGGAGGAGGGGAGGAGGAGGAGGGGAGGAGGAAGAGGAGGAGGAGGAGAAGGAGGAGGGAAGGAGGAGGGGAGGAGGAGGAGGGGAGGAGGAGGAGGAGGAGGAGGGAGGAGGGAGGGAGGAGGGGAGGAGGAGGAGGAGGAGGAGGAGGAGGCGGAGGAGGAGGGAGGAGGAGAGGAGGAGGAGGAGGAGGAGAGGAGGAGGAGGAGGAGGAGGAGGGGAGGAGGAGGAGGGGAGGAGGAGGCAGGGGAGGAGGAGGAGGAGGAGGAGGGGGAGGAGGAGGAGGGGAGGAGGAGGCGGGGAGGAGGAGGAGGGAGGAGGAGGGAGGGGAGGAGGAGGCGGAGGAGGAGGAGGAGGAGGGAGGAGGAGGAGGAGGGGAGGAGGAGGAGGAGGAGGAGGGGCGGAGGAGGAGGGAGGAGGAGGAGGAGGAGGAGGCGGAGGAGGAGGAGGGCGAGGAGGAGGGAGGAGGAGGAGGAGGAGGAGGAGGAGGAGGAGGGAGAGGACGGAGGGGAGGAGGAGGAGGAGGCGGAGGCGGAGGGAGGGGAGGAGGAGGAGGAGGAAGGAGGAGGAGGAGGAGGAGGGGAGGAGAGGAGGAGGAGGAGGAGGAGGAGGAGGCGGAGGAGGAGGAGGGGAGGAGGAGGCGGAGGAGGAGGAGGAGGAGGAGGCGGAGGGAGGGGAGGAGGAGGAGGGGAGGAGGCGGAGGAGGCGGAGGAGGAGGAGGGAGGCGGAGGACGGAGGAGAGGCGGCGGAGGAGGAGGAGGAGGAGGAGCGGAGGCGGAGGAGGCAGGAGGGAGGAGGAGGAGTGAGGCGGAGGAGGAGGGGAGGAGGAGGAGGCAGGAGGGGAGGAGGAGGAGGAGGAGGAGGATGAGCGGAGAGGAGGAGGAGGAGGGGAGGCGGAGAGGAGGAGGAGGGCGGACGGAGGAGGAGGAGGAGGAGGGAGGAGGAGGAGGAGGAGGGAGGAGAAGGAGGGGAGGAGGAGCGAGGAGGCGAGGAGGAGGAGGAGGAGGGCGAGGAGGAGGAGGGGCGGAGGAGGCGGAGGAGGAGGAGGCAGGAGGAGGGGGAGGAGGAGGAGGCGGCGGAGGAGGAGGGAGGAGGAGGAGGAGGAAGGGGGAGGAGGAGGAGGAGGGGAGGCGGAGGAGGGGCGGAGGAGGAGGAGGAAGGGAGGAGCGGAGCGAGGGGAGTGGAGGTCGGAGGAGGGGAGGCGGCGGAGGAGGAGGAGGAGGCGGAGGAGGGGAGGAGGAGGAGGGGCGGAGGCGGAGGGGAGGAGGGGAGGAGGAGGGGAGGAGGAGGAGGGGAGGAGGGGAGGAGGAGGAGAAGAAGGCGGTATAGCGGCAGCAGTGGTGGCAGCAAGCTAGAGGCCATGACGTGGTGACATTGTGGCTCGGAGCTCCCACTCCGGGGTTACATCAACAGGGCCCTGCTCTGTGACAGCTGACTCTTTAAGCAGTGGCCGGCCATGCGGCCGTGTGACGCGCTGGACCATAGGCAGGCTTGTCCCCTGAGTGGGCATCGTGGTGCTCGCGAGAACGTTCTGGGGCTTTCAGCTTCTGACCCGCTCGGCTCCGGACCGACTGCCCCTTGCCCATTTCTGGTCTGAGGCTGGCTGCGGCTAACTGAGCCCCAAGGGCAGAGCTGCGGACAAGCGGCCGTGTGTGGGGACGGAGGGCGGGGCGAGCTGGGAGACGGCGGTGAGTCTCTGTTCGCCGGCAGGAGCGGACTGTGCGAGCGCAGCCCAGACACCGGCCGCAGGTCCAAGGCCTCCGCCATCGCCGCGCAGAGCGGGCTCCAGACTTCTGGAATGAGGCCCTGCTGAGGGGTGGAAGCAGAGCGTGCCTGGGCGGCCGGCGGGCCGGCCTGCTCCGGTCCCCCGCGGAGACCCGCGGTTCTGCAGGCGTCCACCGCGGGCGTCCTCCGGCGGCCGAGCCCACACCTGTCTCCCGAGACCCCGCGTGGGCGCTGTGGGGACCGCGAAGCCTTTGAGGAATGTGGGGATCTCCCACGGGGTCCAAGGAGAGAACCCCTGCACCTCAACAGACGCTGCCCGCCCCCCCTCCTGCCCCCCCATCTACCCCCACGCCCGGGGCCCTGGCGCTGGCCGGGACTCCGGCATCCACACCCAAGCAGGGGCTCATCAAAAGCCATGAGGAAGATGACAGCCGGCGCTGAGACAGGCCTGTCCCCGAGGAAGACCACGGTGAGACTTGAACACAGCCCACAGATGAAGCCCTCGCAGGGGCGAAGCCGCCGCGGTGCAGGGGCGAAGCGCGCCGTGCAGGGGCGAAGCCGCCGCGTGCAGGGGCGAAGCCGCCGCGTGCAGGGGCGAAGCCGCCGCGTGCAGGGGCGAAGCGCGCCGTGCAGGGGCGAAGCCGCCGCGTGCAGGGGCGAAGCGCGCCGTGCAGGGGCGAAGCCGCCGCGTGCAGGGGCGAAGCGCGCCGTGCAGGGGCGAAGCCGCCGCGTGCAGGGGCGAAGCGCGCCGTGCAGGGGTGAGGTGCACAAGCAGCCGCGGAGCGCAGGTTCAGCCCGTGTGGCATTGAGACGAGCGTGGGGCGCGCTCCGGGCCCGGGGCACAGGCTCTGCGGGGTGAGCACCAGCCACCTCAGGGGCCTGGCGGGCGCGCTGGGAACCCCCCCCCCCGTGGGGCAGAGTGCAGTGGGGAGCAGAAGGAGGAGGGGAGCAGGGGATAAGACCTGAGTGGCTCGACCCAGCCCCGAGACGAAAGCCCCCACAAATTCAGGCCCGGGAGACGCGTGTGAAGGTGGGACCGCTGCCACGGTCTCGCCGGACACCGGCCCTGCTGGACCCCGAGGCTGGGCTGCAGCGGCGGAGCCCGCAGGCAGAGGTGCTCCGTGTGTGAGGTGAGGGAGGCTTTGGCATGCGGTGTCTAAGATGCTGGAAGCAATTGAAAATTGGCAGGATGCAGATATGACTTCATCTGCATTGCATTTGAGATATTAACTCACCAACTGTTCCGACTTTGTTTCTTTGTTACCCACCAGTATTTCCCAAAAAAGGTATGTCCAGGCCTGAGGCTCAGACCGAGGGTGGTCTAAACAGAGCTGTGCCCTGGCTCTGACAAACCCGCGTGTGTTCGGGTCTCCAGGAAGACCGAACAAGGACCGCAGCACCACCAGGCTGCTATGGCCACTTAGACCCACATTTCATCTTTTTTTTGTCTCAGCCTCCTCCGGTCTCACACACGCACACATGGTACATGCTCACATTCTCTCTCTCTCTGTCTCTGTCTCTGTCTCTGTCTCTGTCTCTGTCTCTCTCTCTCTCTCTCTCTCACATACACACACGTAAGCACACTCAGTTTCTAGCATCTCAAGCCCAGGGCTTTCAATTGTGAAGGCTCCTATGCCCTGTGCTATCCTCAAAAGAGATGCCAGCCAGGCGTGGTGGCCCATGTGTGTAACCCCACTACTCGAGAGGCTGGGACAGGAGGTCGGCGAGGTCAATGCCAGTGTCGGCTCCATAGCAAGGCTTCGGGGACCGGAGTGGCAGGGGGAGTTTCTAAACTCTCCCACGTTATTGTAGCACTTTTCATGCCTGAGCACGATGTATACAGAGCTCCGAGTTAAGAGACACTGGGGTAGACCTTGGAGCCAGTCTGGTCCCTCAGTCATGTCAGCAGTAAAAGCACCGTTCTATCGTCCCATGGAGATGAAAGAAGCTAGTAAATCCACCTAGCACCTGATGCCATGGGAATCCACATGTATCCCCCAAACCCCGTGAGTGCTCAGTAAACTTTGGCCGTTATCACTTGTGAATAACTCCGTAAAGGGGCTGGGAAGGTGGCTCAGTGGTAGAGCGCTTGCCTTGCATGCTCGAGGCCCTGGGTTTGATTCCTCAGCACCACATAAGCAACAAGAAAAAAGCCGAAGTGGCGCTGTGGCTCAGGTGGTAGAGCACTAGCCTTGAGCTGAAGAGCTGAGGGACAGCGCCCAGGCCCAGAGTTCAGGCCCCACAACCGGACCCCCCCAAAAAAAAAAACTCCGTAAACACGACCTCGTTCTCATCTGTGTAACACTTCTGCAAAACCAGCCTTCTCTTCCCTACCTGTGAAGGAGGACTGGGAGACTCAACGGACGTGGCTGACGAGACTCAGGTTGCAGTGGGATGTGGGGACCAGAGCGTGGCTCTCAGTGAGTCCCGTGCGGAGGTGGCCAAGGGTGCAAGCCATCTTGTTTAAGGGAGGGCGCTACCCATCTCAACCGGATCTATAACCTCAAGGTGGGAGACAATTTAAAACACGGTTGATGTTAAGTAATCGCACACAATTAGAGCTTCTAATAGAAGTCCCTAATTTAAGCGTATCCCCCAAATAGCCACTTAGCCTTATTTAATTGTGATAATAAATTAGATTGGCCAGGTATTTTCCTCTTTGATTTTATGGACTATCCCTAGAGATGAGGCTTATTGAAAACTTGGCTTCTCATTTCCTGTGGCTGAGACTGGGTTGCTGTCATGGGGAGGTTCGCCGGTGGGGTTTCCGGCCCCGTTGACTTGCAGTCCAGGGCCTCGTGCGGTATTGATGAGCAGTGTGTGTGCACAGAGCGTCTGGGCCAGCCAGGAGGCGGCAAGCGTGAGCCTGAGCTGCCCAAGCAGGAGTCCCACTCAGGATGCAGCTGCTTCGTGGCCCTCAGGCCCTGGGGAAAGAGCCTGGGCTGGGTTTTCCTTGGCCTCTCGTGGCACTTTTCCATCCCTGCTTCATCCTCTCAATCCTGGGCTTCGCTCTTCCTTTGTGCCCACCTCTGTGGATGGAGCCTAGGTTGTCGGGGAAGATGTTTGCCTGGAGTGGCTGCCGATCGTGTGATCAGAGGGGACACATCAACCCTGGACAAAGGAACAGAAGCCGGAGGCCAGTGCCGACCGAGGTGTGTCCAGCACCAGCAGACAAATGTATGGGTGAGGTGGGAGGGGTGCGGCGGTCCTGATCTGCACAATTGCAGGCCCTTTCTTAGTGGGTGCTTGTCTGGACCTGGACTGGAGGGTAGTAACTTATCCGTGTGTCCTCTAAACACTAAATGGAAGCCTTGAAAGACACCAAGTGTGTGTCTTGCCATTTTTGTTCCCTGTGGAATCTGACCTACGGCAAACACGAAGCAAACACTATACGAGTGAAAGGGTGATGAGTAGAGTGGAGGATGCTGTTTCCAACGTTTCTGTCACTAAACCACCAGTGAACACCTGCCATGGCGCTTCACTAAGTGCCCCAAATTATGCTAGCATCTGGCATCCTTCCATCTGCCTCTCCTTTCCCTCTTTCTTTCCTTTCTTTCTTTCCTTTCTTTTCTCTCTCTTTCCTTTCCTCTTTCCTTCTCTCCCTTCTTACTTCCCCCTTTCTTCCTTCCCTCCCTCCCTCCCTCCCTCCCTCTCTCTCTCTTTCTCTTTCTTTCTTTCTTTCTTTCTTTCTTTCTTTCTTTCTTTCTTTCTTTCTTTCTTTCTTTCTTTCTTTCTTTCTTTCTTCTCACTAAAAGTTTCTAAGGCAAATGGTGCTCCTAGCCCAATTCGTAAATAAGTAAACGAAGGTTTTGTGAAGTTGTCTTCTCCAAAATGGCGTTACTCTCAAGGCCTGAAGCAGCGATCCTGCCGGATTCCTCGGCTCAGGAGCTTGACCGCTGGAAGCAGTTTTGTTGGAGGCTGCCTGGGATCCCGGACCCTCGTGGGAGCCGCTCCCAGCCTGCCTGGCCCTGCGGCTCCTGGGGCTCCCGGTTCCTCCGGTGGCGTCTCCAGCCGCACACCCCGTTCACTGTCAAATCGTTAATTATCTGGTTAGCGGAGCGTCCTATCAGCAGGAGCTCTTGTTCACTTACGTTCTCCCATTGTGAATAGCATAATGCCTGGAATACTGTAAGTGCTAAATAAATGTTGGTGGAGTTGATTAACGATCAGCTCCGAATAGACAATGGTTATTGGGAAGCCCGTGGACTGCAGACTCTTTCCATCTTCGCTCAGGAATTCCCACGCGGCCTAAATGGGCTGAATGGAAACTGGTTTCAGCACCTCTCAGTGGCTGTGGGGGGGGGGGGCTGGATTTATTGTCCTCTGGGGTGAAATGCTGGCCCTGGGCTTTGCTGCTTTGTCAAGAGCAGTGGCTAAAGGAGTGGGGCTGTCCATTACCTCACAAGTGAACTCTTAAGCCAAACGTTCCGCCTGACTCCGGAGGTTGACGGTGAGGTGTTAACAGGGCCTCCGAGGCCCCAGGAGGACCGGGCAGGAGACGCCGGAGAACAGAGCACGCTGCTCCCGCCTCAAAATTAACCCAGTGAATAGAAGGCAGGCTGATATTGTAAACTATAAGAACGCTAAGGCTTTTAATGGAACACAGACACAAAATCAACCTCCTAAAGTCAGTGGCTAATGGCACAGTTAAACTTGTTTCAAATTCTGACCCTAAGTCTCTTGTTAAAGAACTTTGTTATTTAGGGAACATTACCAGCTGCGCGTCTCCAATGTTCTTGTGTGTAAACGGTACTGATAATGTGTATCGCCTGTGTTGGTCTGATTTCTATTACTGTACCAACTGTATGAGAGGAGGTAACTTATATGAAGAGGAAAGGTGTATTTGGGCTTATGGATTTGGAGGTTTCAGGCATGAGCAACTGACCCCCTTGCTTTTCTGCCTGCAGTACATCATGGCTGGGGTTTTGACCCCCATAACTCACCACCACCCCAGAAAGAGGAAGAGCCCAGGTCCTCCAAGGCCGTGGCTTGTCACCTCCTAGTGGGCCTACTTCTTAGGGCTGCCACCAGTAGCAGGAAGGGACCGACGCCTTTAGCACACGGCCTGTGAGATGTTTTCAGAGCCGACTCCACCCACGGCAAGCATGAGATTCAGCGCGAAAAGCAGCTGGACAGCAGCACCAACTATACAGCTAACGCCTGCTGAGCACAGCTGTCCTCCACCAGTCCAGGCGAGAGTTTGTCAGCCCTGCCATGCCAGGTCCTGTGCTGTCCCCGCTCGTGGTGCCTTGTATAAGGAGTCCTCGGTTCCTCCGCGGCGTGCCTTGCCTGGCCCTTCCCCTCTGAACTTGAACCCAGCCAAGAGACTTGCCTCTGCCCAGTGGATGGAAGCCAATGCCACGTCAGTCGAGACGTAAACCTGCTTGTGTGGGTCTCTGAGGGAGGAAGGTGGACTCAGAAAGCACAAGTCTAGAACTCAGTGTCGGTGAGAACCCACATCCAATGTAGGTGAAGCTTGCAAGGCTCTGCCACGGCCAGAGCCCGGTGGAAACAGCCATCACAGCTCGGCCTTCTTGCCACCTTTAGCCTTTGGTGTCTACCAGGGTCTTGGCCAAAACAGCAATTGTCCTGAGTGGGGGGGGGGGACGGGGAGGGGGCTGTGCAGGGTCGCAGGGCTTTGTTAGGTGCACACGGGGCTGGTGCGTGTGGGCACCCTCCCCTCCAAAGGCAGGGCAGGGCGGCCATGTTGGCGTCACACAAGAGGAAATCAAGACTCTATGGAGTGAGATTATGGGGGTGGAAACCCACAGGCTTCCCCTTCTAACAGCCTGCTGCATGTGAAGTTAGGAGTGGTTAGAAGTTACATAGAAACAGAAATATTCTGGATTCCAAAGGGAAACCGGAGGGAAATGACTTCTTTTTCTTTAGTTGGTAGAATGACAAGGATCCTTAAAGCCTTACTGCCCAGACACAATGAGTGGCAGGGTGGCTTGGGAACTAAATCGGCCCCCTCAGGAAGGCCACGAAGACTGGAGATGACAAACCCAACCACCTTCCCCGTCTCCCAGCATGCTGCGCCCAGCAGGCAGGCTCCTCCCCCGTGCAGGGATTATCCTCAGGTGGGATGGTCAGCCACCTTCTGTTCTCAGGGAACTCTGAGCTGCAGTCGATTGGATCAGGGCCTTCAGGAAAAGGCCTTTGTGCCAGCAGCCTCGTCTCTGTCCAGGCACTGTTGGAAAGAATGGAACCTTTCACAGGTGGGGCCTGGTGGAAGGTCTTAGGTCGGGGGGGCAGGCAGGCATGCCCTCAAAGGACTCTCACCGCTTCCTCCTACTTTTGTTGTTTTTCTTCGCCTTCTTGGGCCATGAGATGAACACGCTTCCTCGGCCCCACACCCAGGCCATGTTCCGCTGCCTTACTGCAGGTCCAGGAATCATGGTGCCCAGAGACCAAGGGCCGAAGCCTCTAAAACTGTCAGCCAAAAACAAACCTTTCTTCTTTTCAAGTTGCTTATCCTCAGGTACTTTGTTACAGTGGTGGAAGTCTGACTAGTACAGGCAGCATCCAAGGAACAGGCAGAGAGCACACAGTACGAGCCAAGCTACCCCGGTCACATGGAGCCGCAGGGCCTCGGACTGCACTTACGGCGTTGAGGAAGGATGATGGTCCAGGGAAACTGGGGGGATGGAAAGGCTGTAAGAGGAAAAGGGAAGGAGAAGAGCGGAGGAAGAGTCATAGGACCAGCCTGGCCGTAACCACAGCAATGGTGTAGCATGTCTACGGGGCATTTATGGTTGGTGAAATACTTCTACATAATTTTTTTTCATTTAATCTTTACAATAACCTCTTGAGAAGTAAACAGAGGAGCACTTTTCCCCAGATGGGGCTCTGGAAAATGAGCCCCTCCTCAGCTAATCAAAACGATTAAAGTAAGAAATCCCCCTCATTGTCCTACACACTCTCCGGACTCGTCACCCTGAACCACTTGGGCCTGGCTTGGTTGTACCCTTACTTATCACAGCCGCAGCGGTCCTCCGCCTGGTCTTGGAGCCTCCCCTCCCCATGCCACCAGCTAGCTGGGAAGGCTGGAGTTCCCAGCCCGACTGGGCCACAGCCTGCTCTCCAGCCAAATGCCTGTTATCTCCCATCACCCAGCGGCAACACTTCCTGTTCTTTGGTTAACTGAGCGCCAGCCACATAGGCACCAAGGATTGACAGCTCCATCTGGAAAGCTCATTGAGGTGGAGTTCTAAGCAAGTCTAACGATGAACTTCCTGCTTAATGAGGTGATTCATACCACGCGGTTCATTCATCTACCCATTCTTTCAGTGGATGGACTGAATGCCCACTCCAAGCGTAATGTGGGGGTAGACTTTGCAAAGGACTGGAAAATTCCAAGACATGCTCAAGGAAGGTGGAGTGGAACAGGAAAGATGAGCATACAAACAACTAATACACAGATCAAAGTGCTCTGTGGGAAAGAGAGCTGGGCTTACGCATCGCTTTATTTATTTAGCCACCATTTTCTAAGCCCCATTTATGGGGAAGGAACTAAGCCCGGTTCTACTCCTGCTCTGTTGTATTTCGTTCGTCGCTGTTGATCTCTCTGAATCTTGGGTGGGCTGCTATCATAGGCCCGGAGGAGGACTTCACATGGAGAGAGTGAGGACTAACTTGCATGCGTGGGTGCTTTCAGTGGGAAGGGTCTTGGGAAAGGGTCCACATCTTGTGTTTTGTGAGGTTCGCCACACTAATATATATGCTTTGTCTTGCTGTCCCCCATGGTGTAAACTTCAGCTGTGGGTACGCCTCTACATTTAAAGGCTGAGCTTTGATTGCATCCTGAGAGATTTCATTTTATCTTAACAAGAGCTTCCAAAATGTTCAGTGGCCCTGGAAATAGCTTTTTCCTTTCTCTCCTTGAAGGAAACCATTCTTGTGGGAAAGAAACACAAAAAAAATTAAATGTAGCCCCAGTGACAGTTAATGCGTTCAGGGTGGGTGTCTCTTCTCCACACCTCACTAGCAAGCCCCGCCCCGCCCCGCCCCGCCCCTGCGCACCAGCTCCTCCTCCCCCGCCCGGCCTTGGCCTCTGTGAGGAGTGCTCTGGTCTGGATATTTCATTTAGATGGGCCCCGTCTGTGTGGAGCAGACTTGGTGTTGCTATGTGATCAGTGATCAATGGTACAAGCGGGAGCCGGTTAAAGTTCGAGGCCAGGCTGGCCAGGAGAGTCTGTGAGGGCCCATCTCAGAAGCAGTTGGGCGTAGTGACAGTCCTGTCATCCCAGCTACAGTGCGAAGTGAAAAACCAGGAGCATCACAAAAATAAACAGCACAAAAATGTGCTGGAGGCATGGCTCAGCAGTAGGGGACCTGCCTAACACGTGCCTGGCCCCCCGCCCCTCTTGTTTAAACCCTAGTCCCAACAACAGAAAGAATAGAAAAGCCCCATAGCTCACGGCCTCACACATCCGCAGAAATAAACTCAATTTCCATCTGCCTGCAGCTCACCAAACTCAGAGCTGTGCGCAGGGGTGGGCGGGGGAGACGGGAGGAGCGCTACAGGCTGTGCGCAGGAGGGCTGTGCTGCTTGAGAGGTGGCCCCGACCTGCCATGCCTGATGGCAGGGCCCAGCGCCTCTCCCCAGCTCCCCGCCCTGCTGCGTGCTGCGGGGGCCGGCGGGCACCTCTGATGCAGTAGCCTGCTTGGCAAGGAGGGGTACAGCAGTGCTCGGCTTGTTGCTCCCCAAGCTGCTGGCCAGACCCTGGTCCTGGGACGGGCCCCGGCCCTGGGACGCACTCAGGCGGGAGGAGGAGGCTGAGGCAGCAGGATTTGGCCGGATAGCACCTCAGGTCTTGGGTGCTGAGCCCATGCCTTTCCCAGCGATTTGCTTTTCCAGCCTGTGCCACTTAGGAGTCACAAGGGAGAGACTTGCTTCCTGAAGGTTCTGGGACAGTGGACAGGGTTCTCTGTGGGCAGCAGGTGGGGTGGGGCAGCTGTCCACAAGCAAATGTGGGAGGAGGAGGAGGGGAGGAGAGGGAGGAGGGAGAGGAGGAGAGGGAGGGGGAGGAGGAGGAAGGCACAGCTGAACCTCAGGGAAACATGGAGCACTTGTGGGTGCCCCCACACCTGCTCCCAAAGACAGATAAACAAGACCAAAAGAAAACAAAAACAATCACAAAGAAAAAGCTTGTGGCCATTTCCTGGCGTTCATTTCAATAGCTACTACTTTGCATGATCAGCCGAGGCGGAGGCCCTGCGCGCTCGGCTCCTCCCGCGCCGCATCCGTGCGGCCGCCGCGTGTGAGCCTAGCGTCCTGTGGAATTGACCACGTCCCCGCTTCCATATAGACACAAACACGTGCCGTTCGTTTCCGAGCTTGGCTTAACTCCTTTAGCATGACTTGTTCTAGGTCCACCCATTTCCCTGCAAACCATGGGTTTTGAACCCCCCAAAACATCATTCACCCCGTCTCCCAGGGCTGCCCCGGGGGCTCCAGTGCTACTCAGCCCGGCTCCCACTCCCAGACCTGGGCCACGCCATGATCTCCCGCCACACCGTCCACCCTGCCCCCCTCCCAGCTCCCCCACAGAGGTCCAGGCCCCCGGGGCCAGCCCAGTGCTCCGTCCACAGCTGGCCTCCTGCACTGGACGCAGACAAGGCCGCATCCCGCCCGCATCACGAAGAGGGCCAAGGTCAAAGGGTCAAAGGGTCTTTGCAGGTGGGATTGAGCAAGGGTCTTGAGATGCGAAGTGTGCTCCACACCATCCGTCTGCACCATCGCTGGGCCCAGTGCAAGTGTCCTCAGAGGAGTGCATGGAGCTGGGGGGGGGGGGCGTGGAGATAGAGCCTGGCACGCAGAGTCCACGTGGGGCTGGAGCCCAAAGGCCGTGGGCCGCAGCGGGGACACCGTGCCAACGCCTGCATTTGGGGCTCGTTTTAAGGCATCGTGTCTGTGGACATTTGTTCCAGCAGCCTTGGAAAGTAATCCTCACTCCCCACAGCTAGGAGGCAGAACGGGACAGGACGCAGCTCCAGGCTGCCTGGTCTCCGTGCCCGCCCCCCCCCCCGGGGTCCCTGGCTTCTCCATGGGCCCCGGCTGCACGGTGGCCCCATCTTCCCGCTCCTTAAAGACTCTCAGCCAGAATCGCCAACCCTGTAACACTCAGGACATTCCGCTGCCAGTTTTTGTTGCTGTTAAATTGTTCCGTTGCTGGTCCACTGGTCTGTTCGTTCTGAGGGGGCAGAGACGGCACTGTGTCCATCCAACCACTGCAACTCAGCTGCATCCCATCCCCCCCTCCCCCCAGAACACAGACCAAGAAGCAGAGGCCGTCCCTGGCTTCCTGGACCAATAATCTCATCTTCAGCCCCTCAGAACGTTCTAGTTTTCCTGCCACCTCTAGGAAGCTTGAGTTAAAGCACATTTGCTCAGGCGTGGTTTTCAGGTCCCCAGGAGGACCTTAAGGAAGACATATTGTCTAGGCTTTTCTAGAAAGTTCTTTTCTTAGAATTTTGTCTATGTCTAGATGCTGTCATCATCTTCCTCTAGGCGTACCAGCTGGGATGTGGTGATATTGGTCCATGTCCAATTCCCCCCCACCCCCTCCTCCCCCCACCCCCATGAAATATGGATTCAAACCCAAGAAAATGGAGTGGCAAGGGGAAAGAGCGTGAGAGAATGAACAGCATCTAAGCCCCTAAATCTGCCCCCCCCCACCATCACTTCTGGACTCCCGGGTGAAGGACTTAATACACTCTCTGCCTTTTCCCAAGCTAGTCTGAGTCCGTTTTCAAGGGTCCTAGCAGAGACAAGGCTTCCTCTGCTGGGCCAGTCATCCTCCGGCTCTTCCCAGCGGGAGTGAGGATTTGCGCTGTGGTGAATGAGTGCACAGCTGGGTGGAGATCGGAGCCCCGCCCACGGGGCGGCCAGGTGGAGGAGAAGGTGGCAGAGGCTGGAAAAGAGACAGCATCCTTCACGCGTCTGCCTTGTGCCTACTTTCCACACCGCGTCATTTGAGCACCAGTGGCCAGGATTTGAGCACCAGGATTTGTGATGCCTCCACCAATGCTTATCCACTTGACCTTGAGACCCAAACTACTCCGGGGCTTCTTCCAGTGTCTTGGTTTGCATCTTTAGCCAGAGGATCTGGTGTTCCTGAGGACTGAGCAGCCTTACATCCAAATGGCCCGAAGCCACCATTTCCAACAACCTGTGTGGCTCTGGGCGCGGTCTCCCTGGGGCTCAGCCTCTCCTCCCTGGGGAATGGGGCAGAGTCCTTTTCCAGCTGTGGCCAGGAGCACAGGGAGGGGTTTTTATATGCTAGGCAGCTTCTTTCTGCTCTGATTGATGGTCACTGGTGCTCAGACTCATAGAGCCCATTTGTTCAAGAACACGAGCACCCCTAGCTTCTCACACTGGGCCTGCACGGGTCCCCGAGGCTTTGGGTAGAGCACCTGCTGCGAATGCAGAACCTCCACGCAGCACCCGAGGAGGAGGAAGGAAATCCTGCCTTCTTTGTTCTGCTGCGGGCTCACCCACTGTCCCACCCTCCAGGAACGCAGCACAGCGGAGTTCCAAACTGTCGACAGGGAGAACTAGGCCAGGACTTGAGGAAAAATGTCCGTGGATGCGCTCCAGGGTTATCAAAGGCAAGGGAGGGCGTGCACGCGAGCTAACTCAAAGCAGAAATTAATTTAGATTCCACAGTACTTAAAAAACAACTCACACCTAATCACTTGGCCTAAACACACTTCATCACTTGACCGTGAATTAGGCGTTAACTGCTGTGAGCTCACGGGGGAGAATATATTCTTCTCACTTCCAAATCAATAGTATTTGCTCATTGCTTGCCTTCAAATTCAGTCTAGAAGCATAATGGGCCCCCTATTGTTTTGCTCGCTCTGCACCAGCCTCATTTCTGGGAATGGCTCCCTGCCCTGGCCCCTTGAATACACAGCCCTCCACGTGCATATGGCACCGCAGGAGCCTGCCTGTTGGCACAACGGGCCTCGCCTTGGGCCTCGGCCATTGGTCGAGAGCTGGGCACCTGATCCAAAGTGGCCAATCAGAGCCTCCCTCAGGACTTGGGCCCTGTAACTGACAAGAAGTCAGTGTCTCTCTGGGTGTCTGAAAATGAAGACATGTGGATGCAGAAGCAGTTGGCAGCCCCGTTGCACCATGTGGGCTGAGGAAGGGAAAATGCCAATCACCGAAAGAGACTCCGGGCCGAGGGGAGGAGAGCGAGCCCCGGCAGCCTCGGAGCGCCCCGTCCCAGCGGCTCCTGAGGCCCTGCCATATTCCTCTTTTGGATTCCATTGAATCCAAGTAGCCTACGATAAGAATTCTTTTTTGGCTTAAACTAGCTTAAGTTGGATTTCTCTTTCTTTTTCGCAAGCAAAAAGAATTTTAACTAATACGAGATTGTAGTCCTATTTCAGCCTCACTCGCATGCAAATTATAAAGCCCTCAAAACCATTTCACTTTGGGGCTTGACGGAAAAAAAGATCAAATGGAAGTGAAGCCAGGTCTGGTGGCTCACTCCTGTAATCCTGGCTACTCCTGAGCACAGGGCAGGAGAGCCTGGGAGACTCCTATCTCCCACTCACCAAGAAAAAGCCAGAAGTGGAGGTGTGGCTCAAGTGGTAGAGCAAATTAAACAAAGGGACAGGAGCCAACCCTGAGTTCAAGCCCCGGCATTAACACACACATACACACACAGGCACACACATGTACACATGTGCACACATGGGCACACACAATAAAACTATTTGAATTAGGTTTCTGCACAAATTAATCTAATCGAATTCTTGGGCTGGTTTTACACAAATATGCTGGTAGAGTGTTCCTCCATCTTGGAGTAGATTAAGAACATTCCAGAAATGCAGGGACTGACTAGGTCAGTGGCCAGACTGACAGGGAGCATCATGGATTCTTATGAGGGTCACAGACGATGTGGTCTTCTCATCCGCAAGCACGCTGCGTTCTCTTTTTGACGCTGGGCCTAACTCGCAGGCCCTCCCTTTGGATACATCTGTCCCGTGAGCTGCTCCACAGCAACGGACTCTGAGGCGCTGGTACCTGTGCAAATGATCAGAATTAGCCTTGTTGTGCACACGGCACTTTCCTGGAAGACGGCTGGGAGCTGTCCAAACAAAACTGACGGAAGAACCTGGACAGAAAACCCCTTTGCAGAAGCGCCGGGCGTGCGGGGCAAGCCTCACCTCTTCTTATTTATTCAGCATCTCCAATGAAAACATAAAACTTAGCACAGAACTCACTGGGCTTGGCCACATGGCCTCAGCTGAGCACGTGTGTGCTGGGCGCACGGCTAGCAGGTGCAGGAGGAACAGCGGAGTATTGGAACCCCACAGGCTGGCGGAAGCGCTGGCCGCCCTGCCCAGGCCTGGCTTGTCTGCCCTGGGGAGTGCGTTAGTCACCATGTGTGTTCTTATTGGAAAAGATGTCCTTGTTCAAGATCGATCAGCACTTCAGTTAAACAGGTAAAAAAAGAAAAAGAAAAAAAAAAACAAAATGGGGGGGCCGGGGGGAGCAGGCCAGAATCTCAGAACCCTTTGGCCCAAAAGGTTTATTTTCAAGATGAGACCACGAAGTCATTTGTTCAAGATGGCACAGCTGGCGAGCGGCGGGGGCTGGGGCCAGCTCCTCCGGCCCACTCTCCCTGCCCGCAGCCAGGCTGCCAGCGTCTAAAAAGAACCAAGGGCCCCGGCTCCTCCAAGTTCTCCAGGGAGAAAGTTCCAGGCTCTGGGGGTTGGTGCAGCAGAGCTTTCAGCGCCTGCAGCAGGAGCCCTGTGAGCGAGCGGCGAGCGAGCGAGCAGGGACGCGGTCCAGATGTCCTCAGGTCCCCTCTGCACACACAGGCTTGCACTGCTGCAGTCCGCGTGCAGGGCCGGCCTGAGCCCCAGGAGCTCCACGGGAGCTCACCCCAGACACGCAGTGCAGAAGCAGGGAGGATTCCAGGCAGCACAGGGGCCGGGGGCGGGGCCGGCCCACCTGTCACCTGCCAGCCTCCGCCCCGCCCCCTCGGCTTTGGGTGTGTGTGTGTGTGTGTGTGTGCACACGCGCTAGCGTGTGTGTGGCAGGCCAGGAGGAGACAATGAATGACAGGGCACACAGAAGCCACACAGACACAGCCACACTTGGAACAGGGTCCCCAAATGCTCGGCAGCTTGAGTGGGAATGTGAGAAAATCCTGGGGATTTCACAGAGCAGGTGGAATTCAGCACAAACAACCCGGAGCGCCTTGCTAATCATTAGAGGTGGCACCTTTGTTCCATTCCAAGAAAAGTGGGCGGGCGTGGGGGGCAATTTCCCTCCTGAAAAAAAGACATTGGAACCTGCCTGGTGGAATTGTAACCTCTGTACCACTACTTAATAATAATGACAATAACAATAATAATAACACAGTGTAAATAATAAAGGACACAGTGGGCAGAGGTAGCCATGCTTGCACAGGCCCTGGGCTCCAGCCTTGCACTCGGTAGGGGGCACTGTAAAGATAGTATTAATTTGTTTAAGCTCAAGAGGTGCAAGGAACTGCTGTCAGCTTTGGGGGGGGGGGGGAGGTACAAGATGACTTAGCATCACCTGAGCCACAGGGCTGGCCAGCCCTGCTGCGGCTTGACAGTGAACCCCACTTGTCAGCCGCAGAGAGGAGTCCGCTGCCAGGCTCACACCCAGGGAGCTAGCCATTGCTCTCTCTGCCCTGGGTCTTTTGAACAGTAGGCAAGCTAGGGAGACCAGGCGTGGGAGCCTATGAAGGATTCTCCTGCATTCCCCATTTCACTACCTTGGAGGCTTGCTGCATCATTCGCTCCCTGTACGGAGACAGCAGTCCATCCGAGGCTGGCTAGGAGGAGACCAGGACTGTCTCCCAGGTTCTATAAACTCCGTACTGTCACTCTGATATCAAGGATGCTATGTAGTAGAGTGCACGGTTTGGGCTAGTATCAATTTGGAAGGCTGTCAAATAAAACACAAAATAGGAAAATAAATCCAAAGTAAAATTTATGACATGATTTCTACTCCCATTACATTCCACTTAACAAATGCATATGTTTTACAATATCTTTAATAATAATTATTAAACATAGTAAAATACTTCCAAACTTGGCTCATTGCATAATTGTACTTCGAGTGGAGAGGGAAAAAAACTGATCGGGGGCCTTTGTCAATATGCCACTTCCTCCTCCCCCAGCTTTGAACAGAAGCAGTCTCCAGTGAAATAATCCAAGCTGTGTTCAAGAAGTTGGCAAGTAGGTCCAATTAAATGTGGTTTTACTGTATTCTGGCGTTTGCATATCTAGTTTGCCAAGAAGTAATCTTTCAGAAAAAAAAAAAGAATAGAATAGCAAAGAAAAATCTGCAGTGGTCCAGACTCAGAATGGTGCACTATCTATCACATAAGCTTCTCCCATGCCTAACTTTCTGGGCTTTTTTCTTAAATAGCTGTGGAAAAAAAAAAAAACTCTATCACATAGCCATCATAATTCTGTGTGAAGCACAAATGCCCATCCTTCATGGAACTTCTTACATTCATACATGACAAACCGAAATTCACTGTAGTGGCTGTTTTATTTTAATTATTCATCTCAGAGGGAGTTAGTTTTTAGCCACCTGAGCTAGATGTGTTTATTCAAGTATCCTCCAGCCGGATTACCTGAATGGGGCTGTAGATGATCCTACTGACTATGCAGGGCTTCTTGAGACGGGTGCCACACACACGCAGCGGCCCGGCCGAGCCTCTCTGAGCTCCAGGGATGCCCCGGGCAGCTCCTTGCGGATGTTTTACCCCTGCTGGTCCTGTACGGAAGCTGCCCCTTCTTCCAGCTCACCAAGGCTCTACGTGAATGATCGGCCGTATCCAAAGTCCAGATGGAGAGCTGTCAACAAAGAGACTCCTTCCGCTCTGCCTACTGCATGATTCATGCCTGGCAAGCGGACAGGCCGGAGATGGCTTCTCCAGCCCGGCTCCCATAGGTGGGCCAGGCCAGGAACGCAGGTGCCCACTCTGCAGGTCGGCGGTGGGGGAGGACCGGGCGGAGAGGGCTACAAAACGCACAACCTGGCCTTTGTTACCAACCATCGTGCACTCATTAAAAACACATGCAGAAATGGTTAAACAAAATCCTCTAAACCTTGCACAGAATTGCCAGTCTATTAGAAGGGCCCGGCTCAAAGCAAACTCTCCCTTCCAGCGTGTGCAACGGAGCAGCTAATGTCCTTTGGACTCTTGTCTGTGGCACCAAGCAGAGGGAAGTTTGTGGGAGTTTTTTTTAAGGGGGGGCGCATTTTTGTTTGTTTTATGGTTCTTGTTGGTTTCTTTAAACTTCTTTCTACAAAACTATTAAACATAGCAACCAAAAGAACTTTTTTTTTGGTCAAACATGTATTATTGCAGTCATTGCCTTTTCAAAGAAAAACTGATGGCAATTATAAAATTAAAAGATTTGTGTCGTGATAGAGGGAAGGAAGAAGGGAAGGAAAGTAGGTGAGCGAGGCCCGAATGCTTTTGTGCCGTGGCGTCCCCCCAAAGAGCTGTCGCAGACCCTGACTGGCTCTCCCGCAGCCAGGCAGGCAGAGCGTGGCTTTCACAGGTGAAAAAGCCGGTCATCACTCTGCCCCGAGTCACATTTGCTCAGCGTCCTGATAAGCCCACGGCTCTGTGGACTCTCCCAGGTGTGTCTTTCCCCTCGTGGGTTCATTTGCACAGATGTGCGTGGCACCACAATGCTGGTCTAGCAGCACCCCAAGGGCACAGACCCAACAAGAGGCCAGGCACCGAGATGCCCTAAGCCCTGCCACGGCAGCACCTCCTTCTCCGGGTGAGGTGGGAGCAGGTCGTTCACGGCTCCAGGTAAATCATTTCAATCCGTGGGCTTCTCTGGAGGTGCACCTGGCTGCCGTCATCTTACATCCATGGGCCATGCTGCTTTTCTACTTGCACTACGCCAGTAAACAGGACCAAAACTTTCCGTCTTGATTCTTAGCGTTCAGAGGGAGGAGAAAAAAATGCCTGTGTCCAACTTAGCTTTTTTTTTTCTTTTTCCGCATCAGAAGAATCAGAAAAGAGCTTTGAGAGATTTGTCAAAAAGCAACTAAAAATGTGATCTTTTCTCTAAGGTTTGCACATGCGTGCAAATCCACCTGACCACATGGCAGTTGGGATTTTTTTTTTTAATTAGTAGGCTACTTTAATGTTTACATTGCATACAGAAATCACTTTTTATCAAGGAGTGCTTGACACTGAGATAAAGTTAAAACTATTAGGCTCAATCAATTTAAATGATAAAAATGTACTTAAGACAATCTTTCTTTGTGGGGTGGGGCTTGTCCTAGGGAAGGCTTTCACTTTGGTACAAAATGGTTATAATAGTGTTACTACACCACACTTTTCCTTGTCACTTGAAGAAGTGATTTGGGCGTAAGTGTGCAGCAGAGCGGGAGGAAGGGTGGGGCTCTTCTGGAGTTGCCTGGATATGCCCCCCCTCCCCCACCTTTCCTTGGAGCTGAGAAACGTCCCACCACGCCAAGGCCGATTTTCAGATTAGGTGGAAACGTGTTCGATTCCCCTGCATCTGCAGGAAAGCCAGGGCGGAGGTCGGCTCTCCTGGGTTGTGTTTCTTCTCCGCCTCGTGTGTCCGCTGCCCTGCGGTTTTGGGAGCAGGGAGCCTCTCGGGGATTGCACAAACCACGTTTTCGAGACCCAAGCAACCCTTTGGGGGCTGGGAGGGCATGGGAGAGCGAGTCACAGAATCCAGCCAGCTTTCCTTCTGCATGCACCAGAGGAGAGAGGCCTGGACGACTCTGCCACCAGCAGAGACATTTGTTACAGAGTCTGCAGGGCCAACGCTGGGGAAGGAAATAGCATCCTGTCAATCTTCCATTCTCGTGGTGAGTGTGTGGAGCAGACAATAGTGCGTGTGGCGGTGGTGAATATACAGTTGCATGATGCAGATTTCATCGGAGGCACAACACAAAGTCAGCTCCAGATTCCAACCTGCTCAAAGAGTGCCCAGCTCACGGACTTTGACCTTCCTGCACCTCCCACCGGCAAACTACATCTCTCCACGGCTAGAGACCTGAGGAATGTGCCAACTCTGGGCCAAGGCCGTGGAGGGGAGATGTGCCCCGAGCCACCGCAGCCCTTTCTCAGTCTCAAAGTGTGAAGTGTGATTTTTCACATCGGTGTCTCACACGGGGAGACTATCAGACACCTCCTCCCCTGCTGTCACATCAGGAATTTTTCTCATTTGAATAAAAATATTAAATTCATTCATTATATCAAAGGCAATCAGTCCAGAATACAACGTTTCAAATTTGAGATGCAGATTATTAAGCTTGTTTTTTTTCTGTTTATGATACTTATATTATTTAGGATATATATATACACACACCTATTCATTTTTTATTTACAGAGTATATGTGTAAATAAATAAATAGGCTGTATATATGTATGTGTAAATAAAAATAACAATGTGATGGCCAACTTCCTCCTTCTTCCAGGGTGTTGTTTGACCGACTTTTAAACAGAAACACTTCAATCACTGAAAATCCTGACATGCGGAGCAAACCTACAGCCCGCCTGGCGTATCGTGGCTAACGCATTGTGTTTTACTGCAAGATGGGCACCTTTACCAAGCAGAGTGAACAAAGGGTGACCACAGCTCCAACCTTCTGCCTTTCCCACAGGAGCACTTCAGGTACTGCTTTGAGGCAGCCCCGAGTAAAATAACATCAATAGAATATGAGCAGCCACCCCACGATCAAGACTTCACATTCACCACGAAAAGCCAAACTTCTCTACGTCCCAACATAGTCTCTCATCTTCCCTCCTGAGCCTGATGTTTACACCCATGTCTAAACGTTGTGTTGTAAGGAGGCCCAGAAAGGCTGAGGCTCCTCTCCTGGGCAGCTGGGTCTCCATCTAGGATGGTGCAAGCTCGCTCATCTGGAAGGTAGTAAATAGGGCCAATAAGAAATGTGCTTTATCATTTTAAATTTGTTTCCTTTTTCTCTCAAAATGGTGGAAAGATACAAAAACAACTTGGCTGGA
Source organism: Dipodomys spectabilis (assembly GCF_019054845.1). NCBI lineage: Eukaryota > Metazoa > Chordata > Mammalia > Rodentia > Heteromyidae > Dipodomys > Dipodomys spectabilis. Next base: position 5,683,203 of record NW_024870965.1, on the reverse strand, counting down.
AAACTCAGTTGTATGTGGGGTGTCAAAATCACTCGGTGCATACAATTTACCCTCTTCTAGTAAATAAAAGGATGCACTCGAGAGCAGACTACAAAACAGGAATTTGAGTTTTGAGTCTCAACAAAAATCAGAACCTAAAGGAATATTCCATCTGCCAGACTCGGGTCTCTCTTGGTTTAGGCAATTGCAGAATCTGGAGGATTTTGTAGCCATCCCCAAACAAATGTTACACTTGAGGCTCACACACAATGATGATGTTTTCAATCTAAACATGGATTGCTCCTCCTCCTATCACATGCTGGGACACGAGACCCTCTAGCTCGAAGCCAGGTAGTCACAGAAATAACTATACAAATTACATTTTCTTGGGATATAGCTTTATGCTCAAATTTCTTCTATTTGGTGACGATGTTAAGTGACAGAGAAACTGTTATAAGGGAAAAAAACGTTGATTTTTAACACTAAATATAAATAGATGTACTAACTTCTCTGGTTGCTATGGTTCATAAACCATGAATATTTACTTTCAATATTTTAATGATCTATTATTGTATTACTAGATTTTCCCAAAACTTGTCCAAATAGGCCTTCTTAAGTGGCATTGCTGTCTACCTAGAAACCCTGCAAGTGACAGTTCATGATTGCCCAGCAGTTCATGTATGTGAAACAAAGAAAAGGTCTATGTATATTTTGAATCCCTTTTGAAAAAAAATTTAGGACATCCAGATGAAAAGCCTGAATATTCTTACTTGATCAACAATCATTTCGAGCAATAGCCATATAAAAATGTTAGAGTCTTTAATAATTCTCTCAGAAATAAAGTGAATTGCTAGTGCAGTTATGGCTTTTAAATGAAATAAATGAATAAAGTCTTTTAAATGACTTTAAATAACATATACTTATAAATCATATGTAATTAAGGCATATTTTTTAATTCTGTGCCAGTACTTGGGCTTGAACTCAGGACCTAGGTTCTGTCCCTGAGCTTCTTTTGCTCAAGACTAGTACTCTACCACTTGAGCCACAGCTTTACTCCTAGCTTTTTGGTGGTTAATTGGAGACAAGAGACTTGCAGACTTTCCTGCCCTGGCTGGCTTTGAACCGTGATCCTCAGATATCAGTCTCCTGAATAGCTAGGATTATAGATGTGAGCCACGGGCACCAGGCAAGATAAATTCTCTTTAGTTCCAGCATAACTAAGGTTATGTGATTTTTCCAAGTTCAATATCATTACATATGCACTGTGCATTTAAACAACAAATTTCATCTATCCTATACATTTACTAGTTTTCAAATACATTCTTCCACATTCCACTTCACACTAGCTACAAATACATTTTTTACTAAATATTTAGGGCACCATGACATTTAAAAATTCCTTTATTGATATTAAGCATGCCTAATATGCTTCATAAAAGCCACTTGATTTAATGATTAACTACGGAGATCATAATGAACTGAAAGCAGCCATGTCCGGGAATGGATGTCTGGGCTGCCACGCAGCCTCTGTTCCTGACTAAATGAGCTACGCTTTAAAGCCAGATTGGGCTCCGTTCCTCTTCTGCCAAAGGCAAGTTCAGCTGTGCCCAATTCCTAAAGATGAGGAAAGGAGACACCTTGGAGTGTTATGCATTATGCTCATATAACACTTAGAATGGGGATGGACAGTAAATTAGTATTGGAATAGAACTGAGAAAGGTAACTGGATAATTCATCCCTCTCCCCCCACAAAAAATTTGCTGATTTCATTCAAGGGCATAAATACTTTAGGAGAAACTATCTTGTGTGTCTAGCTTATTGGGAGCATGAAGTCACTGGATGGGGCAAAGGCAGATATACGTTATTTGGATTGAAGAAGAAAAAGCTTTAGGCCCACCCCTCCGCACCCCCCCCCCCCTCGCTGCGCTGAGCAGCTTCCTCCACAAGAAATTATGAAAGTTAATTAGAGAGGATTCTTCCTTAAACAGTTGGGTTGCGAAAAACCAAACAACCAACCAAAAAAACAAAAAACAAAAAAAACCAACACCCCAAACCCCTGAAATTTAACTTCTAAAGCATATGAAAATGAATGACTATTTCTAAAACCTCTCGTGTCACCAGTAAGAGCTGACTGCTTTGTTATCCATTTATAATATTAAAAAAAAATAAGCCAGGGTAGAAGGGTGAAAATGAATTAAATGTTTACACCAAAGGATGGCATACGGAGATACTTTGCTGTGTTTCTTGTAGGCAAAAGGTAGAGAGATTTTAACAGAAGGGACAAAATCCCGGCAGTGTAATAAACTTGGACTCTAGCCAAAATGAAATTCCTAAGAGTTATTTACTTAAAAAAAAAATAAAACTATTGCTTTATTTTTAAAGGTGATATAATCTGTAACATTTCAGTAGTAAAAATCTTTAATTAAAAGAATGAAGCTTTTCTGTCCAGTATTTTAAAATGTACACTTGTGTTCCTTACCAGCAATTTCAAACATCCTAACAAATAATCATAACATTCTTATCAGTATCTACAATTAAAATAGGAAATTACCTGACTTTCCTACCCTGGCGTGCACAAGTTTCAAAGAATATATGAAATTTTATAGGAATAGGGCAGCAAACCATAGCACTGGGAGACTGTAAGAACTTCACAAAATTCTTATCTGATAAAACAGGATTTCTTAAGTGTTGAATATCTTTTTTGTGTATGTTTTATCTTTACAATTTGAAAGTTCAAGATTTTTTTTTTTTAAGGAAAGCTACCTTTTGGATTAAAAAAAAAACGCAACTATTTTCTTTGAAGAAAGTTCAAAACAAAATACTTCTTTGGAAAAAATGAGTAATTCAGTCATTTTGATATGAACTATTATACAATCTTAATACAGTGTTCACCTTTTTCTAACTCTCCCAAAACCTGTTTGTAGATGTTCATGACAAGTCTATTAACTCTACTTGATTTACCTGTTAATTTAATAGCATAATAATAATAATAATAAAAAAAACCAAACCAACATCCTTAATATTTTCTTTCTGGTATGTCTTCCAGGATACACCTAGCCACAATGCTGGGAGCAGGACCTAATTGATTATCTCAAAGAAGCAGATGTGTTCAAAGATGAGACCACATCTCTAACATATACTTATGGATGAGCCAGATGTCAACGGCAAGAATCACTGCTAATGGTTCCCAACATGACTCAGTGACAACTTCTCTTTCTTCAGTGTAACAAATGACTGATTCCTGAATCTCACTTTTCAAATATGTGGCAATTTGTAAACTTAATTGTCTTAGTTTTGTAATGTTTTAAGCTATTTCCAAATAGCATGTCAAAAATAGTTTGTCTGAGTCCATCCAGTGTAGCTTCCGAGGGGAGGCTTATGTCAAGGTAGACTGTCGGTGAACTAGGTGATGCAAGTGAACTCTCGACATCTGAGCTCTGGCAAAGACTTGACTTACAGAAGTACAGAGGGGTCCTCTCTGTCAGCTAGTAAGTGCTCAGAAAGTTTTGTGGAGCCCAATGGCCACGCACTTGGAATGTCTGGCTGATTAAAATCAAGTTGAGCTGCATATCCCTTTTTTTCAATTAAAAAGGAAATGCAAGACTTCAAATTGTAAAATTCCAATTGTGCTTTATGTATGATAATACCGAGTTTACAGACAATGCGTTCTTCTCAAGCTCCAGGTCTCATTTTCTGCTCTGCAGTCTTAAGCTTACTACAAGCCATTTTATCTAAGGGTGCATTGATATCTACAGAACATAAAACTACTATTTTCGGTGTCGTTAGGTTGCGAGTTATGGACAGCTAGAGATGTCAGGGTTTTCTAAGACCTCTCAGGCCAGCTGCCCGGCTCTCCAGCTGGGAGTATGTGTGAGGACTTCAGGTGGACGGCATTGCTCCTGTGCAGTCAGCATCCCGCCTCGGGCTGACACAAAACCCACCGGCTCCGAGTTGGGATGGTAATGAAGAGGGAATAGAATTCTCTTAATTGGTGCAGTAGCCAAATAAGTACACTTTAAAATTACAGAGAGGAAATTTTAAACCTGGGATCCTCCAGCCTTCCCATTCTCCCAGTAACAGGAGGCACGCGTAGACCTCGCTCCCCTTGAGCGACGGAAAGCCTGTCAATCCGATTGCCTAGAATACCACTCATTAGCCAAGCACTCTTCCAGGAGTCAGGTCTCTTCCAACGTTCCACTTTAACTGGAACACAGGAGAACAGGTTGGCTCAATCAACTTGGGATAAATGACACGTGAGAGGAGGGTACAGCGCACGAGTTAGTGCTTGCGCGGTGGCATGAGAACCCATACTGCCTCAGGAGCATTGGACTCACAGGTTTCTAAGACATCACTTCGGCCTGCTTGATTCCTCCGCTCCAGCATGGGTCATTTTTTTTTAATGTGCACGTTAGTATCTTAAGTGACTAGAATGTTTGGACATTTCCAATTTGGGTGACCGAAGGCATTCTATTCATTTCATGAAGTCTGAATAGAACTGACATGAAAATAAAGATGTCGCATACCATACCTCCTTAGCATCTACGCAACTCATGATGGTAACAAACAGCACACAGGAGGGAGAGCGTCGGTTCATATAATTTATTGCAGTTAGCACACAGTTTAAAAATTCACCAACACACCAATAGTACAAAACTAAACAGCATTATAAGTTATTCCCCCCTCAGGAAAATAAAACATACTATGATTGTCAAGGCTAGATGTCAGTCTAAGTTTTAGAACAGAGAAAGAATGTGAACCTAAGTACAGGAAAAAGCAATTGCTCACCATGACCACAAAAGAAAATCCCAAAGAAAGTCCGCTTTCTCACAGACATTGATTGTCTTTTCTAAATTAATAAAAATTATTTTAACATAAACTGTATTAAAAAAAACTAGAAACTCTTCAAGTAACTAAAGATAATGCTCCAAGGCCATTTTCACAGCTTTGTTGTTGTTGTTTGCTTTAAATGCCATCACAGCCAAATTAACACACATTTGACCAAATATTTCCAAAACAGTCCAGCAACACACAATGGAGTTTTCCATTCAGTATCTTAAGCACAAAAATAGGCTATGTTTACAGTAGTTAAGGCGATCAAATTTTAAACAAAAGCAATTAAAAAAAAGGGGAAAAACAGCAAATGTTTTCCATGCTACTCCATAGACCATATTTGTAAGTGCAAGACAGGAAAACAAACACTGTGCAAAACGCTCTCGCCCAGCGTGCAGGTCACTCAAGCCACACGTGGGCCGCAGCCGGAGCTGCAGCTCATACTCTCACCCCTGCCCGTCAATCAAGGGAGTCCAGTCCTTTCAGCCTGGGGCTTTTTTCAGTCCATAGAATCTTTTCATGAGTTTGGGGTGGGGGGGAGGAGGGGAGGAGGAGGGAGGGTAGGGAGGGTAAGGAAGAAGAGGAGAAAAAGAAAAGGAGCACAAAAAGAAAGAGAGAGAGAGAAAGAGAGAGAAATGACCTATTGTCAATTTGTGCAGTAGTATTCTAAGAACGCTCAACTGGGTAATTGTGTACATCTAAACTCTGAGCTGGCGTAGGTCCTGTGCAATCAGGAGTTTGTTCTAAGCGCACACTGCTCATGCAAATCTTTAAGCCGTTTGTAAACATTTATATGTTCCTTGTTAAGTAGCGAAGTTATCAAATTTGCAGCTTAAATTTTTATTCAGCTTAACAGTTTCAACTTAAAGACAGTGGGAAGTCAATTTAAATTATATAAAATAAAAATAAAAACAGTGCATTTGCGTTCTTCATAACACCAGTTTTCTTTCCAAATGGTGCTATTTTTCTAAGGAAATTAAATAATTTTAAACTCACTCATTAAAGTTATACAATGCAAACAAAGACAAAAAATATATTGAAACTCATGCATTTCTGTAGCGTTAATATTTACTTTTCAAGACTCAACTAAGAGCATCAACACAACCTGTCAAGTTCTTTGACCCCCCCCCAGCCCATGTAATCAATTACAGTATACAAGAACAGTAATTCACATTTTTAAACACACACTTCAACACTGCTGAAGCTGCAATATCCTTTTCATCCCAAGCAAACCTTCACAAAGACAGTGTCCCAGGGACCCCAGTGTACTTGCAGATTACCCCGCACGGGGAACCGTCTGAAAACCAGAAGTTGCCACAGAAAGTTTTAAGTCAACTGCTTGTTTAAAAATAGATAATCCAGCATTTCAGAAATTTTCCATTTGGGTCTAAAAGCATTCAGGTTTCCAACAGCCAGAAAAGATTCATGCAATTTGAGACATAGGAAGAGGCTAATAAAACTGGAGGGGATTTCTTTCTACTTTAAAAAACAAAAACAAAAACAACAAAAACCCAGAAAAATATGGGGCAAACACACCAAAAAAAATGGACAATACGGTGTGGACAAAGTTCAGCCCCATAAGAGCGTCTTGTGACAGGGCCATCTGCTAGAAGGTTCTCGGTAGCTTCCCTGCCTACCCCTCAAAGGAAAAGACACCCCTCTATTCTCCAACTTGCTCTAAAGTTTCTTTTATCAGAATGCTAAATTAGTGAGATTCTCATGCTATTATTCTAAAGTGCAAAAACAAGTTAAGATCCCAACTTCTTAGTTCCAGGAAACAAGACTGCTTTTAGACCGTACCACAACTATATAGAATCTATGTATATATATGTATATATATATATATATATATATATATATAACTTATATATATATATATATATATATATAATTATTTCCAAAGTTCTTGGGAGCTGTCCTCTAAGGTCCAGTCTCTGACGGTGGGCAGGCTCAGCGCTTCGCTCTTGACGGACAAGGAGCTCACCAGCTCGCAGTGGAACTTGCGGATGTGTCTGTACAGGTCCCCGGACTGCGTGAACCTGCGCTCGCACCACTTGCAGGCGTGCGGCTTCTCGCGCGTGTGCACCACGGCGTGGCGGCTCAGGTTGTGCGAGTACTGGAAGCTCTTGCCGCACTGGGTGCAGGTGTAGGGCTTCTCCCCCGAGTGCGTCCTCTCGTGGCGCTTGAGCGTGTACATGCAGGAGAAGGTCTTCCCGCACAGCGAGCACGTGGGCACGTTCACATCGGCGGCGGGCTTGCTGCGGAGCCCGTCCTGCTCCCGGAAGTGTGTGCTCAGGTGGATCTGCAGGATGTGCGGGCTGGGGAAGACCTTGTTGCACAGCGGGCACATGAAGATCTGGCCCGCAGGGCTGAGGATGTTGGAGACGTAGGGCAGCAGGCCGCCCTCCACGCCGCCCTCCCCGGGGGCGCGCTCGCTCTCGGGGGTCATCATCTCGTCGTCGCTGGCCTTGTCCTCGCGGTCCAGCTCCCGCAGCACCGAGTCCTCCCGCAGCGGGGCCAGGTGCGCCGGCTCGTACGGTACCCTGTGGTTGGCGCCCGCACTGTCTTTCACAGTGCCATGTTCCATGTCATAGTCATTAGTGCCAACATCACCCTCATCACAGGACGCCTCTTTCTCCACCTTCACCTGCACCAGGCTGCTTCTCAGCACGTCCTGTGAAGAGAAATAAGAGCTGTTCAGATTGTCAACTCCCGAGAGGCTGGACTTGACAGACAGGTCCAGCACACAGTCAACATCTGCCGAATCCCTCACGGAGGTGACAGACCTCTGGGACAAAGACTCTGTGGAGCTGCAGGGGCTGGCCACTGTTTTCGCAGCTGCCGTGGCGTGCGGCTCGGCCTCGGCGCCGGCCTGGGCCAGGCCTGCGGCGTCCGACGGCAATCGCATCCACATGTTCCCGGGCTCGGCCGCCAAGTCCCGCTTGCTGGGCAGGAGGTGCAGCTTCTCCTCCTCGCCCTCATCCTCGTCGCTGGGCAGGTCGCCCGCCATGTGGCTGCTGCCATCCGACAGACTCTCCACTTTGTCCGAGCAACTCGAGGCGTCTTCTTCCTTCTTGGTGCTGTCCGCCTCAGTGGTGGCTTTCTCTTTCAGCTTCTTCTTGCAGACTTTGACAATGTCGTACATGTGCAGATAGCTGGCGGCGGCTAGCACGTCTTCGATGGGCAAGTCTTTGAACTGGAGTTTCCCTTCGTACATGAATTCAAGCAGGAGCGCGAAAGCGGGGGCTGTGACAATGTCGCTGTTCAGATGAACAATGTCCCTTTTGTCCAGCTGGTCCTTGTAGAAGAGGTGGAAGTACATGCTGCACGAGGCGAGCACGGCGCGGTGTGCTCGGAACTGGGCATCCCCCACCAGCACCGTGCAGTCGCAGAGGAAGCCCTGGTGCCGCTGCTCGCTCAGACACTGCAGCAGATGCCTACTGTGGTCTGGAAACTCCATGCTGTCTTCATAACCTGGGAAGAGAAGAGCTTCTCATTAGAGCCTGCTCGAAGCACACCGCAGCCCTCCCTCCCGCCCTCCCTCCAGTCCCCATCTAAAATAATCACCACCACCACACCACTGCTCAGCTCAGCTCCAGTCCGGCTGTGGTTCACACCCCAAGGACAGCAAATCACACACACACACACAAGACCTAAGCGCAAGGAAACGGCCTCCTCCCCACCAAGCAGCCTCTCCTCCTCCCCAAACTTCTCAAGTTTTGAAAGCTTCCACCTAATCACAGCCTCTTACAGAATGAGAGCTCAGATCTTTCGGGAGAAATTTAGCCATCTCTGCTCATCAAATTATATCCAAATAAAACCTGTAGATAGGCTTAATTTCAAAAGGAGCAATTTGTATAACAAAGCAAAGTCCCAGATATCTTCTGAAAGATTAAAGAAAAACTTGCTTTGTTACTTTGGATGCCTGTCTTTACTTGGAGAGCAGTTTAAATATGTACACATTTGGCTGAATCAGGAAAAAAAAAGAAATTGCATAATTAGACCAGAAATCAGCAAACAACTTACTTTTAAAGTCAGAGTGTTACAACAACAAGAGCCCTGTGTATAAAAACAGATGTTAGTGCTGAGATCTGCAGGTATGGCTCACGTGCAGGAGAGCAGAAGAACGACACCAACAGATGGAAAAGATCATCCTTAGTCTGAACAAACCCAAAGTCTTTTTTTTTTTTAATGAATTGAGAGGGTAAAAAGAAAGCTTCTATTTCTTTGTATGCTCCGCACTTGCACAGTATGAGCAATGAGAGGGGCTTCACCCAACTCTCAAAATCCTCATCTAAACTTGATCGCTACAAGGCAAGTCTCCTATTAACTCACACTTAAAAAAAATAAAGCCATACTTCTCTACTGAATGACAAAACTTGTACAGGTTCAACATTTAGAGACAGGAAAACAACAACAACAACAAAAAACCTCTTTCTAGAAAAGAAACTTTTTTTCCTGGCTGTGCCTTACCTCACCAGCAGAAAATACTTTGTTTCAACACAACGGGCTATACTCTCCCTTTCCCACTGCTTCCATGGTCTCAACTGAGCTGCTCTGCCCTGCTGGCTTTCTGGCCAGGAAAGACAAAGATGTGACCGTGGGCAGAGCCCTTACAAAGATAGACAGAGCCCTACTACCCCTCTGGAGACCACCTCACAAGGGCATTCCCCCAGGAAGGTGTGTGAAGTTCATACTCAGAAATTACTTCCCTTCCCCTTCTACACTTTGCCTAAAACTTTCATCCCGACCCCAAATAGATCCTGCACGATGCCACTGCTAGAATACACCAAGATCTACAATACAATCACTTTAAGTGCCCCACAGCTAACATCAATCCTAATCCTTGAGAGGGCTAAAAATAAAGATTGGAGGGCAGCTCACAAGGTAGCCGTGATCAAATTAGGAGGCTGAGAGGACAGAGGGACAGAGAAGGAAGCTTATAAACATCTGATGCAGCTGACAGTGGCCATATGGCAGCTGCTACCAGATAAAGAGATTAAGAATGGGGGAGTGCGATTACAGCTGTCTGGCCAATTCAGGCAGCTCACATCTACAAGTTCTAAATTAGTCGCTAACACAAAAACTCCTGCAAATAATTATTGTTATGCTGAAATAAAAGATCTCTTAAATATATATCTGAAAGAGGAAAATGAGGAAACTAGTCAAACTATTCTCCTAGGGACAAAAGTTCTTTTTGTTTTGTTTTTTTCCCCCTTAAGAAACCTCGGGTTTCAAAAGCACTCCAGCTGTATGTTTCAGCAGTGCTACTGACTGTTCTGAAGAATAAAGTTTCACAGTGGAATTCATTACACAACCACCTCGTTTCTTAACTGGAATCATCTTCTCATATCAATCTGAATGCTGGATTCCAGACAGTTTACCATTCTACATTCTCCCCCCCACCCCAACAAAAGGAATCTAAACAGCAGTGAACAACAAAAAAGCATTTTAATCCAAAGTGATTTCAAAAAGCTGCATTTCAAAGCCTTTCTTAACAGCCCCAAACTTGAAATATCTGTGAATTAATTTACTTGCTCAAAGAAAAGGGGCAAAAATGAAAACTAAGTAAGCCAAGACCTTCAACTCCAGGAAGACCGCCACTCACTAAGTTCCGCAAACGAGTCCTGAACTGGATTAGAAAGGCAAGGTGACTTCTCAAAAAAAAATAAAAAATAAAGATAAAACACCGAGGGAGCCGGGGGAGCGAGCCTGCCCGCGCGGGTCCGCGGCGCCTACCTCGAGGACGCGCACCCTTGCCTAGGTCCTCTCCTCGGGGTCTCGCTGGCTCCAGGTCTGTGACATCGGTGGGAACAAGCAGACTAAGGAGACAGATGCAAAGTGGAGAGGATGTTGGAGAGGAAGGCGATACCTTCTCCGCCACAGATCCGCACACACTAGCTCCCTGTCTGTGTGTTAGAATAAAAGGCTGAGGGGTGGCAGGCTGTCAGCTGCTCTGACATCATGCTCAGATGGAAATGCTACCTCCAGCTGTGCTCCTTTTAATGCCATATGCTACTCCTCTCCACTCCTGCCACCCGCTCTTTCTTAGGAGAACTTTTCTCTGCTGTTAGTATAAACAGAATACTTCAAAGTCTTCCTTCCCCCAAACTTTCCAACGCCGGCGCTGGAAGCCAGCATATGGACTTCTCTGTATTTATGGCACCGCGGCCTCCCCGCCGACAGCCCGGGGCCGTCCCGGAAATCCACCCGGGCGCCGGGGCGGCCGGGGGGGTCCTCAAACCGCCCAACCGACACCCCGGGCCCGCGTCCACGCCGCCCCCGCGGGGACAGTGTCCCGGTGTCCGAGGCGGGGGGGAGCCGCTCCCGCGCCCGCCCCCCCCCCCCGCCCCCGGCGCACGTCCACGCGCGGGATCAGCCCGCGGCCGCGGCGCTTTCTGACATCCTGGCAAGTGCCCGGGTCCGGCGAGACGAGCTCACCGGCCGCGGGGCCCGGCCGCCCGCCTGGCCTCCGCCGCGCCCCGCTCGGAGGGCGGCCCCGCGGGGTTCGCGGCCTCGGGGACGCCTGGGGGGGGCGGGCCCGCGAGTTGGGGAACTTTCCCGCGAGTTGGCGGGCCGGGGCCCGGGTAGGGACCGGGGCCGGGCCGGCCGGAGCCCCGCGCACGCCGCCGTGCACCTCCGCGGCGGGGCCTGCGGCGCCCGGCCCGGCCCCGGCCCTCTCACCCGGAGACCTGGGCACCGCGTCGCCCGCGCCGCGCCGGGCCCGGCCGCCCCCGCCTCCCCGAGTCGCGGGCCCAACTTTCTCCAACTTGGCGGGGAAGGGCGCCGCGCCGGGCGCCCCCAGGAGTCGCGTTCCCAGCCGGCCGCGCCGGGGCCCGCGTCGCCCCGCGCCGCCGCCCGGACGCTCATCCCCGCGCCCGCCCCTGCGGGCCCGCCCCGCCCGCCGCGCGGGGGCCGGGGGGTCGCGCAGCCCCGCGCGCGTCGCGCCGGGGAGCGGGGCCGCCGGAGGCCCGGGCCGGCGGCGCAGCGCGGGCGCGGGGCCGCGGGGAAACACCTCCCCGCTCGGCCGCGGAAACACCCGGGTCACGGCAACAACAAAAGAAAAGTCGCAAGAAGCGGCCGCGGGGGGAGGCGGCGGCCCCGCGCCCCTCCCCGGGCGCCGCCGCAGCTGCACCGGTCCCTGGAGCCGCGGCCGTCCCGGGCGCCTCCGCAGCTGCGGCGGCCCGCGCCCTCCCCCGCCCGCCCGCCCTCCGCACCCGGGAGGCGCCGCCGCAGCTGCACCGGCCCGCGCCCGCCCCGCGCCGCAGCTGCACCGGCCGGGGGAGGGGGCCCGGCGCCCGCACCCGCCCGACCCCGCAGCTGCGGCGGCGCCCGTCCCCGCGCCCCGGCCTCCCGCAGCTGCGCCGCCCCGACAGCTCCGACCCCGCAAACTAACTCCGCTCGCGGGGGCGCCCGGCCCGGCCGCCCGCCCGCCCGGCCGGCCGCACAGCTGGCGCCTCCGCCCGCGGGGCCCGCAGGGCGCGGGGTCAGGGGCCGGGGCCGGCGCCGGGACTCACACGGAGCGGCCCGAAGTCCCCGCGTCCCCGCCGCCGCGCGTCCTCCGCCGCCGCCGCCGCCGCCGCCGCCCGGCCGCCGCCGCCGCCGCCACCCGGCCGCCGCCGCCGCCGCCGGACTTGGTGGGCTTCCTCCTCCGCGGGCCCCCCGCCCCCCGCCCCCCGCGCCCGGCTCCGCCGCCCGCTCCCCCGCCCGCCCTCCCTCCCACCCACCCCCGCTGGCAGCCGGAGGCGCGCGGCGGAGCGGAGAGGGCCCCTCGCTCAACGGCTCCCCATGGCAGCAGCCCAGCGGCGGCCGCAGCCTGCCAGACACAGGAGCGGGCGGGAGCGGGCGCGGGGCCGCCGGCCGGGGGGCGGGGCGGGGGCCGGAGGGGCGGGGGACGCACCACGCACGCACGCGGCGGCGCCGGCCAGATGTTCCCCGGCCCGCCCCTCTCCTCCGCGCCCCCGCCCGCGCGGGGCGTCTGCGGCGGACCCCGAGCGGCGGGACCCGCTCCCCGCCCGCCCCCGGGCCGCAGACTCTTCCAATAGGAGGGCAGCGTTCCGGGAGGGCGGAGGGGACGGCGGGCAAGAGCGGAACTGACAGAGGAGACCGACCAATGGGAGAGGCGATCCGGAGCTGTCGCCCGCGCAGGCCAATCACAGGGGTCGACTCTAGGGATGGGCGGGGCTGCGGCAGCGCGGGGCGGGGCCTGCGGGCGCGGCAGTGGCGGCGGCCCTGGCGGCCGCGGCGCCCCTCCGGGTGACTTGGCCGTGAGAAAGTGAAAGGAGCCCGCGAGCGGCGGCGACAGCTGCGCGGGGAGGGCCGCGTCCCGGGGAGGGCCGCGCCCGGGGGCGGTGAGCGGGCCCCGCGGGCCCGACCCCCTCGAAAACGTACTTTGAGACGTGCGGGGCGCGGGGGCCGCCGAGGCTCAGGCGGCGCCCCTGCCGCGCGCGTCCCGGGCCCGGGCGGGGCGGGGCGGGGCGGGGGCCCCGCGCAGGTGCACGTCGGGGCGGGCCCGGCGCCCCGCGGAACTGAACTCCCGAGCCACCGAGTTTCAGGGCGTCTCCGTAGCACTGGTCCCCGGACGGACGGGCACCGAGCCGCGGCTGCCGGGCGGCGGGAAGCCGGGCGCACTTCCGCCCGGTGCCCGCCTGGCGCGGGCGCTGCGCCCCGGCCGCCCCGACCCCGCCCGCGGCCTCGCCCCGCGCCGGGCGCGCGGACGGGGCCCGGATCGCAGCGCCCCGCAGCCCCCGCGGCTGAGGCGGGCTCCACCCGGCCTCCCCGCCGCCTGGGAGGCCTCGGGCTGGGAGCCCGGAGGGTGAGACGCACCGGGAAACGACCCAGATCCGACGGCACCGACGGAACGCGAGCCTCGCCCGCGACGGCAGCGTGAGGGGAGACAGGCGGGAGCGCCCTTCCCGGCGAGCTCGGCCTCGGAGAAGGGTGGGGAGCCCCGGGGAAATCCGAGGAGTCAGCCGTGCGCCCCGGCGGCCTCGGGACAGAGCCGGGCTAACCAAGGTTCCGCGGGAGGACCCGGGGGCGGACCGCCTCCGAACCGGGACCCGCCGGGAGCGCGGACTGTGTGGCCCCGAGACAGGTTAAATAACTGGTGTTAAAGAGGTGAGGGCCCCGCCTTCCCCAGCAATCCCATCCAAGGCCCCTGGGGCAACGGCAGCCTCTCACCCCCCCCCTTCCCTCTCTCTCCCTCTCTCCCTCCCTCCCTCCCTCCCTCTCTCCCTCCCTCCCTTTCTCTCTCTCTCTCTCTCTCTCTCTGAAAAACTTACACACTTTCAGTTCTTTTTGGAAAGTCAGCACACAAAACAAAGTGGTGTCTGAGGTGTCCCACACTACAGAGTGATTACTAATTTTTATTCAGCATCCATGGGGACGTAAGGTTCCTTAGAACCCCTTCTCTAAGGCCTTGGGTCAGCAAATGAACCATGATGCCCAAGGGTAGACAAACGCCGCCTTGGCGCTCACTGGACACTATGTTGAAAATGAGCTATACAACCTGAGGGTGAGGACAGGAGGGAAACACTGGGAGAGAGTGAGGGAAGGGGTGACAGTGCCCACAAAGAAATGTCCTCTGCCTGACTCACGTACCTACCCTCTGAACATCACCTTATAATTAACAACAATAGAGAAGTTGGTCGTGGTAAAGCCAAAAATCTACTTCCTCTTCCTCCCATGCACAGGGGAGTTAGGGGAGAGGGGGCCCAAAAAGTGCCAACATTGAACTATCGCAAAAATAGAGCATTACTTTCCCTCTATAGGCATCTCATTCCTGTATAATTTCAGTTAATCCCTGCTTTCTTGGGAGTCCTGAAATTAGGGGAAGAAAAAACAAGAGAAACTGACCATTCATGGTTATGTTTCTTGCTAGGGAATAAGTTTTATGTTTTAATAACATGCATGTCGACCTGTAACAACCAACTGTATAAAGTGGTAACAGATCAAATAAAATTTAATTTGACAGGCAGCTCCATAAAGTGAATGTCTGACTTTTAAAATGTGAACCACAAGTTAGATCTTTGAAACCATCAGTGATTTTATTACACTTGATGCAATTGGTCTTGTTGAAAATTGACCTGTGAAATTCAGTGTCTGTGTGTGTGTGTATGTGTGTGTGTGCGCGCGCGCATGTGTGTGCCAATCCTGGAGCTTGAATTGAGAGCCTCCATACTGTCTCAGTTATTCAGCTCAAGCCTAGTATTGTACCACTTGAGCCACAGCTCTTCTTCAGGCTTTTTGGTGGTTAACTGGAGGTAAGAGTTTCAAGGACTTTCCTGCTGGGGCTGGCTTCAGACCTGGATCCTCAGATCTCAGCTTCCTGGGTAAGCTAGGATTAGAGGCATGAATCACCACACCTGGCAAGAGACAGTTCTGAATATTGACTTTGCATAAACTTGTTCACTTCACATATAGATTTTTTTTTCAAAAATTAGGCAAAGAACAATAAAAGGCCAGATAGACCAAGGTGTAATGTTAATAACGACTATAAATAAATTGTGACTGGAAGTTAACCTATTTATCTCGTGTGTGTGTGCGTGTGTGTGTGCGTGTGTGTATGTGCGCGTGTGTGTATGTGCGCGCGCATGCACGCGTGCTGGTCCTGAGGCTTGAACTCAGCGTGGCCTCTGTTCCTGAAGTTGTTTTTTTTTTTTGCTCAAGGCCACTGCTTTACCACCGCTCTACTTCTGCCTTTTTTTTTTTTGGTGCCTAATTGGAGATAAGAGTCTCACAGACTTACCTTCCTGGGCTGGTTTTGAACTACAATCCTCAGATCTTAGCATCCTGAGTAGCTAGGATGACAGGCATGAGCCACTGGCATTGGACTCAACGAATCTGTTTTTGAGGTGTGTCTGGATTGCTCAGGCTGGCTTTAAAGTGGCCTTGGGAGATGTGCTTGCCTCAGGCACCCAGGCAGCTGGGAGTTGCCCTACTTCCTGACCCTGACTTTCCCTCTCTTCCCCCACCAGACCCCACCTCTCCTCCTCTTCCCGTCTTACTCCTAGCTTTCAGAAATTGGTGGGCTGATTGATATGGTCTAAAGGGAGAAGGAGGCATAAAAACCCAACTGAGACAATCACTTAAACATAAAGAAAAGCTGGGCCCTGGTGGCTCACACCTGTAATCCTAGCTACCCAGGAGACTGAGATCTGAGGATTGTGGTTCAAAGCCAGCCCGGGCAGGAAAGTCTATGAGACTCTTATCTCCAATAAACCACTAGAAACCCTCAAGTGGTGCTGTGGCTCAAGTGGTAGAGCGTTTCCTCTTGCGCTGAAGAGCACAGGGACAGCGCCCAAGCCTAGAGTTCAGTCCCCACGACTGACCAAAAAAAAAAAAACCAAACAAACCAAAAAACCTATAAAAAACTCAAAACACATGCCACGATAATGAACAGAGAGCTCATATGGTATATAGCTTGGTCTTTAAACCAAATTCTGCAGATCACACCTATAGCAGGTCATCCCCAGGGTAGTAGGTTCTGTGATCCTCGAAGCTGTTCATTGAGCTCCTGTACTGCAGCAAGCCTGCACTGGAGAGAACACAGCCACATCTCAGCCCTGAGGACACAGGCGCTCAGGATTTGCACCTGCGCTGGGACTCCCCAGCCTGAGCGCCCAGGACAGGGAGAGCCTCCAGGAATTCAATCCTGTGGAGTGAGAAGGGCAGAGAGTCTTCCCAGAACTGCTTGTCCTGTGTGGCCAGTTTTCAGCTGCTTCCTGTAAATCAGCGCTGTGCAGAGAGCAAAATGGCTGAAGGAGGCAGATCTCTCCAGATAAGTTAGAACTAGGCTGACCAGAGAGTCTAGAAGAAAGCAAAGCGCCTCTTCATGCCATTCAATCCATACCTGTTTCTCAGCTTGTTCTCTCTCTCTCTCTCTCTCTCTCTCTCTCTCTCTCTCTCTCTCTCTGTGTCAATAAAGTATATTACACAATGGCATAGTGGGGCGTTTTATAGTTAACTTCTTTTATTTGTTTATGTTTGTTTTCCATGCTGGGAATGAACCCAGGGCCTTGCCTGCCAGGCAGGTGTCTACTGGGGCTCCACACCCCTGGCCCACCCCAGGCAAGTTCTGAACCCTAAGCTAGTTCCCGTCCTTGCTACACTGAAGTTCTTCCTGAAGTCCATCGTGGCAGATCAAGCCATTAAAGAATTACTATCTATTTTTATTTTCTGGCAGCACTAGGATTGAACTCAGGGCCTTGTGCCTGCTAGGCAGGCATTCTTTCACTTGTTCTACCCTCTCAGCCTAGTTAAAAATAATTTAAATGTTATCCAAAACAAAATAAAGGAATACAGGCAGCTGAACCGTCCTTTAAAACCACAGTGAACCTCCCAAAGCTACATGCTAGAATTTATTTAATTTGGATAACTGGAAGATACATTCATTTCATCTGAAGGTTTGTATTCTAGATTTAATTTTCAAAAATAAATGAAACATAAGACTTTTCCAGATGCATTTACTGGACTGGGAAGGTGGCTCAGTGGTAGAGCGCTAGCCTTGCATGCATGAGGCCCTGGGTTAGATTCCTCAGCACCACATAAGCAGAAAAAGCCGGAAGTGGCACTGTAGCTCAAGTGGTAGAGCGCTAGCCTTGAGCTGAAGAGCTGAGGGACAGCGTCCAGGCCCAGAAATCAGGCCCCATGACCAACAACAACAACAACAAAGATAGATTTACTAAGAACCTATGATATTCATAACTCTTCCCATTTTAAGTATTTACAATTCCCTGACCTGAAGTGCCACCGGCAGGGCAATTGTATATGTGTTCAAGTACATGTGTGTGTAAAGGGTGTGCATGTGTGTGTGTGTATATACACTGTATATGATCAAGATAGCATGTTTCAGTCATTAGGTTAGTTTTTCTGGTTTGAAAAGTATGTAAACTATGTAGTAGATAAAAGGCACTTGTCTTGTTCAAAATAAAAGAATCAAATTTCTATGTATTTAAACACCAACTTAAGTATTATATTCAGCTGCCTCATCGGGGACTTGTGGGAATCCAGGGTGTTAGTGAACTCAGACAACATGAAGAACAGCTGAGCACTGTCACACGTGGGCAGCAGCCTGCACAACTCAGAGCCACTCAGGTGCTGTGCTTCTGTGTGTGTGTGTGTGTGTGTGTGTGTGTGTGTGTGTGTGTGTATGTGTGCGCGTGCGCACACCTTGCTCTGCACCCAGAAGTCGTCCCTTCCTTGTGTCATGTGACCCCTGAACACAGCACCTTGGTGGTCCCAAACAAGCAGGAAAGCTGTCCATCTCTGAAGTCACTCCCTGAGAACTTGGAATACGTTAGAGAAATACAGAGCTACAACGGCGTGACTCTGTCAAACTTCTGCCATTTGCCAGGTGACAGCAATACACTAAAATGCCATCCTCTTTACATTGATCTTTATTTTGTATAAATGTGAAGCCCATGGACAATATTGAGACTTTTTTCTTTCAGTGGCTAAAATATTGTTGCTGCCAAATAAATGCATAGCAATCCCAGACCTGGTTTTAAAAATTCTCCATGAAAAGCTATACATTTAAGAAAAATGTATATTCTGTATATTTAAGAAAAAAGTCTCAACACCTACTAAATTCAAAGTACTGGTAGTAGCAGGAGCAGACAGAAGGTTAAATCTCGCTCCAGAAACTTCCTTCGCCCTTAACGATCACATGGAACTCGGGAAGTTACTTCCCTTACAAAGAACTAGCATTTATGCTTAAGACTAAAATGATTATTTTTAAAGGATCCATTTTACAATGCAAATGTGTATCTAAATTAAACCCAGTAAAAATAAGCATTTTAAACTCCGCCACAGTGATGAGGATGGGACAATGGGGTGTGGAGAGCAGCGTCTCGGCCCCCCCTGGGGACCAGAAGCCCCCTGGGTTGGTCTGCGCATGTTGGCTGCGTTCGCCCAGCAGCCCATGGCTTAGAAGTTGTTTGACAAGACCAAGGCTGTTCAGCCAGGTCAAAACCAAAATGAAAGGGAGGGCCACAAAGGAAGAGGAAAAATTCCCTAAACGGACATCCAGTCGACCATGCCCAGCATGCTATGGACAGAGACAGGGATGCGAGTCCCTAAGACAGAGCAGCAGGACTGAGGCACTACTGGGCATTTTTGCTAGAGCTGGGTGACAGGGTGAGAAGAGGAGGTAAGGCCGGCTGCTCTACAGAAGAGGAGGAGGGCTTTAAAGAGAGGGAGAAGAAGCTGGGCACTGGTGGCTCACGCCTATAATCCTAGCTACTCAGGAGGCTGAGATTGAGGATCGCGGGTCAAAGCCAGCCCAGGCAAGAAAGTCCATGAAACTCTTATCTCCAATAAACCACCAGAAAACCAGAAGTGGCACTGTGGCTCAAGTGGTAGAGCGCTAGCCTTGAGCTGAAGAGCTCAAGGGACAGCGCCCAGGCCCAGAGTTCAAGCCCCACCACTGACCGCCACAAAAAAAAACAACAAAGAGAGGGGCCGATCCCAGGGGAGGAAGACGGTGAGGGGCCAGCAGTGACGTGAGGCGAGCAGAGATGTCAGAACGTCTGTCCAGGTGCTGCGCGTCCATGCCACTGTCTCATCACCTGCCACTTGCTAACTGTCCTGAAGTAATGTTTCAGGACATCGCTAGCCCAAGGTGAAAGGGCTAGCATGTACACGGCCAGCAATTCCCTGATGTAAAGTGTCACCGACAGGGCAATTGTGCACGTGTGTGTGACACGTGAACTGGTGTGCAAGCATGTATGTGATCAAGACAGACTGTGTGTCCATCCTTGGCTTTTCCAGCAAGACTGAATAAATACAAACTAAAATTTCCTCCTACAGGGTGAGAGTTTCATAGCACATTTGTTATTACATCGTCTTAGGGAAACCACCACCACATGAAGAACACGAACCCCTCAGCGGCCTCATGAACGCCATCTTAGAAATACATTTGTTTGCTCCCCACCGCCCCCCCGACCAGTTTCCCCAACGCTGTCACACTGAGGACCTGCTACTGGGCACATTGGCCTCCATGCAAAGTATTTGGCACCAGGGTTCATACCAGATGCATAAATGACCACTGCCAAGAAACAAGGTTGAACACTGGGTCTTTGATGAAGTGGAACAGAAAAATCTCATGCTATAGATGGTTTGGCTTTTAGTTGTGGGTCTCCTGCATGCTGAGCAATGCTCCACCACTGAACAGCAGCGCTGGCCCCTGGACTGCTGCTTCTCCCCATCTTCCTTCACAGGTCAGCAGCAGTGTCTTAGCACCTACAACGCTGCCCTGCATGGAAGAGCCATTCGGGGACTAGGTGAGAAGGGGAAGAGGAAAGAAGGAAGGGATGGAGGAAAGCAGAGGCAGGGTGAGAGGAGACATGGAAAGTGATGTACACTTTCGCGTTTGTCTGCAGGCTACAAGAAAGGGCAGTGCTCTACGTTTCAAGCAGCCTCTTCTAGCGCTGCAGGTAGCGCTTATTTTGTGAGAATATCAAACAGACGCACAAAGCCTACGTACTTTCTTCAGGCTGTTCTATCCCGCATGGATGTGGTCTGGTAGGATCAGAGCAACTCTGTGTCTTACGTGAAGAGTGTTTCCTCTCGCTGGACGCTGTGGTGCCTGCGGTGGTCCCAGCCACTCAGGAGGCTGAGGCAGGAGCGTCACTCCACTTCAGCCGTTCAGGGCCAGCCTGGACACCATGGCAGGATCCTCTCTTCAGTGGAAAAACAATTCATCTTTTGTAGATGAGTTATTGTTTCATTGTTGTGCTGTTATTTTTATTGTTTGGAGAAGAATCTTGAGAGGGATTAGTAAGTCCAGGGCCCCAAGTGTAGGTTGGTAAATGTCAGTGCTAGCTGACATCAGTCGCTGACCTGCAGGTATCTAGGCCATTCTGAAACTAAAAGAAAACCCTGCGGGGCCCAGTGGTCCTTGGCTGAATCATCCGGGACTTGCGGGCCAGCCTGGCCAATGGAGGGAGAACTTGCTTGGAAACAAAACAAAACAAAACCCTCCATTGTTTAAAAACAAATTAGACTCTTCCATGCTTTGGAAAAAAATGAGTCTATTGGTTTTGTTTTTCATTCTTAAGAAAACAGTCCGTGATTCCAACTGAACCAGATAGGCAAGCTAAAAATATAAGGAAAGAAATGAGTCCTAACTTCTCAAGCATAGCTTCAAGTAAAGACGTACGCAGTTGGCGTGGATGGGTAGAAACGAGGCCATCTCAGGGCAGAGGCCTCCCTCTCTGTGGTCCTCTGGAGACAGCAGGTCCTCGGACACCAGGGTGTATCCTGTGACTGCAAGAGAAAAGACTGTATTTTCATTTGCATGGTTTGCTAGGTTTTATTTGGCAGATATAATATCACAAGCTACACAGAGCCCATAAAACAGAGTGGGAACAGCAGCTCATTTGGTGGCAGAATGTAATGGTTATGGCTAAAGGGCTTACATAATTCATCTCAAACCCTTATGCCTCTATTTATTGTTGTTTAAATGAAAATTAAAGTCTCACAGCCAGAAGGAGAGATCTGGTCAGAAATGTGATTGAGAATCTTTCTTCTTACCCAGTATCTGAGATTATCAATCTGTGACACTTAAACACAGCTATGTAAATATGCTAGAAGGAAAATACTTCGCCCAAGCAACTTAGTACTGCCTCTCTCCATTTCTGCTTTTCCCAACAACTCTAAAACTCAGGCACAATGGGAATGGGTGGAGAGAAGACCGTGTGCACTGCTCCGACTTGAAAATCCTGGTTAGGCTCTTGGCAACAGGAAGCTACGGTTAGGAGGCGATGTTTGCTATCATGTAACGTTTAGCACAAGAGAACATCCGGGGTAGGGGATGAAAGAACAATACCTCAGAAAGTCCACGCAGAGATTTCACAGACGTACAGTGGCTCTTAATTTATTAGAAATATTTCTCTTATATCATACTGCTAAAAAGTTTTTCATTCATGATTTTAAATAACTTTATTCTTACAAGAGTAGAAACACTGTCAACTGTGCATGTTCCTATAGACCTGCTATTGTGGGGGAAAACTGGAATTTTGGGGTAGCGGGAAATTTTTGTTTCTGTTTTTCATTTTGGAAGAAACAGGACTGAGGGTGACACTGTCCAAAAAGAAATGCACACTTTATCTGACCTATATGACTGTAACCCCTCTGTGTACCACCTTTATAATAGCAATGAAAAAATAATAACGAAAGGAAACAGGCCTGAAAATAGAGTTTGTTGAAGACAGAGACATCTAACCCAAGGCCTTTCAAATGCTAGGACAGTGTAGGTAAGTTTGAAAGTGGCAATAACCACAGTAGCAGTTTCATGGAAATGGAACTATATGGTTGAAAACATGTGTAAAATAATGTACAGTAATCTACCTGGTGCAAATTTCATGCAGCATATATACATTACTGTAATATACTTTACAATGCCAATTAAAACTGCTTGCCATTCAATGGGGTGGGACAGCATCATGTTTCTGGGCCATTGTCATTCTATAATTAGTGTGCTTAAGAAGAAAAGTAACAAATTAAAACTTAAACTTAAAAAAAATGAACCAGCATACCCTTTTCATACAAGATGGACAGTTAAATATATTCCTTTTGAAAACATTTATTATCAAGGTGATGTACGGAGGGGTTACAGTTATATGGTAATGAGTTCAAGTTGTACAGATCATTTCCAACATCTTGTCTTGTGAGTATCGCTGCTGCATTGGTTCCCCCTTTATCCTTTGTCTCACCATTTTGTTGTTCCCTTCCCTTCCCTAATTCAGACACATGTACCCAGGGCACCAAAATCAAATGCAGTGACAACAGGGGATAAGTCATAGGAAAACAAAAAGAAAAAAAACTCATATAGTACATTAACAACAACAACAACAAAGAAAAACCTCTTGTTTCCATGTCTTGGAGTTTATTTTGCTTAGCATCATCTGACATGGTCATATATACATAGCAATTGAGCTACTCATCTGCTGGGACCATCTTAGACATATACTAATTATTACAAATGAGGGATCTATGTTTCTTTGGGTCTGGCTTACTTCACTTCATATGATTTTTTCTAAGTCTTTCCGGTTCCTTACCAATAGGGCGATGTCATTCTTTCTGATGGAAGCATAGAATTCCATTGTGTCAATACACTCTTAATAGTTTATTCATTTATGTTAATAAGCAAAAGTCATGTGGCCTAAATTCTACTCAACATGAGTCATACAGTGGCTGTTTTTGAAATTGGGCTATCACTCTTGATTTTAGAACTTCTTCATTACCTTTAGATAAATCAATATGGATACTAAAGTGATTAGCTTGAACTTTCCAATTTTGAAAACATTATGCCATTTAGGTTGTTGCTGTCTACATACAGCAACCAATTTGGAGGGAAAGACAAATACAGAAAGTTATTTTAAGCCACTATTAAGTGCAAGTAAATAACTCATTTTCTAAATAATGAGATAATTGGTGGCATTCATCTTGCTTTGGTAGTAAGCCCATGAGCAGCATGTGTATGTGTGTGTGTGTGTGAGTGTGAGTGTATGAGTGTGCATGTAAGACAGAGAGAAAGAAAACACATAGCTTTAATTGTATATCTTCCTAGCTTAATAGGCATCCGTCTAAATAATAATCCAAGAAACATTCAGAAACAAATAGAGCATTATATGTTTTCATTTGAAACAACAGTATCATGGTCATAAGTACTCATAACTACACTATAGCCTTATGCATTTATTCTTCCTAGGAATATGTTTCTTAGCCAATCTACATTTACCCCCTAATCAACTGATTTTGATGCCTGTCCAGTGGCTAGGAAGGATCTGATAAAAGGAAAGAGAAAAAGATGAAGATAATTTCAGGAAGAAAGAAAAAAATCAAAAAAGGGGAGAGGAGAATGAAGAGAATCCAGTTAAGGTAGGCAAAACTTTTAGAAATAAAACCATTTGAGAAGTTTTCAGTTGGTCTTTTTCCCAACAAGCATGTTTTTGGGGTAGTATATTCTTGTTAAGTTTTGGGGATAGAACCCAGGGCCAGAGCAAACTTCTAGGTAAGTACCTTACCCCAAGCGACACCCAGGCCTCCATACTTTTTTTTTTAAATTGGAACTAATGTGTTCTAATATTTTGCTTTTTAGAAAAACCTCTCCTCTACTAAACTGAAAACAAAGGAATTAATGTCTGAAACATCTAGAAGCTGCAATCTTGATTATAAGCTAAAGGCATGTGCTGTGCAATGGGGCCACCCCTCTACTCGGAGACATGCGCCTTCTCAAGCTAGAGAGGGCCAGGAAGAGAACAAAGATGACTTTCCCTCTGAAAGACACTGAGCACAGAGGAGCTTCGCTTTGGTGCCTGCCTGTCATCCGTGTAGAAGACGTTGGCGTGGTCAGTGCGAGCATCAGATCCCATTCCCAAGTGAGCAACATCTCCTACCGACGTCTGGAGCCTCCGGACCTGGCCTCCGTCCCACACGCTCCTAGTCAAGTCTTCTTTGTTTGAGCTCTTACGGCATACGACCACTGATTTTTTTTTGTTGTTGTTCTAGGGATGCAATCTTCAGTAGTCCTTATTTTCACTCAAAATTACAACACAGGGGCCAAATGGCCAATGCTATACAGATGGCCAAATAGATAATAAAGACTCAGTTCATGAATAATATCCACTCCAAAAGAGGACAAAAGCAACAGGAAAAAAGAGCCCAAATTGGACAAAATGTGCATGCTATATTTAAAAAAAAACACACACACGCGATCATTGTCAGAGATCATTAAGGGTGCCCTGTAGTTTTAATTATATGCCAGTGGCACCAATTTGGTGTGACTGTTTGCTCTTGGAGTCAATAAAAAAAGTCATAACTGCCATCAAATTTAAATTTAATTTATTTTCTACACAGCCCTTTCTGTTTTCCTTGTTTTTTTCTCTTTTATAACATTAACACTTTTTTTGTTAAGGAATGTGTGAAAGATTAATTTGTGGAATGAGGGGAGCTGTGGCTGCAGAGCGCAGGACAGATGGCGTGGGACGAGCCGGCCTCCTCTGTTGCTGCTTGCTGCAAGTGAGTGCGCGCAGCTACTGCCACCAGCACCCGTTCTTTTGGGGGCCCTGCAGAAGGTATGTTCTGGGACCCACAGGCTGGCTCTGCTACCTGGGATGCAATCCACACTGTACCCTACACAACCGTACTCTGTCCAAGTTTTCTTAGAGTCCTGGACCCCATTCATTTGGAAGCTGCATTTCCATATACTTCCACAGACTCTTGTGGAAAGCAGAATGGAACATACTTTTTCCTGCTAAACTGACTCCACGGAGATGAATTAATGATTTGTCTTTGCTGAAGTTCCATACTGCAAAGCCAAATGCAGGAAAGTTTAGATGCAGAAGAGAATTAGTATTATTTTTTAAAATGGTTGGGGCATCGGTCAAAAAGTTCTCATGTTGAAGAGGATTTAAAAAAAAAAAAACTGTCAGAAAACGACAATGTGCAATTTTTGCCTTGGAACAACCCGAATTTACACATAAGTACTGTAGGAGTTTGCTATTGTAAAGGTTCCTATCGAAGAATAAAGCAATTACTGCAGAAAATCACTGTCATATGGCGTGCACAGACACTGGGAAGAGAAGTAGAACTTTGAGGAGGAAGGGGGGAATTGAGGACAGCAAGTGAGAAGGGAAGAGGGGAGTTCTTTTTATGCACAAAGAGATCTATTAACAATCTCTTTATCAGTTGCTTTCTTCCTCCTGAAGTGAACCAGCTTGCAGAGCTCAGAAGGAGGCTTCAGCGAAGTGGGCCTGTGGGGAGGAGTGAGTGCAAGTGTCAAGGTTATGGCCCATTCAAGGTGAGGTTTGCCTCAAGTAAAGCGCCGAGCGCCTCAGCCTCCACCTGCCTTGCCCCACAGGCAAGGTCACGCATGGAGAACGTCAGCCGCTCTGCCACCCGCACTCTGCTTCTTCGGCAGCCCCAATGCTGCTGTATGGTGGTCAGAGTGCTCAGGGTAGGGGGCTTGGTCTGGAAGGGGTTGTTTATGATTATGTTATTTTCCTAACTAGAAACAGGGAAAAAGGCAGCGGTCCAAAATTGTACCTGGTTGTCGTACCAGCTCTGCTGGAGGCCCACGTGTGGTCGGAGGTCCTGGCACAGGCACTTCCATATGATTGCAGCACCCATCTGATGCCAGGCGGCCCCTAACTACCTCACTGTAGCCGAGTCACTGCCCGAGCCCTGGTCTCCACTGCAGTAAAAACTGGCAAGGCAGTCTGAGCGAGTACCTTCATTATACAGTTAGAGAAGAATTAGGAATGACTGTTCTTGTAAAGGAATGTGCTGTACACCCTGCTGGCAGAAGCGAACTCCCAAGTTCTGAGAAGTCATTTTTGCAACGTTCTTGAACACCTGACATCTATCTGAGGGCTCTTCAGTATTTATTCTGTTTCCTTAAGGGAACGTAGGAGCAGGGTTGGGGTGTGACTACATGGGTGTGGTATGAAAGAAAAGGGGAGACACAATGAAATCCAACCAACGTCGCATCGTATGGGGAGACTATACCTAGGAATGTTAGCAAACAGGGGTGAAATCTGGTATGTATGTGTGTGCATAAATAAATACATAAGGATGCATATAGATTTATAAAATAGAGTTCACCAAAAGGAAACAGGTCAAGGTATCTACCTTATATCTAACCTAAAGAAAGTTATCTATTACAGATTTGTGTTATAAGAATTTGACTATATTTCTATACATACAGAAAAGAAAGGTACAGCAAGTCTTTCAGCAAACCCTAACATATGCACACACACAACACACACACACACACACACACACACACACAGAGGCTCAGAATAGAGTATCTATTCACAAATCAATGCAATGATCCATACTAGCCTTGCTTATATTGAAGCAACTGCAGTCTGTTATTTTGTGCTCTTACACTTATAATTAGTTCGGTGTATGCTCATGCCCCAAATGTAAAGTCTCTTCATTTTTTCTTTCCTAGTTGATGCAGATATGTGTGTGTGTGTGTGTGTGTGTGTGTGTGTGTGTGTGTGTGTGTGTGTGTGTGTGTGTGTGTCTGAAACACTGCAGAAAAGCTAATTCACTGATTATAAAGGAATTCTTGTGGGCTAAGATACAAATTGTAAGTTATATACATTGTATATATTTTTTAATTTTTTGTCAGCTATAGGGCTTGAACTGTGGGCCTGGGTGCTGTCCCTCAGCTCTTCAAGGCCAGCACTTTACCACTTGAGCCACAGCACCACTTCCAGTTTTCTGGTGGCTTATTGGAGATAAGAGTCTCATGGACTTTCCTGCCCAGGCTGGCTTTGAGCTGTGATCCTCACATCTCAGTCTCCTGAGTAGCTAGAATGATAGGTATGAGCCACCAGTGCCCGGCTTGTATCTTTATTTTTAAAAACAGTTTACATTTTTTGGCAGTACTGGGGATTGAATTCAGGGCTTGAATTCACAGGGTAGGTGCTCCTCCACTGCTATACCCTCAACCCCATTTTTGGTTGCAGTTATTTTCAAGATAGGATTTTGCTTTATGCTGGGTTGGGCCTGGACTTTGATCCTTTCCACTGGGCCTGGCCATTAAATGATTGAGGGGAGTCTCAAGAACTTCCTTAGAGGTTGACTTCTAACTGGGACTCCCTGATCTCCTCCTAAGTAGCTATAATTACAGACTTGAGTCACAGTGCCCAGTACATATCTTATCTATCTATCTATCTCACCTACCCTCCATCCATCCATCCATCCATCCATCCATCCATCCATCATCCATCCATCTTTGCAGTGCTGGGGTTTGAAACCAGGTCCTCACACATACTAGGAAAGAACTCTACCACTGATCTACACCCCTGCTCACATTTTAAAAACATAAATGAGAAAATGTGTATATGTATACACATGTATGTCTACAATTGCATGTTGTATACACTGACTTTCCTTTATACTTATTAATTAGATAGGTATTTCTGGCTGTCTACCCCAGTTTAGTAATAAAATTCAACTTTTACCAATAAGTACCCTGAAATAAAACTCATTTTCCAGCCTCCTTTGCAGCTAGAGATATCAATGTGACAAATTCTGGAATTATGAGTAAGTGGTTTATGTAGTTTGTAGGAAGGAAACCTGTGAAGAATGGCTAGTAGACCTTCCACTCCTTTCTCTTTTGTTCCCTTTTTTGTTATCGTCTACTATCTGAAATATGTTTTGTGATGGCTAGAGCTTTGGCTGTCATCATGGACCTTGAGGATGAGCGCCCACTCTAGGGAGGCTGGAGGTGGGGGATGATCTGGAATGTTCTCCTGAATTCGAGGACTTCCTACATAATCATTCCAGCCCACGACTGCTGATCGCCCCCAACCTGGTTTCTATAAAAAAAAATCATGTTGGTGAAAACGTAAATCAGTATAGTTATTATGTAAAACAGTATGGGGGTTCCTCAAAAAGTTAAAAACAGAACTACCATAAGATTGGGCAATCTCTCTTCTGGATATATATCCAAACAAATGATGACAGTGACGCACAGAGCTATCGGCATGCTAGTGCTTACTGTAGCATTATTCATATGAGTTCAGGATGATCTGAGTGCCCATCAGCAAATGGATAAAGAAAATGTGATACACACACACACACACACACACACACACACACAGTGGAATACCATGTAGCCTTAAAAAAAAGGACATCCTGTCATTTGTTATGTGAATAAAGCTGGAGGCCATGAAATAAGCCACAGAAAGACAAGATCTCTCTTATATGTGGAGCATAAAACAAGTAACATTGAGACCCAGGAAGGAAAGAAGAATCAAATTCATACAAGTAGAAAATAGAGGGGTAGTTATGGGGTGTACAGGTCAGTCTCCATCATGGGATATGGAGTTGCACTTGGGTAGGGTCAATAAGTTCTCTCCACCTAATGGACAGCATGGAGACTAGTTTAAAAATATAGCAGTCTATACCTGAAATAAACCAAGAGAACAGTCTGCTGTGCTCTCCCCATATGCTCAAGATAGACAGACCACACACACACACACACACACACACACACACACACACACACACACACCCCCCATAACCATAGCTAGAAATGGATATGTTAATTAGCTCGATGACGGTAATCAATTCACTGTATATATAAACATCACATTGTAACCCTGAGTTACATACATTTTTATTTAAAAATTTAAAACAAAATCAATAGCAAATAAATTTTTTTAAAAACCAAGCAAGTATACGAACTTAGTTCTAGATAAAGGACATATAGCTGATTTTTCCCCCTTTGTATCCTTTGGCATCTTAAAGTGAAAATATAGATATTAATTGTGGATTTTTTTTAAAGAAGGCTTATTCCTAATCTTGCCAGTCTCAGTCTAGGTAACGATTCAGGAATCAGGCCTTACTATTCTGCCCCTCAGAACTCGGAGCCTTCTGCACAGATGGCCTCTCAAGTCCTCAGAGAAAAGAGAGTGGCTCAGGTTGCGGGTGGAATCATATGCATGAGATTGTAAATAGTCTAGGTCGATGTGGCATTTGACACATAATCTGCCCACACTCCCCTACCCAGAAGCCATTCGTAGGACCCCAAACTAACTGCAAGAGACCCTGGGAAATTTGGGGTTAGCAGTGCTCTCAGAAAGAAGAGGCAGAGCAGAGCACTGATTTTCTCTTTCCCAGTAAATAAACAGAAATGTGTGTCTCCAACATCCCTGCTTGAAATACGTACTCAAGAATACAGCTCATGACATACGAATATACTTCCAGGTCATCTTCATGTTGATATATCTCAAGCTTCAACATGACTCAATTTTCTTTTCTTTTTTTTGGTCAGTCGTGGGGCCTGAACTCTGGGCCTGGGTGCTGTCCCTCAGCGCTTCAGCTCAAGGTGAGTGCTCTACCACTTGAGCCACAGTGCCACTTCCGGTTTTCTAGTGGTTTATTAGAGATAAGAGTCTCTTGTACTTTCCTGCCCAGGCTGGCTTTGAACTGCGATTCTCAGATCTCATCCTCCTGAGTAGCTAGGATTACAGGTGTGAGCCACCAGTGCCTGGCTTCAATTTTTTTTTAAACACATCATTTCTCAAGCATTTATGTGTGCTGGTCCGGGGTTTGAACTCAGGGCCTGGGTGCTGTTCCTGAACTTTTTCATTCTAGGTGGGTGCTCTACCACTCGAGCTGCAGCTCCACTTCTAAGCACTTTTGATGAAGGCAGATGTACTTTCCAAATGATATAGTTTCAGTCATCAGCTCTGGCTACTCCATGTACAGTACTCCTGTACTGTTCACATGAGGGTAATGTTTTAACAACTACAGAGCAAGCTAAGAAAAGGACATAGGGCTCTCAACCGATCAAAATGCACTAACGTAGTGGTCTAGAGTAGCGTGGTAGAGACAGAAATTGATCATTGAGGCAGACAGAACTTTATGACTTTCTCTTATAAGTTCTATAGGTAGTTTTATGGGTTATTGTAAAATGTGTTTATAGACTATTGTGATTGTGGGTTATCTTAGAAGGTGAAACAAGTTCACTTGGAGTGTTTCTATGTTTAAACAGCATGGTGTGTAATTCAGTGCCTTACATTTGCTATGTGAGCACTCTATTGCTGAGATACACCCTCAACCCTTATTTGCACTGATTATTTTTCAGAGAGGGTCTTAATTTCTGCTTGGGTGCATGCCTGAACCACAATCTTCCTATTTCTAGCTTCACACCATAGCTACCATACCCACCTGAATTCTTCCATTGAGATGGAGTCCCTTGGACTTTCTTCCCTACTTGGCCCAGAGCCACAATTCCCCCAATACCAGCCTCTCACAGGGCTCATAGGAACTCATCACCACATCCAGGTATTCATTAAGAACAGGTCTTAGGCACATGCTGAGTTGACCTCAAATCACAATCATTTAGGGTATTTTAATAGGGTTAGGTACCCCAAAGACAGGTGGCCAATTAATTAGATAGGAAGGTAGGTATGTAGGTAGACAGACAGACAAACAGATGCTGGACAACCCTTTTCATAAATGATTTAAAAAATAATGGAGTCAGTATTAAGAATAAAAGAAACAAAAACATCATAGAGTCTAGTGGAATAGAATCCAAGATCCCATTTCCACTTAGTAGTATATCTGTGGCCTGCATCCTAAGACAAGTTATTTTCTGTCACATTTATCATGAGACTTGTTATAATTTGGATCCAGACCAGATGGTCCCCAAAAGGCTTGTGTTGAAGGCTGGGTCCCCAGCTGGTGGTGCCTTATTTAGAGGGAGTGCCCTCTATCATGGAAGGGAATATCTGGATTTGGCCCTCTCTTCTCTGTCTGTCTTCTCTGTCTCTCTCTGCTTTCTGGCTGCCATCAGGTAAGCAGCCCCCTCCTCCATGCTCTCTCCTACAGGGACGCTCTGACTCACCGTCTGCTGAAAGCCCCCAGCCTGGACCGAAGCCTCTAAAATCATGAGCCAAAGGAAACCCTTCCTCCTCCTCCTCCTCCAAGCTGATTGTGTCAGGAGTGTTGCCACAGCAAGGCAGAACCAACGCAAGACTCCTGAGTTCATGAAAAAAAAGGACAACTATCTACAAGATGTTGACGGTATGCTGGTTCGTTGGGGTCTTTGCTGCTGTTGTTTCTGTTTTTCAGTTTTTGAAGTTGAGGCCTCTTTCAGAGGTGTGAGGTTTGGGGAATATGATAAAAGATAAAACCTTTTTCAGGGAGGAGGTTGTCTATTTCCTGAATGAATTATAAGTTTTAATAATTCGGCTTATTCATTAGAAATGTGAAATGAATTTAGTTTTTGTATTCACAAAGGAAACAAGAAATTTTGATGCTTAGATGAGACACAAGAAGAAACTGTACAAACTGCACAAAAAATGCTTTTGTGAAACGAGGAAGAATTTTAGGCTAAAGATAAGGACTTTTGATAGGGTTGTGTATGTTCCAAGGAAGCCCCATTTGGAGGTTGCTAAATTTGGGAATCTGGGGTCACCTATCTACAAGGTGGGACCTGGGGCCACTCAAATAGGTTTTGATTGATGAATGTGAAGGCCAGAAGAGTCTCAGCTGGTCTCCATGTTCAGTGAGCAGTGGGAGGAAGGCCAGAAATCCCAGTCCTATGACCCCAGAGGAAGCTCATGCAGACAGAGAACCCAAGCAGCCCTCATGAGTGAGTAGATGAGCCTCTTCTTTTCCCAATCTCTTTCCATTTAGCCAAGGTCGGAGACATGACCACTGCCTTGGTTACCAATTTAGAGCCATTGGTGCTTATCATAAGCACCTTAGAGCTTTGCCAAAGCACTGATGCCAGGGCCTTACTACAGACTTGTTGCATCCCAGTCTCCAAAGGAAGGGCTTGGACATGGAATTGAAGGGTGCTACCTTCAAGCCCCTCTCTTGAATCTGACCTGGGCTAGAGCATAGCTCTAGTAGTAGAATGCTTACCCAGCATGCACAAGGCTCTGCACTCAAGTCCCAATTCTACTATGTGTGTGTGTGTGCGCGCGCATGTGTTTATCCATATCTACATTTATGTATATATATACACACACAATATGAGGTGGTGTCTATGGGAGGAAGTTAGGCTATTGGTTCTGACCTTGATGAAGATTGTGGGACTCTGTGGGACTCCTCTTTTTTCTTTTTCCGGCTGCCATATGTGTGTGTGTATGTGTGTATATATATATATATATTTATATATATATATACACACATATATATATTTATATATATAAATTTATATATAAATTATATATATATAAATTTATATATATAAATATATATACACACACACATATACATACAATACACATCCATATGCATGTATGCATATGTATGTACACACATACATCTCCTGGCCTGGTTTATCTTGCATTTGAACAAAATGAGCCATGATTTCAGGTAGTGAATGAAGTTGTCACAGGCTTTGGCCTCCGGCTTAGTATATGCTATGATTTGGATCTTAAACACTCTCTAAGTAAAGGTCCCAATACCAAAGGCTTGGTCCCTGGCCTGTGGCAGGGCTGGGAGGTGGTGAAGCCTTCAGAGGAGGCGCCTCAGGGGAGGCAGTTAGGCCGTGGGGGGTGTGGCCTTGAGGAGGCTGCAGGCCCTGCGGGCCGCCTTCTCTTTCTCGCTTTTCTTGTTTCTGGCTGCCATAGTTAAGCAGCTCTTCCATCAGAGTCCTTCCTCACCGGTGTCCTGTGCATTACTGCAGGCCCCAAGTAACTGCTCTAAGCAACTGCAGAAGCTGCAGTGCAGGATAAACTGCGCTTTGCGTTGTTCACTTGGGTGTCTTACAGCAATAGAATGCTAGCTGACATCCACGGATGGACCTGCTCATAGCCTCACTTTAGGACGTACACTCATGAGCAAAGTCCACCGTGCCTGAGTCCCCGTCCCCGCGCGCACGTCCTCCCGCACCGGAGTCCCCGACCCCGCACGCGCGTCCGCCCGCACCGGAGTCCCTGTCCCCGCGCTCATGTCCGCCCGCACCGGAGTCCCCGTCCCCGCGCGCACGTCCGCCCGCACCGGAGTCCCCGTCCCCACGCTCACGTCCGCCCGCACCGGAGTCCCGTCCCCGCACGCGCGTCCGCCCGCACCGGAGTCCCGTCCCCGCACGCGCGTCCGCCCGCACCGGAGTCCCCGTCCCCGCGCGCACGTCCGCCCGCACCGGAGTCCCTGACCCGCAGCAGGGAGGCGGGGAGTGGTCCGGTATCTATCCATCTCCAAGCATTTGGATGGAGCTCCTGTGGACCTAGGAGCACTCAAAAAGGACAAACTGAGGAGGTGCAGGTGGACTACTAACACTTGGGAAAACTGCACCCAGCTGTCCAGAATTTCCCGTAACACCTGCAAAAGAGTCAACGCATTTCTTGGTAAGTAACTGGCTATATCCTGATAAAATATGATTAATTTGTCTTCATTTAGAAAACTCAGATGATGCGCAGTCAAGAGCAGTGTGGTCTATACCCAGAGACGCTTTCCATCAGGAGGCCAGCTAACAGCACGCTGGACTGCAGTTCTGAGACGGTCAAATAACTCTAAAATGGAATCATCACTTTTCAGGTCCCGAGCTAGTGCTCTCATAAACCGCTCACAGAAAGGAGAAGGAGAAGACTGCTTGAGAGGAAGGTCATGTGGCATTTAAAAATATATATACAGCTTGCTTTCTTTTTGAAATATTGATTTCAATCTATTGAGTCCTTATTTAGATCAGTTAAACTTGAATAACCAGTCTTTGAGTTTAGCTTCCCTTATCCTCATAACAAGGATGGAGCTTATAGTCCGTAGTTCAAAAATAGTTCACAAAAAATGCCTATTACTGTTTTATATATGCCCAGGGCATACACCGGAGGGCATACCTACTGAAAAACAGACTCCCCTCCCCCCCCCCCCCCCCCCAGTCTTTGTGCATCTAGGTGAAGCTCTTTGCACTTAAATTTATACTGTAGAAAAAAAAACAAACCAACAAACACTAATGTTCAAACCCCAAGGGGGCAGCCTGCTCACAGACGAGCACGACCACACACTTACAAAGCTTCTGTTGTGCGACACCAAGCCCAGAGGAGAGAGCCGGAGCCTGGCAGATTCCACGCGGGAAGAGAACACAGCACCCACGTGTGTGTGAGTGACATGGGACCTCTGAAGAGTCCGTTCACACCACGGCCCGAGATTAGCAGGGCATAAACCACATGTGTGTGTGTGTGTGTGTGTGTGTGTGTGCACGTGCTAAACTCACATTTACTTGACAATACACATCATCAACTTTGCAGTCAGATGTCTATGCAGCAGGAAAAACAAGCTATTTTTAGGAGTCCAGCCAAGGACCGTTTGCTCATTCATGAGTGTATTCTAAGAAGTCCCAAACCAAAATATGAAGCCAGGCCGCGCTGCCCAGGCAATGGCTGCAGGGCCTCGGACCACCTCGCGCTGGGCAGGGGGTGCAACAGACCCGAACGAGAGGGGTGGTGTGTGGTTAACGCAGGCCCGTTACTACGCTGAGGAAAACAACAGGAGCAGGCCTGCTGATGGTGTTCAGAGTGCCGTGCACCCAAAAGGTGCACGATTTGATCGGGGGCCCCAAACGTAATGCAAAAGCTACTCAGGTAAGGCCAAACCCTAGATGCAGGGGTCCTGTTGTTTGCAGCAAGTAGGGTGAAGGCTGGGTGCTGGAAGCTGGGAGGGAACAGAGGAAAGCCTCCTGCGGGGGAAGACAGATGCGGACAGAATGCCTTGCTTACCCTCTGGTTGGTCGGCGAGGCTCTGGTGGACTTCCACCTGGTCCTGCTCCAGGTCCCAGCGACACCGGGACAGAAGCCACGCTTCGGGAGCCCTGTGCCTGCCGTTTAGGAGGGTGCTGATGCAGACAACCGCTCCGAGTACAGTTCCCAGTGCGCACTGTCAGAGCCGGGGCCTGCGGGGCCTGCGGGCCGCGCCCTCCACCCTGCCCTCTTGCCCACACCCCATGTCCCTCAGCAAAGTCTGTTGTAGCTTTTGCCTTTTGTCTTGTTTTTCTTCATCTGCTCAGTCTAATGCTATTACCTAACGTTGGATTTGCTCTGACGTTCAGAGGAGACGAGAAGCCACCGGCTCAGTGGCCACGAAGGCGT
This sequence comes from Dipodomys spectabilis, assembly GCF_019054845.1. Lineage (NCBI taxonomy): Eukaryota > Metazoa > Chordata > Mammalia > Rodentia > Heteromyidae > Dipodomys > Dipodomys spectabilis. The sequence goes on along the minus strand of NW_024870965.1, from coordinate 5,647,831 downwards.
TTTATAGATGAATGAAGGATTTCCTCCAGTGTGGGGGAATCTCTGGTAGAAAGGGGTCACGGGCTCCCCGCATGCGTGTGTGCGTGTGTGTACGCGTGTGTGTGCGTGTGCGCACGCGTGCGTGCCCATGTCTGATCTTCCTCTTGGTCCGCACACAGATGTCCCCAGGTGCTGCGGTCCCCACATTTCCTTCTGGTAACACCCAGATGCCTCGGGGCTTCAAGGTGCTTCCCGGCATGGTGAAGGCACTGTGGGGATTTTCCAGGAGATGCCAGTGAGTCAGGAGGGAGGGTCGAGCAAAGTACACCTGTGTAAAAGCAGACGGGTTTGCAGCCATACTTCGAGTCACTGTATTGGATCTCCTCTTCTGTAACACAGCGAGGACTGTCCCTAATTTTTGTTTGTGGCAGTGAAGGGAACCCAGGGCCTTGCACGAGCTAAGCAAACGCTACCACTGAGCCACAGCCCTGCCTGGCAAGGTATTTTTTTTTTTGATCATTGCAATCTCTACATTCATTCCAGCTAAGTCTACCTGATGCCAAGCAGGGGGCTCTGTTTATCTGCCCCAAATACTGACAACACACAGCCTTTTCTACGAACAATAGAACTCTTCCAGAGCAATATTCTCATTAACAATTAATTTGTGATGTTAAGCATTTTGTCTGTTGTAAGTCAGAGCTGTGGTACTGTGAACAATAGTAGTCATCACCATATTTTAAGCCGATTCATGAGGAGAAAAGAGTAAGGAAGTTCTTTATAATGTAAATGATCTCTAAATTCTAGAAATTCAGTTTACCCTTATAAACATTACTTAATTTCAAATTCTCCCATTAAAATATGTAATTGTTGGAGCAACAAGCTCCCTCTTTAATTGCTGATTCTTTAAAAATAAAACTCCACTGCGTGTGACTATGGGTTAGAGGAAAGTGACCGCAGATGGGAAGTGAAGCTTCTAAGGGCGTGGCTTAGTGCTCTCCACGGAGGAAGCGCTATTTATTCCCCATTTTCAAAGAGAAAACCACACTTCTCACTGTGTATACCCTGTATTGCCTGCTCCAGCCCTGATGTCTGACAGGGATTGTGTGGTTCAGATCACAGACTCACTCATGGGTTTTCATTCCTCCTGGGCCCCTGAACTAGCTGTGCCTGGAGCAGGTTCTTCCCTCAAAACGCCATGAGCTGCGAGGTGGACCCAAGGAGGAAGAGGGCCGCCCCTGGGGTGCATGAAAGCATCAGCCAGCCCAGTCTGCAGGGCTCCGACAGAAAGGCCCGGCGGCCATCACGGCAAATGGTGCTGTGTGCTGCGGTTCAGATGTGCATGGTACCCAAGGCCCAGCTGTTAAAGGCTTGGTCCCGGGGTCCTCCCTGGGGGGGAGCAGAGCGTTACAAGGACGCGGGGGCCTCAGGCTTCTCAGGTCATCGAGGCCATGCCTGTGAAGGCCCCAAGGGACCCTGGCCCATCTCTGTTTTGTTTTTTCCTCCCTCCTCAAGGATGGCTCTCTACCACTCGAGCCACAGCTCCACTTTTTTTTTTTCTGGGTAATTGGAGGTAAGAGTACCATAGGCTTTCCTGCCTAGGCTGGCTGCAGACTGTGAACCTCAGATCTTGGCCTCCTGAGTAGCTGGGATTACAGATGTGAGCTACCGGCCCCTGGCCCCTGTCTCCATGTTTTTCCCCTGTCTGTGAAGCGTGCAGACCGCACCAGCATGCCCTCTTTACCCAGGCGCCCGTCAGAGGCCCAGAACAAAGGGGCTGGCTGCCCAGTCTTGGACTGAACTCTCCAGAACTATGAGTTTAAAGAAGCCTTCTGTCTCTGGGATCCGCTGCACGGGGTGTTTTTATTGTCGTGACAGCAGGTAACACTGTGTTGACATGCCAGCCAGCGCGGTTCTGTCCCACCTCCCTGGCTAACTCCGCACGTCCCTGCGGGAGGCCAGCCGGCAGACATGGGCGCTGGCTGGAGGGCTGCACATCCTGCCTCCTGGTCTCCTTAGGGAATTAGTCCTCTAGACTTCACGGATCAACTCTGAACGCCTGCAACACACAACTCAGATGGCCGCCGGGCACTGCCACCTCTGCAAACAGTGCCCCAGATCCCAGCCTGTGCAGCAAAGTCCTGGAAGGCTCAGGCCTGTTTCTCCCACAACTGAGCACCAGTCTGGGGGCTTGGTGCCCTGCTCACAGAGGCGTGCTCACAGGGCAAGTCTCAGGGCAGGAGGCGGCGTCAGGGAAGCCCCTTGGGGCAGCAAAGGGGGTGCTGTGGTTCAAAGCCCAATAATGCTTGCGCTCTGCTTTAAAAACAAAATCATACGCCCTGTCCTGGGGGCGTGGGTAGCTGGTCCTCATCTTACCCAGCCCTGTCCAATGAAACAGAATTCCCCTTTCCAGCAGCAATATTAAGCCACTCTTTATTAACTTCAACATAATTATTCTCACGGTTTACTGGGAGTTCAAGGTTCTTTCCTTCCCTACCCTCCCTTCCTTTCTCCTTTGCCTGCTGTGGTACTGGGGTTCGAACCCAGGGCCTTGTAGTGGGCTCCATCCCCTGAGCCACACTTACCAGCTCTCTCTGGCTGGTTATTTGTCGGGCAGGCGCTCAGTTTTGCCTGGGACCGGCCTCAGACCACAGTCCAACAGGTGGCTCATTGCTGGACACGCGCGGGGCGCTGCCACCCCCGCTCAGGAGGACACCCGTGAGAAGCAGCGGCGGCGGCGGCGCAGAGCCGCCCAGGACAGGAGCCCGACGTGAAGCCCCAGGGCCACCAGAAAAAAGAAAACAGAAATGAAAACAAAAATGAATCAAAGGCCCTTCTTGTTCCTCCAGATACATTTTAACAAATTTACATGTAGTATTCTGTTGGCAACAGATTGGAAGATAAATGTCTTAGGAAACGGATTTTTTAAGGGATTGTTTTAATAATAATCATTTTAATAATCACTTAATAATCATTTTAATAAGAGTATCGAATTTTAAGCCCTGAGTGTCCTGGGCGCTTTGAAGGGGAAGTGACTTCCTCCTGGCCGGGGCTCCGCGGGGTCTCTCCTCTCCGGGAGGCCAGGCCCGGAGCTTTCTGTGGGATGAGCCTGGGCGCTGGGCACTGGGCGCTGGGCTGGCAGCCAGGAGAGGCTGGGGGGGGGGGCGAGGGAGGAAGGGGGAAGGGACAAACAGCTTCCCACCTGGCACCCTGGCTGGGACTCCTCCTCCTTGGGCGCTCACTGTCCCCAGCCCTGCAGCCCCAGGTGATGCTGTGGTCGCAGGCCTGGTCCCTGCATCCTGGATCGCAGGCTGTCACCACCAGCCTCTCCCACGCCAAGAACACAAGCACCGCTTTCCGGGAGAAGCAGGGGTGCGGCAATCAAGCCCGAGGGCCTGGCTCTGTGACTCCCACCCGTGGGCTGCGCTTCAGTCCCGGGGGAGGCCGTGTGCCAGGTGCAGAGGCAGCCATCCTACGTCTCACTGGACGGCTCGGGCTGGGGGGGGGGGGGAGTCTTGTCCACACCGATCACGGTCTGCCGCCCAGGAGAAGGAGGGCAGCACAGAGGGAGGGAAATGTCACACGGAACAGAGTTAGGGGCAGAAAGAAAGGGATGCCACTTACCCCTTCCTCTTTCGTGTCAAGCCCGCTGTAATTAGGAGGCCATCAGCTCCGTCTCCCGTGCCTGCCTGCCTCTTCATTCTCACACGCCCATCGTGGACACTGTGTGTCCATCAGTTACGCTCTGTCCCCTCCCTCGATCCCCCCCCCGCCCCCCCCACCCCGCCCCCCCCCCGCCCCCCCCCCCCCAAGCCTCACCAGGCTTCCACCGGTGCTCATGCCTTGCTTACACTGCGTGTCCTCTGCTCAGAGGACTTCCCATGGCATCCCACACCTGCAAACACCACGGTGTACCATGGTGTAATCGGATGGATCACAGACATCCACATATGACCCTATATGTTTGTATTCTAGGTCTAACGTCCACATATGAGAAAGGACAGGTGACCTTTGCCTTTTGAACATAGCTTATTTTGCTCAACACCATGTTTTCCAGGCCCTTCCCTTGCCCAGCAAATGGCATAAATTCATTCTTCTTCATGACTGAGTAGTATTCCATTGTATGTAAACACCACATTTTTTCAATCCATTCCTCAGTTTGGCTGTAGGACATTTGAGTTATTTCCGTTGCTTGGCTGTTGTGAATAATGCAGCCATGAACATCTTGGCTAACCTTAGGGTTTTCATCTTAGAACATGGAGGCCACAGGAACTTGAGGTGGGTCAGCGGCTGCTATTCAGTGAGCAGAAGCCAGTCCTGGACTTCTGGGATTTCAGAGGCCGGCTCTTTACCCTAACCCTGTGGAACCCTCAGACACCCAGTTAATAATGCGAGTTATTGTTCTCTTTTTCAAAGTTTGTGGTACAATATACAGAATATGAAGTTTGCTACCTTAACCATTTTCTAATGTAAAGCTCCTTAGGTATGAGGTATATTTACCTTGTTGTACAATTCTCTCCACAACTCTGTATCTAGCAAAAATGAAACTTTGCATCAGTTAAATAATAACTTCCCGTTCCCTCTCTCCTTAGTTCTGGAAAGCACCATTCTTTTTTCTTTTAATTTTTTTTTTTTTTTTGGTCTGGCCATGGGGCCTGAACTCTGGGCCTGGGCGCTGTCCCTCAGCTCTTCAGCTCAAGGCGAGCACTCTACCACTTGAGCCACAGCGCCACTTCTGGCTTTTTTTTTTTTCTGCTTATGTGGTACTGAGGAACCGAACCCAGGGCCTCATGCATGCAAGGCGAGCGCTCTACCACTGAGCCACCTTCCCAGCCCTGGAAAGCACCATTCTACTTCCCGTTTATAAACCTGACCACACCAGGTACCCCAAGTGATGCACAGTCAGTCAGAACTTGTCCTTTTGTGGCTGGTTTGGCTCATCTAGCTCGATGGCCTCAGCTTTGTCTACATTGTAGCATATGCTAGAGTTTCTTCCTTTTTCAAGGCTGATTGGTATTCCATTGTATAGATATTTACTGTATTTTTCTTATCCATTTATCTTGGATTGCCTCTGATTTTTTACTATTTTGAATTATGCTGAGCACGAATTACTGTGAATTATTATGAACATGTATAAATATCCATTTAAGATTCTGAATCCAGTTTGTTTGGGTTTATATCCAAAATATAACTGCTAAAATATTTGGCAATCATAATTTTAGTTTTTAAAATTTTTTTATTTCTTTTTGTCGGTCATGGGGCTTGAACTCTGGGCCTGAGTGCTGTCCCTGAGCTCTTCAGCTCAAGGCTAGCGCTCTACCACTTGAGCCACAGCTCCACTTTGCGTTTTCTCATGGTTATTTGGAAATGAGAGTCTCATGGACTTTCTTGCCTGGGCTGGCTTTGAACCGTGATCCTCAGATCTCAGCCTCCTGAGTAGCTAGGGTGACAGGGGTGAGCTGCTGGTGCCTGGCTTGAGTTTGCTGTTGTTGTTTTTAACTTCACTGTGCTAGGGATCTAATCCAGGACTTCACCCATGCCTGGCACAGGCCGCCACCTGAGCCAGCAAGCCAGTGAGCTGTCCTACACATCTAGCTTTCCAATGCTTGTTTCATTTTCTCGAAAATTCTCGACACCTGCATGGGTGCAGTGGTATCAGGTGGTGGTTGTTTGTATTTCCTGCCGACTCAGGATGTTGAGACGCTGGCATTATCCAAGGCTCTGTGAAACCCCGGAGGTGCCCGTGGCTCCCGCAGGTTCCACACTTCCCCTCTGGCCTCCGCCATGTTGCCTCCTCTCCCTGTCCTGTCTCCTCTCCAAGGAAAGGAAGGGGGAGAGAAGTACAGAGATGGGCGCCACTGGCACACACGGCGCTCAGGGGACCCCAGGGCGGGCCACGACTCGGCCCCACACAGGCCAGCCAGGGGCTGGCGGCCCGCAGGACACGGCCCGTCTCGCCGCGCGTGTGCGCGTCCGCGCTGCTGTGAGCACAGCTCTGCGCACCCCGTGCTCGTCTCCAGGGCGTCTTTCCTGCCATCCCCTCTGCCCAAAGCCGCCCAGCTGCTGTGCTTGTTCTTTCTAATGGTCTATTTCTGCTAGATCTTAGCAGCGGGCCCAAGAGGGCTGGGGCGTCGCGCAGAGGCAAAGTGCCAGCGCCCCGGGCTCCGCCCCAGGCCCGAAAACACCAGACCAACACACACAGCGGAAAAGTTTACGTGTCAAGCGCCCGTCCTAGGACCCTCGTGGATTCCTGGCCGGCCAAGTTACGCGCAGGTCATCTTCGTGGGAACCGCCTGTCCACGCGCCGGCTTGCAGGCTGCGCCTGAGCCAGGAGGAGGAGGGTCTCCCGTCCCGTCTCCCCTCCCTTCACCCCTCCCGTCACCCCTCTCGTCTCCCCTCCCGTCACCCCGTCCCGTCACCCTGTCCCGTCTCCCCTCCCGTCACCCCTCCCGTCTCCCCTCCCGTCACCCCCTCCCGTCTCCCCTCCCGTCACCCCCTCCCGTCTCCCCTCCCGTCACCCCTCCCGTCTCCCCTCCCGTCACCCCTCCCGTCACCCCTCCCGTCTCCCCTCCCGTCACCCCTCCCGTCTCCCCTCCCGTCACCCCTCCCGTCACCCCTCCCGTCTCCCCTCCCGTCTCCCCTCCCGTCACCCCTCCCGTCACCCTGTCCCGTCACCCCTCCCGTCTCCCCTCCCGTCACCCCTCCCGTCTCCCCTCCCGTCTCCCCTCCCGTCTCCCCTCCCGTCTCCCCTCCCGTCACCCCGTCCCGTCACCCCTCCCGTCTCCCCTCCCGTCTCCCCTCCCGTCTCCCCTCCCGTCACCCCCGTCCCGTCACCCCTCCCGTCTCCCCTCCCGTCTCCCCTCCCGTCTCCCCTCCCGTCTCCCCTCCCGTCACCCCTCCCGTCACCCCTCCCGTCTCCCCGTCCCGTCTCCCCTCCCGTCACCCCTCCCGTCTCCCCTCCCGTCACCCTGTCCCGTCACCCCGTCCCGTCACCCCTCCCGTCACCCCTCCCGTCTCCCCTCCCGTCTCCCCTCCCGTCACCCTGTCCCGTCACCCCTCCCGTCACCCCTCCCGTCTCCCCTCCCGTCACCCTGTCCCGTCACCCTGTCCCGTCACCCCTCCCGTCACCCCTCCCGTCACCCCTCCCGTCTCCCCTCCCGTCTCCCCTCCCGTCACCCCCTCCCGTCTCCCCCTCCCGTCACCCCTCCCGTCACCCCTCCCGTCTCCCCTCCCGTCACCCCTCCCGTCACCCCTCCCGTCACCCCTCCCGTCTCCCCTCCCGTCACCCTGTCCCGTCACCCCTCCCGTCTCCCCTCCCGTCTCCCCTCCCGTCACCCTGTCCCGTCACCCCTCCCGTCACCCCTCCCATCTCCCCTCCCGTCTCCCCCTCCCGTCACCCCTCCCGTCACCCCTCCCGTCTCCCCTCCCGTCTCCCCTCCCGTCACCCCTCCCGTCTCCCCTCCCGTCTCCCCTCCCGTCACCCCTCCCGTCTCCCCTCCCGTCACCCCTCCCGTCACCCCTCCCGTCTCCCCTCCCGTCACCCCTACTGTCGCCCCAGAAGCATCTGGAGGGGGGAGGGCACCTGTCGAGCACGCGCAAAGCCCGGCACACAGTAGGTGCTTACAGTGTGCCAAACTCCGATGCAGGGAGCCGAGCACAGTACAGAATTTCCTCCTAACACAGGCTTTCTGTTGCCTGTCGTAAAGACAAGACCTGGAGCTACAGGTAGGGTAAGCTCCTGGTAACACGGTCTGGTCTCTGGCCTCGGGTCCCCTTTAAGCCTTCCCTAGTGCTCTGTGGTCCTCACACACCCAGCACGGCCTCAATCTGGTGAATTCAAGGCTACACTGGTCAAAGGAATAAGCCCCTCGCAGGGCAGGCTGTGGGCATCGTGAAGCGGGGCTTTCCCATTGGCAGTTTCTACAGGGCCATGTGGAGAGGCATTTTGGAGGGCAGAGGAACTCTTCAGCAGATCAGTTATGGGCGGTTTGCATTTTCTTGGATGGATGTAAGTAGGCCAGTTTATATATGTGCAATGCTTATTGGATAATATATTCTGACTAATACATTGCAGGATTCTAGTCCAATGAATAAATAATGACTTTAGCCTCAACCTGAGCCCCCCACTCCCAAACACCCTAAGCCAGTCAGAAGCAAATAAGCATGTGCCCTGTTGGACAGGAGCCAGGCTGCTCCCTCCTGCAGGGTGGACTGTGAGTTCCACAAAGGCAGGGCTGCCGCTCACGCGGCTCTGGCTCTGCAGCGCCTAACCTGACAGTTGGGCCAGAGAGAGAATCCTGAGATTCCTGGTGGGTAGAAGAGTCTGGGGAAGAAGAAGAGGGACAAAATGGAGCCCAGAATGACCTCGGCTTCTCCAAAGGCTGACACAGGGTTTTGGGCCAGTCCAGCGCAAAATGTAAGTAAGACCTTATCTCCAAAGCAAGCTGGGAATAATGGTTCATACCTATAATCTGAACCACAAGGGATTGGAGGCCAACCTCCAGCTGGAAAATAAACTAAAAGCAAAAGGACTGAGGTGTAGCTTATGTGGTTGGGTGCTGAGTTCAGGCCTCAGTACCACAAAGAAAGAAAAAAGAAAGAAAGAAAGAAAGAAAGAGAGAAAGAAAGAGAGAAAGAGGGAGGGAGGGAGAGAGGGAGGAAGAGAGGGAGGGAGGGAAGGAAGGAAGGAAGGGAAGGGAGGGAGGAAGGAAGGAAGGAAGGAAGGAAGGAAGGAAGGAAGGAAGGAAGGAAGGAAGGAAGGAAGGAGACCCCTCAGGTCCTACTATCCAGGGACATAAAAGAGAGTTAGGAATAATAAAATCTGTAATCTGGGTGAATGGAACACAAATGAAATTCCTTTTGGCCAAAGGTACAACAGTGAAATTAAATCAGTTTTTCCAAGAGCTCTGCTGTTGTATTTAATTATTTCTTCAGAAATTGCATAGAATATTTTACCAGCCCCAGGAGGCAAGACCACTACCTCAAATGGAAATATTGCCATAATTACCCTTTTCACCCAGTTGTTCATAACTTTTGAAAATTTCAATGTTTTGGCTAGAATTTCCCCAGCTTGCTCTCAGACTAAAGGCAGATGTTGGACAGGTAAGAAATAAATCATGTACTCATTACCTGACTTATGTAACTCTAATCCCTCTGTATATCATCTTTGCAATAATATTTTTAAAAAAGAAAGAACCTACTTTATGTTTAATTTGGTAAAAATGAATTCTTCATTCGTTTTCCCTTATAATAAAACATAAACTAGAAATGAAATATAGAACAAAAGTATTCCAAAGGTAAATTAATAAGAATTTGGTGTTTAAGTTTGGAAACGTTCATTACTATATCTCCTGAGACTTCACAAAAATCACTTTCAGCCGGGCATGGTGGTACATGCCTGTAATTTCAGACTTCAGGAGGCTGAGGCTGCAGGACTGCGTTTGGGACTACATTGAGATATACAGAGAGAACTTGTCTCCAAAAGACTACCTTTAAAAAAAATAATTAAACTTGAGGTACAGCCCAGGGTAGCGTGCACGCCTTGCATGCCTACAGCCCTGGGTTTGATTTAAAAAATCAATCTGTAAAACAAATTCCTTTGTAATTACCTTGTAGACAGGAGTAATGCATTTTTACCTTTGAACAACAAAGCCCTAGTGCTAGATTCCCTTTTCATTCAGGATGGATCCCAGCTCACAGGCGACTGGTGTAGCACCTTCACACTGTCGGAGGGAGCCCAAGCCTGTGAAGGCCTTCTGTCCCTGCTGCGTGGCCATCTCTGGTGGAGGGTGTGGCAGGATCGAGAGCCGCGGGCCTCGGCTGAGCAGGGCACTGGCACAGGCATCCCTGCCCCCGGAGGAGGCTCTCACACACTGGGCCCCGGACTTGGGCAGTTTTGCCACCATCCAGGTCGGGGCTTGCCCTGAGCAAACCTTCCCTGACTGGCTCCCTTAAACCACAAAAGTGCAGCCACAGGCATGGTTCTGCAAACACCAGCAGCCAAACCGCTTGCTTCACCGCTGCTCCTCATTGCTTATCCTGAATCACCCGAGCTCCGGGCTCCAGCTGCAGGGCTGGCCGCTCAGAATGTCCCGGATGAGAGCGATAATGGGGGTGACTTCTGAGCTGGAGCAGGCCTTGAATTAAGTAGGTGCATTCAAAGTTGCCATAGAAACCCTGTGGGAATGCCTTCTCCTCTGCAGGGTTGATTTTATGTTTAAATGTTAATATGCCTTCTACATTTAATGATATACCAAATAGAAAGAAGACAAACATGAGAGAAAATGTCTGCACTACTTAGGCCACTGAATAGTTTTCCAACCCAGTCGCCCTTTGTAGGGGTGGACCAAAGAGGAGGCAGCGTGGGCCGCGGCCGCTGGGGGTGTGGACAGGATCTGCGGGCCTTTACATCAAATGCCTGCTCTGAAAGGCCCCGCTGTAATTCACAAGCCCAGCTTGCACTTGAAGCCAAATGAAATGCAAAGTTACTTTCAATAGCGAACCCCACTGAAGAAAATACCAGCTAGTCACTGTGAGAAATCTCAGCTCCTTCTTTTTTTTCTTTTTTTTTCACACCGAATCTTTACCACTAAGTGTCCGTGGGAAAACATTTCAGAGCCTCTTTAAAAATGGTTACATTATCAATTAATTTTTTAGCATGCCTTAAATAAATATTTCTAGTCAATGTAACAAAGCCCAGCATTTGTATGGCTTGCACCTAAATTATCATCATCACTGGGAGGCAGATGCGGAATGCAGGCTAGGCGAGCAATCTGCACTGTAATTTGCCCAGTAACATTGTTTCAGATCTAATTAGTGCTTAGGCAGATCCTTTACAAAAAAAATGTGAAAACTGCACCAGGATGTAATTGTTTAATGAATTTAGTGCAAAGCACATCTGCATAAATTCCATTTCAGCTGAAAAAACCAAGTTCAACTGCTATCTGCTCTGGAGCCAAAACACTGTGAATTGTGCCCACTGTGCGTTAGCCTTGCTCTGCTGGCTTGGATATTCCAAATAAATACGGCAAAGTTAAAGCCTTCAGCTGCAGACCAACCCATCTGTAGATGCTTGTTATATTTGGCAGTATTCTAGAATGATTGTGCCTTCCTGCTGGGGGTGGAAAAAGTGGGGGGGAAATCCAAAGTTTTGTCAGCAAAAAAAAAAAAAAAAGTTTGAAACATTCATCGCCCAACACAAGTTTTTGAATCTGAATCTTGTTTACTTGGTTGTGAATCGTAAACTCCTGTTCCTCGGAACCCGCTAGGTGAACTGGAGTAACAAACGTTCCCCTGTTTTCTTCAACATTCGATGTTGGTTCAGATCACAGGACCATGTTTACTAAAAATTAGAATACAAACTGTCACTGTTCAGAGATTTTGCTCGATACTTCTTGCTCACAGAAACCAGTAACTTCTAGGAAAAGAGGTGGGTTAGTGACGGATGTGTTTACCTGGTTGAATGGAAAGTCTCTGTCAGTCATTCTGTCGCTGCTCACACTTGCCTCCAGCTGTCTTTCTGTGTTGGCTGTTTTTGAGGTGGGGTCTGTCTTCCCACCCAGGCGCCAGCCTACTGTAGGTTTCCATCGTGTGGGGCTGACGCACCTGCCATGTTGTCCAGCATCCCTCCATAAAGATAGGGTCTCCCCTATTTTTCTCCCTGGGCTGAGCTGGCACCAAGAGCCTCCCAGCTCAGTCTCCAGAGACCTGAGGACACAGCATGCTGCAGGAGTAGATACCAACGTGGGTCACCAGGTGGCACACATGTTGACCTCTGCCTCAACATGGGGTTGGAATCAATGCCCCGCTAGGGTGGCGCCTCTTCCCTTGGCCTTGGCCCTGTGGCACAAGGATCTTGAAAGAACTGGTGGTGCCTACATCTTGAAGAGCCAGGAGATGTGTGTTCTCCCCTCTAGGGCACTATTCTGCTCCTTGGGGCCAGACGGGGACCCTGCCAGACGCCAGAGTGGACGGGTGGAGGCCCTCCCTAAGCTGGTCCTGGGACCCACGCGAGGAGGGCTACACCTCCTTTTACTCCTTGCTTCCCAGATCCACAGGGTGCGTTGCTGGGACCATAGCTGAAGGGCACGGACAAAGGTTCTGGAGGTTGTGGCCCATATTGCTAAACATGGTGCTAAACAAGTGCTCTCTTCCAGCCCTCCCTGGACTGGTCTGGTGGAGTCTGTGGTCGAACACATCCTGCTCTTCCCCTTGACTGTGAGGCATACCGTTCCCCGTCTCTCACCCTCCACTGTGTGGACTGGAGAGCAGCTTAGGCCTGGCAGGCAGGAAAATGGAGCCTGAACCAGCATGCCACCCTGGCAGTTGAGGTACATCGCTGCGATGTACCTCCTCTCCCTGAAGTAGCTGTGTGGGCTCTGAGGGCTGGTGCTCCATCCTGGCTCAGGCTCTGTCTCTGGCTCACCGGGGCGGCATGCTCAGCAGCAGTAAGGACTGCATGGGCCTTGATGAGCGGGGAGGTGTGCGGGTGAGCGTGGGGCACCCGTCCCGGTGGGAGACGCACCACGTTCACGCACTGACCCGTGAGTCAGTTCACTGTGCTTTGTCTAGTGTCTTTCCTAGAGATGGGAAGGTCTTTCTCATGAGAGAGCGCTTGTGTAGCATGCACAGGCCTCGTGCTCGATCCCACAGACACAAACAGCCTCTGCCTGGACATTTCCAGTGTCCTTGCCCACCAGTGTCTGTAGGGGACGCTTCCCTCTAAAGCATGCCAACTGATACTCCATCCCACCTACTGGGGCAGGGTTTTCCCTTGCCAGCCTTTCAAGGCTACTGCTAGGGGGACCATCGTATGTTCACCAGCCTCTCACGGGATTCTTCCATGAACTAGCCCTGGCCTCTTCCCTTCTCCGTGAGTTGATCCGTAAGAGCCGTCTCCGCCATCATTCTCACACAGGCAATCTGCACTGACGCACGGGACGGGGGCTGGTGTGACCAGGGTGCCCTCTGGTGCACCGCCGCTAGCTCGTAATGGCTGACTCTTGGTCCCTTCTGACCTTTTGACCTGGTGGGTTGGACAGAAGTCAGCTTATATGCGCAGTTCTGGCCGCTTGGTCACTTGATGCCCCTTGGTGAGGCCCTCCAAATCAGCCTGGGCGATTCTTTCTCACACAGCTCATTCTGTGCTGCAGATGGCACGGGCCCCGCTCCAGAACCTCAGGGGTGTTTGTGACTCCACTGGCTTACCATCCACTCCACACGCATCTCATCCCACCGCAGATACCTGTGCTGACAGAAGGCCGCTTCCTCACGCGCCACCATCACACAGCTGTGTCCATCACTGCTTATGTCTGACCCCAACCCCCATCCCGACCCTGGGCCCCACCTGGCCAGGTGGGAGCAGTTTTGAGTCTTCTCATCTGACCTTCTTTTCTTTGGTTTGTAACATCACAAGTTCACACACCAGAGTCGTTGTGGAGTTCTGCCAAAGACCAAGTACGTATATCCATCCCAGTAATACATTCACAGACCAAAGAAATACCTGTTTCGTGTCTCCTAGACCCAGGGGCCCACTGAATTGTGCAGGGCTGAGTCTACCTATTATCCGGTGCGCAACATGCTCTGTTTCCAACAGAAGGAACATGAAGATATTCTCAGGAGTTAATGTGAACTCGGAATGTATGTCTAACCACTCAGGAAATGTCTGTCAGGGTGTCTCCTTTTCCCACTGAGAAAAGAGTCTTTCTTCCTCAGGCCCCTGTGGACATACCAGAGATCATGTTCACATACAGCAGCTGTCAGGATGAAGTGTCTTTCTTCCTGAGGTCCCACGTTTTGTTTTTGATGAGTCCAGGTTTGAAAACAGGTCTGGTATAGAAACACGGTAAGAACTCAGAGTGGTTTGTTATGGTGTCTGCACCAGGTTGATTGGTGATTCTCTTTGGAATGTACACAGAGCAGTCAGCTCTATGTCAGCTGCCATTTATTCTGCTTGTAGGAGGACAAAGCACCCTTCACCATTTGTACCCATCGTGATGGTACATGTCTGGCCCTCCTATTACACTGGGGTCTGTCACTGTCCATCCACCATCCTCCAGGACCCAATCCTGACATTCTCCACTCGGGACTCTCAAGACCCTCTCCCTGGAGTGCTCTATATGGCTGAGGGGGCATGTGTGACGTGCTGGATTCCCATCTTCCTCGTGTGGGTCTGGGTCCCCCTAGAACTGACCTTTAACCTCTTGGTATGACCTCTGAGGCCTCCCAGCTGATGGGCTTTCTGGGTGCTCATGTCAGGTTCTGATGAAGTGTGCAATTCTCTGGCGTAGCCACAGCTCTCCCTTACACAATCTGGTCGTCCCAGCTCCTCCTAGTCCCCACTCTGAGCTTTCACTGACATGTGTTTGCTAGTTCCACCGGGACTAAGTAATGTTTGCATTTGACCCTGGTTCCTGACTGGCAGGGACCTGTCCTAGGGCAGGTCCTAAGGAGGGGAGGTGCCGCAGGCTACCAGGCAGCGGTCTGTTCTTCACCCTCTCGGGAGTGAGGAGCCCTGGCCCCGGAGGCAGCAGCCGGCAGAGAGGGGGCCACCTCGGCACCCGAGGTTTCAGGGCCCTGAAGTGGCCAGGCCGGGCGGCTCTGCCTCAAACCTCCAGTTCCCCCTTCCCCTGGATGAGTGGTGATTTTAGGCTGCACTTGATAATTCTATTTTCTCCACTAGCCTTCGATTTAACTCCCTAGCCTGACCAACTCTTTTCACTTTGTTTTTAAAATGTTTTACTTATTTGCCTCTGACTATAAAAAAAAGAGTAACTTCATGTACTATGAAAGAAGTTCTGTAACTTTTCAAGTTGGAGAAAGTTTCTCTAACTTTGCCTGAGTTGATGATATTCCCTTGTACTCATCTTCCTCTTCCTCCAATGCACAGGTGACATCAGCAGGCACTGTCCAATGCCCACTTTTCCCTTTGGAATAAAGACTCTGCTGAACAGCATTCTCTTTCTTTGGAGTATAGCTTTGCTTTGAAGCCGCATGGGTTCCTGTGACGGGGACAGGTCTGGCAGGCATGCTTTCCAGACCTCGCTGTTCACCTCGCTTTCATTCTCATCCCATTGCTTCTTACTTGTTCTCCTTGCTTCTTGTGGTCTCCTCCTCCTCCTCTTCTTTTCCTTCTCCTTCCCTTTCCTTCTCTCCACTTCCTTTCTTCCCCTTCTTCCTCTTCAACTTCTCCACCTCCTCTTCCTCCTTTTTCTTCTTCTTCCTCTTTCCCCCCTCCTCTTTTCCTTGGTTTTGGGAAAGCAAACAACTGCTTACTCCTTACTCGAGTCTATAAAAGGTTTCCTTTACTTTTAAGGCTTTTTTCCCACCTTACCTCTGAAAAAGGCTGTGGGACCCAGATGACCAATTCTAATTATCTGCACATAGTCATTTCCTGACCTGTAGAACGCACAGCCGCACAGGCGGGAAAGCCAGCGGCCTAACTGATTAGCATTCCACCATTGGAGAAGGTGACTGGCTGCAGGAGTGTGGCGAGACAGGCGTGTGGCTGGCACGTGTTTGGAGACACACACGGGGTCTGATCCATGCACCTCATCTACACTTTCTGATGAACAGCTGTGGGAGGTGCTGTTTTGTCCTATGAGAACTCTCTACAATTCCTGAGAATTCCCGGGAAGCACTGCAAACCCACCCCCAGCGGGGAAGAGAACAAGCAGAGTCCCTCTTCCTTCTCAGGAGGAGCAGAGTAACGGAGGCTAAGGCCCTCAGCCAGGCACTGAACATGAACAGGAAAGCGATACACCTGTATCTTCATACACAGCCTAGGGACTAGCCTCCAAAGCAGCTCATGCAAGAGGGCAGAGTTCAGTTGGGACCCATGGTGTGTTCAACTGGGACAGCAAAGAGCAGCCAAAACCACCACTCAAGTCAGGCCACAGGCTTCGCTCAGCTTTTGTTTTTCCTTTTTTCTTTTGTTGGTTGTGGGGTTTGAACTGCGGGCCTAGGCGCTGTCCCTCAGCTCTTCAGCTCAAGGCGAGCACTCTACCACTTGAGCCATCGCGCCACTTCCAGTTTTCTGAGTGGTTTATTGGAGATAAGAGTCTCCAACATGGACTGTCCTGCCTGGGCTGGCTTTGAATGCAACCCTCAGATCTCAGCCTCCTGAGTAGCAGGATTACAGGCATGCGCTACGGACGTCTGGCTTCACTCAGCTTTTTGTAAAGGGGATGGAGGAGCCAGCGGGTCCCAAGGCCATCACCCCCAGACTCCGGCCGGCTGTGGTGCCTGGGTGCCGTCCTGGCCACCTCGTTCATTCGTCAGCAATGGGCTCAGAAGCAGAAGGGCCATTGGTTCTGACCAATGGTTCTGTCTCTCTCCAGTAAGACACAGCTGTGTCTTTGTGTGTGTGTGTGTGTGTGTGTGTGTGTGTGTGTGTGTGTGTGTGTGCACTTGCCACCATTGTGTCTGCTTGCGCAGCGTGCACAACACTGTTTTATCTACCTGTGCAGCACTGCTATGTATGGTGTGCACCATGGTGGTGTGGTGTCTGTCTGAATGGTGTACACCCCTCTGTAGTGTCTGCTGGTGTGAGATGCACCACCACCATCGTGTCTGCCTGTGCGGTGTGTACCATCGCCACCTGCACATCTACCTGTGCGGTGTGCCCTGCTGCTGTTCTCTTACAAGCACACGGGCAAGTGGAGGCGCGTGTGTGCTGGAGCAGGGCGGTGTGGAAGGCACCTGTGTTACTGAGACTGCTCTGATCCTCTAAGTCCACCCACTCCACACCTGTCCCATCTGCCTTTCTTTCAGGGAAGAAGATACTTTAAAAATACTTTCTATTTTGGACTGGCTTTAGCTACACAGAAAACTTGAGAAGATACTATAGAGGATTCCTCTATTCTCTTACCCAATTTCCCTTCCTAGTAAATCTTGCATTAGTGGGGTATATATTACAAATAATAGGTCAGTATTAATGTGCTATTACTAACGCCATAGTTTGTAGCTTCACCACACATCCTGTTTCTCCTCCAGGATTACACTTAGGGCTGCTCTCCACTCCTCTTTAAGTCTCCTTATGCTCTTCTAGGCTATGGCTAGCTCTCATGGCTGGCCTGTTTTAGATGGCTAACAGTTATGAGAAATGCTGGAAAAATAGTTTGTGGAGCATCCTCTACTGGGATTTGGCTGATGCATTTCTCCTGATGATTTTGGGATTACAGGGCTTACGGGAGGAAGACTACAGGGGCACAGTACCATGCTCATTACAGCCCATCGAAGACGTTATATAACCAATACCTGAGATAGTTGTGCAGTGTTTAAGGGAAAGGTTTGTTTGGCTCTTGGTCTGGTCTTGGTCTCAGCTGGTCCTGTGCATCTGGGCCTGTGCCAAAGCACCACATCATGGTGGGAGTGGAGTAAAACCATGTATCTCTTGGCCAAGGAGCCAGGAAGCCCATCCCCAATAACCTAATAACCACAATAACCTCTCACGCCACCCCTTAGAGATTCCACCACATCACTGCATGAGTAAGTTAGGGACCAAGCCTCCAACACATGGGCCTCTCAGGGACAGCAAGCACAGGAATCACACAAGTGTATACTCCATGGCTTACACCACACATACCAACCTTCGGCCGCTGCCCAAGGTACGTTTTAGTTTTTTTTCTTCTTGTTTTTATTTGTTGTTGTTTTTTGTTGGGCCTGGGGCTTGAACTCTGGGCCTGGGTGATGTCCTTGAGCTCTTTTTATTCAAGGCTAGTGCTCTATGAGCCACAGCACTACTTATAGCTTTTTCTGTGATTAATTGGAGATAAGAGTCTCACGGCCAGGTGCTGGTGGCTCACACCTGTAAATCCTTGCTACTCAGGAGGCTAAGATCTGAGGATAGAAGTTCAAAGCCAGCCCAGGCATGAAAGTCCTTGAGACTCTTCAATTAGCCATCAGAAAATCTGAAGTGGTACTGTGGCTCAAAGTAGAAAAGCATTAGCCTTGAGTAACTGGAACAAAAAAAAAGTAAATAAAAAAAATTCTCACAGACTTTCCTGCCTAGGCTGGCTTCAAACTGTGATCTTCAGATCTCAGGATCCTGAGTAGCTAGGATTACAGCGTGAGCCACTGCTGGCCAGCTCCAAGGTAAGTTTTGACAGTTTTATTCACTACAAATTTACTTTCCCCTTTCTATACTGTATCCTGGGAAACAAGTTACTATGTACAGTCCATACTTGAATCATACTTGAAGGGGAATTCATCAACAAGCAGGATGTCTTTTCTCTTTTATTTATTAATCTATCATCTATTTATAGCAGAATAAAATGATGGACTCATGAATATTTTATATATTATTATGTTATCCAATACTAACTTATTTTGCTTTTTTTTTTTTTGGTCAGTCATGGGGCCTGAACTCTGGGCCTGGGCACTGTCCCTCAGCTCTTTAGCTCAAGGTGAGCACCTTATCACTTGAGCCACAGCGCCACTTCCAAGCCTTTTCTGCTTTTGTGGTGCTGAGGAATTGAACCCAGGGCCGCATGCATGCGAGGCAAACGCTCTACCACTGAGCCACCTTCCCAGGCTCATTTATTTTTCTTTTTTAAAATGTGTTTATTAAATTTTTTAAATTCTCTTTAAGTAGTTGTACAGAGAAGTTCCCATCCTATAAAACAGTGTATGAGCACAAAGTGTCTGACAGCATTGCCACCCATCTCTCCTAACCCATCCCTCCTCTCACTTTTTTCTTTAATTGAGATTAGGTGATTACAGAAATTTCACATATTTCACAGTATTGTGGAATAGTGATACTTAGAGTCACAAACACTTTTTAACTTTCATAAGGCAAATTGTCATTATATTTTGCTTTTTAAAAGTTGTTACAGCTTTGGCCATTGGACCAAAGAGACAACATACTTTAAAAAAAACTATATTTTTTATTTCTCTTTCTTGTCACCCAAAACATCCTACCTGATGCCATTAAAGATCTCACTAGATCATACGTTAGCAGTAAAACAACATCATAAATACTTCGCAAGGGACACGAAAATAGAGGCCTTGATCAAATTTACCCTCTGCATCTCTCTCCCTAGTTCGCCCCTTTCCCTTCTTGAAACAATGTCAACAGGTTTGTTGTTCTGCTTTCATACGTGCATATAAAGTACTTCAGCCACATTTAGTCCTCACTCACCCACTCCCCTCCCACACACTGGCACCCACCCCCAACAGAAGCTGTTTGTATCCTGTCATTCATTTTCAGTACTGTACGTTAATTGTACAAAAGGATTTCACACATGCACATATTCTACTTCAATCAGATGCATCCCCTCTGCTGCCCTCTATTTCTACCCCCCAGACTTCTACCATTCCACAGTGAGCTGCGCGTTTGCTGGCTTCCTACATCCTATCATGCTGGGGAGCCACAGGGTGTGGTTGTGAAAACAAAAACCGAGGAGATACCTGGAAAAATGCCTTGAAACACACGTATGGAATGTATAGACCTCTGCTCAATAAACTATGTTACAACATACACAAGTTCTCCACAAGTCCAGGGTGTAATGATTAAAACTCAGCCAACTCCTCATTATCCAAGTCTGTGGATCATTAATGCACTGAAATGGCAAAGTGTAAATCACCTTTTCTTTTTTGAATTTTTAAAATAGTGATTATGAAGTTGATGTAACAGCGGGGTTACAGTTACATAATCAGGTCAGTCATGAGTACGTTTCTTTTTGGACAATGTCACCCCTTCCCTCACTCTCTCCCAGGTTTCCTTCCTGCCCCCACCCACACGTTGTATATTTTCAACAGTGTCTAGTGAGCACCCTGCTGCCTTTGTTCACTCTCTGTCCCTCCATTTTTGTGTCCCCTTACCCTCCCAAAGGCAGACAAACGATCAAACAAGACATAAAGAAAACACAAACAGCAATGAAGAAAAAACCTTTTTTTCCCCATTTCCTTGAGTTCATTTTGATAAATATTATTTTATATGACCAGAGGCATACAAGCATTGCCCCTCTGTGTTCCTCTCCTAAGAACATCCTCCTTGGGGCTCACTGTGTGTGAATGCCTAGAGTCCTGTATAATTGATCATATCCCAGTGTATTCTAGATCTAGCTTCCACCTATGAGAATAAACACGTGCTGTTTGTCTCTCTGAGTTCAGCTTATCTCACCTAACATGATTTGTTCTAGGTCCATCCATAACATAATATTCTTTCTAATGGCTGTGTAAAATTGCATTGTGCATAGATATCCTAGGTTTTGGAGCCATTCGTCTATAGTAGGCATCTGGGCAGCTCCCATATAAACCACTTTTCTTTTCTGGTTGTAGGGAACACCTCCCACTGAGAATGCTTTAGTAAACCCTTATCGTTTACATACTAAAGAAACAGCAACTGATCTGTAAAAGTTCTGAGCACATGGTCCCCAGTGCCAGAGTGGGAAGCCTGGTGACTCCCAGGAGCCGTCCAGGCAGCTGGGGTGAGCAGAGAGGCTAGGGTGCAAGACTAAGCCCAAGTTCCGTGGCAGCATCCTGAGATGGGCCAAGCCCAACCTGACAAAGGCTGGGTCAGGCATGTGTCCAGGACCTGCTGGGGCGGGGGTCCTGGCGGGGTGTCCAGGGTGGCAGCATCACTTCGTCTACGGCTTCTTTCCTCCTGCACACAGCCCTAGAAATCCCAGATGTATCACCTTTCTCATACAGGAAAAGTCAAGTGAAAATGAACTTCAGGAACAGATGAGAAGAAAGCCAGACAGGAAATGACAGCTGTGTGTGTTTCTGTGGGTAGGTGGAAGTCTGTGTGTAGGTGTGCTTCTCTGCATAGATATAACATGTCTGACTATGTGTCTCGGTATTACTGCCTGTAAATGCGTGTGTGAATCTGTAGGTGTGTGTGTGGATGGATGTGTTGTGTCTTAGTGTTTCTCTGTGTGGGTGGAGGTGACTGTAGGTGTGCGTCTGTGTGCTTGTATGTGTCTAGATGTATGGATACGTTTCTTTCTGCGTATGAACAGGGAGATATGCATATGTCCATGTACTTATGAATGTGGATCTATGTGTATATATGTCAATGTGTATCTGCATGTGTGGATGTATATTTATGTCTGTTTGTATGTGTGCATGTGTATCTAAGTGTCTATGTACCTGTGTTTATCTATATGTGCCCGTGAATCGTGTATGTGCTTATGTGTGTCTCTGTGTGACACGGTGTAAGTCTGAGTCCATCCTTTCCTGCTGTTGTGCCAACAGCAGCGGGGAGAGTGATGACGGACAAAGGAAGGAGACAAACAGAGACGGGGACTTGGCTGTTCTTCTCACTTATTTATTCTTCTTATTTATTTATTAGCACATATTGTTTGTACAAAGGGTTTCACTGTGATATTTCCACAGAAATATGTCCCCTGATCAAACTCACCCCTTCTACCTCTCTCTCTAATTCTCCCCAATTTCAACAGGTTTTGTTGTTGTTTTCGTACACGCATTTAAAGTACTTCATACTTATCCTCACTTACTCTCTCTTCCCACTCCCCCTCCCTCTGGCTCCCATCCCCAACAGAACCTGTTTATACTGCTGTCATTCATTTTGATTACTGTATATTAATGGTACAAAGGGATTTCACTGTGGCATTTCAAACATGCATATGTTCTACTCTAATCAAATGAACCCCCTCTATAGTCTCTACTTTTCTCTATCCTCCACACTTCTATCATTCAACATGAATTTTTCTTATATCATCCATCTTCATAAATAAACTTAATGTATTTCAACATTATTTACCCTCCACATTCTCTTCCTATTCCCTCATCCTCCAAAGTCCCCCAGTTAAAATCATATTGTGTTTATGTGTATCTTTTAGGACTAGATCCACATATGAAAGAAAATACATATCCATTGAACTTCTGAACCTAGCCTACGCCATTTAACATGATGATCTCCAGTTCCATCCAATTTTCCGAAAATGTCAGAATTTCATTCTTTATGGTGGAATAATACTCCATGTGTGTATATGTGTGTGCACATGCCATATTTTCTTGATCCAGTCTTCAGTTGTAGGGCATCTGGGTTGTTTCCATAGCTGAAACAAACACGCTGTACAAGTTCCTCCACTGTTTGCTGACATACATTCTTTCAGCTATACACCCAATGGTGAATCATATCTATTCTTAAAGTTTTTTTTAAAGGAACCTCCATACTGTTGTCCATAGGGGATGCACTAATTAACAATGTAAAGAGTATCTTTCCCAAAACACATATGCATTTGCCAGCATTTTTTTTAATGACAGCCACTCTGCCAGGAGTGAACTGAAATGTCAACGTCATGGTTTTTCACTCAGGCTGGAGCCACACTTCCACTTCTTCAATGCCATTTGGATTTGCATTTCCTTTACGGCTAGGTATATTGAGTATTTCTCTAAATATTTATTGGCCATTTGTAATTCTTTAAAAAATTCTCTTTAGTTCATCTGCCCATTTAGTAAATGTGTTGCTGTTTCTTTGGGAGGTTATATTCTGGTTATTAGTGCCTTGTCAGCTGCATTTTCTCACATTCTTTAGGCTATCTCTCTAGTCTAGTGACTATTTCCTTTGTTGTGAAGAACTTTTTAGTTGGAGGCACTCCCAGTTATCTATCCTTACTCTTATTTGCTGAGCTACTGGAGCTCTACTGAGGAAGCTATTACCTATGCCTGTATGTTTCTTTTCACATAGTAGTTTCAAAGCTTCGGGTCTCACTTTAAAGTCTTTGACTCACTTTGAATTCATAGTAGTTCACGGTGAGAGACAAGGTTCTACTTTCAGTCTTCTACGCATGAATATCCATTTTTCTGAGCACCATTTATTAAAGAGGCTGTCTTTTATCCAACACAAGCTTTTGGTACCTTTTGTCAAAAGTCAGCCAGTTGTAACTGTGTGTTTTTATCTGGGTCTTCTGTTCCCTTGTCTGCATGTCTGTTTTGTGCCAGTACCATGCTGTTTTTGTTACAATGGCTCTGTAGTGTAATTTGAAGCCATATAGCATGACAACTCCAGTGTTTATCTTTTTGCTCAGGTTTGTTTTGAGTATTTTGAGGCATTTCAGGTTTTAGGACTGACTTTTCTACCTCTGTGAAGAATATCACTAGAATTCTGATGGGGACTACATTGAATATATAGGTTGCTCTTGGTCAAATAGCCACTTTCGTGGTATTGATTTTGCCAATACATGAACATGGAAGGTCTTTCCATCTTCTTAAATTTCTTTATCCAGCAATTTGTAGTGTTATTGTAGAGATCTTTCACTTCTTTAGGTAAATTATTAATTCCTAAGGTTGGTTTTTTTGAGACTATTGGTAATGGGATAAGACATGGATAAATGTCTTGACACAAATGATACACCAAAACTCAGGATATAAACAGTTTCAACAGATCTATAATGAGTAATAGGATGGAGTGAGTAAAGAAGAATTATCCCAATAAAGAAAAGCCTAGGGTGTGGGGGGAGGATTGGATGCGGGGGGAGGGGGGACAGGGGGGGGGACGGGGGAAGGATGGGAAGGGATGGGAAGGGGAAACAAAAAAAAAGGTTACAATGATTGATAAGAAATGTAGTCAT
This sequence comes from Dipodomys spectabilis, assembly GCF_019054845.1. Taxonomy (NCBI): domain Eukaryota; kingdom Metazoa; phylum Chordata; class Mammalia; order Rodentia; family Heteromyidae; genus Dipodomys; species Dipodomys spectabilis. The sequence continues at coordinate 5,624,315 of NW_024870965.1, read as the reverse complement.
GGGCTGGGAAGGTGGCTCAGTGGTAGAGCGCTTGCCTTGCATGCATGAGGCCCTGGGTCCGATTCCTCAGCACCACATAAGCAAAAAGAAAAAAGCCGGAAGTGGCATTGTGGCTCAAGTGGTAAAGCGCTAGCCTTGAGCTGAAGAGCTGAGGGACAGCGCCCAGGCCCAGAGTTTAGGCCCCACAACCGGCCCCCCCCCCAAAAAAAAAAGAAATGTACTCATTATCTTGCCCATGTAATTGCAACCTCTCTGTACAGTATTTTCACAATAAAAAAAAAAGATGAAGAAAAAAAAAAGAAAAGCCTAGGGCTAAAAGGATTCATTGCTGAATTCTACCAGATCTTCAAGGAAGAACACCAATCCTCTTCAAACTATTCCAAAAAATATATAAATGGAAAGAATAATAGGAATTCATTCCACAAAGCCAGTAATACTGAGATCAGGTAAAGATGCTCCCCTTACCCCAAAGAAGTTATGGATTTATTTCCTTGATAAACATAGATGCAAACATTCTCAATAAAATATTTGGAGATCCTTTCCTGGGAATGGATGAGGAAGTGGAGGAAGGTCAGAGGAAGGGAGTGGAAGGATGCTGAGGCTGGAAGGCTATTCATGAAGACAGCAGAATGATCCTTACTATGGGAAGGGACAGAGGGAAGGCAGGGGAATGGGGTGGAGAGGTAAGTTTGCTGAAGTACACTGTGTGCATGTGCGGAAAATGAAACTCTTTCACGCTAAAATTAATAAATGGAATAAATAAAACAAAATACTCACAAACTGTATTCAACAACACATTAAAATGATTATATGCCACAATCAAGTTGGTTTCATTTTACTCTACAGATGAACAGCTGGTTCCACGTATGAAAATCAATATATGAAATACAACACAAAGCAGAATCAGGACAAAAATATATGATCATCTCAACAGATGTAGAAAAAGGCATTTCACAAAAATTCAACATCTTGCCAGGCATCAATTGCTCACAAGTCTGTAATCCTAGCTACTGAGGAGGCTGAGATCAGAGGATCAAGGTTCAAAGCCAGCCCAGGCAATAAAGTCTATGAGACTCTCTTATCTGTAATTAACTACTAAAAACCCAGAAACGGAGCTGTAGCTCAAAATGGCAGAGTACTAGCCTTGGGCTCAAAAGCTCAAGAGCAGTAGCACCCAGGTCCTAAGTTCAAGCCCTAGAATCGACATAAAAAAATTCAACTTCCTTTCATGATAAAAGATGTGAAGAAACTAGGAACACAAGAAATTAAACTCACATAACAAAGGCTATGTATGACAAACCTATAGTCAACATTGTACTAAATGGAGAAAAAACTGAAATAAATAAAAATAATTTCTTCTAAAGTCAGGAAAAAGACAAGGGTGTCCACTTTTTCCACTCTTCTTCAATATTCCACTAGAATTCCTAGCCAAAGCAGTAAGACAAGAGAAAGAAATGAAAGGGCCTCAAACAGAGAAGAACGAACGAAACTATCCTTATTTACAGCTGATAGGATCTCCTACCTCAGAATTCCACCAAAAACCTCTTACATCTCATCAACACTTTCAGTAGAGCAGCAAAATACAAAACCAATATTCAGAAATCAGTAGATTTTTCTATATACCAACAATGAACAGACTGGGAAAAAAATCATGAAAACAATTCCATTCGCAAGGACTGCTCTTTTAATCTCCAGCACTGGCAGACAGATCCAACTCTTCCTGATTTCCAATTACCTCCACAGTCACTGTCTGGGGACCAGGGACAAGAGAAACTTGCTGCAATTCATTTTTTTTTCTGGGACTGCTCTGGTCCAAAGCCTGAGTTGATCTTGGGAAGGAACAGGACCCCTGCCCCCATACACACATACATACAATACTGGGTGTTTTCTAGGTTAACAGTAGAACTTGCAAAACCACTAGTCAAGAACTGAGGAAATGAGGGAGGGATATCAATCAGCACTGCATTCTTAACTATTAACAGAACTGAATTTGGTAGTCAGCATTTTGAGGCTTATCAGCACTGACCTATGGAGGAGATGTGGGAGGAGGAGAAGGGAAAATAGTTATTCTAAAGATAAATCTATTAGATGGGTAATGCAAATTAGATGTTGGGAAATTATCCTGACTACAGATTTTTATTTGGGGGTCCCGTCGTGGGGCCTGAACTCTGGGCCTGGGCGCTGTCCCTCAGCTCTTCAGCTCAGGGCTAGCGCTCTACCTACCACTTGAGCCACAGCGCCACTTCCAGCTTTTTTCTTTTTGCTTATGTGGTGCTGAGGAATCGAACCCAGGGCCTCAGGCATGCAAGGCAAGTGCTCTACCACTGAGCCACCTTCCTAGCCCCATGACTACTTGGTTAACCTACAGGTATATTTCTGTGGTATTTAAGCATTGCTACCATAGAGAACAAACAAGATGTATTTTATAATAAGGGATTTTCTGCTTCTTTTTTTTTTTTTTAATTTATCTTTTGTTGATGTGGTACCAAGGAATTGAACCCAGGGCCTCATGCAATCTAGGCAAGCACTCTACCACTAAGCCACATTCCCAGTCCCTAATGACTTTCGAAATCATCTATTTAGAAACTTCAGTGCTCAGGATTCTAAGAGACTCTAGGACAACAAATTCTCATATTATGAAAGTATTTAAAAATTATCCTGAGGCCATTTTCTTCCATTCAGAGCCGAAGTAGATTCAAATCAATTGGGCGTATTTCAATTTATAGAAAAAATAACGTACTTGGTATTTATGTTCCGGGCTTTAAAAAAAAATGATTAAATGCAAGTCCTGGATCTATTACAATTATAAAGGATAAAATAACAGATGAGCTTCTATGAATTTATCTAATTATAACAACCCAATTTGATTTAAAATATTCTACAAATGCCCCTAATACTCTTAAAATTTAAGACTAAGTGCAAATGATCTGGGCCACGTGGCTAGAGAGGCCAACAGCAAAGTCAGCAGGAAACTGCAGCTTCAGCCTCTTCAAACAAAAATGAATTGTGTTGATGAATGAGAATTCCTTAATGAATGGCCACGGGGCATGCCAGTAATATTTTCAATGTCACTCAGAGAAAGTTTTCATTTGTCTTTTGTTTGGCTGCAGCTACTTAAAAAATAATGGAAGGTCAAGGCCACCAACACAACAGTGTCTATTATGGTCCCGGAGGCAAGTTGTGCCCACACTGCGCCTAAAGGGAGGAGAACGGGGCCAGGAGGCTCCCCTCCAGCCCCCCTCCTGTTCCCTGCTCTACATGGAGCTGTGTGTCAGCATTCTGTGAAATCTAGTTTGGATACCAACAGAATCAGGCACCTGTTCTGTGAGGGCAAGTGTTAGGTGGTCACATTCGAGACCCTAGGCTCACAGGTCATGCACAGTTCATGAAAGCCTCGGTGTGTATGTGTGAGAGAGAGAGAGAGAGCGCAGTAGAGGGAAACAGGAGGCACTGAGGGTTGTAGGAAGAAGGAGCCCACAGTTCTCCTGGTGTTCACACACTTCATGACTGACACCATGCATGTGGGGGTGGGTCTAAGCTATCCATTGGCCAATTCTGGGCGTCCTACAGGTTAACTCATTCTGATACTAACTTCTTGGAGCTAGTTCATGTTTCAGGTTAAGGACTCAGTCCCACAAGACAGCCGGCCCTTACTAGACACAAATTGCTAGTCTGGTCTGGGCCTGAATCAAGAGGTTAGACCTAACTCTGCCTACTTTGGTTAAGTAACTTAGAACAGCTCTGTAGGCCTGAAAACACGGATTCGTGTTTACTGGGTGGTGATAAAGGTTACCACTCAGGCACAGCCAGATGGAGGAGGGGGATGGTGGGCCAGGTGTGGAGGAGAGGAGCTGGTGCTCCACACCAGTGCCTCCCCGAGCTCACCAACCCCGAGCTCTCCAAACACTGCCATTCAGGGTTTTGAAGGAGAGGGCGTTACCTGGTGAAATCATTGGCCCTTGGTGATTGAAGTCATCTCCAGCTCCTTCCCCTCCTTGAGGAGGAGGGGCGGCCTGCTGGCTGGCCCTCTGCTTACATGGCTGGTTTTCCTGGCAGCCAGCTTCTGACTTTAGGGGCTTCCTAGCTGTCCCCCCAGAACAGGAACTCAGGGGTACTGTACTGAAGTATGTTCCGTGCCTGGGCCGATGGTAAGGGAGTGTGGCATGATGAGCAACTTGGGCGGAGCACACGGTGCAACCCTTGGCCCAGAAGCAAAAGGCAGGAGGAGAAGGAAGAGGCCGGGCTCCCCCAGGTCCCATCCAGGGCATACAATCCTTGACCTAAAGACGGCCCTCCAGGCCCACAGCCTCAATAGCCTCCAGGCGGGAATCAAGGGCCTCGGGGGACACCCCAGATCCAAATGAGAGCAGAAGGACCCCCACACCTGTCATCTCATCTAGACTGCCGTGTGCAGCTCCTCCCTCCTCCCCTGCGCTCAGCTCCCTGGGATGCAGGCCATCGTAACACCTGCATCTGTCCTTGTCCTGTGCTAGCGCCTGGGCATCCCTCGCCCCAAGCTGTGGGCTCACCGACCCCTTCACACCCAACGTCCCGCAGGACCCCCTCACTCGAATAGCTTCATGTGTATAATTTCATCTTATAAAGGAAATTTGCAGAGGTGCACTTTAGAATTGTTATGATTTTTCTCGCTGGCCCGTTGGCTGATGAGCTGGGAGTTTTCGTGGTTGCCTTCCAGCGAAATGATACCAGGATGTGGTCAAAGTCTATCCAACTGTGTCCGAGTGCCTGCTAGCCCTAAATCCTCAGCTCTGGAAGCCAGGGGCTCCACACCTCCCAGCTCCGACACCTCCACACACACTCTGTTTCTCGAGAGTTCACTGCAGTGCGACACCACCCAGATGGTCTGTGTCTCTCTTTGCTTGGGAGCCATTTTTTTTCTGCCTCTTCAAGACAGTAGTAGCATTTTGTACGCCATGGGTTCACTAAATCCCTGTCTTCCCAAGTGGTGTCTCCTGTGCGCGTTTCTGACATTTTTCTGTTCAGAAGTTCCAGAGGAACCAGAAGGCAATGAAAGGGAAGGCCGTTTAAGACACGCGTGGCGTGTGTGAGCCCACGCACAGATGTGTGAAAGGAGGTGTGGAATGGAAAGAGCTTGTGCAAGACAGAGAGGCTGATGCTGGTGGCTTCGTAACCACCATGAACAATTTCCAAGACTGAAGTACCCAGATTCCCCCCTTCCCAGCACTGCCCGGGCAGGGGCCTCATCTCACCCAGCAGCCTGCCCACAGCTCGCCGGCGAGTCACGAAAGCTTTATATCAGGTCAGGCTTCTGAGCAGCCAGTGCCCTGAGCCATGTGGCCCTTAGGCACATACTGGTGTCTCCCAGAGCTCTACTACTGCAAGTCGAGGAAACAGCCCACCTGTAACCACCACGGGTAATCACTCCTCATCCTTACGGTCTGTCTCACAGTAAACGGCACTGCCGGCTAGCTAGTTCAGCCAGCAATCTGGAAGTCATTTCTGGCAACGTCCACTCCTCCATGGTGACTTCAGCGTGGGGTCCTAGTGATTGACTTCGCACTCTCACCAGCACTTCCAGTCCCCGCTGTGCCCCTCCCCCTGCCCCACCCGAGCCTCTGCCTGCCACCTGGAAAGTGTCCTGTCTGTGCAGCTCTGCCTCCTTCGCTCTGAGCAGTTATGGCATTTCCATGTGCTCTACAGGCCTTCAGATGACTTCGTGAATTCCACTTGCTGTTAGGATGAAGGCAGATCTTCAACATGCCCTGGATGGCTCCATGTGAGTCAGTTTTCTGTTACTCATGGTGACCAGGAAGCAAAGGAAGGAGAAAGGACAGGGATTCCCCCGCCCCGCCCCATGCCCTGCAATGATCTAACTCCCTCCTACGGAGCCTGGCCCGCCTCCTCGAGGTTCTCCCTGCTCTCAGAAGTGCTACAGGCTAGGAGGAATCTCCAGCAGGCTTGTGGGAGTCATGCAAGGTCCAAACAATAGCATTTCTGGCCCTTGCCTGCTCACCCCTGCCACAGGGCCGGATGTGGAGGACCCCCACTAGTATGACACGTCAGCTGGAGATCAAGTGGCTTTAATCAGTGGAGTTCTGACAGGGTCTTCCCGCCATAGCAACAGACTCGGGCTCTAAAAATTAAAAGTCAAATTCCGTGCTCTAGTGTCCTGGGCCTCTAATTGTTGATATGCCTTTGGTAATCCACTCTGGAAAAGATTCTTTAATCTCATGCATTGATGTTTTAAAGTCTTTGGCAGAATGTATTTAATGAGGATTGACTTTATGTGGTTTTGGCAGTACTGGAGTTTGAACGCAGGGTTTCATACTTGCTCTATTGACATGGGACCACAGAGTTGGGCCTCCAGCCCTATTTCTTCACTGGTTATTTTTAGGATACGAATTCTCTTGCTGCCTGGCACAGGCCCAAGCTAGGATCTGCCTACTTTTAGGATTCTTGCCATCGCTGGGATGACAGGCATCAACCACTACCTCCCGCTTTCCTCCATTGGAGATGGGGTCTCACAGGCTTTAGTGCTTGGCCGGTCCTGGTAACAGAAACCTCCCAATCTTAGCATGGCATGACAGGCATGCCCAACAACACATAGCTGTATGTAGAGAAGGGAGGGATTAGAGGACTTTTCTGCCTAGAATGACCTCAAACCAAGGTCCTTACACCTCAGCCTCCCAAGCAGCTAGGATTACAGGCCTGAGGCACTGGCACCAGTGGCAAGAATTGATTTTAGTGTTCCTAAAAAATTTTTAGTTAACTGACTCCATTTATCCTGATAAATGATTTCACTTTTCAGGACTGAGGACCTTGGCAGTCTTCTGAATATTTTTCATTTTCATTTGCCTCTTCTACGTTGCACATCCTTTGGGGCTCTACGCTCCTTCCCACACGGTTTTCTCTAGACTTACAGGGAAGCTTCCTAGGGTGGGAGGCGTGGTTCAAATGGTAGAGTGGCCAGGCAAGCAAGCAAATCAAGCAGACCTGAGGACCTGAGTATAAGCTCCAGCGTGTGTGCTTGCACACACGCTGGTACACACACAGGTACCCCCCCCCCCCACAGAAGAATGTCTTATGAAGATCTTAGCATGTATTCTAGTATAAAACCATTATTTCATTGATTCAGTTCAATGATGGCTCACCCTCTCCTACTCCACGCCTTCTTTTCCACTAGTTAGATTAACGAGTTGCTTTTGAAAGCTGGCAAGTGTACAGACAGAAATCTTCATAAGTACTTTTCCATTTTCAATATTTGGAAATTAAGAGTCAAACACCAACCAATCCTTCAGACTGGAAGCGGAGAAACTCCCTGGGCCCAGTCTGTATTTGGGCTCCTATTGAGATGAAATATTAATCAGATCATCAATAGAGTACTGCAACAGCTTCATTTGTATGTAAAAGCTATTACAGTACACTTAAAATTTCATGGTTTACAAGTTTGCATTTGACTGTCCGACAAATCAAATGTTAATAGCCTTGGTTTAAGTGAACTTAATATTTCTTTCATATCTGAAAAGGCAAATGACAGAAAAATAACAGGGGATGCCAACTTCCTGCCCTCAATCTGCTCCACACAGAGACAGCGCAGAGAAGAGAGACGGAGAACCCCAGGCTGACCTCAGCAGCTCCTAGGGCGGGGCATGGTCTGCAGAGGGCAAAGGCCAGAGCCCCTGGATTCATCATTAACTTTGTGTGCTTTCCCATACTGCACAAGAACACAGTGAGCTGGGCTCCAGTGGCTCTTAGGCCTGTCATCCTCGCTACTCAGGAGGCTGAGATCTGAGGATTGAGGTTCAAAGCCAGCCCAGGCAGGAAAGTCTGTGAGACTCTTATCTCCAAAAAACCACTAGAAAATTGGAAGTGGCATGGTGGCTGAAGTGGTAGAGCGCTCGCCTTGAGCTGCAGTGCTGAGGGACAGCGCCCAGGCCCAGAGTTCAAGCCCCATGACCGACAAAAAAAAAAAAAGAAAGAAAAGAAAAGAAAAGAAAAGGAACACAGTGAGGGCCTAGGGAAGTTGGACGGAGAGGTAACATGAGGGAAGCATTCATGCCTGCTGAAATAAGAAGCATGGCGGAGGGAAGGCCGGGGGAAGACCAGGCCTCCTCCTGCCTGCTTTGACATGACTGTCTTTCTGGGCAGAAATGCTGGCAGATTCCCTGGTAGAGAGACAGCACCCAAGACAAGGAGAATGGGAATGGCTGAGCACGAATGCAATACCAGGGGCTGCTCACCTTTGGAGCTTCCGCACACTCCAAACCTAAACTATCCTGGAAAGCACAAGAAGCACTTCCTCCCTTTCTCCCCAAAGCACACGCCGGGCCCTGTGTTCTGCCTCCCTCTAGCAGGCCCCAGCTTTCTCCCCTAAGCACACACCGGCCCCCCGTGTTCTGTCTGTCCCCTTCTGCTAGGCCCCAGCTTTTGCACCCGGAGATCATGGCATCCACTCTCAGCCTCTCACAGCTGCCTGTGCCATGTGTACCACATGCTTTGCTTCTTTTCTTGGGAGATGTTTCTTTTTTACCTTCACAGTGGTGATGTTTTGTACACCACAGGCTAAATAACTTTCTGTGTCTGCCTGCCTTCTGCCTGCCTTTCTGACATTCTTCTGTTCAGGTGCTCCATAGGAACTCATTTTGTCTCAGCGCAACAGAGACAAATTTACAGTGGAAAACAATGGGAAAAAAACATTCCAGAGAAAGCAAAAGTAATGGGAAAAGGGTTGGGATGTTAGATTGGTACAAAATGCTTGCCTAGCCTGCAGGGGGCTCAGGGATTAATACCCAGTCTTGTAAAAATGAAAACTGTAATAATAAATAGCAAAAATAATAATAATCGGTTGTAGGTCTTGAATTTGGGAGCTGGGTGCTGCCCTGAGCTCTTCCACTCAAGGCTAGTGCTCTACTACTTTGAGCCACAATGCCAGTGATGGTTTTCTGTTATGGTTTTGGAGAAAGGGTCTCATGGATTTTCCTGCTTGGGCTGGCTTTGAACTGCCATCCTCAGATGGCAGCCTCCTAAGTAGCTAGGATTACTGGTGTAAGACACCAGTGCCTGGCACAATCATTATTACTGTAATTGTAATTGTGAGAAGACAGCATAAGAACTTAAACTAAGTGTAACTAACTGCCCTAACATAAAGATATTGTATAACTGCAAGATAAGCAAGTGGCTGTGAAGATAAAACCATTTCAAGCATTAAGTACAAAAAGCCCCAAATTTCCAAGCAGCAGAGTCAATGGCCAGTTTAAATTACAGAATTGATGCCTATAAAAAAAGATAGAATGAACTAGAAGACCCAAGCAAGTAACCCTGAAAAGCATCAGGAAAAGGAAGGATGTCAGAAACATTAAATGGTATTAAATAGAGAAGTAAAACTATCATCATCTGAATGATATTGGGTGAAATCATTTTCCAGAGTTAGAGAAAGAATGATTCAGACTGTCTGGGTTATATATCTAGTGCTAAACAAGCTTGAAAAGGATAGGAAAAATACAATGAGATACATCATAGTGAAATGTAAGAACATCAAAGTTGGAGAGAAAATTCTTAAAGTAAAGCAGATTGAAGAACAAGAATCACAGAATCTGGATCTAGAGAGCAGTTCAGTGACAAGAACACTCACCTGACATGTACAACCCTGGGTTTGACCTCTAATATCACACACACACACACACACACACACACACACACACACACACATGCACGCACGCACGCACATGCACACACACACCCTGAAAAGGCAGAGGAATCAGACTGATAGCAGAATCCCCGATAGTGGTAGAGAAATATTTTAAAGTAATGAAGACAAAGAACTTGGAGCCTAAACACATGCACTCCTCAGCTCTAACTGTGACTGTGCAATGACATTCTGAAGCTTAGGGCTAAGGAAAGACTATGACACAGTTTTATGTCTCTGAAAGAATTCTTGAAAAATTTCTATAAGAAGGGAAAGTAATCCATAAAGAAGCAAGAAGATATTAGGAAACAGGACAGATGAGCTTTGCACACATTATGTTAATGGAAGAAGGTAGTTGTGGATGGCCACATATTGTGTGGTTCCATTTCTGTGAAATGTCCTCAGCCGAGATCCACAGAGGACCACAGGATGCCGTGTGTGTGTGTGTGTGTGTGTGTGTGTGTGTGTGTGTGTGTGTGTGTGTGTGTGTGTGTGTGTGTGGCAGTGACCACTAACAGGTATGCAGTTAGATAATAGGGAGGGTTGCACAATTTAGTGAATTTACTAAAACAAACTGAATTGCACACTCAAAAAATTATTCAAGAATCTTTTGAGCCAGAGTCTTTATGCCTCAGGCTAGCCTGGAACTCCAGACGCTCTTGCCTCAGCCGCCTAAGTGCTGAGATTACAGGTGTGCACAACCACGCCCATCTTTAACGTTATTTTTAAAATAAACAAACTGCATGCACACATAAAAAATTCCTGTCAGTAGACTAGGGGTGTAGCTCAGTGGTAGAGCACCAGGTTAGCAACATCACAGACCCATGATGAATCTCCAGTACCAAAACCAACAACAATAAAAATCCTACAGAGTGGGTGGGAGCTTGAAAGACAAAGAGATCAGCCAGTCTGTGGAGGGCGGGGCTTCTTGAAACAGCACACTACCCTGTAAGAGGACCTAGGGTAACAAAGACTCCCTGTAATGATGAAGGAGACAGAAGACTGAAAGGGACTAACACTGTGGTTAGTAATCAAGCAACAAGTGATAAATGGATGAGGAATGAATAGACAGAGCCCAGTATGGGAAACATTTTCAAAGTAGGACTACAAGTCACAAATCTGTTTACATTCCACTTCCCCAAGCAAATCTGCTTGAGATGAGCCACACCTATATTATTTTAAATATTATAATAATAAATGAGAAAAACGAGAGGAACTGAAGCTTCATTCCAGGATGAAGGGCTTAGTTTCAGTATGAAGCAAAGCATATTGATATTAAAAGCACTCACAAGCAAGGAAATTTCCAATTAGAATTTGTTAAGTGATTGTCTTCATATAAACCATTAAAGGAACCAAAGTAATCATCTGACTTTACTAGGCTACTCTGGGATCAAGGGAGTCATGACTAATAGTCATGATTGGAGAGTCATAATTAATGTATTTTTTCAAATGCACCTCTAATCTTGTTATTGAATTATAAATGATCATTCATTGAAGCCTCTCATTTCCACTAGTGGAATCTGGGACCCAGGTCATTGAACTGGTGTACCAACAGTAGGACAGACAGCTGGACCTTGGGGCTGGACCAATTCTCTCAATACCACTTCTGTCTTCACTCCAACCATACGCTGTCATTCCCACGGATTCTCTTTCACTGCCTGAACAAGTCTCTTCTTTCGGACACCCCTACATTCAGGACAAATGGAACCTCCAAAATCTTCCCCGCTGACCTGCATTTTCCAGGGTCGGTAATATACAAGGACCCAAAGCCTTCTCGCTTAATATTGAGACCATAATTCTACTGGGTCAGGGCCGTATCTCCTCCAATACCACATTCAATGGAAAAGATATTTAACATGTTTAATAATTATACTCATGGTATTTGATCCAGTAACAAGGTGGTTTAGGTGTAACACGACTTCTACAATTTGAAGCCGTAATTTTTAGAAATGGGAAGAGTTATGTGGGAAAAATATTCTCACCACTGGTGAAAAAATCACGTTTTCACAGGGTTTGCAAACAGGGAAATATTGTGGTTTTGTCTCATATGTTTTGCTTTTTTTTGGCAAAAGCAAAAGGCAGTTTTCTTTGCAATGAAAACGGCCTTTCGTTTTCGCCAATGCTTCACATCCATTTTTGCCAAGCAAAAAGCTGTTTTCCCAGGAGAAAACAGCTCAGGCGGAAATAAAAGTGAAGCACTGTTTGTAAAATTTCTCTCTCTGAAAACAGAAATCACTCCTCTCAATGCAAATGGTACCTGAGGGGCTGTGCAAGGAGGAAGATAATGGTTAAAACTCAGAGAGAAACAAGATTATTTAGGAGACAGGAAAACAAATTCCAGGTCACAGGAGTGACAGATTTTAGAATTAAAACTGAGTTGTCTTTACCTTTGTGATCCCAATGTGCTTCAAGAATAAGTCTCAAGTCAGGCATGGTGGAAAATACCTGTAGTCACAGCTACTCTCATCTACTAAAGGCTTGACCCTAGGAGTTCAAGACCAGCCTGGGAAACACAGACACTGTTTTAAGACAAAGAGACAAAGGAGAGAAAAGAAAGAGGAAAGGAAAGAGGGAAAGAAAGGGGGGAGAAAAGGGAAGGGAAGGGTGAAGGAAGGAGAGAAGTGAAAAGAGAAGGGGAGGGGAGAAAAGGGAAGAGAAGAATGTGAAGAGAAGAGAGAGAAGGAAAATAGAACGAAATAAAGGAGAGAAAGTTTCAAGGTGTTACTTGTTAGTTCCCTCAGTGTCATTTACCTTAGGTGGCTTCTGTATTAATGACATTTTCCATCTTGTTATTATATCTGCCAGTCAGGCAGAGCAGGCATTATCTCCACTTGATAGAACGTCAGCAGGCACTTAGAGAGAGGGAGGTGCAGTCCTGGTGGCTGGCCTACCTAAGGAAACCAACACTCACACGGGGCACCGTGCCAGAGTCTAAGCATCAGATCAGAATCCTGTTGTTCTGATTCACTGCTCCTGTGCTTTATCCTGGAGTCCTTTATAATAAACTCTCATCAAGATACTGTCAAGGAATCTGCCTTTTGTTCTGTTTTGTTTGGCTGTGCATTTCCTTTGGAAGACAATGGCATATCATAATAGGCCTATCATAGCTCTTTGATTATAAAGATAATCTTTAGCTTATTCTGTTCTCTTTCCAAGCAAGGACTGAACTCAGGGCCTTGAAGTTTCGAGGCAAGTAACTTGACTGAGTTAAATCCTCAACCCCAAAATTTCACTTCGGAAAAAAAAAAAGTAGTTTCAGTAGCCATGCCAATTTCAACAGCAAGTAGATGATAGAGCAACTGTCACCTTCAGAGAAGCGGGCCGTTCATCATAGGGACAAATGAGAAGATTGAAGGCAGTGCTGATGAACAGCAGTATTCAGTGAGCCATTCTCTGATACCACCTCTGGGAAAATTTTAATTCTACATGTTAACAACTACAACTAGATTATAAAATGACCCCCAAGATCTGAATTAGTTTAAAATAAGCCATTTCTAATTCTAAATTTCCACACTGACCAGAATTACTGTTTTCTAACTCATTTTGTACCCAAGCAGCCAGCAACGTAAGAGCAACTATGTCTGCATACGTTGCAATTCAGACACCCCTCCCCGGCACCGCAATCCAAAAACATACTTTCACCTGGCCCTTCTGTGTGAACGCAGGGCTAAGCCTCACCTGAAAGAGAACTCTCTGCTCTCCCCCAACCCTCCCAGTTTCCCATCCATCCTAGTTTGTAGTAAGAAATTTACAAATGATGCCACAAAACTGTCCCTTCAAAAACAGCTGAAGAGTAGTAGGGTTTGTGTTTGTTTTGGGGTTTCCTGTGGTACTGGGGTTTAAACTCAGGGCCTGGCGCTCTCACGAAGCAAACCGCAGCCTGGCACTTTGCTTTTCTTTTTCTTTTTTTAAAAATGATAATCTAGTGAACTTTACTGTCTCTGCTAGCCCCCTACTTTGATTCTCCAGATCTGAGGCTCCTGAGGAGGCTCCTGGATAAGAATGGTAAGTTTGGGGGGGGGGGGCGGGGAGGGTAAGCAGGGAGGATTGGGTGGGAGGGCGGCGGGGGGGGGGGGGGGAGGATGGGAAGGGATGGGAAGAGGAAACAAAGGAGGAGGCTACAATGCTTGGTAAGAAATGTACTCATTATCTTGCCCATGTAATTGTAACCTCTCTATACAGTATTTTCACAATAAAAAAAGTAAGAACATTAAAAAAAAAAGAATGGTAAGTTTTATGGCAAATATTATGTATCTATTTCTCACAAGCAATAAGAAATTAAGAGGAAAAGGCTATGTTTAATTCTAAAGAGCTTAATTATAAAGTGATCACCTATTTTTTTCTTTAAAATGTTTTGCCACTCAAAAATTTATCATTTACAGTGCTTGAGTTGTTTCATGTGTGTACACTGTCTTAACTAGATTGTAAATTTTTTGAATACTTAAAGCCATGTCTGAAATTGTTCTTCCCTGCCAACATTTATAACAGTGATATGACACAGAAGATCATAAACCAATCATTACCAGTTGATCAAGAAGGATTTTCATATTATTTGATGCATCCCTTAAAGTTTTAGATAAATACAGGGAAGACAGCTTCGGGAAAAGTCACAAAAATCTACTTCACAGCTCTCGTTCATTCTGCTTCATCATTTTAGTTTTTAATCCACTGCCATCCTTCCTATCTGTAATGAGGAGATTTGTCAGAAGCCAAAGCAGAGCACAAATCCTCTGGTAGTAGAGAATGATTTTCGGTACTAACATGGATACCATGGACAGCGCCTTGGCCCCTGTGGGGGACCCCACGGTAGCCGTGGACAGAGGGGTATGTGCTTCAGAGAGCCTGCAGACCTAGCGAGCCTGCAGACCGAAGGCGATGGAGGACAGAGGAGGGGCCAAGATGGAGCCTGCTCTGCCGAAGGCCTTCAGTTCAGCCAGGGCCACCAGGACCGCACACTGGCGCACAGGGCCAGCCCTGCCTGTGCGTGAGTGTGAGGAAGCTGACATTCATTAAAATCAGCACACACCTGCTGCCCACCGCCGCTGCCGCCGCCGCCGCCACCGCCACCGCCACTGCCACAGGACTGTGCCAGGGCCAGAACACAGGAACACACAGACAGGGAGAGACCGCGGATAGCCTGCCAGGCAGGCGTCAGCCAGAAGGAGTGGATGGCCTTCCTGCATCAGGGAGGTCCCCACAGCTGCGCTGAGTGGAGATGGACGGGGGTGTCCTCATATCCACACTGAGTGGAGATGGACGGGGTTGGGGGGGTGTCCTCATATCTGCACTGAGTGGAGATGGACGGGGTTGGGGGGGTGTCCTCATATCCGCACTGAGTGGAGATGGACGGGGTTGGGGGGGGTGTCCTCATATCCTCACTGAGTGGAGATGGACGGGGTTGGGGGGGTGTCTTCATATCCACACTAAGTAGAGATGGCCAGGGTTGGGGGGGGGTGTCCTCATATCCGCACTGAGTGGAGATGGACGGGGTTGGGGGGTGTTCTCACATCCGCACTGAGTGGAGATGGACGGGGTTGTGGGGGGGTGTCCTCATATCCGCACTGAGTGGAGATGGACGGGGTTGGGGAGGGTGTCCTCATATCCACACTGAGTAGAGATGGACGGGGTTGGGGGGGGTCCTCATATCCTCACTGAGTAGAGATGGACGGGGTTGGGGGGGTGTCCTTATATCTGCACTGAGTGGAGCTGGATGGGGTGGGAGAAGTACCAAGCTTCTTCCAAGGTGGCGCTGGGCCTCAGCCTCTCCCCTTCCCTCCGCACGGAGCAGCCCGTGTCTGCGCCGGGCTTCTGCACACAATTCAGGTCCGTGTGGGTGGGAGTACCCCAGCTCACATCCCTGCTGTTCAGAGTTATTTTCATTATCCTACCTTATGTGCCGTCTCCCTAGCTCACCATGCTTGGAGGAGGGACAGGATGTAGGAGAAGGGGTGGAACGGACCTGCCTTAACTCTCCTGTTGCCACGGGGCAGCTGTGGTTCTCACCCGCCCCCAGTCTGGATCTGTGGTACCCAGTGACTTCCAGCTAGGACCAGTGCTCCCCACCCCCCATTCTACGCACACCATGACAAACAGTAGCGTTGTGTGTCTGTGTCCTGAAATAGTTTAGAGCGTCCAGCCCAGCAGAACTACTGATATGCAGGCTCTCGGCCCTGAGGACCTTCTAGGCCTGCCCTTTAGTGGCATTCCAGTCTTTCCATCCACAAGACCCCCAGCCACTTGGCTTCTGCCTTCTTCCCACCAGGACTGTGGCGTCTGTGTGTGGGGCTGTGGCAGTGTCCACAACTGGCTGCATCAGAATCTTCCAACAAAGCTAAAGCAGAAAATGCAGTGGAAGGAAGCTTAGAACTTTGCCAAACCTAGATGGAAAGGGAAAGGTCAGTCTGCGGTGCCCGAGCTTCTGTTTTTCAAGTTGTGGGGGCTCTTGTCTGCTCTGTTGCAAAAACAAAGTTGGGTCAGGAAGCACTTACTCCCCTCTGGGTACCAGTTTTAGCCGCCTACGTGTGAATTATTGGCATTAGAAAGGGGAAAGTTAGTATGTTACACACACAATCAAGATAATAATTTATCAGTTCTCTCACCTTAATAACCTCTGTTTCCTTGTCCCATGATCTGGGGCCGGGGCCACCGTGTGTCCAGTATTAAGATGTGGAGCGTAGCGTGAGGGTGAAGGAGAGGCATGAGCCCCCGAGCCGGTTGGTCAGCTTACGCACGAGTGTTATTGCCTCACTTTAACAGTGTCTGTGTCTTCTAGAATGTGCTCCAAACTGCTATTTAAAAAAACTTAACACTAATGGATAAACATTTAGAAAATTAATGCTATGTTTTTAAAGTCTTTGTGTGTGTGTGTGTGCGCGCGCGTGCGTGAGTGCGCGCTGGTACTGGGGCTTGAGGAAGCCTGGGCACTGTCCCTTAGCTTTTTCACTTAAGGCTGGTGCCCTACAACTTGACCAACATCTCCATTTCTGGCTTTTGCTGATTAACTGGAGATAATAGTCTCATATGATAAGAGTAAAAGACAAAAGATAAGACTTTCCTGCCTCAGCTCACTTTGAATCCTGATTCTCAGATCTTCCCTCCTAGGGAGCTAGGATTAAGGCATAAGCCACCTGCACCCAGCCAAGTAATTCCTTTTATTGTTTGCTTTATCTAGAGATCCTGCTCTGATCTGTGTAGTAAGAGATCCATCTTCTGTTGGAAGACCACAGAACAATCCCTTTGCCCACCACTGTGAGCAGAAAGAAGAAGAATGCCTTGATTTAGGAGCAAGAATCTTTTCTCAGGCAGATTTAATTAAGTATTGAGATGTTAATAAAGTATTTGTTACTGCATTTTAATTACTTTGAAAGCAATATTCCTCCAAGTTCATTTTCTAGATGAGAAGATCAAAAAAATCCCAACTCATGAACAATCTTTAGCACAACATCCTTTACAATATAACCTCTAGCCAGGAAGAAAGAAATAACTGATTTTAAAACACAAAACTCCCTCCATCACGATCCCTCCAAGCCATCAGAGCCAGGAAGAACCACTCTCCCCAAATTTCCAGAATAAAATCTCTTGAAATGGACTCTGAATCAGGAGAAAAGGAACAAAAACCAAAACACCAACACCACACATTGCTTCCACCTCCATAGCTATGTCTTCTGTGTTTACACATCAGAAGTGAATTCTAACTTAAGAAGCAAAGCAATTTGTAGTTTAAGAACAAATTAGCCTCATTAGCTAGTACAAAATGCAGTTCCTCCAGTGATTGCTCTGTGAGAATTTTTCCTTTTTTAATTGTAGTTATCCTTTCTTTGCCGCCAGAAGTCAGTCCTCAGATAAGGTGACAGCTCCCAGCCACCTGAGATACTGTAGCAGATACCAATTACTGTCTTGAATCACAGCCTTCTGCAGACATCAAGAGCATCTATATGAGGAAAACTACAACCATGTTGTGTGTGTGTGTGTGTGTGTATTTATTGTGTTGTGTTTATGTGTGTTGGTCCTGGGGCTTGAATTCTGGACCCAGGTGCAGTCCAGGAGCTTTTGTACTCAAGGGTATGGCTCACTTGAGCCATAGCTCCACTTTTGGCATTTAGGTGGTTAGTTGGAGATCAGTCTCATGGATATGCCTTCCGGGGCTGGCTTTGAACTGTCATCCTCAGATCTCAGCCTCCTGAACAGCTAGGATTAAGGCACCTGGCCTACAACCAAGTGTAACAGCCATCATGGAGTGGAACTTTGTAGACAATCAGGCATTTCCAAGAGGAGTGGCTCTCTTAGTGCTGAGTGTGAACTGTGGCCTTGGAGCCCATCTGATGGCTTTGGATGGAAAGTATGATCACAAAGTAAACTGGCACCTTCCACCCACAGTCTCCTTTCATGCCCCTAAAAGGATACTGTATCTCATGGCTTTTATTCTACTCCACCCTCAACTATAGTCCTCTACCATGCGAGCCATGCCCCAGCCCCTTTCTGCTTTAGTTATTACTTCAGTATTTTTAAAGAAAGGTTCAAGAACGTTTTATTCATTCACTCTTTTTAAACCAAGCCAAGCAGTCATTTTTGTCATAAATCAGCCCATCACTGGCTAACCTCTTTTGTTCTTTTCTGCCGATATCCCACTAGTTCCTCGGTATCTACCTGCTCACAAGGTAAGTGGATCTGGACATCATTTGCCAGGTGTGTTTTTCCAAATGCACTAAATGACTCCACTTCTCCCTTGTGGTGTGCTGTCTCCACACATACAGCCCCAAGTCACATTGGCTTCCACGGCATATTGCGAACACATCTAATTTGTTGTCTACTGTCCCTCTGGTCTCTCTGGCATTATTGTGTTCTGGATTTTCCTTTCTCGCCGCATACTTTGGTGACTTCCCTGCTCCCCAAACCATGGGGTTATGACTGTCTGACTAAATTCTCATTTCATTTGATCCTTTCCATATTAACCTCCCAAACCCAGTGTAGTCTTTCTCTTTATTCACTGGTGTGTTTCCAATGCTTCCTGATTTAATTTCATCTCCAAATCTAATTACATGCTGGCTACTACATTTTTTTCCAGGTTACAAATGGACATGTTCAGAAAAAAAAATACTTAGCATTAACAAAGATTCAGGGAGCCCTTCTCAGTGCTTTCTACTGGGGTAGCCTCAGACAGCACAATTAACTCTCTCCAGCTCAGGAGATGGATGCTACAGCCTCTTCACACCATTTTGATGGACAGCTGTCTCTCTCCTAATCAGCCAATTTGGAGATAGAACAATTACAAAAGACAGCAATTATTGAATGCAGTCTGTCATTGTAAAGATGGAGGGTGAGGAAGGAAACAGGAAAGATAAAATGGCCCAAATTTAGTCACTCGATAAAGAAAATCTCCCCTCTCTTGAGGAAGAGGGCTGGAACAGAGAGGTGGGGCCTGTAAAGCAGAGTCCTACAGTCAAGAAGGGAAGCTGCCTCCCGATTCCCGGAACCTGTTGCCCTCTCCCGCAGCTTTTAGTAACCAAAAGCCTGTGACCAAGGCCGGGGGGTTTGGGCTTTTCTAGAGACTCCAAGGGTGTCTCAAAAATCACGCTATGCTATTTAAACCATTACTGTTTAAGTTTCTCCTGATATCTCTCCAGTTTTTGTTGTCAGAATTTAAATATAGTTCCTTCTTTACAACATGTTTTTGATGTATATTTCATTTTTGTTCATATTTATAGTTACTTAAAAAATCTTATTATCTTTAAACAGTTGTACAAAGGGTTTCACTCCAACAAGTCAATGTGTCTTGATTATTATCACCACTAATCCTTTCTATTCCTTCCCTACTCATCTCCTCAAGTTTGACTTGATAACGATTATCAACCACAGAGCCTTGAAGAACTTTTGTGAAGACACAAAAGTGTCCTTTCACTGTTTCTGATTTTGTCCTAAGTTCATATTAGCACTGGTCTCCAAAGTACCATACATTTTCTCCAGACCCAGGAGAAAGGCTCCAAATGGAAAACTAATCAATGAGAAAATACTATTTCTGAGGTTTAATAGGCATAGTTCTTGAGTCATAAGATTAGGAAAAGGTCATAAGAAAAGCAATATGCCTCTCCATTTAAAAATAAGTATTTAATCAGAATACTTTTTTAAATTAAATGTGTTTGTTTAAAGATGGGAGATGGAGAATAAGAAAGGCAATTTTTCTTTACAGGTCTCTGGTTGTTTGAAAACTTGTAGTGTTTAATGAAGCAGTCCTTCCCAGCAGAGGTTGTAGAAACTTCAGGAAGGAGAAAGAAATAAACCTCTTGAAAGGACGATTGGGGAGAAGAGAGTCACAGGAGAAGCCCTGATGCGGATGTTCAGGTCTTGTACTCTGCCACTCTCCAGCATCCTCTGTGTTCATAAAAGAAGGCAAGAGAAACACAGGCACAACGCCAGCTTTTCCACGAGTGAACAGAGGGAATGTGGGGTGGCTTCTAGATAGAGATTTTCAAAGGATCCAAGGGAGTTAAGAATATGGAGTCAATTGAATGTGCCCTCTGCCCAGTAGACTGGAGTTAATTGTGGGAATCTGGATGGTTAAATGTCCTAAAACAATGATGCAAGTGGAGAATGTTCAAACTGGAAGCTTCCATAGTGCCCGAATATCTACAGGTGAAAGTTAGGTAACTGTTTTCCCTAGAACAAAAGAGGTTATGTCCAAGTGGGTCTGGCTTTGTCTTTTTTGTGTGTGTCAATCTTTACACATAGGTACGTGAGTGCTTTGGTTCTCAGTTTTCTCATCTGTTCAAATATCTTCTCTCATCAGGTTGCAGTAAAGATAAAATGAAAGGACAGATGACTTATGCCTCAAACTTCACGTAGACATGCACTTTATGACCATTAACATCTCACCCCAAATTGTAATGTGTGTTACTGAAAGTATCTGTGGTTGCTTTTACTCCTGGGGGAAGATTCTGTTTTTTATTTATTAGTCCTAGTCCAGTGAGATTAATGCTTTCATTTGCAAACAAACAAACAAAAACACCCAGTACCAATTTAAAATATTTGATAGGCTGGAAATGGAATTCAGAGATGGAACATGTACTTAGCATATAAGAGGCCCTGGGGTTCAACTTTAGCACCTAAAATAATTTGAATGTCTTAATACATAATATAGTTCTATTACTAATAATCTAATCCAGACAATCAAATTTTTATGTGTTTTTTTCACAGAATGGATGTCTGTACTTTAGAACTGCCCTATCATTTAACTTCCAAATATTTTTGCTATATTTTTATGCACATTCTGGTTTTCTTTTTTGCCAGTGATAAGCAAGTCATGGACTATCTGCTGAACTGAAGTCATGAAACACTGGACAATCACAGTGATGAATGGCTGAGCAGGGAACAGCAGAGCAGCATGTCAGTGAAATCAGCTGGACCCTAGGTCCAGTTTGTGCACAGGTTATATACCAGTGAAGAATTGGCCTGGTGTATTAGCAAATATAACAGAAAAGAACCAGACTGTAAGCCTTCATTCTGCGTTTCACAGTAGCTAACTAATCATTCGGTGTTCTAAGCTGCTTCTCATCACTCAACCTGTAAATGGCCTGAGTTCTGGACACATGGAACACTCAACCTGCAAATGGCCTGAGTTCTGGACACATGGAACAGGTTATTACCTTGTGCAGGATCCCTGTCTGGCCTCAAACTCACGGTCCTCTTGCTTCAGCCTCCAAAGTACTAAGATGACAGGCTTGCCACCCCTTCCCCACCCCCAAGGCCTGGATGCTTGCCAAGTTCTGAATCATAAATCACATAATAAGCTCAGGTCTAAGCTTCAATGAAACCGTCGCTCATCTCCATTTAGGACAACTCTGGTTACCACTAAATGAGCAATTGCAGACCTCCTTCCCACCTGTCTCTTCTTTCCCACCTTTCCCACTTCCAACCAGAGTGGCCCATGGCCCTGTCAGCGCGTTGAGCTAACCCGTGGAGTGCACCATCACTGCGCACCGCACAGCCTCCAGGGTAGGATGAGGTCCGGAGCACACCGTCTTCACACAAGTGAATGTCCTGCGCACACACACTGGTGCTCTACCCCCTGCGTGAGCTCGTGACTCCTAAGAGGAGCTGAGCTGCAGCGTGCGGCCTGTGGCTGACCCACCGGGAGAATCCATAGAGGTGAAAGGAAGCGGTGGCTGAATAAAAGAATTCTCCCCAGTTTTAAATTTAATAAATAAATTTCCCTTGGATTTTTGCTCTGCACTTGTAAATGGTTGTATTTTAGATGCTTTATTATTTTTTTCTTGCTCGCCACCACTAGCTCCCCAATGTAACAGTTACTTTCTAAGCCCAGAAAAAATATGTATTCCAAGGTGCTGTGTCCCCCTAAATGAAAGAACTCCTGCTCCCACCCTCCTCCCGTAAGTCCCAGTGCTCACAGCCTCCAAAACCCTCCAGGAGAGCACACAGACACAACGTGGAGAGACTGTTTGAAAGCTGATATAAAAGCACACCCTGACGTCCTGGAGCTAAGAGATGGGAATGGATATTTATATTAGATGTAACGCCAAAAGCATGGGGAAGTTCAATGCGCTTAGGGATAGACTGTGGCTGGGACGATGGCGGAGGAAGCAAATCGCCGCAGCAGATTGCATCTTTCATGTTTAATTTTCATTTAATTCCTAAAGAAGGCAGAGGCTCAAAGGAATGACTCACTCTCATCCTCATCCTTCAGAAAAACTTTTGCCCACCCCTCGAATGCCAAAGCCTAGAAATATCCATATTTGCTACACCACTGAGTCGCTTGTTTTCCATAAAGTACTTATTGATTAGAAGCAATGCTCAGCTGAGTCTCAGCCACGAAGTGGTGTTTCAACGAAGTCAAGATGGACATTTGCAGCCTGTTCTGTGAACTAACCCATCTGTCACCATCTTTGTGCACAGAGGGAACAGTAAGCCCTCCTGTCTCCTCCTCCAGCTCTTAGCTGCTCTTTGTCACAAAAATACAGGGAACACATGAATGCATTTTATCTGTTTAAAGCAGAAACATTTTTGTCAGCTCAGTTAAAAAAAAAGGAACTAAAGTTGAGCTTGAATTAAAGTTCTGAATAACAAGAATAGTTCAGTTGAGTTCAACATGAGGTTATTACAAAGTAGAAATAGCGGAGAAATTGAAATCAGATATGGTACAAGGACTTTAAGCAGCTGCTTTTATAAAGAACAGGTAACAATGTGCAAGGGTCTCTGGGAACAAAGCCAGCATGTTTTTAATGGTCACCAATTTGACATCCAAAGAGAAATAATTAACCCTTCTTGTAATGGTATCCCCAAAGTCTCAGAATTCTTACAAAACATTCTCTGGGCTGCACTGATTATGAATAGAAGTTATTTATTATGCTGACTTTAGTTCAGGATGAACTAAACTCTGAAGAATTCTGGATTTACCTGGGGGAAGAGCCAACCAGCTTGGCTCACCCAGGATTTCTCTGTGGAGATAGAAGATAGCTAAAGCACAAGTAGACATTTATTATTGTACAATCTGGGGCCTTGGTTTCCTTTGTTTTCCCTCAATAGATTATTCATGAACCTTGAGAATGATTATTGAGCTAAAAATGTCTGAATATTGCCACTCATTTATCCAGCAAGAATTTGAGGAGCACCACTATGTTCAACAAGACAAGCTTAAATGTTTTTGTCTATGATTTAATCCTTTGTAAAGTTTTTATGACTTTATGGTTAGGGAGTAGGTTTTTTTTTTTTTTAATGTATCTGTGCTAAGCGCATACTTCGGTTACAATTCAAATATCAGGATAAAGAGAGGATTTGTGACAATGATAAGTTGCTTGGTCCTCCCAACTTTCCATCTAGTATTAAATGTTATTGCCCCAAAGATTATACTATATTGTATTTTTAATTCAAGCCCCAAATTAAAGCCTCTTTGATGAAATTGGAGTCAAGTCCCTATGGTATTTGCAAGTGGTAACATCATGATTTCCCCATATTTTATATTCCAGTATTTTTTTCTCTTTCCCCAACCTGTTCCATAGACAGGTTTCCAATTCTGTACCCTATCTCCAAGTGCGATTCCACGGGAAATTTAATGTGAATGAGAAATATTCACTTCTCTTCAGAAACAAATAACCCTCTAATCTGATAACAAATAAATTTAATTTAAATGCAAAGCGTTCTTTGACTTCCAAAACTCTGACCTTTATTTCCCAAGTCCTATGAAGAAATTCCATTCATGAATTTTATCTATATGAGAGCAAAAAAATATCTAATTGCCTCTTCTATGAAATCTGTATTTATCAATTATGGCTTTCTCGGGGAAATTCTAATTTGCAAAAATGCTCTACTTTCCAAGCTTTAACAGTTGGAGGTGGATGTCCTTAAGGATGGAGGGGAAAGAAGTTCTTTTTTAAATGGCACATTTACTAATTATAAAATGCTCTTATCTCTCTGCAGCCACAGCCAAAATGAACATGTGCCTTGTACTAAGAAATCCCAGGATTGTCACAACTTGTGCCAGCTGTTGAGGTTACGACACCTGTGCCAGCATCGCCAGCTCTGCCCACTGTCATCTGTTCCAACTGCTCCATCTGCACTGTTTGTACCAATTCTCCCATTTCTGCATCTGTACCTTCTGCAGAAACGTCTCCAACAATGCCAGCTGTGTCATTGGTGCCAAATACGCCAGATGTTCGATTTGTCCACCCTGGGCCAAATCAATGCAGTTTTGTGCTCATTAGTTTTAGCTGGTAGATTCTATTTTACAATTTTTTGAGATGTATTTAGATTGAATCTCGGCAAAAAAAAAAAAAAAAAACCACCAAAAAAACAACTCCCTTACCATGACCCATGACATTACATCTATCTAGCCATCGTTTTTGCAACCCCAACTTTTTATCTGACAATGTGATGTTGGCCCACATTTTCATCATGTTAAACCAACTCACGATAACCCACTTCAATACTAATTTTGGTAGAGAACTTCCTATCATGTAAAACTGTATATTGCAAAAGCCCATGGAGCACAGCAACAAATTGGCAAAGTAATTAAAAAAGAATAAACTTTGTTCTGATAAACAAATTGAGACTGCTCGGAAATCAATATGGTAAGCCGATTAGAACAATCTCTGGCATAATGTCCTATTAAACAGCCTGTTTATTGGTCTTTTAATTGACAGAGTCATGCATGCGGATTAATGTCCGTGTCATCCTCCCGTTTCCTGGGTTCTGCTCTAGAGACTGTTAACCAAGGGTGCACATGGGTGGCAAGTTGAGACCTACCTACTTTTTACTTCCTAGCAGAAACCAGCAAGCTCAGGAGGTCGTCCGCCAGCTAGAATCTAGCTTCTCTCTTCTCTCCCAAATGTCAATTCCACTGGTGCCAACACAAACCATTCTTATTCGTATGTTCTTCCAGCCTGAAAATTGAAAAATAAAAAAAGTATTTTCATACTTACGATTTCAATATTCGATCTCAAAGACAGAATATTGAAACTACAAAGTAATGTTTTTTTTCTCTTTTCTCATTCTAATCGGTCTTTTTAAGAAGCCCTAATTGTAATCTCTGGATTTTTAACTCAAATCCTTTCAAGTCATTTTCTGAAGTAGACCATAAACACAGCATTTGTTACCAGGAATTGGTGGCTCAAAGGGAGACAACACTCACCAGCCCACAAACTCTACAGGGCCAGTAACTGTTTCTCAATATCCCAAGTCCTTCACTGGCCTAGCCAACTTTTATCCCTTTCTGAACCTTCTTGAACCAGGAGAAGTGAGTGAATAAGTATCAGTTCATTTTAATGGTAGCTTCCTATCAAAATATGCCCAACCTAGTTAGGAAGATATAATCTGAATCTGCTGACCCTACTTCTAGAAATGCCATCAACATTTTTATTCCAATTCCCTGTGCTGCAAGATGCCAGGAAGGAATGAACATCCTTAATTAGGATTAAAATAGTTGTGTGACTCGTTGGGAGTGCACCCTGTACACTCCTTGGTACATTTTAATTAATATAACTTCTGCTCCCTGCTGACAAAGATGTTTCCGATGGTGTTTTGGTCCAACATATTTACCGCCTTCATTGATGTGAGTCATTTGAGCACTTGGAAGAATCCACAAACTTCATGTAAAATAGAGTTGAGTGTTCAAAATGCCAGGTGGGCATAGACAGCTCAGAATATTTTCATCATCTAGCTGGCTTCTTTATGTAATTGCTTAATACAGTGACCAGGAGAACCTCGATGTGCAGGTAAACCACAGAAAACCAGACGTTCAGAGAGGCAATGGGCAGATCAGAGAAAAAGGCCCTAGTGTTTTAGAAATTTGCTAGTACAATTAACTTCTTCTTTTCTGAGATTAAAAGGCACCATGGGGAAATACTGTGTGCTGTTCCTGAGCTCTCTGAAGTAAGAAGAACCTCGGTCCTCGTGAGTGGCCACAACATTTGTCTTCCTGCCTTCCTAGGCTCGCTGTCTACACTCGCAGTTCTCGAAGCAGAAGAACCTCTGGACTTCGCACTGTGACATTATCAGTTGTGGTTAGTACACTAGTTTACCGCCCCCCTCCCCCACACTAAGTCACAAGGAGGCAATTGTATGATTGATATGAAGATAATTGTATAAGGTGGCAATTGTATGATATGATAGGAAGATAACATACTGAGATGTCCTGGCCACACAGGGTGCTTTGGCTACTACTGTCAATCTCTTCCTTTGCTCATCCAGTGGTCTGTGTGTTCTCAGAAAGATGACAAGCCTTGCCTCACTGCGGTTCCAAGGCTTGCATGCGGCTCTGACAGAGCAGCCCTAGAGCTAGGGTTGCTAGATACAGACAAGCTATTCACAACTTCAAGTCTGTTAAAATGGAGAGGAGCTTGAGGGAGCAGGACAGAGGTTGATAGAAAACAAAGTAAAGCAAAGATACAGTGGTAGAGTGGTAGCCTCGAACAAAAGAAGCTCAGGGACATGCCCAAGCCCAGTTCAAGCCCCAGGACTGGCAAAAAAAAAGAGTCAAAAAACAAAAAAAGCACAAGTCACTGCCCAAACCAGGAAGATTGGTGGGCAGAAGTAGACTGTCTTCATTGCATGAAACAAAGAGAATTAGTGACTCACAGGACACTAAACCACCAAGTTGAAAGCAGTCGTAAAGATGCACTAATCTAACCATCTAAGCGTACATAGCTAATTAATGGCAAACCAAGGCTAGAACTAACATTTTTGGCCAGTTTCCTCATGTAGTGTAATTTACAGTTGTGGTGAGAACTGAGCGTGCAGGAATAAAGCTCATAGGATGGGGTCTAACGGGCAGTTCACACTCCACATCAGCATCATCACCAGCGTGCCATGGCTGTGGTATTACCACACTTGAGCCCATGATTTTTACTTCTCCAGGATCTCACTAACTGAATCTTGCATATTTTCAGCATGGATTTAAAGTCACATTTTCATCCTAGGCTATGGAACCATATTACTTGCAGGTTTCTGTTTTTACTGTCAAGTTTGTATTATGAAAAAAAGAAGTCTATAATTAAACTTGATTTCCTGGTTACTCCCAGATGTTCAGTGCATGCAGGGAACTTCAAGGTGCTGAGCCATGATTGGTCTAGACCCACAAATGATACAATAGCTTTGATATTTGGCTTGAGAGAGAAAGTACATTCTCCACCAACACCTTCACCCATGCTATACAGATACTTTCAAGATACTTTTTTTTTGGCAAACCACAGGTATTTGAGTCCTAGATGAGCAGTAGAAAGGAGACCACAGGAATTCAGCCATTGTAGGAAATTAGGAGAAAACTAAAACAGAAAAAATTATAGCAGTTTCTTCATGAAACTGTCTCATGGTCCTAAAGCCCATGTATGTGTGTACTGCTGGGGATGGAACCCAGGGCTTCAAGCATGTTAGGTTAAGTGCTTTAGGCTGAGATACATATCCATCCCCCATGAAACATTTACTGCCTCTCTCTGTTTCCTGTTATTACCTTCTGCTTCCTAGCTTAGTATTTTGGAGCTCAATAAAGTGAATGGGGGTATGGGACTTTTTAAAAACCAGAATGTCAGGAGTCACGGTTTGCTCTATCAGAGGGCATGCTTAACATGTGCAAGGCACTGGGCTCAAGCCCCAGCACCAAAAGAATTCTATAAATAGAACATCAGACCAACTCAATGAGAATCCTTGGGTGTTGAAGATAGGCATATGTGGGTTGGTTGGTTGCTTGCTGGGGTGCTAGAAATCAAACCTTGGACTTTGCACATACTAGACATGTGCCCTACCACTGAGCTACACCTCAGCCCCAATGGATTTGTGTTTGTAAGCACTTACTGGGCTATTACGATGTACAAGAAGGGTTAACATAACACTCTTTCTAAGCCAATCAGGATTTCCTCTTCACCAAAGCACCCTCCGGCTGGGGTTGCAGCTTGGTGATGTGCCTAGCACACAGAAGGCCCTGGGCTCTGTCCCCAGAACCACCGCCAACAGCAAAAAGGAGCTTCCTAACAGAGAAGTAGCAAAACACTTAAAATGTTGAGATTTTCAGAATGTTGAGCTTTGAACCAGAAATGTCTCTTTCTTTAAAAGATCTGGATGAAACTGGGTTAACTTTTCCTGTCTGGGCTTCTGCTCCTAGAGTCATTTCTTGCTCCATCTCAATCCACTCAAGTTGGACAGAATCACCTAAACCAGAGATGGGACATTAGCTCCCGAGCTGGGTCCATATGCTGCAGCAGGAGTCCGCCTCGTTGTGAGCCTTGTTACAGCTCAAGATGCATCATAACAAGTGTTGGATGAGTGATGACACAGACAAAAGCATGTTAGAGAGACTGGTCGCTGGGTGGGGACTCGGCGCAATCGTAATGATACGGTGCTTGCTAAACCTAAGTCATGCTATCCTAAGTGGGAATCCCTAGTTTATTAGATACACAGTAGATAACTTTTTACAGGCGAATGTTTCAAATCATGTTTAAAGCAATGCACAGCTATTCTTTTTGCATGGAAGAATTGCCTAACCTATGGACCATGGCACGTTTGTGTAGCCCAGATGGCTTATGAGAATGCCAAGATAGTGACCCCATTATCCTGGGGGCAGCCAGAGCTGCTGGGCTAGTTGCCTTTGGACGTTAGCAGCCTCAGCCCACTGACCACACACACACACACACACACACACACACACACACACACATACACACACACACTGCAATCTTCTGTATGTGCCACGTGGTAAAGAATGCTGGAGAACACTGAGCAGCAAATGCAGTGCTGCTCCACATGCAAATCTCTAAACCAGTCATACACACTAAGAATGATGTCATATACCTGTAGTACCAGCACTGGAGAGGCAGGAGGTTCCTAAGTTTTAGGCCAACCTGGGCTACACTGTGAGACACTGTCTCAAAAAGGGGAAGTGTAGAAGAAAGGAGAGGAGGAGACAAAGAAGAAAAAGAAGAATGAAGAAGAGGAGGAGAATCACCACCACCACCACCACCACCATCTTCATCAATGTGGGTTTCTCAAATTTTTATTTTAATATAAAGCAACTATCACCTACATTTATAATTTCATAAAAGGGAATGGTTGTATTTTGTTTCTAAAACATTTTTTGCAGGATCGGAATTTTTCTTTAATTGCCAAGAATTTTGTTTAGCAAGTTTGTCTATTCAGTAATTCCATCATAACATAGGACTATTACAGCCACAGAAGTGGAAGTAGCGTGCACAAAACACTTTAAAATGGTTCATATCATACAACTTGGTACTGCCGAAACATACGCTACCAATATAAAATTTTATCAAGAAGATTTGATTTTTATGTTAAAATGTTCAATCTGTTCTTGTGAAAAAGTTTTTATGTTTAGAAAAAAAATATTAGGTAACAAAATGTCTAGCAAGTTCTTGACAAGCTGAAGTAATACAGTATAAATGCCCCTTCATCTACATTTACAAACTGTTCGCCTTTGGCTATGTGGGCCTTGTTTCTTTGTCTCTGCATACATGTTCATGGACTCCCGAGGAAAACTACGGCATTCTCCAACATGGTTGCTCTGCTGTGATCCCGCCTAAGAAACCAGCACTGGGCTAGAGGCCTGCACCTCAGACGCAGAGTGTTTGTCTAATGTCCACAAGGCCCTGCGCTCAGTTAGGAGCACCTCTCTACCTCATCATAACTGGGCTGTTAGCCTCTGTAGTGTCTTTAATTTGGAGTAGTCTTCCCACATTCATTATTTACTTATTTTGAGTTTCTGAGACAGGGTCTTATATGTAGAACAGGCTGGCCTAGAAACTGTGATCCTCCTGCCTGAGATTTGGGATTACAGGTGTGTGCCATCCCAGGCCAGCTGTGGTATTTTCCCGGGTTCCAGGCTTGGGAGGTGCTCCGAGTGGTTGGTTAAGAAGTTGTCCAGTGGCTTGGAGGGAGAGGCTGGGGCTAACACTGATTCCAGGGGGTACAGAGGAGCCCCTCAAACAGTGCTGGCCTCACACCTGATGGTGAGATATGGGGCCTGGAGGGCCCCAGCCTGGAAGGATGGACAGGTGGTGACCTGTCTTGATGAGCTTCAGCTCTTCTCCGGGGAGTGACAGGCAGGCTTCTGCAGGAGAGCCCAAGGCTGCCACACAGGTTCTACTTCCTCAGGAGACACCCTAGGTGATCTAGAAGTTTCTCTCCATCAACTCTCAGGAGAAGTGGCCTGACCCTTCAGAGCCACATCTTCACAAGCAAAGTAGTGGCCTGGTGTAAGGTAGGTGTAAACCAACCAGGCGTCTCCACCTCAGTGGATTAATTCTGACAACATGGGAGGCCAGGGTGAGTCATGGATATAGAGTTAACCACAAGAAATGGAGATAGGTAAGAAGATAGGGTTCAGAGGTTGTCACTGGAGAGGACGTTCAAAGGCAGTTGGGGTTTAAGAGGAGGGAGAGAGTTCTTGGGTTTGTTCTGTCCAAACACTGTTGAAGCAAGAAACAGATCTGTGGGAACTCTGGATGCACTGCCCCACTTTTTTAAAAAATTGGGAATGCATGTTCTATTTTATGTAATGAATTCCATAAT
This sequence comes from Dipodomys spectabilis, assembly GCF_019054845.1. Taxonomy (NCBI): domain Eukaryota; kingdom Metazoa; phylum Chordata; class Mammalia; order Rodentia; family Heteromyidae; genus Dipodomys; species Dipodomys spectabilis. The sequence goes on along the minus strand of NW_024870965.1, from coordinate 5,593,630 downwards.
GGAAAATAAAGTCTGTTAAGGTCCTCCCATGATCTTGATGCTTTTGAAGAAAACATTGTGTAGATCATTCCTCTTTCTGGAGTCCTCTGCCTCAAGGCAGAAAGGGTGTTTGTTAAACTCTAGATGCTACCTCTGAGTGTGTAAGCACACTGAATTACATGAAGGAATCCCTGGGTGGTCTCCAGTTTCCTCCCTGTGGAGTGCCATCCATAACACAGTCCATAACTTCCCACAGGCCATTTTCCTAGAGAATCAAAGCACTTCCCCACAGTCTGTGTGTCAGCCAATGGTGTCACTGGGAAAAGGCCTGTGGTCTTTGGAGAACTGGCATAAGATTCTGCCAGGAGTCATCTACATAGGTGTTAGGAGAGTGGCTGCTTCCCTTAAGCTTGTTGTACTGTGAGATAAGGACCTTATAGGGATTCTATTTGCCAATAAACAAATCAACAACTTGTAAAACAAACAAACACATCCAAGCAGTATGATGCCCACTTAGTACCTTGACTTCATCAAAAACCTTCCTCAGATACACTGAGTACCATGTTTGGAGATCAGAGACTCTAGGACGCAGACAGACTCCAGTGCCCATCCTCCCTGGGCACTAGAGACCATCAGAGACCATGTAAGGACAGCGGCTCCTTCCACTAGATCTGTTAGGTTGAAATGGTATCTGACTCAATGCTGTCAGTGAACTCTCGGAGACCAGACAACTGTGCTTGTTTTAGGGAGGTGAGCAGAAAGCTGGCGTGGTCTGGTGGTGAATGAGAGCTTCTAGCTTGACAAACACCTTAAATGTTAGTGCCATCCACTAGTGAAGGGCATTCTAAACCACCAGGTTTGAGGTGGGTCCCCACACCATTCATTCATGTATCTTTCGAAAGTTGTTCTTCGGGCTGGGAAGGTAGCTCAGTGGTAGAGCGCTTGCCTTGCATGCATGAGGCCCTGGGTTCAATTCCTCAGCACCACATGAGCAAAAAGAAAAAAGCCGGAAGTGGCGCTGTGGCTCAAGTGGTAGAGCGCTAGCCTTGAGCTGAAGAGCTGAGGGACAGCGCCCAGGCCCAGAGTTCAGGCCCCACCACTGGACCCCCCCCCCCAAAAAAAAATTATTCTTTATCACCTGCTGCACAGAGCATGAGTTGTTTCCATGGTGACACCACAGGTGACTCCAGCCATCATGCCACAGCGTAGGTTAACGGCGAGGGAGGTTCCTGGGTGTGTGTAGGGAGACACAATGGGTCTCCCAATTGGTAAAACATGGAACCACAAATTATGAAGCGATAAAATGATTACAAATGCCGCTATCTCCTTCATAGAAGTCCCTGAACCAGTGGCCAACCCCAGGAGCTCTGCTTGTTGGAGATAAATGAAACAGCCTTCGTTGTTCTCACTTAAGTGAACTCAGTGTCCCAGGGTGACCAGACGGTTCCCTCGGGGGGAAACCCAGGGCAGCAGGCTTGTGAAGTCTGGGCCAACTCTGCGTTCGTTCACTTAGACCAGGTAACTGAGACTGACTTCCGGCTCCTGCTACGCTCCTGGAATTCTTTGTTGTCTGGGCCAGAAATAAGAAAGGTATTCAGATGGCAAACGCCGTATTAAGGACAATCAACCTAAGAAAGGGAAGAGATCCTTCCTCTGGGACAGCAGAGCACTGCGGTAGGAAACACGTGACCCAGTTGAGTAGTGTATTCCTGCACATGGAGGCAAGGCTGAGGAAGGTGACATTGTGAATCAATGGTCCGTGGCTGTGAGGATCGGCAGCGAAGGTGGCCCCTGTCCCAGGCTGGACAGGCAGTGGCTGGTCAGATCCCCTGGATGGAGTGTCTTCTTGTAACCTCAGTGAGAAGCTGTGCCCCCTGCAGGGCCCTCTGCCCGTTCTCAACCCCTGGCACACACAGGTGAGGCCTCCTTTTTTGCAGCCTCCGAGCTGTCCTTGTTGTTAGGTCTCCATTTGATCGTGACAGTTTTCACAGGGACTCAGTATCTCCCAGGCAAGTTCAGGGAGAGGAAAGTGTGCTGTGCCGGGGCTTCAGTGATGGCACTCACTGAACGCCGCAAGACAGCAGAGATCTGCGCTCTCACAGTTTGAAGTCTCACTTCAAGGCGTCTATGAGGCCAAGAGCCACGTCTCCTGACCGACCTGGCTTCTCGTGACTGATAGCTATCCTTCGCATTCCTTTGTTCATGGCCTTGTGTGTGTCCAAATTTCCCTCTTCTCATGAGGACACTAGTCACTGGACCAGGGCCACTCCACCTAGAACGGTTTTGTCTTCTCCAGTTATCTCATGCACAGAGATACTGTTTACTTTTCTCTTTTGTTTCCTTAGGAACTGAATAGGAGTCTCATCTATGATGAGCACAAGCTCTGTCACTGAGCTATACCTCCAATGCCTTTACTCCTAAATAAGAAAGCAGGGTAAGAGGCAAGGGGAGGGGGGGAGCAAAAGGAAGCTGCAGCTTTCTGGATTTCATTCTTTGTGATCAAAGGAGACAAAAAAAATGCGCGTGTCATAGGGGAGCTCTAGGTGGAGTCTTTGAGGAACCTCCATACTGCTTTCCAGAGTGGTTGAACAAGTGAGTTTACACTCCCACCAACAGTGCAGTCGGCTCCTCGCTGCCACAGCTCTATTTCTGCTTTTTAAAATATAATTTGGTTGTGATTATTAAGGTGTTGGGTAGAGGTTACCATGTCACAATTCAGGTAATGTATGCACTTCTCTCTTGAACAATCATGTTTGGAATTTTCAGTTTACTCCTTGCTATGTTCTTTTATGGGCCTCATTTCTCACATGAATTATCTTCTCCAAACAACAACTGCAATAATAAATAAATACCAAAACCAAGACCTCTGGGGTCATGCATTTCAGGGCAGAAAACAGCCTCGAGGACCAGGCCTCCCGGCCAGAGTTTAGGGGGCTGTTCAGGAAAAGCACAGGCTTGCCAGCCGCAGGGTCAGGTAGGGAAAAGGCAAGGCCTGGGGAGAAGCACTTCCCGTGACTACACTTCTTTAGATTTAATCCTGCAGTGTACTTCGTGGCCTAAGGTACCCACCCCAGTGGTGGTCACTATCCCGTGGAGGAGTCTAAGCAAGCCTCTTCCCCATTACAGCCAATTCCAGCCTTGCCCTGGTGGCCGCCCTGGTCATCAGCCCTGGCGCTGTCACTCTGTCTCCTCACAGTACCTTGGGCCCCACAAAAGAAGGGACTCACCCAGTGACCGGAGTTCTGAGTCCGATGCATTGTTTTCCACTTCTTGGCACGTGGCCTGTATGAGGCTTGCATACATGCAGACATGAATCTTGTGCCACAGGCAGAGGGGTGGGGACAGAACCAGAGGCAGGATTGGGGTCCATGGCTCAGCCAGGTCACATCTGCCATGGTGTCATGCTCTTCACGTGTATGTACAGACACAGACAGACATTCCACAGCCTTTGATCCCCACGCTAGTGTCTGTCTCTGGTCTTGAACTGAGTTATTACACACTCACAGGCCTGTGCTCAGACTACCTGCAGTGGCCTAGAAAACTCCATGCCCCACATCTAGTCCCTCGGGCTCTTCCCAGTCCCACCACAGACAGCGGTCCTTGGCCTCCGCATCTGCTAATCGCAGATTAAGACTCCCTTCTGATCTCACTCAGCTTTTCTTGACCAGAATCTGGGGTTGTACAGATAAGAGCCTCATCCCTGCCTTGGCTCACTTCTTTGTCCTGAGACATTCTCTTTCCAGTCCCTTCCCCCCACTGAGAATATGGCTGTCTTCTCTTTTTAAAGGCACATGTCATAATTCAAATAGAAAAGGAAAATCTCAGCACTACTGAGTCTTAATAAAAATCTAGACAGAAACCAAGCAGCCTATGTTTCTTTGGATCTGACTTACTTCACTTAATACGATTTTTTCCAAGTCTTTCCATTTCCTTATGAATGGGGTGATGTCATTCTTTCTGAAGGAAGCATAGAATTCCAGTGTGTGTGTGTGTGTGTGTGTGTGTGTGTGTGTGTGTGAGATATTTTCTTGATCCACTCATCTTGAGTGGATCTGAGGGGCCTCTGGGTTGATTCCATGTCTTAGCTATGGTAAATAATGCTGCAGTGAATATAGTTGTGCTGGTAGCTTTAGTGTGGCCTTGTCTGTGGTCATTTGGGTAAATGCCCAGAAATCAATGCAACAGTGATACTCACAGACAGTATGTTGGAAATGAACTTTACAACCTGGGAGAGGAGGTAATAGTGTGTGACAAGAATTGTACTCATTTCCTTACTTATGTAACTGTAACCCCTCTGTACATTACCTTTACAGCAAAAAAAAAAAAAAAAAATCTAGTCTGAGAATTCAAGCTCATTAAGAACAGACCCCTGGGCAGTTTTTTTTTGTTTGTTTTTTTTTTTGTCGGTCCTGGGGCTTGAACTCTGGGCCTGGGCGCTGTCCCTCAGCTCTTCAGCTCAAGGCTAGCGCTCTACCACTTGAGCTACAGCGCCACTTCCGGTTTTCTGGTGGTTTATTGGAGATAGGAGTCTCACGGTCTTTCTTGCCCGGGCTGGCTTTGAACCGCAATCCTCAGATCTCAGCCTCCTGAGTAGCTAGGATTACAGGCGTGAGCCACCAGCGCCCGGCTCCCCTGGGCAGTTTTATGTCTCTTAGAAATGGTGAATTTGGAGCCAACTGAAACAACACCGCCCATCATTAACCCATTATCTTCCACAGTGATGGGAAGGTAGCACTTCTGACGTCAACTCAAACTATTAATATTCATCCCAGGAGCAAGTCCTTTCCTACCCCAGGACATCTGAACTCACTGATCCTTCAGCGTAAAGCACTTTCTTTGCCCTTGGGTTTTTAAAGAAAGGGTTTCACTATGTAGTCCAGGCTGACCTCAAAATCCCAGTCCTCCTACCTTAACCTCCTAAGTGCTAGGATTACAGGGTGCATCACAAGCACATCTCTGAGTAAGCCAAGCCCGTATCCTTCAGAGCACAGTGCTAAGCATAATTTGTAAGTGGTCCTCTCTAAGTGCCTAAAGGAAGTCTGCTATCGTTCTCTGTGCAAACATGTAATTACAGATACATTTCTTTCTCTTTTTCTATGCCTTCTTTCAGACCACAGGTTCCAGGAAGGTACACACCGTAGCTGTCTCTGCGCTGTATGCACAGCACAGAGTACAGAGGAGAGGATGTCGCTTATTCTTCTGGCTCTTCCCACAGTGCACACAAGAGATCAGCGCACTCTAGTCCTGGCTTGTGCGGGAGTACTTTGGAACCACGCAGGAGCAGAGAACTTGGCTATCATTGTCTCTTTCAGAGTTCAGGAGCTCCCCCTTGGAGCTAGCTCTCAGGAGCCTGGTACAATCTCCAATGCTCCCATTTTTTCTCCTACCCACAGCTCATCAACGGGCTCTCACCCCCATGCTGCTCAGAAGGAGCAGGCCAAGGGCCTGCTCACAGAAGGGCTCCCTGGGAGTCCCAGGCCCGCGCACTATGCACACAGCTCTTCCAGCAGGGGAAGCAGGCAGCCAGATGGTCTGTCAACACCAGGACAGCTCCTCTGGGGCTGCGGACGCTGAAGACTTGTGTCCCCATGTTGAGTAAGATTCCTGGGGCTGAACCCTCCGCTGGAGCTCCTCTGTCACCACTTCAAGACACTACAATGGCCTCAGTGGTTCAGGTGATATTTAGTTCCAGGCCAGGCTACTCCGAACCCAAGCTCAGGGACTTCCCTTGGGATCCAACAGTGTAGACTTATACATGGCCACCCTGGGAGTGCAGGGGTGGAGTGGATGGAGAAGGAGGAGGGGAGTCCCAGGCTCCATGAGGAATTTCCAGGCTGGTCTAATCTGGTTATTCTTGGCAAAGAGTAACGTGGAAGTCATTTGTTCTGGCTGCCTTTTCCTTCCACTCATCCCAGGAGAACTGGGCATATCTAGATGGAGGCTGGCTCGAGTATCTTCAAGCTGCAGCTTCCTTTCTAGATGAATGGGAACAAAGTGAGGCTTGGGAATCTCTGGAGCCCAGTTCTCCATCAGCCTGTAAGGATACTGGGATCCTCAGAACTTGAGGTGAAATAAAGGCTCACGTGTTAGATTTTAGCCTCTGTGATAAAACACCTGAATCAATTAAAAGGAGGACAAGGGTTTGGGGTTCACAGGTGCAGAGGATCAGTCTGTGGTTGCTTTGCCCTGTTTCTTTGGGTCTTTGTAGGCACAGCACATCATGGTGGGAGCCAATGGCAAAGACCTGACTACCTCATGGTGGCTAGGAAAGAGAGAAAGAGAGAGGCAGAGAGATCATAGCCAAATAGACGTGGAGACACAGATTGCAGACACAGGGCCTCGGGAGCCCCTTCAAGGATGTGCTCCTGAGGATCCAACTTCTTCCCACTAGGCCACACCACTTAATGGTTCCACCACCTCCCTGTACCACTAGAGGCCGGGAACAGGAGCAGTAGAGAACAATTCCAACAAGCAGCTCAGAGACAGTACTGTCACCGATAGTACTGTCAGCGTTAGACAGGCCCAGTGTCTTTTAGGTCAGGTCATCTCTATAACTAACTTTCCCTGAGGTCTCTATGGAGACCACTGAGGAAGCATTATTAACTCAACAGCCCCCCTTATAGCTGGCAGGAAATACTCCTAGCAAAGCTTTATACTTAATGCAATGACCTGTTTCTTCAGAGTTGTAACACAACCCAAGGGAATCAGCAGATTGGCAAGGGCAGGCAAAAGCCTGCCAAAGCAGCCCTTCTTAGACTTCCACATCATCCTGGTCGGACTCTGTATTTCGGGTATCCATTGATTGATTGAGAAGACACACCATGGCAAAAAGATGTTAAGAATTCAGTCATGCTTTGAAACAGATCTATGTCTAATTAAATTAGACACGGAAGCATCTACACACATTTTCAAAACATAATGAGTGTATTTATATAAGGCATTCTGCATTCAGTCCAGACAAAGCCTGGCGCACAGATGGATGCCTGTCTCCTTGCAACGCTCCGGCACCGTCCCGCCACTGACAGGCCTTGGCTCCTCACCACCGGTCAGAGGGCCTGGCCACTCCGCAAGGTGCGGACAAGTCGTCAATATGGTGTGCTCTGTGCAGTGACAAACCCGGCAGAAGCTACACCCTCAGGAATCAGAAGCCAAGTGGATGCTGAGGCTGCTGACCAAGTGTGGGGAGACCCAGGGCATGGACTCACTCCAGGGCGAAAGCCCAGCAAAGGCTACGGACTGCGTGGACAAGTCCACTGAGCAGGCCAGGACTGGGGCTATTAGCTGAACAAGTGCTGGGACAAGGAAGGCAGCCACTGGGGGTCCCCGGGCATGCAGGAGAACAGGACTTAGCCTCGGAGCTGGCTGGCAGTGAAGGGTCTTGGCGGGCATGGCATGGAAAGTTCGCAGATCCGTGCAGCAGGGCATCCTGACTGCAGAGGCATTTGATTTCATCCTCAGGGTGACCGGGGCTGCGAGTGTGCACTGCGCATAGATTCCCATCGCGAAGCATGGTGACAATGACATCACAGGCAACCAGGTGCTAGTGACAAGCCCGAGGAAACAGAACCCCCAGGTGTGAAGCAGAATCGCCTAACTCCGATCCTGAGAACTCAAGTGAGAGAGCGCGAGCCGGCGAGCTAGAGAGAATACTTTTCCAGAGCCCCCTCCTTTTTTGCACTCCCCAGGCAAAATTGTATTCAGTGGGGAGAAAACATTAATACTTGGGGCCTCACCTCCCAAAAAAGAAAATGAGAGCGAAACAGCTTTATGGGCAGAATCTTTGTGGGCTCTCTTGCTTCAAATCCTTATTGTAATTCAGGAGCCAGAAGCTTTTCCACACCGCCCCCACAACTCAGCCCGAAGCTGCCTCTCCAGACTGGGAGAAGTGGCTCCTAGAAGCAGCGCCTCCCTCCCCAAGCCCTCCACCAACAGCTCCACAGCTTTTGTCTGTGCATCAAAAACAGGATGATTAATGTAGAGGGTGGCAGTGCTTAAAAAGGGATCACCGAAACCAGCGAGGTTACCTAACTGCAAGTTTTTCAAAAGCGCACTGCCCAGACCTCAAAGCGTTCCCCACCCAGCCCGGCCGAGCTGCAGCAGGCAGAGAGGTAAATGGAGATGAGAGGTGTTCAGAATAGTAAAAAGTTCGGCTGCAGCCTGAAGTCAAAACAATGCTTTGCCCTGGAGGGGGGGACTCTGTCCTGAGACCAGCCTTCATGGAGCATAATAATACAAACTTCAGGTTAGAAAGCACCATACAGGCCTGGCATTTTGGAGTTTGATGAATTGAAGAGGGGATTTTCAGGGGAGTCCCCAGTCTTCCTTTGGTTCTGTGCTAGCCCCCAAATCCCTGCCAGGCAGCAGGATTCCCGCTCACCCTGGGGCTCCCGCTCTGCCCGTGCCTCCAGACAGGCTTCCTTCCACCCTACCCACAGGTGCCCTGCAAATCAGATACAGGAGCCTCCACGTCTGCTTCCCTTCTGGTCACTGTCACCACAGGGGAGAGTTTCTACGGGCAGGGGAAGGTGTGGCCTGTCCCCTTCCTGATTTATCCCCTCCCTCCACAGCACAGGTAAAGTCCAAGAGGTATAGTTACCCACAAGGCACTGGGCTCTCATAAACAGCCAGCAGGATAGCACCAAGAGCTGGTTGTTCCTGTGTACATGTCTACCACGCCTGGGCTTCAGGCCATGTGCTCTACACAGGAAAACAACAGGTCTATGATGGCTGCTGTGGAGGATGGGCTTTGCTTCCTCCCTCCTTCCCCCAGCCCCCAGCCTCCTCCTGCTTTCCTTCCCAAGAACCCCCACCAGACTGCCTCTCTGAAACTCAAGAGATGCATGGGAAATATGTCCCCTCCCCATTTCCAGAGGTAGCTGCTCATGCATTAAAATGAACTGTAGAGTGAAGACTGGCCTAGGAATGCCAATTACATGTGTGGCCATCTCTAGCAACTGTTGTCAGCTAGGGTCTGGTGTCTGACCTAAGTGAGCTCCACCAGCCTGGAGAGGAGGATGTCTGAGCATGCTCTCTCAGCTCTTGAACTCTCTCCCTTCCCATCAACAGTGTGTGTAGTACCTCTACTGCTGTCACTGGGTCATTGTGAGAACAAAGCTGACACACGTAGACTGAAGTAGTACAGAACCACAGGAGAATGGAGAAGCAGAGGTCACAGGATAATCTTAGCATGCACTCTACTGCAGGCCTCCTTGGTGTATATGATGATAAACGACTTTATTATCAGAGCCAGTTTGAGTCAAATGTGACTTTTAGCTCAAAGTATCCAAACTGATATACCTTGATGAGCCATGCCCTTCTTCACCTTTCTGTTCTTTCGTTTTCTTTTTCTTTTTTGGTTGCAAATCTGGGACTTGAACTTGGTATGTGATGGTTTGCTCATTAGCTGGCATACCTCTAACCCCTTCCTTCTTTACTTGCAAGTAGTAGCTGTGCCACGTTTCCAGCTGCATGGTGCAGCCCTGGGCAGACTCCTCACCTGCCCAGTCTTTGATGTCCTCATATGGAAGAACCAGATTAATGGAAGAACTAGACTACAGAATTAACTGTAAGATCAGTTCAAATCCTAACATCTGCACAAGATTCTACAGCAGAGACTACTGTACTGAAAAGGCAAGTGTTGTTTTAAGCAGGTAGGCCGCTAGGATTAGTTCAAACTAGCTCAAGCAGGGGTGGAGGGCAGCGAAGGCAGTGAGAAAGATGGCCTGTGAAGACATGAAGTGACCTCCCATAAACATCAGGCTTCAAGTCAATGAGCCCAGAAAACCAATGAGGCGAAAACCAGGCGCCCCTGGAATGAATGAGGTGAAAATAAATTGACCGCAAATTGTATATTTCTTTTTATGTTAAACTCCAAGACTCTGTGGTGCCTCTTGGCTCTGTCTACCCCAAGAAGACAAGGAGAGAGTCCAACTTCATTCATGACAAAGGAAGCACAACTGATGGAGGAAGACGCAGCGTGATGGGTCTCAAGGCTCCTCAGAGGCAGGGCTGTTTTGCCTCGCTCTGAGTCCCCTGTCCCCACGTGACCAAAGTCAGATTCTGTTCAGAGCAGTTCTGCCCCAGGACCGTGGCTTGTCCGCAGAGCATGTGCTGAGCGGGTGTGAGGCTCTAGGTTTGACCCCCACTACCACAAACAAAACAAAACAAAGCAAACAAAAAGATCATTAGGCCCCTTGGGGAGTGAATGCCTCAGCAGCAGGCTCATTCAGGTTTATTTTTATATTACTTAAAGATTTTTACCAGGAATATTAACTTCTCAAAAGGAAGTGGAGAAATGCATTATACAAAAAGTTCCTACCAGACAACACTTGGAAAATTCCAGACAATTTTTTCTTAGAATAAAAATTCTTAAAACTCTCAGATAAGAGAGCACTCCTCTTTTATGTTTATTTTTATTTTCTGCAGTGCACTGAATCAAACTCAGAGGAGCTCACGCATGCCAGGCAAGTGTTTTACCACCGCGCTTCATTTCCACACAGCACTTGCCTTTCATAGTGAAGAAAACCATGTTGGCACCATTCTATCCTCAACCTAAACCCAGTGAGCAATGTCTTCAGACTTTCTAGGGAAAAAATGATGGCCCATTCTTTTACTATATAACAATAAGTTCCTCATACATGAGAGCAAACTAAAAATATTTTTATTATGTGAGAATTCTGGTAAAATAGTTCATCTTAGTTTAAAAAATTCTACTTTGTTCTCTTTCTGTAAACCTACTCAAGCAAATACTCTACTAAAACAAAAATTCAAGTTTAATAAAAATGTTTACAAAGAGAGAAGGAAATTTTATAAGAAATGGGCTGGGCTGGGTACCAGTGTCCATAATCCTAGCTACCCAGAGAAGGCTGATATATCCAGATTGTTATGGTTCAAAGTCAATCCGGTTATAAAAGTCTAAGAGAAGGAGATGTGTGGCTCACAGGACAGAGTGGCAGCCTTGAGCAGAAAAAGCTAATATGCAGGAGTGTGGGGCCCTAAGTTCAAGCCCGAGTACTGGCACACACATGCACACATATACACACGTACGCATACATACACACATATGCACATGCACACACATGTGCGTGTGTGCACATGCAGAAGGCCATTAGTTCAAATCCCCGTATCAAAAAATATGATGAGTGTCTGAGTAACATTTAGAGCCATAGAGATGACACTGATACTGGATGGTATTGTGTGGTTTAGGGGGAGGACTCATTCCTAGCACGGGGCAGGCCTGGGATGGATAAATAACACAAATAAATGAGGAAGTAAGACTTCTCAAAGTAGCAGCGTGTTGGTGGGCACAATGGCCCGAGCCTGTGCCCAGGACACAGCAAAGCACAAATGCCATGAAGGCCGCCTAGGTCTCCCCCAGCTTACAGCAAGAATATACCTCAAAAATAACGAATGTGCAGGGGTACCAGAGGCGTGGCTGAGGTGGTAGAGTGCCCACTCAGTGAACACGAGGCTCTTAGCTCAATCCCCAGTACCACCAGAAAAGCACTGTCATGTAGCAAGAAAAGGCAATGTGTTCTCTCTGTTTTCTTGTGACATTCATTATCTTTTGTCATCCCACTGCATGGCATGAGAGACTATATTTGCAAAAGGCCTCTGAGTCTAGGCCTAAATGTTTTTTCACATACTCATACCAGCTTATGGGAAAACGCTTCTTCTCTCAGGCAGCCCCAAGGCTCAAGATGTTCTGAGCCCCCTCCTCAAGATTTAACCTCAACAAGACAGCCAATAAATAATGTAAGAGAATATAGTGTGGCTACAAATACAAATGCAGACAGCATACTGAAAAGGTGACCCTCTTCACCTCAAGCCACTGAGCAAAGGTTCACTCTTCCAAAACGAAAACGTCTTCAATAAGGAAGTCAAAGAAGAAATCATCTGAGAAATTGCTACTGGCAATCCATACTGTTTTCATGAAAGCAATTAAATAGAAACGATAGATTTATAAGATTTATACTTTCCACAGTAATATAAGGATACGTTCAGTAAGTAATATGTAATGACAGTAATTACTAAAGCTATCTTCTTCATTTGATTTGTTAGAAGTCAAGTCATGAGATGTGAGAACATAGACTATACTTCTAACTACACATGTATGGGCTCCATAGACTCACCATGAATAACAAGGACATTCAATAAAACATGCAGTAGGTCTGCTGTTTGACACAGGGTCTTTCTATGTAATACAGGCTGGCATGAAGCTCAAGATAGTGTTACCTCAGCCTCCCTAGTGCTACGATTACAGGCATGTACCACCACACACTTGGCTTCTTTTTTCTTTTTTTTCTTCTCCTTCTTTTCCTCCCTCTCTCCCTCTATGTCTCTGGGTTTCTTCCAGCTACTGGACTGTGTGTCCAAAAAGCCACCTCTTGGCCCTGGCTCTCACAAAGATTTCTGTATGAATGCAGTTCAGACAGTGTGGAGACCTGACGCCTAGCCCTGTGCTTGCATCCTCTAGAAGCTCAGTAAGAATGGCTGAGGGAATTGCGTTTGAACAAAACATTCTCTACCAGGTAATGTATGCCTGCAACACTACCACACTGGCAGGGCCGAGCTGCCAGTGACCCACGCCTGTGCCCGTGCTGCCCAGTGGCAGGGCAGAGCTGCCAGTGACCCAAGCCTGTGCCCATCAGCTGCCCAGTGGCAGGGCAGAGCTGCCAGTGATCCCTGCCTGTGCCCGTCAGCTGCCCAGTGGCAGGGCAGAGCTGCCAGTGACCCACTCCTGTGCCCGTCAGCTGCCCAGTGGCAGGGCAGAGCTGCCAGTGACCCACGCCTGTGCCCGTGCTGCCCAGTGGCAGGGCAGAGCTGCCAGTGACCCACGCCTGTGCCCGTCAGCTGCCCAGTGGCAGGGCAGAGCTGCCAGTGATCCCCGCCTGTGCCCGTCAGCTGCCCAGTGGCAGGGCAGAGCTGCCAGTGACCCAAGCCTGTGCCCGTGCTGCTCACTGCCAGGGGCCAGCCACTTGCCCAGGCAGCACCTACTCCAGTGAGGAGCTTGCCTCCCCCCCGTGGAGCAGGTACCGCGTTGAGGAGGTCCACGTGCACTTTTCACTGAAGGTAATAATCATTGCAGACCTAAGTGCTTGCCCTGCTCACTGCCGGTGTCAAGCCCTTTGACCTTTAACCTCTGTTCTTGGGCTCCCCTGCACGCAATGCTCTCCTCAGAAAGACTTTAACCAGACAGATATTTGGCTTATGTGGGCTCCATCCACCAAAATTTCCAAATAAGGAATTAAAACAGAAAACATTTAAAGTTTGTTCTTTCATTTCAAATAACAATAAAATTTTATTACATGCCAACATAAACCATATATTTTTATGGAAAATGACTAGATTTGTCTAAAACAAATGTGAAGAGAGTGGTATTGGTTTATGACTTTGCAATTCTCTTTAATGTCTCGCCTAAGAGAAAATAGCTAGTCTCATAGCACCATCATTCAATCTGTGGGGATATAGTGTTTTGGTTGAGGTAGAGGAAGAGAACTTGGTTCTGTGCAGTTACATAGTTGGGAAAAGTTAACAGCCCTTTTCAGAGTTGTAATGATTGCTCTTGCTATTCCACCAACATTTGATATTCAATCTTCCTCAAACCGTCAGTGTTGATGTGGAATCTGAAATTGCATCCATGCACTTTTCTACTTGATCGAATTAAATCCATTGGCACCAGACACTTGCAATGGCTCTTTTATCCATTCCTGATTTTGTAATACTATGCATTGATCATTCAGAAAAATCCTAGCTCACCAAGTTAATGCAGATATTGTGAATGTTGATACTTTCACCAGATTTCATAAAAAATCACATTGATCAACATCAATGTTGATCTTATCAGAAAAATAGGGGAATCTGTCAAGTTCGAACTAGAAGATAAAAGTTTTCTAAAAAATTTTTATTTTCACTTGAAAGCTTAGACCTTATTATGGGCAACAAATACTGTCAGTTATTTTCCTTGAAATGACAGCTCACTTTATTCTTTTTTCTATTGTTGAGCAAAATGAGCAACTATTCAACCCAATATAATAATTTTCCATCTATCATCTTTTAAGTAAAAATGGGGTTACATGTAAATGCTGCCAGTCTAGCTAGCAACTCAAATAACTGCACAAGCACTTTCCTGAAGCATCATATCTAAGTATCGTGTCATCGTCTTATGTGCACAAGTGCTTTTTTCCTCCTTTCAACTGCAATTTAGCTTAGAATGTCCCCCTAAAGGCTGGTTTAGAGGCTTAGTCCACAGCTCATTTTGCTACAGGGAGAGGCAGGACCTGTAAGAGGCAAGGACTCGGGGTGTTGTTAGATGACAGTGAAGGGACCCCAGCTGCCTCCTCTCTCCTTTCCTCTCTTCTTTGTATCCTGACCATGAGGTGAGCAGCTCTGCTCCACCTCCACCATGTCCCTCACCATGAGAGGCTACTGGATGTGGGCTGACATCCCTGAAACTTGAACCACAATAAACCTGGTCTTTTTGTAAGTTGGCTATCTCAAGTATTTGCTACAGTAATAGAAATCTGGCTTACACATGTTCTTTTTCGTCTCAGTGGTACTGGGGTTTGAGCTTAGGAACTAGTGCTTGCTAGGCAGGCACTGTACCACTTGAGCCATGTCTCTAGTTCTACACATTCCATTTTCATACAAAAATATCTTTATAATATATATTTCAATGGTTGAGATTTACTAAAATTAATACTTTTTGTTGTTCTGTTTTGAGACAAGGTCTTGCTTCTCAGCCTAATCTGGCTTTCAACTCACTCTCCTCTTGCCTCAGTTTCCCAAGTGCTGAGACTAAGTCTGGCTCAAAATAGCTTTCACTGCTTTGTCAAGAACATCATAAATGAAAGAAATGATTTTTAAATTTATGTGTTGTGTTAATGATGAGTGCGTAGTAAAAGGCACATTGGCACACACAGTCTCTACTAGGGTAGTGTGATGCCATTATTTGATTCTTGCTGAGGTACAAGCAGCTTTATTCCCCAGCTTATTTGTGTATGTAAAAATCAATTCCGTAGTTCCCCCAATCCAAGGAAAATGTGCTCTTAAGATTCCATGTGGCTATCTGGGACTGCCACAACTACAATAAAGCTTAATTTATTAATTAGGTACAGTAGAGGATTAACAACAATAATAAAATGGAACAATCATCATAACGTACTATAATAAAAGTTATGGGAATGTAGTTTCCCTCTCTCTCCCTGAAGCTACCTTACTGTACTGTACCCAGGCCTCTCGTTGTGATGGTGTGAGATACTACCATGTGTATATGCTGAGCTCAAGTGAACAGCATAAACACTGAGAATCATGTTAGCGCTCTGACACCATAGACATGAAGCCATGATACTATGACACCTTGATCCATCTAGCTACTAGGTGACTAAGAGTGTGGTGGGCATTAATGGTGCGGACCACTAGCGCAAGACAGTATGAGATTTTACTATAATGCTCTGCATAATGGCAGTTTAAAAGTTATAAATTGTTTATTTCTGGAATTTTTCCACTGAATGTTTTTGTACTTCAGTGGACTGGTCAACTGGAAAGGGAACCTTACAATGAGGCAGAGCTACTGTACAACACAAAATGGAGAACAAAGTCTCCGCTTTGCTGTGACAGAGAGCTCGATATGGGTTCTACAGAGGGCTTCGGGCCCTGCCCCCACTCCTTGCCCAGGGTCTTCACACTACATGTTGAGAACCGCTGCTTTTCCAGAAAGGTCTCCTCTGGGTGCAGCCTTCTTATCTCCCTGACCTGGCCCTAATCAACAGGGTTAGGAAAAGTGAACTAGAAGGAGGCTTCCACAAAAATACTTTTGTATTCCTGGCTCTATAAAAGAAGAGATGTCCCATCTGAAAGACCTAGAGGATGATTTTTCAGCTGGTTTTGCTGTAGGAAAAGAATGTCATGATGTCCAATCAGAACCTTGGCTTTGGGAGCATCTGTCTAGATGGGGGGAGGAGAGGGAAGGCAGACAGGAGAAAAGAGTTAAGGCTCTATGGACTCCATGGAGGGGAGGTTTGGAGAGATTGGCCTCAGCCCTTCCGTGGCACTTCCTTCCTGCCCCTCCACACTGACCACAGCCCACTGTCCTCCCTCCTACTCTTTCTCTTCATCCATGGAGAACATGACATCCGGAAGTGCAGCATTAGTGGGATATTACCAATGCATCCTGTGCATGCAACAGATACTGAAAATGTTCAGGACTGTCAGGCCTGGGGACAAACACGCGCCCCTTCTCTTCCACCTGCTCCACCCAGGGACAGCAGCATTTTGTGAGAAAAGGCTGCGATGACAGTGGCATAAAAGGTGCTGATACGAGGTCCCAGCTACTTGGCAGGCGGAGGCAGAAGCGTCTCTTGAGCCCAGGAGTTCAAAACCCACCTGGGCAAAATGATGAGACTCTGACTAAAAGAACACCATAAAGAAAAAACAAAGATCCAAATTTGTGTGGCTCTGGGTGACCAGCCTTCTCACTTGCCCACTCTGGTGGCTGCAAGCGAAAGCAGGAGATGGAGATTCTAGTCATATACATACTCCACTCCACTTCCTGTGAGGTGACAGGAAGGCCCTGGGTCGGCTGCTGCTCTTCTACTGGGGAGCTGCCACTCCTCCACTGGGGTAGTTTTCCAGTACTTAGGGGGGGGGGGAGAATCTTGAAAGGCATGAGAGAACTGAGAAGAGGTACAGCAGGGCATTCTCCAGCCTCTTCTACTTTTTTCCCCTCTTTGTGCTTGCAGTCAGCACCAAGCCTGGTAATTTCTTTCCCTCTTCTAGGTCCAAAGGAGCTCAGGGACTAGGGTTCCCGCAGCCCTGGAGGGAGGCAGGGATTCCGGTGGTTCCCCTGCCACAGAGCCCAGGATACCAATGCTCACACTCACTGGCCCAGGAGTGCTGATGCATTCTGATGAGGTAGGAAGTGACCCCACTTGGGCCTGCGGTCTGGGAGGGCAACTGGAACACCCCATCCCAGTCCTTAAAGGAAAACACCTTGAGAGCCTTCAAAGTGGAAAGTGCCTCTGGTCAAACAACAGTGAAAACCCTCTGGTCCCACAGGAGAGAATGAGAATTAGCTCTCAGACTGACTCCTTGCACAGATGCGAGGAGCTGGTCCAAAACGCGGACAGTAAGAGAACAGAGAAGTCAGGGTTGAATCTTCTATCGTTAGAACATTCTACAGGGCTACAGGTTTGCACCAACCTTCCCAGAGTACTAATGTAGCCATCAGCTCTGGTTCACTAGCTCAATGGCATCCTTTCTTTTCATTGCTCAGTTCTCTGGGTGTAGAGAGATTTACAATGTTATTATTCCTATTATGCAGATGGTGACACCACGGGGGGGGGGGGGGGGCGTGGAATGTGCGCAAACTCAAGGCAAGAGCTCTATACTACATCTCCAGCCCAGCACCTGCTGAATGGAGCCACTCTCCTGGGTACTGTTCTTTTCTGTCAGGTTGGTGGCCAGGCCCCTGGGAACTGAGCTGGCTTTAGGTAGATTCTAGGTAGATTCTAGCTCCATCCCTTGAACAAGAGTCTTCATCTTTCTAAGCCCCAATCACTATTAAGAATGAGGGGTGATCACTGTTGACTCAGGAATGGTGTGCAAATCAAGTATGCCTGTTAAGTTCTTTGCAAAGTAGAAAGCACTTACTAAAAATACTTTCACATTTTTCTAGTTGTCCCAGAGTGGAGGCTGTGATCCTATCTCCTGGGAAAGGCACCACGTGCAGCTCTTCAGAGTCTTCTACCTCTGCTATTTGGTATACAACACCAGAAACGCCGGGGCTGCAACTAGGCCTCCTCACCCTTTAGCAACAGTTTTTTCTTCTTTCTGCTATTGAATTTAGGCTGCTCCCCATGGTTTTCCTCTTAACTAAATAAGAAATTACCAAGCATCATGTTGGCACTCTGGCTAATTTTCTGGTCTAAGAAGGAGAAAAGAAAATAAACAAACAAAACACCCGTTCAATTGTTAAGCTTGGAGACACCTGAAGAAGACCCTAAGTCAAAGCCCAACAAAATCAGTACCAGGAAATGGGTCCTGATGGTTCACGCCTGTCATCCTAGCTACTCAGGAGGCTGAGGTCTGAGGATCGCAGTTCAAAGCCAGCCCAGGCAGGAAAGTCCATGAGACTCTTATCTCCAATAAACCACTCAGAAAACCAGAAGTGGCACTGTGGCTCAAGTGGTAGAGTGCTCATCTTGAGCTGAAGAGCTGAGGGACAGTACCCAGGCCTAGAGTTCAAGCCCTGCAATCAAAAAAAAAAAAAAATCGGTACCAGGAAATGGGTACTTGCAAGAGGGCAGATGTGGCCAAGAGGAGAGGGATAGAAGAATGACGGGGAAGGTGGGAGAATGCAGGAAGAATGTGTTGTATGCACCACAGAACTGAGAAACATAAGGGAAGAGGTGGGTGGAGCAGGGTGAAGAAATTGAAGCTATGGCACAGATCAAAATGCGTTGTATACATAAACTGCTTTGCTAAATGGCCCAAAAATCAATATATATCCTAAAAATTAAGAAAAGTGAAGGAAGGGGGTCAGTTAGGAAGGGTGGGTGAGAAAGATGAAAGGGGTGATACTGACTGCATTCATAAACTTCTTTGTTGAATGGTAACTCGGACACAACTACTTAAAGGTAATAAAACGTATGTTTGAAAAAGAGCACTCCAGCTATCTCTTTGGTTACTTCCTAGGTGAGGTCTGTGCAGTTATCATGATGGGGTTTTCAAGAAGCCCACCCCGCTTTCAAAACACTACAGAGGGGAGGAAATCCGTCGTGGACAGTAGAGTGAGATCGTTGTGCAAAGGAAGAGGAACATGCAGAATTGAGAGCAGGTGCTTCCCAACAATCAAAAATCCAGCCTGGGGCTGTGAAGGTGGCTCAGTGGTAGAGCGCTTGCCTTGCATGCCTGAGGCCCTGGGTTCAATTCCTCAGCACCACATAAGCAAAAAGAAAAAAGCCAAAAGTGGCACTGTGGCTCAAGTGGTAGAGCACTCGCCTTGAGCTGAAGAGCTGAGGGACAGTGCCCGGGCCCAGAGTTCAAGCCCCACGACCGGACCCACCCCCCCAAAAAAAAATCCAACCTGATGCAAGGAGTGTTTTTGGAAGAAATTGCTCTACAAGGAACATTCTGGTGTAGGCGGAGGGGCGACTTCAGTCACTTGTAGACACTGTTGCTGTAGGAAGTCTACTGGGGGATTTAGTATTAGTTAAGGTTTTGGCCTTGCTATAGTTTGAGTCTGAAATGTATCACAAAGGCTTTGAAGACGTCCAGTGGGAGGAAGTTAGATCACTGGGAGCATGCCCTGGATGGAAATGTGGAACTCCATTTCCTTCCTAGATGCTCTGAGGTAAACGGGCAGCCCTGAGCACATGTTCTTGCCATGATGTACGGTGCTGGGGTCCATGACCCCAGACTGACTGATGCCTCTAAATCCAGGGGCCGAATGAACATCATGATTTGCTTTCTCAGCACTTTTTCAGGGTGATGGAAAGAGGACAATCACAGGCCCATGCATATGACAGGAGCAGGCGTGGACTATGAAGATGCATGCAGGTACTCTGAGTAGAGCCTGAGAGTCAGGAAGAACTTCTCGTCATGCTTTTTCCCTTCTACAAATGTGAATGCTGAAAGTGGAAGCACTTCCTTCGCTTTTACAATTCACTATAGTTTCCATTTTGCTCTTAGATCCCAATTTATCAGTTTTAGCAGAAGTAAGATTTTAGGATTCATGTATTCTCTAAATTATCTTGGACTGTGACTGGCTAATCCTATGTATAGCTTCTTAGTCCTGACTTGATACTTCCTCTGTTATTATGTTTTCTGGACACTGTATCCAATCCACTGTAGAACATCAAAGAAAAATAAATAAGTAGTCCTAAAACCTTCTCACGGGGACCCTCATCTTAACAGACATGTAAGGAATCACTGCCTGGGGCTGGGGGCCACGCACTTGTGCAGACAAAGGAATTCAATGAGAATTAATGATGCAACTCTTTGTGCAGAATGCCAAGCTGCTGCAGAAACAGAGGACACGCCAATAAAACCACAACAAGCAAGGAAGTGAGTCTTCATCTGAAGCCAAATAATGGTGCCCCTGGAGGCACATGGTCTTCCCCCAGCCCTGCCCTGCTCTGTTCCTTCCTACCAAACCACCCCGGCCCACCGCTTCATTTTCACAAGGCTGGCTTTGGTGTGTTTGTTCGTCTTCTCTTTTCAAGTAACTCAAGGTTCTGAATTCAGAATACCTAGCTGACAAGGCCTGAGTCCTAGCAACGAGCTCAAGAGCACGGAGGACTATCCTCACTTGCTATGTGGAGGAGCACAATTTTGTTTCATAGAGGGAGACAGGAAAGGAATCACTGCTGTCCAAACATATTCCATTAAGGTGGCAGACCGGACAGCACCAGGGCTGGGGCCACCTGAAGCTAAATTAACACTTAATATACATAGTGAGCATCTGATGGCCAGAAGCGAGCTTCAAGCTTCTTGCTAACACGATGAGCAATGACCATCTGTCCCCACAAAGCCAGGCAGCATGACCTTCAGCCCCAAGCTCTGCCAGCCCTGCTCCTTCCCGTGATGAAGGGTGAGAGGAAGAGCAGAGCTGATAATTTTCTGATATCAGCAACCACAAAGATTGAAGTTCTGGACTCTAATTTTATTTTTTCTTTTAAAGAGAAAAAAAATAGAGGAAGAATCAAGAGGAATCTTGGTCAACAAGTGAAAGCTTAGAGCTGTGTGACTCTATTTTCTTGGAAGGAAGATGTATGCATATAATTAATATGCACTCAAAGAGCAAAGAAGAACACATGCATCATACCAGAAATTCTTTCATGCTTTATTAATTTAAACTGCATGAAAATATGTAGCTGGAACAAAAGCCACAGATCAAAACCTCAGGCCGCTAGCCCTCTATTGACAAACGGCAAGTCATGTTAAACTCGATGGCCACTGTGTTGGCATGGAGAAAATGCAATAATAGAAGTAGGTATAACTTGCCAGTGAGGGGTTTATAATTTAGATTGACTCATTAAATCCTTATGTGAGTTGAAAATGACTCCCCCATTTAGTTCCTGCCTTCTTTCTGCATCTGTGGTTAACAAGATATTGTTAGCATCATCAGAACAAAAAGGGGTAAAAGTCCACACTGCTTCTCAGTGGGGACGCATTGTTGGACAAAGAATGAGAAAAACACTTCCAAGATCAACAATAGCAGATTTTATACAATGTTTCTCTAAGTCTAAGACGTTCTCACAATACCAAGCAAAACATGGAAGAAGCATGTTATTTTTATAAAGAATTCTATTTTTCCATATCCTTTTACTCAGCTCTCGGGATTTAAGTTGTTCTTTTTTTTTTTTTTCCTAATGTAAGTCATTTCCTAAGAATTTTGTTTAAGAGGCCATTTAAAGAACTAGGAAACATTCTATAGCACAGAAAGAGAATCATGTTTGACAGCAACCAATTCGATCTTTCGAAATAGCTGGAAGAGGACCCTGAGTGTTCCTACAAAAAAGAAGTGGCAAGTAGCTGCTGGGATCAATATGCTCATCACCCCCACCTGATCATTATGCGCTGTATTTATTCGAGGGCTTATAAATAGGCACTACTATTATGAGCCAATTGAAATTAAGATTAAAAAGAAAACCACAAGAAATAAAAACATACCATGTAGGAGTTGGAGTATTCTCTTCCCAAGTGTTAGGTCACGAGGAAGTAAACCATTTACCATGGTATAAGCCTCAGAGTTGGGAGCATAACATGATGGTTAGAGGGTACAGGTACATGCACAATCCCCAGGATTCTACTCCCAGCACAACAGAACAACCACAAAGACCATTCACTGTTGTTCTCGCAAGAATCTGGAAGGTGGAAGCTTCTAGGTAGGTCATCCCTCTTCTTTTCCTCTGTCTCACTCTACTGTGAATATTTGATTTTCATGATAATATCTATCAGCTCAGAATCCAAACATGGCGAACAATGGTTCCGATATCCTATTTTCTCATTCACATCCTAGCATGCAAGAAAGGGGCAGAGGCAACAACAGGTTGGGTCTTTGCTAGGTTCTTTTTTGATCCAGTTTTCTCCTTGTATCCTATTGGCAACAGTAAGTCTCAGGTCCATCTCTAGACCATTCACTAACAAAATGGAAAAATAAGTTCAGTCAATCATGAGTCACTGCTGAAATGAAATCCCTGTCAAACAGCTGTCAGGGGGGAAGATATGGGCAAATGGATCCTGGAGAGGTGAGGAGACTGTCCCAGTTGTACAATTCTTAGGGCAGATCCCATCTTCTCGCCACTGTCTAAAGCCGAGACCATCATGGGGACGTGTGAAACAACTGCAAACAGATGGGGTATTGTAATGAAAATCCATTTCATTTTTGTTTTTCCAGGCTTTCCCTGATATTATTTCATTCGTCTAGTGTAATTTTCTTTCTGACAGCATCTCTATTACTCATGTTTGTCTCTGAGCCTTCTCTCCCATCATCTCCCATGTTTGAAGAATTCCACTTGGATATCTACTCATCTCCTTCACTAGAAAGGTTAAAAACTCAAGTGGGTACAGTCAGATATTTGTACATCCATATTCATAGCTGTATTATGCATAACCACCTGAAGACAGGAGCAATCCAAACATCTCTTTGGATACCAAAGAGAAATAAAACACATAATCTAATAGGATATTATTCAGCCTTGGAAAAGAAGTGCTGGTGTGCTACAACAGCGTAGTCATGGAGGGAAACGCATCGCCCGCGGGCTACTGTGTGAGACACAACACCGAACAGTGGCCATTGCAACTGGGGAGGGGGAGGAGCGGGAGAGGCTGCGGTTTAACTGGCCCAGAGCTTCAGCCTGGGGTGTGAGGAAGTTCTGAAGAGGGAGGGTGGTGGGTGAGCACACGCTGTGAGAGCACGCGGAGCACATAAGCATGGTTACAACAGGACCTTTCACATTAACTATTTCACCACAGTTTTAAAGAAGGAGTGGGGCTAGGGAATAGCCCATGAAGAGCTGCATCCTGAGAGGCTTTGGCCTGCTCCCCGAGCCTGTCTTCTCTTTTGCTCCCCGCTGAAGGCCTCTGACCTGTGTTTGAATTCCAGTGTACGGCTGTGGATTCTGGACACCTGTTGTCTGCGTAGTGTCAAGCTAAGGCAAAACGAGGTTGCTTTTCCTGGGGCTGAGCCCTTGCTCTTTGTACTCAGCAGGGAAACTGCTCTCTGGTGCCCAGAAGCCCAGTACCCATTCATACTTGGTGCCCCATACTCCGTGGCAATGCCAATGTATGTCTGCATAACAACCAAGTAAAATGGACTCGTGTGTGTGTGTGTGTGTGTGTGTGTGTGTGTGTGTGTGTGTGTGTGAACAGTTCTGTGAGTTTTCACATAGGCCACAACTTTTGTTTTGAAGTCATACAATCCAGAACCTCTTTAAGTAACTACTGAGCTCAGGTTAAGTAAGTACTTGCAGCTTGCTCCACGGTCCATTTTCTCCTTCCTGTGGCGGCAGTTCCTAACGCTGTCCTTCCAGGACAGTCAGGCTCAACACGCTTCACCCATGGTGTTAGCTTTCTGCTATTTTAACAAATGCCTGCAAGAATCAGCTTAGAAAAGAAAAGCCTTCGTACGGCTCACGGTTGGGCAGGTTGCAGTCGAGGATGAAGTGGCCCCTTGCTTTCTGCTGGTGCAACATGGCATAGCAGGAGCACATGGCAGAGTAAAATCACACGCCTCCCCGCTAGAACACTAGAAAAACAAGCGGGGGGCAGGGAGAGCAGGGCCTCTTCAAGGTCACGCTCCCAGTGACTGCAAGGTCTCCCACGGGGAGGCCCCATCTCTTAAGGTTCTACCTCCTAGTGCCACACAGGGCACCAAGTCATCAGCACATGGCCTTGGGGGATGTAGTATGCACTGGAGCGCCTGCTGTGATGGTTCTCTCCTAGAGGTGGGGTGGGCACAGGGAGGTAGGCTGCAAGTTCCCTCAGAGCGGGCGAAGTATCACCCTTTTCCCTCCCGCAGAAGAAAGCAAGCACGAGAGCGACTCCATGCAGACACGGCCCTGCATCTGCCTTTATGACGTTTCTTCCATTGCTCACGCTTTGCTATTAGTAAGAGCGGCTCGGGCAACAGCAGCTCTCAACAACCTGACCATGAAGAAGCAATGACCGCAAATGGAAAGAATTTTTAGCCCATGTTACAGCCTGGTTGGCCCACTTCCTTGCAGGAGCTTGCCCTGAAATCTTTGTGCTTCTCATGTTGGGAGGCCTACAATTGTTACAGAGACAGATGATAGGAAATCCTTAGCACAGACTGCGTTTTCCATAAATAACAGTCTTCTTTGCGTGGAGATGTGGCTAAAATGGAACTGATGAAACTGTGAAAAACAGAACATTTCTCTAATTCTACCTGTGCTCCAACTGTGGAAGAGAACCATGAGACTTTCTGCCCCTGGAGTCTGATGTACGCATCACAGTGCTTCCTGCTGCCTGTATGAGCCAGGATGCAGCAGAAAACACAAAGCAGAAAACACAGCTAATGAGCCTTATGTCTTTCAGCCCTGATTACCCACATAACCAGTTTTAGGATCCATCAGTGACTAGACCTGGGTCTGTGTAATCAAGGGCCCAAATCATTCTTTCTTTCTGTTCTCTCAGGCTCTACAGAATCTCTACAGATGGTCACTGGTGTTTGTATGTATATTTGAATATAGCATGTATATTTGTACATACAGTATTATATACTTATATGTATAGTATGTATATTTGAATATAGTGTGCATGCATGTCTTGCTACTCAGCTTGCTCAGTACAGTGCACACCACTGTAATGATTACAGGCCTGGCTTCACATGCCTACACCTGGCCCATCACTGGCAAGGGAAATGACATCAGCAGGAATGGACTAGACCATTCAAGCTGACCCCAGGAGTGAGGCAGGCTCTCTATCTGAGTATTAAAAAAAAAAGAGAGAGAGAGAATCGGTAAACAAAAATTGTGTTCTACACCATCTAAAATATTACCTCTAGGCTAGGGAAACTTTTATAAAATACGCAATGTAATGGCTATGACAATGACTAGAAGAAGCAAGCTTGGATTTTCTAAGAGCAAAGTGATCATTAGAAAAGTTAATTTCTTGTCTCTTTGATTAGCCTTTGTCCCCATGATTCTGTCAGATTTCAGCCAGATATACATTTAAGTAATAACAAAATTGTTTTTATCAAGATGATATACATTCATTTTCGTATTCATTTTTAATTGAGCAAATTTTTAACATGCAGGGGAAAAAGTAACAAATCACTGAAAATTCCAGTACCCAGAACCAACCATATTAATGGTAATTAGTATTGTTCAAGTCATAACTGTATATATGCAATGGATACAGAACAGAGAACTAGATAGGAAGAAATAATTTAGGAAGAGTAACAAAGCATTTGTGTTGAATTATTAAAAGCATGAAGTTTTACATAAGTTTTAGTGAAACTGATAGTTATTACTGAATTTCAGACCACTTCTTGACCACAGATAGACTGTTTTTTGAAAAAGAGATGGATCAGAGGTTAAACTAGAGCCAGGTGGGCTAGTACACAAGGGTAACCCAGCCCTCAGGGGAATGAGGGAGGAGGATCAAAAGTTCAAGACTACCCTATGCTCTATAGCGAGACCCCATCTCTAAGAAAAGGAGGGGGTGGAAAGTCAGGTTATTCTTGTTCTTTAAATGTAGGTCTGACTTTAGTAAGGATGAACAGATGAGGCGGCCTCCCCTGAGGCCTGCGTCGGTACTACCTGTGTTTCATGGAGCTTGACCTATCTGCCCCGTACCCAGTCGGAGGCAAGGTAATACCCTTCCACTGCTGGTCGGAATTCTCCAGACTTCACCATGCTCCTCCTGGATGCTCTCACTGGGCAGCAGGGCTGCCCATGGCCAGCCGTGTGCTGTCATTCCTTGTTCTGTGCTTGTTCATATTATTCCTCTCTCACAGCGGAGCGTGGTCCTGCTCTTCAGACGCTACATTCCGCATCCTTAGCATGTCTTTTCTGTCCACTCACTTTCACATCAGCGTTTTTCCCTTTTATTTGTTCCACTGACTATCCCTTTAACCTTCTACTGCTTACTGCGGACGCAGATGTACACCCTTGAGCAGCTCAGAAGGGGCTTCCAGTCCCACCTTCAGTACTTCTCATACACTCAATAGACAACAACTGCTCAGTGAAAGAGCCATGCAGAGCCAAGCAAAGCACCACTCTGATGTAACCAACACGGAAGGAGCAGTATGTGGCTGTCAGCTAACCCCACAGAGTAGATAGCTGCTGAGCCCTCACACCCCCACACCCCTTAGTGAAAAAGCATGTCTCCTGACCTGACAGAAGGAGACAATTCATAAACAAAGAGGTCACTAAATAATTTCCTTCCATGTGAAGACATTTTAAACTTGTTTGTTTGGTGTCAGGGACTGAATCCAGTGTCTCATACATTCTATGAAGGCAGTCCTCATGGAGTGTTACACCAATCCCAGGAAATAGAAAGGTTTTCATGCAAATAATTATTGGTAAGAGGGTAAAGATGAGAGTTTCAGTCTATGAAAATCTGTGTGTATTTGACAAACATGCTTGAGTTACTTCATGTTAGTTTCTGGGGATCCATTGTAGAACTTGGTACACTACAGTCCCTGACTTCAGGATTTTAAATACTATTTATTTTTATATTATTTAATATGTAATACTATTGACAAATATTATAAATACTATTTTGATAGCACTTGCATGTACTAATGTGGTCAAAATCTGAACAATTGTGACCTTTTGGTTCAAAAGTTTATTGACAAAGGTGCAGCTGAGCCAGGTGCCGGTGGTGCCCATGTAATCCTAGCTACTCAGGAGGCTGAGATCTGAGGCTGAGATCAAAATCAGCCTGGCCAGTGAGACTCTGATCTCCAGTTAAACCACTCAGAAAACTGGAAGTAGCACTGTGGCTCAAGTGGTAGAGCGCTTGCCTTGAGCTGAAGAGCTGAAGGACAGTGCCCAGGCCTAGAGGTCAAGCCCCACACCTGACAAAAAAATAAAATAAAATAAAAAGAAAGATGCTGCTGAAGCTCCTTTAAGCTAAATAGAAAAGTAGTTCCACCGGAAGGTTAGATTTGAGCTGGGTATTTCTGTTTTTGTTCTGGCACACGTTCTAGTGCTGAGCTATACCTCAGCCCGGATTTTAGGAAACCTTTGCATGCAGGTGTGAAATTAAATCATAAAGCTGACAGAGAAATGACTTCTTTAAAACATTCAGCAATGAATTATGGGTAAGAAAGAGAAAAACAGCCAGAGATAACGTATTACAACCGTATTTGTCAGAGGACTTGAAGCCTTAGTTATGAAAGAACATGGTTTGAATATCTCCCTGGATGAAAAAATTAATAAATGCCCCATTCTTACCATGCAGTATCAGCAGTGCATCACAAAACTTCCCATTGGAAGCCCCGCTGCTTACAACCCTGTCCTGTACAATAATTTTGGCTCTCAAGCATTTTTCTGTCACTCTGATTTATATGAAAGGACTTATGATCTGGCTGCCTATCTTTATAATATATCTGCAAGTTTCTACCTGTGCATTGGTGGTTCACGCCTGTGATCCTAGCTTACTCAAAGGATAATTGGAGGATTGTAGTTTGAGGCCGGCCAGGTCAGAAATGCTTATAAGATGTCCTCTCAATCTAGGCCAGGCTCAGTGACACATTTGCAGTGGTTAGTCCGAGCTACATGGAAGACCAGCCCTAGCAGAAAGTCCATGAGACGCCGTCTCTACGTCTCCACCGAGGGAAGCTGAGGTGGTAACATGTGCCTATGGTTCTCATCATGACAGAAGCTGAAACTGGGCAGATCACAGGGCAAGGGCAAGACCTGGCAGAAAGGGAAACCCTATCTCAAAGATAGCCAGCAGAGAAGAGGGCTGGAGATACGGCTCAACTGGCAGAGTGCCAGCCCAGTAAATAAGCAGAGGGCCCTCCGTTTAAAGCGTACTATTGCTACACACACACACACACACACACACACACACACGTGTGTATATATACATATATACATACATACATACATATATGTATATATCTGTAAAAAAATTCACCTTTTAGTCTAGATTCTCAAGTAAGAGTTTACCTTTTACCTAAGACTGAATGAGGTATTTCATAATCCACAGAAAAACAGGTATGTCATTATGTTAACTAGATATATTCATGCAGTGTGTGGGGTGCATGTATGTGTGTGTATTGTTGGAAAGGGGTCATAAGCCAAGCATTGTGGTATTTTTTTTCCTAATGCAATAAAATTGATTTCTACTAGGCTAATAAAAATATCAAACAAAGGGAATAACCTAGTAGCAAAGGCTTTTTATATAGCTGCTTCAGAAATACCAATATATATGCTTTGAGGACAAATGGTTTAGCTGCTTACCTTTGGGCCAAATAAGATCTGTCAGTCCCGCTCTACTTGTAAATGCTGTCCCATCAGCCCCAAACCACCCCCCCCCCACCCGCCCCCAACCACTGTATAGGCTTTCATCTGAACCAAGGCTTGGCTGAGCACCACAGAAACAGCTATGTGACTTGTAAATACAGGTTCTGGGTTGGGTTTAGCTCCGAGATAGAACACTTGTGGAGTACGGGGGTAAGCCTTGGGTTCAGTCCCTGGCACTGGGCTTTCCTGCCCCCACACCCGCAGAGAGCCTTATTCACTCCATGGGAATGGGGTGGGGAGTTGGGTCATGGGTCCTTCCCAAGCCATTCAAAACAGGGCGATCTGGAAACCACGGCACTGCTACCACACCCCAGTGCCCCTTTCTCTAGGAAGCCCTGCCTAGGCCTTCTAGCTGCCCTTTCTGTACTACACAACTGCTTCCCTGCCTGTTCCCCTCTCCTCCCTTTGTGCCTCTCCCGACAAGCCGTGTTTCTCAGATGACACTTGGGGGTTCCCAAGAATATTTTCACAGAGTTCTACCAGTGACAATATCTCCTGCCTCACACACGAAAAAAACCTGTCATTTTTTCTGAGAATGAGCCATTTGATTAGACATGTCTGGACAATTATGAATGCTCAATCCAGAAAATTCTTTGTTCTCTTTTTCACATAGGAGGACAAGGTGACTGTGGAGAGAAACACAAAATAAAACAGAGAAATAAGCATGTCACACCATGGTGCATGGCTGAAGGAATGGGAGGCGTTGGTGCCCCTTCTAAAAAGAAAAGAAAAGGCACCCAGAGGATGTAGCTGTTTGGGAATGCCTGTGGCGCGGATTTTGCCATTGCAGAGCTTAGGCCTGGCTGCCTACACGCTCACAATATAAACAGGAAGGATTAGTGACCCACGCTGGAAAAGACCGAAGCAGTCTGGGAAAGCTCTGGGTACCATGCATCCTGAGCAGCCTGCCCCTTGATGACAAATGTCCCAGATTCAGGCATTCTTTTGTCGTTCATGGGAAAGCAGGCTAATCCAGACGAGCCCATGCACCCAGTCCATTCAGCTGGCGGGCACAATGCTCTGCCTGCGCCTGCCCTGTGTGGCGCAAGGGGCCCCGGGGCCCAGGATGCCTGGCTCCATCCAACCTGACCACCACCCAGCTCCACCCTCCTCTCCATGCGCAGGCCTTGAGTGCGGAGCCGGGCAGGGCTGTGGGAGCACAGCGTGGGAAAGGGGAACAGGTGGCTGCCCTTCTCCTCCATCGCTCTGGCTCACTCCTATGCAACCCCAATGTCCTGGTCTCTTAAGCCTTTCCACATCAGCCCTTTTCCTCTCCCTTGTCTCTCACGGCGCTTCCTTTTTGCTTGACTGCTACCCCTGTGTGGCACTGGGCACGGAGCTCAGGTCCTGGTGCTTGCTATTCAAGCACTCTGGCTACCTCAGGGCAGCAGCCCAGGCCTCAGTTAGCACTTCCATTGGGCCAGGCCCAAAGAACTTCTCAGGGAGTGTTTTAGTCACTGGAGCAAGCTTGTGTGGCAGGTACACGTTACAAATGAGGAAACAGAGGCACAAATGAGTCTGGCTGGCCCTGGAGATAGGAGGAGGCTACCACGTACGTGGCTTTCACTGCTGTCACATGGCTGTCACTAGCGCAAAGCCTGCACTGGGAGTTGTCCTAAACAAACACATCTGTTCCCATCCCAACTGCCTCATTCAGACACGAAGTTCACACCAAATGGAGAAAAGGAGGGGGCTCAGTGTTTACCAAAGCATGTTCAGCAGCAAAGCCCTCCAGGACAGAAGGTCTCCTGTTTCAGAGAGCTTCCACCTATATACTAGTTCCACCTTCCCCTAAATGAGTTCCCTTTAAGCCAATGTCAGTGGCTCACAGCCTGTTAATCCCAGCTGCTGAAGAGGCTGAGATCTGAGGATCACCGTTTGAAGCCAGCCTGAGCAGGAAAGCATGTGAGACTAGTATCTCCACTAAACTACCAGAAAAAGCTGGAAATGGAGTTGTGGCTCCAATGGTAGAGGGTTATCCTTGAGCACAGCAGCTCAGGGACTGCGCCCAGGACCTGAGTTCAAACCCCAGGACCAGCACCAGAAAAAAAAAGTTTCCTCTATGGGGAGGCTTGAAAGCAAGGCTGCAGCTGGAAGCCTACAGTCCCTGCTACTGAGAGGGCTGGGCAAAGGCTGAGGCAGGAAGGAAGACTACTCTGAATGCAGGAGTTTGAGACCAGACTGGGTCTAGAATCTGAATGAAAACAAAACGCCACGCAGAAAAAGCTAAGCTTCACAAAGCACATGTCTGTCTCAGCTACATGGATGAAGGAAGGGTGGTCTACAGAGGTGTATGCATTGGTGACAAATGCCCGATGTAGTACGCTATGTACCTGGGAATACGTTCGTAATTCAGAAACAAGGCAGTAAACAAAATCCAAAAACTCCAGACAGCTTTGTGAAGGCCTTTGGAGCATGCTAGTCTGAAAACTGTTCTGAGGGGAAGTTTCATTTATGATTATAGAAATGCAATTAGGGATTAAACATGTGATTCAGTGGAACAGCATGCTTATTTAGCATGTGCATGGCCCCAGGTTCATTCCTCACAATGAAATGGCCATAGCACCATTAATAAATAATAAACGCTTAGGGAATATGCTTTTTATGTGGTGCAATATCTCTGCATATTGACTTCCTCCATAAAACCCCTCCAGTTCCCAAGAGCTATTGAGTGGGGGAGGCAGAGAGTAGTGGAGGACCTATCGAGCAGAGCTGCTCTCCCTGTGGCTGCCAAGAAGCAGCCAGGAAGGACAAGAGGGGCTGGTGACCTTGTATGTCTTCTGGGACAGTATCCCACCCTTAGTGACCTTCAGTCTCTACTAAGGCCTACCTCCATCACTTCCCACCCACTGGACATCAAGCTTTCAGCCATGAGCCTGTGGAAGATTCTCATAATCAAACCATAATACAACTCTTTTTTCATGAAGTGAAAAGTCACAGAAGCAAAACTTATGTCTTTATCAGCAACAGAAACCACAGATATTTTTGGATTGTATTATTTTTACAAGTAGATCTCCAGATAGAATGTATGCTTCATCATGACTTCAAAATAGTTTGATAGAACCATACATATTAGTCTGACTAATCTCTCAATCTTTCTGTCACACACACACACACACACACACACACAATCTTTAGTATTAACCTCCTCTCCAAGCTCCTGAATCACAGAGCCTAATGCCTCCTACCACCACCGCTAGTTCACTGTCTAGTATAGCCTCAAAGGTAATACACCTGTAAATGCAGCTGAGTCTTTCCCCCACCTCTACTTCCCCTTCATCACCACTTCTCAGTAGATGACTTTCCCACATCCACTGTACTGATTACATCAGTAGCTAGAGGTCTGTCTTCATACCTATATCCCTCTTTATCAAGCGTCCTGACCCTGACCACTCCAGGTGTCCTCTCCTGTCTGGATGTTGTGCTCCCGTGGCTTTGATTTGCCTCTTGGAAGCCCCACTCAGCTTCTACTTTCTTATCTTTCTGTCACCAACTCCAATGTCACCCACAGACTATCTTCCACCTGCGACCTGTGTGTCTACACTTTCTGCTAGTTTCTAGTCCATCTTCCCCACCAGAACCTGATGGAGGGCAAGGATCTCATCTTGCTCACTGACACATAAGTCATCAATAAAAGTATACTGAGTACATAAATGTTCAAATCACCTGCTTCATAAATCCATTCAAAGATCAGTAGAAATAACGCAGGTTCACCCCTGAGACGTCCACACTGGAGGGGAGCACTCCATCCTCACGACCACCTTGGAGAGGCAATGGTGAGGCATACGAAGAGGGAGTTCACCTTAACTCACAGAAAAGGATGCCCCCACACACAAACAGAAAGACATTTGGGAAAATGAAGATCAATGTGAAGTGGAACTTTACTTTTCTGACATACAAGCCAGAACAGGTCTGGATTTGGGAGTAAGGTAGTCTGCCGGGCACAAGTCCTTAGCTCTTTCCTTCTGAGAGTTGTATGCTGGGGATTTCCTCAGTGTCTCAGGGCCCACCCGGAGCCCACAGGACCTGCCCTTTGAGCTGTGAAAGCTGGGCAACAGTAAATGGCACGCTGCAGACCCTTTCTAACACAGTTTCCTTTTGTCACTACACCATGCCCTCCTCCCCCAAGGAAAAAGAAGCAGCCCCAAGAGTGTTAAGGTTCCTAACAGAGCCCTCATTTTGTCTTATGGTCTTTGATGCTGGATGTAATGAAGTACTTTGCTCTCTCACCACCCCGCCCTCAGCACTACTAGAGTGTGACTCAGAGCCTTATACTTACTAGGCAGGTGATCCACCACTTGATCTAAGCCCCCAGCCCTTTGGGCACTAGCTACTTTTGAGCAGGGTTTTCTGTCCAGGCTGCCTTGATCTAGTTCTCCAGTTTATACTTCTCACATAGCTGTGACCATAGGCATAGGCCACCATGTCCAGCTTTTATTGGTTGAGAGGGGTGGTATCATTTTGGTGCCTGCACTGACCCTGAGCTGTGATCTTCCTGATCTCAACCATCCCAGTAAATGAGATTACACGCATGAGCCACCATGCCCAGCTCTTCCTTTTTTACTTAATCTGCACTCTTCACAGAATAGGCTGTTTCAAACAAGAAGTATTTATGAAGTACATTTTATGACATGAATTTTTCTTTCTTGCAGTACTGCATTTGATGGAATCTTTTCCCAGGAAACTGTGCTGATGTGGATTCCTATCTGTATTCAGCTTAGACTACCACTGTTCTTCAAGGGTAATTTTCAAATCTTTCTACACAAGTTGACATGCAGGTCCCATTGATAAATAACAGCCTCAGGCTTTTGCCTCTATACAGTATTTTGACAGATCACCACGCCAGAGAAGTTTTTGTTCTTGAGAAAACTAATTTGTCTAAAAGAAGAGGGTATTTTCAAACCACACTATATAAAACATGTCAAATAACAGGAATAATGGAAGAAATGGATTTTGGAGTAAAAGAGGTAACACCTGAGTAAAAGAAAACTCAAAAAATATATACAAAGATCAACAGGAGACACCACCCATGGAAGATAGGAATGTAAACATTTCTTACAAGTTTTTATACCTCATTATATAGTTCTAAAAGTATAAAATTCTTCTGTAGTTCTAAGAATATTAAATGTCATAATTCTAACAAAGTAGGAAAAATGATTTTTGTTGTTGTTTTTGTGGGATTTAAACTCAAGGCCTGGGTGCTATCCTCCAGCTCTTTTGCTCAAGGCTAACACTCTACAACTTGAGCTACAGCACCACTTCTGCCTTTTCCTGAGTAGTTTCTTGGAGATAAGAGTCTCACAGACTTTCCTGCCCTGGCTGGCTTCAAACTGTGATCCTCAGATGTCAGCCTCCTGAGAAGCTAGGATTAAAGGTGTGAGCCACTGGTGCCCAGCAGAAAAGTGGTATTTTAAAACAGAAATGTTAGGATTTGGACATGCAATGTCTCCCAAAGGCTCTTGCATTGAGGGTCTTGCATTTTGGGAGGTACTAGGAGCTTTGCAAAGTGGGACTTAGCTCGAGGAAGAGGCTCTCTGTGGGAGGGCTTGGGGAGGTATATGTTGCCCTGAAACCTTCTTGTGTTTCTCTCTCCTGCTTCCTGGCTAGCCCAGGTAAACAGCTCCACTCCCTCATGCCCTTCGACCTGCCTTCCCATGGGCTAGAACAATGGATCCAGTGGGACATGGGCTGAAACCACATGAGCCAAATTAAACTTTCCCCTCTTTAAGTTGTTGTCCTCAGGGAACTGGTCACTGTGATATAAAACTTAGGGCCACAAAGCCTTCATCCTTCAAAAAATCTCCCTAGGTCATGGTGTGTATGTGTAATCATGAGACCAAGGCAAGAAGATCATGTGTTTAAGGTCAGCCTAGGCTACATGTCAAGACCTTGTCTTTGAAGATCAAAAAAGAAAAAGAAGGATGGAAGGAAGAAAGGAAGGAAGGAAGGAAGGAAGGAAAGGAGAAGGAAGGAAAGTAAAGTGGAAGGAAGAATGGAGGGAAGGAAGGAAAGATAGATGCATCAACACGATTATTCTTACCCCATTTTAACCTACAGTCTCTTTAATAACAGGGTCTTGTTAAAGACCTACAATATCTGTTAACTTCTGAAAGAGTTTCTCAAAGACCAAAGCTCTTGAGTCTAGTTTCTTAATTAAAAAGAAACTCCTTCCCCCAAGAACTTCTTTCTAAACAATCTTTAATAGTTTGTGTGGAATTATCCTGAAGTCCCTCCTGTTTAGTTTCATTTTTTTTCAGTCCATTGCTATTCTAGTTCTAGCCCTAAATGTTCCTGGGTTCTGTTCTGGATACCATTCCACACTCCACCTCCCTGCTCTGGAATCAACTATCTTTCCTACTAGAAACACATGTGCATGTACAGCAAGCAATAACTTTCATTCCAAGTCTCCTGTCCAGCTGTTTGAATCACAGCTCATCTACCTTCCAGCTTTTACTGATCAAGCTCTTCAGAACTGGAACTAGGCATGAAAAAGAAATTAATCTAAGTGAAGACTACTGGGCATGGAGTAAGAATGTGGCCCTTCTGGATGCTTCTAGGAGAACTGACACTATGGTTATTTTGCCTAAACTCTAGGCATTTATATAAAATGAATGAAAAGCAATAATTTGTACTACAGTTTGGAATTTTCTCTTTTAAACTGCAAGATACTAGTTTCATGTGAAAGATTATTAGACTAATGCTATCGCTATGTCTGTTATGGTTCTCATAAAGTAACATCCTAGAAGACTAACATTTGTTGGGCCAAGCTGACTTTGGTCATAAACAGTACAAATCACTTTGGTTCTGTTAGATTTAGCTTAGCTACTGACATAAGTTTCCAGTAAGAAGGCATAGCAGTAATCAAACTACTACAGAAGCCTCTGAAACTACAGTGGATACTCAGTTCTTCTGGGGAAAGATCGCAACTGTAGACATTTATGAGCAGCAGAGGCAAACTTGAGTGCTTAGAACTGTACTGGCGAAACACAGGATCTTGTAATCTTGTAATACCACAAGATTCTGTATTTATATATGTATGTGTTATTTAAATACCAAGCTGTAATTCAAAAATTCAATCAAGCATTGTAATATATTCTCTATATGAAATTTAAAAAACAGACTTCATTTAATGTTCTGAACACAGAAAGAAATTAAAATTTATTGGCTCAAAATATGCCTTCCTCTTTATAGAAAATCATATTCTCAATTACTGAAATGATTTAAAAGAATTGAGACTGGAATTTTCTCTCCTAGTATGTGTGTCAACTTTCCATCACTATATAACAAAATGCCTGAGTTAATTTACTTTTGAAGTGTAGGATTTATTTTGGATTATAATTTTAGAGTTTTTAGTCCATGATTGCTTGGCACTGCTGTATTTTGGTCTATGACAGAATAGCACATCATGGGGAGAAGAGAGGACAGAGCAAAACTGCCCATCACATGGGCAAGAAAAGAGAGAAAGAACAAGAGAGCATGAGAGAGAGAATGGGGGCCAGGTCCCCTAGCCCTCTTCAGTAACTTCAAGGCCTCCAATTAGGCCTTGTCCTTCCAGTCTCTATAACTCCCAATAGTCGCCCTTTAATACATATGCCTTTGGGGACATGCAAACTGGAAACTATAGCAAGTAATATATTGTACAGTCAAGATATCCACACACAGTTTACCTCCTTTCTGCGTTTCTTGTGCTTGTTAACTTCAGAGCATATGACTATAGTGTGTATGTTCTGTTCTAGATAGATATGAGAAGCACTTTGTGTGCAGTTTTCTACTTGCTGCAGTGGAAAACCCGAGGCTCGAAGACAGTAAGTCATGTGCCAAGGTCAACCAACTTTTAAGTGCTGAGCTGGGATTACTGGAGTCTCTGGCAAAGTAGTCACAATTCTAAGCTGAAAAACTAGAATGACTAGCTGATTTCTGCAAAAAGAAAAACTTATTAGAAAGATAATAAGCTTGTGAATAGACTTTGCAGGAGGGCTACAAGAATGGCCACAGGAAAATGACTGGGTGGAAAGGGAAGCTATGCAGACGGAATCACAGCCAAAATCATGCAATAAATCAGCCTAGCTGATCCAGGGCAAATCACAGCAGACACGAGCCACAGTGAAGCATGGCCCCAGCATGGCCAATGCTGGGCTGGACCCTGCACCGGCACCAACGTTCCTGGAGTCCCTGGAAATCGGGGTTGTCTGCCATTACTGCAGCCACCAGCAGGCCAGTTTCACATGATGTGCACTGTCGGATCACCCAGAGAGGCAGGGAAAGTGAATTTTGAGTCTAGATTAGTCTCATCTTGATTCAGTCCCATCTAAATTGAGCCTGGTCTTGAGTCTAGATTGAGCCAGGGCCTCAGCTACATGGCAGCCCAGAGAAAGAAATGATCCAGCCTCTCAGGTTCCCAAGGGTGGGAGGGACGCACTGCAGTGCACCAACATTCCTGTGAGTGAGAACTTTCCTCTGAGAACTTTCCTCCTAGGAGGAAGAAATGTTCGTTTCCTTATCGTCCTTCCCAAGCATTAGCAAAAATACTGAACAGAAAGTGGATGCTCATAAGTATATGTGAAATTAACAAGCAAATGTATATATGATCCATCTGTTACTGAAAAGGTTACAAGAAAAAGCTAGGAAATACAACCATACCTGATAGCTCAATGGACACAGGAAAACAAGGAAACCATAGTCAAGCAAACACTGTGTTGGAGTCTCCTATCCCACAGAGCAAAGTTGTGACTGACACAGCTAAGCCTGCTAGTCCCCTTCCTTCCCAGCCATGTCATGTCCCCTAGAGATCCAGATCCCCAGGAGAGGGAGCAAACCAAAGAACCCCACACCCTCTGTGCTGGTGCCCACGGCTGCTGCCAATGAGGGAAGCAACTCTTTAGAAAGCAGTGAACACCTGTTAGCTGCTACAGGTTTTACAGCCACTATCTCATACAATCAGCACGTAGCAGTGTCAAGCTGAGTTCTCACTCTTTTTTTTTTTTTTTACAAGGGACGGCATATGTTTTAGAAGTAACTGCTCACAGTCAGATAGACGTAGGTTCTAATCCTCAGTCTTCCATCATATTAGCACTGTGGTCTTAAATCAATCATCTGCTGCCTTTGCCTCAGTTCCTATTGCTGGAGACCACAGTCTCATCTTGCTACAAGAGGATAATGGTCCTGAACCTGGAATCCATGCACAGGATAATGAACAGAACAAGCTGTGTGTCGGTGCCTCACACCTGTAATACCAGCTACTCAGGAAGCTGAGCTCTGAGGAGCGAGGTCAGAAGCCACCTTGGGCATGTAAGTCTGTGAGACTCATCTCCAATAAACTACTCAGAAAAACTTGGAAGTGGTGTTGTGGTTTAAGTGGTAAAGTGCTAGCCTTGAGCAAAAGCAGCTCAGGGATAGTGCCCAGGCCCACAGCAAGCCCCAGGACCAGCCCCCACGCCACCCCCAAACCATAATCTATCGTAGACAGACACTTCTATGTTCCACTGCTGTGAAAAAAAGTAGTTTCTGCAGGCAGCAACCTCAAGTAGAACATCCACTGGAATAGAAGTGATAAACCACTGGCGCACTGGGTGAGAATAAGTAATTACAAGAATAAGTACAGGAAGTGGGGCTGCAGCTCAAGTATCAGGGACAGCGCCCAGGCCCCGACTTCCAGCCCCATGACTGACCAAAAAAAGAATAAGTAGGCATCTGATCTAGTGGAGGAGAAAGAGGAAAGAAAGACAGGAGAGGAAATGGAAGGATGAAAAAGAAGGAAAAAGAAGAAAAAAGTGGAAGGAACAGAGGAAGAAAGGGAGCTACTATTTGTAGCCTTGCTTTTACAGATGAAAAGAGCTAAGGCTTAGGAAGCTGGCTTGCCCCGGTGATGTTGTTAGGGATGGCAGAGCCTAGCTCTGAACCCATGTCTTATTGTCTGCACATCCACCGTTATAGGCACTGCAAAACATATTTGACAAAATGATAAATCTAGGTCACCGCAGAAAACACTTCTGTTGAGGAGCTTATGATCTTGCTGTCAACTCCTCTCATTGTCCCTCGGTTCTCATTTTCACAGGAGAAACCAGCCTACACTTGAGAGGCTCCATAGAGAGAAATGGAGAGCTGAGCTCGATGCTCTCCAAGGTTCTGAAAACCGAGGTTTGAAATGTAAAATGTAACTGCCACGGTAAAGGTAGCATCATTTTACATTGGCTCTTCCATTTTTACACCCAGGGCAAAGCCATCTGTGAGCGGATGAAAATGAAATAATTGTGAAATTTAGGCAGTTCTTAAGAAATGAAGTTTTCAACACACCCACATCCATTCACTAAAATTAAGGGATAGGAACTCTGAAAACAGACTTCCTTTATACATTTTTGGCTTTTCTCCACCATGATGAAAGTCGATCCATGCCAGTAATGTCTAAACCCACGATGGAAATCTTTTGAGTGCTGCATCCTTAGTCCTGGAACATGGCTGAGGCCAAAGTTAGCATCTGGAAGCAGGTACCTGGTGGCACCGACAAGAAGCAGCCAGTAGGGTGAGGATCAGAGTCAGAACTGGCAGCCAGAGCCTGGAAGAGGAAAGGAAACCAAAAGGAAAGGAGGGAGTCAAGAGGAAAAAATACCCGAAAAGCCTGAATGGGGCTGGTCTGAAAAGAGATGAGGCTGTGGCCCGTGGCAAGTTGTGACTTTGGACTCATGGGGAGAAAGGTGTCATTTGCTGCCTCTTTACTCTTAATGCCAACTGCAGCGATGCTGTTTCATTCCAAGTCTTTCTACATAGCTCCACGGGGGCTGACACTGGGCTGGACTGACATCTGCCGCTACTTCTTGCTGCATTCTGTGCTATTTGGAGATGTTCTATTGATATCATCCTTCTTTGACCTTGCTTCGCTCTTCCCCCTCCCAACTCTCCTTCCGCTGTCCTATTTGTAGCAACCACTTTGGTCCACTAACAAGGGCTCTTTTATCTCTTGGTCCTGCTCTTGCCTTTATTTCTCTTGTCTACTTGGAGTCGTCTGCTTGATATAAAGCCAACATGAATTCTCTCTGTCCTTGAGAAATTGTTGAATGTAGCTGACTTGCTAGAGCCGGCAGGTAAAAGTATAAGCTAATTCCAAATTTCATAGTAGCCAGCTTTTAAGTAGCCTTACACTTCAGCTAAGCAAATGACCGTTTTCCTTGGCGGAAATTGTCACTGTGCCCTTATAATCACAATCCTGAGCCAGGGAGTTGCAGAGACCACATGCGTTTAGAATAAATAAATAAAAGAATGAGTTCCTGTCATATGGCGTCTGGCTTTGGCTGTCTGCATCCTGCCGCTGTAGCGGAAGGCGGGTTGCTGCTCACAGAATACTAACTGCCATTACTATTCTGGACTGATCTTTCTTGTGAAAGAAAAAAAAAACTGAGAGGAAAGCTTATTTTGAGTTGGTCACTCAAAATCATAAGTGGAAAAATTCTATGTGCCACCAATAGAGTCAAATGCACACACACACACACACACACACGCACACACACACACACACACACACACACACACACACACACACACGACTTTCCTAGATACTTCTGGGTTTGTACCAAGTAGGAAGTATCACGATTTTTTAGTTATGTTTTACATGCGAACTGTGTCCCAGGACTCTGCCAACAATATTTACTGTGGTGATTATACACACAGAGCAGTAGAAAGCCAGTCTTGTTTGTTTGACTCTATTTAGACAGAACAAATTGACCTACAAGTTTGTTTACCAGAGATTCACCATTGATCAGGTATTCTTTGATGTGCCGTCTCCCTAGTGGATTAAACATCAGATGTTAGCAAACTTGAAGAGAATTCATCCTCATCCCCAGATAGAGGCTTTCCTGGTTTTGTGGGAAAGCTCTAGATTTGCAGTCAGGACTCTGGCCCTGGTGCTTCTAATTTGCTAAGGCATAAGCAAGTCATTTGCCATTTTTCAGCTCTGTTTTATCATGTCTGAAATTTCTGCCCAGAGTATATCACAGAATTATCACAAGGATTAAGCGAGGCCATGATGAACCAGCTTTGTATATTGTAAAAGACTCTACAATGGGAGGGATTAGTAACTATGATGACATTTAACACCACGTCTATGAAATGGTACAAGCTGTTCAGATTAAGGATCACAGTTCAGAGGATGGCCACTTGAAATTACTGTCAACCTATTTTCCCAAGTACAAGTTAATACTATTATAATAAACTCAAAATATGCTTCAATTATCTCCTGTGGGGATTTTGTTTCATTGGATGAATTATTCAGAACTGAAAAAAGAGCATTTGCAGGGACAGGAGGCAAACTGGTTTAACAAAGATTGGTTCATTTGAACAATTTTCTTAATAATACATATATATATATATATACTAAAAATATATTGTAAAGAGAATCATTAAAGAATCTAGAATACTACATATTTGAGAAAGCCTCATCATAAAAAACCACTTTGAATATTTTCTAACTAATTATTCTTCGTAGGGTACCAAATTCATAATTGGACCATTATGGAGAACTTGGAGAAAGATCTTTCTTCACTGAAGAGAGAGGGCTGGAATGCTTTAAGAGACACTAAAAGGCAGGATTCTGAGAGGTTCTCTCCAGATGCATGGTCCCCAGGGATGGAACATCTTTGCTTCTGCAAAGAACCTAGGCAGTGTCTCAAATGCTGGATGGAAGCTTAGAACAGATCAGTTGTTTCATTTAAGAATTGATGTCCTCAGAAGTGGCACTGTAGCTCAAGTGGTAGAGTGCTCACCTTGAGCTGAAGAACTGAGGGACAGCGCCCAGGCCCAGAGTTCAAGCCCCACGACCGACAAAAAAAAAAAAAATTGTCCTCAAGTTGTCATGTCGAAAACGAGCTGCGGGGGGGGGGGGGGGGGGGAGAGGATTGGGGGAGAGGCTGGGAAGGGATGTGAATGGTAAACAAAGGAGGAGGCTGCAATGCTTGATAAGAAATGTACGCATTATCCTGCCCATGTAATTGTAACCTCTCTGTATAGTATGTTCACAAAAAAGATAAAAAACAAAAAAACAAAACAAAACAAAAAAAGAATTGATGTCCTTCTCCCAAAAATTAAAAAAAATCATAAACCCAAACAAAGTGAGATTGGTTTGGAGTATAACTCAGAAGTAGAGCATCTGCCTAGCCTGCAGGAAGCCCTGGGTTCCATCCCCAGCCTCAAAATGAATAAGGGTTGGAGACTTAGCTCAGTTGGTAGAGTGCCAGCAAATGAGTGAAAGAATTAGGTACTGAGTTTAAGTTCTAGTCTTGGACCAAAAAAATGATAGCTAGAATCTCTCAGAACAAAGAATAGTCCTGTAAATATAACCATGTAGCTTACTGAAAACTAACTATAAGCCATGTATGTGGTACACACTTGTAACCTCAGGTATTTAAGAGGTGAAGACAGGAGGATCAAGAGTTCAAAGCCAGTCTGGGCAAAATTAGCAAGAATTTATCTCAAAAACAAAATAAAAACCAAAGGACTGGAGATGTGGGGTCAAGTGGTAGAGCAACTGCCTAGCAAGAGAACCATGCCCTGAGTTCTAGCCTCAATAATGCAAGGAAAAAAAGTGAAGAAGGGAGAAAAGAATAAAGACAAAATATTCCCTGAGTCTTATACCAGCTGCAGAGCCAATACTTGATGGTGATCTGGAAGTTCTCCAACCTAGAGACACTACTATTGCATAAATATATGAAACAAAATAGTAGCCCTAAACAGAACTCTTCCATTGGAGAATGCAAGCAGCTACTTGTGAGATCAAGAATAATTCTGCATTTTCAGAACCAGGCACAGTGTGAGAGTCTTGAGGAAAGACACTGATGCTTTTACCCTTTACTCTGGCAATAATTTTTTTTTAATGGCTAACAGAAAAAAAAAAATCTATCAATAAAATAGCACAGGTTGTTCAGATATGGTAACCAAAGACATGTAAACTTCCTTTCCTAGTGTTAGAAGGTGGTGTGTTCCATTTCTCAGGATGTAGCACAAGTAATTTTGGAGGTGTGGTTTTTACCTGCTCTTTTGCATTTCTATTAGCTGCATTTCTTTGCATTCCAGTTTCACCAGAGGACCTGACTAACCTTAGCTCATTACAGAAAGAACAACTCCCCGCTGGGAAGGTGTCAGTGGATAAAGTCTCATGACTTAAGTGTCTGTGATGTACAAGCACTGCGGCTCTGCTCATTGTGGAAGAGAAAACATGCACATTAGAATATCTGACTTTGTCCTAGCCAGCATCAGACACTCACTAGGCAGAACTATTTCATACAAAAGCTCAGGAACCATGATAAAGGGCTTCTTAACAGAACAAAGGTTGTTTTCTTAAGTGATGTATTTCCTATAAATAGGACGAACAAGATTGTGGCTGTGTGATATTTCAAAACTTTATAAATGTGCTATACATAGCATTTCCATTTAGCATTTCAAGCATTCTTTGCCCAGTAGAGTGGCTGAAATGCATAATAATTGTTTCTGTCTAAATCAGGTTTCCTTTTTTAAAGCTCCTGAAGGGACTGGGTTGATTTCTTGTCCTTATTTTCTCGCTGTATCACAGCCTATCCAGCAAATGTAGGATAATGAGTTCAGAGAAAATTAACCCATGCTGTACTAACACTAGCGCTGAACAGCTCCTCCACTTATTTAGTCTATGGGCATTTTTTGGATGACTGCCCCATGAAGGGAACTGTGCTACAATCTGGAAACACCTAGATAGACAAAAGGGTCTAAGATAGGGTTCAAAGTTAGTATGGGTCGACCCGGATGCACCTGAGCAAGTGTGTCAGAATCAAAGTGTTTGAAATTACTTTACATCCCAGTGCTATACTGATATGTACACATACATGTCAGTCAGGCACTCAATATAGCTAAAATAAATTTTTTACAAAACTAG
Organism: Dipodomys spectabilis; assembly: GCF_019054845.1. Taxonomy (NCBI): domain Eukaryota; kingdom Metazoa; phylum Chordata; class Mammalia; order Rodentia; family Heteromyidae; genus Dipodomys; species Dipodomys spectabilis. Next base: position 5,550,259 of record NW_024870965.1, on the reverse strand, counting down.
CTCTTTCTATATGGAATATGTTGAGCTACTTTTTATTCTATTTCACTTAAATTGTTCTCAAGTCTGATAGAACTAAATTAACTTCATAGCTAAAGTGGTTATAATTTACAATGTAAGAAGTGGTGATCTGGGATTCTCCTGCTCTAGCTCTGTATACACCTAAAAATATGAAGAAAAATTTCAAAGTACTGTAAATAAAAGACATGACTAAGATATTACCTTATGCCAATTTACCTTAAGAAAGATTTCTTACCAGGAAATGTTGGAAGTGGTAAACTCAGAACTGAAAAAGTCATTCACTAATAGCGCTGGCAGTGTGGCAATGGTGGCAAGCGTGGAAGAAATGGATAGATCAGGATTGCTTGTACTTGTTCCTTTTTACTTCCGTTAGCCATGCCCACGCACCCTACCTGTGACAGCACAGAGATGGAGGTGCAAACATTTCAGAGTTGGTTGTCAGACATACATCCCAATCAGAAATGCAAATATATGCATTATTAAGTACATTCAGAAAGGCAAACTGCCTCATGAATGTATAAGATATGAATGCTTTAAGTGCATCAGATTTTTCCCAGGGACACGCACCTACTTGGTGATGTCATGTTGTCTCCATTGGCTACCCACGTTGGCTCAATCCTGTCTAGCTTCCTGTCTCATTTCCCCTCCATCCCCAGGCTCTTGTTCCTGAAGTCTACTGATTGGTGGAGCCAATCTGTATCTACTCTGGACCTGCTAACCAATTGCCTACTAGGCCAATCCTGGGGGGGTCCTATAGATACCAAAACACCAAATGTATCTAGAGTCAACACTGCCTTCCAAACCAGCTTCTTCTTTTCTGATGCTTACTAATTAACTGTGTATTACTAGAAAGAACCAGCCCATTTCTACCTAGAAGCTACACTTCCTCATGTCCCAAACCCAAAAATCACATCTCCAAGTTCTGCCAATTTTACTGCCCTAATACATTTTAAATTATCTTTAACCTTAAGTAGCTGTGCAGAAGTTTCAGCATGTCAATATGTGATCAATGTCACCTCTTTCCTCATTCTCCCCCTTCTATCTCTCCTTCACAATTCTTGACATCTTTGCCTTCATACTTCTTACCACGCAAAATCCTTTCAATTAGGCTCCTCCTGCTGTAGCCTAGGCTTCTAAACTGGCTAGGCTTAGGCAAGGAGCCATTTTAGTCTGTTTTCTGTTGCTACAGCACAATACCTGAAGCTGTGTAATGTATAGGAGAAGACATTGTTTAAAAGCTCAGTCTGCCAGGCACTGGTGGCTCACACCTATAATCCTAGCTACTCAGGAGGCTGAGATCTGAGGCTCACAGTCTGAAGCCAGCCTGGGCAGGAGAGTCTGTGAGACTCTTACCTCCAATTAACAAGCAAAAAAAGCTGGAAGTGGAGCTGTAGTTCAAGTGATAAGAGGGCTCACCTTAAGCAAGAAAGCTCAGAGGTAGCACCCAGCACCTGAGTTCAAGCTCCAGGACTGGCGCCAAAACTACTCACACAAGCTCATAGTCTTAGAGGCTGGTGAGTTAAAGATCAGGAACCGAGAATGGGATGGCGGTGGCTGACAAGGTCCTCATGCAGCGTTACGGTATGTGGGGAAAGTGGGGATCAGAAGAGGCGAAACGCAAAGGACAAGCGGCTTTATCACATGACCCATTCTACAGGTGACCGCGAGACCTCACTTCCTCCCAGACACAGAATTAATCTGTCAAGGAGGGCCAGCAGCCTGCACCTCTCCGCCCAACAGGGCTGCCCTGAAGAGATGAGATCGCAATAGTGACTCAGAGCGGGCCTCTCAGCTCCACTTCTCTGAGAAGCCCTAGAATGCCTGAGGCACCAACAGCCCCTGCTGGGAGGGGTTCTTAGGCCACAGTGCTGTGCTCACCACAGGCCGTGCACTTAGCTGATAAGTGATCCTGGTGTGGGAGGAGATCCACCTCCAGAAGCCTGCACAAGTGGGGCAGGGGTTGCGGGGCTCTCTACTGGGCTGAAAGTTGCAGTCAGTCAAACTCTCCCTTTTGGGAAGTGTACAGAAAGGGAGAAAGCACCCCTGGGAAGGTAGGGAAGCTCAGGAACTGGGCTTTGGGACGGTGGAGGAGCCAGAGCTCTGGAGAAATAGGAAGTGTTCTCTTGTCACCAGAAGTGACTGCACTGTGGTGGGCATGGCTTCAGTTCCAGCCTCCCGTTCCTGTGACTCTCATAATCAGCTCCCAGGGACTCAGAAGTCTCTGCCGCTCAGAAATCTAGGACGCCCCATACTGTTCACCAAGTGATGCTTCAAAACACAAACCAGGAGTAATTCCTCCTCTTAATGATTTAATTTTTATCTTTAATTCACAATAAAACCCTCAAGACTTGAACATGACATCAACCCCGCCTTCCATTCTTGGGCCTTGGCTTCTGCCCACACATCAGCCCAGGTAACACTGGTCGATGCTGAGTTCTTGCACACAGGTCCTCTATACATACCCATCCCTCTCTTTCAATCCCACCGGTCCATTCCCAAGATAGACTTAGTCGTTTGTCAAGTGTCAGCTCAGATGCTCTTCCCTCGTAAGTCTTTCCTGTCTCCCTGACAGGTCCTCTACAAACTTCTATGAAAGCAATGATCAGGACACCATAAATCTCCCCAAGTCTGTATCTAGTCTATCTCCATATGGAATGGGAAGGCAGGGCTTTGCTTGATAATTCCTAGTACTCTTCAGCTCTTTCCCTTATTAAGCAAATACTTATTGGATTCCTACATACATCAACTTGTGACAATACAACTCTGAACAAGGCAAATACAACCCTTGACCTCCAGAAATGCTCAGCTTGGTGGTGGAAATGTGCATTTAGTAAGACAGCATGATGGGTGTTTGGGTCAAAGGCAGAGCAGGGCCTTGTGGAGACCTTGTGCCCTCCACAGGGAGGTATCCACATGAAACCTGCAGAGAATCAGGGCTCAGCAGCAACATCTAGACGGAAGAAGAAAGAAGGAGAAATGAAGGAAAATGGTAGCAGAAAAGGAAGCAGCATATACAAAACTGTGAGGAGAGGAGAAAGCTTGAGAAGGAATGTGGCAAGCAATGAATGGGGAGAGACTGAGACGGGAATCATCATAGTTCTTTGCTTTTAAAGACCTGCAAGGAGAGACAGGCCCAGTGGCTCTGTAATCCTAATTGCTCAGAAGGTCAAGACTAGGAGGATCATGGGCTGAAGTCATCCTAAGACACAAGTTCATAAGACCCCAAGTCAACTAAAAGCTGGGTACAGTGGCTTATACCTATCATCTCAGCTATGCAGAAAGTATAAATAGCAGACTCAAAGTCCATGCTAGCCCTGGATATAAATGCAAGACTTTATTTGAAAAATAACCAAAGTAAGAAGGGCAATGGAGGTATAACAGAAGTGGCAGAGTGCCTGACTAGCAGAAGGCATCAAATTCCTACCCTGGCACCACCAAATAACAAGAACTTCAAAGACAGAAGCCATAACAATGGAAAAAAGGAATAGGAAGAGAAGAAACTGTCTTGATTTTATTTATACCCATTACTTCTCCATATTATAATCTGTCAAGCAGGCAAAATAAAATCTATTTGGATGGTGGAGTGGCTCAAGTGCCTGCCTAGCAAGCATGAGGCTAAGTTCAAACCTCAGTGCTCCCATGTACACACATACACATTTGTGTTTGGGGATGACTAAATCAATCGAATAAACATATCCATCATCTGAATGCCTTTCATTTTTTGTGGTAAGAATACTTAAAACTTATTCTTCAAGTATACTGTTCAAGTATACAGTATAATTAACTAGAGTCTCCATACTGGGCAACAGATGCCTAAGACTTAAGCCTCTCATTTAATTGAAACTGTGCACCCCTCACCAACACCTCCCTAGTCCTCCTTATCCCACAACCCACTTTTTATTGTGTGTGCCTAATGCCCTTAGTTGATTTATCCCAATTCTTTTAGACCTCAGTCACTGGATTGTAGCGCTCCTTTTCAAATGACAATAGCCTATCCAAATGATGATATCTCTGAAGTATACTTGCTATTGTAAGAAAATTAAATAAGTAGGTGCATGGCTCACAATGGCTCATACCCAATTCCAATATCAAGACTCCAATATAAAAACCTAAAACCCCCTTAATACGACCCTGAAACCCCCTTAATAAAAGTTAAAAATTTGATACATAAAAATCCTAAGCCTTCCATTTCCTTTCATAATCTTCAGTAGAATGAAAACACTATACGATCTCAGCATCCTTCAGAGCACATGGTTCACGCTCTGCTCTGAACAAGACAGGTTGGTAGTGAGTCCTGCTTTCCTGGCAGGACGGTGTGCACAGAAGTTAGGTGCTGCGTGCACCACAGAAAGCAGCTGTGTCAAAGCTCAGATTTATAACTTGTAATTCGCAATATGGAGCTCCTTCATATCCCTAGTAAAAAAAATGCCAAGTATATTATATATCTAAATTGTAAAATGAAATCTACTGGAGAATTCTGTTTATCATTTTAGCTCAAAAATTGAATAACACAATCCAGAAGAACATGCATATTAAAACTGTAGATAATCTTTTTACAAACTGAAAACAGCTTAATTAAACCAGCAGAGCAGACAGGGCAATTCTGTTCCTTACTGACAGCCCTCAGGTGTTTGAATTAACCATCCTACTAATCAATACCACATTGAGACTTTCACCTAGCATTTATTTTAAGGGGTATCTTGTTTTAAACAATCACTTTAAATCGTAGTAAACTGAAGAATTAATTAGCAACCACAGAGGATCAGCAAACTAATGCTTTAGTCTGTCAAACCATCTGCTCAGGACCACCCTTCTCAAATCTGGGGAGTATTGAGGGTGAGGGTGGCCGGCACTCTTGATGCTGATGCTGGTAGACAGGTTGGCCCATAATCGTTAACCAGTCCACTCCCCGCAACACAAGAAGCAGCTCCATCTGAAAAGCAAGCTCATCCAAGTCCTGGCTCCTTTTGTATGTACAGTGAGAAATACAGTAAAGCCAAGCTTTCTTGGGGGAAGGGGGATCTTCATGAAGCTGGCTGGTCTCTGCAAGTAAGTATGTGCCTTCAGAAATGGTGCTGCAGAGGTTCTATTCTCAATCCAATGACTACCTCCATTGAGATCATTTTTTAAATTCCACCTTTGGAATTTCCTTTTGTCTTGTCTAGCAGATGCATTCTGAAAACAGTGGAAAACAATTCTGATCTATTTAGCAAAGGAGGATGTTCTGGTTAAAAATATTATGTAACTGTAAGTTAATGAGAGAAATTTTATTTTATGGTTTTTTAAACTTTGGAAGCAATTCAAAAAGAGGAGTTCCAAAAGTCACACTGTTTCAAAGAGAACGTGATTTAAATAAGCAGATAGCTTTCTAAATTGTTAAAAACTGCTTTTTCAAAAGAAGTATCTGCCCTTTTATGAACATAGTGCTATGGGTATAGATCAGTGGTATAACCCATGCTTAGCAGGCATGAGGCCCTGATCAAACCCTGGCACTCAAAACAAAAACAAAACATGTTCACCAACTAAAGTAGAAACCTGATTTCTTTCGTGCTCAGCTTCTCCTTCCATCAGAACAGTATGCTGATTTCCTTTAGGGAATCGGCCCTTTACCGGTTCTCAGTCCATCTAGCCCTGGGGAGTGTATACAACTTGGACCAGACCTTGCCTGACACAGCCCATCCCCATGTTACAGTAACTAGTTCAGGGATGAGCCTCAGACTCAAGTCAGGCTAATGAGATTCAATTCTAGGTCTCTGGCTAAGGCTTGGGAGAGAACAGGGTGCTTTCTTTTGGGGTTACTAAGATGGAAAAAGTGGAATCACTTAGAACCCTCTGTGGGGAAGCCAAAACCAAGTAAAACAGAGATGAAAGATGATCCTGATGACAACATTTAGTAACTAGATCCAGCTTAGCCTGAAGCAAGACCCCAGAACTGCTCAGTTATATGAGCCAGTCAATTCGTTTTCTGGATTTACTTCCACTTGTGTGTTTCTTTTTTATTGTATTGTATTATATTGTATTGTACTGTAAGGGTGATGTCAGAGGGGTTTTATGTGTGTCTTATGAGCAGGTCAGCTAAGAAGGAAAAACAGAGCAGGCAATGTCAGTTCGCACACATAGAAATGCAGTGCAGCTCATGCTGTGTTTCATTTGCTATCTATCCTTAACCATCTAAATGTCTTTGGTGCACCACATGTTCTTCATCTTTGGTCACCATTACAGTGCTAGTGATACAGTGGCAGCAATGGAAGGAAAGGTGGCTACTCTTTAAGACCCTTTTCATCAGTGGCCTGTAAGTCTAAAATGTAATGATTCTGAGAAAGACATACACAAAGTCAGCACCGCTACTTTAGATGCTATGTGAATGGAAGCCGGGCCCCAACGCTGATGTCTTTTGCCTTGTCCATGTCACACCTGCCCTTGGCCTCCCAGGTCAGCACTCCTCCCACACTCCAGCCGGCTATGATCTGGCCATCATAAAGACAGTGCTGTTCTAGCCATCAGCACAGGAAACCCATTACAGGCTGTGCTTCTCTAAACATCAGATCAATACATCTGTTTCCCCAGGGGTAGAAAAAGCATAAACAGCCCAGCCGGTCCTGATAAACCTTCTCGGCTGCCCTTGTACACTTCCTCAACTGCTAGCCACCCTGAGCACTTACTGCTCTACCCTTCACCATTAATAAGTCCTGCTTGAGGAACAGATAACAGCCTTCCACCCACCCGGAAGCAGGCAGCACACAGCATCAAGCCCTCTCCCGTTCTGAGTGTCTGCTGTGCGCGTGCATGACTCATGCCTTCTCAGAGGTCCCTCTGGCCTCTAGTCTGCAGCCAGGAGAGTCAGCGCGTGAAGCCTCCCAGCGAGGAACTTTTCAGCTACTGGACTCGCAGCGTGGCTCTGCTCACACCGGAGGGCAGCTGCCACGGAAGAATTCACTCAGGAGTTTAGTTCCACATCCTTAGAGTCCTCAGATGCAAACCACAGGGATACTGACTGCAAACCTGAGTGGCACCCTGATTTGGAAACAGACCCCTCTTGGGCAGCAGGCAGAGGCTGGTGAGCAGGCAGCAGGTGTCTCCAGAGCCGTGCCCACGCCTCGCCAGCACACCCGCCACTTATAATCTTCATAGAAACCCAGTCTCTGGACCCAAGTTGCTCAGAGAAACAGCCCCCCATTTCTGTCTCTCTTTCTCACTCCTTCCCTCCCTCCTGCTCTTCCTCCTGCCCTCCCACTCTCCTCTCTCTTGTCCTTTCTACCATGACAGGACAGTAAGGGCTTCTAAGAAGCGCCAGCACTGAACAGAAGAAGACTGTGCTGGAAATTCTGTGATTGAAAGTTAGGAAAAATATTTTAATGATTAAAACTGTTTATGTGAAGAGCTCAACAAGACCCTCCCCTCCCTCCTACTGTAAGGGTTCATTAAGGAAATCACTATTGATGAAAAAAACCAAGGACCTAGGGTGTAGCTTAGTAGAATGTTTGCCTAACATGCACAAGGCCCTAGTTCTTAGCAAAACATGAGCACATGTGCATGGGCACGTGCGCGCGCGTGCGCGCACACACACACACACACACACACACACACACACACACAAAATGAAAAAGAAGGAAGAAAAATAAGTATATGGAAACTACTGCTTGCAGTTCCCACATTCCCAGGAACTCTGTGTAGCCCTGGGATGCTGGAAAGGGCACACCCTCCTTCTTCGAAGTCTGTTTAGAAATGGCGTATAAGTGGGCTACATCACATGTTGTTAAGGAAAACAGTCTCAGCCAAAAACTTGCTCTTGAATTCAAAAATTCAAGTTTTATTCCAATAAAATTCCCTGTTTGAGCCTGGTGTAGTGGCATGCACATATAATCCCAGCTACTTGTAAGATTCAAAAGGCCAGCCTCATAGGATCCCATCTCAACCTATAAGCTGGATATGGTGGTTCACATTTACGATCGCAGCTACCTGGAAGATATAGGTAGGAGGACTGAGGTCTGAGGCTGCCCCAGGCAGCAAGAATCACAAGATCCATTCAGAAAAACATCTAAAGCAAAAAAAGAAGGGCTGTGGGAGTGGGTCAAGTGGTGGAGTATTTGCCTAGCAAGCATAGGACCCTAAATTGAACACCAGTACACCTCACCTGAAAATTAAAGCTCTCTCTGCTTAAGCTCTTTAAAAGAAATGTATGTTTACCACACAAATAATTTCCAGCTCTGGGGAAAATATTAGTATTTATACTCACATATATACAAATCAGACCCTGAGACCTTTAGCTGTAATGTACGAGTCATCACATAGCGACTAATTTTTCCAAATCAGTGAAGGAAGTTAGAGCCATGAGTCAGTGAGTGTATCACCCTAATGAATAAAAATAAAATGTATCTTCTCCCAGATGGACTATATTTTATTTTTAAAATATTTATTAAAGCTTAATAATTTTGTGCTGAAATTTTGTTAATAAATCTCAGCTCTTCAGTGTGCTAAAGTATTTTCTACATGCACAGTTTAATACTGAATCACCCCCAAGGAATGGGTTTTGAGACAGGCAACATGTACATAAGCAATACAGCAAAATCTACTTTAGTCAGAACTATACACAGAGCTAGGTGCCAGTGCTTCATGCCTGTCCTAGCTGCTAAAGACTCTGAGACTTAAGGATTGTGATTTGAAGCCAGTCCTGGCAAGAAAGACCATGAGACTCTTATCTCCAATTAAGGACCAAAAAAGTCAAAAGTGGAGCTATGGCTCAAGTGGCAGAATGCCAGCCTTGAGCAAAAAAGCTCAGGGACAGTGCCCAGGCCCTTCCAGCTCCATTACCAGCACACAGACACAAAGAAGTACACAGATTGCTATCTTTTAGTACCACTCTTATGAACTATTTCAATATTTAACACAACTTTTAAGGGCAGAAAATAGTTCTGTTTAAATACCACCCACTAAACTAGACCTACAATGATGAGACCATTTAGATGCTTATTTTTTTTCAGAGCTTGTCAAGCATCAACTGTGGTTGATGTTACTTGGAGTAAGGTTAAGGAATAGCACCACAGAGGGCTGCCCGTGGATAGACATATGTACTGTTTACTGATTCAGCAAACCTTCTTAAGCAAGTACAGTGTCTAGCCCTGCCTTGGAGTTATATGGGGATTAAGGTCCTCTGTGCAGCCAGTGCAGAGGTGGCCCAGCCGGAAGATATGATACAGGAGTGCCATGCTGAGTCTTTCCATATGAGCTTGAAGGATGGTCACCAACAGGAGTATGCACAAACCAGAAATTATAAACAGAATTAACAGAAAGGTAAGAATAAGACAGGAAGTTAGGCCAATGAGGAAAACCTTTTAATAGCAAAGAAAAAAAGCATCAAGATTCTTGTGACTGGCATATGGAAGTTAATAGTGTGGCTACCACCTTCTCTAGAAGAGAAAAATTTGGAAGATAATACTGTGGCTACACCTTTTCTTGAAGATAAAATTTGAAGTTTGAAGGGAAAGTCGCTAAAATTCTTTGGGAAAACACATTAGTGCTGCAGAGGCTGAGCGCTGGTATCAGATGCTCTAAAGAAGTCTGTCTACAGAGATCTAATGCAGCCGAGTTCACAGTGGTGTAGGTAGGTGCCCAAAAACATTCAACGCAAACCCACACAGAGGTGCGGCGGAGTCAAGACAGAATAATAAAGTCACATTTTAATGAGGGTTGTTGAGTTTTGCCAGTGAAAAAAATCTTTTAGTGCCAACCCAACTGAAAATCTTGAGACACTTATAGAAGTAATCTAACTCCAAGAGATTTGGCTGGGCTTGGTTTCCTTCCCTCTTGAATTCGGAAGAAAAATTGGGATAATGAAAGAGAAATTACAAACAATGAATTACAAAGATGCTGCGTTAAGGTTTATTCTAGCATGGCCCAACTGTACTATCCTTTAACACGTGGAAAGGCATCACAATAAAAAAGGCATTTGTACAAAAATGAGACAAAAATTTGTCCTTCCTTCCCTCCCTCCTTCTTCCCTTCCTTCCATTCTTTCTTCTTCCCTCCTTCCCTCCTTCCCTCCCTCCCTTCCTTCCTTCCTTCCCTTTGGCAGTACTTACTGTGTTTTGAATGGGGCCTGTGCTTGCTAAGCAGGTACTATATGTACCGCTGAGTTACTCCAAAAACCCCTTCTTGCATTTTTTTCAAGAAAGTTTCTCATTTTATGACTGGGCTCCTCCCATTTGTGCTTCCTTTCGTCACTGTACTCAGTCATGGTTTGAGATGGACCCTTGTAAACTTTTTATGTCTCAATTCATGATCCCCTGACCTCAGCTTCCCAAGTGACCAAGATTACAGACTTGAGCCACAACACCCAGCTCATTTTTTTTCCTTCAAGAAATCAGGTCTTACTATATATGTCCAGGCTGGCTTCTAACTCCTGAGCTCAAAAAAAAATCTTACCTCAACCTTCCATTTGGCTGGGACAAAAAGTATCAATCACTGCAGAAACAAATTGATAGTTTAATTGGTAAAAGCTAATCATATTTTTAACTATGATTTTTTTGGCAGTACTGTAGTTTGAACTTGGGACTTCACACTTGGTAGGCAGGAACTCTACCAACTGAGCCACACTCCAGCCTTTAAATAGCTATTCTTACTGATGCTTGGCTCTGGAGCCTGAAGAACTATAAATCAGCAACCCTTGGAAATGTAGCATACTGCAAATACAAGTAAGTTGAAGTAACTAGCTCTAATAGCAGGCACTATTATTTTGCATGTTGCATCTTAATTTACCTTAGAATATTTGAACCATCATTATACAGTTGTTTTTAGTACTGAGAATTGAACATGGGGTCCCTAGCATGCTAGACACAAACGTCATTGGAGAGCTACACCATCTTTATTTATGAAGATACTAAAGCTGGACATCAATGGCTCACATCTGTCATTCTGGCTGCTTGACAGGCTGAGGTCAGGAGGATCTAAGTTCAATAACAGTGTGGGCATACATGTAAAACCCCTTATCAACCAATATCTGGGTACCGTAGCACACACCTATCATCCTAGCTGCACAGGAATCTTGAGGTTGGGAGGATCACAGTTGCAGGCCAACCCAGACAGAAAAGTTCATGAGACTCATTTCAACAGAAAGAAGCTGAGCACAGTGGCACATGTCTATTATCCCAGCTAAGAGGGGAAGTCTAAAATAGGTAAAATGAGGTCCAGGAGCATACCCAAGTAGGAAGCAAAACCATATTCCAAAACAACTAGCACAAAAAGGAAAGGAGGTATAGTTCAATGGTAGAATAACTGCCTAGCTAATAGAAAGTCTCAAGATCAAACCTACTATGTTCCCCAACTGTACAAGTAGCACTAAGCAGTATCTATCATGTAATCAAAAAGTAAGATGCATTTCTTGGAGCTGGGAAGGTGGCTCAGTGGTAGAGCGCTTGCCTTGCATGCATGAGGCCCTGGGTTCAATTCCTCAGCACCACATAAGCAAGAAGAAAAAAGCTGGAAGTGGCACTGTGGCTCTAGTGATAGAGCACTAGCCTTGAGCTGAAGAGCTGAGGGACAGTGCCCAGGCCCAGAGTTGAGGCCCCATGACTGGACCCCCCCCCAAAGAAGATACATTTCTTGAATGAGTAATTAAATCAATCCATCCTCCCCTGGTCAACTAAGAATTGTCTTTTCTTCTCTCAATACAGGAGAGCTACTATCTAGAACATACTCAGATTGGCTTACAGAAACCCCCAAGGTCAAGTGTGATGTTCTGGCTATCAACGAAAGAGATCTACACTGTGGATAAGAAAGACCCCTGCTTAGCAGGTAGCTTTCCTGTCCTGTGTTCAAGGTCTCCCCTTTCCCTCACTACAAAAGCTCTTTTGTGTGCCTGACTTCTCCCAAGATGGTCTTTTTGGTGAGCTGTGATTCCCCCCCTACCCATTTTCTCAAATAAAACCAAGTTATTTGAATAAAACTGGTTTCTTTCCTACCAACTCTTGTGTCTCAAACATTGGTTTTCCACTCTGCCAAAAGACAGCCTTAAATCCAAAAGCATCCATCATCTCTACCACTTGAACTTACAAGTCAGTTTTGCTCAGCAATTGAGACCCAAGGACATATGGAGAGAGCAAATTCTGCTGATGGAGTGAGCAGAGATCTCTGAGCTCAGAGAGAGATTATGTTGATCAGAAAATTCTGTGCTACTTGAATCTGTCATCAAAACACGTTCACAGAAGCCCTGAGCTTCGGGGAGGTGTGTGTAGGAAAGGTGAAGTCAGATGGTGGGAGAAGGCTGTTCCAGCCTGCAGGGCCATGTGGGAGCACATGAGGAGGTGGCCTACAAGGGAAGCGTGGGAGTGCTAAGCAGTTGTGACTGAAGAGTGGAGGTAGAAAATGCAGGAAGTGGAGGAAGTGACAGCACTCAGTTGAGCAGTGGGCTTAACAATCTGGCAGTAAACTGGGAGCTAACAAGGCCCACCTGGAGTGGTTAGTGACAAAAGAACCATTTGTAGCTCACTGAGAAGATTTAATTGAGGAGAAAATAATATGATGTTTGGCTAGCAGGAGACTCATGCTGTATCTTGGACCCAACTTCGTTTGGAATTTTGAAATGGGCAAGAAATGACTGGCATATTTGTGCTTCTGGAAACTTGTTTCTTCGGTGGTATTTTAGCACCCATGCCAGCATCATCATTATTTGCTTCATAGTGATTTTTGCCTGGCCTTTTGTGTTGCTTAATTTAAAGACATTTTGTTCCTACTATTTTCCTTATTAAAATTGTTTTATTTTATTCTTTGATTAGCTGCTTGGCACAGATGTACTTTCTGATGCTAATCATAGAATTATGCCTTTTAACTTATTTGAATCTTATTCATGATAGTTCAACTTTGCTTTTTTTCCTATATGCTTATAAAACCTGTGTTCCATATTTAGTCATAAAAGATTCATTCACCTTAGAGATTCCAGTATTCATCTTTTAAAAGCCTACAGTCCATCTGTTCCCATCTCCTCCCATATTAAACTTTATTACCCTTTGTTATTTCCTCCAACTTTGGCAGAGGAGACTTTTCTCTGATAAGCCTACTTACTTCATATGGCAAGAAATGCATTGGTTTTTTTTTTTCCGTAAGGTTTTACTGTAAAGAAATCATTAAGCATACCCCAAAATGTTGCTGTATAGTCCTTGTTTATGGCCCTGGTGCATTATGTAGGGTGGGGAAGGAGTCAAACATAAATAGGAAGTAAAGACTTAGAAACTGAAGTTGCTGTATTGTTTTCTATTGCACTGCAACAGACTATCAACAAGGGTGGCTAAAGCACCATATTTGTTACCTCACAGCTTCTGTAGGTCAGGAGTTCGGGCAAGCTTGGCTGAGTTCTGATCTCAGAGTCTTACAAGGTGGCGGTCAGGGTGTGAGCAGGGGACAGAAAAGCATTCCTTTCTCCAACTCCTCTTCCTAGCTCACTGGAGGCTGGCAGTGAAGGACTAAGGCTCCCTTCTCTTACTGGCTGTCAGCAGGGTAGCTACGGACAGCTAGGGGCCAAGTAGCGCTCCTTGCCACGGGGTTCCCTCTCTCAGGTGACAGCATGTCTCTCCTGCATTCTGATCAGGTTAAGACCTTCATAACCTAATGTCATCCCCAGGTAGTCCCCCCCCCTCCCCTCAGAGGTATCATACCCCTTTCAGGGACAGTGAGATGCTCCTGCCTTTTGCCCTGTGGTGTCAGTGGAGGGGTCGAGGGGAGGTGCAGGACTCCCACTTTGTGCTTGGGAAAGGATTGTGTTTCCCTAAAATTCTGAAGCCCTAATTCCTAATCTGAGTGTCTTTGGTGATAAAGCTTATAAAGAAGTAGGCCTCCAATATGACAGGATCAGTGTTCTTGTAAGAAGGGACTTTAGAGGTGAATCTGGCAAAAGGAAGTCCTGAAGACAACCAGTGTTTTGGGTGGGTCTCACTCATCTTATCCACTCCAAACCATTTTCTAAGGATTACAAGTACCTTTATCTGTCTAGCTTCTAAGGCGTAAAAGCTACTGTTAAGAATGGCCATTTTTTTTTTTTAGTGCTTAAGTCCCATTTCCTGTGTGGGGAGCAGGAAACATTTCTAATTCTCCCAACTTGATTCCTGCTATACTAGAATACATCCTTGCTAAAACTTTCACCTTGTGGGAGCCTTTTGGAGAGTCACCTGAAATGCTTTTCATGAGTGGATCTCAAGGACCTTTGATTTTGTGTGGAAACTAGGAAGTTTCAGGAAGCCCTCATCTAGGAGGCCTCCGGTAACAATAAACCTTCTTAGGACTTGCTCAGGTTTTTCAGGTAATGTCCAGGTAGGTATGTTACAGGTGGTTTCAGATGATCCAGGTGCTCCTTGGTCTTGGGTACTACGTCTAAGTTTATTATGCTGTCTTCAGTGTAGCAAAAGAACCAAAAAGAGTAGGAGGAATGTGAAGAGTGATATTTAGCAGGAAAGCAGAATTATACCTTCTGGGATCAAGTGGGCAGTTTAGGTAAAGACTGATTGCATGGAAGCTGTGGAGAATTTGACTTTTTTTTCTAATGAGATGGGTCACTATGTGATATTAAACTGAGAGATCCCCACATGGTATCTCTCCACATAATTTGGCCAATATACAGAGTCTGGCTAGTGTGAGAAGTCCTACCTGCCTGTGATATTTGATCACCTTTGCCCTTCCAGTTTAACCTTCTGAGGAATGAGCCCTGTAAGGACATAGGGCTATTATCTTAGTTTGAGGACCAGCATGTGGATGCAGATGTGTGACATCTGGGGGTTTTAGAATGGAGTCTTGCAGTCTAGAACACATTCCTGCTCCTGTATACCCTATCTGCCTACACTAATGAGTAAATTTAATGTAAAAACCCTTTGAATAATGGATTTTAAAATTCTGAAATGGATTCTTCAAAGAGAAATGCCCATTCAAAGACTAGGTCAAATATGTACAACAAGCCTCAAATGTCTCGTGTCATAATGTAAGACAACTACAAAGAACTAATAGCATCCTGTGTAAATGAAAGAGAAGCCTGATTGAATATACTTCCGCTGGTCTAAGATCACACAAATGGAGCATTAGGAAGAAGAAAAATGTGTGAGAAGGTGGCAGCAGAAGCAGTCCCCTCAACCTTCCTAAATTCCCCTAAAAACAAAAAGAGCAATTAGGTTAGCAAATAAAAGGCCTCTAAGTGATCTCAGTAACAAATCTGATGATAAGCTATCTCCCTAATCCCCTGAGTATGAAACACCCTCAGCCAGGAGGTCTGAGCAATGTCACCACTAGCTTGGAAGAAATAGAGCAATGATAAATGAGCTGCTTCCTAGCTGCTCTCACACAACAAGAACCACAAAAATAAACTAAGCACAACAGCTGAATCTGGGAGAAGCTTCTAGAAAGGAGAGTGGTGAGTAAGTACAAGGGGATGGGGTTGTAACAAGGGCTAATGGTGTAAATAAGGTCTAATGCAGCAGTGTGGGTCTTAAAGACTCAAAATGAACAAGCTAAATCTCCCTTCCAAGACCAAGTCCCACAGTGGGGATAAAATGCTAAACAGAAAATCCAAACAGAGCAGGATCCTAGAGCAAATAAAGAGCACATCGATGTAAAACTTGGAAAGGGATGCAAGGAATCTGTTAAATTCTTCTAGTATTTGTATGTTTTTATCTTTATTGTCTTTTTATCTCCTGTGGTTTCTGGTACATGCAAATTCTTACTATTTTTATTGAACACATAAATACTAATGGCTGTTACATCTCCACTGGGATTATTGTATTTGATATTATAAGGTGTTTTTCTATATTTTAATGCTTCTATTGTATTGGCTTTTTTGGTTTATCTTCCATGTATATCTTTCTTCCAAATTCTTATTGTCCCTTCATTAATGTCTTAAAATTAGTTGTAAACTTTCACTTTCCATCTTCGGCATCTCCTAGAATATTTTCTATGATGTGTTCCTCCTGCTTTTTCCCTCAAAGCATTTTTCTTTTTTCTAAGTCTTTCATTTTGTATTGTCTTTTTAAACATTTGTTTCAACAATCATTTCTCCAACCAAGGTCAAAGAGTTAAACATTTTAGGAAAGGAATAGTCCTCAAGACCAAAGTCAAAGACCAAGGTCAACCAGGTGGATGCAAGGGCATCTTTCAAACTGCCAAACCCAACATTAATACCTACTTCTCAGGTTCTCGTGAACAAAACAGTAACCATTTCTTAGACCATAAAGAAAATCTCAATAAATCCCAAAGGATTATCTGACAATAATGCAATCCAACTAACAAATAATGAAACAGAAAACCAGAACTTTTTTTCCCTCCTGAAAAAAATGCCAGTAAACACTTAGGTCAAAGGGCAATGCAGAGCAGCCTGTACAGTTTCCTTACGGTCAGGATAGTCATCTAAACCCTGGGAACAGCTTAATATTAGACTCAGCGGCGGAAATACATTTCATATCATTAAACACCAACACCAATTAAAATCAAATGAAAACTCAGTCTAAAAATTCATAAACTGGCCTGGTGCGGGGGCTCGCGCCTGTCATCCTAGCTACTCAGGAGGCCGAGATCTGGGCCGGTGGTTCGAAGCCAGCCGGGACAGGAACGTCCACTAAACCACCAGAGAACCGGAAGTGGCGCTTGAGCGCTCTCCGTGGGCAAAAGAGCTCAGGGACGGCGGCCCGGGCCCGAGCTCCAGGCCCACGGCCGCTCATACACTTCGTCGAACAAGGGGCCGGGGGAACAGCCCGGTAACCCTACACAGACTTTAATGGCCGCACATCATGAACACATGAAAGCGCATGCGCACGGCTGGGCCTGGCGCTGCGCCTGCCGGCGGGTGGCTCCACTTCCTCGAGGGCCGTCGCCCTCCGTGACGTTGCCCCCCCGCCGTGACATTGGCCCCCCCACGCCGTGACGTCATCGCAAGGCCGTGACCTGACGCGCGCGCGCACATGGAGCAGCAACTCTCGTGGCCTGGCTCCGTCTGAGGTAGACACCCGATGTTATTACTTGCAGAGTTCATTGGACGCTCTTCTTTCTGAGTTCGAGAAACCTGTTATATTAACATATTTTTAAAAAGACAGCAGGGCTGGGAAGGTGGCTCCGTGGTAGAGGCCTGCCTCGCAGGCATGAGGCCCTGGGTTCGAGTCCAGAGAACCGGAAGTGGCGCTGTGGCTCAGGCAGTAGAGCGCTGGCCTTGAGCTGAAGAGCTGAGGGACACGCCCAGGCCCAGAGTCCAGGCCCCACGACCAACAAAATAAAGGCACGCATGAATAGAGTAAGTAGTATTCAATACTTGAATCAGGTCAAGCGCAGGAACTCTTTATAGTGAGAATTTTGGGAATCCTTTCCTGGGTCTTGAACTCTGGGCCTGGGCACTGTCCCTGAGCTTCTTTTGCTCAAGGCTAGCGCTCTACCACTTGAGCCCCAGCGCCACCTCTGGCTCTTTCTGCTTATGTGGTGCTGAGAGATCGAACCCAGGGCCTCATGCATGCAAGGCAAGCCACCTTCCCCGTCTCCTCTGGACTTGTGAAATATGCAGCGTATTACTGGTATCTCTAGTCACCCTACTGTGAATAGAACACCAGAGCTGCTTGCTCCGGCCTAACTGTAACCACATTGACCAAGTTTTCTACATGCCTCCCTCCTCTCTACACCTCCTACGCTCTTGTAATGCTATTTTTCTCTCAATTTCTATAAGATAACTTTTTTCAATTCCACATACAAATGAGATAGGCAATACTTCTCTTGTTCTCGTCTTATCTTATTCAACATATTCAGTTCTAGTTCAGTCTGTGTTGTCACAAATGACAAACTTCTGTGGCGGAATAGTATTATGTTGTGTGTATGCACCACATTTTCTCTTATCCATTTTTCAATTGCTGGACACTGAGGTAGTTTTCATTTCTTGTCTATTTTGGATCATTGAGTTTCTTACTCCTTGATACCACATGTTGTTGGCCAGTGTAACATCGCTGAGGTTCCCATTTCCATGATATTGTGAATAATAAAGATGTAAGGTGTACACCCATGGCTCACGTCTATAATCTCAACTATTCAGGAGGCTGAGATTCAGAGAATCATGGTTTGAAGCCAGCCTGGGGGGAAAAAAATCCACCAGACTCTATCTCCAATTAATCAGCAAAAGAGTCTATGTTGGAAGTGTAGCTCAACTGTTAGAGTGCCAGTTGTGATTTAAAAAGCAGAGTAAAAGTGTGAGGCCCTGAGTTCAAGCCCTGGCACCAGCAAAAGAATAAAGGAAAAAAAATCACAAAGTCAATATTTTATCTTCAGTAAAATACTCCATACCACACCAGTGAAACTGAGTTACTGGAAAAGGAGTTTCTCATCAAATGGCAAAATAATGCAAAATAATATTCACTAATAAGACAAATATAACAATTTATCTGTAAATTGTTACATTCATAAATATGCATACACATATGTGCTGTAGAGTTACTATACTCAAAACAAATTTGGAGTTTAACAAAATTTATATTGAAGTTCTGAATATATTTTTAAGTAGGAATTACTAATCATCCTATAAAAAGAGGGGCTCCTGCTATAAAATGCAAAGTAATAGCAGAAGTTCCAGTTTCCAGTAGAAGCAGGTTTCCTCTTGAGGACATTCTAGCAGCAGTGTTGAATATACACATATCTTATGACCCAACATTTCCGTTATTAATTATTTATCCAAAAATGCATGCATATATACACCAAATGACATACAGGATGTTCATAGAAGCATTATTTTTTACACTCCGCAAGTGGAGACAATTTAAGTGGCCATCTTCAGTGATACAGATTTTATTTTTAAATATGACACATTTCTGCAATGGAATATTATATAGCCCTGTATTGTAATATGTTTGGATAGTGAATGTTTTCCAAAGGTCCCTGTGTTGAGGCTTGGTTCCCAGTCAGTGATACTAGTGAGAGATGGTAGAACCTTAAAAAGATGAGGCCTAGTAGAAGAAAGTTAGTTCTCTCGAGCTGTGCCCCTGAAAGGATTATGCCCCCCTGGTCCTTTCTCTTTTCTCTTCCTGGCTACCATGAGGTGGACATACCTCTTACCCACTACACATTCCACCACGTACTGTGCCACCGCAGGCTCACAGCGCCAGATTCCAGCCACATGCAGTTTACACACAGGCAATGCCAGTTTATGATGTTACCGTGAGGAGTGCCGTGAGCTTGGTGGAGAAAGGTGATGGCTTTAAAAGGGTTTGAGGACGTGTTCCAGGAAGGACCTAGGTGAAGATGACATGTCAGTGTGCTTTGTCAAAAGTTACTGAGAAACCATGTTAGCTTTCTGTCTCTGTTACACAATACTTGAGAAAACTCAACTTTTAAGGAAGGAAAAGTTTATTATAGCTCAAGGATTCAGGGACTCAGTCTATAGTGGCTTGGATCTATTGCTTTGGGCCTGTGAAGGGAATGTGTGATGGACAAGGTCTGTTAACATTAAGGCAGACAGCAAGTGGAAGCAAGAGATCATGTCTTTGAGGCAATCTAAACTACATAGTGAGATCCTGTCTTTAAAATAATAATGATAGCCAGGTGCCGGTGGCTCACACCTGTAATCCTAGCTACTCAGGAGGCTGAGATCTAAGGATCATGGTTCAAAGCCAGCCCAGTCAGGAAAGTCCATGAGACCCTTATCTCCAATAAACCACTAGAAAACCGGAAGTGGCGCTGTGGCTCAAGCGGTAGAACACTTGCCTTGAGCTGAAGAGCTGAGGGACAGCACGTAGGCCCAGTTCAGCCCCATGACTGACAAAAAGAAATAATGATAACAATAAGAACAACAATAAAAACATAGAACTGTGTATTTTGTCTAAACTTTCATTTATAGTCATAAAGTTCTTTGGATAGTATCTTTTCATCTTATTTTTGATCTGTATGATTCTGTAATGTTCCCCTTTTTGATTTTTCACATTGAATATTTATGTGCTTTTTCTCTTTTGCTCTCCCTTGCCCATTGGTTTTTCCATTTTGCCAGGGTTTTCAAACACAACTTCAGGGCAGTTACTATCTTTATTTGCTACATATTTTGTAATGGATTTGTTATTACCACATTTTTGTTTTCATTCTTCAGTTTATTTAATGTTTCTGTTTGTAACTCCTTGGGATAAATGATTAGAAGGTTTACATGTAGCTTTTCTTCTTTTTTCCCAGTGTATTTGCAAGGCTTTACATATTTTTCTAATGGAAACTCATATACTTTTTTTTTTGTTGTTGTTGTTGTTGGGTTGTTTTTTTTTGGGTCCGGTTGTGGGGCCTGAACTCTGGGCCTGGGTGCTGTCCCTCAGCTCTTCAGCTCAAGGCTAGCGCACTACCACTTGAGCCACAGTGCCACTTCCGGCTTTTTGCTTTTTGCTTATGTGGTGCTGAGGAATCGAACCCAGGGCCTTATGCATGCAAGGCAAGCGCTCTGCCACTGAGCTACCTTCCTAGCCCCAACTCATATACTTTGCAATGTGGTATTTTCATTGTCTCTTAATTTAAAATAAGGTTTATTCTATTATTTTTTTTGAATTCTGTTTCTTAATTCCCCAAAAGATAGAGGTATTCTTTATGTGATACTAGACTCAAAATTAAAAATATAGCAATGATTCCTTTCACGTCTGAGCTTTTGCTTAATTTTTATAAGTGATCTACAACTGTGTTTCTAAGGAATATGTCTTTTTTAGTTGGGTGTACTGTTCTATATATGTTCTTTAGGATATTATTTTAAAAATCATATGATCTACTTGGTGCTAACGGCTCATGTTTATAATCCTAGCTACTCAGAAGGCTGAGATCTGAAGATCAGAGTTTGAAGCCTGGCTAAGTTTCATAGGATGAAATCTTAGAGGCTCTTATCCTCAATTAGTCAGAAGTAGAGGTAAGGCTTGAGCGGTAGGTAGAATGCCAGCCTTGAGAAAAAAAGCTAAGCAAGAATGCAATGCCGTGAGTGCAAGACCAAGTCTCAGCACACGCACACACATACATTGATGAACATATTTTGTATCTTCACCAGTTTTTGTCTGCATTGCCTGTCAAGTCCTGAGAGAAGAACGTGAAGACGTTTCACTCTGATGTGAATTTGTGTCTTTTTCTTGAAGTTTTATCACTTTTCAATTTGTGTATTTTAAGGATATGGGTTTTTTTTGGTTTTTGTTTTGTTTTTTGTTTGTTGGTCATGGGGCCTGTACTGTGGGCCTGGGCACTGTCCCTCAGCTCTTCAGCTCAAGGCTAGCACTCTACCACTTGAGCCACAGCACCACTTCTGGCTTTTTCTGCTTATGTGGCGCTGAGGAATCAAACCCAGGGCCTCATGCATGTAAGGCAGGCACTCTACCATGGAGCCCCCTTCCCAGCCCTTAAGGATATGTTTTCAGAAACACAAATTTATAATTTTTACATCTTCCTGATAAGTTTAACCTTCAATCAAACCTCTTTATCTCTAATAGTGCTTTTGACCACAATATCTGTTTTGTCTCATATTAAAGGCACAGTTGTTCATCATGAAGGGATTGCGGTCTGAGAAATGTGCTGTTTCATCATGATCTGAACGTCACAGGACGTGTGTGCACAAACCAAGCTGGGACAATTTACTACCTCCCCAGGCTACACAGTATCCGTGTGTGAGAGAGCCAATTGCTCCCAGGGCCATGACAAACAAAACAACATGAGATTAGATCAAATTTAAGCAAAAAGGATGTGATCAAGACAGTTGGCAAACACAGGATGCATGCTGTGTTACAGTAAGCTTTCAGTTTATCAGCAGGAGTGTCTTCTCAAATAAAGACATAGTAGGTAAGAACCTCAGCAGTAACGATGGTTTATTGTCAAGTATTAAGTACTGTCCTTAATTGTGTGCCATAGATACATGCATTCATTCATTCATTTATTTGTTTGCTTAGTAGTACAAGGGATGGAGTCCAAGATCTCATGCTTTCTAGGTAAGCACTGAATCACTAAATTACACCCAAGCCTGTGTGGAATGCTTTTAGATTACTGGCTGTGCAGGGTTTCTTTAAAAAAAAAACAAACACCATCATCATCATCACAGATATGTGAATAATGTGCAATGCTATGTATATATAAAAAGAGAGAGAAGACTCAG
Source organism: Dipodomys spectabilis (assembly GCF_019054845.1). Classification (NCBI taxonomy): domain Eukaryota; kingdom Metazoa; phylum Chordata; class Mammalia; order Rodentia; family Heteromyidae; genus Dipodomys; species Dipodomys spectabilis. Next base: position 5,528,157 of record NW_024870965.1, on the reverse strand, counting down.
GGTCCCATAGAGCCGCAGGGAATGTACCTATGTGGATGGATATAATTTGTATGTATACAAATATATGCATGCACAACTATGTTTATTGCAGCATTATTTACCATAGCTAAGATATGGAACCAACCCAGATGCCCCTCAGTAGATGAATGGATCAAGAAAATGTGGTATATATACACAATGGAATTCTATGCCTCCATCAGAAAGAATGACATTGCCCCATTTGTTAGGAAATGGAAAAACTTGGAAAAAATTATATTAAGTGAAGTAAGCCAGGCCCAAAGAAACGTAGGTCCCATGGTTTCCCTTATTTGTAATATCTAGTATATGTATGAGTCAAGCGGAAAAGGTCAGATAATGTGATGTCAGGAAAATGAACCCTTAGATGTGTATTTTAATGTTTTTTTCTTTCATGCATGTGTTTCTAACACATTTATAAGATTATCTCTTTGTTGCTTTGTATGTCCCTCCCCCACAGTATAACCCTTGCTTTCACTATATTTGATGTCAGTATAACTTGTGGAGGAGATGGGGAAAAACCAATTGTTTAAGGATACAGGTGGACCTGTTGCAACAATGAGAAGTACAAGTTGTCATGTCCAAAACGAACTTTACAACGTTGGTGCGGGGGGGGGGGGGGGGGGGAGGCTCGGGGGGGGAGGAAGGAGAAGGATTGGGATTAGGGGGGGAGGGGGGAGGCTGGGAAGGGATATGAAGGGTAAACAAAGGAGGAGGCTGCAATGCTTGGTAAGAAATGTACACATTATCCTGCCCATGTAACTGTAACTCCTCTGTACAGTATGTTCACAAATAAAATTAAATTAAATTAAAAAAAAAAACAAATATATGCATGCATGGGTGGGTATCACATATACAGACATAATGTGTGTGTGTCTGGAGTGGCTGGATCTACTTTCTTTGGGATACTATTTCCATACAGTGTTTTTCTCATTCTTTTTTGTTGTTGTTGTTGTTGGTCATGGGGCTTGAACTCTGGGCTTAGGCGCTGTCCCTGCGCTTTTCAGCTCAAGGTGAAAGTTCTGCCACTTGAGCCACAGCGCCACTTGCAGTTTTCTAGTGGTTTTTATTAGAGATAAGAGTCTCACTGAGACTCTTTCTGGCCAGGCTGGCTTTGAACCGTGATCCTCATATCTCAGCCTCCTGAGTAGCTAGGATTACAGGTGTGAGCCACCGGCACCCGGCCAGTGTTTTTCTCATTCTTTTACTTTTAGAGCAGCATTTTCATTTTCCTTTACATTTTCATTACACTTGTGCTTTGCATGAATTTTTAAAAGTCAGGTCTGACAGGTGTATATTTTAAATAGAGGATTTTGTTCATTTACATTTAATATAACAGTTCACAAAATGGTTTGCTTGTTCTTTTGTTCTTCCTCCTCTTCTTCTCCCTCTTTCTCCTCCTCTTTTCCTTCGTCTTCTTTGAAAATATGATTCCCACTTCCACTTTCTGTAGTTGAACAAGATATTCATTTGGAAGACCCTAGCTCAATGAAAAGACATAAAGCCTCTGGCAAATACTATCAGTTGGCTCCCTTCAGCCACTTCAGTTACTCCTCTTTTAATAAGGCTATTGCCTTAGCTAGGAAGACCCCACTGTTAAAGAGGCTAATTAGTAGTGTCCCTGCCTCCTTCCAAGTCCCTCATAAGCATATGGAAAGAGTGCTTCTACCTGAGCTTGGCTCCAGCAAGACTTTACTCAGAATGACAAGAAAAGGAGTCCAGGTGGTATTTTTCAGTGCTGTCTGTCTTGTATCCTTGACCTGGGATGTGTGCGTGCCCCTTAGCTGGACTTTCTTCATATCTTCCTCTTAACTCATCACCTGTGAAAAAAATTATTGTTTATCTTCTATGGATGTGTCATTGATTTTTGTTTATTATGGTACTAATTACTTTACAAATTACAGCATACAAAACTTAAAATTTGAAGTTTAAAGTTTATCAATACCATTATTGTACTAGAGTAACGGGATGGTCTACAAACAATACTCAGACCCCATTCTTATACCAAATTAGCACATTTATATAGTGATGTATCTTAATTAAATGTCATTTAATTTTTCCACAAGCCAGTAATAATCATCATCATGATATAGTCACACAATGGAATATCCTACAGCAGGCAAAAAGGTGTATAGTTATTATAGGTGAATCTTAAACATACAATACTGAAGACGAGGAAAAAGGCCAACAGGCATACATTTACCTGTGGCCTGTTACATTGTTGGAAACCCCATAATGAAAATGATCCTGGGGGCTGGGAAGGTGGCTCAGTGGTAGAACGCTTGCCTTGCATGCATGAGGCCCTGGGTTCGATTCCTCAGCACCACATAAGCAAAAAGAAAAAAAGCCGGAAGTGGCGCTGAGGCTCAAGTCATAGAGCGCTAGCCTTGAGTTGAAGAGCTGAGGGTCAGCTCCCAGGCCCAGAGTTCAGGCCCCACGACCGGACCCCCCCAAAAAAATATCCTGAATTTCACCATAATGAAGTGATTATCCTTAAACACGGGGAAGTGTTTACTCCTGAGGAAAGAAGGGCTGTCATTGAGGAAGAGCAAGCAGGATTTTGCTTTCTGGACCTGAGTGGATACTTACACATGTGTTCACTTTAAAATTATTGGTAAATATACTTGTGTGTTTCATGTACTTTCTGCATAAGTACTAAGTATTACATTTCACAGTTCTTAAAAATGAAGATTAAAAAATCAATACAGAACTAAAAAAGTCATGTGTACAAGCTTTACTTCTTTTCCTTTTTTATTTTAGGCCTGAGACAGGGACTCAACTCAGTGCCTGACAGTGGCTCATTGGCTAGCACTCGGCCAAATGAGCCACATCTCCAACCCCTACAAACGTATTTCCATACATATCAGTTTGTTCTGTGGTGTGTGTGTGTGTGTGTGTGTGTGTGTGTGTGTGTGTGTATCTCTGTGTGTCTCTGTCTCTCTCCAATATAACATGTCGCACACACTAATTACAGAACATATTCTTTTCTAAGTTATTGGTTTAGGAAACTTCTGGAGACAGAAATGTCCCACAATTTACCCTCTGCAATCTGGAGACTTGAGAAGACCAGTAACACAGTATGAATGTCTGAGAACAGAGATGGTGTAGTCTCCAGTCCTGGTCTGAAAGTCTTAAGAACCAGGAGTGTGGAGGGCAAGGGAAGAGTCATTTACCCGATCAAGTGATCAGACAGAGAGGGACAGAATCCTCTTCCTTCCTCCACTTTTTATGGTTTTCAAGCCTTAATCTGATTGGATAGGGCACAACCCACAGAGGGGAGGGACACCGTCTGCTTTGCTGCTCTGCTCTGATAGCTCACAAACACACCCAGAAATATTGTTTAGCCAGTTATTTGGATCTGTGATCCAGTCCGGCTGACACAGAGAAATGATAAAGAAAGACTTTTCTGCTGGCTAAGAGTGTGTTATCGCTGTCCTCACTTGGCTTCCTATTTAAGCCGCTCATTTCCACTCTACTGCAGGCTCTACAGCACACTTGGCTGGCAATTTGGGGCTTGTTTTACTGTCATTCGAATTAATATCAATTAAATTAGAGAAAGGTGTTGGAGTAATCATGAAGGAAACGGAGAGAAAAGCATTAGTTGGTCTAAAAGGTTTTGAATTTGTTGTACTTTTGAGAAAATTCCTTTAAGTCAGAACTAAAGGGTTGGTTTCTATTATGTGGCAAATGCAGTGTTGTTGTTGTTGCTGTTGTTGTTATTTTCTGAAAACTCAAGACATTAATCATTTAATTGGTAAATGGATTTAGACAATACTATTTGGTTAAGATGAAAGAAAATCTGAGGAATACAGAAACAAGGAAAGATGATGTGAAGGAAAGAAAGCCTTGTTTCTCTTCTAAGTTTGATGTTTTGGGAAGAGCTGGAAAGTTGGAGAGCTCTCAGGAGTGGGTATCTGAAGGTAGGTCTTGACAATTTTGGAAGTCAATCTGGACTTAGGCGTGGAGTAATACACTTTATAGTACACAGACCTACCTCCTATGTTCCACAGCACAGGATAGTCCTTTAAAAATATTTGTCATTGGGCTGGGAAGGTGGCTTAGTGGTAGAGTGCTTGCCTTGCATGCATGAGGCCCTGGGTTTGATTCCTCAGCACCACATAAGCAGAGAAAAAAAAGCCGGAAGTGGCGCTGTGGCTCAAGTGGTAGAGCGCTAGCCTTGAGCTGAAGAGCTGAGAGACAGCGCCCAGGCCCAGAGTTCAGGCCCCACGACCAGAACCACCCCCCCAATAATAATAATAATTGTCATTATCTAATGTGTAACAATTTTCTTGCTGTTATTTGGGTTGATAAACCACTTGTGTATTTAAAACCGGCTTATTTCTCTCACGGATGTTATGGTGATTTGCAAAGACATTGATTGAATTCAGGGCAGTCTTCAGCCACAACTGGAGTCAAATGCCGAGTAGATGGGCTGACAAATGAGGACACCGCTACCAGTTTAATCCCCGTATGGGCCAATTAGTTTCACATCGAGAAGAACTCTGTTCCAAAGTCACAGATTGCACCATTAACCCCAGTCAGCCGTCTCCAAAATGAGTATCATTGATCACAAGAGGCCCAGGTATGAGTGTCAGTCCTCAGTGCAAACTCATCATCACCTCTGAGAACAGGGCATTCCAGCGTCCTGTTACCTACTACCCCCCGGATCCCAGACACTCCCGAGAATGGGTCACTGAAGGCTCCTCTGTTCCCGCCAGCTTATTATTAAAAGTGAAAAGTTACAGTTGCATAGCTTCGATTTTTGTATGAAATCTATATGCTCTAAAGGAAGCACCTAAACACTTCATTGATAAGCAGAATGTTGGCAAATGACAAATTACAGTGGAATCATATCTTTGATACTTATTGACACCTTAAAAATGCCAGCATTGCAGTCAATGCTGTAAACTGGTTATCCCAACTTCATGGGAGGCTGATTCCAGGAGGATTGCTATTCTAGGCCATTCCTGGCAAAAAAAAATTTGAAGTCCCATCTCAACAGAAAAAGAATTGGGTATGGTGGCCCATACTTGTCATCACCTACAGCAAGAGGCATAAAATAGGAAGATCAGTGTCTGCTTGATCCTGATCCAGGTAAAAAGTGAGACCCTATCTCAAAAATATCCAGCATGAAAAAGGCTAGAGATGTGGCTCAGGGGGTAGGGTACCTGCCTAGCAAGCATGAAGTCCTGAATCTAAAAAAAGTGTTGACATTGATCCAAACAGATGAGAAAAGGCCAAATACATGTTTTATATTTCTTAAAACCTTTTCACTTCTGGTCAGTAAGAATTAAGATGACACGTAGAAGTGTACTAATGTGAAATTTGCAAAATGTGACATTTGACTAATCAAAGAGGCAAATTTTTCTTCATCTTTTCCTTCTCAAAGCAAACTAAATCTTAACTATGTTCTTGCTATAGAAGAATTGCAGAGCCATCATTAAGATGGTACTAAGCCTGAAAATTTATTTCAAAGGGTAATTTTGGGTAAAATAAGGTCAAATTAAAGTAATTTTAAAACAGGCATTAATAAAAAACAGTGTCATCCTTACTGTCACTACTGCAAACCTATAATAGATGTTTTGATACGAATATTCATTTAACATACTTATCTTTTAGTAATAAAATGTAATTAAGTTAATGGTAAAACTGATTTTAGCAAAATGCTGATGCAGTTCTCCTTTGTAACAGAGCCAACACTCTCAGTTCTTTATGAACCTTTTGAATTAAGCCCAAAATTCAGAGAATAAAGGAAAAATGATTTGAATCTAATGACTGGGAGTTGGGGTAGATTCCATTTGTGACTCATTCTTTCTTAGGTAGGAACTGCTTGCACTGTAGGTCCAGAGCTATGGCCTTCTCAGTTAGAACTGCTGGTTTTTCTTTGTATTAGCTCCCGCATCGTGTTTATCTTTTACTTTCCTTGATATTTTTTTCTCTTTTTCTTTTTCTTTTTTTATTTTGTGGTTGGTTATGGCGCTTGACTCAGGACCTTTGACTTTGAGCCACAGCACCACTTCCTGGTTTTCTTGTGGTTGACTGGAGATAATTTTCTTGACCTGGCTGGCTTTGAACCATGATCCTCAGGTCTCAGCGTCCTGAGTAACTAGGATGACAGGCGTGAGCCACCAGGGCCTGGCTTTCCTTGACATTCTTTACTTGCCATTTATCACCCTGAAGAGCCTCCCAAACACTACACAGTATTTTCTTTCTTTTCCAAAAGTGTCAGAGGAAAGTTTGCAGAGACTAAAATCAGTCCCTCTTTCCCGCTTGTATATGTGGATCCCAAGAGAAGCCCAGTGCCTTGGAAGCATGGGATGAAAGCAGATAGGCCTTGGGGAAACCCACTCCAGTGAATGAACAGATCTGAAAGAGGCAATCTCCTTTCGTCCTGCCCTCTACTTCCATGTGTGTCAAAGCTAGCTTCCTCGCCTCTCTCATCCTTTATTCCCTTATTGCCAAGAGGATTGATGGGGAATATGGGGCAGGAATGAACTAGACACTTAGCCTATTCAGAGTCCCCAGTGTTTGGAAAACAAGTTGGCCAGAATGCCTGCTCCCATACCCAAAGAGGCTACATTGGGGTTTCTGGGTGAAGTGTTCACAAGCTCACTGAATCTAGGCACATATGCTCATTCTCCAGTCTAGTGTTTACCATCATAAAAGGGATGTTTTCTTCTCTAATACCCATCTATGCAGATCCTCTTGATAACTTCTTCTCAAAAATAAGTAATACCATAGTGTGTGCATTCTCTCTCTCCTTCTCCCTCCTCTTCCCTGTCTCTCTTCACATCCATGCTTCCTGCCATGGAAGAATAATTCTGGGTACCATCTTTCAATCTTTCTTTTCACTACCCTTCTGCTTGTAATCCAGTCACTCAATTCTAAGTCATAAATTATTCTGCAGGCTTCCTTCTCTCTCCTCCACTGCTTCTGCATTCACATAGTCTCTTTCCAATCCTGATTATTCTTCAAGACCAGCTCAGGTGTCTTCCTATCACAGCAACTTTACTGGTGTGCATTTTTTTCTTAAGAGTCCCTGGTGTGTGTCTACTGTGCGTTTTGATTCTTGATCTCTGATTACTGACCTCACTTCAACATTCATCTTAAATGTCCTTAGCCTCTCTTTAGCTTGTCTCACTCTTTCCTTCTTCTCCTACTCTTAATTGTTTCACATTGAGTGTTCTCTTCTTTATTCATATTGTAGCTGTTACTTGGATTTTCTGCATAAAAGAAACATCTCAGATAGGCTCTATACTCATACTTATGCCTCTCTCTAGATCTTTGCCTGTGAAGAGAATAAATACTTATGGAATTAAGTTTATGGAACTAAGGTGTGAATGGTTAACATATGAACCAGATGGTCTGAGGCTTGAAATGCTTTATCAGGGAAGACAGTAGGACTAGGTAAACATGCAAGTAAGTTTTATGAAACACTGATTGGAAATTTGAGAAAAGAGGTTCTGATGTCCCATCTTTAAGGAGAAAGTGTGTCAGGACTAACAGAAGTGGAAGATTGCCTCTTTACTCAGAAATTCTAAATTTTCCCTAAGGAATCTTCCAAAGAAGCTTCTGCTTGTAAGTAATATTCCTGGATTACACACAACTCAAGGCCTTTCTCAGATATTTGGAGAAAGGACATAGCTAGAAAGAAGCAACTTTTCAGAAAAATGAGAGGCAGACAGGGGCCTGAAATAGGCAAGCATGACATTAATTTCATACTATTTCCTGAACCTTTTCTGTGTATTCAAGGTTCATAGTAGCACTACAAAACATTAAACACAAAAATGCAAATCATTTCCTGAACTTTGTGTTTTTGTTTTTGTTTGGATGGTTTTGAGATCTGAACAAAGAGCCTAGTGTTTGATAGGCAGGTGCTCTATCAAACTGGGAACCATACTCCCAGCCCTTTTGAACTTTAATTTTTTGATATAGAACAAAGGAAGGTAGCTCCTTGTTGGTAATCATAGCCCAGTCTTACATTGCTTTTTTCTAAGTCTATCTGAGTCATGATTCATGCTGATGTCTAGGGTTTTTCATGACTTGTCTACAAGGATTACACTGACCTGCTTACAAATTGTAATTTTGTAGTTTTACCCTTGGTTTTCTGGCATTTGCATCATAAGAGCTTCAGAGATAAGATTTCATCATGTTCAATTCAAAATTTTGTTGTTGTTGTTGGTTGTGGGGCTTGAACCCTGGGCTTGGGCACTGTCCCTGTGATCTTCAGCTCAAGGCAAGTGCTCTACCGCTTGAGCCACAGCACCACTTCTGGTTTTCTAGCGGTTTATTGGAGATAAGGGTCTCATGGACTTTCCTACCTGGGCTGGATTTGAACTGCGATCCTCAGACCTCAGCCTCCTGAGTAGCTAGGATTACAGACGCGAGCCTCTGGCGCTTGGCTTCAATTCAAAAATTTTAAGAAAAAAATTTAACAAATCAGCCAAGGGTAAGAGCCTCTGAAATATTTAGTAACTTTAATGTAGGTAATAATGTGCCAAAAAGGAAGTATTTGTCAAACAGAAATATAAACAAATAGATAACATTTTAATTAATTTTGAGCCTTGAACACTTGTTAGCCTAAATATATTTTTATTCCATAATAGCTGCTAATTTATATTTATATAAGTATATAGCCAAACAATGAACAGAAAATATGTATGGCCCAGGTAGAACATGTTTTTCAATAGGAATTTAAAATTAAGAGTTTCAACTCAAATTCCACAAAGTATGACATTTTACTCTCTCATGAAGAAAATAGTTCGCAGCCCTAGATTTTGACCCAAATGTGGTCATCTGCTTTAAGAATATTCAACAGTGGAGAAGATTCTAGATAGAGGAGTTCTTTTAGGTGGAAGAACTGCTTCAGCCCATGCCAAGGCCCTTCTCTTGGCTTCCACAACATGCTGTGGAGAGCTTCCTGCAGTGGGGCCATTCTGTGGACTGGGATCTGACTCCCCATCAGGCAGTGGGGAAATAAGCTGCTCAGATACTTCCGTGAAGTAGTGACAAAAGAGGGAGAGAATGGCTTGTGGGACAAAAGGTTGTTTTCATGTTTCCTGTGGCCTAGATCAAGTTTCAGGGAGAAGAGAGAACTGGCCTGGAGCCATCTTGAATCTTGTGTAAGAGCCTGTGGCAGGGGGGTGAGAGGGCTGCCATTAGTTAAGGAAACTGAAGCTGAGGCCATCAGGAGTATCCAGCCAGAAGAAGCATAGCACCCATGTCATGAAGATTGCAAGGAGAGGAGGCAGGAGCAACATTTTAAAGAAACCCTTAGACAGCCTTAAGCACATGCCAGCCACGTTGTGCACGTGCAAGGTACTTAGCTTGGTATATGGTTAACACTATCTTGAATTTTTTTTTTTTTTTTTTTTTTTGTCGGTCGTGGGGCTTGAACTCTGGGCCTGGGCGCTGTCCCTCAGCTCTTCAGCTCAAGGCGAGCGCTCTACCACTTGAGCTACAGCGCCACTTCCGGTTTTCTGGTGGTTTATTGGAGATAGGAGTCTCACGGTCTCTCCTGCCCAGGCTGGCTTTGAACCGCAATCCTCAGATCTCAGCCTCCTGAGTAGCTAGGATTACAGGCATGAGCCACCAGCACCCGGCTTATCTTGAATTTTTTTAATTCTTAAATTCTTATTGTGAAGGTGATATACCTCAGAGGGGTTACAGTTACTTAATTCAGGTAATGAGTACATTTCCTTTTGAACAGCATCACCCCCCACCCATTCTCTCCCAGTTTTCCCCTCCCAACTTCCCTGCCCCCAAAGTTGTATAGTTCATTTCCAATACAGTGTCTAGTGTGTATCACTGCTGAATTGGTTCAACCTTTGTTCCATCATTTCTGTGCTTCCCCTTCCTCTTCCCAAATTAGATAAACTTATATAAAAGACAAAGGGTACAAAAATAAAAAACAGTGACAAGAGGGAATTAGCAAGAGGAAGGAAAAGAAAAAAAGAAAGAAAGAAAGAAAGAAGCACAAACAGTGTAGTTAAAAAAAACACATTCTGTTTCCATTTCTTGGAGTTCATTTTGATAAGCATGATTTTATAAATCATAGTTATGTAGCTACTGAGCCCTTGTGATCCTCTCCTAAGAATATCCTTCTTTGATCTCACTGTGTGAATGTTTAGAGTGCTGTTTAATCCATCATGCACAAGTGTAATTATTTGTTTTTTTTATTATCTATTGAGTTTACTTGTAGATTTATAGACACATTCTAATTATTACAAATGAGGGAAACTATGAAGCCTGTATTTCTTTAGGTCTTGCTTGCTTTGCTTAGTATACTTTTTTCCTAGTCTTGACTCTCCTTTATGAATGGGGCAATGCTAGTCTTTCTGATGGGAGCATAGAATTTCATTGTGTATATACCACATTTTCTTAATCCATTCATCCACTGAAGGGCATTTGGGTTGCTTCCATATCTTAGCTATGGTTAAATAATGCTGCAATGAACATGGTTGTGCTGGTGGCTTTAGTGTGGCATGGTTTGTTGTTATTTGGATAAATGCACAGGAGTGGGATTGCTGGCTCATAGGGAAGCTCTATGTTTAGACTTTTGGGGGACTTCCTTGCTGCTTTCCAGAGTGCTTGAACAAATACTCAAACTGGACCAGGAAGATTTAAACCAACTAAATAGACCCATAGCAAGTACTGAAATAGAAATGTTAATAAAAGACAGCTGAATTCTATAAGGCCTTCAAAGGAGAACTCACTCCAGTACTCTTCAATGAGATTGAAAGGGAAAGATCATTACCAAACTCATTCCATGAAGCCACCATAACATTCATCCCCAAACCAGATAGGGACTCAGAGAAAGAAGTATAGACCTATCTCTTTGGTGAACATTGATGCAAAACTTCTCAATAAAATCTGACCAACCAAAGTCAACAACTAGCCAAAAAAGTCATACACTATAATCAAACAGGATTTATTCCAGGGACAGAAAGCTGGTTCAATGTATGCGAGTCAATTAATGTAATTCCACACATCAACAGGTGCAAGAACAAGGACCACATGATCATCTCCATAGATGCAGAAAAAGCATTTGACAAGATCCAACACCTCTTTATGATGAAAGCTCTGGAGAAGCTAGGAATCAATGGAACATTCCTCAATATAATAAAGAGTGTATATGACAAGCCTACACCCAGCATTTATACTTAATGGTGAAAAGTTAAAACCATTTCCTCTAAAATCAGGAATGAGACAAGGATGTCTGTTCCCTCCACTCATCTTGAAATTACTTAACTCCTGTCCAGCAAAGCACCTAGCATTTTCATTTTACTCTAGGCTCTAAAAATTGTGTAACTGTGCATGCCAGGCTAAGAGTGCAAAGCTGGCTGATAATGGTCAGAATGGGTAAGAATGTAATAATGGTACCAGCTGGGTAAGAACTTTTTGTCTTTCATAAAGAGACTGCTTTTGCTATCGAAGAGGAACTCAAAATGGGGAAATGGAAATGCTGAAGCCACATACCTTCCTTTTTAATGCTTTTAGCCTAAAGAAAACTCAAATTCTAAGTCATATTCAGAAGTGTGAATAAAATCTCATTGCCCAATTGAGATTGTGTTTACATCCTAAAGTCGTGGTTGTTCTGTCTTAGTAACTAAAGGTTAATAGAAAAATTGAGACTAGATTTTCTCTCATCGTGAGCAAGCTATGCCAGAACCATGGACCAACACATTTGTATCTTTCCACAAATTCAGAATTTACTGAATATGAATAAACTCTCAAGCTATGGCAGCTTCATTGGCTTTTACTTGGCTGAGTATTATTGCTTTTGCTTGATAACTGTGACCAGGGCTATTCCAAGTTCTTTATTCCATTCTAATCATGACAACTAATATCTGTCACATGAAGAACATACATGTAATATAGATAATAGAAAGGTTGAGAAAAGGTTGAAAGTGAGTGACCACAGGATTTAAAGTGATATAAAGAGCTGATACACAGGCAGTCATTTCAGATGGTCAGATAAGGGCTGAAGAACTGGTAGAATGGGGCTGGGAAGGTGGCTCAGTGGTAGAGCGCTTGCTTTGCATGCATGAGGCCCTGGGTTCGATTCCTCAGCACCACATAAGCAAAAAGAAAAAAGCTGGAAGTGGCGCTGTGGCTCAAGTGGTAGAGTGCTAGCCTTGAGCTGAAGAGCTGAGGGACAGTGCCCAGGCCCAGAGTTCAGGCCCCATGACTGGACCCCCTCCCCCTCAAAAAAGGACTGGTAGCATAGTCAGCAAGTCACAGAGCTATCTAGGCAGGAGGATCAGGATGGTTTGCAGTTTTTAAGTGGATGTTGCCAAGAAGGAGGCAGAGCTTAGTTGACTGGTAATCTGGTGATGCATATTCAGGGTGGTTTGCTAAGAGGATGATAAGTATGGAGGTATGGGCTCCTTTGTATAGTCTTAGCTGCCTCTGCTATTATGTTTTGGTGAAGGGTTTGCACAATTTTGAAAATAAATTGATTATCTTTTAGGTACTTGTACAAAGATGGTGCTATTTAACAAAGCAGTGAATGACTGCAATGCATCTTGATCAGTGTGAAAATATAGACTGCTTCACGAAGTTGTGTGTCATCTTTGTGCAGGGGCCAGACTAATCTTCTCTGTATCATTCCAAGTTGCACGTATGTGCTGCCCAAGCGAGCGTGGGTTTGCATTCTGTGTGGTTCAGTGTGTTTTAAAATCTATATGTCTAGTATTTCTGATATGCTGTATCCATGCATGCAGATCCCTATCACTTAATTTGGTTATTCACAAGTGGTATTTTTTTTTTTTTTGTCGGTTGTGGGGCTTGAACTCTGGGCTTGGGCACTGTCCCTGTGCTGTTCAGCTCAAGGAGAGTAATCTACTGCTTGAGCCACAGCACCACTTCCGGTTTACTAGTGGTTTATTGGAGATGAGAGTCTCACGGACTTTCCTGCCTGGCGTGGCTTTGAACTGCGATCCTCCTGTGTAGCTAGGATTACAGGCGTGAGCCACCAGCACTCGGCTACAAGTGGTAATTTTTTTATGAATAACTTTTCGGTTTATACCACAGGATGGTGCCATGTAACCCAATTTACTTTTTTTTTTCTTTTAGTAAGTCCTGTGTGTCCAACGTCTTCTGATACTTCACTTGCCCAAATGAGTTACCAACTCATCCTGCCTTAGAACTGGCACTCAAAATACAGTTCTTGGGAAGCTGCTGCTTTATGAGGCAGGATCACTCAGAGATTAGAGGCAGGGCTCACATGGTAGAGCGATTGCTAGGTAACAGCAATACCCTGGGCACTGCCAACCCTATCAAACCCTAATACTGCCTGATGAAGATGAAGAAGATGATAATGACCAGGATGATGATAGGATGACGTAGTAATTCAGGACTAGGCCAATGTGAAAGCTTCTGTTCACTGCAACATAGAGCAACTGAGAGAAGGACACATCCTGCTCTTCACACCTTGTACTAAAAAAGCCAACCATATCATTTAATGCAAAGCACATAACCAGCAATTGGATGACCTTATAATAGATAAGTAAAAAGAGTAAAAAAAAAGTCAGATGTAGATTTGAGACTTTCTAACTTCATATCATACATTTTCTTTCCATTCACTTTTTATTAGCAAAACTTCGTGTTTTTAAATGGGTAGAAGAACTTTCTAGAATAGGACGTTATTTACCTTAGATAACTGAAGAAAGACAAGGTGATTACCCAAGTAGAGGGTAGAAATTTAGTGTTATTTTTACTGTAAGTTGTGTTGAAAAGTTCAATCCCCACAGAGCAGACTTTGAAACAACTAGAAATGCACACCAACTTAGAAAGATAAAATTATATAGTAAAAAGAAGCTCTGGGATCAAAATATGTATGCATTAGTTTTATTGCATACCATGATTCTACTGCACATCCAGGAATAATAATAATTATGTATGCTTGCTGCTTTGGAATTGGAACATGATTTCTACTTGGAAGCTTCACAAGCAGTTATTTAATTATGGTCAGTAATTCTCTGTGACCCAAGTGTCATGAAATATAAAATGTATTGCTTAGGGATTGCTTAATCTGCTAACAGATTTAGCTCAGGGTGGGGAGAAGGATGAAATGAATGAAAAATCTCATTCATAGTCTAGTAATAATATAGCACAACAAAAGAATCTGACAATCGAGAGGGGTTTTCACAGAGTGTAGGCATCTCAGTTTCACATATCAGCAGATCAGTAAACATATCTGGTCCTCAGGATTGCTCAGATGTTCCCACACAGGTATTTGACCTGTGCTTTAAGAAAGAAATCTGTAAAGAAGAGAAAAAGACAACTGTCACTAGTAATTATTGCAATAGACTTCTATTGTGTCTTAGTTGGTGTTCCTCTAACAAAAGCCTCTCAGACTGGGTGACTTAACCAATAGAAATTTGTTTCTCACAGTACTGGAGACTGGAAAGAACAAGATCAAGTCCCTGGATCACCCAGTGTCTGCTGAGGGCTGGCTTCTTCATTGGCAAATAGCAGTCTTCTTATCATCCATCATCTCTCATGGGAGAGAAAGAGAAAGGCTGCAAGCTCCTATGGCGTCCGTCCTTATAAGAGCACTAATCCTAGTCATTGGGTCCCACCCGCATGACCTTGTGGCCTCCCAAAGCTCCATTTCCTGTCACTGTAGGATTAGTATGAATGTTGGGGAGACAAAATCCGTGTGTGTGTGTGTGTTCCAGTCCTAGGGCTTGGACTCAGCATCTAGGTGCTGTCTGAGCTTTCTTGATGCAGCTAGTACTCTACCACTTATGCCAGAGCTCCATTTCCAGTCTTTTCTGGTAGTTAATTGGAGGTAAGAGTCTCACACACTTTCCTACCTGGGCTGGCATTGAACCAGTCCTCAGTTCTCAGCCTCCTGAGTAGCTAGGATTATAGGTGTGAGCTATTGGCACCCAGCTTATGGCATTTTACTTGTACCTCTACCTAAGTTATGCTTTTGGAAATTTCTTTTAGTCACCCAGGATAGTCACTAATTACAGCTGTAGATTTAAGATAGTTATTTCAGAGATTGACTAGTGATTCAATCATTTTCTTCTTCTCCCTGAGCCCAGACTCCACTTTGTGGCTTGTCTTGATGGCTTGGGAGATTTCTTACCTTTGGGAGGAGTACTGGGGTCTGAACTCAAGACCTTGTGCTCACACTTGGCTTTGTCACTCAAGGTTGGCTCTACCACTTGAGTCACATCACCACTTCCTTTATTGTTGCTGGTTAATTGGAGATAAGAGTCTCTTAGACTTTTCTGTCCAATCTGGCTTCCAACCATGATCCTCAGATCTCTGCTTCCTGAGTAGTTAGGATTACAGGTGTGAACCACCAGTGCTTGGCTCTTTGAGCCTTCCTCCACATTTTCCCCTTGAGGTTGTGGTTTTGTGTTAAGACATGTTAGAGCGCTAATAGGAAGTTGGACCCATCAATAAATTCTCTGTGGAAACTTATCTGTTATTCAGGACTTCACAAGAATGAGAAATGCACTTCCTTGTTCTGTGGTGATGCAGATTTTTGTTTGTTACCATGCCTATTATGACATAAATATGAATATGTTAACATTTACAGTAAAGAATTTTTGGCTTGTTAGCTGCTTAGTCTGTTTTGGGTACTAGTATTTCATAAAATTCAATTCACATAAATTGTTCAAGCAGTTGTAATTGCAATCTTTCAAATAAGGAAATTAAGACTTGGATAAATTAACTTGACTGAGATGACACATAGTGTGAACTCAAATTTTTGAGTCTCCAAAGCATTTATGTTCTTTCCAACAAACCATATTATATTTGAAATGAAAATTACTATGCAGATTGCACATAGTGCATAGATTTGTTTGTCCTCTTATTTGTTCATCAATTTCTTTCTTTTTTTTGTCGGTTGTGGGGCTTGAACTCTGGGCCTGGGCACTGTCCCTCAGCTCTTCAGCTCAAGGCTAGTGCTCTACCACTTGAGCCACAGAGCCACTTCTGGTTTTCTGGTGGTTTATTGGAGATAAAAGTCTCACAGATGCCGGGGGCTGGGTTTGACCCATGATCAAATCTCAGCCTCCTGAGTAGCTAAGATTACAGGCGTGAGCCACAGGTGCACAGCCATTCATCAATTTTTAAAATGCTTACTCTGTGTTTTTGTTTTTTTTTTTTTTTTTGTGCCACACTCTCCTTGGACAAGATTTCCTGACAATTAAGTCAGGAGAAGCATTTTATTTATTTGTACCCGATGCTCTGAATGTTTATGGTGCCCCCAGGTTTATGTGTTGAAATGCACATCTCAAAGGTGATACAGCTGGAGCTCTTATATATGGGATTAGGCCATTATAAAGAGGTCAGTGCCTGGGAATGTAACTCAGGGAAAGAGCACTTGTTTAGCTAGTGATCCTGGGTTCATTCCCCAGAATTAGGCAACAGCAACAAACCCTCCAAAACCTACTGCAGTGGTGTATACTTATAATACCAGCTGGGTTACTAAGTGAGACTGTGACAAAACAAGCAATGCCCAAAAAGGGTCACTCCTTGAGGAGACGGAAAGACAACACTATTTATGTCTCAGGAATGTAGGCCTTCATCATACACCAAATGTGTCAGTGATTAGATCTCATTGATAATTCATAACACCACAACTCTTAGTGTTAAATATTTAAGAGATTGACACTTGTTTGGGCACTAGTTGTCACAAGTCATTTTCTTAAAAATAAAAAAGGTGGGCTGAGGTATTATGGAATAAAATTCTTATCCATTATTTTGTGTTTTACAGCAAGAAACCTGCAACCCAACTATTTTGCCAACAGCTATAGCTAGAGGTCTGATAATCATGGGAATAAATTGTGTGTATTTCAAATGCAAACTGAACAGAATTAGGACTTAGTATATGTTTATTAGTCAGCACTTGGCCCTTGTGAAATATGTGGAAAAGGACAGGCAGTAATGGAGGACTGAAGATATGCTCACAGAGGAATTGTTGCTTATTATTTTTGTGAAGTTGACAATTGGCCTTGTACAAACACACACACACACACACAAGTGCTCTGTCATTGAGGGGTGTTTCTTAAAATGGTGAATTTTGTTCTAGAATAGAGAGGCAAAACAAGTTTGACTTGTAAATGGCAAAACCTAATTTTTAGAGGAGAAACCCTTTTCTTTCTTACTAGGTTTTCTACTCTTGCCTAGAGTCCCAGTAGAGTCCTAGTAGGGATATGCTGAGACTGGTTATGGGGTTCAGACCTCCTAGGATCAGGAGTTAAGCACTCTTAAACAGTGTAGGGATGTTACTGCAGAGCTTTCTTTTAGTAAGCATGCTTTAATGTTTACTTTCCCTCCAAGTGACCTAAGGTGGGGAGGCCATTTGATTGACAGCTGCCAAACTTCCCTTGTGCCCACGGCCTTGGACTTGGAGCTGTTCATCCAGCAGCCCTGGGCACCAGTGGGACTGTCCTTATGGCAGCATGGCTGCTTTGACACCTCACAGAGGGCAGATGCCCTCCAGATGCCCAGGACACTGCAGCTGAAGCCCCAGGCGCCTGCTTCGGGAGGCCATGCCCCAGCCACCCTGGCCTCCTAGACAACTGAACGCCGGCCTTGGAGGGTAACACTGAAAGCTAAGACAAGCCAAGTAAACTACTTTGCAGCGCTGGGGACTGAACACAGGGCCTTTGAAGCAGTGTCCTGCTGATCCGCATCCCCCATGTGTTTCTTCTTCTTCCAGGTGTCCCAGGCTGCCTCTGGGTGGCTGGGGATGCAGGTCAGCGCCGCACGCGCCCTCTGCTTGGGGGGAAATGCCCATGTCTCCACAGCTTTTCTCGCTCAAGATGGCTGGGGGAGACCCTCCTGAAGAAGTCGGCAAGGACTCGGGATTAGCCCCGACAGCCGTCCACGATTGGTGGATTTGGAAGCTGTGTTGTGATAGGTGCAAATACAACCCTTCATTTGCATCCACAGCAATAGGCCATTTATGAGGCAACAGGCAGGCGTTCTCCTTGGCCGCCACACTGGGTCGGTCGAGGGCTCCTCAGGTGACCTTCGCCATGGTGCGGTGGGCCGCCCACAGCCGAGGCAGTGCGGGCTCTGGAAGCCGCAGAGATGAGATGGCCCGGGGGGGAGGGGCTGTCCGGGAAGGCCGAAGGTGAGGGCCGCAGGAAGGGCCCTGGGGACCCGGCAGCCCTGGTACTAGCCGAGGCGGAGCCCACGCGCGCAGGCCGCGGGCACGCAGAGCCTCGGGCCCAGCGCCTAGGCTGGCCAAGCCGGCCTGTGGTGGGAGGCTGGAGCCTCACTGTCAGCCCAGCCCGTGAGCCCTGGCTTGGCACCCAGGGGAAGGTCGAGGGCTGCCAGCGCCGGAGGCACAACTCTTCACCTAGTGGTGATCGCCATTCAAGTAGGGAAAAGGCGGCCAGGTAGAGCCCTGGCCGTGCAGCCGCGGCTCCCTCCACGCGGACTCGCTGGGAGGAGCGGCGGGAAGGGAAGGTCCTCCGCGGGGGAAGCCGGTGTGCAGACACGCGCGTCCAGGGCAGGAGCGAGACGCGTGCCCGGGGAGATGGGGCGGGGCCGGGCCACGTGGCGGGCCCGCGCGGGGAGCGACGAGACCCGGTCTGCGGATGGCCTCGATGGCTTCCCAGGGGAGGCCTGGTGGCACGCGGCCATGTTCCGAGCCGCGTCCCCGCTGCTCAGGCTCCCGGCGCCAGGAGCCTCAAAAGACGCGGCGCGGCGCTGCCTGCAACGCCCGCAGCACGGCTGACCCGGGCCCCGCGGCGCCGGCTCTGCGGTGCGAGGCGCGGGGCCCGGGGTGCGGCGCGAGGCCGGCCCCGCCCGCCGGGGCTCTCAGGTGTGGGGCGCGCGCGCGGGGGCGCGCGCGGGGGCTGCGGCCTCGGGGTTCGCCGCGGGCCACGCGGCGCGGGGAAAGCCCGGGACTTCCCGCCCGGAGCCGTTCTCGCGAGAGCAGAGGGGGCGCGGAGGGCCCGGGGGCGCGGGGAAGCCTGCGGTCGAGGGCCCGGCCGGGCCGGCCGGGGACGCGGGGAAGCCGCTCCCACCGGGCGTCGAGCGCCCGCCCTGACGTCAGGAGTTTTCCTCAAAGTCAACAACAAGCCCCGCGGCGGCGGCGGCGGCGGGAACGCTCAGCGGCCCGGGAGGAGGGCGGAGGGGGCGGCGGCGGCGGCGGAGCCCCTCAGGCGCGGCGCGGGGCGGCGGCCGGCGGGGGAGGCCGCGGACCCCCGCCCCGCCCGGCCCGGCCCGGCCCCCGCCGGAGCGCGGTGGTCGGGGGATGAACTGAATGTGTGGCCGGCATCCGATTCCCACGTAGTCTCCGCCCCCTCCTCCCCGCGCCGCCGCCCGCCTCCCGCCGCCGCCGCCCGCTCCAGCGCCGCCGCCGCCGCCCGCCCGGCTCCCTCCCTCCTCCCGGCAGCCCTGCGCCTCCCTCCCGCCGGCCGCTCCGGGCTCCAGGGGCCGAGGCTCTGCGGGGTGGGGGGAGGACAGAGGGGAGAGGAGGGAGGGGGACCCCCGAGTCGCCCCCTCCTCCCCCCGCCCCCCGGCTCCATCCTCCGCCACCGCGCGAGCAGCTGCGGGGCCGCCGCCGCCGCCTTTGCAGGTAACCGCCCCCGCCCGCCCGCCCGCCCGCCCGCCGCGCCCCGGCTCCGGCCCGGCCCCGTTCCCCCGGCCCGGGCGCCGGCGGGGTGCGGCGGGGGGCCTCGGGCTGTCACCGCGCCGGGGCGGGGGCCGGCGGGGATGGGGGCGGGGGCCCGGGGGCGCCCGGCGCGGGCGACACCGACACCCACACCCCTCGCCTTCCGAGAGGCCGGGGCGGGGGCCGCGCCGGGCCTAGCGGTGCGGAGCGTCTGGGCGGCCGGGCCGGCGCCTCCGGTACCCGCGCGGCCCGCGCCGCTCCCCGCCCCGCCCCGCCCGGCGGGCCGCGCGGTGGGGAGGGGGCGCCCGCCGGGCCGGGCCGGGTTACGTAACGCGGCGCCGGGGCCGCTGTCGGGGTGGGGGCGGGGGCTGCGGCGCCCGGCGCGGGGCCGCCTGCGCGCGGCGGGGCGAAGGCGCGGATGCTCGGGGCGGACCCCGGGGTCTCGGTCCCCCCGCACCGCGCCCCGCCGCCGCCGGCGCGCGACGAGGTTGGGCGCTGCAGGCTGGGGTGCGCGGGACCCCCGGTGGGCGACGCGCCCGTCTGCGGTGCTCCGGATAGCGGGGCTCGAGCCGCCGGGAGCGGTGAGCTAAGAATAGAACCGTGCGGAAGATGCTGGGCTCGGCGGATCCGCCGCTGCCGGCGCGGCGTAAACAAACCCGCTCCTTCCCGGCCCTCCTCCGCCCCTCCCCCTCCCCCCACCCGCGCCGAGGTCCGCACGGCCGCGGGGCGGGGGCCGCCGGGCCCGCGTGCCGGCCGGCTGGCGGGGCGCTCACAGCCCCGACGCCCCTCCCGGCGGGAGGGTCGCCTCGGTGCGGGGGCCCTGGGCGCCGGCGGGTGCGGTTCCTCTCGTGGAAGCGGAGGACCGCCTCCCCCGCCGGCCGCAGGCTCCATCCCGCGGCGCGGCCGGGAAGCAGCCCCGGTGCCCTCGTGCGAGGGTCGGGGCGAGAGCCGGGGGCCGCCGCCGATCAAAGCCCCCGACTCGAATTCCCGCCCCGGGAGCGGCCAGCTCCTACGAACACGTCCCGCGGTGGTCTTCCGAGGGTCGGGCGGGTGACTGGGAGCCGCCCCTCCTTGGGCGGTCACTCGCCGCCGGGCCGCGCGGGGAGGGCTGCGCGGGTGCGGAGGCCCGGGTCACTCCGTCCCCTGCAGCTGTCAGTGCCGGGACCTTCGGCAGACACCGTGCCTTGTGTTAGGCTTTCTGTTCACCTAGGGGAGAAAATCGGAGCAGCCAACTCGGGGGAGAGTTTAGGAAATAAAAAGATGGTTTAGGACTCGAACATCAGTGCTCAGCACTTGAGCCTCGTTGAGGTTGCTCTCCTGGGAAGGAGAGTTGGGTGATTTAGAATCACTGCAAATCCAAGTAAGAAAAGTCTGGTGGTGACACTTCCTTTAGGACAGTAAGTTCAGTCCTGCACAAAGTAGGGATCCAGGAAGTGTCCGGGTACAACTTAGAATCATTGTCGATGTTGTTCAACTAGTGATCTTCAATTGGAAGAGAATTCACTCACATGAGTCACATGAAACACTTGGTGAAATATTTGTAAATGAATCGATATTCCAGGAGATGGTTGTCTAAGACAACTTTATTAAGCACCTATTTTTTTTAGATTCCCAGTTTCTTAGAGTATCTGATTAAATGGACACTATATAAGACACATGTGTGTACGTGTATTATACATAAATACGTGTATGTAGCAACGTGAATTTTTTTCCACTTTTTGATCCTGTTAAGATGCTTGCTGTTTGTTAATGAGGTTAACCTCATCTTTGGTTTTAGCTTCTACTCTTAAAGTGAAGAACATATATGAATGAAACAGTTTTGGGACTTTCTAGATGAATATAGGATTTTAGTTTTCAATTATATGTTTGCATTTTGCACTTACAGTATGCTTTCCAACAGTATTTTAAAGTAATTTTGCAAAAAAGTTGATGCAATAATTATTTGTGTTCATTCTGCCCCCTTCACTTTGTTTTTTAAAAAATAGTGCTTAGTGAATTGTTTTGCAACTTTAGTCTTAGTTTAATCTTGACAATGAATATTTGCCTTAAGTTGTGATCGTCAGAGCACTTTCTGCTTTCAACTCGTTTATGTAATTTTATTTTTGGTCTTTTTGAGACAAGGTTTCTATGTAGCCCAGGCTGCCCTCAAACTTGGAATCCTTCACCTTCAGCCTCCAAAGTGCTGGGGTGACAAGTGTGTGCCACTATGCTAGTCTTGTTTACGTAACTGTATAACTAAACTATATTCTTTAAAGTTTATTGAGCAAATATTAACATGAGTAGTGATGCTAGCTTGAGTAAGAATTTTTTGCAGTTCATTTAGAAAGAGAATTTGTGGCTTAAAATCACTGCAAACCTAAATAAATAGGTTAGTTAAACTTAGGATACAAATGTGCTTAGTGTATCCTGGACACCATAGGAATTGAAGATTTTTAAAACATAACTTATGATTAAGAATATAGACATTTCCAAGTACTTGGGCTTCTTTAAGAATAATCTTTTTTAATGGAAGTTTAACTTTTACTTAAAACTTTGCATGGTTTTGTATAAAACAAGCGCTTATACTTTTTTTGTGTGTGAACTTCTAGTTCAAGAATTTGGGGGGGGATGGTAAGGCCATTCCTATTAGTGCGTTAACTGACTCTTTACCATGATTTGCTAGGATTTTATAGCACTAAAATAATGATTTAATACTAGTTTACTTTTGAACAACAAAGTATAAGAATAGGAAAACTACTCATTTTGGTTTGACCAAATAATTCTTGTAATCCGACTTGCATGTTTAAGTTAATACTAATTAATAAGGGATATAATACTTGTGGCAGATTTGTTTTAAAATACTCAAGCCATTTAAAATTGCTCCTCCTTCCAAATTTCTGCATGTGCATCAGGATTCTCAGTCCTGCAGCCTGCGCCTTCTACAAAGGCAACCTGTATGTTTTGACTTTAACAAATAAGATAGGAAAGCATTGGGTTCAGTTTCCACTTGACTTAACCACTGCCTGGTGAGCACTGTTAGGTGTGCTTTCCATGTATTAGTTAATTTAATCTTTATAACAGCTTGGTTACATTTCAGAATGTGATTGTCATGAGAGAAACACTTCTCAGGGAACAGAAATACATGTCAACTCTCCAGATTTTGAAACACATTTTTTTTTTTTTTTTGTCTGTAGTGTTTTCTCTCACTTATTTGTGCTTATTCTTAGAGTTCACTGTGACAATGCTATATTTGG
The DNA here is from genome assembly GCF_019054845.1 of Dipodomys spectabilis. Taxonomy (NCBI): domain Eukaryota; kingdom Metazoa; phylum Chordata; class Mammalia; order Rodentia; family Heteromyidae; genus Dipodomys; species Dipodomys spectabilis. The sequence goes on along the minus strand of NW_024870965.1, from coordinate 5,505,312 downwards.
TTAGAGTAATGCAATGAGTTCCAGTCAAGTTAATGTAGATTTTAAAAAAAGGTGTTAACCTGTTAACCTTTTTCATTTAATTAGTTTCATATATCAACTGCTTGCATACTTTATTGTAACATCTTACTCTGTATGTTGGATGTAAACTTCCTCTAGTTGCTACTTGAACTATAATTAATCATTATTTAAGTATATTTAATATATTTCAGTATTTATCACCAAATACGGGTTTTTTCACATTTCTAAATGGACATATTTTACTGCTGTTTAGAGTGGAAAGTCAAAAGATTTACTAGAGAACTCAGGGAAATGTTCAAATGAGATTTTTTTTTTCTCTATATTAAGTAAAATAGGCTCTTACTATAATCAGGTGACTGGGGGAGGAGGAGAAGGAAAGAAATATTTTTCTAGTAATGGAGTTAGCTGAGATTTTGTCTGAGGTGAATCTTTTAATGTTTTATCTTACTAACTATAAAACTCTTGAGGATAGGAGCTATGTATAATAATTTACCTACTATGCCATCTGTATATGGAGTACTCAGCAGATTTTTAACTTGAAGAATCATAAATAGTAGCTCTAGAAGAGCTATAAAGCATCTAATACTATATTTTTCTCTTTCTTCCTTTCCTTTCCCTTTCTTTCCTTTTTAATAGAGACTGGATTTCATACTATAGCCTAGACTGGCCTGGGATTTGTCAGGTATCTCCGACTGATCACAAACTCTTCTTGCTTTAGCCTCCTAAATACTGGAATTACAGGCATGCACCACCACACACAGCTCTTCTTCATGGTTGAGGAAATTGTGGCACAGAAAATTAAAGGGGTTTTATGTAGTATTACTGTGGATGGGGCAGAGTTGTGAGTGGAGACCCAAGTTTTTTGCTCTGTTTAGTGCCCCCCCTTCACCCCCAGAGGACTGGGCTTGAACTCAGGGCCTGGGCACTGTCCCTAACCCTCTGCTCAAGGCTGGCACTCTACCACTTGAGTCACAGTGCCACTTCCTGGCTTTTTCTCAGTAGTTTGTTGAAGATAGGAGTCTCATGGACTTTCCTGCCCGGGATGGCTTGGGTCATGACCCTCAGATCTCAGCCTCCTGAGTAGGCAGGATTACAGGCATGAGCCTCTCCCGCCTGACTCTTTTTAATGCACCTTTGGGATGGTCTCTGTTAGAGGATTCTAGACCTACTGGTTAACTTCTGCTTAATTGGGATAAAGGTTGTCAAGCTGGGCATCTCTCATATCGCTCTCTCTCTCTCTTCCTCCCTCTTTCCCCCCCTCCTCCTTCTGTCCCTTCCTTCTTCCAACCTGCAGTCTTCAATTTGCCCACCTTATAGGTGAATTCATATAGAGATGACATTTACATGAGAAGTGGGATAATTTAACATTTTATCGGTAGCTTGTTTAGAGGGTTAAGTGGTAGGCATCTTGTAAGCATTTTTACTAGTGTTTCAAATTAGACTGATACACCGGTTTTTTCTTTTTAGTAATGGACATGTGCTTGGAACGGCATTCTCATGCTCTAAATGGTAGGGAGAGGAATATGCCGTATGTTTTTGTTGGTATATTTTCAAGTTGATAAAGTTGGTTGTTAAGAATTGGCAATTTAGGGCATGGCACTGGTGGCTCATGCCTGTACCACTAGCTACTCTAGAGGCTGAGGTCTAAGGACTGATGTTGAAAGCTAAAGGTGGTAGAGCGCCAGCCTTGAGTGAAAGAGCTCAGGGACAGTGCCCAGGCCCTGAGTTCAACCCCATGATCCATGTACACACATACAAAAAAAATTTGACAGTTTAGGGGGCTCACTTCTCTGTATGATTTCTTCTTTTGAACAGATAAACAACTCTTAAAAAGAACAGACTACTTTGGAATTACTTGAAGTACAGAGTATTTGCATCCAAAGTTTGTTGGTAGTTTAGAGAAAGTTATATTTTTGCTTTTAACTTAGAATTAACATGTAGGAAATTATTAACTTGTTAATTTTGTTCTTATTTGTTTGAAAGAGCTGCTGGGTACTTTTTAACTTTATGTTAACCTACTTTTAGTCTTCTGTTATGATTTTGTTTGTGATACTTCAGCTTATATACACACATACACACACATACACACACACACAAAACGTATTTACATATGCTACTTTAAAACATGATGCTTTCCTGGAATTTTGGATAGTAACTTGATAGAGAAAATGTTTCAGTATTTGAAAGTGATAATTATATATATATATATTTGAGAGTTCATGCCTTGTTATTTGTTAGAAAACATACCAAACTGATAGGAAATCTCATTTGCAGGTAGTCATTCTTATTGCTTGTTATCAGCTTGACTGGAAAGCTGTGGGGAAGTAATATCATTGGTATTGAACGGTCACAGATTTTCTAGTTTTACAACTATGGCTATGTTAGCCATTACATAAATTACTGCCAGTCAAATAAATTGATATAAATAAAATGCTCTTGGATAACAAATTATAGGATTGGGGAAGATTTTTTTAAATTCTTTGTTTGCCAGCTCTGGTGCTCACACCTATAATATTATTAGCTTCTCAGGACACAGACCTGAGGGTCATGGTTTGAAGCCAGTTCAGGCAGGAAAGTCTCTGAGACTCCCATTTCCAGTTAACTACCAGTAAGTAAAAAATGGAGCTGTGGCTCAAGTGGTGGAGTGCTAGCCTTGAGCAGAAAAGCTTAGGGACAGATCTCAGGCCCTGAGTTGAAGCACCAGGACTGGCACACAATACCAAACAAAAAAACAATGTTTTATATCCTCGTAATTCATTATAGTTACATAGTAAACAATCAGTAAATATTTATTGGCACACATACACATATACGTGTACCTGTATCTCTCTATCCATCAGTTTAGTTTTTTCCTTAAAATTGCATGATTGGTTGCTCTAAGCAAATATCTTTAAAATATTCCAGACTTCCATTTTTCTTCCCATAATGAATAATTTTTGTAGTATGAAATTTTTTAAGTTGATACTTAATGTCTCAACAAAAATTGTCAAAAAATGTCAAGAAAGAGGACAGTTTTGTCCAGTGCTAGTGGCTTACCCCTGTAATCCTAGCTACTCAAGAAGCAAAGATCTGAGGATCGTGGTTTGAAGCCAGCTGAGGCAGGTAAATCCCAGAGACTCTCCAATTAACCAGTAAAGAGTTTGAAGTGGAACACCAGCCTTGAGTGCAATGGCCTGGTATTGTCATAAACATCAAAAACAGACAGTTTTAATGTGTCCTAATTCTTGAAAGTCATGGTGGTCTGAAGTAATATGCTTAAACAGATAGGAAAGAATACCATAATTTTAATTATATACTTATATATATAGGTTTAATTGTGCATTAACACCTCCATAATGTTTTTTTTTGGGGGGGGGGGTCCGGTCGTGGGGCCTGAGCTCTGGGCCTGGGCGCTGTCCCTCAACTCTTCAGCTCAAGGCTAGCGCTCTACCACTTGAGCTACAGCGCCACTTCTGGCTTTTTTCTTTTTTCTTATGTGGTGCTGAGGAACCAAACCCAGGGCCTCGAGCATGCAAGGCAAGCGCTCTGAGCTACCTTCCCAGCTCTCTGTAATGTTTTAATTGAGTTTTTAACAACCCCTTTCTTTGTAGTCTTACATTATTTACTTGATTAGCTTACTCATTTTTAGTTATCAAAAGCTATATTTTTTGCTCCTTTTATGATTCATTCATTCTGTATTGAACAGCAAAGCAGTGCTTTAATAATTTATATTATCATTGAATAGAATTAAAAGGCATGAAATGTTTTGCATAGTGAAATTCAAACAAAGTTTGTAATCACCTAAATGAATTTTTCCTTAGTGTATATAAATGCTTTGTATAAGTTAAAAATTGACCTTTTTTTTTGAGCTGTCCCTGAGCTTTTTTGCTTAAGGCCATTTGGAGCCACATCTCCACTTCTGCTTTTTGGTGGCAAATTGGAGACGAGAGTCTCACAGACTTTCCTGCTCCAGCTGGCTTCACACCATGATCTTCAGATCTCAACCTCCTAAGTGGCACCAGTCTTGAAGTTAACTCTGCTATGAATTTTTTATTTTATTTATTTATTTTTTTTGGTGGTTGTTGGTTGTGGGGCTTGAACTCAGGGCCTGGGCACTATCCCTGAGCCTCTTTGTGCTCAAGGCTAGCCCTCCACCACTTGAGCCACAGTGTGGTTAATTGGAGATAATTGGGGACTTTTCTGCCTGATCTGGCTTTGATCCATGATCCTCAAATCTTAGCCTCCTGAGTAGCTAGGATTACAGGCTTGAGCAACCAGCACTCAGATTTGTGTTCATCCTTTTATAAGAAAAGGGAAAATAAATGTTTTTGATACAAAAGTCTTAAAAACTCTAGAATTTGATGGTTATAACTCACAGGCTAGAATACATCTCTAGATAAGTTACTGTAGAAGGAAAAGTTCACACTGCCCTAGGAAACAGGTTGCAGAGTTTCAGCTGATCTTTCAGATTAGTGTTTTAAGTAAACATGGAAGACAGTGAAAGAGTATAGATGACCTGGTGCAAGAGCATTGCCACTATGGAAAATTGAAATCAACATGATTTACTGCTTAGGGGGTCCATGTTTTAGTATACAAAAGACAGCATTTATTGCAAAGCTGTTGGTAATAATATATTTATAACATGACTTGGGATGTCAGAGAAGGCATCAATTTAGGTAACAGAGACCCAGGAACAATTTTGAAAGAGGAAAATTGTGATTTTTTATAGATATTGTTTGGTAACACTTTAAGGTACAAATAGATAAAACCATTTCTAAATTACTTGGTTTGTGCTTGACCTTGGATGGAGCAGTCTTAATAATTGCAGAGGCATTCTGGTGACTTCTCCCATAAAATATCTGATTATCTGTTTGAGAAAAAGAAAATGTAAGCTTATAACCTGTTTATTTTATATAGTAAACATGCATTCATATTGGGGGGGAAAAGCTTGGTTTGGTGACCCTGATAATGATTGTAAATTTTTTCCTACTTAATATACATCTTAAGCGTTTAATGCATAAGCACAGATAATTTTTTAAATTTGTTTTCAGAAACAGTACCATGCCATTCTAAAACAAAATGCATTGACTGGATTGATGGGTATTTTGGTGTGCTGTTAATACCAAAGCGGCAGTGTGAGCAGCAGAGGAGGAACGCACCCGATGTCTGGTCTGGTTCTGCCATTCAGGGCTTTGTGGTCTTGAGCAAGCCACTCCAGCTGTCTTGTCTTGGCCTCTACTTCTTTAGCTATAAAGCATAGATTTCTCCAGCTGAAGATTCTGATAATGTCCATTTAAGAATTGGGATCAGTTTTGAAAATACTTTTTTTTTCCATACTATAAATTATAGGGTAAATCATCTTACTAAGTTTATATTTTTGTTATTGTTCCGATCTCTATCCCACTTTTGTACCCAAGAATAATGAGCTATGAATTCTTTTATTCACATTATATAGTTTTATAGTGAGAAGCAGATACAGAGTGTATTGCTGCAAGTGCTGCCAGAGGTCTTCTGAGGACACCATTTTTACAGTGTTCCCCAGGACTTAATGTAAAACTCTTCATGCGCAATGAGGAGATGGTTGGTCTAGTTTATGTACCCATTGTTTTGCTGTTCTTTACTTAAGGACTTTTCTAAAAAAAAAAAAAGTGAAATGCATCTTAAATTATGTGACCACTTCTTATGGCAGTATTTAGACTTTTCTAGGATAAATTAGGTTGTATGTATTTATTTTAGACAAATATGTTATTTGAGATGTTTCAAGAGAAGGACCTGACTTGTAAAACTTGCCTAAACTTTAACAAAGAATTTCTCTTCTTTAGCTTTCCTTTTCTTATTTCTCCAAATTTCTTTAACTTAGTGCCTGTTAGATAAACATACTTTGAGGAAATAAGTCCAGATTCTTTTGTTTTATTTTTCTTATGAGGATGGAGCTCAGGACCTTGCATATGCTAGGCAAGTGCTCTGTCACTATCACTGTATTGCTATGATAGCAGACTTCTGTGATGATTTTGTGTAGGCCTCTCCTTGCCTGTAGGTGTTTGCCTCTGCCCCCACTGCCCACTGTTGAGTTTTTGTCAGGCTGTTTAGGGGATGTATAGTATTGGTTCTAATATGTAAGTTATGCAGCACATAATCATCCATGATTTACATTGGAGAAAGACCTGTAGTATACTGTAGTGCTTTGGGGGTGGGGGGAGTCTAATCTTGAATTTAATGTTATACACTGTTTATCAACTCAAGTTGACTGAATAGTCCTGTTTTTCTGGTTATCTAAAATTTATGCCTTAGTTACTGGACCACATGGTATGTATAGCTGGACATTTTTGGAAATGTGGAAATACTTTCACTGAATTTTTTCTTACCATTTCCCATTTTAGATTGAGGGAGATAATAAGAAATAGTCATTAGACCCAGTTTCTGTTTATGTAAGGATGCTTTTGAAGTCTTTATTACACTATAGATATCCCATGAAGACCCACAAGATAAACTTCTGGCTTTCATGATCAGAAGCATTGTATTTCTTTTGAACAACTTCTTATTTTTTTTAAGATTATAGATAATGTAAATATGGAAACTTACCATGTTTTTCCTTGTTCGCGTCATTTTCCCAAAAATTTCATGTCATATATTTGGCTCATTTTTGACAAATACTGAGAGTTTTACTCTAGCTCCCTTTTAACTTAAGGCTTTGGATATAGTTCCGAAATTAAGAACACAGGCCCTGGCCAGGTACCAGTGGAGGCTGAGATCTGAGGATTGTACTTCAAGGTCATCCCAGGCAGAAACATTTGCTGGACATTATGTTCAAAAAGCAAAAAGTTTGGCTGGTGGGCTAAGTGGTAGAACACCAGCTAAGCAAGTACAATGCCATAAAACCAAACCCAGTTTGGCAAAAAAAAAAAAAGAGAGAGAACACAAGCACTGGAATCAAATAGCCTGGGTTCCCATCTTGCCTCCATCTCCTATTGGCTATGTTGAAATTTGTCATGTTGCTTAGTTTCTATGAGACTCAGTTTCCCTGTTTGCAAAATGGAGTTAATAGTACCCTTAGGGTTGTGAAGATGAGATTGACGGGTAAGCACTGGAAGCAGTTCTTGGCTCCTCTTGATTTTCTTTTCTACTTTCATATTCCATTTGTTTCATTTTCTCTGTCTACTTTCAAAAATAATTTTATATTATATACTTCATGTAATCTACCTAAAATATTTCTTGGAACAAATCAGAGTAAGAATACATAAGTGTTGGTTTCTTGGCACATTGTATTTTACATAAAGTATAGCAATTAAAATATTCACAGTGGCTTTGACATAACTCTGAAATTACAGGGATTTGGGTACTTAACTTTCATTCTCTTTCCTTTTCAGCTCAAACACCCATCAGCGAACACATTTTCTGTATTTGTATAAGTGTGACAGAGGTTTTCTTAAGACACATTTTAATATAAGCTTTTAAGTTAAAAGTTTCACTATCATTTGAAATCTTTCTCAGGACTAGAGCAATGCATTCATTTAGAACTTTTAATTTAAGTAAATAAGAGCCAGACTTTTATTTGCAGTCAGGTCAGTTGAAGACATTTACAAAGAATTAGTTGTTTGTTATTGCTATGTGAGTTGCAAGAATGGAACATAAAAAAAAAAAGAAATTCTTTCTTCAATACTTCCTTCCAGGCTGACTCATCACTAGAGAGCGGGAAGGGCAGCAGCAGAGAATTCAAACCCTAAAGCTGATTTCTCCTCGCTGGGGCTCAGAGGGGAGCCATCATGAGCGATGTTACCATTGTGAAAGAAGGTTGGGTTCAGAAGAGGGGTAAGTGTTCAAGAAAACTGAAAATAATGTTGGTAAGAGTGCTGAACAGTGAGTGGTTGGTGTCTTTGATATTTTTTCTGGTACTGTTAAAGTGAACCATGATACAGGAGAGAAATGATATTTAATATGTATACTAAGGATTTTCTTATTTAGGAATTTCTTTGTATTTCAAAGTTACAGTAATCTATAATCTAGTTATGAAGTTAGATTTGACTTTCTGGTATGTTGTGTCCATGCATGTTACTGCTATATTTTTTGTTGTATCCACAGATTCTATAATTCAGAGGGATCTCTTGAGAATCATTTAACATCTAGAAAAAGTCACTTGTGTATATTAATATAATAAATATGTAAATAAAAGTATTCATTTAAGGTAGTTTGGATGGTAGGTGACAAAGGACTTGGAATAGTAAAGGGGGAAGGCTTACCTACAAAACCTATAAATTACCATAAATTAGGTAAGTGAAATTCTGATGTAAAAGGCCAAGTAAGGATCAGGAGAGAGAGAGAGAGAGTGTGTGTGTGATTTTTGTATTTTAATTTTTCATTATACAATTTTAATATTTGTGTTCATATTACTTTACATAAATAAGCAAATATTTTTATTAAGAAAGAACTCTTCACTATAAAATTTAGTTGATAATCTGTTAGGGTATTTGCTTACATGCTCAATGTGTAGAATGTAGAGTTTGGAATCGTTGCTAAGCAACCACTGTTTACTCATGAGGCCAAGGTATAGGATGAGAATTGATCTAGTCTCAGAACATTTTAGATTCTGTGTGTCTATCTTCTGGTTAAAAGTTACCTCTTAAATGTGATTTTTATATTCTTTAAGGGTCTATAGTTAATATTTACCCTGAAAACTTATTAGTAAATTAAATACATGTATGCATTACTGAGCAAATCAGTCTTATTGAGTTACAATTTTCATACATCAAAACTAATTTTGTTTTTTTAAATGAATTGTGTGATGTGTTTACAGTGGAGTCAGACATTACAGTCATAATGCAGAATATTTTCATCACTCCAAAAAGTTCTTTCCTGCCCTTTTAGTCCAGTTCTTGTCCTTCAGTCTCTAGAAACCACTAATGTGCTTTCTTCTACTCTTAATTTTCCTTTTCTAGAATTTCAGTTAAATCCATAGTTGTTTCTGGTCCAGTTTTTTTTTTTTTTGGCCACAGCATAGTGATCTCCCTCATTTGTAAGAACTAGATTATGTATATGATATTCTTAACAGGGAACCTCAATTACCTAACTGCTTAGTGCATAGGACCATATATAATGAAATGTATCAGCATGAACTCCAATATATGGAAACAAGGTGGTTTTTATTAGACCCTGTATGTAGTTTTCTATTGTTTTTTTCTTCAGTTGTCTTAGTTTTTTGTACCTCATGTTTTGCATATAAGATTATGCAATATGTGGAAAGGAAAGGGAATCACAGAAATAGCAGGACAATGGATGAATCAAAGCAACATTGATACTCACCTGACACTTTGTGGGCTATGAACATTACAACTTGTCGGGGGGAAGGGAACAGGGTGGGGTAAGTGGGAGACAATGAGGGATGGGGTAACAATGATTAAAAACAAATGTACTCATTGCTTTACTTATGTAACTGTAAATCTGCCCCCCATCACCTTTTCAATAAAACAATTTTTAAAAATTGATTCAGGTTGTATAGATAATTACTTTATTACTTTTTTTTCTCATTGAGTAGAATTCCCAGGTCTGGATATATCACTATTTATTTTTTAACAGTTGTTGGACATTTGGGCTGCTTCTAGTTTTCAAATTGTTAAAGTTTCTCTGAACATCGAGTACATGTCTGAATAGTATGTTTTTGGCTAACAGTCTAGGAATGAGGTCGGGTTTTATGAGAAGTGTACATTTAACTTTATAATAAGTATTTGTTTAACTTCATAATAACTGCAGTGACTGTATTAAGATTTGTTTTCATGTTAATTTGGAAAATACTTTCAGATTTCAATTCTTGATGAAAGGGTTTTTTTTTTGCTTCTTTCTGAGCTTGTGTATTTTGCTTCTTTAGTTTTCTTAGTTTGTTTTATATAGCTAGAGGTAAAATTTGCTATGAAGATACTTAGTTAAAAAAGCAGGAAATTTCACCCGTTTCAAGTTCTAAATTACAGAATTCAGTGAATTGCAATAATATGAAAGGTTTATATTAATTTACAAAACCTTATTTGCTTAGTATTTTTCTTTTTAAAACCTAAATGTACTAGTCTGGTTTTTTATATCATAATAAAATACTTGAAAGAAGCTACTTTATAAAGAAAACTATTTTCAGCTTACTGTTTTGGAGATTCAAGGGATGGCACCTGTGTGATGCCATCCAGTTCTGATGAAGGTCGCCTGGCAGGTGGCATATGGCACAAGCCATCACCGAGGCCAGGATTACCTCTTTCATAATAATCCTCTTGTGAGAACTAAAAGACTTCTATGAGAACTATCTTCCAAGATATGTCCCAGAAGCTTTGTGACCTCCCCGCAGTGCCATCCTGGGCACTAAGGACTCTGCAGTGACTCGCCACTCCCAAACCATAGCACTGAGAAACATCTTACAATGTGATGAGTGCCTTGATAGCCAAGTTTACCGTATTAGTAGTGAGCTTGTAATGCTACTGGTTTGAAAGTGGTGCAGATTTAGCAAGTGATGTATAAAACACAGTCTGAAGGAAGTGCTTTTTTGTATCCCTTAATGTTAGTTATTTAAAAGTTTTTCTACATCGATCTTCAGGTTGCCTGTGAAGAGCCTCAGTTGTATTTCTTTCCAGTCCTTAGGTTTTTAGTTTCTTTTTCTGGCCACTTTTTACTGGGTGGGATTGCTAGTAGAACATGACATGGAAGTGGTAAGTGGACATTCTTGCTTTATTTCTCATCTTAATGGGAAAACATTTATTTTGCCACTAAGTATCCTATTCATTGTTTACCTTTTGTTAGGTTGAAAAGCTTCCTATCCTAACTGGCTTGCTGATTTTTATGAAATAGTAGTTCAGCTTTTTAAAAATTGAAATAACCAATTTTTAATTTAGAATCTCTTAATATACTAATGAATTATGGTCACTGCTGGAATAAATCCCAATAATGATGTATTTCAAAGTATATTTCAAGTTTGAGTTTATTACTACCTTTTTAAGGATATTTGTTTATACTTGTCAGTTGATAGTTTTCAAGTTTTGGTGGATTTATAAAATTTGGGAAGTATTCCCATTAAAGGAAATTTTATAAGATGGATTATTTCTTTTTAAATGTTTGATTAAATTTTGGAGTTTTCTTTGTGGGAAGATTTTGATAATACATTTTATTCCTTTAAAAAATAAGGGGGTTGTATTTTCTATTTCATCTGATGTTAGTTTGGCAAATTGTATTTTTAAAAGATTGTCCACATCTAAGTTGCTCATGTTAGTATTGAACATAAAGTTGTTATTTTTAAAAGTGTTTCTTAATATTCCTTTATCCCTTTTAATTTTGCAGATTTTTTTATTACTATTCTCTTATAACTGGGATTGGTATATTATGATTTTTTTAAAATAATCTTATTAGGAATTTTTTTTCTTAGTCTTTCAAAGAGCCAAATTTATGCCTTATTAACTTAGTTTATCCTTTGTTTCCTGTGAAACTACTTTTGATCTTAGTTGTTCTTGTACTTTCTGGATTCTTTAGATAGAAACTTAGATGACTTTTTAAACTTAAAAAAATACCTAATCTCATGTATTTATCAATAATATACAGGGTCCTGATCTTGCTACACAGAGGCTATACCTCTAGACCTTTCATACACTGGTTGTTTTTGAGGTTGGGTCTCGCATTATTATGTCTGGGACTACTTTGGGCTGTGATAGTCGTACTTGTGCTTCCTGTGTTGCTAGGGATGACAGACAAGTATGGTTTCCCTGTAGTTGGGATAACAGGCACTTGCCACTGTGCCCCATGGATGAGATGGAGGAGTCTGATGGACTTCAATGCTTGTGCTGACTTTGAATCAGTGATTCTATGATCTCTGTTTCCCAAGTAGCTCGGAATTACAGGTTTGAACCCCTGCCCCTGCCTGTGTCCTATAAGTTTTGATATAATACATTTTCATTATCATTTAGTGCAGAATAGCTTCTAATGTCCCTTTTGATTTCTTTAATTCATGGGTAGAACAGTATTGTTTTATTTCAAACTATGGAATTTTGGTAATACTAGCCAATTGAAGTTTATTTTTAGTGGTTTTCCACCCTTAGATTCTGCCTTAGTTTTCTGCTATCGAGAGTATAGAGCTTTATAAAAGCTTAGTCAGAGGATTAGAAGCATAGCTTTACATGGTTGAATTCTGGTCATGAGTGAGGAAATTCTGAGACTGCGAGGTTCTGAGTTCAGTCCTCAGTACCAACAAAAAACAACAACCCCCTCCCCCCCAAAAAACAGCAAAAAAGTTGTAAGTGGGTGCCAGTGGTCATGTCTACCTATGATCCTAGCTACTCAGGAGACTGAGAATTGGAAGACTGAGGTCAGAGTATGCCAAAGTAAAAAAGTCTCTGAGAACACATCTCCCAGCAAAGTATTGGAGGATGTGGTTCATATTGTAGAGTCCAGCTGTGTGCAAAACAGGCAAGTGACAGTGTGAGGATTGAAGTCAAGCCCTACTATCATTGTAAAAGGGAAGGAGGGAGGTAGGAGAGAAAGGAAAATAAGAAAAAGAAAGAAAAAAGGAAAGGGAAAGGCAAGAAAGAAAGAGGCAGACAAGAAAGGGCAGACTTGGTCAAGGTAATAATGAGTTTTATCTTGTGTGTGTTCACTTAATGATATTTTTTCCCTCTAGTTCTGTTACTTGCTCTGAGGGTGCTACAATCTCTATACTTGGGAATTTATCTGCTTTTCTCTGTAATTCTGTCTTTTCAAAGCTTTTTATATATTTTGACACGCCATTAGTGACTGCGTTTGATTGCTGTATCTGATTGACAAACTGGCTCATTTTTCTTTTTTTCTGATACTTGGGTTTGAACTTGGGGCATCAAGGTTGGTAGGCAGGCACTCTATTGCTTGAGCCATGCCCCCAGCCCTGTTTGCTTTCTTTTTTTCCTCCTGATAAGGTCTCACACTTAACTTCCAAAGGTCAGGCTTAGATCAAGAGCCCCTTAACCTCTGCCTCCTGAGTAGCTGACTTTACAAATGTGTGAGACTCACTTTTTGTTCCTGGGCTGCCCTTGAGCCAAAATCTTCCCCACCTCCACTTCTGGGAGGTGAGATGACACCTATGCATCACCGTGTCCTCTCTTTATTGGTAGTAATCTTGAAATGCAAATATCAGATACCAGTAGGACTACTCCAAATTTTTAAAAATCATTGCTTACATTTTTTACAATGCAAGCAAAAAATGCCTGTCAGCATTTTTCATTTAAGCTGCTTCTCTTAGAGATTGCATGTGTTTGGGTCCTGCTTTTAAAAATGAATTTGAAAGTCAGCTTTTTAATTAGGGACATTTAATGGCTGAATTTCCTACTTGGGCCATTTATTATTTGTTTCCTTGCCCTGCTTTCTTGCCTTATGCTGATTTAATGTCATTTCAATATGTGGTGTCCACTATTTGCTTGTCAGTTATGCTGCTGCTACTTAAAAAATAAATTTGGGGAAGGGGGGCTGGGCGCTGGTGGCTCATGCCTGTAATCCTAGCTACTCAGGAAGCTGAGAGCTGAGGATCATGGCTCTAAGCCAGCCTAGGCAGGAAAGTCTCCATGAGACTCTTACTTCCAGTTAACCACCTGAAAGCTGGAAGTGGCACTGTGGCTCAAAGTAGTAGAGTGCTAGCCTTGAGCTGAAGAGCTTAGGAACAGTACCCAGGTCTAGAGTTCAAGCCCCATGACCGGCAAAAAAAACCAAAAAACAAAAAAAAATAGTTTATAGTATTATTTTTGATACAATTGAGTCTATGTTTTGTGTTAATCAACTTTCCATTGCTATGACAGATTACCCCAGAAAATCAACCTAAGACTAGGAATGACCTATTCTAGCTCAGGTCTCAGAGATTTCAGTCTATGGTAATTTTTTTTTTTTGGTCGGTTGTGGGACTTGAACTCTGGGCTTGGTTGTCCCTCAGCTCCTCAGCTCAAGGCAAGCGCTCAACTGCTTGAGCCATAGCACCACTTCTGGTTTTCTGGTAGTTAATTGGAGATAAGAGTCTCCTGGACTTTCCTGCCTGGGCTGGCTTTGAGCCGTGATCCTCAGATCTCAGCCTCCTGAGCAGCTAGGATTACAGGCATGAGCCACTGGCTCCTGGCAGTCTATGGTAATTTATACCTGCTATGGCCATTAAGGCCTGTGGTGAAGCAGTACATTGTGGTGGGAAGCCTTGGTAAGGCTGTTGCTCACCTCATCATGGTCATGAAGCAGAGACAAAGTCATAGGAATTACCAGCAGTATTTTAAATTCCTTTTCCTAGCTAGTCCCCGTCTCCTAATCTAGTACCTCCCCATAGAGCCATAGGCTGGTGACCTAGCCTTCAATGCATGGCCTTTTAGGAACAAATGGTAATTTGATCTACTATTACTTACTTTGTTAGTCCTAGTAGAAAAAGTTCCTTGGCTTTACTTTTTTTTTTTTTTTAAGCACAGTATGCTATTTACCGTTTTCTCTCAGTATACATTCTCATTGTGGATGAGAATTCCCCGAAACTGTAATTGGTTCTTGGAGAATATTAAAAAAAAAAAACCTTAGATATGATTAGATGGAATAGTGATTGGGGGGGGAAAGTCTAAAGAGATTTCCTGAGGTATGAAAATGGACAAAACTTACAGAAACACTGTTCTGCTTCCATCTTACCTTGCGCTTATTGTTTTAAGTGATTCTAGAGTAATAGATTTCAACCAAGATGATTTTGGCCCCGGGTAAGTTTGGCAGTGCCTAGACACATTTTTGATTGACATGTAATGTGGGAATGAAGTTGCTATTAACGTCTAGTGGGTAGAGATTAGGGTGCTACTAAACTTTCGGTAATGCACAGAACAGTTACCTATAACAAAAATTTGTCCAGTTCAAAATGTCAGTATTGCTGAAGGTTGGGAAACTGTTCTTGGGATTATAATATGCATCCTTAAATTGTCTGCTTATACACTATTTTTATTTTACTGTATTTAAAATATGTAACTTTTACAAAACAATGTTGTTGTGAGATTTACCCCCCTTCAGTGCCTTGTGATGTTAGATGCTACATGTTATAAACCATATAAGATCATTTTTACTTTAACCATATTTTTTGTGAATGGGAAAAATGTGATCTTTTATATTTATATACTTGAAGTTTTAAAGATTTCTTCCAAAGATTTGTTTCTGAGATAATTTTTCTTGAATCTGAAGAACTTTCCTCCACACTGCTCTTAATACCCATCTATTGGTTACCAGTATATTCGCTGGAAAGATTTACATGTCTTCATTTCATCTTCATTACTGAGGGATGTTTTCATTGTATATAGAACTTCTGAAGTGATAGTTTTGTCTCTTATAATTTTAAAGATAACATTTAATAGCTCCTGTCTACTGTTATTTCTCAATTACTATTTTAAATAATATATGAATTTCTCGTGAAAAAATCAAATAATAAATATAAGGAGTATGATGGTTATTTCTTTACTCTTTTCAGAAATAATTTCTGTGACATGTGACATATTGGTAAAAATCAAAAATTTTCTTAGTATATATAAGAACCAGTAAAATAGGTCAAATCTTTTAAGTAGTAGTCACCTCTTTTCAGGAAGTTAAGATTAAAGAGATTAGGTCGGACCGAGAAGAGGGAATGCTTTAAGAGGGAATGCTTTAAGAAATGATACTTGTTTGCTTTATTCTATGTAAAGGTTTGCATCTTTTTTGTCTAACTTTATGTAAGTGACATCATGTCTTAGAAAGTTCATGCCTATAATGTGTTATCTCAAAAAATGTGGCTAGTGTGACATTACTTGCTCTTAGTGAATCTGTTTTCATCTATCTGCTTAAAAATGTAAGTACTCGTGTGTGTGTGTGTGTGTGTGTGTGTGTGTGTGTGTGTGTCTCTGTCTGTCTGTCTGTCTGTCTGTCTGTCTGTCTGTCTGTCTTTGAAGTGTAGTTAGGGCAATTTCAAGTCCTGACTGCCATTTACTAGTGACTGTGGGCAGAATACTTGGTTGTACCGTTGTACCCGTGGTTTGTCATCTGTCATGGAAGTAATGGTAATGACTGTTTATATGGTCACAAGAATTAAAGATCATAATATATAATTATCTCTTAGCACAGTGCATGAGACATACTAGTTAATAAACAGTAGCTAGTATTTTCATGTATTATTATTATTAAAAGAATGTTGCTAGGTTTATATTGGTAAATTTAGTATTTAGGTTCATTATTTTCTTCTGTGTAAGTTAGCAGGCTACTTGTCCTTTTAAAGCTTTTGCATTTTAATTCATTCTCTGCTGTGCTGGAATTGAACTTCATACATCTAGCTATTCCCTCTACCACTGAGATGTGCTCCCAGGCACTCTTCGTTTAATTGATTTTCTGTATCGATCAAAGATTATAGATGTTGCCAGGAATCAATTAACACAATGACTTTAGGCATCAGTTTTTAATTTCCTATGTATACTTGGAGAAGATGATTATAAAACATAAATTAATGGTAGAGCGCTTGCCTTACATGCCAGAGGCCCTGGGTTTGATTCCACAGCACCACATAAGCAAAATGAAAAAAGCCGAAAGTGGCGCTGTGGCTCAAGTGGTAGAGCGCTAGCCTTGAGCTGAAGAGCTGAGGGACAGCGCGCAGGCCCAGAGTTCAGGCCCCACAACCGGACCCCCCCCCAAAAAAAAACATAAATTAATATTTCTTTCCCATGTCTTTTCTATATATTATGCTGTCTTACTTGGGCCACATCTTTTACAATACAAAATTTTACATTGCAGTAATTGTTATTGAAATCATTATAGAAGTTCCAGTTTCTAGCATTTTTTCTGTATTCACTATTATCTTTTCCAACACTTTTTCTTAGATGAATTTGTGCAAAAGCAATAAGTACATATATTTTTCTCCTTCATTGAGAATTAAATTAGGCCTTTTTGGCCTAATGTCTGTTCTGGTGTTTGAACTCAAGGAAGATCTCATGCTTGCCCAGCTTGTTTGGCTAGGGCTTAACCACTTGAGTCATGTTCCAGCCAGGATTTCTGCTGGCTAATTGGAGATGGAGTCCTGTGAACTCTCTCCGCGGACTTGCTTTGAGTTGTGATACTTTGGACCTCAGGTTCCTGTGTACCTAGGATTACAGGTGTAAACCACTGGCATATGGCTGGTCATTTTAATTCTGTGGTTAAACTTTATGACTTTATAAACTTTAAACTTATAAAAATGTTTACAAGAACACTAATTTTCTGATCTTACACAGTTGGAAGATAATATATTCTATTCAGAATTTATGTGTCAAGAAATAAAGGCATATATCTTTTCAATATGCAATATCAAACAATGGAAAACCCAAATTAAAATAAAACTAACAAAAATTGAAAAGGAATTGACCAAAGGAAGCTTGATTTCTTTTGTAGTGAGAAGTTGCGTGATGTGGGTATAGGTAATAAGAAACAGGCTTGATGGTGTCAAATATTAAGGTAGTGATTTAGAGAATGAGGCTGTTTTTGTATGAGTGATGGGTAATACCCTTTTAGTTTTAAGTCTTTCATATTCTACTGAGTGTATATATTAGTAATCAAGATTCTATTTTACATGTCCTAATTGTGAAGATGTGAATACATTTTATGAGCCTATTTTGTGGAAAAAATACTATTAAGAGAAAATGTTTAGGGGTTCCTAGACTCAATTTGTCACATTTATTTGGCATTAATATGACTTATTTTTATAAGGTATACATTATTTATATTTTATTTATATAAAAACAAATTTGTGAGTATGCATGTATGTGTGTGTGTGTGCTCATGTGTGCAGGCTTGTCCTAGGGCTTGAACATCCCTGAATTCTTCCTTGAGCCACAGCTCCCTTTCCAACTTTCCTGTCTGGGTTTACTTTGAACTGTAATCCTTAGTCCTTAGCCTCCTGAGTAACTGGGATTACAGGCCTGAGCCACCGGTGCCTGAATTTAGAACTATAATTTGATTAAAGGAATTGTGCACCATATTCTTTAAATGTTTGTAAATATATAAGTAAGATTTGGCATTCTGCTGGAAATAACAGAAAATAGAGCCAACAGTAACAGAACAGATAGGAATTTGTTTGCTTTCACTTGAGGGCAAAGATGGGCAGTTAATCTGCCAGCTAGGAGATCAAGACTGTTTAAGCTTGTTCTTTCTGCTTTGCCTCCTTTAACTTGTTGGCTTTTTGTCCTACCTGTTGCTGCAAAGTTGTAGCAGTAACAAGCCATACTTTTTTCCTCAAGTCACAGACCTGAGAGAGGGCTCTTGACAGCTACACTGCCTCAGTACCAGGAAAGTAGCAGCTTTCTCAGAAGCTCACGATCACACCTCCTTTCATGTCCTGTTGTCCAGAGCTGGGCCATCCTTGCCTGTGAGAAGTGTTTTTCAAGTCAGAAAATGTAATGACATGGGTACTTCACAGCTTCTACAGCTTTTGATTCCAATTCCACCAACCCAGTAATACTGGATGAACCCTAAACACAAAATTAGTTTGAAGTAGGTGTTGTATTTTCTTAAATCTGCTTATTTTAATGGTTATTTTTCTGTCATAGACATCAAAAACTTGTTAAATTTTATATAGTTGTCATTGTGATGCTTCTGGACTTTAACCTTGAGATAGTTTTGAATAGAATATATTACTCCTAAATTACACTTATTTTTACATTATTATTAAGTAGTTGCACAAAGATATTACAATTCCATAAGTCAGGTTATTATGAGTACAGTCCTTCTTGGTCTCTGCCACCCCTTCCTTCATTTTTCCCCATTTTCCCTCTCCTCTCCCTACCCTCAAGTTATGTAGTTCATTTTGCACATAATATACATTGAGTATAATGACTGCATTTGCTTAGCCCCTCCTTCCTTCATTCCTGTGTCCACCCTTTGCCCACCCCCCCAACGCATGTTTCCATTTCCTTGTATTCATTTTGATAAACAGTACAGTAGTTGTTCAGAACAGACTCGCTTTTAAAAGTTAGATTTTAATAATAGTGTTTACCAGTGAATTGATGCACTTCTATCCTTTTTTTTTTAACCAGTTGGAGATACTTATTTAGCATCAAGGTATTTTTTAAGTCCAAAAAGATTTTATTTCTTTACGCTTTTGAAGAGAGAATGAAAATAGTTCTTGCAAAGTAAATGGGCATACCCATTTCTGACTGGAACAAACCAATTTCTGTATTTACTTAAAAACATACTGTGTTTAAGAAATTAGGGATAATACTAAGATGCAGAGACAAGAAACTTGCTTTCACTTCTACTTTCCTGAAGGTAAAAGACTCTTAAGATAAGTCACTTCCTCTGTCTATAAAGTAGGAAGGAATGAAGTCAGCACTGAGCTCCCTTATTGAAGGTTATGAGGATGAACTGTGTAGTGTAAAAGGCTTAGATTTATTCCAGACTTTTTATTTCTACAAAGAAGAGATATTTATAAAGTGCTTTAGAAATACAAATAAGCTAGAAATGGACTTTTTTGGAAGTTAGGGGAATCATAAAATTTTAAATGCTTTGAGTTTTGCTGAATAGTTTCCTTATTGGTCTTTGCCACTCAGATACTTTGTGTGTAGTAAGTCTTCAAAAGCTATAGCATACATGAATGAATGTAAGAATACAAATATGCTTATATAAGTAGAATTGTGTGTGCGTGTGTGCATGCTTGGGCTTGAACTCAGCCTTGCCCTCTCAGTTGATTTTTTTTTTTCCCCACTCAAGGATGGCACACTACCACTTGAGCCACACCCCATTTCCAATTTTTTGGTGATTAATTAGGGATAAGAGTCTCAAAGACTTCTGCCTGGGCTGGTTTCAAGCCACCATCCTCAGATCTCAACCTCCCAAGTAGTTAGGATTTTAAGAATGAGCCACTGGTGCCTGGTTCATAAGTGGATTTTTTTTTGGGGGGGGGTCGGTTATGGGGCTTGAACTCTGTGCCTGGGTGCTGTCCCTCAGCTCTTCAGATCAAGGCTACCGCTCTACCACTTGCTCCACAGCGCCACTTCTGGTTTTCCGATGGGTTTATTGGAGTCTCACAGACTTTGGTGCCCAGGCTGGCTTTGAATCCTGATCTTCAGATCTCAGCCTCCTTAGTAGCTAGTATTACAGGCGTGAGCCACCGGCCCGGGCTATAAGTAGAATTTTTAAGACTGCTTCTTCTTCTTTTTTAAGCTCTTTATTTTTAATTTTATGTATGTATACAGAAGAATTGAACCGAGGCCTCATGCACACTAGACAAGTGCTCCAGCACTAAGCCTTATTCCCGCCCCCATTAAGACTGCTTCTTAAAACACTTTTCAGTAAAATTTGAAGATACATTAATATTTTTATGCTTGACTTAATCCACAAATAGAATTTTTGAGTACTTTTTATGGTAACTGAATAGCAGAAATAAAAAGGCTATTATTTTTAGCTGGGTTTTTAAACAAGCTTCATTTTTTAATTGTTTTAAGATGGAAACTTTCATGGTTTTTGTTTTTGTTTTGTTTTTCCTTTTGGTGGTGCTAGAGTTTGAACTCATGGCCTCACACTGGCTAGGTAGGTGTCTTACCACTTAAGCCAGGCCCTATATAACATGGTATTTTTCAGGAAGGTCTTAACAATACAAATATCTTACATTACAGACTACAGGGACATTAATCTATTTTTCAGTATTATAGATCATCGTAATTATATCAGCTGCTGTTATATAATGGACTAATCTAGTATTCAGTTACTTAAAAGAACAATGATTTATTATTTCTCGTGATTCTGTTTTAGTTTCATGGTTCTCTTACTGATCTCAGCTAGGGTCACATGTGATTGACTAAAGTAGCTGGCACAAATGAGCAGATTCTAGAATGCTTGCTTCCATTTTGGGTCATAGGTGACTGCCAGTGCCTCAGTTTTCTTCTATGTTGCCTTTTCCCTGAAGGGTAATCTGAAGTGTAACACAGCATGAGACTAATGCCTGGAGCAGAAGCTACTAGTCTTTCTAAAGACTGGTTTGAAAAATGACACTGTTCTAATACATTTTGTTGAGTAAAGAATTCATGATTGCAAGAGTCCCTTTCTTGATAGGAAGAAGAGCAATGAATTTGCCACCTTTAATACATCACAGTAGCATAGTGACCTATTTTTTTTGATGTTTACAGACTATCTTTCATATCATTGACTTCCTTATGCTTAATATCTTCATTTTCTTTAAATTTTAGGGGATTTTTACAGTTTGTCTTCTTTTGTGTGCTGGGGAATGAATCCAGGGCCTTGTCCTTGCTAGGGGCCAAGTACTCCATCATTTGAGCAATGCTCCAAGCCCTTTTTGCTTGCATGCTAACTCTCTCTCTCTCTCTCTTCTCTTCCCCCTCTCTTTTTCTCTCCCCCTCCCCCCTCTCCTTTTTCCCCTCTCTCTCCCCCTCCTCCTCCCTCTTCCCCTCCCCTTTTCTTTCTCTTGAACAGGGTCTTGCTACCTTGCCCTTGTTTTCAAACTTGTGATCCTCCTTCTGCCTACTGAGGCTGGGACTGTAGATATATACTGCCACAAAGATATATACTGTCTTCTATTGTTCAAATTTCTATTCATGAAGGGTTTTAGTTCTGCTCTGTGTTTTTACTTTTCTGGCTTTCTTTTCACATATCCTGCATATTAGATACTTTATATTTCTTCTAATTGTATAGAATTTATTAAATTTTTTTTACAGGCTGTAAATCATAGGTTTATTAGTAGGGCTAAAGGAGTGTCAGAACCAGTAGGGTGTTGTCTACCATCTTCTGTTTTTGACATCAAGACTGTGAGACTAGTTTAGTGGGAAAAAGTGAGATTATCCCACTTTGAGGTATCTTCAACTGTTGGTCATCTTTACCAAACTTCTACGTGTTACCCTGATTTCAGTGGTACTCCTAAAATTGCAGTGAAGTTGCTCATATTTTGTGATTTAAAAATTCTGAAGATAACAAGTTGATATGTTAGCTTGACAGCTGAGTAGTCTTATGAACAGTTTGGAAAACTATCTTGAGCCATGTAAAGATGGAAAGGGCATTAAGTTCTTTTTCTTTATCACAAATACAATTATAAGCCAGAAGCCACCACAAACTTTTCAGCCCTGTGATCAAGACATCTTAGGAGCAGGCCCAACCCAAGTAGAGCCTTATGACTGTAGCCCAAAATCTCTCAAGAAACTTATACAACCACCCAGCTAGCCACTCCTGCCCTACAGTATACACATTTACTGTATTTGAAATGCTAACTTTTGGGGTAAATTATTATACAGCATTCAGTAATCAGTATAGATTTTGGCATCAGACTGGTTCTTTCCCTCCACTCATCTTGTAAGGAGGAACGTTTCAAGTCATTTGAAAGAAAGGAGGGGCAGAAGTTAAAGCATGTAGGGAATGGAAACCATCTTAGCTATAGTGAGGCTAGGTGTTCAGGAGTGCAGGGTAAATTTGAAAGCTCATTTCAAGAAGCTGATGCTAGGGAAAAAGGTATGGTGGCTACGTACATAGTAAGAGAAAGTTAATAATTTTTAGAATGAGATAAAATACAATGTTTACAACTTGGTACTTCTTTTTGGAATGTAATAAATGGTAGATTCCCAAACCAAACTTTAAAATATGTCTCATCAGCAATTAAATGAACATTGGTGACGTCTTAGGAAACTCTGATTACTTTGTATTTTCCTGTGAAGGAAAAGTGTCTTTTACTCTGTGTGTGTGTGTGTGTGTGTGTGTGTGTGTGTGTGTGTGTGTGTGTGTGTGTGTGTGTGTGTGTGTGTGTGTGTGTGTGTGTGTGTGTGTGTGTGTGTGTGTGTGTGTGTGTGTTAAAATGGTTACATGGTTTCTTGACCTTTGAGTTCAAATCACATCTATCTCTGCCTTTTTTGTTGTTGGTGGTTGTTGTAGAGGCATGAACTCCTGGCCTGGGAGCTATCTCGGAGGTTTTTATCTCAAGGCTAGTACTCTACCACTTTGACCCACAGCACCACTTCTTGTTTTCTAGTAGTTAATTAGAGATGAGTCTCAAGGACTTTCCTGTCTGGCCTGGCTTTGAACTATACTCCTCAGATGTCAGCCTCCTGACTAGCTAGGATTACAGGTGTTAGCCACCATCCCCTGGCTGTGCCATTTTCCTATTGCAGAACCTTTGGTTGATTATTTAACATTTCCAAGTATTATTAGTAATGTGAGTATAATGTCTAATCAGAAGGTAGTCACAGTGGTAATTAAGTGAAATTAAAGTATGAAGCCACTTACTCTAATATTAGACCAATTAGAGTTTCAATAAATACTATTTTTTAAAATTTTTTAGTATACTGTGGCATACATTAAGAGGGAACATTATTTTCCTGTGTCTTGAAGCACATGCCGTCCAGTTGAAAGTGAATACTGTGTTGTTGTTTTCAAGTCCTAGGGCTTGAGTTCAGAGTTGGGGCACTCGTCATTAACTTTTTCACTCAAGGCTGGTGCTCTGCCACTTGAGCCATGGCTCCATTTCTGGCTTTTTGCTGGTCAATTGGAAATAAGAGTCTCATAGATTTTCCTGCTCAGGCTGGCTTTGAACCTTGATCTTCAGCTCTCAGCCACCTGAGTAGTTAGGATTACAAGTGTGAGCTTCCAGCACCTGGCAAAAGTGTATACTTTTTTTGGAATACCATTCCTGTGTTTTTAATTCTGCCTTACTTGCAGCTCATTGTTATTGTCCTCATTTAATGTATTTGCCATCATATTGCTGGTAAGATGAGCATAGGGAGTCGAATCAGGTCAGATAAGCTATGAAGTTATATGTATGATGTTTATATGGAACGTCCCCATTTTTAGTCTCATTCTTGATCTGCATATTAAAAGTTTAATTATAAGATAATGAGCTCCCTTCTGCTTTTTATGACCCTGACCATACATTATATGACTCTGATCTGTGAGGTTTAGGCATCTTTTTTTTTTGTGGCCTAGCTTATGTGGATATTGAGGCTCCTGATAAATTTATTGTTACATGCTCAACTTAATGTTTGGATGATTTGAGATAATTGGAGATTACTAGAATGATAGTGGGTATTTGGTTATATCACTAATAATAAGCTTAGCCATGAAATCTAGTTTTGTTCTCTTACAGTTAATTAATAGTAGAAACATAATGGTGAGGAGAAGCTCAGCCTGCTTACTAGGTTTACCATTGTAGCATTTGCTTTTACCAAACAGTGAACTTAAAAGGAAAGACTAATCAAGGTAGTTGTATAAGTGACTTTTATTGTTGTTTGAGCAAGAACAGTGGGCATTCCCTAGTACAGGAAGCAACTTTTAAAAATTGTTGGCAGAGCTAAGAAGTCAGACTAGACTGTCCTTGACACTTAGATCAAATGTTGTAGAGTCTGAGTTTTCTTAAATCTTCTTTAACTGAGAAGCAACATTTTGGCACAAAAGAAGATTTATTCCATTTATTTTTCTTTTTATAAATGATGAGCCTAATGAATTTGCTAACAAAAACAAAACCTTTATAATTTTTACTAGTTTCATCTTTTTTTTTAAAGTTTCAAGTACACAGCACTTTAAAATGAGCTCAGCTGTACTAGCAGATAAACATGTTGGTTCATTTGACCCACAGCTACTGCATGGAGCCTAGAGGGGCACAGATTGTTCTTTACCCTGCCCCTGGCAGCATGTTTTTCTTCCTCTTGTTTCTGCTGAGGGAACTGGACTGGAAAAAGTGACGTTCCTTATTCAGGTTCACCTGCATTGTTGGGGGGGGGCAGGGAAAAGGATTTCCTCACCATTTACTTATCCTTTGTTTTATTTTAATTATTGTTGTTAGTATAAAGCATATACTTCCCCTCCTGTGCTTGTACTATACTAACCATATTGAATAATAACAACCATCATTTTTATTTTTGGTGGTACTAGGCTTTGAACTCAGTGCCTCATGCTTGCTAGGCTGGAGTCATATTGCTGAGCCATGCTTCTAGCCCTATTTTTCACTGGTTGTTTTTAGCATGGGTTATCTGTTTGCTGCCCATTGTACTCAGAGCTGGAATACACATACTTGAAAGGCTTTCTGTTATTAGGATCACAGGTATGTTGTCACTCCCAGCTCCTCCCAGTGGAGAAAAATCTGTCTGACTTTGTTTTGCCTGAGCTAGCCTGGAATCATGGTCTTTTCCATTTCTACCTCTTACATAGCTTATCTGGCAGGCATGTACCACCGTGTAATTGATTGAGAAGGAGTCTTGGAAGCTTTTCTGCATGGGCTGACCTAAAGCTACCATTCTCCTGTTCTCAGCCTCCTAAGTAGCAAGGATTACAAGTGTGAGCCTTCAATGCATGGTTTACCTCATAGTTTTACTTCATAGTTTATATAAAACTTAATGCTCTGTTTGTTACAAGTAATATGCTTAAGGTATAACAAGTCAGAGGTATATTCAAAACATTCCCTTTGAGGATAAGCTTAAGTGTGAATACAAAGAAATCAGCTGTACAGTGGGCTTGGGATAATCGGTATACTTACATAGAATGAATTTATGATAGATATTTTATGACATTTATATAAGTTGTCAAAATAAACATAGGGTAAGGTGATCCTTAGTATGTTGAGATCATTTTTAGAATACAGCCAAGGTATGTGGCATCTATTATTAAATAACCCTGAATATGAAAGAGTATGTTTCAGCATACATTGTGCCATCAGCTTGACATTTCCTGCCAACACAGTGTACAACCTGTATATCAAAGACTGCATCAGTATAAGATGCTTTTCCTGAAAAAATAATCTGTTTTTTTGGTATTAGTTTTAGATTAAATGCAATTGAGATTTGAGAATTTTGTTCAAAAGTTCACATTTTAGATTTCCAAAAAGCAGTGTATTTTGCTAAATTTCCCACGCTTGGCATATCCTCCCATCCCAATGAAACTTGGGTAGGCTATGAGGGGAATTAATGCTGGGAGAGAGTAACGTCAACATGTTTAGGATGATGAAACACTGGATAGATGTAATATCCAATTCATGCCTGTGAATGCTGTCTCAGAAGTCCAGCATTTGCTATAGACTCTGTGCTTCTTAATCTTTTATAGGTATAGTATGGGCCTTTGGTCTTTTGTTTGAAACATAAGAAATGGAATCTTTCATCCTAATTCAGCCTGTCTCAAAGCAGACTGATCATTTCTTTCAAAGTAGCTAGTAATGTCTGTCTTCTAGATTCTCTTTCCTTCCTGGAGTACTAGGTATTGAACTCTGGGCCACACCCCACCCCTTTGTTTTTAGTTAATTTTTCAGCTAGGGTCTCGTGTTGACTTTGTCATGATCCTCCTACTTTCATCTCCTGAGTACTTGAGATTACTACTAGCATTCACCACTATGCTTGGTCTTACTTTCTAGCTTTTTGTATCAATATGTGGTTTTACTTCTTCGCTAGGCACTTGGAAACAGTCTTTACTGAACTTTTCATTTGTTTCACACAATCCTATGCTCAGCTGCTATGAATAAATACTGCCTGATTTTCCTTAAGGTTTTATTAGCTCTGCCTCACTCATGTGGGCATGTGGCTTAAATTCACAGGAAGTAGGTGACCAATAATATTTGCCAAATGCTTAAGTCATGTCAGTGATATATGATAACATGTTTTTATGCTCTCTGTTCTTTTCCATGCTCTACTACTTTTATTTATGTGGAACATATGATTTCTATTGGATATCTGTGTTTAGTCTGCTTAGGAAAGTAGACCAAATATCTTAGTGCCAAACACTAGTACAACTTACTTTTTTAGTCACAGACTTCAATACTTTTTTATTTATAGCATGTGATCTTTCCAAAGGATACTATTGTATATCATTTCTGAGGAAATATTTACTTTCCTAGTTTCTATACTTTTTTTTTTTTCTGGTCCTGGGGTTTGAATTCAGAGCCTGCATGCTGTCCCTTGAGCCTCTGTGCTTAAGGCTAGCCCTCTACCACTTGAGCCATACGCAGTGCCACTTCCAGGTTTTTCTGAATAGTTTATTGGAAATAAGAGTTTCTTGAACTTTCCTGGCCAGGCTGGCTTTGAACTACAGTCCTCAGATCTCAGCCTCCTGGGTAGCTAGGATTACAGGCATAAGCCACCAGCACCCAGCAGTTTCTGTACTTGTAATTATCTTTTTGGCCACAAAATTAATTACCTAAATTTCACCCTTTAGCACAAGTCACTTAAAATACATGATTACTCCAACTAATAATTGGGTTATTTTCTCTGAACACATAACTTTGCTCTGTAAATAGAATTTTGTTACTCTTTTGACGCAGCTCATGTATGACAGTTATTAGTATACCTGACTTTCTGGAGACAGTAGGCTATTAAAGTTGATTTCTTCAACATGAACTAAGTAACCATAATTTGAATTTTATTTCTTGCTCAGCAAAATCCAAGCTTGGTAGTATGGATTGCTGGGCTCGTTCTATCTTATGGCTCCACCATCTTCAGCAAGTGGCTCCTACTAACATGTTCATCTGCTTGAGGCCAGAATAGGAAAAAAACAAAATGAGCAACACATAGAAGACCATCTAGAGGAGATATGTTAGTGGGCACTCCTAAAAGTGGCACTGCTTATTTCTCATCTTATCCACTAGGATTTAGGTGTCCATATTGACAATTGGAGATCTGGGCAGCGGGCCTATGAAAACATTTTGGTGTTTATGTGGTAGTTTATTACAGTGCTTAAAAGCTTGTGTTCTTAAAGTCAAACAAATCTGAATTCTAATTCTGGCATTTTATATACTAGAAATGTGATCCATGACAAGTATCAGTCTATTAGATTTAAGTAATAATACAGGTAGAACTACTTGGCATGTAGTAACTAGTAAGTTTTGTTGTCATGGTCATACATGTTGAAGGAATTTGCACATGATTCGTATAAGAAGTTTTGTGTGTTATAATTCTTTTTTTTTCTAGTTAATGTTATGATGGGAACAATGAAAAGATCTATCCATACCAGACCTTATAAGTTATCATATACTAAAAGGAGAGACTAATTGGAGAGACTAGAAGATAAAGTAGAAACATCTTGTATGAGTAGAGTGAAAAGAGACAGAAAATGAAAGAAAGAGTCTAGAAAATTAGAAAACTTGTATAGAAGTTTCCTTAAAATGATAGACTTTAAAGAAACCAGGAGAAGCAGGGAGACCATTTAGTGAAATAAATCAAGGTATTTTAGAACTGAAGAATGTATGTTTTCTCAAAATGAAAGGGTTTACTCAGTGGTTGTTGGTAAGCTCCACAGGAGGGTGCTCATCATTGGGAAATTTAGCTAAACCCACAGAAGAAGGATCAGGAGTCAGATTGGCTTTTGACTTCCACAGAAGCAGGATACACTACCTAGAGAATTCTAATGAAAAGTTATTCAAACTAAAATAATCATAGTATTAAGCTACAGTAGCATAAAGATGCGATCGGAGAGAGAAGGTCTCAAAAATCATTCCCCATAGTCTCTCAGGAAGTCAAGGAATATAGTCTATCAAAACCAGGGAATCTTATCAGTGGAGAGGAAAATCTGGCAGAATGACCAAAGGAACACCCAGGATGGTAGCTGTGCACCTGAACTTGACCCAGTCCCAGTCCAGGCTGGAGCAGGTCAAAAGAAAGAAGGAGGCTTCTTCCAGGAGATGAATGCGATAGAAATGCAAACGAAGTTTCTCAGACCAGAGAGTCAGGGCTGGATTGGGTTAACTGTGTAATAGATAAGCCTCTGTGGACAAGTATTTAGAAAACTAAATGAAAAATCAGTTATTCTGAGAAAAACACCATGTTATTCAAGAAAGAGAGGAATTAATGTTTACTGCTTAGCTGAACACTGATAACTTATGCAATTATAGTCATATAACCCTTAAAAACTGATCTAATCAAAACTTATGATAAATCTATATTGAAATGGTGGGGACGGGAGGTTGAAGAGCTAGAAAACATAAACTTTCTCATTTGGCTGTCACTAGATAAAATACACAAAGCTTTTAGGGAATGAAATGTTGGAGAGAGGACTTTTGAGTAAAATTTGTTTCTATCCTGTAGATGAGGGGGGAAAATAGCTTTCTCACTTTAGTCTTACTAGGCCAAAGTTTTGGTAGTGGATATTGATTTTGAAACATGGCAATCCACATTATTATCTTTTAGGCAGAAAGATATTACTAGTGAGAGGATATCTGGCAGTCTGTCCCTATCAACCACTCCGGGACCAAGGCTTGAATCAAATAATCTAGCCAAAAGTGTTTTTATTTTGTGTCCCCTATTCCTAAACTTAAACATTCTGTCTGCATTGTCCCCTTTTGTGTGGTTTACTTATGAAGTGTTCATAAATCAATTCTTACACGGAATTCTTATTTCATTTTGGGCCTTTACTTTCTTAACAGCACCTTTAGCATTTTCAGCAGCAAGGATAACTGGGGAGAAGCTGTTAGGCTTCTCTGAGGATGACTCTGCTCAAGTATAGATCAAGGGCCAAACAGAAAGGAGACTGTGAGCAAGTTGCAGGGGTTGAGGAATGCTGTCACCCTCCAGCATTTCTGGTTTAACTGCTTATTTTTGCCATCTGCACCTCCAACAATTTTAATGGCTGTGGGGCTCATGAACGACTGGTTTACTGTTATTATCACATACTTACTAGATTGAGATTTCATAATTGTTTATAAGAACTGTGTTATTGTTTTGTTAATTTATGCATAAAGGAGTTTTATTGATGATATTGAGGGTCTCCCTGAACCAGTGAAGAGACTAGGCTACTTTACTTACGTCAGGGCTTCTTAGCTAGTCACTGTTCTCCCTCCGTCCCTCCCTTTCCTATTCCTTTCCCCCTCCTTCTCTACCTCTTTTCTTCCTCCCTTACTTCCCTTCCCACTCCATGCCTCTCCTGTTCTTCTCTATCCCTACTTTTACGGTTATTTTAGAGATGGAGTCTCATGGATTTTTCTGCCTGAGCTAGCTTTGAACCATGATCCTCTGAATCTCAGTCTCCTGAGTAGCTAGGTTTACAGGAGTGAGCTACTGGTATATGATAAATCCTGTTTCTAAAATAGCTGAACAGGAATACTTAATAACTTGAAAATCCTGCTATTGAAGGTTGCTGTTCTTTACTATATCTATTAGCTATTTTCAAATAGAATTTATTAGGGGAGAAGGTTGAGATATAAGATTTGTAAATTCAGAGGTATGTAGAAAGTAATAGTTCAGACTTTTCAGGAGATAAAAACATAGACATTTGTTCCTTTGTGCTTGTCTAACTCTAGAGGACAGCCTTAGATCAGTGCATTTTTTAGTTTGTTCTTATTAAAACACAATTTAGATTCCTTGATTAAAACCTTTCATGTTTTTTTGTCTCAGAAGAAAATAATCTGAACTATTCTTGCTGATATTTATAGTTTATAATGATCAGAAGAGAGGTAGATAGATTTCTTTTGTGATGATTTATTTAAGGGCTAAGAGTGTCTAAATTTGCCTTGGCTTTAATTGGATATTTGCTTCAATGTAAACCTAATTTATACTGTTCAATTCCTTTTTTCTGCTTATGTGGTGCTGAGGAGTCGAACCCAGGACCTCATGCATGCAAGGCAAGCACTCTACCACTGAGCCACCTTCCCAGCACCTAGAGAGGTAGATAGATTTCTTACAAAGCTAAAAAGCTAAGATCTCTCACACAGCAGCTTTCTGAAGCTGTATCTAAATTGGTTACTGTCACAGTAGTTTGTTTTTGTTTTTTTGGTTTTTTTTGTCTGTCATGGGGCTTGAACTCTGGGTCTGGGCGCTGTCCCTCAGCTCTTCAGCTCAAGACGAGCGCTCTACCACTTGAGCCACAGCGCCACTTCCTCCCTGTGGTTTTTAAACTATGACTGCCTCGCCATCACCCCTTACCACCTCCTATTGTCTCAGCTTGCGTTGAGGTAGGCACAGGCTATTTGGGATTTCCAACGTGAATTTTTCCGTCACTTGTGTTCACTGTAGTTCTTGCTGGCTGACCTGGGAACCATCATGTCCGTCGGCTCTGCCAGCCCACCTGAAGTCCCAGAGCCACAGGGTGTGTGGTGCTGGGGACTGGTCTTCTGGCAGCCAGCCAGCACAGGAAGCTTGTGAGAGTCACCATTTACAAATACGAAAGAGATGAAAAAAGTTCTCACACATTGAGTTATGTGACGCAGTTACACCACTTCATAAATAGTTGTGAAGTTTGGAGAAACTGTAGAAAAGTTTAAAGCCACTAGTAAGGAAAAGTAAATTTTCAATTGCATTCTAAATGGAGGACTATTTTCTCTAGTCTGCTATAGAAAATTACATTACAAAATCTTTGCCATATAAAGAAGTCAGGTACTGTTTAGGTAGGACAGGGTGGAAAATTATTATCAAAGTGTGTTAGAGAGTTAATTATTAAAAAAATTTTTTTTGATGTGGTTGTCAGTTACAGAAAATATTGGTACTTTGATGTAGCTTCTTGTCTGATTCCAAATGAATATTGAAGTTAGGAACCAACTTGTTTTTAAAAAACAAATTTTGTGTCCTTTTTACGTAAAATTACAGTTAAACTGAAACCTGGATCCCCCCGAATTAGCCGGTGTGCCTCATTAGCCGTCTCACATGCTTTCTCTCATCCCTGAAGTCCAGACATGTTAGTCTTTCCATTCCTCGCATGGATATGTTCGTGTATACCCTGGCCTGTCACTCCTGGTCTAATCTTTCATTAGCTTCTCATCACTCAATTCTCAGGACAGGTTTCATCTTAGTCTTAGAACAGTCAGTATAAAGTCTATTGCCTGTTTGTTCTTGTGTTGTTTATTGCCATCCTGTTTATTGTTTATTTTTTATTTTTTCCACATATTAGCATATGAGCTGAGGATTCGAGAGCTGCGTTGTTCCTGCTGTGTTATGACAGCCCAGGAGACCACAGACACTTGTTGAATGAGAAATTGCTAATGACTTTTTGCTTAGACATTTTGCCATCTACTTGTTTATTTATTTACTTGTTTGTTTGCTCATTATTTATGGTACTGGAGCTTTTTTTTGCTATAGTTATTTTTCACATAGGGACTTACATTTTTGCTTGGGCTTGAAGCCATAATCCTTCTACATAGGTAGATATAGCCTGTATAGTCTTGATCACAGCATGCACCACTACACCTGACTTTTCAGTTGAGACTAACTTTTTCAAAACCCAGGCTGACCTTCAACTTCAGTCCTCCCAATCTCTGTTTCTAGAGTAGCTGGGATTACAGGTGTGTGCAATCCTTCTTACCTAGTTTCTCTTTTACCCTACCAGTGCAATTTTTATTTTGTGATGCCCATTTATGGTTTATGTGAATGATATGTGGTGTGTGTGTGTATCCATGTATATATTTGTGCATATATGCCAATACTAAGGCTAGAACTCAGGTCCTGAGTGCTGTCCCTTAGCTTTTTTACCATTTGAGCCACAGCTCCTCTTCTGGCTCTTTTGTTGGTTAGCTGGAGATTAGAGCCTTACGGGCTTTCTTGCTCATGCTGGTTTCTTACCAATCCTCAAACTCCTCAGTATCTAAGATTTTAGGCATTACCCATCAGTTTTGATAGCAAATGATGGATGGGTTTTCCTCTACTCTGGCCACCAAATCATCTACAATTTAGTTCAATTGTAACAGTACCCAAAGTTTGTGTAATTTCATAGATTAAGGACTCAATCCCACAGACTGCTCTCTCCTTGTGCCCACTGTAGGTACTGATTGCAAGTCTGGGCTACCCATTTTTAATGAATTTGTTTATTGTTGTAAAGGTGATGTTCAGAGGGGTTATGGTTACATAAGTCAGATAAAGAATACATTTCTTTTTGAACAATGTCACCCCTTCCTCATTCTCTCCCAGTTTTTCTCCTCTGTCCCCAGCCACAAGTTGTATACAAAGACAGATAAACAAATAAGATAGAAGGAAATGAAAACAAAAACAGCTACAAAGTAAAAAATAAAAAAGACCCTCTTGTTTCCATTTCCTGGAGTTGGTTTTGAAAAATATTATTTTGTATGGTCAGTTGCACATTGGGCTACCCATTTTTGACCTGTTGGCTATAAACTGAGGGTTCTTATCACTCCTTCCTCAGGTTCAGAATGCTCACAGTAATTAGGAAAACATCTTACTTACTCTTAATAGTTCATTAAAAAGGATTTTTCTGATGGATGTAGAAGAGCAACTAGAGGAAAACATAGGGTGAGGTACAAAACAGTCTTGAGCACAGTCTTCTATCCTGTGTGTGTCCTCACCAACCTGCTAGTTTTCCAAACCCTTTAGTAGCTTATTATATGAAGGCATGATTGATCAAATCCCTGGACCGTGATTAATTCAGTCTATAGCCCTTTCTTCCAGAGGGTGAGGGTAAAGTGCAGCTGAAAATTTGAATCTGAAGCCACATCTCAGTCTTTTTTCCTACCGGTCTTCCTAAGGGACCCCACCACAAGTTTTCTCATTCTATTACAGAATTTGCACAGCTGTGGAGATTCTTAGGGTTCTAGATGCTCTTGCATTAGAAAAGGGAACTAGGCCAAATTTCATGATAAAAGAGGTTCTTACCACTCAGGAAATTACAGAAGTTTGGGGAACTTTGTGCCAAGAATCTAGGAGCTCAGGATGAACACACACACACACACACACACACACACACACACACACACACACACACACACACACACACACACACACACACACACACACACACACACACACACACACACACACACACACACACACACACTCTCTCTCTCTCTCTCTCTCTCTCTCTCTCTCTCTCTCTCTCTCTCTCTCTCTCTCTCTCTCTCTCTCTCACAGGTTTTAGCTAGCTACTAGAGTCTGTCTGTCTGTCTTATCTCTTTTGTGTGTGTGTGTGTGTTTGTAATTCTGTTAAGGTCTTTAAAATTTAGGTCTTTAATATACTTGGCATGGTGTATGCGTGTAATGTAAGAGACTCAAATCTTTTCTTCCAAAGATATAATTGTCTAATTTAATTCATCACTTCTGTTCCAGCTATATATTGATTATTGATATTTATATATTGATTATTTCTCTGCTGCAGTCTGAACATGTGTGCTCCCAACTCTGAAATGTCTATGTTCAAACCAATCCTCAATGTGTTAACATCAAGACGTGGTTTTTGGAGAGATGGTTAAGTGGTGAGGAAGCACCCCTGCTGAATAGGATTCATGTTCATACAAAACAAGGAGCTGGTTAGCTCCTTCTGCCTCAGATGGGTAGAGCAAGGCTACGGGGACCAGTTCTTTACCACGGTGTCTCTGGATGCCTGAAGACTGGACTGTATCCAGGACTGAATAATGATCATGTTTCCTCTCCTTCATTTATAAGCTACCTAGTTTATACGGAGTTTTTGTTACAGCTGCCTCAAAGACTCAAGACATTCTCTTTAGCCAATGTTTGTATTATTATGTCTCTAAAGGACCATTAGAAGAGGAATGGTTAAAAAATATCATTTTTTCTGGGATCTGTTTCTCAAGTTTTATGAAAAATGCAGTTAGAATCTTGCTTATTTTATAGAATATAAAAATTTGATTCTTTTTTTCATTAGGAAATAATGTCTTTCATTAAAAATGTGTAATACAGAAGCATTTTGTAAATCCCATAGTCTTACCATCCACACATCACTATTGTTGCCTTTAGGAGTCCTTAAATATTTGGTACTTTAAAAATGACATTTTTGATAAAGGAGAAAAGGGTAAATTATACAGTTTTTTAATATTATGAAATAACTTTGGAAGAAAAACAATAAACTAATACATTATTTAGGGGGAAAAAGGCATCATATAAACTGGGCAGATGCCCAATGATAAGATTTTTATTGTATATCTTTTAATGTTTGATTCTTGACGTGTAAATGTGCTAGCTGCTTAATTCAGTATAATTTTAACCTAGTGTGATGCAGCATACACTTATGCTTTGTATTTCCAAATCACTAGTCTACAGTATAATGATCCTAACTTTACTAAGTAAAGTTATTGTCGATCTTGAAAAGGCATAACCCTGGCAGCTTTACACTTGACATTTTTACACTTGACATTCTAGTGACTTTGGAATTTCCTGCAGTTCTGCTCTACATACAACATTGCTTTTGCATATTTTGTTCACTTACATGTGTCTTCTTCATACTCTTTTTTTTTTTTTTCTTTTGGTGCTGGTCTTGGTCATGGGCTCAAGACCTGTGTGCTATCACTGAACTTTGTGCTCAAGACTAGTATTGTATGACTTGAGCCACGGCCCCCACTTCTAGCTTTTGTTGTTGTTGTTTTGGCAAGTAATTGGAGATAAGAGTCTCATGGATTTTCCTGCTTGGTCTAACTTTGAACCTCAATCCTCAGATCTCAGCTTCCTGAGCTAGGATTATAGATTTGAGCCACGAGTGCCTGGCCATCATCAATTTTTTAAGTCATTTTCTGTCATTTTTCTCTGAGAATCTCTGTCCTGAATTTCTGAGAGGATGTTACGTGATGGTCTCATCTTTTTTTTTTTTTAAATCATATTTCATTGTAATAGTTAACTTCTTTATTGTTCCTATTTCTGTTTTCTTTGATAAGTTTGCCTATGGGAGAGGTGCCATCTTTCAAATTGTTTATTATCTTTAAAATTTTTAATTTAACTTATTTCTAGCTTATAGTCTTTAATTGAGAGAGAACTGCAGGAATTCAAGCACTGTAAGATACTGTGTAAGGATTGGCGTAGCAGACCAGTTTTACTTTGAGAGTCTGACATGAGTCCTGAGGTGGCAAGGTGCAGATGGGAATGTTTTAATGGTCTGTTTAAAGCAGCAAGCAATATGGGATAGCTTCACCATAGAGGATACACAACTGGAAGTGAATCAGGGTCATGGGAAGGGGAACAGGGACAGACTGTGGGATGCCTAACATTCTAGTTTAAGGATTTAAATGTTATTTTGTAGGCAGAGTATTGCTATTGTATGTTTTTGAACAAGCAATCGCTATGATCTGATCTGTTCCAGATAATTACCATTATGCTTTCTGTAATTTTTCTTTAAAAAATGTTTGAATAAGGGATTAAATACAGATAGGCAGGCACATTTTAAAAATTGCATGATTTTTGTCCATACCTTCTATGTAGTCCCTTCAACCTAGAATTCTCTGATTCCAACAATGAAATTCTTATTCATCTTTCAAAAGACAGTTCATATGTTAGTAATTTATTGTATCCTATTCTGTCTGCATTGCATTCATTTCTTTTATGACTCCTTTCATACTTTTATAGTGGTTGATTTAACCATCATCAAAGCTGCTTCCTTCTACAAACCTTTGTGTTATTTGATTTGATCTAATTATATGACACATATCACATTATCATTATGTGACAGTATTTGTTTCAATAAAAATTGCTTGGATTCCAAGAAACTCATTTTTTGGTAGTCTACACTTTGTACTATGTGATTAGGTTTATGAGTTCCTTTGGTGAGAACTTATTTTTATTTGTTCCATTTACCAAAGCTTACACATAATAAGCACTCAGTCATCAAAGGCTTAGTTCAACACTGTGGATTAAAATTTGTATTTAAATCTGGCGTGCCTGTAATCTTATTTATTTATTTATTTATTTATATTTTTTTAACCATTTCTTTATTAATATTTTATTGTAAAGATGCTGTACAGAGGGGTTACAGTTACATGAGTAAGGCAATGAGTACATTACTTGTCGATCATTGTTACCCCTTCCCTTTCTTCTTGTTGTCCCACTATCCCTCCCCCACCTCCCACACTCCTTCCCACTCTAACTCCCCTCCCTCCCATTCTCCCCCCCTCCCCCGAAGTTGTAAAGTTCATTTCCAAAATACTGTCCTGTGGATATTCTTGTTGCAATGGGTCATCCTGTGTCCTTGTTTCAGCGTTCTGTTATTCCCCTTCCCCTCCCCAGATTAGACATATGTATATACAAAATGCAGGGTACCAAAATCAAGTACAGTGACAATGGAGGATATGCCATAGGGGAAAGAACATACAAAAGAAACAACAACAAAAAATAGTCACATAATACATTTAAAACATTAACAATAAAGACAGACCTCTGTAATCTTGATATCTGAGGATTGTGGTTTGAAGGCAGACTGGACAAGCAATTCTATGGGATTCTTAATCTCCATTTAACCACCAAAAAGCTAGAAGTGGAGCTCAAGTGGTAAAGCTCTAGCTTTGAGCAAAAAAGCTCAGACAGTGCTAAGGCTTAGTTCAAGCTCATAATAGCACCCACGCATATACACACAAGTTGGATTTAAATCTTGCCTGTACCACTGTTTCCTTGATTCATTCTAGAGAAGTTACTTAGTCTAAGCTATACTTTTCTTGTCTATAAGATGAGGGAGTGAAAGTACCTACTGTATTAGTCTCTTCAGGTCATCATAACAAAAATGGACTGGTTAGCATAACTAATAGCGGTTTATTTTTCAGTTTTGCAGACTGTATATTCAGCATTTAGCTATCAACATGGTTGGGGTCCAGTGAGAGAGGTATGGAGTCTTGCTTTCACAAGAGAACAAACTTACCTTAGATCTCTTCTTGTAAGAGCACAAACCCTAATGTCAGTCTAGAGGTCCCATTTCCAACTGAGTGACATTGAGGAATAGGTTTCAAAGCGTTAATTTTGGCAGGGCTCAAGCAATGCAGTTTATAACACTGATATTCCCTTCATGGTACTTTGTGACATGATGCAGCATTGTGCCTGAAGCAAAAAGTGACATATTTAGTCTATCATCATCATCATCATCATCAGCATCTTCACGGTATAAATGTTGAGTATGGAGTATTGGAAAAAAGTTATGCTTCCTTGATGAAGAGTGTGTGATAACATTAAGAAGGGAGGTAGCATGAAGAAGAGCAAGCCTGCAAGTATGCTGTTGAGAGATAACTTACTTCATTGTCTTAGTAGTGGTTTGCATGTCTGGCTTATAGATGTATCTTAACTACGCCATGTCTAGAAGAGAAAGAGGCTATAAACATGATTTTGTGCATGTGTGGCCTTAAAGTTGTTTTTGTTGTTACTGTTGTTTGTCTGTCTTTGTTTTTGTGCCTGTCCTGAGGCTTGAACTCAGGGCTCTGAGCTTTTTTGCTCAAGGCTAGCACTCTACCACTTGAGCCACAGTTCCACTGCTGGATTTTTTTGGTGATTAATTGGAGGTAAGAGCCTCATGGACTTTCCTACCTGGGCTGGTAATTTTCTGGTGTCTGGAATCAGGCAGACTCTTTCTTCTACATTCTTTTTGTTTTTATTGATATTGTAAAGGTGATGTACAGAGGGATTATAGTTACATAAGTCAGGTTGTTAGTACATTTCTTTTTGAACCCCTTCCCTTTCTTCTCTTCTCTTTTTTACCTTCCCAACTCTTCCCCATGTTGTATAGTTCACTGCTGCATTTGTTTACCCTTTATCCCACCATTTCTGTGCTCCTCCCTTACCCTTCCCAAAACAGATAAACTTATATATAAGGAAAAAAAAAAAAACAAAAAATACCTCATTTCCATTTCTTGGAATTCATTTTGATAAATGTCATTTTATATGATCGTATGCCCATAGCTATTGAGCCTTTGTGGTCTTCTCCTAAGAATATCCTCCTTTGTTCTCACTGTGTGAATGTCTAGAGTCCTGTATAATTTATCATGAAAACATACTGGATGATATTTCTTCATTCTTTAAGACACTTTTTGGTGAATGATAGATCATAATTGTGGTGGGAGATGTACAAGATATCAGGCTAATAGAATTAGGCAGATGGCTGGTGGTTTTATCATTTTTACTGTCACAAATGTTTTCTTTTTTTTTTCAGGTAAGGGGTAGGTTTATTCAGTAGACCTGCTGGGACCAGGCAAGGTTGGCACTCCACGCGGCTGGCAAAAGAGAGCTGGGAAAGAGAGAGGAAAGAGAGAGAGGAAAGAGAGAAAACAGCTAGAAAAGAGCAGAGAGAACAGAGAGAGCAAGAAAAGAACAGAGAGAGAGGGAGCAGTGAGAGAGTAGAGAGAGATAGAGCTAGAAAAGAACCACAAATGTTTTCTTTAATTTTGAATTATCTGAAGAAGAAGAGAGATATCTCGGCTGTTGATCTAGAGATTAGAGAAAAGCTGTATGAAGGAAACACTTTCTGGCGTATTTTATTTTCTGCATAAGGCTTTTTGATGAGTTATGCTTATGACAGGTTCTACTATGATCTAGCACCCATGCTACCCTTCCCTCTCTTTTTGTGTGCTCCAGATTCTCACAGGCAGGCACAGGTAGATATTAAAAAACTCTTCTTTTTACCTGAGAAACAGCATGATACTTTGGTGAGAACCTGCACTGGAATTAGGGTTAAACTGAGTTGAGTATCCAGAATATATTAGGAATTCTTACAAATACATATATATATATATATATATATATATATATATATATATATATATATAGGACTGTGTCATCCTATGACAAAATTTTTTTTTCAAATTTTTTATTGTGATTAAGTGGTTACATAATTTCCCAAATTTCACAGTATTGTGAGATAGTGATGTTTAGTTAAAGTCACAAACACATTCTGACTTTCCTGGAGCAAATTGTCTATCACAGTCTATAACATTTATGAGTTCTGTGAGCTTTGCGATACAGTTATTTCTTCCACATTGGGTGATATGTACATTTCTTTTGTTTTGCATAGCATCAACTGTTCACTCTTTCCCACTTGTTCCCTCCCTCCCATCGCTGCCATTGAGTTGCTTAGTTCATTTTGGTCAATGTCCAGTGCAGCTAATGGGTCCTGCTGTTGTATGTTTTTCCCTGATTCCCTCTAGTTCTGTGTCATCCTCCTGGTTTCCCTCCGGTGTGCACATATATACCATGTGTGTGATCAGCAGCATGGGGTTATTTAGTAGTGATTGGACCAGATGAGTGAAAGTCCTTTGTTTCTTAAGTCCTGTTAATTTTGTCGTATCACTTAACATTTTGGATTTAACATCCATTTATCAGGGAGACCATGTACTGTTTGTCTCTTTGCTCTTGGCTTACCTCGCTCAACATGATTTCTTCTAGCTCCATCCATTTCCATGCAAATGGCATTATTTAGTCCTTTCTAATGGCTGCAAAATATTCCATTGTGTATAGAAACCACAATTTTTGGATCCATTCATCTGTGGTGGGTCATCTGGGTTGTTTCCATATCCTGGCTATTGTGAACAGTGCTGCAATAAACATGGAGGTGCATGTGTCCTTGTATACTGGTTCCTGTTCTTCAGGATAGATGCCTAGAAGTGGTATGACTGGGTCATAAGGGAGGTCAATATTTAGATTTCTGAGGACCCTCCAGACTGCTTTCCAAAGTGGTTGTATAAGTGGACATTCCCACCAGCAGTGTAATAGGGTTCCTCTTTCTCCGCATCCCCTCCAGCATTTGTCGTTGGCTGACTTGAGGATGTGGGCCATTCTGACTGGGGTAAGGTGGTATCTCAGGGTTGTCTTTATTTGCATTTTCTTTACCACCAGTGATGGTGAACATTTTCCTCATGTGTTTCTTTGCCATTTTTATCTCTTCTGAGAAGTCTTTCTAGTTCCTTTGCCCATTTAGTAATTGGTTTGTTAGGTTTGGGAGGGATTAGTTTCTTGAGCTCCCTGTATATACTGGACATTAACCCCTTGCTATGACAAAATTTTTTGTGAAACCAGAATTCTGGGATTTATTCTAGACTTTTTTCTCTTCTTTCTATATGTATAGATTTTATAAGCCAAGTTTCTGATCTTTCATCTTAGAGAAATTCTACTATTGCTGTTCTTGTACTTCTTCATCCTGTGTATAAGTTCTTTACATTTTTAGGATGTTTGCCTATTCTGGGCCTTTTCTTCCTAACTTTAGGAAAGTTAACA
The DNA here is from genome assembly GCF_019054845.1 of Dipodomys spectabilis. Classification (NCBI taxonomy): domain Eukaryota; kingdom Metazoa; phylum Chordata; class Mammalia; order Rodentia; family Heteromyidae; genus Dipodomys; species Dipodomys spectabilis. The sequence goes on along the minus strand of NW_024870965.1, from coordinate 5,464,534 downwards.
TTTCTTCATTGGCTAAGTGTTTTTCTCTGTGATTTCATAAACCCATGTGTTTTCCACTCTCAAAATGAGGCATTTACCTTTTCTTCGCTTTCTCCTTCCCCTGTTCTCCCCTTCCTCCCTCTCTCCATTTTCTCCCTTCTTATCAGTACTAGGGTTTCAAATCAGGGCCTTATGCTTTCTAGGCTGGTGCTTCACCTTTTGTACCATACTTCCAGTTCATTTTTGCTTTAGTTACATTTTAGGTAGAGTTTCATGTTGTTGCACAGGTCTGACATTAGACTTTAATCCTCCTGTCTTTGCCTCTCACATATCTGGGATTCCAGGTATGTGCCACCACACCCAGCATCCATGTGTCTCTTCATAAGAGTTCAAGGTTTTGAGAGGCTTGTGCCCTGAGATATGAAACATTGTGATGTTTGTTATGTGTAATTTGAATTGAGCCACTGCCTTTACTATAACATATGCACTGTCTACTTATAGCTTTATCTTTCCCTTTCAATAAATTCTATATAAAGTAACTTTAATATCTTGAGAACCAAATGTAGGCAAGAGCTACTGTGAAAGTGCCCTATTATTTCTATTTTAGAAATAATTTCAGTTTAAAATTATTTCTTTTTTCTTTTGATTTCTTCCTTGTGATGGCAGGAAGTGTCAGCTGTACTCATTTTTGTATATTTAATATAAACTAGTTCTGCAAATACACGTTGGCTGTGAGTGGGTGCCCCTCCCCAAGTAGGTAGCAATGTGCATACACACAATACTGGTACTCTCAAAGGTTGGATACTAAATATTGTTGTCCTTGCTCTTTTGGCACAAAACTGATCTTTCTAACACAGTACCAGTCAGACTCCTTCTGTGGTAGACTTAAGGGTAGAATTAGTGAATACAAAGAGAATTAGGGACATCATTCCTACTTTTTATAGAATTCAGAAGTAAAGAGGAGGAAATATTTAAGTCTCTTTGGAGAGGTGAAGGAAAGCTTCCCAAGAGATATCCTCTGTGATAACTCTAAGGTTCTTCTCAGCTGAAAAATTGTGTAAATCAACTGCACCATTTTCTGCTGCAGTAAGGAAAACCTGGGTGGTTGCAAAGAGAAGACTGTGAGCCACCAACCAGAAAGTATTGGCTGTTCTTGAGACCACCTTCTTTTGCGCGGCAGCCAACACTTACTTCAGCTAGAGTAGTAGCTTGGGAATTTAAATCTAATTCCTTACTAGATAAGAGATTATTTTTAGATTATCCATGATTTTGGTCTCGGAGGTAATCGAAGAAAGGATTAAGTAACACTCTGATGGCTTTACAGAAGCCAGGGCAGGTCTTGTTTATACTCTGGTTAACCAGGGATTGAGGAGGCACTGTTACTTAGAGCTATTGATACATACTGTGTAATTGGCTTACCATGTGATTTTTCTCTCTCAAGTCCCACTAGCATGTGAAGGAGCAGGAGTTCTGTCTAACTTGTTGGTCTGAGTACTTGTGAAATGAACGTGTAGCAAGTTCTTAGCCGCCATAACAGTGTGAAATGGTAGAGGTGGAAGCTTGTTTCTGTGGTTGAGGGCAGCTGGACTTTTGATTGTGAAGCAGAACAGATAGGGTGTTAATTTGTTTGAAAGTTTGGGTGGTCAGTGGGGATTTATGAAATTTCTTCACAGACATTTGTTTTTGATACTGCTGGTAGTTTGTAGTCTTTTAAAGTTATCTTCTCTTAGGTTTCTAATTTTAAATTTAAGTTTTGTAACCATTTAGTTATAAAGAAAAGATTTTTTTCCCATTATTCAGGAAAGTAAAAATTTTAAGTATTTTTTTCCCTTAGTCTAAATACAGCTGTGAAATGATGTATCACTAAATAGTTTTAGACCTTAGATTGGTTTTGTTTTTTTAAATCACTAAGCAGATATGCACCAAAAATAAATACATGTGTCAATGAATTTACATTATTCAAAATTCTAGAATTAGACATCTGTCTAATGAATGCTGTTCTAAATGTTGCTAAATGATTAATAGTAATTAAAAGGTTAAATACAAGCTGAAGAAAGCTTTGAATTTTGAAATGTTTGCAACAGCTAGTAATCTGACTGATGCAGACGTTTTTGTCAAAGTTGAAAAAGTTAGAGCTAATTAATTTCTTGGGAGACATCTGATGAAACTGTAGGTGTGATAACATATTTGAGGAACATATGGTGGTTATGGGCACCTTTCTAATGACTGAACAGCCAGTTCAGTAGAGACTTTCTGCTTTCTTTTCTTTCATTACCATTCTTTGTTACTGTGTATTTTAAAACTAATTTTGTTTTCTAAAGGTCAGTACTCAGGAATTAACAATTTATACTTAAAATGTTAATATGAATATGTAATTCTTTCTAACTTGGCATAAATTTTGGTGGAATTTTCTTAAAAATGCAACCATTTGCCCCCAGTGTAAATGTGTGTGGCACTTACACAATTATGTATTAAAAGAATGGGAATTACAGTCGCTTAATCCTCTTTTGCTCTTGAATGAGGACTCAAAAATACTGCCTATGATACATAGCATGGATCTACAGTTTTCTTATACAGATTTACTATTTGCGTTTTCAGCACACTAACTTCCTTCTAATCCTTTTCCTTTTATAGTTAAAAATCTTAGCTTTTTGAGTATTTCTTGATAAAGATGGCTAATTAAAAAGGAATCAAAATGACTTTATACTATGATAATATGAAATGAATTTATTACTAAAAAAACATTTTGTTTATGCCTTGGTAGAGAAGAGTTTGAAGTAGAAGTCTTGCCTATAGAAATACCATCACACCTTGACTCAGTTTATGTTTTTATTTTTTAAAGGTTGGATTTTATATTTGAAATTTAAATGTTAACAGAGATACCTATAGATATTATAAACTATATTATAAAAATTAACATTTAAAATATATTGTAAACATGCAATATATTATACATATACAATATATTTATAATATATAATTTATTGTTTAAAATATATAATTTATAATATATATATTAATATATTTATGACATTTAGAAACAAATATATTACAAGAATATATACTAATATATAATAGAATTGTATACATTTATAATGTATTATATTAATTTTTTATTACATACTTGTATTATCATAAACTTGTAAGTTTGTTATATAATATAATGATGTAAACTTTTCAACCATTCTGGCACACAATGAAATAAATGAGGTTGGGTTTCACATTTGAAATCCATATTTGGAAATATCTTTTTGCTTTCATAGTTGTTCAGATGTTTTCTATTCAGATAAGTCTGTCTTATGTCATAATGTTAGTAAATGACTGCTATCAGGTCTATAAGCCAATGTTAAAGAAAGTTGCTGTAAGTATTTGGCCTCATTGTAGATCAGCTTCTGGAACAGTGAGTGAGTAATTGTGGAGCAGTAGGAGACATACGTTTTACATGAACCTGCCAACATTCTTTACCTTGCCATGTATCATTTGGGCTGCCAGGTGTGCCAAGGTCAGTTCTGAAATGACCTCGAGTCTTGAAGGACTAATGGTTGAAAAGAAGGGTTTGAGAGGAAGCATTCTAAAAGTGTTCTTACGAGTATGGAAAGCAGTCCATTCTGTGTGGCACATGATGCACCGTCACAGAGAAGCATGTTTTTGAATGTTTTCGTAGTCATCTGTAGTGGACAGACAGGTCATTGATTATATATAAGTCAGAGAAAAAAAGATAATTTTGATATTATCTTTTCTTACCTAAGTACTGTGTTTCTGCACATTAGCTTGATGAAAGTATTAGAAAGGCATCCAAATAGAGCAATGAAAAACATATTGCATATATTTTGTATGACTTTATTTTAGTTTTTGCTTTTGACACAAGAAACTTAAGAACAGATGATCCACAGTCTAGTCTGAGAATAAATGATTATTTTTCCCTCTAGGAATGAAAGATTAGTTTTAGTAAACATATTACATATTTTAAGTCCATTCGTGTTACCTGATTTAGTCATTAAATACATGCCAAAACTTCTCAAAAACTCAAAATTACCATGAAAATTAAATTTACCCCAGAAGTTTAGGGGAAACTTTAGTTGATCTTAATCATTTATAGTTGTCAGATATCTGAAAGAAATCTTTCTGACTTCTTGCTTTCCTGTTTGAATCCTTTTATTTCTTTCTCTTGCCTTATTTCTCTGTCTAGGAATTCTACTGCCATATTAAGAATGGGTAGAAGAAGTTAGGTGCCTGTAATTCTAGCTATTCAGAAGGCTGAGTCACAGTTTGATGCCAGTTCAGGCAGAAAGTCTACAAGACTCCATCTGCAAAATAACCAGCAAAAAGCCACGCTATTAGTATTGGTTCAAGTGATGGAGCCAGAAAGCTGAGCACATGTGAGGCCCTTATTCCAAACCCCGAAAAACAGAAGAAAAAAGTGAAGAGCGTAGACAGTCTACTCAGTGAAAGAGAGGTGCTAGCAAAAGGGGACCCCAGCAAATAATGTGAGGATCTGGTAAAAAAATATGTCACATGTATGAAAATAGAATATAAAACCTGTTGAAATTGATTTCTTAAAACCATTTTATTCTTAAAGGTATGAGGGAGAATGATTAAGGACATAAGTTTTGATCTGGGTAAATTGTATGCATTTATGGAAATGTAACAGTTAAATCCCCTTGGACAAATAGTATGTGCTAATGAAAAAAATCATTAAAAATATCGGTTTGGCCCAGGGGCCAGTGGCTCATGTTTGTAATCCTAACTACTCAGGTGGCTGAGATCTGAGGATTGTGGTTTGAAACAAGCTCAAACAGGAAAGGCTGTGAGACTCTTTATCTCCAATTAAGTGCCAGAAAAGCCAGAAATAGAGCTGTGGCTCAAGTTGGGACAGTGCCCAGGCCCTGAGTTCATGTCCCAACACAGGCATCCAAAAAAACATCTGTTTGGCTTTCAGAAATTATCTTAGAGTCAGAATCTCTCATAAGTTAGGAAATTTTGATTGCTGTCGGTGGATGAGACGAGCAGCCCGTAGGATAAGAAACCAAAGTTGCGCTCGCTTTCGCTTTGACAGCAGGACACGAGCCACACTTCTTAAAACGCACACATGCCATGCTCTTTAAAGCCATCATGCTATTTTAAGAAATGTCTTTTAAGTGAATCATTATTTCTCTCTAGCTACCGTTTACCTCTTTACAGCTTATCAGACGTTTTGCTGTGTACTCCGTATGTAATTGTTTAAATGGCTGAGTGGGTTCATGTAGTATTGGATCTTTTATTATTGGCTTTTTATAGTGGCCTAGGCCACTTAGCATAATGACTTCAAAGTTATCCACATTGTAGAAAGTGGCAGAAAAGCCATTTTAAAGCTGAGTAATGTAGGTTTATACAGGTAGCACATTTTGTTTTTCTATTCATTCTTAAATGTCTTTTAGTTTTTTTGTGAAAATACATTTATTTTGCCTACTTTTTTGTTGTTGTCAATGGTGGGTCTTGGACTCAGGGTCTGGGTGCTGTCCTTGAGCTCTTTTGCTAAAGGCTAGCACTCTACCACTTTGAGATACAGTTTTACTTCCAGTTTTTGAGTCTCAGAGGGACTTTTCTGCTGGCTTCTAACAGTGATCCTCAGATCTCAGTCTCCTGAATAGCTATGATTACAGAGAGAGGTCTAAGTTGGGATTTATTTTCTTGTACTCCCTGAAGATGTCACCCATCTTTGAGCTTCTAGTATACTTCCTGAAATGTTAGCTGTAAAAATAATTGTTGTGCCTTGGGAGATAATCTCCTTGTCCTCTAGCTTCTTTTCTTATGCTGTGTTTTTAATTTATGCTCAATATTTATTAATTATCTTTTAATATATAGATATCTTTCATCAGTTTAAGAAAATTCATAGCATTACCTCTTTTAAGTAATTGTTTTGACCTGTGTTCTTTCTAATCTAAGATGACAATTAAAACCTTTTAAAATATATTATATGTATACTCTCTTATTCCTGTACCTATCTTTTTGTTGTTCTTTTTTTTTTTTTTTTTGCGGAGGTGGGGGGTCCAGTCGTGGGGCCTGAACTCTGGGCCTGGGCGCTGTCCCTCAGCTCTTCAGCTCAAGGCTAGTGCTCTACCACTTGAGCCACAGCGCCACTTCCGGCTTTTTTCTTTGTGCTTATGTGGTGCTGAGGAGTTGAACTCAGGGCCTCAGGCATGCAAGGCATGCTCTCTACCACTGAGCCACCTTCCCAGCCCTTTGTTGTTCTTTTTTAAAAATTTATTTTATAGGGGAGGATTTTGTTGTTAAACTTTTGTGTTTTATCCTTGGTACTTTCAGTTTCTCAGTTCACTGCTTCTCTTTTTCTGGTTGTCTCATATATACTCCATTTGTCTAACGAGTTCTTATTTTTGGAATAATATTTTTCAATTTTCTTTTTGCCTTTTCTTCTTGGTGGTCACTGTTTTATTGTTGTTGAGAGTTCCATGTTTGGCTTTTATCTTTTTGAACATAAATTCAGTGTAGTTGCTTTTATTTACCTTCTGTATTTAATGCTTTGCTTTCAGTGGCTGAAGTCCCTGTAGGTCTGTTTCTGTAGCTTGCTGTTTCATTGGAGCTTAACTCCTAGTGTGTTTGCTTGTTCTGTACTGATTATAAATACTGTTGATTCTTGATATTCATGGTATTATGTTATAAAATGTTGCCATGAATACTGAACCGTGGATTCTAGAGGAAATTCGGAGTTAGATTCCTATAATTCTTTTTTTTTTTTTTTTGGGGGGGGGTCCGGTCATGGGGCTTGAACTCTGGGCCTGGACGCTGTCCCTCAGCTCTTCAGCTCAAGGCTAGCGCTCAACCTCTTGAGCCACAGCGCCACTTCCGGCTTTTTTCTTTTTGCTTATGTGGTGCTGAGGAATCGAACCCAGGACCTCAGGCATGCAAGGCAAGCGCTCTACCACTGAGCCACCTTCCCAGCCCAGATTCCTATAATTCTCTAGTTGCATTTTCATTAACTGAACAATGCATAACTTTGTTTCTGTTTAAATAAGTATTATTGATCCAATAATACTGATATAATGGTCACCATCATTATAACTCATGACTATGAAGCTCATTTAAACAGCACACATTTTCTACGTAAGGCACATCATAGGCTTCTTGTACTGAGAGACACAAGACCCGATTAAAACATTGCACGTGGAGGTTATTCTTTTAGCAGTACTGGAAATTGAACTCAAGGCTTTGCATTTGCTTGATAGGGATTCCTGCTACTTGAGCCATATTCTCAGTCCCCCTCCCCTTTTTTTTTGCCTTCATTATTTCTTGACTGGAATTTCAAGAGTATATGTGGGTAGGCTTTGACCACAGTCACCTATTTCCCTTGTTGTTGGGATGACAAGTGTGTGCCACTATGTCAATCCTACTGATTGAATGGGTTTCCATGTTTATGTGTGGGCGTCTTCTACTACTTTGAGCCATGCATTTGGTCAAGCATTTGGTTGATTAATTGGAGGTGGAATTTTGTGAACTTTTCTGATTGGTCTGAGTTTAAACTCTGAGCTCTGTGAGTAGCTAGGATTACAGGCATTAGCTACCAGTTCTGGGCAAAACATGATTTGTTTATTTACTGGGTATTGAAAACGGGGCCTGTACTAATGTGGTCTCCCATTAAGCAACGCTCTCAGACCAGGTTTCTGTTGTGTTGAATGAGACTGGCCATCTTGGAGAAGTTGAGATTAATCATTGTTATCCTCTTTTCTAATGAATCTATCCCTCTCCCCTTTTATCTGTTTTCTACGCAGCAGCTCTAGAAATCCTGTTACAAGGTAGAGGAGGCAGCTGCTCTACCCTCAACCCCCGGTGGCTTCTTGCCTTGCTCAGAGCCTTTTCTGTGATCCCCAGGTCTAGGTGAGCTGGCCCTCACCATCTGCCTGACTTCATCTTCTTCTCAGCCTCTCTGTCCTTCTCGCTTTACCATTCCAGCTTGTTTGTGTTCCTGGGATATATGAGGCCTTTTCCCATCTCCAAGTTTTGCTGTTTCCTATATTAGGAAAGTTCTCTACCCTGTTGGCTCTAATCTTTAATGAAGATTTCCTTGATGACCTTGTAGTATAAAACTTTTATCCTCACCAAAGCCTCACATTCACTTCTTGTCTATTTTATGTTTTTCTTCTTAGCATTTAACACACTATTCATGCTATTCATTTGTCGTTCATCAGAAGATGGACCTCAGAGCAGTGATTTTTTTTTTTCCTGCCATGTTCTTAGTGCTTGTCAAAAAGTAGGACACTTGATATTGTTGAATTGGATAGTAAGCGAAGGAAGGAAATGTACTACCATAGCCTGTAAGAGTTTTAACTGTTAATTAGATAACTGTATAAAATGAAAATGTACAATTACAAATGCAGAGACACTTTCACTTTATATTTTGAAATAATTTTTAAGAAGTTTCATTGTATAGCTGATGTACAGAGGGTTATAATTACATAAGCCAGGTAACGAGTACATTTCTTTTTGAACAGTGTCACCCCTCCCTCATTTTCTCCCAGTTTTTTCCCTCCTGACTTTGAAATAATTTTATACCTAAAAGTTGTAAGACTAGTAGTTTTCTCTCATGCTTCATTTTAGGGTAATGCTTATTATTCTTAAATATTTTTGTGCACTTTTATGAAAAGATATTCTATTATATAAGAAGAGTATGGGGTTGAAGGTCTGGCTCAGTTGGTAGAACACTAGCCAGTGAGCAAAAGCATCAGATACCAAGTTCGAGTTCCAGTCTTAGACCTCAAAAAAAGAAAACAACAATGACTAAGGCAAGAAATTCATATTGATAGGTCAGTTACTGCCGTGTATGTATCAGTTCCTCTTAAGATTTTTGCCAGTCCTTGCTGGAGAATTCTACTTCAGCATCTTACGTTATATTTGCTTGGCAGAGCTCTTAATTCTTTTCAGCTGGAATGACTCTTAGAAATTGTCTTTCATGGCCTTGATGGTTTTCAGTTTGGTAGAATGTCCCATACTTCAGGATCTGTCTGATGTTTTTTCATGTTTAGATAGAGGTGATACATTTTGGGCAGCAACATCATAGAACTAATGTCTTTGTTTGGTTTTGTGATCCAGGTTTTTCTTGAGCTGAAGATCCTCCTGCATTAGCTTTCTATGTGGTGGGTGATAAGTCTGTGCCTGCCACACCAGTCTCCACTGTTAGTATTGTAATGTGTAGATTGTCTCACCCTCAGCTAGTGGGACTGAATTTTTTAGTAATTGAAAACCACTTTGCAGGTAGTTTCTTGGTTTATAATAAGAGGTCTGTTTCTGATAGCATGTAGGTTCTCAGAATGCTTTTCTCTGTTCTAGACAACCCTGCTATAAATAGTTGTTAAATTTGAAGATACTGCATAAAGATTTACTTATCTAAAAGCTGGTCAGTATCAGGTTTAGGGCTACAATGTCGCCTAAATCTAGGACCTTACAGAGAGTGGGAAGAGTGTTTAAGGTTTTAGTCCCATTTCCCAGGTGCAGAATTGGTCCAAAGTAAGTGTCTGAAAAGGGTAGATACACCTTTGGTAGAATTCCTCCCTGTTCCCAGCACATACTCTTCTCTCATATCATTTTTCTACCAGTTTCAAGGTCTTCATACTTCTTCCACTCTTGATCTTCCTTAAACTTTCTAAATGTTTCCTTTAGGCATATTTCCTTTAGCCTTTGAATCCCAACGTATGTGTTAGAATGTGATGTGCTTCTTTTCTTCCTGGTACTCTTAGGCTTGGCACCAAAAGAGAAAGGCAGCTGCAGGCACTGCAGAGGGCAAGGAGTTCAGCGCAACCAAGGAAGTGCTGCAAAGACTTGGCTAGCATGACTGAGAGCTTGGTTACAAACATGAGACAGATCGCATAAATAATGGATTGCAGATAACGATCTTAGTTTCTCACTGAAAGTTGCACACACAGAGGGGGGAGCTAGAGTGACTTAGTGGCATTAGTCAGGGGTGAGGTATTAATGCCAACTCCATTTTCAATATATAGGTTCAGAAAATAAAGTATAATTATGTTTTTCATCTACACACACACACACACACATTTCCCTAATTCTGTTATTAAAAAAAGACTGGTATCAGTCAAAAATAACCAAATCAAAAAATGTCTGGTAGATTGGCTTAAGGGGTAGAGCATGTGCTGTGGCAACTGTAAAACCCTGACTTCAAACCCCAATACTGCCAAGTAAAAGAAAAGAAAAGAAAAAAAGTTCTATCTGAGTTTGAAGTAATAAAAAGTTAAAATACCAGATATAAGATATGTGTAATTGAAGTAAGATTGTTTTAAAAATTAGATTTGAAGGGCTGGGAAGGTGGCTCAGTGGTAGAGCGCTTGCCTTGCATTCATGAGGCCCTGGGTTCGATTCCTCAGCACCACATAAGCAAAAAGCAAAAAGCCGGAAGTGGCGCTGTGGCTCAAGTGGGGTAGAGTGCTAGCCTTGAGCTGAAGAGCTGAGGGACAGCGCCCAGGCCCAGAGTTCAGGCCCCACAACCAGACCTCCCCCCCAAAAAAAATTAGATTTGAAGTGATTGTTAATAGGAACAATTATTTTATCTATTTTAAGGTAAGATTAACTTAACAAAACTATTATTACATGAAGTTTAGGTAATGAACATGGATGGTATACCATTGTATTATTTAGCAAATCAGTCACCAAAAGGCCAAATTAGTGTTATCAAGTAGAAAGTATGTTCCTTTGGGAACCAGAGCTGCTTGGTGAGCACAGAATCAGCATTTAAAGACATTTCAATTGACGCCATGCCACTTCAATGGGTGCACTATCAGATACACACAGGCTTGATTTTGGGTACATATATATTTTTGTACTTTGCAGAATTGAGAATTTTTTCTTAGCTAAAAATGTTTGCTCAGTGAGTGGTTATTGGTTTTATGCCAAAAGTAAGAGATACTTTCAGTTGTGTCAAATAAGAAGGCCTTCTGACAAGTTGTCTGACCCAGCTCAGCAGCTGTCTTGAGTGGCTCTTCACACTTGTGTTTTCTCCTCCCCTTTCCTGGAACTAGTAGATCTTGATGGGATACAGTATCAATGTGAATAACAGACTGGTTAATCAGAGTGTCCTGTTGAAGGACTTTGTAGCTCCATGACTGAAGTTCGTGGAACCAGCCAGCCTCCTGAAACTCCAGCAGTACCTGAGAATTGAGCCTCAGGCCCTGCATGTACTTCTCTGCTCTCCCTGTAGCCCTTCGGCCTCTGCAAGTCATATTCTCCCAGGCCTGCGCTTTCTTTTAACTCTTCCATGCCTGCCTCAGGCCTTTTCTTCATACAAAGGTTCATTCAACAAGAAAAGTTTCTCCCTTCCTCATGCTGTATTTCTGAATTTGGCTTCTTGAATTTCTCCCCATCTAAAGTGTCCCCTAACAGTGAACTAGATTTGCCAGTGTTGTGTACCCATGCAGAGTAGTCAGACCAGACCCTCTCTCCATTAGACTAAAAAAAGAAAAGAAAACAGCCAAACAAATAGCTTATTGTTTAGCTAGACACCAGTAATTCATGCCTATAATTCTTGGTACTCAGGAGGTTGTGATCGTCAGGATTGAGATTCAGAACCAGCCCAGGCAGAAAAGTGAGAGACTCCAAAATACCAGCATAAAGCTGGGCTAGCATGGTGGAGTACCAGCTGAGCAAGCTGAATAAGTGTGAGGCCATGAATTGTTTTGAAAGGTAGTATGTTTCAATTCAGAACATTTTGAAAAAATACCCAGAATTAGAGGAAAATGCACAGAATTGCTGCCTTTGGAAAATACTCAGGTTGGGTTGAGGGATGAAGGCGTATAGTATTTGCAAGTGGCATGGTATAGCATTAAAAGATGTTAAGACATCTAAAATTGACAAAATGTATGCAAATATATAAAATTTCATATATTGGAAACACTGAGTTAGGATTGGAAAAAATTAGAACAAGCTTAAATGAAGTAGCTTAAAGCAGTATTTTGAAGGAAGAGAAGATTATCAGAATGTAAATCAGGGCTAAATTTATAGACATTAATTTTTACTTATTAACTACATTCTTTTTTTTTTACAAACACATCTTTGCTGCTTTATTCTGCTGAAATGTACATGAGGACCATATTGCACTTAAACTCAATGAGAAGTAGTTGGCAAGGATGTAAGATGAGAGTGAAAAGGTTAATGTAGAAGCTAAGGGAAAGCAGTAATTCTCATGTAAGGAGAATGAAGCCTGTGGAAACCACTGATAGAATCTCATTGGCTACCTTAGATCAGTGCCAATAGAAGAGTTTGCCAGGAATTGAGGAAGGAAAGGATACTGAAGAAATGGGGAAAGTTGTTACAGATACTTCTTTGAGTTATTTTTTGATAAAAGGAAAGAAAATATACTTCAGATCAGAGAGATATCCTTTGGAGTGGAAGTATATTGAGCAAGTTTGCAGGTTGTAGGGAAGGCGTCAGAATGCAGAGGGAAGTTGTGAAGGTTCAAGAAAGATATAATGAAAGACATAACCAATCCCAGAGTAAAGTAACAATAAAATGAGAGACATAGAAAAGTACTTATGACTTTGAAAAGGGTGGTATAAATGAGTAAGGGAAGGTTTCAAATAGGGAACTAGAACTTTGGAATTAGACTCAGTGTTTTTTTTATCTCCAAGGAAGTAGGGTAATGATAATAGGAGGGAGAAGATTTTGAGTAAGGTGAAGATGATGTGACATCTTTCCCTAAAGGAAAATAATCATGTGATCAAGTCAACTAGAGATTAACAAAATAATTTCCAGAGTTGCATGAATTTAAGATGGGTTTATTTAGCTTAAGTTTTATGATTTAATGTAGCAGCACTTAGAAGAGTTACACTGAAAATAGATTATATATATAGGGTAAGGATTGAAAGCATGTATACTATTATAAGAAAAAGTAAATGAAAAAAATAGGCTGATGATATGAAAATGAGTTGCCTGAGTTGGAACTTTAGAGCTAGGAACAGAATAGAGGACTCAAGGTGATAAGAGAAAGAAAAGAGAAGTTGACTGGGAGTGAAGAAATTGTAATATGAACCTAGAGTATCGAAGGTAGAATATGCATGCAACAGTAATTAAGTGCTTACAGTATGCTAGATACTGTTCATTTTTATTACAAGAAATGAGGTGTGAAGTACACGCTGTTCAGTAAACTTGCCACTAGATGTCACCGTGACTCACATCGTAAGTCTAGACTTAAGATTTCAGGCTTTGAAAGTCAGTTTTGCACATTATATCCACGCAGATCCTAGTAACCTCTTAAGGGTCTATGGAGATCAATTTTTTGTTATCCTGGTATATCATCTATACAACATCTTTTAAAGAAAAACCACAACATCTTTTAAAGAAAAACCGCTCTAGAACAAAACTAAGCTGGCAGATTTGTAAAGTCCGTGTGATTGATACTGCCTTTGTGTTTTTTAATTGTGTTAATCACACTGAATAGTAATACTTATTACTCCTTTGAGCTTTAAGTGTTTGTGAAGTTAATTTTATTTTCTTAATATTAAATTATTTGTTAAACTGGTTCTGCTTGTATGGAGACTCATACACTTTTGTATGCAGGTATAAAGGTATTCATTTCTTAAGTAGTCAAGTTGATGCATATCCACATCAAATGTGTGAATCCATATTCTGTTCTGTAATGGAAGGAAGCCTGCATTGTCTACTAAGGGCCTTGTTTAGAAAACTTGGCAGGTTTCCTGCTACCAGCAACTTTTCTCATCTTGATTTTTTCAAAGCCTCTGAACAGTTTGCTTTTTTGTGTGTGCCAGTCCTAGGGCCTGAGTGTTATCCCTGATCTCTGTCTCTGTCTCTGTCTCTGTTCCTCTCCCTCTCTCTCCCTCTACCCTCTTCTCTCTCCCTTTTTCCCCCTCTCTGCTCCTTCCTCTCCCCCCTCTATTCCTTCTCTTCCCTCTGTCTCCTCTCTCTCCATCACTTGAGCTGTACCTCCTGTTATGGCTTTTTTTGGTGGTTAATTGGAGAAAGAGCCTCACAGGCTTTCCTACCTGGGGTTGCTGTCCTCAGATCTCAGCCTCCTGAGAAGCTATGATTACAGGCATGAGCCACCAGTGACCAACTGAATAGTTTGCATTTGCATTTAAACACATAGAAAAAACAGATAACAGATTGACTTAACCTAGAAACATATTTAACACTATCCAGACACAATGTATATTTTTTAAAGTATATTTATAACCCTATATTTTCACTTGTAAATTTTTCTTCATCTGAACACAGGGTAGAGGTGAGGTTATGTGCATTATTAGAATGGTTGAGTTTCAATATAAAGCAATTTGCAGCTCATTATGCTGGGGAAAGCATATTGCTACCGTTTTTTTGCCTGTGATGTGTCTTAACTACATACCCTATGTTTTCTACATGCCTCCTTTCATTGCTGACTCATTTATGATCTCGTAGCCAGGCAGGTATAAAAAAAAAGACTGCTTTTTCTGAAGTGTAGTAAATGTATTCCTTTTCATTTTTACTGTGTTTACAGACAAAGGTAGTTTATATTTTAATTTAGTTTTCTTTGGTGTCTCCCAGTGTACTACTTGCCTTTTCATTTGGAAAGGCACTTGCTTGTTATAGTCTATATAAGCACAAATGTTAATTAGGAAATCTCTTTGCATGAAACATGGAACCTGAGGCCTAGACTGGTAGGATACTATGAAGGGAAAACCTGCATTATTTGGAATAACTGTAGAAGGCAGAAGATGCCATTGAAATTTGCATAAAAGTCTTCCTTAACTGGACACTTGGTCTTTCATTGGATTTTAGGACTAAATTTTAGGTATGTAGTGTATATTTCTATATGTAATTGTACTATATAGTATGCATAGTGTGTGATGTTTATATATATACACACTTTATAAACAGTGACAACATATATAGTATATGTATACATATACTATTATATATACACACACTGTGTGTGCATATATATATATATATATATATAATTGTCACTGAATTACAGACTGACTTAGAAAAAGCATTAAAGTGTGGTTCAGAAATTGTCCATTAATGAAATTTCTCTCAAAATTATTTTGTATGTCCTGTTTTGTTCTCAAGTTCAGGTTGTAAAATAACTTTCAAAATGAAGCTTTGTTCTAATGTTTTTTATTTGTACAAGGAAAATTTTCACTTTATTTCTTTGGAGTTTTACAATGAAAATATTATATGTTTCTTTTGGGGACTGTATTCCTTTGTTTTGCTGAGAGCAATCAGTTTATTTAGATAATAGATGTCTATACTCCTTCTCTAATCCCCAAGGCCTTCACCTCCATTAGGAACAAATGTAGATTTTTGTGTGGTTGAAATAGCTTCCTGGGCATGTGAAAACGCTTTTGACATCATTATTTGGGGGCTCCCGTCCTCCCAGTGGAGTCGCAGTCTGACACAAAAACTTTGCAGCTGGTGAGCTCCCAAAGCCCCTTTTGATGATTGTGGTTGGACTCAGTGTGGCAGCTTGCAGTTGTTCCTTCCCTGTACTGGCCGGCCCAGCTCTCACGTTCACGTTCTTCCCGACAATAGGAATTCTCCAGAGGTAACACACAGGCTGAAGATTGCTATGCCTTCTTTGTCCTCTGTTCTTCTGAATTCGTTTTCATTCTAGACATCAACCATATTCATAAGCCTCTGGGGATTGTCAAAGGGAAGATCAACCCCCCACTATTCCAATATACTTCTCATTTCTTTAAAAAAACAGAACCACAAACTTTCAGATTTCAGAGAATTAAATTTGCTGAAGTCAGCAGTAGTAATCATCTTTTCAGAAGAGTAGTATGTTTATAACAGATAAAAAATAAAAAAATATAGTCTGCCTGTGATCTAGTTCTTTAAACCTTGGAAATTTCTTCACTTCTTTTTTTGTGTTCTCTGTTAATAAAATGAAGGCACAAATAATCCAAGCAAGTAGCAGTTAGTAACTTACCTACTTGGTGACAAAAAATTTTCTCTGAAGTTTTTGTTTTAACAAATTAACTAGCTTTTATTAACAGCACGTAGTAATATTTAGAGGAAAAAATTGCTCAAATTAAGCATGTTTATTGAAGTGTAAAAATGTAATATATCTTATCAGCTAAGTAGGATATGACATAGATATGAAAACATATAAACTATGATTGAGAAAGATATAAAAAGGTATGGGACTAATGGTGTGTGTGTGTGTGTGTGTGTATGTGTGTGTTTAACATGATAGAATATATATTTTAGTTTAGTAAAATAAGCAACAAAATAGAGCTAAATGGAAATAAAGAAAAGGCTAAGTTTAAACCAAACTCAATGAACCTGAAAGATCATTTTGATTCTATGTAGGAAATTTGTGTTTTACAGTTGTTGATACTTGCTTTAAAAGTTGTATCCCAGCGTCAGTGCAGACTTTGTTATATTAATTGTTGAAGTAGTCTTCTTCCTAAAACCTTGGAGGGAGGGTTGGAAAATTTTCAGGATGAATACCATTGGTATTGCAGATGCTCACTTTATATAATAATTATATGCCTTGAATTAAATAAATCCAATCTCAAAAGCAGGTTATGGAAAATTCCTTTGCATAATAAAACCTCCACTCATAATGCTAGTGGTAAATGGTCAGGAGAACAGTCTATAAGAAAAAGTAAGCCAGATGTGCTGGTTCACGCCTGTAATTGAAGTACTTGGTAAGTAGAGGCAGGAGGATTTTATTTAGAGCAAGCCAGGACTACATTGTGGGTTCCAGTCCAGTCTGGTCTATTAGACCCTTCTTTGTAAAAGCAAGCAAGCTTTCTACTTGTTTTTGATAAGAAAGAGAGAGACCTAAATTACTTCTCAAAATCATTATTTTTGGCTTGCTGCAACCATGTCTTATTTTTGTTGTCATGTTGTCGTATCTTATTTTTGTCAAAACTGATGTGTTCCCTACTTCTCTTTCAGAACTGTACCCATCAGCATGAACATTACAGGAAATTTTAGTGCTACAGGTGTTACTTGGTAGCATATGCAAAGGCCCTAGGTTTTAATCCCAGCACTATATCTCCTCCGCCCCAAAAATAAGAAAGAAAAATGTAAAGCTTCCTCTAAACTTGTAAAAGAACATCTTTTTGACAAATTAAAAGAAATGCCTTTTAATGAGCAAGCACACTGAGGACTCAGCCCAAGTGAGAGTCTCCTATGGTGACTGTGGAGCCCAGTCAGGAATCCTGGCTGGTCTAACAGGCAAGTGGTACCAAAAAGCAGTCCAGCCGAGAGATTCCATCTCTGTTAGCAGTAATAGTTTCTTAAGGAAACTGTTGAAGTGTGAGATACAAAAAGTAAAAGAATCATAGAGTATGCTCATTCTCACAGTGAGTGTAACAGTTAAGTTAAATAGGTAAATAATAGCCATTTTAAAAAGACCAGAATAATGTCATTATCTTAAAGCTTCCACCTCCTATTTTTATGGTTACTGGATTCTGTCAAACTAACAGGACAACAACTATTCTGTATACTTGTTGGTTTGCCTATTTTTGAATTATGGATTCACATGGCTTTTCAGGATTTGCCCATGTCATATGTACTTAATTCATTCCCATAACTATGTAATATTTCCATTTATAATTAGACCCTAATTTATTTTTGTATTCTACCATTAGATGCTTGACTTTTAGATTTTTGAATGTATATGTCTTAACATACATGGGTACATGTTTCTGTCAGGTGTCTACTTCGAAATGGGACTCCTTGGTTATTGGGCATGCTTATTTTCAGCTTATGTATATACAGCTAGATGGTCCTGAAGTTTTGACTTCTTGAAGTTCTCATAGCAGTTTATAGACTTCTTTCATTAACATGATTATCCATTTCATCCTAGGTATTTCTTAGATATGTAGTGAGAAAGCATTAAGGCATTGGGGTCACTGTAGGGGGGTGTGTGTGTGTGTGTGTGTGTGTGTGTGTGTGTGTGTGTGTGTGTGTGTGTGTGTGTGTGTGTGTGTGTGTGTGTGTGTGTGTGTGTGTGTGTGTGTGTGTGTGTGTGTGTGTGTGTGTGTGTGTGTGTGTGTGTGTGTGTGTGTGTACAGTATCTTGCTATGTACCCCGGGCTGTCCTCATATGCTCTGTTTTTTATGCCTAAGTCTCCTGGATGCTGAAATTACAGGTGTGTCCACCATGCCAGACTGGCATTGTGGTTTTAATTTGTACTTTCCTGGTGACTAATAAAATTGAGCATTTTTTTTTCTTTCTTTCTTTCTTTTTTTTGGTCGGTCATGGGGCTTGAAATCTGGGCCTGAGCGCTGTCCCAGCACTCTTCAGCTCAACATGAATGCTCTAGCCACAGCGCCACTGAGCTTCACTATCCCACAATACTGTGAAATTTGGGAAATTATGTAACCACTTAATCACAATAAAAATTTGAAAAAATTAAAAAAATAAATAAAATTGAGCACTTTATATGTTTGACATTTCTTTAGAATACTAAAATGTATGGAAGTTGCATTAAAAAATATTAAGCCTATGTTAATAATATAGCTTAGTGAAGTGTGTGTTTATTTTGCAGGAGCCTCTAGATTGGATCTCTAGAGACACCGCTAGATAGATAGATAGATAGATAGATAGATAGATAGATAGATAGATAGATAGTCTTATGTTAAGAAGGGGTATTACAAATTAGATACTATTTTAAACATTTGGCTTGATCACTTAATAATGAAGTTCTTTGGGAAATCTTACTACTTGCTATGTTTTGAACAAAATTATTTTCAGATACTTATATTTTAAGTATTAGTAAGATTATTGAAACTATATTTGAAAAAAGAACAAAATGAAGTAGTTTAAACAGATTACTTTTTTTCCCTATTAGGAAAAAGTTACTAAACATTTTAGAGAGAATAATTTAAATTAGATCTCTTTTTAACTAATTTTAGTTTTAGAGGTCAGTTACACATTTATCTTTAACACAATTTTGAGCTTCCGTGAGCTGTTTGTGTGTGTGTGTGTGTGTGTGTGTGTTTGTTAGTCATGGGGCTTGAACTCTGCCTGGATGTTGTCCCTTAGCTCTTCAGCTCAAGGCTGGCACTTGGCCACAGCACCACTTCTGGTATTTTTGGTGGTTTATTTGAGATAAGAGTCTCATGGACTTTCCTACCCGGGCTGGCTTTGAACCACGATCATAAGATCTCAGCCTCCTGAGTAGCTACGATTACAGGTGTGAGTGAGCCACCAGCGGCCGGCTGGTGAGCTATGTTTTTGTGGTAGACACCATATGTCTTCTTCATGTGCCCTCACGTCTTCTAGCTTTCTGTGTACTTGTGTAGGAGCCATGTGACTTAATTTCTGACCAGTGGTCTATGATGGAAATATGTGTCACTTTGGCAGAGGCACTTAAGTGCTGGTGATCTTCCTCTTGGTCACTTGGCTTGCTGTGGTGAACATGTCTGTGCTCAAGAGTTCATGTGTTTAAGTTACTATTTGTTGGAGCAGTCTTCATTAAGTGACCTAATAGCTTTATCTCAGTAAGTGGTCTACACATGTGTATGTGTGTGTTTTAAAGACACCTTGGAAACCTTAAAATATTTTATGTCCATGATTTTTGTAAGCCTTACTTGCTGCCTTTCTTAAAGACAAGATTTAAGAATATGGGGGGCAAATTGGTTGGTACCAGGAAAATAAAAAGAACAAAAGTTTGCTTATTATTACACTACTAAAAATGAGAAAAAGTTCTTATTTATAATATCCATAAAATCTCATCATTTTCATCACATGAAGTCATTTTAAATATTTATTTTTTAAATTTCCTTCCTTAAGGAAGGTGGCAGTTGTCACAAGGAGGCGTTTGACACAGATTGTACTGGGGTTATGTAAAAGATTGTATTCTGTAAGTATTTTTGGATATTGAATACAAAGCACAGCTAACTGGGATGAAAAATATTTAAGGAAGTACAGTCCTCAGATTTTTCTCATTTTTGTTTTTTCGAACAACAGTATGGTTCATGAAAAGCTCTTGTTTGTATGTTATAAGTTGGTTTTGTTCTAGAAAGAAGTTGAGCAACCCAAAATAAGCTTGAGTTCATAATCTCCATTGCATAATAACAGGAAGATACTTAGGAGGAAACAGAGCAGTATTGAGAGAAGCAAACCTCAGGGCTAGAGGCATGGCTTAGTGATAGTGTACCAGCCTAGCACATGTGAGGCCACCTCGGTACTATCCCACTACAACAAAGAAAAGAGCTCTAGTGTTAGAACACCAGCAGAATTTCTACAGTAAACATGAAACAAAAGAACTAACATGAAAATGGTAAGTACTGGGCCAAGTTTATACTAACTTTTCTTTCTTGACATAAAAAACATGCAGTTTTAGGGCTGGAAGGTGGCTCAGTGGTAGAGCACTTGGCCTTGCATGCATGAGGCCCTGGGTTCGATTCCTCAGCACCACATAAGTGGGAAAAAAAGCTGGAAGTGGCGCTGTGGCTCAAGTGTAGAGCGCTAGCTTTGAGCTGAAGAGCTGAGGGACAGTGCTCAGGCCCAGAGTTAGGCCCCATGACCAGATCCCCCCAAAAATGCAGTTTTATATGTGTGATTTAAATATCCCAAGTGAAGGGCTAGCGTTTTCTCCAAAAAAAAAAAAAAACCCACATTTCAGGTACCTCAGAACTTGATTGAGACCTTTCTCCTTAGATTTTGTGCCCCCAAATTTAATAAATATGTTTAGAGAGTTTATATAAAAAGAAGTACTACAGTTTTTAGAGGACATGCTTTAAATATTATTTCTACTCGGTCTAGTATATGTATTAGATACAATATGAAGAGGAGAGATAGAAGCCAAATGCACTACCTTATCTATGGCCAATATTAGCTAAGACTACTAGTATGTGCCTGAAACTACAGCTAGTCATGTAGATGCTACTGTTTTTGTACACATACTGACTGTGACGTTTAATTTAGAAGTTAGGTGCACTAAAAGATTAGCAAGCTGGGCACCAGAAAACTGGAAGTAGCGCTGTGGCTCAAAGTGATAGAGCACTAGCCTTGAACAAATAAGCTCAGGGACAATGCCCAGGCCCTAAGTTCAAGTCCCATGACTGACTTATTGATATAAGTAAAAATAAAGTAGAAAAATATTGTACTATGATAAGAATTGTGTCAGTGTGGTCTCACAAGGTTTTGTTATCCTGTCACTCCTCTTGTGGTTATGTGAGATGATGCAGTGTCTCAGTGATGAGATGAAGTTGAAGTAAGGTTCATACTGTAGATATTGTGATTAGCAGCATTAGGTACTGTGCAAGGGTTATCATCACTGCGATTACATGACATAAAAACCTGTTTTCAGTCAACCTAATAACTGAAACAGATACTAAAGGACCAAGGAGTGGTTTGTACATACAGTATAGATGCATGGGACAAAGTGATGATTTGTGTCCTGGATAGATAAGCAGGGATGATTTATGTCTTGGGTAGATAGGCAGATGGTGAAAGAGTGCACCATGCATCAGAACAGCATAAAATTTAAAGCATAAATTGCATAAATGTTTTATTTCTCTCTGGAAAAGGAAGCTATGTACCAGGGGTATGCACTGATAATGTTACTGAGAGACCACTGGCCTGCTGGTGGGATTATGAAATCAAGCAAACTTTCCCAACCAAGTTTCAGATTATGTAAGAGTCAGAGTTCTCTTTCTATAAAGGGCCAGGTGCTAAATATCTTTGCAGATTATATGCTTCATTGTTGCTTTATTGTTACATGCTACCCATCATCTCTGTGATTTGATGCAAGAAAACAGCCATAGATAGCACAGGCATTGCTATGTTCCAATAAAACTTTACGTAGAAACACAGGTTTCGTGTGTGTGTGTGTGTGTGTGTGTGTGTGTGTGTGTGTGTGTGTGTGTGTGTGTGTGTGTGTGTGTGTGTGTGTGTGTGTGTGTGTGTGTGTGTGTGTGTGTGTGTGTGTGTGTGTGTGTGTGTGTGTGTGTGTGTGTGTGTGTGTTTGCTGATCCCTAAGTAACAAAGGCAAACTTGCTTTCTGTAGCCCACTAGGTTCAAAAGGAAGAAAAGGATCTGAGTTGAGTTCTGCACATCAAGATTTTTCTCCTGAAATATATTCATCAGATGAAATAGCCTATCTTCCTAGAATTACAATGAATAAAGACGTAGAAACATGGAATTATACTAATTAACTTTCCCTTATAAGACATAGGCAATAGTCTGATATGCAGATGCATTGCCCTTTCAGTGGGCTCACAAGAATTTATGAGCATAAAGTGTTAGCTCATGCTACATATTCCCATTTTGAGAATGTTTTTCCCCCCATTTCATTCTTGTGATGTACAGAAGAGTGACAGTTACATAAGTCAGGTAATGAGCACATTTCTTTTTTTTTTTTTTTGGGTTCGGTCGTGGGGCCTGAACTCTGGGCCTGGGCGCTGTCCCTCAGCTCTTCAGCTCAAGGCTAATGCTCTACCACTTGAGCCACAGCGCCACTTCCGGCTTTTTTCTTTTTGCTTATGTGGTGCTGAGGAATCGAACCCAGGGCCTCAGGCATGCAAGGCAAGCGCTCTACCACTGAGCCACCTTCCCAGCCCCAATGAGCACATTTCTTTTTGAACGGTGTCACTTCTTCCCTTGTTTTCTCCCAGTTTTTCACTTCCAACTCCCCTACCTCACAAGTTGTATAGTTCATTTTGAACATAGTGTCTAGTTTGTTCATCCTATGTTGATTCCATGCTCCCTCTTACCCTTCCCAAAACAGATAAACTTACATGCAGGACAAAAGGTACAGAAATCAAAAAGAGAGAGAAAAAGATAACAAAAAAACTCGCTTCCATTTCTTGGAGTTCATTTCGATAAGCATCATTTTATATGATCATATGCACATAGCTATTGAACCTTTGTGATCCTTCTTCATTGTGTGAATGTTTAGAGTCCTGTGTAATTTATCATGTCCAAGTGTAATTTCTTTGTCTTTTCCTATCCATTGTGTTTGCTTGTAGATTTATAGGCACATTCTAATTACCACAAATGAGGGGAACCATGCAACCTATGTTTCTCTGGGTCTGTCTTACTCCACTTAATATAATTTTTCCATTTCCTTATGAATGGTGCAATATTGTTCTTTCTGATGGAAGCATTCCATTGTATATATACCATATTGTTTTTTATTCATTTGACCACTGAGGAACATCTGGGTTGATTCTATATCTTGACTATGGTAAACACTGCTGCATTGAACATGATTGTGTTGGTAGCTTTAGTGTGCCCTTGGTCCATTTTGAGAATCTTGATATCAAAGCATTACTTCTGATAATTTTCCTGTCAGCTCATTTTTAGTTAGTGATACTAGCCTTGAATTGAATTCCCAGGAGAGGCCTTAACTTCTTGCTACCTGAGGAGATGTTCAAGGATGCCTTTAGCATACTTAAGGGACCTCAGATTGCTCTGAGGAGTGGTTGATGTTTTTCAAGGGTCACAGAATGCCAGGCATTTTGGTAAAGCAGAGGATGCAGCAGTGAGCAGGAGCAGCATCTTTTCTGCCCTCCTTATCTGAACACGTGAAGCAGAAAGGACTCTAAGAAGAGACAATTGAGAGCTGAAGGGTGAGCTGATGGTGGCCTGCTGACAGGGATGCAAGTGAATGAATAAGCATGTAGAAATTCATCCCAACATAGACTAACAAGTAGGAAAAAGGGAAATTGGGGCTGATGGAGGCTTAAAAAGAAGAGGAGTCTGTTGTTCCTAGGCCTTTCTAATAGTTGGGTTTTGCCCAGAGATTAATGATTCCTAGACCCTTCTAATAGTTGGGTTTTGCCCAGAGATAAATGAAAAGGGGTTGATGGGTTTTTAAGTCTTACAGATCTGAATAATGTGCATTTTTGTATGTTGGGTCTGAGTTAGTAGAGGCAAAAATTGAAGCCCTGTAGCTCCATTGTCTAGCAAAACAACCATGAGCCATGTGTGTCTTTGAGTTTTGGAAATGTGACTAGTGTGGCTGATGAACAAGTGTTAAAAATTTTATTTAACTTTAATTAGAAATTTGGAACAATTTAAAATATTTTTTATTAGTTTGATAGGATTACATTTCATTTAAGTTGTTGAAGTTAATGGAGTTGTGCTGAATGGAGTTGTGCTGTAGGTGTAAAAGATTCAGTGAAGTTTGAATTCATTATATGAAGATATCTAAAGTGCTTCTGTTGATTTCATGTTGAAGTACTCATGTTTTGGATGTATTTGATTTCATAAAATTCTTTAATTGATTTTTCCCTGTTGCATTTTCTGATTAAAGTATCTAGTTTGAGGAACTTCTAAACTACAACCATTGATGACGGTGTGTATCGGTTGCACAACTCTGTCCCAGGGAGAGGTCCTCACAGGACTTGGAGTGGTGCAGCCAGTGAGGTGGAAGCAGCCCATA
Source organism: Dipodomys spectabilis (assembly GCF_019054845.1). NCBI lineage: Eukaryota > Metazoa > Chordata > Mammalia > Rodentia > Heteromyidae > Dipodomys > Dipodomys spectabilis. The sequence goes on along the minus strand of NW_024870965.1, from coordinate 5,440,206 downwards.
GTGAATTTGGTTCAATGAGAATGGGGTGGTGAGTTCCTTGAGAGGAGGCAAAAGGGAACTGGTAAACACTGAACTACAAGGAAGTCTGTAGTAGCTGCATAGCAAATAAAACATGCAAACTAGCAAGTGGTACACTTTGACACATGAAAATCATGTAGTTCCTGCTATTGGATTTTTTCTTTAGCATTGGTATTTTCTAGTTATTAGGTGTTACACGTGGGCATGTTCTTATATAATTTAAACGTTGCATATCTTAGATTGTAACAGCACACCAACACCTTACTGTGTGAGGGTGGTTTATCATCCTTGTTCTTTGTCGTTATCCACCATCTCTTCCAACTAGTTTCCAAGTGGGACTCACATACTTTCCCAAATGTAAGTTCTTTAGACATTTTCAAATTTAATGCTGTGGAATTCATTTACTTTTACTCTGAGTGAAGAGTAAGCATATTCATATTTAAAAGAGCAAGTACAGTGTTTACCTGTGAAGCTTTGTGAGACCCCCTCCCTATTTTAAGCTGAACCCTACAGTATCTGATGCTTGTTAAATGCTTGGTGCTTCTCCTCTGTTGTCCTCATAAGAAAGAAAGATGCATTTCTAGCTTCATTTTCCAGGCTCTTAAGCTTATGAAAGTAGTCGAGACAGTTTGTTGACCCCAAAGAGACCTTTCAGTCTCTGGCTCGTTAGCCAGCAGGGTCTGTGTTCTCCATTGGCATTCAGATCACAGGCGGTCCCTGGGCTCAGCTCAGAGCCAAGCACAGCTTTAGGATTTAGACAAAGCCACCCTGGCAGGGGAGCCCAGTTGTCAGGGGAGCTGGCTGTCTTGTAAAGGACTGTTGCATAATGGGGAGACCAAGTAGAACTATTAGGATGCAAATGTAGAAAAATGGTGGAGCTAACCTGCAAAAACAAACATTTCTTTTTTGGTGAAGAGTCTATTCACTGTTGCTTTCTTCTGTTTAACTTCTCTAGGCCTTAGATGTAGTTGATGCAATTTGAGTATATTAGTTATCTTAATCTCTGTTCATAATGCTATTATAAGTTAGTTTAAAATGAACAGCTAATTTGTACGACGAGAAACCAAAGTACTTCAAGTGTTCTGTGATTGTCTTTGCTGAGTTGTGTCTACTACTTCATTGTCTAGATCAGTTTGTATATGTATTTTTATAACCCATTTAGGATGGAGAATTCCTTTTCTGTTTGATGTGATTTCATCTGACTTAGAATCTTATTTTCATCATTGCTGTTCAATCATATTCCTAGTGGCCTGTCATTTACAACAGGAGTTGACTTTTATTTACTAATGTCTGAAGGAAATCCTCATTTCATTTTTTTCTCTTTGTTGTTTATCTTGAGTATCCAGTTTTCCTTTTGTTACTTTTTGTTGTTCATGGGGCTTGAATTCAGGGCTTGGAGCTGCCCCTGAGCTCTTTTGTTCAAGGCTGGGGCTCTACCACTTAAGTCACAACACCACTTCCGGTTTTCTGGTGACTAATTGGAGATAAGAGTCTGGACTTTTCTGTGGAGGCTGGCTTCTGAACCTGGATCCTCAGATCCCAGTCTCCTGAGTAGCTAGGATTAAGGGTAGGAGCCACCAGTGCTTGGCCTTGTTTTGTTTCTTTCTTCATCTTTATTTGTGTTGCCACATTCTTATCTTCCTCAGTAAAATATATTTGAGTCTACAGTTTGATAAATGCTGCAGTAGGAAGAGAGAAAAAAGAACAAAAGGCAATAGGCTTTAAATCTGGACTTTTGGTGTTAGAGACTAAAATAAGTGGCCGTATTTTACTGAGTAGTTACTACATGCCAAGCACAGTTTTAGATGCTTTACATGAATTATCTCACTCAGCTATAGCTTGATGAGGTAGAAACTCTGTTACCCCATTTTGCAAATGAGTATACTGGGGCTCAGAAATGATGACATGTCCAAGTTCATACCCTGTACGTGGCGAAGAACTTGTGGTGGCTGAGCTGAGTGGAGTCGCCTGATATACTGCATGGGGAGGAAGCAGCACACTTTTCTGGAGATGACCATGGGTGGTAGACTGGTGAGGAGTGAGTCAGTGAGGATGCTGCTTTACCCTCAGATAATATTCTACATTTGCTGTTAAGTGTCCCAAGGTTCATATTGTTAGCAACTACTTGCGTGTCTGTAAAGTTATATGAGTCCAGTCTGTTGGAAGATTGAAAAAAAGTAGCACGTGTAGTAGAATCCATCTGAATGAAGTCAGGTAGACTAAGGTTTTTAACAGGAGATGAATCTGGAGCAAAGTCTTGAAATCTTTCAGGTGTTGTTTTGCAGCAGGCCCTGTCCTGACTTTGAATGCCGTAGTTAGCATGTAGCACTTGCCAAGGTTCCTGTTTTATTGATGATTGTCCTGTAGGACTATATTTCCCATTCTTCATTTAGTTCTTGTCGTTTTGCCTTTAAACACCTATAAGCACACAATAGCTGTGCTACTCTTGTTTTCCTGACTTGTGAATTTACCTCTAGTCATTTTCTCCCAGGATGGCTTTCTTTGGCCTTCTTTTGATACCTTTTTGTTTGGTTTTTGATCTAGTTAATTGCACTGGCATTGGGCAACAAGTACAAGCATTTTTGTGACCTAAGTATTTTTTGGAATCTGAAGGCTAATTATTACAGCCACTAATGATTTCTGATTATAATTTCTAACCTATAAAGATTATTTGTTAGAGTAAATACCAGGTAGTATGCCAATTGATAATACATAATGGCTGTTTTTTTTGTTTGTTTTCTGGTGGCATTTGAGTTTGAACTCAGGATCTCAGACTTACCAGGCAGCTGCTTGCCCAGCCCTTCGTCCTGTCCTCTGCATTTCAGATAGACTCTCATGCTTTGGCTGGGACCACTTTTGACTGGCCCAGGCCTGAATCTTCCTCCATCTGCCTCCCTAATAGCTGAGATTATGGATGTAAACTACCCTGCTTGGCCTTTTCATTTTGTTTTTATTTATTTTTGTGTGTACTGGTATCAGGACTTGAAGTCAGGGTCTGGCGCATTCACTTAGCTTGCTTGCTCATGGCTGTTGATTTATCACTTGAGCCATGCTTCCAGTCGGGCAGTTTTCTGGTTAATTGGAAATAGACTACTTTTTCTGCCCAGGCTGGCTTTGAAGCTTATTCCTCCAGGTCTTATTTGCTTGATAGCTAGCATTATAGGCATGAGCCACCAGTATCCGGCCTATTTGTTCAATTTTTATAGCAAAAGAAGTGAAATTTCAAAAGGATCAGTATCTAGTTTACAGTGATAATGGTGGAGGTAGAATTTGAATCCAGGAATCTTAACTACAAAATATGTATTTTTTACTTAGATTGCAAGTTTTTTTCCCCACTGGTACTTGCATTAATTGAAAGTTTCCTTTCCTTTTTCTTTTTTCTCATTCCTGTCTTTCTTTTCCTTTCTCTCTTTCTCTTTCTCTTTTTCTCTTTTCTTCCTTCCTTCCTCTCTCCTTCCTTCCTTCCTTCCTTCCTTCTTTCCTTCCTTCCTCTCTTTCTTTCTTTCTTTGTCTTCCTTTCTCTCTCTTTCTCTCTTTAATTTTTTCCCTTCCTTCCTTCCTTCCTTCCTTCATTCCTTCCTTCCTATCCTTTCATTTTCTTGTTCTTTCTTTCTCTCTCTCTTTCTTCCTTCCTTCCTTCTTTTCTTTCTTTCTTTCTTTCTTTCTTTCTTTCTTTCTTTCTTTCTTTCTTTCTTTCTTTCTTTCTTTCTCTCTTCCTTCCTTTCCTTCTCCCTCCCTCCCTCCCTCCCTCCCTCCCTTTCTTTCCTTCCTTCCTTCCTTCCTTTTTTCTTTCGTGTACTAGTGCTTGAACTCAGGGCCTTGGTATAACATCTGAAAGAAAGGGTAAGGATTGCTGAGCAGCTAATAATAATGAGAACATGTGGCAGTGATGCTCATGACAGTGTTGGTAAGCCACGGCCATTCACATGCTGAAGTTTGTTGCTGGATATGCTATAGTAGTCTCCATAATGAAGAAAATTGTTTTTCTTCATGTTTTCAGGAAAACACAACAAAATAATGTTTTCAGGTATAAAGTTTGCTCTCATGTGGGGTATAGTTCAGTGGTAGAGTGCTTGATTCTCAGCACTAACAACAATAACAGTATTGCTTATTACTTTTCAGTATGAGTGGTCTGTTGTTATAGTTTCAAATATAAATGATTTTTTCATCAACATTTTTAGATGATGGAATAATATCTGTTTGTCCTATTTCTAGTTCATACTCTTTTTGTCAACAATATTCCATGGTTCCAGTTTTGTCAGCATTCATTTCCATATGCAGTCATTCATTTACACATTTACTCATTCACTTGTGAGTTCTTTATTGATGGAGGATTTAGTGCTCACTCTGGCAGGGAAGGTATAGGAGATACAATGCAGACATGGAGGACACAATTCCAACCGTCACGGATCTGATGGTGTATCTTGTTACTGGATTGGATATAGATCAATCGTGTTACATTTTTCCTCTTGAGAGATTACTCCCTATTTGACTTTTGTACTTTCTTTGTTTTGTATTATTGCACTTGAAAATCCTGACTTCTGAATTTGTGGTTACATAAATTATTTGACTACTACTCATTTTTTATGATGGTTAGCTTTTACATTTGTGCATTCTGAAATTTATTTCATTCAGTATTATGTCTTTGTGTCCTCTGTTCACGCTATGTTAGTATAGCTATAGTTATTGATAGTCTATGCTTTTTTACTGCTGCATACTATTCCATATGGCCATGTAGCACTCCATTTTTCTTACTCTTGACTTAGTATACTTTTAAGATATTTTTCTCCTTTTCCCCTTCCTTTCAGTGAATTCTATAATTGTCTTTTCTTAGACACTTGAAACAACTCTTGAAAAAGAGCTAGAATGTTTTAAAACAAGTTCTGAGTTTCACTTTCAGCATTTTGGTTTGAGCTATTTGTAGAAAGGTGGTTCTGATTGAGTTAGTTTACATTGACTGTACTTGGTCTTCTTCTCATGCCTTATGAGAGAAAGTCCTGAGCAGGTCATTGTACTTGGAGTGGTAAATTGTCATAGCACAGTGCTGAGCAGGTAAAAGGAAAAAAAGTATAGGAAAGCTGCTAATTATAGTGATTGCAGCTGGTTTCAAAGTACTTCTAACAGTTTGTGCATAATGCCTACTTGAAAGCATCAAATGGGTGCTAGTTGTGAAACAGAACACCTGTTTGTTGTTGAGCATGTGTTTATGCAGATGATTGTTGTTGTCAAAGCACCTTGATGTAGAGTAGTCCTGTTTACATTTACATTCTTCCCAAAGGATTAACAGTGTGCTCTCAATAAATTTGCAGTCTATTCTCCTCTCAAAGGCTGCTGTTTGGAAGGTGGTGTGAAAGAGCAACACGTGCTTGCTAATCACTTGAATATACATAATTAGCTACAGTCTGGTGCACTGGAGCCTTTGTGAACCAGAACAATACTGATGGGCAAACTCACACAACAGTAGGTGGGTCACCATATATCCATAGAGTTGTTGAGAGCAGCGATTGCGTTTGTTCTTTAATTTTCTAAACTTCACTTACTTCACTTGTTTCCATTGTCAGTATACAATTTTTGTTCTTTTGAATGAACTGGTGTCCTTTATTTAGCATTTCTTCCAAAGTAAGCTACCATTAGTTAGTAGTGTTTCAAATTTCTGGATCAGGGGTCTGAGTTTATTATCTAAAAAAACATTTGACATATTTAGTAATCTCAAAAGTTGAGAAACACTCAAACTCTTTGGCTAGCTCTGTTGAATCTGCAATGCAGATTCTTAGACTAAAACAACACATATAGGTGTAAGACATACAAATCTGCATTGTAAACCAAGAAACTCAATACTTACTGGTATTTCCTAATGTTCTAATGTGACTTCACATTGTGCAGTTGCAGGGTTATGTAAACTTCCGACTCGACTTCTTACAGTACAGATAGAAGCCAGGGCCACGGGCCCCTGAAAACACCAGCCAGGCTCCTTCCACAGCCATGCGCCATGCCTGATCTGAATAGAGTTGTAGATTCCAAAGCCTCAGTGTGGCGTTCCTTCTGCTGAGAAGCGTTCCCACAGCACTAACACGTCTCAGAATGTCAGAATGTCTCAGAACCTGATTTGGGAGTGTTATTGGAGAAGATACTTTTTTTTTTTTTAATACTTAAAACAAAGAATTACAGTTAACATAAGCCAGGCAAAGAGTACATTTCCTTTTGGACAGTGTCACTCCTTCCCTCACTTTCTCCCAGTTTTTTCTTTCCATTACACCCACAAGTTACAGAGTTCATTTGCAACATGGTATCCAGTGAGAAGACACTTTTATGTAGATTATAAAAAGCTTTTTACCTTTATATAACAAACAAGTAGGTGTTATGTATTCTATTGTATGTATGTATTAATGCTATTGTATTATAGTAGGAGGTTATGTTGTTGGCCACTTTGAGGATCCTAGAAGTGGCTGGCCAGTCTTGTCTATAAGCCCAGTGCTGCAAAGCATTTCCCACAGAGTGCTGGGCGAGATCTTAGGTAGCCTGTGGGGCGCGAGATCTTAGGTAGCCTGTGGGGCGCATTGTCAACTTCATCATTTGTTTTTATATAGTAGAAGGGTATGACTAGCCTGTCCAGCCTGCCCTGTCAAGGTGGGGACAGTAACACAGACCCTGCAGATAAAGACAGCATCTCCTTCTTTGGCCACATGACTGCCATACTTCCTTTGGTAGAAGTAGAAGTCAGGCAGGGGAGGGAAGGGGTCACTGTGGCAGGAGGGGAAGACATCTGTAAGCATGGGGAAGCTGGGGTTTGACATCTTCTGTGGCTGTTTGGGGAGTGTCTTCTGCTTTCTCTGCTTGGTCTTGAGTTGAAAACTGGTGGTTGTTGCCTAAGACTTGATGGCTGTGAGCTCTTGACTCCTTAGAACTTGTGGTTTGGCTTTTCAGGCTGTTTCCAGCCTGGTTGTAGGTTGGAGTTCTATGTCACACATGGCCTTTGATATTCATTCTTTTACAGAGAAGCACTAGTAAGATGAAGCTAAATTGATTGTGGAAAAAATGCCAACCTATATATAAGCAAAACTGTTAATAGTTAATTAAATAATACAAGTGTGGTGTGGGTATTACTGAAAGTGGTCAGAAAAGAAGTGCAGGGAGGGAAACTAAAACTGTTAGCCCTCTGCACCAGGTAGCTCTCTGCCTTCCAATGCATGTCACCTTCCTCCAATCCTCCAAGCAGGACTACCAGAACACTAAAATCAAAATGAAGATCCTGAGGACTAGGACAGTCATTGAGTCATAGTTACACAACTTAGTAACTGCGAGTGCTAGAATTCTAACCCAGAGCTTTCAGACTCAAAAGATACTAACCCTGCCTTTACAAGTGGACTGAGGTATAAAACTGTCTCTCAGGCTTCCACTTCAGATGCTGTGGGGTTGTTTTTTTTCCCTTTTCTTCACAGAACAGTCATTTTGGATAAAGAGAACCTAAAGCATAATCTCCCCAGTGACTGAAATAACTGTGGCAGCCATTTCCAAGTCCGTGGCTGCGTGCTTTCCTTCAGGATGACCAACTCTTTCTCCTCTCTCTTCTCTGCCCTCAGTTCTTTGTGATACATAACAAGTGTTCTCTAAATTCTTGTGATTTGTCTATTCTCTGTTGTCTTACTGTTGCTGATACCCTTATAACATTGAAAAGATGTGTGATTTCACACTTGAAATCCAAGTTTACTCAGGAGGTAGAGTTAGGAGAAACATTGTTTAAAGAAGCCCAGGTAAAAAGTGAGATCCTGGGGCTGGGAAGGTGACTCAGCTGTAGAATGCTTGCCTCACATGCATGAGGCCCTGGGTTTGATTTCTCAGCACCACATAAGCAGAAAAAGCTGGAATGGTGCTGTAGCTCAAATGGTAGAGCACTTGCCCTGAGCTGAAGAGCTCAGGGACAGCGCCCAGGCCTAGAGTTCAAGCCCCACAACCAACAATAACAACAAAAAAGGTGAGATCCTACCTCAAAACATTGACCAGGCATGGCGGTTCACATCTGCAATCCCAGTTATGTGGAGGTAGGGCCAAGAGGGTTATTGAAGGCAGAGATAGGGGTAATAGTTTTAAGCAAGCCTGGGCAAAAGTAGGAAATAACCCTATCTGAAAAACAAACCAAAAGTAGCAGAACAGATGTAGCTTAAATGAGACCTTGTATTCAAATCCCAGTGCTGCGAAATAAATAAGTACAATGGATGGAAAGGAGTGTAAATGAACTACTACAAACTATAACATTATCTGCAGTGGGGCATTGCATTCTTTTACTTGGCTAGAGGTGGATAGTTTTTAATTTCTTAGGTATTTATCAATTTGTAAACAAATTATCCAAAGATATTTAAAGTTGTAAAACATGTAAATGTTGAATGCTTTTAGGAAGAGGTAAATAGGGAGGGAGACACTGAGATTACAGGCAAGATGACAATAAATTTGTCTGTGATTTTACTGTCAGAGATATTACTATTTTGTTTTTTGTATTTCATGAATCACATAGTTTTGTATATTTGAAATTCAACAGTATGTACTGAGAACAGGTCCTAGGGCTTGAACTCAGGGCCTCACATTCTGGCTTTTTCACTCAAGGCTGATACTCCACTACTTGAGCCACACTTCTGCTTTTTGAGTACCAGGTTGTTTAGGTGGGTCAGATCAAGACTGTGCGTGTGCGTGGTGTGTATGAGGTGGTTCAATACAAGATTGTGTGTGGTGGGTTAGTACAATACTATGTATGTGCCCAATGTACATGTGGTAGCTGTCCTTGCTTAAGGATCATGTACAATAGTAAGGGATTTCAGGACTTAGAAACTGTGGACACTTTTTATTGGAAAAAATGTGGTTGATGTTTCTGCATTATAGAACAAGTCTATTTGCTAGGTCCAGGTATAGAGAAGTCACGTTAACATAGGCAGTAAGTTATATAGGGAATGAATAGTTTTAGTCTTCAGTGTTTAAATAGTGTATCATTTTCCTTAAGCTATTAATGGTTTTTTTTGTTTTTGTTTTTGTTTTGGGTCCGGTCGTGGGCCTGAACTCTGGGCCTGGGCGCTGTCCCTCAGCTCTTCAGCTCAAGTCTAGCACTCTGCCACTTGAGCCACGCCTTTTCCGGCTTTTTTTTTTCTGCTTAGGTAGTGCTGAGGAATCAAACCCAGGCCTCATGCATGCAAGGCAAGCGCTCTACCACTGAGCCACTTTCCCAGCCCAGCTATTAATTTTTAGGGTCACATTTTACTTCAGGCTGTGAGAATGACAACTGTATCAGGGTTCAGCATAGTTAGGTCAGCTTTAATGAAGTGTAAACACTCCTGTGGCCATCAAATCATTATTGTCATATCCTCTCTCACTACTCATAGATTCATTATGTTTTTTTTAGTTTGGTGCTCACAAAATAGTTATGATGTTTCATTTTTAAGGTATTGTTTTGTTTCAGTTTTAATAAAGTGTAGATAAGGGTAGAGGTTCTTTTTCTGTAGGTGTGATCTCTTACATGAAATTCTTAGTGAAATTTGGTTGCAAATAGGTTGTAAACAAGTTGTAAATAGAAGAATAAGGCTTTCAACTTGGCATGTTTCAACATGTTTCAAATAATTAAGAATCCTTATACTGGTAAACCTACCCTTGTAGATGATGTATGCAAACTGACCACCAATTACTGTCCCTTGCTGCCCTTTCCTTTTCCTCCCTTCATATCGGATGTCAGACTGAGCTCCCTCCTCCCAGCTTTGCCTAGTAGTATATAGTCATCCTCAGCTTGTATTAGGTGTGTTGTGCTGCTTTTCAGTGTTACATGCTCCATCTGTATGTGCATGAACTGCACATTTTCTGTTATAACCTGTGGCGTGGAAGGACTGTTGAAAACTGAGGAGGCAGGGTTTACTCAGTGCTGACATCCCCCTGGCTGACTGAGAGCCTTAGCTGGGCCACTCTCATCACTGTCGAACAGACTACATTGTTAGAAGCATAATTGCTTTGCTTTGACTGTGTATTGCTAGAGTTGGTTGAAGGATGCCAGGATGTTAGAGTGAAACAAGTTTTGTTTTTGCTTTCTAGCTTATGTCTATCAAATCCTTTCCTGCTTTTTCCCTGGGAATTCCCTGCCTTTCAATGAGAACAATGAAAGAGGTCAAACTACACTGAAGGCTTGTCTGTAAAAAAATTTCTCTTGGGTTGACAAAGACAGTATGTATGGTTGGCAAAGCTGACTAAACACAGTCTTAAGTTTTCAGGAAAATTGATAACTGCTATTTTAAAGAAATTACTGTTGTAACTTACTTGAACTTAGATATAAACTGAACAACCTTATTAGATATACATATATATATATATGTTGGTTATATTTTCATCTTTCCTTTATTGAGTATAAAGTGTTTGTACATTTTGTAGGAAAGTCAAATGATGATACCTCACCTTTTTCAGTTTAAAACTGTAATTTTGCAAGTGTAATTTTCTTAATCATGTTCTAATACATATTAAATCAATTTTTTCTGTTACTACCTACCTTTCATGAGTATTAGAAATAGATTTGGCTTTTATTTTGAGGATTGTGCTCGGGTTGTAACTCTATTGCCCTGCAATAGAGCAATAAAAATAGTTGAAAAAACAGCACATCTGATGTTGGATGTGTGGAGCTCACACCTGCCCTCTGCAGATTTTCTCAGAAAAGACAGTACTGTCCTGGTCTGTGAGCAACTGCAGAAACCACCTTCCTGCCTGCATGGTACTAATTACCCGGAACATCATAATCAAATATTTTCAAATGCTTAGTACTTACAAGATTTTAGACAGCATTTTACTTACTTGCCAATAATCATTACCTGTTTGCATTCATTGAATTAACTTTGACTTTTTTGGCCACATTGTATGTGGCATATGTATGCTTGTCATTAATGTAGCTCAGTCATATAAACCAACTACCATTTGTATTTCGTTTTCTTGACAGTGGTTTTGGAAGAATTACATATCTGTACTGTATATTATTTTTTAAGCCAGAAGTTTCAGGTACATGCTTGCAAGCATTTTATTTAGTTGCTGTTGGAAGACCTGATTCCATGGTCCTGTGTCTGCCCTCAGCCCTTCCAGTCATCACCCCGGGCTCTAAGCAGTATTGTGCAGACCCATTAAAAAACTGTTCTCTGTTGCTCCATTAACTCAACACGGTGTCTGTCACCTTTTACCCAAGAATGGCATAACTTTTTCTTTTTTCTTCTCCTGTTCAGCACCTGTATCCTCTGATGAAAAACTACTTTCTCCATTCTTGTCGGCCAGTGAAGTCCTACCTATCTGTAAATCTTTGAAATGTGGCTGCAGTTTCACGTTTTTGATCTACTTCTTCCTTGCTCTCCTAAGAAAACAAACACTCCTTCCAGAACTGTTAGAACTTCTCCTATTGCATGTACCATGGCTTTGTTACTTACATACATGATTTCAGTCTATATTGGAAACTGTCTTAGAGTAGTAATCGCTTTTTATTCATCCCCCTCACACCCACCTCTTACAAGTATTTTGTTGACCAGACATTTGCTGAATGAATGAAGTGTAGAGTCTAACTTAAATGGCAGTTTTGTTCTTTTTTCCTCCCAGGAAGAACTCTCTTAAGTTAGTGTTTCTTAAAGAGTGGCCTATAGACCATGCATCTCAAAATCCTCTGGAATGTTTGTTAAAAGTGAAATTCTCAGAAACTAGAATTAGAATTTCTAGATTTGGACTCTTGGAAGATGGATACGCTTACATTAAGTAGACCTAGTAAGTTTTAAAATTTAAGGCTCTCTTAAATTATGATGAGATTTCATAAGAATTCATTTTAGCTTATAAGTATTTAAACACACAGTTATCAAATACTTAACTTATTTTACTCTAGTTTTATAGTGTTCAAAAAAATTCCTCTTGTATTTGAGATGGTATATCTTTGAAAATTACCTTGGTGATTAACAGATTGTGGTCTTGGTTACTAATCTTTTTGGTGGGCAGGTCAGTCCTGGGGCTTGACCTCAGGGCCTGTGCACTATCCCTGAGCTCTTTTGCTCAAGGCTAGTACTCTACTAGTTTTGAGCCAAAGTTCTACTTCTGGTTTTGGGGGCGGAGGGGTAGTTAATTATACATAACAGTCTTGTGGACTTTCCTGCCTGGGCTGGCTTTGAACCACCATCCTCAGATCTCAGCCTACTACTAGATAGCTAGGATTACAGGTATACGCTGCTAGTGCCTAGTTTGGTTACTAATCTGTGTGTGTGTGTGTGTGTCTGCCTGTGTGTTTGTATAAAATTAAGAATTATAACGAACTCAATTGGCTACTTTGTAAAGTGCCAAATAGCACTTGTGTACACTTCAAAAAATGGTCTTAAAACACCCCATTTCTTTTGATTTTTGCCTTGTCTTACATTGTTTCAGATCTTTCTATTTTTTTTTTTTTTCCTTTACCATCTTCATTAACGTGTTAGGAATCAATCCCACACCTTGAAAATGCTAGGAAAGCATTTTCCCACTGACCTCCATCCCTGGCAGTCTTCGTGGTTTCTTAGGAGACATTTTTTTGAGGAACTCAGAGATTCTAGCTCTAGTTTTTCTCTTACAAATAGTGCCGAAACGTACAGTAATTTGAGGATTATATATGGGTTAGAAAGTGGGATTTGTTGCATCTAACTTAGAAACTAATGGGTGTACATTTTATAGGATTCACTTTTAAAGGGTATTTTATGTGTTATTCTCCCTGAGACAGTTGATGGCTAGATTATATTTTCCAGATAGGTATCAGATTCTTGAATCTGTAGTTTTTGAATCACATTCTTGAATTAGTGTCCATTAAAAAAAATACTGATACATCATGGTAAATGACTTTCAGGGTTTTGTTTTTTTTTTAGATTTGAACTTGGATTTCTGGATCTGGGAATTGGGGGACATTTGATTCAGAGTAGACTAGCTTTTAAAGTGATAAATTATATATTCATGTCTCATCGAACATATAGAAAGTGAAAATAGCTTCAAAAGTATGTCTCTCTCCCTTCCTCCTTCCCTCCCTCCCTCCTACTCTCCATTCCTCTTTCCCTCTTTTTGAATAGTGACAGGCATCTATGAATAGTGATGAATTCAGAAAAACTCCTAGGCTAGATGTTATCTTGACAGTTGGTGGACAGATGCTCCTGATCTGAGTGTGAGACTGAGGTATTCAGAAAGTACTTCAAAACATTCTCCTATGCCAGCCAACATTATTTTTGTTATATTCAGATTGAATTTTTAACTATTTTGTAATAATACTTCTTGATAAAGGATTTGATAAGAGCTGAGTAAAATATTTGTGGTTTATTTTAAGCATAATATCTATTTTTATAAATTGCTATTTAGATCTTGTTATTACTTGTAATATAATTTTTTTTTGGGTCCGGTCATGGGACCTTGAACTCTGGGCCTGGGCACTGTCCCTCAGCTCTTCAGCTCAAGGCGAGCACTCTACCACTTGAGCCACAGCGCCACTTTTGGGTTTTTTCTTTTGCTTATGTGGTGCTGAGGAATCGAACCCAGGGCCTCAGGCATGCAAGGCAAGCACTCTACCATTGAGCCACCTTCCCAGCCCTTAATATAATTTTTAAAAGAATATATACACAAAGTTTTACCATGAACATTTTAAGTGAAAATAAATGTTAGCTGGATGTGTGGCAGCTGAAGTTTGTAATCTTAGCTCTGTAGAAGGTAGAGATCAGAGGATTGTAGTTCAGAGTCGTACCACATGGAAAAAGAGGGCTGCGAGTCCATGTTAATCAGGGCTCAGCGTGGTGTGTGCTCATGTCACCCAGCTACTAACAGAAAGCCTAAAGTAGACAGAGGGTGGTCTAGGTGCATACCTGAGAAGTGGAGATACTATCTTAAAAAAAAAAAAATTCAAGCCAGATACCTTGTGGTTCATGCCTGTAATTTCACTTAGAAAAACTGAGATCTGAGAATCAAGGTTTGACGTCGACCCGTGTAAATAAATTTTTAAGACCCTTATTTTCAGTTAACCAGCAAAAAGCCAGAAATAGAGGTGTGGCTCAAGTGATAGAGTGTCAGCTGTGAATAAAAAGCTGAGCTAGAGAGAGGAGCCCAGAGTTCAAGCCTCAGTACCTGCACAAAGTAAACAAAACATATACAGAAAAGGGCTGTGTAGTGTTAGAATGCCTAACAAGTATGAGCACTGATTTCAAACTCCTAGTACAAAGAAAAAGAAAAAAGAAAAGGAAAGAGAGGAATGAAGAGGGGGAGGGAAGAAGAAAGGAAGAGAAAGTGTGAGAAAAAGAAAAGAGAAAGGAAGGAAAGAGAAGAAAGGAAGGAAGAAAGAGAAAGACAGAGAAAGAAAGAGCAAGAGAGAGAAAGGAAGAAAGAAAAGAAAGAAAGAGAAAGAAAAAAATGTAAGCAAGATATCCTAATTTTCCAGTAGAAATTGGGCAGGTTGTTCTCTCCTAGGGTTCTTAGTCGGAATTTATTCTAGCTGTTAGTCTAAAAGAATTCATTAATTAGTAAGTTGACAAATTGTGTAGTGTGAGGGTCTCTAGGCCTTGGCTGTTGGGGGGTTATTGATCACTGAAACTAGTTATCATTATGAGATGAGAATATCTTTTATAAAACAATATTTGGTATGTTGTTTTCTCTTTAGCTTTTATCTATATGCATGCACTCACAAACAAGCATTTAGAAATGAGTTTTAGAAATGCTAAAATTCAGGAAGTACCACTTTACAAAATGATTTTGTATTAAGAAATAAATTTAAACTGCTGCTATTTTTAGTGTGAATAAGTTTTTGTCTTAAATGTATAACTCTTATAGTAACCAGTTCAAATGCAATCATACTACAATAAAAACTTAATTCAGCATAAGTCAGCAGTGTAATATTTGAAATATGAATATGGATAAAAGATGTTTCAAAATATATGAGCCATTAATAAATATTTGGCTTATGAAAATAATGTAACATGACCATTAAGCTGAAAAAATTTTACTAACTAGTAAAATTAAAGTATTTATTTCTGAAATGTGTTTAGAAATTATTTGGAATGTTTACTTGGTTTGTTAGATATCTTACATAATGTGTAGAAATTCATATTTGATACAAAAGATAAAAAATGATCATACTAGGCTACTTTATATAAAGAGTTAATCATAGGGGAGTCTTAACCTGTGATTTACTTCATGAAAAGAGTATACGACAGTCTTAACCTCTGATTTGTTTTATAAAAAGTTATCTGAAGGTTAATCTTACCTTTGATTTAATTTGTCCAGGAGCAACAGTAATTTTATTGTTTCCTTTTAGTACTTATATTCTTTGATTCTGATAATAAGAGGGATCAAGTGATAGGATTACATTGGAACAATATATTTCCTAGATTATTGTCGCCATTGTGTAAAAAATAGAAAATTCAAGAATTATAAGGTAGTGTTTATTTGTATCAGGCAGCCCTATTTGCCCATTTAATGGATTGTGACACATAATTTAAAAGAGTGACTTTATAGTGGTACTCACTAGATACTATGGTGAAAATGAAATCTACAACTTGTAGATAGGGATGAGATGGAAAAACTGGGAGAGAGCAAGGGAAAGGGTGACATTGTCCAAGAAGAAATACACTCATTACCTGATTTATGTTATAACTGTAACCCCTCTGCACATCACCTTTATCATAACAATAAAAAATTTAAAAAGAGTGGCTTTGCCATGCTTAATTTTCTGAAAGGCATGTTGTGAGCTTTTAGAAATAATTTTAACACCTAAGATGTAGATCAGAAAAAAAGGAGAAAAAACCTTTTGCATATTGTTTGGCCCCAGATTGCTTTAACCTTTAATATTTACCCAATTTATAATTTTATTTGTTTTATTTTTTTATTTTTTGTTCAGTCGTGGGGCTTGAACTCTGGGCTTGGGTGCTGTCCCTGCACTCTTCAGCTCAAGGCGAGTACTCTAGTGCTTGAGCCACAGCACCACTTCCAGTTTTCTAGTGGTTTTTATTGGAGATAAGAGTCTCACTTTCCTGCCCGGGCTGGCTTTGAACCATGATCCTCAGATCTCAGCCTCCTGAGTAGCTAGGATTACAGGCGTGAGCCACCGGCGCCCGGCTATCAATTTATAATATTAAAAGATACTTTCATGCTGGGCATTAGTGGCTCACACCTGTGATTCTTGCTACTCAGGAGGCTGAGGTCTAAGGATTATAGTTTGAAGCCAGCCTGGGCAGGAAAGTCTATGAGACTCTTATCTCCAATTAGTTACCAAAAAGCTGAAAGTGGAGCTATGGCTCAAGTGGTAGAGTGCTAGACTTGAGTCAAAAAAGCGTAGGGACAGTGCCCAGGCATACCCTCCCCCCACCCCCAAGATATTTTCAATATTTTGGAGATTACCTTTTCAACTGATTTTACTTTCCAGTTAAAGCAACATGGTGATTATTGCCAAGTGTATTTTCTTTTTCTTTCTCACATCTTTATTGTTTTGGCAGTTCTGGGTTTTGAACTCAAGGCTTTATGCTTGTTAAATATGTACCATGCCACTTGAGCCAGCCCCTTTCTACATTGTTTATTTTGGGGATAAGGTCTTTTAAACCTAGGGCCAGCTTGGACTGTGAACCTCTTATTTGCTGGTCACTACAATGTTAGGACTTCATTTATAAATAAAATACCAAAAAATTTCAAAAACAATTTTTTAAATTCCATTGTATATATAATGGAACTCAGTTAATGTGAAGAAGCTTTTAGTCAGACCTGTGTTATCATCAGTTTTATTGAAATTGTTGTGTGAACTGCTTTTCTTACTCTTCATTTTGGGGGAAAAAAGCCTGTGAAAAAGCAAGATGCAGGGGCTAGGAAGGTGGCTCAGTGGTAGAGTGCTTGCCTTGCATTCATGAGGCCCTGGGTTCGATTCCTCAGCACCACATAAGCAGAAAAAGCTGGAAGTGGCGCTGTGGCTCAAGTGGTAGTGCTAGCCTTGAGCTGAAGAGCTGAGGGACAATGCCCAGGCCCAGAGTTCAGGCCCCACAACCGACCAAAAAAAAAAAAAAAAAAAAAGCAAGATGCAAGTAGCTTAATTGAAGTGATAGGTAAAAATCTGAGATTTGTGGGGCTGGGAAGGTGGCTCAGTGGTAGAGCGCTTGCCTTGCATGCACGAGGCCCTGGGTTCAATTCCTCAGCACCACATAAGCAAAAAGAAAAAAGCCAAAAGTGGCACTGTGGCTCAAGTGATAGAGTGCTCGCCTTGAGCTGAAGAGCTGAGGGACAGAGCTCAGGCCCAGAGTTCAGGCCTCACGACTGGACCCCCCAAAAAAATCTGAGATTTGTTGGAAGGTGGCAGAAGTTGGGTAGCATTGTGGGAACAATGCATCCAGCATCTGTAGTACATCTAAATTCTGTGCTCGTGTGTACAGTTTTCCCTCCACAGGTCTCTTTGGAACCATGTACCACTGATACCCAGGGTCTAACTATCCACTTGATTACTTTGCTTTTATTACAGAAATGAAAAGTCTGTAGTCAGGTGTTAGTTTTCTTGATTTTTCTATTGAAGAGGTCCATGGGAGTATGTTAGTTTTCATGTCATAGGGTTCCATCATGGTAGTAAGCCAGTAGACCACTGCATTATTTTCTTAGTGGTATCACAATTTTGACCAAAAATTTTTAAGTATATCATCTATTTGTACTTGCACACCTCTTTTGAGGATATGTTATTCACATTTTTTTGGGGGGGAGGGGGGTCCGGTTGTGCAGCCTGAACTCTGGGCCTGGGTGCTGTCCCTCAGCTCTTCAGCTCAAGGCTAGCACTCTACCACTTGAGCCACAGTGCCACTTCCAGCTTTTTTTTCTTTTTGCTTATGTGGTGCTGAGGAATCGAACCCAGGGCCTCATGTATGCAAGGCAAGCACTCTACCACTGAGCCACCTTCCCAGCCCCAAGTTATTCACATTTAAAAAGTAAACATCAGATTTGTTCTTTGGTAACATCTCAGCTCTTAAAAGGATTTATTATAGGTAAATCAAAATAGAAATGCTACTAGATCTAGTATCATTGGGTTCTAGAATCTTGTTTATGACTGTTTCTTACAGCTTTGCTTTGTCTGAATTGATTTCTCCGCATCACTCCTTACATAAAGAATGTTGGAATTGTGATTATACAAAGACCATAGTCTTCGTAAACATTACTTGTCAAATGTTAAAATGTCAGAACTAATTGCTGCCAATGTTTTTTTTTTTTTTCCTTTTGGTGGTAACTAGGTATTGTGCATTCTAGGCAAGCTTTCTACCATTAGAGTCATATCCTCCACGTCCATTTTACTTCAGTTATTTTCAGATGAGCCTCATACCTTTTACTTGGGCTGGCTTTGAATTGGCTTTGGACTGTGATCCTCCTTCCTGTGCCTCTCACACATAGGTAATATTTCTGACAACTACCACCATACCTGGCTTATTTATTGAGAAGATGAGTCTCACTACTTTTTTCCGAGGCTGACCTTGGATCACAATTCTCCCAATGTCTACCTTATTTAAAGAAGCTTCTAAAATATTACTAATTTATCACTATGGACAGTTAAATTTTCAATTAGGCCATTGACATAATGCAACATAATTCTACATAGCATAGAAAATGATACAGTAAAAAAAGCAACAACAAGCCTGTCAAATGTGGTAATATCTTTTCAGAAGTCAAGGCCATCAGCCTTCCATTAAATTTCAGGTATTAGGTTTGCCCTGACTATAACATATAACTAAATGGAGCTTTCAGATCAAATACATATCTTTGATTTTTAAAATAAAATCAAGTTTTTGTTTTTGAAAGTGATGATTAGATCAGTCATTTGTTACATCTTTTTAAAAAAATTTTATTTTATTGTAAAGATGATGTACAGAAGGGTTACAGTTACGTAAGTAATGAGTACAATTCTTGTCGAATATTGTTATCCCCTCCTTTGTTACATCTTTTTAAACATTGCCACTCTCCTTTTTCCTCATTAACCAGAATTTTTAGAATAGCACATTTTTAGAATAGTAAGATTTTTAAACCTTCTGGAGATAGATGTTCTTTTTTGCTTAAGACCATGTAGTGTCATTGTGTCAAGACCTTGTTCTTATGATAGGATTTACCTGGCTTAAAAGTTTGTAGTATTGGACATGTGCTGCTGGTTAAATATTTTCCAAACAGAACATCTGCATATGTCAAACTAATCTTGATCCTACATGAGATTTTCAGTGAACTGTAAAGCAGTATACAAAACCAAATTATTTTTATCTAAGTAAATTGGACTCATAGCTTAATCCTAGTAGCATTGAGAGAAGCTACCATGCCAGTAGTGGGTGATAAAGTATATTTCTTTTCAACTAAGATGGAACTGTCTCATAGGAGTGATTGTTGGTCCTTACTGGATGGGGCTTTTCCTGTTCCTTCTGAATGGAGGTATTTCTGATTTTGAGAGACAGGGTCACAGTCTTCTTGAGGTATGTTAGGATATTATTACTGTTCACATGTATGTTTATTAAAGACAGATTACTTCAAACTTAAGTTGGAATTCTGACTGAGGTTGAGGTAAAATTTCTTCCAATATTTTACTTTGTCTTCACTTGCTATTACATATGAATAATAGAAATAAAAGGTTAATGCTTTATTTCACATGAACTTTCAAGGAGTTTTGTAAGTTTGGTTAAAAGTCAGAGTGTTTATCATGTAATTTATAGTAGAGGGACAAATATGTAACAGTTTGTTCTAAAAGGCAATACCTAAATTTGTGTTTAAACTCTCAAACTAACTTTCAGGGTTTTTTTCCCCAGAAAAAAAAATATATATTGGTCTTGATGCATTGATGCTATTGAAGCCTTTGTGTTCAAATAGTAGTCAGATTTTCTTTTAAACTTTGAAATAGTAAAAATATTTTCCATTTATTTTTAGAATTTTTAAAATACACGTGAAAACTTTATTACATCATCTTTCCTGTACCTACCAAAAATCATGGCACATGTTTTTAATAACTTTAATTGATAGCATTCTTGAAAAATGTTTTAGGACACATATAAGACATGTTTACACCCATGAATGCACCTTGTGCATAAGTATATATCTCAGAAATCTTATGAACAGTTGTAGTTTATTCTGTTGGAACTTAAAATATTAATGACTTAGAAACCTTCCTGTGAACCTAGATTCACTAGGTTTTTAAAATTGAACTAAGGAAAAAAACATTTTACAAAGTGGACACATTGTTTAATTTTGTTTTGTATTTTACTAGATTGTAGTGCAAGGCCAGTAAATTAAACCTAGGCAGTTCTGTTGCTAATTACACACAACTTCTCTTGACTATCAGATATTCAAATCCATTTTATGAATATGGTAGAGAGAATAACAACTGTAAAACAAAGCAGTGTGCATGTAAGTGACTGTTAGCGTGCATTTCAGAAAGGATAAATGCTCACCATATGGTACAATTACTGTGTCCAACTTTTCAAATTAGCTTCTCTCATCCTCCTTATTACTGTCTTTAAAAAGAGAGGAAAAAACCCAACATGATTTATCTACTCTGCAACAGAACTCTTGACGCAAAACAGCAGCCCAGTTCTGTCCAGTTTTTTTTTTCCCTTAGCATAATAGAGGCTGTGGGACTTTTTTATACTAATTACTGTGTGAGCCTCAGATGAACCCCCTTCAATTCACAGGGCTTTGTTAAGGGAGGAGCTGTCAATGCGTCTGCCCGCTTGCAGCTGTGCTGTGGCTTTAGCTTGCTTAACATTATGCTGCTTTTTAGACTTGACAGAAGGGATTTTTTTTTTTTTTTATTAAGGCAAAGCAGCCTTGTAGCGAAATGGTTTAAGCAGCTGCATTGTAGGGAAGCACAAAGAAGTTATTATTGTGTCTGTTTAGGGGGGTAGCATGGAGGGGGAGATACTCGGCTGCTGTTGATGCCGATTGTTGACTTGCCATCTGCCAGATAGGGAGAAGAAAAAAATGACAGCTCCAGCAGGGTGTTCAAGAGGTTGTTTGGAGAGACGCATAAACATGTGCAGATGTCGAACTGAATAATGGCTAGAACTTGAGACGGTTTATGATGCTGCTGCTGTGTGTGCACATACAGAATGAATGTGTGTGTGGATTTGGTTAACCGAGGGTACATACTAATTATCATTGTTTTCCTGCAAGCCCCCTCCCCATATTTCCTTAATTAGTTTAGGAGTTTAATACTTCCTCTTCCCTCCCTTGTATACATCTAGTTTTCAGAAAGCAACTTCTTAAACAGCAACACCAACTTGCTTATTTCCCCATATAGATGGTATATCATTTGTTTAATGTTAGGTGTGAATTGCTAACTAATAATGGGAGCTTGTGATTAAGTAATAGTTGAATAGTCATGCCTTTAAATACTTATATTAACAGTTCAACTAGTTAAACTATCCTTTGGAAATAAATGACTGAAATGATTCATTTCATAGGCTACTGCTAAGCATTATAGAGTACCAGGTTTCTTTTACTGAGTAGTTCCATGATACTTGAACTTACATTTTCCTAGTTGTCAAAGTTATGTAGTTCCTGGCCTTTTTGGTTAATCTCTTTCTTGATTCTACTAGTGAAAGACCTACATTTTCTTAAAGCATTTAAGAGTTGGTTGTATATTTCCTTCTGATTCATTTTTATCATTAAATGTTTGGAGTAGATTTGATGTACCTGGAATACTTTTAAATGCTGAAACATTTATAGTTAGTTAGAAGTAAATACATTTGCTTTTCTATTTTCTTACCTTAATTTCAATAATTGAGAAGACCTGGTGATGTTAGGTAAAGATTTCCTAACACATGCTCCTGATCACCTCAATTTTTTGTAAAACTTCCAAAACCAAACCCAAAGAAAATTAAATGAGAAGCCCTGGCTTTTGTTGTCTTTTTCTATTACTTATTGTCATTTTGACTTATATTACCAAAGAAAAGAAAATGTGTGCAGAATTAAAAATTGTGTACTCTGAGTTTTTGTCAACTCATACTTTCCTAAAATATTTAAGGGTTTGTTGCATGATTGTTAAGCAAAAATGCCTCAAATGTGATTGACACACTAAGCAAAGCTTGGTGTGAGGAGTAATGTCTTTCTGCAAGTACTATTTTCTACTTTTCAAAAAGGCAGGTGTACCTAGAAAAACGTTCTGTTTCACTTTCCTCAGTGGCCCTACCTCATGGAGAATCTTCTGCTGCGTAGACCTCCCTTTTGTTTTATGTACTTACTCCTGCTCTTGTATTTGGAGAGTCATAAATATGTCCATATATTTGTAGGATAATTTACATACTGCTTTGTAGTCTGTCCTGATATCCTCATTAAGCATGGGGCAACTGGAACACCATTTTCCTGGAAGTAAGAGAGTGGTCAGGATATTAATGAGCAGCTACAAAGCTAGCTGGAATAAAGTAAACCTGCCTGCCCATGCCTGTTGCTCTCATTTTGTCAGTACCATTTGCCAGTTGTGACCAAGTATCTATACCTAGTAAGATGACTGATACTGAAGGCAGAGTATCTGAAGATTTAAATTTAACAACCTATGCAACTATGAAATAACTTATGACAACTAGGAAAGTATTTAAGCATGAATTTATCTAGTCAAAGAAGTAAACAAGAACTTCTGTGGAAGGATTTTGAGGGAACTAAAGGAGATAATATATTTAGATTATATGGAGCAAATGCAATTGCCATTGTTCTTGATATTTCATTTTTGTTAGGCAAGCCTAGTCCAAGGCTAGAGGTCTGTTACTGTTGAAATTGGAGTATTTCATTTTTGTTAGGCAAGCCTAGTCCCAAATCTAGAGGTCTGTTACTGTTCAAATTGGAGTGTTAATACAATGCTGACCATTGCAAAGTGAGCATACAAAGTTATGAGACTGTTAGGAATGGTCACAAATAACATTTTTTTTCTTATAATCTTATGTTTAATGACTTACAATTATTTCAGAAATCTGGAAGAAAGTAGATTTTTTTTAAGACAATATAGAGAAAACTGCTGAATATAAACATTTTGAGTATGTGATACGGTTATTTACTGGTGATTTCATGTTCTATAAGATATTTTTTATTTATTTCAATATAAGATTGCAGAATTATCTTCATTCTTTTGATTCATATTAATCTCAACTAATTTGGAGCTCCATTTTTCTCTGTTATGACCAATCTGTAAGCTGTACTTAGGTTGAAATTATTTTTACAGTAAGATTTTAATACGTGGTTAACAAATGTAATGATGATAATAAATGAGCAAATAACACTACAAAGAGTGTTTCATCTCCTCATAAAGTTGCAAAGCATTATTTGTTTGTCAGGACTCTTTATTTTGCAGATGAAAAAACTGATAAAGTTCCTACAGGGAGTGCTGGGATACACAGAAGTATGTTCATAGAGAAGTAATCTGCAGATGGCATTGATTGACTTGAGGCCATCAGTCCATACAGAGTATGATTAATTCCCACACAGATGTAGCTGGTGTGTGTGTGTGTGTGTGTGTGTGTGTGTGTGTGTGTGTGTGTGTGTGTGTGTGTGTGTGTGTGTGTGTGTGTGTGTGTGTGTGTGTGTCATGGGGCGCTGTCCCTCAGCTCTTCAGCTCAAGGATAGCGCTCTTGAGCCACTTGAGCCACAATGCCACTTCTGGCTTTTTCTGTTTATGTGGTGCTGAGGAATCGAACCCAGAGCCTCATGCATGCAAGGCAAGCATTCTACCACTGAGCTACCTTCCCAGCCCCGTAGCTGGTGGTTTTTAAGGATTTTCTTTTCAGCTTGTTTCTGTCAAGCCTTCAGCTTTAAGTATTATTTAGTATGGAATGATAAGAAATATTGCACCTGGGATTGCTGCTTATTTGGCATTTGAGAGTCACAGAATTGAGTATAGTGACTGGGAATTCCATTTTGGTTTCAAAGAATAAACTGGTGATACCAGAAAAATGAATGCAGTACTAATTTCATTGAAGGATATTTTAATACTTAATGATGTGACAGATGCCAAAATCCATACACAGACAGTTAAGTGTTACAGTCTGATTAAAAAAATAATACTGTGTTTACTAAAAACAACTTACATAATAAACAAGTGGGAATATCCCATAGCCTATGAACTGTTGTGTAACAGATAAGGATAAAAATATACTTTAAAATACTATGAGGACAGTTTCACAAATGAATAGAACTAAACTTAGCATATTGTTAGAATCTCTCTCTCTCTCTTTCTCTCTCTTTACCCCTACCTTTCCCCCTCCCTCCCTCCTTCCCTCTGTCCTTCTCTGTCTCTCTCTCTTTCCCCTCTCCCCTTTTTCCTAGGAGCTTCTAGCTTTCATGGTATATAGATGTATTTGAATTGAGCCTCAGAATAATCTTGTATGAGTAGTGAGTTCTTTAAAAAAAAAATATTGGCCAGTGTGTTGAAAACAGAAGAATATTTCACTGTCTGACATATTCTTTAAGGCATCTTGCTTCAGACATGTTTTGGCTTTAAATTTTTAATGTGTTTTTAGTCTCTTGAAAATCTGATTAAAGATGTTGGTAAACTTGGGAGTACTTTTTAGAACAGAAGATGATTAAGATACAAAGGCGGCGAAGGCATAAACTATGAAGAAGTTAGTGTATTTTTTTTTTTTTTGGCAAAGGAAGTCACTTATTTGTCAGAGACTAGAACTCAGCATCAAGTTCATAATTATATATGTTGAAGTAAAAGTGTATGGAACAGCAGCTGTTGCTTTTTGGCATCTTTGTGAAAAGATGTTGAAGTTTAAGTATACAAACTATGAATGAGATTTTTATAAGATGACCCTCTTTTCTTCATTTGCTCTATATTCATCTACCTGTTAACATATCTCATTGTACTTTGGTAGTGAAAAATGTGTAGAACTGACTAGCCTTATAATTGGAATGCTTTTATTTTTAAAAAATAATTAAAATATTTAATTCTAATAATAAAATTTAAACAACTGGTTTACTCAAAGTGTACTAAATAATGACATAGTTCCTGAGTGAATTATATTTTAAGTTTTAGACACAAAGGCTTTTAAAAATAAATTTTAAATCTAAATAAAAAGTACATTTTGATTAAATGGCAGCCATATATCAGGAGATCAGTTGTAGAAAAGTAAATTTGATGTTTACCTCCTTGTAATAATGTTTATCTCTCGGCAGTGGATCTTTTTATAAAGTTAAGTATATTTTTCTTTTTTATTTATTTTTTAGAGAGTTAGTGATATGAAGTTTAGACTTGGATAATCACCAGTTTTACATCTATATAAAACTCTGACAGGGAGATTAGCACTTTTTATATTCTTCAGTGAAAAGTCTGTCATACCATTGAATAATATACTGCCAGTTCCTCTGTGTTTGGCAAAAATGGTGACTGAGTAAACTGCAAATAACTTCTTTCCTACTTTCTGTGAGAAAATGCACTTTCTGTGCATTGACTCAGGTGCTAGGGGGAAAGTTGGTAACTATTGCCCTGCCCAAATATTTCATGCTCTCAGTTACACAAAGCAGGGTGTACTCCACTTTATATTTGCCAGTGTGTCATTTGCATTATCAAGTGCATGGTTTGTAACAAATGATCCCAGTTGCTGCTTTTAACAACAACAAAAAAATAGTCTTCTTTAGTAATGATTGACCATTCTGATGTCTCAAAAAAATTTAAGCATACACTATTATACATGAAACATACCAATAGGTATTTCTTAACTATTTACACAGAGTGATTCATGTAACTTTTTATTTCATCAGTTTGGATGGCCTCCATGAGACTTTGAAGGCCTTTTCCTTTCAAATGTCTTAGTTTTTAAAAAATTTCCATTTAACATTACTAGAACCATTTGGAAACAAGCAGTATTTTCCGTGTGAAGGTCAGATAATAATGAAGATAGGAATACTTTCATGTACTGAGCAAATTATGTCTATTTCACTTTTTGAATTATTTTTGTTTGAATGGCGATGGTTCTGTGTTAGGTAACACTGCCCTCAGAGGGCCGAGGTGAGGAAGTTCATTCACAGCACTGACAAGTAGCTCTGCTGCTGTTCATCTGCTTGCAGGCTTGGAGGGGAAAATGGGCTTATTTGAATAATCGAATAGTATTTGATTTATGGTTGCATTTCTTTGATATGTTCAGTTATTTTTAAGGTGTTAAGTATATGTGTGCCCCTGAATTTGATGGCAGCATTTAAGCACATTTAGTTCTCTAAAATAATGATTAAAAATGATTAAATTAAAAAAATGATTAAGAAATGACTGACTGTAATGACTGATTTATAAAGAGTAGAAGAAAATTATCTGGAGAGTTTTAAGATTTTACTTAGGTGGGTTTTTTTTCTGTCTTTGATAGTAGTCTAGTTAAAACTTATCTACAGTCTTAATTTGCATATATAGCAGCATTCATTGGGATGGAAGCATATATTCTCTAATTATATCTTCAAAATATGAATAAAGAATAATTACTTCATTGGATAATCAAAGGCTTCTATGTAAACCTACCAGCAATTGAAATATACTGTTATTCTTTTTTTAAAAAGCCTAATAGTGATGTGTGGCTTAATGTGTCTGAACAGTTTAAATGACGATTCACTTGTATAATAAAAGATGAGTAAGAAAGGAATAATGTCAAAATCATTATATGTATCCTTTGCTCTGTTCTTTCTTTTTGTATATAGTAACTTTTTCATGAAATAATTGAAAGAAACATTAAAGTGTTTAATAATTCAGTGTAAACACCTTTAATTTTTAAGAATTAGCTATTTAATATTAAATCAGAGGATTTCAGTGAGAGTGTTGTCAGCTTTTAACTAGTAAGTTTAACTGGTTAAGCATAAGTGAGATGCAATTCAGCAGCAGCAGCAGCAGCATTATCATCATCATCATCACCACCACCATTATTAATGAGGATTATTTTGTCCCGGTACAAAGTTTTGAACTCAGGACCTGGGTGCTGTCCCTGAGCTTTTTTGCTCAAGGCTGGTATTCTATCACTTGAGCCAAAGCTCCACTTTTTGCTTTCTGGTACTTAATTGGAGATCAGAGTCTCATGGATTTTCCTGCCTGGGCTGGTTTTGAACTGTGATCATTAGATCTCACGCTCCTGAGTAGCTAGGATTGCAGATGTGAGCCACCAGTACCTGAAAGAGTTCATCATTATTAATCATGGTAGTTGAAAATGGCCAAAAACAAAGGGATGACAAAAATAGAATTTTTTCCACAAAAATCCCTCATTTGTTCAATTAGGAAAATGAACAAATTTCATTTTATTTTAAAAACTGTACTTTCATGTAGTCTAATATTTGGCACACATGAGTCACTCATCAAATCTTTGCTTTCCTTCACCGCGCTATATCTTATTCAATTAACAAATACTTATATAGTATCTAATGTAAGCCAGATGTTATTCTGTGTGTTTAATAAATATTTATTTCTTTATTATTATTGCTTCCAGTTTTTAGAAGAGGATTTTGGAGACTGGGAGCATGCCTGTTTGATACCCACATACTTGGTGAATGACAGACGCATTTGAATCTGGGCAGTCTGTCTTCACAGTGCACTCCCTACCACTGCATGGTATGAAGCCAGAGCAGGGCAGAGTGATGACCTCTATTCACCTCAGCTCTGCCTTTAACTGACTGTTCTGTGTCTCAGGGTCTCAGGATGCCGTGGCACCTGCCTCTCAGCACTACTGTGAACAGCTCCCTTGTGGGTGCCTGAGCACAGGGCAGGGCTAAGGACTTCCTTGGTTTTTCTTGTTCAGCCATCATTTTTTCCTCTTAACCTTTGACTTGCAAGTCTCCACTTACTGTCTAAGGAAAAACAAAGGGCACGGAGTTATTCTTTGAATAATAAGAGCCCACGGGTTTGATGCAATATCAGTTTTGAATCCCAAAGTACTGGAAATAAATGTATGGTAGGAGAGACCTTTTGACAAGAATCAGAGATAAAGCCCTGTTCTGTTACATTAATTTTTGTTATGTAGGCAGTGAATTTAGTAGAGAGGAGGGATGAGGGATAAGTCGGCTGAAACTCGGGCGTTCCCTAGGGCGTAGGCCTCCTGATGAGCAAGGACTACGAACTTGTTTGCCAGACCCAACACGACCAGCTACTCTACTGCACACCATGCCTAGAAAGTGGACTGAGCTGTAGAAATGTGGTAGCAGTATTTATTATTGAGATAGTGGTTACTGCTTGTCTGCTATGTGTTAGCTGAGATACATATCAAGGCAGTCGTTGCTTCCACATTTGATGTTAAGATTTCCCACTGCAGTTTCTATATAAGGTAAGATACTACATTTACTTGAATATTCAAGAGAATGTGGTTGATAAATGGAAAATAGTTACAGTAAAGAAGTAAAAATTTTAAGTTGGTCCGTATCTTTGCAATACTTTACACTTTGTTAAAATTGTATAGACAAGACATCATATTCATTGCAGTGTAGTGTGTAGAAATGGAAACTTTACTATTATGCAGAAAGCAGATTAAAAAGAAAGCTTTGCTTTCACAACCTACGAGGGTGTAAATGTAAGCAAAATAATAATTTAGCTCACATTTACCCAGCAGGAAGCTGAGTACAGATTGAGTAATTCTCCACAACATATCTACTGCTATGTAAACTCATCTCATGGTTTATTCTTCATTAAATTGCAAGAATGTTGTTTTCCATTGACTGGTGTGTGTGAATGTCTCTCCTCCCTCACCCTCTCACCTCTCTCCCTCTCCTTCTTTCTTTGTCTTTCTCCTTTCTCTCTCCCGCTTCTCTCTTTTCTCTTCCCCTCTCTCTCCCTTCCTCTCCCTTTTCCTCTTTCCATCCATATGGCTTTTCTTCTCTCAGAATAAAACTTGACACTATAATTTTGTTACGATGTTGCTGTGTTAAATAGAATACAAGTATCCCTAATGGAACCAATATTTGATTGACCAATTTATGGAATATCACAAAACAAATACCAGAATGCTTAAGGTAGAAGGTAAATTATGAAGTTTTGAGAAAGTAAAAGGAAATAGCAATGAGAGAGAGTACTAACAGACCCGCTACTCTGAGAAGTTTAGGGCGCAGATTTTTCTTTTCATTACCTCAGCTTCAAAGCAATACATGGACCTCAGCCTTCTTTAAAGAAAAAAATGACAGGTTCATGCATTATGTAGTAGAGGCAGAGCTTCTTGACTATAATACACTTTTCAAAAGAATCATGAAGGGACATATGTGGGAAGACAGAAGAATGGGTTTACATCTGGAAAGTTTTTAAGGCATCTTTGAATCACAGAAGCAGATTAGCAAAATTGTAAACAATTTCCATGTGGCCAGTTGCAGGGTGATAGTGACTGGTCCAGTAGCAGCCAGGCCTCTCAAAGAGGCCTGGGCAGGGCCCCATCCTGAAGCATTGCAGGCTCATATGTGCCATCTGCCCAGTCCCTTCAGCATAGGAGAACCATGTCCCTTCCTCAAGGCTCAGAGAAATGCCAAGGGTAGAAGACACTGTGGTCTCCCAGTGCTTCAGATTTGCCTGAGGGCAAGGAAAGAACTTTGGAAAGCCTTAGTGAAGGGAAGCCATAGCCTAACGTTCTTCACCAAGAATGGAGAAGGAAATGGGAGAGATTTTCATTTTCAAAAAAAAATTTTGAAACAGTCTTACTAAGTTGCTCAAACTGACTGAAAACTCTTGGGGTTCAAGCAGTCCTCCTGGCTAAGCCTCCAGACACCCCCAGTTTTAGTCTTGAGTTAAACATGTTTACCTCATCCTCTTGTTCGGTGTTCTGGTTTCTTAAAACTGCCCACTAGAACTAAAACTTGATGATGTTTGCATTATGCATTCTTGCTACTTGAACATATTTTGACACCAAAAGTAATCTATTTAGAAGCCTATTTCCTCAATTCTAAATACATTTTTAAACGCATATTCTTTGACCTATGATGTTCATTGAGCAGCGTCTTAGAATGAGCAATCTTGGAACCAGTATGTTTCATAGACCTCTCCTAATTTTCAATGGTTACTCAAACCGGCATACATAAAGCTGCTGATGGTAGTGGATGACACTGCATTAATGTCACAGTAGGTTTTAGCATTTTAACTTGATGAAGGGCAAGAAAAGGACATATTTGAAGGACTTGGTGAAAAGGAAATGATAACCTAAACATGTAAGTTCACAGAAGCTGCAAAATTTTACGTATATATATATATGTGTGTGTGTGTGTATATATATATATATAAGCTTATATATAACATATATGCATATTTGTGTATATATAACCTATTTTAATATATAAATATATAATATATGTTTATAAAATATATAAAATATAAATATATATGTATATATTTATGTATTTATAGTATAAAATATATAAAATATTATACACTATGTATTACATATAAATGTTTTAAATGTATAAATGTATTTGTATGTAATAAATGTTTTATTTATTTATTTATTTATTTTTGGGTCTGGTCATGGGGCCTGACCTCTGGGCCTGGGCACTGTCCCTCAACTCTTCAGCTCAAGGCTAGCGCTCTACCACTTGAGCCACAGCACCACTTCTGGCTTTTTTCTTTTTGCTTATGTGGTGCTGAGGAATCGAACCCAGGGCCTCAGGCATGCAAGGCAAGCGCTCTACCACTGAGCCACCTTCCCAGCCCCAATATAATTTATATATAAGATAACCTATCTTAATAAGGACCAAAGCATTTGCATCTTTTAAAAGTTAAATTTCATATTTCCTCTGCGATTGAAAAAGTACTATAGTAGTTCCCTATACATAGTATAAGATAAAATTTTCAGATTAATTTTGAGGCATATGTAAAATAGAGTAAGTTCAGGGAAAAGCATGTTCCCATTGTTTTCTAAGAGACATGGACAGCAGTCCATTAGCACTTAGAGGCCTCCTCTGTAAAAAATATAGCAGGCAACTTTAAAGATTTCAGGTGTTTTTCTATATTTATTATTATGCCTTATTCTGTAACAATATTTAGTTTTAGGATAAGAAATCACACAATTATGAATTATATAATTCATTTGGTTGGAAGATGGTTAGAAAAACTTATGTTTACTATATTGTGAAGTATGAAATTAGTTCCATTTCATACTGATACTAAATCTCCTGTCTGAAGTAGACTTTTATATAAGAGTATTACTGAAGATAGGTTCGTAAGTCATTTAAATTTATTTTTTACTGAACACTATCATTTTCTGGTTTAAAGCTCTGCTCTCTGGAAATTTTTTAAAAAGCTTGTGTTTTCATAGTGCTGGACATTTGTGTATATCAATAAAAAAATCAGAAAGGCCAGTTGTAAATTTATTTACTTATTTATTTTTGTCAGTTGTGGGGCCTGAACTCGGCCTGGGTACTGCCCTGCAGCTCTTTAGCTCAAGGCTAGCACTATACCAGTTGAACCACAATACTACTTCTGGCTTTTTCTTTCTATGTGGTGCTGAGGAATAAAACCCAGGGCCTCATGCATGTGAGGTAAGCACTCTACCACTGAGCCACCTTTCCAGCCCCAGTTTATTTTTATTTAAGAAAGTTTTTTGACAGTACTGGAGTTTAAATTCAGAGCCTCATGCTTACTAGGCAGGTGCATCATCACTTGAGTTATGCCCCAGACCTTTATGCTTTTAATTTTGAGACAGGGTCTCCTTTTTCCCTGGCTAGTCGAGACCACACCCTCTTATTTGTATTTTTTGTTTTAGCTGGGATGGAGGGAGCATGCCACTACAAACAGCTTTTTCTGTTGACATTGTGGTCTCAGTAACATTTTACTGGTGCTGGCCTTGAGTCACAGTCCTCCCAATCTCAGCCTCACAAAATAGCGAGGACTACAGATGTGAGTCACATGTCCAGCTGGTGGGATGAATTTATTAATGCAGTATTTATTAGTTTAGTATTTATGCAGATACTACCGAATAATCACAGTACCATTACGAATTATGTTATCAAATTAGCAGTTCCATTTAATTTAGAGTTTAACACTTGTTAAATATGAAATGCTAAGAACTTTTACAGTATGCCCTTACAAAAATTCTTTATGTAAGTATGATATGATTCCCATTGTACAGAGGAAGAAGGTAAATATAGTGGACTGGCTGCATTTGTGCAGCCAATCAGTATAGTCAAGAGTTCTTAATTATCACGTTTTACTTAGAAAGAAAATTTTAGATGCTCTATCTGTATACTCCAGATTGTCTTCAACTTATGCTCTTTCTACCTCAGCTTCCTGAGTCCTGGAATTACAGGTATATACCATCTTGTCCAAGGTAGAGTAGAGAACAAACATTTGAGAATGTTTATTCTTTGTTCCTTGCAGAGTAACTAGCTTTAAAATCCAATGTTGTTTTTTTTTTGGGTCCGGTCGTGGGGCCTGAACTCTGGGCCTGGGCGCTGTCCCTCAGCTCTTCAGCTCAAGGCTAGTGCTCTACCACTTGAGCCACAGCGCCACTTCCGGCTTTTTTCTTTTTGCTTATGTGGTGCTGAGGAATCGAACCCAGGGCCTCATGCATGCAAGGCAAACGCTCTACTACTGAGCCACCTTCCCAGCCCTAAAATCCAATGTTATATATAACAAATGTGACTTGCCAGTGGTAGTTTAAAAATCTTTATCCTCTGTGTATCTTAGAAAAGCTCTGAATTTCAACTTGGTTGCTTTACACATGTTACTCTCTAGGACCTTTTATTTTCCATTTTATTTAAGCAAATAGCATATTTTAAAAACAATGACTTTGTCTCCATAGATACATAAATGTGGATTTATATTCATTTGGATTATGTTTGTGCTTGTTCTAGTAAAACATAAGTTAATATATATGTGTTTTTAGTACCATCTCATTTAGCATTGGATTTCAATAGATGGGTAGGTCTCTAACAGCTAACTAAGCATTGCTACAGCAGTTTGTACATGGTTCAGCTCATATCTAACTTTGTATTTCTCTTGAAGTTAGAGTTATAACTCAACACAACCTAGCCTTAAGAGAAATCATGTTTATTTTAATAAATTTTAAGCAGTGTGGGAAAGTTGGCAAAGGACCAAAATCTAGAGTCCTTATAAGTAGAACTCTGCACTCTAGAAAACAGCCTCTTCCAACTCTGCATTTCACAAGTTGGATTCTCTCATTTTTATAGAAGCTATAAGGATTTTGTCATTTTCATTCAGGAGATATAAACCGAATCTGTATATTATTCCATGCCAAGGACTAATGAATTCGATTTTTGTTGTTTCTGTTCTGTGAATAATCCTTTGGTTACAGTGATTAGAAGCTGTATTTATTTCCCGTGGTGGTTGTAACAGAGTGTAGCAGGGTACATTGATTAAAACAACAGAAACTCATGATTCTGTCCTCGTTGTATAGACTGGAACTTAGAAAACAGGGTGTGACTGAGCCCACTCCTTTTGAAGGCTCTAGGGTCTATTCCTTATTTCTTATGGCTTCTGGTGGTGGTAGGTGCTTTTTAGATTATGGTGTATCATTCCAGTCTTTACCTACATGGTTACATTGCCTTCTCTCTATGCATCACTCCATTCATACACAGACATTTAAAATTGGGTTTAGGGCTCACTCAGATAAGCTAGCAGAAGCTCTTTCTCAAAATCATTGACTTAATCACATCTTTTGCCAAATAAAGTGACGTAATATTCTTAAGTTCCAAAGGTTAGGATGAATGCATCTTTGAAGAATGAATCATTTAGCTCATTACACAAGCTAAACTACCAGAATCCTTTCTAGGAAATGCAGTTATGCCCACATAAGGATTTGGTCCGTGACTGACCACATATTGAATAATGGTCGCAGGAGATTATAATGGAGGTTAAAATTTCCTGTTGCCAAGTAAGATTTTAGTCAGAGTTCAAACCATTCCTCATGTGCTTGTGATGGTTAGCAAACCTGTGCTAGGATATGTGCAGGCTGTACCATCCAGATTTGTCTAGGTACACTTTCTGATGTTTGCACAAGGACAAAATTGCCTTAAAAATGCTTTTCTCAGAGTATCTCTTGCTGTTAAGTAAAACATGATGGCGTATTTTGGAATTGGAGATAAAGTAGGTCAAAACAAAGTCCAGCCACAGGAGCAAGTAGAACACCTGCAAATGTGGGTAGAAAGTTGATGAGAAGTTTGTGTTAGAAATGCTCTCCAGTTGTCACACTGTACCAACTCACATTTGAATGCAGACAAATTTTGGATGTATATTGATGGATGTCTTTGGAACAGTGCCTTTGAAAAGTGGGGGGGGGGGGGAATCGGTGTGTGTGTGTGTGTGTGTGTGTGTGTGTGTGTGTACACTGGTTTTGGGACTTGAAATTAGGGCCTGGGTGCACTTTACCACTTGAGCTCTACTTCTGGCTTTTTGGTGGCTAATTGAAGGTAAGGGTGTCACAGATTTTGCTACCTGGGCTGACTTTGAACTACAATCCTCACATCTCACTTAGCCTCCTGGGCGTGACCTACCAAGGCCTGATTTCTTTTGTCTTTTTCTTCTTTTCCTTTCTTTTTTTTTTTTTTTTTTGTCAGTTGTGGGGCCTGACCTCTGGGCCTGGGCGTTGTCCCTCAGCTCTTCAGCTGAAGGATAGAGTTCTACCACTTGAGCCACAGCGCCACTTCCGGCTTCTGCTGCTTATGTGGTGCTGAAGAATCAAATCCAGGGCCTCATGCATGCAAAGCAAGTGCTCTACCACTGAGCCCCCTTCTCAGCCCCTTCTTTTGGCTTTTTGATAGTTAATTGCAGATAAGTCTCATCAGGGCTGGCTTTGAACCATGATCCTTAGATCTCAGCTTTCAGAAGAGCTAGGATTACACAGTGAGTCACTGGCACCTGGCTTAATTTTTTTTTTTTTAAGACAGGGTCTCACTACATGGCCTAAACTTGATTTTAACTTAAGATTGTTTTGCCTCAACCTCCCACGTACTGAGATGATAGATATAGCTGCCCTGTATTATTTTCATTATTAAATATTGACTAAAGCTTATTTTTTTAGGAAAATAACATTTTGTAAATGAAAATTATAAGTCAAGAAAATGAAAGAACACGGGTTGAAACACAGCTTAAAGCTATCTATAGTAGTCCTAGCTACTCAGGAGGCTGAGATCTGAGGATCATGGTTCAAAGCCAGCCAGGGCAGGAAAGTCTGTGAGACTCTTTTCTTTGTTTTTTTTTTTTTAATTTTGTTTTATTATTAAGATGCTTTACAGAGGGGTTACAGTTACATGAGTGAGGCAATGAGTGCATTACTTGTCAATCATTGTTACCCCTTCCCTTCCTTGTTGTTGTCCCAATATCCCTTACCTTCCCCACCTCCCCCACTCCTTCCCATCCCCCTCCCCCAACTCTTCAGTAAGCCATTGAGAAAACCAACATGAAGTGGCACTGTGGCTCAAGTGCTAGCCTTGAGCTGAAGAGCCCAGGCGCAGAGTTCAAACCCCACGACTGACCAAAACAACAACAACAAAACTGTATACAAGTACACAGACAAAGACATAGATGTTAACAACACAGGTTAAAGGGCCATGACATAACAGTCAGTAAATGTGCCTATTATTAGATTTGCACATACTTCCAGCTAGACAACCCAAACATTTCCTAACATTAAGCAACAGTTGTGCTCTGTAGCACCACGAGAACTGCATGGCCATCTGGTTCTATTTTCCAGTCCTGTACTGGATAGTTGTACCCTGCTATTAGATCTCAAGCACCTGTAATCCTAGCTACTCAGGAAGCTGAGTTCTGAGGCTCAAGGTTCTAAGCCAATATAGACAAGAAAGTCCCTGAGAGACTCTTATCTCCAACTGAGCCAGAAGTGGCACTGTGGCTCTAGCCTTGAGCACCAAGCTTAGGGCCAGCGCCCAGGCCTGAGTTTAGGACCCAACACCAGCATTTTTTTTCCTTTATATAAAAATAATACCAAGTAGTCAATGGTACATGAGAGAGAAATACCTTTTATTACTCTTGCAAATGTTTTTCACCAAAATTCATAAATACTATATGCCTGATTTTGTCAAGGCTTTTAAAACAACTGGAAATGTACTCGAACAATCATCTGACAAACTGGAAAACCAAACAAAATGCTACTCAGATGAATGATTTCTGGAGGAATAATGGTGCAAATGAATTATCGAAGTGTGGAATTATTAAAAACAAAACATGTTTGGGTTTTAATTGAATCTTAATTGTAGGTTTATGTATTTTCTTTTGTAAGCTTAGTTAAAAGAAAATTGCCTAGCTAAATTTTTGGAGGCCAATGTTGTAGGACATACATTGTACCATAATTTATTTTTCACATGAAAGCTACTGCTCATTTCCTTTTAGCATTAACACGTGTGTTTTCCTCATGCAGGAGAATATATAAAAAACTGGAGGCCACGCTATTTTCTTTTGAAGACAGACGGCTCATTCATAGGATATAAAGAAAAACCTCAGGATGTAGACTTACCTTACCCCCTCAACAACTTCTCAGTGGCAAGTAAGTCCATTACCTTACTACCGATTCACTTCACATTTACTTTTTCTTAGAATTTTGTGTGTGAAATATGTTGGGATAGCTGAGAAGTCTATGGAAAAGAAGCATTCATAGTTACACTTTTCTTATAAATGTATAACAAAAATTAATTTTTTAGAAATGCTGTAATTGTTTAAACATAGCACAAAATTAACTGAAAGATAACTGGTAATAACAATTATTAAAATTACGTTACACTCAGGCCTTTTAACACTGTTAAGACCTATTGATTCATCAGTAAAAAGGACTTTTCTGTGCTAATTGAGAAGTAAAGCTTTTTAAAGTTGGGTTTAAATCAACTTCTGTTATCTGTGAAATTGAGATGAAAAGTTTAACTAGATGACCTCCTTAATATTCATTTTGGATGTGTTTACTTGTTATGTTTGGAAAAGACATTTTAGAAAATTGAAGGTTTTTAAAAACCCAGTTAAATAACAACCAACATCCAAGAAACGATAGTGTTCGAATGTTATAAATTTCATATTACCACTGTAAGAGCCTGGAGTCTGTTTCTATTTTTAATGATTTTTAAGATAAACTAAAGTTTTTATAGTTAATTGAATGATCATGTTCATATCAGTGGATTCTTAAGTAGCAATTTTTTTAAAAAGAGATCCTATTCAGGTTAGGATAGATGGAAGAGGGAGACACTAGAAGATACAATATAGTTATAACATATTGAATTGAAATCTCTTTGTATAACTACTTAAAGATAATAAACCCCTCTCATATATACTTTAAAGAAACATCTTTTTCTCCATCAAACTGTTTATTAGATAGTAATGGCTTTTTTTTCAGTAGGAAACTGTTTTTAAATCTTTCTGATAGTTGGAATATTATCTTGTATTTATTACTGATTTGAAAACCTATTTTCCTTCTAAAGATCCTTTGCATGAACATTGCTTTAAAGTGATAGAAATTATCTGAAAAGATTAGCAGCATATAATAGCCAGTATAGTTCTGTTTGTCTAGTTTATAAGCAGTTCTGTTGGTTTGTCTGAAATAATTTATAAATGTAGAGAATTCCTATGTCTGCTTATCAAAATGCAGCATTTCTTGACCTTATGCAATTTCACACCCCAACAAGTTTTAAAGACAGACTGTATGTCACAGTCTGCCAACATCTGCTCTAACACTTCCACTGGCAGAGGCTGAAATAAATGCTGTACTCTTGGGGAGAGATCCTGTTCAGTGACTGACAGTCATCTGATATACAGAATAAGTACTAGTTGACATCTGTAGTCTTGACTTGTATAACCAGCATCACTGCTTGATTCAGAGTGGTGAAGTTTTCAATATTATTATTAGTGTGAATCTTAGAGCAAGTAAAATTATCCTAATTTACTATTTTTAAAGCTTTAATGTATTATCTTAAATTCTACTAACACTAGTAATTTACCTAAGGAAATAATGAATTCAGGGGAATGTTATCAGTGAAGTTTCAACTTTGGCACAAGCTGTAAGAATGACCTTCATAGATCATTCTCTTTAATTTCATTATTGGCGGAGTGGAAATGTGACTTCAGATGACAGAATTTCTTTTAGGTAGCATTTGGAACAAGACAGTGTTACTTTACCAGTAATGCCACTTTTACCTTAGCCTCCTTCACTCTGTGTATGTGGAGGTCATTGTTTATTTTGGCAGTAT
The DNA here is from genome assembly GCF_019054845.1 of Dipodomys spectabilis. Lineage (NCBI taxonomy): Eukaryota > Metazoa > Chordata > Mammalia > Rodentia > Heteromyidae > Dipodomys > Dipodomys spectabilis. The sequence goes on along the minus strand of NW_024870965.1, from coordinate 5,402,097 downwards.
TTGAACTGAATGCAATGGCCTCGTGCTTGCTAGGCAGGTTTTCTATCACTTGAATTATGCCCAGGCCCTTTTTTCCTCATTCATTTTTAAGATAGGGTCTAGTGATTTTTGCTCACAGCTGGTCCCTCTCCCATTGGTGAGTCCTTAAGCTTAGGTGTGATGATGATCATGGGAAGTGTGACTGGACTGGGGGTGTAACCTAATGGTGATCAATGAGGAACTGAGTAAGGCCTGTTAGTTAAATTCTTCTCTGCACCTCAGATAAGGATGATTCTTTCCTTTGGGAATAGTAAATGTAGCTCTCACATGAGAATCCAGCACCTGCTTCAAAGGAAGGTCTCCTAGGCTTTCTGACCTGCTTTAGAGGAAACGGGCAGGAGGAAGATGAGAATAGCTGTCCTGCTTCTACTATTCTCTCATTTTACGGCTCCTTTTTTCCTGGAGTTAGACCCAAGCTGCACCACCCTATCTCGGTGAGGAGGACCTCCTTCTTGAGATCATCTCTCCCTCTGTGTTCTGTGTCACTGTCACCTAGTTTTTTGTTTTTTTGTTTTTTTTTTTTCCTTTTGAATGGCACAGGATTTTGGTACTTAACAAAATCTAGCCAGGAATCGTACATACCCCTTTATTATAGCTTTTCCCTTGTGGTCACAATAATTCCTCATGTTTCAGTGACAGTGTATGCAGCTTCTTCAGACAGGCTGGGGTCCTGAGCATTGGGTTACTGTTTTAAACTGGCTGTGTACATCGCTACCCTAGAGACTTTGGAATTGACATGTCCTAAATTGAACTCAGGATAAGTTTTTCTGTTGCTTCCCCTTTATTCAATATCATTCTGTCTCTGTCTAAGCAGAAACCTGGATCTATTCCATTCTTTTTCTTTCCCGTCACATCTTTACTCCACTTTCAATCCATTTCTGGTCCTACTGATTGGTTTCTTATTTCTTGAACCTGTTATGTCTTTTGCTATAATCACCCTGGAATGAGCACGCGTCATCTCTGCTATAGATTCTTAACTAGATTCTCTGTGTCTAGTTTGTATCATTCATGTTCTTCCTTTGCATGGCTGTCAAAATGATCTTTCTAAAATTACATCCTAACTATGCCACTTGCCTCTGAAAGCCCTGCCTTGGATCTTTATTGCCTACTGGATAACGTCCAGCTTCTTAATATATCATATAAGGATCTCTTCAATCTGGCCTCTCCTTCCAACTGTTGCTTCATGTCTCTTCTGCTTTGTAGATTTGCTGCAGAAGCCTTGTACTGTTTATGATTTCCTAGCCAATCTCAGCTGCTTTTCTATTCAGCCTTTGTTTCTCTCTGCTTTGAATGTCATTTTTATCTCCTTAAATTTTAATTTCCACTCATACATGATTTAATTCAATGTAAGGTCCTCTCACCATTCTTTCTTTTTTTTTTTTTTTTGGGTCCGGTCATGGGGCCTGAACTCTGGGCTTGGGCGCTGTCCCTCAGCTCTTCAGCTCAAGGCTAGCGCTCTACCACTTAAGCCACAGCACCACTTCCGGCTTTTTTCTTTTTGCTTATATGGTGCTGAGGAATCGAACCCAGGGCCTCATGCATGCAAGGCAAGCGCTCTACCACTGAGCCACCTTCCCAGCCCCCTCTCACCATTCTTTCTAAGTGACTTCTTTTTTTCTTTCCCAAAGTTCTTATCTTCTTCTGTTATCACATTATTGCTTCTTGGCTATCCTCATCCTGCTTGGGTCATTTCCATTTATCTTTATTAGGGAAAGGATCTTAGTCTTATTTATCTTATATCGCCTAGTGTTAACATATTATGGCTTTAATATCTCTTCTTGAGTAAATAACTGAAGTCATCTAGTTTAAATTTCTTTTTAAAAGAGAAGAATGAGACCTTTGGAGAGTCAGTGGTTTATTTAATATAATGGTAGTTCAATATTTAAATTAAAACTTGCATTACTCAATTGTCATTTAAATGTTATATCCCTCCCTTCATATGATGGCATTGTGTTAGTCAGCTGAGTTAATCAGCGTATAAAGAGAAAAGGTTTCCAGGCATGGTGGCATGTCTCTATATTCCTCAGCCTTAGGAGCTGAGTCAGGAAGATCATGAGTTTGAAGCCAGCATGGGCTACATCAGTGAGTTAAGGGTGAGACTATGGGGTACATAGTGAAACCTTGTCTCAAAGGACAAGAGGAAGAAAAAGACAGACAGAAACACTATGAGAAAAGGGTTATTTTGACTTTGCTTAGGAGGGTCCTTTTTATAACTGGCTGGCCCCATTGCTTTTGCAATATGGTGAGACAGTAAGGTGTGACCATGTGCCAAAGCAGGACTGGTTCTCTTTTACTAGGAGAAAGGAAGAGACCAGGGTGCCACACTCCACTCAAGAATATTCCCTAGTGACTTAGGACTGCTGATCAGGCCCACCTCAGTTTCTAGCACCTCCCAAGAGCTCCAAGTAAGGGCTATGTGTGCAACATCTAGGCCTTTAGGAGGCTTCTAAGATCCAAACTGCAGCAGATACTTACCACAGAATTAGAGTAGTGAGACCTGATTTCAGGTCCAGTGTCCAACACTTGTGTTGGTAAGTACACTTTGCCATGCAGAATAAGAAACTCTCCAAGTACTATAGACTGTGGCTATTTGGCCTTTATCCTTCTTTGTGTAGATCTAATGTGAATCATATGAGAAGATGCCTTCTGTATGTACATCATGTAGAGATAGAAACTTCTTCTGTGACCAGGAGCAGCACGGGTGGTCTCTAATGATGGTAGGTTGAGATCATTGGTATACACAAAGCAAAGTTTTTGGTTGAAAAATAGTGTAGGATGTGCTTAAAGGTACTTTGAGCCAAATGGCTTTTCTACTTGGTAGTTGTTGCCTCTGACATTTTGACAGTTACCATCTTTTCCCCAAATTCCTAGCTTGCTCAGCTATAAGTGTAAGTAGTCTTATGGAGGACTTAAGGACTTGCTTATATAACTTTGGGTTCTTTCTGTTTCCAAAAGGTTCCTTTTTCCTCTCTGGGGTGGGAAAGGGAGACATGTCAGCCCTAGTCCCAAGAGCACCTTCTAGAACTGAACTGTATATCTGCTACAGAATATTGACCCAACCTAAAATAGCCCTCTTCTCCGAAACCTCTTTTTACTTGTCTTACAAAAAATAGGTCAGTCTGCATTTCTAGGCCATTCCCAAAATGAAGTGAAATATTTTCTTTATATATTTGTCCTATTTAGTTCTTTCTCCCTTCCAAGGATTGTAAGGAAATTATGGGGCTTCATTTTAATGATGATACAAAAAAATGACAATATATAGATTTAAATTACATCCTCCTTTCCTTTCTTTTTCCTTCCTTTATTTTTTAGTGCGTGTGTGTGTGCGCGCGTGCGTGCATGCGCGCACACGCACACATGCACGCATGAATATATACCAGAATTTAAACTTAAAAACTCTTGGCCTCATACTCACTTTTTCCACTGAAAGCTGATGCTCTGCCGCTCTGGGCACCCTTCATTACCAGCATTCTCTTGGTGAATTGGAGGTTGAAAGAGCCTTCTGGAGGAATTGTCTGCCTGGGAACTGGACTTACCCTGAGATTTTCAGGTCTCAGCTTTCTGAATAGCCACCAGTGCCAGTTAAATTGTACTCTTTTTTAATTTTATAAATTTAAGAATTACCTGTAAGTAGTTGTACCAAGGGGTTTCAGTTCCACATGTCAATTTATGAGTACTATACATCTTTTATTTTAATAATAAGCATTTTGCAACTGGCAGAGTGAGCAGTGAGAATATTTAAATATTAAAGTGAACATTTCAATTGTTAAAATTAGAAGAAAAATTCTAGTTTTCTGGAAGTTCCTGTCCCTCCATTAAAAGTACCCAAAGACTGGAGTTAGTTGTACAACTTTTATAAGTTTCATGATTTTTAAAACACCAAATTATACATTTTTAACTACAAAAAGAAGTGACAGTATATAATATTACTGTATATAATATTATACTGTGTCACTTAATGTGTCCTCCTGGAGAAACACAACACAGTCGATTTGCTGATATTTTGAAAAGTTTACAAATAGGCAAATCAAAGGGAAAATAAATGACTAAAATTGCTTCCAGGATAAAAAGGAGGTGTATTTGCCTGATTTTGAATTTTGCATAGAGGCCACTTTAAAAAGCATACACACACACACACACACACACACACACACACACACACACACACACACACACACACACACACACACACACACACACACACAAAAGGAGGTGTATTTGCCTGATTTTGAATTTTGCATAGAGGCCACTTTAAAAAGCACACACACACACACACACACACACACACACACACACACACACACACACACACACACACCAATCCCACACATACAAAGCACACACACACACACACACACACACACACACACACACACACACACACACACACACACACACACACACACACACACACACCGATCCCACACATACACCGATCCCAAAAACATTTTCTGTTTTTAATGAACATCTACTTGAAAATAAATCTTAATTTTAGTATTGATTTTCTTTCAGATATCTACTGTATTATAATTAGATACTATATCGAGTAATGCTTTAAAATTATAGGAATACAAGTAAATGTTCTTCTCAGAAAAATTATACGTACTTTGTGTTTAAAATTTTGACTTGGTGTTATCACCAGGCGTCATTCTGACCTTAGACAAATGGTAATATAATACTGCTTCTAAAAAGCCCTGCTTTTTCTCTTTGTCCTGCTAAGTCTTGTTGTCAATCAAGAAAGATTACAGTAATCAGTCTTGTTGTGTAAGACTATTAATAACATTAGAGTCTTAGATAAAAACTCCCTTTCTTCTACTTTGGAAAGGTGGTGAGATATGAGACTCGAGGTTCTCTGGATACCCATGTTTCCTATTTTCCTTTTGGGGGCTTTGGGCCATGTGTATCCAGAAGATCATTTTATCTGGCTGCCAAGGCAACCAAAGATGAGACTTGAATTCAACAAATTAAGGCCCACAGATGGTGTTATATAATACCTAAATGTACCTTGGAAGGAAAAAAAGCTCCTCACCCTTGGATAGAGACAGGAAAAATAAAGATACTAGGGAAGTTGATCAGAAAGAAATCACTGAGAGAAGAATGCACTCCTAAAACAGAAGAAGCCACCTCTGGCATCCCAGGATCTGCAGCTTGAGGGAAGAGCCCAAAGGGCTCATCTGCACATCTCTGCACCTCGTACATCCATGTTTTCCTGCAAATTAAGCGCTTACCAGTAACCATGAAACCTATGAACTATACTACTACATGGAACCTCCTCCAAACCCAAAGTATTTTAGAAAATTGAGATTATTCCGAAAAATAGAAATATCTCAAAAGATAAAGATTCCAGGTAGACTCCAGGTAACAATGAGCACATTAAGTTTTAAAACCATTTCTGTGAAAGTTTGGCTGTCTTCCTATTGAATTAAATAGGTATGAAATCCTCAGGAATGAATGAAAACTCCAGATGGTATGTTATTTCCTGGATTCTATATAGAATGAAAAAATATCAAAGGAGAAAGAAGGATACATGAAAGAAGCAAATGTGGCACTTGAAATAATTAACAGAATGCTTTAATCATCGTATATATCTTGCTTTCCCTTGGGTCAGAATTTAGCTCTTGGAGCCTGTTCAGTTCACCTGATGTTTTCTGTGTAGTTTCTACAGTAACCTTGATGTTTATCTTGTCTTATAAGAGAATTCGACATAAGTTTTGACATAGGTAAATAACCTATTTAAAATCCTACCTTAAAGGCAATTATTTTATTTATTTATTTTTGTTGGTCTTGGGTCTTGAACTCTGGGCCTGGGTGCTGGCCCTCAGCTCTTCAGCTCAAGGCGAGTGCTCTACCACTTGAGCCACAGCGTAACTTCCAGTTTTCTAGTGGTTTGTTGGAGATAAGAGTCTCACAGACTTTCCTGCCTGGGCTGGCTTTGAACTTTGATCCTCAGATCTCAGCCTCCAGAGTAGGTAGGATTACAGGCGTGAACCACCAACGCCCGGCAAAGGCAGTTATTTTGAACAAAGGTTTTAAACTGTAGCTTTCAGGTTGACAGGACACTTGGTCTCTTTTAGATCTTACTCTTTTGCTGTAGGAGAGGTAGAAGGATTTGCACCTGCACCCTGTGTGTGATAAGGCACAGGTAATGGGTTTATTGTAGAATATCTTTGCATTGAGTGGTTTACTAATAGGTCATTGTACTTTAGATTTTCAGGTAAATATCTGAGTATATAATACTATTCAACATCAGGTAGCCTTTGATACTGAGCTAATGATCCTGGTACTGTTATCTTACTACTGATCCCACCATTTTCCTCCATGACATCCTTTCATAGATGGATAGTAAAAATAACTCACATGTCTTTCCAATAACATTCATTTGTGACCTGATTAAACTTATAGATTGTAGAATGTAGATGCCAACCTGATTCATTTGTTGAGTATTTTTTCCCAGTAAATCATTTTTTAACTTAAAATTGCTAGTTTCTAGAAAGTAGAGTGTGTAATTTATTCCCTCCCTTCCTCCCTCCCTCCCTCTCCCTCTTTTCCTCCCTCCCTCACTCCCTTCCTCTCTTCCTTCCTTCCTTCCTACCTTCGTGACCTGAGGCTTGAACTTTCTGGGCCTTGGCACTGTATCTGAGTTCCTTTTTCTCAAGGCTAGTACTCTACCACTTCAGCAACAGTGTCACTTTGGGCTTTTTCTGTGATTTAATAGAACATAAGAGTCTCACAGACTTTCCTGCCCAGGCTGGCTTCAAACCAAGATCCTTAGATCTTAGCTTCATGCATAGTGCATACACTCACGTGTGTGCGCACGCAAACACGCGCGACATACACACACACACACACACACACACACACACACGAGCTTTTGCTTGAATGCATTCCATCATGTGTGAGTTACATGACAACTCTCTTCAGGAAATGCAGAGGCCATAAACAGTGGTGAGCCAGGTGTTCTGTACAGTGGAACTTGTGCTGAAGCAGTATAGCTGTGGTAGCCAGCTTTGAGCTGGTAATGAAATGATCCTGAGACTTAGTTTTCTCATATGTAAAGGATATTGAAGGATCTCTAAAATCCTTTCTTCTAAAATTCAGTAATTTGACTGTCAGCAGCAGATAGTAATTTCTTTAATTATTCAGTGTGTTGAGAAGTACTAATAGTAAATCACGACTTGTTGAGCACTTGGGTGTTATATACATATAAAATACTATTATGTGCTGTATATATAATACTATTAATCTGTTTTACATCTTTTCAGGAAAATTATCTATTTTATAGCTGGAGAAATTAGCTCATGGAATTTCCTAGCATATATCCTAAGTGATGGAGCTAGCAAAGCCCACAGTCTTTCAGACGTTGACACCAGCATTTTTTTTGTCTTCCTCCTACCTAGCCAAATTATGTCTAACTACTTGAGGGTCTTGGGTGACAGCTGTTGTGGTGTGATCAGACCATGCATCTGGTTTCTCAGTATTATGAATCGGATCTTGTCATTCTGTCTGGTACATTAAGATATACTTCAGAGTTTTGCTTAATTTTATTTGAAGAAACTGAAGCTTAGTACAGAAGAATCATTAGTATATGACAATTTGGGCACTGATTTTTCTAATTATATATTACAAGGTATACTGCAAACACTAATTGGTAGAGGTTAAGATCATCTGGCTAGTTTTGATAAAATATAATCAGCTCTCTCTCTTTTTTTTTTTTTTGGTTGGTTGTGGGGCTTGAACTCTGGGCCTGGGCGCTGTCCTTGCACTCTTCAGCTCAAGGCGAGTACCGCTTGAGCCACAGCACCACTTCCAGTTTTCTAGTAGTTTATTGGAGGTAAGAGTCTCACGGACGGGCTGGGAAGGTGGCTCAGTGGTAGAGCACTTGCCTTGCATGCCTGAGGCCCTGGGTTCGATTCCTCAACACCACATAAGCAAAAAGAAAAAAGCCGGAAGTGGCACTGTGGCTCAAGTGGTAGAGTGCTAGCCTTGAACTGAAGAGCCAAGGGACAGCACCCAGGCCCAGAGTTCAGGCCCAACGACCGGACCAAAAAAAAGTCTCACGGACTTTCCTGCCTGGGCTGGCTTTTGAACCAAGATCTTTAGATCTCAGCCTCTTGAGTAGTTAGGATTATAGGCATGAGCCACCAGCACCCAGCTTAATCATCTCATTTTTAACAAATTAGAATCAAGGATCACATTTTGTTACTTGTTCTGAATTGTTAATACTAAATCACTTTATGGTTTTCCTCCTCTATATCTTTATTAATTAAAAGGCATTTGTTGTATTTTCTGTACTGTTAAATGAGGCCTAAGGCCAGAGTGGAGGAAAGCAGGCCTTTCAACTTTGGAGTTTAGAGATGTAGAGGAATTGCTCGGGGTTGGAAATAGTGCATAATCAAGCAGATGCTAATGACAAAAATGAAATGCAGGGAAAGAGAAAAGAGTGGTGTGCCTGTTTGGAAGTTTCGCAGAGGAGAGTACATTGCCTCTTTATTACAATGATGTTTCTGCACTATAATAAGGTCTTTCATTGCAAGTTCAGCCTTTTTCATTCATTTGTTTTGTACTCTGCTTCCTGTTACTAATTGTCAGCACAATGCTCTTCCAACTATAAAGTCTCAGTGTCCTTTTGGACCAATTTGTCATTGTCTTTGTCCCTCAACTCCAACCCATGCACTCAGAATCTATTACTATGGTTGCATTTTTAGACATTTTCTATGTTTGTAAAATGCCAGTGCTTTTGAAACATGCCAGAATAGTCCATGATAATGATAATTGAATTGCCCAACTAGCAACAGTTATTACTTCCAAAAGCACACTGATAAAAGTTTCTGTTTCTTTAGAGTATTCTTATAATTTAATGTACATTATTACTTCATATGCATTGTTGCTTTTAAAGGTCACATAGAGGAATATATGTTATATTTGACAAACTGTATTAGTTACATTCATTGTTTACCTAAAAAATTCTTTGAAATTGCTGTGACATCACCAAGTTCTATGTCTATTCCTTTCCTGTTAATGGCTCTTTACTCTTAAATTTTTTTGTATGACTAAGGAACAAAGTTGACTTAGACTAACAAACCTGAATAATTCTGATATTAGACCCAGGCAACTCTGACTATATGTTAACTCATGGCAGGTTTTTTTTTTTGGTCCGATCGTGGGGCCTGAACTCTGGGCCTGGGCGCTGTCCCTCAGCCCTTCAGCTCAAGGCTAGCACTCTACCACTTGAGCCACAGTACCGGCTTTTTTTTTTTTCTGCTTATGTGGTGCTGAGGAATCGAACCCAGGGCCTCATGCATGCAAGGCAAGCACTCTACCACTGAGCCACCTTCCCAGCCCTCATGGCAGGTTTTTAACATTTTGGCCAATAAAATATTTCAAATGTACTCTCATCTTTGTTCAAATAATGACAGAAAGATATTTTCCAAATGTGATTTCTTAACATATTATCTATCACTTCAAATGTTTCTCATTTTTGTTGCTTTTAAATGTTAGTAGTAATTTTTTTCTCAAAGTTAGTTGCAATTATTTTTAGTGCATGAGTACTTAGTAAAAGTTAGGTCATTTGTGGGAATTTTCTCTGGAAAACATACTTCAGTACTGTATATGTCAACTGTTTCAAGTTTTTTTTTTTTTGTTTTTTTTTTTTTTTTGCCTTAAATAGCAAATGAAATATATGAAGCTTGTTAGAAAGAAATAAACCTTTATTTTCTCTTGTAAGCGAGCAACATTTTTAAGACAGAGAGCACATGATAGAAAAGAGCAAAAAATTTACAGCTAGAAAACCTAATTTGAGACTCAAATTAGGCTTGATGATTGATGACTTTAAACAAATGGATTTTTATTGTTAGCATAGATAATTTGTACAAAGGTGTTTCATTTACTGTGTTTGCTGATGGATATATGCATCTTGATCACCTACGCTGACATCCTTCTCACTCATCCCTTGCCCCAACCAGTGTTCATGAGTTTTCTTGTTCCATTTATACAATATGTACATAGGATATCATGACCATATTTACCCTTTACTCCTGCTTTTGTTTGTTCCCACTGCCACTACCACATTCCACATCTCAGTTTAGACATGTTTGAACATGATATTTCTTTGTTATGATGCCTGTGATTGTTCATAGTGATTTTACATGGTAGGCCTCCTATCTGAGAATACTATGTTTTAGCTAGGTTGATCCCACACCCTGTGTGTGTGTGTGTGTGTGTGTGTGTGTGTACATACACATGCCTATAGTGCCTATACATGCTTACATATATGTTTGGATTCGGGGTCTAATATCCACATACGAAAGAGAACATGTAACCTTTGAAGTAAGCTTGGCTTACTTCCATTAATAGGATTCTTTTACAAGTCTGCCTCTCCATTTCCCTGCAAATGACATAATTTCATTCTTCTTCATGGCTGAAGTAACATCCCATTGTATATACGTATGCCACACTTTCTTGATCCTTGCATCAGCTGTAGGGTAGGTAGGCCATCTGTATAGCTTGGCTACTGTGACTGGTGGTGTGGTAAGCATGGGTGTGTAGGTTGACTCGTGTTCCTCCAGGTAGATGCCTAAGAGTGATAGGTGGTTCTGTAACAGTTTTCTGATGAGCCTCCATGCTGGTTTCTGTAGCCGTGGCACTGACTTACAGCAGTGTGTTCAGTTGTCTTCCTCTGCATCACCACTAGCACCTGTTTGCTGTGTTCTTGATGGTGACCATTCTTATGGGTGAGATGGAATCTCAGTATTGTTTGACTTACATTTCCTCGATGGCCAGAACCGTGGAGCATTTCTTTTTGTATCTTTAGTCATTTGTTATTCCTTCTTTTGGGAAGTGTCTGTTTAGCCCTTTTGTCTGTTTATTAGTTGAGTTACTGACTCTTTGGGAGTTTTAACATTTTTGAGCTCCTGTATATTCTGGTTATTAGTCCTATGTCAGATGTATAAATGGCAAATAAAAAATGAAACAACTTAAAAAATCATGAACTGGAAATGATGAAAAATTCTGTAGAACTTTACTGAGAAGATTAAATGAAAGGTTATGTATCTTAAAGCTGTTTTTATATTGAGGTTTGAATTCAGTGCTTCCTAGATAAGCACTCTACCACTTGAACTATCTTTTTGCTTTAGTTATTTTACAAGTAGGGTCTCACGTTTTTGTTGAGACATCCCTCTTGGCAGGGATTACAGGTAAGCATCACCATGACCAGCTTATTAATTGAGACAGGATCTTGCTAACTTTTTTAGGGGTCAAGGTTGGCCTGAAATTATAGTCCTCACAATCACTATTCTCTGAATAACTGGGATTAAAAATGTAAGCCATCAGACCCAGCACACATGTGAAGTCTTCATGTTGTGGTGAAGTAACTGATAATGTGCTAAAATAGTTACAAACTAGATAGTGATTTCAAACTAAGTTTTTGACATAAATACAATGGAAAGCAATTTCTTTACTGACCTAAATTGATAAAGATTTGAGATAAAATTTATTTCTGTATTTTAGAGATGAACAAATGAGCTGATTATTCTAAACAATCTCTTTATTTAACTTACTGTGAACTTTATTTATTTCAGAATAAGGTGGATAATGTTCTTGTTTTTAAAAAAAACTGTAGTAAATATTCAAAGACAAGAGAAAAACACCTGCTCTTTCTTCTTAAAGCTTCTGGCAGTTTTCTAGGGAGGTTAGGTACTAGTAATGACTGTTTGGTTTTTTTATATAATTTTAATGACATTACTCAGTTTGTTTATAATCCTTTAAAAGGCACTATTAAATCAATTCTATATGCTACTTTACATATATGGGTCTATCATTTACTTTCTATTTTCTGAAAAGGAAAAAAAAACCTTTATTCCATAAATTAAATCTTTCTCCAGACAAAGAAGGGTATCTCTTAAATGTTAGAACTGATGTGCTGAAATGAACAATGTGATTAGGGCTTAAATATATTTCTTTTCAAGTTATGCTCTTGAGACTTACAAAACATATGTGTGTGTGTGTGCGCGCGGCCATGTTTAAAGCACATTCTTTCCATCTTTTTTCCTTCTCTTTCTTCCTTTCCCCCATCCCATCTTGTCTGTATAGTCTGTACTCCCCTCCGCTTTTCTTGTTCCTTTTCCTTTTCATTCTGTTTTCTTTTCTGTTATTTCTTTTCTCTCCTAAGGGTCCATTCATTTTACCCAGGTTGATCTCAGATTCCCTGGCTTAAATGATCTTTGTGACCAAGAAACACTTTTATGTAAAGTTTTCAGCTGGAAAGAGACCATTAAAATAACTTCTATTTAAAAAATAAACTTTAAAATACTGAGGTTATTAGTTATAATAAATTTCATTGTACCTGAAACATTCTACATTCTCTGAATTTTTTTTAGACTCAGTTTATATGTACTTGATTGTGAAGACTAAAAAGAACCTATGAAAATCTTTCCAAATTCTATGAAGTTATAGTTAGGAAGAGTCACATGAAACAGAATCATAACATAAACTATTCAATCAACAGATGAGATGCACAGCATAGTAGATCTTCAGGGAGAGTAGAGTGGAAAAATTAGAGAAAATCTGGGATAATTAGGCTATAGACAAAGAGGAGAGAGAAGGTTCAGGTGAAGAAAACAACATGAGTTAAAGTCCCAGGGTAGTGCTAATTCGGGAAGAGGCACAGTGATAAAGGGCTTTGTGTAAGGTCCTTAGTCTAGTCCCTAAAATTATGGGGCAGAGGGATGTAATCATGGAATTTTTAGGGGATACTGAAGAGAAGTATTTATCAGCAAAAAGTCCTTTTAGTTCTTAGTGATAGAAAATAAAGTCTCTTTTTTAAAAAAAGAATGGTGCTTGCATATGAGTTACATAAAAAGTTAGATTAAGGAGTTTGAACTCTGTCTTACATAGAGTAGAATATTTTTGAGAAGGATGATAGATGGAATAAGAATTTGAGTAAGAAAGACTAATCTGGCTAGTAGTATGTAGGGCAACTTGTAGAAGCAGAAGGTAAAAGAGAGGAGACCATCTGGGAGGCCATTTAGAGATCCAGATTTCAGAGCTCCAGATCGGAGAACCCAACTTCCCAGGGTTGGGTGTCAACAGTGAGAAGTGATGGCTGGGAGAGACATAGGAAAGAACTGCTACCGTGAGTGTTGTGGCTTGGCCCTGGGGGGTTGGAAGAGAGGGATAAGTCAAATGGGACTGAGAAAGTGTTTCTTGGGTGGTTTGAAAAATGATACAGGAATCAAATGAAAAGAAAAACTACTGGTATCAAAATTTGCAACTTGGAAAATATAAAACCCACAAACACATGAAACTCTTTTAGTACGTTGAGAATAAGGTAATAAAGGACTCGAAAGAGAGATGCCAATGTTGCCACATAGGGGGCTAGGACCAGAAAATTAGGTCTGAGAGTCACCCCACATCCGGAGGCAGTTGACTTGAAGACTTGAGAGCCTTCCCTTCAATCCTAACCCTTACCCTCTCACTGATGACGTTTTTCCCCATCCTGTTTAAAAATCTTAAGTGTAGCTCAGTGGTGGTTTACTTGCCTCGCATGAACAGGGCCTTGGTTCTACCCAGCACTGTGGGGTAGAGGAGATCTTAATTGCCTTTATTTGCAATTAAAAATGTGCACTGCGCCATTCTGTAATATAGAATAAGTATTCCTTCACTGAGCGTCTTTTGATTTCATCTTTTACCACTCCCTAACCTGCTTTACTCAGGTCTCTGGATGTCCTGCTGTTTCTCCAACCTGCTTTACTCAGGTCTCTCTGGGTGTCCTGCTGTTTCTCGAGCATGGTGTTGGGCTCCTCCAAGATGGCTCATGGCACTGCCCTAATCACTCTTCTCCAGGTGTCTGTGTTGTCCCTTCATTTCTAGTCTTCCTAAATTAGTACAATATTTTTGTCAACCTAACTCATTGTCCTGCCTACATTTTTTTTTGTAGTATGGTATTGACAAATACTATGTTATAAATTGTTTTGCCTATTTATTGCTTGACCAATCATCCTTTCAATAAAATATGTTTCATAAAACATAAAGACTTTGTTTTATTTGGATTGCTTCAGGGACATAATAAATTATTTGCTCAATGGTTTTCCAAATGTACTAAGGGAAAAGTTATCACAAAATAAAAATACAGCACAAAGGTTGGTGCCTACTGAACTAGCTCCATTTGGAAGAAGAGCCCTAAAAAAGACTAAAGGATGGCTAATGCCTGGTAAAACTTCTCTAGTAAAATCAGTCAAGAACATCGAGTACAACAAAAATGGAGGTGAGAAGAAAGAAAATATCTAATGTGGAGAGACCACACTTAACCTCACTGATAAGTAAACAGGTAACAAATAAAGGACCCTTACAGATGTAATGGTTTTGAGTTAGTGAAATGAAGAGTGAGAAGGAGAGAATAATAGGGAGAAGCAGTACTCAAGACAGCTGCTTGAAAGATGGGCCTTGACTCTGCATCATGAGTAGTTCTCGTTTTTATTTACAGTTCAGTTTACGTATCCTGTTTGTTTCACTCCATGTCCATGGATAAGCCTCTCTCTAAATAGGTGATCAGAGCCAGAAGCAAACACATCCCCTCGCCTCTCTACCCTCCACGCTGCTAACCAGGGAAAGCTCCTGAATTTCCTCACTGGGAAAAGGTGTCACAAGTGGGAGAATGGCCAAGCACAGAGAAAGTACTGGAAAAGTGTAGAAGAAAGACTTGCTAGCCAGGCGCCAGTGGCTCACACCTGTAATCCTAGCTACTCAGGAGGCTGAGATCTGAGGATCGCGGTTCAAAGCCAGCCCGGACAGGAAAGTCCGGGAGACTCTTCTCTCCAGTAAACCACTAGGAAAAAAAACGGAAGTGGCGCTGTGACTCAAGTGGTAGAGCGTTCACCTTGAACTGAAGAGTGCAGGGACAGCACCCAAACCCAGAGTTCAAGCCCCCACGATGTACCAAAAAAGAAAAAAGAAAGACTTGCTTTCAGAGGTTACTAATGTTTAAAAGTAGTTTTCTTAGTACTGTATTCTTTTTTCAGAAGAACATGAGGTTTTGATTTAGATACAGCTGGAGTAAATTTTTACAGTTTCTTACAAGCTAAGTATTTGTGGCAAGTTCACTTAGCTTGTTTGAATCTTACAAATTTGATCATTCACAAAATGGATGATAGGTCTGTGCTCTGGATTATATAAGAACCATTTAGGAACTTCTCTGTGAGTAGTGTCTGCACATGCTGCTCACTCTCCGATCTCATGCTGCAGTGCTTTGTCAGACCAGGGCCTAACCCAAGCTTCCCTCATGCTCAGTTGGCTAAATAAAGTGTCTTTAAGGTTGATGTTTCAAGTCTTAATTGGGCTTAGCATACCTTTGTCCCTAAGTAGAGAAAACATGAAATAGAAGAAAAGAGTTGTAGGGTGCTTGCCTACCTAGCAGGAAACCCTAAGCTCAAACCCTTGCATCACCAAAAGTAAATTCTTGATATTCTTGGGCTGGGGGGACAGCTCAAGTGGAAGAATACTTGCCTAACAAATACATGCGCCTGCGGTCACACAAATACAATGACACAATGCACTAATATTTTCTCCCTTTTAAGAACTTCCAATAGGGGCGAGAGTGTCTAATGGTCTATGTTCAGGAGCTTTATTATTAATAATTAAATTTGGAATCTATTATACTTTTTACCTTATATTTTTTAAACTTTTATACTTTTTCCATTTTATGATAAAATTTATTTTTAAAAGATGAGGTTAGTATTTAAAAGGTTAAAGAGGTTGCAATAAAATCTTAAGCGTTTTAATAAAATTTGAACATATGATTGCCAAAACTTTCTTTTGGGTATATATATCTTTTTGATCTGGCATCTTGCAGTCCTGTTAATTGGCTTTCACATTTGCAGAGTAATTACAGTTTCAAACAAACTTTGTCATCTGTGGTTCAGAATGGTGTAAAGTAAGCAGAGTGTTTGAAATTCAGCTTTTATTTCAAGTTGCTCAAGAGTTTAACTTGTATAACTGTGTAATGAAAGTACCAGTGAGTAAATACCAAAAAGTATTACACCTTATAATAAAAGTTAACTACAGTTTATGTAAGAACCACTTGTCAATCATGTACTCTAAATGATTTCAGAAGTTACTAACTTTTGGCTACTGTCTTTTTAAAATCTCTATCCAAAGCTTCCACTTCTGTTTCTAAGATTTAAATTGACTTGTTTTGGAACTCTTTACCTAACAAAAAAGAAAATATTCTTCCAAAGATGTGTTGTCTAGCCGGTTTATTAACTATCTTACTCTTAAGAATCTGCTGCAATAGGGAGTCTCCAATCCACCTTGATGTGAATACTGAGAATCTTTGTGACAGTTTTCATTTTTTAGAGCTGTAGGAGATATGCATAATACCATTTTCTGTTTCCTAGTCATTTGTTTTATCATGAGAGTTTAAAGTCATAACCAGTTTATATTTGGATATAGTTCTTTTACTTGTGGTTGTTTCTTTACAGCACAAAACCCTGAGCTAGAGCGTTTTTCATCTTAGTGTGTTTCAGCTACCACTTGAATGTCTTAATAACCACTTCTTTTATAAAGTCTCAATCTAATGGGTATTATTTTAAAACCCGATTCATGGTAGAGCATTTTATTGGAAATTCATTTATTGAAAGCAAATTGACAAATAAATGTTGAGAAAATGTGCTTAAGAAATTTAACTTTAATGTATTTCTGTAGTTTAAGAGCATTACTTCCTAGAGAATTAGGCTATTTGGTTTTTAATTAATTCTGATATGTTAAAGTACTTAAATCTGAAAGAAAAATAATATTTATATAGGGATTTATACAAATAAATTCTTTGAATAGATTAATGCTGATATATGACTAGTTTATGTAGTGTATGTTAATTAGCAAGTGATAAAACTCTAGGACTTTTTGTTACTTATTTTCCTTCATTAGTAAGACAAGGGATCTGATTCCTTTTTTTAATACTTTTAAGTAGTTATACACAGGGGTCTCAGTTTATCCTGTCAGTTTATGCGTGGAATGCATCGTGATCAGTTTCTCCCTTTCCATCATTCCCGCCCCCATCTCTGCCAACCCCACCCATCCCCTCAATTTACCTGGTTTCATTTCCACGTATGTATATTGAATATTATAACTATATGCATCCACCCTTCTTCTCTCCATCTACCCACTTCCTTTTGTTCTCACCCTCTTCTGACAAAACATGCTTCCGCTTCCTGGTGTTCATTTTGTTAAACTTTAAATTAGTTGTTCAAAGGTGTTACACCATAGGAATCCTCCCCTCCTCCCCTGTGTATACTGTACTTCAGTCAGATTTCATGTTTATAACTTAAATTTAACTCCCGTATGTGAGAGAAAACATGTACCCTTTGTTTCTCTGAGCCTGACTTACTTCATTTAAATAATACTTTGTGCTGAGACCTATAAAATCTGGGTTGTTTGTAATTACATGTAATATTTTTGTTAGCCTAGAGTTCTTAGAAAACCTGATTAACTATAACTAGTGAAATATTTCTTTATAATTATATATGTAAAATTATAAATGGAAGAATATGGTTGTTTTGTAAACTTTCAGATTCTTCCTCATTTTATGTGCTCAGTATCTTGCATAGTGCTTGGATCTCAATAGTTCATATATTACTGGGCCTGTGAATAGTTAATTTATCAAACTGGTTTATATGTGCAATAACTTATTGTTATTTTAATACTTCTCTAAGCTACCCCATACAGAAATACAAATGCTTTATTCTTTTCTATGTAGTTCTTTTTGATAGTCTTTTTAAGAATGACAAGTAAGGCTGGGTATGCGTGTCTCATGCCTATAATTCTAGCTACACAAGAAGCTGATACCTGAAGATCGAGATTCACAGTCAGCCCACACAGGAAACTCCATGAGACAGACTCTTATCTCCAATTAGTTGCCAAAAAAGCCAGAAGGAGAGCTATGCCTCAAGTGGTAGAGTGCTACTTTGAGCAAAGAAAAGTACTCAGGGCACTGCTCAGGCTCTGAGGTTAAGCCCTAGGACTCTCAAACAGACAAACAGAATGACAAACTAATCATTTTTATTGTCATCTGTTCCAGCTTTGAAAATTACCATAACTTACAACCACGTGGAATCTGGCAATATAATATTTTAAATAGCTTTTAAAATTCTAGGTTTAAGTTTTTTTTCTTTTTTTTTGTTCAAGACCAGGACTTGAACATATCTCACTCTTTCACTCTACCACACGAGCCATACCTCCAACCCTAAGAAATTCTGTAAATCATACTATTCTAACTTCGTTTAGGTGTGGTGTTGAAAATATATATCCTTTGAAATCTTACTTTTATTTCTTATAATGCTTTTAAAGATGAGAAATCTGGGGGCTGGACTGCATAGCTAATGGTATGCATAGAGCTTAGATCTGAGTCTGATATTCTAATTTCGAAGTCTCTTACCTTAATTGCCTCCATCTCATCATAAGGGAATCTTAAGTAAAGCCCAGATAGATTGAATACCCTTCTTTTTTCTTCTCCCTAGTGCTCTTCACTGCTCACGCCTCCTGAAGTATCTCTATCAGACTGTCCTCTCTCTCTCTTGGATGTGTCTCTCTGGTTGTTTTTATTAGAATCTGGTCAGTCAGTGATCAGTCATTATTTGCTATGTCCCTGATGTGGTGTCACATCACTTTGAAGTGATTAACTAGGAGCTCAAACACATAGGGCAGAGGAGTGAACTGGTTGCCTTGGGGTTTTTTGTTTGTTTGTTTGGGTTTTTTTTTTTTTGGTCCTATATAGCTGTTTTGTTTTTTTTCCAGAGCTAAGGATCAAACTTGGGGCTTTGCACTTGCCAAGCAAATGCCCTTCCACTGAGGTAAATCCTCAATCTGCAGGACATCTAATAGGAATTTGTTTGGAAAGAGAGAGATGGGAGGAAATAATAGAGTTCTAAGAAAATAAAACTGCTAGGGAAATTAAGATGTGGTAAATGAAGTGATTCTTGATTGGCATAAATTAGTATAATATCTCTGGTATCTTAAAGTTTTCATATTTAAGCATTATACACTAGAATACTATAGTTAGTATTTTTAACTTTGTTAATTCAAAAGTAGGTAACATTGTCTACAAAGTTTAAATATAATAAACTTTATGATCTATCAAGTTTGTGTTTTCATTATCTGACCATTAGGTTCTGCCTTCCCTCGATGCACATTTTAGAGTGCTTGACTGTCCTAGTCACCTCTGTGCCTCGGATCCTCTCCTCTTTCTACTGCTTCTGGCTCGACAGACTTAAAATACTGCCTGGCTTCAATCCCACCTCTGTGTTCCCTGCTCTGCATCTATGAAACTCTTACTTCTGGTGTTTACTTCAGTTCTTGGTCATTAAATTCAAGAGGGCCTTAATACTATCAACAGTCCCAGTATGTTTCCCTGTCTGCTCTTCCATTTTCATGGAGCATGCTTTCTTATGTTTCATCTGCAAAGACCCAGTGCATCTTCTTTGTACCATATTCTTTCTTTTTTCTTTTGTTAGTTGTGGGGCTTGAATTCAGCCTGGGTGCTGTCTCTGAGCCTCTTTGTGCTGAGGGCTAGCTCTCTTACCCCTTGAGCCACAGTGCCACTTCAGTTTTTGAATGACTACTTGGAGATAAGAGTCTCGCAGGGACTTTACTGCCCAGCCTGGCTTCGAACCATAGTCCTCACCTCTCAGCCTCCTGAGTAGGTAGGATGACAGGTGTGAGCCGCTGGTGCCCAGCTCTACTGTATTCTTAACTGAAGTCTTTACATCCTATCTCACTGAAACAAAAGAAGCAGTGAGAAAATTAGGTCTACCAACTCCCCCTTGCATCTGTGTCTTAACTGCATTTGCCCTTCTATCCTCTTCCTGCCTGCTCTAGCACTGAGCTGTCTATATACTCTTTTTTAAAATTTTAATTTTATTGTCAAGGTGATATAGACGGGTTATAATTACATATGAACGGTAGTGAATATATACTCTTGATTATAGCTACTTTTTTCACATCCTTTCTTCTCTACTTAAGAAATTGGCTTCAGCAAACTTTACAACTTTGGTGCGGGGGGAGAGGGGGTGCCGCGGGGAGGATTGGGTGGGTTGGGTGGGGGGGGGGGGGGAGGATGGGAAGAGGAAACAAAGGAGGAAGCTACAATGCTTGATAAGAAATGTACTCATTATCTTGCCCATGTAATTGTAACCCCTCTGTACAGTATTTTCACAACAAAAAAAAAAGTTAAGAAAAAAAAAGAAATTTGCTTCAGAAATTCCTTTACATCTCATTGAAATTATCTTTATTAGGAATTTTTACTCTGGATTTATCTGTTTGGAAAATATTTACTGAGTGTTTGCCATGTGTCAGGCAGATACCTGTAATACCAGCTACTTAGGAAATGGGACCAGAAGTATCATGAGTTCAAGGTCAGCCTGGTGAAAGTTAGTGAGGCACTATCACAGGAAACAAAATCTAAACAAAAGAATATGCCAGGGTAGCCTATGTTCCAGTTAAGAAGATAGATAATAAGTGAGAAGTATACCATGTAAGCAGTCATATTTTACAGATAATGTAAATGTTACAAAATAGAAAGTGGAACTGATGAAGGAAGTTGTGGAGTCCTGAGTAAGAGGATTATAAATTGATTGCCACTGTAGGTTTCAATATGAAGATTAGATTTAATCTGAGACTTAAGGAGAGAGTGGGCCAAAGATACATGAGAGAGAAGGTTGCCAGGCAGAAGGCATAACTTAACAAAAGGCACTGTGCAGAGAGAAAGCAGTGTGTTAGAGAAATATAAGGTGTCTTATGGGGCCGTGTGAGAATCCCGGAGGCAAAGGAGAAACTCCAGCACAGGCGAGGTGAAATGAGATAGGACCCTATCAGTCATTTCAGGCCTCGTCTTCTAAATATTTACTGAATCAAAACACAGCATATTTGGGGGGCATGATGTGCATTGTCAGAAGATTTCTGGCTGTTGTATTGAGAATGACTTACTGTGGGTCAGCAGAGAACTGTTGTGATTATCTGAGGTATAGAAGGGGTGAGAAGTAATCTGAAACTGGATATTCAGAAGCAGTGAGTTCATGTGAAGTGAAAAGTAGACCTCAGGTGATTCCAGAATTTTTGGCTTGAACAATTGAAAGTTGCAGTGCCTTTACCTGAAATGAAGAAAACCTGGATACAGGTCAGCAGAAGGAACAGAAGCAGGAGAATTCCCAGTTCACTGTTAAATGTATGCAGATATCTCAGAACACTTGCCCTTAACTTACATGACCTCTCAACACTTTGGAGTAAGAAGATTCTGGCTTTCGATATTGGGTAGTAAGAATTTGAAGTAGAATTGCATGAGTGCAAAACCCAGGTAAGAGTAAATACTTCCAATATCACAGAGGAAGACCACTTCCTGGCTGAGTGTAGATGATAGGAAATATGAAATATGGAAGCCTAGAAGGGGAGTGGAGCTAAAGGATCCCATGTTTAGTTGAAATATGGTCCCAGTAGTTCAAGGTAGAAGTGATGCTCTTTATGTGCCCCTTTCAAGGCTCTGGATTGAACCTTAGCCCTAACACATGCATGCGAAGCATGCACTGCTCTGAAGATACACACCCCACTCCTGACACATGCCTTAAAATAGAGACCCAAAATGGAAAGATACCTGGATTTTTATATTAGAGAACTTAAAAGATGTTGGCTAAAATCATGAAAGACTGTTAGGAAAGAGAAAACTAAACAGAGAAGCTTGGGTGAATTATCTCTTTCAATGTGGTGTCCACAGAGGATTAGCTAATGTTAATTGTGTCTTGAACCTTGAAGATGTAAAGCAGTAGATGATGGTTGTTGTTGATGAAGAAAGGACAAGACGTGAGCAGTGTTGAACTTGTGGACTACGGGTAAAGAAGTTTCTTTCAGAAGTGTAGTATTTATAGACAGCTCTGCCCTTTCTCTTGAAATTGACCATTTACATTTTATTTTAAAGTATAGGCAGGTGTGCATCCAGTAATAATAGTCTTTATTCAGACTTATTATTATTGAATTTATTAACTCCATACTCATAGTTTTTATTATTAAACCACAAACGAATAATTTTTCCTCTCTCAACTTCTGAAGGCTTGAGAGATGACATTATCCAAGATTGTATAATTAGAAAAAAATCAAATCCTAGTACATTAGTTTCATCGAGTGCATACTTTTACTAACTTTGAAGTCTTATATATTCACTGACAGAATTCTTGTAATAACTATGAATACTAAGATTTATAGGCAATTTAATATATCAAAAGGTAGAAATTGCCAAGTACCAATGACTCATGACTAATCCTAGCTACTCAGGAGATGCGCTTCAATACAGCCTAGGGAAGAAAAATTCTGTAGCACTGTGGCTTAAGTGGTAGAGTGCTATCCTTGGACAAAAATGTTAAAGAACAGTGCCTAAGGCCTGAGTTCAAGCCCTAGGACTGTCACTTGCATGTGTGTCTGCGCGCGCACATACACACACAAGATAGAGATAAATGGATATCTTCTTAAAATGATTAAGTGTACCATAATACTGTGCTAAGTGCATAACAAGGGATAAGTAACAATGAGAATAGAGAAGAAACAGCTTCGGACCTAGGTTTATAAAAATACTTCATGGAAGGAATGAGACTTGATCTGGACTTCAGAAGATTACCTGGACAGATGGAGATGGTATGTGGGTGGGAGTACAATAAATGAGAGGCACTGCACATGGCTAGCAGTAACAGCTAATGTTAAATATAAGGAAAAACAAAGTCTGTTTGGAGAAATAGTTAAAATGGAAGGGAAGAGAATGCTAAGACATTATAGAAAGCTATGAGGTTGCACCAAGTTTTGTGTGGAGTAGCTCTCAGTTATCACCAGTTATTTCATGGCTTTTAAGTACTTGCATGTTTAAAGAGATTCTGTTTTATTTCTAGAATGCCAGTTAATGAAAACAGAAAGACCAAAGCCAAATACATTTATAATCAGATGTCTACAGTGGACCACAGTTATAGAGAGAACATTCCATGTTGATACTCCAGAGGAAAGGTAAGAGACTTGTCTTATCCATTTTGTGAAAAAGCAGCAATCTAAAGATGTGTCGTTTCTTGTATCATACAAAAATAACTGGAGCTGGGCGCTAGTGGCTCACGCCTGTCATCCTAGCTGCTCTGGAGGCTAAGATCTAAGGGTCGAAGTTCAAAGCCAGCCTAAGCAGGAATGTCCATGAGACTCTTATCTCCAATAAACCACCAGAAAACCAGAAGTGGTGCTGTGGCTCAGGTGGTAGAGTGCTAGCCTTGAGCTGAAGAGCTGAGGGGCAGCACCCTGACCCAGAGTTCAAACCCCACGACTGACTAAAAAACAAACAACAACAAAAAACGAACTGGAGCTGGCAAAATACTAAACCAGGACTGCTAAGCATAATGTAAGTTACAATTCTTCAGAGAAAGTAGAACATTTTCCAAACTACCTTTTTCTTAAATCATAGACTTGATTGTATTCTTATTTTAAGTTCTGAGGAAAATAGGATAGTCAAGGTTTCTAGTAGTGTTCCCTTTTATATTAATTGCAAGTGCCTGCTTGGAGTTGACAGGCCTTCTGCCACTGGTTCTAACTCCACGTAAGGGGAACATTAGGATGATTAGCATGACTGACTGCTCCCCATTGTGGAAGAGAGAAACTGCAGCACATTACAGCCAGCTCACTGGCTCTTGTATGGTCTTCTTCCATCCTCTTGATCTACACTCAGACTTGGCGAACACCTTCCCTCCCTCTCGTTCTGGCTTTCTAGTCTTTTATCTGGTGAATTCATACTTTAGGTCTGGGGACTGCAAACACAAAATGATTTTCCCAGACGTATGTTATCATATAGGATCTTAGTTGTTGAAGTTAAATGCCTCATTTTCAAATGAGTAAATTAAACTTTTCTTATAGTAGTCTTCTAAGATCTTAATTAAACCAAAAACATCTAAAAATCTTAAAAGACAACATTTATTTATTTACCTTTTTTACAGAGCTAAGAATGGAGCATAGGATTTTGTAAATGGGAGGCAAATGTTCTACCATTGAGTTAAAATTCTAGACCTACCCGAAGTTATTTTTTTCCTTCTAAAACATTATTTTGATAACAATTATAATGCTTAATTACCTTAGAAAATACAGGAAAGAAAAATAGAAAAGATATAGAAAATACTCATAATTGTAATTCTATAACCAGAATTTAGCATGATAATCTTATTTTCTATGCTTCCAGTATTCATAACCTGTAGTGTGTCGTCCACACCCCTG
Source organism: Dipodomys spectabilis (assembly GCF_019054845.1). Lineage (NCBI taxonomy): Eukaryota > Metazoa > Chordata > Mammalia > Rodentia > Heteromyidae > Dipodomys > Dipodomys spectabilis. The sequence goes on along the minus strand of NW_024870965.1, from coordinate 5,377,794 downwards.
CCTGACTCCTGCTCTACTTCCCACCCTTCATCTGCACTGCACGTTTTCATGTAACAAGCTCAATAATCATGTTTGAGTTAATTCCTATCAGTCTCTCAGATCTTAACATAACAATTTTTCCACAAAACCTGACTTTTGTAGACTAGATAAGTAGGTTCCCTGTCTGTACTAATTCATATGTATCTCTCTTGTCTTTCATACCGAGCATGTCATGACTGTTCTTGGTCTTAGTAAGTAACCTCCCTTCCTTTCTCCCCCCCTCCTTCCCGCCCTTTCCCTGTCCCTTCCTTTCTCGCCTTGCCTTTCTTTCCCTTGCCTTTCTTTTTAAAATTTACCAGCTATAGATGCTCAGCTCCTGCTGAGTCACCTCCTTCCTCCCTCCCTTTCCCCCTTCCTGGCCTCAGCGGACTTCATGTTCCATAATCTCACCTACTCCTACTAGTAACCACATCCTAAATCAGACCCGTTTCAACTTCACAATACTCATTTTTGTTAATATGCATACAGATTGCTCAAAAGAACTTTACCATGGTATCTCACACATATGTGTACTTTAATCAAATTACATATATTCCTGCATGTGTTTACATGTGTTTATCTTTTAGATCTAGCATCCAAGTATGAATGAAAAGATGACTTTTGTCCTTCTGAACCTGGCTTACTTAGTCTGAGGTTTCAGATCCATTTATTTGCCTACAAATGATATAATTTCATCTTTTTGTGGCTGAATAGTAGTCATTGTATAGATATATTGTATTGTCCTGATGCATTCATCAGTTATAGGGTTATTTCCATAGCTTGGCTATTGTGAATGAACCTTGGCTGCTGTGATGAACCTGGCTGTGCAGGTGTCTATTATTCCTCACTCACGTTCCTTTGGATAAATGACAAACATGGTATTGCTGGATCTTAGAGTACTTTTGCTTTTAATTATTTAAAGGACCTCCATAATAATTTCCATGTTGATTGCACTAGTTTGCATTCCTACCAACAATGTAAGTGGTTAGAATTCCTTTTCCCCCACATTTTCTTTTTTTTAATATATAATTTTTATTGTAAAGATACTGTACAGAGGGGTTATAGTTACATGAATAAGGTAATGAGTACATTTCCTATCGAGCAGTGTTGCCCCTCATTGTTTTTGCACTGGAATCAAATACAGTGACAACAAGGGTTATACCATGGGGGAAGAACATACAAAAGAATCACATAATACAATAAAAACAACAGTGACAAAGAGAAAACCTCTTGTGTCCCTATCTTGGAGTTCATTTCACTTAGTATCATCTTATATGGCCTTCCCCCACATTTTCATCAGCATTTTGTGATTATTTATGTTCTTAATGATGACCATTCTGACTGGAGTGATATGAAATCTCAATGTCATTTTGATTTACATTTCCTTTATGGCCAGGAATATTAAGCATACTTCATGTTTTTATCGGCATTTGTACTTCCTTTTGTGTGGTTGTGAGCATACATACTAGTCTTAGGACTTGAACTCAGGGTCTCAGCACTTTTTCACTCAAGGCTGGTGCTCTATCACTTGAGCCACATCCTACTTCCAATTTTGTGCTGGTTAATTAGAGATAACAGTCTCACAGGCTTTTCTGCCTTATTTGGCTTTGAACCATAATCCTCAAGTCTCAGCCTCCTGAGTAGCTAGCATTACAGGCATGAGCCACCAGCATTCCGCTGCATTTGTACTTCATTCTAGAAGTATTCTGTAAGTTTCTTGACAGTAAGCATTATTTCTTCCTTCCTGTTTTTTTTTTCTTTATCTTAAGCACATAGTCCAATATCTGACCACAGAAGTAATCGATGACTGGTTGAGTGAATGGAACACTCCCATGAAACATACATTCTTTGAAAGTACTATTTATAGTATGTTGATAGTACCTTTTTCAAGCTTGATTTTCTTTGCCCTTTATGTTTATAAAGATAGACTTGAGCTAGAGCTTAAGCACTGAAGTCATTTGCTGCTCTTACAGTATTATACTATTCCTCTACATAAGTTTTTATTTATTTTTATGACTAGAAGAAAAAAGTACTTTAAAAATGAAAGATAGTATATTTATTTTTTACATTGGTGTATGCTTTTCTGTATTCATTAAAAGACTTAATGGTGGCAAAAAATAAAAGTTTCATGCGGGCACTAGGGACAGTATCCTTAAAAAATATTAGCATCATTCATCATCTTCGGTTAATGAGGAATTTCACTCATTCCTTTCTGTAGGGAAGAATGGACAGAAGCTATCCAGGCTGTGGCAGACAGACTACAGAGGCAAGAAGAGGAGAGAATGAATTGTAGTCCAACTTCCCAGATTGACAATATAGGAGAGGAAGAGATGGATGCTTCTACAACCCACCACAAAAGAAAGGTAGAAGACAGTGGCATCTTAATGCTCTGAACACAGTTGTCTGGGTAAAACAGGTAGTAAACTGCTATTTGAACTCTAGGAAATGGAAACTAGAACAAACTAGAGAACAAATAAATGCTCTTTGAGAGGGTGGTCTACCAGTTTTCTTAGGATGTGTATGTGTGGAGTTATTTTGTCCACACTAACCTAAAATACCTATCATTTAAAACCAAATGTGATCAGCACTTCAGCGGTGCGGTGCCCCCAAACAATTTTATCAGTTGCACTTCCCTTGTTTTCATTTTTATAAACTTGGAAATCAAATGTTTTCCCTGAGTGCTTTGCGCCTTTTGCATTTGGCATCCTGTGTTCCGCTGAAAGCCCACATAGAAAAGGCTCTGGTGTGTTGGCCACCCCCCCACCCTAGACTCCTCCCCTGCCCCCCCCTACACCAGTTCCAGGAAGTGTGACCTTCCAAATGGGGGCTGCTCCTGAGCCAACGAGAGAAAACAAGCCTCTCCTCTTCTTGACACTCTAGACCCTTGATGTTTCCATGGGAATTATAAATTCTTTTTGCTGCTACAAAAAAAATGTGAAAGAAGCATCCTTAATTCTTTAAAAAGTATCTTAACTCTAAAGATTGAAAGAGAACAACATGTCATTTACCTACATAGAGTTTAGTGTATATGCCATATATAATAGGTTGTAAATGAGTCTTCAAATGAGGAAACAAAAATATTCAGTGTTATATGTGAAATTTGTTTTATTTGTTTTCTTAGTCTTTTGTAGGAAAAGAGGTAGGGATAGAACCCAGGGCCTTGTGCACGCTGCACAAATATGCACAAAGTGTATCTTCAGCCCAAAATTTGCCATTAATGCATTGATTCAGAGCTCTTTGGAGCTAGACTGCCTGCGTTGAAATCCTTCCTTTTCCACATGTTAAACATGTGAACTTAGTAAAATGATAGTTACAGCTTTATAGACTGACTTCATAGACTTCTCTCATGCCAAATTTTTGTTTTAATTAAAATTATATTTGATGTTTGGTTTTGGCAAGATATGTGCACACATTTTCTCTTTTATAGGCTTAGCCTTGTTTAAACTGAGTGTCGGTTTAACTTAACTGGTTCCTTATTCAAAAAGAAAAACACAATGGGACGGTATGGGGGAGGGAAAGAGGGAGAAAAATGAGGGAGAGTAACAGGTTCGACAAAAAAATGAACTCACTACCTTATGTACTGCAACCCCTCTGTACATCACCTTGACAATAAAATAAAAAAAAGAAAAACAATCTAGTTTTACCTACTTGCTTAGAGATAAGAAATTTCAGTTTGTGCACATAGGTGCACATGTACATCATTAACTTGAAATTTTTATTATAAATTGATACATTTAAAATCAAATCCCAATAAATATAATCCTTTGAATTTAATACTATCCCATTCAAAAGCTATACCATTTTTAAAAACCTATACTATTTTTTTTTTAAAGCTACCCTATTTAGTTTTCTGGAATCCCTAAAAATCTGCCAGATTTAAAGGCTGGTTCTGGAGCCAGCAAAGTGTCTTTGATTGTAATCTTTATGTTCAAAGCAGGGGCCAGTCTACTGGGAGGGGAAGCGAGGGTGCGGGCAGAGAAAACAGCTTGGTGCCGTGGGTAGGCAGACGCGCCGGGAAACGTCTAATACTTCTGCCTTTTTCACCTTTACTGTTAGTACTGGCTGGAGTCGATGATGTCTGAGATTTTTGCAAGGCATATCTGCAGCTTATTTTCTATAGCTTATTCCATCTGTGTGCATGCTTGCTTTCCATACCAACCTTTTTCTACAAATGTATATGTCTGAGTCAAGCAGAAAAGGTCAGATAAGTTGATGTTAGGGGAATGAACTCCCAAGTATTCAAATGTTTTTTTTCTCTTTCGTGCAATTGTTTCTAACATATTTATAAGATGATTTCTATGTTGCTTTGTATGTGCCTACCCCCACAGTATAACCCCTGCTTTCACTGTATTTGATGTTGGTATAATTTGTGGAGGTGAAGGGAAAAAACAAATCGTTTAAATAGGGATACAGGTGGACCCATTGCAACAAGGAGATGTACAAGTCGTTATGTCGAAAAACGAACTTTACAACTTTCGTGTTGGGGGGAGGCGGGGAGAGTATGGGAAGGGATAGGAAGGGGAAACAAAGAAGAGGTAACAATGCTTGATAAAAAATGTATTCGTTATCTTGCCCATGTAATTGTAACTCCTCTGTATAGCATTTTTACAATAAAAAAAATTTTTTTCAGTAAGTGAAAAATCAAGGACTCAAGTTTTCATGGATTTAGTTGTTTTCTCAGAAGTTGCAACTGCTATCTTTGTTATATTTCTTTTCACTGAGCTCCAGATGTTCTCAATATTTGTTAAAATATTTTTTTTCTTGGATGCCATCCTTATTTTGTTGGAGTTACTCTCAGGTATCTCCTTCAAAAGTGCTATCCCCTTAGGCATGTTTAGGAATGATGGGGGGATGTTCTTAAGTTCACTAAATCCATGAAAACTTGAGACCTTGAAATTTTTCACTTACTGGAAATTTTGCATGTTGAGAAATTCTAGGTTCACAATGCTTTTGTCTAGTATTTGAGAACTATTTATTTTTAATATCCATGACTGCTGCTGAGACAGCCAGGAGCAGTCTTATTCTTTTTATTTGCAGTTACTTAGAAATTGGTAAAAAATATATATATTTTTTTGAGTGGATGTTACACATATATTTATATTATATATGATAAATTGTGTCAAATAATTTATAACAGACTTTTCTAATTTGTATTTTTCAGACAATGAATGATTTTGACTATTTGAAACTACTAGGTAAAGGCACTTTTGGGAAAGTAATTTTGGTTCGTGAGAAGGCAAGTGGCAAATATTATGCTATGAAGATCCTGAAGAAAGAGGTCATCATTGCAAAGGTAATAGGTTGCAAGAGTTGGGGACAAAGTTTTGTTTGCGGTATGAATGTGTCTTCAGGTCTTTGAGAGAATAAATTGTTTTTTTCCTGTCAAGTTTCTAATAATTTGCTGTATCGGCACCAGGAAGTGAATGTACAGATACCTACAGTAAAGACTTTTCACCTTCAGAAGGCACAGCCCAGTTCCTGAGTAAGACCACGCTGACCCCTAGGCAGTACCATCCCTTCCCCTTCTCACAGTCCCAACTAGTGTGAAGGCAAGCCCATCCCGTTAGCCCAGGGTAATGATTGAGAGTACGGTCACACTTCCTTGGCATCCACAGTCACAGCTGTGGTCTCAAGATCACTGCAGCAGACAGAGAAAAAGACAGTAGAGGTGTTGTGAAAAAAGGGGCCTGACATCCTCTCCTGCCCCACTTGTCATGGCCTCCAGGAAAGCAGAAGGGTCATTCAAGCAGGAATCCTTCTGGGGCCTCACAAAGTTAGGTCCATATTTGTGAAGACTTCTATGCCACCTTTCATCTTTATCTCCTATTTTAGACAACAAATGTTTCAATTTCCCATTCCAGATCTCTGTCCATCTATCCTCCTCATGAAAACATTATATGTTCATTCGATGAGATACCTCTTTACCATCTTTGGATACTGTGGTCTCTAAAGTATATTTTTTTGGTCTAATGACATGTGATTGGTAATTGATCGAGTACAGTATCTTTTATTTGTGCATGCACACGTGCATCCGTGTGTGTGTGTGCGCGCGCGCGTGTGTGCACATGCATGTGCACGTGCACGTACTTGCTGTCCCTAAGACTTGAGTTCAGAACCCCGGTGCTCTCCCTTAGCTTTTTCTGCGTTCTGCTCAAAGCTGGCAGTCTACCTCTTAAGCCACACATCCACTTCTAACTTTTTGCTCACTAATTAAGGGTAAGAGTATTAATGGACTTTCCTGCCCTGGCTAGCTTTGAATTGCAATCCTCAGATTTAGATCCTCAGCTAGGATTACAAGCATGAGCCATCAGTGCCTGAGTGTTGCAGTTGTTTTGTGCTTTTGCATCTATTACCAGGTTATGTAAAATTCAATCCAGAGTGTCCATTCTTCCCTTTATACCTTATAATGGATAGTAGTCCAGTTTGTAGTGTTCTTGACAGCTATGTTGAGCTTGGGAGTCTGCTCCTGGGAAATGTTCTGTAGTTATTTGAAGTCCCTTTGCTCTTGCTGACAGAGGGGACAGTTTTATTGACACTTTCATATATCAAGAGCACAAGAGGAGTATGTTAGTGGCATTTCATCTCTATTGCTGCAGCTCCCTCCACCCAGTCTTGAACCCAGGTAGCCATTCTATTTTAACTGGTCTTTTTATTCTTATGAGCATCAACTTGTCCTATTTTAATGGCCTAAAAATTCCCATTCTGATGGCCATATCACTGTGTCTCCTTGGTACTCTTTCTTTGTCTAGTTTTCCGTTGCCCATCTGCCTTTCCATACAACCTGAAATGATCACCCATTTATCAATGTATAACCAAATGTTCTATCTTTGGTGTCATTCGGTTCTCCTATCACTGTGAAGAAACAACATTCAGTTGAGCATCTTGAAATGGCTTGTGCTTACTTCTTCAGTCAGAAATGAACCCTCTTGGCAGATTGGTTCTTGTCTTTTTCAGAGTTTTACATTATCAGTCAGTGTGATAGCTTTCCAAAGATGCTTTTGTAGATCATAGAATTGATGTTTCTTCATACACAAAGTCACTTACTGGTTGGTCAGTTGAGAGCTCAGAGGGTACTTCCTAGGAACACAGATTGTGATGATGGTCTATGGCAGCTTCTCATTGGTTTCATTATGGAAGGAACTAAAAGAGGGAGTATCTGCTCCTGAGCATGATGAGAACCTCCTTGCATTTCTCCAGCAGAACATTCTTGTTAACTATTTCTATATTATGGAACTCTTGGGGATACATTTTCCTTCTTACCTCATTTCCTTGACATTATTTAAGACATGCAAGTACTTCAGGTTTTAAGATTGTGTTTTATCCTTTAGTTGTACAAGTTTCAATTAATGCCTGGGAGCTAGCCAGTAATTGCCTCTCTGTACTTTTGTGTCTGGAAATTTTCTGGCTCAAGATTCTAGTCATTGCTTCTAGTTAGCATTCTTGAGCTTTTTGGTCTAACCTCTAATTTGTGTGAGTTGAAGGAACTTAATGTATGCTGGTAAATTTTTTTTAAAATAGGGAACACCCCTCTGTATGTCACCTTGACAATAAAATTAAATTTTAAAAAATCACTTCAAGAAAAAAAATAAGGAACCTACAAAGATAAAAGAAAATTTTGTTTCTATCTTCTCTGAAAATAACATAGAATCCTTAAATGCTAGAATCTTGAGCATTGGCTCCCCTCAAATCAAGAATGAGACAGAGGTGTTTACTTTCCCCACACCTTCCCTAGCCAGAGAAACAAGAGTAGGGAACAAAAGGGGTCCAAATGTCTTAAGAAAGAACTCAGGTAATCTCTATTTGCAGACAGTATAATTCATTACTTACAAGCCTAAAGATTTCACCAGAAAACCTCCTAGATGATCATAAGCACTTCGACGAGATAGAAGACTGTAAGATTAACATACAAAAATTAATAGCTTTTTAATACATCAATAATGGAGAGGCTGATAGAAAAATCAGGAAGACAGTTCTGTTAACAGTTGCCTAGAGAAAAAAAAAAAAAAACACCTTAACCAAGGAGCTGAAAGAGCTCTACAGTGAAAACTATAAAACCTTGAAGAAAGAAACTGTAGAAAACACTATAAAATGGAAATACCTATGTTTGTGGATTTGTGAAATTAATGTTGTAAAAATAAGCCATTGTACTGAAAGCAATCCAGAAATTTAATATAATCCTTGTCAAAAATGTTATTTTTGCAGAAATGTAAAATTTTGTTCTAAAATTCATATCAAGCATAAAACACCCCAAATAATCAAGAGCAATCCTGAACAGGAAGGATAACAAATGCTTTTAGACATAATGTATACAGGTTTCAGTTACCTTTTGATAGATAGATTCATCCAGGTAGACCTGTGGTCAAACTGGAGAAAATTATTAAGCAGAGTAAAGGAATCTAGTTAAGTAACCTCGAAGCTGTTACTATTTATAAAATGTACTTTAGAATTAAGTCTTCTGTATATAACCTGTGGTCCCTTTTTCAATAGCTGGTTTTTCTTTTAAGTAGACTTAAAAGATGTATGCTCTTTACTGAATTACATCCTATATATCCCCTGGAAGCATGGAAATACTAACTACTATATGCTAAAATACTACCTGATAAGCCATTCCTTAAGAGGAAAATGGTACTATTTCATTTTCCCAGTGTATGATATTTTTGGTGTTTATTTTACATAATTATTAATATAGTTTGATCAAGTATGGGTGAGTTATATGAGTCTGGGTCTTCTGACATATTGTTTTGCTTTGTGTGGTGGTAATGGCTGTATGCAATAATGGAAGCATGCCAGTGTATTTTGTACCTGAGTATAACTGCTGCTAAATTCGGAAAAATGGTGAAAATGCTTACAGCATGTACTGATAGGTTGCTTTTTTCTCTTTAGGATGAAGTGGCACACACTCTAACTGAAAGCAGAGTATTAAAGAACACCAGGCATCCATTTTTAACCGTAAGTGCCTGGGGCCCCTGGTGATAGTCCTAACAGACTTTGTAAATAACATTTATGTAAATGTGGGAAGCCCATAAATTGTTGGAATACAGGGGTTAAATTTATCATATCTATTAATTTATAATCACTTCTGTTACCCACTTGAAACTTTTTCCCTTCCCATGATTATCCTTTAAGAAATAAAAAAATAATAAAGAGCAAATAGATGATTGTGGCATTTTAAAGAGTTCACTGGCACAATGGTAGACTTAAAACACCTTTGAAATATTAAATGTAAATTTTGTTTATTTTGCTTATTGGCTTCAGATAAATATTTAAATGATCAGGTAACATTCTCTTCAGAGTTATAAATCATAAATGAATTTTACCGATGTTCAATGTTGATAAGTCGCCATACTGTTTCTTCCCTTGACAAAGTATAAACTGTGTCTTAATGCATATAAATATGATACAAGGACAATTGTAAAGTTCCTCTATCTATGTTCCTGACTCCAGTGAAGTACATTCAGATTATGATTAACAGACAGACTTCCAGAAATCTTTTACTAAAAATTTAGAAATACTTGAAATGGAAACTTTCAAGGGTATCCTTAGATACCTGGATTTCCTGTGTTACTTTATTACATGTTGATTATCTGTTGTTACATTGTTAGAAACTCCAACATGTCAACAGGAACTGTATTCCTGTGGAACTTGCACTGGAGTAATTTGCATGGATGAGAACTTTGATTACCAACAGTTTCAGAGAGATGGGGTAATGGATTGAGCAGTTTAATTTTACTTACAGTCTTAGTTTTCCCCCTGACGATACAAAATTTGCTTTATGTTTCTTATAAACTCTTCTGTAAGCCCACAGTAAGTGGACTGTGAAGGAACTTCATGTTCCTTAACTCCCGATGTTCCTTTCTGGTTTCTCATCAGTGTTGTCTCATCGGTTATGCTTACAGTTTTTAAATGTTCTCTTTTCATACTATTATAATGGTAAGAATATAGGATTATAACTTTTTTTTATTTTTCATTTCAAGTCCTTGAAATATTCCTTCCAGACAAAAGACCGTTTGTGTTTTGTGATGGAATATGTTAATGGGGGAGAGGTGAGTCAAAAGCAATCCGGCGTTTCATCCTAGTAACTTCTCATTATTTCAAACATTACTTAAAATACAAGTTGTACTAATTCACTACCCGATAGAGATTTGTGTAACTCTCTCTACTATTGTGTAGATGAGACCTTAATAATTTCTAATGAAGTATTATGAGTGCTTTTTATAAGTACATTTATAGATTGGAAAAGATAATTACACTTTTCCTATATTTAAGCATTTTAAAAGTCTTCCCACAGTATGATTTTTGAAATTGTTATTAAATTTTGAAAACCAGAAATGTAAGATTTATTATGTTTTATAAAGTTTTTCATCAAGTAGGTTTCCTGTAAAACTTGTTTCCATGTTAGTAAGTTATTTTACCTATTTTAAACTAAGGAGAGCAGTATTTCATAGGTAAATTGTGATGAAACTTTTTCTTCTGTGTAGTAGTTAAAGCATCGTGATTAGACTTAAGAGATTTAAGAGATCTTACAGTTTTGAATAGAAATTCAGTCACTAGTAGCACTTTCTCTTCCTGATTTTTGAACAAACTTCTTCTTCTTCCCTATTTTTGAACAAAATTAATGTAAAAGCAAATATAATTTATACTAATAATTAACTGGAAATATTTTATATTGTGAGCTTTCTGAAATAAATTTAGTTATTATATTGAGGTCTGTATGTATCTCATGGATATTGTCATTTGCCAAAATAAATATTGTTTGTGGACACTTTTTCCTGTAGATTTGTATGCTTGTACAGGAATTACTTTATTTGAAGACTTCATTCAGTAAATACATTTTGAATACCTAGGCAGTGTGAGTTTATCTAAATGTTTTAAGACATTACCCTTGCCATGAAGGAATGTATAGTTTTGTCTTAGGAGTACATTATAAATCAGAATGTCTAAAACCTAAGGACTGTTGAATTCATGAAAGGGAGCAAATTGTGAATGATCTAGCATTTAAGGTAGACTTTTTGAAATGTCAGCAGGTTTGATTTGAGATGCTTCCAGCAGAGAGGATGATATGTCCCATTACAGATAGATAGAGCTGTAGAATAATAATAACCCAGACATGTAAAATGTGGTGCTTACAAGTCAGATATCTGAAAAAAAATAGGAAAAAGATGAATGTCTTAGAACTGTAGGATTGGCACATATTAACAGCTAGTTAATTGGATATGGATAGGAAATAAAGAGACATGAGATTTGCTTGAAATCTGAGAAAATTAACCAATACAGTGAAGTTATGAAGAACTTAAATTTTGGGGTAAGATTAATAACATTTTCAAAGGTTTTTCCTAAGGTTCTGAAGAAATATATGTATGGCAGTATCACAGAAATTAAGTAAGGGAAGCATCCCCAAGGAGGTTGTAGTTTACCTAGGGAGATAGAAGTTAAATTAAGGAAGTATCCAGAAGTCTCTGTCAATATCTTATCAGTATCTTGATAAAAAGGCACATATTTTTGTACTCAGCAGTTCCACTTCCAGGCATTTGTTTATAAACATATCATGATCCATAAATAAATATGTTCACTGCAACATTATATTACCTTAAATGAATGTTTAGTAAGAAGTCTGCTCAGGTAAATGGTATTGGAGCCACGCAGTAGAATCTCAGTATCCATTAAATACAATGAGGCGGCCCACTCTGAACTAATACCAGTGAGCAAAGCAAGATGGGAAGTTTGAAGCATTGTGCTAAAAGACAGTAAGACCATGTTCATATATATATGTTTGTGTGCATTATCTCTGTGATTATGCAGTGGGTATTATGGCTTGCCTTTGGGTAGATAATCTGGGTGGCTGGACACAAGGTGGAAGGAAGACCTATTTTCCAATTAGGTATTTGTAGCTTTCATATTTTGTGCCATCTGCAGATATTATTTAATAACTTAAAATAGATAGGTATATGGCTGACCAAGGAGAAAATAATATAGAGAAAATGATTAATTCAGTCAGAAGCTTGAACAGCACGCTTCTTATGTCTTTCCAACTTTTTTATATGGTCTCCTGTATTTACATATATGTATTACTTACCAGATTGTTTTATAGTAAGGATATCTTAGTATAATTTACAAATATCTACCTACTGGGTTGTGTACAAGATACTCTGGTCAATATTATGGGATGTACAAATCAGTTCAGCATAGATTTTTACCTCAGAGAGTCTATAGTCTATGAAGAAGATAAGATAACAATTATGCTAAACGATGTGTGTGCCTAGTGTTAGATACACAAGTGAAAGGCCATGCGTCTTCATAGGCAGGACCCCTGCATGATGGAAGGAGAGCTTTCTGGAGGGAGCCAGCACACGCGTAAGCCTAGAAGACTTACAAGATGCTTTAATTAATGATTGTTGAGAAAAATTATACAAAAGCAGATTGTCACACTAGCCAGATGCTTTTCTTTTGCATTAAAGAACATGTTTTACTTCTTTTGTTTGACATGTCTTAGGCCTTTTCTACTTTTTTTCTCCTGCCCTGCTTCCTAAATTTTTGTTTGGGAATAAACTATAGGTTAGGACCAAATTGTTTCAAATTTTGAAGCTGGAGAAAAGATTCTATATCTGACATGTAATAAGTGCAATGGTAATAGTTTCAGCATTGCCATGTATGGAGGAAGGGAGAAACTATTTTAGTGAAAGTGATGTCTTTATATTATGTCATGGTTTTTAAAAAATTCTTTTAGATTAACAGATGTACTTTGGGTTAGGTGTAGCTCGGTAAGGTTAATTTGCCCAACATCAAAAAGAGTATGCTTCTACCAGTGTGTGTTACCATAGTCATTGGCAGCCTGCTTTCTTCCCTCCCTTCCCTGCCTGTCCCCTTTTACTTTTTTTTCTTTTGCCAGTAGCAGGGTTTGAACTCAGGGCCTGGAACTAGCTATTTGGCTGATGCTTGAGCCATGCCTCCAGCCCAGCATTTTTGTGCTGGCCCTGGGTTTGAAGTCAAGGCCTAGGCATTGTCCCTTAACGTTTTTGCTCAAAGCTGGTAGTCTTGACACTTGATCCATGCTTCCACTTGCAGCTTTTGGATACACAATTAGAAATAAGAATCTAATGGGCTTTTCTACCTGGGCTAGCTTCAAACCTCAATCCTTAGATCTCAGTCTCTTGACTAGCTAGGATTATAGGTGTAATCCATCCGTGCTCAGTGTGTCTTTATGGTCACACTATTTTGTGTTTTAGGTTCACTTTAGCATTTTTTTTCTCCTCAGGAATGCTTCCTAGAAATGCAAAAACGTTAATTGCTATAGAAAAACAAATATAATCGTAATTGTGTTCATGAATAAGGAGGAATGCTATAAACAATTCATACCAGCATTTGTACCCCACATATGACCTGTCCAGTAATTATCCATGTTGGCCCAAATGCCAGTATGTATTTTATAAGGTCATTGCTGCCTTGGTTTTTACTGGTGGCTGTGGCACTACAGAGTGCTTGGATCAATGTAGAAGGAAGAAAGAAATGGAAAAGAGAGGGTGCCAAGGAAGAGGAATCTTTGCAGTGTTGATTAAGGCTATGGAGCTGTCTGAGTTATATCAGTAAGAATGTGAAAGAGGCCATCACTGTGCAGAGGCAGGCAGGCGCCTCTCTTTTTCCCAGACACCCAGAAGAGCAGAGTGTGAATGAGGCATAAAGCCTTGCAGACACAACCAGGAAAGAAAAACCACGAGTCAGGGCCGCATTGGGCTAGTTTTCTACAGAGTCATTTAGGTTTTGTCCTGAAGGCAGAAGGGGCATCTTAGGAGAGTGTCAGTGAAAAAACGTTTAGAAGGAATACTTGGTAGGAGTACAAGACTTAAACTGAAGAGGGAAAAGATGGGATCAGGGAAGATACTGGGAGGCCTAGACCTTAGGTTTTCAGTAATCTGATTACAAAAGCTGACCCTACAGTAATCTGACCCTACAACAGTGGGGTCACCACTTGAAGGCAGTGTTAGTGAAAAGAAATCACATTAGGATGATATCTCAGTACATCCTAATGTGATATCCCACATTAGGATGATATCTAGTACTTGCTAGAATGTAAGGACTGCATACAGAGAGAAATGCTGTATTATGTTTTTTGCTAGGTTATATTGGGTTATTCATAAAGGTAGGAAACATGCCCGGTGCCTGAAATCCTGGCTACTCGGGAAGCTGAGATCTGAGAATAGCGGTTCAAAGTCAGCATGGGTAGGAAAGTCTGTGAGACTCTTACCAACAGCTAACCACCAGAAAAATAAAAAAAAGGGGAGGGGGGGGGCATTGTTCAAAGAGTGCTAGCCTTGAGCGCAAAAGCTCAAGGACAGTGCCCAGGCCTTGGGTTCAAGCCTCACAACTGACCAAAAAAAAAAAAAAAAAAAGATAGGAAACATGAGAAGAGAAATGAAATATGGTAGAGTTCACAGGGTTCACTCAGAGGTACAGTAGGCATCACCAGCAATGCTAAAACCAAGAAGGTAAAAAATAGTAAGGGTTGGAAAAGTATGTAATGCCTAAGTGTCCATGGTTTCTCAGCCTCAGTACTCAAAGAAGAGCGGCCTCAGGAAGATATAGGGCAGAAGGAACTGGGCAGGAGATGCCTTAGAAGTTTAGGGAAGTAATATCGCGTAAGGTAACAATGGGGATATGTTCATTGCATGATGCTGCTGGTTCCTTTTTTTAAGTTGGTGCAAGGTATGTTCCTTGGATAAAGTACAGAATGTACAAGATTGGTAGGCAACAGTCAGGAAAGTAAGTTCAGTGCAACTTGGTGGGCAGTAAATCAGCATCTGTAGAATTAACCATAAAATATTTCACTCACACTGCTGCTGACATGTTTGTGCCACTGTTTTAATAGCTTAGGTGTTATTGATTTACATCAGAAGCAAAAAATGCCCTGGGTTGAAACTGAAAACTGGTGATATTCCCTTTGGTTTAGGAAGTCCCTAGTTAAAACTCACCCCCAGATTTTTTTCATACCTATATTTCTTTCAAGCCTGTAAATTGTATTTCCATGATCTCTCACCTGTTTGAAATGTTCTGGAAGTTAAGAGATTCATTAGGAATGAAGGAAAACTACCATGTAGACATGTTATGCATCTGACAAATTTTTCATATTCTTACATTCTTTATATTCATTATTAATACTATCTATCCTTAGCTCTTTGCATAGTCTAGCTTGGTCTCGTTGATAAAAATTCAGATTTTTGCATATGAATTTCAGTTTCATGTCATTCTTGAAATCCTCTCTTATTCAGATTTCTTATTATTTGGCTGGCATCTTGTCTTCTATGAACCAAAATCATCTCATTTTAAATTCACATAAGACAGAAGTGCCGGCAGTCAGCATTTGAGTTTCACTTACTAATTTATAGAGGTGTGATTTGGGTGATTTTTACATTAAAAATACTTCATTTCATATTCATAGTGATGCTTTTTAAAATTTTACTAAATTTATAGGCATGTAAGTATCTTTATTGTCAGGAGTTATTAACTTTTATGTAGGTTATATCAAACTTCTATTGCCTTCACCCCAATCTTTTTCAAAAACTCCCTCGCCAAGAAAGATAGATTATAATATTCACATTGGCATCTAAAGTTCAAGCCAAAATAAGTTAAAATTTTATTTTACATGCCATATTTACTTTATGATTGTGTAATATTTCTAGGCCAGTTCCTAAAATGAATCATGAAACCAAGATCTCATTGCAATTAAAGCCAGCATGAGAAGACTCAACCTGCCTCCATGTGTAAGATGTTTTCAAATGTATTTTTAGATGAATTTTCTGGAACTGGACTGATCAGCCACTTTTTTCATGATTCCTTTACCTCTTATGTGGTTATGGCATAGAACAGTAACTTATTAATAGTTCGACTTCTCAAATGGAGGGTATTTTACCTCAGCGTAAGCATTTCAAGAAGATAAAAAGAGGAAGACCAACACATATATAATTGGAGACTCTGAAGACAATGACACCAAAAAATAATTTTTAAAACTGTACTCCAGAGCCACATTGTATAGCCGTTTGTGTTCCACATTAAAAAAAAAAATGACCATAATTCATCAACATTACATTTTGGAGACGTCTCATGGATTTTGTGCCCAGACTGACTTTGGACAGCATTCCTCTGGGTCTCAGCCTCCTAAGTAGCTAGGATTATAGGCATGAGCTCTTTGTCTTCGGTATCTTCTTGATGCCAAATTGTCAGAGTTTATATATTTAGGTATAAATACTGTTAACATAGTTTTATTATCTTTAAGTAGTTGTACAGATGAGTTGCCATTCACCAAAGCAGTTTATGAATACAACGCGTCTTGATCAGTGTAACCCCTTTCCTTGTTCTCACCCACCCTTCCCTACCCACCCCGTCTCTCACTTGTCTTAATTTTGTGGGATATACATTGTACTTGTTAATGCACTCCCCCCACGCACCCCTTCTCTTCATCCACTTTCCTCTTCTTGACCCTACCCTAGCCCTGTCAAGTTCTCATTTACTGGTGTTTGTTTTGTTGGACTATGATTTTTGTCTTTCTAAGAAATTACACTGTTTTGAGTTTCCCCTAAAAATTACAAAATTAATTAAAGTATCAGTACTTTCCATAGCATGTTTTTCAATTGTTTTTTCCTGTTCTACAGTTTTCTTTTTTATTTCATGATGAACTTTGTGCATGATTTTAAGCACAATTTAATGCCAACTCCAACTTTCTGCATCATTTCCCATAATTCATCAATTTTGAATACAAAGTTCAGTGAATTTGGACCAATATATGTAGTAGTTTCGTATCACCAGTCATCGCAGAGAGCATTGTTGGGAAAGATGATGGGCTCCATGTAGCTAATTTTGCAGTGAAGGCCTTTGTACCATTATCTGCAAGTTTGCTGTTAGCTATAAGTTTGTCATAAATGCTCTTTATGAAGTTGAAGAAGCTCCCTTCATTCCTAGTTTGTGGACTTACATTTAGAGACATAGAAGCTGTTAAATTTTGTCAAAGGACTTCCTTATGTATCTGTCATGATAGTTATTTTTTTTTATCATTGCTAATACCTTGAATTTCATTGTTTGATTTTTGAATGTTAAACAAATTACCCATTTCTTGATAAACCCTATTTAGTTATAAGACATTATCCTTTCAATGTATTTTTGGATTCCAACTAAAATATTATTGGGAATTGTAAGTCTGGTAATCATTACAAATACCATTCTATGAGTATCTTTCCCTGACACCTTGTCCAGAGTAAAGTCTGTGGGTTTGGATTTGGGCTAATACTGACTTTTTAACATAAGCAGAAGCACCACTTCTACTACTTTCTGGCATACTTCATTCATAGAGAGGAAGAGGGAGGGAAAAAGGGAGGAGGGAGAGGGAGAGTGTGTGGGGTCTCTGGCTGCAGGAATCCAGGCGAGGCAAGTGATTTTCCACTGAATTGCCCTCTTACCAGCTGCCAAATTTTGTTAGTAAGGATTGTCTTTGTGGGAAGGTTTTTAACAATAAATTGAAATGTAAAAATATGTACATATACAGAGCCATGTACTTTATCTTCTTCTGGAGTTACTTTTGGTCGTTTGTCCATTGAGATTTTTTTCAACTTGCAAATGTGTTTGTGAATAAGATCTGTCATTTTGATAATGTTTGTAGGTGATACAGATACCTTTTACTTTGTTTCTAATATTGAGTTTGACCCATCTGAAGTTTAGGCATTTTTATTGACATTATCAAAGATCCAGAGTTAAATTTCATAGATTTTTTTTCTTTGTCAATTTTGAATTGCCTGATTCATTGGTTCTTGCTTAGTTTTCTTGTTTATTATTTATTACTTGTTTGTTTTATTTATTTTTCCTTTCCTTCTGATTACTTTGAGTTCTATTGGCTTTTTGTCTCCTTTGTCCTTTCCTACCTTTAAACAAAACTAGTGTTGAACTCACAGCCTTGTGCCTGCCTAGCATCCCACTCAGCCACACCCCAGCACTTATTGGCTTTAGATAGGTTCTAGTACTTTTGCCACAAACCATAATCCTCCTACCTAGGTCTCCATCATAACTGGGATCACAAGTTTCATGCCACTATGCACAGATTATTTTGAAAAATGGTCTCGCCAGCTTATTGCCTGGTGCCTTAAATAGCTATCCTTCAGTCGCTGCATCCCAAGTAGATAGAGTAACCGCAGGAGCCACTGTTCAGCCTTTTGGTAGGATGCCATGTCTAAGAATCTTACCTAGGGCCTCATACATATAAGTGATTCTTAGTTGCTTTTTTTTTTTTTTTAGGAGTAAAACTTGATTACAAACAGGTTTCATTGTGATATTTCTATACATATATACATATATATAAATGTACTTTGATTAAATTTATACTTCTGTTAATCTTTTATATTTGACCTCCCTCCTTTCTTCAACCTTCTTAAAATAGTTGTCATGGGGTTTAGTTATGCTACTTCACATATTTTATATATATATATATACTATGTCTGTGTCAGTATTCACCTCTGTCATCCTCTCTTTTCCCTTCTCTCCTCTCACTGTCCCTCACCTCCCCCCTAAGAAGACTATTCTACAATAATGCCATATTAATTTTTTTACATCTAGAGACAGCATATGAGGGAAAATGTGTGACATTTAATATGCTAATCTCACACAACATAATGATCTCTAATTGAAAGTATTTTCCTGCAACTGACATGATTTTATTCTTCTTTATGGCTGAATACTACTCTGTATATGTACGTATATGTGTATATGTATATAAATATGTATGTGTATATATATATACATTTTCCTTTATCTAGTCATTGGCTAATAGGCCCTAAATATTGATTCCATATTTTGGCTAGTGAGCATAATGCTCTTATAAGCATGGGTATAGGCCAGGTGCCAGTGGTTCCCTCTTAGAATCCTAGCTACTCAGGAAGCTGAGATATGAGAATTATAGTTTGAACCAGCCAGAGCAGGAAAGTTTGTGAGACTCTCATCTCCAGTTAACCATCAAAAAGCCAAAAGTGGATCTGTGGCTCAAGTAGTAGAGTGCTAGCCTTGAGCAGAAAAGGCTCAGAGACAGCACCTGGTCCTGAGTTCAAGCCCCAGGATTAGCACCAAAAAAGAAAAAAGAAGAGTTCCATAAAGTAGCAAGAGTAGACATGAAATGTTAGTGAATTGTGAGAGCATGTAGAATTTTTCCCCATAAGTTGAGATTTTAGCTGATACTTTTATAGAAATTGGCTGGAAGACAAATTGAAGATACATAATCTAAATAAAGACCTAGAATCGTGAATATATTATACTAGTTTGGGGAGAATCTATATTTCCTTTCTAAAGTAGAAGAGCAGTGCTTAGAGTGACCTTCTTTTAAGAAAATTTAGACACTTAGTCACTGTCTTTATCCCTTTAGAAGAACACTATAACTCTGGGCAGCCACAGGGCTTCCTTCATCAAAGCCAGTGATGTAAAGTATGGGAGAAGTTGTTCACAACAGCTTATTGATAACCCATGTTCCTTTTTACTCTGTGCCCTTGTATGGATGCCAATGCATTAAATATAATTATTGTCACTGAATAATTGTATAAATTGGTTTGATTTTTGGCATTCCACAGTTTGATCATTTGCAAGACACAACATTCTGCAGTCAGAATGCATTTTTAGTACATAATGTATCATAATTTTAGTTATTAGCCTTCTTTCGTGGTATTACATAAAATGGCAATGCAGACTCAAGCACCCCAGATTGTTAAAATATGGCATTTGGGGAACAATAGGTAGCAAGTATTAAAATTGAGAGAATTTTGTCATATTTTAATTCTAATATAATGTTCAAATCTTTTTTGACAATAATATTCTTCTTTTTACTGGGGCTAGTAGATAATATTTTAAAGTTTGTCTTAAAACAATAATAGCTAGGTACAGTGGCTCATACCTATAATCCTAGCCATTCAGAACCAGGGATTGGAAGGATCTTGCTCAATGTTACAAGACCCCAGCTTAATCAGTAGCTAGGTGGTGGTGTATACTTGTCATATCTGCTACATGGATGATTGAGATTGGAAGGATTAATGTACTAGGCCAGCTCGGGGGGTGGGGGGGGGGGGGCGGAATAAGACCGTATCTCTAAAATAACCAGAGTAAAAAGGCCTAGAGCCGAGGCTTAAGCAATGGGAGCATCTGCCTAGCTGATGCAAAGCCCTGAGTGCGGTCCTTAAGACCACCAAGACCAAGTAAGGAAAGCAATAATAGATTAATGAGCAGTGGGACAAGGGAGGTAAGAAACTGTAGTGAACTGTTTTATGTTACTTCAGATGATAACTTGTTGTGTAAACAAAATTGTTAACAGCCTTAAAGAGACATTAAGTCAGTGATCCATGTGGAGGTGTTGTGAATTTCTGAACTTGAAGTCTAACATACATTTATTGCTTCATTTTTCTCCAGTCATAGACATGTGTTGAGTACCTCCATGGCAGCTAGCAGTGTACTCAGCACTGTGACACTTCTTCCTTGTTCTTGGCAGATTTCTTAATACACTGAAACAGAGCAAGGATTGATAGTATATAATCCTGAATTCCAGAATTCCTAGTTGTGCTCCTTCTCTATTATGTTGTCAGACTGAAGGGTGAGATGTGGTTTGGGGTTTTCTTCCCTGCGGTGTCTGCAGCATGCTAGGGAAGAAGACTCCTCATATCCCCAGTCAAGAGAAGAGATCTGTGCATGTAGAAGTTAAGAGATGAGATCTATACTTCCTCTTGGCTCCCTCCCTCCCTCCCTCCCTCCCTCCCTCCCTCCCTCCCTCCCTTCCTTCCTTCCTTCCTTCCTTCCTTCCTTCCTTCCTTCCTTCCTTTTTTGTGGTACTACTAGGGTTTGCAAAGCAGGCATTTTTTCCACTTGAGCTCTGCCCATAGTCCTTTTTTAAGTTATTTTTTGATAAGTTCTCATAGTTTTTGCTCAAGGTCAGACTATGATCCTTCTTACCTTCTCCTCTTACGTAGCCAAAGTTTCAGCTATAAAGCCACTATACCAAGTCTATTTATTTATTGAGATGGGGTGTCATTAGTTTTATATCTGGACTGGCCTCAAACCACAGTCCTCATCTCTACCTATTAAGTAGCTGGGATTTATAGGCATTTCACTCCCCTCCTTTATAGGAAGTAGAGATCTAGATACTTGGACTCAGTATGTTTCCAAGTGAATAGTGGATAATTAAAGAATAATTTTAAATGATGATATGAAAAAGATGATATAGATAAATATTATTGAAAATATAATGAATATATATTGAGGATCATAGCAGGAATAACAGAAGCTTCTCAGTTTATATTGGACATTATTGAAATAGATTTAAAACACCAGAGACAAAGTTTCTCACTGTGGAAAGTGTAGCCTCAAACATTGAAACTGTTTCTAGAGACATAGTGATCAAGTTGTAAACTATAAGTTCATATAAACTGATTGGAGGAAATCACTGACGTTTCTTAAAACCAATCTAAATAATTAAGTACAGTTCTCTATCGGTTAAAAATGGGCATAGGCATATGTGTAATGTTTATTTGTTGCTTTTATTTTTTACTTTTATTATCTTTAAGTATTTGTTCAAAGAGGTTACCATTCAACAAATCAGTTTATAAATAATTCTTTCCCATCCCTCTCAAACCAACTCCTCCTCTCAGTTTTCCTAGTTTTATAGGCTATGCATTGAATGTTGGGATTGTGCTCTTCCCTATTCCTTCCTTCTGTGTCAGTAGCTGTTCCTTGAGTGAGTGAAGCAGCAGGGTAGTGAGAGGAAGTGAAGTCTAATGGTGCATGGTTTTCTCCTCTGGTAACTGAAGGTTAAATGGGTAGCAAGCAGAATGCCTTAAACAAGATTGGTATATTGATTAAAACGCTGATTTAACAGCTCTTGGTTTCCCTTTGGAAACCTGGGAAAGATAAGCCAGCTGCTGTCTAAGAGTGCCGAGTGTCCACGGAGAGTACACTATCTATCATCACAATATGGCAGTGAGAAGTGTTTTATGTTTGTGTTAATTTCCCCCACTAAATCAGTAATTATTACAATCCTGTCCCTGCTGTTTACCCTGCAGCTGTTTTTCCATTTGTCGAGAGAGCGAGTGTTCTCTGAGGACCGCACACGTTTCTATGGTGCAGAAATTGTCTCTGCCTTGGACTATCTACATTCTGGAAAGATTGTGTATCGCGATCTCAAGGTAAAATAAAAAAGTAATCAAAATTTGTTGTCTGTAGAGACCATTGGGACAAACGAAGTAATTAAAAAGTTACACAATTTTGAGAAAAGCAGATTTAGTTCAGAAAAAAAAGCACTTTGTTTAGGAATGTCCTGCTACTTTTGACAGGAAATTTCATTCTCTAACATGCATGTGGTTCCTGTGTGTTTGAGTTTTTTGGTATGCAAAATAATTTCTGCTTTACCATTCTGATTGACTGATCTACTAATAATAGTTTCATTTTTCTGTACGTGTTATAAAAAATTTTGAACATCTGCCGGGTGCTGGTGGCTCACGCCTGTAATCCTAGCTGTTCAGGCAGCTGAGTTCTGAGGATCATGATTCAAAGCCAGCCCGGGGAGGAAAAGTCCGTAAGACTCTTCTCTCCAACAAACCACTCAGAAAACCAGAAGTGGCGCAATGGCTCAAGTGGTAGAGCGCTAGCCTTGAGCTGAAGAGCTGAGGAACAGCGCTCAGGCCCAAAATTCAAGTCCTGCAACCAACAAAAAAAATTTTTTTTGGAACTTCTGAATAAAAGTCAAATAACTTTGCAAGTGACATACTAAAACAAGTTTCATTATATTCTGTCATCTTATGGTGTTATAAAGAAGCTTTTACAATAAATAAGACAGAAGGAAAACATTCATCTTGCTTAGAGTTACAACTTTTTGGTAGGTTTTGGTACCTGATGCATTTTAATATAGGATATTATTTGTTAAGCTTTTTATTCACAAAAGCATAGTCTGTGTTTTATTGATAAGAGCTTTGACCTCTCTTAAGTTTTAGTAGGATGAGAATCCAAGGACAGCTCAGATTGAGCAAGCATTCTGTGAAGGTGAGATAATAAATACTTCCATCTTTCCTGCTCATGAAGTCTTTGTTGCAGCGATTCAGTTCTGTTTGTGGACAATCCCATACATTATGGAACTGAGCATGTTTGCTGTGTCCTGATAAGATGTTATTGACAAAACAGGCAGTAGTCTAGATTTGGTCTACATACCATAGTTTACAGATCCCTGGAATAGAACATGTAAGCTAGTAATAATTCCCTTCACTCTTATAAATGAGGTTGCCTATATTAAGAAAATTTGTACTGTGGTGTGTTTTGAACCAGTTCTAAATGTTCTAGTCTTACTACCTTAAAACTCAATCTTAGGAGTGGGATAATAGCCTCATGATGATTGGCTTGCATAGCAAACATAAGGCTCTGAGTTCTATCCCCAGCAGTAGGTGGTGGAAAAGAACTATAAGTCAAATATAGTGACACATGCTTGTAATTCAGGCTACTCAGGATGCTGAAGCAGGATCATAACTTGAGGACAACCTGGGAAACTTAGTAAGACCTGCCCCTAGATAAAATAGACCAGGGATGTCATTCAGTGATAGAGCACTTGCTTAGAATATGTGATTCCCTGCGTTCAGTCCCCACTATAGGATGAAAATGTTGGTAGTGTAGTAATCTAGTTCAATTCAAGGTAGGCACCAGCGGCTCGTGCCTGTGATCCTAACTCCTCAGGAAGCTAAGATCTGAGGATTGCAGTTCAAAGCTAGCCCAAAGAAGGAAAAGTTGTGAGACTTATTTCTAATTAACCACCAAAAGCCAGAGGTGGAGCCTTTGCTCAAGCAGTAGAGTGCTGGCTTGGAGCATAAAACCTCAGGGACAATGCCCAGGCCCAGAGTTCAAGCCCCGAGACTGGCTTTGAAATGCAGAATTGCTCTACTGATTAAGTACCAGTTTATGTAAGCTGCAATTTGACTTAGAGAAATAGAAGTCACCTATGCCAGTGCCAGTGGCTCACACCTTGAAACCTAAGTACTCAGGAGGGTGATACTCAGGTACTCAGGTGGTACTCAGGAGGGTCAAAAGCTAGACTGGAGGCCTGGCTCAAGTTGTAAAGCCCCAGCTGAGTAAGCATGAGGCCCTGAGTCCAGACACTAGTGCCAAAAAAGATAAATAGACATATCTCTGGGGGCTGGGAAGTTGGCTCAGAATGCTTGCCTTGCATGCATGAAGCCCTGAGTTCGATTCCTCAGTATCACATAAGCAGAGAAGTGGCGCTGTGGCTCAAGTGGTAGAGAGCTAGCCTTGAGCTGAAGAGCTGAGGGACAGCGCCCAGGCCCAGAGTTAAGGCCCACAACCAGGCAAAAAAAAAAAAAAATTTGACTCTTAATTTATATTATGTAAGAATTTCTCTAGATTAAAATGGTCCTACTATGCTCCTTTATGCTATGAGTATCT
This sequence comes from Dipodomys spectabilis, assembly GCF_019054845.1. NCBI lineage: Eukaryota > Metazoa > Chordata > Mammalia > Rodentia > Heteromyidae > Dipodomys > Dipodomys spectabilis. The sequence continues at coordinate 5,353,335 of NW_024870965.1, read as the reverse complement.
CTCTTGTAAAATATAATTTTGTATAGTGACAAGTAAAATATTGAATGTAGTTGTATAATAAATTAATTATTAAACTTTTACCCAGGTGTGGTAGGACATAGCTATAATCCCATTGTGAGTTTTAGGCCAGCTTGGGCAAATAGTGAGTTTGAGTTGAGATCAGGATATATAGCAAGACCTTCTGTCAAAAAAAAAAAAAAATAGAAAAGTAACAGAGACTCTTAAGATACTGTATTTAGGAAAAATGAACTGTAATGCAACTAAAAAAAAGTTCATTAAGCCAGGCACCGGTGGCTCATGCCTGTAATCCTAGCTACTCAGGAAGCTAAGACCTGAGAATCGCGGTTCAAAGCCAGCCAGGGCAGGAAGGTCTGTGAGACTCTTATCTCCAATAAACCACTCAGAAAACCAGAAGTGGCGCTGTAGCTCAAGTGGTAGAGTGCTTGCCTTGAGCTGAAGAGCTGAGGGACAGCACCCAGGCCCAGAGTTCAAGCCCCATGACCGACCAAAAAAAAAAAAAAAGGTCCATTAGAAGATACCGATTTAAAGAAATTAGCTTTATAACATGGCAGAATATTTGTTAACTCCCAAAATATATTTTTCCTTCCTGAGTCTCCTTTTACCCATCTCATGTTTTAAGGATCCTATTTATAAGAACAAGAGGGGTAAGGTATGGATTTTAGGGATGTGAGCAATTTTAAAGTAGAGGGTAACACATTCATAGTCTGTGTAGCTAAAAGAATTGTTATCTTAAGTAACATTCATTAATTTGCTAGCATTGATATGGACTGTTATAATCAGGAGAATCTTGGTTGATATTCTCTATTTATCATCTCTAATCAAATGAATCAGTATATTAGTTATAGTCCAGTTAATCTAATACTCATTTTACTCTCTATTGCTTCTGATGATGGAATTAGACTGAATGCATTAAATTGCAACATTAAGTAGCTACTTTATGTATAATTTTCCAAATACAGCTATGACTAAACACTTACAAAGGTAAGCTAATACTGGAAGTATTAAGAATTAATTTCTTAGAAGTGTCATTGTCCAAAAAGAAATGTACTCATTACCTGAGTTCTGTAACTGTAACCCCTCTGTACATCACCTTTATAATATTTAAAAATAAAATTAAAAATAATTAATTTCTCCTAGAGCTTTATAAGGGGATAAAGTAATAAACTGCTGCTAAATTTTTGGAACAGCTAATCTTTCTACCTAGAGAGTATTTGTATTATACCATGTTTATTTGTATTAAACCATTTTTGAGACCTTAAGATGGCACAGATGTGGCCCCCCTAGCTTTTGACATTTCTCCCTGATATTCATCTCCAATAAATACTCTTAATGAAAAGACTGTGCTTGCTTTGCACACGAAGTCTGAAGACATGTTTTTCCACCCTCACTTCTAACCAGACGGCCTGTCTCATTCTCTCTTTTCTAGAAAACGTAGGCACTAGTTAGTATTGAGAACAGCTTCTACCTCTGAAGTTAAACTGTACTGTTGGGCCATGGTGCTTATTTTTATCAGGAGGGGGGAAGAGAGGCATGGCAGGTTCTCCAGTTTTACACAATGTGAATTATTTTTATTTGAGTGTGTTGGAAGTCAAAACTCATTCTTGCAGTATTGCAGTTCACTGAATTCCCTGTCTTTCAATACCTGTGTGTCAGTCTGTGACATATGGTAGATATCCATAAACCTGTGTGTGTGTGTGTGTGTCTGTCTGTCTGTCTGTCTGTCTTTCAATACCTGTGTGTCAGTCTGTGACATATGGTAGTTAGATATCCATAAACCCAAGTGTGTGTGTGTGTGTGTGTGTGTGTGTGTGTGTGTGTGTGTGTGTGTGTGTGTGTGTGTGTGTGTGTGTGTGTGTGTGTGTGTGTGTGTGTGTGTGTGCAGAGTAGGGACTCCTTATGGCCTTGGTGCCTGAACACTGAGCTCATTGTATGTTGGGGCTGGAACTCAGGGCATGAGCTCTGTCCTGAGTTTCTTTTACTCAGAGCTAGGACTCTACCCCAGCTCCACTTCCGGCTTTCTGGAGGTTACCTGGGGATAAGCATCTCATGTACTTTCCTACCTGGGCTGACTTTGAACTGCAGTCCTCAGATCTTAACCTCCTGAATAACTAGGATTGTAGCTGTGAGCCACTGGTACTGGCATGATGTATTGAGAGAGAGCTAAAGAAGAGCTTGGAGGTGAGAGTTTGCTTTTGTATAAAGGCAGCGCTGGCCAGGGCCTCCCTCTGCCACACAGCGCTCAGCGGGGCCCCTGCTTTCCCAGGCAGGAGTCCAGGCCTTAGCCTGTCTACCAACCGGCCACGCCCTACTCTGTGAAATGGAATGGAATTAAAAATGTATAGGACTTTGAGAGTTTAATTTTAGATGCAAAACCAGCAGGATCCTAATTTTTAGTGATCAGTAATTTTTGTTCACAATACACAGAGGACAAGATTTCGAGGTCTGCCATTACTGCATATGCACACTGAGTTAAGACCTCTGCCTGCCCATTTCAAAAACTGTTCGCTGTGTGTGTTCGTGTGTATGTGTAAATTCTATGGAGTATATGTCTAATTTCTTCTAAAAAGTGTGTGTGTTTCTCTTGTTTGGTTATTAAGTTTTGTAGTACTAGGTATCAAACCTAGAGCCTTGTGCATGCTAGGCAAGTGTTCTACCCTTGTTCTATACTGTACTCCACCCGTAAAGCCTGAGCTTGTGGATGATAGCCCTCTGACTGACTGCTCCTCATAGTATTATCTAGGTTTTACCAAAAAATCTTTCTTTCTCATGACCTCCTGTGTGACTTCATCCTTGCTTCTGCCAATGGATAAACCCATCAGCTATGAGCATTCGGCCCCTTCTGTCTTGGAAACTAACTATAATAATAAACCCAAATAGAGAGTGCCTGAACAATGAGAAACCATATGCATTTTGCATTTTACAGCTAATGAAAGGAAGAAGGAAAACCATGAGATGCAGAAGAGATAGCAGAAGAAAGATAATTTGTAAATTATCTTATTATCTATTGTAGGAAGAGGCCTATAAATGACTACTCAAGTTTATGTTAATATTAAAAGAACTGAATGCATAATTTCTAGGTGTCTTTGTTACCTTCATGTCATTAATCTGCTTTAAAAAACTTTTTTCTGTTACCTTCATATTCCTGAATAACTCTGATACTTTTTGTACTTGTTTTTATAGTAACATTTTTAGTGCACCTTGTGTGAGATATTATTTTTTGTAAAGATTTCACATTAGTTAGGTTATTTTAAGTTTAAGGGTATGTTTTAAGATAGTGCATCTCTCTTTGTTCATATCTGTGATGAAAAACTTGTTTGGGATTCAGCGAATGACATTTTGAGACAGGAAAACAATTGATGATAGCAGAAATAAAATAACTAAAATTGAAATTATTACACGTTTTATTATTTTCAAAATGATTTATTGTATATTGGTAGGTATTTTTAATGCAGTCATTGAACTAAGTACTTTCATGAAGTTTCCTTCCTGAATTTTTCTCCTCCCTTTAACAGTGTCATCTAGTAGCTCCCACATTTTGGTAACTTAGGAATTGATCATTAAATTCTTCATGTTTAAAAGAATGATTGTTTATTGAATGTTTACAGTTTAAGTTCTGCTTTCACCATTTTGGTGAGTTCTCAAAATCTTCATTGAAGCACATAGAAGTTAGCAGTATGCCAGTGACATACAGTGGAAAGGGGTCAGCTCTAAATTTAGTGTGAGCCTCAGGTTTGTACTTCACACTTAACCAACTTAGCTCTCTCCTGCCTCCCATTGCTGTGACCCATACTCTTCTCAGAATTATCCTCAGGTGAACTTCATTCTTACTATGTTATTGTAATTTTTTTAAAGCTGACTTACAAAACAAGTCGGGTGACCAAGTGTCTTGGTTTGCCCAGGCCTGTAGTTTATAGAACTTTCAAGTCCTACATGCTAGAAAGACCCTCAGCCCTGGACAGACTAGGAGCACTTGTCATCTATGTCGTATTTCTTACCCAGTCCTCTACAGAGGAGTTACAGTCAAGTAAAGAGTACACTTCCTTTTGGAAAGCCCTATTCTTCCTTTTAGCCCTCATCCCTTTGCCTTGTAAGGTTCGGAGCTGAGATACAAAGGTAGATAATTAGGTATAAGTTGGTATTAAACACACACTTTGCCTGATACAGTTTAAAAAATGTTTATATATTTTGATTCTTTTGTATATAGCCATTCAACATAACTGTTAGAATGTGGAGAGGTAGTATGTGCCATAGGTTTACACACACATGAGGCATGTGAAGAGAATTGTACAAATGAGTGGGAATGGGGTCAACATGCATTCACATGTTGTTCAGTATTGTTATGTATCCTTGGAAGCTTGTATAAAAATTCTTGTGTGTTAACAAAAGAGACAAAATTTTGTGCATGCTAATACCAAGGCTTAACCTCAGAGCCTTGTTCTCTCTCTCACATCTCACTCGACTTTCTTGTTTAGGAAGGGCTCTGTACCAGTTGAGCCATACCTTCAAGCATTTTACTGGTTAATTAGAGATGGAGTTTCTCCAACTTTTCTGCCAGGCTGGCTTCAATACTCAGTCTTCCAGGTCTCAGCATCCTGTGTATCTAAGAATATAGGCATGAGCCACTAGCACCTGGCCAAGAGGTGGATATTTTAAAAGATCTTTAAGTTTAGAGCATAAAGGCTTTTATTCAGCAAAGCAACACAAATTTAAATGTAAGGTTTTCTTATATTTAATTGTGGCAAATTAAGGAAAGAAGGGTGTTTGAAAGAACTGGAAAAGGAGAGAAATGAAAGACTTGAAGAAAAAGATGGGCAGAGAAAGAGATGGGAGGAATGAAAAGTAGAGAATCTTTACTGATGCTTCAGGTCGGATTTCGTATTTAGTATTTACCATCATTTGTGCAGATTAGGCTTGATTTCTAGAATCTAATTAGTTGAAAAGCATAAAGAAGTTGCAAAGCACCTGAATTTGGATAAAATGTAAAACTTGTTAAAAGTGGTCAGCGATGTATTTACAGCTTGTCCAACTTTCTGTAGGCTAATTAAAGAAAGGCTGGCTTCTTTGATGTGTGCCACAGCTGCAGTGTGTTTGGAACATTTAGCTGCCTTGGGGTCGGGCAGTGTGTGGAGGTATCGCGCCAGGGCTTAGGTCTCTCCACAGCTGCCTGACCTGCATTATCTGTTTTTTAAGACATTGGATAATGCATGTTGTCATTGCACTCCATATGATTGCTATATGATGTGTTCATGTTTTGCTATAAATTTGCTATTCAGAGTTTGAAGTAAACACTTCAAAGTACCGTCAAATTAAAGAGTAGAATAAATATTTCTTTAGAAAAAGTTAACTAAACCTCATTTGCTTATGTGTATTTTTCACAATTGTGTATTTCTTCTGCATAATGCTGTTTGAGCACACTTTAAAACTCATGCATACTTTTGTGTAATGAATGATAGTCATAACTTGGCTTCAAATTGTAGGGTGTTTAGTAACTATTGAATGGCTTCGATACTCTTTTGTTGTTGTTGTTGCTTGTGGGTTTTGAACTCTGGGCCTGGGCACTGTCCCTCAGCTCTTCAGCTAAAGGCAAGCGCTCTACTACGTAAGCCACAGTGCCACTTCCAGTTTTCTGAGCAATTTATTGGAGATAAGAGTCTCATGAACTTTCGTGCCCAGGCTGGCTTTGAACCACAATCCTCAGATCTCATCCTCCTGAGTAGCTAGAATTATAGGCGTGATCCGTCAGCCCCAGCTTTGGTACTCTTTTTTTCTCTCTCTCTTTTTACATTTAAAGGGGTTTCTACTTCATTTCAAAGAACTGCAAAAACAAAACAAAACAAAAAAAACCTTATCTCACAGAAAGAGATTTAGGTTCAATTTATAGCCACCACCAAAAAGCATTTCAAAATAAATATGTCTTGTTATTACAGTAGCTTCCCAAGAGAAATTTTAGAAAACTGTATGCATCTAGAAGAAGACACTCATCTTTTGGGACTTGTTTAATCATGTATTGTTTGGAAAAAAGCTTAGGGTTGATATTTGCTTCTAGAAGTTGATTAGACTTTAGTTCTCATAACTTAAACAATCTGTCTCTTAAACCTCTTTCTCTACTACTATAGAATTATACCACTATAAAATCTCTTATCACATTTCCACCAGTTTTTCATATAAAACTATACCACAGTTTCTAATAATTTTATCGTTATCAAGTATTTGATAGAATATATTTTACTTAGCTGGGCTCTGAGGGCTCATGCCTATAAATCCTTGCTACTCAGGAGGCTGAGATCTTGATGGAAGTTCAAAGCTAGCCTCATCAGAAAGTTATAAGATACTCCATCTCCAATTAACCAACAAAAAGCTGGGCTGGAGGAGTAGTTCAAACGTTAGAATGTCAGTTAAGTGAACACAAGGTCATCTCAAGCCCTGGTACCAGCACAGATAAACAAACTAACCAGTCAACGAAATGAATATGTTTTCCTTTATACATGAACATATATAAGTATTAAGAGTTCTGTGAACTAAAACTATGTTCTCTTTTGGAAATAGCCTACTCAGCATTCAGGTATTTTTCACAATAGTATTTTCCTATACTTGAAAACTATAGAATAAATTGTGTCATTTTTTTTTCCCATTCTTCTTAATATACAGTTGGAGAATTTGATGCTGGATAAAGATGGTCATATAAAAATTACAGACTTTGGACTTTGCAAAGAAGGGATCACAGATGCAGCCACCATGAAGACATTCTGTGGCACCCCAGAGTACCTGGCACCAGAGGTAGGCTTTCGTCCCTGTTAGGAAAAATAATAGTAATACAGTGTTTTACAAATAGAAACATTACAGCATTTGTAATTACAGTAGTTATTGCTACCTTTACCAGGTTTCAACCTGAATTGAATTTATTTGCTCTGACTTGTTTAATGTGGTGGTTTGGTTTTTCATTTGTTTGTTTGTAGGATGAGATTTGAACTCAGGGTGCTTGTTTCTTAGATCTTCTACCACTTGAGCTAATCCCATAGTTATTTTTGACTAAGGTTTTATGTTTTTTGCCAGGTTGGCCTAAACTGGGTTCTTCCAACCTATGCCTCCCAGGAAGCTGGGGTGACAGACTTGCATCACTATACCCATGTTATTGGTTGAGATGTGGTTTTGCTGAGTTTTTATCCAGGCTGGCTTCAAACTATCATTCTCTTGATCTTTGCCTCCCAAATAACTGTGGTTACAGGTGTGGGCCATTATGCCTGGCTAAAGAATATGCTTTAAAAAATAAACTTTATACAGTTCCCTAGCTAAAGTAGATTAAATAGATTTTATTTCTTGGTCATGCCCATTTTGGTTCCTTTTTTTGAAATACATTGTGAATTACTTCATGACTTCAGCAAGAATGTTCAGTCTTATAAATCATCTTGGACTTAGAAACAAAAACAATAGTGATTACTTGATTCATAATACTGAAGGGTTTTATACTTGACTACTAGAAGGCCAGACAAGTAATTATCTCCATTTTAGAGTTCATGTTCCAAACCTGAGCAAAGGCTTCACAATAATTCAAATGAACCAACCAATGAATGTCTCTGTGTGTGTGTGTGTGCACGCATATGTGTGCACATGTGCATATATGCCTGTACTGAGCTTTGTGCTCTCATTTAGTTTTTTGGCCCAAGGCTGGTGCTCTACCACTAGAGTCACACCCCACTCTTTGCCTTTTGCAGTTTATTGAAGATGAGTCTCATAGACTTTTCTTCCAAGCTGGCTTTGATCTCAGATCTCAGCCTCCTAAGTAGCTAGGATTACAAGTATGAGCCACCAGTGCCTTGTTATATTTGCTTTACATTGAAAAGCTTTCTGTATGATGTGCTCATGGGACAAGGCAGAAAGGCACTGTGCTCAGAGAACTTACAGTGATGAGGGGCAGGGCAAACCTAAGTGAATAACTTGATAGTTATGGAGCCTGTGGGGACTGTGGAGGCCACAGAGGCTGTGAGGGCTGTGGTGGCTCTGGTGGCTGTGAAGGCTGAAGGGGTCATGGGGGCTGTGGAGGCTGTGGGGCTGAAGGCATAGTGGGGAATGTGGAAGCCATGGGGGCCCTACAGGCCAAGAGAGGTGTGGAAGCTGCAGAGGCTGTTGGCAGGTGCACCAGCAGGACTGCTGTGTAACAAGCACCTCGGTTCTGAGTGGTGAGGCAGGCAGCCAGGATGGTGACTCATGCTCTGCCCGAAGCATCGTCACTCATCTATCAGGTGACAGATGAGGTAGCTTCAGGCTGCCCTCTGTGATAATCACCTTTGTCCTCGGCCACTTTATTGGAGCTGTTGACAGGAGCCTCTCCATACAGCCTCACTGCCGCCTATCCGTGTGCCCTCTTCATGCAGCCTCTCTTCATAGCCTCTCCATGTGGCCTCTTCATGCAGCCTCTCTTCATAGCCTCTCCATGTGGCCTCTCCATACAGCCTCTCCTTATAACCTCTGCATACAGCCTCTCCATGTGGGCTCTCCATGCAACAGTGACAACTTTGTATCATTTTGGCTTTGAGCTCTAACATTGAGTGGCCTAGGAACAAGTTAGAAGCTAAACTGTCAGGAGTTTAACTTCAAAAACATTTTTTCATGGGATATTTATTAGGATTTTAATACAATTCTCACCTTCCATAAAACTCCCATTTTAATGTGTACTAGTCTGAGTTTTTCTTTGTTTATACAGTTGTACATCTCTAATTCCAGAGTTTGTTAATTACCTCAGCTCCCCCCACCCCCACAATTACTAGTGTCCTTTTTGTTTCCACACCTATCCAGTACATTGTGTATATGTGGCGTTGAGGGCAGGGTATGGAGTCTTCGCTGCTTGGCTTCCTTCACTCACCAGTTGTCTTCTAGACTCGCCCCTGTTGTGCCATGTGACTGCTGCTTCATTTCTCTGTATGGCAGTATAATGTTCCATCTGATGGCTGTCTAACCACATCATGTTTATTCTTCAGGTAGTGGGAGGATATTTTAGTTTTGGCTTTGACAACTTATGGTGCTGTAGACAATCATGTTTGCATCTCCTTTTGTGACCTTACTTCAGAAGTTATACTTGGTTTTTGCCACAGGCACCCTGCTGGAAAGAGTTGTCAGCCTGCATGGATTTAAAGGCTAGAAATGAGGTGCCACCTCCCACTGTGAAAGAGGAGGAGGGAGGTTGTCTGTGATGATCAGAGGTCTGAGCCACACAAAGAAGGAAGAGATGGTCATGCAGAGGGAGCACCAATGAGAAAACTGAGGCCAGAACAATTTGATTTCCCCTTAATTGCAAGGAGGTTAGTGTGACCAGTCATGGTGGTGCACACTTGTAATCCCAGCTTCTTTGAAGGCAGAAGGAAGAAGAGCAAGAGTTTGAGGCCAGCCCAGATAGAATTAGGGAACCCTATTTCAAAAACAAAATATACAGTCATGGTGGTGCACACTTGTAATCACAGCTTCTTTGAAGGCAGAAGGAAGAGGAGCAAGAGTTTGAGGCCAGCCCAGATAGAATTAGGGAACCCTATTTCAAAAACAAAATATAGCCAGGCATGGTGGCTCACACCTGTAATCTTAGTTACTCAGGAGGCTGAGATCTGAAGATCACAGCTCAAAACCAGCCTGGGCAGGAAAGTCTATGAGACTCTTATCCCCAATTAACGACCAAAAATCCGTAAGGGGAGCTGTAGCTCAAGTGGTGGAATGCTGACCTTGAGCAGAAAAGCTCAAGGACAGCAGCCAGGCCCAAGTTCAAACCCAGGACTAGCACATTTACACACAAAAGAGAGGGGGAAAAAAAGCACAAATGGAAGAGCTAGGGGTGTGATAGAAGTGGTAGAGCTCCTGCCTTAGTGCACTCCATTGTGGAGCGAGTCCCCCAGCTGAGGTTTGTTGTGGCTAAAGTCAATTATAAAGACACTAATTTTTGATGCTTAATTAGAAATTATTGTCCATTAAAGATTACTTCACTAGATATTTGGAATAAGATTTTATGATATGTGTAGCAAACCTGATTTTCTTTTGGAAGATGAAATGACAGAGGTTCCAATTTTTTTTTAGGTAATCTGTACTAGGAGGTGGTGGAGGTATACTATAGTAATCAGGATCTAATTTGGTTTTTTGACCACAAAGTCCACTTTTACATTTATAACTACATGCATATTGCCCGAGAAAGTTAATTTCAAGGATAATTGCAGAAGTAAGTGAATATAATTTTTAGATGTCTTACAAATGCTCAATGGGAAATGGTAATCAAAAGTTTGGAAGAATAAATTCACCTTGATATTGACATTCTCATCTACAAAGTAACTAATATTGGTTTACTGTGATAATGTTTTTCAAGTAGAAATTAAATTTATATTGCCAAAATATTGTAAATAAATTCTAATATTGAAGTTGCCATAAATTTCCAATCACTATTATCTTGCATAACAGGGAAAATACTATTTCCTTGTTAGAGAGTCTAGGGTTTAAAATTCTCTACTTTTGTGCATGAATTAGGTAAAATTTCAGAAACACTGTTCTTGGTTTATTGAATTACAAGATCATATTTTCTAGAATAGAATTGTTTTGTGAATGTCATGAAAAAACAAATTCTTTGTTTCTCTGGTGTTTGGTTACTCTGGCTATACATTTTCTGTGAATGATGATGTGCCATTTTTAGAGTACCAAAATTAGTTGTGTCACAATTAGGGGAAGTTATTTCTGAAGATAAATACATCTCATTTCAGAAACAGATGATCTCCCAAGAAACAAAGATACTGTTTTCTATGCAAATGTCATCAACTGAAAAACAAAACCAGGAATTTAATACAAGAACATTCTGATTGTTTCTAAATAGAAAATTTATAATTTACAAGCAATTATCAATTTTGTTTTAAAAACAAAACCTTTCTGTAACTATCACATAGGTCTGGTTTTCAAAGCCATTTATATTCTCCACCCATGATTAATACAGGTTTGTTCATAATTAAAAAGTTGACACCTTATTTTTATGACTGATAATGATAGTTGTTTTTGTAGGTGAAAGATTTCAAAACAGTCATGTAAATAATTTTAATTTATGTAATTTAAATATTTGTACTTTATAATGGCTCATATTCTTAATACAAGCCATTCACTGAAGACCATTCATTTGTTCATTCATTCAAGAATTGTTCATTGACTGTTTATCAGGCATCAGGCCTTATGTCCACTAGTACATATATAAGAACAGTAAAAAGTCATTCTTACCCTCAGCTGCTGTGCAGTTCACTATGAGATGTGGTACAGAAAGTGATGCTTACCATGCATTATTACTGAGCAAGAACAGAAGTGTTTTACATTGAAGTGGCTAAATCTGCTGTAAACCCAAGGTCATCCAGGGAGGAAGACAGGGCACAGACTGGAGTGGAATGGCAGTATTTAGGTACATTTTGGGATGAGAGTCAGTGAGTTTCAAGCAGGGAGGTTATCTAGAGCAATGACATGGTCAGGATTAGGGAGGGACAGACAGGTTTGAAACTAGCCTTGCCCCTTATCATTCAATATCTGTCACTTTTTGAACCTTGAAATTTCTAGTGTACACTATTCTTACTGCTAGTCTTTTGGTAGCAGCAGTATAAGCCTGAGCTCTGTTTGAGAGCTGGCTCCCTTCTGCTCTGGTGAGGACCTGCTAACCATGCACAGAGATCTTGCTGCTCCCTTTCATGTAGCGCCATTACCTGGCATTTGTTTTACTTGGGTGGGAAGAGTGCGCTGTTAAAGATAGATGAAGGACATTCAACACAACAGAACCAGTCTACTAAATGGTCATTGTGTTAGACTCAGCAGATTTGTAAATAAACTGCTCAGCTTGCTTCCTGTGGTAAACCAGAAAAGATAAGTCTTGCATATAAAGTACCATTTGTTGGAAAAAGAATATTTTTAATGTGTTCTCCCTACCTCATAATAAAGGATGGGACTTACAATGAAATTTTCCTATTATGAAGCATTGTGGGTCTTTATTGTTAAAAGAAAGGATATGTTGGGTCATTTTTCAGTTTGTGTTTCTGTTTGATTTTGGTGAGAGGTTGCAGAGATGGGTTCCAGCAGGCATATAAGCTATGTGTTTAGGGTGTTGCATCTTTAGAAATGCATTATATGCATACATATAAATGAATCTGCTTTTCCTTTTATGTTAGAAGGAAACAGAACTGGTCCTGTAATAAATTATGGGCCATAAGCTATGTTGAAATGAGTCTGCTTTTGCAGACTATGCTGGGCTTTCACACCTAGAATATAGAAAAGAAATTAGAAGTCACATACAAACTCTTACTGTTAAATTTTATTATCTGATTCGGCTCCAGTTGAGTCCAAACCATTTTATGCAGTGCTAATTATTTAGAGTCTCAGCTTTGCTCTTGAGTTAGCAGTACTTGATCAACTTTCCAACTGTAAAACAGTTTGAAAATCAAATGTAGCTTACATGCAAGACCCAACAAAATTAAAAGTGTTAAGTACGTTTTGGCAGTTCACTTTTATTATGCCCAGTCCTCAAATGTACCAGCAGATAATCATCTGAATGTTAGTTATTTTTCACATGCTTATGTGATCACACAAAAAGTACACGCTAAAAAGAAGCAGATGGTGACAGATGGGGAAGGTTGAATAAGGTGGTTTCGGAAACCTAGAGAAATGCACTTCTGTAATCATGTAAAAATAAAAATTATTTGATAATCAAGTTAGAACTAACAAAAAGATGGTTAAAAAAATGACTTGATTGTTGAGAAATGCATACCATGTAGCATTAACTACTGAGGAGGAAGTATATAATTTTATCTAAGTACAAAGTGATTTTTCCTGTAGGTGAAAATGCAGTTTCTGATGTAGTCTTTTTAGTTTCCAGAATTCCATTTCTAATTTAGAAACCATTCAGTTGCTAATCAGTACATTCATTTTTCTTTTGAAACCTGTGTTTAATATCTCATATATAACATTGCAAACATCTGAAATATATCTGAATATTTTGATGACTATTTTGTTACAAAGATTTATTTCACTGTGCTAAATCAAAGCACAAGTAGAAATTAATTCTTTATAAATTTCAAATCATGGACATGCATTGATTTCCTATGAAGCTGGGGAGCGCATGGAGTAATGTAATAGAGGGCAGCTAGGACTAACATGATTGAAACCCATTAACTGGAGTGCAATTTAATCCAACAAAGAGCAAATGTAAAACATGTCATTTTCGGAGCTTCTTTGCATGTTATCTTTAAGAAATCTTAAGAGAAACAAATGAGCCTAATGTTGCACATGTTTTTCCATTTAATCTGCAGATAAAAATAGTAACATAAATAGTTACATTTTTATTACGCCTTGAACAAAGTTCTGCTGTATTGCTACTGATTGTGAAATTAGTCTCCTGACTCTTAAGCTTTTGTTAAAAGAGTTATTTTACTAGCCTTTCAAAAACAGGATTCAGCACTTAACATTTCATTTGTTAAAATGCATGTAACACTGGACACTATGTTGAACATGAACTATCCAACTTGTGGGTAGGGATGGAAGGGAGAAACTATGAGAGAGTTAGAGAAGTAGTTACATTGTCCATTCAGGGCTGGGCAGGTGGCTCGGTGGTAGAGCGCTTGCCTTCATGAGGCCCTGGGTTCCATTCCTCAGCACCACAGAAGCAGAAAAAGCCAGAAGTGGCGCTGTGGCTCAAGCGCTAGAGCTCTAGCCTTGAGCTGAAGAGCTGAGGGACAGCACCCAGGCCCCATGACTGGCAAAAAAAGAAAGAAAGAACGAAAGAAAAGAGAGAGAGGGAGGGAGGGAGGGAGGGAGGGAGGGAGGGAGGGTACACTTTACCTGACTTATGCAATTGTAACCTCTCTGTATATAACCCTTATGATAACAATAAAATGATCCATATTATGCCTGCATCTTTCTGGTAGTTCTGAAAGGTCTCACCACTAATATTAAGAGGGATCTTTAGGGCCCAGCAATTTGTTCAAATGCAGTTATCTGCTTCATAGTTAGAATTTATATTTAAGAGCTCTGTTGTAAGAGTTGGCTTACCATTTCATTGATGTTTAATTTATTTCTTTGTTTAATTTATTTATACTATTTGTGGGTAACATTAGCAGTAACTCCATCTTGTCCCATAATTGGATATTAACAATCCAATTATGGGACAAGATAAAGTTTACATTTAAACGTGAACTAAGATGAAATTAATGCCTTAAGGGTATATGATAAGTAGTAGCTTATTTAGAGGGCTGTTATTTCTTAGAATAGCTATTTGTCTCATAAACCTCTTTTCCATGATAGGTGGTTTTTGGCATTAATAATCAGAATATTTGATATGATTAATTTGGATTCCAGTTAAAGCACAAAGTGTGATTGCGAATCCTCTGAATCCTGAGAATGGGTTTAAAAACTCAGTTAAGCTGAGAACAGTAGTAATGACAGTAGTATTTTATTAGGGTGGTTTTTACTTGGAGTATAATGATCTTGTATTTTAGAATCCAATATTTACTACTTTATGGTTTTAAAAGTACAGAATTCTACAGGAAGGTATATCTAAGTATGGTTTTACTACCATGATTATATCTATTTAGCTTTTGTCTTGTTCAAGAATTTTTCTTGTTCTAAGCTGAGATTGCTTTAGATGTTATGACTTTAGCTGAATGCAAGCATTTGTGCATGCAGGAGGTGACTGTAAAGCTTTCTGCATTCCAGCTGAAAGCAGAGGGGCTTCCCGAATGCTGGCTCTGAAGAATCATTAGGTCAGCTGAGAAATAGTTCTATTCATGAAGAAAATACTGAGAAAAAAATGTATAAATCTTTTTTTCTTTTTTCTTTTCTATTTTTAAACATGTTTTATTGTAAAGATACTATACAGAAGGGTTACAGTTACATGAGCAAGATAATGAGTACATTTCTTATGGAGCATTGTTACCCCCTCCTTTGTTTTTCCCTTACGGTCCCTTACCTCTCCCAACACTCCCCTGCCCCCCACCCCCCGCAAAGTTGTAAAGTTCGTTTTCAACATAGTGTCTTGTACATCTCATTGTTAGAATGGGTCATCCTGTATCCTTATTTCAGCATTTTGTTAATTCCCTTCCTCTCCCCAAATTAGAAAAATGTATATACAAGATGCAGGGCACTGATATCAAATACAGTGACAACAGGGGTTATACCATGGGGGAAGAGCATACAAAGAAAAAAAGAAAATCGCACAGTACATTAAAAAGAACAACAAGAAAGATAAAATACCTTGTGTCCCTATCTTGGGGTACATTTTGCTTAGCATCAGGTTATATGGTCATATGTGCATAGCTTTTGACCTCTTCTGCTTATCCTAGACATATACTAGTTATTGAAGATAAGGGATAAATCTTAAGGACTGACATATTTTTCTCCTCTCTGAAAGTTGAGTTTATTTAACAATCTGAATTGGCAAAATTACAAGTTACTCTTTTTCATCAAATACCTGTGATGTTAAGAATTTACAAAAGGCTTCTATAAAGTATGAAGTACATATATATAGAAAACTCGTAGATATCACTTACCTGAAATGTAAATCAGAAAAAAAATTTAAATTAGTATAAACTGGTTCATCCAAGTTCGCAGTTTACTTTCACAACGTAGGTGTGTAGACACTTTATTTAGATGTTTAATTTTTTCCCATCTGTTCTGTCAGGCTTCCTGATTGAATAGTGAGCACTGTAGGGCACACAGCCTCCTATTATCGCTGGCCTAAGGGGCAGCTAAGAAAGGTGTCTCCTAGTCTCCCAGCACATCCTGACAGGTGAAAGCATGTTGGATTAAAATGGCTTCTGAAATACCTATCACCAAATAAATGTTTACATTGGACCTTTAATTGATTGTCTCATTTTAAAACACATAGTTTTATCAGTAGCCTCATTCTTTGAAACTAGTAAATACTCAAGAGTTTATCTGAGGTGATTTAGTGTTTTTCCACCTAGTTGTTTTATGCAAGTGGACTTACCAAATATTACAGAATATTGAGCATTAATTGATGTTCGCTGCGACTTCCTTAGATCTGAGGTCTGACTGTATCTTGAAGTAAAGCAATTTCTGGATCCTGGTAGAAACATGGAACTCAGCCTATTTCCTGAAGTTGGCACTCTGATTTTGATTTCATATGAGCTCTCATGTCCTACTAACATTAGTGTTTCATTAGTGTTACAAATTCTGTCTTGTCCTTTATCTATTTAGACATTTGTGTTAAATGTTGGTGTAAAGTGTGACCTACATCTAAGATGACCAAGGACAATAGGGAAAGGAGGAAGTTAATCAGATGTCACTGTTCATAATTGGCCTTGAACTGCATTTGAAAGTCAGAAATAATGAATTTATGGAAAAGAGATGCTTTAGATTAACTCATCAAGATAACTCTTTTAGTAAGTCATTTGTCTGGAAGCATGTTTTCATCTGTATTTACATCCAATGATAAATGATATTTTAATAGAGTTGAAATGGTCTACCATTGTGACTATTATTGTACCTCTACTTTATCCCTGAGATCAGCTTTCTCTTATAGCAGTGAAAAAAATTGCCCTTTCACTAAGAAAAAACAGAATTACAACACTGACTGAGATTCCAGAATTTGAAATGGGTATGTTACTGTAATTTTAGAAAGAGAAGTCCTTTTCATGAGAAAAATTTTCTTCCAAAACTAATATAAGGGGCACAGGAATGAAGGGAGTGGGAGCAGATGCAGACATTGTACTCTGTGTGCTTCCTGCAAAGTGAACTACGTAGCTGGGGGTGGGGAGAGATGGGGAAGCAGCGAAGGGACCGAGAAGCGTGTAACTCATAACCTGTCTTATGGATGGTAACTTCTTTGTACAACCACTTAGTTTACAAGAAACAAAGCTAATATAGAGAGTGGAGAAAGGGGTGACGTTGTCCAAAAGTGTACTCATTACCTGACTTATAAACTGGTAACCCCTCTGTACACCTACCTTTATAAAGAACAGTTCAAGGAAATTTAATAATAAATGTAAAAACGAATATAAAATAGGCAGTTGGGTTTAAAATAATTTGATTTGGGGATTTTTCAAAGTATTTCATAGTACTGTGTTTTTAAATCATTTAGACTTAAGGACAAAGAAAGATGTAATATGTGTAGAGGGAGGATGGTTCATATTCCCATAATTGAAAATTATTATTTCTTATAGATTTTATCTTCCACATAGCTATCAGGGGAGAGGAGTTGAATACAAATCATTGTTTTTCATTGGTGAGCAAAATCTCTTAAGTAGTGAGGGTTGACTGGTTGTAGGAATGTATTGCTCAGTAAGGCATTACATCAATGTTGCTGGGTATGAGGTTCAGCAGACAGTCCTGCTTACAGTACTGTGTATTTGAGTGTCAGTTAAAGCAGGTATTCACAGAAGCAAAGCTGCTTATTGTGAGAATCTGATTATTTTACAGAGCTAAATGAAACATTATATCTTACAAAATAGATTTTTTCATAAAGCAGTTTTATTTTTCAGTTGCTTATGTCTCTTTAGAAATGAAAAGCCTCTTTTTATGTGCTCACTTTCTCTTCTGGCTGCAGACCAGGTATTTAAACAAAAATAACGGATTGCCAGTTTTACCAGCTGGGGATGAGAACCCGGCTGCTGAAATGTAGGTTCGGGAGGCAGTTAGTCCAGCTTTTATGCTTTTTATGCTTGTGTGAAAAAAGAGGTTAAAAACCACATTTGGCTCCTTTTTGTGTGTGCCACTATTTTGTTCGTGCTGTAGGAATGCAGTTAAAGAGTACTTAGATTAAAAAAAAAATTTGTTTGGTTACTAGATAGAATCCTGCATTATGATACATAAATTCTCACAATACATTACATTCTGTTAATTGGCCATGAGACAGGCCTTGAGCCATCAAAAGTCCCTGGTGTTCCACAGATAGATACCGGCATTTCCTGTGACTGATGAACAGAACAGAGTTCCTTACACATCTTAGGGTATTTCTTGATTTCCCCATGTTCTCAAGTTACTCATTTCAAACAAGTAGAAATGTTAAATATGTTTTGGCCAGTGAGGAAAACTAGAATTTCTTGTTCCTTTAGAATTTTTTTTTTAGTTTTGAAATTGTTTCTGGAAAAACAGTAACTGTACTTGTCTAAGTTTCTAATTCATTTCCTAGACATGTTTTTTATTATTATAAAAATTATATACAGAGGGATTACTTTTCATTTTGGATAATGTCAGTTCTTCCCTCGCTTTCTCCCAGTTTTTCCCACCTATCCACCTACAAGTTGTATATTTTCAACATAGTGTCTAGTGAATACCACTGCTGCATTTGTTCCTAGACCTCTTTAGCCATGAAACATTTTTACAATTGAATTTTTAAAAATTACAGTATTCCAAAAATGCTTACTGAATAGATCTTTAAGTAACATACTATTCTTCTGAGATCTTAGCCTTAATCTTTATTCTGTCTTCATATGTACCTTTCATGATATTTATAGGTTGCAACGACATAACTGCTTAAATGTATTTGCAATTCAACAATTTTAATTAAAACCAAGAAGATTTTTTAATTGATGTAATTCATGTTTGTGATTTTTTTATCTGATTTGCCTTAAAGCTTCAGAAGCTTAAGTAAGCTTAAGATTTTTAAAGCATATTCATTTAAAAATACTTGAAGTTATCTATTCATGAGGAATGTTTCATCGAATAAGAAACAAATATGATAAAAATGAGTCAAATTGTAAATGATCATGTTCTGATTTGAAGAGATCTAACATAATAAAAGTTATACTTTAATGTCACCTCTTTTTTTCTTTTTTTGGGGGGGAGTAGGGGAAGTTGGGGACTTGATTGAACTCGGGGGCTGTTGCTCTTGCTTGGCTTTTTCCACTCAAGGCCTGGTTCACTACCACTTAAGTCACACCTCTACTTTGGCTTTTTGCTGATTATATGGAAATAAGAGCCTCTTAGATGTGTCTGCCCAGGCTGGGTTTAAGTGTTAATCTCTAGGTCTCAGCTTCCTGAGAAGCTAGAAATACAGGCGTGAGTCATAGGTGCCTGGCTAATGTCTAAAACTTCTTTTGCATCTGATATTTTTGTTTCGGGCAATACTGGGACTTGAACTCAGGGCCTGTTGCACTCTCACTTGCTTTTTTTGCTCAAAGCTGGCACTCTACCACTTGGAGTTTGGGGGCTGGTTAATTGGAGATAAGAATCTCAGAGACTTTTCTGCTTAGCTGTCTTTGAACCTCAAGCCTTAAGTCCCAGCTCCTGAGTAGCTAGGATTACAGGTTATGAGCTACTGGCACCCAGTCTATCTTCTGTATTTTGAGAGACAAATGTAAAGGTACATACCACACAGATTTTAGGTCTGGGATTTGGGTTGTGTTTGCGTTAATGAAAGGGTTGTTTTGAATTATTGAGACTCTGAATGCTAAAACTGGTTACAAACCAAATAACAAAACTTTGTTTTCTTCAGTGTTCTGTCTCTAGTACCATCTAATTTTATGTTATTAAAGTCTAGATTAGTAGGACTGAGAATGAAAAATTGAGTCAACCTCAGAGGATGTATATAGATATGCTGCTACTTTTTTTATTTGATCCGTGGATATGCTTATTCACTTCAGGGTTGTGTGTGTGCATGGATGAGTGTGTGTGCATGCCCCCTTTGTAATATACTGATGGTTTCTGTGATATTGCACATACTTGCATAGGTTATATCTTTTGTAGGGTGTATCATAGGTTAAAGGTCAAGACGTTAGACTTATCTAAGCCCTAGAAGTCAGGGCTCACTTTCTGTAAGCCTTGTTTTTTTCACTGTTCTTGAAAGGCTAGCATACAATAACGAGTCACTTTGCTGATTTGCTTTTAGGTGTTGGAAGATAATGACTATGGCCGAGCTGTGGACTGGTGGGGCCTTGGTGTTGTCATGTATGAAATGATGTGTGGAAGGTTACCCTTCTACAACCAGGATCATGAGAAACTTTTTGAACTAATACTTATGGAAGACATAAAATTTCCTCGAACACTCTCTTCAGATGCAAAATCATTGCTTTCAGGGCTCTTGATAAAGGATCCAAATAAACGGTAAGCCTCAAATCATGCTTGCTGCATTATTGACGGGTATGGTTAGAAACCATGATTTGGAAATCAATTCAAATAAAACTAACTCCAAAAAGCAATGTACTTAGTGTAGACATCTTCCCACTGAGATAATGAATTATTTTTAACCACATAATATAGATCATGTAAATTTTTCATCAAAGTGTCTCTCAGTGGAAATTTTACGTGGATTCACAAAATGTCCACATTATGTATGGACAGTTTCTCAGTTGTGCATGGCTTGATCTTCCCCCAGTATTCCCCCGGCCTTCCAATCTCTGCTGGTTCACTTTGTAGAAAGAACAGCCGTGCTGCTCTCCACTCACTACTTCTCTCCCATTCCCAGCCCATATTCACACTGCTAGCCCTGTTTTTGCCAGTTACTTGAAAGCATTATCTTTCCACATGGGGCTGAAAGGAGTTTTGCTTTTGCAGCTCCTTCTCTGACCTCAGGGAGTCTCTGCTGCTTTGCTCAGTTAGCCACATATCCTTTGTCCCATTACTTCACACATGGGGCGTGTGAAATGACTACTGACTTTAAGGTGTCTTGAAATACGAGCAGTCTTACTAGGGGCCCTCCACCCAGGTGTCTGTGCACACCTAACAGCTTCTGCAGGTGATGAACTGAAGCACTGAGCCTGTGATTTCCCTGAGTCCCATCTCATCTAGGGTTGGTTTGTGGCTCCTGACAAATAGATTTACTGAGTGACCGAACAAATGAATCCTGAAATTTGAATTTCCCAGCCTTTCTTAACTCTCCTCGGCAGCTCTGACTGCCATGGGCACCTCTCTAGAGGCGTGTACAACAAAACTGAATTCATGGTTCCCATGTCCATGTCCACCCCGTCTGTTCACCATTGGCTCACTTCCATCCTAGTGAACAAAGGCCAGGTGAATTTCTATAAATCGATATGCTGGATACAAAGTGTCTCCTGCCAGAGGTCAGTGGTGCTCCAGAGACAGAAGGCAGTATTCGCAGCCACTTGCTTCGTTGTTTCCTAAGAGATGCGCTGGGCCCCACTGTGTTGCTCTACAAGAGTCCAAGACAGACTAGTATGAGCACGTCCCTGCCATAGACACTCGGGCATCGATGAGGCCCAGCGCATCCACGCATGCTTGCTGGTGCTCAGTGCTGTCAGGGTAGTTAGTGAGGTCTGGGGTGAGCTGGCCCAGGAGTTAGGGTTAGAGGTGACACTCAGGAAGGCAAATTGACATGTGAAGTGTGGCTGGGTTGCAAGTTGAGAGCTCAGCTGTCAGGGATGAAGCTGTGATGTTAGTTATAAGGACCTTATGTTTCTTAGAGGAACTTAGTGTTTATTCACAAAATTATGAGAAGCCATGAGGGTATTTTAAATCAAGATTTGTATTCTGAAAATGTAATTCTGAAGTGAGCGCTGGTGGCTCACACCTATAATCCTAGCAACTGAGGAGGTTGAGATCTGAGGATCGTAGTTCAAAGCCAGCCCTAGCAGGAAAGTCCATGAGACTCTTGTCTCCAATTAACTAACAGAAAACCCAAAGTGGAACTGTGGCTCAAGCGTAACCTTGAACAAAAATAGAGCTCAAGGACAATGCCCAGGCCTTGAGTTCAAGCCCCATGACTGACAGAATAAAAGAAAGGAAAGGCTAATTCTGGCAGCTTTGAGGTAGACTGATGAAGAGCGAGGAGCAGGGAGGGAGAGCAGTTAAGAATTCCTTTGGAGCCAAGTGTGGTCGCATGTATCTATAGTCAGCATTCGTAGACTGAGGCAGGAGGACGGAGTTCTGTGTCAGCCTGGGCTACAGCACGAGGCTGAGTGTAAAAAATAAAAAGAAGCCAGGCCTGACGCCTCATACCTATGCTTGCTACTGGGAAGGCTGGGGTCCAGAGGGTCATAGTTCTAGGCCAGTTTGGGCAAAACATGTTTAAGATTCCCATATCAGTAGCGCGGCACAGCGAAGCGTGCCTGTCATCTCAGGTTCTTGGGAAGTATAAAAACGAGGGCTATGGCAGGACAACTTGAGCAAAAACAAGATCCTATTTGAAAGCAAAAAGAACGGGAAGAGTACCTCAAATGTTAGACTACCTGCCTAGCAAGCCACAAGTCCTTAGTTCAAACCCTAGTTCCCCTTACAGTAATAATGAAACTTGGGGTCCTTCCTGAGTGCAAATGATAACATAGAAATGATGAATTGGGAGTCAGGGGTAGCTAGAAGGTCTCAGAGTGACTAGTTTAAAGAACGAGGTGTTGTTGACTCAAGGAGCATGAACTAGTGTTGATGTCAGTGTCGATGACAAGCATGCAGCTGGATAATACCAGCATGGAAAAGAAAAGAGACCAGCCATTGATCGTATGGCTTTGGGACCCAAGGACATCTAGGAGCCTCCTACACTGTAGAGAGAAGCAGGCCTGGGCAGAACCCTGGCCATGTCCAAGTTCACAGGTAAGAAAAAGCCATCAAAGGACACTCCTGGGAGGTCTGAGAAATATGCCAGTATCATAGACTGGTCAGGTTCTTTAAACTCAGCCTGCATGTGTCTAGTGTTCTTTTCCCTTGCAGGGTGCCGGGGATCCAGCCCATATCTGGCATACAATAATTTTCCTTATATATCTTATTCTCTGTTACTTTGTGAGCATTCTATTAATTCTTTATCATCCATGCACCTTACAGGAAAAACATGCCTCATGTTGCATTTAGTATACTAGGAAAATAGGAAATCTGTGGTGTTTCTAATAGTAAATTATACATAGGCTGGGCACAGTGGCTCATGCCTATAATCTCAGCTTCTCAGGAGAAAACAAGGAGGATTGCAGTTCTAGGAGAGCTACACAAAAAGTTAGCAAGACTCCATCTTCATAAGTGATGGGGCATGCCAGTTAACCCTAGCTGTGTGGGAAGAGATCATAGTCCAGGCCAGCTCTGGGCAAAGCTAGAAGATGAAAACTAAAGCAAAAAGAGCCGGAGGTACGGCTAAATCAGTAAACCATCTACCTGGCAAATGCATGACCCAGTGTTCAAACCTCAGTACTTCCTCTCCCTCTCCCTGAACCCCCCCATCCCTTGCCAAAAACAAAAAATCTATGGGCTCCAAGGATTTATTTTGACATTATGATATTGACATTGAAAGTGTTAACAGCTTCACTCTCTGAAGTTATATTAATGAGTGTCCCCTATCTAAAACAACAATCAAAGTTTATAATCTTAGGCTTTGCGAGTCTTTTTGAGCAATATTTTGTGTATATATTTGGTAAATTGTGCTAGCCATATCCCAAACCAAATTATTACTGAAGAACTGAGATTTCAGCTGGGTGCTGGTGGCTCATATCTACAATCCTAGCTACTCAGGAGGCTGAGATCTGAGGATCACGGTTCAAAGCCAGCCTGGGCAGAAAACTCCATGAGACTCTTATCTCCAATAAACCACTAGAAAACCAGAAGTGGTGCTGTGGCCCAAGCAGCAGTAGAGCACTCACCTTGAGCTGAAGAGCACAGGGACAGGGCCCAGGCCCAGAGTTCAAGCCCCACGACTGACAAAAAAAAACAGACAAAAAAACATTTCATTTCATTCAAAAATAAATAACAAGGTATTTCATGAAACGGTTAAGATTCTGTGTTCAGTTCTCACCACCTGTACCATGTCAAGAACACATCAAAAAGAGTTAGTATTACAAACAGTAAAACTGTGAAGCACCAACCCATTTCAATACCAGTGTAGGAAAGTACATGGGGTTTTGGCTGTTTTTCATACAGACTACTTTTTTCCTACAATAAAATATTAACTTCTTTTTAGAAACGAGTGCTTTGGTTATTCTGCTTTTCTTGTCCCCTGTGTGGACTTAGAATACCTTTTGGGCAATCAAGTACTGATGTTTGTCTCCAGAAGTTCCCAGCCTATTGGAAGAGATAAACTTACCAGAGATGAACTTAGCAGAGTGAGAGGGAACAGAATGCATTAATAGAGATTCCACCAGACAAAATGTGCCAGATGGGAGCATAACAGCTGTAACATGAGGCAACCTTAAAACTTGTCTCTGTGGTGTAGTTCATTTAGAGATTTCCAGCTAGAGTTCACAGCGGTGACTCCTCTCTGGGAGCCACTCATCAGCAGAGAGCCAAGTGTCAACCAATTATCTGATATTCTATGGTTGTGTCACCTGTTTCTTACTCATGACAACCAGAACTTGTGAGAAGTAACTGCCACTTACCATGACCTGTTTGGTTTCCCTTCTACCTACTAGTATTATTATAGTTGGTAGGTACAAGCTTACCAGAACAAAATGGTAAATTTTCAGGAATGTTGTAGGCTAGATATTTAATGTAATTGTCATTATTAAAAATAAACGTAGGGCTGGGAAGGTGGCTCAGTGGTAGAGCACTTGCCTTGCATGCCTTAGGCCCTGGGTTCGATTCCTCAGCACCACATAAGCAAAAAGGAAAAAGCTGGAAGTGGTGCTGTGGCTCAAGTGGTAGAGCGCTAGCCTTGAGCTGAAGAGGTGAGGGACAGCGCCCAGGCCCAGAGTACAGGCCCCACGACCGGACCCAAAAAATAAAAATAAATAAAAAAAAAAATAAACCTGCATAAATTCATAAAGAAGAGTGAATCAAAGGACTAAATACTCAAAATTTATCACTCCCTATTCGCTTAGTTACATTTTACTGTTTTCTTTGTTTTGAAGTCGTATCTTCATGGAGACTATATTGACAGCTCCTATGACAGTTTGAAACTGGCCTGGTGAAAAAGACATGCACTGTCAGAATTGGCCAGTGCTGTAAGTCAGGGCTTAATTTATTGTTTTGATTTAGGTTTAAGAGAGTGTTGGAGAGCATGTTAACGGTGCAGATTAAATTTTAAAGTATGTGTTTTTTGGGGTTTTTTGTTTGTGTGTGTGTGTATGCATGTGTTACATTGTAAATGACACAAAAACATTAAATATTCTTGCCCTGTTCCACAACTACTTAGCCATCAAAGAAGTCACTCATGTAACTGACAAATGAAGTTTGATATGTGTCTCTGTTATGTGACTTTCATCTGTGACTTTAATGAACAAAAACATCAAACTGTGATCACATCAGAACTGATCCAGAAGCATTTTCACTGTAGTTGACTTTAAGGTTGAATAAAAACTGACAAAAGTTTTCAGTGAGTTTGTTTCAAAGTAGAAGTATATTCTTTGTAAATTGTGTTCAATTGTATTTATATTAATACTTTATAATAATTTATAACACCCATACATGGTTTTCCATGTATTTATCAGCACATATAATTTCTTGGAGCAGTTGAAATAAATCTGACTAAACTGGCTGCATTAAGTTCAGAATTAAGCTCCTGGCCTTGCCTTATTTTTCCTTTTTTTCTTTTCTTGTTAACTTTTTTTCTCACTCCCCTGCTCTTCCTCTCTCTCTCTTTCCCTCTAGTTTTTCCTTAGTGACTCAAACGTGCTTCATGAAACTGGGGAAGCCGGAAAGGACTTGCATTTCCTATTATGCTAGATATTGACTAAATAAGAATATCTTCAAAGACGGGGCACTTTTTTTTTCATTTTTTAATTCATGCTATTTCATAGACTTAATAGAATTCCTGTTGAATTCTCTTAAAATATGAAATAATTCATGAGTATTTATCAGTAACAATTCTCCACAAATTATTTTCTCTGAAAATATTTCTCTGAAATCTTTCAGAGTTTAAGAACAATGATACATTTTTTACTTGAGTTATCCCGAAAGAAATTTGTTTTAGACAAGTGATAGTAATAATAATAATAATGTGTTTGTTAGGCACCACCTCTGTTATTTCTAACTCTTGGTATTACCTCGGGAAGGTATGGCTGTGCCCGTGCTGCAGATGGAAAATAGAAGTGCCACATATCGCCAACGTGCCAGCAATACTGGCCCATACCATTTTCTGTTTGTTCTGACTATAGGTTTTATTAGCAGCATGTTGAGAAAATTAGATCTTATAGCAAAACTTTCTATTTTGGTGCCTGTTAGTCCAAAGAACTAGTTATCACATGGAAAATTGTATTTCCCCCAAGAAAATGGACCTGTTGGGCTTCTGTAAATGTTTTGCACTCATTCAAGTTTGTTTCTGTCCTCACAGCCTCGGCGGAGGGCCAGATGATGCGAAAGAAATCATGAGACACAGTTTTTTTTCCGGAGTAAACTGGCAGGATGTGTATGACAAAAAGGTAGGCTTGCCCAGCGAGGTGTGTGTGCACTCTGCTCTGTTGTGACTGTTGCCGACACACTCAGGGAAGAGAACTCCAAGCATAACAGCATTTCCACTATTATACTGTAACACTTAAGTGACCAGTGGACTGCTTGGCACAAATTCTTAGTGATAATTGAAATGCCTCTTGAATCATTATTCCACATTGTCAAAGAATTTATTCTTCCTCTTCCTCCTCCTCTTCTTCCTTCTCTCCTTCCCCTTTCATATCAATTTGCTAGTTCAGGGGATCATTACTTCTTCAATTGGAGAAAAAAGACACCTAATGTTTCCTTTTTCTTTAGGAAAATCAGCAAGCAATATAAATTTAAATTTACTCGTGTCACATTTTAGGGTAAATACAAGATTCGTTTATACAAATCTTTATTTTAAAAGGAATCTAAAAAATAGTTTTAATATTTAGTAATTTAATATCTTTATTAGTCTTATTTGAGACTTCCTTGATTTTTTTTGGAAATGTTACTTTATTGCCCACAAAGTGGATACTCCTATGTATACCTATCTTTATTTTCATTATAATCCTATTACATGTTTTTGATACTACAATATTTTCTTAAGGACCAGAGACTCATCATGTATGCTTCACCTTTTTTTAATACTACAAATATTGTTAGTATAGGCATTATTTGTCATTTTTATTTTCAAATGCTTATATAAAATTTTAATTAAATTTTTACTTTGAATTTTTAATCTATTTTGTTTAGCCAGTTTATCTTTTTATTCCAGGTTTTCTTATTTTGTTCTTTAAATTTTCCAGCTAATGACATCTGTATAGGGTTTGTTTTCTGCCAAATATTCGTCTTTACTAATCCCTTAAGAACAGTGGAATGAATTATGAAGAAGTAAGGTATTTCATTTCTGCCTTATGTTTTGGAGAGAAGGAATATGGTGATTTCCTATCCATTTCTTTTAAGCATTTGATATAGTTGCAGCCACATTAAACACTGATTCAAACTTCAAGTCCACTCAACTCAGAGTCTACAGACTCAACATCATCATGTCACCAGACACAGTGAGGGCTTGTGAGCTTTCCCTTTAAATGTAGGCACTCTTCCCTTAGGATCCTTGACTTTGATCACAGAATAAGAATTTCTGGACAAGTCACACAGTAAGAAACCTTGGCAGAGCTTTATTGAGTAAGTAAGCAAACAGACAGACAGACAGAAGGGCAGGGTGGGGGCACACTCTTACCAAGAGTGTGCGTGCTCTACAAGGGAGAGAATGAGAGAGAAATGAAGCTGTTTGGCTGTTAGGGCCATTTATATGATAAAGGCAAGGGGTCTGGCTTGAGAGTTATGTAAACCTAGGTGTTTCATCTTTGCTTTAATCACTCCTGGTGTTACTTTCTGGATGTTTGGGAACATTTCTTCCAGGTAAGAATGCATGCTGCCGTAAAACAGATCCTTATCCTTGAGATAAGGAAGGTACCCTGTTACCTGCTTTTTGGGTAGGAGGTGGCTTAAGTTTGGGGGAGGCATTTTCCTCAGGAATGCATACATCCTGTCAGAAAAGTGTTAATTTTTTTTGTTGTTGGAGGTGGTGGGGCCTGAACTCTGGGCCTTGGCTCTGTCCCTCAGCTCTTCAGCTCAAGGCTAGAACTCTACCACTTGAGCCACAGCGCCACTTCTGGCTTATGTGGTGCTGAGGAATTGAACCCAGGGCCTCATGCATGCAAAGCAAGCACTCTACCACTGAGCCACCTTCTCAGCCCCCACAAGTGTTAATTCTTGGGGTGAGCAATGCACCCCTCGAGAGGTGATACATCCTGTTGTCTCTCTTTGAAGCAAAGATGGCACTTCCAGGTTTCTAAATACCATGTTTCTGAGTTGCCTTCTCCAGGCGTCATTTCCCCCTAAATGATTCTGTTCCCTTAATCTTAAGGGGGGCGGGGGTAAATGAATGAATATCTCCTCTATTTGCTGTAAGCTGATCATATCTAATCTATAGCCTTTTTCCCTAGTCTATCCTGCTTCATTTTCCCCTAAATGATTTTTTCCTTCATCTTAATGGAAGTACATAAAGGAATATCTCCTGTATTTGCTGTAAGCTTGACCATACCTTGACATCGTTTATTCTGCTTTAATCATGAGAAAATAGACAAAAACAGTGTTAGCATTTTTACCAATAGTAGAAAATAGGATGATATGACTGAATGCTCTATGGCATCTTGGCTTCAATCCTAGAATAGAAAAGGCAAATAGCGGGGGAAAAAATGGTGAAATCGCAATGAAGTTGATAGTTTCACTCAGCATTGTACTGATATTTCTTATTTTTGTTTTGTTTTTTGGGTTTTGGTTTTTTTTTGGGTCTGGTCGTGGGGCCTGAACTCTGGGCCTGGGCGCTGTCCCTCAGCTCTTCAGCTCAAGGCTAGCACTCTACCCCACTTGAGCCACAGCGCCACTTCCGGCTTTTTTCTTTTTGTTTATGTGGTGCTGAGGAATCGAACCCAGGGCCTCAGGCATCAAGGCAAGCGCTCTACCACTGAGCCAGCTTCCCAGCCCTGTACTGATATTTCTTAATTTGGGTAATTACGGTGTAAGGAGCTGACATTGAGAAAGTGCCTGGGCAATATGTGGGAACTATGTGCTCATTTTGTAAGTCTTTTGTGAGCCTAAAAGCATTTCAGCATCACCTTACAACATACATTAATGACTTTCTTTACACCTGAGGAAGTTTTATCTCTAGTTAATGGTGAGTTTTTTATCATCACTGTGTTGGTTTTCCTGTTTTGTTTCGTTGGTGTTTCTGTTTTTCCTTTTGCAGTGGACTCTGCTGTATGGCCAGGTGTCTCCTACTTCTGAGCTCCACAATCCTTTGGCCTGATCTGTTAGGTTTGCAAGAGTTATTGCTCTGTGGGTCTGACTAAATGCTGCAGAAGAAAATGCTGCAATGACAAAACCCAGCAGACATGAGCTTTAAAATAGCAGCTACTAAACTGAATATAGCATTTTAGGATGCTAGTTAAAATTGAAGTCACTGTCAGCTCTGTATCCACGGTGGATTTCATACTTGGGAAACACATACTAAAAACTTGACAAACTAAATAGTACACACACAATTACTTCCATAGATGGACATAAAGAATGAGATACTCGTTTTACATCAATGTATTAATCTTGACTTTATTTAAATCACAGCCAACTTAATTACATGCCAACTTCACTAACTTCACTCATAAGCTCTTGGAACAAATAGACAATTCTTACTTTCCAAAAGCTTTTCTTATCCAAAGAAACCATTTTTTTGTTTCCTTACTACCTTTCTCTTTACCTTTCCTAATCGTCCTTATGCTTCCAAAGAAATCCATCATTGACCATGTTGGTGAATTTCTGCATTAACATACAAATTGACCTTTGAATACTTGTTAGAGTGGGTGGGGATTGCAGGAAAACCCACCACGTGGTCAAGAGGGCAAAGAACAAGTCAGGAAGGTAAGAAAATTTGGTGGAGCTTTATTAAGTAAGCAAGCAAGCAGACAGACAGGCAGGGCACACACAGTAAGAGTGAGGGTGCTCTTAAGGAGAGATAGAAAAAGGCAAGAAAGGAAATTGAACTTCTTCAAGACAAAGAAAGTAACCTTTCTAGAGAAGATGCCTGGGAGGTTCTGAGTGGAGAGTCACTTAAGGATAAAAGTAGAATAGGTATTGGCTGTCTTGGAATATGGAATGAGAGAGAGACTTGGAATTTAGAGAGCAAGTCTAGCCCTAGGTGGGGTGTGGGACAGAGGGGTAAGATTGGGAAGGAGTGTGAAAAAGGAAAGTTTTCTGTCCTCCATGGTACTAGTCCAGTAGTTGGGGGGCAGGTAGGAAGGCTGTCTACATTCATCACTGAGATCTGGGAGGGAAAAGTTGGGCCTGCATAATGAGATAGCACAAAAAACCTGGCTGGTATATCCAAAGGAAAGGGGATGGGCTTACTGGCAACTCGAAAAGATCCTTGGGCTCCTCCATAGCAATGTTCTTGGGATCAGCAACCTGGGCACTGTGTCTTCTGTGACCAAGCAGAATGTCTCTGGGGAGTTGGGCTCCCCCTGCGTGGAGGTGGGGAGGGGAGGCACTTGTTCTACCTTGTAGAGAAGAGGAACGATGTTGACTCCCAGTGTCCTGGCTGCCCACTTTGGCAGGTTTTGCCCACTGACCTTCCTGGCCACACTTGGAGCTGGTCTGGGTGGTGTGTGCCGGGTACCTCTGAGGAGTCCAGGGGGGCAGGGGTGGGGGTTGGGCAGCCCCCACGAGCTGGCACTTCCCCTACCATGAGCAGTTTACAGCCTTCTCCTGATCCTCTTGATAAATAAAAACCTTAAAGGCTGTGCTCACCAGATCTCGTTGGGGTCTGAGGCCATCCTCAGCCTTTTTAAGATAGTATGAGCATTAAGAACAGCCGTGCCCCTCTTGACTCTGCTGAACCCTCCATGAGGTGGTGGAGAGGCTGGGTCTTCACTGGGCCCCTGGGTTATCTCAGGGCTGTCTGGTGACTTGGCAAGGGTGGGCTGCCTATGCATGGGGTGGGGGGGGGGGGTGGATGGGGAAAGGTGGACAGGATTGGCAAAGGGAAGGACAGGCGTGGGGGGCAAGGACAGCCTGAGCAGGTAGAACTTATAGCCATTTACCAGTACTGCAGCAAAAATTGTCCAAATCTCAGAGAATATTATATATATATATATATATATATATATATATATATATATATACATATATATATATATACACATATGCATACATTTATTCATATGCATATATACACATACACAATATACACATATATATGCCCATTCGGGGCCTTGAGACCGATTATCTAGTCTACATTTTGGCCATGCCTTATTGGAATAGAAAATAAAGTGCTTTGGCCTTACAGAGTCCGTAAGCAAAAAGTCATATAGAGAGGTAGGAGACACCCCTCAGAGTGTCCTGGCTGGGAGGGAGGAAGAGAAGGACTGGAGGGAGGAAGGCCCTGGAGGGAGGGAGGGACTGGAGAGAGAGATGAAGAGGCTGCAGATGGGAACTGGATTAACCCTCAAGAAACAAAAAGGGGAGGGAGTCCAGCAAGCCCTGACCTTGGCCACTCCGGGTATCCAGCATCAAGAGGTTATCAGAGGTTGCTGAACTGCTGGACCACATTTGGTGTGGCTTGTATAGAGAAGGGGTGCCTCTGGAGGGATCGGGGTTCTATAAGGAGAGGGTAGGGAGAAGGAGAGCTACGTGGATGGGGATATAACCACATGTGGAGAAGGGCAGGAGAGACGGGCTGGATTAAGGCTAATGTAGGGAGATTGGTTACCTCCTGCTAGCCAGAAGGAGGGGAGATAGGGTGGTCCAGGATGTGACCTTGGAGAAAGGGGTGGGGGGGTAAACTGCCTCTAGGTACATGGTCACTTGGGCTAGGAATGCTGGAGGGGGAGGAGACTTCTAGCTAAGGGGCCATGTGTCTACCCAGGAGAACAATAGGAGAGGAGATATGTGTGCACCAGGAGAACAATGGGACAGGAGCATGTGTGCACCAGGAGAACAATGGGACAGAAACATGTGTACACCAGGAGAACAATGGGACAGGAACATGTGTGCATCAGGAGAACAATGGGTCAGGAGCATGTGTGCATCAGGAGAACAATGGGACAGGAGCATGTGTGCACCAGGAGAACAATGGGACAGGAGCATGTGTGCACCAGGAGAACAATGGGACAGGAGCCATGTGTGCACCAGGAGAACAATGGGACAGGAGCCATGTGTGCACCAGGAGAACGATGGGACAGGAGCCATGTGTACACCAGGAGAACAATGGGACAGGAGCATGTGTACACCAGGAGAACAATGGGACAGGAGCATGTGTACACCGGGAGAACAATGGGACAGGAGCCATGTGTGCACCGGGAGAACAATGGGACAGGAGCCATGTGTGCACCAGGAGAACAATGGGACAGGAACATGTATGCACCAGGAGAACAATGGGACAGGAGCATGTGTACACCGGGAGAACAATGGGACAGGAACATGTGTGCACCAGGAGAACAATGGGACAGGAGCCATGTGTGCACCAGGAGAACAATGGGACAGGAGCATGTGTACACCAGGAGAACAATGGGACAGGAGCATGTGTGCACCAGGAGAACAACGGGACAGGAACATGTGTGCACTAGGAGAACAATGGGACAGGAGCTTGTGTACACCAGGAGAACAATGGGACAGGAGCCATGTGTGCACCAGGAGAACAATGGGACAGGAACATGTGTGCACCAGGAGAACAATGGGACAGGAGCCACGTGTACACCAGGAGAACAATGGGACAGGAGCATGTGTACACCGGGAGAACAATGGGACAGGAGCATGTGTACACCGGGAGAACAATGGGACAGGAGCCATGTGTACACCGGGAGAACAATGGGACAGGAGCCATGTGTACACCGGGAGAACAATGGGACAGGAACATGTGTACACCGGGAGAACAATGGGACAGGAACATGTGTACACCGGGAGAACAATGGGACAGGAACATGTGTATACCGGGAGAACAATGGGACAGGAGCATGTGTACACCGGGAGAACAATGGGACAGGAGCCATGTGTACACCAGGAGAACAATGGGACAGGAGCCATGTGTACACCGGGAGAACAATGGGACAGGAGCATGTGTGCACCAGGAGAACAATGGGACAGGAGCCATGTGTGCACCAGGAGAACAATGGGACAGGAGCTTGTGTGCATCAGGAGAAATATGGGATAAGAGCCATGTGTATACCCAGGAGAATAATGGGACAGGGACCATGTGCACCAGGAGAACAATGGGATAGGAGCCATTTTTTCCAGGCAGACCTAGCAAAAACCAGAGTAGAAAGTACTCCCTTCTCTTCAACTTTATAAGGTAGTATGTGTTATACTATTCTCATTGCTTAGTTATTTGATAGAATTTACCGGTAAAACTGTCTGGGCCTAAAGTTTTTATTTTGTTGTGAGGAATTTAATCGTGAATTGTTTCTTTTGGAACAAGTTTTGGTATTTTAAGTCTTTCAAGGTATTTGACTATTAAGTCTATAATTCATTGGCTGGAACTCTTTTAATATCCCATTATTATTTTAGTGTTTTATAGTGATCATTTCTGTCTTTCCCGATAATGGTAATTTAGGTCTTCCATCATTTTCTCGACCACTCTGGTTAGAGCTTTATCTGTGTTACTGACTTTTTTTCAATGAAGTAACACTTTTGTAATTATCTCTGTGCTTCCTTATTAAGTTGAAGGATATTTAGAACTATGTTGTTTAATGTTTAAATATATAGACTTCCCAAATATTACTCTCATTGATTCTAGCTTCTCGTAGTTGGAGAGCATAATCTGTATGACTTTAATTTTTTAATATATGTAAATATCTGTCTTTTGGTTCAAGAAATGTTGGTATATGTTTTATATTTATATTATATTTGTTCTTATATACCTTGAATTCAGTTTAATTAGAGTTGTGGAAAATGATTAACTCTAGATGGTGGGTAGGAGAGGAAAGAGACTAGGAACACAGAGACTGACTACTGGAAAATAGTCAGGCCGAGAGTCAAAGTTGGGCTGGCAATATAGCTCACTGGTAGACTGTTTACAAATGTTCCATCCTCAATACTAAAAGATAAGGAGGAGAGATTCCAGGAAACATTTTTGCAAGATGTACCCAAAGTGAAATGTGGTATAGGTGTTACAGTGGCACTTTTCTTCCTGAGCCATCACTTTTTACTTTCCAGCTACACATTTTATGTTGTTTGGTTGTTGATGGCTGCTGTTGCAGACGCTAATGGTTGTGTTGTACTCACATAATGGGAACACTAGCAGAAAAGAGAAATAAAGGTCTAAACATTGGTTTCCTGGTAGCATCATAATATTTCTTATCACACTCAAATGATGGCTCTTTAAAATTTAATTCAAAGATAAGAGTGTCAGATCAAAATTGTAGTCTAGACATCTGATGGTTAAACATTGTAACTAGTGTCTTCTTTTGATAAGGTATTTTACTTAAAATATAAAAAAACACAGATAAATGTCAAAACTAACAGCTATGTCATGAAATGTAAATAGTATGAGCTTTGAAAAATGCCTTCAAATTGGGTTCAAAGCAAAATATACCTACATGGTTCTTTAAAAGAATCTCACCTACACCTGGCACTGGTGGCTCACACCTTTAATCCTAGCTACTTGGGAGGCTGAGATCTGGGAATCTTGGTTTGAAGCCAACTCAGGCAGAAAAGTCTGTGAGCAAACCTCTTATCTCCAATTAGCCACCAAAAAAAAAAAAAGAAGAAGTGGAACTGTGGCTCCAAGTGGTAGAGTGCTAGCCTTGAGTAAAAAAGTTCAGGGACAGAACCTAGACCTTGAGTTCAAGCCCCGGGACTGGTGTGCACAAGCGCGCGCACACACATACACACACACACACACACAATCTCATCTAAACAAATTTGCAATGCAAACTAGAAAAAATAAAGGGATGTAATAATCAAGTGTCAAAAACCTGCAACAATATTTTGGGTCTAAGTAGATTTCAGTATTGGACATAGATGACAGTACTGTTATGTGTTTCCAGACACAGATGACAATACTGTTATGTTTCCAGTGTGCCTCATTGTGGTCTAGGAGCATACTTTTATACAATAGCTATTCTTTTCAATGTGTTGAAATGTATTTTACTGCCCATAAAAGAAAGTCTCTATTGGTAATGTTTGGTGTGAGCTGGAGGATTGTGAATTATGCTATTATTGCATAAAATACTCTATAAGTGTTGATTAGCTCTGATAGATTGATGGTGCTGTTCAGCTTAATTATATCTAGAACCAATTTTTTCAGCCCACTGCATGAGTTCCTGACCCCAGCTATATTCATGGATTTCTCCATTTCTCTTGTTTCTACTGTTAGACACGTGACATTTCAGATTGCTGTCTCCCTGGAGGACTGGTCCAACTGGGCAGATTATCTGTCTTTGACAATATTCCTTGCTGTCAAATCTTTTTTGTCTTAATGTAGCTACTTCAACTTTCTTTTGATTGTAGAATATACCTTCATTCCATTTTTTTGTTCTGTTTCATGTATGAAATGGGTTAGTTATGCATAGTGTAATTGGATGTTGGATTTTTTTTTTCCAGTCCACTCAGAGTCCTTTTTACTTGGTATGTTTTAGCCTGTTGACCTTTAAAGTGATTATTGGCACAATTGGTTTGGTATCTACTAAGTTTATTCCTATTTACTCATAGTTCTTTGTGTCATGTGCTCCTCTGCTCTTAACTGAAGATTTTATCAGACAGTATCTTTGCCTTCTCATAGCATGTCAACTATATCAGTTATACTTCTTTCTCAGGTATATTTTTAACTGCTTATCCTTGAGTTTGAAACACACATTTATAACTAACTCCAAGTCATTTTCTAAATAAACCATGCTGTTTCACAGATAGTGCCAATAATGTATAAAAGTATATCCATTTTCTCTCTCCTATCTCTTAAAACATTGTCATCATTGATTTTACTTTTACATATACTATAATCACTGAATCTATTCAGACTTATGTTCAACTTTCTTTTTTATCTGTTAGTTTAAGAATAGGAGAAGTGGGGCTGGGAAGGTGGCTCAGTGGTAGAGCACTTGCCTTGCATGCATGAGGCCCTGGGTTCCATTCCTCAGCACCACATAAGCAAAAAGAAAAAAGCTGGAAGTGGTGCTGTGGCTCAAGTGGTAGAGCGCTAGCCTTGAGCGAAGAGCTGAGGGACAGCACCCAGGCCCAGAGTTCAGGCCCCACGACTGGACTCAAAAAAAAAAAAAAAATAGGAAAAGTAACAATTTTACTTGACAGGTGAGAGTTATGGAAGTGTTCAGTACTTTCTTTTGATTGACATATAGCAGTTGCACATATTTATGGGACCCAGTGTGGTATCAGTACATGTGTACAATGTGTAATGATGAAGTCAGAGTGCCCAGCAGATTACTGAACTCACTCCTCCTCAGGAAATGTGCTTCAGTACTCCTCACCCAGCCTCCTCTCTCCTTCCATCTTCTACCATTCCTAGTTTCTTTTTTTTCTGTTGGTTGTGGAGCTTGAACTCAGGGCTTGGGCACTATACCTGAGCTTTTCTGCTCAAGGCTAGCCCTCTACCATTTTGAGCCATAGCTCCACTTCCAATTTTCTGATGGTTAATTGGAGATAAAAGTCTCGCAGACTTTCCTGCCTAGGCTGGCTTTGAACCATGATCCTTAGATCTCAGCCTCCTGCGTACCTAGGATTACAGGCATGGGCCACTGGTACCTGGCCTGGTCTGCTTCCTTGTCACTGGTCTGCTCTTCCTGAAATTAGCATTCTTAGCTTCTATACATAAAGAATAAACATTACTATTGATCTTTTTGTATCTGATATATTTAACTTAATATTCTCCAACCTCATCCACATTGTCACAAACAGTAGGACTCCATTCTTCTGTTATGGTTTAAGATATATATATATATATAATAGTAATATATATACACATATGTACATACATCACACATACACACCATGTTTTTGTTATCCATTCATCTGCCAATAGAAACTTTTGTTGATTCCATACTAACCAAATAGCATAGCTATCACTGAAATTGTTTCATTTCCTCTGGGTATATAACCAGCAACGTGATTTCTGGGTCCTATGTTAATTCTGTTAATTTTTCAAGGATTCTCCATACTGTTTTCCAAACAGTTTTGGTAAGAGCTAGTGTTTGATGGTGTCTTCACTTTGCATCTCCTTGGTGGCTAGTGAGACTGGATACTTTCTCCTGATTGTGCTGATCATGCATGCATCTTTTCAGACATGTCTGTTCCAAGCTTTCCCATTTTCAAATGAGCTTACTCGAGGGGCTGTTGCTACTGTTTTTTAATTCCTCATATGTTCTGGATGCTAATACTTTGTCAGATGAATACTTTCCACATACTTTCTCCCATTCTATAGGTGAATCTTCCAGATCTTAATGACGTTAATTTAATACTTAAGTATATGTGATCTCATCTCTGTCCGAGTCTAAATTGGAACTTTGTGTGTGTGTGTGTGTGTGTGTGTGTGTGTGTGTGTGTGTGTTGTATATAGTGTATGAGTATACATGTATTATATATACACGTGTATATATGTATATATACATGTGTATATATGTATATATACACATACATATATCTAATGGATAACATGTCCATTTGACTAGACTAAGCTACATTTCCCAGAACTGGAAAATTTGCTATGTGATATTCTTGGAAGATTTGGAGGGTAGAAGCAAAGTGGCTTTGTGGGATATTCACATGTTCTCATTAACTTTGCCTTCAGTGGTTGTCCTGTGGTGTGGGTTTCACTCTGTGACCAGCATCCTAGCTTTTGCATGATTCTCACTGCAAGGTCTGAGCTAGTAAGATTGATGCCATTTTTTTTTTTGTCTTCCCTTATGGCCCAGCATGAGCTCTAGTTCCACTAAACACTGAAAACTGATAAAGGCATTGAGAAAATGAGAGATTTTTTTTCTTTGCTGGTCCTGTGGCTTGAACTCAGCCTGGGTGCTGTCCCTGAGCCTCTTCTATCTCACCCTAGTTAAGACTGGCCAACATCTTGAAATCTAATAACCACAAATGCTGGCGGGGATGTGGGGAAAAGAAATCCTACTGCACTGCTGCTAGGGATGTAAACTGGTACAACCACTCTGAACAGTCTGGAGGTTCCAGCTAAACATAGATCTTCCCTATGACCTAGCCATACACTCCTGGGCATCTACCCAGAGCAACACAAGCCAGGATACCATAAAGACATTTGCACATCCGTGCTCACTGCTGCACTCTTCACAATAGCCAAGTTATACAAACAGCCCAGAGGCCCTACAATACACTAGGGAATCCAAAAAATGTGGTACCTATATACAAAGGAATTTATACAGCCATTAGAAAGAATAATATTATGTCATTTACAAGGAAACAGATGGACCTAGAACAAATCATGTTAAGTGAAGCAAGCCAAGCTCAGAGAGACAAATAGAGCATGCTTTCTCTCATATGTGGAAGCTAGATCTAAAATGCACAGAGACATGATAAATTATACAGGACTCTAGGCGTTCACACACAGTAGGACCAAAGGAGGATACTTTTAGGGGAGGAACACAAAGGCACAGTGCTTAAGTGCTTCTGATCATATAATATTTATCAAAATGAACTCCAGGAAATGGAAGTATCCCTCATTTAAAAAGTTCTCTCTCAGCTGGACACTGGGGGCTCACTCCTGGAATCCTATCTACTCAGGAGACTGAGATCTGAAGATTGTGTTTTGATGCCAGCTCAGACAGAAAAGTCAGTGAAACTCTTACCTCCAGTTAAAAACACAGAAAAAGCTGGAAGCTCCTGTAATGGTTCTGAGTCTGTGTACTGCACTGGCCTGGCTGCCTCCGCAGGATGCTGCTGTCTGCTTGCCACCAGAGAAGAGCGGCGCAGCTTTCTTTCAGTTTGGCCCTCTCACCCTAGTTTTTAGTTCTCCTGCTGTGTCCCATTTCACCTGACATCTCCAGCCTCATGCTCAATAACCAAGCACTCCCATTCTGCCTGTAGACTTGACTGGAGACACCGAATGCCTCTGTCCTCACGGGCACTTGGTGACTCTGTCTCCTGGTCTTCGGCCCTGTGCACCTTGCTGCTCACACTCAGATTTTTCCCTAGAAGTGAAGCTTTCTGAATTGAAATCACTTAACAGTGCTCTTTCTCCCTTCTTGCAGCTCGTGCCTCCTTTTAAGCCTCAAGTAACCTCTGAGACGGACACCAGGTGTTTCGACGAGGAGTTTACAGCACAGACCATCACCATAACGCCGCCTGAGAGATGTAAGTGACTCCCCAGCCGCATTCGATCCCAAGACAGAGCCCACGCTGATGCGCATTCATTCTGTTTTAAAATTACAACTAAGAGGAAATAGCAGAGGTGACGCAGAGAAGCTTCTCTGGATCAGAAAAACCACATGTGAAAACTTATAAACCAAATTACAGAGTAACTAGTCCTTTCTCACTACTCTACAGTAGATTCTTCAGACTCAGCTGAGAAGATTTGAGTCAGGAGATGCCCCATCACAGGCCCCGCTCTTTCACACGCCATCAGCCATCTGCCCCCTCTCTACTTACTTAGAAGTTTGAGTTCACTTTAAGTTGCATTATTCCTTTTAACTGACTTTTTCTTAAGTACCTATATCCGTGAAAACATAATTTCGTTTGCTGTTAGTACTTGGTACACATACATTGAAGTACAAATTTATTAAACTATATATTCATTCAGATCCTCAAATCATCCCACATAACATGTGCCCCCAATTTGAGAAATGGCATAAGCAAGTGGGATTTGGTGAAAGCAAGCCATTCCCGGCTGTAGTGCATCCACACTGACACATGCAAGTCGTTCTCAGCTGCAGTGCATCCACGCTGACACATGTCGTGCTGATGGAGGAATGCGGACAGGATTGAGACTAGAGAGCTCTTTGGATAGTTAGAGGAGTTCTTCAAGGTACACACATACTAGGCTCATATTAGCGTGTTTTTTGTTTGTTTCTGTGGAGCTGGGGATTGAACCCAGGGCCTTGAGCTTACTAGGCAAGTGTTTTATCACTTTGACCTTACCCTCATTTCTTTTTGTTCGTGCCATTTTGGCCTGGGCTCAGGACTGGCCTTGAACTTTGAGTTCTCAAACCTCCACCTCACAACCAGCAGGGGTTACAGTCATGCGTCACCATTGCCCAGCTCATGTTAGTGTTTCTGTACTTTGTGTTTTCTTCTGCTTAAGTTAGTAGTCACTTGCGCTGTCTGTGAAAGGGGAGATGGGAGTGAAATACTGTCCCCTCAGTCATCTTCCTCCACTGATTTTATTGTCAAAACATGAACTAGGAGTTTGTTGTTTTTGTGTTGGTACTGGGTCTTGAACCCAGGGCTAGCCACTCTTGTTCTTACTCATGCTGGCTATACTTGAGCCACACCTCAAGTCCAGACGTCTTTCTAGTTAATTGGATTTGTCTGCCCAAGGTGGCTTCAAACCTCGATCTCAGTTTCTAGAGTAGCTAGGATTATAGGGGTCAGCCACCAGCTTAGTTCATAAGAGTTTTTAATCTGGGTCTGTACCCTGGCAACAAGGAGATTATATGTACTGTGAAATTGAAGACAAAGTGCTTGTCTCTTTCTTTGCTTTTTTTAATCCAAAAAAAGAACCTATTACCTTTCAGCTCAAAAGTGAAGAAATTGAAGCCCAAAGAGAACTTGAGCTGTTCTGAGGTTCCACACATCAGGCCAGCCTCAGCTGGGAGGCCAGCCCACCGCCTGGGCTGGTGCCTGCTGAGTTCTTGGTGTCAATGTGTTGAAAGGGCAGTGTGTGCCATTGATAGAGTTCCAGAGTGACAATCAGAAATGGTGGAGTTGTAAGGAAGTAGCCAAAGGCGTGGATGATGGGTATGGGCCTTGACTAGGCCCCAGCACGGAGCCAGGTCAGCGCTGGTCAGCTCTCCCTGCCAGCTCTTTGCTGGGCTCTGCCATTTGGATATGATACTGGTTGTAATCAGACCGTCATTCTTGGTCTAAAGCCTTCCAGATGCGTCTGAGGCGCTGCATGTCTGCACCTGTCACTCTGGCTCCCTGGCCTGCTCACATCGTGTCCAGCTTGCTTGCCTTTCCTGGTCCCGTTTGTTCCCATCCTGTGTTCCAGCTACACCATGGACATGCCATGACTCCATGTGCCTTAAACTTCAGTATTTGCTGTTCCGCAGCCTAGAATGCTCCTTGTCCTGTGTATTTGTGTGGATGGCCATCACTTTTTCAGAGCGCTGCCTTTGACCTTCTAGTCCTAGGGACAATACAGTCTGACCACGCCCTTGACTCTTGGTCCTCTTAAGTGAACTCCTGTACTTG
Organism: Dipodomys spectabilis; assembly: GCF_019054845.1. Taxonomy (NCBI): domain Eukaryota; kingdom Metazoa; phylum Chordata; class Mammalia; order Rodentia; family Heteromyidae; genus Dipodomys; species Dipodomys spectabilis. The sequence goes on along the minus strand of NW_024870965.1, from coordinate 5,312,160 downwards.
CCAGTACATTTCAGGTTGTATGTTTTCTATTCTACTAGAACACAGCAGCATGTAAGAGAAAGGCTCTTGTGTCACTGACCATGGCATAGCCCCTATCCTTTCCTGGGGCAGATGTTCAAGAATCCGTAAACAAGTGATAGGAGTGGAGGGCCAGGGCCCCCTCTGCGCAGGTGCCGCCCTGGCTCCTGCTGAGCTTCCCCAGTGCACTTTGGGATACGGTGGTCATGTTTTTTAGGAGGGTCTTGCTAAATAAATAGCTCAGGCTCCCCTGAACTCATGAGCTTGTCTGCCAAGCTTGGTTAGAAGGTCTCTCACCCCCGCTTAGCCTCTTCCAATGTCCTTTCTTAAACAGCTTTGGGGTTTTCGGGCTTGGTTTTTTAGGACAGCAGAACATGTTATTGTGGAGTCATAGAAGTCGGTGGGCACTGTATGTTCAGCTGTGAGCAGATAACTATGTCAGAAAGTTAAAAGCAAAATCTCAGTGTGGGAGACATGAAAAGCCCTGGGATCTGGCCAGGGAGCTGCTTCCTGACCTCCCCGCTAGCTGTCCTCAGAGTGGGTTGTGATGGGGTCAGCTGGACGTGACAGCCAGCTCCAGCCCCGCCCGGCCACAAGGCCAGTGCGGGTGCGCGAGTTCGCCGTGGGGAAGAGACTGACCGGAGCCGGGGCTGGGAAGGCCTCCGCCCGCCGGTGTCACCGCTTAGGAGCGCTGCCTAGCTGCCAGTGGTTCTGAGATGGCCTCGGATGTCAGGCCCCCGAGCCAGTTCGGCCCACAGCCCCCCCAGCCCCCGCGCGCACGCGTGGACACGCACACACCAGGCCCCAGCCCCGAGCGTGCCAGGCAAGTGCTCTGCCGCTAAACCCAGGCTGAGTCTGCCTTGTTAGTCCGGTCTGAAAGTTTGGGATGAGACTGAAGTGTAGAATGTAATCAGCCACAGAAACCTGCCCGAAGGCGTCCCTGTGCAAGGCCGGCTAAGCCGCAGCCGGGCCGGCCCTGGCCGGGCGGCGCCGAGGAGCCCGCGAAGGCCGATCGCCGCCCGGGTGCAGCCCGCCAGTGCTTTCCCTCGAGGGAGGCGCCTGCCACCGGAAGTGGAGCCTCGGCCCCTTCTCAGGTTTGGATGGTTCGTCAGACCCGAGTCTTCCGGCCCAGGCTGGCTTTGAACCGCCATCCTCACCTCTCCGCCTCCGGACTACAGCGCTGGGCCCTCAGGGGAGGCTCTAGGCCCCGCCGGGCCCTGGGCGCCGCCCCGGCCGGGCCTCCCTCAACACCTCGGCCACCCAGAGCGGGGCCCAGGTGTTCTAGAACACACCAGCAGTTACAAAAGGAAAGCGAACTGTGCCGCTTTCACGGGCGGCGGCCGGGACCCCACGTGTCCTCCCTGGTGCTCATTCGCTGGGCGACTGCGGACGGGGCTCTTGTTAGATGCACGTCCTTGCCGTCCTCCACAGAGGGGGCTTCCCCCAGCTCTGGTGGCTTGACCGCCGGGGATCCGCGCATGCGCTGGGCCAGGATCGGGAATCGGCGCGTGCGCGGGGCTGGACGCAGCTCTGCCGTCCTTGCCTGGCCCGCGCTGCCCGGCCCAGTCCGCCCCGCCGGCCCCAGGTTCCTCCCAGCCTCAGCTCCCGCCCTCCTCACTCCCAACGGAGCCTGAGGAGCCGCCGAGCCTGGCCCAGGAGGCCGCGGACGGGCAGACACGCGCTCCGCATAGGCGTCCCTCCGCTGTCCAGCGCCTTGCCGGTAATTACGTGTGTCCTGCATGAGATGTTCTAGGCAGCGACGGCCCCTGGCGGAACAAAGGCCTCCAGCCGAGCAGGGCCATCCTGGTGATTCACCCTGGCCCGGTTCACACCTGGGAGGGCGCGCTCCAGCCAGAGGGTGAAGGCTGTCTTCCTTGATGGTAGTATCTCCTCCCCCCTCCCCCCGGGGATCCCCCTTCCCTCCCTCCCCCCTCCGCCCTCCCCCCTCCCAGAAGCCCTGCGCCCTGCGGACAGCCGGTCCGGGTTCCCGCGCGCCGCCGCGTGCTTGCCGCACAGAGACAGCGAAGCAACTGCGGGCGCACACTGCCCTGTGGCACGTGATTGGCGCGCGCCCGAATCCGGACCGGAAGCCCGGGGGGCCTTGTCTGTGCTGCCCACTCCTCGGCCAGGCCTCCACAGAGGAAACGCACCTCCAAGAGTGGTGGTGCGGAAAGGCGCCCTGCGGGCCTGCTCCCCATGCACGCACGCACACACGCACGCGGGGCTCCGCTCGGCGAGGCCACAGGGTTGGGTGCACGCACGCGGGCCCATCTCGGAAGCACTCCGCATGCAGAAGAACATGGGAGACAGGAGGGAGAGCACGAAACCCTTCCCGAGAGGGGGCAGCGCGGCGGGGCTGCGCCTGGAGCCCAGGCCCTGCAGAGGCTGCTGCTGAGAGCTGCAGCCGCAGCTGCTCTGCGCACCGGGGGCGCGGGGGTATTGGAAACGAAGAAGGATTTGAGGTGATGGGGTATGCGCAGGAAGGAGCAGAGGTCAGGGGAGGCGGGGCTGGGTGGACCGAGGGACCGGACGTGTGGCCCCAGCCTAGAACCGACAGCCGGAGGGAGGCACAGTCACGTGACCACTGGAGGGGTGGGCTCGAAGCCTCATAGGAAAACACAACAGGGTGTAAAGGAAGATGTTTAGATAAAATTGCCCAGGAAACTGGATTCTTGCACCAATAAAAAACAACTACAAGGGGCTGGGAAGGTGGCTCAGTGGTAGAGCGCTTGCCTTGCATGCATGAGGCCCTGGGTTCGATTCCTCAGCACCACATAAGCAAAAAGAAAAAAGCCGGAAGTGGCGCTGTGGCTCAAGGGGTAGAGCGCTAGCCTTGAGCTGAAGAGCTGAGGGACAGCGCCCAGGCCCAGAGTTCGGGCCCCACGACCGGACCCCCCAAAAAAAACTACAAATACTTAAAGACGTGTGGCGTGTAGGCGTGGGTTCTCTGGAATCAGTGGCTTCTAAAGACCAAGATGCGGTTTCTTTCGGTGGTAAGAGCAGTTTCCCGCGGCTTGTCACGTCGGCAGCCTCGCCGAGCGTGGTGATCGGTGTGGTGCGGGCCTGTGCGCGGGGCGGGCAGTGTGCTGACGCGGCTGTTTGCCTCCGCAGATGACGAGGACGGCATGGACGGCGTGGACAACGAGCGGCGGCCACACTTCCCGCAGTTCTCCTACTCGGCCAGCGGCCGGGAATAGGCCTCCTCCATCCTGCTGCTTCCCCGTCACCCTCGGTTTCTTACTGGACACAATCCTGGACCTGTCGCCAGTCTCGCCGTTCCGGACAGCGGGGCGGCGCCACCCGCCCGCCCAGGTCTCCACCGCGCCACCGTCGCCCCGTGAACACGCGCACACACGCACACGCACACTCTCCAGGTTTTGTTTTTGCATGAAATTGTATTTCAGTCCAAGGTCTCATGCTGTTGCTGCTACTGTCTCACTATGATAGCAACTTCGAGAAGTAAGTTCCGTCTTCGGGAGTCATGAGCCGCCCTCGTTCATTCGTGCACCGGTTCTCGTTCGGTCTCGGAGTTTTCGCGTCTCCCTGCGGTGAAGGCTCCACGAGACGCACTGATTCTAGGTACACTTTTTAACTTTCTAGAAGATAAATTAACTAATTAGACGACGAAGATGTAGTTCATATTTCAAAGCAGCCGTTGTGGAAGGACGGTGAGCGCGGGTGCCCGCGTTGAGCCCACTCGCCCGATCGGGCGGGGCGCTCCTAAGAGCCTGCGGGGCCCGTGGCGGGGCCGTGCGAGGCCGGCTCGCGCGCCTCCGCCTCGTGCAGCTGACGTGGCCTCGGAAGGTGGGCGGCGCCGGCCCTGCCCTCACCGGGCCGCGTGCCGCGGTGACAGCGCCGGCCCTGCGCGCGTCCTCGGGATGCCGACCCCTGCGCCCCGCTCCCGCTCCCGCTCCCGCTCCCGCTCCCGTCGGTAGTATTTATGTTAGTGAGGCCCCGGCGTGCGCCTGCCCAGCCGAGCGGAGGAGGCGGAGCGGCCTCACAAGGCCAAAAGCGGGAGGCAGCGCGGCGCCCGCGGCGCTTCTGGGACGCGCGGACGGGCGAGGCGGTCCCCACCTCACAGCCTTCGGTGCTAGGAGCCCTTTCCAAAGCCGACCGGAGTCGGAGCGGCCCGGCGGCCGTGGGCCGCGGGGGGTGGGAGGCTCCAGGACCACTGCTGGCGGTGGCGGCCGCGGCCGCGGGTCCAGGCCTTCCGCCGGTCACACGCCCGTCACCTTCGCTCGAGGTCCCGCGGCCCTTAGTCATCTCCCTCCTTCCCGCTGCGGGACGTGGCTTCCTGCTGTTTCCCTCTCCCAATCGCCGTGACTTCCCGGACCCTGGCCAAGGGCGGTCCTAAGGCCGCAGGGCGCCCCGGCTCCGGGTGTCACCAGGCCCGGCCAGCTCTCCGCGTCCGGCCTCGGAGGCGGGGCAGACACCGGGGTGTGGGGGCCGAGCCGAGCCCTGCTGGGAGGCGGGAGGCGGGCGGCCCCTGCGCCCTCACCCACTCCCCGCGGCCCAGTGTTGCTTCCAGGCCTCGCCCGCCGCGTCCCACAAGCCCAGCCCCCCTGCCTTGGGGCCGAGGAGCCGACCCCGCTCCCCGCTCCCGCCGTGCACCGCTCCCGCCGCCGTGCACCGCACCGCCCCGCACCGCCCGCGGGCGAGCATGAAATGTAAAGTATTTATTTTACGAAGGGCCCCGCGGAGTCGCCTCCCCAGCCCGGGCGCCTCTCGCGCGAGGTCCACGCGGTGGAGCCTCCGGCTGGGGCGACCCCGAGACACCCCCACTCCGCCGGCCTCTCCTCGGGGCCTGGGACCCGGGGCGTGCGCGGGCGACACGCACTGTTTGTACACGACACCCTGCCTTCGTCTCTGCACAGGGACGTGAGGTGCACTCTCCCCTTCGTACCGCAGCGTGAATAAAGCACTATGTCAACCTGCGCCTCCTGTGGTGGTTGCTGGGTGGGGCGTCGGCCCCGCCGCCCGGAACACCGGGCGTCTCCTGAGGGCCAGAGGCGCTGAGCTGTGCGTGATGGGGTCGTGCGGGGCCTCAGACCCCGGGGGCGGGCCCGGGCCGCTCATCTTCATGGTCTTCTGGCCCCGCAGCGTTCCCGACGGGGATGGGTGGGACTCGGCGTCCAGGGGCCGGGCTAGGCGCGCCTGCGCCGGCCACACACCGCGTGGGGACATCCGCTGGGCCGTCCTCAGCCGCTCCCCGGAGCTGGCGTAAATGACCTCCATCATCCTTCAAAGGTGCTATCTTCACAACACTGTACTTTATCCGAGGTGTACTAAGCCAGAAGGGAGGATCGCGGGAACCGCTGTGACGGCCCTAGCCCTGGCGTCCGGCCGGGCCTCTGCCCGGGGGTGCGGGCCGCGGAGGGCCGCGTCGGTCGGTTGGAGAGGGGCCGGCCGTGCGCTGCCCGAGAGCCGACCGCGTAGACTAAACACGCTCGTCTCCGCGAGGACATTTGGGAGGCTGAGTTTTCTAACTTCACTGTGTACATTTTTAGGCTCGTCTCAAATCCTTGCTACTGGAAAAAATCTGACACTAGTGAGCCAAAGATGCTTTTTTTTTTTTAATCTGTTCACAGAGTGGAAGTTAGAGCGCCTGCGCCACGAGCGCCCCGAGCGCCGTCCCAAGCGTGCCCCGAGCGCGCCCTGGGCGCGGGTGGCTGCTGGACGTGTGTCACGGCAGGTAACCCAGCAGGAATGGAAACCCAATGGCAGGAGGAAAAGTTTGGTCCTTGACACACCTGGTTGAAACATGTGCCTTTTTGGTGTTCTGTTCACTACTACAAGGTAAAAAGGAAACGTTACAATTCAAGGCTTTAACAAAGATCATTTAATCAGATTCCTGCCTGTGACTTAGCGTACAGAAGCGGGCTTAAGAACGGTCACGCGAGCCATTTGCAGGGCCCCCGCGAGCTCTTCTCCCTGGCTCGGACTCCAGCTCGGGCTGGCTCACAGTACGGGGAGCCGGCGGCCTGGGGACGCCGCGCTGCAGTCCGGTGTCAGCCTGCCATGGCCGCAGCGTGGTGGTGTGTGAAGTACCAATCGGATGAATGTAAATATCTCTCTGTAAATCATTTATTTCACTGTTTCATCCAGGTCGGCAATCAGATTGTGGCATGCTGGGTAACTGGAAAAATGATAATAAAAAGTAAGTTTAAGTAGATCACGGGTACGTCTTCTCATTTGCTGGCTTAGTCACGTTTATCATTAGTTTTAGGGGGAAACTTTGTGGTGGTTAAAAATGTGGAAAGATTAAGTTTGAGGCCCTGAGTTCCAGCCCCGCCACTGCTCCTCCCGCCCCCCCTCCCCGCGGCGCCCCCTCCCGGCTGTGCGGGCTGGGGCCGGGCGTGAAACGGAGGTCGGCAGCAAGGTCCGGATGCTCAGCCCCACAGCCTGGATCCGGGTGCGCGGCTCTGCTGGACAGCGGCCAGCGGCCTGTCCCCACTCCCGCGAAGACGACGCGGGTTGGGTCGGGATCTGTTACAGTGGGTGAAGGTGGAAAGTGCAGGCCAAGCGCTCCCCTGAACTCCCCAGGCCTAGTTTTAACCAGCTTAATCACCTCAAGCCGAGCCGCAGGACTGCCGCGGGGCCGCCGCACGGGTGGGCAGCCCTGGGAAGGCACAGAGCTCCGGCCTGGCTGCCACCATCGTCAGGAGAGGACCTGGGTCTGGTAAGGCCACGCGTGGCCTCCGCCCGGTCCCTTTGTCAGAGACCTGCACGTGCAGACCGTGGACGAGGCGCAGATGTGGACAGAGGCTACGGCCTCAGACAGATGGGTGGACACGGTGACTGGTGGCATGGGTCCACGCAGCGCCCAGGCCTGGTGGGGACCCTCCCGGCCACTGGATGTGTCCAAGTCCTACCCGCCCAGCCCAGCCCCGTTCCTCGGCTCTGCAGCAGAGCCAGCAAGCGCAGAGCACCCCTTCCTCCCCCTCCTCTCCTCCCCTTCCTCCTCTCCCCCCATCAACCAGGGGCAGGAGGCTCTGCCCAGGGTCTGGGCTGACCGGTTCAAGGCAAAGGTGACTCGGAGGCGTCTGTCACCGTCAAAGTGCCTGTGGCAGAAAGCAGGCGTGTGGCGAGTCCCCGACACCCCTGGGAAACAGCCCAGCTCCAGGACAGGCCTGTCATCCTGCCGTCCCCGGGCCGCAAGGCGCCCGCCAGCCCGGTGTCGTCACCACCACCTCGCCATCCTCATGGTCACCATTACTGCAGCCTCCTCACCGTCGCCATCCTAGGCCTCATCCTCACCGTTATCACCATCGCCCCGCACCGCTCCCTTCCCTGCAGCCTACTCTGCGGGGCGCAGGACGCGGCCCTGCAGGTTCCTGGGCCGCCCAGGGTCCCCCGCGCGGGCCGCCCTGTCCTCGCAGGGTCACCGAGCTGCTCTGCCGGGCGCCATCCACCCTGGCACAGCTCAGCACCGCGGTCTCCACAGCAGCAGACGCCGGACCAGGGCCACCGGTCATGCTAGCCGTCGGTCATGCTGGCCGCCGGGCCTGGAGGGCCAGAGCCACTGCGCTGCGGCTGGAGTCCGGCCACCATCGTCCAGGCCTCGGCCTCCTGCAGCCCTTGGTGCGCGGGGCAGGGGGCCCCACCTCAGTGGAGGCTGCCGGCTGGACCTCTCCCCGCGGCGGCCCAGCCCTCGGATTGCGCTGCCCGTTTCTGCTGGTTTCGTGTGTGGCCCGGGCTGCCTCCTCCTCGGCCTTCAGGGTAGTTCTCATCCCCTCTGTGCGCCCGAGTGCAGGGCCTCTGCAGCCCATGGGCAGGATCTCCGCGGCCCAAGCACAGGGAGTCTCCGCGGCCCGAGCCGCGGCCCGAGCACAGGGAGTCTCCGCGGCCCAAGCCGCGGCCCGAGCACAGGGAGTCTCCGCGGCCCGAATGCAGGGAGTCTCCGCGGCCCAAACACAGGGAGTCTCCGCGGCCCGAGCACAGGGAGTCTCCGCGGCCCGAGCACAGGGAGTCTCCGCGGCCCGAGTGTAGGGAATCTCCGCGGCCCGAGCCCAGGGTCTCCGCGGCCCCAGCGCAGGGTCTCCGCGGCCCGAGCACAGGGTCTCCGCGGCCCGAGTGCAGGGTCTCTGCGGCCCGAGTGCAGGGTCTCTGCGGCCCGAGCGCAGGGTCTCGGCGGCCCGAGCGCAGGGTCTCCGCGGCCCGAGCGCAGGGTCTCCGCGGCCCGAGCGCAGGGTCTCGGCGGCCCGAGCGCAGGGTCTCCGCGGCCCGAGTGCAGGGTCTCTGCGGCCCGAGCGCAGGGTCTCGGCGGCCCGAGCGCAGGGTCTCGGCGGCCCGAGCGCAGGGTCTCCGCGGCCCGAGCGCAGGGTCTCCGCGGCCCGAGCGCAGGGTCTCCGCGGCCGGCCGTGGCGTCTACAGCAGCGCGGCCACCACCTTCAGTGTCCTCGACGGTCCAGAGCTGCAGAGGCCGGCGCTGGCCCCACTGCTCTCTGGAAGCTCCTGTCCTGTTCCCGGGACGCCAGAGGTGGCGGGTGCCCACTGCCTGCACAGGCAGGGCGCGGCCTGGGCCGTGGCCGGGTGCAGCTCAGGCTCCGGCCACAGGGCCTCCCGGGGCAGAGTCGGAGGGTGAGGCCCGCGGCCTGGCCGCCGCGCCCCCTCCGCCCCCCATCGCTGCCGAGCGCCCCCTCTGCCCTCCGCCCCCCCACCGCTGCCGAGCGCCTCCTCTGCCCTCCGCCCCCCCCCCACCGCTGCCAGCGCCCCCTCGGTACAGGCGGCGTCTGCGTCTCCCGGGGCTGGGCTCCCGGGCGGCGGCACTGGCACTTGGGGCTGCGGGGCGCAGCCTGCGCCGCATGCAGCGTTCACTTGTCTGATTGCAGAGTGTGCCCCGGGAAGCGGGGCTGGGGGCCGCGGGGGGGCGCCGGACCCCGGTCCACCCCCCTCCCCCGGCCCCGCCCGGCCCCGCGGCTCCACGTGAACCAGGCGCCGTGCAGTGCTCGGTGGAAGAAATAAAGTAAAAACCTGTCTGCTAGCTCAATAACCGGGAACCTTCTAGAAGGTCGGGAGGCCCATGTGGAGCCACCGCCGGCCGGGAGTTAGGGCATGGAGCCGCACCCCGCACGCGCGTGCGTCCGACGGTGTGTGCGGGCTGACGGCTGCGGTAAAAACAACAGCAGAGCTCAGGTGGCTCAGGCCTGTCATCCAGCTCCTCAGGAGGCTGAGATCTGAGGATCGCGGTTCAAAGCCAGCCCGGGCAGGAAAGTCGCTGACACTCATCTCCAATAAACTACCAGAAAACCGGAAGTGGTGCCTTGGCTTGAGCTGAAGAGCGCGGGACGGCGCCCAAGCCGAGTTCAAGCCCCACGACCGGCAAAAGCAGCAGCAGCAGCAGCGACTTGGCCGAGACCGGGTTGGGTGCTGTCACCGAGCGGCCTCCTCTCCAACACTCCCGGTTCCGGGCGGGCTGCGGGCTCCGCTCCGCGGGGCTTCCGCCCGTCCCGGCGTCGGCCCGTCCCAGCGTCGGCCCTGCGGAGACCCCTGCAAAGGAAGGGAGCTCACCTGTGCGCGCCCGCGGCGCCCGGCCCGGGCCGCTGCTCCGCCTCGGCCTCCGGCCCGGCCGGGCCGCCCCGCTCCAGGACGAGCCGGTTCTGCTGGTTGAGCAGCTGCAGCAGCTGCTGGGCGGCGGCCTGGCTGTGTCTGTCCAGCTGCCGGAGCCTGCGGGGAAGCCGAGGCAGCGTCAGTAAGGGCGGGGCGGGGGAGGCCTGGCTGTGCGGGGGGGGGGGGGGGGGGGGGGAGGGAGGGGGAGGGGGGCCCGCGGCCTGGCCGTGGCGGGGGGGGGGTAGGGGGGCCCGCGGCCTGGCCGTGTGTGGGGGGGGGGTAGGGGGGCCGCGGCCTGGCCGTGGGGGGGGGGTTGGGGGGGCGCGCGACCTGGCCGTGGGGGGGGGTAGGGGGGGTCGTGGCCTGGCCGTGGGGGGGAGAGTAGGGGGGGCCCGCGGCCTGGCCGTGGGGGGGGGGTAGGGGGGCCCGCGGCCTGGCCGTGGGGGGGGGGGGTAGGGGGGGCCGCGGCCTGGCCGTGTGGGGGGGAGTAGGGGGGCCGCGGCCTGGCCGTGGGGGGGGGGGGTTGGGGGGCCCGCGGCCTGGCCATGGGGCGGGCACGCTTGGGCTGCAACCTCGCTCCCCCCACCAAGGGCCCGGGTTGGCCCCGCAGCTGGGGTGAGGAGGGGAGGCGAGAGGGGCGGGCCTGTGACCAGCCCTGCGGAGGACCACAGGCATGGACCGAACCCGCACTGCGCGTGCACAGCCCCACCCCGCCCCGCAGCCCTGAGCCGCCGCCCACTCGTGTCCGCTCCGCCCCCAGAACCCCGCCCCCCAGTGCCCCGCCTCCCCGTCCGACCCCTCCCTCCCCCCCAGCCGGCGCCTGAGGGACCCAGCCAATGGGACACCTAACACAGGACACACGTAACACACGGACACACACCAGACGCACATAACACACCCGACACACAACACTGACACACACCAAACACATAACATCAGATACATAACACACCAGACACACTGGACACACATCACACCACACACATAGCACACCGCACACACACCGCACACAACCAGACATACTCATAACACGCCACACAAACACCCCACACTCGCGTGACACCATGCACACACACCGGGCCGGCTGCGTCCGGAGCGGGGCGGGCAGGCGTGGCACGCTTAGACGGCGGACGGGAGGGGCCGCGGCCTGCCCCGCACCCGCGCCCCACCGCGGCCTGCCCCGCGCCCCACCGCGGCCTACCCCGCGCCCCACCGCGGCCTGCCCCGCGCCCCACCGCGGCCTGCCCCGCGCCCCACCGCGGCTGTCCCGCACCTCACCTCGCGCGGGGCGCGGGGCGCGGGGCGCACGGTGGCCACGGCGGTTCCGGCCTCGGCGTCGCAGGGCCGCCTGCCCCACGGGCGAGGCGGGTTCGAACTCAGGCCTGGGGGGGGGGGCGGCGCTCGCGCTACCCTTGGTGCGGCCTTGATTCCCCCAAGGTGCCAGTGCCGCTGGCACAGACGAGGTCTCCCCAGCTCGGCTGTCGGCCTGGGGTCTCCAGCCGGCGGAGGACGAGCCGCTGGCTCCAGGGTGGCCCGGAAGTACAGGCCCAAGGGAAGGGCGGCTTCGCCCTCAACCCGACCTCCTCCCACCGACCTCCCGTCCAAGGACCTGGCCAGGCGCTGCCCAAGGCCCGGCAGAGGCCTCGGCACTGGGACGCAGAGGACGCGGAGACACGGTCCAGCCTGCGCTACAGCGGGCGCTGGGAGCGGGAGGAGGGGGAGGAGGAGAAGGGAGGAAGAGGAGGAAGGAGAGGAGGAGAAAGGAGCAGGAGGAGGAGGAGGGAGGAGGACGGGGAGGAGGGGGAGGAGGAGGGAGGACGGAGAGGAGGAGGGGGAGGAGAAAGGAGGAGGAGGAGGAGGGGGAGGAGAAAGGAGCAGGAGGAGGGAGGAGGATGGGGAGGAGGAGGGGGGAGGAGGAGGGAGGACGGAGAGGAGGAGGGGGAGGAGAAAGGAGGAGGAGGAGGGGGAGGAGGAGGGAGGACGGAGAGGAGGAGGGGGAGGAGAAAGGAGGGAGGGGGAGGGGGAGGAGGAGGAGCGCCGCGGCCTGGCCTGGGGCAGCCCAGGGAGGTGCCACGATCGGACCGGACGGCGTGGGCACCGAGACCACGGCCGCCCCGCCAGCGCCAGCCGGGAGCCCCGCGGCTCCTACCCTGCAGCTTCCCGCACGCAGCGGGCGGGAGGGCCGACGCTGGGCTCCGCGGGATGAGGGGCAGCACGCGAATGGTCAGCGGCCCTGCCAGGGCCAGGGGGCAGATTTCTGTAGGCTTTGCTCCAGAACTTCTCCAGGGAGCAGTACGTGAGGGGGTGGGCGGGGCCCTGCTGGGCGGGGCTCTCCCCTGGGCGGGGCTCTCCCCTGATTGGGGCTCTCTGCTGGGCGGGGCTCTCTGCTGGGTGGGGCTCTCCCCTGGGCGGGGCTCTCCCCTGGGTGGGGCTCTGCTGGGCTGGGCGGGGCTCTCCGCTGGGCAGGGCTCTCCCCTGGTTGGGGCTCTCCGCTGGGCGGGGCTCTCCGCTGGGCGGGGCTCTCCTCTGGTTGGGGCTCTCCGCTGGGCGGGGCTCTCCCCTGGTTGGGGCTCTCTGCTGGGCGGGGCTCTCTGCTGGGCGGGGCTCTCTACTGGGCGGGGTTCTCTGCTGGGTGGGGCTCTCCCTTGGGCGGGGCTCTCCTCTGGGCGAGGCTCTTCATTGGGCGGTGCTCTCCGCTGGCCGGGGCTCAGCCCACCCCTTCCTGACAGGCGCCCCACAGCTTACAACTCACCCTGGTGCAGGTCGGGGCGACTGAAGCGTTTTGCCTGGCATTCTGACCCTTCATCCCCGGGCCTGCATTCACATCTGTAGGCTCAGGGACCTAGTGCATGGGTGTCTACGCCGCTGTCACGGCACCCGGGGCAAGCGTGGCCGCCTCCCGCCCCAGACCCAAACCGTCGGGGTCAGCGGGGGCACAGTGGGGTCAAGCTGTCTACGCAGAGACGGCGGGTCCTCGGCCAGGGCGCAGGGCCGTGCCACACGGCCCGGAGGAGGGGGACACCTCCAGGGGCCAGCAGCTGTCGGTGCTGGGGCGAGGAGGTCAGCAGAGGCAGCAGCCCCAGGAATCTCCGGCCTTGAGGGACAGCTGTCTCCACGGCAGAGTGAAGGTACGGTACAGAGGAGAGTGCCGGCCCGGCCCGCGGGCCGAGCCTGGGCAGATCCCTGTTGGTCCATCAGCTCCTCAGCACCCCACCCCCACTGTCAGAACCGGCACTTAATACACACACACACACACACACACACACACCACAAAGTTTCAAGATAAGATGGAGCAAAACAACATCACAAAGCTGAGTGGGCTGGGAAAATATCTATGCAAAACAGAAGCAGTGCAAGCTGCCAGCTCTGGTCCTGTGCTGCAGACATTCATTTGCTATGAATACTGTGAAAGCAGGCGAGTACAGAAATGTAAATCTCCATGTTGCATGTGAGACAGGAAAGTATCTGTGCAGCTTGTGGCCTTGGAGGCACCGTCGCTAAATGAGCACTAGAGTCTCACGCGGGGCTGGGCACGTCCTGGCCCAGGCCTGTTCCACACCACAGGCATGTTTTAACATTGCACATGTAGCCTGCAGAGAAGGGTTTCACCCAGAAGCTCCGAGGGCCTGTGCTGCGGTTCGGGTGTTCGGGCTGTGACAGTAGTGAAATGTCTTGTGCTCTGGGATGTTTTCAGCTCGAGCCCCTGCCCTGTGGTCACGAAGGCTGATTCCCTCCCCTTCTTCTAGCCGTGTCCTCGGCGCACACAGGCCCACGACGTCGATGGGACAGGGCTCCTCTTGGGCAAGAAGTACATATTCCAAACAGTGTATGGACTCAAGGGTGCGGTGGTGACGGTAAAGCATGCCCTCAGTTCCCAGCACTCCCAGGAAAGCCTAACATTAACGGAGCCTTTCCTACATGCCCAGTGAGCTTTTGCATTCCTTACATAACAACCCTCCTAACAATACCACACAGTGGGGTTGTTATATGCCTTCTGTGCAGGAGAAATGCTAGGCACAGAGAAGCCAGCGCCGGCCCTTGGGAGGGCTTAAGGAGTAACTTCAGGATAATGGAAGCCCAGAGATACCCCAAGTTCCTGGTTCCGGCCTGGCCTCCTGCTTCCCTCTCTCTGCCCTAATGAACACCATTGCTGATTATCAGAACACCATTGCTGATTACCAGACCTCCACTTCCCCTCACCCACCAGAACCCCACCATCTGGTACTACCAGACACTCATGCCTCCTACTCCCAGATCACTACTGTCTCCTACCTACCCGGCCTCCACCATCCTCTACTGTCAGTACTCCACCAGCTCTGGAATGTAAAGCTCCTTCTAGCTGGAGGTGGTGACAGGCTTCCAGCTCTGTCACTCCACAGCTATTTGATCTGAGGCCAGAGCATTGAGCATTCTGCATTCAGGCTCTCCACTTGGAAAACAAAGTGAGCACTAGCAAACTCCGCACTCCAAAATACTTGTGCAGCCCACGGGGGTGGGGGAGAGGGGCAGAGCCACAGGCCCCGGTCGCCGCTGCGGGATCTCACGTAATGAGCACCGCACCTTGTCTCACGCTCCTAATCATGCTTGCAAAATGTCAGCCAGAGAATACTTTTCATTCACCTCAGTGTTTTTACAAAGCAACCAAACAACCAATCAACGAGCTGTCCTGGGCCACTATCTGTTTTTGTACCATTGGCATGCGAGAATGTCAATCCTACTTTAAAAAAAAAAAAGGGTTTTAAAATGATTGAAAAGCCAGGTGACTACTATGTGAACACTGTGAAATCAGCCCCCAGGATCCACATGAACTGTCAGTGACACCCTGCCCCTGTCCTGTGCTCACACGTGTGTGTTCACGTGTGTGCACAGCTGCTTTCAGCCAAGTAGCTCTGTTAGCTCACAGGGCCAGAGCCTAAAACAACACACTAGGTCTTTGACGGCCCAGCTTTTCCAGCCTCGGGCGAGGCAGACGACCAGGTTCTCTTCCTCGCCTCGTTTTCACAGAACCGTGGCTTCACCGACAGGTGCGGTGTTCCTGCCTCCCGTGTCCCGTGCCATTTCAGGCAGTGGGGCCCAACTTCCCTAAGTGCTGTGCTGGGGATTCGTTTTGCTAGGTTAAAGTTGTACATTTTATCCTAACACTTTCAGATCGTTGCTGCCTTTTACACAATTACACGTCATGATTGTAGCCACTCAAGACTAAGCCGTGTGCTCTGAATGGAGAACTCAGTCTGGGCTCAGGCCTCCCTCTCGGAGTCTTCCCTCAGTCATCACTCTTGGAGTCCTCACGCATGGGATCCTCCCTCAGAGTCCCGAGATGATTTCCACAGAGGCATTCCTCCCAAGGGCCGCGTTCCTGCAGAGCGCACCCTCAGCAAAGAGCGTCTGCGCTCCTGGGCGGCACCTGGCTCTGCGATGTCTTGACGGTCCCGCGGCAGCGAGCTCCGGAGGGAGAGCTGGAGGTCTCAGCGACGAATCACCCCGTTAGAGCTCAGGGGCGAGTCAGAGGTCAGCCGCAAAGCCGAGGCCCAGAGAGCACCGGCGGCTCCCAGATGCCCTGGGCGCAGCTCCTATCTTCCTAATCAAAACCTGTGCTCGGTGGAGCATCTCAGAGCCCGAGGTTCCCAGCGCGAGCGGCGGGCGCCCGCGCCCTGCCCGCCGGCCCTGCCCTGCACGGAGGAGCCCGAAGGCCATTTGCTTCCAGCTGGAGCTCATCTCACCCAGCTTTTTAAAAAGCAGAATCGGAATCAGCACAGCACTTCGTGCACGGAACACAGGGAGAATAACTGTTGAAAATCGGGATCTTGGGGTCCAGTCCAGATTGTGGGGCTCAAAACCATGGGGCAGAGCGGCAGGAAAGCCCGCGCTGTCCCCCACCCCGCACCCGCCCCGCTCGGAGGCCGCGCTCCTTCAAACCGTCTTCTAATGGTTTAGCTGGAGATGACGCCAAACTGAGAAAAAGTCTTGAAAAGTTCCAAGAATGGCCATCGCCCTGTCCAGCTCTGCGGGCTGTGCGGGCTGTGCGGGCCCCGCGCGGGGCACCGCTGCACCCGCGGGCCACTGTATCTTTCAGAGCTATTTGACCATGACTGGCCCAGTTTCCTTTCCTCTAGCTGCAGCTCTGTGTATTCCTAAGCTACTCTTGTTTTGTACAGAACCTTAGTCTAGTACCAAATGCAGGAACCTTACCACTGCTGTGATACCTTTACCTAACCACTGAACTCCAATTGTGTCAACTGACCTAATACTGTTTCTCTGGCCCTTGGGGGGGGGGGGGGGGATCCCTTTCACCACGCTGCCATGTCTCCAGCCTTCTTCAACCCAGAGCGCTTAAAGACCAGTTTCCTTTGGATGAGTGTTCTTTGCAGTTCACCCATGCACAGGCTCTCAGGAAAGCGGGGGGGGGGGGGGGGGGGAGGGCTGTAGATGCATGGGATCCCGTTCCCTTGCACTCTTAGGTGTGGGTGACACTACCCTGTGTTTTCTTAGAGACTCGGTCCTCCTGGGGCGCGCCAGGCCAGGCCTCCGGGGACCCCTTCCGGCCGCCCAGCCTTGGTAGGCAAACTGCTCTCAGAGGGATGATCTAGGAGGAGCGAGCCCGCGGCAGCTCAGCAACCGGATTCGATCACCACGGCGCACTTATTGACACATATCTTAATTTTTAATGCGAATAATCTGATAAAAAAAAAAAAACTCCCGTCTATCTACGACAGCGCGGTCACCGCCGAGAGCTTTTATTCAGCTCGGCTGAGGCTTTACCAAGGCAGTCTCCCCGCTGACCTGGTCAAAGAACCCCATCTGCTGGTTACCACGGTAACTGAAGGAGTCCCACTGAGCTGAACTGAGGGATCCTGAGATAAGATCTGCAGCCGGAGGAACTCCGCGGGGAGAACTCAGTCCTCGGGTAGAAGGGCTCTGGCACGGCGGCCACGGGCCGGGCCGGGGCGGAGGCGGCCCCCACGCGGGCTGCGGGCGGCCCGGCCTGCGCTGCGGGCGCCGCCGGGAGGCCGGAAGCCCACAGGCAGCTGCTTCAGGGGCGGCCCGGGGCGCCTCGGCCCGCCCTCCCCTGGCGTCTCTGCTCCCGGCCTGGGTCTGAGGGTCCTCGCGGGGCTGAGCACGCGCTTCCCTGCTCGTGCAGGGCGGCTACGAGACCCCGGCCCGCGCGCAGCCTGCGGGCCCCGGGGCGGCCGGGCCGGGGCGCGGGAGACGGCCCCCTGGGCCGCGGCCGCCCTCACCCCACCCACACACGGGCGACGAGGAGCTCCAGTCTCAGGAGTTGGCGGGAGTTGGCAACTGCGGCCTGGCCTCCCGGGCCCCGGGTCGGGGGCCGACAGGAACCGCGAGGCAGCCCGGAGCCCCGCGCCCTTCCACCCTCCGGGACCGGGCAGCGCTCCCGCCCCTCAGGCCCCGCCCCGCCAGGCCGGCCCCGCCCCTCCCAAGCCCTTCTCCCCAGGTCCCACCCCTGAGGCTCCGCCCCAAGAGGTCAGCCTCACCGAGGCCCCTCCCATTCCCAGTCGCCGGCCCCGCCCCGCCCGCAGCCCCGCCCCCAGACAGGCCCCGCCCCGCAGGCCGGGCGGGCCGGAAACAGCCGGACGGGGGGGGGGGGGGGGTGGAAGGAACGGAGCGGGCGCGAACTTCTCCAGGCGCAGGCCTGCGTCCGCCCGTCTCCCCGCGTGGGAGGGGCGCTCCCTTTCCTCTTGATTCCTTGTTTGTAAGCAAGTGAGTCCCTGTTCGTTGATGACCGTGGAGGGCCTACATTTTCATTCAACAGGGAAAAGACTGGGCTAACAGGCCAGGGAAATACGGAAGCCCACTGCATGCACGCGCCGCCGCTAAGCGTCCGTGGCCAACGGGACAGGCGGGGCGCAGGGCACAGGGGTGCGGGGTGCCATACCGCAGCCCGGGGCGCGGGGCTCAGGGCTCCACCCCGCAGCCCGGGGCGCGGGGCTCAATCCCACAGCCCGGGGCGCGGGGCGCCATCCCGCAGCCCGGGGCGCGGGGCTCAGGGCTCCATCCCACAGCCCGGGGCGCGGGGCGCCATCCCGCAGTCCGGGGCGCGGGGCGCCATCTCGCAGCCCGGGGCGCGGGGCGCCATCCCGCAGCCCGGGGCGCGGGGCTCGGGGCTCCGTCCCGCGCTTCCCCGCTCTCCCACCGCTTTGGCCTCCGCGTTTCAGCTCCCAGTCGTTCTTGAACCCGCGCACAGGCGGCCAGCTTGGGCCCGCACCCATCACGCGCGCGTTAGGCCCGCTCCGGGACAGTGAGGCTCTCCAGCCCCGACCCCAGGCGGCTCAGAGCTGAGAACCCGGCCTGCGCCGCGTGTGCGGACCAAACCGACCAGGAACATTCAAGGCACAGGGAGAGGGGGAGGGGTGTGAGGGTGGCGGGAAAGAGAAAACATGTTGCTAGAAACAGTAACTTCTGTCTCAATTCAGAGTTAGGAGATGGTTGCACTGTCGCTGCATTGTTTCAGGAAACTCCTCGGCTGACAGGTTCGACACACTGCGCACTTGGAGGGGAAGATCTTGGGATTAAAGTGGCAATTTCTTCCTCCTGGTGGATAGCCACCAAAATCATGCCTACCACAGATACACCCAAAACTCATGAGAAATCCTGAAATGTTTAGTAAGAAATGAACTCTGAAAAGGGGAAATACTTTACCGTATGTACATAAGAACCCATTTTAAATACTAATACCAAGAAGTCACAAAAATGAAGCAGGGCTCTTTATCTAAGATCCCTGTAGAAACAGTGGTGGATGAAGGAAGCTGGTGAGACTCAAGGTGATTTTCAGATGCCCTCATTCCACAGAAGGCCAGCAGAAAGCACGCTGGTGAGGAGTGTGCCCAGTCGCGCCTTCCTGGGGGTTCAGGCTTGAGGTTGTGGCACAGCCAGTTTAGGACAATGCCTTGTCCTTGCTGCAGTTCCTTTGAAGGCCACTGTGACCATTTCTTCCTGTGGCTCACTGCAGAGCTTCCGGTTACACCTGGACACTGAGTTTCCTATTTACCCCTATGGGGGCAGACAGTAGGCTCGCTGCCAGTGGACAGGAGGTCTGAGCCAGGAGGGAGGAGGCATCCAGCACCAGCTTCTCCCAGAGACTCACTTGAACTACTCAAGGCGTGCATGTTTGACTGGTGGTTCTTGGACCAACCAGCCAGCCATTGTAATGGACTTATCTATCTGTCCCAAAGAAGGCAGATCTGACTTTTCCATGCTGCATTATGTGCGCAATGGCCCTGAAACTACAACCACCACACAAGGTGTGTTTGTCCTAAAATGTGGCTGAGGTGCTTCAAGAGCTTGTCTAAGACCAGGTTTCGCAGCCCCCTCTGGCGGGGGGCTCGCTTCTTCCCTCCAGTGCTCTGAGGACCTGAGCACAGTTGCTCGCTGATGTGCCGCTGGCATGGCTCAGCTCGCTTTTTTTTTTTTTTTTGGTCATTCATTGGGTTTGAACTCAGGGCCTGGGTGCTGTCCCTGAGATTTTTCGCTTAGGGCTAGCACTCTACCACTTTGAGCCACAGCGCCACTTCGCTTCTTAAACCCATGTTTTAAGTGTGTATTAGGAAGTGGGAGCCTGGGGTCTCAGATTGCTCACTACATGCATTCATGGTCTAATAGTCCGTGGCATTCACTAGTATGGAATTAGCATGATTGTGCCTGACACCCTGCAAAGCTCTCCGGCCGCCGTCTCATAGGGTCGCCAGGCACACTGGTGGGCGCTGAGAGAGGCCTTCTGTGTCTGCGGTGCTCCTGTGGGGCGCGCGGCACACAAAGGAGTCTGCAGCACAAATGAAAGTGGAGAGAAGAGTTCACCGGACCTGGGGGCAGGACAGCTCGCCAGGCAATTACAAGTTGGAAAGTTCTAGTGATTTCTCAGAGTTCAAAGAACATTAAAAGAAGAATGCGCAGTGCTGGGGGTGGGGGAGCAGCACCCGCCCGAGGGCCAGTTGCCTCTCCAGCAGCGGCAAGGCTGTTGCCGGCTCGCAGGACCATTTGTTCCATTACACAATCTCCTGAAGCCATTTAGAGGGAGCTCGAACAACTGCCTGTACCAACGCGACACATGGCTTCCCATCCCGACTCTTTGCTAATCCAGACGCTCCAACCATCTTTCTCTAAGATGCCATATGGTTGGCAGAAGCCTGTAGATCTAGCAGCACATCTGCTTGTACGTCTTCCTTCCCGCCATCCCCCACAAAGGCGGGCAGACAGACAGCCCTGGAGGAGGGCACTTGTGCACCCTGCCCAGAGGCCAGCTCCTCCTAGGCGTGCTCTCAAAACAAGAGGATTTAAGAGGATGACCAGGAATTATTCTGGGCTCAATCATTTTTACGAACATAACAAGGCTATTTATTTGAGGGGGGCTGGTCGTGGAATTCTGTGGATGATTTAATACAAGATCAGAAAAACAAAGGATCAATAGTCTCTTTTCTCCGAAGGATGGTCACTTTAAAAACACTTTAAAGCTCTCTCTACCAGAAGGGACAGAGCCCTTGCCTGAAGCTATTTCTTCTCCTCTTTTTGGTCAAGGAAGACAGACAAGCTGAGAAAGGAGCAGATACTCAGAAACTGCTTTGTTAGCCAGGCAGCTCGGCTGTATGCTAATGAGCCGGCGCAGACACAGGGTTTTTTAGTGTGAGGAGCAAAGACTGTTGACACTGTTAAAATCCTGGCTCTCCTGGCCTGTGAGCAAATGGGCTGCCTCCTTGGAGTCCACCCCAGTGAGACAGGCTGCAAAAATCATACATTCTACTCTCCTGACGATGGAAATCTGGCTAGCTGAGACGTGGAGCAGTCGGGAATTGGGGTACACTAGGAAAATTGTTATCAGACTGGAGGTCAGAAGACACACGTTACAATTACAGCGTTCTTCTGAAGTAACAGCTGTACCTGGTAGACATGTGAGAGACAGGGAAGATGCTGGCTTCCATGGCTAATACGTAAGAGGCAGGAGGCAGGGAGGCTGAGAGGGAGGTGAGGGGGAGGGAGGAGGCCAGAAAGAAGGGAGAGAGAGGGCATATGCTGCCTCGGCTATGCCAGGGGCAGGTGGCTAGACCTTAGGCTCTGCCTCTGGGTGGCCCCATCCTGCGAGGGAGCCACCTCCACGATACCTTCTTCACCACAGGCTGAAAACTGGTTTGGACCAGACAGGGTTTTCATATCATGGAGCTATGGTACAGTCAAAAGGAAAGCTAGTAGTTCACTCCTTACTCTTAGTTACAAGGCCTTACTCTTTCAGACAAAGAACAGAGGAAAGGAAAGATGTGTGCATGGAAGTCTGAGGCTTTAAAAGTTATACACACACAAACAGTCACACACACACACACACACACACACACACAAAACATGCCAGAAAAGTAGTGCAGCTAGCAAAGGACCAGACTCAAAAGCTCATGCTTGCCAGGTGCCCATGGCTCATGCCTGTAATCCTCACGACTCAAGAGGCTGTGCTCTGAGGATCACGGTCCAAAGCCAGCCTGGGCAGAAAAGGCCCTGTGAGACTTTATTTTCAGTTAACCACTCAAAAACTGGAAGTGGTGCTGTAGCTCAAGTGGCAGAGCGCTAGCCATGAGCACAAAGAGGCTCAGGGACAGTGTCCAGGCCCTGAGTTCAAGCCCCACAACCACACACACACACACACACACACACTAAAAGCCCAAGCTTATCTCTGGACAGAACTAGGTTCTAACTAGGTTCTAGAATGCAGAACAGCTGTACAAAAATACACACTGCACAGCTGTGCCCCAAATCCAATGTGTCAATCAATTGCTGTGGGTTATTGAGCACAAAGCCAGCCACCATCCGTATGGAGGCAGGAGCACAAAACAGCAAATTCAGCTTACTTGACAATTGACAATACAAATACAAATCCACGTAAATAAAACGTAAAAGCCATGAGGTCTAACTTCAGAAACACTGAATATTATGATAATGATCTATCTATCTATCTATCTATCTATCTATCTATCTATCTATCTATCTATCTATCTATCTATCTTGCTCTCTTCAAACTATTCACCTTGAGGAAAGGTGTTGTTGCTAATGGTTCTTGGAGTTGTTTTCACTTCCTAGGGCTTAAAGCAAGGGCCATTACCCATGTTTATGGGTAATGCTTGTGAATGAGTATTACTCGGTGCATTTCACCAAAATTACACACTTCATAATAAATTGTATACAGCATTGTGGTAAATCTCAAACATGACATAGCCTAAACCAGACATGGAGAACCAAATGGTGCTATCAACATGAACAAGAAAGTAGAATGTAGAACTAATGTGGAGATGTGGTAGAATAATGAGTGTGAATTTAAAACAAAACAGGCCTGGGTTGAATCTGAGCATAATCCTGAGCAAATTCTTGTAAAACTCTTCCTTTACTTGCAATATAAAATAATCCTACATACCTCATAGGAGCGTTGTAAGAATTAGAGACAGTACTTAAAGTGCCTGGCGCTTAGTAGATCTTCAATGAGTGAATGCATTATAGTTATTATTTTAATAGGGTGCTTCAGAGCGTATGAAGTGCTTTTCACATCTCTTAGCTCATTCAACTGAAAACAGCTCTGTTAATGCAGGAAGTGTTTCTTCTCTCTAATGAATGAGGTAATTAAGATTCAATATCAAAAATGACTGAGGCAATAAACAATCTGTGTTAAGCCTTTTTTTTTTTCTTTTTCTTTCTTCCAGTTTTTTTTTTTTTGGGGTCCGGTCGTGAGGCCTGAACTCTGGGCCTGGGCGCTGTCCCCCAGCTCTTCAGCTCAAGGCTAGCGCTCTACCACTTGCGCCACAGCGCCATTTCCGGCTTTTTTCTTTTTGCTTATGTGGTGCTGAGGAATCGAACCCAGGGCCTCGGGCATGCAAGGCAAGTGCTCTACCACTGAGCCACCTTCCCAGCTCCTTCTTCCAGTTTTTGTTTGTCCATTTTAATTTTTGTTTTGGAGCGAGGGTCTCACTACATTTCCAGGCTGTCCTCGAACTCCTGGGCTGCAGAGTCCTCCTGCCTCAGCCTCTCAAGAAGCCATGCCTGTGGCTCTCAACCCTTTCCACATGCAGGTGCTTTGCTGCGCTCTTGGAGACATTTTAAATTGTAACTCTGGGTCTTGTGGGTATGATTACAATGCTCATTTTTATCAAGACTGAGACACTGTTGATATTTTGCCTAAGTTTACAGAAGTAGGTAGTACAAGGCACACCCTACTAAAATGACTGTCAAATAGGAAAGGCAGTATAAAAAGGGCAGATTTGTTTACAATTCTGGACTCTTTTGTCTCTACTACATTACTCTTTGATAGAAAATACTCTCAAGGTGCTGGGCACTTGGCAAGGATTCCTAGCACAAAAATCCTTGGTTTACCAAATTCCTGTGCGTGCTCCCAAATTCTCCGCACTCTTTATTGTAAAGGTGACGCACAGAGGGGTTGCAGTTACCAGGTCTGCTGGTGAGTGCGTTTCTCGTTGAACAGCATCGTCCTCTCCGGCACTTTTGAGTCACTTGAGTCAGCTGATGAGTGCTTGTGCATAACTGAATACAGCCAGTGTGCTCAGGGCTCCCAAGACAATTGAAAATGAAGGCAGTGTCCTTTACAAGATAGTGGAACACAACATATGCACCAAGATGCACCGCTCACATGAATACACACAGGCCAGGTACACTTTTATGTGTGGAATCTGGTTTAACATCACAAAAACTGTGATTAGTTGCCTATCATGGAACATGGCCAGTAGTGAGCAGCAAGGCTCAGACCTGGATTAATGGCTCCTAAGTATGCTTAACTGTGCAGTACTCTCCCAATAAAGCCACCACACCGCTCATGTGAACGCCCTTCTTATTTCTGTTAGTCACCTCTGGTGGGTCTTCTCCTCCCTCTGTTCTCTCTTCCTCCCTGTGTCTGCTGGGTCTAATGGATCGGGACTGATTTCCATCAACCTGTGCCCTGCCCTGAAGATCTCAGGCTCATGTTCATCCTGTCCAACATGGGACAGAATTCAAGACCAATGCACAAACAAATGCCTTTGCTGTCACTCCCATGCTTCCAAACTTATAAATCTGTGCTCCTGTTATCAGACCATCAGTAGACACTTCCAGAAAAGGCCCTGAGTCCAGGAGATTATGAAGGGAGATGTGTTGCTTGAAGCTTGGTTGGATTAAGTACAAGGCATCCCAGGGTTTCAGTCTCTAGGGTGCAATCCTCAAGACTTCTGGAACACGCCGTTACAAAGCTGGATCTCATTCTGCTAGAGATCCACATCCGGCTGTCCCTTGGAGACTCACTGTCCTAGAGGCAGACCTTCCAGATGAGTTGTCTGTTGTTGGTTTTGTAGACTAGAGAGTCCTGGCCTGGAATGGTCAGTCGTGCAAGGTAGACTACATAGTGGCACAGTGCAGAAGCGGCAGAGCCAGGCTCTGAACCCACACTGCTGGGCTCAGAGCCAATGCTCTTCCGTGCTCTTCTGAGGGATGAGGCTGAGGCACTCAGCAGGCCCACCAGCCTCCTTGAGTCTGATTTCAAGTAATGTGGCATTTCATTAATACCTCTCTCACCTCATTGATGGGAAACTCACTAGTTGATAGGAAACCACATCTATCAAATACTGATATATACTAAGTGTTAGTTATTGAAGGATTGACCCCGCCCTGTCATCCCTGGTGCATACGGACACCAGGCAGGCAGAGCAACCCACCTAAGCCTGAGTGTAAACATTCCAGTGTGGGCCTAACTTGAGACAGGAAAGGGTTAAGAGGTTGGAAGGCCAGAGGCAGAGAACTGGACCCTGAGAAGGTCTGACCATCAAGGCAAGGCAGAGGTAGCACTGTTTGAACATTAAAAAGCTTGAGACCTTGGATAAGGGAGTCAGTTATCTTTATACTTTACCCTATTTTCTGTCCGCACCTGCAGTCACCTCCCCTGTACTGGGGAGGTTACTTTAGTAACCTCTGTCCTTGTTCAGACCCCATACAAGCCCAACTCCAACCCCACCTCCCTGCACACCTCCATTCCTGCGGGAAAAGCTGTGCCCCTTGCTGTTGTACCTCAGCAAACAGTGCAAGCCTGTTGACAATTGAGTCCGGCCTATTTTTCCGTTGCTCCTGACAGTTATCGCCAACACCGTGGCAGCCTCAAGCACTGCCATCCTTTGGGTGCTAAGTGGAGCCTCAAATTGAAAACCCAAGGGTCTTCAGCTTTGCCAATTAAAGACAGGGTGACAGCTTGTTCGTACTGCATTTGACATTTACATACCTTTATCAAAATGGCCTCCAATGAATGGAAAGACCACGAACAGCCAGCCCACAACACAGAAGGCACGACAGCACCAACAAGAGGTCAGTCTTCCGCAAGGCCCGTGGCCAGCCTGGGTGTCTGCACACACTTGCAGGAACATGAGAAATACAACAGGCTGAACACAGGGAGTGGGCTGAAAAGGGGAGGCATTATATATGAACAGACATGCTGCCTGGCTTCTAGAGACAGAAAAAATTGTTAATACAAATGAACAGCTGTTTGGGAAGACAACATTATTTCCCCAAACCCAGACGAAGCTCTATTTATTACACTTCAGAGACATTTAAATTATAGTGTCTGAAAACCATTTATACTGGGTATCTGTGACACCTAAATTATCTGAGAATCTCAGAGGTTAAGCCAGAATCCAGACTTTACTGTGAGAAAGACGGAGAGGAGGCTTGTCTTATTTTATTGCACGCTTCAAAGGCTCAGGTGAATGTATCTGATGGAGAGGGTGAGCTCGTGAGCACCGCGTTCAAAGACTCCTTTTGTGTGTGTGGAAATCCAATAGAAGGGGGGAACTCAAAGTTGACTCAAAGAATGAATGAAACCATTTTCAATTCCAGATGCAGAAGCCACTAGCCTCACTGGTCCCCTGCTACATTTGTGCTCACACCGGGGCCCGTCAAACCCCAGGCCTGCTTCTGGCCCTCACCAGTTCTGGGAAGTTCTCAGTGCTCACTGTGGGGTACAGATGCCCGGGCCAGGCAGATCCAGCGTTCCAGTGGGGCTCCCTCGGTCCTATTCATCTTAGAAAAGACCAGCATCTATTCACGCCTTTCCATTGACCAGCTCTGAGCATTTCTAGAAAATGGACTTGTCACACTTTAGTGAAAAGTTCTGGCCAAGAAAAATAACTATTTAATTGGGCTTAGGTAAAGTTAAAACGATGGATCAAAAGGCTAGAATGAACTCAACCCTGTGCCTTTCTTTCAATGGAAAGTACAATAACCCCCCAACAACATCCAGAAGCATACTACAGCCCAGGATGCTGCTGGGTTCTTCCCTGTGGTGTCTTACTCTGGGGACCCACAGACACCTCCTCCCGGCAAGCCCGCGCCCACCCCCTCCTTTGGCAGCTTGTTTACTGCTTTACCTTCCTTCCTCCACACCTCACAGGGTGCTCCACAGTGCGGTTAGTTAGTGAAGGCTTGAGATGTTTCTAATGAAAGGTGTTATGGTGTTATGTAAATACACAGTATTATTTTGTCTTTAATCCAGAATTACTGGTTTGAAACTGTTCCGAGTGTAAATATGTTGAATAATGCCTACTAGGTTTTTAGGAACTCCTAGGCATACTGGCTGATGAGTAGTACAGCCTCACTTGCCCACTAAAATACTAAGTATAAGACAACTGTTACCTGATCTCCTTCTCTTTCAAATTCAGATCTTGTTAGACGAGTGCACCGAACTTAACTAGTAGGAGCAACAGGTTGTGACCTCTGGTGGATATCAGATGCAAAGGTTAAAGTTCATCTGACCCATCTCAGCTAGCCTAGCTGAAAAGTGTAAGTAAATAATATTACGAACATAAAGCACCACCAATACTACCACAGGCTTTAAAGTGGCATTTATAAAAACCAAATCCCATCCTGCGGATCACCTGGTCCTCAGGGCCCTGCTAGATCTCAGCAGCCTTTTGTTCCCTTCGACGAACACCATTTTGTCCAACCACATCAATAGTGTGGGAGCGAGAGGCTCTGCCGGTGGCAACCCAATTTTCTACACGAGGCTCTGAATCACGGGTTACTCCCATTGCCCACGGCCCGCTGCTGCCTCTCCCAGGAACGACACACAGCACGGTGGAAGCAGCCTCTGCACACGTGCCCCTCGACAGGACGGCCCTCCCGATCACACATGGCCAAGGATATTCTGAGTCCATGCAAATGAACTCAAAGCAGGGTTTGAGTTTTATCATTAACATGGGGAAGACCACGTTAATATATTACTGGAGAATGTTTGAAAAACACGTTACTGGGGCTGGGAAGGTGGCTCAGTGGTAGAGCGCTTGCCTTGCATGCCTGAGGCCCTGGGTTCGATTCCTCAGCACCACATAAGCAAAAAGAAAAAAGCCGGAAGTGGCGCTGTGGCTCAAGGGGTAGAGCGCTCGCCTTGAGCTGAAGAGCTGAGGGACAGCGCTCAGGCCCAGAGTTCAAGCCCTATGACCGGACCCCCCCCCAAAAAAAAGAAAAACACATTACTGGATGGAACACTTTTTTGTGAGGTGCACTATTCTCCCCGTCCTCGGAAAGGAAACACATGCTGTCACTGGACTGTTGTACAGGTGCGCCTGAGTCTGGGCGGTCCTTGGGCTGGATGGCCGTGCTGGGATGGCCGGTACTCAGCAGGCCCAGCAAGGCACAGACCGTGGCATAACACTGGGAGTCGAAGGGGAGTCACACAGAAGCCATCATGTTTTTTCTTACCTTGGGTCTGAAACCCAAAGTGATGTTCTAAAGTATGCAATTCAAAGAAAATTCCCTTCCCTACCCCGCACACCCTGTGCACCTCCTTAGGAGTCAAAGGTCGCTGGAGCCCTTCCGGTGCTCCCAGCGTGGCTTCTCCCTGTGTTATGCTCTCTCCAGTGCGCCATGGCTGCCATACCTTGCACTAAGATGCAGCACTTTGGACACAGCACTAAATCTGGTCCTGCAGCACCCAGCGCAGAGCCTGACAGGTGGACATGTTGAGCAAAGCGGTGCATTTTAATGATGGCCTCACATAGACTTGAGCAGGCCTCTAACGTACCTCCTGGCGCTAGACCAGATGGTACAGGCCGGGAAGGCAGACAGATCTGTTTTCCTTTTTCACAGAGATGGCTTCCAAAGAACCACTGACAAAGCTGCTGTTCTACCTTCCACTGAAGAAGAGCTGGCTGTGGCTGGCTGTGGCTGTGAGGTTACTTTTGCCTTCTAAAGAACATGCGTTTCTCCCCAAAGAAAACTGGACAGAAGAGGGACTTTGCAGAAGAGTTCACTGTAGCAGCACCGGGATTCTGCTATGGCTCAGACACAACACACAGTGCAGATGCTAAAGGCAGCAACTTTAAGGCAAGCGTGAAGAAAAAATACTACATTAGTGTCATCTATCTTTTATTCTTTCATTTGTTCAACAAACTTTCTGAGGACCCAGTATGGCTTCTCGGTCAGGCACTGGGCTACACTGGAGACAAGGTTTCACCCCAAGGAGGTTAGAGTTGTTCATGAGCTTTCAAATACGTAGCTGCAGAGTCCTAACTGTGCATGCACACGACCCCCTGTCCCAAAAGGCTCTGTGTCCCATCTCCTCTCTCTACACCTCTGTTGCCTTTGTACTGAGGCTTATTTGGAGGCAGAAACGTGGGGTAACATGGAGAGGCAGGCTCCCACCCAGCTCCTGGCACTTGGGTGCGCATGGCTGATGCCTGACTGGCGAGATACAGACAGGGTATGGCCCACCCCAGCCTGGCCTCCAGCTTCTTTCCTTAACTCTTCACTGTCCTGTGTGGTGCAGGGCTGAGAAGTAGCTGAGAGGAAGCAAGGCAAATCGAACCCTTGGGCGAAGGAGTGATGTGATGGGATTCTGGGTTTAAAGTAGGTATCTGTACCTCTCCTCAAAGACATTACATGCCTTCATGCGTGGGAAAAAGAAGAGTTGAGGACTCACTCTGTGGAAGAACTTTTGTCTAGCAAGGGCAAGGCCCTGAGTTTGGTCCCCAACACTGAAGGGTAGGGGGAGGGTAGGAAACAGGTGACAGGAGTCTAGGCAGAAGTGAGAAATTTCAGAATACAGGAAGGACGTTCATCCAAGCAATTATTTCTACAAACAAACAAGTATGTAGCCAGGCACTGGTGGCTCCTATCTGTAATCCTATCTACTCAGGAGTCTGAGAATTGAAGATTGAGGTTTGAAGCCAGCCCAGACAGGAAAGTCAGTGAGATTCTTATCTCCAATAAACTACTTTAAAAAAAACAAAACAAAACAAAACAAAAAAACGCTGGAAGTGGAGCTGAACCTCAAGTGGTAAGTGTCCAGGCCCTGAGTTCAAGCCCCTGGGACACACACCCAAACACACACACATATCAAAAAATGCAATAGCACCCTGGATACACCAATAATCCGGACACAAGGAAATGAGGTAGACTCATTGGTAACAAACACTTTGAATTTCAAAACAGATGAATGATACTGGCAGGCTGCACCAAGAAAGAGAAAACATTCCCCATCAATGCAAATGATTTTGAAGTCTAAAATCAGTGGACTTCTAGAGTCTCTTAGAAACTACAAATCACACCATGGGCAGGTACAAGGAACTGGTAACTCTTGTGAAGCTCCAGAATTACAGCAGATCTAAGGGGCTGTTTGCCCCATCCTGACATCTTGGGGACCTGGAGGTCAGGCACACCATTTAGAGCGCTCACCCGAGCAGTCAGACTGACCCTGGGGAGGTTTCTTTGATCAACCTTATATTTGACTGTATTTTAGTAAATTATCCATGTAGTTGTATTTTGACAGCTCTCTTTACAGCAGTAAAACAAAATGTGTGCATCGCAAATGGCAAAGATTCAAATTTCAGCTATGTTTATCCAAAATAGCACTGAACTGCTTCTGTACTTATGCTATACTGCCTACAGCTTTACGGAAGGGAAGACAGATGGGATGAATTTAGCAGGGAAACAGCTGTGGCTTGAAGAAGAGACAAGCAAAAGTTTTGCTCTCAGGCTTCATTATGTATCAAGGTACCAATAAAATGTGTATCCAGAAGGCAGCCAGAAAAGGGCTTTTCATTTGACTAGTGATAATTACCTTTTCTCAACAGCTGACAATGTTCTAAGTAGCATTAAAAAGGTATAATAATTAAGCATGAAGACACAACAGGCAATGCCCTGCAAAGAATGCTGGTTCCTTGTAGGTATGTTGGGAGGTTCTAGATGAGAGGCCAGAGACTCCAACCACCTGAGAAACGGAGGCTGCAGGGCCTCATCTGGAAGGAGTGCAAGCAAACAGGAAATGGGAGAGTCTGGGGAAGTGCAAGCAGGGATCTGCTGTGTAATCTCAGCATTACTGACAGACAGTCAGGGAGTCTCACGCCTGCGTGGCCCACCTGCCACGGCTCACCTCCTCCCCCTCAGCCCCTTCAACTTACAAAAACCAAAAATGGTGCTTTTCATCTCCAGAAACACCTTCCTCCATGTCACATGACCAGTCAGATAGTTTTCCAGGCTGATCAGTTTCAGATGTCTGACAACTGGAAATGTCCAGTTTCACAATGTCCACCTTTGCAGTGGCCAGGGGTTCTGTGCTCTTGGTTCACCCCGGAGAAATGCGAATACACTGCTGTGTACCTCCACACACCCTCCCGATAAAGCAGTGTTTACTCCCATACTGTCAGCGGGGCGACTGTGGCACCTGACTGTCCTACAAGCTGAGGCTTCTTACCTGTGGACCGTGTAACTTGAGAGGGCTTTAGAGCCCAGTAGTATCCCGTGTGAAGAGCGAGCCATCAACAACTGAGTTGCTTCTACTTTTATGGAAGAAAAGATTTTGCTGAATTGTCCTTTCAAATTTAAGGCGATGTAAACATATTTGGAAACGTTCATATTTCCGGGCCATCAAAACAGTATTCATTAGGACTTCAGGAAGGATGTCACAAGGCACAAAACCAGAGCCAGGCAGGGTCCTGGGTGTCTAAAGGTACAGTCAAGTTTCTTTGATAGCAAGGTCTTAAGATCAGTCAGCCATATTCATAAGAACACTCCTACAATAAGTAACTCACACAAGAGCAAGTCTCACTGAAACTCCATCTCCTGCCTCCTGAGCCCTCATTTGGGGATGGTCTGGTGGGTCCCCAGGGTGAAGATGGATGAGGCTCCTTGTCACTCCTCTGACAGAGACAAGCATCTGGGGCACCGCAGCTACGTGCTGTCTCCCAGGCCAGCTGTGGTACACCAGTGAGATCTGGTTTCCTCGTGTTGTACACAGGAATAGCCATCTTTGTCACCCACTAAGCAGCGGAGCTGGAGGGTACAGATGGAAATGGAGAGTGAATGCCTGAGGTTGCAATTATGGAAAGGCATCTACCATCTCTCTTTTAAGAAACAATTCTGAGTGGCTTAAATCAATATATTAAGGGCAAAAGCTTCATAAACTGAAAAAGTGGACTTTGAGTACTGTACATAGACACCAGCCATCAGTGTGACAGACATCGTGTTTGCACTAGAACTGCTACCAGCAGCGAGTTCAGAAATAAACAATGCATTTGAAAAAGTATTTCTCAAGGCGTGATGCCAGCCAGTAGTGGGAAGCTACTGTAAATATGAAGACTTGATGAGCAAACCAGACACACTTTTATTTAACATGTTTCTACTCCATGTATTTTATACAGGGCTCCTATGCTGCATTTAAAATAACCATCCTGAATGATCGAGTTAGAGAGAAAGAACTGTGCTCAGGATCTAAAACCAATGACTAGACAACAAGAACACCTAAAGGAATCATTTTTGGGGTTCTGATGATCTTCTGTTGAGATGACACTGAGAATGAAACTCTCTTGCATCTTTAAATCAATAGGATAGACCCAGGTGCTGAAGGCTCACACCTAGAATCTTAGCTAATTGGGAGATTGGGATTGAAAGGATTGTGGTTCAAAGCCATCTTGGGCAGAAAAAAGCTGGTGAAGCTCCTTGCCAACTAAGAGCTGGCTGCAGCGATGATGTGTGCCGGTTATGCTAGCTCCAACGAAAAGCCTAAAAGACACAAACCCAGGCATACACCTACAGGAAACAAAACCCTGTGTGGAAAGCAACCAGCAAAAAACAGGCTGGAGATGTGGCTCAGCAAGTACAAGGCCACAGGTTCAAACCCTGGTACCAACCAAACAAATCAACATGAAAACAGGAAAGGCACAAGCTGGATCTTAATATTTCTTTCTTTTCCATAAGGAACAAATATAAATCAACTGATAAGTCAATTACTGCAAAATAGGATGTATCCAACCCAAAGAGACTAGACAGTCCATTTGTTATTCAGAAAGCACTAATATTTCTAGCATGTGTGAAAACGACCTATGCTTTCTCCATCTTTTTTTTCTTTTTGTGTGTTTTGTGACAATCTGCTTCCACAAATCTTGAATTTAACTAAAACAGATTCAGTTGCTTTATTCCCCAGATAAATGCACAAAGTAGTTAATAAACAAATGTTTTCCACGAACGGTATCATGAAGATACTTAACATGTGTTAAATATAGCATCTACCCAAAGTCCTTCAGTGTGAATGTAAGATCTTCTAGCTCAGTTCTCCAATAGAAAGCTAAAAGTGATTAGAATGGAAGGTCTAGGAAAATGTATTAAGAAAGAAGAGAGAAAGATGGAAGACTGGCTTCAGGTTAGAAAGAAAAGGAAAACAACAGCAACTTATTCCCACACACTAAAAATCAACAAGGAAACTTACTCCCCTGTCTTTTAAATCATGGCCATGGCCTACTTTGCCCTGGACAAACTGGTGTAAAAGTAACAACTAAAAGGCGAGTTTTCCTTGCGCATTTACCTGAGACTTACGATCACAATGAAGCACGATGAACATTGGGCACGCTTGTCGGCCTCTCCAGGCCGGTTCTCCCAAACTGGCTTACCGAGTGTGGTGAGTGCAACTGGACACACTATTTGCCCTACACGGTGTCGTCTTTATCTGAGCAGTTCTTGAAGAAGCTGATCTACATGTGAATTTGCGCGCGGGGTGTGGTGCGGCGTGCGCGGGATGGGGATGGGGATCGGGACGGAGGCAGGCCCCGGGGCCCAGGCCGGGAGCTGGAGGCCCAGCGGAGCGGAGCGCGCCCCTGCCCCTTCCCCGGCGGCCGCTGGATCCTGGATGGTGGGGTGATGCTCTCAAATGTACGCGATCTTGACGTGCGGCCCCTCCCGAGGGGTCTCACCACCACCACCAACGACCTGGCCGAGTGAAGAACGACCACTAACATCCAGTTTGTAAGTCTGAATTTGAGGCCCAGGGGCAAAGCCTGGTGTCCATCGGGCTGCATCTGGAGTCAGACGCTGAATTAGGATCCGTGGGAGTTTCAGAGCTCTGGCTCTGAGCATAATGGGTAGAAATAAAACCATTATGTGTTTCGCATCTAGTCCACCTTTTAATGGCAGGGTAAACGAAAATCTCACAGTCTCCCAGAAACTTTTTTTTCTGTTAAAGCTTAAATTTTTTTTGTCAGTTCTTTCCTTTTTAAGTGGGCAGACTGGGACAAGAGGCCAGGCTCAAGCAGCGAGTGCCAGGCAGCAGACATGAAGGCTCAAGTTCAAAACCTACCCTAATGCCGCCCTTAAATTGAAGATCTCCTCCTTTTAAAAATTGCTGTACTTCTCTTAAAAAAAAAATATTAGGCTGGGAAGGTGGCTCAGAGGTAGAGTGCTCATTTCCCAGGCATGAGGCCCTGGGTTCGATTCCTTAGCACCACATAAGCAGAAAAAAGCTGGAAGTGGCGCTGTGGCTCAAGGGGTAGAGCGCTTGCTTTGAGCTGAAGAGCTGAGGGACAGCACCCAGGCCCAGAGTTCAAACCCCACGACTGACAAAGTAAAAAAACATACATATATAAATGTGTTAGATTATGATACAAATGGCACTTTAAACCTACACAGTAAGTACAACTTTTATCAAGGGTTTGAAACCAACATGAATAATTAAAAATTATGAGATGGTGAGTCATGAGTTGTTGTTTTTTTTTTTTTTTGGTTTCATCTTTTAGACTTTTTGTTTGACAAGGTCTCCCTATATAGGCCAGGCTGGTCTTGAACTTACAATCCTCCTCCCTCAGCCTCCTAAGAGCTTCAACTACAGGTGTGTCCCTAACCCAGCACAGTAATGATGGATTCTATTCAGTTCCTGAAGCATTTTGTGTCTGCCTCGGGACCACCCAGACACCCAGCACGGGGATGGCACATTATCATGTGCACTGAAGCCTGCCTGGCCATCTGCCGAGAAGCGCTCGCTGCTCACCATGCAAGAAGCAGGGACAAACCAGGGATTCTTCTCACTGTCAAGAAGGGAACATGGTGGGTCATGAGGAGGCAGGTGCATGTTACTGAAAGAACATGGACTCTGAGAATCTCAGTTATTGAATAATTTAACTTCTCAATGTCTCACTTTGCTCTTTTGGAGGAAAATACTACTATTATTATTATTATTATTAATGATAACAAATGATACAGAATGATACAGTCAGCTAGCGCCAAATCAGATTGGCCACTCAAATAATGCTCTTTTCTTATTCACCCTTGTACTAATAGTCTGTTAGTTGCTATGACAATGCCTTAAATAATCAATTTTTAAAAGGGGAAGGCTCGTTTTGGCTAAGGATCTCAGAGGCTTCAGTCCTGGAGTGCGGGCCCCAGTGCCTTTGGGCCTGTGGCACTGTGGCCTCACATCGCATCACAATACATCGCGGCCGACGGCACATGGTGAAGCAAAGCTGTTCCCCTCATGACGGCCAGGAAGCAAAGGAGAGAGGAAGAGGCTGGGGTCTCAGTAACCCAGTCAGAGATGCAGCCCCAGGGACCCAGCTTCCTCCCAACCCCTCCCAACAGTACCACAGGTGAGTAAGCCATCAGTTTATGATGGTCCTTTGGGGAGTGCTTAATCCAAAACACTTTCTCAGTGGGTTCAATAACACAGACATCTTGTGCTGTGGGACACCCAGGTGTGAAGACATGCATTCACAGCAGACACCTCACTTCCCACACCTTCAAGATGACCACGCATGAGCAAGGCCTCTCTGTCAGATGACTGGGTATATGCCTCATGAACAGGAAACTTGGAATCTCAGTCCTGTGGAAATTAGTTCTCAGATGCTTTGTTCAGCCTCTGAGCCTTAGGATTATAGTCTCAAGATCAAGACAATACTAATAATCCATCTTGCATCGTATATATGAAAATAAGTATCTACTTCGTGTTTTAAAGGTCATTGAATATATAACAGCTAGATAATTGAAGCAAAATACCATATTCATCAGTGAAATAGAAAAAGTTTAGCAGCATTCATCTGTTCTCATTTTAAATTTACCACAGTATGTAAATCAGAGGATTTAAAAAAGCATCAGGCAAAAATCTGAGCTAGGTGAGAATGAAAAGCACAATCAGAAGCAGATTTGTAACTGCCTGAAGTGTAAGAGTTTGCCAAATGGGATGGTACTTAGATTTTACTACTAATCTGAGTTTATGTAAAGCCAATAGAAAGCTCACAATTATTGTTAAATACCCAAAGTGGAGATTTGCTGCTGAATGGCTGCAGAGTGTGGGTCTCAGGTCGGCTTTTGTAATCATCTTACTTTATGTACTGAATCACCACAGGAGAACTACACACCGCACTGAGCTTTAAATACACAGTCCTACTCACATGAAGAGTCTATGAAAACAAACCAGGTACAATTTGGATTCGAGGTTCAATTACCTGGTTCAAAAAACTATTTTGCTGTACTTGAGAGAATCTAGTTAGCCAGGAACAGCAGTCAACTTAACATTTCAAAATACGACTATGGCAATGAGATAACCTGATCGTCCCTCACAGGATTTTCTTACGCATCAGAACATTCACACCACACCAGAGATGTACAGAGGCGGGCTTGTGATTCACACCCTTGCAGATCTCAGTGGGCCAATATGTTACATTGAGACATCAGCCTACTATTTCAACAACACCCTGTCTGGTTTCTATGGAACAAACCACCTTCAGAAACAGAATGAGCCACATTAAGTGAAGCCAAGGGGAGATTAAGTCAGGAACGCTGCCATATTCTCTAACCCAAAAGTCGCTGGCCCTGCAGGCTTCTGCCAGGACCTTAGGCCAGCCAAGAACAGTGTGACTAGAGTAAAAAAGGGCCTGGGTGCCCACACAGTCCAGCCTGTGGGACAAGGAGAAAGATGCCCGCCGGGGTGCCAAAAGAAACCTTGCTCCAAGACCCACGTTAGAACCACCCCCTGCCCCGGCCTGAATTCCCACAGCTTTGGATGCATTTGATTGTTCCCTGCTTCCTCTCATAACATGGTGATATTTATAATCAAGTGCGAGCAGTGAGAGTAATAAAACGTCTTTTCTGCCTCACAGTGCCCATTCAACACACTGTACATGATCTATTCCAGGTACTCTTCTAGGCAACCGGAAATCCTCACTAAACAAAGTGGGCAAGGTCCTCACCGAGGGCACATTTGTAATGCAGTTCTAGAGGCAGAAAGCTCATGAATGGGGAGAGTTTGG
Source organism: Dipodomys spectabilis (assembly GCF_019054845.1). Lineage (NCBI taxonomy): Eukaryota > Metazoa > Chordata > Mammalia > Rodentia > Heteromyidae > Dipodomys > Dipodomys spectabilis. Next base: position 5,276,077 of record NW_024870965.1, on the reverse strand, counting down.
AGGAAGATGGCTCAAGAGCTCTTAGACGTCTCCATTGGCTGTGGAGGCTCAGACCTAGACCTTGGCATGGCACAATGGACTCAGAAAATAACGGGCTCGGCTTGCTTCCCAGAAAAGAAGTGAGTGAACACAAAATTCTGCAGACAGTTCCAAAGGTTCAAAGTTCATCTATGATTTCAGCTTCAGAATTCCATTTCAGGAGGCGGGTAGAGTCTATTTCGGCAATGAAAAAAATCTACCCAAGCCATCAAGAACTGGAAGGAAAACATAATTTAAAAAACACTGTTGTAAGGCAACAGTGTATGTTCAGAGTGAGAGAGAAATTAAAATGTCAAAATGATAAAACAAAACCTCCTGGATGGGTTACTCGGGGAAGGCTTCCTAAAGAGCAAAGCCTTAACTGAGCCTGCTTTTATTGTTTACATTTCTCTTCACCAAAGGAACACGCGCTCGGTGCAGAAAACTTACAAATCATTGGAGAGTGTATTGAGAGAAAACATGCCAATAATTCCCCTGCCTAGTCTGCTAATGTTCTGCACCTTGGGGTGTGTGCTATCATGTGTATGCGCGTGTATGTGCATGCACATGCATGTGTAATAAGATGGAGAAAACTGTTCTCACTCAATGTTTGGAAGAAATATTTTGGTAATCTGAGAAGTAAGGGTCCACAGGAGTTCGTTAAAAGTCACCAAATAGCCTCTATGCCCAGCTTTGCAAAGTCTGGGTCATGACACATTGGTTGGTGACAAAAAGAAAACGTGTGTTTCAGTCAGAACTGTCACTTTGGCGTTTCTTTTGGTATCTACATCAGTGTGTGCATCTGTGCCTACACACAGGTGAGCATGCACGCAAGGTTTCAAGGCCGAATCCATCTCCTCTTATGGCCCAGGACACCCTGAGCATACATAGCTTTGAATAAACATATTTGAGGCAAGGGCTGGGTAGTCATAACATTCTGCATTATGGAGTGTGAAGGATTTGTGCTTCCCACAAACAGGAGAAGCCAACAAGTAGATAAGTAGCAAGCAGGTAAAGGGTGAGCAGGAGAAACAAAGAAAGTTCCAGAGCAATTATAGAGCCAGGAAAGGACGATGGCCCAAGAACTGGGCATTGATGAACATTGTCAAATTGCTTGTAAGGTAAGTGTGGTATAAGGACCTTCCTATAGTGACCTCAGAGAAGACCATTTTGATTAGTAGCATTCTGGGGCAAAGGTGATCTTCTGGGAGTTCAATGAGATGCTGAAGTCAATTTACAAAGCTATTGGAGGGTAAAATCTAAGTCCACAGGTGTGACGTGCAGGTTGGAGAATGAATTAGACAGGACAAGGCGATACGTATGCTCATCTGACTACCTATATTTTATGTGCACAAAACAGTAGAATGAAATAGATATATTCTTTTTTTTTTTTTGAAATAGATATATTCTTTACTGTCTATTTCCTCTTGAACACAAAATATTTTGGCATGTCAATAAAACTCTTCAACTAGTAATTTTCTTGGCCCTTTTTAGAATCTAATAATTTTCTTGGCCTTTCAGAATCTAACTATAGGAAAATTATATAAGCTGTCTATGGAAGTAATCTCTTGGTATTATACATTTTAATCATTTTATTTAATATTTTATTCTTAACTTTTGGTAATACTAGGATTTTTTTTTTTTTTTGGTTGGTTGTGGGGCTTGAACTCTGGGCTTGGGCGCTGTCCCTGCGCTCTTCAGCTCAAGGTGAGCACTCTACCGCTTGAGCCACAGCGCCACTTACGGTTTTCTATTGGTTTTTATTGGAGATAAGATTCTCATGGATTTTCCTGCTCAGGCTGGCTTTGAACCGTGATCCTCAGATCTCAGCCTCCTGAGTAGCTAGGATTACAGGTGTGAGCCACTGGCACCTGGCTAATACTAGGATTTAAACTCAGGTCCCTGTGCTTGGTAGGCAGGGGCTCTGCCATTGATTCACACCTTTCACCCTTGACTCAGTATTTAATGTAAATGTCTAATATTTCACTTAAATGTTTTCAATACTACATCTTGGGAGTCATAATTAGAAGATCTGCCCCAAAAGACACGTTAGTATACTTGTGACAAAAACGTTTTTACCTGTTTATGTTTCTGCCCTGTAAAAGCTCATGTTTCACCTAGCACCAAGGACAGAGCTGGGTGAGTTCTACATGCAATGCTCACTGAGCCGGCACTGCAGGGGTCAGAAGTCAGAGCCAGAACAGTGGACAAGTCAGAGACAGGTTATCTTCTGGTACAGTTCTCCACACCCGTTTCTTCGGATTTAACGTATTTTCTGTAAGACCCATAAATTGAGTTTGGCCAGAGAGACAAGAGATACATACATTTGAAAATAATAAGGCAGGGCTGGGAAGGTGGCTCAGTGGTAGAGCGCTTGCCTTGCATGCCTGAGGCCCTGGGTTCGATTCCTCAGCACCACATAAGCAAAAAGAAAAAAGCCGGAAGTGGTGCTGTGGCTCAAGTGGTAGAGTGCAGCCTTGAGCTGAAGAGCTGAGGGACAGTGCCCAGGCCCAGAGTTCAGGCCCCAGACCGGAATCCTCCCCCCCAAAAAAGAAAATAATAAGGCAGATTTGCTTCAGTAAAAGCAAAACTGAATGACCAACAAGTCCTGACCAACAAATGTCAGATTCAGATCACTGGCTCTGAAGGCATTTGCAGGCTTATTCCCAGGGGACACAGAGAATGTCACTAGAAAACAAAAAACAAAAAACAACAGAACACTTGCTTCCACTGATTGCCTTGCCTTCATGTACTGTTCACTGATAAGACACTTTATGTCCTAAACATTTCTCTGGTCCCTCCTCTTCATACTGGTTTCAAGCCCATCATATTTCCTTCCTACCTAGCTCTCAAAAACACATCTGCATGCTTCTGCCAGAGTGCACTGTTCAAAACAGAAGTCTGCAAGCATGCCTTAGTTAAAATCTCCCACTGGCTCCCAGTACCTGCAGGATGGAGGGCCAGGTCTCACCACAGCGCTCCAGCCCCACCCACCTGACCCTCTGCGCTCCCTGCCTCACACCAGTTCTCCTCTTCAGAGGCAGTTTTCCTCCCCTTCTGGCAGGCATTCCAGCATGTCCTCCAGAGTCCCATTTCTGTACATCTGAGACCTTTCCTCAGGGCTTGCAAACCTGGGTGTGAGCATCTCTAGTGAGGTTAGGGGTCAGTGGGCACAGGGGCCCTACCACCTGTCTTCCTCCTATCAGGACAAGGATCCCTGGGAGTCAGGGATTGCTTAATGTAACTGCCAAGTCGCAAGGCTTGTTGAGTTTGTGTCACACAATGGGATTTCACTTTGGGGTTTATTTTGGTTTTGAATAGATTACTGCAACTTAAAAAGGCAGGAAAACAATGAACAAAGCTAGCTGAGTTCAAATTCTAAAGCAATCAAAGGAACATAGGAGCAAACCTATATTAACTCACTCCCTAACAACTCTGAAATGAAAACAATGTCCATTCATAGAGGATTACTCATTGGTTCAGTATAGTTGCTCATAGTGGGACTGTGGAAATTGGTAACACATGTCTTACTATGAAGAATTCTCACTGCACCAAGAACAGAAGGAACAAAAGGCCGCGAAGTCATGAGTTAGCAGCAGAGGAAGTTACTAACAGGGTACAGTCAGGGTGCGCTGCCTCAGTAAGAACTCAAGTTTTTGTTAACTCTCCCTTCACTAGTCGGTCTCAAAGATTCCACTGTGACACAGTGGTTCTTGTGGAGGACTGGGCACTCAGACTCGGCACAGCAGCAAGCCTCTCCACACAGCCATTTGCTCCCTGAATCCAAATAGGGAGATGCAGCATCTCAAGATCGGAGTAAGGAAAAGGGCCAGAAGGGCTGCCTGAGTTTTGCCCCATTTACAGCCTCTTGGGTTTCCCTATTCTGGGCAAAAAGCCAAACAGAGTCCAGGATGCCACGATCCAGACGGGCTCAGCAGCAGCTCCCCAGGCCCAGGGACACAGTGGCATAATTCAAACGAGAAACATCAAGTATACATAACATCAACACAATGTGTTAACAGTCGTGTGGGAAAACTGGTACGCCACTGTACACGGGTCACAAAAATAATTACTTTTAAATAGAAGATACACGGAAGTTGAAGATACCTGGTTTGAACAGGAGCACCAGCAGGAGGGAGGGCCAGCAGGAGTGAGGAAGTACGTGTGTGTCACAATGATACCTACCCTTCCCTTGTACAGCTAATAGATGTCAGTAATAAAGCTTTTCGTAAAGAACAGACAGGTAACACTTCCATCTCTCAGCGATAAAATGTAATCACACCTATTCTAACTAATGAGGAGTCAAACCTGTCAGATTTTACTTTTTATTCTTTACAATTTATGTAAGATAAAGCTTAGATATGGAAAAAGTTCCAATTGGCTTCTTCAGATCTAGTGATTTAAAAACGACCAGTCTATTGGGATTTTATCGCTGAAATTCTATTTGTATATATACATCTGTTAACTAATCTGTACATTATAATCAATATATTTGCAATCATTAAAAAATTAAAACGACTTAAAAGGAGAATAAATGACAATTTCTTTTCAAAGGTCACCTTCTACGGGTCATTTTTCCTAGTGAAGTAAAAGACGCAGTTTTCAATCCTCAATTCTATACTATCTCCATCTAGGATACACAAGTCACTAGCCTTATGTAAAAAAGCCAAATTTAGCTGATTAAAAATTTGCAGTGTAACCATCATGTTTTAATGTATCAGGCCACTGGGGAAAGGCTTGAAAAATATAACTCATTCCAAATGACTGTCATAAATTTGTAAATTCCAAGTCATGATGTAACGGCTAACAACTTTAGCAAGTGGCTTCATTCAATATGACCTATCAGCCTTCAAAACTAAGACACATGTGCACAGTGTGCTGCTACACAGCCTCAGTGGAGAGAGAACTGCGTTAACAAGATCAAAGCATCTTTAATAGTTGTTGTTAATGTGAATTGGGTGCCCACTGGGTGCATATCATTATGCAATCAAATTTTATATTTTATATTACTTAATGATAGTAATTACACACCGAGTGGGTAGGTTTAGCAAATGGGAGGATACAGATGAGAGGCTGTATAATAGTTTTAAAATGTTACACACTCACAGCATATTCTGATTGTCTCTCTCTCTTTGTTTTTTTGGTCAGTCATGGGGGCTGAACTCTGAGCCTAGGTGTCATTCCTCAGCTCTTCAGCTCAAGGCTAGCGCTCTACCACTTGAGCCACAGAACCACTTCTGGCTTTTTCTGTTTATGTGGTGCTGAGGAATGGAACCCAGGGCCTCATGCATGCAAGGAAAGCACTGAGCCAACTTCCCAGCCCCTGCTTATCTCATTTTTACCTACAATTTTAGGAGACTAGAAAGGATGATTTAAAAAATAAAATAAAAAGATCACAGGCATGCATAGTTGGTGTCTTCTCAGAGCCAGGCCTTGTATTACATGCTGGTGATACAAAGGACTGGGGGCAGTGAAGAACACTTGTAATTCCCAGCTATTCGGGAAGTAGAGACTGAGCATTCTGCAGCTCGAGGTCAGCCTGAGCAAAAAATTAGCAAGACGCCATCTCAACAAATAAGCCAGGCATGACAACTCCAAAATCTCAATACTTAAGAGGTGGAGGCAGAAAAATTAAGAGTTCAGGGACAGCTTGTATAATCTAGCAAGTTCCAGGCCAGCCATTCAAGGGTGAGTTCCAAGATCAAAGAAAGACAAAGACAGAGAAAGAGAAGGGAGGAAGGGAGCTACGGAGACGGGAGAAACGAGGTCTCTCTCCAGGCAGTGAAGCGGAAGGCAATGTAGACCATGTGCAACTCAGAGGCAGGCTTGTCTTCTGCATCTTTTCAATCCTTAAGTCTTTGATAAGTCTCTGTTATTATAGGTTGGAACTCAATAAATATCCTAAGATGATGAATAAAGCAGTAGGTAATGAATTAATAAGTGAAGGGACTTGAGTCTCCTCCCCTCAATTTATGTTTTGAAAAGATTTGGATTTAATATAATAAAACAGAAATCCCTTTTGAGAGCCCCATTAGCTGTTTTTAGAGGGGGGGCACTTACTTTCTGTTCATTCTCACCAGAAATGTGGTAATACATCTTCTAGTACAGTAACAGTAGCAGAGTTAGCACAGGAACAGTGCTCAGAGGGACCAGACCCTCTCGATTGCCCAGTGAACAACACTTCTCTCTTCTCTCCATCAAACACACTGAGCGACGCTGCCTGTGGCACATTCCGAGCACCAATTCATTGGCAACTCCGGGTCCCTGACTGCTACTCTCTGCTGTCTGCTCCCCCAGTTACACCATTCTTCCCAAACAACATGCCATTTGCATAAATCCAACTAAATATTTAGGGATCTCAGAAATACGGTTATTAAAAAATGTTGCTGATTTTATGAAAATAAAATAAATTGGCCTAGAGAGATTCAGCAACACTGAATTTCCCCACACATGAAATCAGCTGATCAAATCAGGTGAGCAGGAAACAGGTGAAAGACGTGGTGGCGAGACTCTGCATGGATGCGGCTGTCCGAGTGTGTCTAGCTGGTTTAGAGAAACCAAAGTTGGGGCAACAAAGGTGCCACTTGTGTGCAGTTTATCCAGAATAAAAAAAGAGGGCACTCCAAATCAGGTTATCTAGATGCGAAGAAAACATTTTGGCATGACATATACATCATTTTTTTATGATTTCCTAAGCTTCCAAATAATGATCCAACTTCTGGCCTCAACTTCACTAGAGAAGACAGATAGCTTCAACTGAGGCTGTCATGTCCCTTTAGACTGACAGAACTGGGATGTCTCCCTAGTCCTGGAACATACAAATTATTGAGCAACTACAGTAGAAAGCACTAGACCAGAAATCAGAAAAGACAAGAGTGTAACTCCTTGGGCCTCAGTTTCCCCACTTGTAAAGCCTGTATTGGGAATGGGATGGACAGTTGGCACAGATGACAAGGGCTGGAGTTGGACTTGATGGCTTTTCAGGTCTCTGCTGATCTCTAACACGCCAACCTCTACAGTTGGTCTCATATAAGATAGATAGGGCTCCTTAAAACATCTATTAGTCTTTATTATTATAACAGAAAATTAGAAATTAGAATATATAAATCTTTATTAATGCTGAGATTAAGTCAATTTACTTGAGAGGAAAAAAATTGCTTAGAATTTCTCCTTAAAAAAGGAAAATACAAAAGTAGCCACATGTTATATATGTATATAAATGATCAAAGTTAATTTTTAACCTGCCAATATAAAATTAATAATTAATTTCAGAATGAAAAGAGATGATGTTATATCTTAAACATCCATTTTTGTTGCATTACTAAAAAAAACTATTGGAAAAAACTTTTTAATTTATGGTCCCAAAGTAGATTACAAACAAAGCTATCGCTCTGAGACTAACATACAATATAAAGTGGTCTGAGTAATTTCCAGTACAAATTTCAACTTATAAATATAAAACAAAAAAAATTGTTACTTGGAGAAGATAAGCTATACCAAGAAACAAATGCCGCCTTCTTTGAAATGTTTACTTCTGGAAGAGAACTAAAATAAGTTAAACCCAAGAATCAAGTTAAAGGATCTGGGGTGTATTCAATGGTAGAGCATTTGCTTAACACTCTAAAGACCCAGGTTCCCCCTCTAATACCTAGCTAGCATGGGAGAAGGGAGGGGGGACATCAATGCAAGCCACACCTGAACTGTTTTATAAGTCTGTCAAAAAACACATGTTTCTAGGACAAAAAGGTAATGACTGGAGACTAGCATACTGTTTTAATATTTCAATTATTAATAAAAATGGTGCCTACATCATACCACAAAAATAAAGTGAGCTAACTTTGTTAAGATCAGAGACTTACATGCAAGTGCATGTCATCTTTTAAAACAACCAATTTCCATTTGTGAGTAGGAAAAGCCACCCAAGTTTCATCTTCAGTTTATATGCTGTCTTGGAGTCTACATCAATGACAAGTTTTCTTTTATGATTCAGTTATTCCAAGAGTTCCAAGAGTCTGAAAATATTTCATTAAAAATTAATGTGTTACCCACACAAATGGCAAATATTGAAAACTAGGAATATAAATAAAAAATAATAAAAATAGTCTACTAATACTGAAGAGGAAGGAAGACAGGAGGGGAGGAGAGCATGTGGAAGGGAGAACCATTTTAAACATCCGGTTTCTATTCTGGACCGTTTATGGCAACAGACAGACACAGCAAGCGGAAGCCAAATATAGTCTCAGTCTCTGACGGGGTTTGTTTTCTATCTTGTCATTATTTTTACTGTCTTCCTAATACTATTTCTCCAGTGTTTTAGACTTTTTGACCAGCGCACTAATCTCATTAACAGCTTACAGGGGAGAACTGGGTGGATTCGAGGAGCTGGCTGCCATGGGGGCTTCTCACAGGGTCTGAAGCTTTCCCAGCCAACTTTCAACAAAGGCACACCACCAAGTGACTTCACCCCTGTCCTGTGCCTCCTTTCCCCAGGCCCCTTGGGCAATCTTTTGAAGACTGGACAAAAGCCCTAGCGGCAATGGTTACCTAGTCTGTGACAACAGGGCAGTGCTGAATGAATGATGCCCGTGGCACTAATGCTGGCACAGAGGCAACTAACTCAGCATGCAGGGCTCTATCTGCCTTCTTGTAAGAACTGCTCCAAATCAGGCAGTACTTCCTTGTTCTGCCTCCACCCTCTCAATGTAAATGCGACTGAAATTCGGACGGCGTATCAAACACGAAGCCTGGATACACACTCCATCCTGCTCAAAACAGAACACAATGGAGCTGCTCCACACCACAGATAATGAGGGACTATTGTGAAAATATGAAAGATTTGTTTAATGCAGACTATAAAAATACCCCTCGGCAGCAAAATAAGTGTCTCTCTTTACTGCACACTGATTATTTTCTATAGAATTTAAATTGTACAAAAAATTATAATCGTGCCTTGTTTAACGTAAATTGATTGTCTCAATTATTGGGAAAGGATTTGAATCTAAATGGACTATTTTGCTGGAGATTTGCCAAGCAAATCAGCAAAAACTCTAATAGCTCTAACGTGAGGTATAGTGCCAAACATTTACACAAATAATGAAGACAAGTGGTCTAAGGAATTGATCCTAAAGTAGAACAAAAAGGTTTGTAAGCATTTCTCCAGGTACAGAAAATCAGCTTCAACTTTCAATTCAAAAATCAACTTCAACTTTAGAAGATTTGGAACTCTTAATTGTTTTTTCTTTAAAAAAAATGGGGGAGGGTAAGATGCACACATTAGTAGAAAGGGCTATGGCTCCTCTTCCTTCTTTCATGGTTCCCCCCCCCCCCCCCACAGATTAGATTAACCATGAAAATCAGGACGTTAGCCTGAAGGGAGAACTGACATAAAATCCAGTGGCATTGTGACACACTTGAACGCTACCCTAGATTGTCCATGGGAAGGCCACCCCAGGAAGCTGGCTACAGCCATAGTGCACCGTATGCCACAAAGTTATTGCTTGATAATCGCCTTTATAAAAACCTAGTATCTATGAAGTCAAACACGTCTCCTCCACACTTAGTTCATGAGCTGCGGCAGACCTGAGAGACTTTGCTACCCAGATGGTAGCAACAGTTCTAGAGTTAAATTACAGCCAGGGATGCCAGAGGTATAGACACACCTGCCTCAAATTGCTAGCCTTGTCAGATTCTTCCCCATACAATCAGTATCAAGAAATATTGTTGATCTAAATGTAAAAATCACGTCTGGGTATAACAGGACAAACCATTTACTACATATCCCAATTTATACTTTAGCTACTCACCACTATAGGTTTATTTTTATTGCTATCAGTGTCAGATATTTTAGGAATTGAAAATACAATGTTTTGATCACTTCACACTTGAAAGGACCTCTCCATTTGACACGGAAAACTGTCTGCTTAATATAGACCTACATAGAAATGCAATGCACTGAATGCAATTTAAGATTTGGAAAGTAAGGTTTCTTCTGTGACCTATCAAACTTTCTTGAATGAATCTTCATGTCGCTTAATAATGAAGCTGAATGTAAGGCATTTCTTTCTATGCCAAAGTTGGGAAAATGTAGAGAGGACTTATGAATTATTATCTCTGAAAATTCTGATTGATTTCTTCCTAAGTGCGGGGCTGGCCTCATAATACAACCTGGGTGTTAAGGTACTCCAAAGTCTACATGACATATCTATATATTTTTTAAAGAACACAGAGTTTTCTGGCAATTAGATGGTTGGTTAAAATTCCATGTTTCATAGTTAGTAAGAATCAGATTTTGGATAAAAGCCTCCTGGCATGAAAGCTAATAAAACATCACATCCATCGCATGCCATTCTACTGTATGAGAGTATAAATCTGACCACAAACCTCATTCTGGAAATGAAATGGAGATTTTAGAGAGAGAAAAAACAGACCCATGAGATGGATGGAAAATAATGTGAAGGAAATATTAGACAAAGAAGGAGGTGAAGAAATGGCACGTAAGCAGCACTAGCTGGCTAGAAACAACACAGCAGGAGCAGCAGGCCAGACATGCTAACACCTTGGTACCCACCTCAGCACAACCTGCAGAGGACTGCAGGAATCTCACCTAGCAGCCGGTTCTGGCAGCAGACCAGCTCAACGGATGCCTACTTTCTTACGATGATACATTGCCTGGCATAGAAACATTAAAATTTACATTTAGTGGAAAAGAGTGACTCAAACATTACTTTAATGTTCCTTTTTGACATTCATAGAAATGCTCTTACAATACCTGCTCTTTAAGCTCCTGTGTATTTTGAATGACTTATATGGCAAAAATGGATCTATCTTTCCATGTTCATATAAAAAAGTTGCATAGATAGTAGCCCCTTCTAAACCAATTAATTTGTAGAAAACAAAAGACTTCAAAATATTACTATATATCATAATATTATCACAAAACCAGGCTCCTTAATCTGCTAAACCACTATTATCTGCAACTCCATATTATACATGCCTAATGCAATGCAAGAAATTGCTTTTCCCTAAATGAAAGCACTCAACTAGACAAAGAAAAACTCTTGTTAAAAGCATTGAAGGCATTACTCTCCTGGTGGAATTCCCCCAGAAGTTATTTTGTTCAAAAAACTTACCAAAGAAATGGCATCCCAGAAAGTAGTTAATTCACTGTATTTCAGTGAGTCTGGGTTTCAATGTTTTGTATAACCTCAAAAAGCTAAAGAGCAGGGGGCTGGGAAGGTGGCTCGGTGGTAGAGCACTTGCCTTGCATGCATGAGGCCCTGGGTTTGATTCCTCAGCATCACATAAGCAAAAAGCTGGAAGTGGCGCTGTGGCTCAAGTGGTAGAGCGCTAGCCTTGAGCTGAAGAGCTGAGTGACAGCGCCCAGGCCCAGAGTTCAGGCCCCACAACCAGACCCCCCTGAAAAAAAACTGAAGAGCAGGAGGAATCGTTGAAGCCTGCCAGGCAGTGCACAGAGATCCAAGGCCAAGACCAAGCCTCTTTAGCACACATCTAGTCCTAGTGGACCACAGGCCCACTTGACAGGTCTGGAGTGCTATCTTCCCCTAGTCATATAAAAAAGGTCGACCTTGCCAAGTGTCAGCGGCTCACACCTGTATCCCCAGCCACTCAGGAGGCTGAGATCTGAGGACCACAGTTCAAAGCCAGCCCGACAGGAAAGTCTGTGATACACTTTTCTCCAACTATCTACCAAAAAAGCTGGAAATAGAGCTGTGGCTCAAGTGGTAGAACACTAGCCTTGAACAAAAGCAGCCCAGGGACAGTGTCCAGGCCCTGAGTTTAAACCTCAGGACCAGCACCAAAAAAGAAGGAGGAAGAAGATGATGAGGAGGAGGAGGTGGGGGGAGGAGGAAAAGAAGAAAAGGAAGAAAAAAAGTTGACCTTAGGGAAAAAACTTGTATTTCCCTAGAAAAGTAATACTTTTGAAGTTCTGTTGTTCCATTTTTCTTACTCTTTAGTACTATATTAAGTTGGAACTGCAACACAAAATCCTGGAACTTATCACTTGAACAAAAGCACACATTATTTTCCTAGGCCAGGCTGACTGTAAGCTAATTTAATTAAGAGGACACAATTTAGTGAAAACTCTTCTTTCCTCTTTTCACAAACTAAACAGTGACACATTGTGAGGTGAACTGCCAAAGGTCAAGAGCAGGGCGAGTCTGTAGACTCCAAGTACCATCTGCTCCAAAAGTAACTAAAAAGTCTTTTAGAAGCTCATTTAGTCTGCCTATAACCTGGGGACATCTAGAAGGCACATTTCAATAGTGCTCAGTCCCAATTTTATCAATATGAAATTAAGGCTAAAAATGTACAAGATCATAGCATAACAAGGCAAGGAACATGGTTAATTCATAAGCTCAAAGCTTTTGCTCCTGATCTGAGTTCCTTCTTACTACAACTTGCTATAGCTCCATAAAAGACATGCTAGCTCTTGCAATGCGCACATAGATGGATACAGGATGTAAAATATATGGAAGAATAGAGATAAACAGCAATCCCTGGAGAGAAGTAACTGCTGTCTCTGATGGGCCTTTGTTGGCAGCCTGTGCCAAGGCTCAGAATGTGGCATCCGGGGTTGCTTGGAGGTGGGAAGAAGTCAAGGTAGAGATGTCAGGAGTAGAATGAGGGAAAAGAAACAGTTACCAAAGACAAATGGTCAGTGGCACTTTTAACCGTGGAGAATAACTGGTGGCTCTGCAGGGGGGGAAGCACTGGAGAAGATTCAGACGCACAAAAGGGACCACATCTCAGGGGCAGCAGGGCTGACTGATGGGCCACGGCAGGTGTGTCGTATTTGCTGAGCACCAAACTGTCTCAGGTCCTCAGCAGCTGTTGCGCTGCTGTGCTCACTGACTCCGTGGTGGTCTCCCTGGCTTTGCCACCTGAGGTCTCCCATGCACATGTCAAGCCGTGGCCCCTCCTGTCACTTGGAGTCCAGTAATATGCCGGATCCTAGAACTGAGGAGTCAGTGTCTGACTCAGCCACCAAAAGGCTGATGTGATCTGAAAGGCAGGGGCCATGGAGAGGGCTGGGCAGATCCGCTTCCTCTCCTGTTCTCTCTGCAGGGAGCTGTTCAGAGGCTCAGTTCCAGGCACAGCCTGTCCCGAAACTGTAAGCTCTGGCTCCCTGGGTATGTGTGATCACAGTCAGAGCAGCATTTTGCTTCCCTCTCCCGCGCCCCATCTACCTTTCTCCCACTCTGCACCCCAGAAACACAGACTGAAAAAAATGGCACTTGATCTTTGCTCAGGTTCAAAGGTAACAGAAATGAAGAAATGGGCAAACTTTTCACTGAAATCACCTACCTGGTTGTTTAGTTCACCTTAAACTAATTGTATGGAAACATACAGACAAGAGCACTAAGGCACAGTGCATTATGGGTAACATGGCTGGTGAAGAAGTCATTCCGTAGCTGGCATGTGGCAGGGGGCTCCAGGAGCCGCTCTGGCACAAAATGTCTCTTTTCTACTTAAGACCCTTCCAGGGGTCCCTTTTCATGGTGCTCAGAACATAATCTAAATAGTTTTTTAAATCCAATTCAAGAGAAACCACTCTTCTAAGGCAGGAGGACCGAGAGTTCAAGGCCAGCCAGGGATACATAGAGATGTTGTCTCAAAAACAAATAAGTAAACAAAAAGGAGAATGACTTTCATGTTGAACTTCCAATGATTCCACTTCTTCTCAGATCGTAGAAGTATACAGGTGTGTATGCACACAATGCGCACACATGCACACACTCACACACACAGAGATGTACACATCTGTCATTCCCACGTTAAGAATGAGAAAAGACTTGATAATTTCCTAAAGTATAGTTTTTCTTAAGACAGAGAACTGAAGTTGCATGATAACCAATAAATCCCCAAAGATGGCGTCCCCTTGAAGACAAAGTGATGACGCCCACTCACCTCCCACTGGGCAGGGGGAGGTGGCAGTGGAGGCGGAAATGGCCACCAGAAAAGCAGACAGGAGGACAGCAGCCATGACTGCCATGGAGTCAGGTGGGCCCGTAGCCCACTTCCAGGATGCTAGACACAAGGAGTCGAGGGGTCTGTCCTCATTGGTAAGCACCTTCCTGTGGCTTCTGCCACTGCACACGCCCAGAAATCCTGGGCAGCGTAAGGACCAGAGAGTGGCAGCCTTGGAGGCAGGCCACTTACTAGACACAAACTCTTCACATGAAACAAAAGCCTTAGCTTCTAGAAATGGGCCAGAGACCTTCCCAGAAGGTGAGATACAAAACACCACCTTCCTAGGGGCCGTGTCTTCCTCTCATCCTGACCCCATTCACTGAGAGGTATGGTGGCAAATATTTAAATACCAGCTCTTTGGTGAAAAAAAAAAGAGTCTTATTCAGAGTGAATGAGAAACCCTGTGATTTAAATACTTGTTTCATGACCAATTTTAAACTATCAGCATGATGTCAAATGGCTCACATTTCTAAAAATAAATCATTTTCACATACCACTGCCACTGATCCCAAGGAAGCAACAGAAGATGCCATCCCCCCCCCCCATTTCCCATAATAAGCCTAGAAGAGAGGCAGACATTCTAGAATTAAAAACTAAAGCTGAAAACATCAACATCAGAAATCAAGATCACCAGCTGGGTATATCTGCGCATGACCACAATTCCAGCTAGGCAGACGACGGAGATTGGGAGCATCACAGTTCAAGGCCATCCCAGGGAAGGAAAGTCAGTGAGACCTCATCTGAACACCCACAACAAAAGCTGATATGAGCGCATGGCCTGTACATCCCCCTATACCGGGGAGCATATGTAAAAGGATCACAGTCCCAGCTGGTCTGAGCAAAAATGCAAGACCACATCTCAAAAATGACCAGAGCAAAAAGGGGCTAGAAGTGTGACTATCAAGTGCTAGTACACTTTCCTAACCCTGAGTTAAATTGGGGAAGAAAGGGAGGGAGGGAAGGAAGGAGGGAGGGAGAGATAGAGAGCGGGAGGGAGGGAGGGAGGGAGGGAGGAAGGAAGGAAGGAAGGAAGGGAGGAAGGAAGGAAGGAAGGAAGGAAGGAAGGAAGGAAGGAAGGAACCTACCTATTTTTCAAATAGAGTCTAGCATTTATGCCAGGTCAGCCCAGAGAGCAAATCCTACTTAAACTTTCCAAGTAGCTGAGGTGACAGGTGCACAGCACATGCACACAGCTTTATTGGTTGAGAGGTGGGGGGGGGGGGGGGGTGTCTCATTAACTTTTAGCACTGGCTGGTTCTGAACCACAATCCTCCTGATCTCCATCTTTAGACTAGCTGTCATTCCAGATGTGGGATATAGCATGGCCTTTTTGGTACTTGGAATTGACCTTAGGGCACTGTGAATGCTGTATAAGCACTCTCCCACTGAGCTATATCCATGTCTTTCCTTATTACTAGCCGAACATTGTTGATTATCCAAGCTTAATTACATGAACAACAAAAATAACAAATATTTTAAAACCATTAAAATTGGTTGGTTACAGATGGTTTGTCAAAAATTTTGCCTCCAAACAGGCATTAGTTATTTCCTAGTACCTTATGTTCTTAACAGTTTTTTCTTCTTAATTTTTAAATGTTATAATATTTTCCCTCTCAGAAATTGAAATTAAACTTCATTAGCTGCATTTGTTTCTAAGGAAAAGATCTAATGAAGTTAGGGCTGCTTGAGTGGCCAATTTTTGGAATAAATCAAGGTGTCCATCTACAGATGACTGGATAAAGAAAGTGTGGACCATATACAGCAAGAAAAAGAATGCAACTGTGCGGTTTTCAGTAAAATGGATAGAACTGTGGAGCATCATGTTAAGTGAAATAAGACTCTTTCACAAAGTCAAGCATTACATGTTTCTTTCATATGTGGAATGTGATGGGCAAAGGACAAGAAGTAGAAGGTAAGCTGTAAGGCAGTGGAGAGAAGGATTATTATAAGATATAATAATCTGAGGTATGAATATGATCAAAGCCGTGGAAATACCATGCTTTGTACAACTGGTTCCATGCTCAGAAAACAAAAGTAATTTTTCCCAGATAAATTCAGTCACCTGCCTTGAAAAAAGAGCACTGGTAATCCAATGGGGCAAGGATAGTCTTTTCAACAAATAGTGCTAGAACAACTGAATATCCACATGCAGGAGAGAGAAGGGTGGGGAAGGGAGGAGGAAGGAAGAGATGAGAAGAGAGGAGAAGAGAAGAGAAGAGAAACATCCACCTGAAGTTTACTGCTTTCACACACATTAACTAAAAATGGATCACAGACTTAAATGTAAAACACCAAACATAACATCTAAAAGGTAACATCTAAAGATAACATGTAAAACAACAAAAACAACAAATATTATATAACCATTAAAACTGGTTACAGATGTTTGCCAAAATTTAGATGACATCTACAGATAACAGATGGCCCAGAGGACCGTGAATATGGCAATGACTTTTGAGAAACAACATCAAAGATTTCAAAAATCCATTGAAAAAATGATTGATAAACTGGATTTCATGACAATCAAAAAACTTGTGCTCTGCAATAGACAATGTCAAAAGAATTAGAAGACAAACCACAGACTAGGGAGAAATATTTGCAAAGGACGTATCTAATATTTATAAAGCTTTGTTTACTTATTTGATTTTTCCCGCTAATGCTAGAGAATGAACTGAGAGCCTTGCAAACGATAATCTCTACTACTGAGCTACACTTCTAGACCAGGACACATATAATAAAGGACTTTAATCCAAAATACACAAAGGATTCCTAAAAGTTGACAATAAGAAAACATACAATCTGCTGGGTGCTAGTGGCTCACATTCTGGTGGTGCTCCTAGCTATTCAGAAAGCTGAGATCTGAGGATTGTAATTTGAAGCCTGCCAGGGCAGGAAGATCTGAGAAACTCTTCTCCAACTAACCCAAAATATGGCAGAAGTAGAACTGTAGCTCAAGTGGTAAAACCAGCCTTGAGTAAAAGCCATGCAAGAGTGCAAGACCCCCCCCCCCAAGAGTGCAAGACCCTAATTTCATGCCCCAATACTGGCACCAAAAAATAAAAGACAAATGTCTTAACACACACATACCTGCAGAAGACACAGATCCCCAAAAATCATATGAAAACATGTTGCACTTCACAATCATCAGGCAAATGCCAATTACAACAACGAGAAACCAGTATACCACTAGAACTATGACAACAGCCCGGAAACTAGAAGTTAGAAACACTAACAACATGGTAGAGAAGACGTGGAGCAACAGGAGCGCCATTCATCATTGCTGATTGAAAGCAAATGGTGCGGCCACAAGTCAGCTTGGAGGTTACAAAATTAAACACACACGCACTACATGTAATACAGTAATACATTACAGTATTTAGACACACCCAAACTCACATACAGCTATATATAGTTAGTCATAATTACCAAAACATGGAAGCAACCAAGATGTTCTTTCTTAGAGAAATGGATAAAGTATGGTACCTAGAAACAATGGAGTTTGGTTCAGCACTAAAAGGAAATGAGCTGCAAAAGCATGGGAGGGAAACCAAAATGCCTATTATTAAGTGCAAGAAACCAGTTAGAAAGGTTCTATGTGCTGCCTGACACTAAGGAGAGGACATTCTGGAAAAGGGGGGTGGGGAGCATGGAAAAAACACATCAGCGGCAGCCAGAAGTTGGGGCAGATGGGGGATGAATTTCCAGGGCAGTGAAGAGGCTTGGAGTGATTCCAGAGTTGTGGATGTCTGTCATAATGCAGGCAGGCCCACTGAACAGAAAAACTCAGGGTGAACCCTAAGGTACGTGGAGGCCAAGGCAGGTTGATGAACTGCAGCAACTGTGCTCCTCTCGTGGAAGAAGTGTATGGAAAAACTCTTGCCTTCCTCTTAATTTTGCCATAAAACTAAAACTGCTCTGAAAAATAAAGTCTTTGAAGGGGAAAAAAAAAGTGTGTTTCTAATGTTCAACTACCATAAAAATGTGATTTTTAAAAAACATATAAATGTATCCATGTTGAAATTTTGTGTTTGGTTTACACATATACGTAGAACACACTGACTATATGCATGTGCGCGCATGTGCATGCATGCATACACACACACACACACATACCTTCATACATTCACATGATATCATAGGCATAGTCCAAGTCCATGTCAAGGTCCAAAATGTTCAAAATCAAAAGCTATGTCAAAATGCAGAAGGCATTTTTCCTCAGAAATAACATTATGTGAACAAAATATTTTGCTTCACAGATAAAACGCGTGAGGGCCAATATTGACCCACAGAGTAAAGACAAGGCCTTCTAGCGTGGAGAGCCGGGAGCTCCCGCTGCACACACATGAAAGAAGGGCTTCAGAGGAGTCACAGAGTGAAGCATTTGTTGAGCACAAACTCCGCATCATGTGCTGTTCCAAAGACAGTGTATGGATTTTTAGGGAATTTTCATAACTACCAGGTAACATTTTACAGAAAAAGAAAGTGATGAAGATAAAATTTAAGGCTAAATTTAAGGCTCCTGGCCACATGGCTAGAAAATCTAGAAAGTTTTGGTTCTAGGTTGCATGCTCTTAACTACAATACATACTGTCTCTCGACCTTCTACTTCAGGGCTTCAAAGCAGAGGCCTCAACACTGAAGATGGCCAAGAAACAATAGAGAGGAAGAGGAGGAAGCCAGAGTCTCACCTTCCTCTTCAAGGACATGCCCCAGTGACTTCCCCTGGGCTTCACCTCAGAAAGACTCTACCACCCCAGGGACCAGCGTTCACGACATAGGTCCCTGGAGGACACTGAAGGTACACACTGTGGCCATGGCTGTATGTCAGATCAAGCCAGTACTCCTGCTCTTAGGGAACTTCGTTCTTTACGCAATCTTCTCCCAGGGGATAGGTTATTGTTGCCTCTTCCTTGTTCCAGCACGTGGGCTGTTTAAAATAGCTTATTAGCTAATAAGTAGGGTGGAAATGTCCTGTGTTGTTGGGAGGGCAGTGGCACAATTTTAGGTCTTCCTAATAAAGTCTAATAAAACATGGTTCCCAGTGGTCTTAGGGATTTATCTATAACACACTGAATGCTGGACTTGGAAGAGATTGCTGTTAACCTCAACAGTGTAATTTTTGTACAACTTGGGAGAGATAAGTAAACTTTTCTAAGCTTGTTCTTGTACATATTTTCAGATTGCTGTGAGATCCCATAGTTGAGGCCACAGTCAGCAAAATAAATGCTAGTGATAATGAAGAAATATACTATTATATCTAATGCTAATGTTTCTAATATGAAGGATGTAATATTATATCATGATAGCATATAAATATAAAGTAACAGTCATTTTGTCAATTTCCTTCTATCAGTAACTATGCTGTCAGATATAAAAGCAATTTGCAAGCAGCATATCACAAAAGGAATTCCTCACTTTGAAAATGTGTGATATGGAGGAATAGGAGGCAAAGATTATATATCCATCTGCTTTAGCAAGAGATACAGATGATTCATCTCTGAATCGTAATCCATACCAAATTTGAAATGTCATTATTGGAAACCCATTATACTGCTAAACCAAGAATGTAATACTGCACTGTAGGAGGTTAACAAAATAAACCAAAACAAACCAAATTATTATGATGAAACTAAATTTGTAATTAAAAGCAAAAACAGCTGCATTTTAAAACCTAAACATTCTCAGTACAACACTGATAATGTAGTAATTAAACATATTTCCCACAAATCATAGGCGCCTGGAAAGACAAAGAGGCAGCCAGTAGAATAGTACTCTAGCTTTCTCAGCAAGTTGTTTTGATTCATAAAAAAAACAAATATTATTATTTTGCAAATGTTCACTTTGTAGGCTTTAAAACTGTCCATAAGCATTGAGGTGACTCCTGGCCGTTGCTACCCAGGAGCTGTGGTCTACGGTGTGATTGATGACTCTCCTAACTGCAAGGAATTCTCTCATGGACAACACTACTATCCTAAATCTGACACCAGAAAGTTCTATGCTTTCTGGAAGTCACAGCGAACATGAAATGAGGAAGATATCTAGGACATTCAACTGCCAATGGGGTGGGGCCTTAGACGCTCTTCTCCTTACCTCTGGAGTTTCTGGAAGCCAAGAGTGACTCTCAGGAGACAGAGTAGGGGCAAGGCTACCTCCACTGTGAACTGGCAAACTTTTGACAAGCTGTTCAAATCTAAATAAAGCATCCTGTGAAGTCCCTCCTTAAGGACAGGGACCCAGGCTTACTTTATAGGAAGGCGGTGGGGCCCGTACAAAGTTGTCAGGTCATAGGAGGCAAGTCACACTGCAAAGCACTGTGAATCCCCAGCCTCTTTCTCTTCTACCTCTTGTTCGTCCTTCCTTCCTCCCTCCCTTCCTCCCTCCCTCCCTCCCTTCTTTCCTTCCTTCCTTCCTTCCTTCCTTCCTCCCTTCCTCCTTTCCTTCCTTCCTTTCCTTCTCAGCCTCTTCCTCTTCTACCTCTTGTCCTTCCTCCCTCCCTCCCTTCCTCCCTTCCTTCTTTTCTTCCTTCCTTCCTTCCCTCCCTCATTCCTTCCTTCTCTCCCTCCCTCCTTCCCTCCATCCCTTCCTTTCTTCCCTCCCTCCCTCCCTCCCTCCTTTTTTCCTTTTTCTTTCCTTACATCCTATCTTCCTTCCTTCCTTCCTTCCTTTCTCTTTCCTTCTTTCTCTCTTTCTTTCTATCTCTCTCACTCTTGCTTGCTTTCTCTCTGTCCTTCCTTCTTGCTTTCTGTTTCCCCACTGTGATTGGCTCATGAGGGGGCTGCTGACCTCTTCAATGCCCCAATCCATTGATGAATTCATAGCTGAAAGGACCTATCAGGAAGGGAGGCCTCGTTGGAGGAAGTAGATCACCAGGGCAAAATCCTTGAAGGGTAAATGTTGTTCCATTCATCCTTCCCTTCTCTATTTCCTGGAGATAGAAACTAAGAAAAACAGTATTATCTAAAAAGACAGAAAGACAGACAGACAGAAAGAAAGAAAGAAAGAAAGAAAGAAAGAAAGAAAGAAAGAAAGAAAGAAAGAAAGAAAGAAAGAAAGAAAGAAAGAAAGAAAGAAAGAAAGAAAGAAAGAAAGAAAGAAAGAAAGAAAGAAAGAAAGAAGAAGAGAAAGAAAGAAAGAAACTAAGCAGCTTTTCTCTGATACATCCTTCTGCCATCTCCCCATGGGCCCCAAAGCAAGAGCCAGTCCACTAATGAATGAAACCCTGAGTCAAATTAAATCTTCTTTAAAATTAACTCTTGTTTTTCTCAGAAGTTCAGGTACAGTGGTGAAAAGCTGGACGGCCCCTCTGCTATACGCTTTCACACCATGTATCAACACAGGTCCAAAGATATGGGGCCAACCAATCACTGAACAAAACCTCTAAAACTGAGCCAAACAACCTTTTTCTCATTCACAGTCCTTTGAAGGATAAAATTTCCATTGGAATAGGGAATAAGAATGTAAGGTTTTGGTAATAGTCATCCTATGACTATTTTACCAAAAAATTAACCAAGTTTGTATTCATTACTAGCTTGTTTTATTTCAACCAGAAGCTTCATGTTTTTGGACAAAGGTTTTTATGTATATCATTCAAACAAAACAATGTATATCAGAAAAGAATGTGTCAGGTCCAGGAATGTGGCTCAAGTGGTAGAGCACTTCCCTAGCAAACACAAGGCCTTGAATTCAAACCCTAGTACTGCAAAAATAAATACATAAATAGGAACAATGCAGAACTGTACAAGTGACAACATGGTCAGAACTATTGAGGGCTGGAGATAGTACACAGCTAGGTAAGAGAACACAGCAATGAAAGACCTCCAAGTCAGGGCCTGCTCCACTCCATACACACTTAAGTGCTCTTAAACCTTCTGTTTTTCAGGAGAAATTTTGTGAATCAAAATTCTCTATCTAGTAGAAAGATAATTTAAGAAGCTGTATCTTTAATATGGATTTCCTAGACTGTCTGTAGACACCAGAGGTTCTAACACTGGCTGGAGCGCTGAACTGTTGTGATCTTTATAAGGAGAATATACGCGTCTGCACTGTCCACACCCAGGCAGCTTTCTGGGCTTCCTGCCCCCCTTGCAGTCTCACACTACCTCAACCCACTCAAATCTGGCTTCTGTACCCACTCTGCAGCTGAAACACGTGTCACCAGTTGTCAGTTGCACAGAAGTGATCCCTTCCTCCATGCCAACGTATACTTCCCGGTTCCTGCTTCTCAGGCTTACTAGTGTCTATCCTTTTCTCCAACCTGTATTTTACCTTTAAAAGTACAGGCTCCTGCCGGTCAGTAAGCCCTCCTTCCTTTTGACTCTGTTTTTTTTCTAGTGACTCCATTTTCCCCCAAAGGTGTGAACATCCTCCACAGGTGGAAGGAAACTGTCTCCAGCCCAGCTCAGCCCCACATCCTGATTCCAGCCCCTTCCGCCCACCTGCTCATGCAACACTACCCCCTGAGCATTATATTCAGTCTGGACAGATCGGAACACTTGGTCTTATCCCAAACCTAGGTGATGTCAATGGCAAATCTGCTTCTTTGGCGAGCTCTCTAGTGCTCAGTATATAGCATCACTCTGTAACCACTGCACTTGCCAGAAACCTGGGACTCATCCTTTCTTTACACAACACCAAGGGCATTAGTGGTCTTGTTGAGTCTACCTCCTAAATGATTTGCCAATCTGTTCACTTCTGTGTATCTTCACTTGGGCTATAGCCCAACCCATCATCATCATCACCACCACCACCACCTCCACCACTACCACCACCACCACCATCATCATCATCATCATCATCATCATCATCATCATCATCATCATCATCATCATCATCATCATCATCATCATCATCATCATCATCTCCTTTCTCCTCCTCCTCACTTCACTATTCAGTAGCTCCCCACTGGTTCTTTGAAACACTATGATTCTGCTCCATTCCATTATCTACTCAGGCTGTTTTAAATTCCAAATCTGATCACATCATTCCAGTTTTAATTTATTTTTTCCATTAGCATCAGAATTAAAAGTCTGCATGAAAATGGCAGGGCAGGGTCTATAGGCTAGGCCCTACCTGCCTCTCCAACCTTTTCATGAGCCATGTTCTCTCTCTTGTTTTTTTTTTAAACACATGGTTCTTTCTCTTCCTCAAAAGTTGCATCTTTTAGGAGCTGGGAAGGTGGCTCAGTGATAGAGCGCTTGCCTTGCATGCATGAGGCCCTGGGTTTGATTCCTCAGCACCACATAAGCAGAAAGATAAAGCCGGAAGTGGCGCTGTGGCTCAAGTGATAGAGCGCTAGCCTTGAGCTGAAGAGCTGAGGGACAGTGCCCAGGCCCAGAGTTCAGGCCCCACGATCTGACCCAAAAAAAAAAAAAAAGTTGCATCTTTTGCTGGGTGCTGATGGCTCACATCTGTAATCCTAGCTACTCAAGAGGTTGAGTTTTGAGGATTGGAGTTTGAAACCAGGCTGGGCAGGAAAGTCCATGGGACTCAAAAACACTTCTGAGAAAAAGCTGGAAATGGTGCTGTAGTTTAAATGGTAGGGCTCTAGCTTTGAGCAAAAAGAAGCTCAAAGGCTGGTTGTAGGTGGCTCACGCTTGTAATCCTAGCTACTCAGGAGGCTGAGATCTGAGGATTACAGTTCAAAACCAGCTCAGACAGCAAAATCCATGAGACTCTCATCTCCAGTTAACTTCTAGAAAACTAGAAGTGGTGCTGGGGATCAAAGTGGTAGAGTGCTAGGCTTGAGCAAAAAGCACCCAGGCCTTGAGTTTAAGCCCCACAACCAACAAAAAAAAAAAAAGAAAGAAAGAAAGAAAGAAAAACAAAGGAAAAGAAAGAAGGAAAGGAAGGAAGGAACGAAGGAAGGAACGAAGGAAGGAAGGAAGGAACGAAGGAACGAAGGAAGAGAAAAGAACAAAACAGTTGCACCTTTCCTATGTCAGTACCTTCAGTCTTACAGTTTCCCTTTCTCTATACCAGGAATTGAATAACTTTCGGGGACAGGGATAAATACAGGCAGTTGTGTGGTCAAGAGGCCATTGTCACCGATGCAATGCCTAGACCCTGACATTTATGGAACAAAAGCAGCAACAGAAAATAAGTAACTACAGCCCCAGCTGGTTGTCATGTCCTGTTCTAGAAAGCTAATCATCTATCACTTACAATCAATCATGTTCTCATTGAGACTTCCCCTATAAGAATGTCTGCATATTAAATGTGCATGGATCACAAAGTCTGTCTCCATCTCTGTCTCTGTCTCTCTCTTTCTCTTAATTTTTAATTTTTTGGCAGTACTCGGGACCTTGTATCATATCACTCTATCACTAAGCAAATCCTCCGGTGTTTCTTTGCTCTGATATTTTGGTGTAAGGTCTCCCTTCTTACCCAGGTACATGCCTGGACTATTGTCTACCTGTTTTAGGCTTTCTGAAGTAGCTAGGATGTCAGGAACAAACCACCATGCCCAGCTCCTTCCAACTAAGAGAATCTCACAGATTTTTCTCCCTGGACTGGCCTTGAACTTCAATTTTCCTGTTCTTAGTTTCCTAAGGAGCTAGGATTACAGGTGTGAGCCACCAGCACCTATTCCTCTTTTTAAAAAATGGATCATTATCATGGTTAATGAGACATTAGTGAAATTATTTTGTCAACAGCCATCATCATGTGTGCTCACCAAAGTAGGAGCCATATCTACTTTGCTAATTTGTTCCCAGCACCCGGCAGAAGAACATAATACATAGAAGTAACCAATAAATATCTGCTAAATGAATTTTTAAAATTTATTTTTTAGTGTCAGTCCTAGGCTTTGACCTCAGGGCCTACATACTGTCCCTGAGCATTTTTTTTTTTAATTTTGTGCTAGTACTGGGGATTGAGCTCAGGGCCTGGATGCTACCCCTGAGCTTTTTTTGCTTAATGCTAGTGCTTGACCACTTGAGTCACAGCTCCAATTCCGGCTTTTTTTGTGGTTAATTGGAGATAAGAATATGAAGGACTTTCCTGCTCAGTCTGGCCTCAAACCATGATCCTTAGATTTCAGCCTCCTGAGCAGCTAGGATTACAGGTGTGAGTCAGTGGCAGCCTGTTGCAGTGAATGAATTATGAATTTGCCCTGTGACTTTCACTTGGTAAATTTCCTTTTCTGAGTCTTCTCTATCTGGAAATGGAGATGACAATAACAGCTAGTTTCTGGGTTTGCCTCTAGGTACATAAAACAGTGTGCACGCAATATAACAACAAAAATTAATACTAGAATGATTCCTTGGTTGCCTATATCGGAGCAAACTATGGCACAAGTGCCAAATTGTCTGCTTTATTTTCTAAACTTTTTAAGCTAAGAATAGTTACTACATTTTTGTTCCAAAAAAGAACAAAAACAAAAACAAAGAACATCACAGAGAACAATGTGGCCTTAAAAGCTCTACAATATGGACTATGACCTATACAAAAAGTTTTCTGACCCTTGGCCTATAGCAGTGGCTAGGTTTAAGTAAATATTTCAAGAAGTGAATGAATGAATGATTAGATACTTTGTTACTATAGCTACACTTTACTATTTTTGTCAACTGAAAAGCAGTAACATTTTCTAACTGCTTTTCATATCCTCAATAGAGCAAGTAAGCAAAGTTGTAAAAATACACTATCATTATCTCTTCCCATGCTTTGTTTACTTAAGTTTAAAAAAGTAAACAAAATCTCTAGCATCTTCATATGCCTTTCATGATGTCAATGCTGTTTTTGAAACAGAGAAGGCACGTGGCCTCTAGAGAATGAGGTGGGGAGTTGGAGGTCAGACCATCCACTTCCACCACTAGTCTGATTGCTGCTGCTATGACAGCCATCATGAGGGGAAGTCCAGAGCGACAGAAGCAACTCAGTGCTGGCTGGATATTTGTTCCTGATGAATCCATTGTCACATAGAATTTAGAAATTACATATTGATTAAAAAATATTGAGAAGCTATGTTTCTTACCAAACCACAACAAAATCCAATATTACATAAAATGAAAAAGAAATGTGGATTCAACAGGTCAAGATCTGAGCTTGATCTCTGAATTGGGTCAAAGCCATTAGTCCCTGTGAACTGAGTTTCTCCGTCTATGAAAAGAGAGCACCTTGGAGGTGGCCATTATGAAGCAGGAGCTTTACTTGGTCCTTATATCAAGGTGGGCACTATCAGTACAACACCAATATGCATGTGAAGAAACAATGCTCGGAGATGGAAAGTGACTGGCTCAAAGTAATTCCATTAGAAAGGAGCCAGGGGTGGCAGTATAGTGCACACCTGTAATCCAGCATTAAGAAGCTGAGGCAAGAGGATTGTGAGTTTGAGGCCAGCAGAGAGTACAGAGACTCTATCTTACAAAAATTTTCCAAAACTTAATAAAAGACAGGGGAAGGGAAGTAGGAGAAAAATGAGGAAGGGGGTAACAAGTTTGACAAGAAACGTACTTACTACCTTACTTGTGTAACTGTAACCCCTCTGTACATCACCTTGACAATAAAAAAGAAAAAAGCCCAGGGTTTGGATCCAAATCCTGATGGTAATAATACTCTCAAAACAACTCTGATACCTACCATTTAGTCTACTACACATTTTGTCTTACACAAAGCATAGAAACCCTCACTTCAGAAGAAGAGTTCTGAAATTCCTTTCTAGGACCACCAACTTGGACCTTACAGGTGGATGGGTTTCCTCCACTATTTTATATTAAATCGAATCTGTATCTTTAGAGAAGAGCAAATAAAGAATGCGGCGCCTTCTCTGCAGGTCCTCAGAACACTGCAGATGCAATGACCTGGCGCACACCCTTGCATAGGCTGGTGATGCTAATCGCCACTTCCTGCTGGGCCGCAGCCATGGACAGCGCACATTCCACCCTCGGCCCCTCCATTACCTCTCCTTCATCGTCTCGTGCACTCGGCCATGCTGCACGCACTGCTCCTCCAACTCGCTGTTCCTCCTCTGTAACCTCTCCAGTTTCTCATATGTATACCTTTTTTCTTGATTGAGCTGAGCTATTTCAGATCTAGAGGTAGAAACACAGAAATAATAGATGTGAAAGGTTCTTTCTACTAACATACATATTTTGTTGCTGTTGCCGGTCCTGGGGCTTGAACTCAGGGCCTGAGCACTGTCCCTAGGCTTCATCTTGCTCAAGGCTAGTGCTCTTCTACTTGAGCCACATCTCCACTGCCAGTATTTTGCTAGTTTATTGGAGAGAAGACTCTCACAGATTTTCCTGCCTCAGCTAGCTTCAAACTGTGGTCTTCAGATCTTTGTTCTGCCTCCTGAGTAGCTGGAATTACAGGCATGAGGCACCAGTGCACAGCTTTAACTACATTTTTAAATGGTTTTCAATAGTACTAAGGTTTGAACTCAGGACTTTGCACTTGCTAGGTAGGTGCTCTACCATGCAAGTCACATCCCTAACCCTCCTTTTTTCTTTTTAGTTATTTTGTAAATGGTTTCTTCTACTTACAATAGAGCTAGTATGGACCATGATCCTTGTATCTTTTTTTTTTTTTTTTTGGTCATGGAGCTTGATCTCTGGGCCTGGATGCTGTCCTTTAGCTCTTCAGCTCAAGGTGAGATCCCTACCACTTGAGCCACAGCACCACTTCTGGTTTTCTGCTGGTTGATTAGAGACAAGAGTCTCACGGCCTTTCCTGCCTGAGCTGGCTTTGAAGCGCCATCCTTAGATCTCAGCCTGCTGAGTAGCTAGGATTACATGCGTGAGCCACCGGCAGCCAGCTCCTTCTATCCATGTCTCTACAATAATTGGGATGGCAGGTACCCACCACGTCTAGCTTTTTGCTATCAGCTGAGATAGGGTGTCTTGTGAACTTTCTGCATTTACTGCATGTTTTTCTTGTACAGCTTTATCTCAAACTCCATACTTAAACATTAACTATGCAATAAAAATTAAGTTACTATACATATATTATAGGGATGAAGGAAGAACTTACTCTAATAGAAATGGTTCAAGCATGACCAAATCTCTCTTTTAAAAGACAAGTATTTGTTATATGTTTACTGTAGACCAGGCCTGTGCTGCTAACGAAGCCTTAGGCCTAATTTCTAGAACACAGAGTCTCTTTTAGTTAGTGGAACCCATTTAGCAGCATGTGGCTGAAACTCCAGTTGTTCTATACTGGCTATCTCATGTGTCAATGTGGTTGGACCATGTGCCCTGATATTTGGCCACATGTTCTTCCCGATGTTTCTTGCAGGAGGAGATTAACATTTTAAATGGGTGGGCTCTGGGTAAAGCAGATTACCCCCTGTAGTGCTAGTGGGCCTCTTCCAATCAGATGAAGTGCTTAACAGAGGAAAGCTAACTTCTGAGTAAAAAGAGTTGTTGCCAACAGATTGGAGTTCGACTTGAATCACAACCCTTCCTGGCTCTCCAGCCTAATGAAGTAAGTGTCCATTTATCTAGACCTATGCTGATGCAGATCTATAGCAACAGAGCCATCAATAGACCAATGGATAGACATCCTGTTAGTTCTGCTTGTCCAGCAATTCTGGTTAATAAATTCTTTTAGAAGACTACTAATAAAGAACAGCAGTCTCCTGCCCTGCAACTTTGTCATCAAAACCATGCAGTGACAAATACTTTCAACTTCTATAAAGTTATTTCTTTCCTATCTTCCTCCATATTTATAGATGTGTTCATGCCGTTAACTCTCTTACGCCATTAACGGAGACATTTCAGCTAACCTATTATGACAGGGACTGAACTCCCTGGCAGGCCTCTTCTCGTACCTCCAGTTTCAATGTATGTACTAATCTCTCATTTGTGGTTGCATTATAATAAGTACTTGGTCCTTGCTGTCCAAAACCACATTGTGATTCTGGCAAGCCATCTTTTCCAGTGGTTGATTTCTACATGCTTTCCTCCAGTCACTTTTCTCAAGAGGTGGAACCTACAGTTTCCTGCTTCAGGGCACAGCCCTGACTGTCCAAGGAGGGGGTGGAAATCGCGGGTCAGAATACAGGCTTTTCTTCATCCCTCTGTTTGTTCTAACTTCAGTGCCCTAGTGCAGTCAGAATTCTCTGGCTTGGTCTCTTCAGAGAGGAAGCCCTGAGTCTTTGTAAAGTAGAAGCAGTGCCTGGCTCCAAGGATGAAGGTGGGAAAGCCCATTTGGGTTTCAGCTCCACCCCATTCTCCAAGTTTTCCTGAGATTGAGAGCAGATCAACTAGGTTTTGTTTGTTGGTTGTTCATGGGGCTTGAAGTTAAGACCTGAGTGCTGTCCTACAGCTTTCCTGCTCAAGGCTCTAGCACTTTGAGCCACAGCACCACTTCCCGTTTTCTGGTGACTAATTGGAGCTAAGAGTCTCATAGATTTTCCTGCCTGGGCTAGCTTCAAACCATGATCCTCAGATCTCAGCCTCCTAAGTGACTAGGATTACATGCGCCCGGCTCAGATAGGCTTGTTTTGTACATGTTTATTCCTCTCTGTAGATGTGAAGTCTGATATTTCTCCGCTCTTAAGTCAAATATGATTTACAAATGCTCTGCCTTCACCTATTCCATTTGGCATCACTGTATTCCCTTGGGTGATGGCTGAGGTCCTACAGGATATACGCTGTCTTAGATGACCATTTCAAGTCTCAAAGTTTGCAGATGAGAAGGGAGCCTATCCAAGAAAACTGTTTCTTTCTTTTAAATTGTGAACTGTTGCCACCATCCCTTTGTGCCCCAATGCCTTGCTAGCTGGGAGTGAAAGTATGAAATCCTTCTATATTATATTATCAATAGTACCTTAGACTAATGATTGGTTTGTTTCCTGAAGATTAAGAAAGACTCCTGGTATAAAACAGGACACCATGGGTAGGGCCAAATTCACTTCTCTTTGTTCTCACTGTATTTTCATAGTGGAGCAAAGGTCATCCCAAGGTCATCCCAAAAGAAGCTTGTCCAGGTCTTGCCAGCAGTTTCTAAAACCTCTAGCCTTTATACAGGTACTAGTCTACTATTCATTCCTTTCAATTGTAGCCTATCTTGCTAGATTACAGATAAGAACATAGCTTATCTCATTTTTAAACTCAGATCTGATCATCTGAACTTACTTCTCCTAATAAGAAAACACCGAAATTTGAAATAGTCCAAATGGGTTAATAATGACTTATATTTCAGAACCATTTACAATATAAAAGAACTTACAGCCGGGTGCTGGTGGCTCACGCCTGTAATCCTAGCTACTCAGGAGGCTGAGATCTGAGGATCTCGGTTCAAAGCCAGCCCGGGCAGGAAAGACTGTGAGACTCCTATCTCCAATAAACCACCAGAAAACCGGAAGTGGCGTTGTAGCTCACGTGGTAGAGCGCTTGCCTTGAGCTGAAGAGCTGAGGGACAGCGCCCAGGCCCAGAGTTCAAGCCCCATGACCGACAAAAAAAAAAAAGAACTTACAAGAAGTAATAATACAACTTTAATTTAGCATTTCTCCTAATTTTTACACTAAAAATAAATGAAAGGAGAAAAAAATCCTCAAATTAAATTAGGAAAAAAATGTCAAAAGAACTATTATCTATTTTCAAGTCCTCTCCAGGAAAAAGCATTTTAAAAAGGAAAATTACAATAATAGATTTTACAATATAAAAATGTAAAACCTTTACATATAAAAGCCATATATTTCAAAAACTCACATTTATGTGAGAATATTCTTTGTAGGAAGGTTTTTCCTAGAAAAAAAATAAAGTTGTTCAGAAGGTTGCTTAACTCAGAAATCTATGAAAGGAAATTGGTTAAATGGCTTATATAATGGAACACCAAGATATTGTTCTAATGATATAGGAACGTACTAGTGTTATTTATTGACTTTTAGTGTGACGTTCTTACTAATATATAAGAAATGGTAAATATTAAAAATGAGTCTGCATAGTGCAATTTCATTCTATATTTTAATTACCTTGACTTATATGCTATGGATACATTAATACTGATTATTTCTGGTGATAAGGGTAGAAATATATTTCTTATTTTATGAATTTTTAAAATGGACATGTAATGCTTTTATTTTTAGTTTTTTTAAAATAATGTTTTTAGCCAGGAGCTGGTGGCTCATGCCTATAATCCTAGCAACTCAGGAGGCTGAGATCTGAGGATCATGGTTTAAAGCCAGCTTGGGCAGAAAAGTCCATAGGACTCCTATCTCCAATGAACCAGGCAAAAACAAAATCCAGAAGTGGAGCTGTGGCTTAAGTCATAGAGCACTAGCCTTGAGCAAAAAAGCTCAGAGACAGAACCCAGGCCCTGAATTCAAGCCCCAAGACCAGCACACACAAAAATAGTATTTTTTAATTATCTTTTAAGTAGCTGTACAAAGGGGTTACCATTTAACAAGTCAGTTTATAAGTAAAATGCACCTAGATTGATATCACACATCTTTCACCATTCTCCCCTATCCCTCCCAAAGTAATGCTTTTTTAAAAAAAATCTTGATTTTGAAAAAAATTCATATTAAAACCAAATGCAGTATCATGCAGTGGGGGAAGTTGTGGTGGGAAGCAGGGAATATTTAGGAATTCTCCCTTCTTTCTACTAAAACTGCTCTAAAAATAAAGTGATTAATTAAAAAATACAAAGAACTAGGAAAATATTTACAAAATATGAAAAACAGCATCATTAAATAAAGTAAGAATCCTATTCTAACAAAACTAAATTCAGAAAAGTACACAGACTATAAAAATATCTACAAAAGAAATACAAATCATCAATAACATTTACATAATAGTCATTTTCATTATTATCCAAAGAAATGCAAAATAAAACCTGATACTACTGTCCAATATTTATCATAGGCCTACCCAAACAGTGGAATTCATCCTTTAATGATTTTCATTAACCTAGAGGGTAATTGTTCATTGTGTGAGATAAACAGTGCTGTTTAGATACTTGCCTAAGGTTACCCAAATGGTGAGCAGCCAGACCAAGCCTAAATGAGCAGTCCATCCCATCTGCAACCCCACCTTGCCCTCTTTTCTTCTTCAGTTTCTCACTTTTGGACATCACATACTGACAGGGGCAGATGCATACTGTGTAGAACTTAGTGTAGCCCTTGTTAATATCCTCAGGCAAACTCAGAGCCTTCCAGGCAGGGATCCATCTTAGACATCTCTATCATGGGGACCATTAGGCCATTTTCATATTGTCTTTTATAGTAAGTAAACATTTAAAAATTTGTAAATATCTAACATATCAATGCATAAAAATTATCTAATTAAACTTTTGTTTCCTGAGTATTTACTGATGTAGAATTATGTTCATTAGTAAGACAACATTGAGAAAAAAGCAGTGGCAAAACTGTGTTTGTAGCATAATCTCAGTCATAACATCAATGGAACACATTTACACAGACATGAAAGATGACTGAACAGAAATATGTCAAAAGTGAACAGCAGTTATCTCAGGGTGGTAATGTCACAGGAAATGTTTCCTTAATTCTTCTTTGTATTTACCAAATTCTCTACATTGAGTAAGTCTTACATAATCAAAAAATACAAATGTTATTAGAAAGTACTCATTAATACAATATGTATTATTATAACAATCTCTTGCTTTATTTGCAATTTTGTGTTTTTTCCCTTATAATGGGGGAAGTTGCATACCACCTTTCACTGTTCAGTACAAATTTGGCATATGTGCAAACATGTCACTCTTCATCTGTGTAGAGCTCGCAACACATCATAAAACTATTTGTAGTCCAAAAAGTAAACTTACAAGTTTGTATGTTAGTCTTCAAGATACATTATGACATGCTTATGCTTGTATTCAATAAGAGAACTGACAGTAATGTATTTCCATAGGTAATTTCTGGCTTTATAGAAGCATGAACTTACCCCTGTTTTTTTTTTTTTTTGCATACCAGCTATATATAATTACATTTGCATGAAATGTAGGACATTTTGCTACTATAAGTCAGACTATAGTAATAATTTCGGTTAAAGAAAAGTGGGACACCTTCATTTTTTATTCTTTTGGATTGTAGTTTGATTTTTTGGTAACAATTAGCATAAGGCCACTATCAGTCTCCTCTCGTGTAATATAATTTTTGTAGTATTCCAACCTAATGTCATTTAACCATGCAAGGGGAAAAAAAACAGTTCAGCCGGGTGTGTGTTCTTTTACTTCAATTAAACTCACACAGTTGGAGACCTACTGTTGCCAAAACAGTAATATAATTTATACATTATAGTCCACACAGTAAAACTATACTAAAAGTCATTTAACAATATTTATAACACCATAAAATACAGTGTTAAAATATATGAACTGCAATATGTACCAAAATTATAAAATTTGTTTCTCATCATCAGTGATTAAAACCAGGATGATTGCTCTAGCCTCAATACTCACAACCCTGGTGACAGATTAGAATTCAAATCTTAATGATCAATTTACAATTAACAAGATAGAAGTGAAACAAATTAAACCAACCATTATATATAACGAGACCCCATGGACTCCCATTGTTCCTCTTAATTACAAAACGCAAATCACAAATACACAATGGGCAATGTTAGACATCAATCCGCAAGCCTAGCAACCCAGAAAGTGACAATG
Organism: Dipodomys spectabilis; assembly: GCF_019054845.1. Lineage (NCBI taxonomy): Eukaryota > Metazoa > Chordata > Mammalia > Rodentia > Heteromyidae > Dipodomys > Dipodomys spectabilis. The sequence goes on along the minus strand of NW_024870965.1, from coordinate 5,242,497 downwards.
ACAGGGAAGAAGAGAAGTGAAACCACACGGCCCTGGTCCTGAGCTCTGTGCCGCTGCTCTCTGCGTGCTTAGGTACAACCCGGCCTGGGGTGAGGGGCCACACCTGTCCCAGCCAGCACCCAGCATTCTGCAGCTATATTCAGGCCAGGCTTTAGATCACACTACAAATCATACTGTTAATATTTTGCCTGGAGAGAGGAGGCAGTTCCTTCACTTGGATAAAGAAAAATCACAGATGTAACAAAGATATTTACGTATCTGCATTGAGCTCCCCCAAGAACAACTTCACACCTGCAATCAGCTTTCAGAGTATTGGGATGCAGACAGAAGGGACAGCTAAAGTTCATGTGGCTTTGACTAAAATCAGCCAGGACTTCTGCCTGGTGTCAATTACAGACAAGATGGCATTCATTCTCTTGCCTGATGATCACACATGAGCGACAAAAACACAGAATCGGCAGGTCCTTTTTAGTTTCAGCGTGTGACGTGCCATTCACAGCCCCCTAGGTTGCAGACACAACGACATGTAGAGTGCAGAGCACACACAGGGCAGAAGGTTCTGTGCTAATCATTAAGAAGGCTGCATAAGAGTAAAATCAGTTTTCTCAATGCAATGTCCTGACTACTTGGAGAGAAAACACACGCAAAACACACACATACACACATACACACACACACACACACACACACACACACACACACAGTACCATTTTAAAATGTTTCAAAGAGCAGCATCCCATGAGGCTGGGCAGAGAGACGAAGTGTACCGGCACCGTGAGCCCAGGCTGTCAGTCTCTCCAGTGATATGCCTAGATCTGAGCAAAAAGCTACTTCAAATGGTCTGAATCTATTTGTTTAATATGTCATTTGAGTAACACAAAATGCTCACAGAAATGTTGCTAATAAGGAAAGGAAGGCAAAAGAAATGTGTTTTGAATTAGTAATCAATATAAAATAAGTATACCTACTTTCAGGAAAATTTTTACTGTATTCGGGAAGAAAATCTGGGCCCAAATTGCCATATGGATAAAATAATGATTTTGGAGCTGACTTTCCACAATGACAAAATGCTAAGATTTTTCCTTGCATCGAAGCACAGTAGAAATGACTTAGCCCAATGTTTGGTATATGGTGTACAGGAGTATATCCCAGAGGGCTTCTAGGGCTTATTACATTTTTTTTATTATTTTAAAAGAAACATTCATGACAGCATTAAAAAAGAAATGCATGCATTACCTGACTTCTATAACTGTAAGCCCTCTATATATCATCTTTACACTAACAATAACATTAAAAGTTAAAAAAGTAAATAAAAGAAGGAACATTCTGAACTCTTCAGGTTTTATAGGTGGCTTCACAGCAGAAAGCAACATCGAAATGGAATGTTAAATTTGGCATGAATGAGCTGTTGGAAATGTCATAGTAGGAAACCAGAGAGAAATGAGACTGGCATTGATAAGAAATCAACAAACAAACAACACCTAAATCACAGTTAGTCTATCTACTTCTTTCTTGTTAGGCATACAAAATACACCATTTAAAAACTTTAGAAGCTCCTTAAAGTTTTAAAGTAGTAAGTGGTAATTTACTCGCAGGCCTTAGTTTTTAATCGCCTACATGTAGGTGCCTACTTTAAGTCACCAGATCTAGCCAAGTAGTTACCAGAACATGATCTGCACCACAACCATGTCTACCTCTTTTTGATGCTGCTTTGCCCTTGGAAAAGTTTCCACTGTGGTACACAGGCTTTGTGTTTGTCAGAAAACGGCACTCAGACTTTCACTGGCTAAAATAATAAGAGTTTGGAAGAGTTACAAATTGCCAGTTAAGGCCCTTCAGATAAAGGCACCAATGACAACAATAGCACATGTCTGTTACTACGTGGGAAAAGCTGGGAAAGGTGCCTCACAGCTGGCATTCCACGTCTGTGGCTCTGAACCTATGGGTGAAGATAACCATGGGTTAAAATACCAAGTCTCTACTCAACATGCATTCTTTTTGGTCATTCTTCCCTGTACAACACAGTATAACAACTATGTACAGAGCATTTGCACTGCATCAGGTGTTACAAGCAATTGAGATAGGATTTCAGGTATGTGCGAGAGAACTGGGAATGGTAGATCACTTGCATAGCATGCATGAGATCTTGGTTCCATCCCAAACATAGCAAACATTGAAATGAAAAAGATAAAACACAGAGGAGAATGTTTCTAAATTCTATACAAATACAAACTCAAATACCATGTCATTTTGTATAATGGATTGTGCATCTACAGATGTGGGTATCCCAGGGTCCTTGAAACAACCAATTCCCTGTGGATACTGTAAGACGGCAAGGTGTGCATGCCTGCATGCGTGTATGCGTGCATGGATATGTGTATGTAGGTATATGTGCTTCTCTCCTTCTTTTTGAATTCCAAAGAGTTCTTTTCTGCATCCTGCCTGACATCAAGAAAGAAACAGGCTGGCACTGGCAATCAGATCAGCATGTGGGGTATAGCACTACACCTGTTTGTTTCATTCATTCATCATTCATTCAATAAACATGCATTGGGTGCCATCTATGTGTCAGATACAAAGACGCACGTTCAGTTTACAAAGTAGTGGTCAGGAGCTGGAGGAATCAGAAGCAAGAGGAGCAAGGGGCACTGAGATTCGAGTTCTCTAGATCTGTACAGAGTAAGTTGATAGGTCTAAAGGAAGAAAAGGGACACAGAATAGAGCTTCACCTTGGCTCACAGTCCAAGTACAACTACTTCTCCATGGGCTTTAAAGGTTAACTTTCCCTTCTTAACCTTTCCCACATTGCTACAGTAGCCAGAATTGTCCACCCCACCCCCACCTCCCTAACCCCACCCTGTCCTTCCCTTGGGTCCTCTCCCCTCCAATCTTCTTCTCTTCTGTCCTCTTCTTGTTTTTTGTTTTTTTCCTTCTCATTTAAAAGGGGTTCTGGCTATACTGCCCAGGCTCAAGCACACTTCTGCTTTACCATCTTGAAGATTGGGGGGCTTGGGTGCTCCACATCTGACAGATGCATATAAAATACTACAGTTATCCTAAGAAAGTCTATAGACTTGGGAACTAGAAATTCCTAGATTAGATAGACCTATAGATCTTCCAGTCAGCAGCTATTTAAACAGTTTTGGTTTCCTTACCTGTAAAAGAAAATAATAATTCCTGTCTCAAGCTATTGTAATTAAGTAATGCATGTATTAATTAATACATCTTCATCTCATCAATTTCCCTAATTATTTGACCTAAAGGTATCTTTTGTGTGTTCATGGAGACTTCTCCTATTAAACTATGTTAACTCTGTCATCAGAGGGTTTAAAAAGTGTTCTACCTGTCTGCATCTGCTATTACAATAATTGCCACCTTGATATTTGTTTTCTGAAATGTCATCATTTCAATTCTAAACATTAAAAGTCAGGTAACAGTATGCATACGTAATTATTGAAAAACACCTAGGCTGGGCTGGGCAATAGCTCCATGGTCAGAGCTTGCCTACCACACACAAGGTCCCCGGGCTCCACACCTAGCACCAGACAATAAACAAATAAATGTGTCTGCATGAACAATGATGAAAATGTTCACTCAGAACTTATTTTCACAGAAAACTTTCATCAGCAGATAATTTTAACAATAGATGACAACATAGTATAAATGCTATTTTTTAAGGAAAAATTAAGTAATCAAGCAAACAGCACTCTGGAAGGATTATGTAACAGTACCTACCTGCTTTTTTGAGATATTTCTTCCAATTTCTTGGCTAATGTACAGCACTCTTCCTTTAACTTTGTCAAAAATGTATTCTGGGAGGTCAGCAAGGAATACTGTTCATTTTCTAGAAATAACAATAAACCCACCAACATAAGACTTTTAAGGTTTTATTTGTGCAGTGTCCCCATATCTGCATATGATCACAACATATTTCTTGGAAGCTACTAGATTGCTTTCACTGTCCTAAGTTAAAGGACGTGTCATCTGGCAAGGCAGTGTTCCTTGTGAGACATTTCTTTCATAATAAAATTATACACCATCAACATTTTTATCATATCAGCTTGTGTAACATTTTAGCATGTTCATAAATTGTCAAATACCTCAAGTGAAGTCATAGATGCTTATATCTTTGTAATATGCAAGATATTATATTTTATTTTGACAATTTTACTATAAACAGTGTCAAAATTCTCACAACCAGATAATTCTGAACTAAAATCATCAAGGAAATCTCTTTGGGGCTGTAACTCACGCTTTATGTTTTGCATTTGCACAAAATTTTCCACCACCCCTCCTTGACTTTTGCATATGTTCCCCAATTATGAAGGTGAAATACATGATCTTACACTGGACTTTACTGTCAATACTGTCATTGCCAATACAATGAATAGTTGTTCAAAGAAACTGAAAAGTGTAATTGTGTGTACACACAATAAAAGGAAGTGTTCTTGAGGGAATTTTAGCAACTGAAAACTCTTATCTACTCTCAGATTCTGCCAACAAACCTGGGGTCACTAGGATTCTGCTGGAAGTTGGGGCAAATGATCACTTAACCTTTAATTTCCTTTTTGGGACGTTTAGTGGAAAAACTGCTCCTAAAATCGGGTGACTTTTCATTTCTTCTGGCCAAATGCTATGAAAAGAAATTCTCCACTGCAAGGGCTGAGGGGAATTGTGCAAGTCATTATATCATCTGCTTTTTAAAAAAAATGAGTAAATAGATTATTTAATAAGATTTATGGTAGTGATTTTTCACCTATGGGAGGAGAAATATTATTTAATATATCAATGAATATAATCTACATTATATCTTGTGAAAATTACCTCTGAGTAATTACTCTCTTTCAATTTTAGCTAATTGATTGGCAAAAAGCATATAACATAGAAAGCAAAATAAATCAAGACACTTAAATTAAGCAACATCTTTCTGGAAGAGGCAGGATCAATTAAACTTTGTTTTAATAGTATACAGCATAGAAAATGTGGTGTGGAATTATAATGACTGACACTGTCTTGTTTTGACTAACACTGTCTGTGAACACACAACTCAAAAGTGAAAGGAACTACAGAATGCTCCGACTGAACAAATCAAACTGCCTATTTTCAAAGTGCATTTTACTTTCAAATTAAAGGTAAAGAGTTACTGGCCAATTCAGTCTGCAGAACATTGCCAACGTGATGAAAGATGGCAATTTTTCGCCAAGCTGCCAGCTGTGGTCAGTGCCTTGTATTAGTGAATTTTAACAGCAGTTGTGAGAACTTGAAGAATGCAAAGGATTAAACATCACTCGAGATTGGATTGGGGGAGGTGGGGAAATCATACAAATGCTAAAAATGTTCGAAGCTGCAAAGATTAAATAAAGGAACATATCAATTTGGAGCCACTGAATTACATCCAGCTGCGACAGTGAATTAAGAACCGATTAATGGCTAAAGCTTTTCTCCAGTTTGGATGCTGAAGCAAACTCATTAGGCTTTTAGAGTAGCTATAATGTGTGTACTGTGGGAACTGTTCAGTGCTATTCAGGAGACTCTAACTGTAAGCTCAGAGCATTTCCCGCAGAGCTTCTGATGCTATTTTCTTTATATAACATGTGTGCCTGAAAACCAAGCCAAAAACAAGCCCTTTGTTTTTCTACTTTGTTGTGGTCTCTCTCAGCTTTACGTTTCTTGAACACAGGTAAATAAACTCATAATCCAGATGGTGCAACAGATGTGTGAGCAGCACTCTGAAATCAACAGACAGTGGGCAATACTTTCCATTTTCTCTTTTAAACGCTAACTAATATGTAATTCGGAATCTCCGGTGTAGTTAGCATCTGCTCCCTTCGGCCAGCCAAAGGTTACAGGTGTTCCTGATGTCATTTCACAGTAAGGCGTGGGCCTGGCTGGTAAGCAAGTGCCCAGGCTCTAATCTCTCCCTACCACCCACCAGTTTTGTCGTGCTGGGTCTCCATTTGCTGTATCTTCTGTGTCAGCTCCTGTTCTCGCTGCTGAGCCTGAAGGGCTTGGGCCTTTGCTTCGTTACTAAAGCTCTGCTGAATGCTATCTTTTTCCAGTCTGCAAAACAGAGAGAAGACACAGAAATGGGATCTGCAGGTGCCCGGACCTCCGCACTTCCCTGCAGATCACAGAGTGGACAGGCAGTGAATTGTTAAACGTAAGAAGACTGTCTCTCCACAGCACTCCCAACCCCAGAAGGCAGAAAATCAAAGGCTTCCTCATGCAAGGTGAGATGCATGGCACACTGACTAAAGCTCTAAAAAAAAAATCATGACAATTCAACACTGAATTCTATAATCTTTAAGCGCGTGCACACACACACACACACACACACTTTTGCTGTAACATTCTTACTATTTTGCACTAACAATCAGTCTTTATAGTTTTGCACTAACAAATCAATCTTCAGAGTGGTCAATATTTCCTAAAGATTATTCCAAAAATAATGTAACTCAATTCTTAAGGAAAACTGAGATTCCTAAAACTAGAGGACTCTAAAATGGAATCTTAACTGCCACACGGGGAGACCCTCTCTAGAGGCCAGCAAGCAGTTCTGCAGCATGGTGCATGTGTGCACTAAGTATGAAGATGCAAACCAAAAGATGCCCATAGCACTTCCTGGCAAAATCTCTCTTCAGATTGTGTTAACTGATCTGGCAGGGTGAGAAGCTTCACAGGCAGAGACAGCGTCCCATTCCACCATGGTAGGACATCCTCCTAGCCCACAAGGCTGTATCTCAGCCCCGTGGTTCCTAAAGGGAGAAAGGCCACCAGTGACCACCTGCCACGTCGGTTCTTCAAGCTCTAAGAATGAGAAAGTGATAGGAGGGTTTTCTTCAATTAAGGGACTTAGTTATTTCTAACGCCTGATCTCCTTGTGGGCATTTCTCAACCACGCTGCTTTAGTTTACTAATTGAGATATTTACTGCCTTGCCTTTGCCAAACTAAAAATAAACAATTCCATAAAGCTATCACTACCAGTCTATGTACCGCTGTGGAACTTCAATTCACTGGCTTCTAATTATAAAGCAACATAAGGAAAGCCTGTATTGAAATTGGTCAATGCATGTGGTAATGTTGTAGTGTAAAATTCCAGAATGAAAATACACCCACACCTCACTCAAATGGAATCATCAGGGGTCCATGCTAAATGTGAAATAAGGTCCCTTCTGGTACTTCTAACAACAACACCCCCTGGAAGCAGTCCAAGGTCTTGTCTCACACTCGGTTCCAAAGTAGTATATTGCAACAAACGGATAGTCAGACAAGGCTACTTTCTGCCTTCCCCACCACACCACAGATTTTCTGGCTGGAGACCACTGCACATGTTTCCTCTTCTTGCTGGGGTGTCCTCACCCACCGATCCAGCCTCGGCATATGCATGGCATTCCTTTAGGGCCTTCCTCGCCTCTTCCTCCAGCATGACTACCTTCCCTCAGTAACCTCACTATCTGTTGGGACATCCTACAAAGACATCTATCACACTTTGGCTATTGGTTTACATGTCTGTATCCTGCTGTCACCGTGATCTTTCTATCTGGAGCCCACATCGGTCCATGGCACACAGGCAATGGGCAGTGACAGTGTGATGATTAGATGTTCTTATACCCTTTCCACCGTGGGGGAGGAAGGGCACAGACTAAGTGAGCCTGGAACAAGCTGCACAGGACTTACGTGATGGGGGTAAAAATTTTCACACACTCCACTTGAGTGCTTGCACAAGATGGCTCGTGGGGGGGGGGGGGGAGGCACTAACAGCTGGAGATGCTGCTGCTGAAGGAAGCGACTTCAAAGGACCTCTGTGTCGGAGCTATGGCCAGAGCATACGGGCAGGGAGGACAGGAGGAGCTCTGAGACCCCTAACCACCGGTAGCCATAAAATTCACTCTCCAAAAACCCAGTATACATTGGAAAGGGAAAATGGGTATTTTATTAATAATTATGCCAAAATCATAGTCATACCTAAGACTATCTGCTGCGAACGGGGCCTTACAGATCCCCAGTGTAAAGAGCCGCCAGTCTCATGGAGACACTCCGATTAACCAGGTTACAGATCCCCAGCATAAAGGGCCATCAGCGTCTGAGACACTCTGACTGACCAGGAAAGAAGAACCACTTATAAAATGATCCACTCATAGGCTGCATAATGAATGACTTAGATGCAAATGTAAAATCAAAACTACTTACTTAGAAAAGCCTATTTTTTTTTTTTTTTTTGGTCCCGTTGTGGGGCCTGAACTCTGGGCCTGGGCGCTGTCCCTCAGCTCTTCAGCTCAAGGCTAGCGCTCTACCACTTGAGCCACAGCGCCACTTCCGGCTTTTTTCTTTTTGCTTATGTGGTGCTGAGGAATGGAACCCAGGGCCTCATGCATGCAAGGCAAGCGCTCTGCCACTGAGCCACCTTCCCAGCCCAAAAAGCCTATTTTATAATGCTTTAAAGGTGAGGCGATAATAGATTGAAAGAATTAGAGGCCAGAGGTTCACACCTGTGATCCTAGCTACTCAGGAGCTTCCACCTGAAGGATCAAGGTCAAAGCCAACCTGGACAGGAAAGTCCTCAGGATTCCATCTCCAATTAACCAGCAAAAAGCTAGGCTGGAGGCACGACTGAGTGGTAGTACTCCAACCATGAGTGCGCAAGCTGTGTGAGCGTGGGAAGCCCAGAGTTCAAGCCCCAGAACAAAAACAAAAGCCAAGCAACCAAAAAAAAAGTAGGTATCCATGGAAAGAATGCAAAGCAATCGATTAAGTATTCACTGTGACACTCTTGTGTAAAAACACCATATTAGGCACTGGGTTAAATAAAATAAATAAAGCATAATCCTTGCTCCTAGTAGTGAGTTCAAATGGATAAACAAACAAACAGACCAAAGAAACGATGGGAAAATAGTTCACAAGAAAGGTATACGAGGAAAAACTACCAAAGTGTAGAAGAATAAGAGACCACCTGAGATGGGAACCTAGAGAGGGGTAGTAAGGCCAGTTGCCCATGACTGGTTTACGTCTAGTTCTCAGTCGTCACCATTGATGATCGCATCTGACCAAGCTCCTAGTTAGTTCTATTTTACAAATTAGAATAAAAGCAATGGAGGTAGAGAGGAATACTGGGTAGTTATTAAAATGGGCTGAAGGTCACAGGGTAGTGAAACCACAAACAAGCTAAAAGTCCATCACCTATGGAGAAAGAGAGTGTGTTACAGTCTTACAAGAGAGTAATAACACTCCAGCAACAGAAGAACAAGTGAGTGCTACCTAAGACACGTGTAGTATGTCTGGGTAAAGGCACAAGTATGACTTGTTGGACAGATTTTTCAAGTTCACTTTTAATTTTATAGCTAGATTAAGGATTAAAGAGTTTCTGATGATCCTCAGGTTTAACAGCAGTCCTGACGCCTCCAACCTGAGTTAATGGCAGTGTGGGTGGCCAGGCGCTCCACCATCTACCTTGTCTCCACTCACCTCTTCACTGAGGTCTGAAGTGCTGCTGGTACTCAAACCACCTTATAAAGTATCATACATATCATTCTGACATTAATGTATCTGTGTAGCAAACAAAACTTGCAAGAAGGGGCTGGGGTATAACTTAGTGGTAAAGTGTTTGCCTAAAATGTACAAGGATCTGGGTTCCCTCTCTAGCACTACAAAATAAATAAGTAAACCTCTATGAGATCTATAATAAACCAGCTGAAAAATATTCTTTTTTTTTTGGGGGGGGGGGTCCGGTCGTGGGGCCTGAACTCTGGGCCTGGGCACTGTCCCTCAGTTCTTCAGCTCAAGGCTAGCGCTCTACCACTTGAGCCACAGCACTACTTCCAGCTTTTTTCTTTTTGCTTATGTGGTACTGAGGAATCGAACCCAGGGCCTCAGGCATGCAAGGCAAGCGCTCTACCACTGAGCCACCTTCCCAGCCCCAAATATTCTTGAAGTAATAGAGAGAAAGCTGTTAGGATTTCAGACGTATGATAACATGATGTCCATTTGTCCCAGTGCTGGGTGATACTAGCTTTGATCTCTTGGTTGACATCACCAGCATGCTAAGAAGTGTTTAGTAACAAGACTCAGGGTTGGGGGTGGGGGGCAGATAATCCCTCATTTGTAGTGCTAAGGATAGATATTTCCATCTCAATTTTTAAAAATTATCTTTCAGTAGTTGTACACAGGAGTTTCAGTTCAACAAATGAGCATGCATCTTGGTCAGTGTCCCTCCTTGCATCATTCTCCTGTTTTAAACTATCAAAGTGACATCACCGAACATCAGGTTGGGAAGAAAAAGGCACTATCAGCAGGAGAGATTGACTGTGACAGCCCCAGTACGCTGGAGTCACCTGAGCTCTCCTAGGCTTCTCTGCTTACCCCTTTTAACTGACAGGTAAAACATCGGAAGACACTGACACCATACAAACATCTTATTCCACTATCACCTGCTGGTCTTACATCTAAGATGATTCACAATTCTCTCTCTACTTACATTAGTTAACATTGTCCTGTATGAAAGAACTTTACTTTCTTATTTTATAATTTACTATTATCAGTACAGAGTTCTGCATTCTTCTTTGGTTTAATGATCAGTAGGGTTTGTTTGTTTTATGGTTGTGTGTGTGTGTGAGCGCGCGCACGCGCGCATGTGAGTGAGCACATGCGTGCGCATGAACACCAGTCTTGGGGCTGAACTTGGGACCTAGCACTGTCCTTGAGCTATTGTGCTCAGGGCTAGTGCTCTACCACTTTGAGCACATTGCCACTTCTGGCTTTTTAAAGTAGTTAATTGATAAGAGCTTCAAGAACTTTTCTGTCCCAGCTGGCTTTGAACCTTGATCTTCAAATCTCAGACTCTTGAGTAGCTAGGATTATAGGCATGAGCCACTGATGCTCACAAGTAGGAAAAATTTTAAGTTCAACTCATCTTGTAATCAGCAAGCTCCAACATGGAACCCTGCAAGTTGATTCCTGTGGCGTCTCCTGTGCACTTTGTGGCTCTCTACCCCAAGATGCATCAATCTTGACTCAGCATTTGTCCAAAAAGCTCTCTGTGCATTTTTTGGAGAAATCAGTAATAGTTTATGATCATTGTTATTGTGAAGCTGCTGTTTCTAGGTCATTTTAAGAATATAATAGTCAGGTGCTTTGGCTCACACCTGTAATCCTAGCTACTCAGGAGGCTGAGATCTGAAGACTGCAGCTTGAATCCAGCCCCAGGCAGAAAAGCCTCTGGAACTAAGGCTCAAATGGTAAAGCACTAGTCTTGAGCAATAAAGCTCGGGGAAAGTGCCTGGGCCCTGAGTTGAAGTCCCAGGACCACAAGATGGAAAGAAAAAAGAAGAAAGAAAGAAAGAGAGAGAGAGAGGGGGAGGGAGAGAGAGAGGGGGAGGGAGAGAGAGAGAGGGAGGGAGAGAGAGAAAGGGAGGGAGAGAAATAGGGAAGGAGAGAGAGCGAGAGGGAGAGAGAGAGAGGGAGGGAGGAAGGAAGGATGGAAGGAAGGAAGGACATACGGATGGATGGACGGAAAGAAGGAAGGAAGGAAGGAAGGAAGGAAGGCAGGCAGGCAGGCAGGCATAAATAGGAATACAACTAAGAATACAAATATAAACCTTATATATAGACATGTACATTCATACTAATACTTTCCATTATAATCCAACAACATAGGGAATTATGGAAATTGTAATTTTCTTTTTCAATAGTAAGAAACTTGACTCCTATTCTCTTTACCATGTTTACTTAAACTTGGAAGTTGCAAAAAGTTTCAAAATTGCTAATCTACAGAAGGCAAATCTACCCGTAACTAGAATTAAATTTTTATAGTTTTGTTTTGCTTCATTCTTTTTACAATGCACACATACTATTTGTAGTTGATTCTGTTTTTATTTTAGGAAAATGGTCTTGAAAGATGGTTGAGAACAATAGGTAGCTCACATAGCTAGATGTCAGAGAATGTCATATGTCGATTTATTATCTATATGACTATGGACAAGCAAATTTTTCCTTTTAATCAGGTTCTTTATTCAAATAAAGCAAAAAAAATCTTAAAGGCTAGATCACTTTACTAAGCCACAATTTATTAATGTTTACCATAAGTGAACCGTTTTCCATATGTTCTTTTATTTACCCTCCTACTAACCTTTTAAGGTAGGTTGTCATGTTAGTGTAAATGAGGAAAGATTGAAAGAGACTGTACAATCTATACAAGTTCCCAAGTTATCAAAGGTGTAGCCAGGAAACCCTGACTCCCTGACTGAAGTCCACACACTGAACACTTTGCTTTAGCCTCTGACTTCCAGGATATGCAGACAAGTGAGAGAGGGTTAGAAGCTAAGCGTTCAGTTATCCACAGTATCCGGCCAGAAAGCCAGATCCCAATCTAGTCATCTTTGTCTGCCATTTGGCCCATGTGCTACTGGATCATTTCTTCCTGTAATGACACCATCAGGTAGTTGTATCCTCTTCGAAGAAATGGATAAACTTTGCAAGAACGTTTAAAGGAACCACAAATACATCTGTTTAGAGTTGTCCAGAGACTCTCAGGAAAGATGGGGTATATTCATTTATCTAGAATGAAAATGCCTGGAGAACCTGGATCTTGAACCCAAGAACCTGGAACAGCAACCGCCATGCAAAAGTGCAGCCAATAAATATCTGATTAATAAATAAATGAACAAACTGATAACTGTTAAGAGACAGAGACATGGTAATATGTACCTCATAGGTGTAGCCTCCTGTCTCAAGGCTAAAAGAGAAAATTCCTACTTTAGCCAAGAATTTCATTTCGTTAGTTATTACTGAAAATAACAATACAAAAGCAATCAGTTGCATTAGTGGAGAGCATGATGTCTTTCATATTGAGAAGGACCCAATATCCAGGGATTGTTTGCTGCTAGTGGGGACTAGGTTCTCATCGTTGAGCCAATGCAGACCCCTGGGAAGGAACAGGCAGGAAAAGGAGTCAGGTTCTATAACCCCTACTTCCTCTAGACTGAAAAGAACAAACAAAACTAAAAAACCTCAACGGCATCATTCAGATTTCCTAGAGGCAATTACTTCTATTTTCTTCACTGCAAACTATGTCAGGACGTTAAGTGCTATGTTGAAATCCAAGTTCTTAGCTCCCAGCATGAGTCATGTCTAGGAGAGAAAACAGAAAGTAAAAGGAGGTCGACTTCTTTCAAAGGAATGTACAGGAAGGGTATGTGTGGATAGATATCTTCTGTTTTGATCACACCTGCTCAGCTCATATTTCCTTCAAGCCATTTTTCATGCCCAGCGGTATGAAATCCCAGGCCTCATCCAACTAGGGAAGTGCCCTGCACTGAGCTATGCCCCTAGACTACTCCGTACCATCTCTAATCCTTGACCAGTCTGTGCTTCCTGCTTTGCAAAGCACATTCAAATGCACTGACCTCTCTTGACTTCCAAACAAATCGAAGAGGCAGAGAGGTGCAGCAGACAGCCCTGTGTGGCACAGAAAGCATCAGGAGCTCAGGGAATTAAGAGATTTGCTCAAAGCCACACAGTAAGTAAGTGGTAGAGCTGGAAGCAGACCTGTCTTCTCCCTCCAAGTCCAGTGTTCTTTTTATTCCACGGTACTGTTTCACATGAGGGGTTTGTTTAATCCAAAAGTGTAATGCTCATCCATTCAACAAATACTTAAGCCACTTCTGTGCCAACCATGAGAGTACGGAGATGTATCTGTACACAAGCTACAGCCCATCCCCACACAGCTTATCATCCACTGAACTCAATAAAGAGGTTTCCAAACAAAAAGGCAACTATTAGAGTCTGGCAAATATTAAGTTAGGGTTCAATTCTTGCTGTCACGTAGGTGGACAGGACAGGAGTAAAGGAGTGGATGTGGACAGTGGGGTGTGTTTGGGGGCTCTCAGGAAGCTTAAAAATTTATAGGCTTAAAATATGAGTGGGAATGAGAAGAAAATTGTGACAAGTGAAGTGGACAGCATGTGCAAAGATCCAGGAAGTAGAGATAGCCAGGTGCCATTGGAAAACTGCAATAATTGTCGTATGACTGGAGGCTGGAATGGGGGGAGGGGGCGGGGAGTAGTGAGCAGTTGGTGGAGGGGAGATTATTGAAGAAAGATGAGACTAGAGATGGAGGCAGGAGCCAGAACTTGCAGCTATTTTTAAGGCCTTCATCCTGAGGGAAATAGGGAGCCAACGTAGGGTTTTAAGCAGGGGAGTGTTGTGATCACACTCATGCTCGAGAAAGATCACTCTGGCTGCAGCTTGGGAACAGATGGGGAAGGGACAACATTAGAAGCAAGGAAGGCACTTATTACTACAGCAATAGTAAGAGCAATTTCTACAAAGGTTCTTTAGCCATGGAGATACTGAGGCTGGACCGCCACCAAAGGCCTACTTCTCTAGTCTTCTATCTTTATTTTTTTCCCATAGCTCCAATATATCTAATAGGACTAGAAAAACCACATTGCAACTTTACTCCTGCATTTGCACACTGTAAAAAAAAAATCATATTTCCTATTTCTGATTTCTCTATGCGAACTAATGACTGGTCCATTCTTGCCTTTCTTTTCTGAAATAAATATCAGTTTATTTCCATGATCCTAGTAATCAAACATTCTGATGAGGAATTTAAATCAGATCTCAGTAGGATCAATGTGCATTACACTTGCATTTCTGTTAGCTGTCAATGGATAAGCTTCAGCCTCTAATTGTATGACTAATTGAAAGGTTTCTATTCCATTACTGAAATGCTCTAGAAATTAGTTTATAGGACCAGTTACTAAAATGGAGGAGGGATATTGGTTTCTTTGTAGCTATCAAGTTTCTTAGAAATATGCTATAAGAGAAAAGAATTATAATTATCAAATATATTTTATAGTAGCTCATTTCTTCAATATGATAGAGTAATTTTTCACTTATTTGAAAATGTTGAGAGAGAGGTTCTGCACATGAGAAAAGTTTCTACACAACCGAGCTCTGATCATTTGCAGTAGAAAAATTTCAACTATGCATTTACCTTCTTAAGCAAACTACATCAAACACAACAATCTCTCACTGATGGTCAAAGATCAAAAGCTACATATGAGGCCCTCTTTCTGATAGATGAGGAAGTCCAGGGGATCATGGCTCATTTGGCCTTTCTTATTTAATATATTTTTATATTTTCAAACTTTCCTGTGAAAGGTGTAGTTTTTTTTTTTTTTTTTGAGGTCATGGGGCTTGAACTCTGGGCCTGGGCGCTATCCCTGAGTTCTTCAGCTCAAGACTAGTGCTCTAGCACTTGAGTCACAGTGCCACTTTTGGTTTTCTGATGGTTAATTGAACTTAACAGTCTCGTGGACTTTCCTATCCAGGCTGGCTTTGGACCCCAATTCTCAGATCTCAGTCTCCTGAGTAGCTAGGATGACATAGATGTGAGCCACTGGTGCCCAGCAAAGGTGTGGATTTTTTAGACAGGGTCTGGCTAGATAGCCCAGGCTATCCTCAAACCCACACTTCCTGCCTCAGGCTGCCATGTTCTGAGATTATAGGCATGCACCACCATGCTTCCTCATTATTGTGTCTTTCATTCCCAACATACTGACCAAAAACATAAATCACTCAATAGTTTTTATTATAAGAAAAGTTTCAGATACTTTTTTTTTTATTGGTCATGGGGTTTGAACTCTGGGCTTGGGCACTGTCCCTCAGCTCTTTAGCTCAAGGCTAGTGCTCTACCATTTGAGCCACAGCGCCACTTCTGGTTTTCTAGTGGTTTATTGGAGATAAGAGTCCCACAGACTTTCCTGCCTGGGCTGGCTTTGAAACGTAATCCTCAGAACTCAGCTTCCTGAGTAGCTAGGATTAGAGGTGTGAGCCACGGGTGCTCAGCTTTCAGATACTTTTTTAAGAGAATCAAAAATATAGAAGCACATTGATCTGCTTACAATTCTTTATTGGTTATTTTGCTAAGATTTCTGGCATATTTATTTTATTTTCTAATGTCTGAAAGTAATGCCTTAAGATAGTCTCATTGATTCTGCACAGAAAAGTGTTAAGAGTTTTGTAGTAGTTATTTCATTCTTAAAAAATTTTTGTTTTGATAAGTGGATCAATAGACTGTGGTACATATACACAATGGAACTTTAGTTATCCATTAGAAAGAATGAGTATGTCATTTGCAGGGAAATGAATGGACCTAGAAGAAATCATGTTAAATGTTATAAGCCAAGCTCAGAGACAGTGCATGTTTTCCTTCGTATGTTGAAGCTAGACCTAAAATATAACTGGACATGAGAATCTATACAGGACTCTATACATTCACACACGTACTAAAGAAGGATATCCTCAGGGGAGGAACCCAAAGCCATAACTGCTCTGAACATTCAAAATGCTATTTATCAAAATGGATTCCAGGAAATGGAAACAGTTTTTGTTGGTGTTGGTGGTGGTGGTGGTGTTTTCAATTTGGGTTTTTTGTTTGTTTTGTCTTTGGAGGGGTAGGCAAAAGGGGAACACAGCAAGGGGGGAAGGAGGGTGAAAATGCAATCGTGCAATTCAGTAGATACTTTGTAGAAAATGAACTTTGTAACTTGTAGGCAGGGATGGAAGGGAAAACGGCAAAAGTGAAGGAAGGGATGACACTGTCCCCAAAGATGAACTCATTACCGGATTTATGAAATGGAAACCCCTTTTTCAACACCTTAATACTTTCAATTAAATTATATTAAAAATAAGACAAATGATTAAGTATTTGTTTTGTTTCTTGGAGACAGTTTTTCTATAGCTCAAGCAGGCCTGCACTTGAGTTCCTCCTGCCTCAGCCTCCCGCATGCTAGAATTACAGGAGTGCACCATCAATGAGCTTTTGAATTTATGGAAGGGCTTGTGAATTTATATCCCAGTTTATAGCTATGTTTCAAATGAGTGACAAGCCGAAAATCTAAGTGTGAGTATGTGGGCACTGCTGTAATAAAGACAGAATTCATTACTGCAGAGATGGAACACTGTTGGTCCGGCATACAATCTGCTGCGTGTAGGAATTAGGGTTGTGTTCTACTTGGTAACAAGAACAGCAGATCATTTTAAAAGCTTCTTAGACATGTCTGTCACCTCTCCATCGATGGAACTGAAGAGGGCTACTGACCTGAGCCTGTTCTCAGGTTCTCACTGTACTACTCCCATTCTCCCACACGAGAAAGCCATGGTTCCAGCCACAGTGACTAGGTCTTATTCTTCATCAGAACGTTTGGCTTTGAGTTACTTAACATGTGGCTTTGTAATTCCCGTTTGTCGTAAGGCTTATCTGCATTTTAGAGTGTTTCTCTCCTCGCTTCGGTGAATGTGAATGCTGCTTCTCAGTCTTGGTCCTTGCCATTCCCACTGCGGCAGACTACTCCTTTTGCTGATGCCCTATTTCTTCCTTTATCTTCAATCTAGCTTTAACCTCATTTCCACAAGGCACCTGCACTTAGTATATTCAAGTCAGAGGGAGCCAGGACCTGAGGAAAGAATACAAGCCACTGAAAAAGACGTGTACCTGAGGCCACTGTCCCTTCATCTCACCACTATCAGGGTCATGTGGCTCCTTTGCAGATGTTGAGAGAACAGCTCTAGTATCTACCAGATTTGGCATCAAAGTTCCGATTCCTCCATTCACTGGCTCTGTGCCCGTAGCGATTCACAAACCCTATGACTGAATTTTCTCAAACGGACAAAGGGTGAGAGGATAGGCCCATAAAGTGTTCTTGGTATAACATCACCACATGGTAAGTTCTAAAACGGTAACACGTAATCATCAACATTTCCAATTATTACTTCCTCGAAAATGATTATTCAATGTGACTTAATCAATACAATAATTCAAAGACAGTCAGTCATGAGGAAAAAATTAAAACTGTCCTTGGTTTTTGCTACCAGCTCTGGGGAAGGTAGGGAGAGGGTTTGCGCTGAGGCCCCGGCTCAATTCCCAGCCCCTTCAGGGACCGGCTACTGCAATACCCAAGCAGAGCTTCATCTGAGTGTCCGCCTCGGGTCTCACTGTGTGCAGCGACAGTTTCAGGGTTGGAGGAGGACACACACAAAGCGGCCAGCACTGTCCAGCCTGCATCGCCACGGAAATGCCCGGTGTCCTCCCTCGAGTCATGGACTGGCACTTGTCTGTAGCCCTCAAGTTTGTTTTCAAGCAGTCCTAATGCTCAGAGATGGGATGGCAAGAGACAGGGTCCCACACCAGGATGCTTGTGCACGTGCCCTTCATCCACTGCTCTTCAGGGGTCGGCAGCATCCTCCCTCCCCTCCCCCGCTCAGCCTCATCCCAGCAAGACTAACCAAAGTGAGGCTTGGCCACTTCCTCCAAATTAAACAAACAGCTGGCATGACATTTTTGCTTCATTAATGATTCTCATAGCTGTAGACATGGAATTCAGAGGTGTTTAAGTTCATGAGACTCAACTACATTGACCTTGGGCGACGTAGGGAAATTCTACAGCTAGTAAAGCAGCCACTGGCCATGGTAGGCTACCACAGACCTGAGATGTGGCTACATGCAAGCAGGATTGTGTGTACGTGCAGCGGGAAGGGTGAGCTCAAAGGAAAGACAGTCAAAGATATGTCTAAGAAATTGTCACACTGACTATATGTTCAAATTGCATTATTTTCTACACACTGGCTAGATAAACTGAAATTAACTTCACCTGTGTGCTTTTACTTTTATAAAGTAGTCATTAGAAAATTTTAAGTTATATGTGTGGCTTGCATTTTATGGCTCCTATTATATTTCTGCTGGCTAGCACCAGTCTGAGTACTAATCTATCAGTCTTTGTCACCGCATCTTAATCCTGATGTTCCAAAGATAAAATTAACCTTATCACTAAAAGTTACTAAGTTCAAATGCTTCCTCAAGACATCAAAGGCCAACAGTTTTGCTGAGTGCTGGTGGCTCACACCTGTCATCCTAGCTACTTAGAAGGCTGAGATCTGAGGATTGTGGTTCAAAGCTAGCCCAAGCAGGAAAGTCCCTGAGACTTTTATCTTAGCTCAAATGGTAGAGCACCAGCATTTAGTAGAAAAATTTCAGGGACAGTGCCCAAGTCTTGAGAGTTCAACTCCCAGAACTAGAGAAACAATAATAAAAATCTTAGTTTTAACAAAAGCAAAACCAATTCAGATCACATTATTTTTCACATTTAAGTCAGTCAGCCACCATGATTTGAAAGGAGAATAAGGAGAAGAATTCTAACAAGATACTAACCTACCAAAGCTGTAGTATTCTCTATATTATGCAAAAGTAAATGAAGGCTGGGCTACAGCTCAGTGACAAGGCACTTGCCTACCAAGTGCAATGGCCTGGGTTCGATCCCCAGTACCAAAAAAGAAAAAAAAACACAATTAAAAGAAAAAGTAAATGAGAAGGCTGGGAGTGTAGCTCAGAGGTAGAGTTCTTGCCCTGAGTTCCATTTCCAGAAACACACACACACACAGAGTCTTTTTTGTTCTGTGTAAGTCAAATCTTGTCTAAAGTAACTCTCAAAATGTATATTCACATTTAAAATTAAATTATGAAGCCTATAAAAAGTTACTCCATTACAGCCAAGCTGGCAGATTATGCACAAATATCTGGTTTTGTACATGGATTACAAACTCCTAACACAATTGAACAATCTTTATCACTAGATAGTCTTTCCAGTTTTAAAATGTGAAACAAGAGATTATCTGAGAAACTCCCCTCCAAGAATTTCCTTCACACATTCCAGTAATCATCTTCTTATCATTCATTACTATTTCTAGTAAGAAATTAACACTTTTGAAGTTCAAGAGACCACGTAATCAATTTGCCCAGCCAGTTAGTAAACTATGCCATTGTGTAACGAGTTAATCTTTGTAATTTGTTGTCTTTGTAATTTTTACTTCATACAAAACATTATCTGCACCTAGAGGAACACAAATAAGATGGTTTCAAACTTCTATAAAAATTGCTAGAGCTGATTTCTTAGAAGAAATATCAATTAAAAACCCAGAAAGTAGAGTAAGTAGAAAAGGACCACATATAGTAAGTTCTCTTTGAGAATCCCAATACCAGTTGTTTTCATTACAAGATGGCTATTTATAGAAAACGTCACTGCTATAAATTGCTTGACGTCATTATAAATTATGAACCTTTTCCACTGCTAGAGCTTGCTGCCCATGGGTTGCTCCGCACCTTCAGCGTATAGGGAAGGGTCCACAAGGAAAGAAGGAAAAATGGGATGTGGACGGTCAGAGGGAAATAGAAGGTATTGCACCATCTCATTTAGGGGCCAACAATACCTGACAAGAAACTGTCTAAAAGGGTTTACATAGGCAAGTATCTATACTAACATCTTAACCTATGAAATCTTATTCAGACTCTTTGAAAAAGTGTTTAAGTTCAATCAAAAGGTTGACTTCTAATTATTTCAACGGTAATTTACTTTAAAAATGATTATTAACACACAAAAGAAAAGCTGGGCCAGCAGAGATGAAGATCCTGTACCGCCCAGGGAAGCATGAGGTAACCTTCAGGCAACGGTCAAAGAAGCTCCTTCCATCCCACAGCCCATTTCAGAGGGCAGATTAAATTTAAATACAAAGTTCCCTTCCAGCCTGCTCTTTTTATGATCCACAAGCATTTTCTTTTGTCTTTTCTTTTCTTTTTTCTTTTTTTGTTGGTTGTGGGGCCTGGACTCTGGGGCTGGGCGCTGTCCCTCAGCTCTTCAGCTCAAGGCTAATGGTCTACCACTTGAGCCACAACATCCTTTCTGGCTTTTTCTGCTTATGTGGTGCTGAGAAATCGAACCCAGGGCCTCATGCATGCAAGGCAAGCACTCTACCACTGAGCCACCTTCCCAGTCCCCCACAAGCATTTTCATAAAAGTGAAGTCTAGAGGAAGAAGTGGAGGGTATGATGCTCTGATGAGATAGAAGAACCATTCCATGTGATCATTTTCAGGTGTTGGTTAAAGTATATTTATTTCTAAAACCCTGACCTCTGAGAGAGATGCAGAGGTTCAATGGAAAAATCCCCAAAGATAAAACTGGGAGACATTGCAAACTAAATTCCTTTCTAAAAGACTGACAATGAGCATTGATATATTGAAGGCTCTGAGAAGTCTTGCACGAACTGTAATAGAACTTGCCAGAAGGAATAAATACAGAACCCATTTTTTTGCAACACCCACTGTAAGAACAAACAGTATAAAGGATAAGACTGGCGCCTGGAGCCAGATAGCCCAGGTTCCAAAAAACAGTGCCACTGAGTAGCACTGGGATAGTGGTTAAGGTACTGACCTCTGTCTGCCTTGGTTTGCCTATCTGTAAAGGGGGCGGGGGTGGGGGCAGGGGAGGGGGGAAGCTCATGATGAAACCTGCCTGCAGTCTTGTGTGGAATGATGTCAGTTTAGTGAATCAGCAATGGCGTGCATGGGGAGCCCCTTTCCCACCCGCTTCAGAATGAGTGTTCCAGAGACAGCACTTGATAACTGCTGTTTCCAAGAGCAAGTTCCTCTTCTTGTTTCAAGTACTGGTAACCAAGTGAGCTAAGCATGAGGGCACAAGGCTGAAATCCCAACCACTTAAAAACAAAGATGGGAGAACTGTGCTTCAAGACCTTGAAGGTTTTTAGGTGGTTAACAGGAGATAAGAGTCTCATGGGACTTTCCGGCCCGAGCTGGCGTTGAACCTTGATCTTCAGATCTCAGCATCCTGCATCGTGTGAGCAGTTATATATACTTTATTTACTAGGCTTTCAATACCTACAAAGAAATATCATTTCTTCTTCATGATAAGATCTCACACAGTGCCTGGTGCAGCTGGGTCAAATGTGTTCAGTTAATGAGAAGTGGATACGGGTTTAACAGCAATCCCTTCATTCAGAACAATGCCAGAGGCCTATAACCAAAGGCACTATTCTGGGCACAACTAAACGTATGTATTCCTGGGAAGCTATTGGTTCTACCTAGAATACCCTTGCAATTTATCTGCGGTGTGAATGTCAAATGACAACACTAACAGAGGGTTTTGCTTTTCCCCTTTCAGTGTGTGTCCTCTAGTCCAAGCAAGCTGTTACTTCACACAGAAAAGCACCACCACATCCCTGCCATCAGTATATGAATGTGTTCAGTAACCACGGTAGAAGACTAGGGAAAATCAGTTTGTTACATTTGAAGCAAGTATGCTCCAATCAACTTCAAGTAAAACTTTAGATGTATAAGAATTGTTAACTGGTTGAAAATTAAGTAAGTGGAAGAAAAGAGATTTCAGAGGACATTTTAAGATATAGGTTATTAGTTTCTTTTATCAGAAGAAACCATATACTATTTCCTCTAAAATAGTTATATAGCCTTACCTAAACTATAAAAACAAACATAAAAAAAAGACTAAAAATGTTGACCTTCATAAAAAATAGAATTAAATAAACATCTCTATATGCAAAATGTCCAATCTTCATGGAATGCACTTTATTTGATCCAGGCTCTGAGACAGGACAATGTGAGGAAGAATGCCCACTTACTTTTCTCTGAATATTTAATCTTTGTGAAAGGGTAAAGAAACTTTTGAGGGTACATTACCAGGTCTTTAAAAAACTCAATTACACATTTTTATCATTTTTCTCAGCAATTGCTTCCTAATGGCTATCTTTCCTTTGTCATCCCCTGTTGGTATGGTAAAAACTTTTCAGGGCTAACATGGTGGACAGGAGCCAACATAAAGTGGCATGCACAAGGTGACCAGATAATTAGCTAGCATGTCTTTGGCTTGCAAAGGAGAAAGTTTAATTTTAATAGGTCTAAGAAAAGAAGGAAGTTTGCTTTTCTTGCCCTACTTCTCTTGTAAATTTCACATGTATCTGCAGGTGTCTGCAGGTCACTACAAGTCCGTGAGTCCAACAGCAATGTCAACAGCAGAGGTCAACCCCAACAGAGATCATGGCAAGCAAACATGTATTTTCAGGACATTCTCCTGACTGAAATGATCGCAGTGGACTGCTCAAAACGAACAGACTCAGAACAACAAAAGCAACCAACAGCATCTATTCTAATGTTGCAAATTTCTTAGATATTACAGATGTCACCCGACAAACAGTGTGTGCATGTGAATCAAACCAAGGCATCACAGGATAAATCTAAATGGAATGCTAACCTTCGCTTGAATTTTTTTTCCCCTTCCCTAGCTGATGACATAATTTTAGTATTATCACAACGCAGCTTCTAGCTTGAAAAAAAAATAAATTAATGGATGGATAAAAAAATCTTAGAAACTTAAAAAAATAAACAACTTTCAAATATCTACACTTGATGGTGTCAAGAGCCAAGATGAATGTAATTCAATTGCAACTTCCAAACTAAACTCACAAATTACTACCATTATGCTAAGTGTTAGCTACCCCACTGTGCAGTTTTGCTTTGTGAATTTTTACCTTCCTCTATGAACACTTTTAGCCACTGATCGCACAGCCTTTCAATGTTTTCTGCCTTTTCCTTTAAATAAACTGGCTCTGGCTCCTTCCATCTGGTTCCCCTTCCGTCAGCAACCCTGCACCTGTTCACACCTCCTCTCCTGTTGGATTCCACTGAACATTTCCTCCTCTGCCAGGGCTATTCTGGCACTCGCAACCTTTCTGTCATTCAATCCATCTGTCAGAAGTGAACTTTGTTTACCGCAAGCTTCTGCTTTCTTCTTCAAGAAGCAAAGCCCCTCAAGGTCATTGTCAAATGAACTGCCGGCATGGATTTAAATCTTCTACTGCTAACCAGCACAAGATGAAGTTCTGTTGTGTAATGTACTTGTGAAAATTACTTAGGGGTTTGAGAAGACAATAATTTGGAGTCAAAGTAGTAAAAGCATGGTTGTTTTAATGATCATTTGTAAAACCAGACAGCTGACATGTATTTTCTTCATGTGTGTCTGCACTTCTCATTATACTGGGTATGAACTATATGTATAAGAAGCTAAATAAAAGTTTTAAAGTGAAATCAAAATATCACAAACAAGTTTACACTATGTAAAAATTGCTTGATACTATATAGCATTAACTTGAGGGATAAATATTTTCACTAATGAATTAGCCAAGGGAGAGAGTATTCCAATGAAGAAATTTTAGTCTGAAAGGCTTAAAATGTACAAATATGTATGTACCATTTCAATTATAAGCTATAGATTAACACACAGTTCCATTACTGCTTTGGAAAAACTTAACCCATAATATACAAATAAATTCATGTGTATTTTAAATTCCAACATTTACAAGGAAGGCTCCATATAAGAAATATTTAAATATATGATGCCAAAAAATCCATATAATCTACCTACAGAAATATAAGTTCAATCAATAAGTCTGTGGGGAAAAAATTCCTTGAAATTTGTGCTCTCAAATTTAATTTATTCTGTATCATTTACAGCTATTAAGTACTTACTCTCCTTTTATAAACCGGACAAAAAATTATGTTGAATTATTTACCAGTATTTTAAGATAATTGTGTTCTTCAGGAAAAGGAAAAAAACAATGACTTAATTAAAATTTCCCAATTCAAATTCCAAAGAAAAGATTATTTTTCAGGAACAAAACCATGATAAAATTTTAATCAAAGCACTGATACAAATGTGAGCCTAACTGTGAGCCTAACAATGGCAGTTCATGCAAAAGGCTGATTTAATATTTTGTAGAATTACAAAATAACCTTATTGTAATCTTATTACAAATCCTTATTTTAAATAAAATCAAGAAAGTCCTTCATACATAGGGCTGCTTTAAGACTACAAATTTTATCTTAAGATTTAAGCATACTAGGCTTACAATAAATAAAATTCATGAGATCTATAAAGTTTTCTAAATTCTTTTTAGAAAATAGAAATAAAAGCTTTTCTTGAAGACAAAATTGACGAGTTTCAGTAATAAAACAATCTAGAAAACATGGAATTAAAATTTTATATCTGATATCTGCAATTTCTAATTAATTAAATATTCATAATTTATAAATTTTTTTGTCAGGGTAGGTTTTTTTGGACTTGATAATACTGTGATACAAAATACAAAAAAGTAAAAACAAGAGATTAAAATCCAAGTGCAGAAATATTCTTTTTTGCCATAATTTCATTTTATTATTAACCTTTGAAATACTTTATTCCATATAAATTCCTCTTATATAATATGTTATGCAATTTAAAATATGGTTTTGTACCATATTTTAAGCATATTTCTTTTCAAAACATAATTTCTAAATAATTTCTATCCATTTTGAGAATATTTCAGAAGTGCTGTGTAATTTACCCAGCAAGTTTGTCAATGTTTTTCTGGACATTTTTCCCTTAGTGCTTGGTAGTAGTTTGGTCAGCTAGATCCCTGGCTCTGAATGATATTGAAAGAGTGCTGGTAATTTGATCACTTCTAGGGTCTGATTTGCTATATGAAAGAAAGAAGCATTAGCAAAATGCTAGTGTAAGTCACCGTGAAAGAACTCCCGTTCTTAGTGAACTGTGTTTCCAAAACACAGTGGGAGCCTTCTTTTGGAAATTGGTTTGATAAGAACATAAACAAATGAAGAAAAAAAATTCACTCAGTTCTAACATCACTTACAGTCACACAAGGATGCACGGATGTACACACACACACACACACACACACACACACACACACACACTCACACACACATTTCCCTTCCATAAATGCGTAAGAAAAAGAAGAAGGGAGCAAATCATGATTACTTTTACACATGGACTAATTTAGGAACTTAGAGAATACGAGCAGTTTTCTGTTTAAGGTGGAATATGCTTACTTGATCTTTTAAACAGGAAAACTAAGAAAAAGTGTAGTTTGATATCAACACCTGAAATGCAAATTTTACAGGGGAAAAAAAGGCATTGCGGTAATGTTGCCAGGTTACAGCACGGAAGAGGAAAGCAGCTTCTGAGGGCACAGCGAGGTGAGGACAGGAGCTGGTGTGGCTCACACGCCTTAGTACCGGTTCTCCTAAAACAGCATATGGATGCAGGATGGAAGGACTCATTAATAAAGCACTGACCTTAATTTATCCACATTCTGAACGAGACTAAAAGTCCCACTTCTCTAAGAACTGCAAACGAGGAAAACGTTATTCTTTTTCTCTGGTTTATTTATTTTTGTCTGCCGATATACTCAGGATGTCTTTTAACCACAGAGGATATGCATTTTTCCCCCAGTCCGCTCCTCCGTTATCTTAGGCAAGACCTTCTTTCAGATGTGAAAATATCTGTAGGACTGCAGGACAAAGAATGCAGACTTTTTCGTAGTGGTGATCAAGGGGGAAATGGATTTGTGTTTCTCTTAAGAGTAAGAAGAGATTAAATGACAACTTTAAATCTGCCACAATCATTTACTAATGTGCTGCTGTATCAAATAAGTCTAATTTTTTGACAGCACCAAATTAGATTTATTGCAGAAACTGCTGCATAAATAGCATATGGCTATGTTATATCACCTATTGCAAATCCTGGTAATGTTTCTCCCTCCTCCCCCAAAAAAAGAATAAATTGAGCCAAGCTATAAACCTTCTGCAAAGAAAGACAAATACACAAGTTCTAAAACAGATGTACGGGATCTGGATTTCTTTGTCTCTCTCAGTTTTAGCATGAATGTCTCAACTCTATATTTAAAGGACAACGGCTCCTTAATAGGTAATTTAATTTAGTATGTCAACTTTTCATTTCTTGCAGAATTATTTTATTTTTGTTTAATAGTTTTGGCCTCTAAATTAGACTTATATTTTGATGTTTCACCCAGAGTTACACAGGGGAAAAAAGGAGGGGCAAGCAGCTGTAAATCAAAGAGCTTAAATTAGGTTACAAAGAATTAAGTAGAAATGCACTTGTGAAGGACATGTGGTAGAAATCATACAAAAAAAATCTTTTCTAATTCTAACTATAGTCTCCATATTGCAAATTCTCTGATGCATAAAATATACAAAGTGAT
Source organism: Dipodomys spectabilis (assembly GCF_019054845.1). Lineage (NCBI taxonomy): Eukaryota > Metazoa > Chordata > Mammalia > Rodentia > Heteromyidae > Dipodomys > Dipodomys spectabilis. The sequence continues at coordinate 5,215,579 of NW_024870965.1, read as the reverse complement.
CATTCCATGTGCTGCACTATATACCAGAATGGAAGAGCCATACAGGCAGCAAAAAAATCAAGGTTCCCTGGAAGCTGAGACTGAAAACTCCCATAAGAAACCCAGAGATGGACAATTCTTCCTTTCTCAGTCTCTCTGCTAACACTCATCATCTCCCCGCCCCCCCACCACCCCCGAGTTTGACACAATTCAACTCAATCCTCCTTTTCACACAAAAGTTTCCGCTCTTCCATACATGGGAAAGACATTACAAGGTCTTATCTCAGACCAATGGGCACACCACTGCAAACATCATGGCACTCGGCTACCCCGCAGACTCCCTCTCTGTGGTCAGTCTTCCCAGCTGCCCTATCTGTTACTGTCTGATTAGTTCTGCTAAGGAGCCCCTCCCCTGCCAGCTTTCGGTGCCATCTGTTCTATACAAGATGGCTGCTGCCCAGCAACCTAACACTGCCCTCCTACCTGGCACCCGGCTACCATCCTTACCCCAAAGTGCTAACACAGGTTCTCACTGCTGGCAGAGTCAGGATTTCATTACTACTACTTTGACAAGTGCAGGGTTGTTTGTAATTTCTCTTTTATCCTGATTTTGATTGTACAACCACCTCCCACTGATTCCGTTTGCTTCAGTTTTGTTGCTCACAGATTTTACTCTCCACATTAATCTCCCTCTGGCATGTAACTGCATCTGTTCCCTTTTTTATTATTAATTTTCAAATTCCCACCATTTTTGACAAAAAGGAGGTAATCTACACTCTGTTTCTGCCCATTTCATTTTCTTTAATTTGGAAGATAAGTATGAAAGCATGCCAAAGAAGTTAATTCTCCGTTAACAGTTTATTTGCTGGCACCCCTAAGCCTTTGTATATGAAAAACAGATAGGAATAAATGTTGACTGAATCACAACAACATAGTCGCAACCATTCCTCAATTTAATGAAAAGCAAACATATGAAACAGCATCTAAAAAGTTTATTAGTTACTGAGTTGTTTCATGCTGTCACTCTTCCTTCTACTTTGAATAGATAATTCTTTCTGCAAATTGACCTGGATGCAGGGTCTGAATTTGAGTCCCCCCGCAGCTCTGAGAAGGGCTCCTTTCACTACAGATGAATTTTAGTATTACTTAATATGTCATCTTTCCTCAGCCCAAACACTGTTGACGGACTCCACAGAGAATGATTCTGAAGAAATGCCTGGTTTCCAAAGCAGCTGAAGAAGAGAAGGGCTATCGGTGCACAGTGCAGAGCTAATGGAGCCCCTGGGCTGCAGGTCTATCTCCACTACATACTGCTTTGATGAAGAGTTAATATCTGGAGTCGTAAGGTGGTTTTCTCTCTCAAGACAAAGAGGACCACATGAGATGTAGAAAATAGGAAGCCATGTATCTAATGTTATATTCTCTGTTTCCCTAATTTGTCAACACCACAACCTTGCCAAAAAGGGCTAGATTATTTGGGTCATGCCTTCAACTGCCCTGCATTGTGACAGCTAATTTATTTTACATTAATTCATATTAAAGTCACAAGAGTCCCCGAATAGACAAACAGCCCTTCACATTGATAGAAACCTGAATGTGTTAAAGTGCTTGTACATACTGGCATATACCCTTATAAAATCTTAGTTAAGAACTGCAGGGAACAAACTATGGTAGGATATCTTTCCCAAGGTACAGAAGATGATCAGAAATAGACCAGGACAAGGGCCGGGGTCAGGCAACACCCAGCCTGCCCGACCACACTTGAGAACTGCAATTAGAAAACAGACAAGAACGTTGAACACTCCCCACGTCCACCCTTACTCATACTCCAACAGTGACTTCTTACTTCGCCATGTTGGTAGAATTACATTTACAACTGCTCTTCCACCTCCAGGTACATACTTTTGACATGTCTTGGTCAGACAGAGGCTCCTGGTGGATACACTAAGGCACCAGAGGACTGTGCTGCTTATGTGATGGCACCTTTCCTGGAGGAGGAAGCCCTGTGACATCCTGGGATGAAGTCTCCTCTCTCTCATTTTCTACTCCATGGCTTGGTTGAGATAGAAGATGCTTAGCCCTGCCCAGGTGACTGTGTGGCCGGGGAGAGGCCATGCAGCCGAGGTAAGCACACGCCGGCCCTCGGCTGACTGTGTTGGCCTTGCAGGCTGCTTCCTCACCTGCCTGGTGCCTACTGGGCGCCCCTGAACTGGACTGCACTCCCTACTGATTCGATGTGGCTGAGTTTTATCAGCAGTGTGACCCAAATGTGTTCCCATGACTTGGTCCCAATGAAGCAGGCCTTTAGATGGGCGATAGAGGAGACCAAATATTCTCCTAAGGGCTTGCTTTCTAAGGATCCTTAATAAGCCTTGATTCTAGGATTTAGCAATCGCTGATTTGCTGTGTAATAAACTGTGGCTACCAAGGAAATATTAGGTAACAAAAAACACACGCTACCCAAACAAACACACCCAATTAAGACAGGGTGGTTATGGGGAAAGGAAACAACACTAAGTTGATGTTACATCTAAAATAAGATTGCAGAACAGAATTTTCTTTTAGGAAAATAGACTGGGGTCTATTCTGGTAGGAACTCCATGTTTTTCCCTCTTTCTCTTCTGTTTTTATTGAACTTGATACTCATTGTTGCTGGGCTGGGCGAATGGTATGGTGTGGGCAATACTTGCTCAGTTCCGGGGAAAATGAGTTGGCTGCTGCCGCCGCCATGCCCCAGGCTGTGGGCCTGGGTGGCAAGGGAGAAGAGTGTCCCCAGCGTGGATGTTCATTGCACACACATTTGGGCTTTGCAGCACGGAGGGGGAGGCGAGCAGGGGCTGTTGAGCAGAACCTGCAGACACACATTTCCTGGCAGCCTCTGAAGCTAACCTCTCTGCCCCCGGGCCACAGGGAGGCCGTGGCGCCCCGCCTGTCACACAGGTGGAGCAGAGCGGGCCCAGGCGGGAGGACAGTGTCCACCAGAGCAAAAGGAAACGCTTTGCTTCCCTGGCTCTGCGACAGTCTGTTTTTCTCGGATGCTAGATGAGGGAGGGAAACGAGGATGTCATTTATAACCGCACCAAGGCCATCTATTTTGAGCCTTGAAGATGTTGGTTGCACATATATCCATTTAAAATTATTTTTGACACGTTCTCTGCTTAATTTATTCATGAAAGGAGTACAAGAGGGAAAAAACGAGCTTAACTTTTAAATGGAAACTTTGGGCTAAAAATTCTTGAATAAAACACAGGAGGAAAAAAAAAGATAAAGTTCACTGTGGAATAGCGAGAATGCACTCCAGTATTATGCTACCTTCCTCAAAGGAACAGAGTACAAGTTAGGGTTTTCTGACCTAGGCTAATGGGTGACGGCAGCTCATTCTTCATTTTCTCTAACAATAAATAGTGGAGACAAATTTATTCAGCAACTCTAGAGAACCTGCTCAATGCCTCATGCCATGCTCGGTGCTGAGGACACAGAGATGAAAAGAATTCTGTCTCCTGGCCCAGGAGCTGACCCTTTACAACCCACAACGTTTTCTATCTAGTTTTCCAGTGCATTTTTCCATGTTTTGTATGGCCAAGGACTCTGATGGGCCCTCCTCTCCTCTCTTGTGGCTGTGTGGCTTCAGGCTTCACCTTCTACACCCAGCTTCTTCACTCAGCCAGGACTGCTCACCTCCAGCTCCCACTAACACTGACAAATGAAGTAGTGTCCTCATCTTGTAGTCACACTTAAGTCTGTTTGAATTTCTGATCCTCTGCAAAGCACTAGTTTTGTAAAAAGCATTGCAAATGAATTTGGTACCAAAATGGTTTCTTAAAAACATATCCCCTCTAAAGCTCACTGATCGTACACTTAAAATTGTAGCAACATAAAACTGGTATAGGTATAGAAGTTCAGGGTATAATTAATGAATATAATGGGTATAATGCTGAATAAACAGATAAATATGTAAATAATCTGACATGAAGGTTTCTGAACGTGTACTCTCAGTTATTGTGCTGACCTTATCATAGACTAGTGGCTGCCGGCTCCCATGGCCTGTAGCTGGAACTGCCTTCATCTTGCTCTTTCTATACTCAAGAGTTCTCTGAGGAAGACAATAAATCAATCATGGGAAGAAATGGCCATGCATCCTGGGACTTCTAACATGTTGAATCCAGGGTTGTTAGACTCCAATACACACATGTAGAAAAGTGTCGTTTCCTGTTTTTGTTTTGTTTTGAACAATACTGAGGTTTAAACTTGGAGCCTAGTATTTGCTATGCAAGTGGTCTACTTCTGAGCCATACCTCCAGTGCTGTTCTTGGCTGTTTAATTTTGAGATAGGGTCTCACTTCCTAGATGCCCAAGCATCTATTTAGGTCTCCTACTATACCTGGAATGACAGGTATGCCCACAATACCCAGCTTCTTCCACTGAGATGAGTCCTCTGGACTTTTCAGCTGACAGCTGCAATCTCCCACTCCCAGCTTCTCAGGATTACAGTGTGATCCACTCACACACAGCTTCTCAAGTGCAGGATTACAGTGTGATCCACTCACACTCAGCTTCTCAGGTACAGGATTATAGTGTGATCTGCTCACACACAGCTCAGTATTCTTCCTCCTCTTTCCATTCCAAATCAAAGGAAAACTTATATTCTTTTAAATAACAGGGGCAATATATCAACCAACCTATTAGCTTATCTGTCCAGGGCCCTGGTATTCTCAGGTGACATTCTCTTCTCTTGCCACCTGTGGCTCTGAGGAAATCGCCATAGCCCCCCAAAGGGCACGTGCTTACTTGGCTTGATTTGCTTCCAAGGATGAATGTGGAATTGAAGGTTTTGAAATGGAGGTGGAGGAGTGAAGAAGTCAAATTCTCACATTTTGAAATTAGAGGCCTCTCCGTTATATTCAGTTTCAGACTACAGGGTGGACTCCATGATAAGGAGTCTGAGATAACGAGCCAGCATGCAGACAAAAGTGGAGCTCTGTGACCGTAAGTTCAAATTTGACAGCACACACAGGCAGACCTGACTCCCTGGTTCGAGACATCCCCAAATCAGCTGCACCGGGGCAGAACATAATCTGGAGATAAAAACTAACCAGGTCCCCTTTTTAAGGCTTCTGACACCTCTACCAAAAAAAATTAAAATCTGATTCATACTGGAAGTCTGAGTGGTCAAAGGATGTTGGTATAATTTGTGGAGGGGAAGGGAAAAAACAAATTGTTTAAATAGGGATACAGGTGGACCCATTGTAACTTATGAGATCTATAAGATGTTATGTCGAAAAACAAACTTTACAACTTTGGTGGGGGAAGGGACAGGAAGGGGAAACAAAGGAGGAGGCAACAATGCTTGATAAGAAATGTATTCATCTAATTGTAACCCCTCTGTACGGTATTTTCACAATAAAAAAAAAGAAGGAAATTCAAACAATTATTTCAAATAGTGACCACAGAGAAGCTGCATGTCCTGGAATGCTCTGGAAACAAAGCCTCTGTCACCTCTGCCAGTGCATTTCCTCATCATAAAAGGGTGACCTTGTGACCCTCCCCCCTGTTGTGTCCTACTTCATTTTGAAAAAGATCAAATGCTGCAGCTCAGTCCCTTTCTCAGTCAGAGGTCAGAGGTCAGGCCTTGCCATCAGGATCTCAAAAGTAGGTCATAGTCTAACACTAATTTTGTGGCCTCTTGCTTAAATTCCCCACTTGGAGAAGTTCTTTGAAGTACAATATTGAAAATATCATTTATGCAAGAAGAAAACTAAGGATTTTAAGGGTCCCGCTCATAGAACCGAAGACTTCAGGTTTAATGGCAAGTTGGTCTCCCTTCTGCACTTCAGATAATTTTCTAGTAACCGAGAAAATAAGGCTTCTGCTGTCACTGCCATCCTGGTCACTTGACGAGAAAGGGATGCAGGATGTGAAAGAATTTGTTTCAACACAGATACAGCAGACTTGTGGGAGAGTGTTTGCTACTCTAGTTAACAAACAGTCCCATAAACAGAAATAGTTGCTTTAGTGAACTAGATCATAAATTAACCTATCCCAGGTGTACAAATGGTGGCTATGTGAGAGGCATTCAAAAGTTACGGCCCCAAAGATGTTCAAACATGTTAAGAACAACTCTGCAAAGCAATACCCACTTTTCCATAAAAACTTGTTTCCTCTTGGTAAAAAGGAAGTAAAGAGAATGGCAGTTGTTTGTTGCTGATCGTTAATACTGTACATAAAATACATTAGACTAAGGCAAATAAAGGGCACAGGAAATGGCAGAGTCCAGACCAAAATTCACCCATATGTATCTCTATCAGTAGCGCTTCTATTACATCTATTACAAATTTATGGTACTCATTTTCCCAGTTGTCTTCTCGAGAATAATCACATTAATCCATTTCCCCAGCAATTTACATAGAATTACAGCCTAATGGATAGGGATAAGTGTGGCAGGCAAATTACTGCTCCCATAACCGATCAGCTGTGTGACCTTAGATGACTCATTTTACGTCTCCAGGCCTACTTGCCTCAGCAGTGAACTGGGGGAAGCGAGCGTCTGGGTGTAGAGGAGCTGCAGGAAGGGCTCTGACCAGCACTCCGCTCTGCTCCTGGAAGCAGCCCTGTGACTCAGAAACCGGGCTCACCTGTCAGCCACACCCTATCGTTTTCTGCCCCAGGCAGAGGGTAAGATGGCTCCCTCCTTAGCCTCAAGTGTCCCTCAAAATGGGCAGAAGGCATCCAGTGAAACCTGCTCCCTCGGGGGCACGAGTTACCAGGGAGGGCTACAGCAGAGAACTCGGGGTTTCAGGGATGCCTGGAAAGGAAGGTAGGATTGTAATGAGGCCAGGGGTGGAGGGTCATGAAGGAGGTGAAAGTCCCAGACTACGGGGGAAGCACCATGTGCAGGGATGTGGCCCGTAGTCAGCTCATGAGCAGGGAGGGACAGTGAGTCCACCAGCATGAGGGGAGATGCCAGGGGGTGTGGCCTGGACCCTCAGTGGACCTGTACAGTGCAGCACCTCAGAAGGTTTGGAGAGTAAGTGGGTAATTCAGGAAGTTCTTGATAGAAGGGAGAATAAGGGATAGAGACAAGGCGATGGCCTGTGAATACTCCTTACACCTGGTAAGCAAACCACTGGAAGGGTGATAGGAGACTGCTTTCATAGATCGTGTGACAGATGAGCAGAGCCTAAAATGACAAATGAGAAGTAGGCATGACAGACTCTTGTAGCAGTGCCGGAGACTGGACCCAGGCTTACAGTGTGCTCAGTGGCACAGAGACTCTGGGTCCAATGCTCAGCACAGCCAGAAAGAAAGAGAGAGAGGGAGAGAGAGAGACAGAGACAAAGAGATGGAAGGAAGGAAGGAAGGAAGGAAGGAAGGAAGGAAGGAAGGAAGGAAGGAAGGAAGGAAGGAAGGAAGGAAAGAAGGAAGGGAAGGAGGGAGGGAGGGAGGGAGGGGAAGGGAAGGAAAGGGAAGGGAAAGGAAGGAAAGGGAAGGGAAAGGAAGGGGAAGGGAAGGAAAGGAAAGGAAAGGAAAGGAAGGGAAGGAAGGGAAAAAAGGGAAGGAAGCCACTCCTCTGGCTATAACCACTGCTCTAAGTTCAAAGCATCCAGAACTCAGCCAGTGGACAGGACCTTTCTCCTCCCATAAAGTCTGTATTGGACATCTCTTGTTATTTGGGTAAAATGTATCACTTTTCTTGGCTACATCTTTTAAACTCCATACTTGGATTAGATAATTACCAGGTCAATTGAGGCTAAAAATTGTAGAGTCACCTTTAGTTCTGTCCTGTCCGACTTGATGCTCTCGGTGTCTCTGAACATGACTTCCCAGCCACTCGATTGCCTGGACTGGCACAGCCGAGGCCCAGGACTTCAATACTACCCTCTCACACTGTGCTTACATTCGAACGGAGCCCTGCTAGCCACCTCCAACCTTTCAAAATGTCTTTCCATTTTCTTCTAAATTGAATTACCTTCTAATAAACATTTGAACTTGTCAAAGTTCAGGGGGTTTTGATGCATATTATCTTGAATCTCCTATCTGAAGAACTGGTCAGCTTTTTCTGTAAATGGTCAAATAGCAAATAGCTTAGATTTGGACACCACATTCAATTCAGCTGTGTAGAGTCATACAGCAAACAAAACAGATGATCACAGTGGGGTCCCACAAAACTACATAGTCTATAGTTTGTGTATTATTTTTCATTTTTTCAATTATTAAAAAGTATAACAGCCCATTCTTAGCTCCTATAGAAAGAGATGATGAAACCACAGGCTGTGGTTTCTGACCTTATTCTAGCCTATCTTCTTATCTCCCGTATCAACTCTCCCAGCTTACTTACCACATGACTGCCTGAGCCAGAATCCCATCACAGAAAGCCCACTGTGTTGGCAGCCTGCTTAAAATGCATCAACAACAACCAATTACTCTCAGAATGACTCTGTTCCAGAGTATGGTCCACAACACCCTTCCTCTATTCGTATCACCTGCCAAACAACTCACCTAACTACAGAGTTGACTTTGTCTCCCATCTGCATGTCTACATAGTCCAAAGCCCTCACCTAGGGTTCCTATCCCACCTTTAAAACTCTTACCCATGAACTCATTAATCAAGATCACTACACAGCCAGGAGCCAGTGGCTCATGCCTATAATCCTAGCTACTTAGGAGACTGAGATCTGAGGACTGCAGTTCAAAGCCAGCCCAAGCAGGAAAGTCTTTGAGACTCTTATCTCCAATAAACCACCCAGAAAACCAGAAGTAGTGCTGTGGCTTAAGTGGTAGAACATTCATGTTGAGCTGAAGAGCTCAGGGACTGTGCCCAGGTCCAGAGTTCAAGCCTCATGACTGCCCAAAAAAAAAAAATCACTACACTGCATGGCCTCCCCCTCACCTGTCTCTACCAGCTCTACCTGGCCGACTGTCCTCTGTACATCCAATGCAGAACAAGCCCTTCCCTCCTCTGGGCTTCAGAGGCGATCTTTACTTCCAGTGCTGTACTGTTGACAGAGCAACTGCAACTGCACAGGTAGATTCCCTTAGGCTGACTGTGAGCTCTAGGATAGAAGCTGAGTAACCTAAATGTGGAAGCAGAGTCTTAGTTTTCTCTCTATGCCGAGGACCAAGCAGAGTACCCCAAAGTTAGTTCAAAGTATAGAATCAGCCTAGGTGCTCATCAACCACTGAATGGGCAAAGAAAATGGTAGATATACACAATGGAGTATTACTTTGCCATGAAGAAGAATGAAATTGTATCATTCATAGGAAAAAAGATGGAACTGGAAATTGTGTCAAAGCAAAATCATCTAGTTTGAGAAAAAGAAATATAGTCCTTAAAAAAATGAGTGATAGTAATAAGGGCAAAGTACTTTATAGAAATGTATTAATAATGAACTAATGAATAATAAAATCTGTTTCAAAAAACTGCCTAAAGTGGGGAAAGAAAAAAATCACAGGGTGAATTTGATCAAAGTACATTATATGCACATATAGGAATATCATATTAAAATCCTTTTTAGAATCAATATATGCTAATAAAAAGAAAAACTAGTAGGTGCTCAAAAAATATTTGTTGACTAGGTAGATGCTACACTCACCAATTGAGTCTCATAATAAATGCTGAATTTCTATTTTCCATCTTTAAATCTAATTTAAATCCAATTAAGAACAAACAGAGCATGGAACAGTATTTTTCTTTTATTTTTCTATTCTAGTTTTTAACTTTTCTTTACCCCTAACGATTTAGCTTCTTATTTCATTATTACATTATAACACGGTTTTCACATTTAATTTTAACCTTTGCTTATAGCATGTCTTTCAAAATGTTTGAGGCTGAATAGAGAGGTGCTGCCTGCATGGGGCTTGTGTAGTTCAGCTTAGATAAAAAGAGGCAATGTTTTCCAGCCACACACCTGAGTGTATTCAATCAGTAAATGGTGAGGGCTAACAAACTTAAAAAAAAAAAACTCATTAGAAATAGCTCAACAACCAACCAAATCACACATATTGAATGTGTATGTATATATATAGATATATACATATGTATATATAAAATATAATTCCTTGCATTTTGGTCACCTTTAAATTTATGAATGTGGATTTTATGAAACGTGAAATAAAACTATGCATAATGCTTACACAAAAGCACAGCACTTAGAAAATAGGTGATTAAGTTTCATTTTCATTTCCTAGGTTTAATTTTTTTGCAGAACTGAGGTAAATAAAGCTCAACAGAAAAAAAAGCTTTCTAGGGAAGCTAACAAAACAGTTTAAGAACAAAGGAACTGGTTACCACTCATCGCTTTCAGCAGTGACTGCATCTTAATACGCTCTACTTATAAGAAATGGATCTTTTCAAACAGTACAAATTGATCCTGCTCAGGAAACTCCACAGACTCTGACTTCAGAAATTAAGTCTCTGAATAAGATAGAATTGCAAAAGGGGCAAATTCAGCATTAATATTTATTTGCTGAAGCTCAGCCACACGGAGACATTAAAAGCTGTCCTATTTTGGTGGTTTACTAGTGCTTAGCACACAAATGGTTGGTTCTCAATAGAAGTCTGACAGAAAAGAAAAACTAGTAACATTATCATGATGAAGGCAAATTCTAATACTTCTAAGAGTAAATCACCATGAGAACTACGTTAATATTGTGTTCTCAGTTCCACAATGACAACACTTCAAATAGGCACTAAAAGAACAGCTATTATCTTGCAGTATTAAGCAATTTTTCCTCATAAAAGTGTCTTAACTGCTGGGAGATTTTCCAGATATTGTACATGCATAAATGCTTTCTTTACCCTCTCCTCCCTCTTTCTCTTTCCTCTCATTTACTTTCACTGTTTAAATAGGAAGGTGTCAAACCATTTGGAATATTATCATAACAAAATGTTCTAACAAAGTTTGATTTTAACAGAACTAGAGGCATCTTAACACTAACCCAAAACTTTGGGAGGTTCACCAACCCCTAGAATTTTTTTTCCTCCAAATGCAGGCTGTTCAAGTGGTGCTTTTCTCCATCTGTTATCATACCGTGCTCGGAATTACATTGTCATATTTAATGTAAAAGGGATCAGTCCCCTTTCATAGTTTAAATTCAACACAGCACTGTAATTTGTAAGACCAGTGTTTTCCATTTTATAAACTAAATCCAATATCATAAACTTACATATATATTTAGACAAAATTTTATCTAAAAACCGAAAAACTCTAAGAACTGAACAAAACCCGAGGCTTGCTCTGAACACTAAAAAAATCTTCACTAAAACTCAAAATGAGAAGACACAACTAACATAGTAAAGTGAAATATCTACTAGCTCTATCTAGATGAATTTTTCTCTTTGTGTATCTATTTATGTGCATGTATATTTCTAATACAGCAAAGTCAAAATGATTTTAATCTAGAGAGTCTTATTTTATAACTGTGTTATATTCTGATTAAAGTTCATAGTAATGATGATCACATGGAAGAATCTCACAATGGAAACTTAGACTTGAAACCTAAAGTAATGGTAATGGTAATGATCTGAATATGAACAGTGCCGGCCAATCAATTATTTCATCTCTAAATCTGACACCTCTTTAGGATACAGATTGCTTATTTTGTATCGGCTACATTTCAATTTGTGTCTTAGGATTTCTTTTAATTTTGTCTTTCACCACTGACAGTATCTGATTTATTTCCCTAACTACATTGCTCAGATCCTTCATTCTAACATTTGTATCAGACATGGAATAAACAGGCAAAGTAGTGGATGGAGGTGGGGGGGAGAAATATGTCATTTTGCTTATATTGACAGAGACTCGCCTAAATATTTGCGCACTGTAGATGAGCAGTTTTGAAATATATCAGTAATGCCCTGCCCCACTCATCAGTCACATAGCTGGGTGTTTTGCTTTCCACGTCCCCACTTTGCTTAATGCACTTGAAAGCTGTGTGTGAATTGAATGGCTAAGAACAAGTCTAATAGCCGTTTGGAAGCCTGTGGCAAAGAGCAGTGGGACATGAACTGGGCCTCGGCGTACCTGGTGAGGTGCAGTTGGTGCTCCGCTTCCCCCAGCAGCTCTGTGACTTTCAGGCACTCTGCTCTGGCCCGGGCTGCCTTCTGCTGCTCCTCCTCCACGTGCTGCCTGCTTTCGTTCAGTTCCAGTCTCAATTTCTCAATTTCCTTAGGGAGAGAGAAGGAGAAAATATCCATATCAAATATATGTACTTGAATTCAAAATGAGCTCACTTTTATTTCTGCCATAAATGTTAACAAAATAAAAAGCTAGTAGGAAATCCAGGCTAGTTTCTGTCTTATGACAAAAGGGATTAGCAAATCCACAAAAGCACATTAGTGAGGTTGCCTGAGTTTACAAAGAAAATGATTAAATGAGAGTAGTCCAAATGGATAATGTCGACTTTCATTCTAAAGCTTGTGCCCTTTGAAAAGTCATCATAACTTAAAATGCCACATCTTTTAAAACATAACATTCTTAAGAGATTTGATCAGATACATGCAGTGATTTTCATCAAATATGAAAGATTTATGATTCCAACTGGATGCCACAAAAAGCAGATAGAAAGAAAAAATAATTTATCTCTTAGAAAAATGTGAAATATAAAAGAAAAAATAATGTAGGGAAAACTACTCATAAGAACCCTTAACCTTAAAATGTATGAGATTTCAGAAGTAAAATGATATTGTACTGATATTTTCATTTAAAAAGGCAACAAAAGCACTCTAAGACAAATAAATATGAGTATATATGAAAGTTTGTGATAGGTTATCGTTTGGTCTCAGGAATAAATTAACCTATTTTACTAAAATTCAATCAAATATTTACAAGTAAAAATGCTTTGTACTGAACATATTGTATTATATATTTTGCTTATAGCATATTTTGCCCATACATTAAAGTACAATATTTATTTATCATAAAACATCTGTAAAATTAAGTAAAACAAAATAGTTGTTGAACATGTAAAACAAGATAATAAAAGAAGGGCAGATGTATTTTCAAGTTCAAAAACCAGAAAACAGTTTTGGCATAAAAATGCATGATTTGGAGAGAAAAAAATCTCATCTAAGCAGATCATTTTAAACTTAATATTTAAATATATTTTTAATGCCATTACTAGATATTCTGAACAGTCTCTTACTCTATTTAATCCATCATGTAAATAAACAACTTATTTATATTTTACATATTTATAACATTATATTCAGTTACTTTACCAACAGTATAATAAAACAACATATTACAAGTTCCCAAATATTGTTCTGTTTTTTAAAGCCTAATGATGAATATATTACTTTGATTCAGAGTAGATTTTTGTGTGTTTCAGACTGAAACAGTAAGTGAAACTGATTTATTTATTTAGCATACTTTATTATTGCCATTATGAAAATACATTTCTAATCTTACAGTTCAATATAATTAAAGATGACAAATATAATAGAAAGGTCTGTTTTATTGTACAACCTTTATGAAATTAGCAATAACAAAGAAGTATAGAATTAGAATTGTATGTTGGTTTTAAAAGTTCAAAAATCTACTCTATTTTTTTCAAAGTGATATTTACAATAAATTTTGTTAATATGATGGATACTTCTACACTCAGGAGTTAGTCATCTGGGTAAATGAGACATACACATATGAAAAAAAGTATCAAAATACAGTGCATAAACAACAAATAAGCTGTAAGGAAAGTGTACGCCTCGGGAGGACACAATACCTCGTAGAGCAGCAGATCACATCACACTATGAAAGATCTGGAGATTAATAAAACTTTATTTGTATTACACATAGTGGGAGACATTAATAGTTTACACAGATATGCAATGTGACAAAAGCTGAGCTTTCAAAAACTAGATCAATGTACGTGATCAATTTCAGGTGGCAAGGGATGACAGAAGGGAAACCATGAAAAGCTAGCAGCAATTATCCAGGCAGGGAGAATAGAAAGACCTAAAACAAAATAGAAAGAGAATGAGTGACTTTATGGAATAAAGGATGTATCGAGAACAAAAATGAGTCCAAAATGTTGAACTGAGAGGATAAAAAAAATGACAGAATTAGAAAACAGAAAATCCTAAACTTTCTTTCTTCTAAATTTAATTTGTCAAGGTGATGTACAGAGGGGTTACAGTTACTTATATAAGGTAACGTGTACATTTCTTGTCTAACGTTGTTACTCCCCTCTCTCATCTTTCTCCTACTTTCCCTCCCCCTTTAAGATCATTTCCTGCATATTTTCTTGTATCGCTGTTGCATTGGTTCACCCATTGTCTTTTGTCTTAATCTTAAATTTTCTTACAAAGAAGTGGAATTCTTGTCAGCATTATCCAATAACGATGTGTGTAGGCTTTAAGTTCAAATTAGCTGCCTTCTTATTTTCATGCAATAAAAAGCCAGAGGCTGTACAAGAAGTCAGCTAAACCTGTGGTAAAGAGCCCAGGCTGAGGAGTGACACAGATCAGGGCTCCACACTCAGCTCTGGAACTTTTTCAGCTCCAAGGTCTTGGGCAAGTCACTCAACTAGCATGTAGTATGTTCAGCCTCAAATGCCAATGCCGAAGCTCCCAGGACTGCTATGAGGACTGCACAGATGATGCCCTCTTCCTCAGTGCTGGGCACAGAGGAGAGCCAAATAAGAGACAGCTAATAGCATCATTAGTGAAGGAAGAAAACTGACCTGTCTAAAGATATATGACTATCGTAGAAGGCTTCCCAACTTAGGGCTAGTGCTTGCCTAGCATGCATGAGGCCTTGGGCTCTATCTTAACGTTGCCTGAAATCAAAACAAGCAAAAAGTTCTTGATTTAATGCAGTATTGTTTCCCCCTTCTCTATATAGCAGTCTCTTGGTAGAAATGAAATCAAGTTTTACCAATTGTAATTTCAAAATGCAAAAAGCATTTTGTTAGGAAAATGGAAAATTACTCTCTGCTTCTGATTATCCAAGCCAGCAAAAGGGCTTATTGGTGCAGATAATCAAAACCAACAAATAATCTAACCAGCTGGACCAGGGCTCAACACCTACTCCCGGAGTCAGGAAAATATGCCCTGGCATCAACTCCAACAGTTAGAAGAGAAATCACTTGCCAGAAATGCCATGCTCCCACTGGCAAGATAACCCTTTGCCTCACCCAACTAGGTCAGGGCTGCTCCCTTGGCTGTCTATTGTGGCTCAGGGATGAAAGACCAAAAGCAGTCATAGGCCAATTGTACATTACTCTCAAAGCACACTATTAACTTGCGTGGCTGCAAGGCAGTTGGAGGTGGCCACCTTTTGGCCAACTGGGCAAAGGCAGGCCCAGATAGCTTTACACCTTAACAAAACAGACTTCCAATCATGAACACAGGGACGAGGGGTGTAACGCACTGGAAAAACCATTCATTAGCATGTTCAAAACCCCTGTGTGTTAGCCCCCCATAACCACCAAAACAACTAAAGTAGAAGCTGTTAAAAATATTTACCTCAGCAGAATGGTAGCAGAGATATGAAAAATAGTTGACTTCAAAGGAAGAAGTTTTTTCTGAATCATGGATATAGATACCTTTGTTTTCATTCTTGAGTAAATGTTCTTATCAAAGTAATCACCTAATTTAAGTCAAATAATACTCTAATGATCATAGCAAAGAAGAGCAGTGCCCATGTCCTTTTATTCATCATGAAATCGAATCCCAAGGTATATCATCAGGCCTTCTGACATTTAACCTACTATAAGATCACATACTAATATTGCTATTTTTTTGATTTTGCAGTAATCAGTCAGTGCTGCTGGCTGATGCTTGTAATCTTAGCCACTTAGGAGGCTGAGATCTGAGGATCAAGTTCAAAGCCAGCCTAGGAAGGAAAGTCCATGACACTTTTTTCTAATTAACCACCCTAAAGCCAGAAGTAGAGCTGTGGCAACCAAGTAGATTAGCTACTGGCACTCAGCCTATGGTATGTTCCTGTAGTTCCAGATACTCAGGAGGCAAGACAGAGGGTAACTTGAGTCTAGAAATTTCATTCTAGCCTAAACATCACTATCCAACTCATGCTCTCATATACTTTTGGTTAAACCATTAGTTGGTAGTTAATTTACATTATGATTATGGAAAATTTGCTGACTACGGAAAGAAGCATTGCTTTCTTTACTTTTAACACATTACTTTAGTATTTCTGGGATTAATTGTATAGGCATTTTTTGTCTTTTGAGATGAGAGGGGGTCTCAACTATGTGGACCAGACTGGTGTCAAACTCCTGGGTACAATGAGCCACTGCCTGGGCCCTGAGCATCTGCGACTGTAGACATGCAGCACGTTCACTTATCTATTTTGTTTTTGCTTTTTAGTAACTGTAGGGCATCAAAATATTTTAAGATAGTAATAAAAGAAAGTATCTTCAAAGAAATTAGTCCAGAGATTGAAAAGCATCTACTGAAGATAGACCATGAAGAACAAAAAGGAGCCTGTTCCAAGGTCCATCATCATAAAATTTCAAAACAACTGAGTAAAGAGATAATCACAGTTTCCAGAGAGGAACTACAACAAAGAAGCAAATCATAGATCAAGTATTAGGAGTCAGAGTATTATAGTGTGTGTGTGTGTGTGTGTGTGTGTGTGTGTGTGTGTGTGTGTGTGTGTGTGTGTGTGTGTGTGTGTGTGTGTGTGTGTGTGTGTGTGTGTGTGTGTGTGTGTGTGTGTGTGTGTGTGTACTGTTCCCAGGGCTTGAATTCAGGGCCTTATAATCTTGTCAGCTTTTTCTGCTCAAGGCTGATGATCTGTCCCTTGAACCACGCCTCCAATTTTAGCTTCTTGTTGGTTAACTGGAGATTAAGAGTCTCTCTGATTTGCCTGCCTGGGTTGGCTTCAAACCACAATCCTGATTTCAACCTCTTGAGTAGCTAGGATTATGGGTATGAGCCACCCAACACCGAGCTAAAATATCAGAAACACTTAGTGTTATAAATGTTCTCTTCTGTTGTTATATGTTTCCTCACTTTTCTCCAGGTTTGTCTCAATCCATTTTCTATGTCAAGTGGAATTCCTAACATGGGGTAATTTACAAAGAAAAGAGGTTTGTGTTGGCGCATGGTTCTGGAATTGAGGCGATGTAAGGATGGGCAGCTGCATCTGTTCACCAAGTGAAAAGGCAGGCAGGGCTTGCAGAAGTGCAGCACAGGGTAACCTTGCTCTGTAACAACCCCTCTGCAACCACCAGTCCAGTCCCACTGCAGTGCCAACTCATGCAAGAAAGGCACACCCATTCAAGAGGACTCTGCCCCATGACCCAGTTGCCGTCCATGACGCCCCCTCGGTCAACACTGCCACATTGAGGAATTATCTAAAGCACAGACCACTGGAGGACACTCCACCCCCGGGATTTGTCCATTATGCTCAAACACCTGACTCTTGGCTATGTTTTCATATTTGGTTTGGGGTGGTAGACAAAAGTACACATCTAGTGAATTTTGTGTAATATGATAGTTTAGACTACATTTGTCAAAATCACTCCTATTTCCCTTCTTACCGGTACTAGAATATAAATCTTTCCCCAAACACTTTAGGTTTAGTCACGTGATTTCATTTGGCCAATGCAATATTCACAGCTATGAGAGAATTTGTAAGAATTAGGGTTCTGAAGTCAACAAAATTGACAAAGTGAATTTACCAGTCAGAATCCAGTGGTTGAAATCAGAATGTGTTTGGAACCGTGAGGTACTATGTGATACTGGAACTTGAAACATAATAACCTATCATTAGGAAAGAAATTATTCCTATCGAGTTTTGTGTGGCTAAAAAAGAATGTACCCATTGCACCAGGGGCCAGCAGCTCACATCTGAAATCCTAGCTATGCAGGAGGCTAAGATCTGAGGATCACAGTTCAGAGCCAGCCATGACAGAAAATCTGACTTTTACCTCCAACTAACCAACAACAACAACAAGAAAAAACAACCCAGAAGTGGTGCCCCACTGTGAGCAGAAAAATCCAAAAAAGTTGAATAAGAACACAAGACCCTGTACAGCAAAGCCTCAGTACCAAAAGTTCAAAGCCCCCGTACCATTTTAAAACAAGTACTCTCTGGGAATTTAACATTCACTAGTTACATTTTAGCCTACAGATGCTAAGCCTGATTTTTTTTTTTAAATCAAATTACAGTATTTTCCATCTAGAGCTGCACTAGCTACCTGTGGCCATTTAAATTTCAGCTAGCCAAGATAAAGAATATGATTCCTCAGTGACATTAATCACAGTGAGCCATACTTAACAGCACAGATATAAAATACTTTCATCCTCTCATAAAATTCTATTGGATGGCAATTCTATTGGTGTGCAATACACACAAATTTATTCATAAATCTAACTCTCCAGACTGGTCTTAGGAAGCCAGCCTATGTAAGAGGATATTATAATTAGTAACTAAGTCATTTTTGAAAGGGTGAAAAATGGTTGTCGTATTTATTTATTCATTCATTTACTTACTGGGGTAATAAGGATTGAACTCAGGGCCTCATGCTTTCTAGGCAAGTGGGTTAACACTTGGGGCAGGCCTATAGCTGTTGGAGGCTACTAGTACTCTTGAATCCCTGTTCACAGCTAACGGTGGTGGCATACAACACTGATTTATATATTTATTGTGGGGCCTACTGGCAACCCCAATGCCTGCATCATTTTTGAATGCTCACTGTGTTCCAGGCACTGTCTTAACATTTCATATTTTAAAATCTCATTTTGTGTTCATGACAACCTTGTAAAAATAAGTATTCTATTTCTGTTTTACAGATGAGAAAACTGAAGCTCACAGATGTTAAGTAACTTATATAAGATTATACAGTGACAGAGCTGGGATTCAAAACTGGGTTAGTCTGACTTCGAGTCTCATAATCTTTCTACTATACCATATTCTCTACCCAAACAAACCTAGATGCAATATAAAATAAAGAGGAAATGACACATAGTCTGCATTCAAAAACCTCATGGTCTGCAATTTGGCATGAGTAGAAGACACAAATAACAGAAACACTGAAAGAAATAATCCAGATGGCCTGGAGCAAAAACCATGATACCAAAATCTCTATCTTTGCTAAGCCTTAGCCATGGTGCACATTGAGGAAGCATTTCCTGGAGACTTTATTGTTAAGGGTCTCAGGTTTCATAGTCAACTTTTTTTTTTTAACTATATCTATACCAGCATGAGTGAAACAGAACTTGACAGGTTAGCCTTCTCAATCAAATGTGACATTTTTGTGAAAATCAATTTCCAATGCTTCTTCCACTTCTTTCCCTTCCTCCCCACTTTCTTGGTTTTTGTTTGGAGTGTATGTGTGCACGCGCATGTGTGTGTGTGTGTGTGTGTGTGTGTGTTAATAGCAGGTGAACTGGGGGCCTTGAGCTTGTTAGGCATGCACTCTACCTCTTGAGCTAGTTCACCACCCTTTTTTGTGTTGGTTATTTTGAAAATGGGTCTGTCTGTATGCCTAGACTAGCCTGTATTGCTGTTCTCTTATTTGCACTTCCCCATGCTGCTTAAATGACAGGCCACACCCAGCCTTTATGCTTCCACGGTAGCTGGGATAACAGGCACTGGCCACTGCATTTGCCCAGCATAGAGATGAAGTTCTTGGTAACTTTTAGTTTTGACCAGGCTGGCCTGGAATGGGAATCCCCAGATCTCTGGATCTTGAGGCACCATGTGTGAGAGCTACCGAATCAAACCCTACTATAGGCACATATCACTTGAGAAATGTGTTTGTTTTCTCTGCATAATGTTAAGAGAAGTGGTATCAGCTGATCACTCAAAAGCACTTCCTTAAGCCAAAACACATGAAGAACAGATGAGACGAGGCTACCGGAAGGAAGAAAATGCTTTTCTAAAAACGTGTGTCTAAAGTAGAGAAGATTTCAAGACATCTGATAGGACACTGATTGTATTATATTGTACCCATATAACAGAGTATTTGGTTAAACCAAGTTAGGTTCTGTCATGCCAAGAGACTCAGGGAAAAAGTAATCATTACAGCTCAATCATCAGTTGACTTCGGAGTTCATACGAGAGCCCTGGGTTTTTGAACTGCTAAGAAATGCTTTACGAGGAACAGCTTGCTTTCCACTCTCACAAAGGTTAAGTCTTTGTTTATTTTAGACAAACTATCAAGCTATGCATAAAGCTCATTTTGAAAAATTAATAGAGTATCTTGTCTCCAACTCTTTCAAGTTCTTTCAGTGTTGTAAAGGAGTGAATGAACATTTCCCCAGACAGTCTATGTTTCCATATTTTCTTTTTTTTGTGTGTGTGGGGGGGGTCCAGTCGTGGGGCCTGAACTCTGGGCCTGGGTGCTGTCCCTCAGCTTTTTAGCTCAAGGCTAGTGCTCTACCACTTGAGCCACAGCGCCATTTCCGGCTTTTTTTTCTTTTTGCTTATGTGGTGCTGGGGAATCGAACCCAGGGCCTCATGCATGCAAGGCAAGCACTCTACCACTGAGACACCTTCCCAGTCCATGTTTCCATATTTTCAATGTAAACATAATGGGTAGAGATGCTGGCCTTTTATGTCTGCTGGTATTAGTGATATTCTATAGTTGGTACCATAAAAGAACATTAAGGTAACCCAGATGAACTTAAATAAGCCTACACAAGATGTGACTGTTGAAATCTGTAAAAGAAAAAAGTGATACACTTTTCAGACGATATGTTGCAAAAGAGTTGTTAAATATTATAAACATGAATAATGAAGAGTAATTGGAAGAAGTAGGTGAAGATCATATAGGAAGTGCACTTGCCTCAGGCCCAGGTATGTCATTTATTTTCCCCTCTAAAGTTCCCTGTTTCTGTCTAGAGTCTAACAGTGGTCCTCCCTGGTGCACTTTCACATCTTATCTCCACCTTGACCTCAGAATCTGATGGCTTGTTAACCTACATCCCCGCTGTGGGAGAACGGGATGGAGTTGTAACAAGTAAAAGAGAGAAATGGACAAGGCGCTGGGGACAGCTCACCATTCAACTTGACTATGCAGATGTAAGTGTGCAAAGCCTGAGGACAGTCACACAGGCACATGGCCTGAGTGAGCATCCCCACATACAATGTGCGATGGCATCAAAGATACAGGATGTGTGTGTGTGTGTATACGAGTGTGTGTGTGTGTTTCAGAACACTGAACCAGGGTTTCACACTAGCTAGGCAAGTGCTCTACCACTCCATGCCCCAGACCTTGTGATTTTTAGTTTATTTGAGATAGAGATAAGTTAACTTTGCCCAGATACTCCTGTCGCCCATCCTGGAGGCTGGGATTACAGGCATCTACCACCATGCACAACAAGATAGGGGTATTTTTCATACAAAAACATCTCCAAACACAAGTCATCTTGTTTATCTGGCTCCTGTCTAAAATAAAGAGCAAAGAACAATCAATATCAACAACGGAAGACGGTGGATTTAAGTTTTAGAGAAAGGGTTTAAATATTGGTATGGTAAGAAGAAAATACGGCACACTAAACACATAAAAATCAATATAATCAAACTCATCTAGACTATTAAGTAATGAAGAACTTAGATTTTTCAAGAATAATTTTGATCATATGGAAGATTGACCTCTAAAGTGTAATTTTTAAAGATAATCCTCTGCCAAATGACATTGTGCTATAATGAAAGTTTATTTTAGTAAATGTACTTGAGTGGCTTAATAATCTATATTTACAAACTTCCAAGAGGTTGAATTGGTCATAGTTTACAATACTTAACAGGAGGAATTCCTTGCTTTTGTTATCTTTTGCAAAGATCTTGAGATTGGTCCCCACAACTGTCAAGGGCCTATAAGATAACAACGGGTCTTGTCCCTCCCATACACACACTTGTGAATAACCTCCACATTAATGCTTCTGCAATCAAAAGTGTCCTAGGCCTGGTGCAAACTACCCAAGGGAACAACTCTATGCTTTGTCCATAGCCATATTGTTAGCTGTCATATTAATGGAGTTAATAAGCATAAAACATTCAGAATTTGGGGCAGTTCCTTATTTTACAAGGCTAATGAGCCTCGGGCACCTATTCTACTTTACACACCATAAAACACTGTACTGAGACCTTTAGATATGTCAGTCACATAGCTCTGTTTGCAGAGTGAATATAACAAACATGATTTTAATGCTGGCCCCTGTTCCTTCACTTGAAGTAAAACTCGTAAAACAAAGACTCAAAATAGACCATAGGTTTTGTATCTCTTCAGAAAAAATTTTATGCCAGCAATGTCTTTAATAACCCAATTTAATAAAAGGAGAAAACATTTTTACACTTAAATGCTAATATAAAATTAACTTTATATGCATATATTTACAGATAGCCAAAATATACATACATTTAAATACATATGTTACATATTATATTATATATGAATGCATATATTAACCATATGTAATATATTCAAATTGACTTTGCCACTTAGTAGCCCTGGGGACATCAGAGAGAGGAGAGTGCCAAGAAGTAGCCTGGACTCCCTCCACTCTTCCCTGAGGATGGGTCACCGCCCTGGCAGGGAGGCAGAGAGGTTGGCTAGTGAAGGCAACACTGCTTAGAGAGAAAGAGTTACAAATGCTAAGGAGTCCTTGACCTGTGTTTGTTAGCAAATTAACACATTATTTTAAACAGCAGCTCTAAGTTTACTTCATGTAAAAAAGAAAAGTTACACTAAATTCTGACCCAGTCCTTTTGAAGGCAGTCCAAAAGCATCGGGTTGTTACAAGAACTATGGCTGAAAAGAAAGACAAACATGGAGTAGTTTCTTTCACAATGAAATGTAATAAAAAGCGAGAAGCTCTCTTTTCTGACAAACATCCCTCTATAAAAGGTGATCTTTCCAGCCAGACACTGGTGGCTGATGCCTGTAATCCTTGCTAGTCAAGAGGCTGAGATTGTGAAGGGTAAACAAAGGAGGAGGCTGCAATGCTTGATAAGAAATGTACTCATTATCTTACCCATGTAATTGTAACCCCTCTGTACAGTATGTTCACAAAAAATTAAAATTAAAATTAAATTTAAAAAAAAGAGGCTGAGATCTGAGGATTGTGGTTTGAAGCTAGCTGGGGTATTAAAGTCCACAAGACTCTTATCTCCAATTAATCAACAAAAAGCCTGAAATGGAGATATGGGTCAAGTGGCAGAGCACTAGCCTTGAGCACAAAAGCTTAAGAACAGTGAGTGCCCAGGCTCAGAGTCCAAGCCCCAGGACTAGCAAAACAAACAAAGAAACAAACAAACAAAAGGTGATCTTTTCAAAGATCAAGACAGTGTGTCATATGCTTTTTACTTCTACTAAAGATGAACACTATAATAAGTAAAAAGCTTCTAGATTAAAGAAAAAACCACCTTGCAAGCCCTTCGTTCAGCACAACATTTCTCAATACATACTCTGTGCCTCTTACCAGAACATACATATGAATACACACATATATATTGCAAATGGCCAATTTTTACACATGTATGTATTTTATATACACACTACATGTGCAATATTTAATATCCTTACTGTCCTTGATAATTATTAAAACAGATACCTTATCATTCCGATGAGAAAACAAATCATTTATCCTATCATCTCTTCCTCAAACCATCTGAATCACAGTAAATACTCCTGTTCAGTAATTTTATGGCAGAAAATACTAATAAATATTAATAAAGGCTCCAGAAACCATGTTAAATGAAGACTAGTCATCATTTTCACAGTAGATTACTGCATTTTAAGGAATTATTTTAATTTTATATCTCTATTAAGGGTATTAACACTTTCCAGTGGAAAAATTCAATTGAACACACTGAAATACAAGAGCAAAACAACAATGAGTCATAGTGCTGCTGCTACCACAGCATCCTCTATGTGTAGAAATGTTACCACTGTGAATATAAAAACCATCCTAAACAAATTTATGAATAGGAGCAGGAAAGGCATTTTTGAGGCTTAAGTTGGATAATTTATTTAAAAAGTTCATTTGAAATGAGAATACTGCTGTTCCTAACATCATATCTGGTGTTGCATTCGAAAAACTTGGTAGGTAAATTTAAACATATGAAGTTTTATTATTTTAATATTGCCATTTTTGAAAGTACTTTTGTAATTAATTTTAGCGACAGGGCTTTCAGTTTCTCATAATGAGCTAAAAAATACATAAAAGACAGCAAGAATGCTCTTCATAATCCTAAATCATTTAGTTTTTGAATAGCTTATTTAAATGAAAACAAAGAGCAGCCTAAATACATTGCTACATTTTTATTCATGCTTCAAATGTCATGTTTTCTTAGATACTATGGTAATAGGTATATCAATGTAATACGCTTTTCAAAGCCAAAGAGTTTTAATGTAGACATAAAAGAACTAACAGCTTCAATATCACAATTTCCAAAGAAAATGAAATACTTATCCCTTTAGTTAGTACAGTTTTTCAGTTTTTATCAGCTATTAAAAAATTACTCTGTAAAAAGGAAAAAAAAGAAACAACAACTGGAAGCCAGTCATAGAGGCACAGCTTCATAATCCCAGCACTAGAGAGACTCAGGCAGGAGTTTGAAGCCAGACTGGGGTAGAGTGAATTTGAGGCTAATCTGGGCTATATAGTCAGACCCTGTTTCAAAACGACAAAAAATTGGCCCATTTATTCTTCATCAGAAAAACAAGCCATTCTGGCAAAATAATGTTGTCTCCTGCATCATGCACACATTTTTATTACTTTTCTACTACCACAAACTAAAACTCACAGTGTTGCTTTTCTAGCTGTCTGGAAAACAAGCAATTAAATATTCTGATTCCTAAAGGGAATATAATAAAAAAAAAAAAAGGGGGGGGTGTTAGTTTACACTTAACTTTCAGGAGTTCAATGTATATTCTTTTTAATTTGGCCAAGAAAATGCCTTTTTCTAAGTGTAGCAGTAGAGGACACTGGGCATTGGCGAAACTGAATCATACAAGTTGTGGGTGGAGATGGGAGGGAAGGGATGGGGGAGCAAGGGAACAGGTGACACTGTGTGAAAGGAAACGTACCTATTGCCTGGCATGTGTAATTGTAATCCCTCTGTACAGCACCTCTATAAAAATAAAGTAAATTCATTAAAAATGCCTTTTTCTTAAATGTTGAGTTTTTTTTTCTAAAGTGAGATTCTAAGACACTTGGGAATAAGCATCTCTGTTTATCAAGATTTTGTTTGGTTGTTTAATAAAAAATATAAGCCTCAAAAAAAATAAAGTCTTTAGTAATAAGCCATATATTGCCAAACACACATTTTCCCTGAGTTCAATTTGGCCTACCACTACAAACACAACAAAACAAAAACAAAAAGGAGGAAAGGTGCGGAGGGAGGGAAAAAGGAGGCAGGAAGGGTGGTTAGAAGCATATGCGCAGAGATCTGATGACTCTTCAGTCATCTTCTGAATTCCACTCTCCCCTCCTTCCCCCGCCCCACTCCCCCCACACACACTTTGCAGATGAAAGCTCCCGAGGTCCAACTAGATCAAATCATTCACTAAAAACCAGGCTCCCAATTTTGGTCATAGTCATCTCCCTTCAAATGTAGAGTAATGCCAAATAGCAACGCTAACTCAGTCACAAGTATAAGCAAGCTTCGATTGGCAATAATTAATTTTTAAATGCAATAAACAAACCACATCATCTGTTTCTCCTCTGACAAGTGTTATTCAACAAGAACTTTTTCTTTTCGCTCTATGTATTCTTTTTGTTAAATCCTGCCAGTCTCTTATAATCTGAGTAATTTAAATTTAAGGCTGTTTTATGTTAGCTTCAGAAGACAATATATGTTATTTCTTATCAAAAATACTACTTGATGCAGAAGCTAAGTTAAAGTATTTTTTTCTTCTCCCAAAGCAAGACAACCACCAGCATTTATTCAAGATCTGTAGGATTCCACTTCAATCTGAATGAGTTTACTTTATAAGAAATTACACTTTATTATTAAATCCACATGAAAGGAGAAAAGAAAACCCATTTATGTGTTCTGGGAGACTTAACAGAAAAGAGGATGGAGTCCCAGTGGCTCTTCCACACACACAACATACTGGACCTCTGAGGTACCTCTCATTCTACCCAGCCAGTTTCTACTTCTGCCTGTTACACCTGGCAGCATCCAGACCAATGCTAGTCTATAAATGCTAAACAGTAGAAGTCTGAGAACATTATTGAAAGCACACCAAAAGCACTTGAACCTGCAGGCTCCTGACTGAATATTCTTGAATAGATCCAAAATATCCTGACACCTTGACAGCACACGTATTCAACTTACCTCTTGGCTGTGACCCTGCTCACTGGTGACACCAAATGGACTCTCTCCCACTGAAAAATTGGACAATTTAACCTTGTTTTGTTGGAAGGTTTTCGCCAAAATTAATGAGATGTTCATATGTGAACAGGAAACAGCAAATTTTAACAAAAAAAACTAGGTTTATTTTTAGAGACATACTGATTGGGGGAAAATCCTTCTGTATTGAAACATGGTGTATGTGATCTCACCTTATGGGGAATTTTTAGAAAATTCACTAGCGATGGGTTATATCAATATTTCTGTAAATTTTATTTGAGGAACTTGATTTTATTACACTTAGTTTTAACTTTAAAATATGGCCTATTTTTAAGCTAATTTTAGCAAGCAGTTCCTAAGTATGAAGTCTCTGTTCTAGTCTCTGCTTTAATGAAATGTTGTAAAGGTAGATTTTTTAAGTTAACAGAGATACATATAATACAATACATCCAATTTACTGGCCATCTATTCAATCAAAATAGTCACATAGTGGTATAGTTTTGCTTTGCTTTTCTTTTCCCCTTCCCATCCCTTCCCATCTCCATCTCCTCCCCCCCCACCCCCCCCGCCCTGGTATAGTTTTTCATAAAACATTTTTATATACTATCAAATGTAGTCTGTGAAAATTAACATAATTACTTTTTTGTTCATTTTGATAAAGAAAAATAACAAAGAATAGATAGGCTTAAGGCACTGACTAGGAAAGAACACTTTATGATATCTTAAGGAATGGCTAGACAGATTTAATTCCCCTAAACTTCTAATTTAGCTCATCTATATATTATTTAGAGGAAAATTTGGAATTTTGGGTAGCCAACTTCTATTTTCCTCTCCCCTAGGAAGCAGCAGATAAGGTTTATTAGGGGT
This sequence comes from Dipodomys spectabilis, assembly GCF_019054845.1. Taxonomy (NCBI): domain Eukaryota; kingdom Metazoa; phylum Chordata; class Mammalia; order Rodentia; family Heteromyidae; genus Dipodomys; species Dipodomys spectabilis. Next base: position 5,188,466 of record NW_024870965.1, on the reverse strand, counting down.
TTTGATTGAATGTACATCTGAAAGCAGGTGAATGTAAGTTTGAGTGACACTTTCTTCTCAGGTCCTATCAAAAATATCAGGTTGAGATACTATCATGACTTGGAAATTAACTAGACAAAGTAGAACATAGGAGGGAGATGATACTACAGAAAGTGAAAAATAAGAATCTTAATGTTGGCAAAATCATAATCATTAACATTTATTAAGCAATTATTATATGGCATGTGTTGAATTATAAGATTAACACAGATTGCCTCAAATTTTTATAGACCCTTATAAAAGAGGAATTGTATCCATCCTCATTTTACATAAAATTAACCCAAAGCCAGAACATAATTAAGAAATTTTTTTGAGTTCAGCAAGCAGTGGGTAGCAAAATGAGAATCAGGTAGTCTTTTAGAGGTCTGAACTCTTTGTTATCCATCCCATCCAGGAATGCAACAGTGGTTAAGATAGTCATGGGTATGTGTCCTCAACTTCCATCTGCAAACAACCAAGTAATAAATTATAATGAGTTCAATGAAGGAAAGAAACAAGGTACCATGAGACAATAAAAAAGGTGAAATATATACCAGTGGTTAGAGAAGTAGAGACATTGAATGGTCATTAAGAGAAAGAACTGAATAAATGTAGGAAGATGTCTGTCCAAGAGTTCTGGCATGTTTGAGAGGTTAAAGTAAAACACTGAGACTCTAGGGAATGGAGATATAGAGGAAGAGTGGATGAGAAAGGGTAGAAAGTCAGGTGGCAGTCAAATTATGCTGGGTTTTATAAATTGTGGAAAGGAGTGTAGACTTAACGTTTCTAAGTGCTATCTTGAAGTTAAATGGAAAAAGAAGGAAATGTGATCCACACTTTGCTTTTGCTAATATGTGAAGTATGGACTGAAGAGTACATAGCTTCACAAAGCTCATGTTGTGATGACAGAAGACATAATAAACAAAATGAATACATTATCAAGTAAAATGAGGCAGAAAGAGGGAGGAAATGCTGTACAATTTAGAATATGGTCGTCAGGGACCGGATTACTAGAGACACAACAAAGAATAAGACATGGCCTAGACTCGGGAGTGGGTCACAGACACTGGTGGTGAGCAATGCTAGTGCCCTAGGCTCCGTTTCCCATTCCCATCTGTTGAGCCTCCTTCATGCTGTCCAAGTACAGAGGCAACATGCCTTTGCCTAGTCTCTCTTCCATCTACTGTCATGCCACCTTGGGCTAACAAGTTTTTTTTTTTTGTGCCTGTCCTGGGGCTTGAGCTCAGGTTCTGGGCACTAGCTAGTGCCCTACCACTTGAGCCACAACTCCACTTCTGGCATTTTTGGTAGCTAATTAGAGATAAGAGTCTAACAAGCTTTCCTGCGTGGGCTCGCTTTGAACCATGATCCTCAGATCTCAGCCTCCTGAGTAGCTAGGATTACAGGCATGGGTCTCCGGTGCCTGGTGCTAAGTGACGTTTATCGTCACTATTTTTCCCTGAAGATAACAGCTTTCTTGATGTAATTCAGACCATAGAATTCAACCATTTAAAGTATACAATTGAATGATTTTCGTATATTCAAGATTTGGGCAACTATTATCACAAACAAATTTAGAGTATTTTATCATTCCCAAGAAATTCCACACCCATCAGCAGTTTCTCGTTTTTTTGCCTCCCAGTCCTCTCAATCCTAGGCAATCACTGCTATTTCTGAATAGATTTGTCTACTCTAGAAATTGCATATAATCCCAAACAATATGCTGTCTTCATGATTGGTTTCTATCAGTTGGCATGATGCTTTCAAGCTTCATCCATGTTACAAAATGTATCAGCACTTTGCTTTTCACTTTTAAACTAGGTAAATAGATAGACAGATATGCAGGCAGGCAAATAGATCATACTTGCTTTATTCATTCATCATTGGACAGACATACGAGAAGGCCAGCATTTGAAAATGTTGTATGTTATACTTGTGCTTTCAGATACAAGTTTTTGGACAAGCAAGTTTTTACTTTCTTTGGTAGACACCTTGGAGAGGTGCTGGGTCATATAATAACTTTGTGTTTAACATCTCAAGAAATGGCCTGACTTTTCGAAAGCAGTTGTATCACTTTATACTACTCCCAGCATGCATGAGAATCCCAAATTTCCACATCTTTTCCAGCGCTTGTCCTTTGATTAGAGACATCCTTAGGACACATCTATACACACAGATTTTAAAAGAGCCATCAATAGATATTGAATCCACTCATTACTGTGTTTGGATCCTAGAAATCCCTCAGAGATTCCCTGGGTAAAGGCTCGTCCCCAGCCTAGGGCACTGCTGGCAGGTGGTCTCAGAGCCTTTGACGCTCTTTAATCTAAAAGGTGAAGTCTAACGGGAAGTGCTGAGACCACTGAGGCCCCCAGCCCCCTTCTCCCCTTCTTCCCACTCTCTCATGAAGTGAGTGGTTTTGTTTCCTCACACACTCCCACCACGCTGCAGCCTGATACAGGCCTAAAATCAATGGAGCCGATTGACTGTAGAACGAAACCTCCAAAACGGTGAGCCAGAACAAACCTTTTTTTTTTCTTTTTCTTTTCTTTTCTCTTTTTTTTTTTTTGTCAGTCATGGGGCTTGAACTCTGGGCCTGGGCACTATCCCTCAGCTCTTCAGCTCGAGGCGAGCACTCTACCACTTGAGCCACAGTGGCACTTCCGGTTTTCTAGTGGTTTATTGGAGATAAGAGACTCACGGACTTTCCTGCCTGGGCTGACTTTGAACCGTGATCCTCAGATCTCAGCCTCCTGAGTAGCTAGGATTACAGGCATGAGCCACCAGTTCCCCACCACCTTTTTTTCTTTATGAGTTGGTTATCTCAGGTGTTTCTTAAACCCCAGCTGACACCCTTCACTCCTCCTCTAGGCTAAAACATATCTAACTCTTGTTATACAAACCCTTCTAAGGCTTAAATCGCTGTACACATCTGATAGCCTATTATTCTACAAGAAGAGAGAGAAGTTAAAAATGATACTCTTTAAGGTTTGTTAAATACATGATGTTCACCTTAAGTATGAGTAGATTCAGATGACTATGCAGGTAATTCTGAGCAAGTCAAAGAAAAATCCACCTGAAAAGGCAGCATTCCCAATGGTGGGACAATCTTCCTCTTCCGCAGAGTGCACTGAGCAGGTATAAAGCTCTGGGTTCCATCTTTACCACCAGAAAATGTTTTTAGAATGCCATCTTTGGGCTCACGGCATAGTAAAGTTGTACTCATGCATAATCCATGTTTCATCTTCCATCATGAATCATGTGGGAGTCTTCCCTGACTTAAAATGACTCAGTTCTTTCTAGGAAATAAATCCTATGTGACTCTAAGACTGCTAACAAGATGACACTGTATGTTACCTGAAAATCTAAAATTGCTCTGTATAGCACAGTGGCAAGTAACTGTAGTCCCAGCTACTCTGAGGCTGAGGTGGGAGGATCATTTGGGCCTAGGAGTTCAAGAGCAGCCTGGGCAACACAGTAGGGCTAGGTGGTGCTAGGGTTCAGTGGTGAATGCTTGCCTGGTTTGTGTGAAGCCCTGGGTTCAATCCTAGAATGAACAGATGCTTTCCCCATCATTCAGAAATAATACAAAGGAAATGAAGCGCATATGCAAATACTACCAAAGTAGAATACGACCTCTCTGTACGCGACACAGTGCTTAGGGATCGAAGGAACGAAAGGAACATGTGTCCTTTCTCAGTGCCCCTTTCTCTTTGCTCAACCCACCATGTTGGATCTTTTGGCCAAATGCCTTCTATGTGCTCTCATACTAACCATTCTGAAAGGAGGCTGTCGGTCCCTCTTCGAAATGCACAGACCTTTGTGTAATTTGTGGTATTTATTACGTTCCTTTTGACTTAACATTTATTTGTGTATCTGTCTTACATATTTCCTTCTGACAAAAATTCATACACACATATATGGTTACTAAATTAAAATGAAGTTCAGGGGAGAATTCTGAATTTATGTTGGCATTTGTTTTCTTCAAAATCTGACTTCGAACATCATTTTTTTCTAGCTAGATACTAGAGGCTCATTCCAATAACCCTAGCTACTCAGGAGGCTGAGATCCAGAGAATCATGGTTCAAAGCTTGACCAGGCAGAAAAGTCCACAAGACTTCATCTCCAAATAATCAGCTCAAAGCATAACTCAAGTGGTTGAGTGCCAAGCGAGCAGGGAAAGTTAACATGAGGCCCAGTTTCATTTTCCTTTAAAACTCTATGTAAACACTCATATTAAAGTGATCACTATAAATATACGAAGTAGTATAGAACAGTGATTAAGATACCGTTAGGTAAAAAAATAAAAACAAAAATTATATCCAGTCTATGCCATATATGCATATGGGCAAAAAGTAAAAGGCAAAAAGAAAAAGATGAAAACAATTTGCTCTACTGTATGATGTAATTAGTGGCTCCTGCTAACATGCTATGTTTACACAATAAATATTGTTTTTCCGTGTATAGCCACATCTGTGTTAGTATCATTCTTACTGGATACTGGTACTAACCTTTCGTACTAACCTCTGAAAAAAACATGTGTAGCTGGACACCAGTGGCTCACACCTGTACTACTAGATACTCAGGAGGCTACCATCTGAGGATCAGGTTTCAAGACAGACCAAACAGGAAAGTCCATGAGACTCTTATCACCAATTAACAACAACAACAACAAAACAGAAGTAGAGCTGTGGCTCAAGTGGTAGAGCACCAACCTTGAGAAAAAAAAGCTCAGGGACACACCCAGGACTCAGACCTGAATTCAAGCCCTAGGACCAGCACAATAAAAAAGGAAAGGAGAAAGAAAAGGGAGAGAGAAGGAAAAGCATTTGTAGCCCATGTCTATTGTGTGCCTGGGCCTGTCTGCACACATGGACAACTTCAGAGAACCACCACCACCCCAGGGGGCCCCACTGCAGCCTGGACTCAGCACACGGCTCCACAAGGCTGTGGGGAGCCTGCTGCATCCGCACTTACAGGCAAAGCAAACATGCAAAAAAAAAAAAAAAACCTAAAAGACCAAAATATTTATCACCAATTTAAAGCACAGAAACATCTTTAAGGCCAGTAGCAGAATTTTATGCATTCCTTAACACATGAAAATCTTCTTTGAGTTCAGTTTGGTTGAATATCCCTAACCAAAGGCAAATGCTTCCCTCTTGCTGTTCATCCCATAAGGCACACGATGTCTAAACCGGCATGTTTTGTTTGCATTTGTGCCCTTATCCCCAGAACACACCTAAATTTATATTTTCAATTGATCTTGATACTGTTTCTGCTTATCTCTTTGATTTTTAAAAATATATAAATCATGAAAAACAGAATTATCATCTTTTATGAAAAATCAGATTATAAATAAGAATTCCCAGATTCTTTTTTGAGCACATGAATTTATATACACGCACTGCTGCCAGAGAAAGAGGAAAAAAATCTGCCCAAATCATGAACAAGCTACTGAGTCCTACATGCCCTGAATATCTCTAACTTGTTATTTTTCACTGAATTTATTAGGAACTGTTCTTTCAGGTAAATAAATGTATATAAATAGATTTGAGCTTATTTTTTTTCTATTTTGTGACTTTACCAACACAATGATTTAAATGAATGAGAAACTAATTCAACATGGTGACTTAGAAACAGAAGTACAATAATGCAAGACTTTTATGAAGTGAATATATTTTAAATTATTTATAGTCCAATAAATCCTATTGATACACTCAAGCATCACTAAGGATAAAAACAAAAGATGCTGATTTATAGCCGTACGCCAGGCTGAAGAATTTTCTCAGAAATCTTGGTTAGGCTGTGATAAGAACACAAATTCCTCTAAGTATGCTGAACAATGCTTTAGGGCATACTTAAGAGAAGATGCTATTTAAAAAAAAAAATGAAAGAAAGGAGAGAAAAGGCTTGATTGTATCACATACAGAACCAGATTCCCCTCTGTGGGCTGTGGCTGGCATGAAGTTCACACTACATTAATTTGCACTTGTCGATATGCTGCTTTGCAAGTATTCTTCAGGCATGTACAAATGTGTACCCCAAGCCCTCAACTAGAACATAAACTCCCTAAGGGCAAGGCCTGGTCTTCCAGTCTACCCAACGCCAGGGTCTACCGCTGGGCTCTGGGTAAGTGAAGTTCTCATCTTGACAGGACAGGGATTTGCCAAACCTGCCGAAGTGGGGAAGGGTGTGAAGAAGGCTGGAGAAGCTCTGTCATCACCAGGACAGAGTGAACCACAGACATGCTCAAGTGACCCTCCCCCAGAAGAGACTGGAGAGAGAGAGGTGAGTCCCCAGGTGGTAGCTGGGTAAGTCTCTGAAACCTAGCTCTCCAGATTCACCCGTTCTCTCTGCCTGCCGAAGAGCATAATATAGCTTCCCAGACATAAAGCACAGAACAGAACTTCCTGAGATTTTAATCTACCCGTAGGTGCCAAGTCACAATTAGAAAAGACTAACACTGCTGTTACCCACTTTTAACAGATACCGTGATCTACTGCTAGGATGTTTCCAGAATCAAATAGAAGGCAGTGGACCTCACACCGCTGCTACTTTTTAAATCTAAAAATAAAGTCCCATGGCCTATTCCAGCAATCTACTTTGATCTTCTTATTGTCAGAAAATTCTTCCTTCAGACTATAGTAGTTTCCAGTTGCTGTGATAAGTTGCTTTGTTTTTATTCTTTCCATATTGAAGATAAAAGATCAGGTAACTTTCTCCTTGAAAAATTAGTCAACTCCTTGAAGACAACGATGCAGTGTGTGTGTCTTTTCTAAATGAAAAGGTTCGATTCTTCAGCTTTTCCTTATTCCTTTTATTTCTCTGTCCTTAAATAGAACTGCCTCTTAGGACTTGAGGGTTTCCTCTCACTGTTGCACGAAGTGGTACAACACAGACGCCCTTCTTTCGAAAGTCTGAGTGAGTCACCTGAATGTAGGCACTCATTTGTATGGCTGTGCACTACAGGCTTCTGTCTGCACAGAAATGCATGTCATAGTGCTGTGGAGCTGAGCCACCCACAATTCCTTTCTATTTGTTTTGTACCTATAGCCACTCTTAAACATCTGCTTCGATCACACCAGTGTGGTAATTTTGAAGGTATGTGCTTCTTCCTCATGTGCTCTCTACAGCTTAAAAGTTACAGCACACACAATATTAATAAGAAAAGCAATGCCAGTCATATCACTGAAAAACTGATACTAACCTAAAAATCAAAGTGCAAACCAATAATGCCATATTTGTACTCTTGCCCAAGCCACAAGTGAAGCAATGACACCACAGCAGTCCCTACATGTGTGGCATGATAAAACAATGATACAATAGCCAGTAATACACTCATTTAGCCATGCCACTAGATGACTGAAAGATCAGGAACATGCTACATTGTTGCACTGCAAACATTCTAAAACTACTAGGTAAAAGATTTCAGATTGATGCTCTTCAAACGCAAAGGTCTGTATTCCAGTAAAGGCAGAGAAGTTTACATTGCATGCCTGGGGGAGGTTGGGAAGCCCTTCCTGGAAAAGATGAGATAATAAAGATTTCAGGCTCCCAGGACTACATGGTGTCTGCTGCATCTCCTCCTGCAGCAGTAGGGAAACGGTGACCCTCCCTCACTTCCAGCTCTTCTTTGTGCAGTTTTTTTTTTTTTTTGTCAGTCGTGGGGCTTGAACTCTGGACCTGGGCGCTGTCCCTCAGCTCGTCAGCTCAAGGCGAGCGCTCTACCACTTGAGCTACAGTGCCACTTCCATTTTCTGGTGGTTTATTGGAGATAGGAATCTCACGGTCTCTCCTGCTCGGGCTGGCTTTGAACAGCGATCCTCAGATCTCAGCCTCCTGAGTAGGTAGGATTACAGGCGTGAGCCACCAGTGCCCGGCTGTGCAGTTATTTTTTGAGATGGCATCTTGCTTCTTGCCCAGGAACACAACTAGACTGCAATCACATCTTTTTGCTTCCCAAGGTAATTCTGATGGTGGGCTTGCACCATCATGACCAGCTTCTTTCCACCAAGATGGGAGTCATGGCGGACATTTTTGCCTAGGCTGGCCTGTATCCTCTTATCTTCCTGATCTTTGCCTACCTTGTAGCTAGGATGGTAGGTACAAACCACCATGTCCAGCTACTAGATGAGAAAAGGTCTCATGAACTTTTCTGATGGGTTGGCCTGTTCATCTCGTGAAGATTGTATGCACGGGCCCCCGACACGCAGGGACTCAGCATCTTCTAGGAATGCAGGGTGCGTGGACACAGCAAATAGGTGGAAATGTCTGTTTCTGCAGTCAGGAGAGTCTGTGGGCGCACTAGTTCTGCAGACCCCTGCCCTTCCTGCGCTCTGGCAACTCCAGGGGTGTGGAGGTCAGTACAGGCACACAGACAGGGTTAGGAAGGGCCTTGCAATGAGGAGTGGTGACACCTGCTCGGAATCCCAGCACTTGGGAGGCTGAGGTAGGGGATGGTAGTTTCAAGGACATCCTGAGCAACGCAGAGTTCCAAGGCTAGCCCAGACTGATGAAAGCTCAGGAGCTATAAACGTTCACCTTTGAGAGTTAGTGACAAAATGTACGTTGACACAGGAAATTCCATATTTTGGGGCTGCCTGCAGACCTCTAACTCCGAAAATGTAAAGTTCGAAAGTCATAGTTTTAAGTTTAAGGCTCTATAGAGCTTCTTTCGGATTCTTTCGGAACATGATGACTGGCAGTGCTCCATGGTAGCCATTTTCTTCAAATTGTTGCTAGAGATTCATTCATATCTCTTTAGAATAATGATAAGTTACTTGAAACTATAAAGTACAATGAAAACATTCATACCTAATTTAACAACAGTCAAAGAAAGTTGATATTTTAGTACGAATCCTCTTTATTTCCTTTTAAAGAGCATAAAACTGCAGTATACTAAAATATAAGAATATAACTGTTTTCCCAATCTAAACAAATCAATTTCAAAATGTTTTTGAGATAAAGACATCTAATCTCAGCTGCGCATTATTTGCTACTAAAGAATTATTGTTATTATTGTGAGGTATGCTGAGGACATACTGAGCACATACCGAACCCTTCAGTGACGCACACTGAAGTATCTGCGGGTGAAATAATAAACATAATGTCTGAGATCTACTTTAAATATTTCTCCAGAAGGAGAAGAGGTATAGGAAGGAGAGACCGAAGAGGAAAATGGAAAAGAAAAAAAGATGATGACAAAAGATGAGGAAGACAACAAGGAAGCCTCGGGAATCGAGAGAAAAGATGTGCAGGAGATGCAGCACAGGGTGGGAAGAGGTGAGGGAAGGGACTGCTTCGTCCTACTCTCGTGTGTTTCAAGACTCCCACGGTGGGATGCGGGTGTGAGTGCGTGGGAGTGAGTGTGTGTGCGCGTGTGCGTGTGCGTGAGTGTGTGCATGCGCACGCGTGTGCACGCATGCATGCAAAATACAACCTACAAAAAATCTCTAAAAAAAATTAAGGCAGAAATTTCTCACTCTCCTCCATGCTAAATGTCTTCCCTACCCCACTAAATCTTTTCCCCCTTCAGAATACACACAGTGTCCTCTGTGGCTGACAGTTTCTGAAGCTAAAAAGATACAAAAGAGCTGATGTGAAGGAATTCCTGACACATAGAAAAAAGAAAAGAAGAACACGGGTGGGAGAAACTGCCATTGTCACTCTCCCGACCTTTCTTTCTGACCAGGCCAGAGTCAGGGTTCATGCTGAAAGGAGACATGTCGTGGGGACCAGACCCTCGCCCTGCTTTGTCTCTATCAGAAAAGCTCTTGGACTCAGCACATTCTCATCTCCATTTCCCACCTACTCAAAAATCTATCAAGTGGTCAGATTCACTAAAATAGAAGTAAAACGAGGATACTATAAAGAACACCTGCTTGCAAACCAAGAGATAACTTTCTCATTGTATGCTCAGTTATGTGACACCCTAAAGGTAAATATGCATTAAGTGTTATAGATATTTCAGATAGATGCTCAATATGTCTAGCTCTTAAAAATTAAATGCAGATTTCTCTCTTGAGTGCAGATGGGGGCCAAGCAAAATAGCGCTTTGGTCTGACAGCAGAAGGTCAGGTCATGGCTCAAAGACCAAAGAACAATGACGGCTTTGCCATTCCAAGTCATTCAGGGACTGAGACCCCACCACTTTCCTTTCTAAAACACAAAGTAGTTACAAAGGATAACTATAAAATTCCCGCAGCCTGTCCAAGGAAAAATGGTAACAAGTTTATCACATCATAAACATCTTGTCATTCTTCAGAGATTTTCTTCCTAATGAGTATGGCCCTCTCAAAAGGTACATCTCTAAGAACCACTACAATCTAAGAATCTAACTATCACTAAAAAGCATTAAGAAAACTGTGACTATTTTACTATCCTGGGAAAATGTTTATAAGTGAAAACTACTCCTTCAGATTTCTGCAGTCTTAGCCTTCAACTATTACTAGTCAATTAACAAGAGATATAGTGCTAAAAGAAAAGTATTACAAATACTGTTAAACACGTGATTCATTATGCTCTTATTGTTCTGATGGAGATAGTTTTCTTCTAAAATATTACAATTTCTTTTTTAAATTCTTTCAGATTCTTTCATGCTGAATTATTCCCAGTTTAGTCCAAAATATTATGCTACCAGATGGCTGTATCATAGTATAAAAGGTATTTAATAGTGTAGATGGTAAGCCAATATAGCTTTAAAAAATTGTAGAACATCAGAAAGGACAAAATCTCTGCACTTGACTTAGTCCTGGGCCTTCAGCCCCTGACAGAGGATTTTCCCATCCCACTATCAGGAACGCCCCCAACTGGAGGAAATAATAGCTTCATCATGTGTATATGTTAATAAAGAACAATCTTCTAAAAATGTAAAACTTGTTGTAGCAACTTGAATACAGTGGTATAAAAGGAGAATTTTGTTCTAATTGTCTGGCTTTTAACTTAATACTAAAGATTGTAAATAGGACCTGGAAAATTTTTTTGTACTAAATTTCATTATCACTTAATTTTTTAACACTTTCCAATTGTCTTTATGGCATTTGTAACAAAGAGTTGATTGAATTGAAAGGAAAAAAATGTTGAAAATTATTTTTTAAAAGCATTGAACAGAAATATGTTTGACAAAAATTTACTTGAAGTTAATTACTCACTTCTGAATTATAGAGATTTCTTTAAAATATTGATACTAAGAACTCAGTCTAATTGTTTAATAGAATAAACAACTTGCCATTCTTGGCTATTTAAAAAAAAAAAAGCAAGACTTCAATGGCCTGTATTAGAATACAAAAAAAAAAAAAACCAGTTAGCCCATTAGAATTGTCTCTCTTAAAAACTTTATCCATATTGTCAATTAAAATTGGAGCATCTACATGAGTTCAACAAAGTTACAATGTAAAACATCTGTTCAAACTGAAATTAAAGCATTCCTTCCCAAACATTTTAAATTGTGCTGTATTTAGGCTTCCTGAGCAAACGTATTCATGGTTATCTTAGTTAAAACTGGTTTGACTCTGCCAACAATCAATTTGATTGACATATTTACATATCAACTCATCTCATCTTACAAATTTTAAACTTTTTCATTTAAAATTGGATGCAAGTTGGCATCTTTCAAAAACTTCATGTACGTATATTTTAGGTTCAAACTGTGCATTAGAACATTTTTTTAACTTTTGTAAGTAATAGATACACATATCCAAATGTATATTTATGACCTGTCAGAATGGAATTTTATATGCATGCAGTTGTATTCTCACTACTTCCTATGAAAGGTGATAATTTTAAGCAACTATAAATGAATCTCCTTTAATAGTATGACTGGATTGTTGCATTAGCTAGAAACAATATTAGTTCGGAATAATAAGCAAAATAAATAACTTCTGAACCAACTCCACAGAGAGAACATTACTTATATCTTTAATTGCTGCTTATACAATGTGTTTATCCCTTACCTGATTTTTAATTTCAAAATCCCTTTTAGTTTTTGCTCTGTATTCTCTGTGCTCCTTTTCTGCCTCATCCTTCTCCATTTGGGTTTTGTTCAACTGGAAGCGTATTTCTCCACACACCTGTTCCATTGGAAAAAGTAAATGAATAGCCACTGGAATCCACCAGACGATGCCTGCAATTAGATCTTTTGGTGCCCCCTAGAGGCCATATGTATGAAATACAACAGAGGATTTTCTTTAAGAACACCTAGTAGAATATTCAGTATAGCCTAGTAAAATTTGGAAGCAAAAATCTGGGATTCTTAAGTCTAATTATTTCATATCGAGAGAAATACATAACTAATTTAAGTGACATTCTCAAAGATTATTTTCTGTAAAATAGTTGCAATTGGATATTACCAACTGAAATGTAGCATCATCCAAACTTTAGGTAAAAATGAGTAGTTTAAACATCACATGCTCTTTCTCCCCCAAATTTTTCTGGTGAAGTATTCACTGTTCCTTTGAAGATTTCAACAGTTAAGCTTTTATGTAAGGAAATTTATGAAGGTATTGTTTCCTCTAGAAGATTGTATGATTGATATTTTGATTTGAAGTAGGACTTATGCAAACTGTCCAAACACCAGTCTTATAGCAGTAAGTATACAATATCACTCAAGTCAAGGAATATATGATGGCAAAAGTCATAAACTAGCACTTAGCACACCTGATGATTGTAATTGGAGCATTTAATATGAGAAGAAAATATGTGTGGGGGAGGAGGATTGGGTGGGGGGGCGGGTGGGGGGAGGAAGGATGGGAAGGGATGGGAAGGGGAAACAAAGGAGGAGGCTACAATGCTTGATAAGAAATGTACTCATTATCTTGTCCATTGTAACCCCTCTGTACAGTATTTTCACAATTAAAAACAAAGAAAATGTGTATCTAACATGAAATAGTCTTAATATATCATTAAGTAAGAATATATTTTAAATGTGTATTATTATTTATACAATTTGCATTTTTTCCCAACCCAGGACCACTACAAATGCAGACATACAATTTGAAAATGCAATTAATAGATAAATCCAAATAGAGAAATTATGGGCCTTTTGAAATTATTGAGACCCTCTAGAGAGATAAACTAAATCACAAGGTAATTTATAAAGCAAGGTTTTTTTTTAATGTTTCTTTTTTTTTATTTTTTGTCGGTAATGGGGCTTGAACTCTGGGCCTGGGCGCTGTCCCTCAGCTCTTCAGCTCACAGCTAGTGCTCTACCACTTCAGCCACAGTGCCACTTCCGGTTTTCTGAGTGGTTCATTGGAGATAAGAGTCTCACCTACTTTCCTGCCCAGGCTGGCTTTGAACCATGATCCTTAGATCTCAGCCTCCTGAGTAGCTAGGATTATAGGTGTAAGCCACCGGCGCCAGGCCAAGCAAGTTTTTAAGTATCATATATATCTACTAGTTATACTTGTCTGAAATTTTTCAGTTTTGTTTTATAAATGATTTTGAAACTCTAGAAACTAATCCCATCAAAGCTATAGGACCTATCTGATTTTTGTAGAAAGGTATTTGAATAATATATTTAAAGAAATAAAGGGTTCTTGAGTTTAAAAGTATGACAAGAAAGAAGAAAGAAGAAAGCTTTTCCCAAGTGGCTGTCAAAACGGAGAAGGAACTTATTTAAAAGAAAGTGTACTAGAAAGCTGTCTTCAACCTCTGAGCTGATTCTCCCACATCAAAAAGTTACAAACACTGCCTAGCCAGTGTAACATCCTGGATTTGGTCCCCAGTACCAAAAGAAAAGACAAAGAAGCTATAAATATGAAAAACCTTTTGTGGTATAATTATATAAATTTTTTAAATCTTTAGTGACAGAAATTTATTTATTTTCTTTTTTTTTATTGTTTTTACTGTTTTTGTTGTTCATTGTTTTTTATTCTCTTTATTTTCTTTTTTAAATGTTCGCTATTCCAATCTATCTGTGAATGAAATGGGCAAAACTTAAATTGATAATACTAAAAAATAACAGTTACACACCATAGTGTAAAATCCAACACCAACAAGCTGGCTATGTTTAAAAATATGAGTATCATGTCTTATTTAAAATGATTTTATTCCCTCTATTTAATTTTGAAGCTACTTTGTCTTAATATTTTGAGTTTAGCATTTGTTTATTGATAATATTTACATACCATCTAAAATACATCAAAAGTCTAAACTGAACCAGAATCTCAAAGTCAAGACTTTTAGGATAGTTTTGAAAACAGGAATTCATTCTTTGCATTTCTCCTCCTATAATGAACTGAAAGCTGTCACCATAGATTTCACCTGTAAATGTCAGTAAGCATCCATCCGTCTGCACTCAGCTCTATCACTACAAAGACATCAGGTACACTAGCAAATAGGAGCTTCTTAAAATTTCTACATTTGCTACCTGGAATTTTAAGCAACCAAATGGAAAATTACCAAAACTGAAAAAAAGGAAAAAAATTGGGGAAAACGGCTCTCTTTCCTAAGATATCAGTTAAAATTAATTCAAATTACTGAATTATGGAGCAACAGTGGCATTTAAAATGTATCAAATTTTAGGAAAATGTGGGAGGGACATGTATCTTACACAAACTGTATATGTAGTAGAGAATAATAAATTGCTTTAATTTACTATATTATGCACAATCTCATTTAGATTCTCAGTTTTAAGTTAATTGATGCAATCTAGATAAATTTCTAGTATTTCTTAAAACAGGGACATTACATATTAGCCTTATCCAGTTGAAGCCACTTAACATCTAGAACTTGTTTCACGAGTTCATGTGCCCAAAGCACAAATGCTGTGGTGTTCTGATAAACAAACTTGTTTCAAAAACAACTATGATACTACAGTCTTGATTTTTAGAGGCCAGATATGAAAAGTAAGTGGAAGAAAGATAATTTTTTATGTTAAGAACACTTTCAAACTGTAAATAGATGTCTTTGACAATTGCTCTGAAGAGTAAACCCTCCTCTATGGGGCGTGGGGGGAAAGAATTTAGAAATACAAGTTTCCCTAAATAGTCAATCATTGAAGTTATATAACTCATATTTATAAGTCTGTCTTTGGCACTTAAGTCATGAGCTGATGAAAGACAATCAATTCTAATTCACCTTTGAATCTGTAGTACCTGTGTGTGCAGGTGAGCATCTGCTTAGTGATTATTAAGTAAACTTGTATTATTCTTGAAATAAGAAAAATATTTACGCAAGTAATTATGGAAATAAATCTTTTTGTACCTTTGTGACATCCATTTCTTGTGAAGAAAGCTGGTTTTGAATGTCCTCTAGTTGACTAATAGCTGAACTCTTTTCCCTTGTAACCTTTTCCATTTCAGCCTCCAGTTGGGCAATATTCTGAGAGAGGAGCAACATCTGTAAAGGGAAATAAAAGTTCTGAACAAATTCTAAAATTGTGTCTAATTAGGAGTCTCCCACAGCCACTGGGCTGTCAGTTTTCTGTGGAGTGGGTCTGTCCATTTCCCTGCTCCCTCAGCCCATCCACGACTTTCATTCATTCTCTATTCCTTCCTCTGAACTCTAACCTTATTACAGAAAATGTACAAGCTGATGAAACCCAAGTCTTGGTTGAAGACCTAACATGACAGCTATCAGACAGCCAGGCAAGTTATGGAACAGATGAGATGTGCATTTCAGATGCAGCATGGAGAAACCAGGCAACTTCTTCCACATGGAAAGCACAAATGTCCTGATTGGGAGAATTCAAGAGGATGATAGCGTTAGAGAGCCATGATTTCATTCCCTTCCTCCCAAAACAGTGAGGGGCTCTGGGCTTCCTTGGTTAGCCCCATCTGTGCTCACACTGTCTTGCCCTCCCCTGTCTCCTCCCCTGTCCTCACACTGTCTCATGCTCCCCTGTCCTGGGTCACAGGAATCTCCCTGAGACCCAGCTCCCAGCACACAGGAGCCTTCTCCTTCCTCAGGGCTGGCATTCAGTTCAGGTGCCAGGCCGCACGCCTGGTATCTTCAGCACACAGACACTGATTCATTGTTACCCAGGCTTCACTGCTAGCACCCTGGAAGGCATCCTGAAATCACAAAGCCTTTCTTTTTTTTTTTTTTTTTTCACAAATAAGCCTTTTATTTGTCACTATTAAAACTCTGGATTTTAAACAGATTCTTGGACTGGTGGTTCGTATCCATCAGCTCGCTCGACTTTAGCACCAGTCTCGTCACCAGTAGCTTTTCCAGAACTACCACCTTCACCATGAAGCTCCATGAGTTTTCCCAATTCAAACTTGGGCTTCTTCAGCATTTTTACTTTTCTAACGAAGACATCATGAAGTGGATAAATAGACTGACAAGCCTTTTCTATGTCTTTCCCAATGCTGTCTGGAATCAATTTATTAACTACTTCTTTCAAGTCATTTGTCTGTACTTCTCGGGTCATGATTTCCATCATCTTCTTCCGGATTTGGCGGACCTGCTGATGCTGAGCATAGGAGGTCTTGCGGATCTGATTGTTGCGTTTTTTAGTGAAACCAACACAGAACAGACGAAGCAAATAACCATCTGTAGTCTTGACATCAACATGAGCTTCAATCATGGTCTGCCACTTTTTGACCATAGAGCACATTTTGTCTCGGGTGAGATCCATGCCATGGAAGTTGGTCAGGCAGTTTTTGCCCTGTACGTCCTCAGTAATTAGCTTGAATTTTCTAAATGCGACTTCATCATTCTGCAGATCAGCAAGGCTCACTTCAAACACCCGACCCTTGAGGCCATCAGATGCGATTTTGGTTCCTTGAGTCCTCGTGACTAGTGTTTTCCCAATATTCCTTATGTTGAACATGGCTGGTGCTTTCACATCATACCAATCCTTCTTCGAAAATGGATCAACCACTTTCTTCTTGGCTCCCTTTTTGCCGCCTTTTGTAAGGCGCTTGTTCTTGCCTACCGCCATGGTGCCGGTCTGAGAGCCAAAAGGGCGGAAGTCACAAAGCCTTTCTATACACAACCTCTGGATACTTCTATCACAGCACTTTTATTTACTAAGGATGGATTTTTTTTTCAGTACAGGGGTTTCAACCCAGGACCTTCCACATGCTAAGCAAGTACTGTACCTCTTCATCTATACCCCATCCCTTCTGTTTCTATGTTTGCCTTTGAGATAGAGTCTTCTACCTTTTGCCCAGACTAGCCTCAAACTCATGATCTTCCTGCCCCTATCTCACAAGTCACTAGGATAACAAGTGAGGGCCACCATGCCAGGCTCTCCCATAGCACTGAGTGACACTGTTTTTAGTTGTCTGCATTCTCTGGCTAGAAGTTGCTAAGGGCAGGCTCATTAAAAGCCAATAAATGTGCTAGGAATGGATGAATAAATAATTTGAATACCTGCTTTTGTAGAGGAACTTTAAATGTCAAGTACTTCTCAGATTAAAAATGCTTCCTAGATCTTAAGACTTATCTTTCATAGTTTTTGTTTATAATTATTCTGATCTGTTGCACTCAGCCAACTTTTTCTTCTAGACTCTTAATTTCTCAGTTAAATTAGCAGTTTTAAAATGAACCTACATGTAGGGATACCTATCAGGTTTTAACTTTCAAAATAGGAATAAATCAGAAATAATGGTACTTGAAATTTGCTATTGTACTCACACCTGTATGAATTCAGCTTTATTAATGAAATCAATAACTAAATTGGGATAAAAAATTAGCATTGATCCAGACACTGGTGGCTCACACCTGTAATCCTAGCTACTCAGGAGGCTGAGATCTGAGGAATGAGGCTTGAAGCCAGGAAAGTCTGTAAGACTTTTATCTCCAATTAACTACCAAAAAAGCCAGAAGTAGAGCTGTGGCTTAAGTGGTAGAGCATTAGCTTTGAGCACCTAAACCCAGAGTTCAAGCCCCAGGACCAAGCAAAAACTAAAGAAAAAAAATCATCATTGAGCCACAGTTTTGGTAAATTAAGAGCTTTACATAAATGAAACCAAGTGAGGTGCCTTTGAATTACATAAATAGCTAAAGTTGACCTGAACAAAAAGGATGAGTCTTAGCTATTTTCTAATTTAGGCAGATAAATAAATTAACTTCTGAAGATTGTGGTGAATGGTATATTTGATTTATGGTTGTTTACATGTCCTTATCATTATAAGATTGTTTATAAATTTAATTTTCACATAAAATTAGCTTTAGTAACAACAAACTATAGAGTTTCATTGTGCATAAATACTAGTTGAACCTAAAAATGAAAGGTCAAAAGTAGGTGAACAGAACAAATTATGAATATCAATTTACTTTCTTAAATTTTCAAATTCAGGTTCATGATGAATGTGTAATTATAGGTTTTTCTAGGTTTTTTTTAATGACCAGCTATTAAAATTATATTAATGGGGAGACAAACCTGGTAGTTACACTTAACATTAACAGGGCATATAGTTTTTCAAGTAGACACACAGACATTTATTTGGCTACGGATAAATTCTGAGTCTGCTGCTATCACAGGAGTATACCTGATTGCTTCCCTGCCCTACGATTCTCTTCCACTGCCACCCACCACTTCTTTCCTCAGCCCATGGCCTGTCTGCCGCCTCCTGTCACCCACTTCCGGAGGCCCCCTCCTGCCGTCATGCCTTCTTTTCCCCGTGCCCACCATCTGGAAGTCAGCATCACACTGCAGGAGCTCCTCCATCCACATCTGTTGCAGAGCCAGAAGGAACACAGACAGCTGCAACACTGCTGGATGTCCAAGGCTCTGACATCAGGGAAGTTCTTTACACTTTGACGGGGGCAAAGAAAAGACAAAGACACCAAGGTTGGGAGAGCTCGACAGAAATTTCTGCAAAGCAAGCCCCCTGCATTCTGAATATGGTATGAGGCAGTGCTTCCTAGAGAAGAGATACATGAATTAAGAATTCTAGTAATGTGCTGATGTCAAAACAACCAACTAAGAAAATGTATGGGCCATAGGAGGTGGTCAAACAAATACTAGATGAATGACTGATGAACCAACACACCCGGGTGGCTGGGTAGATCATTACAGAAGGCACCAGACAAAACTCTCCACAAGTAATAATCAAGGCAGAATGATGTAAACTTGGGCATAGAGAAGGTACATGCTCTGCTAAAGCTTTCCACACAAATGGAATGCCCACTTTAAGCCAAGTATTATATTTATAAAACATCATTTAACCCTATGAAGTCCTTGAAGTATTTTCAATTTTATTCTTCTGAAGTTTAAAGAAGTTTTTTAAAAAAGTGTCACGCTGGTGGCTCATGCCTATAATCTTAGGTGGCTAAGATATGAGGATCATGGCTCCGTGCCAGCCCTGGTAGGAAAGTCCGTTAAGACTCTCATCTCCAATTAACCACCAGAAAACTGGTAGTGGCCTTGTGGCTCAAAGTGGTAGAGTCCTAGCCTTGAGCAAGAAAGCTCAGGGACACCCCAGGCCCTGAGTTCAAGCCCCCATGACAGATAGACACACAGACAAAGAAGTGTCAAGGTCACCAGAAGGTCAATTTGGATTCTAGACTGAAAGCCGCTTTCCCTAGTGAGAACAGTTGTCTAAATACTAGCGCCGCTGCTGAGTCTTTACCATACCTTTACCAATGTTAGGACCAAATGTCCACCAAAGCGTTAGGGAGACAAATATACAGAAATGACTCAGCCTCCAAAATGTGCTACATTTTAGCCACCTTGCAGTTATTCATGAGACTGTTACATATGAACATAATTGACTTATGGTAGCCATCCTTTTGCCTTTCTAAAGAGAAAGCCTTATCAACATCCTTTTCTGTAGTAAAACTTCCTAGAAGCTTAATGGCCACCACTAAACACTCCCCCAAATAAAACTCCACTATTGCCTCCCCTTGCTAATTCACATCCTTCCCTCACACACAACACAGCTACACTTGGTCTCCTTCTGTGTCTTGTTTGGGTTGGCCGTGATCAGTTTCTTTCTACCATTGTCCTTGTTTCTAAATCCGACCCAGTCTTCAATTCTTTTCACTGTCTCCTGCACAAAGGAATCAGTTCTCTGCTCTCCCTGTAGTTCAGTGCTATCTTTCCAAGGGCATGAGGCCCTTTGTTTTTATTCCTTATGTGTCCTTATTCATTTGTCCAAGAAACATATATTGGAGAAGATTTTATGTGAGAAAAATAAGCCAAAGGATAAGGACGTGAGGTCACAAACGCAGGGGATTTGTAGCACATGCCAAATCCTGAAATGAAAGCCCACACAAGACAGAGAAGGCCCGTGTGCATGCTGGGGAAGTGCAGGGGAGGTGCGGGAGGTTGGAAGAATGGGGACGCAAGGAGAAGAAATGAAGGAAGATGAGACTGGAGACCAAAACAATGAAGAAGAATAGTGAAGCCTCACTGTACGGTCTGTGCAAAGGCTTTCCGTGCTTTTTTGGATGAAATTTTAAATCCAAATTTAAATTTGGGTACAGGCCATTCATGACAGGGCATCTCTCTGCTCCCCCCAGTGGCCCTGTCCTGCTCAGTGCCCGCTCCCCCGCCCCAGCCACCGGTGCCCTCCATGCTTGCTCCCTCCCCATGCCCCAGACACCAGATGCTCTCTATATTCCCAGAAACCACCGTGTTTTTCTAGCAGTGGGTATGATATCTCCCACACACACATGAAAATTTCCTCCTGTCATCTCTATCCAAACACTCTTCCTCCTCCTCACAGGTCTCATTTCAAAAATCTCTCTGTGATGGAAAGTCTATTCTGATCACTGAGAATAGGCCAGGTTCCCCATGACAGGTCTTGAAGGATCTCTACTGAGCCTCCAAAGACTTTTCACACCTATGAGGAAAAGCCATTGATGAAAGCACTGCTTCAAAGTCTACTTCTCGCAAGAGTGTGTCAGCTTCATGAGGAAGACCAGGTTGGACCGTGACTACACAACCCCATTCCCTCCATAATCTCTGCTGAAGGCTGAGAAAGGACCCACACAGGATTGCCCGGCTGCACTAGGGACCCCAGTGTGCACAGTGGCTATCTGTGGGGGATTTTCACCCACTGACATCACTAGTCCAGAACATAGAGAGGAGCAGTTAGACTAAGCTACCATAGGGTTCTGACAGCTATAGTCAGTATAGTATAGTATAGTACAGTATAGTATATTCCTCAGTTTACCCATTGGAGTTAAAGCTGGGTGGATAGAAGCTGTGGGTTTGCTACTTATATTTCCTTACACTGCCTTGAGCATAGCAGAGATGCATAGGTATTTGCTATGGAAGCTAACAGTTACCATGCATCACAGTATGATAACAGTGTCTAGGAAAGAAGGCTTGAAATCCATGTAAAAGGAGCATGAAAGAATTGTTCTGGTGACTTCTTGTTCAATTTTATTCCATTGCAACAATTTTAAAGCTGGTTTCTACTTTCTGCAGAATTCCAGTATTGCTCTTTCATACACTACAAATTTCATGTTATTTAATTCCTTCTGCCTTTCAGTTATTCATGTGGTTATCATGATGTAATATGTCAGAATTGATTTAATATTGTGTATATAGTCACTTTTGCTTGCTCACTCAGTTTTTCACATTTTATATTATGCATGCTTAATGTGGGGTAGAAGATAAAATAGAGGAGTCATTTCTCTTTAATTTGGTCAAAGTGGATATAAAACCTGGTTATCTTCTGAGGAGGCCCCCTTCTCTGTCTAATGTGTTTAAGAGAGAGGGAGAGAAGCAGAAAGAGGAGGAGGTAGAAGTGGAGATAGAGGAGGAGGAGAGGAAAAGGAGGAGGGGGAGAGAAAAAGAAGGAGACAGAGACAGAGACAAAGACACAGAGACCTCCTGCAGAATTAAAGTTTATATTTCATAATATGGAACCTAAGAGGTTATTTCAAAGGTCAGAGAACAAGCCTCATTGCAAAACAAACATCTGGAAAAATAGGCCACTTTTGACGAACTCCAAACTAGAAAAAACTGCGATTAGTTAAAAAGGCTTTATGTTTAAGAGTGGCGAGCCACAGGCTCCTAAGGGGTACTCTCTGGAGCACGCTCCTGCAAGCCGCTGACGGGGTAAGGCTGCATACCTTCGACTCTGCCTCCTCCTTTTCTTTCCTTAGTTCTTTTTTCATCATCTCCTTCTCAAAAGCCCTTTTCTCTTGCTGAGATGCAAGTTCTCTTTCTAGTCGCTCTGTCTGCCTTTCTAGCTCACTCTTCAGCTGCTCACACTGGATCAGAGCCTGCCAGGAACAGAGATGAAAGATGAGTTTATATTTGGGGAGAAAAATAAAGGAGAAATGACACGATTCAGCTTCACTTTCATGTAGCATACTCAAGGCGCATTATAAAGTCTATGAGCATGATTTTGTGTTTATAAGTATCAGTTAATGACTTAAAACAGTACCCAAATGTTACAGGCACTCACATGTTTAATATTCATAATTAAGGATATAAACTAGTCGGCTACAAAATTCCAGGAGCAGACCTTGCTTCAATTTTGAAAGGAGCTCAGAAAAATCAGCTGCCCTAGTATTTTAATTACATGTTGTGATATGCTGTATATGAGCTTTATTGACCCCTTATATCCTCATAATTAAAAATTACTTGAACACTTAAAAAAGATAAACCAATTAAAAATTTAAAATGGTATATCGAATACTATATTTTATTATACAAAGCATCCATTGGTTATCACTACATTCATAATTTCTTCAATACAACTAAGATTTACTTCACTCTGTAAAAATTAGGTTACAGTCCAAGCAAGACAAATATCAGAAGAGAATACACTACCTAGTTTTATGAAGACTCAAGTCTGTCATCTTCCAATTCTGGTAAAAATTAATAATTGCACTTTAGTCTAAATTTTCCACTGTTCATTTTCAGAGACCAGAACTTTCTTTCTTTTGGCCATATTCGCAATATTATATGTATAATACCCACCTAATGAATAGGACTTAAAAATCATAATTTTTAAAAATCCCAACAAAATGAAAATGCTTAGTATCTCGCTCTTATCTTAGTAGCTCCTATCTTCAATAAATACTTCACCCAAGCTTTATTTTCTTCTGAATTGGTAGAAAGAAAACAGGGTCTGTGTTTTCCATAGTTATATAAGTCCCTTTGGTAAAAGCTACAAGAAATACAGACAGGGCCTTGAATTCTTGCTTCGTTTTTTCACTCAAGACAGGTGCTCTAACTTGAGCCCGACCTCCATTTTCAGCTTCTGTCTACTAGGCTGGCTGCAGATTGCAATCGTCAGATCTGAGCCTCCTGAGTATAAGGATCATTAAGTGTGAGCCACTGAGCCAGGCACTCTTTTTTTTTAAGTAGAAGGAATACATTCTAAAATAATGATAAACAGAACAATGCAGTAAACATACAAGCCAATAAAATCATCAAGGGTTATATACTGTATGTAGTTATATGTGCTATACTTTTATACAAAAGGCAGCCAGACCAGTAGGTTTGTTTCCACCAGCACAACCACAAACGAGTGTGCAATGTGCTGCATTATGAGCTTACTAAAGCTACAGTGTCATCAAGTGATAGTTATTTTGGTTCTATTATAATCTTTTGGGACCACAGTTGTGTATGTGGTCTTGTCCTTGACCAAATGGTGTTAAACTTTGTTCTAAATTTGTTCTTGCTTTAGAGCAGCGAATATGCATGTTAAAGAGCATTTTCTCTGTCTGTGACTACAATCAAATGTTCTATATTTTTCTGATTTTCTTTTTACTCCAGATTTCTAGTTCCTGCCTTTCTGATTCTAGTAATGAAACAAACTGAATTAACTTGGAAAAAAGGTTGTCTGTTTGTGCCAATCCTGGGGCTTGAACTCTGGGCCTAAGTGCTGTCTCTGCGTTCTTTTTCTCAAAGCTAGAGCTCTACCACATAAGCCACAGATCCACTCCAGCCTTTTTTTTTTGGGGAGGGGGGGTTAGCTAATTGAAGATAAGAGTTACTTGGAGATAAAGAGTCTCACAGGATTTCCTACCCAGGCTGCCTTCAAACCGTGATCCTCAAGTCTCAGCCTCCTGAGTAACTAAGATTACAGGTGTGAGTCACCAGAGTTTGGGAGGGAGAAGGGAGGCTTTGAGGCATATAGTCAACCTTCCATGTTGGTGTTTCACAACCTTTCTTTAGAAAGCTCCTCTAATAGACCTCTCCAAAGCTCTCCTTCAACATACAGGCAGCAAAAGGCCAGTTCTCCTTGCACCATTTCTTGTGGCTTTACCAATGACACTATAAAGCCTCTACCTTTCTACATACATAATAACTTAAAATTTCCAAATGGTAACTGTCATCTAACACTTTACTATTTGCTAGATATTTTGCTGAATGGTTTACATGGATTATTTAATTAACTCTATTAAGAAATTTTAACTGATTCTTATCACTTAGAGAAAACAGGGCTTTAAAACATTAAGATAATTTGTTCAAGTAATCTGGTCCAAAGCAGTTCCATGAAAATATCTATGAAAGACATCATCAGTTTCTCACATCATACATTTACATCCTTATAAAATCCTCAGGCATTGTCACTGCTACTGTTAATGTAATATATAGTTAACACAAAAATAGGTCCTTCTACCAAAGGAATAGAATTGAAAACCCAGAAATGAACCTACAGACCTATAGCCATCTAATTTTCGATAAGGGAGCTAAAAAAATAGAATGGAAGAAAGACAGCCTCTTCAGTAAATGGTGCTGGCAAAATTGGTTAACTACTTGCAGAAAACTAAAGCTAGATCCTTATATATCACCCTGTACCAGAATCAACTCCAAATGGATCAAAGACCTCAGAGTCAAAGCAGACACCCTGAAAACATTACAGGATGGAATAGGAGAAACCCTAGGACTCCTTGGCACAGGCCGAAATTTTCTTAATAAAGACCCAGAAACACAACAAATCAAAGAAAAGTTGGACAAATGGGATTGCATGAAATTGCAGAGCTTCTGTATGGCAAAGGACATAGCTAGCAAGATTAATAGAAAGCCCACGGATTGGGAGAAGATCTTCACTAACCTTATAACAGACAAGGGTCTCATATCTAAAATATACCTGGAACTCAAAAAATTAAATCCCCCAACAACAAATCTTCAAAGAAACAACTGCCCAATAAATAAGTGGGCTAAAGACTTAAAGAGAAACTTCTCTGAAGAGGAAAGAAGAAATGCTCAACCTCCCTAGCCATAAAAGAAATACAAATCAAAACAACATTGAGATACCACTTCACCCCAGTTAGAATGGCTATAATCAAGAACTATAATAACAACAGATGCTGGAGGGGATGTGGAAAGAAGGGAACTTTACTGCATTGTTGGTGGGAGTGTAAACTTGTTCAACCACTTTGGAAAGCAGGATGGAGGTTCCTCAAAAGACTCCACATAGAGCTCCCCTATGACCCAGCAATCCAACTTTTGGGCATTTACCCAAATGATCACAAACAAGGCCACACTAAAGCTACCAGCACAACTATATTTATTGCAGCATTATTTACCATAGCTAAGATATGGAACCAACCCAGATGCCCCTCAGTAGATGAATGGATCAAGAAAATGTGGTATATATACACAATGGAATTCTATGCCTCCATCAGAAAGAATGACATTGCCCCATTTGTTAGGAAATGGAAAGACTTGGAAAAAATTATATTAAGTGAAGTAAGCCAGGCCCAAAGAAACTTAGGTCCCATGGTTTCCCTTATTTGCAATAACTAGTATATGTCTGAGTCAAGCAGAAAAGGTCAGATAAGTTGATGTTAGGGAAATGAACCCTAAGATATGTATTCAAATGTTTTTTTCTTTCATGCGATTGTTTCTAACACATTTATAAGATTATTTCTTTGTTGCTTTTTATGTCCCTCCCCCATGGTATAACCCCTGATTTCACTGTATTTGAGGTTGGTATAATTTGTGGAGGGGAAGGGAAAAAACAAATCGTTTAAATAGGGATACAGGTGGATCCATTGCAACAATGAGATGTATAAGTCGTTATGTGGAAAAACGAACTTTACAACTTTGGTGGGGGGGGGGGAGGAGGAGGATTGGGTAGGGGGGTGGGGGAAGGATGCGAAGGGATGGGAAGGGGAAACAAAGGAGGAGGCTACAATGCTTGATAAGAAATGTACTCATTATCTTGCCCATGTAATTGTAACCCCTCTGTACAATATTTTCACAATTTAAAAAAAAGAAAGGTCCTTCTAACTTTGCATGCAAGACACAAATCGAACACTAGGTGGCGACACATGCCAAGAAACTAAAGAACAAAGTTATCGTAGCTCAGTAATAAACGATTCTAAAATTAAAATTTATGTTCTCTCATTTTTTTCTAGATAAAGCTACTAGACCTGCATCATATCTTGTAAGCTTCTTGGTAGTCCTCATATTCATTATTACTAATTCAGTGAAAAAGGTAGATTCATAGTACACTATACTTTGATTGTTCTTTACTGTTAAATTTGAAAAAGCACTAACTATAATAAAATCTTACACTAATATTCAAAATTAAGTTTTCAACAAACATTAATTGTGTAGTTAACACATAAATGGCCATGTGAGAGATACAGTGATAGGTGTCACAGACCTGATTTCCATGGTCTTCCGGTGGAAACAGTTATGTACACACTCACTGAAAATTTGGACAGCATCAGTGGGGATTCAGAGGAGAAACAGATTAATACAAAGAAAAGGAGGCTATGGAAACTTCAAAAATGAGGGAGACTCATTTACTGAATAGATACTTCACACATGACCAGACTCATGAAAATGGCCAAGTGCAGTTTGTGTACTGGAAATGAGCACACACAGTGTATATGGAAGTATGAGGTGGAAGAAATTATAGGAAAGTTAGAACAGAGATAGACTGAAAGGAATAGAAGGCTATACTGAGGAATTACCTTTTATTTGCTCATGAGGGGATCGACCTGAACCGAGAGATTTATAATCCATGAGGTCTAAGGCAGCACTGTGGTAGATATGTGAGAACTGGAAGAAACCTGAGGGAAACCAACCAGAAGGCTATGGCGAGAGTCTGTGGATGTGCACAGGAGCACAGAGGCAGGAAGCAGGGGCAGAACAGGAGATCTGAAGACAGCTAGGCAAATGATTTGATGTCAAGAGTAGGGGTTGGGGCAGAGCTAAGGTATTTTAAAGGTTATAAGGTAGGAATGTTGGGAAGATAAGGATGCCATTATTTTAAATAAAACATAGAAAATAGTGGATGGAAAAAGTGGTAGACAGGAATGTGGAGGAATTAACAACTTAGTTGTATAGTAGATGCCACTAGAATACCATCCACACCATCCACATAAAGAGTCCTAGCAGCAGCAAGAAATGTAGGTCTGGGCTCAAGAAAGCCGCAACGTGGGTCTGTCCAAACAAGATAAACATTTGACCATGAGTGGAGGAATGAGTCAGGAAACAGGGCAGCATGCATCCACAAATGTCTCTGTTCAAGGAATATGAAAAGCCAGTGAAGCCAGACCTCAAGAAGCAGGCAGGAGTCATCTAAAGGATCCACCCATACAATTACAGTGTCAGCTACAACAAGGAAAGAGATGATATATAAGATATGGTAGCCGGGCACTGATGGCTCACGCCTGTAATCCTAGCTACTCAGGAGGCTGAGATCTGAGGATCGCGGTTCAAAGCCAGCCCGGGCAGGAGAGACCGTGAGACTCCTATCTCCAATAAACCACCAGAAAACCGGAAGTGGCGCTGTAGCTCAAGTGGTAGAGTGCTCGCCTTGAGCTGAAGAGCTGAGGGACAGCCCCAGGCCCAGAGTTCAAGCCCCATGACCGACAAAAAAAAAAAAAAGATATGGTATGCGATATGGTATGCTTTGGCATGGATATGATAAAATATGATGTTAGTGTGACCTCCCAGATCTTTCAAATTGACCCGTTCTAACTTTTCTAGAATTGTCTTTCACATAAGTCACATTCATTCCCAGTATATGAACTATGACTTCAAAATTACAGGGCCTGAGCGTTATAAAGATTGAAATGAGGATTCCGGATTTGGTAGTGGGGAAGTGACCAGTGCTAATTAAATGAGCAATTCAATGGCAATTTGTTGAAAGTCTGGTACAATTTATTGAATGTCTGACTGCAATGTGGTTAAGAATGAAGGGACAGCTATCAGGGCAGACAACTGTTTGCAGAGTCTGCCAGGAAAATGATAGACTAATGGTAGCAAGTTGAGTGGAAGCTGATTGCGTGAAACCTGCTTTCTCTTCAAAAATCTCTGGCATGTAGATGGAGAGGAACGCAAGGGAGGAAGGTGGAGTGATTGATGACAAACAGGCCAGGATTCTAAGAAGTAGAAGACATAACAAGTTGGGAATAAGAGGGCCAGAAAGGAAAGGAGGGGAAGAAGAGAAGAGGAGAAGGGAAGGGAAGGAGAGAAGGGAAGGAAAAGAATAGAAGAGATATTTAGGGACGGGAAGCTCTGGACTTTGTCTTGATCTCGGGGAGAAGTGAGTCATATATGCCAGGAGTAGAGAAGTAGGTGAGGAGAGTGGAGTTCCCCAGGCAGTGTATATACGTAGTGTAGCCAATCACAGAGAAACGAAGGGTGATGTAGCCACTGTAATCACTGGAGGAGTTTTACAGGAGTTCAGTTGGTTCCTTCAGCAATGACTGGTAGATTCAAACTAGCAAAAGAAAAACTGACATGCAATTGGGCTCTGCGTTCCCTAACAACTGGAACCGTGAGGGAGGCCAGAGCGAAGGAATCCTCCAGCGCTGGTGAGGACAGAGCCACTGTTCCCTTAGTGGACGTTGCTGGATACCACAAGGGCTTGAACAGTGAGCCCGCTGGCTCACTTCCTCACTGTCAGAGGATACAGACCGACCAGCGGATAGCTGCTGTAGGAGGGGTGGTCCTCAACTTGGGTGAATTTGCCAGATAAGGAAAGTGTTAGTGAGGGAAAAAATTCAAGAAAAATGTTGAGAATAAGACATACATGGGGTTGGGAAGGTGGCTCAGTGGTAGAGCGCTTGCCTTGCATGCAGGAGGCCCTGGGTTCGATTCCTCAGCACCACATAAGCAGAAAAAAAAAAAGCCGGAAGTGGTGCTATGGCTCAAGTGGTAGCGCGCTAGCCTTGAGCTGAAGAGCTGAGGGACAGCGCCCAGGCCCAGAGTTCAGGCCCCACAACCAGACCCAAAAAAAAAAAAAAGACATGCACTTAGTAATGGGCTGAAAGCAGGAGTGGGGGTGGGAGGTAATGATGTCCAGGTTTTCAATCCATTGGGCCAGGGTCATGGCTAAGGATGCCTTTCAGTGAGAACACAGAAGGAGCAACATATGGAGCCAGGGATGGGGGGAGGGAAGGGAGTATAAAGAGCTCTATTTCAGACCACAAAAAATCCATAATTAAATGAAAAGGAAAGAAATCCAACCTGGAAACAGAAAAAAGGACATGAAGGAGAAGGACAGGAAGAGAAGAGGCTTAAGAGCTACAGGCGGGAATAAGAACTTGGAGCAGATTGCAAATGGGAATGGGAAGTGAAGGAGAGGGAGAGGAAGAAAAGGTTTTGGCCAGAGTGAGTGTTTGCAGGATTTGAGATCTCAGAGACAATTGGGTTTATGTGGGACTTACAGTGGGTAGAAGAAAAGTATTATGAGTTAAGGAGGCCAAAGATGGTTGGTGTTGCACGTGTCAGCACAGGGATGTTGAAATTTTTAAGGGTGACGCAAGGAGCTAGGATGGAGAAAGGGTGAGATGACAGAGCTCTTAAAATGTCTAGACTGAGTTCACTGACTAAGATGAAGGAGAAAGAAAATAATATGGGTTTCAAAGAGGAATGATACCCTGACTTCAGAGTAACACAGACCAGAAATGGGAGTCAAACAAAGGCGCAGAGGAGGCAGGAGGGGCAGGCAAATGCTGGCTGTCTCCTCTAGCACAGCCATGTGAGTTGCAAACGGGATTTTACAGCTCATACCACCACCAAGGACAGACATAGCTCAAGACAAACAGAGAAATTAGTGGTGTTTAAGGGTATAAAGTAGGATCAGAACCAAACCTAAGTTTGAAAAACAGAGAAATGAGATTAAATTACTAATAAGATAGTCTGGAAAGATTACAGAAGAACTGAATAGAGACAAATAGATAGGCAGTAACTAAGAGAAAACAGAACCAAACCGCTCTAATATTTTAATAAAACACTGATGTTACTACAGGTTGAATATTTCTTCAATATTCAAAATGTCTGTGTGGAAGCTCTTCAGATTTTGGAGGTTTTTGGATGTTGAAATGCAGTATTTGCATAGACTTTATAGTAGATGAATACTCCTAATTTAAAAATCCCAAATCCAAAATGTTCTAAAATCTAAAACTTTTTGAGTGAGGTGTTGATATTCAAAAAAATTTTCATATT
This sequence comes from Dipodomys spectabilis, assembly GCF_019054845.1. Lineage (NCBI taxonomy): Eukaryota > Metazoa > Chordata > Mammalia > Rodentia > Heteromyidae > Dipodomys > Dipodomys spectabilis. Next base: position 5,158,167 of record NW_024870965.1, on the reverse strand, counting down.
TCAGTGCACTAGATATTTCAGTGCACTTCAATTTCAAGCTGTTGATTCATATTTGGTTCAGACCACTGCTTTCAGCAATGCCAAGAATATTCTGCACTCTCTTCTCTGGCAGTCACTGGCTGCTGGCGGCTATTAAGCAGGTGGAGGATGGCCAGCATGTCAAGGGAAAGTTCCCAGCAACTACAATGGATTAATTAACACTGCCCATCACTTCATGCCAACCATGACTGTCACTGTCATCACTTAGCTTACAATGGATCCGAACTCACAACCAAAGGTGCCATATAATACACATGCAAAATTATCTTCCACCTATTTAGATGTTTTTAGAATTTCCCACATTTGGCAGAGAAACATTTATAGTTAGTCACAAATAGACATACATAAACCAGGGACTATAGGTGTTAAAAAATTCATAGCAGCGAAAAGCATCCAGGTACTTTACCATACACTACTACAATCTCTGAATAGTGATATAACAAGAGTATTTGTGGAGGAGTAAAAAGCCTCCAAATAAAAAATTTTACAAAAGTCTAAATTAACAGATTGGTATCAAGTTTGTGTGTCTGGAAGAAGCTTAGTTATCACATGTAGCCAAGGAAACGGGGCGGGGGGGGGGGGGGGGGGGGGAGGGGGAGGAGAAGCAATTCTGTGATCTCTTTGTTTCTACCTCCTAGACTTGCCTGGGTCTTTTCAAAGTTGGCTTCTTCAGTCATTAGCACAGCTTGTTTCACCTGTTCATAGGCTCTGGTTTCTCTTTTCTGTACATCTGCCAAGCTGCTCCTCACGGAAACGAGCACAGACATTAAGTCATCTCTTTCTCTGTCAGCACAAAAAGAACATTCAAAACAAGAAATGATCAGATGAATATATACTCATAAATCAGGAGGGAGGGGGAAAAGTACTAGTATGCACCAGGAAAAGAGCCAGGGAGGCCAGCTCAGCATATATTAAAGCACAATCCAGAGAATGACCCTCTGTTCTCACTAAGCGGTGGCAGGCAGAGAAGCCAGAGAGGCTGAGCGCATTCATGGCCGGGCCTCATCTGTGTGGGACAGGAACTTATTGTGGAGAGGGCTGGCACGCGGAGGCCTCGAACAAAGCCCCGAAAAGAGCAACTGGTCAGAAAAGGAACAGGAAGCGAGGAAGAAAACACAAAAAAAGCAACCAAGTACCTAAGAGTGGCGTTTTATCGCAAAGTAGAAGCCATGATTTTAAAGAAGAGACTGAGGAAAAGATAAAGAAAGCTTTATCCCATCCTACTGTTAGAGGCCAGTAAGATCCTGTTCCTGCACTGCATCTTCTCTTGTTTACTTAGGTGCCATGTGTTTTCTATCTTCCTCCACAGTCCTCACGTTCGCCCTTCTTTCACCTGACCAAACCCAGGAGTTCATTCTTTCATCGCTTCTATTTCAGTGTGAGCACTAACCCACCCCTGCTACTCCCTCCTTACACACACTTTTTTAACCAAATTTTACCCCATTGGGTTTGACTGCGGCCAAGCTGAGCCCCTCCCTCAGCAATTCTCACACGTCCCATAAGCCACACTGTCTATTGGTGATAGAAGAGAACAACTACCAAACTGCTTTTTTTTTTTTTTTTAATGGCAGTATAGGCATTTGAACTCAGGGAACGGCACTGTTCCTTAGCTTTTTTGGCTCAAGGCTGGCACTCCACCAGCAGAGCCACAGCTCTACTGCTGGCTTTTTTGTTTAACTGGAAATAGTCTCTTGGACTTTGCTACTCATATTGGCTTCAATCTAAGATTGGCTTCACAATCCTCAGATCTCAGTCTCCTGAGTAGCTAGAGTTACAAGGTGTGAGCCACCAGCACCAGGCCCGAAATGCTTTGTATCTAAAACAGTAAGGATCCAGTTTTATAAGTTAAATACATCCTGGGTGCTGCAGGTGGCTAACACCTAGAATCTTAGTTGCTCAGGAGGCTGAGATGGAAGGGTCACAGCGTGAAGCCTGTCTGGGCAGAAAAGTCCATGAGACTCTCACCTCCACTTAACAACCAAAAAACCAGAAGTAGAACCATGACTCAAGTGGTAGACCCAGCAGCCTTGAGAAAAAACAAAAACTGAGAGTCAGGACCCAGTCCCTGAACTCAAGCCCCACAACTGACCAACACACTTACACAAAAAGCCCCTATCAAATTTCCAGAATATTTATAACTTATCACCAAATCTGAATAAAGATATTCAGAAGACCAAAAAAAAAGGTCAGGCAGAAAGCTTTCTATATACACAAAGCAATAAAAACACAAGTACTTCAGACTATTATATATACTATTGTAGGCTCTGATAAAGAAGTTAAATTTTAAATGACACTTTCAAACTCAGCTGAAATAAATTATTTCAGTTTTTTCAATGCCATGTTCTCATCTATCAGAGAGGAGCTGTGATTTGTTAACTCATCACACTTTAGAGTCATAGTGTACATTATAAATACTGGGTTTAATTACTTCCTGAATTAACCAGTGGCTCCATCTAAAAGCATCTTACAAGTGAATTAATTTAAACTATGTGTAGTATTTGGAAAGCAACCACATGCTAAGAAACATAATTCTGAACAAAGTTACAATCATCAGACATTTCATTAAAAACTCCTTTTGTTTAAAAAAATAGAATAAAATGCAAAAAAAGAAAATACAAAGATTGTGAGACTGAAGATCTTCACTTTAGAATATCCTGATTTGTTTTAAATTGATATAAATTAGTTGTTTAAAGAAAATGAAAAAAGAGCAAGTTGTTTTAATCAAATACAATGAAATACAACTGAACTGAATGAATCAAAGAAAAAGTAATGCATTCTAAAGTAAAAAAAAAATGAGGCAAAAATTTGACCCTGTTAATATCATATAGAAAGGGACTAGCATCATCTAGGATATACAGACCAACAGGACATATGATTATAGAAGAAAATTCATTAAGGATAGTAAATGGGGATAAGACACAGTCACTTGCCTTGAGTTTCTAAGTCCTAACGCAAGGCAAAAGCTACTACTCAAAGATATTATCTGTTCCTAATACCATGCTGTCATCAAAGCCAGAGTTCCATGTTTAATAAAGTAGAAAACTAGCTCTGTATTTATGACAGATCACAAAGTCAAAAACAGTTGATTCCTCATGGAAAATGTACTCTCTTTGCAGGCCATCTTCTCATCAAGAGTAATATCTGTTACATAGTAGATGTTCCACAAAATAAGTAACAAAAGAACAAATGCTCGGATAAAGAAATTCACAAGAGGAGGACACCAAAAGTGAGATCCCTCCCAGTTCTAATAGTATAACTCAAAAAAGGCCATTTGACTATTTAAAATTGGAAAGTACATAAATCATTACTGTGGCTCAAAAATGTCTCGAGTATAAACTTATCAACTTTATATACTAATGAGCCAGACAAAAATCATTAAAAATAAACCCCAAAATGTTTTCTTAAACCAATCTGTAGAGCACTGAAAGTGTTCATAGCCACTGGACCGATGCACTTACACTTCCTGTGTGACAAAACACATAGGTACTGCCACTCTGGAATGGTGCTGGCAACTTAAGATCTTCCAGTTAGACCCCGCGTTTTGGTTTTGGTCTTGATTTTGGTTTGCAAACTACATACCAAGAAGCAAACACTCCGAAAGCCTCTGGCAGCCCCTTCTCATCCATACAAGACCTTGTTCCCATCCCCCTTCTTCCCCTGTTCATGTGGCTCTCACTTTCTTGATTATCTCCTATTTCTCAGCCCTACACGTATTCCTCAGACCTCACAGTGTTCTACATTATCTGTCCAGTGCAATCAGCCAGGTTCCCCCACCCAGCCAGCTCCAGAGTCCTGCTCCAAAGACCTGTTGCCTAATGCCTAGGACCAGCCCTGAAGGAGACTCTCAACAGATGTGATTAGAAAGAAGTTCTCAAGTCACCATCTTCCAAGGCAAAATTTCTGTTGGTTGCTTATAAACATCCTGTGAAAGCTTTAAGGAGTTTCGTGAAGAAAGCAAGCCAGTGTTGACCTCCCAACATTCCACTGGCCTGATGAAAGGCTACCCGGCAGAAAGATGATGAAAAGAGCAGGCGTGTCCGTTTGGGGCTGGAAAAACAACTACTTACACACACTAACATTTAAGGAATTTAGTTCAGTTATAAGAGCAGGAAAAACCCTGAATCCCTTAATATTTCAGTCAAGTATTTAAGCAAAAGAGAACTGTTTAAGCAAAAGAGTTTGTTGGCATAAACCTGCTCTTGAAATATGGAGTACCTACAAAATGCTCTACTTCATAAATTACTCCACAGTTACTATCAGTTTTAAGCACTACAAAGCACCATAGGTATGAATTATTACTGCTGTTTTTAAAAAGAAAATTTAGAAGGCTGACCATAACATTTCGTGTTCCTCATTTCTGAGAAGTTCCTGATATGGTCTTTCAACACCAGTACACAACACTGACAATGATCTGGCTTAAAAATCACAAGCTTGACTGCAGTCTCAAGGTAGGAGGGTAGCAATCATTGGTTGTAAAAAGTAGTACACTGAAATTTCTCCAAGATACTGTGAATTATCAAAAGGAATTTAACATAAGGCACTTACATCTAGATTGTCACTTGAAGAAACTTTGATCACCAAGGGGGAAAAATGGTTGATATTACTTTTACCTGGATAAACAGCCCTAAGTGGAAGGCAGAAGTTCTAAAACACTTTTAATCAACCTTAAAAATATACCCAAGATCAGCAGCAGTTGATAAGAATACACAGTAATGAGGCCCTGGGGGGTTAACAAATGCCACAAATGTATGTGTAGATGGTCTGGTCTCCAAGCTGTTCCTGAACTCCTTGTCAACGATACAAGGTCATTGGGTGCCACAAATTCAAGACACATGCCAGAGGGTGAAACAAGGCAGCTGGGAGCTGTGTCACAAATACCACATTTCCAAAAATGCCCAGCAATTTTTCATTTCAATTTAATAAATGTAGGGTACACTTATTAAAAATTCCTCCTCAAACTCCGGAAGTCAGTACTATCTATACTAACAGATTATTGGGGGAGGTGTCAAGATTCTATATACATAAAACTAGAAATCTAAAGCTAAAAAGTGTTGCTGCATAAGTTGGATGGAGCTGAATGCCTGCTTAGGCCAAAGGAATTAAATATACAAAAAAAATTCACTGATAATACAAACAGAAAGTTTGCACTCTCTTCTGTTAGTAAAGCAGAACATGAAACAAAGGTACGCTGACACAGCAGAAAAGGGAAGCACGTAGGCTTGATATTGACTTAAAGCAGCTGAGATCAAATTTAGGATGGAGACAAAGGAATACATAACTGAGTAAGAATCTATTTCCAACTGACTACCAGACTTGGGATCAATGTAAACATTGTAGCCTCATTTTAAAATATTTTTTCTGATGATCTAGAGGGATATACAAGGCAATATGGGGACAAAAACAGATTTTTATTAGTTTCTTGGTTTTGCTATACTCTTAGTTTTAAATGCTGCCTTTTTTTAAAATCCACATAACATAGAATGTGATTTCATTTTTAAACAATTTTTTCATTATATTCTCCTTGCAAAATTAGGTGCCAACATAGTGGAAAAGATATGTGACACAAATTTTCAATTTAATTGATTTTTTTTCTATCTCTCCAGCTAACCTCTGTCAAATTTTTGGTGTCTTTTCTCTTTCAAGTCTTTTTCTAGGCATATGGATGAAACTAGAGAAAGTAATGGAGGGCTGGGAATGTGGCTTAGTGATAGATTGCTTGTCTATCATGCATGAAGCCCTGGGTTTGATTCCTCAGTACCACATAACAGAAAGAGCCAGAAGTGGAGCTGTGGCTCAAGTGGTAGAGTGCTAGCCTTGAGCAAAAGAAGCTCAGGTGTTTGATTTTTAAATAGGGATACAGGTGGACCCATTGCAACAATGAGACGTACAAGTCGTCATGTCGAAAATGAACTTTACAACTTTGGTGGGGGGGGGGAGGAGGGGGTAGGGGGAGGATGGGATGGGAAGGGGAAACAAAAGAGGAGGCTACAATGCTTGCTAAGAAATGTACTCATTATCTTGCCCATGTAATTGTAACCCCTCTGTACAGTATTTTCACAATAAAAAAAGGAAAAAAAAAAAAAAAAAAGAAGCTCAGGGACAGGGCCCAGGGCCTGAGTTCAAGCCCCAGGACTGGCCAAAAGAAAAGAAAACAATGGGAAGCACTTAGAAAATGCAAATGATTTCATATTGGTTTTCCTTTGGTCATTTTGTTACCTTCAATAATGAATTCTGAAGGGTGTTTTTTTCTTGTATACTCCATTAAATATGATAGTTTATCCAAGGCACAGTTTAGTTTGTTTTTGTATTGTTCAAAGCCGGAGCTTGGCTCTTGCAAGGCAACTGCTCTGAACCGCATCCCCAACCAAAGCACACTTTACTCTCCTTTAAAGACAAGTAAGTTGTGCACAAATGATGCTGCAAAGCATGTGCCTCTTGCACATGAGTTTTTTTCTCTAGGACAGACATTAAAATATTATACATAATTTAAATAATGAAGCCCAAAGTGACTGTCCCCAAAGTACAAAGTGACAGTCTCACCAGACAGGCATGAAAATACTCCTTACTTCTTGACCTCATCATCATTTGGAATTATCAATACTTTTTATTTTCACCAATATGCTGGGTTGGTTTAGATCAGATTTTCTTGAACACAAACAGATTTAAAACATTTCCATGTGCTGATATCTTCCTCTTTTGCTCCTTCCCAGTTCCTCTTCTTATAGTGCAACTGGGCTGTTTGACATTTTTGTTTATTTATTTACTGGTTATATTGAATATATATGAATAATTTAATACAACACTTAACATTTGATACAGTTAAAATGCAACATTTTGTGCATTTTGAACTACCAATCAGTCCATACTGGAGATGCAGTTTTCATATAGCAACCAAGTTACTCATTTGTTGATGCCACAGCTACCAGATACACTGGCTATTCTTGGAGTCTGGAGGCTATAGACTCAAGTAGTCTATTTAAAAGCCAGTGCTAGATGGGCACTGGTGACTCACACCTGTAATCCTAGCTACTCAGGAGGCTAAGAGCTGAGAATCATGGTTCAAAGCCAGCCTGGGTAGGCAAGTCCCTGAGACTTTTATCTCCAATAAATCTGGAAGTAGAGCTGTGACTTAAGTGGTAGAGTTCAAGCCTTGGGCAAACAAACTTCAGGGATAGCATTCAGGCTCTAAGTTCAAGCCCCAGGGCCAGGACCAAAAGAAAAAAAAAAAAAAAAACGCCAGTGCTCCAGATCACAAGATGAAGTAGTTTCAATACAGCATCAAGAGGCGGATTAGCACTCTTCCAAACAGCAGAAAATCCCGAGCGGCTGTGCCTGAAGCTCAAGACACAAGTGGCACTGGTCAGCAGTCACTCCTCCTTCCTCGTGGGTCTCAGGGGGAAGGTCTCTGACTGTGAAGCCACAAATGCTTCCTCACAGCAAACATAAACACTGCAAGCCTACTGAAGGCCAGCACTCTGGTGAGCAACACAGCTAAGAAGCAACCAAAATCCAGTGGCTGAGGCAAGTGCTGGTGGCTCACACCTGTTATCCTAGCTACTCAGGAGGCTGGGATCTGAAGATTGCAGTTGGATGCCAGCCTGGGCAGGGAAGTCTGTGAGACTCTTATCTCTAAATAACTACCCCAAAAAAGCTGAAAGTGGCACTGTGGCTCAAGTGGAAGAGTGCTGGCCTTGAGCACAAAGAGGCTCAAGGACAGTGCCCAGGCCAAGTTCAAGACTCAAATCCAGAAAAAAAAATTCCAGTTGATGTACATGATGTTATAAAACCACAGCAGAAAGAGATCTAAGTCAGCTGAGGAACAACCTTTTGGATTCTATAGTAAAACAAAAATTTTCAACTTCCACTGGACAAAATTGCCACAGACACACAAGCTTCCCCTGGCAGAGTAAAAATAGAACAAAAGAAGAACAAACAATGTGAAAATGTGATGGCCTGAAAGCTCACTTATAATTAGTCCTTAGCAACTCTCAAATGGTAATATTACTACTATAGCATCGCTACTCTTGCTGTCTACTCTCAATATTCCTCATGTCAGATACATGATAAAGATGTGGAACACTTTTGATCTGAACTACAGGAGGGAAACTCAAGAGATGGTAAAGTCAAAGGAATTGCTAGCACATTCCGTTTCTTAGGAATAGTACCAGAGAGCCAGGTGTGCTGGTACACACCTGTAATCGCAACACTTGGAAAGCTGTGACTGCAGGATTACAAATTCCAGGCCAGCTGTCCTACCTAGTGAGAATCAGTCTGAAAAAACAAATAGGGAAATATAATGAACTAGAATTAGACAGACTATGAAGATGATGTAGTTTAGCCAGGTACTGGTGGTTCATGCATGTAATCCTAGCTACTCATGAAGCTGAGATCTAGGGGATCGTGGTTCCAAGACAAGCAAGTAAAGTTCACTAGACTCCATCTCAAAAAAATAAAATAAAAAAACAAAAAGTAGGACTAGTGGCATGGCCCATGTAGTAGAATGCCAGCCTAGTAAGCTTGAAGCCCTGAGCTAAAACCCCAGGAAAGAGAGAAAGAAAGAAAAGAAAGAGAGAAAGAAAGAAAGAGAGAGAGAGAGAGAAGGAAAGGAAGAAAGAATGGAAGAAAGAAAGAAAGAAAGAAAGAAGGAAAGAAGGAAGGAAGGAAGGAAGGAAGGAAAGGAAAGGAAGGAAGGAAGGAAGGAAGGAAGGAAGAAAGAAAGAAAGAGAAAGAGAGAAAGAGAGAGAGGAGGAGGGAGGAAGGGAGGGAGGGAGGGAGGGAGGGAGGGAGGAAGGAAGGAAAGAAGGAAGGAAGGAAGGAAGAAAGGAAAGAAGGAAGGACAGAAAGCAAGAAACAGCTTTGATTCTCTTACTTCAAGAAGAGACTAAAACCAAGAGATTAAAAAAAAAATTGTCCAAGCTGGGTGCCTGGTGGCTCATGCCTATAATCCTGGCTACTCAAGAAGCTGAGATCTGGTGACAGCCCGGGCAAAAAAGTCTGCAAGACTCCAAATAACCAGCAAAAAGCCAGGCTGGAAGCATGATTCAAGTGGTAGCGTGCCAGTTGTGAGCTAAGCAAGAGTGCAAGGCCCTGAGTTCAAAGCCCAGTTCTGGCAAAAGAAAAACAATATTCATCAAAAGTGATATGATTACCTACAGATGGGAAAACATCCCCATCCCATTCTTTTTTCAAGAAAGCTACAGTGATAGAATCTAAAATCCTCTTTATCTTCATGTGTGAGCCAGCAAGGGACAGAAGAGCACAAGGTCCTCCAAAGACACGATTTTCTGGCTGGCAGAGATTCTGCACGAGGATGCATACTCACTTGGTCAGTCTTTCGATGGTCTGGATGTGGACGTTGCTATGGGTTTGGGAAAGAACAGCTTCATGCTGAGCACATTTCAAACAAAGCCCACCAACGCGGCTGGGAACATTGGCAGCAAGAAGAGACTCTTTATGCTTCAGCTGCCCCTTAAGGTCTTCACAATTCTTCTGACTTTCAGCCAAGTCCTTTCTAAAAAGAAGGGGAAAAACTCTAGGGAATGGACAGATAAAAGCATACAACTTTCACCACAGTAAACTACTACCATCATTAATGGGTGTTTAACTTAGGAGGTGCTTATTAATCCTTTACCAAAACCCTGCAAGATTGGTGTGGTTATCCTAGTTGACACTGAATATAGGGACTTCATTACACTAATTAACTTCTTGTAAGATTTTAATACAGATTAGTCTGTCTTTTAATGGAATCCCACTTCCATTAACATTCTATTTCTCACAAAAGGAAAACTCCAAATATAAGTCTTAAATAATTTATCGTAATAAAGGAGCTAGGCCACATAACACAGTATCCTTTAATTGAGGGATATGCCTTTTCCAAGTGTTAGCCCATAGAATCTATAGAAAATTCCAAACTTTCACATAAAAAATGTGCATAGATACCTCATACTTATAATCCTTAGTAGCTACTCATGAGGCTAAGATCTGAGGATCACTGTTTAGAGCCAGCCCAGACAAATCCCAAAAGACTTAAAAGTAGACTTTTAAAGAATTGAATGACCATATGCTTTATTTTCCTTTTCTTCCCAGTCAACTTGAACAACTGAACTTCATTTCCTAGATGTCCCTTTCTCTGTGTGTGTGCATGTGGGGGGCAGGGAGGGAGAATGTATTGTGTCATGTGTGTGTGTGAGTGTGCATGTATGAGAGAGACAAGGTCTTGTTATGCCACTCAGGCTGGCCTAGAATTCACCATCCACCTGCCTCAGCCTCCTAAATAGCTGAGATTACAGGCCACACCACTTGGCTCTGTGTATGTGTGTGTGTGTGTGTGTGTGTTTAAGCCAGGTCACTAGCTAAAGTGCTGTGAATTCTCAGACTACTTTCAGTGGCTACTACATGTCCGCTTGGTGTCTTACCGACCCCTCCTCCCCCATCAGACCATCAGAGTTTCTGTGCAGGGGAGTACAGGTAGTTTCTCTTCAGGGAGGGGTGGGGTGTGGAAGGCAGGTAGCAGGGGCACAGCTCAACTGACCACTGTTGAAGAAAAGTCAATAACCAAGACACCTGGCTGCGACACTTGGGTTTAGCAGGTCCAGGAAATCGAAGGGTTAAAAGAAAAAGCTAATCTAGTGACAGTCCAAATTAGGGAGAAAATTAAAATAAAAGAGGAGGTATTTTTGCCCAATATCAATTTTTTTGCCCAAGATAGAATCTTTGACATAGTGAGTTTTCATTTTCAGTGTCAGACAAAGTCTGACTTTCAAAAAAATTTTTTAACTTTGAAAAGTAATTCCAAAAGGACTCCTTTACAAATCTGTCAGGCTCAGAGTCATATAGATTTGGTTACTACACATGGCAAACTAGAAAAATTAAAAAGAAGAGCTAGAGTTTCTGAAAAGTGCTCTCATCTTTTTCTTTAAGAAAATGCTTTTAATAATCTTAAATTATGCTAAAATAAAGAGAAGAAACCCAAGAATACAGACAAAAATATAATTTATTCAAAATTGTATTATAATGTAATTAAAGAAGGTATAGCTGAATTCTGAATGAGACAAAATACGTCTTGAAAAGTCAAACCACAACAGACATTAAAATCTAATGAAGTAAAATTGAAAGCAAGACAGTAAATATTAAACTATTTTTAAATATTAGGTTTCTTTATGAAAAAGTAAAAACATTTATCAAAATCCTCAAACTCATCAGGACAAACTAGGAAAAACTTAAGAGTACATTAAAAATAAATGCATCAAATCAGGCATGGTGTCACAAGTGTATAATCCCAGCTACTCAGGAAGTGGAGGCAGGAAAATAGAAAATCTGAGTCCAGCACAGGAAAATCTAGTCTCAAAAACAAAAGGACTGGAGGGCATTGCTCAAAGAATCCTAAGGGCTCTATCCATGAGTTCTAATTTTTATCTTTTAGTCGTGTCTAGTTGGTACATATGGGCTAGAAGATTTTAATACTTATTTTAAATTGGACTTACTAAACTTGAATTATAAAGCTATTTAATTTGAAAATATTATTGAAATTATGAAGTATTTGACTTGAAAATACTTTATTACCATTATTTTAAAATAACAATAAAACAAGTCTCTAAGTACACATAAATCACTGATGGTTAATCTATAATAAATAAGTTATATTGAGATTTATAATATCTATATGTTATAGAGTCATACTTTAGTTCATACTAAAGTATATGGACATTCATCAAATATATTCAAATTCTTCACATATACAAAAACTCCAACTATCGTATTACTGCTGCACATTTAAAATTAGATGTACAGTATAAGGGAAGCCCTCTATTTTCACCATTTCACTACAAAAGAATAACTTACAAGAACAGCTAGTAATCTTTATGAGCAAACATAAATATTCTACTACTGACGAAGGGATAGAATTTACAATTTAGCTCATACAAATGAGATTTAGAAAAGAATGCACAATTTTGTATTTTTTTCACTCCTTAGTAATCTGAGGAAGTTTTTACACAAAATGTTATCAAGTAATTCTAATATTGAGCAAAACGCACAGAACACTAAGCGTTCAAGTGTGCTTACAACTGCCATGCTTTTGTAGTGATTATCAATGGAGGATTTAGCTTTACCTCAAAAATGTCAACTGAGATTCCAGGATTTCACTCTTGGCCTCATACATAAGTTTTAGCTTCTCCTACAGATTTGAAAAAAAGAAACAAATATATTTTCTACATGTCCTGTATTTAATAAACAAATTTAAATTATTAACACATATTAAACTTTTCTTTTCCTTTTACCTTTCAGGAAACATTTTCTCTAGATTACTCTAAATGTGAATGTCTACAGGGAACTACTAAATCATCAACTGTCCTTTTTATCTCTTTCAAAATTGCACACAGTAGGCCTTACCCCTGAAAGTATGACTGAAAAAAAGTGAAGCTTTTCCGATTATAACCATAAGGATAAAATTAAAATATTACCAGAATCCCCTACCCCACAGGACTTCAGCTTATTTGACATACAATGTGTATGTGCTGGGTGAATTATATGAAGGAAATGTATAAGTTACACAACAAAAAGCCAAACAGGTCTACTACCGATCTACAAGCCTCTGCTGTTTCCAACTATTCTTTAATTCAGCAATATTTATTGGATATCTAAAACAAAGGAGCTTCAAACCTCTATTCCTCTATTCCTTCTAGGAAGGAATAGAGAGGTAAACAACTTCAATTACATGCATTTGTACTAGTGAGGTATGCAGAAGATTAGACAAAATCAGAAAGGTCTGTACCTTCATTAACTGAGCTAGAAAGAAAGCTTCACAGAGCAAGTACTAAGATACCTGGAGGATAATTTCCAGTATCACATACTTCAAGAAAAAGAAGGTACAGAAATTTGAATGGGCCTCTCAGAATAGGGGTCAGCACATGCTCAACAAGCATATAAAAAGATATTCAATCACACTTGAAATCAGAGAAACACAATAGAAAATCACAAGATAGAACTGAAAATTCATCAGAAAAAGATTGGCAAGGACATGGAATGACAGCAGGACTCATATACTGTTAGTGACTTTAAACCATGTTAAAAGATTGACAATTCTTATGAACATAGACATATCATATGACCAAGAATTTTACCCCAAGAGATATATGCAATATAAATGAGTGAAGAGCATATCAATAGATATAAAGTGTCAATAGCAGGAATGTTTACAATAGCTCCAAACCATAACAATATAAACATTCATCAAGAGTACATACATAAGTAAGTTGTAGATCATTCATACAGTAAGCACACCAGTGAAAATGAACAAACTTCTACCACATGCAGAAAGATAAATTTTAAAAAAATATCCCAGTGCCAGAGGCTCACACCTGCAATTGTAGCTACTCAGGAGGCTGAAATCTGAGGACTGCAGTTTGAAGCCAGCCTGGGCAGGAAAGTCTATGAGACTCTTATCTCCAATTAACTACCCAAAAGCCAGGAGTAGAGCTATGATAGAGCCCTAGCCTTGAGCAAAAAGCTATGGACAGAACCCAGGCCCTGAGTGTAAGCCCCAGTGGTAATGCACACATGTATACACACACATACACACACGTGCACGCACGCGCGCGCACGAACATGTTGACTGACTTCAGGGGCTAAAGTTCACTTGAAGCAAAAATGGAATATTCCACAAAATATAGACATGAATACAATTGCTTGAAAAAACTGGTATGAAGAAGAGTATAGGTTAATGAGCAGAATAAATTGACAAATACTCTCAAAGAGCTAAGAGAAAAAGTATAAAGAACTAAAGAAAATTAGGAAAACAAACTATAAAAAAGGAACCACATAGCAAGTCTGAGACAAAAAAAAATTAAAATAACTGACAGGAAAAATTCTTTAGAGATTCAAAAGCATATGTGGACAAATAGAACAGAGTCAGTCACACTGAAGATAGGAAACTGAAATGACCAAATGTAAGGAGCAGAAAGAAATATGAAGAATTATTACATTATCCAATGACCCCCATTTATATATATTACATATGTACATATATATGTACACACACAAAAGAAAAGCCAAATTCAAAAAGACATTTATACTCCAGTGTTCACAGCAGAACTATTCATGATAGCACAAAGGTTCAAACAACCCTAGGGCTATAAATTAATGAATGGAAACAAAGGTAGCAGGTACATAGTAACAAAATATTGATCAGAGAATGAAATGAAATTTTAGTATATGCTGCTATGTGATGAACTTTGAAATCACTATGGTAAGTAAAATAAGCTAGACACAAAAGGATAAATATTGTTTTGATTCCAAATATGTGAAGTACCTAGAATAAGCAAATTGACAGAAACAGAAAATAGACTGTCAGCTATCAAAGTTTGGGAGAAAAAGGGGGTGGAAATTTATTATTTATATTTGGGATGATGAAAAGTAAAAATTATAGTGTTGATGACTCCATCAAATTGGAATACACACTTTAAAATATTTAAGAATATTTAAAATGGCAAATTTCCCATTTATGTGAAATTTCCTAGAATTAAAGAAAAAGTACAAAGAGGAAAAGGTATAGATGTAGAACTCACCAGTTCCAGCTTCCATTTTTCAGTCTCTCCAGCACACACAGCTGGACCCATGTCTACATCACCCAGTGGAAATGATCTCTTGGCAGCTTTATCCACTCTAGAATCTTCACCTGTCTTAACCCACAAATTCTGCATATTTCCCTAAAAGAAAAATGTACTAGTAATATAATTGGCATTCAACTTTAAATTAAGCATGCAGAGTTTACAAATGGAATGCTGATTTTTTTTTATGCACATTGCAAGGAGAGGAAAGCATACGTTTCTAAACTACAGGAAATCATTTTACATTTTTGGGCTATTAGGGTCATATTGCACAGCAGGTGTTACGAAGACAAACATGAACAAAGAGAGCTGGATGTCGGAGCATTCAGCACAGGGGCTGTCCCTTACTCCTCTGAAGACAGACTCTCTTGGAACACATCCCCTGTTCTGTCTTGGCTGTCACTTCCTACATTTCAGAGTCACATAGCTAATAACAGTAATAACTGCAAACAAACATGCTCTTTGCTACATGCCAGACACTGCTTTATATACTCCCATACAGTTTAGTAATGGTCACAGAGGTAAGGGGAATTGAATGTATACTTTGTTTACAGTGCAATACATAAACAACTATCATTTCAATATAACAAGATAAGTGCTAAGCCAGTGAAGTACAGAGAACTAGGGTAGAAAAGAAGAATAAAACCTAACTTCTCGTGTACTATTTAGATGGGAAAAGGGAACCTCACTAAAATCATCACACAGGCATGGACGAGCCTGGCTCCTGGGATCACAGGCAATCCCCCATTACTCGAGGTGAAAGTACAAGGCCATGAACCCCAGGACACAAAGCTCGATAATAAGGGTAGTAAGAGTAACACAGCATGCCATGCCAATGAACTTGCACTTGATTCCGAAGGCAGGGTCAAATCTCCCAACATCTCATTGCATTCAAACTTGCTTTTGAGGTCAAAATAGAAAAGGGGCACAAATTTTGTATGGAGAAACTGGTGAAACCCTGCAGACCACAGATTGCTAGATTATAATATAAAGTACTATTCTTCTTTTTTAATATAATTTTATGATTATTGTTAAGATGTTGTACAGAAGGGTTACTATTACTATTTAATAAGTCAGTATTCTTATTTTTTAGAAAAGAGTTCTGAAGATGGCACCGAAAGTGAAGAAGGGAGCTCCTGCCCCTCTTAAAGCCGAAGCCAAGGAAAAGGCTTTGAAGGCCAAGAAGGCAGTGCTGAAAGGTGTCCACAGCCACAAAAAGAAGAAGATCCACACTTCACCCACCTTCCGGTGGCCCAAGACGCTATGGCTCCAAAGACAGCCCAAATATCCTCAGAAGAGTGCTCTGAGGAGAAACAAGCTTGACCACTATGCTATCATCAAGTTTCCCCTGACTACTGAGTCAGCCATGAAGAAAATAGAAGACAACACACTTGCGTTCATTGTGGATGTTAAGGCCAACAAGCATCAGATCAAACAGGCTGTGAAGAAGCTCTATGACATTGATGTGGCTAAGGTCAATACCCTGATCAGACCTGATGGAGAGAAGAAGGCATATGTTCGACTGGCTCCTGATTATGATGCTTTAGATGTTGCCAACAAAATTAGAATGATCTAAACTGAATCCAGCTGGCAAATTATAAATATACATTTTTTCCCACCAAAAAAAGAAAAAGAAAAGAGTTCTGGTCTAATGAACATGTTTTTCCACAGATAGTGTTTAAATACTTGAATTGGGTATTTAACCAAGATTTTTAAAAAACCTATGCATATTAAATCTCTAAATATGATTTACAATCTTTTATTTCTTACTGAAGAGAGCACTGGTAGTGGAGGCAATGCAAACAAACACATAAAGAAGTGACTCAGAAAATTTATACTTAAAAAAAAAAGCAAACTGGGGCTGGGAAGGTGGCTCAGTGGTAGTGCGCTTGCCTTGCATGCATGAGGCCCTGGGTTCAATTCCTCAGCACCACATAAGCAAAAAGGAAAAAGCCAGAAGTGGCGCTGTGGCTTAAGTGGTAGAGCACTGGCCTTGAGCTGAAGAGCTGAGGGACAGAGCCCAGGCCCAGAGTTCAGGCCCCACGACCGGACCCAAAAAAAAATAAAAAAGCAAACTTCTAAAGCAGGTGCTGGTGGCTCACACCTGTACTCCTAGCTATGCAAGAGGCTGAAATCTGAGGATCATGGTTCAAAGCCAGCCTGAGTAGAAAATCAGTGACACTCTTATCTCCAATCGACTACAGAAAAAGCTAGAAAAAGAGCTGTGACTCAAGTAAGTGGTAGAGTGCTAACCTTCAGCATAAAAGCTCAGGGGCAGTGCATGCACACACATATGTGCACACACACGCACACACACTAAACTTTTAGATATCTGAATGAGTACACGTGCCAACATTTCTGATTAATATGTCTTAGGATTACTTTAACTTTTTAATTTTAGATAAAGCTTTCCAGGAAAAGAGACTTCATAGGAATTTTTTTAGAAGCTAGGAAAAATGAAAATAGAAAAGAAATATACTTGGAAATTTTTTGGTTTAAAAAATAATCAGCTTCCTTTTTGAAGATCTAGGTCATAAATTAGGCCCAAAGTCTTGCTGGCTGTCCTCCCAGTCCCAGTCCGGGGTGAACAGTGAGACAGCAAGGAGGAGGTCCATATTTTTTCTGATGGAAAACTTCGAGTTTATGGAAAAACATTTGGTTCAACACTGGCTAGCTCTTTCTAATTTCTATAGAAGGGCAGCATGAGTTGTGGGAAAGTAAAGGGATTTGAGGATCAAGAGAGTTGGGATTTGAATCCTTGCTTTGGCATTTTATATATCTGTCATTGGACCAGACTTTTAGCTTCCTTCAGTGTTGTGAATGTAATAATAAACAGATAATAACAGCTGTGCATCCACTGTGACACTTCAAATACAGTGCAAACAATGTGCCTGATACAGTGGCTGACACATACAACCGTGAGGTCATAAATAAATGTTTCTATGACCTTATGGTTCTTTTAGTTATTTTTTCAAAAGAAGACATTAGGAAACACTGGAAAAATCTTTATTCAAATGAGCTAGTAGCACTGGTAATAGATAACATCTTAACTGAGTCATTTGCTTATATTCAACATATTCTAAAAGTGTTATTTATGTTAAGTCTCCAATATAATAGCACATGTATATCTATGAAATGTATTAATTCACCTACAAAGGTAAAAAATTGTATTATTATACAATTGTATAATAACAAAAAACAAAAGTCACTGGGCATCAGTGACATATATATGTTATATGTATATGTATATATATATATATGTGTGTGTGTGTGTGTATATATATATATATATATATATATATATATGCATGCTATAACCCTAGCTATTCAGGAAGCTGACCTCTGAGGATCAGAGTTCAAAGCCAGCCTGGGCAGGAAAGTCCTTGAGACTCTTATCTCCAATTAATTACCAAAACGCAAGAAGTAAAGCTGTGGCTAAAGTGATGGAGCACTAGCCTTGAGCATAAAAGCTCAGGGACAGTTCCCAGGCCCAGAGTTCAGGTTCAGGACAGGCAAAAGGAAAAAAAAATTAAGCTTAATATTAATTAAATATCTAAGTCACCTGATTTCTGTCTGACACTGTACGTCAAGTGAATGCTCAAGATCAACAATAGAGCCTCCCTGTAACATTGTCCATTCAACAATTAGGACTGTAGTTTCCTCTGAAAATTCCCTGTGCTAAACACACTGCAAGGAGAGTGTGCTGCCACCTCCTCTGCGCCCTCACTTCCCCTGCCCTGTGACTCACTGCTCTGCCCCATTTCCTCTCTCAGTTCCCTTCCCCTTATCCCACTTCTATGAATAACTGATTCACTACTAAGTCATTACATATTTACAAGGAAGTCAAAAAATGCTTTTTAATGAGCTATGTAGTTTTTATATGGTCATTTCTTCAAATTGACATTAAAATAGGTAAGATGGAATTTTTAACCACTAATAATATGACTAATATATACATATATGCATATATATTTAGTTATCTGCAGAGAAAAAATATAAAGTTAAGGGGAAAATAATTGATCACAAACTTGAATGTAAGCTGGGGGAAAATGAAATAGTAAGCAGCCTACTTTATTTTTCAGAGTTGATACAACAGAATCTTCCATACAGCAGACTCTAATATACATAGAACTGGAGGATAGGAAAAGAAATATTAGGTCAGATTTGGAAAATGAACTTCAAAAGCAGAATCAAACTAGGCCCTGGTGGCTGGCATCTTTTATCTTAGCTATTCAGAGGATGAGATCTGAGAACAGAGGTCCACAGCCAGTCCAGGCGGACAAATTCACAAGACTCTTATCTGCCAATTAGCCAGGAAAAATAAAACAAAAACAAAAAACAAAAACACCAAGCTGTTGGAGTTTAATTTTTCTTAACAAAACTTGTTTAGTATAACAATTAGTCAAAAACCACCAGAGTCTATTTGAAAGTAAGTCTGCAGTAGGCAAGTATGAAAACTTTCATGGAACACTGAATTTGTTTCAAAAAAGCAGAACAAACTATGGTTAACAGTGAGCTGTAGCAAAAGAGTATTCTAGAAAACATTGATGCAAAAATATCTCTGATAAGTTAAAGGTATGAAATTTAGACTTGATTTAAATATTGCCACAAGAATTACATGTCAGAATTACAGAGATTGTCTGATCTATGGGCCACAGACAGTCACTGTGGAAACTCATTAAAACCTCATGAACATGACATTTTAAGAATAAACCAAGTGATGGAATCAGGAAGAAGTTCAGGAACTGCACCACTGTCTACTGACTCTTCTCAAATGATTAAGGACTTAGCTGACAGAGTAAGTTACAAAAAGCATAGTTACTAAATACTCAGCTTCTTTTTTTTTTTTATTATATTCAGCTTCTTGGTAGCAATGGGAAGACTAATATTTTGATTCTTGGACTCTCAGGACAACATTCTTTCCGATATACCATATTGCTAATTAGAATTTATTCAGATTTTAGAGGTCAAGAAAAATTAGAGAAATACAACAGAGATCTAAGGTAAGGTTCTGAACAGTTTCTGGATTTAACAGTCTTTCCTATATAACATTTCCTGCTTTCAGCGTCACTGTTTCCATGTGGCAAAAGCAAAATGGCCATTCCAGAAAGCAGAGTACATCATTTCACAGTAGGATTTATCTGCCACAACGAATTCTAACTTTTGGGGCATCAGGCAAATGTCAGTACCTTGGCCAAACTTCCAGGAGAGAATATACAGTTCAGAGGACTGGGAAGGAGGGCAAAAAGGAACATCCAAACAAAAATAGAATTTATAGTTATAAAACATGCTCACAGATGCATCCTGGGAGTTTTGTTTCCTCCTTGTCTCCTCTTGCCTTTGAGATTTCAGCTCTTGCTGGAGGCTTTCATTTTCATGTACAACCACTTGTACCCTATTTTTCATTCCAGCAAGTTCCTCCTTCAAAAAGCAGAAACCAAAATACTAGACAATCCAGAACAATATAAAGTATGGAAGACTTATGCTATCAATTTCCTAAAATACTGTTATTATATTTAGATGAGGAACATTATCTAAACATTACCCAACAAAGGGAAGGCTTGGGTGTATCTAGCTGAGGGTCTGCTGATGGTGGTCTATCCCGAAGTATATAATTTCTGTCCTCACTTCAGCAGTACATATACTAAAGTGTACAATTCCTGACAATTTCCTTCTCCACAGAGTGATGCTTTTTTAACTAAAGTTAAAAAGGGCTGGAGGCAAAAAAAAAAAAAAAAAGCAATAAAGCCCCTATGTAGAAGGTGCAAGGCCTGGCGTTAAAACTCCATTTGAGGGCTAGGAAGGTGGCTCAGTGTAGAGTGCTTGCCTTGCATGCATGAGGCCCCTCATAAGCACCTCCTCAGCACCACATAAGCAGAAAATGCCAGAAGTGGTGCTGTGGCTCAAGTGGTAGAGTGCTAGTCTTGAGCTAAAGAGCTGGGGGACAGCGCCCAGACCCAGAGTTTAGGCCCATGACCAACACAAAAAAAAACAAAAAACAAAAAAACAAAAAACCTCCAATTGAAAAAAAGAAAAAGAAAAGAAAGGAAAAAGCTATACTTGAAATCTGTAATGTAAAACCATGTATCAGACTTCCAAATTTCAATCTGACATGTAGCATCAACCTCACCTTCACAACAAGAAAAAATGTTGCATAAACTGAAAAGCAAAAATCTTAGGCTTATCTGAGAACTGAGGCCCCAGGGAAAACCACTGTTCCAAAAAGACAAAAAATTAAAAAAAAAGTAAAAAAATTGAAACAAAATTAGAGGCTCAAATACTGAGGGTCATAACTTACTGGAGAAGTAAGCCATAAGAAAGAGAACCACAAGTTTGAGGCCAGCATGGGCTACATAGCAAGATACTGTCTCAAAACAAAAACAAATATAAACCAAAAAATACCTGTAAGAGATGAGCTTTTCACAACTTTCTTACCATATTACAATTAGAGTTATATCTTGGAATAAAAGACTTTTATTTTCTAGTATGCTACTATGGTGGTCACAGGTAATAGTTCTGTCATTTAAACAAGATGGTAAATTTATTATTTCTTAAGTTTTATCCACATACTGTAGTGAGTGGCAGATTCTTCTTCTTTTTTCTTTTTCTTTTTCTTTTTTTTTTCTGTGTGGGGCTTGAACTCCAGGTATAGTCTCTGAGCTTCTTGTGCTCAAGGCTACCACTCTACCACAGCACCATATTAGGTTTGTTTGTTTGTTAGTGTTTTATTGGAGATAAGAGTCTCACAGAACTTTTCTGCCTGGGCTGGCTTTGAATCATGATCCTCAGATCTCAGCCTCATGAGTAGCTAGGATTACAGGCATGGCCACCAGCGCCCAATTTTATTGGCAATCCTAAAATGTCTGTCTGTGTTAATGATTATGCCCTCCGATGACAACTAGAAAACATGTCAAAATATTAACTCTCTTGTAAGCTCTAGGTAATGGGATCTAAAGGCATTAAGCTTTATAATGTCCTTATACCTTAGGAGACCACCAAAATGTTAATAGAATAAATGATACAAAAATATCATTGATTCCTGTAAAAAAAAAAAAGCACATAATTCAATCTGCAGCATTAAAAGAAACAAAAATAAAATAAAGTATAATCATACTACCTTATGCAATGATAATGAAAAAAGTAGGGAGAAAACTCGATACAGTAATGTATTTGGGGAAAGCACAAAGGCTCTAATGACATTAATGATATTAGTAAACTGAATACAGTCAAGACATATAATCTATATTTTTTGTATATATCACACAAACTATAGGTATGCATCTGTTTTCTTGATCATTACTATCTACAATGTGTATTTCATGGGTATTCACAGTCAAGGTTAGACTTTTAATACTAACACTGGGGCAAATTTAGTCTATAGTTTGGAATTCCTGATTGTTGCACCATAGCTTCATAGGTTGAAATGAGTAGGAGGCGGCAACACTGGTATTACAACTTCCAAAGCATGTGCATATACTTCAGTAAATGGAGTAGAAAGGAAAAGTGTTGAAACTTGGAATACATTATGAAATCATTAAAAGTATAATGGACTAAAGGGGAATTAAGCAATCAGATATGTCATAGTGAAAGCCATCCCAGGCTTTCCAATTACTTACCAAAAAAACCCACAAAAACCCAGAAGTGGAGCTACAGCTCAAATGGTGATAAAATACTAGCCTTGAGCAAATGGTGATGAAAAGCTAGCCTTGAGCAAAAGAGGTCAGTGACAGTATGCAAACCCTGAGTTCAAGCCCAATACTGGCATAAAAATAAAAAGTAACAGAAGAATGGTATTTTCAATTATTGTTATAAACATGAAGTCATAATAATAGCAAATTTCTGTATAAGAGGTAATAGCTTTTATTGGCATTTACATTTTTAATGAAAGACGTACCTTGCAGAACTTGACTTCTGCTTCCAAATGATGAATGTATTGAGACTGGTCATTAATGATGGGAACCAGGTTGTTCAGTGTGGGTACACTGGCTTCTTCACCTTCTGATGACCTCTGAGGCACAAAGGACAAAGGAAATAGATATGGATGTAGC
The DNA here is from genome assembly GCF_019054845.1 of Dipodomys spectabilis. Classification (NCBI taxonomy): domain Eukaryota; kingdom Metazoa; phylum Chordata; class Mammalia; order Rodentia; family Heteromyidae; genus Dipodomys; species Dipodomys spectabilis. Next base: position 5,135,474 of record NW_024870965.1, on the reverse strand, counting down.
AACCAATCAGCAAATGCTGACATAATATAAACACAGGAGACATAACAGCATGGCTAATAGTATTTATATCTCTAGTCTGTAAGTTCCACAAATATACAAGACTCAAGGATATGAATATTTCTTTTTTAAGACAGTGTTATGAGAAGCTCATGCAGGTGGAAATGGCTTGGACTATCTGTCTATTTGAACACTTTGGCAACCTGTGATCCCATCCAGAAATGCTGAGGGACAAGGGACAAGTCCCTCTACACTGCCGGCTGAAACTATAGGTCAGCTCACTAGAGAAACCTATGGTTTGTTTTGTTGGGGTTTTTTTGTGAGGGGAGGGTTGTTTTGCTTTTTGTTGAACAGTATCTTACCTTGTATCCCAGGCTGGCCTCAAACTTACAGTCTCTCTACCTCTGCTTCCCAAGTATTGAGAGTACAGGGATGTGCCAGCACACTCAACAGGAAGAGATTTCTTAGACTATATGGTTAAATGTGAGACAATGAGGTGAATTTTTTTTCATCTTAAAAAAGAGTGTTGCTTAAATTTTTGACCTAGTATTTAGGCAATCTAAAACTATACTATCCTGGTGCACAGAACAGCCAAGACTAGAGCCACCCAAAACGGAGTGATAAACCACACAGAGACATCTCAGAAAGAGTTGCAATGCAATTTAGCTCCATAGCATCCCTAGAGCTGACTTTTAATGCATGCCTCACTTTACCTTGAAATGATTGTGAAATGGTTTATGAAATCATATATCATACTGTAACGTCTGTTGTTTTCTGGCAGTATTGGGATTTGAACTTATGGTTTCATGCTTTCTAGGCAGGTACTCCACCATTTGAACCAAACCTCCAGCACTTTTTACTCTGGTTATTTTTGAGACAGGTCTTACTTTTTGTCCATGCCTACAATCCTCCTGTTTACACTTCCTGCCATAGCTGGGGTGAGAGATGTGTACCACCACATCCAGCATGTGATACTGATATGAGGCTTCATGAACTTTCTTTCCTGGGCTGGCCTAAAACCACAATCTTCCTGATCTTAGTCTTCTACACAGCTGGGAAGACAGGCATATACCACTACACTCTTCCTGGACTGAGTCAGGTCTCCTAAACCTTTTGCCAAAACTGTCCTCAAAGAATGATCTCCAGTCCTCAGTCTCCTGAACAGCTGCTGTGCTCTACTTAGATCATAATACTTTAAAAAGAAGAAATCATGAAAAGGAAATGAGGACCAATCATTCAAGTCAAGAGGAGAGCTCCAGATGAGTCATAGTTCCTATTTCTCAATTATTCTATTTCTTGGTCCAGTAGAAATTCTAAACCACCATGAAATATCAGCTCCCATGGCAGGGCTTTGAGAATTTTTTTTTTATACTTAAGAAAAGTAAAAACCAAAGTAACTTAAAAAATATTTTAACTGCCCTGCTGGGGTAAACCCAGGGCCTCATGCATCACAAACAAGAACTCTTCTACTGAATTCTACCCCAGACCCAAAGAAGCTGCAATTAAATGATCCCATCTGTGGAGAGCAGAAAGCAATTATAATCATTTTATATTAACAGTTATTTTCAGTCCTCTGTAGCTATGGATTATATTCAAGAATTCATTGTAGATGAAAAAAGCATTTGTATGTATTGAAGATGTACAGACTATTTTACTTGGCATTATTCCCTAAACAATATAACAACTATTTATACTGCATGTACATTGAAGTAATCTACAGGTCATTTAAAGCAAGTGAGAAGATATGCATAAGTTATACAAATATAACATCCTTTTGTATACGGGACATGAGATTCCACGGATTTTGGTATCCGAAGGGGTCCTAGAAGTAACCTTAATGGATAGTGTAAGAGGACCACATTACTATGTATATGTAGGTAAAATCAGTGTAAAAATTTTAAAATCTCAGCCAGGCACTGGTGGCTCATGCCTGTAATCCTAGCTACTCAGGAGGCTAAGATCTAAGGCTCATGCTTCACAGCCAGCCTGGGCAGGAAAGTCTGTGAGATGCCTTATCTCCAATAAACCACAAGAAAAACCGGAAGTGGCGCTGTGGCTCAAGTGGTAAATTGCTAGCCTTTAGCTAAAGAGCTGAGGGGCAGCGCCCAGGTCCAGAGTTCAAGCCCCACAACTGTCCCCCCCAAAAATTAAAAATCTCAAGCTGATACTGTGGAAGAAATACCCATAAATGATTTGTACATACTCTGGATGGCTTATTAGTTTGACATTCACATATTAAATAATAATTGCTATATTTTCTTCTTAACAATGTCTCCATTTCAAGTCTCAATACACCTACATATTTCTGAGATGTCATACTGGATGAAAGTGCATTTTAAATGTACAATCTTACAAAGCTACTAACTATATACAGGCTATATGCATCTAGAGTCTAACTTCTATTCTTTTACATCTTTTCATATAAAGAAGGCTGTATATTTGTACATACTATGTGTGTATTAAACAAATTCTCCTAAAGGATATCTTCTTAACCTGTTTTGATTTAGTGAGTTCTCTAGTTACACTGCTCAATTTTATTTTTAAATCCAATAAGCATAACTAAGTACACAACAAATACAGGAATTTCATCTAATTCATTTTAAAGCATTCCACCCACTGTATGTTCAAGAGCATTCTAAAAACCAGATGTCAACAGCAATAAATTCACTGAATGATACAATGAAAATTATCATCTATTTCTACAAATATTGAATATGTAGATGAAATATATTTCTCTAAAGTGGGAATTAAGCAGAGAAGTATGTGTCAGGCTGGAGTGAAGAGCTAACATGGGGTACAATGTGACAGTTCAGTAGGGAGAAAAGGCAAGTGACACATCTCCACAGTTTCCAGCACACAGGATATATAGTCACCTGTCACACACTGGAAATGCAAAGCGATTATTGCAGCTATAATTTCTAAAGCACTCTAAATACGTAATATTTGACTAGGGCTGCAAGAAGACTATGAGCCAGGCACAATGTGCTTGCTACCGGGCATGGTGCAGAGCTGAAGCCTAGGCTATGATACAGTTTTCCCCTCAGTCTATGGAACATTAGCATACTGCATCAAAGCAACAAAAATCAACACCAGGGACTCAGAGTGTGCCTCAAGTGTAGGCAAGTGCAAGTCCCTGACCTCAGAGAAAGAAAAGAAAAGAAAACAAAAGGGAGGGGATAAAAAAGAAACTCAACCTCAGAAGAGATAGAGCATACCTTCTCATGACAATATTTTAGAACCATAAATTTATCGCATAATAATATCACATTCTTCAGTTTAATACTCCAATAGTACTGTAAAATATTAAATAACCCTGAAAAACAATAGAATATAGACATGATATTCTAAAAAGGAAATAAAACATTATGCTCCTTTTAATACATTTGCTATCAGTAGCAAATGAATTTTCTGAGCTGTTTTCTTGCTTATGCTTTTAAGCAAATAAGCAGAAAGCATCAAGATTCCCTTCACCATGACAATGTTTCTCCTCTTCAGTCAAAATACTCAGAGAGAATAGAATTTCTTCTAATGCTTTACTCTATTACTATGATCAGAAATGTCTACAACATCAACTACTAAAACAACACTGGAAAAGTTAGAAAATAATGCTTTAGTCCATTTACAAAAGTTGATATATACCAAAGGATAAATGCTTTAGTCCATTTACAAAAGTTGATACATACCAAAGGAGACATTTTTCGTCTTCTTGTTGGAGATACCTCATTTTCTTTATTGGCTTGTTGGTGCAACAAGGCTTGGAGCTGATTCACTACAAAGCAAAAGCCATCGATTTACTAACTTACTTGACTGAATCCATGGTTTTCGTTACAGGTTGGATCACAAATGTTCCCCAAGGCCATGTGTCAAAGGCTTACTCTCTAGCTTGCTGCTACAGGGGGATCATGGGAATTTTAAGAGGTAGGTTAAGTAGGAAATCATCAGGGACTGAGGGGTATGATCTTGAGCGGTATAGACAGCTCCAGCCCTTTCCTCTGTTTCTCCATTCCCACCAGGAGGCAAACCAATTTTTGCTCTTCCATGTGCTCTAGGCAAGATGGACACTGTCTTACCACAGCCCCAAAGCAACAAGGCTAATTTATCATGGCCTGAAACCTCCAAAACTGTGAGCCCAAATAAACCTTTCTCTTTTTATATTATTTATTTATCTCAGATCTTCGCTGCAGTGATGAAAAGCTAACTAATAAGTTTATCATCAACTATTCATCCTTCTATCCATCACAGAGATAATTTAAACTTCTACTAGGCATCAACAGCTATGATAATGACTGGGAATATAAGGACAATAAAAACTGGACCTCTTAAGAGCTAAGAATTCAGTGGGCAAAAGAGCTATAGTAATACATATAAGATGTTTGGGCTGGAGGCATGACTCATCAGGAAAGCACCTGCTTACCAGGCCCACAGCCTTGATAGTTCAAACCCTAGTACCACCAAAATAAATGTGTATAAGCAGACGTAAAGCTATGCATGGTGCAAAAGAGGGGGAACATGTAACTGTGCTTGTTTTCACTGAGGAGCTAACTGTAGCAGTAGAAACAGGAGTTCCTCAGGAAGCAAAAGATGAGTCTGGAGTCACTGCATGTGCAAAGGCACAAATAGGTTAGTAGGATAGAACATGGTTTGTGAGAGGGCAGTTAGGATAAATGGACCATGTGAAGAGGTAGGCTATAACAATCTCAGAAAAATGCTGTTCTTTTCTTAAGGAATTTGGACCCTAGATGTTAGAGAATCAAATATTAAAAACTAATCAGGGCATAATATTACTTGGTTTGTGTTTTAGGAATAACATCCTAGCAGCAGAATGGAGAATGGAATGAAGTCATTTTTCTTGGGGTCTTAAAGATGCATTAGCACCACTCAGGCTGGCACTGACGTTCATACTCACCAGCGTGGCTGTGCTGATGCTCATGCCAAGCTGCCCCACCATCCTCACTTCCTACAGTGAGGTTAAAGGAGGGGTCCAGTGTGCCTTCTTCAACAGTGACCTCACCTTCTCTCAAGACAACTTTCAGTTGGTGCATGCTTGTCCTGGCACGTTCTAAAAATTAAAATAAAAAATAAAAAGAAAAAAGAAACATCTAATAAAAGTAGAACTGATAAAATGTATGCAGTAACATGAACAATTGGTAGAGCTAGACTTTTAGACTTTATGATATGGTCCCTGTCACTGCAACTGTTGGTAATCACTACATATAGCACCACCAGCCCAGAGGCTAGAATGGCAGAGCTCTTCCTACCTGGATAAACTCTCCTCCCCCTTGACTTTAAGATGTGCTGATCCCACCTGTACATATAAGGTAAGTGGTAGAACCAGCCAGAGGGACTTAGTCACACCAAACTCTGGCCTAGGGAAGCCTGATTGTCCCTGAGAATCTCACATCCCCTGCCCCACCAAGAGAAATCAAACTGACCAGTCTAGGTTTTTTTTATTATTTTTTTTCTTTTTGCTGGACCTGGGGCTTGAGCTCGGAGCCCCAGCGCTGTCTCTGAGCTTCTTTTGCTCAAGGCTAGTGCTCTATTCCTTGAGCTGCAGCTCCACAACTGGCTTTTTTGGTAATTTATTAGCGATAACAGTCTCATGGACTTTACTGGCTAGGCTGGCTTCAACCATGATCTTCAGATTTCACCCCCTAAGTAGGTAGGATTATGTGTGAGCCAGTAGCCTTGGGCTCTAGCTTAGTTTTGATCAAGAGTTGAAGTGGTTATGGTGGCAGATCCTACTGTAAGGTGCTTAAGTACTGTACTGACCACCTATCATGTGTAGTTTCTTGCTTAATGCAACTAAACACCTTTTGAATAGAAGCTTATACTAGCCAGCACATATATAACATACATTTCCTAACATAAAGTACTTCAAGGTAATTTTACTGTGATAGTTCATCTCTAAACTTAACCTCATATCCTAGTTTGAAAATGAGTAGGCTTATAAAATCATAATGCAGTGGAAGGTGGTAGGAAGGACTGACTGCTTCTGCTTTCTCTGATCTGGAATGCTTGCTTTTAGAAACTGGCCACCATGCTGCAAAGACCTGTGGAAAGGCCATGTGCAGAGGAGGGGCACTGAGGCTGTGTGGAGGAGGAAAAGCCCTGGCCTCTACTTACCCTTCTACCATCTTCCATTCCACCATTTACTCTAACAGCCCAAGAAAACTGCAGTACAAGGGGTCACTTAACTGCAATAGCAGGAAAAGGACCAATTCATTGCCAATGATTTTCGTGGATAAAAATGCATTTATAACATATATTCTACAGGAACTTGAAAAACAGACCCAATTTTCATTCTGTTCATTAAATTCAAAATTTAAAACAATATTCACATTACTTAACAGAAAAAAATACTCTGTTACAGAAATAGGTAATCATTTCTTTACTGGCAGCAACTCATTTTCAATTTTAATTAAACTAAAGAGAACAGATCTTCCAAGTATGGATTAAATAGGGTAATTCTCTATTACTTGACTTCTCAAGAGACTCAGTTGAGTTTATCACTATATTTTTCTCCATACCAATGCTATTTTCACACAGATCTTTCTGACACAAATGTGGTGCTGATTACTAACCAAGCCTCATCCCCATTTCCTCACTCTGAGTTAAAGGAAGTCCAGATAAGATGCATTCCTACTTTGATCAATATAAATAGCAGAAATAGCTTTCCAGTAACTCAGTATTTTCTAGAGATATTTGTCAATGGGAAAGGAAAATTAAAGTGTTATATGATAAGCAGTTTAGTTCAGAGCTTTAGATTTATGCTCTTAAATCTATGAATAAGGCATTTGTCTTGATTGCACCCATTAGAGCAGAAACAGAGTTTGACTAACATTAAGAGTATACTCCTTGGAGCTATCAATTGACTTCATCTCTAAGACAAAGGATAATTATTTATTCATACCTACTCTGACTAAAAGCTAATAAGCTATATTAGGAAAAATGGAGGACATCTGCAATGAAAACTGCATATTGAAAATGCCTAACAGTAGCATCCTTTCATCAGATTACAATGATAACAGGGCTTTTTGGTGGTGGGGATGGGAGTGGTTGGTTGATGCTTTTGAGTTTTTGTGCTATTCCTGGGACTTGAATTCAGGTCCTGGGTGCTGTCCTTCAGCTATTCCACCACTGGAGCCACAGCTCTACTTCCAGCATTTTGGTGTATATCTGAAGACAAAGGGCTTTTAGATGGGCTGGGAATGTGGCTTAGTGGTAGAGTGCTGGCCTAGCATGCATGAAGCCCTGAGTTTGATTGCTCAGTACCACGTAAAGAGAAAAAGCCAGAAATGGTGCTGTGGCTCAAGTGGTAGAGTGCTATACTTCAGCAAAAGCAGCTCAGGAACAGTACCCAGGCCCTGAGTTCAAGCCCCAGGACTGGGGGAAAAAAAAAAAGTCTTCTTATAGACTTACCTGCCCACACTGGCTTCTAAGTAGGATCCTTTGATCTCAGCTTCCTGAATAGCTAGGATTACAAGGATGAGCTACCAGTGCCTGGCTTCTTTGGTTTTTGAACTAAGTCAAGGTTCTTGTGAATGTTGGACAAATACAGAATTTTGGGGTTTTTTTTTGTGTGTGTGTCTGTTTAAGTTTAAGCAAGTTATTTTAGTTTTATAGGGCTAAAGTAGGGAGAAACAGAAAAACATATTCTACTCCACAGTAAGGAACTGAGAGTTAAAGAACCAAAATGGCTGATGGGAGAGTTTAATAGTCCTTTCTAATACTTTTGTTTAATCTTTAAGGATTCATAACATTTAATGAGTGCCGCAAAATTTCACTAATAATGAGTTAACAACTACCCTCAAAGAAAAGTGATGTGTAAGGTTTTTTGGTGGGGGAAGTTTTTTGCAATTACTGACTGAGTTATGAGGATCAGAGAAGAAGAGACAGAATTTGTAAAAACCATGTTATAAAAGATCAAAGAAGTGACATTTTAAAGCCATTTCATTACATTTCAAAACATGCAAAGTGATCTTCAAATATATGCATAGTAACATAATTATACACTATGACACAATTTGAGTTAATCCTCAGAAGATTCAAGATGAAATCTCATCACTCTTCAACTGGCTACATCAGAACTGAACCCACTCCCTTCTCCTTATGAAGAACACCAGTCCCCAGATGCATTATCAGCTGCTGAAGCTTAAGGAAACCAGAGTTGTGAAGAGGCTCTAACATCATTTCCCATTCCACTGCTAATGGAACACAGCTTTATCTAACCAAGAGACAGAACACACACTTCCTCTTCTCTCCTGGGAGGACAGCAATGCATTTCAGAATGCATCCTGACTTCTTCCCAGCACCAACCACAGACTGAATAAGAAATTATAAGTATGAATACACACAGAACTTCAATGAGTCCCACAGATCACATGAACATAAATCCAAGTAAACAGTATTTCTGCTAGTCTACTACCCAAACACCAATCAGCACAATGAGCACTTAAAAGGCTTCTGAGATATGAATGCTGGCAAACTTTAAGTCTCACTTATTTTCTCAGTCCATTTCCCTACTCTCTATGCTCTATCTCCCAGCTCACCATGTGGAGCTTCCTATCTAGATGAAGTTTTTTAACAAAATGCAGGTATATCTCAGTCCAGGAAGGATCATCAACTACATACATAGCATGAATTGTTAATTTCTACATTAGCCATCTGTTCTGGAAAATGTGAAAGAGAATTGTCCTGGTGACAGGGAAAGGGCGCCACCCCTGCAAAGCGCCCAGCTGTCTCTGAGAAAACTATCCCTTAGGCTAAAATCTAGATGCACTACAGTTACTGATATAAGCTTAGACAAGAGCATACAAGCAGGAAAATAGCCACAGTAAGAAAAGAGTAACATGTGTCTGCCCACTACTGACTGGACCACAGCCTATTTTGATGATTGCTGTCATGGTTTACTAAAAGATTGACAGGTAGCAAAATCAAGGTTAAAAATAGCATAATCCAGAGGCAGACCAAAAAAAAAAAAAAAAAACCAGTCCAAAAGAGTAAATATATTCACTCACAGCATTGTGCACAATGCCTTTCTTGCTTCCAAATGAAAAGTGAAATGTGGTTTTTTTCGGTATGTAATCTTATAACACTAATACATTAATATACTGATTAAGATCTATTCTTTAACTCTTACTGTATGATAACTGAGAATGTTAGCAACTTATAGCACTACAATCAATCCCACAAAGTTTATAAACTTTGTAGTCCTTCATACTCATTAATCTCAAAATCTTCATTTTGCAACAAGTATACACAGCAGCTAAAAATTAATGAGCATGTATGTGCCAAGTATTGATCTTTACTTTTGCTATCAGAGTTAAATGTAATTATTTTGCCTCTGATCTTTCTCTCCCATTAACCTGGAGACTGTACAACACTGGGACTTTATCTTATTCCTTATGTCAAACCCAACAGTAGTAGGCATTGATTGAATATTTCCTGAATAAATTTGGCTTTTAATGTTTCAAACTTTACTGTTAGTCATGACTTAGGGACATTATAAAAATGCAGCAGAACAGAAAACAGAGGGTATTATTGAAATTTTTCTAGTTTTCATGATGTATCTCACATAAAATCGGTTTTTTTCATTACTGGATGAACATTGAGCTACATCCACAGTCTTGACTTTTCTTATGATAGGTAACAATATTCACAAATCTGAAAATTACTGGTTTGTGTACCGTACTCATTTGTTTCTCATAATATCCCGGAAGGTAATACCACAATTTCCATATATCAAGAATTGAGATTTCTAAAGGATACATGTATTGTTGGAGATAGCAAAGCTTAAATATAGACATCACTTCTCCAAGTTAATTACTCATAAAGAGTACTAACCAAAGAAAATTTGAAATAAAATAATAGCTTTTGCTTGATTAATGGAAGGAAAAGATGGGCTTTGAAAGGCTGGCATGAATTTAATACCTGACTCTCCCCTAACCAGTTGTGTGGGCTTTGGCCTATAACTCAACCACTCTGAGCTTTAGCCTAAAATAGGGATATTCATAACATGGCGGCAATTTGCAAATGATCCACTGTATGTAAAAAGTCTATACCAATCAATAGAAATATCTGTGTCTCAAATATTACTCGTGTTTTGCTCCTGGTCTTGTAAGTCACATTGGACTCAGTACACCATAATTTGAACGTACAACAAGTGGGAATCGGGAATTCATTGTATTTAACAGCAAAGCGTGAAACAAGACAAAACTGGGATTGGGCCGTCCAAGAAATCTCTGCTAGCACTTGTTGAGGAAGTCAAGATCAGGACCCAAGTCAAGATCAGGGAGCCCTGCCGGTCCAGGGAACGCAAGAGAATCCAGCGCAGCTTAGCCCTGACAGACAAATTCAAACGGTGTGAGGCACATTCGTCTCCTTCCCCGGCAGCGCGGCTGCAGCCCGGAGGAGGTGCTGGGCAAGACACCTATCTGCTCCCGCCCACGGCGGCTCTGGGACCCAGGAGCTCGGCTCTGAGGTCCGGAGCAACTCACCCCGGAGACTCCGCTGGTACTGACTCAGACTCTCCTCCAGGGTAGAGTTCCCTGGGGGCTTCTCCATGGACCCAGAGGTGCGAGTCAGGCGGGGGACAGTCCAGTACACTCCCCTGGGACGACAGGCCTAGTACCAGGGGACGCCTGCCAGCTCCGAACCGCTCCTGTCACCAAGGGGCCTGGAGTCCGGGACCCAGCTCTGGGGCTCTCCCTAACCACTGGCCCTCGAGGTGCACGTCGGGAGTTGTAGTCCACAGGCCCGAAGCCCTCAGCCTCGAGGATCCTCGAAGCCTTCCTACTACACTACCACTCCCAGAAGGCTGAGCGCCCCGGTCCCCGCACGGGCGTTCGGTCGCGGAAGCGTGTTGCTAGGAGACAGGCTTGGAGGCCGCGCCAATTCCCTTCAGCCCAGCCTCGGCTAGTCCCGCCTTTCCTCCCGGCCTCCTCAAGTGCGGACCACCCGGGTGACGGACGGGGATCGTCTGAGGGATTGGGCGCTTCCGAGTGTGCGGCCACGCAGCTGACCCCGGAGGCCTCTCAAGGACGCACATCACCAGCGCAGGAGCCCTATTCTAGTTGCGACATCTGTCCAAACAGCCAGATCCTCCTGAACAAGGATTTGTCGATGCTCCCCTCAGCCCGGCCGTGAAGGCGGCCGGCACCGCAGTCGTCGCGAGCCCCGCCACCCCACCTCCACTGGGAGCTGCAGCTGCGCGCGGCCCGCCGGAAGCCGCGGTCCTCGCTCGGCGGCCCGGACTTAGGCCCGGCCCGGGCCTTATTGTTCGAGCCAGCCTTGAGGGCACGCGTGCGCAGTGGGCAGCGGAGGAGCGCGGGGCCGAGACCCTCGGCGAAGCCCCCTTCCATTGTCTGGGCCCGGCGCCTGCGCACTGGGCACCGCTGGGCCCGGGCAGGCGGAGGGAGCGGGCCTGGCTCCTCGCCCTTTCCCCGGCGCCTGCGCACTGCGCGGCCGCTCGCTGCCGTTACCGCTATGTGTGGGGCGTGTGTGGAATAACGTTATTGCCCAGCGGAGCCACAGGCCCCGGAGCCCGGCCGCGGCGATAGCGGCGACGCCGCCGACGACGCCGGGGTGGGCGGAGGACGGCGCGCCAGCGACTCACGGGACGCGACGCGCCCCGCCTCCCCGTCCGGTCCCTCTCCACGGCGAGGGGTAAGTGATGCGCCCGGGGGCTCCCGGCGGCGCCCGCCGCTGCCCCTCGTCCTCCTCCTCCGGGATGGCGGCGGCGGCGGGGTCGGGGGGCGCGGCCCGGCGGCCCAGGGCGGCTTCCCGGACGCGCCGCGCGGTCCCGACCCCAGGGCCCCCCGGCCGGGCCCGGCGGGCCGCGCTCCCTCCCCCCCCCCCCGCCCGTCCCCCAGCCCGCCCCGGGGTCCGCTCCGGACGCCCCGCGCTCGGGGCGGGGCGGGGCCCGGCTTTGTGCAGCGCCCCCCCCCCCCCGCGCCGTGGCCGTGTGTGCGGGGCGCGGGCGCAGCGCCGCGGGGAGTGGCTGCGCTCGGCCGCTGGGGAGGGGATTTCTCCGCGAGGACGGCCGCGGCGCGCCCGGCCCTTTTGTATGGTTGGCGTCGGGGCCCGGACGCTGGGCGGGCGTGGGGGGGGGGGTGCGTGGAGGACGCGGTGTCACGCACCCCACCGGGAGGATGTGCCCCGCGTGGGCTGCGGCTCGGTCTTCCTGTCGGCTGCATTGTCCTAAGGCTCCGATGCGGGGTTGGGTATAGTTCCAGCAGCTGCTTACCCTGGGCGGGAAGACGGATTTAGATGTCCAGCCTCCTACTCCCGTGCCCTGATTTTCAGTAGAGGTTTGCTTCTATATATATGTATGTTTTCCCCCCAAGAATGTAAAGGAGGCAGAGATGGAGGTAATCTATGTGAGATTGCCAAGTGACCGTGAGGAGCTGAGCTAGGAAGGGGCTGACAGGCTGCTGTGCAGCAGGAAATGAAGCAGCAGAATTATTTTTCTTTTCCCCCCATCGGACGGGTAATGTATTCTTGTTCCCGAGGGAATTGGTTGGGATACATCTTTCCCTTTCGTTATTTAAGCAATCGAAACATTAAAAAAAAAAAAAAAAAAAAAGGCCTGGCACGTATCTTGTTCTGCAATGGTTGATTTATTCTGTTCAAGAAACTACGGCCAACTAAGAAAAAATTGTTGAAGCAGAGGATACATTTGGTTTGGAAAGGCGTCTTTTAAAATGATTTGAAAATGGGGCTTTCAGTGTTTGTCCTTTGCTGACGTTTCTGCTTTAAGCAAGCGGAAGAGAGGATGGAGGAGAAAGGGGAGGGGCAGGTGGAAGAATAATGGGCGAACTGAGTTACATTATGGATAATACAGTCTCTCTACAACTTCTCTCCTATAAATCTACCTAGCTGTGCTTCAGAGACTTAAGAATTAAGCTCTGGAACGTGTGGTTACAACCCAACCTGGATTTCTTTTCTTTTTTTATTTTTGCCTTTTTAAGGAACTAAAACCTAACTACCCTTAGTTTTTCTCGACATTGTAAGTACTGTAGAATTTTAGTCTTTTTCGTTCTTTTTGTTTATTTGAGGCAGAGTTTTTACCCTGTAGTCCAGGCTGGCCTCCCAACCCAGGATCTTGCTACCTCAGCCTCCCTGGGGTATGGATTGCAGGCGAGCCCCATTCTTCCCTGCTAACAGGATAGTTTTAAGTGTACTTGACAGAGTCAGAACAAACTTGAAAGGTTTGCAAGCCAAACTAACGAGAAACAACAGAACCAAATAGTAAAACCTAGGTGTATCTCCTCTAGTCCTGCTACTGGTCAAAATGTATGGAAAACTCTACTGGTTCTGTGAGTTGTTGGTATCATTGAACTTGGTTCTCACCACCGTGTTAAATTAGTCCTTGTCTTTGTGAAGTAGAATTTGTAGTTATACTAAAAAGGAACTTTAGGCTTACAAAGTAACTTAAGAAAAGGTGCTCTCACTTGTAACTACTGGAATATTTTCTCTACTTATTAGTAATCAAGTTATGATAGCTCTTCAAACTTAAAGTGTCCACATTACAGAAGTCATAACCTTGATTTTCTTCAATTAACAAATTATATATTACTTTCAACTTAAACCAGGGTTTACCTTTTGAGAAAAAGTAGCTTTATTTTTTAAAATTAGGTTAGATTTGCAATAAAGTATTTCTTGATGTTGACCTGTGTAATTTTAGCCTTTTAATGCTGTACTTTACTGTGTTAGGTATTTTCTGTAGAACTTATTTCCCTTAAATTTCAACCAACTTAAACATAATCTGTGAACTCTATATGTGACTCATATTTAGTTAGACTTTGGATGTATGTTACTGTTCAATTCCATGGTATTGTAAAATTATTTTGGATAGAATAAGTATTTTGCAGTGTCCTATTTTAGCATTCAGGTGATATAACATTGTGAACCTTACCATTCATCTGTTTTGGTAAGAATTAGGTTTATGCTTAATGAGGAAGACTCTCAGATCGTCTTTTTTAAAAATTAAGCTTGCTAATCATGGGAATTTGTAATAATAGTCAGTCTTTGGTAAATGGGATTTAATTTATTTACTCAAATATTTTGTGAGGAGTATGTCCAGCAATAAGTTTGACATTTTGAAGTATAAAACGAAGGAAGGGCACAGAAATAGAGGGACAAAGAGTGAACAAACGCAGCAGTGGTTCTCACTAGACACTATATTGAAGATGAACTATAACTTGCAGGGGGGAGTGAGGGAAGGGGTGACATTGTCCAAAAAGAAATGTACTCTTTACCTGACTTACGTAACAGTAACTGTGTATTTCCTTTATAATAACATTTTTTTTAAAGAATAAGAAAACTTTGTTGCTGATTAAACTGGTTGTGACAAGCTCGGTTGAAATACTTGTGCAATAATATAATTTTAGCCAACATGAATATAGCTAGTACATATACAGAGCCTGCTTTTATGTCAAACAAAGGTGAAAAAAAGAAACTGAAAAGGAAAGATTAAAGAAAGTGTCATAAAAATTACTTGTATACTAATAGGGACTACATAGAAGTGGGAAAGAATCCCCCCAAAAGCATAGAGTTAAAACAAGTCAGACATAGTAGGAAACAAGTCATTATTTAAGTATAGCAATAAATAATAAGTGCTAAAAATTATCACTATTTGGAACACCATATTTATTGTGTCAGGAAGTATGTGTGTGTGTGTTTAATTTGCACACATTCTTCTTAAAGTATTGTTCTACATATTTAAAATTGAACAGGTTTTGGACACAAAAGCTACTGAATATGTTTCTGTGCCATATTACCAAGTTATAACTGAACCTTCCTGTTTTTGACCAAAGCCAGTTTCTACCCATCTTTTACTGTAAATTAAATGGACAACACATATATTTCCTTCCTCTGATTCATAAGTTAGAATTGAAGAAGCTTTACAAGTTGTTCATACAGTGTGCCAACCTACTACTATTCCTGATGGGTTTTTTTTTTTTGATCAATCAAGGGGATTTCATTTTGACATGTCAATGGATGCATACAATATATACCTTGACCAGACTCATACCCTTTGTCACTGTTCCTCCTCCTTCTTCCCCTGCTCTAGAGATGTTTTTGAAATGTAGCTTTGTCATGACTCTTTCCCTGAGCATAAGAGAAAGCCCATTTAGGTTAATGAAAAAATTGTTTCTAGAGCATTAGGACTGAGGGCTTGCCAGCAGGCTGGATTCAGCTATCTATGAACTTAAGAGTAAAGGCTGCTGGTGAAGCAAGAAAGGAATTATTTCCTTTAGCTACTCTGGGAAGGAACCCAGGATTAGCATCCTGGTCCTGTCTTTGGGAGTACTGGTAACAGTTCCAGGATCTGTAGAGGAAAGACAAGGGCAGGACCAGAAGTAAGCATAGTCAGGCAATATTGGTCTGACTGTGGGCTGGTCAAGAGTGGGTTCTGTTTTGCTGACTCCAGTAAATCATTGTTACTTGAGGGGCAGTTAAGCTTTTATCTCTGGTTGTTTGCTGCCTAGGATGGAAGTCTGGTTTGTTTTTGTTTTTGTTTTTCAGTAGGATGTAAGCCTGAAAGAATTGTTATTCCTGGAATTTAAGATAAGCTAGTTGGTCCAATTACATTGTTCCTTCAAGAGGAGCAAAGGCATCCCTATTATAAACTTTTGCTTAAATTGAGCTAGTACCTGTTTTTCTGCCCAACTTCTTCCCATTTGTAGCAGTTCTATCGTTAGAATGATTCTTTTTTCACTCAATATATTAGATTCTACTAATACTTCTTTTACTGAAATAAATAT
This sequence comes from Dipodomys spectabilis, assembly GCF_019054845.1. Lineage (NCBI taxonomy): Eukaryota > Metazoa > Chordata > Mammalia > Rodentia > Heteromyidae > Dipodomys > Dipodomys spectabilis. The sequence continues at coordinate 5,119,710 of NW_024870965.1, read as the reverse complement.
TGCAACTTCATATAATGTGGTTTCCTTTGCCTTTTTGTTCTGATCTAGTTTTCTATGTTTTAGTTCTGCAGTTATGGCCTGAATGCAGTGTGTACTGCAACTATCCCTTATTTCTAGCCATACACTTGAGTTTACTGTCTAAAAGTGTGTCTTTTCTACTTCTAAGCAAAAACAATGAGAAAAATGTGTTCTGTGGCTTTCCAACTTAAATTTATGTATTGAGGTGATTTTTTTTTCTTCAGATTTTGTACCTTTGCTTCTCTAATGTGAATCTACTTCCTTATATGTCTGTTCTGGTACTGAGAATTGAACTCGGCCTCACACTCTTGCTCTGCTTTTTTTTTTTTTTTTTGCTCTGCTTTTTTGCTCAAGGGTAAATGTTTTACCCCTTGAGCCATGCCTCCACTTCCTGCTCTTGACTAGAAATAAGAGTTTCATTGACTTTCCTGCTGGACTAGCTTCAAACCTTGATCCTCAGATCTCAGCCTCTCCAGTAACTATGATTACAAGCATGAGCTATCAGTGCCTGTTTGAAAGTAGCCTTTCTTTATGAAATGATATTGTTAGCAAGTAGTAAGCTTCTTTTGATATTGTGAGTTTTTGTTTTGGTTTCATGTTTTTAAGTAATTGATTAAAAGCACCTTATGTTGGTTCCCACTTTGATTTTTGAAAAATTTATCTGGAAGTACTCATTTACCTAGATCTATTCTTTTTTTTTTTTTTTTTTTACCTAGATCTATTCTGTTTAAATTATATTTTGAATTTAAATTATATTTTAAAGCAATGTTTTATCTGTATTCTCTATTATTTTTCATCTTCTTATTCTCTATTATTTTTCATATAGCCACAATGAAATTTGTTAAGATCTTCTTGAATCATGATTCTGTCATCCAAGGGATTAGCTTCCCTTCCTGCCCTTCTGACATTTATAAATTTAACAAGCCAGATCTCTAATGTCTTTATCCCGTTGACGAACTGAATATAGCCAAGGACAAAACCATGCAGATTTATAAATAGAACAGATGTTATATAAACAAATCATACTGAGGAGGATGTAACACAAAGATAGTGAAAATCATTTGGATAGTTTTGTTTTATTTTAAGAATAATACTTGTATCCTTTAGTACTTAAAAGAATTGGATGAAGTTAAAGTTTTGTAGGTGATATAATCATGTAATCATATAAAGTTAAGAATAAAACTGTTGCATCCTCTTAATAGTAAAGGACATGGATGATATTAAAAATTTGGTGGAAAAAATTTTTTTAAGTTCGATGGATGCTAGCTAATCATCAGTGGCTCATAACTATAATACTAGCTAGTTAGGAGGAGGTTCAAGGCCAGCCTATGAAGAAGGGTTCATAACACCCATTTTCAATTCACAGCTGGGCATAGTGGTACATTACTGTCATTTCAAGCTATGTAGAAATCAGAAACCAGAAACCCAGAGGATCACAGTTCTAGTCTAGGCTGGGCAAAAAAGTCTCTTAAGACTCCATCTCCACAGAGAGGCTGGACAAGGTGGTTCACACTTAGGACCCTAGCGGCAACAAGAAACCTAAAATAGGGAGGAAGCAAGGCCCCACCTCAAAAACAGAAGCAGAGTTGAAGACCTGACTCAAGTGACAGAGTGCCAGCCTAGCAAGCATGAGGCCCTGAATTGAAACCCCAAAACCACCAAAAGAAAGGAAGAAAGAAAGAAAGAACGAACGAACCTATTTGGTGATGCTATGTATAATTAACATAATTGAATGATACAAAGTTAAAGTTAAGTAGAAATAAGTACTACAAAGAAAAATTATTCAAGGTGAAGCGAATGAAGGATGGAAAACTGCATTTTTTTTTTTTTTGTCCTTTAACTTTACAGGGGTCAATATATTCAAATGATTAAAAAGTCAGTTTTCTAGAACTCCAACTCTGTAACCTCTTTGAACTGAAAGTCTATTCTTTTTCCCTTTCAGTAAAGTTGCTGCTTTACTACAAAAAAAAATCAACTTTCTTAGACATAATATGACAATTCTTTCCACTCCTATTCTTTGTATCCTTACCCAGTGACCTTTTTCCCTGACCCAGTAACTTATTTTTTATATATCCTTCAATTCAAGCAAATGCAAATAAATAGATGTTCTTAACTCTTCTTTCTTCTTAGACAAGAAAAATTGCCTCTACATCTTTTTTAAAAATTTTTATTTATTTAAACGACTTGTTTTTCCCCTTCCCCTTCACAAATTATACCGACATCAAATACAGTGAAAGCAGGGGTTGCCTCTACGTCTTGAATTCTGTTCTTTTCCTGTGGGTTGAGAGCATCTTCCTCTCCCTCTTTCTCCTCCTACCTTCTGTTAGATAATATTTAGCAGATTTATACTAGAGAAGTTTACTATGTTATGTATCTAGGTAGAGATTATTCTACTGACTGAATGTTCTATTCACATGGATGGATGAATGAGTTCAGGTAATGGAGGGTAAGTGAGCCAAGGAAAGAGTAGGCATTGAGATTGGGTAAAGAGTTTATTGGTTAACTTTAAGTGCTGGTGGAGTTTACTGAAAGTTTTTTTGTTTGTTTGTTTGTTTTGTGTTTTGGTCTGTCGTGGGGTTTGAACTCTGGGCTTGGGCATTGTCCCTCAACTCTTCAGCTCAAGGTGAGTACTCTACTGCTTGAGCAACAGTGCCACTTCCAGTTTTCTGGTGGTTTATTGGAGATAAGAGTCTCATGGACTTTCCTGCCCGACTGTCTTTGAACCATGATCCTCAGAGCTCAGCCTCCTCAATAGCTAGCATTACAGAGTGAGCCACTGGCACCCAGCCTACTGAAAGTTTTTAAAGGATGTTTCTGGCTCTTTTCATGGATAATAGATTGTACAGGAGCAGGAGAGATGAGCTAAGAAATAATTGGAATACTATAGACTAAGACATTACTGTTTAGAGTAGACAACCTTGGTGATTATTTCAGATTTTAAAATACAAGACTTTTGGATACATAAAGTTAAGAATATCTGTTAAATATCCAAGAGGAAATACCAAGTAGGCAATGAGATATATAAATATTCAGAGGCAACATTCAGATTGAAAATAGATTTTAAGTGCTAGCTGTAGACTGGGGATTAACTAGGCTGAGCAGAGGCATGAGGATTGAGACCTGATACCATTGAAAATGTAGCAGAAGAAGCCATCCAGAAGGACTGAAAGATACCAGAATGGTATGAAGAAGCTAGAACCAGTGTCCCAGAAGCCAAAAAAGAAAGGGTTTTTAGAGGAGAAGTAGTAAGTCACCTCCGTCACTAGAATCACCCGAATTCTTAACAAAGGAGTAACTTGTCCGTGGTCTCTGAGAAAACTCTCCATTCTGGTTAATCAACAGGAATTTTCACAATTACCCTTCCCTGGAAACTACTGAATCTAAGCAAAGTTGTACTCATAAATAGGTCACTGCAATTCCCTTGCTAGATGGCCACTGGTGGCTATTGAGACTTCAACAGAGAGGCTATGAAGTTAGTGAGAATTAGTTATCAGGAACTGACTACAGTATTACTGTTGCGTGGTGTTGACTATATTGCTTAATCTCAGGAGCTCAATTTTATGTATAAAGTAAAAGTAGTAGTAGAGCACCTACCTCAGAGGTTTATTGCAATGATCAAATGAGACTGATGTAATAAACAAAAGACACGTATAATTACAGATAGGGATCTCCTTACCTTATTTCTTCAAATGTGATACCATCTCATTATTGTTAGTTTTAAAGAAATATGTTGGCTAGAGTGAGAAAAATACTTTTCATTCTGACTGTAGAAGTAGTTTCTACATCCTGTGGTCCCTGCCCACAGCAGTTTTGCGAATCACTTTTCAGAACTGGAGTGGAGCAAAGGCAAGAGACTAGGAGAGGAAAAGAGTAACCAGGCTTTGAGATAGTTCCTTCCCCAGTCCTGAACTCCTTTTAATTCTAAACAGTGTCTAAATGATGAGAGTGAGGGCAGAAAAAAAGGTACGAAAGCCCACTTACTTAATTGTTTGGCAGATCAGGAAGACTGTTTCTCTTTTAACTGACTTTTCTATGGAGGTACTGCCTAAAGGTTTATGAAAGGTTGCATGAAAAAGAAAATACACAAATCTTAGAAGTTGTTTAAGACTCTTGAACTCCAGGCAACCATCTAAAACACTGACTTGAGGAAATCAGAGGGTGGAGAAATGGAGCCTACTTGATGGTGTGGGGTAAAGTACTCACTTTGGTGAAAAAAACAGACGTGGATTGTAAATGAAGGACTGTCTGTAGTAAGCTTTTGAGGCCATAGGACCATAGCTTAAAAATAAAGTAGGCGAGGGCACAGTGATAGAGCCTGTATTTAGCATGCAGTAGGTCTTGGGTTCTGTCCTCAGGATCAACAACCCAAACTGCCATCATCCCCTTAAGATTCAAGGAAGATTAAATTCTTGGATGTTTCAGTCTCTTAAATAAAAGGCATAGTGGCAGAGAATGAGGGAAAGGCTGACGTCAGCAAAAAAGAAGCATAGTATTTGCATATAATCTATCCACATCCCTTAGTATACTTTAAATCATCTCTGTATTGTCCATAATAGTTAATACAATTTAGGAAATAATGAAAAAATAGTCCATATGTATTCAAAACAGTTTTCCCCCAGTGCTTTTTTTATCTGAGGTTGGTTGAATCAACAGATGCAGGATCCATGGATATGCAGTCCTGACTGTACATACCTTGAATATTTGTTCGTCCATTCATTTGTCCATGGACATTTGCTTTGTTTCCTTGTGTTACCTGATGCTACCACTAATCTTTTAGCCATTATAACTGCTTTTTAATCCTACATCTTGGGCTGGGAAGGTGGCTCAGTGGTAGAGTGCTTGCCTCGCATGCATGAGGCCCTGGGTTCGATTCCTCAGCACCACATAAGCAAAAAAACCCCCAGAAGTGGTGCTGTGGCTCAAGTGGTAGAGCGCTAGCCTTGAGCTGAAGAGCTGAAGGACAGCGTCCAGGCCCAGAGTTCAAGCCCCACAACCAAAATAATAATAATAATACATCTGAATTCTTTAGGCTGATTATGCCTGAAGGTGATCTTCCTTAACAGAATTCATGTATTTCACTTTATCAGAAACAATCACACTCCAGAATATCCTCAGTGAACTTTTACATGCCTCATGGTATTCTGGGAAGAATAAAGCCTAATCATTTCAATAAGGACAATAAAGTATTACAGAGTCTGAAAGAATAAACAGATTCCTTAACAGTTGAAGTGGTTATTGAAAATTTTTAGCCAAAGGTAAGATTTGATTATTTAATATTTAATTTACTAATTTATTTGTGAGTCATCCTGATACTACCTTTCTCATTTAATCAGACAATTAAAGTATGTTTTTTTACTTTAATCAAGCCGTTTTTACTGTAAATAATTGTGAGTTCCTATTTGTGTAGCATTGGAGTAGATGCTAACCATATATGAAATTTGTAAGTTAAGATTAATTAAAATTAAATAAAATATTTGCATATTTCAAGTGCTCAATAGTTAACATGTGGCTTGTGTCAGCTTTCAAGACTACCAGACACAGAATATTTTCCCTCATCACAGTGCTTTTGCATTGTGGAAGTATAGAGCTATTTGTAAGCATTATAATCTAACTGTAGGTAATAAGAAAAATTGCATAGTTTAAGCTAGTAATTAGCACCGTATTATACAGAAGTGTACATTTGTGATAACTTTGTAAATGTATTCATGCTTAAAATGCACTCTTGAGCCAGGCATGGTAGCACATGTCTGTAATCCCAGTAGCACATGTAGAAGCATCACAAGTTCAAGACTGACCTGGGCAACATAGCAAGATCCTATTGCAAATAAACAATCTCTGAGGCATGTTAGTTTTTGGTATTACAGCAATACTGTATAAAAATAATTTATACTTACTCTCCAAATAGTTAACATATAGTGTATGAGAAAAAGTGTTGAGGAAAATGGAAACTATAACTTTAAAGGGTATGTGAGACAGTAATAGGGTTAAATCAGTTTCATTCAAATGACAGAAATAGAAATTGTCATAGAGCTAAAAATGGTGCTTCAAAAACATTTGGGTGTCACGATCATACAGACCCTTAACTCTTACTGCTTTCTTCCCATTATCACCCCTAGTTTGTTTTCAGGTCTTAGAGATAAGTTCATGAACTTTTTCTTAGTGCTCTGTGACCTTATATTTTTCAGATTCATCATAGCTCCAAGTGACTAGAGGTCGTTTATACTTCTTTCACATTCTAGGTTTCTGATTCATGCTGTACCCTGATTTATTAAATTTGCCTTATTCCCTAGATTGGTCAATTGGTTTTAGTTTGGTTCTGATAACTGAATCTGCCCCCCAGGTACAGAGTGCTAGTTCTACTGAGGATCTAAAGGAAAATCAGAGGGGTAGGTCAAAGAGAGATTGAATTTTGCTTAATTCTCCAGCTTATTGCCCAAAAAGATAGTGACAGAGAACATGTCACAAACTCTTCAGCCAAATTTGAAATTATTATCATTAGGATCATTTTGTGTAATTATTGTCACTAGGATCATTTTAAGGAACCTAAGGAGATGATGGTATGGGAAAAGCTTTATTATCTGAAGGCCCAGGTTTGAGTCTATATGATTGTTTATTACAAGTCCATTTGCGACCTAGAGTAAGCCTTTAATTTCATATTTCTCATGGGAAAATGTCTCCTATGCTAATTTTAGGAATTAAATGAAAGAATATGAATGTTAGTGCCAAGGAAAGGTACTGCACAAACAGATATTTGATAAATGTTTGAATCTAAGTCTTTATTGTTGTTAGTACAACAAAATGGTAAAACAAGGGCTGAGAAGGTGGCTCAGTGGTAGAGCACTTGCCTTGCATGCATGAAGCCCTGGGTTCGATTCCTCAGCACCACATAACCAGAAAAAGCCAGAAGTGGCACTGTGGCTCAAGTGGTAGAGTGTTTGCCCTGAGCCGAAGAGCTGAGGGACAGTGCCCAGGCCCAGAGTTTGGGTTGCACAACTAACAACAGCAACAAAAAGTTCTTGCCAAATTTTCTCTGCCAGGCTTTAAAAAAATCAGAAGTCTGCGAGACTTGTACATCCTTGTTTAACTTTTTTTTTTTTTTTTTGGTCAGTTGTGGGGCCTGAACTTTGGGCCTGGGCGCTGTCCCTCAGCTCTTCAGCTCAAGGGAGTGCTCTACCACTTGATCCACAGTGCCACTTCCTGTTTTCTGAGTGGTTTATTGGAGATAAGAGTCTCACAGACCTTTCTTGTCCAGGCTGGCTTTGAACTGGGATCCTCAGATCTCAGCCTCCTGGGTAGCTAGGATTATAGGTGTGATCCACCAGCACCCAGCTTGGAATAATTTATGTAAAAGTGTAACATTTTTCCGCCTTAAATGTTTTCTTTAAGCATTTTATTACAATGTTTTTATGAAAGAATGTTTTACTACATTGCTAGTTTCTTACATCAAAGAATGTATTGTAAAACTGTATGCTGATATGGACCATGTGGTCACCTTCACTTGTTTTTTATGAGAAGTATTTTAGGTTTACATTGTAAATTCCATTTCTTCTTGATACATACTTTAACTACTCTGTAAAAAAAAAAAAGAATTGTTTGTGTATGTGGCAGATGATAAAGGTAATCATTTGAAGCACTCCAAAATAATTATTCCAAAATAATCATGAGTATATGAGAGCATACTTTTTCCCAATGCTGAGTTTGTTCACATGAGCATGCAGTATGAATCTTGATAGAAATCCAAAACAAGCACAGCTGTGGATTTGTTTTTGGGGAGTAACTGTACAAATGAGGGCAGGGATAGAAACAAACCAATTTTCCCAAGAGTACATCTGTCCCAGATCCAATTAATTATTCAGCAAAGTTGAATTTTTGCAAGTATTCTAAGCATGTCAGTTTTTCAGACATTTCATCTGACCATCCAGCCTAAAGAGCACCACCCCAAGCCTCTATGTTGTGCTTTTCTGGTTTTTTCCTCCCCAATGTCACTGAAATGGTCTTTTTTATTTAGCTATCTGTTTTTGCTTTCATGAAATTAGGAACTTTTTTATATTGATCTTTATTCTCTCCCTAATATCTGTAATGTGTAGTACATATGAATTAAAGAAAATAGATTAATTCATTTTGTAGTTTATAACACTGGAGTCTTGTGTAATTTGTGCATAGTGTTTATATCCATTTCCCAGAACTGGATCATTTTAATTAAAAACAATTATATAGTTACACATAAAATATTAAATATGTTTCCTTCTTATATATGATTATAAGTGGTTACAGAAAATTATGTTTGCTTTTATAACATGATCTATACTTACTAACCTCAAATTACTTTAACAAATATATGATGATAAGAAAACTTAATATCTAGGATACTTTCTATTAGGGACTTAATATGGGTAAAATGTGAAATGGAAACCCTGAAGTATACATTTAAATTTTTTTTTCACATTTTAGGTGCTTGGTATGATCGATTAAAAGACAGTACAAGCCAAGTACTGGTGGCTCATGCCTGTAATCCTTGCTGCTCAGGAGGCTGAGATCTAAGGATCATGGTTCAAAGCTAACCGGGGCAGGAAAGTCTGTGGGATTTTCTTACCTCTAATTAATCAAAGAAAAAACTGGAAGTGGTGCTGTAGCTTAAGTGGTAGAGTGCTAGCCTTGAGCAAAAGTAGCTTAGGGACAGCTTCCAGGCCCAGGGTTAAAGGCCCAGGAAAGCAAGTAATAATAATAATGCAAATTATAAAAACGTAAAGTTGATGAAGTTGCTGAGTGAGAGTTTGGGGGAGGATAGGTGTGTGTGTGTACTGGGGTTTGGTCTTTGGGCCTTACATTCATTCTCACTTAGCTTTTTCTGCTCAAGACTGATACACTACCACTTGAGCCACATCTCCACTTGGGTCTTTTTTCTCAGATGGTCTTCCTGGCTGGTTTCCAGGAGGGAGCTTCAGATCTCAGCCTCTTGAGTAGCTAGTATTACAGGTGTGAGTTACCAGTGCCCAGCAGTGAGTTCATTTTAATTTGTAAGTCCTATTGTGGCTCAAATGACAAAGTTTATCATTTTCATTGCCTTTGTTTACACTTTCACTTAGTTTGTTAGGAAAAATCACATCATTTGTGAAATGGAGGTAGACTTTGAGCTAGGCATGTAGAGATCATTATCACTCTTTCCTGCCTCTAGAGGAAATGATGAAAAGTTGTTACATGGATGCAGAAGTAGATAATATTATATCAAAATAAAAATGACTAGGTTTTAGGGATGTATTTTCCACTGTATAGTAAGAGTCCTGATGTGAGACCACCTTTCTCTCCTCAGTAGCAGGAATTTGTGGGATAAGAACACATTTATTCTCTGTAAAACACTCTTATGAGCCAGCCAGCTGATTTTCAGAGTGTAAGGATGAACTGTCTGTAACATGTGTTTTTGTTCAAGCAATTGCACACATTGGTTTTGTATTCTTTTTTTTTCTACAAATTAATCATGCCTGTAAACTCTTTTTTTGCCATGGGTTTTGCAATGCAGTATTTCCTGGTTGCAATGTCATTAACTATCTCATAACTTTATAGCTACACTAATTAAGATCAAACCCCTCTTATCATTCCTCAATTTGAATTATATGACCAGAGTCAATATTCTTTAACATAAATAAAAGCAGTAAAATATAGATTGTTAAATCCTAGAGTGTAAGAAAAGCTGTATGTTCTACTTAACTACAAGGATTTCTTCTCTTTTTAGTCCTAAACCTTAAATAATAAAATTTAAATTTACTCAATATTGAAATGCACTGTGATTCCAAGAAGAGTCCATTATTAAACATAGCTCTCCATCTCAGGAACATGGAAGTGAAATCGTGAAACTGCATTGGTTTTTACACTTGTTGAATTCTAAATGTTTGAGTACTTGTTTTTAGTGAAGCAAAGCCTTATGTTCCCAAGATATAAATAAAGGAGAGCTCTAAGAGGTCTATGACTTAAGATTTAATGGCTGGATTTAATTGTAAAGGTTTGATCATTTCTCCTGCCTCTAGAAATATTCAGGTTTTCTGAACTGGTACCATGTACCAGCTCTAGAGCTACTCATTCATTAAAAAAGCTTGGTGGCTCACGCTTATAATCCTAGCTACTCAGAAGGCTGAGATCTGAGGATTATGGTTCAAAGCAAGCCCAGGCAGGAAAGTCTGTGAGGCTCTTACCTCTAAATAACCATCAGAAAATTACAAGTGGTGCTGTAGTTTAGTGTGGTAGAGCACCAGCCTTAAGCAGAAAAACTCAGTGACAGCAACCAGGCCCTGACTGAGTTCAAGCCACACTGCCCACTCACTCAAAAAAAAAAACAAAAAACAAATAGCTTGTCCAATATTGGCATGGGTGAAATATTGCTGTAGGCTCCAAGATACAGAGATGAAATGTCTGTATATGTCAGCCCTCTTCGAATTTGGAGTGGTACCATCTGTCCTGAGTAAACTATGTGGAAAACATAAACAAATGCATTTGTGTCTTTCTGCAGTGTCATAGTTTATTGAATCTCAATAAATTCACACAAGCTTCATCAATTTTGTTGGCACTAATTTGCCAGGTATTACTGATTTTGCTTGATAACCATGAGCCATTGGCAAAGCCTTTTATTCCCATTTTAATTATTGATATTAACTTAATAATATTAGGCTACAGGAAGCTAAGAGTTAATATCACTTCAAGGTTCAAAGACACCTGCTGTCTAGGAAAACTAGAATCGATAAAGATCCGCATTCATAGTAGGTGGTCAGATAAGGAACTCATCCACCTAGCTCTTGAGGCCTGGTTGTGTCAAACATCAGGGCTGTTCCCTGATGCTGGTGTGAGGTGAGGAGTTGATTTCAGTCTTACTGGATCTGACAGCTGGCAGTTCAAAAATCTCTAATTCCAGTGGTCCACTGACAGGCCCAGGAATCTAGCCGAGCTGAAGCCCTAGATGTTGATCCCAGATATTGTGACACCACAACACACACCCACACACACACACACACACACACACACACACCTTGCTCATCTGATACAGGTGAGGCCACATTACTCCTGGGTGGTCTAATGTGATGGATGAGTATGTGGACTTGTTTTTTGTAAGATAGGTTTGACATACCCATATGTCCATTTTGTCGCTGTTTAATTCAGAGATGGTAAAATTTCATTTATGTAAATAAGTTACCTGTCCTTCTGTCCCATGTTTTGGGGCTGTACAGAACAGTGACTGTTTACTTGCTCGCACAAGATACAGAGTCACCCTGCCTCAGCAGTTGCTCTCAAAGTGTGGAGCAGTGGAACTGTTTTATAAAACACTCAGGACAACACACAGCCTGAAAGCTACTTTTGTGTAAAATAGGGAGAACTGATCCGCATTCCCTACAGGACTGAGTTCCTTGAGGCAAGATTCTTTAGCTCTTTGCTTGGTGTCCTAGATGCCCCTAGAGGCTGGTCCTGGTAGGCTTCTAGATAAGGGTTTGTTGAAATGAGGTGATAGAGGAAGACAAAGACAGTTCTATGCTTTCCCAGTGCTGAACAACTACACACATAATCTTGTAGTTGCAATACAAAACTATAAATTATAGTTTAAATTATAAATATTTGAATAAAATATTATGGAGCTATTGGGGGAAAATGGCTATCTATCATGGAGAAATGGACAAAAACAGATGTTTTCAGTTTACTTAGTCATACACATTTATGTTCCCCCCCCTTTTTTAAGGTGTATTGGGGTTTGAACAAAGGCCTCATATTTGCTAGGTAAGTGCTGTAATTGTAGTCATACCCCCATCTCTTCTTGCCTTTTAGTTAATTTTCAGATAGGGTCTTGTGATTTTGCCCAGGGCCAGCTTCAGAACATGATCATCCTGATCATCCTACCTTTACCTACACGTAGCAGGAGTTACAGACTTGAGCCATTGTGCCTGGAATATTCTTTGAGATAAGGTTTCACTAAGGTTTTGTCCAGGCTCACCTTGTACCATGATCCTCCTCACTCTACCTCCCAGATAGCTGGGATCCTTTAACAACCACTATGCCCAGCCTAGGATTTCGTTCTTAAACACAGATCTGAAGATAAAGACACACAGTATTACATTACACTTAGTCTGCTTTAAGATAAAGTTATTATAATACCAGAAAAGGCTAATGAGGATTGCTGATTTGGAAAATGGAAGAGCATGAAATCTGCTTAAGTTATACTTCCTTTTTTTTTTGTTGTTTGTTGGTTGGTTGGTTGGTCATGGGGCTTGAACTCTGGGCCTGAATGCTGTCCCTCAGCTCTTTAGCTCAAGACTAGCACTCTACCACTTGAGCCACAAGTGCCACTTCCAGTTTTCTGAGTGGTTTATAAGAGTCTCATGGATTTTCCTGCCTGGGCTGACTTTGAACAGTGATCCTCAGATCTCAGCCTCTTGACTATCTAGGATTACAGCCGTGAGCTATCTGTGCCTGGCTTAAGTTATACTTCTTTTTTTTTTTTTTGGGGTCCAGTCGTGGGGCCTGAACTCTGGGCCTGGGCGCTGTCCCTCAGCTCTTCAGCTCAAGGCTAGCGCTCTACCACTTGAGCCACAGCACCACTTGCGGCTTTTTTCTTTTTGCTTATGTGGTACTGAGGAATCGAACCCAGGGCCTCGAGCATGCAAGGCAAGTGCTCTACCACTGAGCCACCTTCCCAGCCCCAAATTATACTTCTTGATAATAGTCTTTTATATATGTAAATCGTAAGTTATCTACTGATAAAAGAGAAAAGCAAAACCATAAAGAATACTAGTACAGCTGGGCACCGGTGGCTCACGCCTGTAATCCTATCTACTGAGGAGGCTGAGATCTGAGGGTCATGGTTCAAAGCCAGCCCGGGAAGGAAAGTCCGTGAAACTCATCTCCAATAAACCACCCGAAAACTGGAAGTGGCTCAGGTGGTAGAGCGCGTTCGCCTTGAGCTGAAGAGCGCAGGGACAGTGCCCAACCCCAGAGTTCAAGCCCCACGACTGACAAAAAAAAAAAAGAATACAAGTACAGGGTCTCATATAATTAAATATAATAAATAGGATAGGTACAGCATTACTCCATATTAATGTCTGAGGAAGTAACTCAGAGTTACTTTATAGTGTAGTATGTTGATTAATAGCTATCATAACCACTAGTAAAATTCAGTAGAATTTATTATTTTAGTCAAAAAGGTAGATAAATGTGAAATATATTTAAAATTATTTCACCCAAAGTGGTAAAACTGAAAACTGGTATCAGTTCTGTATAAACTTTAGGCTTTGGAGCTATTTGATCTCTGTTGCAGCTATTTAACTCTTCATGTGTAAAGTAGAAGTATGCTTACGTTCCAATAAAATTCTATTAAACCGCTGGGCCCTGGTGGCTCACGCCTGTAATCCTAGCTATTCAGGAGGCTGAGATCTGAGGATCGTGGGTAAAAGCCAGCCTGGGCAGAAAAGTCCATGAGACTCTTATCTCAAATAAACCACCAGAAAACCAGAAATAGTACTGTGGCTCAAGTGGTAGAGCACTTGCCTTGAGCTGAAGAGCTGAGGGACAGACCCAGACCCAGAGTTCAAGCCCTACGAACGACCAAAAAAAAAAAAAAAAAAATTCTATTAAACCATTCTTAGCCAGTCTTTGATTTAGAGAAAATTGTTAGAACTCTGGGAAACCTGAGTGTTCAGTATGGCTCATGCTAAGGCAGACAAAAATACATAAAGTCACATTCAGTATAATGATATTTAGTCAATGATTGGCCACATATACAGTAATGGTCCCATAATGCTGTATTGTCTGGGGCTAGTGTAGCTGTCTTTAAGTACATACTATAATATTCACTTAAAGATGCATTACTTCCCAGACAGTCCTCAAATAACAAGCAGGTTATATCCCCAAAATCTCATGATAAGTAGAAAAGACTACAAGGCAAAATCACATATCTTTCCTCTAGAAATGTAATTAATCTATGGTAGATGTCAGTTGTTTGTTCCATTATGGCAGGGCTGTCTGAGAGTGTATCTTGCAGCCATTGAAAGTATCTTGATCATAGACAGAATCATGCTGCATATTGCTGTTATAGGAAGAGCTTCAAATTCGAAGTATGGTTCATGTTGAATATGTGCATTTTTGTAAAGTTCATGTTTTCCTTATAATAGTGGACTATCTGATGATAGAAAACGAAATGAGTAGTTTTTTTTTTTTACATGTCTTGTTTAAAAATGGAGAAATACACGCAGATACTGGGCTGAGTGGCTTTTTAAAAATTACATTGAGTGCTGTGAATGTGACTTAGTGGCAGAGTGCTTGCCTATCATGCATGACGCCCTGGGTTTGATTCCTCAGTACCACGTACATAGAAAGAGCCAGAAGTGGCACTGTGCTTCAGGCGGTAGAATGCTAGCTTTGAACAAAAGAAGCTCAGGGACAGTGCCCAGGCCCTGAGTTCAAGCCCCAGGACTGGCAAAAAAAAAAAAAATTGGAAGTATTGGAGGTGTGCCTTTAGCAATAGTGCGCTAGCCTAGCAAGTGTAAGACCCTGAGTTTACACCCCACAGCGAAAAATGAAAAAGTTTGAAACTGCCCTGAAGTACAGAAGGCCTCCTTGCCTGTGGAGATGTCTGTGCCGTGTACACTTTGTGTACACACTTTATACACTTTCCTCTGTGTGCATAACACAACGCTTAATTTATATATTGGAAGCTTTAAAATTTTAATAACATGTGAGTGTTGGCTCTAGTGTTCTGTAATGTCCTCACCTGTGGCGTGAGGCAATGCAGCACCTGTGTGGTGAGATGGACAAGGTGAATGATGTAGGGATGGAGAATGTAAGGGGGAGGCAGCGTTTCTCAGCACACTAGTACTTGAAAATATGTCCAGGCACCGGTGGCTCATGCCTGTAATCCTAGCTACTCAGGAGGCTGAGATCTGAGGATCGCGGTTCAAAGCCAGCCCAGGCAGGAAGTCTATGAAAACTGGAAGTGGCACTGTGGCTCAAGTGGTAGAACACTAGCCTTCGGCACAAAGAGACTCAGGGACAGGGCCTAGCCCCTGAGTTCAAGCCCCAGGACCAGCAAAAATCAATCAATCAACGTTTTTTAAGTTTTGATACTTTGTAACATGTCTTCTTAGGGAATCTCTTTGACTTCTGCTTACAGTATGTTGGGATTCTTTAATGTGTATATTGATATCTTCAGATTTAGATTTTTCCATTGAATCTTCAATTATTACTGAATCTTAAGTGCTGAAACCTTCTCTTTATGGCCTATGCATCTTAGGTGCATAACCACTGTGTGTGGTCAGTAAAGTCTGTTCTATCATCTCTTCACTCAGCTAGTGACCTAATAAAGATGATTTCAAAGGTGTTCAAAAAAAATAAGGAAAACTAACATATACTCTCTTTATTAATCCCTTGGAAACTACAGAAGCCAAGGATGATTGAAGAGTGGTGGCTAGCCTTTGTGCCAGCCCCTCAGTAGTCTATGAGACTCTTACATCCAAACACCACCAAAAAGCCAAAAGTAGAACTGTGGTTCAAGTGGTAGAATGCTAGCCTTGTGCACAAAAGCTCAGGGACAGCACTTGGGCCTTGGGGTTCAAGTCCCAGGTCCAGCACCAAAAAACAAGCCCAAGGATGCTTCATCTGTTACTTGAAGAGTAGATTCTTATTGCCTGTTTTGTCTCCAGGGTCCTGTAGTTACTGGTATAGTAGACAGGTAATGAATGATAGTAACTACTGCCATGGAAAGACTGAAGCTTAACTTTAATACGTATCAGAGTTCAAAAATAGTTTCTTCAGATATTTTCTGTAGTTATATCTTTCTCTCAGTTTTGTGTATTTGATTTCTTCCTTTTTATAGATAACATACCTAAATTGTAGAAGCATTACTATATACAAAAATAATATAGATTTAGTTGTACTCTATAAATTATGATTATATATTGTAATTGTTGGGAAAATGGAGGAGAATAGAAAAGGAATAGGTCAGACTCGATCGTCAACAGGTAAGGACTGTTTATTGAGGAGCAGCGAGGGGCACAGACCTTCCTGCAGGTTTGGAGGTTGTGCAAGGGACTGGATTTGGGGGGTTGGCTTATATAGATCTTAACAAGGAAGCAGAGGATAAAAATGGGCTATGGTCTCTTGGAAGCCAAGAGCAATGTCCTTGGCCAGGCCTACAGTGGAATGCTGTGGTGTAGGGGCCATTGTCTCCTGGGGGCCAAGGTCGGAATGACTTGCCTGTGGATAAGCACATGAGCACGCACTTAGTGCTTTGCTTGACCCAGGGGAATAAGGCAGGATTCAATCCTTCATATTCCATCCTTGGATACATAAAAAGATTGAGCAGAGGCGGGAGAGGCAGATCCTTCAGTAATTATATTCAGTTATATGTTATTATAAATCTATCACAGATACTTTGTGTGTATATGAATACACAAAATCACTTAGGACGTATGATTGGAATTTTACTCAGAAAGTGCACTGTAACTTCCATGTCTTGTTGATTAATCTGGAAGCTAAAAAATAATATGACTGCTTTCACATCTCAGTAAAACCTGGGTCATGTCTTACACAAGTTCAAACCCAAAGATCTCTTCTATCATTTAAAGGAACCTGGATTGGACATACCTTAGCATCTGCAAAAAACAGCCTGCCAGATAGTGTGTTATGTATGCTGAGTGTTAGTAATAATAGAAAAAAGAGAATTAAAAAACTGAAGAAGTGGCGGGAAAGTGAGATTTCCAGATAAAAACATAGCAGCTTTATATTCATTCCCACTTACGGAGCAGAAGCCACTATGTGATCTCAAAACCCAATAAAGAATTAAAATTTTACATTTTGAAAATTAGGTGATTTCATTGTTGTTTCTCAGAAAATAACAGGGTGTTTGGTTTTGTTTTGGTAGTACAAGGTTTGAAATGGAAGCTTTTTCTTTCTAGAGAGGCACTGTACCACCAAACCATCCCTCTAACCCTTTTTGCTTTTGTTATTTTTACATAGTGTCTCATATTTTGCTCATGATAGCCTGCCTGTACTATGATCATGGTATGCATTATTTTCTGTATAGCTGGGAAGGCAGGTGTGTACCACTATCCCCAGCTATTGGTTGAGATATGGGAGTCCGTTAACTTTTGCCCTGCTTAGCATCTAATTACAATCCTTTGGTCTCTGCTTCCAAAATAGCTAGGTTTAGTAGCCACTGTGCCTAGCTAATAGTTCATTTTTGGCCTCAGTTGTTACTAACTAGATACCATGTATGCTTATTTTAAATTTATTCTTCTTAAAACTATAAGACATTATTTGTACAGCACAGCTACTTTCTAATGTTATCATTGTACTAATGTGGACACTTACTTGAAGATTATAGACTTTCATACGCTATTTTAAAACTTTACTGACAGACCACCTACTTTAAAAAAAAATCCTTTTCTCTTTAATTGTACTCTTAGTGAAATGTGTGGGCTTACATAACACATGACAACTTAAACTATTGGGTATAAAAAGGTTGATGTTGCAGTACTGAGGTTGGGCTTACTTAGGATTTGTGAATAGGTACTATAGCTAAGTGTATCTTTCCCTATTGCAGGATGACGTAGCTTTGCCAAGGACTCAAGACACTAAGCAGAAAATGAGCTTAACATCCTGGTTTTTGGTGAGCAGTGGAGGCACTCGCCACAGGCTGCCTCGGGAAATGATTTTTGTTGGGAGAGATGACTGCGAGCTCATGCTGCAGGTATGTTCTATCTTTTGTATGTCACTACTCACCTCAAAAAAAACAAACAAAAAAAACTCAACTATTTATTTATTTAGGATCTGGTCATGGGGCCTGAACTCTGGGCCTGGGCGCTGTCCCTCAACTCTTCAGCTCAAGGCTAGCACTCTACCACTTGAGCCACAGCGCCACTTCCGGCTTTTTTCTTTTTGCTTATGTGGTGCTGAGGAATCAAACCCAAGGCCTCATGCATGCAAGGCAAGCGCTCTACCACTGAGCCACCTTCCCAGCCCCTGGTTTTTTTTTTTTTAATACATTTTTTATTGTAAAAATACTGTACAGAGGGTTACAGTTACATGAGTAAGGTAATGAGTACATTTCCTATCAAGCATTGTTACCTTCTTTGTTTTTCCCCTACCCTCCCTGCCATCCCTCCTCCACATCTTGAGCACAAGTTTTTGAATGGGGAACAGAATACCCTAGGTATATTCCAATTGGGATACCTTTTTCCTCACCCCGATGGAGGCATGTGATGTTTCCTTATCTTTGCCTTGACGTACATACATGTTGGGCTTCTGGAAATAAGACGTTATGAAAAGAAAAGATGATGGCCTCATTTAGATTGTGCTATGAGTTTTTATGTCTCAAGCCGTCTGCCTCTTGGCAAGCTGTTCTCTTTTCACTTATCCCCATACTTCCCACTTGGCAGCTTGCCTTCTGCGATGAGGTGTTACTGTTGTTTTTATTGTTTTTTTTTTTGTTTTTATTTTTTATTTATTTTATTTTTGGGGGGATCTGGTCGTGGGCCTGAACTCTGGGCGTGGGCGCTGTCCCTCAGCATTTCAGCTCAAGGCTAGCACTCTACCACTTGAGCCACAGCGCCACTTCCGGCTTTTTTCTTTTTGCTTATGTGGTGCTGAGGAATCGAACCCAGGGCCTCATGCATGCAAGACAAGCGCTCTACCACTGAGCCACCTTCCCAGCCCCTTTGTTTTTATTTTTTTAAATATTTTACAATTAATATAATTGTACAAAGTGTTTCATTGTGATACTTCCACATATGTATATAGTGTATTCTCATCAATCTCAACCCCTCTGCTCCTCTTACCCTTCTTCCTCCTTCCTAAAACAATTTCCATTTTCATACATAGGTTTTCTTCTACTTTCATACATAGAAACAAACACTTTGACTGTATTCATCATTATCCATCCTCCTTCTTAGCCCAACCCGATCCCAAGATAACTTTTTGAGTTTTGTTTGTTTCATTTCATGGGGGGACGGTGGTCTTGGGGCATAAACTCAGGGCCTAGGTGATGTCCCTGAGATTTGTGCAGAAGGTTAGTACTCTACCACTCAAGCCACAGCTCCACTTCTGGCTTTTTGGTGATTTGTTGGAGATAAGCGTCTCTACACACTTAACTACCTTTACTGCATTTGAACTGGGATCTTCAGGTCTCAGACTCCTGAGTAGCTAAGATTATAGGTATGGGCCACCAACACCCAGCTTATTCCACATTTTTCTAATGAGAGAGGAAGTAGTAACTTCCAAGTTCTTTATATATTAGACAGTAAAGTACAAGCCATATTTCCTCGCTATTTCTGGTGCCACCTTTGCTGCTTAATATCAAAGTTTACATAGCTACCTTATAATAAGTGGTTTTAAAGTTCAGATTCATTGGTTCCCAAGCTATTTCTTCCTGTGATTGTACTGATACTTTTTTTCAGTAGCAGTTTCCTAAGGCTTATAAATGATGTACAAACAACTGACTTTGGGGAGAAAATGGAAGAGAACTTTAAAAGGGACTCAAAAGCAACTTTAAAAAACTTTTTTAGGGGCTGGGAAGGTGGCTCAGTGGTAGAGCGCTTGCCTTGCATGCCTGAGGCCCTGGATTCGATTCCTCAGCACCACATAAGCAAAAAGAAAAAAGCCGGCAGTGGCGCTGTGGCTCAAGTGGTAGAGCGCTAGCCTTGAGCTAAAGAGTTGAGGGACAGCGCCCAGTCCCAGAGTTCAGGCCCCACGACCGGACCAAAAAAAAAAAAAAACAAAACTTTTTTACTCATGTAATTGTAACCCCTCTGTATGGTATTTTCACAATAAAAAAATACAGTGAAGAAAAAACTTTTTAAAAATTCCTTTTTATTGGCTTTCTTTCACTCATAAAGCTCACCCAAGAAACCCAGTTTTAGAATCCACATTTCAAGTAAGGATAATTAGAGACAAAGATACCTCATTATGACTCTTTTACGTCTTTGGATTGCTGTACAATTATAATTTCCAGTATTTAAAGAAAAAAATTCAGAGTTGGGCACTGGTGGCTCATGCCTGTAATCCTAGTTGCTCAGGAAGCTGAGATCTGAGGATCACGGTTCAAAGCCAGCCCAGGCAGGAATGTCCGTGAGACTTTTATCTCCAATTAACCACCAGAAAACTGGAAGCGGCACTGTGGCTCAAATGGTAGAGTACTAGTCTTGAGCTGAAGAGCTTAGGGACAGTGCCCAGACCCAGAGTTCAAGCCTCATGAGTGACAAAAAAAGATTTGGGGCTGGTTATGTGGCTTATTTGGTAGAGTACTAATCTTGAAAAAAAGAAGCTCAGGGACAGTAACCAGATACTGAGTTTAAGCCCCGGCACTGGCAGGAAATAAAAAGAAAAAGATTCTTCAGGTACTGTTTTTTTTTGTGTGTGTTTTTTTTTAAATAACAAGATACATAAAGGATGGATGTAGATCAGTGGTATATCCCTTACCTAGCACACACAGGCCTGGATTCTACCCCAAAAATCATGGAGAAAAACATATATAAAATATTACAAGGAGGGGACTGGAAAGGTGACTCAGTGGTAGATTGCTTGCCTTGTATGCATGAGTCCATAGGTTTGATTCCTCAGCACCATATAAGCAGAAAAAGCCAGGCGCTGTGGCTCAGGTGGTAGAGCGCTAGCCTTGGGCTGAAGAGCTGAGGGAGTTCAGACCTCATAACTGACAAAAAAAAAAAGGAAATATATATATATATATATACACATACACACACACACACACACACACACACACACACACTACAAGGAGGAGGTAACAATGCTCAATAGGAACTGTACTCATTACCTTCCTCATGTAACTGTGACCTCTCTGTACAGTATTTTTTCAATAAAAAATATATACAAAAATATTACAACCTAATTCTCATGGTTTCTATGTAAAAGTTTCATATGTTTTAAATGTAATGTGATATATTTAACAAAGTCGTCTACATTAAATTCTCTCAAAATTAGAACATGTACATTGAGTAGAAAGAATATTCTTTTTTAATGTTGTTAATTTCTTCTTTGGGGAATGATGCCAGATTTGTGTTGTGTAGTAACACAATTTTAATCTCATTTAATATACTTTTGTTTGGTATTTGTTCTGTCAACTAATCTAATAATATATCTAGTTTAAAATCTTTTGTAGTATTTTAGTATTTCATTGTATTTATTAACTTTAAAAATTCTTTTCAGTCTCGCAGTGTGGATAAGCAACATGCCGTAATCAATTATGATACCGCTGCAGATGAACATTTGGTGAAAGATTTAGGCAGCCTGAATGGGGTAAGTTGATTTCTCACAGCTTCCTCTTTCTGATGTACCAGCACAGGGGCTGTAGTTCAGAGACCTGAGTCTGAATTACTGTTCTAGACTCTGAGGCCTCGATTATAACTCCTTTTTCTGTACCCCATTTTTCTTCCACCTTTACACAAGAGGTAAAGTTGTGATTGAATGATGTTGCAATAGAAACAAATCTTACTTAGCTTCCTGTATGTAATTTATTAGTGTGTTTGTTTTTTTTGGGGGGGGTGGCGGTCATGGGGCTTGAACTCTGGGCTTGGGCACTATCCCTCAGCTCTTCAGCTTAAGGTGAGCACTGTACCGCTTGAGCCACAGCATCACTTCTGGTTTTCTAGTAGTTTATTGGAGATAAGAGTCTCATGGAGGGGCTGGGAAGGTGGCTCTGTGGTAGAGCCCTTGCCTTGCATGACTGAGGCCCTGGATTCGATTCCTCAGCTCCACATAAGCAAAAAGAAAAAGGCCAGAAGTGGCGCTGTGGCTCAAGTGGTAGAGTGCTAGCCTTGAACTGAAGAGCTCAGGGACAGCACCCAGGCCCAGAGTTCAGGCCCCCCGACCAGACCTCCCCAAAAAAAAGAGTCTCATTGAGTTTCCTGCCTGGGCTGGCTTTGAACCATGATCCTCAGATCTCAGCCTCCTGAGTAGCTAGGATTACAGATGTGAGCCACCAGCACCAGGCTTAGTATGTTTCTTACTTGGTTTACTAGAATTACTTTTTCCCTGTTGCTATTTAAAAATTTCTCTCTTCCTTTTATAATTTTAGACCTGCAGGAGATTTTCTCCCAGATGTTTTGACTTACATGTTTGTGAGCTGAAATTTTGTCTGGCTTATTTCCTAGCTCTTTTTAAACTTTAGGGAATATTTCTGTCATAATAGCATGTTAAAAATTGTTTCATGATCTCTGAAAACTGGCTGGTACATAAAGTCACCCTATGAATGCTTTATATTTAGGAGAGTTGAGCAATCAGATTTTAAATGGCTCTGATAGTCATTTTAGGCCTTTTGAGTAAATGTATTTTTGATTGACTATGAGATAGATTTAAATAAAATTGACTCCTAATTCCTCTTAATTATGTACCTACTTGTTTATCTTCTGCATACAGAAATCAGTGAATTAATATGTTTATGCTTTTGTTTTCCTGGGCTTTTCTGTTTTGTAATTATACTGTATTTTGATAAACTTAAGAATATAACTTTAAGCCAGCACCAGTGGCTCATGCTTGTGATTACAAGCTACTCCGGAGACTAAGATATATATGAAGATTATTATGGTTTGAGGCCAGCTGGGGCAGGAAAGTCCTTGAGACTCTTTATCTCCAATTACCTTCTAGAAAACTGGAAGTGGTGCTGTGGCTCAAAGTAGTAGAGCTCTAACCTTGAGTGTAAAAGCTTGGGGATAGCACCCAAGCTCTGAGTTCAAGCCCCTTGACTGACAAAAACAAAAACACAACAACAAAAAAAACCCATAACTTTAAAACATTCTCACATGCTTATTTTAGAAATGAATCTGATTTAGAGTTTATAAGTCCTAGAAGCATTCACATTTCAACCTCTCCAGTTTTTTTTTTTCTTCTGCTTATGTGGTGCTGAGGAATCGAACCCAGGGCCTCATGCATGCAAGGCAAGCACTCTACCACTGAGCCACCCTCCCAGCTCCACATTTCAACCTCTCTATACAGTATGTTGGAAAGTTGTGATTTAAGATTACTTTTGAAACCAGGCACCCGTGGCTCATACCTGTAATCCTAACTACTCAGAAAGCTGAAATCTGAGGATCACAGTTCAAAGTCAGCCCAAGCAGGAAAGTCTGTGTAACTTTTAACTCCAATAAACTACTCAGAAAAAGCTGGCAGTGGCACCATGGTTCAAATGGTAGAACACTAGCCTTGAGCAAAAGAAGCTCAGAGACAGTGCTCAGACCCTTGAGTTCAAGCCCTAGAACTGACCAAAAAAAGAAAAGATAATTTCTGAATCAGATTGAATTGTGATTTAGAAGTAATTAACTGTTTATATATGTCTGTGATTGGAATTAAGATTGCCAATTTCAGCCAGGCACTGGTGGCTCACGCCTATAATCCTAGCTACTCAGGAAGCTGAGATCTGAGGATCGAGGTTCAAAGCCAGCTCAGGCAGGAAAATCCATGAGACTCTTATCTCCAATAAACCACCAGAAAACCAGAAGTGGCACTGTGGCTCAAGTGGTAGAGTGCTCGCCTTGAGCTGAAGAGCTGAGGGACAGTGCCCAGGCCCAGAGTTCAAGCCAATTTCTTTTGTAGACCTAGGAAGTATTATTATGACATATTACAAGGAGCTAATTGTGCATAGAAATTTGAGAATATGACCATAATAGCATAGTCCTTTCATGTACTTTATTATTCAGCACTAGAGGCCCTCTAACCTTCCTCACCACGGGGAACCTTTCCAAACAAGCTCTCCATGTGTTCTGAAATTAAGTAGAATGGAGAAATGGAATTTACAAGGAAGGAAGGTTTCAATTTACCAAAGAAAATCTCTAAATGATCTCCACATTTGCTCTAGTGTTCTTCTAATGAATTCTAGTTTTTACCTTTCAGAATGCAAGCAGAAATAATCATCACCTTTTACCATTTATCTGTGTCCAGAGAATCTTTTAACTTCACATATACTTCAAGTTTTTTCACAAATAATTTATAGAAGTAAGCATACAGAAAGAATAAAAATAATCTGAAATTTTGCTTAGGTATGGTAAGCAAATTTTTATTCTGTACTTTCCTAGTTTTCAAAGGCACTCAATGGACAGTAGTGTTACTTGAAGGCAGTCAACTGTTTACCAGGTAGGATACATTCACCTGTGATGTACTGCCACTTGCTAAGTATTGGCTGGTTCCAAAAGTCAGGTACATCTCTAGTTGGCTATAAATTACTATTTTTGTTTATTTTTGTTCTGATATGGTCAACTAGCTTTTTAAAAATTTTAATAGCCTTGAGCTGAAGAGCTGAGGGGCAGCGCCCAGGCTCAGAGTCCAGGCCCACGACCGGACCCAAAATAAAAACCAAAATAAAACTTTAATAGCTTTTTAACTCATTTAACTCATTTTCAAAGCAAATCATTTTATGTTTTAATTATTTTGTTCTTGAAAACTATTTTTAGATTTATAAACAAATAGAAGATGGATAAATCTCATAATTTCATTTCTACATCATTTTGTATATACATTATTAGTTTTCCTCTTTAGTCACCTTGCAGTAGACAATTGGCTTTGAGC
Source organism: Dipodomys spectabilis (assembly GCF_019054845.1). Classification (NCBI taxonomy): domain Eukaryota; kingdom Metazoa; phylum Chordata; class Mammalia; order Rodentia; family Heteromyidae; genus Dipodomys; species Dipodomys spectabilis. The sequence goes on along the minus strand of NW_024870965.1, from coordinate 5,095,152 downwards.
TTTTGTTGACTTACCAACTGTACCACAGAAATACCAGAACACACTCAGAAAAAAATACTGGAAACATTTCTTTTAAAATACAAAATCAGATTCTTACTAGAAAATACTGTATGATTCTTATTGAATATATAACTGGATGAATATACCTTGTTTTCTTTTTGTCCTTAGAAACATTCTATTCTCACTGATTCTTGGGTTAAAGAAAGTTAACATATGATCATTTTTCTCTGAAGGCCTGAAGGCCTCATAATTTTTCTCATGGTATCATTTATCTTTGTATCTTAGTCTATAGAATGGTGCCATCTGTGTCTTGTTATATTTTTTATAAATGAGAAATCTTTCTGCCTGTTCTCTTTGCTTTATGGACATTAAATCAGAAATTCTGAATTTTCATTAGTGCTCTTTGATAGTTTAGCATAAAAAAAAAAACAAAACCTCACAAAGATAGTAGTGCCAGATGTCTTTTATGTCTTCTTGGAAAGCTCATACTGTAGTATTTTAGGCCTTGCAATAAGAAAACTGAAGGATGATAAAATGATGACTTGTTTCACTGTGAAATATTCCTTGAGGTCTGTGCTTCTCTTTATAGTAGCCATGAGCCATGTGGCTGGCTATTGAGTACTTGAAATGTGACTAGTCAAAATTTCAAAGACTTAGTACCAAAATAAAAATAATTTATATATTATTTATTTAGTCAGTCATGGGGCCTGAACTCAGCCTGGGCTCTGTCCTTGAGCTCTTCAGCTCAAGGCTAGCACTCTACTTGAGCCACAGTGCCACTTCTGGTTTTCTGGAGGTTAATTGAGATAAAGAATCTCACGGACTTTCCTGCCCAGGCTGGCTTCAAACTGTGATCCTCAGGTCTCAGCCTCCTGAGTAGTTAGGATTGTAAGCATGAGCCACTGACACCTGGGTATATATATATTTTTATATACACATGCATATAAAAATCTTGATGAGGGCTGGGAAGGTGGCTCAGTGGTAGAGCGCTTGCCTTGCATGCAAGAGGCCCTGGGTTCGATTCCTCAGCACCACATAAGCAAAAAGAAAAAAGCCGGAAGTGGCGCTGTGGCTCAAGTGGTAGAGCGCTAGCCTTGAGCTGAAGAGCTGAGGGACAGTGCCCAGGCCCAGAGTTCAGGCCCATGACCGGACCCAAAAAAAAAAAAAAAATCTTGATGATTGGGGCTGGGAAGGTGGCTCAGTGGTAGAGCGCTTGCCTTGCATGCATGAGGCCCTGGGTTCGATTCCTCAGCACCACATAAGCAAAAAGAAAAAAGCCGGAAGTGGCGCTGTGGCTCAAGTGGTAGAGCGCTAGCCTTGAGCTGAAGAGCTGAGGGACAGTGCCCAGGCCCAGAGTTCAGGCCCCACGACCGGACCCAAAAAAAAAAAAAAAAATCTTGATGATTTTTCTTTATTGTTTATTGAAATGGCACACTTTTGGAATATACTGGGTTAAATTAAAAGTATTTTATTAAAACTAACTTTATTCCTCATTATCTTCATTTGTTCCCACTAGAAAATTTAAACTGTTCATAGTTTATTTTACGGTTTGCGGTATATTGTTGAATAATGACTGCTGTATAAGGTGATTCTGCTATTCTTTTGTCTTACTACTTAAGTATTTTAAGTAATTACTATTTAAGTAATTTTTTGCATTGTTAGAAATAACTGAATAAAGATGAAACAATTAAAATGATTATAAACCAGCAGATTTTCAAAATATAGAAAACATTACTTCACTAAAATTCCATAACGCATCTTAGATTCATAAGATTATCCAGAGACGCTATCTAGCAGTTGTAACATAGAAATTTTATTTTTCTTTTTTCGTCAGTCATGGGGCTTGAACTCTGGGCCTGGGTGCTGTCCCTCAGCCCTTCAGCTCAAGGCGAGCGCTCTACCACTTGAGCTACAGCGCCGCTTCTGGTTTTCTAGTGGTTAATTGGAGATAGGAGTTTCATGGTCTTTTCTGCCTGGGCTGGCTTTGAACCACGATCCTCAGATCTCAGCCTCCTGAGTAGCTAGGATTACAGGCTTGAGCCACCAGCACAGGGAAGAAATTTTTTTTTTCTTAAGTGGTTTCTTTTTATTCTTTGGGATAATGTTAAAAATAAAAGTGATAAAATATCAATCCTCACAAATATATTGTTCCTTAAATGCTACAGTTGCAATCAGTAAAGCTTGATATATTAAGAGTTAAATATTTCTCTCTTTACAGTTTGTCAGCTTCAGAGTAGGAGCTTTCTTGGCATCATTTTCAGAATGGTGCTAAGTGCCTATATTCATCTTGGCAGCACCATGTTCTTTGTTTGCTGTCAGTAATACTGAGAAAGGATTGCTATAGAATAATATATCATGATGTAGGATACATAGTGCATCTGAGGATAGATGCACAAGCTGTGTTGGCCACCATATGTATATGTATACGATATGTGACATGTATGAGGTTTGAGAATTTGATTGCATGGAATGTGCGAAATTATACATCATATGTAACCTAACATCTTTTCTAATTGCAGACTTTTGTGAATGATGTAAGGATTCCAGAACAGACTTATATCACTTTGAAGCTTGAAGATAAGCTGAGATTTGGATATGATATCCTTATGTGATTTTGTTCATTTATTAAAATGTATTCAAAAATATTTGCTCTGGTATAAATTAACATTTTGAGATAGAAGAATTATTAATATAAATATATTAGAAATTTGTTTTTTGGATCCCTTCCCATGTTAAAATAATACATATTCAGAAATATTTTTTTAGTTACTATGTCTATTCCTAAAAATAATTATTGAAAAATTGATAGACTCGGCTAGATTTCTTCTCTTACTCTTTGTGTAGTCTTACCAACAGTCTCCCTGCAGTACTGTTGCACATATAATTTGTGTACCAAAGAATGTAACTGGAGAAAGGGCCTGGAGAACATTTCATTTTTGCTCAGCTCAGGAATTCTTCTCAGGTAGCTTACAGTGATACACATCAACCTCCTGGAGAGAATGTAAGAATTTCAACCTACCTTTCCTTCCAACTGTTCCCCTTACTCTAACTCCTTTAGGCATTACATCTATGTTACCTATTTAATTCAAACTTTCAGCATCATGTGCTTTCTAATAACAATACTCTGGATGTTTAGTGTGTATTTGAATTTCTATTGTTTAAAGATAGGCCTGCTGTTTGTAATCTCAGCTCCTTGGAAGGCAGATCAGAAAGCTTATGGTTCAATGCAAGCCCAGGTAAACAGTTAACAAGAACCCTCAATCAGTAAGCCTGGTGTGGTAATATGGGTCCATATTTGTCCCTCAAGTTATGTGGGAAGTGAAGGTGGTAGGATAACAGTCTGAGGCTGACTTTAGAAAAAATGTGAGACCCTTCCTGAAAAATAAAGCCAAAAAGGCTAGAGTTGTGGCTCAAAATTATAAGGCACCTGCCTAACAACTGCAAGAACCTGACTTCAAATCCCAGTTTCCCCTACCTTCCCCCCCCCCAAAAAAAAATTTTCAGTCTTAATAGCTAAATAGAGACAAGATTGTATTATTCTATATAGGGTAGCTTAAACAAGCTCCAGTAGTAGGAAGGAATATAATTGAAGAATCAAAACAAAAAGAAAAAAAAAGAATCAAAACATTCCTATTTGTACGAGGCAGAAATCTTTGTACAAAGGACTTACTTATATGTGATTAAAATATAGGTGCTCTACATTATGCTGGTTCTGTGTCTTGAACTCAGGGCATGGGTACTGCCCCTGAGTTTGTGTGCTCAGGACTAGCACTCTACAACTTGAGCCACACATCAACTTCTACCTTTTTGATGGTTAAGTGGCGATAAAAGTCTCACAGACTTTCCTGTCAGTGTAGCCTAGAACTGCAATCCTCAGATCTCAGCTTCCTGAGTAGCTAGGATAAGAGGTATGAGCCATGGACACCCAGTTAACTCTAATTGCTGTGTATTTTTGGATTTCGGTAGAAAAAAAAAATGCATTGAACATTGGCAGTTTGGGTGGATTTTATCACTAATAGAGAAATTTGTAGTGTTCTCTAAAGTAGTGGTGCTCAGTGAATGCACTTAAAGAATACTAACACTTAAAATTTGTGAAATATAAAATTTTTTAAAATTTAAATGTAAACTTAGAAAAAATTTTGTAGCACATCTTATATTTATTCTTGAAAACCCAAATGAATATCTAAATATCAACCCCTTAAATATTTATCAATTGTATATTTAAAATACACATACCACTAGGCACCAGTGGTTCATGCCTATAATCCTAGCTACTCAGGAGGTTAAGATCTAAGGATCAATTTCAAGGCAGAAAAATCCAAGACACACATCTCCAGAGCTGGAGGCATGGCGCAAGTGGTACAGCACCAACTATAATCGAAAAAGCTCAGCAAGAGCTCAAGGCCCTGAGTTCAAGCCCCACTCCCAGCACACACATACACATGTATGTATGTTTTATGTAAGAGTATGCATTTAGCATGTAGAAATGTAACAATATGTTCCCTCCCTGTATAACTGATAAAAGGCAATACAAAAGAATATACATTCAAGAATGTTAGTATGTAAGTCTTCATTTTCAACCAGAATAAGTTTTATCAGACAATCAAATGCAAATATATTTTGTATTTCTATACCTCCTTAATTTTTATATAGATATTTTAAAATATATGAGAATATTAAAACATTTAAATAAAACTAGAAAGAAATTAATTTAGAATACAAATTCAAGAAGAATCTATAAAATGGGTACTGTACTATACACCTGTCTCTAATCCTAGTCTCTGGAGGATTACTTGAGCCCTGAAGATAGAAGCTAAGGATGTCTCAGAAAAAAAGGAGAAGAAATTTAAGAAATAATTTATACTTTATAATTTATATATATATTGCACAGTAATATAGTAAACTAGCAGATTTTTCCTAATACAACAACTCATACTATGTCTATGTCTTATCTAAAATTGTCTTAAGGCAAATGTTTCATACCAGACAACTTTCTCAGGGTTGTACAGTGAGTGTTGAGCCTCTACCACTTTCAACCACAGCTCCACTTCTGGTTTTCTGGTAGTTAGAGATAAAGAGTCTCAGGACTTTTTTGCCTAGGCTAGCTTCAAACCTCAATCCTCAGATCTCAGCTCCCTGAGTAGCTAGGGTTATAGGCATAAGCTACTAGCAACAGCAGCATTCTACTTTTTAAATTGCATTCTGGTGTCTCTGTTTCCTTTTTTTTTTTTTTAGTTAGTAATTGGCATCATTCAGATGAGACCTCCTTTTGTTATACATGTGTTCAGTGCTATAGAATTCCTCCTAAATATTGTTTTTCTGTTCTGTATGCTTTCTAATTAACCTTTTGATTTCTTCTTTGAGTTATATAAGTTCATTCCAAATATTTGAAGAGTTTTGCAGAGATCTGTTATTGATTTTTAATTCTCTTTTAGTCAGTGAACAGAACTTTACTAAGTTGTATATTCTGAAATCTATCTCAAATCCTTTTGAATTTATTGCTGTTTTTCCATAGCACAGAATTTGGTCTAGATAAATGCTATGTGAAAAGGATGTACATTCTGTTTGAGAGCAAACACTCCATAAATGTTCATTGGGCCTAGGTATTATTTTTAATAATAAATGTTTAAGCTTTTTGTAATTTATTGACATGAGTAATTGTGCTTAGTTTATCAAATTTTTATTGATTAGCAAATTAAAAATAACTCTTTAACAACTTAGAGCAGCACCATAAGCTTTGAAGGAAGCCTGGGCTTGGGTAGTCTCCAAATCCTGTAGGTATGTGAAGTTTACAGATAAATTGATGACATACACAAGAACTCTTGAGGTAGTCTTATGTCCACATTCAAGCAACTTTTTGGAGTTAAAGTATTTGAACTAAGAGGCATGGGCCCTCTTAGTTCCTCTCTGACCTAAAACCCATCTAAATCTCAGGACAGCCCAGACTAGCCCTAAATAATAACCTTCACATATTACCAAGAGGTAAACCTGAAGCCCAGGAAGTCCTTACAAAATACTAGAATTACTTACATTTCCTATCGAGAGCAAATCACTACAATTTCTTAATGCTATTATTTCCATTAAAAAGGTAGGAATGCTGTGAATATTTTCCAGACAATTTAAGAGTCTTGGGGGTAAAATATTGCTAATAGTTACTTATTTTTAGTTATGAGGTGTGTATTCTATAGATACCAGCAGATATAGGACAGTGTATGTACTTAGCAGAAAAGGAAAGTTTTAGTATTTCAAAGCTATTAGGAGCGATATGAAGTGATAGGAAAGCCCTGGGCTGGATTCTGTAACTAGATTCTTGTATTAGCTTCTCTCTCTCCTGTACCCAAATCTTTATCTAAAGTAAAACAAGAACAAAAGTTAATGGATTTGATTAGACATTCTCCAAAGTTCATCACAATTCTAAACAGTTATGTTAGTAAGTTTACTGCTTCTATTATGTTTTGGAAGTTGCCTTTACCCCCAATTAGTCATGCTAATTAATTTTCTACCCTAGAAGCGATAGATGAGTATTATAAATTAATACAGAAGAATAGATTGTAGTGCATGGTTTAAAGGTCCTTTCTTTACAGGTGAAGTAATGAGGGGGAATAAGATCATTAGTAAAGCTTTTAAATGTATAGAGGCATTATTCTTGGAGCATGATAATGAAGGCATTCATATCTAGTACTGTGTTCTGATCTGTATGGAATCTGTTGTTTGATAATGTAATGTGACCCTGGTTTACAGTACATGGTTGAAAGGAGTAGTGGTTGTCATAAGACTTTAGTTATAGCATTTCTTTTGCACTTGTAAAATGAACTTTATTTTTATCCAAATGCATGAAAATCTGAGTAATTAAATTCCTTCAGGATTTGCTCTTGAGTAATCACTTAAGGCAGACTTATATTTTCATCAATAAAGCTTGATTCTCAGTGCTTTTTCTTCATCATAAACAGGTCATTTTACAAAAATTAAAATGTGTTTGAGCTCTCCTTATTTGTTTTTTAAAAGCCAATGTTACCTAAAGTTTAGAAATACTTGCTCTAGGGATTTTTAAAGTACTTAAGATGAAATTTTTATATTTGTAAGTATGTTCAACATTTTATATTCATATTCCACTGTGGCTAGTCTTTGAACTAAGGCAGTCTTTTAAATTAGGTTGAAGCTGGTTACCAAGATTTCAGAGTTCTATTCTTCCTTAGCCCCGTTTACATACAAATCTTTTCACTGTAGTTCGAGGAGAGCTGAGGGTCCCTGAGGAAGCTCTTAAGGTAAAACTCACCCTTCTTTCATGGACAAAGCATTTGCGGGCTTGGTTTCATTCACGATGTATCACTTCAATTTTTAAATGTTTCCTAGCATGAGAAGTTTACTATTCAGCTTCAATTGTCTCAGAAATCTTCAGAATCAGAATTGTCAAAATCTGCAAGTGCCAAAAGTGTGGATGCAAAGGTTGCAGATGCTGCTTCAGAAGTGCCACACAAAGCCACAGAGGCCTTGAAGGCTGAGGAGAAATCCACAGGTAAGCCTATTTCCCAGAAACACCTTACTGTACTTGGCTTGGAAGAAATTGCATTAGTTCTCAAAAAAAAAAACAAAAACAACTTGCTGTGTACATATAAAAATGTACACATATAAAAATGATGATTTCACAGTGTATTTTTTTTGTCATGGGGCTTGAACTCTGGGCGTGGGTGCTGTCCCTCAGCTCTTCACTCAAGGCTAGCACTCTTCTACTAGAGACACAGCACTGCTTCTGGTTTTCTGAGTGGTTTATTGGAGGTAAGAGTCTCATGGACTTTCCTGCCCGGGCTGTCTTTGAACAGTGATCCTCAGATCTCAGCCTAGGATTACAGGAGTGAGCCACCAGTACCCGGCTTCCACAGTGTATCTTAATGCAGCTGATGATTTCATTATTAAGCATTATAAAGCACAGCCAGGTATGGTAGCTCATGCCTGTAATCCCAGGAAGTGTAGAGTAAGTAGAATGGTTTAAGGTAAGCACAGACAAAAAGTGAGCAAGACCCCATCTCAATCAACAAGTTAGGCATTGTGGTTCATCCAAGATACCTAAGAGACATGAGTATAGTCTGAGACCAGCCTCCAGGATAGAAGTTCAAAACTCTATCCAAAAAAATTAAACATGGGGGGCTGGGAAGGTGGCTCAGTGGTAGAGTGCTTACCTTGCATGCATGAGGCCCTGGGTTCGATTCCTCAGCACCACATAAGCAGAAAAAGCCGGAAGTGGTGCTGTGGCTTAAGAGGTAGAGCGCTAGCCTTCAGCTGAAGAGCTGAGGGAGAGCGCCCAGGCCCCAGAGTGAAGGCCCCACAACCGACAAAAAAAATAAAAAAACTAAACATAGCCAGGCACCTGTGGCTCACACCTGTAATCCTAGCTACTCAGAAGGCTGAGATCTGAGGATCGCAGTTCAGAGCCAGCTCAGGTAGGAAAGGCCATGAGACTGTTATCTCAAATAAACCACCAGAAAACCGGAAGTGGTGGTGTGGCTCAGAGTGGTAGAGCGCTAACCTTGAGCTGAAGACGTGAGGGACAGCACCCAGGCCCAGAGTTAAAGCCCCACAACTGACAAAAAAAAAAATGGAGAAAAGGTCTAAGGGGCATGGGTCAAGCGACTGATTTCAAAACTCATAACCCAAAATCAAAGTTAGAAAACATAATTGTTGCAATTGTATGTAGTTATGCTTAATATTCTTATTTAGGAGAAATAATTTTAAATATTAGAAGGAAATCAGTATATTCTGTTTGCATTTTTCATAATTTTCATAATTGAAATTAAAAGGAACTTTTTTTCATGGTATATTACAATCTTTTCAATGTGTTGAATTTTGTTTGTAAGTATTTTGTTGAGAATTTTTGCATCTGGATTTATCAAAGAAATTGCTCTGTAATTTTCCTGTTTTGTCATGTAAGAGAAAGTTTTAAATCTGATGATTTTTGCATCATCAAAATGTTATCAGATTAATTACAGTTGCAGGAGCTATAAAAAAAAGTATTAAAAGCTAGTGTAAATTCACGCTTTATAAATTTTAGAAAATAATATATTTTAGTTTCACCTTTAGCATTTACCACTAATGACAATTCTGATGGCTGGTTTCATTGTTTCCTAGCTAATTGCCTAGTTTTAACACTGCTGAAGACACTTCTGTCTATACTTTCAAGTTGAATGGGCTTATAAATGGTTCAGTTATGTACTTTATATGCCAAGAACTCTTAACCATATAGATAACAAAAATCTTTTGAGTTTTCGTTCAGTGTAGAGAACTTTTAATCAACTGAACAATTTGTAGTCTTATGTAAAAAAGTATGTTATTGTTTCATCTACTTTAGACAGATTTTTTTTTCACCTTCCAGATGTTTCTGCTGTGCCCCGTGGGACTCCATTATATGGGCAGCCATCTTGGTGGGGTGATGATGAAGTGGATGAACAGAGAGCTTTCAAGTCGAGTGGCAAGTCTGAAGAGAAAAGTCATGAAACCGGACCATCAGGTAAAAAGATCTCAATGGTTGTCATTCAGTGAATATTTTAGGAAGCGTTATAGTCTCATAAAAAAATCTGTCTACTTCTGAAAGAGGTGATCTACTCTGCTACTTGATTTTAAAACTTAATGAATGTTTTAATTGCTTGTTATTTTAATAGAAATTTCTTTCTTATGAAGTCTTTTCAATATCTTCGTACAGTGCTTTCATTTAAAGTTTTTTCCAGTGTATGAAATCATTAAAACTTACAAATTAATTATACAGTTGGATATTTTTATGTTGAATAAAACCTGGATAAAATGAATTTGACAAAAATAGGTACAAATGACTTCTGTGTTTTCCAGAAGCACATACTCAATGTAACGTAAATTATTTCTACTATGTACAAAAATGTGATATGTAATGACAATTTCTTTAAAACCTGAGTGTCTTAAGTTTGTTGGAGTATGATAGCAACATGATTACTGAGCTTGGCAGCCAGAGTGAATAATGTTCTGGGTCAGATTAATGTTAAGATGAGTAAACTGGGAATCTGTTAGTGGAGAGATTAAATATTCAAAAACCGGAATATCAGTTTTCCAGAAAATATTGTGGAAGTAACAATTGTTTGCCACGTAAGGATATTAAAAAGACATCAAACTACATGCTGGGCCCTCTTGGCCCTCAGCCTCACTCAGGAGGCTGAGATTTGAGGATCGTATTTTGTGGTTTGAAGTCAGCTCAGGCAGAAAAAGCTATGATACTCTCTCTAATTAACCACCTAAAATCTGGGAGTGGAGTTGTAATTCAAAGTGGTAGTGTGCTACCGTTGTGTAAGAAGAATTCAGAGACAGTGCCCAGGCCCAACAATTAAAAGAGAGGGGGAGTAGTAGAGAAGAGAGAAAAAGACATCAAACTGGAATGAAAAAGCAGCAGTACAGTATAGAGATAAAACCATCACTTAGCTTACACTTCAGTGATACTTAGTTTATGTAGACACTCTCTTCTAAGTGACATCTGTATATTTGATCCTCATAACACTACCAAAAAATAGTAATGTTGTTTGTGTCCATCTTATAGATTTAAAAAAAAACTAAAGCACAGTAATGTTCATTTACTTACCAAAGTCTCCCAACTAGCAAACAATGGAGCTGGGATTTGAACTCAGGTTCAAAGCTCCAGATCCAATCTCTTAACAAGCAGTTAAAATTTCAGTGACATATTACTCTCATAAACATATAAACTCACACACATACAAACATGCGCATAAAATTAATTAATTCAAAAGGATACAATTCAGAAGGTGCAAAAACTTTAGACTCCAAAAACGGATGTTGAAAATTGATCCTTTTTATCTCAGCATAATATAATAATTTTCAAATTGTGTAGTATTTAACAGTATTTTCTAAATTTTTAAATGCTTAGCAGTTTGTTACACTGTACAGTGTCATTTCTTCCAATGATCAAAAACTCTCTTAAAACTAATTGTCAGCCGGGTGCTGGTGGCACATACCTGGAATCCTAGCTACTCAGGAGGCTGAGATCTTAGGCTTGCGGTTCAAAGCCAGCCTGAGCAGGAAAGTCCTTGAAACTCTTATCTCCAGTAAACCACCAGAAAAGTGGAAGTGGCACTGTGGCTCAAATAGTAGAGCACTTGCCTTGAGCTGAAGAGCTGAGGGACAGCGCCCAGGCCCAGAATTCAAGCCCAACAACCAACAAAAAAAGAAAAAAGAAAATAAACTTGTAAATGTCTTGAGTATTAAGGAATTAACTGATTTGTCTTGTGTTAAAAAGCTTTAAAGTGGTCAAATTCAGCTGACTAACGGTTGTTGAGTGTGTCTTACTTGCTTCCTTATATTGATCTGATCATGTAAATATATCATTTGCAATTCTTTTTAAATTAAGAATGGAGGAGAAAGTTTATCGACTTGAAATAATTTCTGAAGTCAGCAGATTATATTATAGAGTAGGATTTTTAAATGTTTACCTTTGATCATTTTGTAATTACAATATTTTTTAAGATTTAAGTGCTTCACATGAAATATAAATTACTGCTTTAAAAACATACTACAGCCAGATGCTGGCGGCTCACGCCTGTAATCCTAGCTACTCAGGAGGCTAAGATCTGAGGATCACTGTTCAAAGCCAGCCTAGGCAGCAAAGTCCATGAGACTCTTATCTCCACTTAACAACCAGAAAATGGGAAGTGGAGCTTGTAGCTCAAGTGGTAGCATGCTAGCCTTGAGCTGAAGAGCTGAGGGACTGCAGCCAGGCCCAGAGTTCAAGCCCTACAACTGACCAAAACAAAACAAAACAAAAAAAACCTTCAAGGATACTCTCAATGAAAACAAGAAATGAGTTTTTGGTTGGAGGTGTGAAGTAATAAATAATTGTTCAGCATGTAGGAGACCCTGGTTTTGATTTCACCCCTCAAGAAAAATAAGGTGATTTCTTTCTTGGTTATTGATATTTTTAGAATTTAAAAACTGTATTTACTATGTCACTATAAAAAGGTGAACAGTCTAAAAACAGTAAGAGAGTGTTTATTACAAAATCATTTTTGTCACCTTTGTGGGTCTACATCCATAATGTCCTAAAAAATATTAACCATATAACCTAAAAATATTAAAAGCAAATATTTACATTAGAGCAATGAAGTCCAAAAATTATGTTCGTATTTTGAATCCTACTACAGAAAATGTACCCTTAGCTTACGTAGCTGCAGTTTTTCTTCTACTTTCTGATTCTCAGCATTCATTTAGGTTACAATTAAGGATTTTAAATGTCAAGTATGTTTTGTAAAGGCACATAATTGAACATAGCATATTTCCTTTATATTAATTTTGAACAAATGAAACTAAATTTATAAACATTCAGTTTGTACTTCCCTTTTTGCCAAAAGGAGCTTAACAGTATTTAATTAAAGGTATTCAACAAAGCTAGTATGGTGACTTAAGCAGAGTACATCATAATAATCAGTTTTTGTTGCCTTGAATTGATTTAGCATTTTATTTTAGCACAGAACAATAGCCATTTACAGTGGATAATGTGTATTACAAGTACTCCTGGAAAGTTACACAGTCATGAAATACCTGTGAATATGAAGAACATAAACAGATTATCACCAACTGATCTCCTTTGAATAAAATGTACACAGTTAATTCTGGCATAACCAGATACCAAGTAATTTTTAATCTAAATAATTAAGATTAGTTATAAAATGTTCATATAAGCAAATAGTATATATTTACTTTGGCATAAACAAACTTTGTGTTGAAATGATTGGTAAATTCAGAAATCACAGAATATGTTCTCAGTGTTCTAAGAAAGGGTTCTATCATAATATGTAATAATTTTTATAGTAGACACTTAGAAGAGGACCACATTTCTAGTACTTTTTTGAGGGGGGACTAGGAAAAGGAATCTCTCCACACAATGAATGTTCTACACTAATTGAATTAATTAATTTTACTTTTATAACTGAGTTTTTTAAATAGTTGAAACCATTTCCTTTCTGTTAAATATACTACACATACTTAGCTTCTTAAGCAAAGGAAATAGGTGGAGTGCAATTTAAACTTTTCTTTATGATTAAGAATCCTTGTTATGAAAATGATACTCAAGAGCCTTTAATAAGTGAGACTGCTGTATATACAAGATGGCACTGAAGCTAAGTGAGTTTTAAGCATTTGATAGATTTTTTTTCTGTCTTAACCTTTATATCCAAATTTAATCTTTTCATTTTCAAGAGTAAACAAAACAGTACATTTTGAAGATAATAATTTTCATATTAAATTTTTTTACGTCTGAGATAGTCTTGTGTTTAGATTTTTTTTGTTGGTGGTAGTTCTAGGGTTTGAACTCAGACTAGGGCAAACAAACACTCAACTACTTGAGTAAATTTTGAAAATAATAACTATATTAAAATTGTTGTCCTGAAATATTCTTGGCCTTCTGTTTACATTTTTTTCTTTTTTTCTTGATGATGGTTCTAATGTATGAATTCAGGGCTAGGCAAGCTCTCTATCACTTGAGTCATGCATTTAGCCCTTTTTGCTTTTGGCTATTTTTCAGGTAGGGTCTTATTTTTGCCTAAGGCTAGCCTCTTAGATTCTTAATCCTCTTATCTTATTCTTGCTTTGTATAATCTTCCATGCAAATCAGGTGACTGTCTTGTGCTGCCGTATTGGTTAGGATAGGGATCTTACAAATTTTTTGTTAATGGCTGGCCTCAAACCATCATCCTCTGATCTCTGGGATTATAGGTAATTGGGATTATAGGCAAGATCTACCATGCCAGACTAGATTCTTTTGTTGACAATATATGTTCACGTTTATTATTATTATTATTATAGGAACAGAGCTTAATGCCTTCTATACTTACCCCACATTTGATTACAGGGATGTTAATTCTGTTCTTTTATAGCCTAACCAGACAATTTTATGACTGTCTCATATTCAGAGTGCTGTCAAGAAATTAATTATTGCAACTGATGAATCTCACCAAAAGATTGAATATTTGAAACTACTTCAGCAGAAAAATGCTTTACTTAATGAAAAAATAATTGGAAAAACAGTTTTTCTCTATTGCCTTTTCTTCCTAATAAATTATTTGTAACTGATTTTCTACCAATCTGTTTGAATACAGAGTGGATTTTTGAGGGAAAAATACATTATTTAAATTGATTCTCGATAATAGATCTTCATAATAATAGATACAGTTCTTTTACTCTTTGTTGTTGTTGGTAGTGCTGGTGGTGGTCATGGGGCTTGAACTCAGGGCCTATGCACTATCCCTGAGTTTTTTTGCTCAAGGCTCTAGCACTCTACCACTTTGAGCCACAGCTCAACTTCCAGTATTTGAGTGGTTAATTGGAAATAAAGAGTCTCACAGGGACTTTTCTGCCCAGGCTGGCTTTAACTGTAGTCCTCAGATCTCAGCCACCTCAGTAGGTAGGGTAATAGGCATGAGCCACCAGTGCCTGGCTCTTGTTTTATTTTAATTTTTTCTTGTGCATTTGCCTTACCCAATAACACACAATATAAGGCATTTTAGTTATTTCATTTACATGCTTTATGTATCTTACTTGAAAAAGTATCTGTTTTCATGCCTTTCTGTTTAGAGGCAGCACAACAATTTAACATTTCATAGTTGCTTGCTCCTCTTTCCAGCTGTTACTTATCTGAGATTTACAGTTCATCTTTCCTCCGAAGATTTTTTTTTTTTGGTCTCTTGTGCACATTGTGCTATATACAAATGTAAGATAATTTTCTTTCAGAATTACTGACTGGCAACTGAGTTGTCTAATTTTACATTATTACTTTCAAACTGTTGCTTGGACTGTTTTGCTACAAACAAACCAAATATTTTACCTGATCATTCTTTGGTCTTTACAAAATGTAAGAAGTAATATTATTTTTGACATCCTAAACATAATATCATTAGTGTAATGGTAAAGAATGGTAAGTGTGATGATTTCTTCCAAAACACAACTTACCCTTTTACTTCATGCTTGCATCCTCATTTGAATACCTGTTCTCCATTGGAGCGCTAATTTGTTCATAAATATTTCAATATCTCATCCTGCTAACTTGATGAAAAAATTTCATGCTTTTTCTATCCATCCTGCGATATTTATATTGGACCTGTATCTCCATCTCCATTTGATTTCAAATCTTTTGCACCTTGATGATTCTAGATCAAGTTGGGAAAATGATGGATCTATTGGTGCAAGGTCCATCTCTTGATTATCCCTTGCTGTCCTTGGCCATTGCTGCTGCTTATCTTGCATGTTCATAATCCACATTCTTTCTTCTCTGTTACTTTTATTTTTCTGATGATACCTGAGTTTGAACTTAGGGCCAAGTGCTCTACCACTTTCTTTTCTATGTTAAAAATGACACTGTTCATCGAGGCTATAATCAGCCTTCTGATTCTCTGAGAGAAATGCAAATGGTCATTACCAATGTCCCTCAAATACTAGAAGTCCCCAAATATTTTGAATTCTCTCTTATTTTTCTCATTAGGATGCAGCGTAAATGCCAAGCAAGTTGAGGAGCAGTCTGCAGCTGCAAATGAAGAAGCACTTTTTCCTTTCTGTAGGGAACCAAGTTACTTTGAAATCCCTACAAAAGAATTCCAGCAGCCATCACAAATTACAGAGAGCACTATTCATGAGATCCCAACAAAAGACACACCAAGTTCCCATACAACAGGTGCAGGGCATGCTTCATTTACCATTGAATTTGATGACAGTACCCCAGGAAAGGTAACTATTAGAGACCATGTGACAAAATTTACTTCTGATCAGCGCCACAAGTCGAAGAAGTCTTCTCCTGGGACTCAAGACTTGCCGGGAATTCAAACTGGAATGATGGCACCAGAAAACAAAGTAGCTGACTGGCTAGCACAAAACAACCCTCCTCAAATGGTATGGGAAAGAACAGAAGAGGATTCTAAAAGTATTAAAAGTGATGTTCCAGTATACTTGAAAAGGTTGAAAGGTAAAGTGCATTGATCATTTCAGAACTTCGTATTGTCTAATAAAAAAACCCAAAAACTTTGACCTTCATAATTATCAAGCCATTAGATATTTGAATCATAGAGTTGCTTTTTCAAAGTTTACATTTAATTTTAAAGCTCAGAAGCAAACTGTGTTGCCCATATCCAACTTATTCATTCAAAAATAGTATTTCTTCATTTTCTTGCCAAAACCAAATTGGTTTTGTGAATTTTGTCATTAAATTATATTTCCTATGGAAATATAAAACTTAGCTCACCAGTGGAATTCCCTAGAAGATTATTACCATCATTTTCTTGATTTAAGGAAAAGATACATACAATTCTATTCTCTATGTACTGCTTCTAGGAAAATATTAATATCTAGATTTTTTTTTAATTTAAGCTGTTGTTTGTGACCCAAATGTTCCACTTTTATAATATAGTTACACCATTGATTATGTCAAACTATTTATTTCTCAATAGTTACTCATAAAACATAACTTTTTATTGAGAAATATGGGGTATATCAATCTAAATTTTTCTTCATATTAAGACTGAGAATCACAGATTAATGTTCATTTGTGAAATTATTATATATTCCTTAATAGTATATTGCTTGGCCAAAATACTTTAAAAAATCTTTGCCATATGCTGGTGGCTCATGTCTGTAATCCTCACTATTCAGTAGACTGAGATCTGAGGATCACTGTTCAAAGGCAGCCTGAGCAGGAAAGTTCATGAAACTCTCATCTCCAATTAACTACCAAAAATCTGGAAGTAGAGCTGTAGTAGCTGTAGAGTGGTAGGATGTTAGCCTTGAGCAAAACAAGCTAAGAAACAATGCATAGTACTGAGCTCAAGGCCAAGGATGAGCACAGAACTTTGTACTGTGATGGTATCAAATGATACATTTTTCCCATTAGTTTTGTTAGTTGAATTTTTTATAGAATTATTAAACACAGATACATGTTACTCTGTATATTTAATAAGCTACTCATAAATGATTTTGGACAAATTGTGACTGTATGTTAACCTGATTGTTCTATGCCTTCATTAAAAGTTAATGAGTTTTTTTAAACATATTCTTTTAAGTTAAGAACCATACTTTATAACTTAACACGTTATCTGGGACTTGAGCATGTGATAGGTACTGAGCAATTTGAACAAACAATGAATGACTTCACTGTTAATGAGAGGATTTACACTGACAACACATTCCTTATATCCTAGGATTTTGTTCAAGTAATGAAGAAATGAAAACCTTATATTTATTTCTGATTTGTTCCTGAGACATTTTAGGATAGTAAGATGATATAATTTGCTAATTCTTTATTGGCACCTATTAGAATATTTCCTTTTTTTTATTGTGAAAAAGCTGTACAGAGGGGTTACAATTACATGGGCAAGATAATCAGTACATTTCTTATCAAGCATTGTAGCCTCCTCCTTTGTTTACCCTTCCCATCCTCCCCCTTCCCCGCCCCAGAATATTTCCTTATAGTCATCAACAATTAAGTGGTATGTGTACTTTTCACACTTGATTATGGTTTTTTGTTTTACTTTTAGACTAGATAATATAGATATATAGTTGCAAACAAAGCTGACAACTAAAAGCTATACATATCATAATGTGCTGATGATAAGTGGTAGTATGAAGGGAAAATTTAGAAAATCTTTTTTAAAGCCACACTTAACTACATAAGAAATTAATCTATGTAAGCCAAGAACGAAGAGACAAACGGTACATGGTCTCCCTGATAAGTGGATGCTAAATCCAAAATGTTAGGTGATATGACAAAACTAACAGGACTTAAGAAACAAAGAACTCCCGCTCATCTGGTTGAACCACTACTAAATATCCCCATGCTGCTGATCACAAATATGGTATATAACATGTGAACACTGTTATATATTACAGACTATGATAGACAATTTGCTCCAGGAAAGTTAGAATGAACTTGTGACTTTGAAATTATGTAATCACTTAATCACAATCAAAAAAAAAAAGAACCTCGGGGAAGGGAGGGAGGGAGGGGATGGTAGGGGGAAAACAATGGAGGGGGGTAACAATGTTCAAGAGGAAGTGTACTCATTACCTCACTCATGTAACTGTAACCCTCTGTATAGTATCTTTACAATAAAAAAAAAAACCTATCTATTATTATTTCTAGCTGTGTGCCAGTGGCTCACAACCATAATCCTAGCTACTCAAGAGGCTGTGTTCTGAGGATCATGGTTTGAAGCCAGCCCAGGCAGAAAAGTCTGTGAGACTCTTATTTCCAGTAAACTACTTAGAAAAAGCCCAAAGTGGAGCTGTGGCTCAAGTGATAGAGTGCTAGCCTTAGAGTATTAGCCTTGAGCACAAAGAGGCTCAGGAACAGCGCCCAGGCCCTGAGTTCAAGCACCAGGACTGCAAAAATAAAAAAGAGCATACTATTTTCTAAAAAACTGCTTAAATCCTTTTTATAATAATATAATAATTATAATAGTTTTCTGTATTTGCTGCTGTTTTTAAGCTATCATTCTCTGCTCTTGAAAAAAAGTCCATTTGTGACAAATAGACATTGATGTCCACATGCACACTGTATCACTACATTAACCATAGTTATTTACTTACCAAGTTATAAAACATGGTTAGCATGTCAAAAGATATAACTCAGAGTCCAAATAAATACAATTAGCAAGTAATAACCATTTTACCAAGATTAGACTTCACCTGTTTACTTAAACAATTAAAGTAAGCAAAACAAAACAAAAATACCTTGCTCCTACAAGAGTAAAGTGCACGCGCTTTGGGACAGTGAGGAAAATAATGTTCACAAAGCCCATACACTTTCACCCTTTAGGAGAGTTGCAGCTTCTTTTAGCTACAGCTACTAAGTACATCTAAGCTAATCTAACTGAAAAGAACTTCTGTGTGTCTAGGCATGGCTAATGATAGCAGGAGCTGGGGAAGCTTGGTAAAGAGTTCCTAAGTGATCTTTATATTCAAATACAGAAGGTTGTAGCTCTATTTAGTTATCTCCCTGATTCAGAAAGAAAAATAATGGTCCAAATAGAAAATGGCTTATCTCTATAAAACGTTTTAAACTATAATTTACATGAAAGATATCCAAAAGGGCCTGACACAATTAAGTGCCAGAATTTGTAAATTCTATAGCAATCATATTTTTCATTAAAACATTTAAGTGGAAGTTTCTTATGGGTTATGTTGGTCTTATTATATAGGAGATAATTGGAATTTTGTTATATCTGGTTATTTCAAACTGGATTCCTTTTCATTATATCCAATGTAAAGTAAGATAAGTGGTAAAATGTGATGTTCTCAGTGAATTTTGTATTTGAATTAGGGCTATATTTCAGTTTTGTTTTCCTCTGCTCTATATGATTTCTAGATTATCTGAGGCAGGGATTTCATTAAACACATTTTTTCTTTATATATTGTAATTTGAATAATGATTCCCAGAGTTTTAATTTTGTTGTATTTTGATTGGGGGGGGGGGGGAGGGTCTGGTCATGGGGCCTGAACTCTGGGCCTGGGCGCTGTCCCTCAGCTCTTGAGCTCAAGGCTAGCGCTCTACCACTTGAGCCACATTGCCACTTCCAGCTTTTTTTCTTTTTGCTTATGTGGTGCTGAAGAATCGAACCCAGGGCCTCATGCATGCAAGGCAAGCACTCTACCACTGAGCCACCTTCCCAGCCGGAGTATTTTGATTTTTTATGATACTAAGCACTATCACTTAGGTAGGCATTCTCCCAAAGTCCCTTAGCTTTGATCTTTATTTTTCTTACATTTCTAAAACATCAACGTTTTCTGCTACTTGGTGAGTCTTCTCATTCCTTTCATGTAGTACATTTTTACAAGTAATTTACTTATGTTTTGTTACTGCTACTTAGTAGCTTCTAAATTGATTAGGACCAAACCCAAGAGCATTAAAACTCAACTTTTTCCCTAGGCAGGGCTTGATGTCCTCCATCTCCCCCAGCCTTTCATTTCTACTCATTATTTTGTCAGGTATAATAGTATTGAGCAGGCATTCATTTGCATTAAAGTTTGTAACCCAGAAATATTTAAAAATCATCTTTAGTTCTGGAAGCATCGTAATGTGCTTCCAATGTACATTCTGATGTACCAGATTCTTTGTAGCTTTCAATGAAATCATTTATTTAAGCACTGATTTGTGATTATCTTTTTTTTTCGGGGTGGGGTGTATATTTGTGTGCCTGTGCTGGGGCTTGAACTCAGGGCCTGGGCATTGTCCCTCAGTTTTTATGCTCAAGGCTTAGCACTCTACCATTTGAACCAAAGCTCTACTTTTAGCTTTTTGGTTATTGGAGATAAGAGTCCCACAGACTTTCCTGCCCAGGCTGGCTTCAAACCATGATTCTTACCTCTCAGACTCCTGGGTAACTAGGATTACAGAAGTGAGCCACCAACACCCAGCTGGTTATTCTAATGTAATTATTATTTAGGTAGGAAAAAATTTCAAATTGAAGTTAAATCAGTAAAAGGTCAAATGATTCTAATAGTGTCACATCTAGTCTCTAAAGAACTCTAAGAGTTAATTAACTACTTAATGGTTTTTACTTGCTCTAATACAGGAAAAACTGAAGAAAATGTTTCTAAATTCAAATATTGTAATTTGACTGTAGATGCTTTACGTTGAGGAAATCTGTTTATATTTAGCCCTATGTTATTTGCCTAGAGGTGCAAAGATTAAAGATCCCATAGCTGGACTGGGAATGTGGCTTAGTGGTAGAGTGCTTACCTAACATGCATGAAGCCCAGGGTTTGATTCCTCAGTACCACATAAACAGAAAAAGCCAGAAATGGTGCTGTGGCTCAAGTGGTAGAGTGCTATCCTTGAGCAGAAAGAAGCTCAGAGACAGTGTCCAGGCCCTGAGTTCAAACCCCAGGACTGGCAAAAAAAAAAGTTGTAATTATTATTTTCCGTGATAGACCTATTAACATTCTTTAAGCCATCTTTAAAGCCATTAGAAATTATCATACTAAGAAAAAATGGAAGCATTGTGCTATTGCTAGTAAGAATCTTTTTATTAAAGCAAGGGGATGCTGGACTTTTCATAGTATTCAGTATTACCACACATGAAGACTTAACACATTTTAGTATTTGTGTTCTCTTTTCATAATAAGTATTTTAATAGTATCACCCTCTTTCTTGTCTTTCTTGCATTCTAATGTTAGACTAATTTTTATTAAATACTTTTAAGATTTGGAGACAGAAGCAATGTGTATTGAGTTATGAATACAAACTATAACAGATGATAGAACATTGCTTATCTGTTAAGACACTGATGGATCTATAAAGTGAAGATTTGGAGAAAGAAAAGTAATCTGATTCAGTTGTTTATAATGGACCTCATTGTTGGTTGATAAAATTTGAATGTAGCCATTGCAGTTGAGGGAAGTTTGCAGAGCCTGTTACTAAAAAGAACATATGACTTTGGATAGAAAAGTGGGAGGGAGCCAAAACAAACAGCACTTTTGTATATGCCTCTAATTTTCTACATGGGACTCTTTTCTTCTCTATTATGTGGTTTCTCTCTTGTGTCCAGGAAATAAACATGATGATGGTACACAGAGTGATTCAGAGAACGCTGGGGCACACAGGCGCGGTGGCAAGCGTGCTGCTCTCGAGGAACACGTAAGACGCCACCACTCTGAGCAGAAGAAGCTGCAGAAGGTCCAGGCTGCTGAAAGACATCAAGATCAACCTGCTGTAAGTTAATCTGCTTTTATTATTGCTTTTTTTTTCTTTTTTCTTTTTTTTGTACCAGTCCTGGGGCTTGAACTCAGGGCCTAGGCACTGTCCCTGAGCTTTTCAGCTCAAGGCCCGTGTTCCATTATTGAGCCACACCTCTACTTCCAGCTTTTGTTGTTGTTGTTGTTGTTAATTTTTGGTGCTTAATTGGAGATAAGAGTTTCGCAGACTTTCTTGCCCAGGCTGGCTTTGAACTACAATCCTCAGATCTCAGCTTCCTGAGTAGCTAGGATTCCAGGTGTGAGCCACTGGAGCCAGGCATGATTGCATTTATTGATGAAGAAAGTTCCAGAAAAAGGTCACATTTGTTACTCAAAATACAGGAATCCTTCATCAGGAAACTACGTATTCAGCACCACATACAAAACTTGAAAAAACAAAATCAACAACAGCAGATGCCAAAGTGGTTTCTTTGTCTTTACAGACTAGCTCTGCGCATCACAGAGGGGGGCATGGTGTTCCACATGGGAAATTGTTAAAACAGAAATCAGAGGAGCCGTCGGTGTCAATACCCTTCCTACAAACTGCATTATTAAGAAGTTCAGGGAGTCTTGGGCACAGACCAAGCCAGGAGATGGATAAAATGTTAAAAAATCAAGCTACTTCTGCCACTTCAGAAAAGGATAATGATGATGACCAAAGTGACAAGGGTACTTATACCATTGAGTTAGAGAATCCCAACAGTGAGGAAGTGGAAGCAAGAAAAATGATTGACAAGGTAAATAATTGAATGCAAGCATGATATTAGTTGTTGTGTGGTATATTTGACTGTTAGAAATTAATGGAGAATCAAGATGAAATGGTCTTACACAGTCAGTGGTCTTAGAACCTTAGAGTTTTGTTAGGGATCTAGAAGACTGATAATAAGACAGAAATGCTTTCTGCTTTCCTTCGATTATATTCTGCATTTGTCTAAGTTTCATATAGGTCTTATTCTGCATTTAAACTGGACCTTTTAAACTTGTGTAAATCTCAGCTAGGTTTTAAAAATAGCATATTTTGGAATTTTTATTTTGCCATCATTTGTATCCAAATTAAACAATGAAATAAGTTGCTTTAATTCTGTTGTTATAAACCTAAAATATTAACTACAGACTTACTGCATACTGATTTTATGATGTTGGAAGCAGATGATATTACATATGTTTTAATGAACTTTTTCCTAATTTTTATTTTTTTATTACTATTTATTTTGTCTTTGGTGATAGAAAAGAACTGTATGAGAACAAAGTCATTTTTTATATTGTACTCATTTTAGCCAAATTTACACTAAGTGATCATCATTATCTACATTTCCAATATTTCTTTAACTTTATTGATGTTTATAATGATTGTTGTATGTTTTTAAATAGTTCGGTTTTTTTCAATTTTGACTTCAGTTCAAAGTTGACTTTAGAACCAGCTATTTATTTTACCTCCTGGCTAAAAATCTCTTACTTAAATTCTGGTTAAACCGTTAGAACCAGCTATTTATTTTACCTCCTGGCTAAAAATCTCTTATTTAAATTTGGGTTACTTAAAGTGTGCCCCAGTAGTGAGCAATATTAACATCACTAAGAAGGACCACTCCAAACATACTGAATCAGAATCAGAATTAAAAACAAGATGGCTAGGTAATTCATATGCACATTAATATTTGAGATGCTCTAATTTAGCTGATTAGTTTTCAGAATGATCCTGCCTAGGAAATGGACAAGATGTCTAACATTTAGGGATGCAGAAAAAAAGTTAGGATTTATGTTTACTTTATCTCCTCTTTCTTGGCTTATTTCTTTCTTTGCTATCCTGGTGTCTGAATTTTAGGCATGGTGGTTAAGCAGTCACTTTACCACTTAAACCATACCATTTTAGAGTTTATCCTATACTAGATTTAGTGTATTACTGTAGTGTACATATTCACAATTCCTAAACATACATTTATTGAAGGGTACATAAAAAGAAACAGATTTTCATTCATAATGATTGATTTTTTTTCCCATAAAGGATTATTTTAGCTGAATACCCATGGCTTACACCTGTAATTGAACCTGCTCTGGCCAAAAAGTTTTAAGGACTCCATCTCCAATTAGCCAGCAGAAATTTCAAGTGGTAGAGCACCAACTATGAGCAAGAAAGCCAAGAGAAAACTTGAGGCCCTAGAATCAAGCCCCCCAGTACTGGCACAAAAAGATTATTATACTATTATAGTTAGCAGTTTTTTTTTTCAGCATTTAAGAATGCAGACATGTCTGCATTAAGTGTGAACTATTGAGATGCTAATGTGTGCTCTTGGGTAAACTAACTTCTTTAAACCTGGGTTTCATTTGTAAAACGGAAGACATTTCATTAGCTTTCTAAAAGAATTTTTAAAATACCTACTAGTCTTATCATAATGTTTTATGAGAGCCTGTAAAGATTAGCTGTGTTTATTTGCTGGTTTTGGCCAGCAGATTCCAAGATGACAGATGAAGAATATGCGTATGCAGTATTACCTTATAATCTTCTAATAATGCGTTAACTGACAGACATGATAAACTGAGGATGTCTCCCCCAGCCTCCACTTCTATAGGTTTAGTTTGCCCCAGGCTTTAGGAGAGTTATGGGGAAAATAAAAGAGCACATTCCAAGAGGTAGATAACAGGAAGCCAGGAAGCAGTGGTATAAATCCATGCAGAGACTCTTCCTATCTTTTGACAGGATTACAGCATGAGGTCACAAACTCATAATCCCATGTCTTTACTTAGCTATAAATATAAACAACCACCCAACCAGGGTTTTCCACTGGTATCATCCAAGCACACTAGTCACATCTCCTGTAGCCAGTTACATCCTCACAGGGCTCTAGAACTCCCATATTTATTATTACTCATATTAATAATTTCCACATGTGAACTTCAACACAAAGTAGTGACAAACCCTTGGAACAGTTTTCAGCACTGAAAGAGTCAAATGTGCAGCTGAAGTGGAAGTTATCATGCAAGGTCCTGTAGCCAGGACAGAAGATAGCCAAGAAAGTCATCGTTGCAGATGAGGCCCTTTAGGAAACTGTTGGAGCAAAGGGGGGTTACAGAATCTAGTTTTATACCTAGTGTCGGTGTCATAAGCATCTTTTGTCTTCAAGGAGTCCCTTCCCCCCACCCCCCCACTCCGTTTGACATCAAATTGCTAGTCACACTAGGAATAGAGAAACCCAAGATTTAAGAACAGGATTCATTTAAAGGAGTAATGGCAGTATGAAACTAGATACTTAATTCAGGCTTTCTTAATATATATAAATCAGAAAATCAAACTGAGACCCTATTTCAGAGAAAACAAGGATCACTGCATTCTATCTTGTGACTGCCAAAGTAAAAGCGCTGAGATTCCATTATCTGTGGTTTATACTGATGCTAGATTGAGGCTAATTCAGGTCTGGCTTTGGGGAAACAAAAGTGAACCAAGAGCCAAATGTCTGAAGAACATGAAGTAATCTGTGGGTGTGGGAAAACAGAGGCAGAGAACAGTCATCCTGAGGGAATGAGCCGCACTGCAGTGGTTAAGAGTAGATCCTGGCATTGTATCAAATTTCTTTGTGAGCTCTGTCACCTCTTCCTTGTAAAGTTTGGGTGTGTGAGGTAGAAGTTGGGGCAGCTGTTACCCATCTGAACCTAAATGGTTTTAGGTCTTGAAAATTTCACAAGGTGTCTGCTTTCTCACTCCATAACTGGCTTGTCATTGGTAATATGCTAAATGCTTTTGATAGGTATAAGGTGTTGAAGGAAAGGTCCTACTAGCTTCTAAGAAGAAATATTTGTTGGAAACTTCTTTAGGGTATCTACACTAAAGAAACTCCAGGGAATTGCCTTCGGCCTGTTCCACTGTGATCATGAGCCTTATCACTCCTTCTGTTTTCCTGTTCTTTTCTCCTCACTTCTCCTGGGGTAGGAGGAGATAAGGAAATGTCAAATCCATGACCACAAGAAACTTAGTGTCACCATGTAAAAGCTCCTCAATAAGAACTGTATTTAATGGCCAGTGAGCCCGTTTTCAGCAGATGGCACATAGGATTTTCGAAAACTATGGACTAGTCAAACAGTGACTTAAGCCTATAATCCTAGCACTTAACAAAATCATACTTTCATGATCTTAAAAAAATAACAAAAATAGGGCTGGGAAGGTGGCTTAGTGGTAGAGCGCTTGCTTTGTATGCATGAGGCCCTGGGTTCGATTCCTTAGCACCACATAAGCAGGGAAAAAAAAGCCGGAAGTGGCACTGTGACTCAAGTGGTAGAGTGCTAGCCTTGAGCTTAAGAGCTGAGGGACAGCGCCCAGGCCCAGAGTTCAGGCCCCACGACCGGACCAAAAAATAAACAAATAAATAACAAAACTAATCAGTTGGAGTCTTCACCTGCCATTTCCTCTGTGGAACAGGAAATGTTTCACAATTTAACCTCTCTCTACTTTATCCTGTGATATTAAAGTAAATACTTACTAAGCTTCTACTTCTTATTAAAGAAATAAAACTCCAGCCGGGAGCCAGTGACTCACACCTGTCATACTAGCTACCCAGGAGGCTGAGATCTGAGGATCACGGTTCAATGTCAGCCTGGGCAGGAAAGTCCATAAGACTCTTATCTCCAATAAACCACTAGAAAACTGGAAGCGGCGCTGTGGCTCAAGTGGTAGAGCACTTGCCTTGAGCTGAAGGGCGCAGAGACAATGCCCAGGCCCAGAGTTCAAGTCTCACAACCGACAAAAAAAGAAACTACAGACAGGAAATGGTGCTGTGGCTCAAGCAGGAGAGTGTTCGCCTTGAGCTGAAGAGCACAGGGACAGCACCCAAGCCCAGAGTTCAAACCCCACGACCGACCAAAAAAAAAAAAAAAAAAGAAACTACAGACAAGTTAGATGTAGAAGAAATATGCATTAACATAATAAACTCCATTTATAGCTATCAGCAGTGAAAGCCAAAGACTGTTCCTCTAAAATCCAGAACACTACATGATTCTTTCTGAGAATGATTCATATGTAAAGAAATCCAATTTGAGCCTGGCACAATGATTCACACCTGTACTCCAAGCTCCTGAGGTTAGAATTAGCAACATCCCAGTTTCAGTCCATCTGGGCAAAATGTATTGGGGCCCCATTTTAGCCAATAAAAAGATGGATGTAGTGATGAATGCCTGTCATTATGTAGCTGTGCAAGAATTATAATTATAAATAAATATTCTCATTACCTGACTTACCTAACCATAACCCCTCTATGCACCACCTTTATAATAACAGTAAAGAAATAAATGAAGTATAAATAGGAGAATTGAGGTTCATGCTCACGTAAGCATAAATGTGAGACCCTGTTTGAAAAATAAGGAAAGGGCTGGGAGCCTGGCTTAAGTAGTAGAGAACCTTCTGTCAAACAAGTCCTGAGTTCAAACCACTATCCCACCAAAAAATAAAAATAAAGTACCATGGGCTTTGTGTTGGTGATGGTGTGGTTGGTGGTGGCGGTGTAAGGGCTTGAACTCATGGACTCATACCCTTACTGAACTTTTTCATTGATGGCTGGCACTGTATCACTTGAATCATGTATCCAGTCCATCCAACCTTTTCTAGGGAGGTGACTGTTTATTTAGAGATACAGCTCCTGGGACTTGACAGCCCAGCTCTTTTCAAACTGTGATCCTCGGCTCTCAACCTCATGAGTAGCTTGGATTATAGTTGTGAGCTGCTGGTGCCTGGCTGTCTTTTTGTTCTTTCTTTTTCTTTCTTTCTTCTTTTCTTTTCTCTTCTTTTCTTTTTTTCCTTCTCTCTTTTTTTTCCCTTTAATGCTGAAGGCAATGGATAATCATAGAAAACAAATTTTATATAGGACAGTGACATTCAAACTACTGTCAGAAGTATGTACTATGGATTAGAAGTTGGAAAGATCAAAAATAGAAAAGGCAATTTAAAATTACAAATGTCTGGATCTCAGTAAAAGATCCAGATTGAAAATATAATAGATTTACTATTAGCACCAGTGGCTCATGCCTGTAATCCTAGGTACTTAGATCTGAGAATTGAGGTTCACAGCCAACCCAGGCAGAAAAGTCTGTGTGACTCTTAGCTCTAATTACCAAAAAGCCAGAAGTGGAGTTTTGGCTCCGTGGTAGAGTGCTAGCCTTGAGCAAAAAAAGCTCAGAGACAGCACTGAGTTCAAGCCCTACGAACAGCACACATACACACAATACAGATTTACAAATTACTAGAATATAAGTGGCATGTTGGGAGTGTTAACTGGTAAAGTACCTGCCTAGTAAGGATGAGGTCCCAAGTTTAAACCTCATTATCACCAGAAAAAGAAAATAAAGGGAAGTTGAATATAGAATAAGAGATGAAATCAACTAGACAGATGAGAGAAAATAAAGTTCTTAGCCATAGTAACATTGGTGTGGAAAGAACTAATAGACAAAGGAGACTGCTAAGTCTGATTAGATAAGTAAACTATGAAAAAGTACCATTTTGGCATCAAAATCAAAAAGAAATGAGTAGACAACAATATCACATGATACACTGATGTTAAATATAATAAGCACTGGCTTTTTAGTTTTCGCCACAAAACATTGTAATCCCAGATCTGAGGATGATTGCAACGTGTTTGATCTCTGCCCAAGAGAAGTTGTGCACAATTAAAATAGGATCTTTTTAAAGATCCATGTTGAAATGCTATATCCTTTCTTTTCTGTTACCAGTAGTTAAAATGTTAAGAGATCTAATTTCCTACCCTCAAATTGTGAGATTCCTGCATTCTAGTTCTTATTTTTGTTGTCTGTCTGTATGTAACCCTATTTTATACATGTCCCCAAATTTACCTTTTGTATTCTTTTTAAAAAATTTACTTCCTTGTTGTTTCAGAGTCATGTACCGTGGGGTTACCTTTACATAGATCGGGTATTAAGTACATTTGCTTTCACACAGTGTCGTCCGTGTCATCTGTCAATCATTCCCTCCCTCCCTCTCAGCTGCATAGTTCACTTTCCTCAATGACCAGTGCAGCCAGTACGCTCCACTGCTGCCCTTCTCGGTTTTTCCTCTGATTCTATGCCCTCCCCCCAGCCTCCCACAGATGTGTGCGTGAATATACTGTATATCAGGTAAAGAGTACAGAGTCATCAGAAAAAGAAATAGCAAACGAAGACAAAAGTCCTTTGTTTCCATATCTTTGGAGTTCATTTCATTATGTATATTATTTTATGTAAACATGAAGAGGAACTTAGGCATTGCACCTTTGTGATTCTCTCCTAAGCCTGTCCCTTTTTCGTCTGACTGTATGTGGGTATCTAGAATTCTGTGTAATTTGTCATTTCCCAGTGTGTTTAAAGTCTAACACCCACATATCAGGGAGAATATGCATCATTTATATCTCTGATCTTGGCTTACCTCGCTTAACATGATTTGTTTTCATTCCATCCATTTCCATGCAAATGACATATTTTATTCTTTCTAATGGTTATGTAAAATTCCATTGTATATAGGTACCACATTTTTTTATCCACCTCATCTAATGTGAGCATCTGGGTTGCTTCCATATCTTGGCTATTGTGCCACAGTGAACATGGATGTGCAGTTGTCCTTATCATATCCTGGCTCACCTTTTATATTCTTAACACTTGCCTGATAGACTTCTTAAGTTTTACATCAAAACCTATATGGAAAAATTCTATTTATTATGAACAGTATTTGTTGAAAGTGTTTTTCACTGCCTCAATCGAGCAAAGTCTTCTCCCCCCATAAAAATCATTTCCTGCGCTTCTTCCTGTCTTGACCTTTCTGTGAAACCTTCCAGAGAACACATCACAGTACCAGTTTCTTCTCCCTGCTCCTCAGAACACATGCTACTGAGGGTAAGGAAAGTCTTCCCTGTCACTCCCTCCTCGCCTCCCCCAGGCTATGTGAGAAACTGCCCTGAAATGGAAAGGGGAATATTAAATGAAGATGAGAAATGTGGATTATGGTAGAGGGCTTGGGAAGAGTATCTCTCTTCCTCTTAAATTTCCTATCAGAGAAAAACCTGTGCCAAACATTTTTTCCTTGTCCTGTGTTTTGGTTCTTTACCCACTGTTGCCAACATCCTCTTCCCTCATGGAGTATAGTTTGTGCTAGTTCTATTTCAACCTGTGGGATGGAATCCATAACCAGAAGTGTAGCTAAACGAAAAATTCAACATAGAGAACATCTATAGCTGTGAGTCATAGCCCAGCAAAGGCTTGCTGAGAATGTGTATCCTGGGTCACAGCAAAATTTTCGATTATATCTAAGTCAGAACCAAGAGAACCATGATCAGTCAGAACTAATGTGGACAGGGCCAAATTGAAGGCAAAGCAACATAAGATGCATGTAAGAAACACAGAGTAGCAGACCAAATGAAAGCCATCAAAAGGAAAAATGGAATATTTTTACTTTATAAGGAAGATGAAATAGGAGTAATTTGAAAGTATTGAAAGAAACTTAAGAATAGGTTGAAAATATAGGCAGTAACTGAGCCACTATAGAAAGTAAAGTAATATCTTTTTTAAAAAATTGAAATAAAATTTACATAGCATAAAACTGGATACTTTGGTCATTAAAATATGCAAATAGTCCTGGCACTAGTGGTTCACGCCTGTGATCCTAGCCACTCAGGAGGCTGAGATCTGAGAATTGCAATTGAAAGCCAGCCCAGGCACGAAAGACCATGTGACTGTTATCTCCAATTAACTACCAAAAAAGCTGAAAGTAGAGTGGTACGCAAGTGGTAGAACACTAGCCTTGCGCTCAAAAGCTCAGGACAGCACACAGGCCCTGAGTTCAAGCCCCAGTATTGCCTCTAGCCCCCAAAATAAAGCGATTTATGCCCAGTACACACCAATCTCAGCATTCAGGAAACCAAGGCAGGATAATTGGAATTTTGGTCCAACATGGAGTATATAGTAAAATTCAGTGGCTGTTGTACAATGTTGTATAGTGATCATGACTAAATCCGAAATTTTTCATTATACTAAAACAAAAGTCTCATACTCATCAAGTAATCATTTCCTGTCCATTCCTTCTTCAGACTCTTGGAAATCAGTCATCTGTTTTTTGCCTTTCTGCATTTGCTTTTTCTAGACACTTCATATAAATAGGATCATTTATGTGTACCCTTTAATGACTGGCTACTGTCACTTAAAAGTTTTCTAAGAATTATGCAGTATAATAAACATTTATTTTCATGGCCTCATAGTAATAATATTTTATCCATTCATGGACATTTGGGGTTTTTCCCCAACTTTTGCTATTATAAATAATGCTGCTATGAACATGGATGTACTTGTATTTATGTGTATATTTTGGCAAATTATAAAACGTTTCTCCTAGCCTCTTTCTGAGTTCTAACAATTTTGATTGAACTTTAAGTTTAAATGTTGGTTGCACATGTATTATAAAAATCACAATGTTAATTCACACTCCACTCTTAAGAAATTTTTCTCTTTAAGAGAGAAATTAGTGGCCGGGTGCTGGTGGCTCATGCCTGTAATCGTAGCTACTCAGGAGGCTGAGATCTGAGGATCATAGTTTAAAGCCAACCTGGGCAAGAAAGTCCTTGAGACTCTATGTCCAATTAATAACCAGACAACCAGAAGTGATGCTATGGCTCAAACTGGTAGAACAGTAGCCTCAAGTAGAAGATGATCAGGGATAGTGCCTAGGGCCTGAGTTCAAGCCCCACCATTGACAAAAAAATAAAAACAGAGGAGAGAGAGAGAGAGAGACAGAGGGTGGAGGGGAGGAGAGAGAGAGAGAGATTAACTAGGCACAGTGATCCATGCCTCTGGCTGGAAAACACAGAGCCATCCTCGACCAACCTGGGCAACAAGTAAATGAATGAGACCTTGTCTCAACAACAAAAAGCTCCTGGATATGGCGTCCTGTGCCTATTTTCACAGCTCCACAGAGGCTTCACAAACACAATGGCTCTGGCTCTGGCTCAGGTGGTAGAGCATCCACCTAATGACTCAGGGCCCTGATACCTCTAAAGTAAAGAGAGTTGGGAGAGGGAAAGTGAGACAGGGAAAAATATAATTTTTTAAGTCCTCTCCTCCACTTTTTTTGGTACATCCTCCCACACTATAGACTTCCAGCCTGAAGTACCTGGCTGGATGAAAGACCTACATCTGTGCTGGTAGTTTGGGATTTCAGTTGAGACCTGGTCAGGGTGGGAAGGGGAAGAGAATAAAGGCCCTAGCACTAACTGTATCTGAAATATCTTGTGCCATCTACGAAGAGAAAAAACAGGTAGGCAAGCTGTTGATAAGAGAAGTGAATGAAGACTTCCATGTGGATGAAGTCTCCAGGGACAGAATCTAGACTGGAAGATTAAAAAAAAATTGGTATCTTGATCTTGGTTTTGACAAGCGCTCAAGATATTATCTAAGGTTGCAGGTACTCTCTTAAACGTAAAGAATATGTTAGCCTTAAGGTATACATCAGTATAAAATGTTTGTATGCTTTGTTTTCAAAATAAAAATGTCTCAAGTATTTTTGTATAGCTACATACAAGAATGAATAGATAGGATTTCAAGCTAGTTATTGCTGTAAGAGAGTTTTCCAAGATGCTACCAAAAATATATGAGATTTGAAGTCTTCTTCCCCTGTATTTTAGTATTCCTGTCCTGCTACCTATGTGGGAAAGAAATAATTACTGCATCTCTAGCAAATATGTGTAGGTCTCGACACCTTAAAAGGAATTTTTAGGCCTTTTTTGTGCCAGGAAATGAGTAAAACTCAGATTCTGTTCATTTAAAAATAAAAGAATAGCTGGGTGCTGGTGGGTCACACCTGTAATCTCAGAAGGCTGAGATCTGAGGATCACGGTTCAAAGCCAGCCCGGGCAGGAAAGCCCAAAAGACTTATCTCCAATTAACCACCGGAAAACCAGAAGGGGTGCTGTGGCTTAAGAGGTAGAACACTCTCTTTGAGCTGAAGAGCTGAGGGACAGTGCCCAGGCCCAGAGTTCAAGACCCACGACTGACAAAAATAAATAAGTAAATAAATAAAAATAAAAGAATATCTGTGCTTTTATTCAGAACTTCTCAAAGTGACCACCTTAATTCTCAAACTTTATTTTCTTAACATTTAACTTAAAAATATGTAAGTAAATGTTTAAGTCAGAAATGGAGCTTTGGCTCAGGTGGCAGAGTGCTAGCCTTGAGCAAAAAATCTCAGGGACATTACCCAGGCCCTGAGTTCAAGGCCCAGGACCAGCACAAAAAAACTATAAGTATAAATTTAGCTAGGTGTCACTGGTTCACACCTGGAGCCCTTTATACTTGGGAAGCTGAAATGGTTGTGATAGCCGTTCAAAGCCAACCACAGCAGAAAGATGTTCCAAGAGACCCCTTCTCTCTGGAGAGCTGGATTCAGTGGCTATGTACCTGTTTTCCTAGCTTCCAGAAAACTTAATATAGGAGGATCAGGCTGAAGCTTGTTTCTGGACAGGATGCAAAACCCTGTCTCAAAAATAATAAGCAAAAATTAGCTCTGGAGGTATGGCTCATTAGTTAAGAGTGCTTCCTTAGCAAGCACCTGGCCTTCAGTTTTGACTCCCCAAACTGAAAGTTATGCATGTTAATTTAACTCTCATTTAAATGTTAAACACTTGATATGGAAAGAATAGATAAAAAGTTATATGTCTGTTGTTTTTCAACATTCAAAAATGATAGCGCAGAACCAGGCACAATGGCTTATACTTGTAACTTGAGCTTCTTTTTTTTTTTTTTTTTTGTTGGTCGTGGGGCTTGAACTCTGGGCCTGGACGCTGTCCCTCAGCTCTTCAGCTCAAGGCGAGCGCTCTACCACTTGAGCTACAGCGCCACTTCCGGTTTTCTGGTGGTTTATTGGAGATAGGAGTCTCACGGTCTCTCCTGCCCGGGCTGGCTTTGAACCACGATCCTCAGATCTCAGCCTCCTGAGTAGCTAGGATTACAGGCGTGAGCCACCAGCGCCCGGCAAAAGCATGTTTTTTTTTTTTTTGGTCGGTCGTGGGTCTTGAACTCTGGGCCTGGGCGCTGTCCCTCAGCTCTTCAGCTCAAGGCGAGCACTCTACCACTTGAGCTACAGCGCCACTTCCGTAACTTGAGCTTCTTAGGAGACTGAGATCAGGAAGATCCTAGTTTAAGCCCCGTTGGAGCAAAAAGTTAACCATGTCAACCAATATACCAGCTATAATAGTTCATGCCTGTGATTCCTGATAATGTGGGAGACCTAATTAGGAGGATCTCAGGCCAGTCTAGGCAGAAACTCAAAACCTATCCCAAAAGTAACTAAAAACAGAAAGGGCTTGGAATATGGCTCAAGTGGTAGGTAAAGCACCTGCCTCACAAGTTTGAGGCCTTTAGTTCAAACCCCAGTACTATCAGAAAGAATGGAGCGGAGAATCAAGCTGTAGACATGCTAAAGAGGTTCTCTTTCCTAACTCTGAATTATTGTCATATTTAGCAAGACTATTAAGTCTTAACAAATCAAGTGGATTTCTTATTTTTTATTGACCAGGACATTTACTAAATATTTTTAAAAAAGTAATTACGTGGACATAAATCACAACTGCCTGCTTTCTTCTCCAGCTACTACTACAGTTGGATGTTACCCTTCCATTAAACAACTTTTTCTTGTTATTGAAATTCTTGTTGCAGTTAAAGTATTTTTATTTGCCTCTGAAGTTATTGATAACACCCACATAGTAATCTGATGTTCAGACTTACATTTTCATTTATAAAATAATTTTTTCCTCATAGGTATTTGGAGTAGATGACAATCAGGATTATAATAGGCCCATTATCAATGAAAAACATAAAGATCTGATAAAAGATTGGGCTCTCAGCTCTGCTTCAGTAGTAATGGAAGAAAGAAAGCCACTTAGCACACCTGGATTTCACAGCTCTGAGGTATTCATCTCTTCTGTATACTTAACACTTTAGATGCAACATATTATATAAAGTATAAATGTTTATCACTTGAACTTATATTAAATGATATATCTCCCCCCCCTTTTTGTTTTTGTCAGTTGTGGGGCTTGAACCCTGGGCTTGGGTACTGTCCTTGCGCTCTTCAGCTCAAGGCAAGCACTGTACCACTTGAGCCACAACGCCACTTCTGGTTTTCTACTGGTTTATTGGAGATAAGAGTCTCACAGACTTTCTTGTCCGTGCTGGCTTTGAACCTTGATCCTCAGATCTCAGCCTCCTGAGTAGCTAGGATTACAGGTGTGAGCCACTGGTGCCCACCTCCCCTTTTAAGACAATTGTAAAATCTAAGTCTTCATTAAATGGAAGTCTGAAGCAATTTTGGCATGGTTTTTAGGATTTTTATATGTGGTTGTTTTGCAGTAGGTTAGTTTGAACGCATAGCCTTGTGCTTACCACTTGAGCCACATACAAGCCCTGTTTGCTTTCTTTTTTTTTTCCTTTATTTTTTTCCCCAAATAGATTTTAAATGTTTTCCTTAGGTGGTCTGGAGCATGATTCGCCTATTAATGCTTCCTATGTAATTGAGATGACAAGCACTTACCACTGTTATTTGAGATGGTTCTTGTAAACTCTTGGTTCATGCTCTACTTGAACAGCAATCCTCTTGATTTCAGTCTTTTATATTAAAATGCTTTTGTCAGTGAAAAGTAAATTAATAAATTTTCATACTCATCATCCTACATGACATTATGAGACAAAACCAGAAATATACACTGCTTCTACTTTCCAGGAAGTATATGTCTGAAATTGAAAGACCTATTATACCAGGAAGTGTGTGAAAGATACTTTTTGATAAATATAACTTACATACCTCAATAAGTCAATGTAAAACAGGCCAGGATGTAATTAGTAGAATAATGTAAGATTAATTAAGGATGACTTATTTTAAAATAACTGTGGCATCAGATTTCCTATGTCAAAAAAGAATGTAAAAATATATATAGATCAGAACGAATTACTGAATTACTTGTCTAGATAGTAGAAAGTAAAATACAATGGATGCCTGTATTGTGATATTTACAAATAAGTAAACTGGAAGTATATAAGGACATCTTGGCCACATTGTTTGTGGGACCAGAATCTGGATCGGAAACTGATTTCTTAATTCTCTTACTCATTATGCTATACTGTCTTCAGAAAAAGTGAATTTTTGATGTATGAATGGTAAATAATACCAAATATAAAAAAGAAATCAGAGGGGGCTGGGAAGGTGGCTCAGAGGTAGAGTGCTTGCCTTGCATGCCTGAGGCCCTGGGTTCGATTCCTCAGCACCACATAAGCAAAAAAAAAACCCGGAAGTGGTGCTGTGGCTCAAGTAGTAGAGCGCTAGCCTTGAGCTGAAGAGCTGAAGGACAGCGCCCAGGCCCAGAGTACAGGCCTCATGACGAGACCCAAAAAAAAAAATCCTTCCAAAAAAAAAAAAAAGAAGAAATCAAAGAGCCGGGCGCCGGTGGCTCACACCTGTAATCCTAGCTACTCAGGAGGCTGAGATCTGAGGATCGAGGTTCAAAGCCAGCTCGGGCAGGAAAGTCCGTGAAAAATTTATCTCCAATAAACCACCAGAAAACCGGAAGAGGCACTGTAGGCTCAAGTGGTAGAGCACTATCCTTGAGCTGAAGAGTTGAGGGACAGCACTCAAGCCCAGAGTTCAAACCCTACAACCGCAAAAAAAAAGAAAAAAGAAATCAAAGTATACTATTTTACTGACATGTATCTTATTTATAGTTGTATGAAATGTAAAAAAAAAAAAAACTTTTGGATGTACTGTGTTTTAAGTCAGTGACTTACATTTTTAGTAGACAGGTGCTCTACCACTTAAACCACACCCCCAACTTTTTTGCTTTCATTATTATTCTAATAGAGTATATCTCTTTGTGCAGAACAGCCTGCACTGCAGTACTCCTGTTTGCACTTCCATATAGCTGGAATGATAGGTGCCCACCACCACATTCAGCTTTGTTAGTTGAGATGGGTCTTGCAGACATTTTTCCCCAGGTTAGCTTCAAACCATTTCTCCAGATCTCTGCCACCTTAGTGTAGAATTGCAAGCATGAGCCTCCATACATGGCTTCAATTTTTTCCAACTCGGGTCTCATATTATACCCAGACTAGTGTGTACTGGAATCCTATTAATACTTTGCACATAGCTGAGAGGACAGGTTGTGCCACTGCGCTGTTTCTGTTTTTGTTTATTGAGATGGGAACACACAAACATTTTGCCCAAACTGCCCTTGGACTGTGGCCCTCCCTCATCTCTGTCTCCCATGTTGCTAGAAATACAAGTGAGAGCCCCACACCTGGCAGATAAGATAGTTTAGAGACCTACATATTGTTTATTGATGATAAAATGATACACCGCTATGGTTTGCCATTTCCTGGAAATTGTCAAAAGCAGAACCATCACTGCATTATAGTGTTTATTCCCCCTTGATTTGCCGGAATTCTGGCATCTGCTGAACAGTGCTTTATTTGTTTATTGAAAGGAGATGATAGTTATGACTAAATGAAATTGGTCTTCATGAGAATCAGAACTGTCCGGACTATCTTTCATGCTCTTGTTCTTCTCTTTTAGGAAGGCACATCATCTGGAAGCAAGCGCTGGGTTTCACAGTGGGCTAGTCTGGCTGCCAATCATACAAGGCATGATCAAGAAGACAGAATAACTGAATTATCTGCATCTCTTCCTTTAGAAAAGGGTAATTTCCTTTCTTTTCCTTTTCTTTTTTTTCTTTTTTGGTGAGTCATAAATCAATAATTTTTTTAAAAGACTAAATTGGCATAGTAAAAAACAAACTTAAGCAAACATTCATTTATGTTTTATGGGTTTTTTTCTTTGCTGGTTAATTGGAGGTAAAAGTCTCACAGGCTTTCCTTCCTGGGCTGGCTTTAAACTGAGATCCTCCGATCTCTGCCTCTTGAGTAGCTAGGAATGCAGGTGTGAACCGCTGTCACCTAGCTTGCTATTGACAAGTCCTTTTTGTTGTTGTTCAAGACTGGGACTTGAACTTGATGTTTGACTCTTTTTGCTCATTGGCAGGCTCCCTACCACCTGAGCCACACCTCCAACCTCGGCAAAGAATTTTTAACTTAAAATCTAATATAATACTATTCACCCTTTACTTTTAACTTTTTTATCACAATGGGTTCCTTGTTTGTGGCTTTTATATTACAGAGACAGATACTGGTGAATCAGGCATGTCACTGCGAAATACTAGCTCTACAGCTTCTTTGATTAGTCAGGGAGAAAGGAGGAGACGAACTCTTCCCCAGCTTCCAAATGAAGAAAAGGCTGTTGAGAGTGCCAGAACAAAGATGATGACACAGAGGTCAGAGATAGGAGAGAAGCAAGACACAGAGCTGCAGGAGAAAGAGACGCCTACACAGATGCACCGGAAAGACAAACAAGATGCTGATAGAACCCTGAACAAAATGAACCGGACGGTCAATGGTGAAATTCTTCAAAGTGGTGGTGGAGAAAATAAGACCTTGCTTCATCTAGGGAGCTCTCCCGGGAAGGAGAAGAATGAACGTGATTCAGAAGCTTCTTTGGTAAAGCAAACGTTAGCTAAAATCCAGCAACAACAGGAACAGAAGGAGCAGATCCAGTGGACACCTACTAAGCTGTCTCCAAAAAATGTTTCAGGCCCAATAGATAACTGTAGGGAGGAAACTTCTAAACAAGAGTCCCAGCCTCCAGAAAGAATTCCAGGGCTTTCTACAAGCAAAGGAGAAAGGATAATACAAAATGAGAGCAAGAGAAAAAAGGCTGAGGAAATCCTGAAAAGTCAGACTTCGAAGGGAGGAGACAGGAAAGAATCTTCCAAGTCTTTAGTGCGACAAGGGAGCTTCACTATAGAAAAACCTAGCCCAAACATCCCCATAGAACTCATTCCTCATATCAACAAGCAGACGTCATCCACCGCCCCCTCCTTAGCATTAACATCTGCAAGCAGACTGCGAGACAGAAGCGACTCTGCGGAGACCGATTCTAGTATGGACACAACTCTTATTCTGAAAGACACAGAAGCAGTGATGGCTTTTCTAGAAGCTAAATTACGTGAGGATAGTAAAACTGATGAAGGCCCAGATACTCCCAGTTACAACAGAGACAATTCCATCTCCCCAGAGTCCGATGTGGATACAGCCAGTACAATAAGTCTGGTCACTGGAGAGACGGAAAGAAAGTCCACCCAAAAGCGGAAAAGCTTCACCAGCCTATACAAAGATAGGTGTTCCACGAGTTCTCCTTCCAAAGATGTTACAAAATCTTCATCTTCAGGTGTTCGGGAGAAAATTGAAAAGAAAACAAAAAGTCGTTCCACAGATATAGGTTCCAGAGCAGATGGTCGAAAATTTGTACAATCCAGTGGGAGAATAAGGCAGCCTTCAGTAGATTTAACAGATGATGACCAGACGTCCAGTGTGCCTCACTCTGCTATCTCTGATATTATGTCATCTGACCAGGAAACATACTCTTGCAAATCTCATGGAAGGACTCCACTTACCTCCACTGAAGAGCATATACATTCCAAACTGGATGGAAGCAAGGGAACAAAGTCTAAGACTTCTCCAGTAGCACCCAGTTCATCTGGTAAACCCACCACTCTTCCGAGGCCTAGACCTACCAGGACTTCCCTCTTGCGCAGGGCACGGCTTGGTGAGGCTTCCGACAGCGAGCTGGCTGATGCCGACAAGGCATCTGTCGCTTCTGAAGTATCCACCACCAGCTCCACATCCAAACCCCCCACGGGAAGGCGCAGCAGCTCTAGGATTGACCTGCTGGCTCAGCCCCGCAGGACAAGGCTTGGCTCACTATCAGCCCGTAGTGACTCTG
Organism: Dipodomys spectabilis; assembly: GCF_019054845.1. Taxonomy (NCBI): domain Eukaryota; kingdom Metazoa; phylum Chordata; class Mammalia; order Rodentia; family Heteromyidae; genus Dipodomys; species Dipodomys spectabilis. The sequence goes on along the minus strand of NW_024870965.1, from coordinate 5,055,581 downwards.
AAGCAACACTGTCCAGAAGTAGCGCCTCCTCACGCACTGCAGAAGCCATCATTAGAAGTGGAGCTAGATTAGTGCCGTCTGATAAATTTTCTCCTAGAATTAGAGCTAACAGTATCTCTCGACTATCAGACTCCAAGATCAAAAGTATGACCTCATCTCATGGCTCTTCTTCAGGTAAATTGGATTCAGATTTCTAATAGCATAAGCCTGTTCTGTTTGAATTAATTTCTTCACAGAATAGTCAAAATAAAAGTTAAAATTCAGTTACTCTTCTTCCTCTAAAAATAATGTTTAGTGGATAGAAAATTCCAAAGTAATTACACTTCCAAAAGTACTCGGGCCGAATCATTGAACTGAGTCAGGAGTTTCACTTTTCCATTTGGTAACAGGTGGATTTATGTGTCACAATTGGATTAGGACTTAAATAGTTTACACAATAGAAATTAATGTACTTCTAAAATCAGGTACTTCAAAGCCCTTACAGACCTGAAGAGAAACACAATATACTGGCTTTTAAGAGATAGATAACAATGTTTTTCTTTTATTATCTATTTATTTTGAAGTGTCTTCTGTACTTACACATTTGAAGTTTATGATTGAATAGGTGAATACTACCTCCTATTTCATTGGAAGATGGCATCATAGGTACTTGTGAACATTCTCACAAGTATCTATTACTGTATCATTTCATTGTAGTAATTAACTGTAAATGAGTATAATGACTACAGAAACTACTTACTGACACCCAGAATCTAACTGCTGTTGGTGTATTTGTCTGTTTATATGCTTCATACTCAGTCACATTGGTGACTATAGTAGTTAGGTAGAGACTTATGTGCATCCTGTAAGCATGCTCTTATTACTTCATAAACAGCTTTGTTTACGGGTGTGGCTATAAAAGGCCAGTGGAAATCCACCTGTTACAAAACGGGAGATTTATCATTATTTTCAGTCAGCATCCCAAGTGCCCAGTCTAGAATTAAGAGTAGAGGGAAAGTTGGTATATAATTTTATCTTTTATTTTTGTTTGATATACATCTACCACAACATAGCCTACAAGACTCAAAACTAAAGGTAATTTGGAATATGTATTTTTTTCTACTTTCTGTTCCTCCTCTTCTTCACTGCTGCTTTCCTCCACCTTTACTTCTCTGTTGGCTAGTAGGTTTAGTAATGGTAGCCACAGTCTATGGTAGGAGTGGATACAGCTGAAACAGGAGAATATATAATTGTGGACTTTTTAATTACTTTAACCCTTGTTTCTACATGTCGAGCTTTGATTGGTTTTTTAAATTTTTATTGCCAAGTATCTGAAGACAGTGTTTTGGTTTGTGTTTATTTAGTACTGTTTTCTTTGTTTCTTATGGCTTTACTACCTCTTCAATTCACATTCCCTTTGTGCTGAGTTTTATGGTGTGTAAGTGTAAATTTCTCCTGCCTCACTGTTTGGTTTATCACTCTATCTCCATTCCAGTGCATTAAAATATTCAATATTCTTCCATCCTATCATAAACAGTATCATAAATTGTTTGATACCAAGTAGTGTAGAGTAGTTCTTCCTTCTATGCCGCGTGACTAGCTCTTACCACATGAGTGAACTAGTTTTATTCCTTATTGTTTAGTGTAAGACTGCTTTGGCAAGTTAGGGAACCCATAAGATACCATATTACTTACATAGACAAATTAATTTTATATTCCACTTTGATCAGAAATTAATAAATTTTATGTGTCCAAAAAGCAGCTTGAATTCCTTAATAAAATTCCTTAGAGAAAATAGAGATGCAATATATTTATGAAAGTATATAAATAATGTATTAGTCGTATATAAAGTAATTGCAGTCACAGAATTTAAGAAGTAGAAAGAGCATTTCCTTTAGAGACCAGGACATGAACTGTCTCTGTCCAGATGGCACGGACAAGCAGAATGAGAGTCCAGACCCTTTTGACATTGCCAGTTTCTGGAAGACAGCGTAAATCTGTTGGATTTCCAAAGTATACATAAGGTCAATGTACAATATCACAGTTTTGTATTATTCATTAAAATTTTTTGCAAGTGCTATTTTACCTAGATTGTATCCTGTATTCCACTCTGGGCCTAAAGCCACATTATGATTGTGGAGAATAAATTCAGATTCTCTTAAGGTGTCCATTTATTATAGTATTCTATCTGATCAAGAAAGATAGTGACCATAATCTTTCAGTTAATGGGGAAAATACTATAGTAGCTGTATATACGAGGTAGTATATATAAGGTAATTAGGTGTCTTTGACAGTTGGCATTTCTAATGTCCTAAGATAGTTATAATCTTTAATGGAAAAATTAAAATCCTTAGTTTTTGAAATAGGATTTAAAAGAATAGTATTTTAAACTGTATATTCTACAACATTAACAAAAGTTTTTATAGGAATATATATATATATATATATATATATATATATATATATATATATATATATATGATAAAAATTGATCACTGGAAAGTCTGACTTGCCAACATTATGTTGAGTCCTTGTAGGAGGTTTCACAAATTGCCCCTACCTCCAAATTCTTTTTTTTGAGGGGGGGCGGTGGGGCAAGGGTCCAGTCGTGGGGCTTGAACTCTGGGCCTGGGCGCTGTCGCTCAGCTCTTCAGCTCAAGGCTAGCACTCTACCACTTGAGCCACAGCGCCACTTCCGGCTTTTATCTTTTTGCTTATGTGGTGCTGAGGAATCGAACCCAGGACCTCATGCGTGCAAGGCAAGCGCTCTACCACTGAGCCACCTTCCCAGCCCCATACCTCCAAATTCTTTCAGTGATACTTTTTCAATATTACTACAGTAGAAATGTCCCTACAATATTTATTTAGAATAGCATGTTTATAATTATGGACCTTGAGTAGCCAAAACAAAGATTTTCTTGGGTTATGTATTAAATGCACACTTTAGAAAGTAAGAACATGTTGATATCTTTAGAAGATGTTTTAGAGGCAGATACTGGTGGCTCATGCCTGTAATCCTAGTTCTCAGGAGGCTGAGATCTGAGGATTACGATTCAAAGCCAACCCAGGCAGTAAAGTCTGTGAGACTCTTATCTCCAGTTAACCATCAGAAAACTGGACGTGGGGCTGTGGCTCAAGTGGTAGAACACTCCTTTAGCTAAAGAGCTCCGTGATAACGCCTAGGCCCAGAGTTCAAGCCCCAGGACCAACCAAAACAAAAAAAAAGTTTTAGAATATTTCACCCTCTCATTTTACCCTAAATGAAATTATAAAGATGTCCTCCAATTTTTAAAATATACTTTCTTCTTTTGGCTTTGAAAGATAATTATAGATGTACTCATATTCTTACAGACTTCTAAGTAGATCTGTAAAACTAGGTGGAGCCAGATGCCTGTGACTCACTCCTGTAATACTACCTACTCAGGATGTTGACATCTAGAGATTGCAGTTCAAAGCCAACATAGGCAGAAAAGGCCTTGAGATGCCAGGTTGTAGTGCTCAAGTAGAGCACCAGCCATGAGCAAGTAAGCCAACTGAGAGTAGGAGGCACTGAGTTCAAGGCCCAGTACTAGAACACAAAAAAGTATAGAGACAGTAAATATTTTTGTTGTTGTTGTCTTTGTTTTTTACTGTTCTTCCTCAAAATTCTTAATTGTTTTATAAATTTGGGGACTTATATTATTAAAAGTTCATTTGAATGTGGCTATATAAGATATACTGTCTTTTGATGGTTAGGATGTGGTACTCAATTTCTCATTCTGCTTTTATGTATTCTGCCACACATGAAATTCACCTGCTATTGATTGATGCTGTTCTTTCTAATTTACCCTGTTTTCACCAATCATACTTCTTTATGTTTTCATTTAATCTGCAGCTTAGTAAAACTGATGTTATTGGGGTTTTGTTTCCAAAACAGTTTTCAATTGTAAATATGTCGACTATAGCTTCAAATTATAAAACAGGATATATGAGCTAATAAAAATGATCCCTTTAGAAGTGGAGCTGTGGCTCAAAGTGGTAGAGCACTAGCCTTGAGCAGAAGAGCTCAGGGACAGTGCCCAGGCCCTGAGTTGGGGTCCCCTACGACTGACAAAAAAAATGCTTTTCTTGTTTATAAGGTATTAAAATAAACATACATTTAGTATTTAATGAAATGCCCTATTGCAAAGTAAAAACTTATTCACCATATTTTTAATCTCTTGCTCTGATTTACAGAATTTTTTATAAAATTGTTACAAGTGTCAAAATAACTTCAATTTATGAGAGTTTTCATATGTATGGAAATGAGTAAATTTCTACCATAGTAAAGGTATTATCTATGTAATGTATCTCAAAATGTTAAAATCCAAACTTGTATTTTAGTCTGACTTAAAAAAATCTGTAATTAATTACCTAGAGTTCTTTATATGTTTGCACATATTTCCATAGAGTTTTCCATAAGTTTTTTTGCATATGCTCATTATTATAAGCCATAAATCTAGACCTAGACCCCCAGAGTTACAAGGAGAATTAAGAATGAGAACAATTGGGTTGGCCCTAATTTATGGCATATTCTTGCTATTGATTTCTCTAATGTATAAGCTAATTCAGAGAGTACCAACCAAAAAAAATTTGTTGGAAGAAAAAGTCTAGTGGAAAAGGACAAGGGAATTGTGACTTGACCAATCTGCTGTGCAACTTAGATCAAGGTCCTGAGTATATGGCTATAGACAGACACATGGAGAGAGAAGAAAAGTCTTCTAGTATTAGTAGCATTTGGAATTTACAGCAAATATCCAAGTTTTGTCACTTAAAATACCAAAAGCATCTCAGGCTGCTTCTCACCTTGAGGAAAACAACCATGTTACATCCAGAAACTCATAACTTTAGGAATACTTAATAAGTTCTAGGCATTGTGGCTTACATTTAATTGTAACTATTCAGGAGGCTGAGATCTGAGAATTGAGAGTCAAAGCCAGCCTGGGCAGAAACATTGGTGTGACTTAGCTCCAATTAATCACCAAAAAGTCAGAAATGGAATTGTGGTTCAAGTGATAGAGCTCTAACCTTGAGCAGAAAAAGCTAAGGGACAACCTAGGTCCTAAGTTCAAGCCCCAATACTGCCATATAGAAAGAATACTTATTAAATATTTGCTAGTCAGACACTTCACTAATGAAACTACTATATGTTAATGAATTACATGTTTCCTGCCCTTGTTTACCATGAATTAGTCATCTCTGGGTTTTTTACCTCTACTTATGCTTCACAAATTGGCATATGTTTGGCTCTCATTTCAATAGTAGTAAAATGTCTACATAATTGTCTTCTGATTTTTCAAATGTGTCAGCAGTACCATTTTTCAGTGTCCTAACCTAAAATAAGAAAGTGTGAACCACTTTCTTTCATGTGATTATTCACAGTGTCTCCTGTGCCTAAGTGTCAGTGATCGTGAAAGCAGCTTGCAGTTGCACTCTATAGCTTCTTACTCCATTGTCTATTCTGACCATGTGCTTTCAGTGACCAGCAGCAGGAAGTTTTACTGAAGATGCTTTGTTGTTTTGTTGTTTTTTTTTTACCATATAAAAAGCTTTTTTCCAACCATAGCATAACAGGATGTTGAATGACAGAGGTAATGTTTTTTTTTTTTCCTGCCATAAAGGCATAATTTCCACCACAGGAATTATGCACATGTATCTGTTGTGAAAAGAGAGTTTTACCATCTCCGTGTTGGAAGTCCATGTGGCATGAGGAAGTCTTTTCCCCAGTTTTTATTTTTGTTAGTGTTGGTGTTGTTGCTGTCCTTCTTATAACATCCATATTTTCACTCAAATGAGAATATTTACAATTGATTAGAGCTTGCTTAGTAGTTCATCATCAGTGAACTTCCCATCTGAGTGTCTGTTCACTACACTATAGAAAACAGTCTTTCAGTTGTTTTTAATTATTTGTTGTATCTTTAAGGAGTAGTGGACTTATGGTTTATGTGAGGTATGTGTGTCAGTTACTGGCAACTGTGCTGTGTGTGCACTCATTGTGGTTATGATATCATGATACTTATTTTATCTCCTTTAAATGATAATATAATAATTCTTTTTTTAATAATTAAACTAATTTAGTAAATTCAAGATGGAGGCGCTTTCCTACTGATTATGCTTCCACCTCAGAAGATGAATTTGGATCAAACCGTAATTCCCCTAAACATACTCGTCTACGTACTTCTCCAGCCCTGAAAACCACTCGCTTGCAGAGCGCTGGATCAGCAATGCCTGCTAGTTCTTCATTCAAGCACCGAATTAAAGAACAGGAAGACTACATCCGTGATTGGACTGCTCATCGAGAAGAGATAGCCAGGTTGGTTCCCATCAATACTTATTTCAACAAGATTCGCTTTTGCTTGACTTGTACTACTAATAAGCATTCTGGGGTGCACAGGTATGAAAAACTCAGTTTTATCTGGAGAATTACTTGCCATCAGCTTTTTTCCTTTGTTTTAAAATTTTCCTTTTTTTTCCATTTATTTAAATGGCTGTGCTACCAACACACTATAAAACACATTGTTGTAGAATTAACTGGTTTTGTTTCTTTCCCCCTTAAAATTTCTAATAGAGATGATGATGAGCAAATTTAAGTTTTGAAAAGTAGTATCAGCTCTACCTAATTAAGAATTCTACAGGAAGCTGATCTCTTTTAACTTCAAAGGAAGTAATCATCTGTAAGATATGTTGCTATTATTCTCTTGGGAAACGTAGAGTAAATAAATTTTCCCTTTGTTTTTGTACTTTGTTTTTGTTGTTGTTAAGAGCGGAGTCTCTCTCTAGCCCAGGTTGCCCTCAGACTCACACACAGCTTCCATTATACTTGGATGAGTTAAGTATAATTAGCTCAACCCTTTAATAAAGGAAGATATGAGTATTTTGAGTATTAGATGACTTTGATATAACTTTTAGATTGCATACAAAAAGTAAAATTCATGCTGCACATCTGATTAGGTAGTAACTTATTTTGGTTGAACATTAAAGAGCAGTTAGGGCCAGATACCAGTGGCTCATACCTGTAATCGCTAGCTACGCAGGAGGCTGAGATCTGAGGATCGTGGTTCAAAGCCAGCCCAGGCAGGAAAGTCCATGATTCTCTTATCTCCAATTAAGGACCAGATGACCAGAAGTAGTGTGGTGGCTCCAAGTGGTACAGCACTAGCCTTGAGCTGCCAGAACTCAGGGACAGCACTCAGGCCCAGAATTCAAGCCCCACAACCAACCAAAAAATAAATAAATAAATAAATATAATGTGTGTTTGTCTTTGTTTAATTTGTAACAAAGCCTTACAGACAGATGTGAACAGTAAATCCACTTTGCAACCCAGAACTTATTGTTGAGTAAGAGATTTTGTAAGAAGGAATCTGATTCCTACAATAGTTGGCAATGTGAGGGTTTGTTCTCATACGGGTAGGCTCTGAGAATAAAGTTGATGTAAAAGCTAAAAATATAAAATAAAGATCAGTTATAATCAAACTGAAGTAAATCATAGTTCAAACATAAGACTTGAATTTAATATTTGTGGGATACTAAACTTACTTTGGTGTGTCATATGTTACTAAGCATTTTTGTTGCATATATGCTAAAATTACTTCTTCCTTTAGGATATTAAGTTTAATTCTTTTTTTTTTTTTAATTTTATTTTATTTTATTTGAGAACATACTGTACAGAGGGGTTACAGTTACATGGGCAGGATAATGCATACATTTCTTACCAAGCATTGCAGCCTCCTCCTTTGTTTACCCTTCACCTCCCTTCCCAGCCTCCCCCCTCCACCCCACCCAATTAAGTTTAATTCTTGACAGTATTAATAAACATGCATATGATAATAATCCACAAAGCCGGGCGCCAGTGGCTCATGCCTGTAATCCTAGCTACTCAGGAGGCTGAGATCTGAGGATCATGGTTCAAAGCCAGCCCGGGCAGGAAACTCCGTGAGACTCTTTATCTCCAATAAACCACTAGAAAACCGGAAGTGGTGCTATGGCTTAAGCGGAAGAGCGCTTGCCTTGAGCTGAAGAGCACACGGACAGCACCCAATCCCCCAACAAACAAACAAACAAATAAATAAATAAATAATCCACAAATGGGTTTACAAACTTTTACTGTAGTTCAATGATGTTTTGTCTTTTTGTTGACATCTGTGAATTATTTTTTTTCTGGCCCATTAATTTAAAGTAGGCTTTAGTCCCTTTATGTTTTAGGACTATGCACTTGCACTCTCTACTTTTGAGAAAACTTAACCTTCTAATCTCTTTGTGCCATTTTAAATATCTTTGTTTTATTAAACAAATGGATCCTTAAGGAATTCACTGAAACTTTTTATGTCAGTTGCTGTAGTTAGAAAAAAGGCTTCAAGGAAGTGGCACTGTGGCTCAAGTGGTAGAGCTAAAGAGCTCAGGGACAGCACCCAGGCCCAGAGTTCAATCCCCACAACTGACCAAGAAAAGAAAGGAAAAAAGCCTCCAAGATCTGTAGATCATCATGGACCCACAAAATGCTTGTAGAGAAAAACCTACCACATTTTCTGTTCTGGTCATAATTGGCTATAATTAGCCTTTTCTCTTTCCCATGAGGAAATGTCCAGTTACATAAGGTCAAGGAAGGCCCAGAAAACGAGACTCTATGTCTCTTCTCAGCCCACCTCTGTGGGCTCTAGTAAGAAGAATTAATGGCCTTGTTCTCCTGGGAAAGTGCACAAAGGCATGGAATGAGTAGCGGCCAAAAACACTTTTTCCCTTGGTTTCATTTTGCTCTGTGTGCGGTACCACTGCCTTCCTTATGTGTTACCTGTCTGCAGGGCTCCAGAACACAGCTGGGCAGCCTAATGCTGCCTATCCTGCCTCACCCCCTTTCTTTGCCGGTAGTAACTTTTAGAATCTTAATTTTTCAAGCCACATATTATAGCACCATAGAACTGGTTTTTTTTTCCCATGGATAACGGGAAAAGTATGAAGAATACAGTATAAAAGGAAAGGAAGTCAATGTTGATTGTTTACATTTTTATTGGGTAGTAGATAAGTTAGCATGATGTGAGAAAAATTATTTTCAAATACTGTAAATCATAAACTAAAAAATGTGAAATCTATTCTGTACAATTTTTTCTATATACATACATGATTGAAAGATAAGCCAGTGTGTAATATTTTATCTTTATGAGTTGAGAGCATTATTTGCAAAAGTTGTAACCTGTTTTTGAATACCAATACGGAACTGTTTTTAATTAAATTTACTTGTATATAAGAGATTGATTGATCACACACACATATGCACACACATTCCTGGTCAACTACATATATACATTACATATACATATACTTAAACATATACACACACAGAGTTCCCCATCAACTCAACAGAGAATTTTTAAGCACTCCAATAGTGCTTAGCCTCAGACCATGAAGATGACTTCAGTGTGAATATATTTAGTAGGGCTGGGAAGGTGGCTCAGTGGTAGAGTGCTTGTCTTGCATGCATGAGGCTCTGGGTTCGATTCCTCAGCACCACATAAGCAAAAAGAAAAAAGCCGGAAATGACGCTGTGGCTTAAGTGGTAGAGCGCTAGCCTTGAGCTGAAGAGCTGAGGGACAGCGCCCAGGCCCAGAGTTCAGGCCCCACGACCGGACCCCCCCCCCCCAAAAAAAAAAGAATATATTTAGTAGAGTCCAAGGTGTGTGTCTGATGTGTCCTTGTGTTGTTATAGGTCAGAGATTTGAAATATATCATGTTTTGCTTAAACAAAGAAGTACAAAGATCGTTACTAGATGAGCTAACTAATGCTAGCACAAAGCTGGCCAAGTAGTAGGAGCTGCTGAGTGCCAAGTCATGGGTGTGCATATTTTGTGTGCTTGGTGGGGGCTTTGAAGAATGTGAAGAGCAAGATAACTTCAAATCTGCATTAAAGAGCACTAACTGTGAAGGCAATGTTAGTACTGTCAGAGAAAAGAGAGCTTATTATAGATAGACTCATGATTTTTATCAATTACAGACTTATATCTGTAATCTTAGCTACTTAGGAGGCTGAGATAGGAGGATCATGGTTTGAAGCCAGCCAGAGCAATAAAGTATAAGACTCTTAATCTCCAGTTAACTACCACAATGCAAAAATAGAGATGTATTACAAAGGAAGCAAATATAGCCACGAGTGAAAAGGTTGTGTTCTTTTATAATTTGTTCCTTCAGCAGAATTGGAAGGACTGGATAGTCAGATGATAGAGTCTCCTGTAGGCAGTGTAGTCTGTGCATGATGTTAAGTGCCTGAAGCCATGTGCCCCTTGCTCTCAGGGAGGAAAATGCAGGGAGACATCTAGAGTGCTTCTGAATGCATAAACAAAATACTTAGAGCTCTAATTAAATGCAAATAATCCAGTTACCAAATTATTTCAGGTATTAATATAGCATAGGGTCCCTTATAAACATATTTAATAAGACAGTATTGCAAGTTTAATGACTTTAGTAATTTTGAAGAATTGATGGACTTTAGTAATTTTGAAGAACTGATGGCCACAATGAAGTCTGGGAAACCTCTAGCAGCTATAATGTTATTTCTCTGGATCATAAAAATCACCAGTCTCGCTACTACCCCTGGAGTTTATTCCTGAATTTATCATTGAAACAACTCAGTTACTGACAGGTTAGTGAAAATAGGATGGCTTCTTCTCATCCTGGTTCAGAAACTTCTTGAATTCTCTCAGATCCCTCCCTGTGATGACATCATTAGTCATTAACACATGTTGTATATATGTAAAGGCCTATCTCTACTTCAGAGTGTCAGGGTGTTATCTTGTAGACTATTCAGAATGTAGTTTTCATTAACATTAATTTCAGGACTTAAGGTCTAAGACTTTTTAGTACCAAAATAGTTAAGACCACTTCCAGAGAACCATGAGTCGTGATTATATACAGCTTCCAGAAGTAGTTCTGCAATGATTGTGTTTCTAGAGCTGGTATTTAATTGGAATTAAACTTCTTTCCTAAAATGACCACCAGGATCAGCCAAGATCTCGCTCTCATCGCTCGGGAGATCAACGACGTGGCGGGGGAGATCGACTCGGTGACGTCGTCGGGCACGGCCCCCAGCACCACAGTAAGCACTGCTGCCACCACCCCCGGTTCTGCCATAGACACTAGAGAAGAGGTAGGAGATCTTCATGGAGAGATGCATAAGGTTCTTCCTTTTCTTTATTTCTTTTGCTTTTCGCTTTTTGCTTAAGTTCTTTTACTTCTGTCTACCCCTCCTGTCTGCACGAGTCTCGCATTTTCCAACTCGATTTAGCAAAATCGTTTGGTGTTTATAACAAGAAGTAAAGGCTAAAAGGCTAACATTTGGTCTACTACTAACCTAAAGATAGAAAGCCATTCCATATATGCACTTTGCCTGCTTATTCCTGGTCCATAACTATCCTTGAAATGTGAATATACATGGTGTCTGAAAAGCACACCAAAATCTGACAAATTAGTGCATAAAGGGTCAGTAAACTTTGACTATGATAACACCCAGTTCTCTTTGCTGGTTCACAAGGCAATATATCTTAAGCACTAAGTGAAAAAAATTACAGTTTTCAATACTTTAAATACTAGCATATACACACAAAGGTATTTTATAACAATGTATGTGTACATACATATATAAATTCTCGGAGTATTTCTGTAAACTATGGGACATAAGTTATCACAGTAGACTGTTGACCAGCCCACATCAAGGCCTTGTGCAGTAAAATTTCAAGTGGCACTGTCTGCATAGCATTGTTCCAGAAAGTGCCTACAACATACCAAGCTCATGGAACAGTGGTCTCTTGTTCCTTGATATCAATAGAGGATTGGTTCCAGAATCTCCCTTCTCTCCTTACAAATAGAAAAATCTAAGGAAACTCAATCTCTTACAGAAAATGATTTAGTCACCTATCCAATTTATGTGCGACCTTCCACACTATACTAAGGCAATGTGATAACTATTGCTGGAGAATGACAGAGAAAGTTCTATGAATATTCATAGTTTCCACTGTACTTTCTGGCCATGTTGTCTATTTTGATCTGGGCTGAAATGCAACCAAAGAATTGACATGTAAAAGAATTAGAAGGTCTAGAAGCATAGCGCAAGTGGTAGAACACTTGCCAAAAGTGTGCCAGGTATGAATGAGCAAGCCTCTAATCCCAGTGTTTGTGAATTCAAGGCCAGCATAGCAAAACCCTGTCTTAAACAAAACAACAGCAACAAAATTGATGTACAGATGAATGAATTTATTTTCATATGATGTAAAAAGTGGAAATTCATGTTTATGGTTTTCAGTGATTGAAAAAATAGAAAGTAATAAATCATACCATGAAAATTGTATGAAATTCACATTTCAGGGTCCATAGCTGAAGTTCTTTTTTAATTACATTTGGCACAGTCATCTGGTTAACCATTGACTGGAGCGGAGGTGAGACCACGGCTGCATGGCTGCAAGGCCTATAAGATACTTACTGTCCACTCACAAAAACATCTGCCAGCCCTTGAGCTTGGTGGCTCACTTCCTTAGTCTTATTAAATAATATTCAAAGTAGTAGCCAAAAACAGCTAGCCTTGTTGATGTTTAATTCTGGTAAACTGTTTTTCTTCCGTTGCTTTTTGTCACATTTCTTCTTTCATGTAATTCTCTAATAATCACTTTTTTGTCTTTTTCTTTCATATGTTGTCTAACTTAATAAATGATATTTCATCAGTCTGTGTAGAGTTTTGTTACCACCTGATCAATTGTAACTGTAAATGAAATCATCCTTATTGGTTAAAAAACCTTGGTGGCAAGACATACACAGGTGTCTGGTACATTTAAAATGATGGTATTATTTTCTGTTTTCTAACTAAAGTTTCCCTAACATGGTTAACATCCACCCAGACCCAGTAAGATTATGAAGCATTTCATTCACTAGAGTCCATTTCCCTTTCTGTTAGTGTTTCACCCCTCTTCAGTAAACCTGGCTTACTTAGTCTAAATGGTGTCTTATTGGCACTTCAGGATATGGTAGCGTATTTTTACTGGCGTATGGTTTCTGTATCATTATTTAACTAAAGAACAAAATACTTGTTTTTCCTTTTGTAAACTTAATTAGAATATGCAATATATGTATCCTTTTGAAGAAATTTGACACTTGGATTTGGATTGGACAAAACAAAATAGGAAACTAAAAAAGTAATACTACTTTGTAAGACAGCATGAGTAAGTGTTCATCTACATGGCTTAGGTATTTTCTTGGTAGCATCTCTTTTTCAGTTGAAAAAAACTCTTATTCATGAAAGAATTGAATTTAGCCTAGTTGTACATGTTGGATTCTGAAAATAAAATCAATGTAGATGAGCATCTGTTTTATTAAGGATTTACTTTGAAATGCTTATTAAAAATTAATTGGTTTATTGAAGATATCCTGTTTCTGTTACTATAGAAATGGAGTAACTTCTGTCACATCATAAAAATTATATTAGTGTCTAAACTCTTCATAGTTATCCTGTTCTCATAAGGGTCTGCTTTTGTCTCATTAGTTGGTTGATCGTGTTTTTGACGAAAGTCTCAACTTCAGAAAAATCCCTCCATTAGTTCATTCTAAAACTCCAGAAGGAAACAATGGTCGGTGTGGTGATTCGAGATCTCAGCCAGTAGAGCCTCCTGATCACCTCACAATTACCAGACGGAGAACCTGGAGCAGAGATGAAGTAAGTCAGCCACTAACCTTAAGCGGCAAAGGAATCATGTCTGGGAAGTGGGCTGAGGAGAAGAAAGTGGTTACCTTGTAGATAGAAGGTACTGCATCCACATATCACATCATATACATATATATGTGTATATACACATATATATGAATATATATATATATAAGCATTCTAATAGGAGATAATGTCTTAAATGACATAATTTTTCACTTTAAAACATTGATAAATTTATATATATATATATAAATAAGGACTTTTATCTATCAAAAAAAAAAACAACTTTGGCTTACACCTGTAATCCCAGCTACCCAGGATGTTGAGATCTAAAGATCAAGGTTCCAGGCCAGCCCAGGCAGTAAAGTCCATAAGGACTCTTGTCTCCAAATAACCACCAAAAAAGCCTGAAATGAGCTGTTGCTCAAGTGGTAGAGCATTAGCCTTGAGCACAAATGCTCAGGGACAGTGCCTAGGTCCAAAGTTTAAGCCCCAAGATCACTGCAAACAAAACAAAAAAACTTTTAACACCAGACACTAATGGCTCATGCCTCTAATCCTAGCTACTCAGGAGACTGAGATTTGGAGGATGGCAGTTCAAGGCCAGCCCAGGCAGAAAAGTTCTCTAGACTCCATCTCCCAGATGGCCAGCAATAGCAGAGCTGATGCATTGATCAAGAGGCAAATAATGAAAGAGTATTGCAAGAAAAGAGTTGAGAAAGGAATTGATCATAGATGGATACTTCAAAAATCCTGTTTCAAAGAATGGGACCTGAAGCCCCAGGCACCAGTGGCTCACACCTATAATCCTAGCTATTCAAGAGACTGAGATGTAAGTTTCTCAGTTCAAAGCCAGCTCTGGTAGGAAAGCTTATGAGACTTTTTATCTCCAATTAACCACCAAAAAAGCCAGATGCAGAGTGGTGACTCTAGTGGTAGTGTTAGCCTTGAGCATAAAAGCTCAAGGATAACTCCTATGCTCTTAGTTCAAACTCTAGGACCTACACACACACGCACACGCACACACACAGAGAATGGGACTTTGAAAGTTGTATGTATTAGAAGATGTGTGTCTTTCCCCTAATGGGAGAGTGTGGGGGCCAGCTCCAGCACCACACTCACAGTGTACTGCTTATACAGCATGCTTTTACTCTCATGCCTGTGTGGGCATTTGTTCTTGTTATCCAGAAAACGGCTCATTCTTTATCTCACCTAATTCTGTGCTGAGATTTTTCAGACACAGCTGTTCCTGTAAATGTAATAAAATTGTTTTATTTATAAAGAAGAGAGTGTGTGTGTGTGTGTGTGTGTGTGTGTGTGTGTGTGTGTGTGTGTTATATTTGGGGGGGCAGTGTCAGTTGTGGGGCTTGAACTCTGGACCTGGGTGCTGTCCCTCAGCTCTTCAGCTCAAGGCGAGTGTTCTATCACTTGAGCCACAGCTCCACTTCCAGTTTTCTAGTGTTAATTGGAGATAAGAGTCTAATGGACTTTCCTGCCCAGTGTGACTTTGAACCATGATCCTCAGATCTCAACCTCCTGAGTAGCTAGGATGGCAGGCGTGAGCCACCAGCACCTGGCAAGTTTACATTTTTTAAAGAGGATCAAATTGCATAATTGATAGTTGTCACAAGGTTGACATCAGAAATTTATTTAATGCATGTAACACCAAACTATGCTTTATGAAGTAACAAAGAGAAATATCATGTTCTGTTAAAATCCTGCTCTTTTTCATTCTTTCCTAATTTGAGAATGTCTTCCATTTTGTTAAATTTTCACCTGCTGGGCAGGTGCTCTACCAATTGAGCCATCCCCCTGCCTTTTATTTTTCAAATACAGTTGTGAATTTTTGCAGGGGGCCAGCCTAGAGTATGGTCCTCCTACTTAAAGCCTAACTGAGATTACAGGTACATACCACCATGTCTGCTTTGTTGGTTGAGATTAGATCTTGCTTTTTTCCCCCTAGGCTGGCCTGATCTCTGCCACCCATAGCCTGGATTACAGGTGTGATGCCACACCCAGCTCCATGTTACACTTGTACCTGAAAACCCATAAATATCACAGTACTTAGATCTATCCTTTTCTTTGTTATTTTTCTCATCCTAAGTAAACCATTTTGCCCTCCACTGAATTCACATCCTTGTCATTAAGTTCCATTTTTCCCATGACCTTTTTTTTTTTTTTTTTTAATCGGTCATGGGGCCTGAACTCTGGGCCTGGGCGCTGTCCCTCAGCTCTTCAGCTCAAGGCTAGCGCTCTACCACTTGAACCAGAGCGCCACTTGTGGCTTTTTCTGCTTATGTGGTGCTAAGGAATTGAACGCAGGGCCTCATGCATGCAAGGCAAACGCTCTACCACTGAGCCACCTTCCCAGCCCCTGATGACCTCTTTTTTATTATGTCACCCTTAGTGAACTAACTTTGCTTACAATTCTTACAGCA
Source organism: Dipodomys spectabilis (assembly GCF_019054845.1). Classification (NCBI taxonomy): domain Eukaryota; kingdom Metazoa; phylum Chordata; class Mammalia; order Rodentia; family Heteromyidae; genus Dipodomys; species Dipodomys spectabilis. The sequence goes on along the minus strand of NW_024870965.1, from coordinate 5,039,468 downwards.
TTGCCTCACAAGATTTACTATTTGCCCATGAGTCGCACATATTTTCTATGCGCTGTTAGCTATGTGCTGTGGGCCTTTAAAGCAGCTGTTCAGACAATCTTTGTTATTCTAGGTTTTCTTATAGTCAGGATATAGTCCTGAAAACACAGACAGCTGATTTTGGAAGCCGTGTACTCAAAGTCAATCCTTTTTCCTGCCTTTTGTAATATAGACGAGAACTAGAGAGACTGCAACCTGCGAGGCCCCAGCTGACCTGCTTTTCTTTTTCTGAATAACACGGCTGTGCACGTTGCCTGCACAGGGGGGCTGCATTGAAGGAAAGTCCGCAGCCCCTGGCTAGCGCGTCCTGGCTCTGTGGCCCTCTGTAGAGGGGCTGACTCCTGGCCACATCTCAACAGCTACACCAGCCCCATCATCAAAACTTACTGTTTTGAGTACACCTTTGAAAATTTCTCTCTCCAGCTAAACTCTGTCTGAAAAACAAGCCTTGTGTCCCATTGATTTTTACATTGGCTATTCCTTGGTGAAAGAATAAATAATAACTTTAGATCCCAGAGTTACCTGAATTACCCTTTTTCTGATCATTTGGATTGAGAGGGTGATAGTAATTGAAGAAAGATAAAATGGATTGCTTTTTGAACATGGAAACCAAAAGAATGGAAACTACAAAAGTTGTTCAACAAAGAATTCCTTTGTTAGTATTCCTGACTCTCAGTTTAGTACCATGATACTCTAATTACTTCACTGTTCTGATTTTTCCAGTTAAAATTAGCATAAGGATGAGAAACAGCATAAGCTGTGACTAGTGTTTTTCGAAGCCAACCTCGTCCGTGCTGTGTGTGTTTCAGGTCATGGGGGATAATCTGCTGCTGTCGTCCGTCTTTCAGTTCTCTAGAAAGATACGACAGTCTATAGACAAAACAGCTGGAAAAATAAGGTGCGTCTGTTCCCCCAATCATGCTTTATGTCACTTCTACCTTTTTTTTTTTTCTTTGTTGTTTTGCTTTTTAAAATTTATTATTACTGGGTTGGGAAGGTGGCTCAGTGGTAGAGTGCTTGCCGTGCATGCATGAGGCCTTGGGTTCGATTCCTCAGCACCACATAAGCAGAAAAAAGCCGAAAGTGGTGCTGTGGCTCAAGTAGCAGAGTGTTAGCCTTGAGCTGAAGAGCTGAGGGACAGCGCTCAGGCCCAGGGTTCAGGCCCCACAACTGACCAAAAAAAAAAAAGAAAGAAAAAATTATTACTATGTTTAGTTGTACAAAGGGGTCTCTTTTAAAAAAAATTATTGTAAAGGTGATACACAGAGGGTTGCAGTTACATATGGCAGGTAATGAGTACATTTCTTTTTGACCAATGTTATCCCCTCCCTCATTTTCTCCCATTTTTCCCTCCTAACTCCCCCTCCCACCAAGTTGCATAGTTCATTTCCAACTTAGTGTCTAGTATCACTGCTGAGTTAGTTCATATTTTGTCCTGCCATATTTTTGTGTTTCCCCTCCCCCTTTCCAAGTCACATAAACATACATACAAGACAAAAGGTACAGAAATAAAAAACAGCAACAAAAGGGGGAAACGAGGAAGAAAAAAAGAACAATACTAAAATAAACCATTTCTTGGAGTTCATTTTGATAAGCATCATTTTATACGATCATATGCACATAGCTATTGAGTAAGCCAGACCCAAAGAAACATAGGTTGCCTAGTTTCCCCTCATTTCTAATTAGAATATGCCTATAAATGTACAAGTAAACCCAATTACATTTGGACATGATAAATTAAACAGGACTCTCAACATTCGGACTGAGACCAAAAGAGGATGTTCTTAGGAGAGAACCACCTCTTCCTTTCTAAACCCATGCCTCCCCGCTGGGAGGGAGCAGGGCGACTCTGCTCTACTACTTCGTGCTGTTCAGGCACAAGACAGATGTCTTCGCTGTGAGAATGAATAGCTATAATTACTGAGACTAATTTTATTAATAAGAAACATTTCCTTCTTCACAAAAGAATAGTATGTTAAAATAACAGAGTCTGAGTGTCTGGCTCAACACATCCTTTTTTATAACAAATAACAGCAAAGTGCAGTGACTCATACCTGTAATCCTAGCTACTCAGGAGGCTGAGATCTCTGATGATCAAGGTTTGAAGCCAGCCATAGCAGGAAAATCCTTGAGACTTTTTGTCTCCAATTAGCCACCAAAAAGCCCCAAAAGTTTGTAAGTAGAGCTGTGGCTCAGATGGTAGAGCAGCAGTCCTGAGCACAAAGGCTAATGGAGTCAGGTGGCTCAAGTCTGTACTGTAATCCAGCTACTCAGGAGACTGAGATCTCAGGATCACAGTTCAAAGCCAGCCCAGCTGGGAAAATCCGTAAGACTCTTATCTCCAATTAATCACCAGAAAAGCTGGAAATGGAGCTGTGGCTCAAGTGGTAAAGTACTAACCTTGAGCAGAAAAGGTCAGAGAGAGCACACAGGCCCTGAGTTCAGCTTAGGACTGATACCCAAAGCAAAAAAGGACTAGAAAGAAAAATGGCTGACGTGCTTCCTTGCAGGTGCAAGGGCCCTGAGTTCAAACTTCAGCACTGCCCAGAAGAAGTAATAGGGAGGTAAAAAGATTAAATCTTTCTGAAGGTTATTAGTTACTGATAGGTTATTTTTATATTAAAATGTGATAGATTTTTTAAATATGAATCACTAAATGCTTCTGGTTTTTTCATTTACAGGATATTATTTAAAGACAAAGATCGGAACTGGGACGAAATAGAGAACAAGCTGAGAGCTGAGAGTGAGGTCCCCATTGTAAAAACCTCCAGCATGGTAAGTCACATTGTGAGAACCCCAGCACGGTAAGTCGGCATTCTGCTCAGACTGAACGGCATCTGAACGGCAGTGTGACAGGAAGCTATGTGGGGGTTTACATTGTCTCATAAGAAGGACTTACAGATCTTGGGGATTTTATCCCTTCAGCTGAACGTGCAGAGTTAAAATGTTGATTTTTTTCCAGAGGCTCTGAAGGAGGCACCTTTGTGCTTCTTACTGTGATCCATCTCAATAATTGTCCATTACAAATAACTAACTCAAAATTAGAACCAAGCTTCAATACCAAATCGATGAGTTATTTTCATTTCATACAGTACTTGTCTCTTTCTCTAAAAAGTCTGTACAGGAGGGTGGGGGGGGAGGAAGGGATGGGAAGGGGAAACAGAGGAGGAGGCTACAATGTTTGGTAAGAAATGTACTCATTATCTTGCCCATGTAATTGTAACCCCTCTGTACAGTATTTTCACAATAAAAAAATAGAGGAAAAAATTTAAAAAGACTGTACAGATCATTGTTTTGCTCAGTATACTTGTAGAAGTATTTAAGTTGTCGTTCATCAGTTTCCTCAAAGAAAATCTGTAGAGGTTTTGTTACAGAGCTGTTGAATGAACAGAATAGATTTTCCGCCATTCCTCCTTCGGCAATGTAAATTACCTTGACCTTCTCACCTTTTACTGAAAAGATCTCATTGTTAAAGATTCCAAATTTGAATCCTATTCACTAGATGTCATATTTCATATGATATTGCTACCCATGTGATTCCCAATATAAAATGTCCAAAAAAAAAGATTGGGAGGCATTGCTTGTCACTTGAAAATGTTTTATGGCAAGCTAATATTTGTTTTTACTTCTTCTGCAGGAGATTTCTTCTATCTTGCAGGAACTGAAAAGAGTTGAAAAGCAACTACAAGGTAAATTGCTACTCAAGTGGGTAGAGAGACAAACCACTGCACATGGTGGGATTCCAGTTCTTAGGAGCCTGGAGCTGGAACTGAAAAATAACTCTAGGAGCAGGAACAACAGGGAAGGGAGGGGAGGGGGAGAGAGGGGAAGGAAAGGAAGAAAGATGAAAGGAAAAAAGGAGAAAGGAAAAGGAAGGAAGGAAGGAAAGAAAGGGAGGAAGGGGGAAAAGGAAAGAGAGACAAAAGGAACTAACAGTTAAGGGCTAGTGCATTCTAGGAGTTATTTCTTAAAATATTAGGACAATATTGATTAAGTGTAATGCTGTTTATGAAAACCTACAGTCCTCTATATACACATTATTCATAAAAGAGAAGGTTTTTTGATATGTGTGTGCTAGTCCTGGGATTTGGACTTGGGGCTTGGGCACTGTCCCTGAGCATTTTTCTTTGCTCAAGGCTAGCACTCTGCTGTGTGAGCCACAGCTTCACTTGTGGCTTTTTGGTGGTTACCTGGAGACAATGGACTTTCCTACCTGGGCTGGCTTTTGAACCAAGATCCTCAGATCTCAGCCTCCTGAGCAGCTAGGTGTGAGCCACGGATACCTGGCTAATAGGGAAGTTTAAAACCCAATATAATAATCAAAACTATAATGATGATAAATCTTGAGCATATTTTGTGCTTAAATCTCACAATAGATTAGCTATTATAAGTCTATTACATAGTACACATTGTATATAAGTAATATATTAAAATAAGTTTAAATGATCTTACATGCTCCCATTAATTAAAACATGGCTTGCTGACACAGTGATAGAATCGGAGTATATTCTGAAAAGGCTCTTGAATGATCCTCACATCTACAGTGCTTCCATCTCCTAGTTCTTTACCTTCTCCAGTGCCAAATTGAAAACCAGGACCCGAGACCTTCCCCTTCCCACAGAGCGCGCTCTCAATGTGGAGGCGGGTCTTTGCCTGGCTTCCCCCAGAGCTTGCAGGTTTGTGGCGAGGGGGATGCCTGGATGTGAGGACTCAGCCAGTGTCAGTGACAGCACACTATGGGTACGACATTCAGAAATACAGAGTTCTGAGCCCACAGTCTTGCGGTGACTGAATCCTACCTGCTTGATGAATAATCAAGTACCACTGGGAATGTATATATTAAAGCTGTACTCAGTCTTTTCATGATTCTTTTTTATTAATGAAAGCAAATTTCAGGTCTTTCTTGAATTGTATGTACATCCTCTCTGAAATGCCCTTGAAGGACACATTGAGGGACCCAGGAAAATACCCAGATCTATTGTGCAGACTTGCCACAGGGGTGTTGAGTGAGTTGTAAGTACAGTATTAGAGGATTAGCTATATATAGACCACTCATATACTGATTCTGGAAGTATCCAAATCAGAAATTATACTCATGTCCAAATTGAACTGCAGATAGTTACATACTTTCCCCTTTTCCTTGTGTCTTCTCTTCTTTAGCGATCAATGCCATGATTGACCCAGATGGAACTCTGGAGGCCCTTAACAACATGGGATTTCCCAATGCCATTTTGCCATCTCCACCAAAACAGAAGTCCAGCCCTGTGAATCAGCACAGCAGCCCGGGTCAGACTCCGACACTGTGCCAGCCAGAAGCTAGCGCTCTGCCTCCTGCGCGCTCCGGCTCAGCTGAGTTTGACAATGCCGAATCTGAGGCTGATTTCAGTATACATTTCAATAGGTTCAACCCTGATGGGGAAGAGGAAGACGTTGCAGTGCAGGAACGACTTTCTCTCGATTAAGAAATTACTGCCTGTGGAATTACTAGGAATGTTGGAGTAGCATAGCATTGACCTACAGAACAAGACAGCTTAGTCAACTACAATCTTGTTATCCTTGTCTCCTTAATTTTATTTATTTTGTACCTATAAAATAATGTCAGACCAATCCTCTCAAACCACTCGAAGCACACATAGCAGCAAGTAGATTGTGGCAGTTTTGCCTTTTGTGGTTTTGTGATTTTCAAACTCGGTTAATATCATTGCAGCCTTTCCCCTCATAGATCTTTGTGTGTGTGTGTGTGTGTGTGTGTGTGTGTGTGTGTGTGTGTGTGTGTGTTTTCTTTAAGCCATGCTGTGACCTCCAAGCAAACTAAACATCCACCATTTCTGAACCCCATGTCTCCTGTGCCAACTGCTCCCTGAACGGGCTTCTCTCCACCAGCCATTGCTGCCTAGCGATAGGATTTCTGACCTCACTTGTTGCCCTGTGGCGCGTGGACATGCAGCTCTGCAGGAAAGCAGACACTGACAGCAGTCATTCTGTGTCCTGACCATTTTCAGCCTGGCTGTGATTTCTAGAACTGTTGCTGTGTAACTTATAGGGTTACAGAGACTACGGTTTGCTGGGAGTGACAAGTAGACCTGTCTTTAGACCAGTTAGGACTAACTGACCTTTTTTGTACATAGGAAATTGACAGAACTTTGTTTTAACCTCAGCGTTTTACTCCACTTTCAAAAAGATCAAATTGGCACTTTTTCCAGTTCTTTTTAATGGAAGATTTTTGTCTCTCACTTTAAATAATTATCTAGACACATTAATCTAGACAAAGTATAGGTGGAGTATATTTTTAAAACCAAGAACATGTACATTTGCCCTGTGTTACCAAGTTTATAGGAGACAGTTAAAAAAAAAAAAGTTCCCCTTGAAATGATCATGAAGGCAAAATTTTCATTAGGAAGTTTGGAGAACCAGTAGTCATAAGATTAGTTGATAGTTTCACTCCCAAGCAATGAAGTCCTCCGTTTCCTCGAGGACCTGGTGGCAGACCCTGTCTTTCGTGCCTCTGAGGGCCCTGCAGGACGTCGGCAAAGGCTTTGGGCACACGCGGTGAAACAGAAGGCCTCGCGGAGATCTTTTACACTTGGGTTTTTGCTGCTTTTTCTTTTTTCTTCCTCCTATTTCTCTCCTCTTCTCCCTCCTCTTGCCCCCCCACCCCCACCCCGCTTCTCTCTTGCAAATTCATGTTTCATTTGGATGAGTTTAAAAGAAAATAATATCTTTATGTTTCCAGAGCACTATAATTTAGGTGAATCTGAATTCTTTTCAATAGTTAGCAAACTGGATTTACCCCTGACCTCATCAGTCTATAATGGTTAAACTGCAACTTTATGAAATGGTCTTTAATATTTTATCAGTACCTTGTGCTACATTTGTTTGAAGAAACAAAGTATACTTAAATCTTCACAGGATTTTAAGAAATCCTGTACTTCGGATCAGTTAAAAATGCAGAATCGTTTTGTAGAGATGTAAAAAAAGTCTGTTGTATAATGGATCTCGTATTTTTCTTTAAATTGAAAAAAAAGGTAAATGAACTGTTCTCCTTGTAAAGCTAAATTCCCCATTCTAATAAAGGAATACTGAAAAAGGTTTTAAAGAATTAGAAGATAAATGCTTTGAAGGAACAAATAAAACATGAAAACAGGGTCAGTCCATTTCAAGAGAAAGTTAAATCATCTTTATTCCCTCTTACTTAATCTTTGGGTACTGATCATATCCACATGGGAGTAGAAGGTAAGGACTTCAGAAAGTATTAGAATCTACGTATATTACTGTTCGTTTACAGTTTTGTTCAATTATAAACATTTGACCTTTTACTATGTTGTTTTTATTTTATATAATACATTATTCTCCTTATTTATTTTTATTACATTTATTACTTATGTTATTTTGTTATGCATTTACAACTCCATTTTTAAATAAAGTGTTTCTGGAACTTTATAGTGATAATATTTTATTTCTACCATCTGACTTGTATTCATCAGTTTCCACATACCTATTTACAGACCACTTTGCAAGCCAAAATAGCCATTCTACTTTAATTAACATGATCATTTTGAAATGTTATTTTTGACTTTATTAGCACATTAAGTATAATTCACTTGAATAATATATTTTTAGCCAGCCTGGAGTCTTCAGAAAAGCTTTTTGACAGTGATGTTGTTTGGAAAAGCAAAGTATTTGGACATTTGAGAATTGGCAGGGCGCTGGGGGCTCATGCCTGTAACCTAGCTACTTAGGAGGCTGAGATCTGAGGACCACAGTTCAAAGCCAGCCCAGGCAGGAGAGTCCCTGAGATTCCACCAAACTCCCAAAAAACCCAAAAGTGGGGCTGTAGCTCAGGTGGTAGAGTGCTACTCTTGAGCAAAAGCTCGGAAAAGACCCAGGCAGGCAGAAGAAAAAAATTATTTGGACTTAATTTCTTTCACCAATATTGATGCTCAGGTATATGGAGTATCTCACACTTGACAGCACTGTTGACTTTGACCTTTTGAGACTGCACAAGCCAGCCCTGGTCTCTGCTGACCCAGCCCATGTTCTACCACCGCCTTCAGAGCTCTTGCCCATGTGGGTCTCTCTCCCTGCAGACTTCCTTATGTCCTTAAGATTTGCTTGCCACATGGCGGGAGTCTACCTTCTGGAAAGGAAGTTAAGATTTGGATGGTTAATATCCAGACCCATTCATTCTGTTAGCGGCAAGTGCAGCTGTCTTCATTATGTAAAGTTACATTTTTATCCCAAACTCCAGTGCAAGTCACTTCATGAAATGATTATTCCTTGTGGAAATACTCCATATTCTTGGATTTTCATAACCCCTTGGACCCAGTATGGGCCCCCAGATTGCTTGAACAAAATATTCACACTTTATTTCCCAACATTTGTGTTCTGCCTTTATCCTCCCTGCCTGGCTGTCCCCTTTGCTCTAGATGGAACTGGAAGTCATTTTCAAGTTTACCGCAGCTATGCTGCCACTGCCAGATTCCTGGCAGACTTCTGAGTAGGCAGCCCAACAACCTGGTTTCATCAAAGTTCGCCAAGACAGTCCACAAAGCTTTCTAGGTTCAGGAAAATCTGTGATTGAGTTACTAGAAACCGGGATTACCAGTGTAGCTAGAATCCAGCTCAAGGACAAGGGTGTATCTGAGCTTGGTAGTTCTGGCTTCAACGGTTTAACAAGTAGTACACGTCTTGTAAGAACACTCAGGACTTAAAAGAGCACAGCAGTACACAGGGAAAAGGATCACTAAATACACAATGTTCTTGCCACCTCACCCTGGTGAACTATGGGTAGTAAAAATCAGACATGTTACATTTCTAATTGTTTCTAGGAAGGGAATAATTTAAATCCTCATTCTTATCAGACAAGAATGAAAGCTTCCTTTGTGAAAACAATTCTGATTATAGCTAGCAATGGGTTATTAGGATTAATTAAAGGCACTGATCAAACCAGGCACTAGTAATTCACACCTATAATCCTAACTACTCAGGAGGCTGAGATCTGAGGGTCACAGTTCAAAGCCAGCCCAGGCAAGAAAATCCATGAGGCACTCATCTCCAATTAACCACCAGAAACTGGGAAGTGGTACTGTGGCTCAAAGTGGTAGAACACTAGCCTTGAGCAAAAGAGCTCAGGGAGAGTGAGCAGGCACTTAGTTCAAGCCCTTGACCTCCAAAAAAAGGCACTGATCAACACATAAAAAATGTTTTCACATAGCCGGGCGCTGGTGGCTCACGCCTGTAATCCTAGCTACTTAGGAGGCTGAGATCTGAGGATTGCGGTTCAAAGCCAGCCCGGGCAGGAAAGTCCATGCGACTCTTGTCTCCAATGAACCCCTAGAAAACCAGAAGTGGCACTGTGGCTGAAGTGGTAGAGCGCTTGCCTTGAGCTGAAGAGCTGAGGGACAGCGTCCAGGCCCAGAGTTCAAGCCCCACGACTGACAAAAAAAAAAAAAGTTTTCACAGCACTGTGTCTTAACAGTCTCATGACCCAATCAACCATCCGACCTGGTGAGCTGACTGCTCTCTGCTGGGAAAAGAGGATGTACCTCAGGCTAGCAGGAGCTATTAGCTGGCACTACAATGTGGGCAGGCCTTCATGTACAACTGCACAAGACTGGCCATAGAATTGGTTGTTTTAAAAAAAAAAAAAAAAAGCATAAAACTGAATAGTCTTCATCTACCCAGTCATGATATTCTAGAAAAGGCAAAAATGAAACAAGTTTTCTTCGAATAATCCCCTCAAAACCATCCACTAAACATGTATTTCTAGATTGCTTTTCCATCATCCTTTTTATATATCCAGAACTAGCTTAATGACATTTCAAAGCAACAATATATGAACCAAGACAAGGACAAGTCATAGGTCTTTATTCACTAGCAGAAATGATTTCAAGTGTCACAAAGCATTTGTAATCATCAAAGAAGCTGCAGACAAAATAAGCCATTCTTACAGTATGGAAATGCCTATCAAAGAATTTCACCAGAATTAGATGAAGACAAATCCTTATACCTCATAAGCTAGTTTTATAAAGTGTCATTTGATACTGCTCTTAATTGTGTCTTTATGACAAGATTTTTGTTCTGATTATCTTTTATGGTTATTGCTTTCTGTGATGGAAACAGATTTTCACCTGTTTTCTGCAAAACATCTTTTTCCTCCTTAGCTGCTACAAACTTTCTCCCTTTGATGCTTGGCTACTCTCCTGTTACATTTCTCTCCTCTGGCTCCTGTGCTTGCAAGTGTTACTTGTCTGCCACCTCTCTCACAAATCATCAGGAATATAGGAACCTGGCTTCAGGCGCTCTCTCCTGTTCTACTCATGTAATTGTTGCTTACTACTCCACAACGATCCTGCCTTGTTATTGCTTTAGGAAGTTTAAGCACAGAAGTGGTGAGTCTCAATTAATCCAAGATAATCCTTACTTAAAATTTAAACTGTAATATCACAGCTTTGAAACATCTATCATCACTTTTAGAATAAGGAAAATATATCCACCCAACAAATGGGAACCCACAGATTCTTACTTGCAACTGCAATTACAGAGGAGCAATATCTCACTGATTCCCCACTCAGGAGTGCTGAGCAATTTAACAGTACCATGATTAATAAGCTTAAAATAACCCTACGAAATTCATGTGATGCTGGAAGAGGGGAAGAGCAGAATTCAGTCAATAAAATGAATTACACTCTATAATAAATGTTTAAAAGTCATGGGTCAGCCCCCAAAATGTGCTTGACAAAACAGGTTATTTTCTTTATAGAAAGAAGTTTTATAGGGGCTGGGAAGGTGGCTCAGTGGTAGAGTGCTTGCCTTGCATGCATGAGGCGTGGGGTTGGATTCCTCGCTACCACATAAGCAGAAAAAGCTGGAAGTGGCGCTGTGGCTCAAGTGGTAGAGCGCGAGCCTTAGAGCTGAAGAGCTGAGGGACAGGCCCAGCCCAGAGTTCAAGCCTCATACCCCCCCCAAAAAAATTTATAACTTCCCTTTAAAGTTTAACTCGGGGGAAATATGAGCAAGAATCACAGTAAGTCAAGGGGAAAAAAAAATCTGTTATATGCAAATTGTCCACGGCTCAGGGAAACAGAGGCTGAAGTAAACTTATTCAAATAGGGTAAAAGTATTCTCTACTGCGGCTGCCACCTTCCTTTCTGAAGCACTAAGCTGACCTATGGTCAGGATTATTTTCAATAAAGAACAGTTTGAAAAAGTTGCCAAATTGAGAGTAACACATTTTTTTTTGGGGGGGGGGGGGCAATACTAGGGTTTTAACTTGGAGTCTCCAACCTCCAGCCTACAATGTGTTCTTAACCTGAAATGTGATAATATTCAGACTTCCTCAAACAGTTCCACAACAAAACAACCCCAAACATTTGAAGAAAGGTTGCTACGATAAAACGGGCAGCAGTTAAAAAATAACTAGAAATAGTACTTTAGTTTTTTTTACGATGGTTTACATGAACATCAAATAATCAGTATGAGATAAAATCCAGCTTTAAGGTTCTCAAAACATATATGACAGAAATTAATTTTTTTCTCTTAAGTGATCTGGTTTAATTAAGACCTGTCATTTATAATTAGAAATACTTAAACCAATACATCAAGAGGTTTCATTAGAACGATTACAGGTAGAGAGTATGATTTGAAGATCTGCTACGTTCATGACTGCAGTTCCGTATGTCCAGACCCAATGTCAAAGAAGGAATGTGAGCAAGCACTCATGACAGCATTTTATTCCGAAGATGCAGGCAGGGAGTTTGGAATCCATGCATTAAAGACAAGTCGCCGCTGCTGCTGCTGCAGACGTGCGCTAGTCCTTCAGGATGTGGCTCCAAGTCCCTTCAACCTCTCCATGACAGCAGCACAGGGCAGTGTCCACACCCCAACGCACCGGCTTCATTTGGCTTCCTGAGCTTTCTTTGCGTTCTGTTTTTCTTTTGCCTAATGATTGAAGGTAGTGTATTATAAAATCTTGTCGGTTTTAGAGCATACTAAAATAAGATGTGCTGAGGGCATTCTATGCTGGCTGGGCTTCGGGAAGGCCCAGGTATTCAGAGGAAATAATCCTACATTACTGCTGCGTATTTCAATCAATGAGTTTAACCCAACAGTTTAAGTGAATTTAGTACCATCACCGAAGGACCATGTACCATGTGTACCTGTGGTGTCTTTCATGCTTTACTGGTATTACCTCAAAATGGGTTCTCTCATCATTTTACCTGATGCCCATAACTCTAATGTGGCTGATTTCTCACTTATTCTGCAGCAAATGAGGAAACAAGGGCCCATTCGTGTGACCCAACTTGGCCAAGTTAGTTACAGTACAACTCCAACAGAAGTCCAAGACCACAGTCTACAGCGGTGCTGCATTTTCAGTGTCTATACCATGAGCTAGGCACGCTCGGTAAGACAACTCAAGTCAGCACACCTGAGCTGCGCAGCCCCAACCAACGCCAGCTGATGCCAGCTATGCTGGTCTTTGGGGAGGGGTGTTTGCTATCATACAATTTAAAACTGAAAGATTTGCCATCGATTAAAAAGGGGGGGGGGGAAGCTGAGGCACTAGGGACACACCCCTGTAATCCTACTCAGGAGGCTGAGATCTAAAGATCCTGGTTCAAAGCCAGGCTGGACAGGAAAAGTCCATGAAACTTTTATCTCCAATCAACCACCAAAACAACAGAAGCAGAGCTGTAGCTCAAGTGGTAGAGTACTACCAGCTTTGAGCAAAAAAGCTCAGGGACCGTGCCTAGACCCTGAGTTCAAGCCCCAGGACCCACACCATAAAAAAAAAAAAGAAAAAGAAAATGGAAAAAAGTCATCATGCCCAGACAAGTTCCCTATTTTAAAATAATGAAAATATTTTCAAGCATACTTTGAAATAAATGCATGTATTTCTTTTCTTTTGAACTCTAAATTATACTTAACAGAATGTCTAGTAGAAATTTACAAAAATAAATTTATTGGTTTATGTTATAACGACTTTAGAGAATGAACAAGTATAAAAAAATACTCATATATTAAATTGCATAATGTAGATACACTCAAAGGGTACATAAAACAAGTCATAGGTAATGCCACATGACAGACCGTTCCCACATTTATAAACTGGATCTCATTCAGCCACCCAGAAAGTTCGGCAGGTATAATTCGATTGTCAGTACCAAGGAGACAATCACAAATAACTTGCCTTAAAATAAACTCAGAACCTCAATGCTGTTCCGTCCTTGCTAAAAAATGAAAAATATTACCTTATTTCTAAACAGCATGAAAAACATACCATCTTCTACATGTTAAAAGTTGTGGGCCTGTTATTCTAGCTGTGAAGGAAAGCCAGAAATGGGCATAGTCGGTCCAAGTGATTGGGCAGGAAGTGAGGCCCTATCTGAAAAGTAACCAGAGGGAAAAAAGTGCCTTCCAGCAAAGGAATTCAGATCATACCCTAGAGATATCCTCACTGACTACAATATGGTTGCAGCTGTATCTTTGATGAACAACTAAAAATACTTCAAGAATTCCAACCTAATGATGAGTCTCTATTTCTTCAGAGCCTGGGAGGAATAGTAGATACTGCAGATATACAAGGATTTAGTGTGTCTCAATATCACTTGTTACAGAATGGTTTCCAGAAATGGACAAAATTAAGTCAACTAGTACTTCCTCAAAAAAAAAAGCAAACAGAACAAATGGAGTTGGTGTCTCAGTAACATTTGTTATCATACACTGCCACCTCATCTCCAAGGTGATGTGACCCATGAATTATGGTTCTATCACAAAGTTGAAAAACTGTTGCTCTGAATGCTCTCAAAATATTGGGGTAACATTGAGTGCCTACAGCTGATGCAGCTACTCAGGAAGCTGAGATTTAAAGACTGAGTTTCAAAGCCAGCCTGGACAGGAAAGTCCATGAGACTCATCTCTAGTTAACCAGCAAACCAGAAGTGGAGCTGTGGCTCCAAGAAGTAGATTGCTAGTAATAGACTGAGCAAAAGAGCTCAGGGACAGTGCCCAGGCCCCAAGTTTCAAGACCCATGACCAACAAACAAACAAATACTGAGGCAGACACTGTCATGAAAAATTAAATTTTTTTTCTAAATTGCACAAGAAAAATTGTATCAAGGACAAACCTTAAGGCAAAAAACTACAATGTCACTGACACCTTATCAGACTTATATAAATTTAAATCCGATTCCAATCAATTCTTCAGATGATACGTTATTTTCCATGGTGTTTCATATAAAGAGCACTTTAACCATGCAAGTCTGAGAACCACAGGAGCCTAAACTATTCATTTAAAACCTTAAGTCAGTTTCCCATCTTGGAATGCTCTGAGACACATAAACAGGAAGACCATGGGAGAAAGAGAAGACTTAATAATAACCCAAAATAATTTTTTAATCTACTGCTAAAAGTTGGAACACATGATACAGGTAATAGAAAAATCGTGAAGATCTCAAATCTCATATTAGTTGCAACTGATCATACGAAACGGCTAAGACTGACACATACTTCAATTTGTATACTTTAAAAATTAGTAAGGAAAATATACCTACCATTTTGTTCTGGTCTTTAAATTAATGGTCCAGAATGTTATTTGCCTAGTAGTGTCTTCTCAAAGTGTTGCTCAAAATGTGGTACTCAGATCAGCTGTATTAGAATCACTTGGGGAACTTATTAAAGATTCCTTTAATATCAGAATATCTGGGGAGGGGCCAGGTAACAGGTATTTTAAAGAGTACCCAGTGATGGTCATTTTCAGAAATGCTGATTTACAGTATAAACTTTAAAACAATTTAACTGCATTTCATTTATTATACAAATATTTTATTAAGTTCCTTCTATTGATGAAAAAAAATCTTAGAACTCGGGCTGGGAAGGTGTTTCAGTGGTAGTAGAGCGCTTGCCTTGCACGCATGAGGCCCTGGGTTCGATTCCTTAGCACCACATAAGCAGAAAGAAAAAAGCCGGAAGTGGCACTGTGGCTCAAGTGGTAGAGCTTTTGAGCTGAAGAGCTGAGGGATAGCGTCCAGGCCCAGAGTTCAGGCCCCACGACCGGACCCAAAAAAAAAAAAAATCTTAGAACTCATTTTTTCACTGGCTGTTAGCCTCATAGACAGGACAGTAAGAGGACTATTCCTCAGTCCAGACCATCCTGTGACCTCTTATCATGTCCATGGCAGTTCCAAACTATATTAAACATAAAAACAACTCTATGATATTAATTAAATGTAATACATGCCAAATTAGACATGAAAAACTCTATTATCTACATTATCTACAATAGGTTTTGCTCAAATAAAGAACAGTGTTTTAAATTTTAGTTTGATAATAATATTGTTGGGCAACTCTTTTATTGCATAGTATTAAGCCAAACTAACTGTCATAGAATATAAAAAATAGGTAAATGCTACAGAAAAAAACTAAAAATGCTTCAAGAAATTTTATCTCAACTTATGCAAAAAGAAAAATGTTAGTTACTCATTACTATTAAAATACTTACCTTTTCTACAAGTGGTATCAACTGCTGGTGCTCTGCTAATGTCTTTAGCAATTCCATAATAAAGGGCAGATAATTATGCTTCCTTCGGATATTTTCAATCTGAAAATAAAACACGTCAGATTACACTAATTACATTTCTGCTAATTTTCTGACAGTCTTAGCATCTAATTTAAAACAGAAATGGACTACATAAGAAAAAGAAAACAATGTGGTGACTTTGTTGGCTGTGGCTTCCTGCCTTCAGCTTAACAGAGGCTGTTAAATGTGCAATCTAAGGCTAGTTATAAAACTACCAATTGTAAACTCGGTATTACTACTGTCTGAGGCCTATAATCCTCAATACAGAGGAAGCTAAGATCTGAGAATCAAGGTTTGAAGCCGGTCCAAACAGGAAAACCTCAAGGCCTCACATTCTCACTTAGCTTTTTCCACTCAAGGCTGGCAATCGACCACTACTTCACTTCCAGCTCTTGTGCTAGTTAACTAAAAATAAGAGTGTCTCAAATTTGTCTGCTTAGGCTGTTTTCACTCCCTGATGCTCAGATCTCAGCCTCCTAAGTAACTTGGATTATAGGCATGAGGCACTGGGATGGCTAAGTAGTTAAATTTTTTCTTTTTTGTCAGTCCTGGGGCATGAACTCAAGGCCTGGGTGCTGTCCCTGAGTTTCTTTTGCTCAAAGCTAGCACTCTACCACTTGAGTCACAGAATCAATTCCAGTCTTTTCTGTTTATGTGGTACTGAGGAATGGAACCCAGGGCTTCATGCATGCCAGGCAAGCAGCACTTCACCCACTAAGCCACATTCCCAGCTCATTAAGTTAATCTTAGCATGTTAATTTATGTCAGTATGAGAACCATTTTACCCTTATTTTAGAACAGAGCTTTACTAAACATTTGGACAGTTGATCAGATTCTGAAAAGAATTTACATTTTATTCCTGACTGCTGGTTTTCTAGTTATAAACTAGAGATGAGAGTCTCATTGACTTTCCTGCTTAGGCTGGCTTCAAACTACAAGCCTTAGATCCCAGCCTAAGTAACTAGGATTATAGGCGTGGGCCACTGACACCTGGCTGGGCTGATGCTGATTACAATCTCCCACTCTCTGCCTCCGAAGTCAGCTGAGGTCAAAGGCTTCAGATAGTGACTTTGAAATACCACTTCCACTGTGAAAACTCAGAACTTGTGAGAAAAAAATGGATGATTTCAATCTGAAGCATGAAATATACAAGAGTCCAAAACATCTTGTTACATGAAAAAAAAAAGGCTTGAGAACAGGTGTTCCAGCTGACAATGAAGGCTTGAGAGGTGGGCCTGGGTGGCTCACTCCTGTATTCCTAGCTACTAGTGAGGGTCGGGCATGGAAGATCAATCATTTGAAGGCAGCCCAAGGAATGAGGGTCCATGAGTCCCCTCCAATTAACCAGCAAAAAGCTGGGCTGAGCTGTGGCTCAAGTGGTAGAATACCAACTGTGGACAAGAAAAACCAGTGATTGCAAGGCACTCACTGAGTTCAATCACTGGCATTGGTGATGGGGGGGGGGGGGGGGCCCTTCAGAGATAGCCTAAAGTTCCTAATGGATTGAAGATGGGGTGATCTGACATCCACAGGAAAAATAACCACAGAAAGCTAAAGCTCATGAGGACAGTTTTGTGGGGCTTTTAAAAACATGTTTAAGCCCAGCCAGCATGCTAGGGCCTAGGTCTACCTTTATTTTTGTGCTCAAGGCTAGCCTTCTTACCACTTTAGCCACAGCTCCACTTTCAGATTTTCGGTGATTAATTGGAAAGAAGTGTCTCATGGACTTTCCTGCCGGCGCTGCATGAGCCTCAGATCTTGGCCTCCCGAGTACTCAGGACTACAGGTGTGAGCCACCAGCCCCCAGCTCAAAAAATTATTTTGAAGAAACCACATGACTGATCTTTGTAGGGTGTTAGAAAATCAACATATTATTCTGAAAATTGGTAAATGATGGGAGGAAAAGCCATCAGGCATTCAGCAAACCTTATCACAAACCACAGTACTTTTAATAAACATTAGAGGAATGTAGTTTTTAAATCATACCTTGTATCTCTTTAATTTTTGTACTTCTTCTTCAATAAGCATCTGATTCCTGGCCACCTCTGACTGAATAGCACTTAACATACTGCTGCCCTCATCAGTCTCCATAGGTTCCTCCTTGGGAAAAAGGAAATGGTACACCCTAATGACTGAGCTTACGACCAGAACACTTACATGGCTGACCGTGATCAACTACTTTTCAAATCCCTTACTCTTCAGGTTAGAGAGAGAGTTTCAGTCTAGTGATAGCAAAATTAAAAGATCAAGTCCTAAATAGAGCTTTCCACATTTCTGGAATAGTGTGAATGGATCTTTCACCTCAAATATACTGGACTATAACATACAATGTTGCTATAGTCCTTTATTATGCTACAAAGTAAATTTTGGAATTCTTAAGATATGTAATCGAAGGCAAGACTTTGTTCTTTTTTTTGTCGGTTGTGGGGCTTGAACTCTGGGCCTGGGCACTGTCCCTCAGCTCTTCAGCTCAAGGTTAGCACTCTACCACTTGAGCCGCAGCACCACTTCTGGCTTTTTGTGCTTATGTGGTGCTGAGGAATTGAACCCAGGGCCTCATACATGCAAGCCAAGCATTCTACCATTGAGCCACCTTCGCAAACCCTGTTCTACTATTAATTTTCCTTTCCAATCATATTTACTACAGAAAGGTAACCATAAAAGTAACCATACAGATTCCACATAAATGTAAATACACCCAGTGAACTCTGAGACTTATGTTCTAACTTGTTTAGCACAAGAACAGTTCATTGTTAATCCTCGTTTAGCATTTGCCTATCACTGTGGTAAGTAGTTTGCATGCAAGATTTCTGTACACTGTCTCCTTCGCCCTCCATGACCTGAGCAGTAACTGCAACTCGCCTCATACCACAAGAAGCTGAGAAACAAAAAGTGGCAAAGCAAGATTCCAAATCTAGGCAAGCCCAAATCCCAACCTTGTTCTACTGTTTAAAAAACAGAAAAAGATCATGACCTTGCTCATGTAACTGTAACCCCTCTGTACAGTATTTTCACAATAAAAACCATTAAAAAAATAGAAAAAGATTCCCTATGACCCAGCCATACCACTCCTAGGCATCTATCCTGAACAACAGGAACCAGGATACAAGGACACATGCACCTCTATATTTATTGCAGCACTGTTCACAATAGCCAGGATATAGAAACAAGCCCCACTACAGATGAATGAATCCAAAAATTGTGGTACCTATACACAATGGAATATGTAGCCATTTGAAAGGACAAAATAATGGCATTCACAGGGAAATGGATGGAACTAGAATAAATCATGTAGAGTGAGGTAAGCCAAGAGCAAAGAGACAAAAAGCACATGGTCTCCCTGATAAGTAGATGTTAAATCCAAAATATAAGGAGGTATGACAAAGTAAATGAGACTCAAGAAACAAACATGAGAGGGAAACCAGGAGGACACAGAAACAGAGGGAATCAAGGGAAAGCATACAACAGCGGGACCCATCAGCTGCACTGGTCACTGATCAAAACAAGCTAAGCAACGCAAGGGCAGCGATGGGAGGGAGGGAATGAGCGGGAAAGAGGGAACAGCTGACACTATGCAAAAGGAAAGACATGAATACATCACCGACGTGGAAGAAATAACTGTATTGTCAAAGCTTATAGAACTCATAAACTTTATAGACCACAATAAAGACAATTTGCCCCATGAAGGTTAGAATGTGTTTGTGACTTTAACTAAGTATCACTATTGCAAAATACTGTGAAATTTATGAAATTTATGTAATCACTTAATCACAATAAAAAATTGCTATAAAAAAACAGAAGAAAGCAAATACCTTCCCCAGGAGAATAATCTACAACATTGTAACAAATAAAACATGGTCACAAACCTCTGCAAGTTGTCTTTGTAACTCTGCTATCTTCTGTTCATATATCATTTTTCTGTCGGACACAATGGCCATTAAGTTAAAGCGAATCTCTCCTTCACTATACCTAGAAAAAAGTTATTTTAAAATTTATAATGTAACAAAATTAGAGTCATCGTTATAACTCAGTGATTACCATATAATTCTTTGGGACAAACAAAAATCTATCAATTGGCTCACAATAAAAATTGATTTTTTTAAGGTTTGTGTATGAGATATAACTATGGCAAAAAATTTAAATTTTATCCTCACAACTATTTTTAAATACACTAAAACAATGCTAGTTCCACTTAAAATGACAAATTTAAATAACATTTCCATTGTATTTCCCTAACTTTATTAGAAATACAAAATTTATTAGGTCTCAGTAACTAAGATCCCACATTTCGGGGGTGATTATACTAGTTTCTGCTTGTTTGTCTTTTGGATTGGACTCCAGGCCTTGGGCTGGTCTAAACAGGTTCTCTAATTATAGTGCACTAATATACTGATATACAGTATTATTCCAAATTATGTAGTTTCTATTCTTATTTAATATACTTATTTATATATCTTATAGATGCATAAAAATTATATAAATTTACATGATTTATCATTATAAACGGCAGTAAAATTCTACAATACAATTTGTTTTTCAATACTCTTAAACCAGAAGAACCTCTAACTGGGAAAGCTTATTTATGTTAGGAACTGGAATTGAGAAAATTATCCATAAAATATGGATGAGAACATATCAAAGATGTAACCCCCTTTTCTTGCATTAAGTTTCTCTCCAAGAGTTTCTTGCCAACCTAATTACTGGGAAAACATGGTACGGTGTAACTATAGCTTTAAACTCTATACATATGTTTCTCCAAGTTCTACTTACAGGACTTCTGGCAATCCCAGTAAGCACAACTAAAAGCCCTGGTTGACTGTACCAATAACAGACAGATGCCAACAGTGAGAAACTTAAAACCTCCATGTGACAGAAGATGGATTCAGAGTTTCTTTCTGCCACATACACCCCAGACTTGTAGCTGAAGAAGCCAGCAACTCAGACATGCAATTGACAGACTAAGAGACACTAATGGAAATCTAGTCAAACAGGAACAGCAGAAAACTTAGCAATAGTTGTGTTATTGTAGTCCAACAAACTAACAAATAAAAACATCTGTGACCACACCAAGAATACCAACAGTGGAAAGAGAGTAGCCTCCCTTCCTACCTGGACGAGAACCGAACAATGAGCTGGGTCTCTGTCAATGCTAGGTGTTAAGAACAGTACCCATTTGCAGTATCTGAAGACACTAAGTGATAAACGGCAAAGTCTCCCCATCAGCACCTGGAGTGGAAGCCATGCAGAGCACGACAGCACGGCACATGGTGCCATCGGGAGGCCGTGGCACTCTACTGCCCAGCCTACTGGCATCTGCAGAGGCCCTGCTCAAGGCCATAACCCACTGATGACCAGCATCCAGAGAAAACCTCTTTCCTCAAGTATTAACAAAGTCCTGTACGAAACCTGAACTTCTGATCCTGACTGGCAATCATGGGGTGGCACCCCCAACCGCAGTTTACACTGCGAGAACAGTGTTCATAAACACAGAGCAGAACTTGTGAGATTCAGAGTCTCATTGTATAATAATTACCCAATGTCCAGGTTTGGCCAGTAACTGCTCCTCATATTAAAACGATGACAGGGCTGGGAAGGTGGCTCAGTGGTAGAGCGCTTGCCTTGCATGCATGAGGCCCTGGGTTCGATTCTTCAGCACCACATAAGCAGAAAGAAAAAAGCCAGAAGTGGCGCTGTGGCTCAAGTGATAGAGCACTAGCTTTGAGCTGAAGAGCTGAGGGACAGCGCCCAGGCCCAGAGTTCAGGTCCCACGACCGGACCCAAAAAAATAATAAGATAAAATGATGACAATCTTCAATGTAAAAAGAAGAGAAAAAAAACCCACTTAATATTAAGAGAGCAGAGAATTGTTGGCCAATGTTTTAGGAGTCTGGTTAAAATAACCTAATGTGCAATCATGAGAACATCTCAGCAAAGAAACAAGACACAAAAGAGCCAAATGGAAATACTACAACCCAGGCATATGGTAAGTGAAAGACCCAATGATGGACACATCAGCAAAAGGGAAGGGACAGAATGAAGGGCAATGAACTTGAAAGCAGAAAAACAGCAAGCACCCATTCTGAAAACAGACTGAAAAAACTAACAGAAGCTCAGAAATGGAAATATATATATACGTGTGTGTGTGTGTGTGTGAATCTGAGTCCCTGGAGTCCGGTAGACAAAGAAAAAGGGTAAAGTTAAACATGTATTACAGCTGGGCACTGGTGGCTCATGCCTGTAATCCGAGCTACAGGAGGCTGAGATCTGAGGATCACAGTTCAAAGCCAACCTGGGCAGAAAAGTCCATGAGACTCTTATCTCCAATAAACTACTCAGAAAAAGGCAGAAGCAGTGCTGTGTAGGCACTAGCCTTGAGCAAAAAGAAGCTCAGAGACAGAGGCCAGGCCTAGATTTCAAACCCCGGACCAGCCAAAAAAAAAAAAAGTATTCCAGCAGGGCACTGGTATGGTACAGCTGTAATCCTAGTTACTTAGGAAACTGAGATGTGAGGACGCAGTGCAAAGCCAGCCAGGCAGAAAAGCTCACGACACTCATATCACCAAATAACCACCAAAAGCCAGAAGTGGAGCTGTTGCTCACATGATGGAGTATTAGAGCTGTGAGTACAGAAAGGGCAGGTAAAGTGTCCAGGCCCTGAAATCAAGTTCAAGAACCAGCAATGCACACATACACATGCATACGCACATGTGCATGGCATGCACACAGCACAAGCACACACACTTACTGCACACACACACACACACACACACACACACACACATTCCAAATCAAGCAATGGTGGTTCACGTGTGTAATCCTAGCTACTAAGAAGATCTGAGGATCAGCATTTAAAGCCATACAGGTCAGGAAAGTCTCTGGCACTCTTATCTCTAATTAACCAGCAAATTGCTAGAAGTGGAGGTATTGGCCCAAGTAGCTGAGCACTGGCCTTGAGATAGTACTCAGGCCCTGAGCTCAAGTCCTAGTGTTGGCACAAACAAAACAATGTAGTGACTGACAACTTTCCAAATTTCATGGGATAAAGCACTCTAGGGGTTTAAGAAGGTAAGCAGGATCCAAACAGAAGGAATGTAAAGAAATTCTCAGTAAGAAACATCAGAGTCAAACTTTTTTTTTCTAGATATATATTTTTTAACCGAGAAAAAAAATCTCATTTCTATTTCCTGGAGTTCATTTTGATAAATATCATAGTCAAACTTTCGAAAACTAAAGATGAAAAAATTCTTGCTGAGTGCGAGTGGCTTACGCCTATAATCCTAGCTAGCTACTCAGGAGGACTGAGGTTTGAAGAACTAGGTTCAAAGGCAGCCAGGCTTTTCAGAAAAGTCCACGAGACTCTTATCTTCAATTAACAAGCAAAAAGCCAAAAGGGGAGCTGTGATTTAAGTGGTAGAGAGCCAGCCTTAGGCACAAAAGCTCCAGGACAGCACCCAGGAAAGGTATTTAAAACAAAAAAGTTCTTAGAACAGCATGAGAAACATCACATGTACAGGAAGAAGACAGAAGCTTATTTTCAGAAACAATGATGACAGAAGGAAGGAGAACTTTCTTCCTGTGTTGCAAGAAAGACTGTCTAGCTTGACTCCACATCCCCTGAAAATACCTTTCAGGGAGGAAGGAGAACTCAGGGTCTGCAGATGAAGAAAAGTAAGAACTCTGTTCCCGGAGGACCTGTGCTAAATCATACTTAACAGAGGCTTCTAAACAGAAAGAAAATTATCAAAAGTTCTAGAACACTAGGAAAGAGTGAAAGTATAGATAAATAACAGTATGTGTCCTCTTTAGGTTTCCAAAACTGTTTCATGACTGAAGCAAAAACTGTATTATTTGATGTTCTCATAAAATACAGAGAAATCACAAACACAATTGTGTTTTAACAGGGAAAGAAGGCTTTACTCATTACTCTGAAACTGTTAAGATATTAACTCTGGTATGCTTGAGAATCCTCAAAAAAAAAACACTAAAAACTACTGCACATAAAGATAGGATTTTTAGGGCTGGGAAGGTGGCTCAGTGGTAGAGTGCTTGCCTTGCATGACTGAGGCCCTGGGTTCGATTCCTCAGCACCACATAAGCAAAAAGAAAAAAGCCGGAAGTGGCGCTGTGGCTCAAGTGGTAGAGGAGCACTAGCCTTGAACTGAAGAGCTGAGGGACAGCACCCAGGCTCCCATCAGGTCCCATGACCGGACCCAAAAAATAAAAATAAAAAAGAAAGTTGGAGTAACTTACAGAGAAATGGGAAGAAGAAAAGAGAAGTGGAAAAGAAAAAAGAAAATAAAGGGCAAAATTAAACTACTATATGTAACCACTAAGTTTATATTAACTTTATGTTCAAGTTAGTGATAACTAAAATAAATTTGAAGAAAGAAATGGAGTTCTCCAGTCTACCTCATGTTGAGATTTACTCACTATAGTATACCACTGGTAGAAAGACAAGAAATAATAAATTAAAAAGAAATAGTGAACCCAGAAAAAGAATCACCCAAGCAAGCCCTGTTTTTCTCTAACAAAGCTTTCAGAATTCACTTGAGGATGGGAAGCTTTTAAACAGTGACTGAAATAATGAATATGTAAAAACAAAAACAAACATTATATATACAAATTACATGTAAAAATTACTTAAAGCTGGGTGCCGGTGACTCTTGCCTATAATTCTAGCTACTCAGGAAGATGAGATCTGAGGATCATGGTTCAAAGCCAGCCCAGGCAAGAAAGGCCATGAGACTGTTATCACCAATTAACCACCAGAAAACCAGAAGTGGAGCTGTGGTACAAGTGGTAGAATGCTAGCCTTGGGCTGAAGAGATCAGGGACAGCGCTCAGGTCCAGAGTTCAAGCCCCATGACAGACTAAAAAACAGAAACACCTTCAAAACTTATCAGACTTAAACATAAAAACTTTTATGGAAATCCCACTACCAGCCAACCAACAAGGAAACAGAAAAATATCATTTAGGCCAGCATGTGACTACAAAAGCACCAAGAATAAATGGGAAATGCTGATAAAGTGGAATTCCTTAGGACTAAGACTTCTCACTCATGAGAGAACATGTTGGCCTAGAGGAGAATAGCTGGAGGCCATGAGTCTGACCAGGAACTATCATCTAAAGTATAAAAAGAACACAAGGGTTTCAATAGCTAAAAAACCAATGAGCAGGCCATCAGTGACTTATAATCCTAGCAACTCACGAGGCTAAGACCTGGAAGATCATTACTTGAAGGCGGCCTGAGCAGAAAAGTGTCCACATCTCCTGTATATAACCCAGACTGGTCTCAGGTTCACAATCCCTCAGAACATCCTCCAATTTGATATCCTCAGCCTCCTGAATGTTGACATTATAGTATATATCACCATGCCCAGCAAGATGAAACATTTCTAAGTGAATTAGTGGTTTTCTTGAATAGATTTCCTAAATGAATTAGTCAAATCAAGTATATGATCAAAGACACTGTTAAAAAATCAAGTAAAAACAAAAACAAACTTAAAAAGCAGAATGTTAAGCCAGTAGTATTAGATCATTTACTTTTGTATTCTTTTTTCTATGACGGGCCTTACTGCGCTAATCCAGTCATCTTGATTACATGCACCTAGAAAGAAATGTAAGAACAATGTTAAAACAAAATTAGCAAAAAGCAATATTAACATTCTCTCAAAAGTTTCATCTAAAATATGCTTTATAAATACTTTAGCAAATTCAAGATATACTAAGTCTTTTCTTTCCCTTTTCATTTTCAGAGAGGGTCCTGTGAGTCTCCCAGGCCGGCCTCACACTTGTTTTGTCTGGCTCCCAGGTGCTGAGATTGCAAGCCTGAGTCACCATGCCTTCAACAGTCAGGAAAGAGTATTATCATAACTTGCATTGTCATGTTATCGTGACACAAAACGAATATTTAAGAGAAACTTCTCTCATTTAAACCCTCAACTCTGTTACAGACCTTGCTTTTACAAATGATAAGACTTAAGG
This sequence comes from Dipodomys spectabilis, assembly GCF_019054845.1. NCBI lineage: Eukaryota > Metazoa > Chordata > Mammalia > Rodentia > Heteromyidae > Dipodomys > Dipodomys spectabilis. Next base: position 5,013,867 of record NW_024870965.1, on the reverse strand, counting down.
CTTGGAAAAAAAAAAGCAATAATTAATAGAAAATAAATTTCTTATATCTGCCTTTCCACAATCATAACTGTTTTTTTTTTTTTAAGAAAATGAAAAAGATGAGGTTAGAGGCATGGCTCAGGAAACAGAGCCACACCAATGAGTGAAAGAGGCAGACACTGAAAGCAAGTTCCTATCTGAGATAGGGAGAATCCACCCATAGTGTAAGACCAATTCTACTCAAATGTCTTAACTTTTTTTTGCAAGAAATCATGGCACAGTTGCAGTAAACTGGCTGCTGTTTTTTCACTTCTTCCATGTTTTATGATTCTAATGAAGTAAGAATGGCTGACCAGAAAGAAGTCAGCAGAAAACATGCAGAAATCAGACCAATGTAACTGTAACAAAATTAAGGAAACAGTCTACTTATTTTCAGACACATAAAAATAAATGTCAGCTGGGCACCGGTGGCTCGTGCCTGTAATCCTAGCTACTCAAGAGGCTGAGATCTGAGGATCACAGTTCAAAGCCAGCAGGAAAAGTCCAAAGTCCATGAGACGTTTATCTCCAATAAACCACTAGAAAACCAGAAGTGGCACTGTGGTTCAAGCAGTAGAGGGCTTACCTTGAGCTGAAGGGCACAGGGACAGAGCCCAAGCCCAGAGTTCAAGCCGGCTCCACCACCGACCAAAATAATAATAATAATAATAAAGAAGAGTCTTAGACACAAAGATAAATATTTTAAGCAAATAGCACACAAATCTGCACAAGACAATGGATTCTGCATGTAGGATTTTATTTTAAATGTACAAACAAGTGGTGCTGATAGCTCAAGCCATTAAATGCTAACTACTCAGGAGGCTAGGATCTTAAGATTAGTTTGAAACTTAGAATGTCTGAGAGATTTTCCTATCTCTAATTACCAAAAAAGCCAGAAGCGGAGCTGTGGCTCTAGTGGGAGAGCACCAGCCTTGAGCGAGCAAAAAAAATAAACTCAAAAAAGTACCTAGGCCCCAGGAACAGCATTTTGTTGTTGTTTTCAAGGGCTGAAAGAACCCAGATCTCATGAACTTTTTAGGGCCTGGGTGCAGTTTCTGAGCCTCTTTGTGCTCTAGGCACTCCACCACTCTGAGCCAAAGCACCACTTCCAGCTTTTTCTGATTAGTTTATTGGAGACAAAAATCTTACAGATGTTCCTGCTTGAGCAGGCTTTGAACTGCAATCCTCAGATCTCAGATTTTTGAGTAGCTAGGATTATAGGAGTGAGCCACGGGCTCAAAAGTACAAAGTATTTAATGTGAGATTCAATGAAAACACATTTTCTTGGATTAAATCTAATTTTTTTTTAAAGATCAAGAAATTTCAAAATCGGGCAGGAGTAAGGAGTATTGTGCAGCAGTGCAACACTTACACATGCAACCCTCAGCTTGATCCCTGGCACACGCAAATTGTTCAGTGGTTTTATTCAGTAGTATTTCAGAATCACAGACTGCAACCCCACCCACAAAAAGCATTTATTATTTTTGCTCAAGGTTAAAGATGGAGTGTGTTCATGAGAAATCTATTCTTGTCTTGGTACAAAAGACAGCACATTAATACGCTAAAATAAAAATTTTGATCAAAAATATTTAGTAAACTGATAGACAAGGGATGAAAAAAAAATTTTTTTTTTAGTGGTCATGGGGCTTGAACTCTGTTACATGGGTGCTGTCCCTCAGCTCTTCAGCTCAAAGTAAGCGCTCTACCATTTGAGCCAGAGCCACTTCTGGCTTTCTCTGCTTTTGTGGTACTGAGGAATCGAACCCAGGGCCTCATGCATGAGAGGCAAGCACTCTACCACTGAGCCACCTTCCCAGCCCCAGGATGAGAATATCTAATGCAAGGGGATGGTAAGAAATGATAAGAAGCTGGACACCAGTGAGTGGCTCATGCTTGTAATCCTAGCTACTCAGAAGGCTGAGATCTGAAGATCATTGTTAGAAGCCAGCCAAGGCAGGAAAGTCCCCCATGAAACTCTTATATGCAATTTTCCACTTAAAAATCCAGAAGTAGAACTGTGGCTCAAAGTGGTAGAGTGCTTGCCTTGAGCTGAAGGACAGTGCCCAGGCTCAGAGTTCAAGCCCCATGACCAACCAAAAAAAAAAAAAAAAAAGAAATGCTATTTCTTATCAATAAGTTAAAGATCAATAAGTTCAAGTGGACTGAAGTCCACTAAGAACAGTTTTTTAAGTTAACTAGAAAATATGTATTACATGATCCAGGGGTTAAAAACAGGTGAAAATTAAAGGCCTCAATCAATTTGTAGGTGTCAACATGTCCTTCCTATATATATTATTTAATTTTGTAAGCAGCTTAAGACCATCCTATTATACTACCCATAGTAACTTTCACCTTTAAAATTTAAGCAACATTGTAGCTAAAATAATAGTTAATACTCAGTAGCAACAACCAGATTACCTAAATCAATTGGTCCTTCTCTTAATCCATCTAATTCATACAGTCTTCCATTAACAGGAACATAACTGACAAAGTGAAAAGCATCTTCTTCTTTGGCTGATGTCTTTGCATCAAATTCAAACATTTGCTGTCTATAGTAAAGAAACCAGAGAGAGATAAAGCATCAGAAAAGAATATTAGGTAAAACAGAATAAAGAAGAGAAGAGTACATATTTAACACGGGGTGAGAGAGAAGCACATATTTAATGGGGGGGAGCAGGGAGAGGAGCACATACATACTTAACAAGGTGGGAGGGAGGAGCACATATTTAACACGGGAGGGGGGAGGAGCACATATTTAATGGGGGGGAGGAGCACATATTTAACGGGGGGAGCAGGGAGAGGAGCACATATTTAACAAGGTGGGAGGGAGGAGCACATATTTAATGGGGGGAGGAGCACATATTAACACGAGGGGGGGAGCACACATTTAATACGGGTGGGGTCTTTACCTGGCAAAACTGTTGTGCACTTGTCGAATCACGTCTGAATTGCTCAGTGCCAATCCTTTCATCTAAAACAATTTTAAAAGTAGTCTATTAAAACAAGACCTATCACAGGTCACTTTAGGATCAAGAAAAGACCATACTCACGGCTGCATCAAAACTTTGTGAAAATTCCTTAAACTCTGATAACGTCTCTCCTAAATGGACATCTTGATGGGTACAGTTCAGTAACACACTCACGATGGCTTGGGTAGCACATGCATTGTTAATTACCTACAAAACAGACATGTGAAAATACAATGAATTTGTTTATAAAAATGTTTTACCTGTTGACAATAACCCCTACATGATAAATTTATTATATTTAATTCAAATTATCAGTCTTAAACATAACAAACATCTAATTTCTATTCTTGTCTGTTTTCAGAAATTTGTTGCAATTCCCTGGAATTGTACATTTTAGGAACTAAGAGAAACTAAGTCATCCATAATATTAGTGACAGCCAATCCAGCTAAAAAAGGCCAACTGTCCCAACCTAAAACATAGTTATAAAGAACCTTTCCTTGCCACTGTCACACCTGTAATCCTAGCTACTCAGAAGCTGAGACGTGAGGATCACTATACGAAAGCCAGCCCAACTAACCACCAAAAAGCTGAATGTGGCCTTGTGGCTCAAGTAGTAGAGCACTAGCATTGAGCTAAAAGCTCTGAGACAGTGCCCAGGTCCTGAGTTCAAGCCCCAGGACGACCTTTTCCTCCCCTCCTCTCCTCCCCCCCCCCCAAAAAAAAGAACTTGTCTTCCCCCTCCTCTATTCTTCACTTCTTCCTCTACTTATTCCTGCCTTCTGAAATTCACCCCTTAATTCAGTACCCAGCACAAGCTCAAGCTCACACATGTGGCTATCAGAGAGGTTCTGCAATACCCATATTAATTTGATCTAATAGGGGTATATTGTTGCCCATGTACTGTTTTTACTCTATCACATAGTACTGTCATTCAGCTGTTACAAATGCACATTTAACATACTAAGTGAACCTTATACTCTACCTAGAGGAGAAAACATTTGTTAGCATCTGCTAGGGACCACGTAGTTTTCTAAGGCTCTTTACAAATTCTTTTAGTTCCTCCACAAACTATGATGGAGTAGTTCTTATCCTCTTTTATACTGTGGGCACGGGGGTATAGACAGGTTAAGAAGCTTCCCATGAAATATATAACCAAGAGTTGATCAGGATCCAAATTGAGATATCCAGAATCAGCATATGGAGCCATCATGCAGCAGAAACTATGGGCAATGGCTTTTTTCCACACTCCCACAGCACCTCTGCTGTGGGAGCGTCAAGTAGAAAAGAATCCAAGATGATGAAAGTGAGCACCTTCCTTCTCTGCTCTGTGGCCAAGGTGATTTCTTTTAAATGAAAAGAAGAAACAGAGAGGAGAATCCAGCTGGGTACTATGAAGCCAGACATGAAAAAGATTTGAAAATATTTAAAACAAGCTACCCTTTTCACCAACTTTTTTGTTTTAGGGATAGTTAGCACCAAGATATACCATAGTGCTAGAGCTCTTGACTAGTATGCATGAGGCCCTTCATTTGTCACACAAAAAAGCTATTAATGTAAGACGTAAAACTTTGGAAGTGGCGCTGTAGGGCTCAAGTGGTAGAGCCTTGAGCTGAAGAGCTGAGGGATAGCGCCCAGGACCAGAGTGCAAGCCCCACAACCGACCAAAAAAAAAAAAAAAAAGGTGTAAAGCTTTATTGTTCCTATGTCTAAGTCATCTGATATATTTTAAATGTTTCAGTTTTTACTTTCTAATATAATAAATATCAACATATAATCCCATAAAAAGCTCTTTGACTCAATAATTTCTAAGTGTATAAAGGAGTCTCAAGACAAAAAAGTTTGAGGACTGCCACATTAAAAGCACAATGTTCCTGGACTCTAGAGACTGTACAGAGACCATACCTGCTTGGCAAAAAATATTGTTTCAAGTCTGGAGTCCTGAACCACAGAGCCTGCTGGTTCTTCTCCTGGCTGCCATTTGAAAAGGAAAATTAATCCATGAACGGGCCTACAAAATAAAAAAGAAAATTAGTGACATCAAATCCTTCATAACCCATTATTAATATATTAATTACAGCCAAGCATCAGTACCTAATGCCTGTAATCCTAGCCACTCAGAAGGCTGAGATCTGAGGATGGTGGTTAAAAGACAGGAAAGTCCATGAGACTCTTACTTCCAACTAGCCACCAAAAAAACAGAAATGGAGTTAGTTTTCCTTTTCTTTTTTTTTGGTAGTACTTGAGTTTGAACTTAGGATTCCTGCTAGGAATTCTACACCTTTTTGCTTTGGTTACTGTTTAAACACAGGCTCAATTTGCTCCGCCAGTATGAACCACACTCTTCCTGCACATGACACAAAGGACAGTTTGGTTACTTTTGCTGAGACTGTAACTCAAACTCAGTATCTAATGCTTACTTTTGCTGAGACTGTAACTCAAACTCAGTATCTAATGCTTTCCTTCATTGGCTGGTGCTCAACCCCTAAGCCACTCTTCAAACACCACAAGCCTCACAGTTTTGGTTTTTTTTGGTCAGTTGTGGGGCTTGAACTCTGGGCCTGGGCGCTGTCCCTCAGCTCTTCAGCTCAAGGGGAGGGCTCTACCACTTAAGCCACAGCACCACTTCTGGTTTTTTGGTTGTTACTTGGAGATAAGAGTCTCATGGATTTTCCTAGACCACGCAATCCTCAGATCTCAGCCTCCTGAGTAGCTAGGATTATAGGTGTGAACCACTGACAACCAGCCCAAGCCTAGCTTTTTAATAGTTAAGAAGGAACTTCACAAATTTTTTGCCCCAGCCAGCTTCAAACCACAACCTCATGATCTCCTCAGCACTGTGAGCCACCCTGCCCAATTCCCATTTTTCCTTGTAAAACCCTATTCTAAGGTCCCAAGTTCGCTCAACAATGAAATGCCTCAGGTCCTCCATCTGCAGGCTGCAGGGTGAATGCTTGATAATATGGAGGTCCAGGGAAGTCAGACTCGGGAGGTGATGAGGAAGGGGAAGATTCTTCCCGTTATTACTACATTTGGAACTTGTGCTACAATTGTACTCCAAGAAGCAGTTATTAAACAAGCCTGACCCAATTTACACTTCTTATGATAAAATGTGTTCCACATTCTAATACTACTTACCTATAAGTTTGTGAAAAATCATCCAACTAGTATACTGTGAATATGTCTGTATTCCCAGTACGCTCATGGCTCTCACAGGTTACCTACCCATGAGCCTCAGGTTCATGGTTATAATACTGGAACACCTGGGACTGGGAAGGTGGCTCAGTGGTAGAGCACTTGCCTTGCGTGCATGAGGCCCTGGGTTTGATTCCTCAGCACCACATAAGCAAAAAGAAAAAAGCCAGAAGTGGTGCTGTGGCTCAAGTGGTAGAACGCTAGCCTTGAGCTGAAGAGCTGAGGGTCAGCAACCAGGCCCAGAGTTCAGGCCCCACGACCAGACCTCCCCTCCCCCCACAAAAAAAATACTGGAACATCTCCTGTTCCTTAACGTTAAAAATACGCTTAAAGAAGACAATGTATTTGGCCTGAAAGTCTGAAGTATAGGTATTTTATTTCAAAACAACTTGAATTTTACTTACTTTAATTTTTCAAAACTCTCAGGCTCTAAACTCCATATTTCTTCTACTTGGGCCCCACGGCAACCTGAAAAAAAAATAATTTCTTTAGAAACTAACTCACTTTTTCCTTTACCACCAACTAAAAAAGCCTCTAAGGGTCAACAAATGCAGCAGAGATGCTCACTAGACACTATGTTGAAAAGTATACAACTTGGGAGTGGAGGCAAGCAGGGAAAAACTGGGAGATAGTGAGGGAAGGGATGATACTGTTCAAAAAATGTACTCATTACCTGACCTATGTAACTATAACCCCCCTCTGTACATCACCTTTACAATAATAAATTAAATAAGCCAGACAGATACACAAATTCATATGAGAAAAAGTGATAAAGCTCATGGCCAAATTCTACTACTTCTCATTACATTATTCTATTATTCACAATCCTATTGTTTCCATTACATTAGCACCCTATGACTGTTCCTTTTCTCTCTCAATTCTAGTGTCTTCCTCCTCTATTGTTTCCCCTATCCTATCCTTGCCCTCTTTTAAAAGTTAACAATGTTGGGTGCTGGTGGCTCATGCCACCTAGCTACTCAGGAGGCTGAGCCAGCCCCAGAGACTCTTATCTCCAATAAACCATTCAGAAAAACAGAGGCGGAGCTGTGGCTCAAGCTGTAGAGCACTAACCTTGAGCAAAAACGCTCAGAAACATCATTCAGGCTTTGCAGTCAAGCCCCAGCACAAGAAAAATACTTTGAGGAACTCACAGACTGTTGTCAGTGCTGTTTTCCAACAGAGTTTTGACCATTTGACTGCCCTTTCCCTTCACCAAGTCTACCAAAAAGAATAGGGAAGGCCCAGCTTCTGCACCCCCCACAGACTACCTCCTCCAGATGCTTCCCCAACCTCATGCTTTTAGCCCATGATACAAATAAATGATTTTTGCTGGTGATCTGACTATAGGAGAAAACTGGATTGACAGCCCTCAATCTCTTTTAAAACAAGGCCACACAGTTTTGAGACTTGAACTGGCAGGTCTAAAATGGACACATTATTAGTTTGTATTTTCTTTTTTTGCTAGTACCAGTTTGAACTCAGGATCTGGCACCTCCTGGCTGGCACTCTACCAATTTCCACCACTTGAACCATGCCTTCCATCTCTGCTTTTTGCAAGCTATTATGGAGATGGAATCTAGTGAACTTTTCTGTTCAGACGGGCTTCAAACCACCATCCCACAGATCTCAGCTTTCTGAGTAGGTAGGATTACAGGCATGAGCCTCCAGTGCCTAGCTTGACCCTATTAATTTCTACTCCTCAACTGGTACTCCAAATTTCCTTTCTCAAGTCAAAGCAGTCAGCAAAATTACTATGCATCCTGCTGTACCTAGAGCCAAGAAAAAAAAAAGAGAAAAATACCTGACATCCTGTAAGGAGATAAACAGATGTGATATTAACTTGTCAGGCAGGTCAGGCTAATTAGTGTGAGGGAATGACCTATTTGTGTGGAAAGGAAGTACAGGCATTGTTAGGAGACATTTTTCAATGGATGGCTGTTTCTGTCCTTCTGAGAGGAGTGACTGGCTTTGCTTGGGACTATGTTTTCAAGGATGTTCAGATAGTTCGGAAGTGGCACTTGTCTAAAGAACAGAGATGTTTACCTGGAAACAAAGGTTGAGTAGGTTTGCTAAGACTGGGAGCTTCCTAAACTCAGAATTTCTCAGCTATGACACAGAATCACTTTGTGTAAATACAGTATCTACCTGGGTCCATTTCCTTCCCCCTTGGAGAACAAGGGGTTGATGCAAACACGAGTGTCCCCCTGCCTCCTATGCTGTATAATAGGATCCTTTATCTTTAAAGCAGAAGTTGTCCAGCAGCATCTTTGAAATTGGCAAACCAACTTGTTAGCTGGCAAGCATCCTAAGTTGTCAAATTTACCCTAACTTGTATTTCCTATTCTTTTACATCTGTAGAATCTGCAATGATGCCACCTCTCCCATTCCTATGTTTTCTTTCTTTTGATCTGATTAATCTGGCTAGAGGTTCACCAAATCTTCTCAAAGAAACCTTAATTTTCTATATTTTCTCTCGTTTCAATAACTTTAATTCTGATTTTTATTATTACTTTCTACCTGCTTAACCTAGGTTTAATGTGTTCTTCGTTCTCATTCCTTAAAAAGATATTTGAGCCTTTTGTCTATGAGGGGGAAAACTAGTCCTCATTACTTCCCCTTAGTGAAAAGTTTATAATGTCTATCTATTAATAAACTATCAGTTTGTTTTGGCACAAGTATGTATTCTGTGAGTGTGCATCATAATTAAAGCATAAACGTTTTGTCAGCTTCTTAGTTTAAAAAAGAACTTTTAAGCTGCTGCTAGTGGCTCATGTGTGTAATACTAGCTACTCAGGAGGCTGAGATCTGAGGACTACAGTTCAAAACCAGCCCAGGCAGGAAAATCCCTGATACTCTTATCTCCAATTAACCACAAGAAAAGCAGAAGTGGAACTGTGGCTCAAAGTGGTAGAGTGCTTTCTTTGAGTGTAAGAGCTTAGGGACAGCATCTAGGACCTGAGTTTAAGCCCCCAACAGGAAAACTTTTTTTTTTTTAACTTCAAAAGGTTCTTTTGGGTTTTTTTTTTGTCCAGGAACTGGATTTAAAAAAAGAAATGGAAATGATTGGAATAAGCTGGTTTTTTTCTTTCAAGTATCTGATTGTATGCAACTACAAACAGTAAACATTTTTGCAAAGGTCTTTTCCTAACGGAGCCAATTCATTAACAGCTATTGTTTTATTTATAATACATTTAGATGCCCAAGATGCTTTTATGTATTACTGTCTTACAACTTTACTTACATCATTTTCTTTTCTTTTCTTTTTTCTTGTCAGTCTTGGGGTTTGAACTTAGGGCCTGGGCAGTGGCCCTGAACTTTGGTTCTCAAGGTTATAGTGCTCTACCACTTTGAGCAACAGCTCTACTTCCACTTTGGGGTTGGTTCATTGGAGATAAGAGTCTCACAGACTTTCCTCAAGTCTCAGCCTCCAGAGTAGCTAGGGACAACCTAAATCATTTTCAAGACCTAAGTTTTCTGTACATATCAAATTGCAAAACTAGCTGACAATAGAATGATGGTTTTTGGGGGGGTTGCTGTAGTTTTTGTCAATCCTGGGGCTTCAACTCAAAGGCCTTGGGGGCTGTCTCTGAGCTGCTTTTGCTCAAGGCTAGTACTCTACCACTACAGAATCCTTGCTTCTGGCTTTTTCTGAGTAGTTTTAAGAGTCTCACTTATTTTTGCTGTTCCTGCTGGCTTTATACTGTGATCCTCAAATCTCAGCCTCCTGAGTAGCTAGGATTACAAGTGATCCACCAATTTTAAAATAAACCTATTGCAACAATACTTGCGAAGGCCAACTTTTAAAATATTGTAACAGCGAACCCTAACCCTAATCCTAACCCTAAACCTCACCCTCACCCTAACCCTAACCCTCAGCCTCAACCTCACCCTCATCCTAACCCTCACCCTCAACCTAACTCTCACCCTAACGCTAACCCTCAGCCTCAACCTCACCCTCACCCTAACCCTTACCCTAACCCTAACAACAAAAAAAAAAAAATCGTAACTGCTAAGGTTTTGATTCAACCTAGAACTATCTCAAACTTAGTTTATGTGCAAAACTTACCCCAAAATTGAACCTGTTCTTGTAGCTATACATTACCAGCCACCCTAGATAGAAACCAGAGTCATTTTCACTTCTTTTTCCCCACATCCACTCAGCAGTCCTGTTGATTTCACTATCCTTCGATGTAGGAGAAATATACTACTACTCAACCTCTACTGGAAGGTTGGCAGCCCTGAGAACTCCTTCTTCAATGTAGCATGCTATGGATGTATTCCTGCTCCAAAAGCAAGGAGAGGCGTTTCCACATGCAAGAGATGAATGAAACACCACAAAGTACTGACTCTTCCTTCTCCTCTCCACTGCCCTGTCGTCAAGCCAGGCACTTCACTCTCACCGTTTTAAGATTCAGAGACTTCTCGTCGGTGAAGTGACAAGCTCCTCACCCCTTCCACTCACTCAAGGCACACCACACCCATTAGCACATCTTGATTTCCGAAGCCATCTCATTTCATTAAGTACCCAGTGACAACCCGGCGATCCAAAGGATGCAACATGGCCTCAGTTTGAAACTTCAGATCCAATTACTCTTCCTCACCGTGACAGCTTTTTAATCTGTTGCTTCCTAAACTGTTTATGTGTAACCAACAGCACTACAGTTTACGCTTTTCCTTTTTGCCCGTGTGCCTCCAAGACCTGAGTTCTTTTGAGTATTTCCTGCACGCTCTTAACGTAACAATTACCCAGATCTGTCAGTTCTTCAAAGCACTATTCACAATAAAAATGCCGAAATCCTTAACCGTGTGCCTGAGGCGAGCCACACGTAGTAAACGTGACCGTAAACGTTCGCGGACGTGCGCCGGGGCACCTACAGTAACGTTTGTCACTCCAGGTGGACGTCCTGACAAAATAGCCAAAACCCGGTAACGGAGGGGAGGTGACGACGACACGCCCCCGGGCGAGGCGGGGCGCGGGAGGACGCGGTCCCGCGCCGCCGACCTGCGGGGGGGGGGGGGGGGCGCCGTGGCTCCGGGAGCGAAGCACGTGGCCTCCGCGCGAGCGCCCGACCCGAAGAAAACCCAGAGGGCCGGAAGCCGCCGCGCGCAGGACGCCCGGCGCGGGAGGGGCGGCGGGCGCGCCGCGCCCCGGGGGTCGCGCGCGGACGCCCCGAGGCCGCCCGCCCTGAGGGGACACGCCCCGGCTGGCCTCGCGGGCTCCTTCCTCGCAGGGCTGGGGGCCGGAGCGCCGCCCCCGGCCGCACCGGCGGGGGGGGAGGCTCACCCCCCCCCGGGGCACCGGGCGCAGGGGGAGCCCGCGGGTCCCCGCCGTCGCGGGCGAGCGGCAGGGCACGAGCCGGCCCCGACCCGCGCCTCGCGCCGGCCCCCGGAGCGACTGCCGAGCGGGCCGAGCGCGCCCGGCCCCGCAGCCAGGCTCCCGCCCCCCGGCCCAGGACGCCCCCCCCCCCACCGCTCGGTTCTCACCGAATCCTTTAATGAGCTCGGTGAAGACCCCGGGGTCGCTTTCCATGAGGCACCACTCCCCGGCATTGCTCGTCATGGCCCCGGCCACACACCGCTCCGTCCACCGCCGGCTCTCGAGCAAGCGGCCCCTCCGGTACCGGTACCGCCGCCGCCGCCGGCCACCGACCTCGGCAAACCCGCCGCGGAGCTCGTCAGCCTCACGTCACCCCGCCTCCTTCCCGACAGCCTCCGGGCGCCACCACCTGCAGCGCGACGGAGCGCGGGAGGACGCTCTAGCCACGGGAGAGGCGTCGAAACGCCTTCGCGGCTCCGCACGACCCGTAGATGACCCGGAAGGGACGGGCCCTAAAGGGAAAGGGCGGGGATTCCGCGCGCGGAAGGAGGCCACATCCGGGATTCTGGGCCATCTAGCGAGGGCGGGGCTCGAGGAGAGAGGCGGGGCTCGCTCGGAGACGGAACCGCGGGCGTCGCGGCGGGGGTGGGGCCGAGCTGGTCGCCGCCCGTCAGGCCGGCAGCTCGGGTCGTCTTCCGTCGCTGCGCAGGGAGCGTTTCGCGGGCTTCGGGGCCGGTTTCCGGGCAGAGGTGAGGAGAGTGCGGGAGCCGGGCTGGGGTAAGGGGATGTGGGGACCTTTGTGCGGTCTGAGAGACAGCGAGGACGCGCGCCGCGGCCGCCGGGGCCAACGCCTCGCCGCTGCCCCACCCGCCGAGTAGCGGAAGCGGTGGGCCGGGCCGCGGTGGGCCGGGCCGGACCGGACGCGGCCGTTCCGTGCCGGTTCCTGCCCGAGCCCGGGCCCAGGCCGCTCGCCACCGCCGCAGCCCGCGCAGCCCTCGGGCCTGCGGCCTGCCCCGCCGCTCCCTGCCCCCCCCCGTCCCCCCTCTCCCCCCGGGCCCCCTGCCGGGCCCTCCCCTTCGCCCCCCCCACTCCCCACTCCAGCCGCGGCGGCTGCGCGCGCACCGGCGTGGTCGCCCCTCCGCCCGGGTTTGGGGAGGGGGTCTGTGCCCGGAGCTGCAAGGCCCAGTTGATCTCCGGCGCGGAGAGCGGGAAGGTCTGACCTGAAAGCTGTAGCCCGGGGTCCGGCATGCGACGACTTAAACGAAGTTGAGGTTCCATTAAGGCTAGGTGAGGAGGTCAACCGAAAATGGCTGTTTTTCCAGGGCCTTGGGCTGTCGCGTGTGGAAACGGAGTCCCTGTTCTCAGACGGGTGGCTGGCAGGTGTCCCAGAGCCAGGAACCGGCGGCCGAGCAATCTGTGAAGCCACGGTGAACGTGGATTATTTTTTTTTTCTCCTCGGTCCCGGGGCTGGAACTCAGGGTCCGGGCGCTACCCCTGAGCTGCTCGGTGCAAAATGCTAGCCCTTGAGCCCCTTCCGAGTAGTTGACTGGGGATAAGAGGCTCCCACGGACCCTTCTGCGCTGGCTGGCTTTGCATCATGATTCTCAGATCTCAGCCTCCTGAGTTAGGGTTACAGGTGTGAGCCGCCGGCACCCGGCAGAAAACTGAAAAACAAAGTAGCTTTGTTGTAAAACGAAAGAAAAATGTAGGAAGCTTGTATGACACACGTGCTGGAGGAGGTGGGGACTGTTCAAAAGTCTACCCTTCTGATACCTGATTGGAGAAGTTGGATGGTTCCCTGGGCCCAGCCTAATTCCTTAGGAACCGTTCCTAGAATAGTTGGCATCAGATCTCAGAGCCGTGAGAAGTATTTTAAAAATCTGTAATATTGCTATGAACTTGCAAACATTTTCTGAATAATTTGATGTCCAGGTTCACATGGTACTTCCTATTGGAAGATCACACTGAACATTACCCATTGGGACAATACCGAAGTAATCAGAAAGGGAAATTAAAATTTCCTTAATTTTGCTGACTTAATTCAGTACTAAGAATTTACAGCAAAAGCTGGTTTATAGAGCTTGAGAAAAGCAAGACTAGACAAGACCAGGCCCACACCCATTGGCATTCAATTGGTCTGCTTCTAAAGAGCCCAGTGTCTGACACTGTTCCTCACCCTGAGGTATTGAAGCACACAGAACTAACCGCTGATTGCCCCATTACCGTCTGCATAGAACTTTCCAACTCTTACTACTCACTCATCCATGCCAGTCAGCCCTGACTTCATTATAAAAGGATTAAGCTACACACTTATTTGCGTTTGGGGGTAAGAGTATTTTTAAGCAACATATTATGAAGAGTCATTGGAAAGCTGCCCAGGTGTATAAATTCTAGAAAAACTTGGGGAAAACAGGGAATCATTAAAATTATTACTACTTCTTGGAGTACTAATGAACTTGAAGCAGAAGTGCTATTCTTATGTCATGTGTTTTACTAGTTCTGCTATTTTGCGTTTTCAGTTAAATCAAGGACAAGAATGGACAATGTATTAAATATTGGAAATGTTACCATGCTTTTATACTGAGATCTTTTTAACTTCATCACAAAGTTTTGGTTTGTACAGACTGTTTAAAATTCTTTGGGAGAATGTGCTTGAAGAGATTAGAACAACACAAAGAAGAATCAACTGTTTTAATGTATTTTTGTTGCTGTTAACGTGCATTTGCAATCCTTGATTATTCAGTAGAGGATTAGCCAGTGACCAGTCTTTGACTTTACTCACTGCCTATCTGCCTTCAAAGCTATTAGTATGGAGCTTAATTAAGCTGTAAAAGGAGAGCAGTATTGACAGCTGCAGAAAGGTTTCTGTATGTATCTCATGTTACTTTCCAAAAGCAAATATAGAAAGTATACACACAGCTAGGTATCATCATACATTACACATAACTTAGACCATACGTTATACTGCTGCCACTTGCACTGTGCTATTTAAATTACTTTCCAAATGTACTTCATTTAGCCAGTTTTTCTTCTTTTTGTTTCTTTCCTTTCCTTAAACTGGAGTTTGAACTCAGATCCTTATCCTACCATTTGAGCCGTGTCCTCAGCCCTTTTTGTTTTTCTTGGTGCAGGGTTTTTGGGGGTGGGTGGTGGAGGAGGGCCTAGTACTGAGGTTTGAACTCAAGGCTTTGTGCTTGCTTACCTGTTACTTTACTGCAGGAGTCACACCTCCACGCCTTTTTTTTTTTTTTTGGAGGAGAGTGTGGTCATAGGTCTTGAACTCTGGGCCTGGGCACTGTCCCTGAGCTCTTCAGCTCAAGGCGAGCACTGTACCACTTGAGCCACAGCACCACTTCTGGTTTTCTTAATAACAGATAAGAATCTCAGACTTTCCTGGCCAGGCTGGCTTTGATCTGTGATGCTCAGATCTCAGCCTCCTGAGTAGCCAGGATGACAAGCATGAGCCACCTGCGCCCAGCTTCCACACCTTTTATTATTTGTTCAGTTAGAGTCTTGGTTCTTCCCCAACCACACGCCTGGGTCACTATCTCCCTATTGGACATTTTACTTAATAACTTAGGTGACAATATGCACCACTCACTAGGATTTGTTTTGCTGGTTAAGATGTTGGTCTTAATTTTCTTGCTCAGATTGGCTTGAACTTTAATCCTCCCAGATCTCAGCCTCCAAGGAGCTAGGTGTATAGGTGTGCCTGGTTATTTTAAACCTTTTAACTTAAAAAAATTAGCATAGAAACCCGATAACGTTAAATATATTATCTTACATTTTAAAATAATTATTTTAAAGTCAATACATTGGCTCTTAGTATATTCACAGAGTTGTACAACCATCACCACTGTGTAATTTCAGAGCATTGTTAGCTCAGAAGAAATCCCTTCCATAGCAGATAATTGCCAGCTTCCCCTCCTCCTGGCTTTCAGCAACCACTAGGTTTTTCTTTCTATAAAATTGCCTATGGGGCCGGGCCCTGGTGGCTCATGCCTGTAATCCTAGCTACTCAGGAGGCTGAGATCTGAGGATCGTGGTTCAAAGCCAGCCCGGGCAGGAGACACCGTGAGACTCCTATCTCCAATAAACCGCCAGAAAACCGGAAGTGGCGCTGTAGCTCAAGTGGTAGAGCGCTCGCCTTGAGTTCAAGCCCCACGACTGACAAAAAAAAAAAAATTGCCTATTCTGGAAACATACAATATATGGCCTTTTCATTCATGTGGCATAATGTTTTCAACATGTATGTGTCAGTACTTCATCACTTTTTTTTTTTTTTTTTTTTTTGGCTGTACGTGGGGAATGGAACTCAGGGCCTAGGCACTGTCTCTTACCTTTTTGAGCCATAGCTGTACTTAATTATGGATGAGTCTCAGAGCTCAGCCTCAGGGGCAGATAAGGTTACAGGTGTGAGCTGCTGGCCTCCAGCACTTTATCCCATTTTATTGCCAAATAGTACTCCATAATGTGGATATAATGCGTTTTTTAACCCATTCTTTGGTTGATAGACAATTTCATTTTTCCTCTTTTGCTATTGTGAATAGTTATGACAAGAACATCTTGTCAAGTTTTTGTAAAGACACCTGTGTTCACTTTTCTTGAATATGTAGGATAATTCCTGAATCACATGGGAACTATACATAACCTTTGGAGGAGCGGCTACACTTTCCTAATCATGACTACATCATTGATATTCCCTCTAGCAACAGATCCTTATTACCAACACTTAATAATATTGCCATACCAGAGTTTCAACTTAGGCCTCAAACTTGTTAAATGCACCAGCCCTTTTGTATTTTATTCTTTTTTGTTTGTTTTTGCCACTCAGGGCCTGGGCACTGTCCCTGAGCTGCTTTTGCTCAAGGCTAGCATACTACTTGAGCCACAGCACCATTTCCAGCTTTTTCTGTTTTTATGGTACTGAGGAATGGAACCCAGGGTTTGAGCAAGAACTCTACCACTAAATCACATTCCCAGCCCCATGTATTTTATTCTTGAGATAGGATCTCAGTAAACTTTGCCCAGACTGATACTCAAGATCTTCCTACCTCTGCCTCCTGAGTAGCTGGAATTACAGGCATATAATTGTCTTCTGTTTAGTCTTTTATTTGCAGTTCTAAACTGACAAGTTGAGTGGTCTTATTGGGCATTAGTTGAACTGTGGCTTAGTGAGATGGAAAGGAAGAAACGGAATAATAGGGAAAAACTGGGCTGGTTAATTTAGGGTTGTTTTTTTCTAGGCTAAAGTAGGAAAACTTGCAGCCTCAGACAGATTCGAAACTCCTGTTTTCAGGAAATACTGGTGTATTTATTTTGGCATTTACTCCATTAAAATTTTTCAATTTGTGCGGGACGTCAGTGGCTCATACCTGTAATCAGCTACTCAGGAGGCTGAGATCTGAGGATCATGGTTCAAAGCCAGCCTGGGCAGGAAAGTCCATGAGACGCTTATCTACAATTAACCACTCAGAAAACTGGAAGTGGCCCTGTGGCTCAAGTGGTAGAACTCTACCCTTGAGCTGGGAAAGCGCCCAGGCCCAGAGTTCAACCCCACGACAAAAAAAAAAAAATTTGTAGCCTGGCACCAGTGGCTCATACCTATAAATCCTAGCTATTTAGTTGGCTGAGATCTGAGGATTACAGTTTGAAGCCAGCCCAAGCCCAAAAGTTCATGAGACTATTTCCAGTAACCACCAAAAAACCTGAAGGCTCAAGTAGTAGAGAGCTAGCCTTGAGCACAAAAGCAGTCTTAATTACTCATGCAGCATTAGTGACTGAATTTTAGTTTAGTCTGGTACCTTGAGGCCTAACTTAGGCAATTAGAACATGGTACTAGCCTTGCATAATTTTTACTTAACAAATGGAATTTATTTGAAAGTGCAAGGATTATGTTTAAGAAATACTTTTAAGGGCTGGTGAGGTGGCTCAGTGGTAGAGTGCTTGCCTTGCATGCATGAGGCCCTGGGTTCCATTCCTCAGCACCACATAAACAAAAAGGAAAAAAAAAGCCGGAAGTGGTGCTGTGGCTCAAGTGGTAGAGCACTAGCCTTGAGCTAAAGAGCTGAGGGATAGCGCCCAGGCCCCGAATTCAGGCCCCACGACTGACAAAAAAAAAAAAATACTTTTAAGCATTTTTGCCAGTTTTTGTTTTGTTGGTCCTGGGGTTTTAACTTGGGGCCTGGACACTGTCCCTGAGGCTTTCCACTTATGGCTAGCACTCTACCACTCGAGCCACAGTGCCACTTCCAATTTTCTGATGATTTACTGAAGATAAGAGTCTCATGCACTTTCTGCCCTTGCTGGCTTTGAACTGTGAACCTCAGATCTCAGCCTTCTGAGTAGCTAAGATTATAGGTGTGAGCTACCAGTGCCCAGATACCAGTTTTAAAATTGTATTTTGCTGCATGTTCTACCAAAAATATTAAATACCTTTTTTTTTTAAGTTAGAGAAATATTGTTCTCCAGTGACATTTTTACTCCATTTTTCATTGCAACTTTTTTTATTGTATTTCTATTATATACACATTATTGTGGTTTATAAACCTATAGTAAAACCTTGTTCACAATGTTTTTTTCCTCCAATGGTGTTAATTTTTTTTCTTATAAAGATAACATTCAAAGGGGTTACTGTTACATAAGTTAGGTAAAGAGTAAATTTGTTTTTAGACAATGTCAACACTTCACATTGGTTTTGTTGTTTTCTTTTTCTTTTTTGCCGATTGTGGGGCCTGAACTCTGGGCCTGGGCTCTGTCCTTCAGAGCTCAAGGCTAGGGCTCTACCACTTGAGCCACAGCACCACTTCCAGCTTTTTCTTTTTTCTTTTTTTTGGCCAGTCATGGGGCCGAACTCTGGGCCTGGGTGCTGTCCCCCAGCTCTTCAGCTCAAGGCTAGCACTCTACCACTTGAGCCACAGCACCACTTCCGGCTTTTTTCTTTTTGTTTATGTGGTGCTGAGGAATCGAACCCAGGGCCTCATGCATGCAAGGCAAGCACTCTACCACTGAGCCACCTTCCCAGCCCCACATTGGTTTATTTTTAAAACAAGTTACAGAAAAAAAAATAATGTGCATATGTCATAAACAAGTGATTCAGAAAACTAACATTCAAGCTATTTCATTTTCTTAACTATGTGGTACTCATTATTTTAAAATAGTGGTGGGTCTTCTGGGTACAGAAGAGGATTATTTTCAATGACGAAACCTGGTTCTTGCTCTCAAGAGAACCAAAGCTGTACTAGAGGTGCTCACAATGAATTTTAATGAAAGGAAAACAGTAACAGGTTGGGGGATGGGTATTGTAGAGTTTGGATTGGGACCTTTAAATCCCACCACTTGAGCCTTGGGGAAGGAAAGCAGGTGTAGTCAGACTATCTGATAAAGTATCATTTCCATGTTATTCATGTAACAAGTTGAATAAGCTGAAATAGACATGTTGAAGTACCACCCAGAGTAACAGTTGAACTAAGGAAGAGGCCTGTAATGTTAAATAAGGCTCAAAATAAGTTTCTCTTGGAATTGACTTCAGTCTCAATTTCCTTACCCTTTGCTCCCTCTCAGCTCTGTATGCATACTTGCCCTATGAGGGTAAAGGAGGTATCTGTCCCCATTTCCTGTCATGTCCCTGCCCCCTCCACCCCCACGCCCCCCCCCCTTTCCCCCTATCAATCAGTGTTAGCTGGATTCTGTAGGCTTGTTTTGTTCCCTTCTTTCTGGAATTTTGTTTCCTAGATTAACCCCTTTCTCTACTGTGTCTTCAATTCTCCAGACTGAATGTTGTGACAATCTGCAACCTCAGTGTTCTCTCCCTAAAAAAAATAAAAAGATTTTTCCTGTAGGTCCCAGCCCCTCTCACCTTCCTTCATAAATACACTGTGATTGTGCTTCTATAAAAGTAATCTAAGCTAGATTCAGACCTGTAATCCTAGCTACACCAGAGGCTGGAGTTAAGATTCCCAGAGATGGGAAGCTGGTCATGGTTGCATGTGCCTGTAATATAAAGCCTAAAGTACGCAAATCACATTTAAAGCACTGTCCCCTTGCAGAAAGTAAGATCCTATCTCAAAAATAGCCAGAGAAAAACAAGGCTCTAGGTATGACTGGGTAGTTGAGTCTTCTCTGAGGTCAGACTCCCATAGCCTTCAAAGAAAAAAGGGTAATCTGTAGTGTCTTCTTATAGCACAACAATGTGATCACGTTACCAATGTGATCATACTGCTTTTTGTTGTTAATGAAATTTCATTGTTATTAAGGTGCTGTACAGAGGCGTTACAATCTCATAAGTAACAATGTCCCCCCTTTCGCTTTCCCCCAAGTTGCATAGTTTTCTATCGTGTCTACTGTATTTCTGTATTTGTCCATTCTCTTTCCATTTCTACACCTCACCTTTGCCCCCACACAAGACAAAAGAACAGAACAAAAAGCAAAAACAAACAACAGCAGCAAAAATAACTTTCTATTTCCTGGAATTCATTTGGAAAAGTAATATTTTAAATGCTCAGAGGTATTATACGTTTGGGTTCCTTTCCTCCTTTACTTGGACTGTGCTAATGTGTAGACCACTGCACTGCACTGGATTTTCTAGTTACTCATCTTAGCTAAGCCAAACAGTCATTTCCCTGATATTATTCCCTTGATCTCTGAGCATTTGAGATTTCCAGCCATTTGTTTCTACGAATGCTCTTTGTAACCTGTAATAACTCTCATAGTTTCCTTTTTTTTTGGGGGGGGGGTCCGGTCGTGGGGCCTGAACTCTGGGCCTGGGCGCTGTCCCTCAGCTCTTCAGCTCAAGCCTAGCCCTCTACCACTTGAGCCACAGCACCACTTCCAGCTTTTCTCTTTTTGCTTATGTGGTGTTGAGGAATCAAACCCAGGGCCTCATGCATGCAAGGCAAGCGCTCTACCACTGAGCCACCTTCCCAGCCCCTCATAGTTTTCTTTTTTTGGGGGGGGGGGTCCGGTTTTGGGGCCTGAACTCTGGGCCTGGGCGCTGTCCCTCAGCTCTTCAGCTCAAGCCTAGCGCTCTACCACTTGAGCCACAGCACCACTTCCAGCTTTTCTCTTTTTGCTTATGTGGTGTTGAGGAATCAAACCCAGGGCCTCATGCATTGCAAGGCAAGCGCTCTACCACGGAGCCACCTTCACAGCCCCTCATAGTTTTCTTTAAATGTTATTTTCTAGGAATTTCTTTCCTTAGCTCTTGATTTGTAATAGTTACCCAAGATTCCGTGCCATTCTTTAGCCTTTCTCCACAGTACATAAATGTGTGTCATCTTTGAAGCAGAATTTCTTTTCCTATGTCTCCTTCTTAAGCGAGAGCTGTCTTCTGTGTCAGCCCATCTTTATAGCTATGCCAATATATTTAAGCAGCTCATTTCCTAGACTATGAAGACACCAGGCTGGATTTCACAAACCTCTTTCAGGTTTTTAATTTGATTCTCCATAGCATCTTTCACATTACTGAGAGCATTGTTCTGTACTTGCTCATGCATAGAAGTTTTCTACCTTAACATTTGATTATACTTGCTTCATATTTCTACTTCCATAGATGAGTGTGCTTTCTATTAGAGCAGGAATTTAAATACATATGTATATATGTGTGTATGTTTATTATATGTAATGAATAACATAAAATGCATATTTTATTTATATAAATATCTTGGTCTTTTTAAGGGAATAGAAGTCTCTCATGTCTTAACACATAATAGGAACTTAGTACATAGTAGGTACTTAGCTGCTTGTTGAGATTTAGTGTTGATTTCTTGACCTATTAGGGATCTGGACAAACAGCCATGCCCTAGTGAGAATGATGGTTGGTTGGTTGCGGCTCAGTAGGAATAAAGGGGTATTGCTGCTACACCTTATAGCTTTGGAGATGATGAAAGTGGGCAAGTGAAGATTGCACACTTAACAGGATGCTAACTAGTCAGTTGGGATGCTTGTAATTTCACATAACAAAAGGCCTTAATGGGTTATACAGTAAAGATACATTTATGACATCTGGGAAATTTATAAGTAAACCGGTCCAGAGAACTCACTGATATTCAGGGCCAGGGTTCCTTCTGGTTTTTCTGCTCTGCCATCCTTATACATGGGCGAGTTTTCATAAACTTGTGGTCTGAAGGTATTATTCCAAGTATCACCTGCAGGGGCAGAAAATAGAAACATTGTTTTTAAGAGGCTAAGCCCCTTTGAGGACTGAAGAAAACCTGGAAAGAACCAAGCATGGGCTGTGTGAGTTGAGACAGGTGCTAGTGCCTGTATTGAGGCCTGCAACAGCATCACCTGGGGACAGAGCAGTGCATGTGCTTAGGCTTCACATCAAGCTTTCTTGTGAGCCAAGGTGAACCTCCAGATCTTGTGTATTAAAATTCATTGGTAATTCCCAGTGAATTCTCTCAACTTCTGAGGGACTCCAAAGCCAGAAAAAAGGGGAAGGAGGAGAGTGGGCATTAGATAGGCAACCAAAAATGTCTGTACAGTTCTTCAGGGAGTAAGCAGTTAGGGTCAGCTACTCTTGCTCAAGTCTTTTTCCATTTATCCCTGTGCAGGACTCAAGACCTCATGCAGATCCCCTTACTTAATCCAAATCTGTGCCCTACTCTTCAGAAGTGTGACTCCTGGGGTTGGAGGTGTGAGTGTGACTCAGTTGCTAGAGTGCTAGCTAGTGAGTGAAAGTGTTGGGTACAGAGTTGAAGTCCCAGTCTCAGACCTAAAAAAAAAAGAAAAGAAAAACAAATGTGACTATAGTTATTTCTGGTTACTTTGCTACTGTGGCAGTAATCCAGTGTTTTTCTGTGTGTTTTGTTGGTGTGGGGTTTTTTTGGGGGGAGGAGTGGTTGCTCTGAAGTATTTTGCATCGCCCTACATTATAAAAATACAAATGAAGGGCTGGGAAGGTGGCTCAGTGGTAAAGCGCTTGCCTTGCATGCCTGAGGCCCTGGGTTCGATTCCTCAGCACCACATAAGCAAAAAGAAAAAAAGCCGGAAGTGGCGCTGTGGCTCAGGTGGTAGAGCGCTAGGCTTGAGCTGAAGAGCTGAGGGACAGCGCCCAGGCCCAGAGTTCAGGCCCGACGTCCGGACCCAAAAAAAAAAAATACAAATGAAATTGAGTGCTGTTGACTCATGCCTGTAATTCTAGCTACTCAGGAGGCTGAGATCTGAGGATTGTGTTTTAACGCCAGTCTGGCAGGAAAGCCCGTGAGACACTCCAATTAACCACTAGAAAACTGAAAGTAGAGCTGTGGCTCAGGTGGTAGAGCGCAAACCTTGAGTGAAAAAGCTCAAGGACAGCATCCAGACCCTGAGTTCAAGCCCCAGCACTTGCATACAAAAAAAAAACTGTATTAAGGTGGGCGCTGGTGGCTCACACCTGTAATCCTAGCTACTCAGGAGGCTGAGATCTGAGGATCGTGGTTCAAAGCCAGCCCGGGCAGGAGAGACCGTGAGACTCCTATCTCCAATAAACCACCAGAAAACCGGAAGTGGCGCTGTAGTTCAAGTGGTAGAGCGCTCGCCTTGAGCTAAAGAGCTGAGGGACAGAGCCCAGGCCCAGAGTTCAAGCCCTACGACCGACAAAAAAAGAAAATAGAAAAGCATCTTTAAAAAAAACTTAAGTGTTTAAGGAAGATATTACTATTAATCATTTCTGATTGGTCCAATTTTTTTTCCTACCTTTCAGAATTTTTCTTTAGGGCCACTTATATTGATTTTGTATTGAAAGACTTACTGAGTTTGAAAGATATTTAGCTTAAAGATTTTGTAATAGTCAATAAGTTAATAATTGCAGTTTACTCTTTTTTGGGGGGGGGTTCCGGTCGTGGGGCCTGAACTCTGGCCTGGACGCTGTCCCTCAGCTCTGCAGCTCAAGACTAGCACTCTACCACTTGAGCCACAGCACCACTTCCGGCTTTTTTTTCTTTTTGCTTATGTGGTGCTGAGGAATTGAACCTAGGGCCTCATGCATGCAAGGCAAGCACTCTACCACTGAGCTACTTTCCCAGCCCCAATAATTGCAGTTTACTCTTATGTAATTGTAAATCATGTCTATTTACTTGTAATATGTTGCTTTTTTTCAGTAGGTTTTCTCACAGACAAGAAAAATGGAGGAGTCAGTAAACCAAATGCAGCCACTGAATGAGAAGCAAATATCCAACTCTGAAGGTGGATATGTATGGCAGGTCACTGACATGAATCGCCTACATCGGTTCTTATGCTTTGGTTCTGAAGGTGGGACTTACTACATCAAAGAACAGAAACTGGGCCTGGAAAATGCTGAAGCTTTGATTAGACTGATCGAAGATGGCAGAGGATTTGAAGTGATACAGGAAATAAAGTCTTTCAGTCAAGAAGGCAGAACGGCAAAACAAGAGCCTTTGCTCTTTGCACTGGCTATTTGTTCCCAGTGTTCTGACATCAGCACAAAACAAGCAGCATTTAAAGCTGTTCCTGAGGTTTGTCGCATCCCTACCCATCTCTTTACCTTTATCCAATTCAAGAAAGACCTGAAGGAGAGCATGAGATGTGGGATGTGGGGTCGTGCTCTTCGGAAAGCAGTTGCAGACTGGTACAATGAAAAAGGTGGCATGGCACTGGCTCTAGCAGTTACAAAATACAAACAAAGAAATGGCTGGTCTCACAAAGATCTTTTGAGACTGTCACATCTTAAACCTTCCAGTGAAGGTAAGCATAAGACCTCCTGAAGGGGCAATGTAGTGATCTCATATTTTCATGTGAACTGTGTATTGTTTTCTAGAACTGGCCTTTTATTCACAGGACCTATTGACTAATTCAAATATATTTAATGTCAGTCTAGAACTAAACATCTGCCACATGCATCCCAAATCATGACAGATTTACCATGCTAAATGCTAATAACTAGACTGGTCACCCAAGTGACCATAGGTTCTGAGTGCCACACAGACAAAAGCAGTAGCAGAGAAACTGCTTGTCAGTAGATGGCAGATAGCAAGGCTTTTCCCAACTCCCTCGGTTCCTAGAACGTAACTGCCAAGGAGCCTAAGGCCACAAGAAGTAATGCTGAATTTAAATTCAGGAGATTGTCAGCAAGCATGTTAACTTGGAGTTTTCCTATCCCCATAAGTAGTTGCATCTACAATCTACAATAATCACTAATCCTTAGAAGAGAAACAGGACCTGAGAAAGGATAACTTATTAAAGTTTGAGCTTCTAAAAAAGTCAGCAGGCTCAAAATTTGACTTTTTTTTTTTTTTTTTTGGTGCCAGAAGTAAAATTTAAAAAGACAACTACTCAAATATTAGTCCTGCTCATTACTTTGTGTCCTCAAGTGAAATAAATTAGTGTTTCTGAGTTTTTGTAACCTGCTCCCTTAAATGAGGGACAAAGAGTAGTAATCCTTAGAGTTGTTGTGATGAAATGTATGTTAAAATATTTAGGTGGGGGGGAGAGGGGATAAAGGAATGGGAAAGGGAAAAAAAAAAAAGGTAGCATGGTTCTTGGAATGTAGTAGAATTGCCCTCCCCATTGTCTCTTCTATGTGAATTGTATAATGGTGGCTTCATACCCAGAATCTCTTCAGTAATCCATGATGATCAAGTTTTGACAGAAATGATCTTTCCAATGAAGTTTATCAATAAAGTATTGCAGATATTTATTTGTTTTTTTGTTTGGTTTTTTTCTTTTTTTTTTTTTTTCTTTGGTCCTGGGGCTTGAACTCTGGGCTTGGGCGCTGTCCTTGTGCTCTTCAGCTCAAGGCTAGCGCTCTACTGCTTGAGCCACAGCGCCACTTCCTGTTTTCTTGTGGCTTATTGGAGACAAGAGTCTCACAGACTTTCCTGCTGAGATCCTCAGATGTCAGCATCATGAGTAGCTAGGATTACAGGCGTGAGCCACTTGCACTGTTTTTTGTATTTTCTTCTGGGCCTGGGGGCAGTCCCTAAGGTCCTTTTTGCCCAAGGCTAGCTAGCGGTCTACCCACTTAAGCCACAACTCCACTTTTGGGTTTTTTGGTGATAAGTTATAGATAATAGTCTCACAGACTTCCCTGCCCAGGCTGGCTTCAAACCACAATCCTCAGATCTCAGCCTCGTAAGTAGCTGGTATTACTGGCAGTGTGAGGCGCTGCGTCCAGCATTGCATGTATTTGCATATATGCTTTATTTTGATTTTTTTAATTAGGTATTACTTATTTATAAACAGTTGAATACACTGGCTGTGGTGGCACACAGAGAAGTCTGAGGCAGGAAGATAGAGAGTTCCAAGACCCTAGGCAGAAAACTGATATAGAAAGTGTGAGTTCTGCCCTCAAGAAGAAATGACTGAATATGACATTTATATATTATTGCATATATATCATTCTTCCTATTTACTTAGCTGTGCTTTACCAAAAAAAATAAAAGAGCTTTACATACTTTCTGTTAAAAAGAATTGCTATTTTTCTCAGGTCAGTAAAAAATAATTGCTTATATATTATATAAATATTCTACAGTTTAGTCTTAGTATTGTGCTGATTTTAATTAAGTAGTATCACTTTTTATACTATTATAAAAATATAGCCGGGCGCTGGTGGCTCACACCTGTAATCCTAGCTACTCAGGAGGCTGAGATCTGAGGATCGCCGTTCAAAGCCAGCCCGGGCAGGAGAGACTGTGAGACTCCTATCTCCAATAAACCACTAGAAAACCGGAAGTGGTGCTGTAGCTCAAGTGGTAGAGCGCTCGCCTTGAGCTGAAGAGCTGAGGGACAAGCGCCCAGGCCCAGAGTTCAAGCCCCACAACCATCAAAAAATAAATAAATAAATAAAAATATATATTATAATGAAAATTTACATACAAGTATGTATATATAACTGTAAAGTCCACACATAGAAGGGAACAGTGGCCGGTTTCCACACGTTTCAATGGGCTATTGTGTAGGCAGAGAATGGCATCTTATTATTTAGATGTGTATTCTGGGGTCACAGCTCATCTTCTCATATGCTGTGCCTTTGGGCGTATGCATTATATTATGTCATTGCCCTTCTGCCTAGTTAATTACTGTTTTTTGACATTGATTATGTGAACTACTCTGATTCAAGTAATATTTAGTGAGCATTTAATTTTTTGGCACTGATAAGAATTTGGATACATGTTAGAAGAATTTATAACTTCTTAGATGTATTTAGTAGAATATATTCTCTTTGTTCCCCCTCCCCTCAGTTTTTTCTTCTTGATGTGTGGGGATTGATTTTGACACACTTTTTAAATGAAATCAAGCTTGTTTATGTTTTCATAGTGTTTTGTTTTGTGTTAGGCTCTTTTTTTTTTTTTTTTTGGTGGGTAGTTTTGTTGGTCGCAGGAGCTTGAACTCTGGGCCTCACTAGCCTTGAACACAAAAGCTCAAGGACAGCATCCAGGCCCTGAATTCAAGCCCCAGGACAGCACACCAAACAAAAAAAAGAAAAAAAGCCTCTTTAAAGACTTTAGAACACTCAAGTCATATGGCATTTTTATTTAATTTTGAGCTGCATAGGGTTTAGGGTTTGAACTCGGTTTGCTTTTTGGCAGGGTCTGGCTTCCCATAGTACCTGGGATTGCAAGTGATGCCACCTGCCTACCTCTCATAGGAGAATGGGTCTCCAGAACTTTCCCAGTCTTACCTTGAATCACAGTCTTCCCAATCTTAGCCACCTGAGTAGATAGGATTATAGGTGTGAGCCACTAGCACCCAGTTTATCTGTGGGCTTATTTTCTCTTTCTTGGGGGGAGAGGGGGTTCAGTCGTGGGGCCTGAACTCTGGGCCTGGGCATTGTCCCTCAGCTCTTCAGCTCAAGGCTAGCACTCTACCACTTGAGCCACAGTGCCACTTCTGGCTTTTTTTTTTTTCTGTTTATGTGGTGCTGAGGAATGGAACCCAAGGCCTCATGCATGCAAGGCAAGCGCCCTACCACTGAGCCACCTTCCCAGCCCCTTCTCTTTGTTTTTAATTTTTAGTTGGGGGTGGACAATTCAGGGCCTTGGGCTTGCCCATCGGTGTTCAGCCACTTCAGCCATACTTCTAGTTTTTTTTTTTTATTTCCTTTTCCAGAAGGGTCTTGTGTTTTTGCTGGAGGCCAGCCTTGGGCCAAGATCCCCTCCTACTTAAGCATTCTGCATAGCTGAGATCTCAGGGGCACATCATCAGTACCCAGCAAACTTTTTACTTTAATGTCTTTGATCTGGTATATATGCACCTAGCTTTGTACATTGAGATATTGCATGGTGGATGTAGCAGGTACTAGAGTAAAATATACCTATTACTCATTCTAATTACACAAATTAGTTTCTAAGTATGTGAACATAATACTCTGAACTTTCTTTTCTTGGTTGATAAAATGAAGAATTAGATGTCCCTTAAACTTGCCTCCCACACATAAAGTTCTTTGGTTCTAAGCTGTTCCTAGTGGTTCATGCCTATAATCTGGAGGCTGAGATTGAGAGGAATTGATGTTTTATTCCAGCCCAGGCAAGCATGATTGCAAGACCCTAATTCAGCCAACACTGGTCTTGATGGTACAGGTCAGCCATCCAACTCCAGAGGAGGGTGATTCTGTAGGATCAAGGTTCCAGGCCAAAACGTTCACAAGATCCGATGAGCATGATGGTGTGCACCTGCATCCCAGCGAGGGGTGGAAGTATAGATAGGAGGGTTGTAGCCACGTTTCACCTGGATAATAACATGATCCTGTTATCCCAATGAGCATAGAAGCTCCCTAAGCTTCTGACAGTCAGATTTTCAGACTCCTAAATTAGCTACTGAATAAATAATATTTTAACGTTTTTACTAAAATGGGTGTTTGTAACTGACAAAATATGCTTCAATTAATTAGGCATTGATTATGCACTTGAGTGCCAATGTAAGTATAAAACTGGGTAAGACTGCTTTTAAAGTGCCACGTGTTCGTAATTAGTTTTATTGTTTGTTTCTGTGTGGGATTTTGTTTATTTTGGTGCAAATGTTAACAGCTTCAACTCAGGGCCTGGGCACTGTCCCTAAACTTTTTTGCTCAAGGCTACCATAGGAGCTACATCTCCACTTGAAGTTTTTGGTCCTTAATTAAAAATAAGACTTTCCTTGTGTAGGCTTCAAACCATAATCCTGAGATCTCAGCCTCCTGAGTAGCTAGGATTACAGGCATGAGCCACTGGCACCTGGACTAGGACTTACTGTTGATCACATCTTTTAAGTTTAAATATAGAACATAGACTCAGTCTAGCTCATATGGATGTTTTATTTGGCCTATAAAATATTGTAGGAAAAAATGGATTGTCACATCAATACTTTGTGAAAGATCAAAAGACATACAGAAAAATATATTTTTTTTATTGGTTTTGGTAGTACAATTTGAACTCATGTACTTCCTGAGCCTAGGTGCTATATCACTTGAGCCACACTTTCAGACCTACTTTTTTGCTGGTTATTTGGAGATAGTCATGTAAACATTTCTGCCCAGGCTGGCTTTGAACCAGTCTTCTAAGCCTCAGCCTCCTGAATAGCTAGAATAACAAAAATGAGCCACTGGTGCCTAACTTAAAATTTTATATTCTGACTTATCTCTTTATTGCCAAGTACAATTTTTGACAGTGCTAAGCCAATACATGGCAACAGTACAAGTCAATGTACATGTTTCTCAGTCCCCATAGTCCTACTGACACTTCCTTCATAGGTATCTGTTGAGAATTAAATGCCCATACCTTTCATATGTAGAGACTAAGATCTCACAAGAGCAACATTTGTTGACAGTTATAGGCTACAGCCAGGTTTCCTTAATCCCACGCCTCTTTCTGCTATAGAAGAAAATTATCAATTTAAAAAGGACCTATCTGTCAATTTCCATTAATATCCATAAATACCTAATGTGCTTGCTGTATGCAGAAAGCAGCAGCCTACTTTGAGAGAGTTTCACTGTGTGTCTAGTTAAGCGGATCATGATGTATTCTCTAGAACCATGTTCTATTTTTTACTTGGTAATCCTACCTGCCTTTTTAATTCATTATCTTGTTACAGGACTTGCCATTGTGACCAAATATATTACAAAGGGCTGGAAAGAAGTTCATGAATTATATAAAGAAAAAGCACTTCCTGTGGAGTCTGAAAAATTACTGAAGTATCTGGAGGCTGTAGAGAGAGTGAAGCGCACAAAAGATGAACTTGAAGTCATTCACCTAATAGAAGAGCATAGGTTAGTTAGGGAGCATCTGCTGACAAATCACTTAAAGTCTAAAGAGGTGAGTAAATCATTGCCAAGAGAGAATCATGTGTAAGGCCCTGGGTTTGATAATCAGCATCACCAAAGAGAAAGGTCTTAAAACAAATGTTTATTAAAAATACAAACATGACTGGGCATGGTAACACATGCCAATACTCACAGGAACGCTGGTGCAGAATTACAAGCCAAGCCCTGCCTCAAAACAAGCCGAGTACTGGTGGCTCACGCCTGTAACCCTAGCTACTCGGGAGGCTGACATCTGAGGTTTGTGGTTCAATGCCAGTCTGGTGAGGAAAGTTCGTAAAACTTATCTCCAATTAACTACCTGTAAACTAGAAGTGGAACTGTGGATCAAAATGGTAGCTCACTAGCCCTGAGCAAAAGAGCTCAGGGACAGTGCCCAGGCCCTGAGTTCAAGCCCCACAGCCAATCAAAAAAGTAAAAATATAGTCTCACATTACACCCATATGTAATTAACATTTTATACTAGTTCCACTCCAAAAAATATACTATTTTTTGCATTTAAAAAAAAGATGTGGAAACTGGGCGCTGTTGGCTCATGCTTATAATCCTAGCTACTCAGGAGGATGAGATCTGAGGATCACGGTTCAAAGCCAGCCCAGGCAGGAAAGTCTGTGAGACTCTTATCTCCAGTTAACAATCAGAAAACCAGAAGTAGAGCTGTGGCTCAAGTCATAGATTGCTTGCCTTGAGTTGAAGAGATCAGGGACAGAGCCCAGGCCATGAGTTCAAGCCCCAGGAATGGCAACAACAAAAAAAAAAGATACGTGTATTTCTTCGATAAAATACCAGTATGCTCTCCTTAGTTACACTCAGTTTTGACAAGGCATGGTCAAGAAAAATAATAAATTTTTAAAAATCAAAAGAAATTTTAAGTCTAGTAGCTCATGCCTGTAATCCTAGCCACTTAGGCTGAGATCTGAGGATCAATTTCAGCTGGTGGCACACGCCTATAATTCTAGATTCGAGGCGGTTGAGAGCTGCGGATCACAATATAAAGCCAGCCCTGGCAAGAAAGTCTCTGAGACTCTTTATCTCCAATTAACAACCAGGAGTAGAGAGCTAGCATTGTACAAAAAAGAACTCAGAGAATAGCACCCGCGCACTGAGTTCAAGCCTCAGGCCTGGCAACACCACCACCTCCCCCACAAAAGAATTTCAAAAGCAAAGCCTTTTAAGTTCCTGTTGCCAGTGCTGTTTTAATGGTGTTTATCTGCTGAGTGTTGCCCTGTGCTTAATTTTGTTCCCACCCAGCAGGTAGGGTCCCAAAAGTTTAGTAAAAGTGAATGCACTTTAGTTACAGGTCCAGTTACATGTTAAAGTGATAAATTGACACTTGTTAAAAGACAGTTATAGGAAAAATGAATCAAGTATCCACAGTGCAGTGGTGAACTCTCCATCCTGAGCACATGTGGTTCTCACCAGTGTCTCCTTGGAATCATAAACCACAGATAACAATAGTCTCCTGTACTCCATTTATTTATTCTAATAAAAAGAAAGCTACCTGGGCTGGGAAGGTGGCTTAGTGGTAGAGTGCTTGCCTTGCATGCATGAAGCCCTGTGTTCAATTCCTCAGTACCACATAGACACAAAAAGCCAGGCCCTGAGTTCAGGACTGACCAATAATAATAATAATAAGCTAGCTTTTTTGAGTGTGGAAGTCCCTGAAACCAAAACAAAAGCCTTAGAGAATATGCTATAAATATTATCATTGATACGGCTATGTTGTCTTAATTGGTTTCCCTTAATTTTGTGTATCTCTACCTGTATGAGTTCCTTTAATTCCTTCCGTTTCTCCCTATAGGTATGGAAGGCCTTGTTACAAGAAATGCCTCTTACTGCATTACTAAGGAATCTGGGAAAGATGACTGCTAACTCAGTGCTTGAACCAGGGAATTCTGAAGTGTCTTTAGTATGTGAAAAACTATGTAATGAAAAACTGTTAAAAAAGGTATGCTTTCACAGTGGCCATGGTTAGTACTAACTTGAAAAAGTAGGCTCCTACAACCAATGAGTGGATCAAGAAAATGTGGCCCATATTCACAATGGAATTGCACTCATCTATCAGAAAGAATAATATGTTATTTTCAGGGAAATGGTTGGACCTAGGAAAAATCATGGTAAATGAAGTAAGACAGGCTCAGAAAGACAAACAGCTCATGTTTTCTCTCATATGTGGAAGCTAGATAGGAAATACAGTTAGGAGTGATAACATACACACAGCTCTGTACATATACTTAGAAACTTACCAAAGGAGGGTATACTTGAAGAACTCCAAAGGGGTGGGTAACTTCTGAACAAATAAACTTTATCAGAAAGATTACCAGGCTGGCCGGTGGCTCACACCTGTAATCCTAGCTACTCAGGAGGCTGAGATCTGAGGATCGCCTGCAATCCTAGCTACTCAGGAGGCTGAGATCTGAGGATCACAGTTTAAGGCCAGCCCAGGCAGGAAAGTCCGTGAGACTCTTATCTCCAATAAAACCATTAGAAAACCAGACATGGGGGGGCTGGGAAGGTGGCTCAGTGGTAGAGCGCTTGCCTTGCATGCCTGAGGCCCTGGGTTCGATTCCTCAGCACCACATAAGCAAAAAGAAAAAAGCCAGAAGTAGCGCTGTGGCTCAAGTGGTAGAGCACTCACCTTGAACTAAAGAGCTGAGGGATAGCACACAAGCCCAGAGTTAAAGCCCCACGATCGACAAAAAAAAAAAAGAATACCAGGTACTGGGAGGCTAGGTACTCGAGAGGCTGAGAACTCAGGGTCATGGTAAAAACCATCCCAAGCGAAGAAGTCCATAAGCCTCTTCAATTGACCACTCAAAAACAATAACAACAAACAAGTGGAGCTGCAGCTCAAGTGGTAGAGCACTAACCTTGGATAAAGCTCAGGGATAGTGCCCAGGTTCTTGAGTTCAGACCAGGACAAAAAAAAAAAATACTAGGAAATGTTTTTGGGCACAAGGAGATGAGGAATGGAAGGAGGAAGGGTGAGCAAATGCAGTCATTGTATTTAATGTATACTATGTAATCTGAAGGGCTAGGAGAGGAAAACTGAAGGAAGGGGTAACATTGTTCCACAAGTATTGTACTTACATTACTTAGGGAATTATAACTCCTTTATACAACTTCTTAATTTAAAATGAAAGAATAAACTGGCAATTTTTCTGTTTTGGTCGATAGTGAGTCTTAAACTCTGGACCTGAGCGCTGTCCCCCAGCTCTTCAACTCAAAGCGAACACTCTACCACTTGAGCCACAGTGCCAGTTCCGGTTTTCCTGTGGTTTACTGGAGATAAGAGTCTCACAGACTTTCCTGTCCAGGCTGTCTTTGAACCGAGATCCTTTACTCTCAGCCTCCTGAGTAGCTAGGATTACAGGCGTGAGCCACTGTTGCCTGGCTAAGCTGGCAACTTTTTTAAATGGGCTCCAAAGTCTTAGTAACGCAGAATTTTTAGATATTCTAAGACTTCTACCAAATTGCAATTTGACCCTTAACGATACTCTGTTTTGTTTAGGTTACTCTGTTTTGTTTATTAGCTACAGTAACCAAAAAAAAAAAAAATCTAAGGAAGATAATTACTATTTTCACTTGAATTTTGCATTTACTTTGTTTCTTTCTGTTTCTAGGCTCATATACATCCTTTTCATGTTTTGATTGCACTAGAAACTTACAAGGCGGGCCATGGGCTCAGAGGAAAGCTGAAGTGGTGCCCAGATGAGGAGATCCTGAAAGCATTGGATGCTGCTTTTTATAAAACATTTAAGGTAATCCTTTTGTTTCTGTTTAGGGTCTTAGCTTTTATGTAAATGTGTCTTTTTTTTCTTTTTCTCATTTTTTGCCAGTCCCTGGGCTTGAACTCAGGGCCTGGGAGCTGTCCCTCAACTTCTTTCTGCTCAAGGATAACACCACTTCTTTTTCTGAGTAGTTTATTGGAGATGAGTCTTACAAATTTTCTTGCCTGGGCTGGCTTCAAACCACAATCCTCAGATCTTTGTCTTTTGAGTAGCAAATGTTACAGGTGTGAGTCACCGACACCTGGCTGTAAATGTCTTTCATAAAAGTACATTTTTTTTTTTTTTTGGGTCCGGTCGCGGGGCCTGAACTCTGGGCCTGGGCGCTGTCCCTCAGCTCTTCAGCTCAAGGCTAGCGCTCTACCACTTGAGCCACAGCGCCACTTCCGGCTTTTTTCTTTTTGCTTATGTGGTGCTGAGGAATCGAACCCAGGGCCTCGGGCATGCAAGGCAATGCGCTTTACCACTGAGCCAACTTCCCAGCCCCATAAAAGTACATTTTTTAGAGCCAAATGCTATTCAAATGAGACTCATGTAATTAAATGCCTTAATATGAGTAGTGTACTTGCCACACAAACTAAGATGAAATATTTTTACTCATAAACTTAAAATGCCAATGATGGGTATTACTTTCACTCAAATTAGGAAAAGTAGGGGAAAAGTACCAACAAAATGCTTTACCCTATCATAATTTCAGAAATAAATATACAAATACATTTAATAAGATAAGCTTAGGAGTAGACTAGTGGCCTTCATTAACATGGTACAGAGTCTGTTTGGAAGGGCAAGGATGAATAGTAGTCAAAGTACCTTATATTCATATATAAAAATATAGCAGTGAAACCCAGGGAAGTTGATTTTTAAGAAGGGGAGGAGAGCCAGGTACCAGTGGCTCACTCCTAGGTGAAAGGTGGAAGAGGGGCTGTGTCAAGTGATAGAGTGCTAGTCTTGAGCAGAAAAGTTAAGAGTGCTTATTTCCTGAATTTAAGCCCCAAGTCAGGCACCACGTAAAAGAAGCGAGGAAGGGGGCCAGGGAGAAATACAGATGGACGAGGCTGATGGGTACATTGCACCCATGTGTGGAAATGTCACAGTGAAACCCTATTGTTTTTTTTTTTTTAATTTAATTTAATTTTATTTGTGAACATACTGTACAGAGGAGTTACAGTTACATGGGCAGGATAATGCGTACATTTCTTACCAAGCATTGCAGCCTCCTCCTTTGTTTACCCTTCACATCCCTTCCCAGCCTCCCCCCTCCCCCCAGTGAAACCCTATTGTATAATACTAATAAAAATATCTTTAAAAATCAAAATTAAACAAAAAATAACATCCTAACATAATATTACCAATGGTGAAAGACAAGGTTTTTCCCTTAAGATCAGGAATCAGACAGGCCTGGCTCAAGTGGTGAGTACCTGCCTTACAAGTCTTTTTTTTTTTGCCAGTCCTGGGGCTTGAACTCTGGGCCTGGGCACTGTCCCTGAGCTTCTTTTACTCAAGGCTAGCACTCTTACTTGAGCCACAGTGCTACTTCCAGCTTTCTCTGTTTATGTGGTACTGAGGGCTCAAACCCAGTACGGAGGAATCAAACCCAGGGCTCCATGCATGCTAGACAACCACTTCACCACTATGCTGCATTCCTAGCCCTGGATCAACCTTGAAAACAGCTTGTTAAATGACATAAGCCAAATGAACACAAGGATTATATGATTGCATGATAAAAAGTGTGTAAAATAGCCGGGCGCTGGTGGCTCACGCCTGTAATCCTAGCTACTCAGGAGGCTGAGATCTGAGGATCGCGGTTCAAAGCCAGCCTGGGCAGGAGAGACCGTGAGACTCCGATCTCCAATAAACCACCAGAAAACCGGAAGTGGCGCTGTAGCTCAAGTGGTAGAGCACTCGCCTTGAGCTGAAGAGCTGAGGGACAGCGCCCAGGCCCAGAGTTCAAGCCCCACGGCCGACAAAAAAAAAAACAAAAAATGTGTAAAATAGGCTATTTATTGAGCAAGAAAGCAGGATAGGTGTGTAGGCTAAGGAAAGACAGGAATGATACATACTGTGAGTGCATCTGATGCCACTGTTTTTTTGTTGTTGTTGTTTTCTAACTTCAGTGAAAAAGAATAAAACATAGGATAGTAACTTATTTAAATAAACTTACCAAGTAGATTGCCCTTTTTTGTGTTTGTTTCACCTGTAGTAAGAGCTAACATTTCAAAATAATTGATACATAGTATCAATAGTAATTAATTGATAGATCTGAGTCTCTTATTTATTTTATTTTTTGCAGTATTAAGGTTTGAACTCAGGACCTGATTCTTAGTAGGCTGGCATGATGATGCTGAGCCACACCTCCAGCTGTTTTTCACTGGTTATTTTTAGTATAGTGTCTTTCAGCCATCTAGACACACCCTGGGCAGTGATCCATCTACCCTGTCAGTGGAATGAAACACCACTAAGCCAGCTTCCTTCCATGGAGACAGTCTTTTTTTTTTTTTTTTTGGTCGGTCATGGGGCTTGAACTCTGGGCCTGGGCGCTGTCCCTCAGCTCTTCAGCTCAAGGGGAGCACTCTACTACTTGAGCTACAGCACCACTTCCTGTTTTCTGGTAGTTTATTGGAGATAGGAGTCTCACTGTCTCTCCTGCCCGGGTTGGCTTTGAACCGCAATCCTCAGATCTCACCCTCCTGAGTAGCTAGGATTACTGGCGTGAGCCACCAGCGCCCGGCTGGAGACAGTCTTTTAACCAGCTGGGTTGGCCTAGTACATATCTCCTGGTCTTCACCCTCCCATGAGCTTGGGATAGCAGGCATGTGCAGCTGCTACCAAGTATGGGTTGAGATGGGGAAGTCTCTCAAACTTTTCTGCCCAGTCTGGCCTCCACATGTGATCCCTCTGAACTCAGCCTCCCAAATAGCTAGGATTACAGGCACCATCCTCAGTCCCTGGCTTAAGAGTCTCTTTTGAATTAAAGATAAGGGAATATTAAGTCTTGGGTGTTTTGTCTCATTATCTCTGTGACTATTGGTTTTCTTATTTTGTTTTCTCTTGGGTAACAGACAGTTGAGCCAACTGGAAAGCGTTTTTTATTGGCTGTTGATGTCAGCGCATCTATGAACCAGAGAGTCCTGGGCAGCATACTGAATGCCAGTACAGTTGCCGCAGCCATGTGCATGGTAAGAGCATGTGAAGCAGCCACACAGCATTATCCTCTAGAAGTGCCTGCCATTCATGAGTCTAAAGCTAGATGTCTTCAACAATTAGTGTTTTGCTTATTTTTGTCATTTCAAGTTTTACCATTTTATATCTGATGACTAATTTATAAAGCAGAACTTTAATTACATTGAAAACATTTCCAAGAAATAGAGTTAGTTTTAGATTTTATAACACATTAAATATTAATAGTATTTGTGAGGAAGAAAATAATGCTTAAGAAAAGTTGAAGGGTCTAGGGATTGAAAAGAAGCTAGGTATTGGTGGCTCACACCAGTAATCTTAGCTACTCATCCTGTGAGAGAAAAGTCAGTGCCTTTTTTTTTGGGGGGGGGGGGGGAGGGGCGGGTCTGGTCGTGGGGCCTGAACTCTGGGCCTGGGCGCTGTCCCTTAGCTCTTCAGCTCAAGCCTAGCGCTCTACCACTTGAGCCACAGCGCCACTTCTGGCTTTTTTCTGAGGAATCGGACCTAGGGCCTGGAGCAATCAAGGCAAGTGCTCTACCACTGAGCCACCTTCCCAGCCCCAAGTCAGTGACTTATCTCCAATTAACCACCAGAAAACTGGAAGTAGAGCTATGGCTCAAAGTGGTAAGAGTGATGGCATTGTGCAAAAGAGCTCAAAGACAGGCCCTGAATTCAAGCCTCACAACCTACAAAAATAGTTTGTGAAAAGTACTTTGATGGCTATTTTACTATGACTTAGTATTTTAAAACACAGTAATACCACATTGGAAATAAAATAAGCATCAGTGTCTTTCTTTTAAAGGTCAAGTTGTGGGGAATGTGGCTCAGTGGTAGAGTTCTTGCCTAGCATGCATGAAGCCCTGGGTTCCATTTCTCAGTACCACATAAACAGAAAAAGCCAAAGTGGCGCTGTGGCTCAAGTGGTAGAGTGCTAGTCTTGCACAAAAGAAATTCAGAGACAGTGCCCAGGCCTGAAGTTAAAGCCCCAGGACTAGCAAAAAAAAAAAGAAAAGGATCAAGTTCTATAAACATCAAGAGACTGTATTTATTGTTTCCAGATCTGCTGAATATGTCTACCATTTCACTTTTCAGGTGGTCACAAGAACAGAGAAAGATTCTTACATAGTTGCTTTTTCAGATGAAATGGTCCCATGTCCAGTGACTACAGACATGACCTTACAGCAAGTTTTACTGACTATGAATCAAGTAAGAACCTATTAAATGTATTTAACGTAACTTGTATTCTGACTTTAACTTTATATCATACAGACTGGTGTTTCTGCAAAAGAAGCATAAAATCAAACATGTAGAGGCTAAGGAAGGCTTATCTACTGGCTCTAAACAAAGTTCTATTGTAAAAAATAGCACTAAAATAATAGCACTTTGAAACCTTTGATTGTTTCACACATCTCATTAAGGACAGGAAGGAATACTGTTTTATTCTGTCCTGTTTGTGCTCTGAGTTAGATCCCGGCAGGTGGCACTGACTGTGCTCTCCCCATGATCTGGGCTCAGAAGACAAGCACAGCTGCGGACGTCTTCATCGTCTTCACTGACAATGAGACCTTTGCTGGAGGTGTCCACCCTGCTGTGGCTCTGAGGGAGTATCGGAAGGTATGGTAAATAAAATAAGTGAGGGTAGAGGGCACAACTGATATGAAACGTAAGATGATATCCAGAGCTCCAAAGGGGCCCGAGCCTATAAGCAGAGCTGTTTGAGAGGTGGAGATCAGAAGGTCATGGTGTGCAGCTAGTCCAAGCAAAAAAGCTTGTGAGAGAGACCTTATCTCAGCCCATGACTGGATGTAGAATCCTGCACCTGTCTTAAAAAGCTCAGTGGAAACATAGTGACTGGTCACAGTGGTGTATGCTTGTCATCCCAAGGAGCAAAAGTAAGCACAAATAGGAGGATCAAAGTCCCGGCTTCTTGAGGTGTTGAGACCTTACCATAAAAAGAGACAGAGTGACTCAAGTGGTAGAGCACCTACTTAACAAGTACCAGCTCTGAATTGAAACAAAAAGAACACATGGTTTAAAGAGTTCACTGTACTGCCTTGACAATTCACTTTTTTAGCTATCCTCAAAAATTCAATCCTTTCACCTGAAATGTAGCTATAAAGCACTCGCCCAGCATATGCCAAATAATGCTCCAACCTTTAGCACAAAAAGTAACTGTAGATAACAAGCTCTATTATACACGCCAAAAAGTAAAGCAAATGCTGGTAATGTAGAGAAGTATGTCCTTACAGTAGCAGATCCTTTCACAGTCCCTGCCTTTGATATTGTTTCACAAAGTCCTCAGGCTGCTCAGGTTGTACTCTACAGACCATAAAACAAATAAAATGCAGAGCGAGAAAATGTCAGGGAGTATTTTTATCATTGTGTTTTCTTCTACAGTTGACATAATCTGACCCAAAAGACTGACCAACAAACAAATCTTAGAAGCCAGGCTCCTGTGGCTCTCACCTGTAATCCAAGATACTCGGAAGAATGAGATCTGAGTATGAAGGTTGGAAGCCAGCCAGGGCAGGAAAGTCCATAAGACTTACC
This sequence comes from Dipodomys spectabilis, assembly GCF_019054845.1. Lineage (NCBI taxonomy): Eukaryota > Metazoa > Chordata > Mammalia > Rodentia > Heteromyidae > Dipodomys > Dipodomys spectabilis. The sequence goes on along the minus strand of NW_024870965.1, from coordinate 4,974,623 downwards.
TTCAATTAACCACCAAAAAACAGAAGTGGAGCTGTGGCTCAAGTGATAGCATGGGCTAGCCTTGAACAAAAAGCTCAGGAACAGCATCCAGTCCCTGAGTTCAAGCCCCAGGACCAGCACCAAAAGTAACAATAATACTTGCAATACAGTTTTGATAGAGTCTTAAATTTTCTAACTGTATTTTTTCCTTTGTTTTTCTTTATTTTGGGGGTTGAACCTAGGACACTGCCACTGAGCTACATCCCAACCCTAGAGTCTTAAGTTTGAAGTGTTGCTTATGTAACTATTTTTTGTTTTTTTTTTTTTCCCCACAGAAAATGGATATTCCAGCTAAACTGATTGTTTGTGGAATGACATCAAATGGTTTTACTATTGCAGACCCAGATGACAGAGGCATGTTGGATATGTGTGGCTTTGACACTGGCGCTCTAGATGTAATTAGAAATTTCACATTAGATGTGATTTAACTGTAAGCACCAGTTGTGGCCTAAGAGGTCGTCCACTGCCCTCCTTGACTCCTACAAACACTGGCTACTTCCCTGCTAATATCAGTGCACTGACGGTGGTTCAGTATGTGCAGAATGGGAACTTATTTCACCCAAATGAAGGGAAACAAGGAAGAGACGAAAAAGGAAAGGAGGAAGGAACAAAATAAGAGGTGCCCAAGATTATGTACTAAGCACTTGGGAAGTAGGTTCAAGATACTGTAGCTTCCTCTATATACTAGAGAACTTCTGTTGTTAATAGACACTGTCAAATAGTCAAACATTTGTACTTACGAGGTGAGATCCAAAAGTATGGGCAGTTCCACATCACCTGTTTGAGAACTGCTTATTGTTTTCTTAAACATTTTCATTGGAAAAACACAGCTTTGATAATGTCCAATATCTCTGCAGTACACTAGACCATGTAACTGTGAGGGGAGATCAGACTCCTTCAGACTTACACCACAGGGTCCAAAAAAAGTAAAACATTTGATTAAATTATGAATGAGGTTTACAAATTCAGAGCTTTCTAAGATCACATAAAGAACAGTTTATTCAGTGAAAAGATACTTTATTGTTTGTGTTTTATTTACTTGTAGAATTGGTTGATAATTAGGCAAAATATAATGGAACCCCTAAGAAGAGACTCTGTGTGGGCAGTGAATAGTCTTTGGGTGATGAATACATTTCATTGTATTTTATTGCTAGGTGCAAACACCTGAAGAGATTTCTTCTTAGCCACAACTTAGCTCTTTACTCACAGGGTTTTGTCCTATTGGTAGATGAAAATAACTTCAAATATTTCACAAATTTAAGTCACCTATTCATAATCTTGAAAGCATAAAGATTCAAATTTCAGTTATAATCAGATTAGGACTTTTCTTATTAAAATAACAATAATTTTCTAATTGTAAAAATGTCAGTGGCCTCTTATGCTTTTTGATAGCATAAAGGAAAAGTCTAGGTTCTAGAAAGGCAATTTTATAAGTAGGAATTTTTTTTGTTAAATTTTATTATAGTTACATTCTTAGTAAGTATTCTGTCTTCATTGGAAGGTTTAAGATGCTATCTTTTAATTTTGTAATAATAGCTGAGATATCTTACATGTGCATTGTTCTTTTAATATTAATTGAAGGTTTGGGGGGAGAGGATAGTAAAGTAAAACCCTTCTCGTTGTTACATGAAAAGTCAGACGGTAGTATAAATTAAAGCCCTATGTGGGTCTGGGGATTAGAAGTTTTTTATATATGGGGAAAAGGTTTTGATAGTGTGAGGATTTATGTACATATTTTCTTTTTGTTTCATGAGAAATGTAGGCTATAAGCATAATGAGAAAATGTTCTTTTCAGATATATTTGACATATTAATGCTAGTTTTGACATGTAAGCATGCCTCAAGGCCATGGTAGCAGTTATTTACCTAGAGCATTGTGGTTGGCAAAGCTAGCAGTACCTTCCATGTCAAATCTGTATTGCTTGTGTGATTATTCTCATTTTAACCCTTTGTCAAGCATGAAGTTAACGTTTTAGATACTTTGACACATAAAAATAGTATGTTCAAATTGAATCAAGTTAAAAAACCTAAGTATTTTATGAGCTTAGGAATTCTTTGAACCCAGGATCTTCTGAAATTTAACTTTTTTTAACTCCTGATAGAGATGGTAAATATAATGGGAAAGCTTATTTCCATCAGTTACACACTATTTACTTTTAGGCAGTATAATATGTTTAGAAGCCAGGATTGAATCTTACCAGAAAAGTAAGATTAGAGGTACCTCTTTGAAGTATTTGGATTGATCTAATTGAATGGTTCAGGGTAAGATTTAAGAAAGGACAAGTAAACGAAGCCACTACCACAGGTAATTTTTATTTTCAAGTCATGGAACTACAGTCTTGGAAGTAAACCTGAGAAACTTTAAATCTTTTTTGACCTTTTTAGAGAGCCAGAGTCCATGACAGTATGCATCACTTAGAAATCTTGGCCTTTCACTCCCATTCCATTCCATCCAGTGTTCTTTTTTCCTACATGGGAGCACGTGTCTCAGAACTGTAGAACTTCTATTTACATACTAGGAAATGATGTGAAATATGACTGCTATAGGAGTAGGGCACCAGATAGTGAATGTGTATAATTTTATAATTTTTAGTAATCCTTAAACACAACTAATGGTCTATTAAGTCAGTGTTGCTATATAACATAGTCCTACAGGAAAAAAACAAAAACAAAGTTTTTACCTCATTATAAAGAGAATGTACTAAAGTGATAAATAAGTTTCGTTTTCTGGACTGTTTTTAGAGTTACTGTTGGATTATTATTTGGAGAACTGTTCCTTTTAAAAACAAGCCTGAGAAAAATAAACATTACTACTTAGATAATGTAAATATTTTAAAATTTAATTAGTAAACAAAAACCTAATCCTGTAATCTTACCCTTTTTATTAACTGAACTTCCTTAGAAACTTTGTTTATTACAACTTACATTAGTTAGCATAGAAGCTTCTTTATGAGGATATTACATACAGTTTGCGAGGGCAGAGAATTTAGTGGCACCTGCTGGAGGCCTCACGCTGTAATACCCTGTGTGATTGTAGACAACCAGTTCAACCAGGAAGTCAAAGCTTGCTCTCTTCCAAAAACAACATACGGAGGATTGGGTCATGGAAGAGTCAGTGATTTAAGTTTATAAAACACTGAAAGAGGGCTTAAATTCAAGTTAAAATACTTTTTACTTAGTAATAGTTTAAAAAAATGTTTTAGAAAAATAGGCCTGTTCAGAAAGGAAAATGTTTTCAGTTAAGATACTAAGATGTCACCCTTCTCTCTATAAAACTCCAAATAAAGATGACCTTGAGTAGAGTGAGAAAAACTCACTTTAAAGCAACACTACTAAGAAAAAGCTTCATGTTTTAAACTAACATCTACAAATGGAATAATGCCATTTGTCAGGATTTTTTTCTCATTTTCTAGGTTTTGGGGGGAAAAAAAGACCATCTAGATTCTCTCTATATATGTATATATACACACATATACATACATACATGTGTGTGTGTGTGTGTACATATATAGCAGAATTTCTGAGTAAATTTCAGAATATAACAACTAGATGAAAAATACCCTTAAAAGCACAGTAAATCTGCATCTTTATTTCTAAGTAAATAAAAGCTAAACCATTGTTATCTCTTGTTGCATTTATTTTCATTTGGCCTAAAGATAACAGCATAAATGTGCTAAGTTCTGCTTAGTAAAGGTATACAAAAATGAAAACTACAGTCTTGAATCATAGAAGTTTAGGGTAACCTCAGCAATGTCATAGAGCCTCAATCCAAACATGAGCAAGGAAAAATCAGGAAAAAGCATTATGTGATGCTGTGGGGTTATATGGTATTCATCGGATTAGTCTAGTGTTTCCCTGGTGTCTGCACTAATCTCTTATTTCATGGACAATTCTTTGATGCTCTTTTTTTTAATCCCTTCTCCTTGTCCTTTTTGTAATCTAGTCTACGTGGGTAATAAAGTGATTGACAGGAAAGTTGTCCAGAGTTAGGTTTGAAATAGTGTCTTAACAGATTTTAGGTTTGGACTCAGGGCCTGGACACTGTCGCTGTGCTTTTTTGCTGAAGGCTACCACTCTACCACTTGAACCACAGCTTTACTTTTAGCTGTTTTGGTAATTAATTGAAGCCTGGAGGCTCTTAAGCTTTCCTGCTTTGGCTGGCTTTGAACTGTGATCCTTGGATCTCAGCCTCCTGAGTAGCTAGGATTACGGCCGTGAGTCTTTGGCATCTGCTTTAGATTGCTTTTTTTTCTTTTCTTTTTTTTTTTTGTCTCATTCAGAGTTAAGATCACTTTTTTCTGAATTGAAAATGGGTAGGTCTCTCGCAATAATAACTGGATTGGTATACTCTCTTCCCAAATCGAGTTAGACTGCATAGTCCAAACCTTTCAAGGTTGCTTGGTAACTCAGTCATCCAGCCTTTGTTAGCAGTTACAGATATATTTACCCACATGGGGCTCTAGAAAGGTACTTTTTTTTTTTTGGTCCTGAACTCTGGGCCTGGGCACTGTCCCTCAGCTCTTCAGCTCAAGGCTAGCGCTCTACCACTTGAGCCACAGTGCCACTTCCGGCTTTTTTCTTTTTGCTTACATGGTGCTGAGGATGAGGAATCGAACCCAGGGCCTAATGCATGCAAGGCAAGCACTCTACCACTGAGCCACCCTGCCAGCCCTAGAAAGGTAACTTTTCTAAGTGAGCATTCCTGGAAGAGTGGCCAAGCATGCTCTGAAACAGCAGTCTCCAGGCTTCTGTTATCGTCATTGTAAATACTATTATCAGAATCTTTGGTTTTTTAGTCTTTCCTGAGTTTACATGCACACAGAGTATACAGTGTGAGAAAACTTGTAAATAACTTGTATCGACACTCAACATCTTTATAATTAGTAAATTTCTTACTCTCTCTTGAAAAATTCTTATGAAATTAACTACAAAGGTAATTCTTGATAATATTTTCTACCTAGAATACTAATGATGTAGCCTGAGCATACTAGAATGACAAATTTTCCTAAACCCTGAATATAGCAACATTTATGGGAAAATAATAGAAAATAGGTTGCAAAATCTTACTACTGGATTTAAGGTGACTAATGAGAACAGAGCTGTTTCTGACCCCAAGGAGTTTTTTACTCCTTTGCTTCTAATTTAGGCATGCATATATTACCTTTATGAATGAGTAAAATTCCATTTTTAATTTTAAAATGTTTAAACAGACTATGGCTCACACCTTCGAGTCCTAGCTACTCAAGAGACTAAGGGGCTGGGAATGTGGCTCAGTGGTAAAGTGCTTGGCTAACATGCATAAAGAAGCCTTGGGTTCTCTTCCTCAGTACCAACATACACAGAAAAAAGCTGGAAATAATGCTGTGGTTCAAGTGGTAGAGTGATACTAGCCTTGAGCTGAGGAGCTCAGAGACAGTGCCCCGGCCCAGAGTTCAACCCCTACAACCAACTAAAAAAAAAAAAAAAATGAGATTTGAGGATCACAGTTCAAAGCCAGCCCCAGGCAAGAAAGTAATTAATCTTCAATTAACTAAGTGGAAGTAGAGCTGTGGCTGAAGTGGTAGAACACTAACCTTAAGCAGAAGTTCAGGGATAGCACCAAGGCTCTATGTTTAAGCCCCAAGACTGGCACCCAAAAAAAAAAAAGTTTAAACATTTTAGGAGAATCTATACTTAAGCAAGGGAGATAATAGATGGTTTGGAGTGGTGACTGAGGCTAAACACTCACTGTTTTAGACAATCACCACCATAAATAATTGGTAGAATCTACTATCAGTACAACTGGATTGATACTTATGTTAGATGGCTTACTAGGCTGTTTGCAGTGTAAAGTTCTGATACTGAAGCCAAATTTAAACACCTAATGGATAGAAATGAGAAAGTGGGTTTTTTTGCACTCTTAACCTAAATACCAACTATATTTGGTATTGTGACTAGACTTCCTTTGTAATGTATTGGAGTTACGTTGTCTTCCTTGCATTGCCAGTTTCTAATAACAAACTCTTCAAAGGAATGAGATAGGAAATACCTTCCTCTTAAAGTTGGGAAAGGGGGACTGTTAGAATCTTTCTGAATGGTCTGTTTGCTTTTTGTAATAGCTTTCATTTCCAGGATTGGCCACTTGATGGATATTTAAATTATCCTGAATGATGTCTGCATAGAATCAATTTAAGTATCTTAATGGCCTTAACGTTTAAATTTTCAAAAAGACCCTTTTGACTGCCTTAATATACGATTAGCTCTCCTACACAGGCATACTACTTCCTTACTTTGGGGTCGTCATTCGGTAATGCCTTAATAGTGTTATAATAGTTACGAAGTGTAGAACTCAAGGGTCTTTTCGAGCTTTTAATTTTTCATAGAGAATGGGAATTTTAACTCTTTAAAAACCTGGTTGTATCTTAGTACTGTAAACATGGGTAGAATAATCTGGGTGCACTGTTGTGTTGTGACTAATGTCATTAGCATTTTATGCTAGTGCTTTTTATTGTTTTGCATAAAACCAGTTATCCAATAAGCTGAACTTTATATCATGACCTCCAAGGACCAACTTGAATACTTAACTATGAATGATGGTTTCAAAAATGGTCGCTCTTTAAGGGAATTCTTCAAGACAAAAGGCAAGTTTTTTGATGCCTACAAGCAAATTCTGACAGAGAGCCAGAACCTTGAGCTGACTGCACTGAGCAGCATACAGACCTGTGATCTGACAGAGCGCCAGAACCTTGAGCTGACGGCACTGAGCAGCATACAGACCTGTGATCTGACAGAGTGCCAGAACCTTGAGCTGACTGCACTGAGAGCATACAGACCTGTGGTTTTTTTTATTACATTCCTATCTTTACCTTGCCTTTCAAAGCAAGAATGTCTTATAAAACTGGAAGAAAACCACACCTTGAGTTGTCAAGCTTCAGCAACGTGTACAGTTACAGAAAGCAAGTTTTATTTCCAAGGAAAGGAGCCTGCCTGGGAAATGGGGGTTTTGCCAGGACTGCTGAGCACCTGGTATTTTGTTAAGTCTTCCAAGTTCACTGTAAACAAACAGCTCTCCATGTAATTTTGCTATGTTCTCATCAGCAATGAATGAACGTACTAATTTTTCAATTGACATCAACATAAAAATTGTCACCAATACTGTGAAATCTTTTTCTCCTAACACTGCAAAGTACTTTATTGAACACCATTACCAATACTGTGAAATCTTTCTCCTACCTAACTCTGCAGAGTACTTCATTGAACACCAGTTGAGTGTCCTTTATCTGAAATGCTTGGCACCAGGAGTGTTGGGGAATGCTTCAGGTTTTGAGAGCACTTGGGGATATGCCCTGCACACCTTATACACATCTCAAGGTGGATGTGGTTGTAGTATATGCACACTTACCTGCAAGCTATCACACATGCTGTTAGGGGTGGGTTTCCACACCACTGGCGCCATCGTGCATTGAAAGGGTTCCAATTCTGTAAGACTGAATTTTCTCACTTAGGGTTGTTCAGTCTTAATGACTACACACATAGACTGCAGGTAAGCATGATGAGTTTCTGGCCAGTTTATTGTAGAAATTGGTAGGTGTACCAAATAAATCCTATGCACATCAAACAATTGTCTATTTCATTTAAGTAGTAGGAGTTTTAAGGTTGATAATATCCCTCCTAGCTAATACCCTTAAATAATCTCTTATGATAGGTCAAGGTAAAGTCAAGTTTTAATGCCCCAAATTTGCACACAAGCATTTAAGTATAGTTGGTGTTTGTTTCTCCCCACCCCTGCCCCCCTAGGGCTTGAACTGGGCACTGTCCCTATTTTTTTTTCTCAGGGCTAGAGTTCTACCACCTGAGCCTCAAGTCCACCACCAGCTTTTTTGGGTGTAGTTTATTGGAGTCTCATTGGCTTTGAACCATGATCCTCATATGTCAGCCTTCTAAGTGGCCACTGGCACCCAGCTTTAGTTGAGTTTCTTTTCCAGTAGAGTTTACTATAGGATCAAGACTTTGAATTTATGCAAGACACAATTTTTTTGTTTCTTTGGTAGCCCTGCGGTTTTTTTTTTTGTCGGTCGTGGGGCTTGAACTCTGGGCCTGGGCGCTGTCCCTCAGCTCTTCAGCTCAAGGCGAGCGCTCTACCACTTGAGCTACAGCGCCACTTCCGGTTTTCTGGTGGTTTATTAGAGATAGGAGTCTCACGGTCTCTCCTGCCCGGGCTGGCTTTGAACCGCGATCCTCAGATCTCAGCCTCCTGAGTAGCTAGGATTACAGGCGTGAGCCACCAGCGCCCGGCTAGCCCTGCGGTTTGAACTCAGAGCCTCACCCTTTGCTTAGCCAGGCCCTTGGCCCTTTATCGTAGCCGGCTGTTTTTGTACCTCTTGTATCTGAGAAATTTGGTGCATATCTTTCCTGTCCTGTCTGGCCTGGACTTGGGTCCACCAAACCTCAGCCTCCATGTAGCTAGGATGATGGGCATGAACCCCGAACATCTGGTCACATCTCCTGAATACGGGAGAGCACAAAACCTAGCTCTTAAAATGCCTACACAAATTCCTAAACATTCTTTCCTTTTTGACACAAGTCCATTCTCATAAATACCATCTTCTTAGTCGGGTACCAGTAGCTCACACCTGTAATCCTAGCTACACAGGAGGCTGAGATCTAAGGATCATGGTTCAAAACCAGCCCAGGCAGGAAAGTCCATGAAACTCCAATTAATCACCAAAAAAGCCAGAAATGGAATTGACTCAAAGTGGTAGAGCACTAGCCTTGAGCACAAAAGCTCAGGGACAATGCCCGGCCCAGAGTTCAAGCCCCAGGAGTGGCATAGTAAGAACACCATCTCTTTTGCTCAAGAACTGGCAAGGTTGGGCATGGTAACTCACACCTATAGTCCCAGCTACTTGGGAGAGGTTCAAGGTGTCTGGGCAAAAATATTAGCAGGAAGCAATCTCAATAAATTGGGCATGACATTTTGTACCTGTAATCCCACGTAGACAGGACTGCAGCTAGAAGCCAAGCCGAGGCAAGGATTTGAAGCCCTGCCTGAAAAGGCAGAAAGAAGCGTGACTCAAGTGGAAGAGAAACTACAAGCTTAGAGTCCTGAGTTCACGCTTGAACTACTGCCCCCAAAAGAAACGACAGGAAGACGAAGTTTCCACAACAATTTATCTTTGGTTATCTTCACTGTTGGTTAAGGTGATTCACAATCATCCTGCAGCATGTAAGAGGAGCTATGGCATTATCGCTGGGTTTCAGAGCAGGCGATCGGGAGTCGGGGCACATCACTGACACTCCTCCCTCTTATTCTGTCTTAAGTAACACTGGTGAACCATCGGCAGAAGCTTCCCCTCCCTGTGTAGCCGATGTGTGTCAGCTGCACCGCCAATAAAAGTTCCATTGACGAAAATCCGTGGGACCTGTGGGGCGATCAAAAGCCTCGGTGACCAGGATAAAACCACTCCTCAGAATGACAGAGGCTGACAGGCTGGGTGCTAAGTTCAGCCCAATTTTCTTTTGTTGGGGGAGGTGGCACGGGCGGGGCGGGGGGGGGGGGGGGGGGGGGGGGACTGGGGGCTGTCCCTGAGCTTCCTTTGGGCACTCTACCACATGGGCCACAGCACCACTTTCTGCTTTTTGTGTTTATGTGGTACTGAGGAATCCAACCTAGGGCTTTGTGCATGCTAGGCAAGCACTCTACCACTGAGCCACATTCCCAGGCCAAGTTTAGCCCAATTTTGGAGAAAGATGAAGGTGCATAACTTGCCCAAGATTCTAATTACTATAAAAGATGAAGTCGGGGCTGGGAAGGTGGCTCAATGGTAGAGCGCTTGCCTTGCATGCATGAGGCCCTGGGTTCGATTCCTCAGCACCACATGAGGGGAAAAAAAAGCAGGAAGTCGTGCTGTGGCTCAAATGGTAGAGCGCTAGCCTTGAGCTGAAGAGCTGAGAGACAGTGCCCAGGCCCAGAGTTCAGGCCCCACAACCGGACCAAAAAAAAAAAAAAAGATGAGGGGCTGGGAAGTTGGCTCAGTGGTAGAGCGCTTGCCTTGCATGCCTGAGGCCCTGGGTTCGATTCCTCAGCACCACATAAGCAAAAAGAAAAAAGCCGGAAGTGACGCTGTGGCTCAAGTGGTAGAGCGCTAGCCTTGAGCTGAAGAGCTGAGGGACAGCGCTCAGGCCCAGAGTTCAGGCCCCACGACCGGACCCAAAAAAAAAAAGATGAAGTCACTCACTATTAATAAGAATGACTGCTCAAGGACAGCACCAAAGCCCATAAAACAAAACTGTCTGATGGACTTTTCTGCCCAGGCAGATCTCAGCCTTCTGAGTAGATAAGATTACAGGTGTGAGCCACCAGCTTGCTTATATACAATCACTTGAAAGGAAGGATACACTCCTTGCAGATTCCTATGTACATATAAACAAAGGGGACCAGCCAGACTGAGTATGCATGTTATAGAAAAGGCTACAAACTCAAGAATCCAGAATGAAGAGCACTAAGCACCATACTAATACCTGTTATAACACAAGAATGGTTTCCATTATTTTGAAAAGTACTCCAAAGGGATCTAAACGTTCATGAGGACACAGTGGTACCCTCAACCCATACACACAAAGAACACAAATGAGAACTCACTCTGCTCTTCCCCGTTCAAGAATCCATTTCTAGATTTGCTATTTGATGATTACAGAGCCTCACAGAGCCTGGACTTGCTTTCCCTCCCCTGAAGGGCTGCCGTGTGAAGGCCCGGCCACCAGCCTGCTCAGGAGGTACTCACCGTGCCCTCCCCTGTCATTTTGCAAAGGGCGTCTTGAAACTGGTTCCCGTATTCAAGCTTGTCCAACTCTACAGCTTTATAATTAACATTCATGTCGTGGAAAATCTTCTTTGCCATTTTGCAGTAAGAACAGGATGTTTTTGAGAAAATCACCACACAATTATCAGAAATTGTTTGCTGAAATGAAAACAAAAGTGAAAACTCAATTCTGGACATTAACTTTTGGAAAAGAAATCAAGGTTTGGTGGTGGTGGCTCACACCTGTAATCCTAGCTACTCAGGAGAGTGACATCTGAAGACTGCATTTGAAGCTAGCCTGGGCAGACAAATCCTTGAGAGACTCACTTCCAATTAACCATCCAAAAGCTAGAAGTGGAGTAGTGGCCCAAGTGGTAGAGCACCAGCCTTGAGTGAAAAGCTAAGGGATAGCACCTAGGTTCTGATTTAAATTCCCATAACCCACACACACATCTAAATCATACAAAGTGATAAAAAAAAATACAGGTTTTTCTATGTGCCTGCAGAGCCTGTGATGTTTGTTTTGCTCTAAGCATCTCTCCAAGAGATTTTAGGCCTGGCTATCAGGCAGATTTTGAATGCACAAGTCAAGCACCAAAGCATCTCTCTAGATTGTTTTTAAGGGGTGGATCAAAAGCAGCACCATCACTAGAAAGGCTCAAAACAGGAAAGCAAAGCCATGCACCGGTGGCTCATGACTGTAATCCTAGCTACTCAGGAGGATTGCAGTTTAAGTCCAGCGTAAGCAGAAAAGTTTGCTGGACCCATCTCCAAAATAACCAGCAAAAAGCATGGTTTGGAGACCTTGATAGAGTGTATAGTGTTGGCCTTACAAGCCTGAGGTGCTGAGTTCAAACTCCAAAAGAAAAAACCATCAACACAAAGAGGAATACAGCAATGTACAGCATTCCGAAGAGGAAACACGGAGTAACTACTGCATACTAGCTTCTGTGTCAGGGTAGAAAGCTGTTAAGCCAGGCCCAAATCAAATAGTATCCATAGTTAGGGCCAGCTTGAATGAAAGGCATCAACAGTTTACTTAAAGTGGGTAAAATGAAAAGCACTCTCACAGATCCAACTTGGAAGAGAGGTTCCATTAAAAATAAGTTTCATACCCTGATCCACCATGTCCATCCTGTACTAAGTCACTACGGTGAATTAAGCCAAAGCCTGGTTCCTTGTTGAAACCTTAGAAATACTTTGTGCTGAAAAAATAACTTAATAGAGGATTATGAATAAAGATCATGTCTGGTTTCATTGTAAAAAAAAAAAAATAAGTGTCATAAATTTTTACCACAAAAATGAGACAGAACCTGGCACATTGCTAAACTCTGCCACGGTTGTACACATACTAGGCAATTAAATGTGTAAAGCAACTCTTTTCCCATAGATTTTTCTATATCTGTCCTGTCACTCACCTGGATCTGTTTCACAGGAGTACTTGATGACTTCCCTAAAGGCGATGATGTGGTGTTCCCCATCCTAAAAAAGAAAAACTACCAATGAGTCTCATTCAAAGGAAACCTGAAATACTTAAACCCAAGGGTACAAAAATGGAAAAACATTTATCCATATAAGACGCCAGTTAAGAAAGTATTTGAGTCTTAAAACCAAAAGGGCAGGGGCTGAGAAGGTGGCTCAGTGGTAGAGCACTTGCCTTGCATGCTCGAGGCCCTGGGTTCGATTCCTTAGCACCACATAAGCAAAAAGAAAAAAGCCGGAAGTGGCACTGTGGCTCAAGTGGTAGGGCGCTAGCCTTGACCTGAAGAGCTGAGGGACAGTGCCCAGGCCCAGAGTTCAGGCCCCACGACTGACCAAAAATAAATAAATAAAATTCAAACATTTTGTTCATTGATGTCCTAGCTACCTACCTATTTATTATAAATGTGGCAGGTGCTGGTGGCTGACATCTGTGATTGTAACTACTCAGGAGGCCGAGATCTGAGAATCACAGTTCAAAGACGGCCCTGGCAGAAAAGTTTGTGAAACTATTATCTCCACTTAACCACCAAAAAAGCCAGAAGTGGACCTGTGGCTCAAGTGGTATAGTGCTAGCCTAGAGCAAAAGAGCTCTGGAACAGCACCCAGGCCCTGAGTTCAAGCTCCAGGACTGGCTTTCTCTTTTTCTTTCTTCTTTCTTTCGTTTTTTTTTTTTTTTTTTAATTGTGAGAATACCATACAGAGGAGTTACAATTACATGGGCAAGATATGAAAGGTTAGAGTATTTGAGGCAGTGACCATTTGTTGCTTGTTTCAGAGCAGGGCAACACTTGGTGCTAAACCACCTGGTTGTGTGCCCTTATAAGACCTGCAAATCTTTAGCTCGGGGCTCTCCTCCTGGGCTCCGCTGTGTCAGAGTGTAGGACGAGGCCCGAGCTGCAGCCTGTTTAAATAAAACAGCTGTAGAGTCTGACTCTCCGTGGTCTTCTTGGTGGGGGTCCTGCGATCTTGGCATAACATATCTTTCTTTCTTTTCTTTCTTTCTCTTTCTCTCTTTTGTCATAGAGGGAAACAGGTGCTTCACAGGTGAACCACTTGGATAAGGATTAAAAGAATCATAAAAGAAAATGAAGGTTCAAGTATCTTTATTTATTTTTTTTGTCGGTCATGGGGCTTGAACTCTGGGCTTGGGCGCTGTCCCTCAGCTCTTCAGCTCAAGGCGAGCACTCTACCACTTGAGCTACAGCGCCACTTCCAGTTTTCTAGTGGTTTATTGGAGATAGGAGTCTCATGGTCTTTCCTGTCCGGGCTGGCTTTGAACCGCGATTCTCAGATCTCAGCCTCCTGAGTAGCTAGGATTACAGGTGTGCGCCACTGGCGCCCGGCTCAAGTATCTTTAGAAAGATACTTTTTTGTGGCAGAACCCAAACTTGGATAAAAAAAATCCTTCAAATGTTTGTGACTGCACTTAACATTCAAATGCTATTAAATACAAAAGTAAGCATCTCTCAGCAGTTGAGTACCTACCTAGCAAGCCTGAAGCCATGAGTTCAAATCCCATTTCCACCACCAAAACAATAAATTGTAATATATACCTCCCTTCACAAGTTAGAGGAGCTGCTGTACCTAAACATTATAATTACCAGTGTTTATCATCTGTTCCCATAGACTAGCAAGAAAAGCATTAAAAGACCTGTGTACTCATCTCAGCAAAATAGGGAATTTGGGAGATTATGTTCCAGTTGGAGGCCATGACAGATTTCAGACAAAGAGGTAAATGTGTGAAGCCTAAACCACAAAAGAAGAGGTTAAGCCAGGGGCCAGTGGCTCACGCCTGTAATGCTAGCTACTCAAGAGATCTAAGGTTCAGGGCTCAAACCTACCCAGGTGGGTTATCAAAAATTAACCAGCCAACGAACAGCGCCCAGTTCCTGATTTCAAGCCTCCGTACTAGCACTAAAGTAATCTGCAAACACCAATTGATGCCTGCTCCCAAACTAACTTGTGTAGTTATTTAGCCAGATCGGGAGCAGGGCCCTAGGGCGCGGGCTGTCCCTGAGCTGCTTTTGCTCAAGGCTGGTGCTCTACCACGGAGCCACAGCTCCGCGGGTGGCTTTGGGCTGATTAATGCGGTCTCCTGCATTTCCTCCGGATCCTCCGATCACAGCCTCGGATCGCTACCAGACCCCAATGCACATTTGAACCACTCTCTTTATGATGTGGGGTGCAAACATTTCATTTCGTTTAGAAAAACCCAATGCAAGAGCCACTTACGTTCAAAAGCCTACTCTGTGGCACAATGACCTCTTCCCGGATAGACAAGCCTGACGCCACCCCGGGGGGAGCCGACCACCGGGGGAGCGCCTCCCAGGCCGGGCCCCCGCCGGGACGGGAAGGCGAGGCCGGGCCGCAGCAGGGCGGCCGGGCCCGGGGCGCTCTCCAGCGGGCCTCCAGCCTGGGCTCCGGGCCGGGCGGCGCTTCCCGGGGCCGCGGCGGAAGTGCCAGGGTCCCCCGCGCGGTCATTTAACCGGACCCCGCCCTGGGTCGCCGGCCCTGGGTCTCCGGGCCCCGCAAACGATCGGCGCCCGGTAACCCGAAGTTGCGAGCAACGCGCCCGCCGGCGGCGGCCCCGGACAGACCGCACCCGAGGGCCGAATGCAAACGCCGGGAGCCGGGCCCCGCGCCGGCCGAGCCGCGCCTCGAAAACCCCCGGCTCCCACAGCTCAGCAGCCCCGGCCGGCGCCGCGACACCGGCTTCCCGCGCCCAGGCCCCGCTCCACCCCGCCAGGGAACCCGGTGCCCCGCAGGGCCCATCCCGCCCATCCCGCCCATCCCGCCCCCGGGCCGCGCACCTGGAGGCTGCGCTCCACGCAGCCCGGCCGAGCCGCTTCGCCGAGCTGCTCCCGCTCCAGATGAGCCCCGTCGCGGCCAGAGCAGCTCCGCGGCACCGGTACATGATCCGGTCTCCCCGCGGCCGCGAGCGCAGCGTTCTGGGCCCGCGCCGCCGGAGGCCACGCCCCCATCATGGGATGCCCCGCCCTCACGCGCCGACTCCCGCCCTCCAGCCTGCTGGCCTCGCTGCCGGCCACGCCCCCCATGGGAAGGTCCACCCTCCTCTTATGCGACCACGCCCTCCGGGCTGCTGGAATCGCCGCTGGCCACGCCCCCGATGGGCCACACCTCCTCTAGCCACGCCCATCCGCGCGGTCCCGTCCCGGTGCGCGCGCCGCGTTCGGAGGCTCCTGGCGCTGCGGCCGCCGGCCTGGTGTGCGCGCCTCTCGCCGAAGCTCGGCAGCCTGGCGTCCCCGCGAGGCGGGTCCGCCGGAGGGTGCGGGGCGGGGCGGGGAGGGGGGTCGCCGGCCGCCGCGGGCCCTGCTCACCTGGCGATCGCGCGCTCTGCGAGCCCCGCCGCCGGCTATCTCGGCGTGGGGGGCGCTCCTAAGACCTCCGGTGCTGCGGGCGGCGCGGGAGCGGGGCGGGCATCCCGGCGACGCGGGAGGAAGCGAAGACGGCCGGCCGCAGGGTGGCAGTGTGCGGGGCCTGCCCGCGGCGTGCATGGCGGCCGGACAGGGTCCTGTGTGACATAAGGCCCCGAAGGTCACCTGGAAATTGTTACCCGCCCCCCCTCCCGGGGTCCTCCTCCCGGCCTGGGATCCCCCCCGGCCCGGGGTCCCGCCCCGCCTTCCCCCCCCCCCGGCCCGGGGTCCCCCCCGGCCCGGGGTCCCCACCACCGCCCGGGGTCCCCCCCCACCGCCTGGGGTTCCCCCCCCCCGGCCCGGGGTCCCTCCCCCCCACAAGCAGCCCGTGTGTGCGGCGCCCTTCGCCAGGTGAAAACGGGAAGATGGAGCAGCCCGGAGAACCCCCGCGTGGCCAGAGCACCGGCCGCCCCGTCCCATCCACACTGTCCCCGGGGGGGGGGCGGGGGGTGGGCCGGGTCACGGCTCCCCTGTCCTGATTCCAAGTGGACCGTATGTCCTCATTTCCTGCGAAGATCATTAATCCCCCGAAAAGTAACCTGAAGGCCCAGATCATGTTTCATCAGCTCAGGTTTAAACTTGAAACTAAGGTCTGCTATCTCTAAGTTGGGGAGGAGGAGGCTTTTGTCGTCGTCGTGTTGGGTAGCCGTACTGGATTTGAACTCAGGACCCTACACCTTCTGGACAAGTTTGTATCACCCGAGCAGTGGGCCCCGGCCCGGTCCCCTTTTTAAATCATTTTGTGTCTAGCATCTCAGCTTGTGGAGGGCCAACCTCAGACGGGGAATCCTCCGAACTCCACTTTCTGTGGTAGCCTCAGAGGGGCTCTAGCTTGTTTGTTGACATGCCCTGAAACCTTCATCCTCCCAATCTCTACCTCCTGTGAAGAAAGGAAAGGGGGGGAGGGGGAATGGGAGGAGAATAAAGAGAAGGGGAGGGAAAGGAAAGGAAAGGAAAGAAGAAATAGATATTGTATCCCTGTTCACCTGTTTAGAAGTGCACACACTTTTCTTCATCTTCATACTCCTTCACTGAACAAGAGTCAGAAAAGATGGCCTTCCTCCAGACTGAATGACCCAGCTCTCAGGTCTAGTCCTTCTTGTGCCCTAGGGATCCGCCAGCCATACCTCCAGAAAACTGCCTGGCCCTCCCTGCTACTTTGATCCAAAAGGTGGTCATTAAAAGTCACCAGAAACACCATCCTCAAATTAGCCACCACCCTCAAATTAGCATCTCAGATGTCAAGGGTCGGCCAAACTCATCATGTCAGAACACTGTTGCAACAGGAATGCTGGGGATATCCCAGACCTGGCACCCAGGGCAAAGAAGCACTTAGCTAAAGGAATGCTTAACCCCAGTGCCCTGTTCTACATGTTATAAATATCCCTGCTGGAAGGAGGTTCAGCTGCTTCTACCCAGTGCCCACACCCTTGTCTGGGTGTGTGTGGCCCGTGCCTGGCCTGGATTTACTAGATAACTTTTATGGTCTCTATTCAACTTATTTTTTTCACCAAATATATTGCCATTATAATCAAAATCATGCTAGTTTAAAATTATTGCTGAACCCTATTACACTACTGGTGGGAATGTACACTTATACAACCATTTTGGAAAGCAGTCTGGAGGGTCCTCAGAAAGCTAAATATTGACCTCCCTTATGACCCACTCATACCACTTCTAGACATCTATCCTGAACAACAGGAACCAGGATACCAGGACACATACACCTCCATGTTTATTGCAGCACTGTTCACAATAGCCAGGATATGGAAACAACCCAGATGTCCCACCACAGATGAATGGATCCAAAAATTGTGGTACCTATACACAATGGAATATTTTGCAGCCATTAGAAAGGACAAAATAATGGCATTTGCAGGGAAATAGATGGAGCTAGAAGAAATCATGTTGAGCGAGGTAAGCCAAGAGCAAAGAGACAAACAGTACATGGTCTCCCTGATAAGTGGATGTTAAATCCAAAATGTTAGGTGATACGACAAAATTAACAGGACTTAAGAAACAAAGGACTAGCCGGGCGCTGGTGGCTCACGCCTGTAATCCTAGCTACTCAGGAGGCTGAGATCTGAGGATCGCGGTTCAAAGCCAGCCCGGGCAGGAGAGACCGTGAGACTCCTATCTCCAATAAACCACCAGAAAACCGGAAGTGGCGCTGTAGCTCAAGTGGTAGAGCGCTTGCCTTGAGCTGAAGAGCTGAGGGACAGCGCCCAGGCCCAGAGTTCAAGCCCCACGGCCGACCAAAAAAAAAAAAAAAAGAAACAAAGGACTTCCACTCATCTGTTGGAATCACTACTAAATAACCCCATGCTGCTGATCACATGTATGGTGTATATGTGTACACCAGAGGGAAACCAGGAGGACACAGAACTAGAGGGAATCAGGGAAAAACATACAACAGCAGGACCCATCAGCTGCACTGGGCATTGACCAAAATGAACCAAGCAACTCAATGGCAGCGATGGGAGGGAGGGAACAAGTGGGAAAGAGGGAAGAGCTGATGCTATGCAAAACAAAAGAAATGTACATATCACCCAATGTGGAAGAAATAACTGTATCGCAAAGCTCACAGAACTCATAAATGTTATAGACCATGACAGACAATCTATCCTATGAAATTTAGAATGTGTTGTGACTTTAACTAAGCATCATTATCCCACAATACTATGAAATTTGGGAAATTATGTAATCACTTAATCACAATAAAATTTTGAAAAATAAAATAAAATTATTGCTGAGTTTCACTGTAAGGTTTTTGTCATACAGAGTTTGTCATTCTACAAGCACAAACATTACAACACAATGTTATTTCATAGGAAAATTTGAGGATTATGTGCTTTTTTGAAACAACATCCAATAATACAATTCTCTGATATCAGATAAGTATCCTACAGTTCAATTCAACAATGACACTAAATGACATATAGAACTCCCAGGAGATGGGATCCAAGAAACACTTCTAAACACATCATAATAAAAAAAAATCAGACGTTAATAGCAAGGAACTGATTTTAAATGCCACAAGATTAAAGAACTGTATATTACAATAGAAAGAAAGTCAGAATCACTGAAGACTTCTCCACACAAACCCTCAAAGCAAGCAGAGCCTGAAATGGTACAATCTAAGCCCTGAATATCAACAACTGCCAAACCAGACTGATCCTACCCAGTGAAGCTATCATTTACATTAGATGGTGAAACTAAAATTTTCCATGACAGGGCTGGGAAGGTGGCTCAATGGTAGAGCACTTGCCTTGCTTGCCTGAGGCCCTGGGTTCAATTCCTCAGCACCACATAAGCAAAAAGAAAAAAGCCGGAAGTGGCACTGTGGCTCAAGTGGCAGAGCGTTAGCCTTGAGCTGATGAGCTGAGGGACAGAGCCCAGGCCCAGAGTTCAAGCCCCACGACCCGACCCCCCCCCAAAAAAAAAAGTTTCCATGACAAACAAACATTAAAGGAATTCATGATCACTTAATCAGCATTACAAAGACTTCTGAAGGGAGTAAATTTAGTAAGCACAGGAAGAGGGAAAAAATACAGGAAATCAAGAAAATGACAGGAAAGATACATCTTCCTGTGATAAACCTAAATATTAAAGGACCCAATTCTCTAATCAAAAGAAGAAGAATAGGGCTGGGAAGGTAGCTCAGTGGTAGAGTGCTTGCCTTGCATGCATGAGGCCCTGGGTTCAATTCCTCAGCACCACATAAGCAAAAAGAAAAAAGCCAGAAGTGGCGCTGTGGCTCAAGTGGTAGAGTGCTAGCCTTGAGCTGAAGAGCTGAGGGACAGCGCCCAGGCCCAGAGTTCAGGCCCCACGACCAGACCCATAAAAAAAAAAAAAAAAGAAAAAAGAAGAAGTATAGCAGTTGGATCAAAAATAAGATCCATCCACTTTACATTCTGTCTTGGGTTATTTTTCAATTGATTGAAGCTTCCACTATATGTCTTTTAATATATTACCTGCATCACATTTATTAAATAAAAGATATTAATCTCTGATCTTAGATAAAAGAATTCAGATACAGAGATTTGTACAAAATAACATACCTTTAGATATAAAGAACTGTGAAGAATGTCAGAGGCCATCACGCTAACTTATAATAGAAAATAGCCCTTTTACAAAAACAAAAAACTAAATGTTAGAAGCTTGTATATTTTAGTGTTCGATGTAAAAGTTTCCTATCACTTTTATAAATGCTCTAAAAGTGCAAAAATCAAAAAAAAATCAGAAATAGACACAAATTGTGAAAAGAAAATGTTTTCTAAGCCAGTGCAGCTGGCTCACACCTGTAATTCTAGCTACTCAGGAGGCTGAGATCTGAGGATTGTGGTTCAATTCCAGCCTGGCAAAAAAGTCCATGAGACTCTTATCTTAAATTTGCCACCAGAAAAGCAAGAAGTGGAGCTGTGGCTCAAAGTGTAGAGTACTAGCCTTGAACAGAAAAGCTCAGGAACAGTGCCCAAGCCCTAAATTCAAGTCCTATGACTAAGTTTTCTAAATAGCAGAATCAAATGATCAAAGGAGAAAAGGAGCTCATATGTATTGGTCTATCAGACACTACATTTGAATGGTTCACACATAGAATTATGTGTAAAACTGGACCTGGTGGTAAAGACCTGTAATCCCAGCTACTCAGGAGACTCAGGAGGAGAGCGGTCTAAAGCAGCAAAGTTAACGCAAGGCCCAATCTGAGAAACCTACTGAAACACAATAACAACAGAAGAAGTTCTGTGTCAGAGAAAAGGACAGGTTCTGACCTGTGGAGAGTCAGAGGCCACGAGGCATACTGGGGGCCGCAGGCAAAGGGGCTTAAATAGGGTCCTGGGTTGGGGTAGGGTTGAAGGTGCCTAGAAGCTACAAAAAGTTTCAGGATGTGCTTTGTAAGTTTGTGGCTTTAGCCAAGAATGATTTATGCAGGCTTGGTCCAGGTTCTATTGTGTAAATGCACTGACTGGTTCAGCCAGGTGTGGTCTGCTCCAGGGAACTGGGGCACCTGCTACCTGGGGGAGGTGGGATTCCACATTTTGAGAGCACAGATTCCCATCAGGCTGTGTGTGGCCCAAATGATAAAGGCCCGGAGTTCAATCCCCAGTATTGTTTGTAAAAAAAAAAAAAAAAAAAAGTTGCTGGCGCTGGTGGCTCATGCCTGTAATCCTAGCTTAACTCGGGAGGCTAAGGATCTGGATTCGAAGCAGCTTGGACGGAAAAGTCCATGAAATTCTTATTGCTAATCAACCACCAAAAAAGTCAGAAGTGGAGCTGTCACTCAAGTGGTAAAGCACCAGCTTTGAGCAAAAAAGCCAAGCAAAGGCCTTGAGTTCAAGCACCAGTGCTGACATATAGGTGTGCGTGCATGCACAGCACACGCGCGTGTGCGCACACACACACACACACGCACACACACACACGCACACACACACACACACGTCCCTCTGGTTTCTGCATCACTAACTCTCCACTGTATTATTAAGGTCAAACATAGACCAAAGACTAGTCAAGCTGATCACTGTAAAGGTTAAACCTAATAGGGCATCTATGATGGCTCATTCCAACCCCCAGACCTCCTCGATGAAGAGGAAGGCAGGCTTTGTCGTCAAGATCTCCACTGGCGCCAACACTTGGAGCATGATGTTCTCCTGAGCCCCTCACCGAGTGTTGGTAATCAAAGGAGGCACACAGGACCCTAATAAATCAAGAGAAAACAAGACGACTTGGGAATCTTTTGCATATAAATTGATTCTTGTAGAGGAATGTGGCTTAGTGGTAGAGTGCTTGCCTTGCATGCGTGAGACCCTGGGTGTGGTTCCTCAGTACCACATACACACAAAAAAACCCAGAAATGGTGCTGTGGCTCAAGTGGTAGTGCCTTGAGCAAAAGAAGCTCAGGGAATAGTGCTCAGGCCCCGAGTTCAAGCCCCAGGACTGGCAAAAAAAATTGACTCCTATAATGAACCTAGGAACAAATGGGTCCATAATCCCCACCCCCACTTCCTTCCTTCTTTCCTCATTTTTTAATTGTCTTTAAGTAGTTGTACAAAGGGGGTTACAATTCAACGCGTCAGCTTATAACCGCAATGCTTCTTGATCAGAATCACCTCTTCCATCATCGTCCTTACCCATCATGCCCTCAATTTTCCTAGTTTCATAGAATATGTATCGGATACTTTTGCTGTATTCTTTCCCGATCCTCTCTTCATTTGTATGCCCTCCTCCTATTGCCTTCCCTCCAGCTTAAGTCCCCTAACACACACCAGTTTCCTGCTTTTCATTTTATAAGACAGTGAGTTACTTGTATATACCATACTTTGGTTAATATGCTTGTGTACTTGTGCATTCTGAAGTACAGAAACTGGGTCAATGCAACATCACCTTGTCTCACAGCTGTCCTGGTGCCTTGTTGGGTGGTAGAGGCTTTCACTCAGCTTCCAAAAGCCTAGGGGTGAGATGGACCATTCATTGAATTGCAGACATCAGAAGAGCTGTGCTACAGAGAAATGTTTGCCTATTTCCCTAAATGGTTTGATTTGCTCGCCTCTGAGTATCTCCCTGTGTGAAAAGTCTAGCTGAGCCCCTGAGCTACTTCCTAGATAGAAAGTTTTGCATTTCCCTATGCGGTCTGCTTCTGTTGGGTTTGGGCCTCCATCCCAAACATGTGGCTCTTGTCTTTTAAAAGCTTTGTGGGCTGCAGATCTTCGAAACAGGAGTTCACCTGTAGTCGCTGGCTCTCCAATAGACTTCCAATTCAACCACTTAAAATGTGGCTTCTCTGTTTCTCACGACTGAATTCCCATACAACAATACAACCCTGCATTTGTTTCCATATATATACATTTATAAATTAGATCTAACTCCCATATATGAGAGAAGACATGAGGCCTTGTTTCTTCACTTAACATAATTTCTTCCATGTCCATCCTTTTTTTTTTTTTCTTTTTTGTCAGTTGTGGGGCTTGAACTCCGGGCCTGAGCACTGTCCCTCAGCTCTTCAGCTCAAGGCCAGCGCTCTACCACTTGAGCCACAGGGCCATTTCTGGTTTGCTAGTGGTTTTATTGGAGATAAGTCTTACGGACTTTCCTGCCTGGGCTGGTTTTGAACCGTGATCCTCAGATCTCAGCCTCCTGAGTAGCTAGGATTACAGATGTGAGCCACTGGCACCCGGCTCATCCATTTCTTTTGCAAGTGTTATATCGTTTTTTTCCTAACAGGTGAGTAAAATTCCATTGTGTATTTATTCCACATTTTCTTGAGGATCACTTCATGAATTTTTTTTTTGTCTTTTCTTTTTTGGTACTGGGGATCGAACCCAGGATGTTGCACTTGCTAGGCAAGCGCTTTGCCACTGAGCTACATCCCAGCCCTACTTCATGAATTTGTGTCTCAATCCTTGTGCAGGGACCATGCTAATCTTCTCTGGATGGTTCCATGTGCTGCCTGCCTGCCTGCCTGCCTGCCTTCCTTCCTCCCTTCCCTCCCCTCCCCTCCCCTCCCCTTCCCTTCCCTTCCTCTTTCCTTCTTTGGTGCTGGGGACTGAAATTTAATAAGCCTAGGGCTGGGAAGTTGGCTCAGTGGTAGAGTGCTTGCCTTGCATGCCTGAGGCCCTGGGTTCGATTCCTCAGCACCACATAAGCAGAAAGCAAAAAACTGGAAGTGGCACTGTGGCTCAAGTGGTAGAGCACTAGCCTTGAGCTGAAGAGCTGAGGGACAGTGCTCAGGCCCAGAGTTCAGGCCCCACGACCGGACCCAAAAAAAAAAAAAAAAGAAATTTAATAAGCCTAATTCTTACCACTGAACTACAGTACTAGCCCCACATAACCATTTTTGTACAACTTTTGGGAAAAAAAAACTTGAGATTACTGGGGGATTAAATTCAGGCCCTTGTGCTTATAAGGCAGATAATATACCACTTGAGCCATGCCCCCAGGCCCCTTTGCCTTGGCTGATTCTTCTCACTTTATGCTGGGGAAGATTTGGGGTGCAGTCCTTGTGCTTCTCCAGTGTCACTGGGGAAGATGGGTAATCACCACTAGGCCTGCCCCTGTGCTCCCTGTAGCAGAGATACTAGGTATGTGCCTAGAGTAAGTCAGGCTTCCCAATCAAGACGTGCAGAGCGCTCTGGGCCTGCACTCTCTAAGGTCTATGCGTGATTCAACTCATTCTGCATGTTCAGATAATCTTGAGTCATGTGTGCAGGTAGCCTTGAGGCCATGTTTTGGCCAGATGCTGCTATTGCCTAATGAAAACACAGAAGCAGGGACAAGTTGGTGAACAGGTTGGTGAACAGGTTCATAGGGTGCAGGTTCTGCAAGTCTACACTGTGATGGGCAGAGATATGGAGTCCATTTGTGCTGTAGCCTCCTGCTGAGTCTATTGTAAAGCAAGAGCCCTATTCTCACCATGCCCGGCTTCTTTGACCTGCTTGAATGAGAAAGGAACCACCAGCAGCACACAGGTTTTTAGCAGAATTTTAAAAAAAAGTTTACACTCTTAAATGCTACACCTTTAATACTCAGCAGAGCAAGATTTGAGGACCACAGTTTGAGGCTGGATCAGCAGACAAATCAGGGAGACTCTGATCCCTAGTTAAACAGAAAAAAAAATCCAGAAGTGGAGGTGTAGCTTTTCTCGAGTGAACAAGTGAAGCAGAAGCACTAGGACCTGAGTTCACACTTGGCTTACTGTCACAGACACACACATGGTTTTTAAAAAAGCAAAAGATATAAATGAATTTGTAGCTTCTGAAGGTTCTCAAGCAATTTATCACTCCCTCAACACCACCACACTGGGGACCAAACTTCTATCAAATGACACACTCAAAACTCAACTGAAATAGAGCACTTCTGCCAGTTATTTAACATGACCTCAAAATTAGGCCCAATCTGATGGCAGGTATTCTCTCCAGTTATGGCCATCAATCAATGAGCTAACCCTCGACTAATAAATATGTCAAGAACAGGAGATAACTTAGGTAAGTGCAATCCGTGTGTACATCACCTTGATGGTACAGGTGAGCAATCTGTGTGCACATCACCTTGATGGTGAAGGTGAGCAATCCGTGTGCACATCACCTTGATGGTACAGGTGAGCAATCCGTGTGCACATCACCTTGATGGTGAAAGTGAGCAATCCGTGTGCACATCACCTGTATGGTACAGGTGAGCAATCCGTGTACACATCATCTTGATGGTGAAGGTGAGCAATCTGTGTACACTTCGCCTTTATGGTATAGGTGAGCAATCTGTGTGCACATCACCTGTATGGTACAGGTGAGCAATCCATGTGCACATCACCTGTATGGTACAGGTGAGCAATCCGTGTGTACATCACCTTGATGGTGAAGGTGAGCAATCCGCGTGCACATCACCTTGATGGTACAAGTGAGCAATCCGTGTACACATCACCTTGATGGTACAGGTGAGCAATCCGTGTGCACATCACCTTGATGGTACAGGTGAGCAATCCGTGTGCACATCACCTTGATGGTACAGGTGAGCAATCCGTGTGCACATCACCTTGATGGTACAGGTGAGCAATCCGTGTGCACATCACCTTGATGGTACAGGTGAGCAATCCGTGTGCACATCACCTGTATGGTACAGGTGAGCAATCCATGTGCACATCACCTGTATGGTACAGGTGAGCAATCCGTGTGTACATCACCTTGATGGTGAAGGTGAGCAATCTGCGTGCACATCACCTTGATGGTACAAGTGAGGAATCCGTGTACACATCACCTTGATGGTACAGGTGAGCAATCCGTGTGCACATCACCTTGATGGTACAGGTGAGCAATCCGTGTGCACATCACCTTGATGGTACAGGTGAGCAATCCGTGTGCACATCACCTTGATGGTACAGGTGAGCAATCCGTGTGCACATCACCTTGATGGTACAGGTGAGCAATCCGTGTGCACATCACCTTGATGGTACAGGTGAGCAATCCGTGTGCACATCACCTTGATGGTACAGGTGAGCAATCCGTGTACACATCACCTTGATGGTACAGGTGAGCAATCCGTGTGCACATCACCTTGATGGTGAAGGTGAGCAATCTGTGTGCACATCACCTTGATGGTACAAGTGAGCAATCCGTGGGCACATCACCTTGATGGTACAAGTGAGCAATCCGTGGGCACATCACCTTGATGGTACAAGTGGGCAATCCGTGTGTACATCACCTTGATGGTACAGGTGGGCAATCCGTGTGTACATCACCTTGATGGTACAGGTGAGCAATCCGTGTGTACAACACCTTGATGGTACAGGTGAGCACTCCGTGTGCACATCACCTTGATGGTACAGGTGGGCAATCCGTGTGCACATCACCTTGATGGTGAAGGTGAGCAATCCGTGTGCACATCACCTTGATGGTGAAGGTGAGCAAAAAGGCTCAGAGGTGACGCCCAGGCCCGAGTTCAAGTCCCCGGACTGCACAAAATGCAGACAAAGCACTGACGCGTAGTTCTGGCATGCATGCCACGGTGTGCACGTGCTCGGGCTGGAGAGGTGAGAACGTCCGTGGAGCAGACACTCCGGCAGCATTTTGCGTTTGCCAAACGGGAAGACAAACGGCACACTTCGGAGTCTGCGCGCCCGGTGACCAGCCGGTGCGCGCGCACCTGGCGCCGCCCGGACGCTCTCCCCTGGACCGCGAGTACGTCCTCTTAGCGCGCGTGCGCGCCCGACGCCAGCCAGCGCTTCCCCGAGAGCGCGCGTGCCGCCCGTGGGGGGGCGTGGTTTCCTGCGCTCCACGTTTCGGGCGGGGGAGTCCGCCGCGAGCCGTGTGGGAGTCTGGGAGGGGCATTTTCCCCAGGCGGGCGCAGCGCCTCCTGGCGGCGGCGGCGGCGGCGGCGGGGCGCCGGCGACGCGCAGTCAGGCGTTCTCGGCGGGCAGCCCTCGGCGGGGCCTCGCCTTCAGCGCGGGGTCCTCGGCGGCCTGGGCGGCGACTGCCCCTGCTGCTGTCGTCGACGGGGGGCGGCTGTTGGTGCGGCGGCTCTCGGCTCGCGGCGGCGGCGGCGGCGGCGGCGGCGGCGGCGGCGGCGGAGGCCCAGGCCGAGGCGACGCGGGGAGGCGGCGGCCGGCGCGCTGACGGCGGCGGCGGCGCCCGGGCCGGGCGGCGGCGAGGGGGGGGAAGATGGCGGACGTGCTCAGCGTCCTGCGACAGTACAACATCCAGAAGAAGGAGATCGTGGTGAAGGGGGACGAGGTGATCTTCGGCGAGTTCTCCTGGCCCAAGAACGTCAAGACCAACTACGTGGTGTGGGGGTGAGTCGGGCCGGGCCGCGGTGCGGCGGGGCCGGGGCGCGCGGGGCCGGCTCCGCGGCCTCCCCCCCCCCCCCCGGCCGTCGGGGCCGGGGCCCGCGGGGGCGCGCGCCGGGAAAGTTACCGTCGGGGCCCGCGGCGGGCGCGGGGCGGGGGGCCGCTGCCCGCAGGCCGGGGGCGCCCCCGGGGTCGCCCGCTCTCCCCCGCGGCGTCCCGGAGGAGGCGGCCGCCCCCCCTCCCCGAGTTAAGCAAGGGGCCGCGCGGGCGCCGGGCCGGCCGGGCCGGGGCTCCTCCGGAGAAAGTTGGCGGCGGGCTGCGGCGAACTTTCCCGCCGGGTTTTGGAAGGCAGGTGGGGAGGGGGGGGCGGAGGATCCCGCGCCGCTGAGCTGAAGCCGGCGCCGGGCACCCGTGGGGGGCGGGGCACCCATGGGGGGGTCACCCGTGGGGGCCGGGTCACCCGTGGGGGTCACCCGTGGGGGCCGGGTCTCCCGTGGGGGTCACCCGTGGGGGCCGGGTCTCCCGTGGGGGTCACCCGTGGGGGACCTCTCCCATGATGTCGCTTGTCATGGGCTTATGCGGTTCCGAGCTCGGCTCCCCATTTTGTTGGAATGGGAGGGGAATGGAAGGAGCTTTTTGGACAGTCCATGGAAAACTGGGGGGGGGCGGGTTTTGGGGTTCGGGGGTCCCCCCTCCCCTTCCCCCTCGCTTTTGCCTGGACGATTGCTTTATGAAATGTTGATTAAATGACACGCTGAGTTTCCTGTGTTTGATGCTTTTAAAGGAAATGGCAGAGACGGGATCGTAGTCGATGGGTGTGTGCGCGCGCACACGCGTGTTTAGAGTTGGTTAAAGTGTTATTAAGGTGTAAAGTGGTTGAACCTGAGAAACGGAGGAATCCTCAGCACCCCTAAATTGAATAGAAGAGAGAAATCTGGTACTATGGTGTGAAACGCCGTCCAGTTCCAGCCTGGACACATCTGGGCCACGCGGGGGGCTGCGTTTGATGCTTGCACCCTAACCCGGGGAGCAAATACCAGCAAAGAACCAGGAAGAACTGGGCTCAGGCCTATCAGCCCAGCCAATCAGGAGGCTGAGACCTGAGGATCACAGTTCCAAGCCAGCCTGGGTAGAAAAGTCTGTGCGTCTTTTATCTCCAATTAACCAGCTGGAAGGGGAGCTGTGGCTCAGGTGGTAGAGCCCTAGCCTTGAGCAGGAAAGCTCAGGGACAGTGCCCATGCCCTGAGTTCAACCACCCCTGTCCTCTCCTAGTGCATGCGCGTGCACACACACACACACCAGCTAAGAATTCCGTGAAAGTGAGATGGTGAACTAGTCTTCCAGGGGGACAGAGCTGTATTACTAGAAGCACCAGAGCTGGAGAGGACGTTTGACAGCAGTTCATTGGTGCCAGTGAACAAGGAATGCTTCAGCCATTTTCAAACTTTCTCAACAGTGAATCACACAGTTAATTTTCTGTAGGCATGTACACCCGTGTGCATGGGTGCCTATGTAGTATAATATTAAAAATGCCTTGGGGGGGCACTAGAAATGTGGCTTTTTACTGGTAGAGTGCTTGCCTAGCATGCATGAAGTCCTGGGTTCTGTTCCTCAGTATCACATACACAGAAAAAGCCAGAAGTGGCATTGTGGACAGTGCGCAGGCCCTGAGTTCAAAGCCTTGGGACTGGTTCTGCTTCCTACCCCCCTCCCGCCCCCCCCCCCCCCCCCCCCCGCAAAAAAATGCCTTTTTGCAGTCTATATGATAAGGAAAAAACCTGGTTAAATTATTTTGTACAATAATTGACAGATGTTTAAGGAGCTGTGGCTCAAGTGGTGCAGCGCTAGCCTTGTGCCAAAAAGATAAGGGCCCTGAATTAAGTCCTAGTATTAGCACCAAAAAAAGAAACCAAAACAACAACAAAACTCTTGCAAATGATATGTGGGTTGAAGCACATTGACGTTCAGGAAAAGTGATGGTAGAGGCCAGAAAAGTAGACATGGAGTTCATTATAGTGGGCTGTATGTAGATAAACTCATAATAAATTTGAGTTATGATGAATAGATGTAGGAGGAAGGGTGATAGGGACCTTGGGTGATATATGTATGTGTGTATGTGTGTGTGTGTGTGTGTGTGTGTGTATATGCATGTATGTATGTATGTATTTACAATGCAAAGTTTGCTCCCCCAAGACAACCTTGACGTTTATTTTTTGTTGATATTGGGTTTGAATTCAAGGCCTTGAGCTTGCTAGACAGGAACTCCTATTTGAGACACACCTTCAGCCCTTTTCCATTACTTAATATTTGCATGGGATCTCGTGTTTCTCCCTGGGGGATTGCCTTGGGTCGTGATCCTCTATTTGCCTCTCCTGGTGGCAATTACAGGCTCAGGCCATGCTTACAGTCTCTGACCTTGTGTTTACTGTAACAGTGTTATTAAGAACATGTTGTTCAGCAGTATTTTATTTAAAAAGCCTTAGTGCTACACTAACAGTTTGGTCCTTTTCTCATAAGGATACTTTCCAGTGTGTAAAAGGTTAGTTTCTCTATTGACAAAGTCCAGAGCCTAATTTGGACTAATTCTAGGAAGAAGTATATAATAGTACTTTAGAGTATGTTTATTTGCTTCCCCTATTTCTTGTGCCTTTTAATGCAATTTTATTATTATCATCGTTTTTTTTTTGTGGGTCATGGGGCTTGAACTCAGGGTCTGAGTGCTGTCCCTGAGCTCTGTGCTTAAGGCTAGTGCTCTACCACTTTGAGCCACAGCACTGCTTGTGGCTCTTTGATGGATAATTGGAGATAAGAGTCTCACAGACTTTCAGCATGGGCTGGCTTTGAACTTTGATCCTCAGATTTCAGCCTCCTGAGTAGCTAGGATTTACCATCACTGGTGCCTTTGCTTCAGTGTAGTCTGTCTTCTCCCTTTCTCCTTCCCTTCCCTTGGGGCAGGCGGGTGGGGGGGGGGGGAGTTTTGTTCCTGAGCTCTTTTGCTCAAGGCTAGCCCTCTACCACTTCCAACAACAGGGCTCATTATTATTATTAAGGTGTTGTATAGAAGAGTTACCATTTCATAAGTCAGGTAATTAGTACATTTCTTTTTTGGGGACAGTGTCACCCCTTTTTCCGCCAGGTCTTCCTCTATTTCTTGCATTAAAAAATTACTTTTAAGTAGTCGTAAAAGGTGTTTCTATTTTGTTTTGTCTTCCTTTGTGTTCTTTTTCCCCTATTGACAGCCCACTTATTAAATTTTATAGTTTATATGTATTTTTAGAAAAACGTTAAATACTCTGATAGCTTAAATGGGTATAGCTAAGAGAATATGTGCAATTAAGCCCTGAGAATTGAATGTGAATTGTGAATAAAAATCTTCCCTCTCTGTGTGCCAATGGCTCATGCCTCTTATCCAAGATACTCAGGAGGCTTGAGATATGAGGAGCACAGTTTGAAGCCAGCCTGGGTGGGAAACTCCATGGGTCTCTGATTTCCAATTAAGCACCAAAAAAGCTGAAAGTGAAGCTGAGGCTCAAATGGTAGAGCACTAGATTTTAGCAAAAAATTCAGTGACAGTGCCCAAGACCTAAGTTCAAGTGCTAATAAATAAAAATAAATCTTGGCTTAATTATTGCAGGACCGGGAAGGAAGGCCAGCCCAGAGAATACTACACATTGGACTCCATCTTATTTCTGCTTAATAATGTGCACCTTTCTCATCCAGTTTATGTTCGACGTGCAGCTGTAAGTAGAACTCATTTTCAAACTTAATGAGTTACTTATTGGATAACTAGGCATTGTTTTCATCATGGATAGCTCCCTTCCTTTGGTTTCCTGTCTGGGAAAGTTCTGGAGGGTCAGAATTAGACTAATGTGTGATTGGTACAACTTTTTTTTTTTTTGGGGGGGGGGGGTCGGTTGTGGGGCTTGAACTTTGGGCCAGGGTGCTGTCCCTGGACTCTTCAGCTCAAGGCCACCACTCTACCACTTTAGCTACAGCGCCACTTCCGGTTTTCTTGTGGTTTATTGGAGATAAGAGTTTCAAGGACTTTCCTGCCCAGGCTGGCTTTGAACCACGATCCTCAGATCTCAGCTTCCTGAGTAGCTAGGATCACTGGTGTGAGCCACCAGTTCCTGACTAATTGGATTTCTTCAGTGTAAAATACTGGTAATGATGATGCCAATGAAAGTTTTACAGACACAGGTATTTAAAAATATATTTAGTCTGTGGAAGGATCTTGATACTCTGCAACTCTAATCTCAGGCTTTTTTTTTTTTTTTTAATCTTTTCTGTGCCAGTCCTGGGGCTCTCACAAAGCTAGTGCTCTACCACTTGAGCCGCAGCTCTACTTCTGGCTTTTGGTGGTTAATTGGAGATAAGAGTCTAACAAACTTTCCTGCCCTGGCTGGCTTTGAACCAGGATCCTCAGATCTCAGCCTCCTAAGAGTAGCTAGGATTGCAGGTGTGAGCCACTGGTACCCATCTGTACTGCCGTTTTCATGTCAGTAGACTTTTAATATTTTTATCCTATGGCTGTAATATACATAATGGTTAAATGATGAAGTGCATTGTCAGACTAGAAACAGAAATTTCAAGGAAATTAATTTGAATATTTATCATTCCATGTGGACTTTTTTTTTTTTTTTTTTTGGTCGGTTGTGGGGCTTGAACTCCGGGCCTGAGCGCTGTCCCTCAGCTCTTGAGCTCAAGGCTAGCGCTCTACCACGCTCTACCACTTGATCTACAGCACCACTTGTGGTTTTCCAGTGGTTTATTGGAGATAAGAGTTTCAAAGATTTTTCTTGCCCGAGCTGGCTTTGAACCAACATCCTCAGATCTCAGCCTCCTGAGTAGCTAGGATTATAGGAGTGAGCCACCCGTGTCCTGCTCCATGTGGACTTTTTTTTTCTTCTGCTTATGTGGTGCTGAGGAATCGACCCCAGGGCCTCATGCATGCAAGGCAAGCGCTCTACCACTGAGCCACCTTCCCAGCCCAGTGGACTTCTTTTAAGCAAGAAAAACTTTATGTGCTTTTAGATTTACAGGGAGAAAATGAAATTGATATTTTTTAAAGAAGGGATTAGATATTAGTTTCTTTCTTCTTCTTTTTTTTTTTTTTTTTGTCGGTCGTGGGGCTTGAACTCTGGGCCTGGGCGCTGTCCCTCAGCTCTTCAGCTCAAGGCGAGCACTCTACCACTTGAGCTACCGCGCCACTTCCGGTTTTCTGGTGGTTTATTGGAGATAGGAGTCTCACGGTCTTTCCTGCCTGGTCTGGCTTTGAACCGCGATCCTCAGATCTTAGTCTCCTGAGTAGCTAGGATTACAGGCGTGAGCCACCAGCGCCCGGCTTAGATATTAGTTTCTAAGTAATGAAATAGTTGAAATAGTTTAACAAGTCAGTAAGATGTTTGGTGTCATTATGAGATAATTGTCCCAGAGACATGGGGTTCTTATTCATCATAGATATCAAAGGACTTCAGCTGTGTTTATATTGCACGCTGTTTAGAAAATTGTGAGAGTGGGGCTGGGAAGGTGGCTCAGTGGTAGAGCGCTTGTCTTGCATGCATGAGGCCCTGGGTTCGATTCCTCAGCACCACATAAGCAGAAAAAAAAAGCCGGAAGTGGCTCTGTGGCTCAAGTGGTAGAATGCTAGCCTTGAGCTGAAGAGCTGAGGGACAGCGCCCAGGCCCAAAGTTCAGGCCCCACGACCGGACTCCCCTCCAAAAAAAGAAAGGAAAATAGTGAGAGTGACTGCCTAGTGTGAGCGTTTTGCTCATTTTTTTGCACATTGCTAATGTAGATTATTACAGGAAAATTACCCTGTTTTCTACAATGCATAATTCAGGCTTAATTTTTAATACTCTTCTGCTTTCAGAATTTATTCACACTGAGAAATAAAAAGAATTATTAAGCTGGGCACCAGTGGCTCACTTCTATACTACTACCATTTAGAAGGCTGAGATGTGAGGATTGTGGTTTGAAACCAGCTTCGGAAACTCTGATCTCCAAATAATGTCCCCAAAAGCCACTTAAGCTGTGGCACAAGTGATAGAGCAACAGCCTTGAGCAAAAACTCTTTTTTTTTTTGAGCAAAAACTCTTAAGGGACAGCACCCAGGCCCTTATTTCAGCCTTCAGGACTGGCACCCAAAACAAAGAATTATGTGATGTCGGGCACTAGTAGCTCATGCCTGTTATCCTTAGGAGGCAGAGATTTAAGGATCACAGTTCAACGCCAGCCCAGGCAGAAAAGTCTGTGAAGCTCTTTCTCTCCAATTAATCACCAAAAAATAGTTGGAAGTAGAGCTGTGGCTTCAGTAGATTGCTAGCTTTGAGTTCAAGCCCTAGGACTGGCATAAAAAATAAAAAACTAGAGCTGGGAAGGTGGCTCAGTGGAAGAGTGCTTGCCTTGCATGCATGAGGCCCTGGGTTCGATTCCTCAGCACCACATAAGCAGAAAAAGCTGGAAGTGGCACTGTGGCTCAAGTGGTAGAGCACCAGCCTTGAGCTGAAAAGCTGAGGGACAGTGCCCAGGATGAGTTCAGGCCCCACGACTGGCAAAAAAATAAATAAAAAAATAAAAAAACTATTTGATATAGAAGGTAAATGATTACCACTATTACTATTTTCCTGTATAATCTTTTATGCTTTATTTCATACCAAAACAAGATGAATCTATCATTGTCAAGCTTAGTTTTGTTTTTTTTGTTTTTTTTTGGGTCCGGTCATGGGGCCTGACCTCTGGGCCTGGACGCTGTCCCTCAGCTCTTCAGCTCAAGGCTAGCACTCTACCACTTGAGCCACAGAGCCACTTCTGGCTTTTTTTTTTTTTTCTGCTTATGTGGTACTGAGGAAATGAACCCAGGGCCTCATGCATGCAAGGCAAGCACTCTACCACTGAGCCACCTTCCCAGCCATCAAACTTAGTTTTGGTGACTAATTTTGTTTATTTGGAAGAGTTCAAGTTGAATATCTTGAAGTCTGGTTTTTTGTATGAGAAAATACTAATAGGTACTTCATGAACTGAGACAGTAGGAACTAAGGTGTTCATTTCAGGCACATACTATCATGAGTGTAGTTAGAGAATAAATACTTAGAATAAGTTAAACAGAAAAAGGACTGGGTTCATACCTTGAACAGGGATAGTCGTTGCTTCTTTTTGAATAATTATCTTTTATATCTTACTAGAATTTCAAAACTTTATGAAAAATAAACATATTTAAAATGGTTTTTAGTTTTAGTCTAGGATTTTTAAATCTTTCATTATTTAAAAGTTTTCAGCCTAACATTTTTTGACTGGTTTCATATAGTTTTTTAAAAAATTAATTCATTTCAAATTTTGGCTGCAGACTGAAAATATCCCTGTGGTTAGAAGACCTGACCGAAAAGATCTCCTTGGGTATCTCAATGGTGAAGCATGTGAGTAGTATTTCAATTGCTCCTACTCTTTTTGTTTTTCTCTGATATTGGGGTTTGAACTTGGGACCTTGTGTTTGCTAGGCAGGTACTCTACCACTTGAGTCACCTTCCCCCAATCCTGGCCCCTTTTTGCTTTTGAGTTGTTCTCAGGTAAGGTTTTACGTTGTTGCATGGGACTCACTTTAGACTATTACCTACCCTTCCATATCTGTACCTCTCTCCTGCAAGCTATGTCTGAAGGTATGTTCTTCTAGGCTTGGCTTGTTGAGAATAAGAGTCTTTGCTAATTTTTTGCCTGGATTGGGTTCAAACCATAAACCATTCATCAATTCCCAGTAGCTGGAATTACAAACATGCACTACCATTTCTGGAACTTCCCTCCCTCCCTTCCTTCCATCAGTTGTGGGGTTTGAACTCATGGCACTGTCCCTGAGTTCTTTTGCTCAAGGCTAGCGCGCTACCACTTGGAGCCACAGTACCACTTCTGGGTTTTCTGGTGATTAATTGGAGATAAGTGTCTCTCCAGACTTTTCTGCCCTGGCTGGCTTTGAACTGCAATCCTCAGATCTCACACTGCTGAGTAGCTAGGATTACAGGTGTTAGCCACCAGCACTTGGCCTGTCATTTCTTTCTGGAAGCCACTCCTGTCTGGCTTTTCCCACCATACTACTAAAATCCTTTACAAGGCCAAGTGACTTCAGAATTGATATATCCTTGATTTCTTTTCCTTCCTTGACCTGATTGGCATTAGGTACTGTTGGTGACTTCCTCTTTTGAAAACATTACTTCATTTGGTATTTGGGCCACCAGACTCTGTTCCTACTTGTTGCCCGCCTCAGTATATTTTGATTGTTTTTTCTCTTCCTACTTGTTACCCACCTCAGTATATTTTGATGATTTCTGCTGTGCCTACTATCTTGAGTTTAGAAGTTTCTACTTCTCCTCCACTCTCCCGACCCACCCCCAGTCCGGTCGTAGCCCTGAACTCTGGGCCTGGGCACTGTCCCTCAGTTCTTCAGCTCAAGGCTAGAGCTCTACCACTTACGCCACAGAACCACATCTGGTTTTCTGGTGGTTAATTAGAGATAAGAGTCTCACGGACTTTCCTGCCTGGGCTGGCTTTGAACTGCGATCTTCAGATCTCAGTCTCCTGTCCTGAGTAGGTAGGATTACAGGCGCCACCAACGCCCGGCTTATTTGTATTTTTTGTATCTACAAGAGGGAACTCTAGAAAAAATATGCATAATTGATACTGTAATATTGGTTGCATGTTACATTGGTGGTAGGAAAAGGTAGATGGAATAAGTGCAGCCTTTTTTATCTTGGTGTAGATTTTTGTAGTTTTATTATATTGAGCTATTCAAAAACAAAGTAACATGAGCCAGGCACCAGTGATTCACACCTGTAATCCTAGCCACTCAGAAGGTTGAGATCTAAGAATTGCGATTCAAAGCTAGCCTGAGTAGGAAAGTCTGTGGAACCTTTTTTTTTTTTTTTTGATTGGTCATGGGGCCTGAACCCTGGGCCTGGGCACTGTCCCTCAGCTCTTCAGCTCAAGGCTAGCATTCTACCACTTGAGCCACAGCGCCACTTCCTTCGGGCTTTTTTTGCTTATGTGGTTCTGAGGATTCGAACCCAGGGCCTCAAGCATGCAAGGTAAGCACTCTACCACTGAGCCACCTTCCCAGCATGTGGAACTCTTATCTTCACTAAACTACAAAAAACATGGAAGTGGAGCTGAGGCTCAAGTAGTAGAGCACTAATCTCTGCAAAAAAGCTCAGGGACAGTCCCTACAACCTGAGTTCAAGCCCCAGGACAGGCACTAAATAAATAAGTAAATAGAAAAGATAATTTAAAGTTTTCTGCTGATTATGAATAACCAAAAATTGCATGTTTAATATGAATGTTAACTTAATATGTATATATTTATTTTATTTATTTTTTTGTCGGTCCTGGGGCTTGAACTCTGGGCATGGGCGATATCCCTCAGCTCTTCAGCTCAAGGAGTGCTCTACCGCTTGAGTCACAACACCACTTCCAGTTTTCTAGAAGTTTATTGGGGATAATAGTCTCATGGACTTTGCTGCCCGGGCTGGCTTTGAACCTCGATCCTCAGATCTCACCCTCCTGAGTAGCTAGGATTATAGGCGTGAGCCACCGGCGCCCAGCTTATGTACATATTTATTATTGATTTGCTTCCTTAAGTTATATATTCTTTAAAATCACCAGTTAATTTCAGTCATATTGTTAAAAAATAATTTGTTCTCTTACAGACTTTGTAATCCAGATTAATCTTTTGAACAAATACTTTTTAACTTTTTTTTGTTGTTGTGGGTCATGGGGCCTGAACTCTGGACTTGAGCACTGTCCCTCAGCTCAAGGCTAGCACTCTACCACTTGAGCCACAGCGCCATTTCCAGCTTTTTCTGCTTATGTGGTGCTGAGGAATTGAACCCAGGGTCTCATGCCTGCAAGGCAAGCACTCTACCACTGAGCCACCTTCCCAGCCTACTTTTTTTTGTGTGTGTGGGGGGGAGAGTCCGGTCTTGGGGCCTGAGCTCTGGGCCTGGGTGCTGTCCCTTAGGTCTTCAGCTCAAGGCTAGCGCTCTACTACTTTAGCCACAGCGCCACTAACGGCTTGTTTCTTTTTGCTTATGTGGTGATAAGGAATTGAACCCAGGGCCTCGTGCATGCAAGGCAAGTGCTCTACCACTGAGACACCTTTCCAGCCCTAGTTTTTTACTTTTTAAATTTTATTTATTTTTTTGTTGGTCTTGGGGCTTGAACTCTGGGCATGGGTGCTGTACTCACTAGTGCTCTACCACCTGAGTCACAGTGCTACTTCCAGTTTTTTAATTGGAGATAAGAGTCTCATGGACTTTCCTGCCTGGACTGGCTTCAAACTGTGATCTTCAGATCTCAGCCTCCTGAGTAGGATTATAGGTGTTAGCCTGGCTAAAACTTACTTTTACATAGGGAAATCCTTGCACTTGTTCAAATATTGACCTGTTCATGTGAATCTTTTAACATTTTCAGCAACGTCGGCAAGTATAGACAGAAGTGCCCCCCTGGAAATAGGTCTTCAGAGATCCACTCAAGGTACACTTGTCACATCCTTATTTTCCGTCTCCAAAATCCCATTCCAAAACTCTGTGCATTTATTTACTTTTTTTTTTTTTTTTTTTTTAAGTCAAACGAGCTTCAGATGAAGTTTTAGCAGAAGCAAAGAAACCACGAATTGAGGTAATAACTTTATTTTAAAGCTGACTCATACTATTACCTGAATTGTGATAATTCTAGGAGCTCTTTATTTCTGGAAATGTTTTTGAAGTGAAAGAAAAGTTGGTTAGAATATAGCTTGAACAGCGTTAGCTCTCACATCCAGTCTTTATGATAGGCAACTAATTTCATTTGTTTATTTATTTTTGCAAGTCTTGGGGCTTGACATTGTCCCTAAGCTTCTTTTACTCAAGGCTAGCACTCCAAACACTTGAGCCACAGCACCACTTCTGGCTCTTTCTGTGTATGTAGTATTGGGAATAGAACTCAGGGCTTCATGCATGCTAGGCAAGCACTCTACCACTGAGCCACATTCCCAGCCTAATTTTTTTTTTTTTAAAATTGTTATTGTACAGGTGATAGGCAGGGGGTTACAGTTACGTAAGCCAGATGAGAACATTTTTAAAAAATCTTTTTGACAGGGTTACCCTTTCCTTCCCTCTCCCAGTTTTCCCTCCCGTCCCTACCTGTTCATTTTCAACATGCTGTATAGTGAATACCACTGATACTTTTATTATCTTTGCTTTTATTGAAAATATGGTTGGTTGGGGCTGGGAAGGTGGCTCAGTGGTAAAGCGCTTGCCTTGCATGCTTGAGGCCCTGGGTTCGATTCCTCAGCACCCATAAGCAAAAAAAAAAAAAAAAAAAAAGCCGGAAGTGGCGCTGTGGCTCAAGTGGTAGAGCGCTAGCCTTGAGCTGAAGAGCTTAGGGACAGCGCCCAGGCTCAGAGTTCAGGCCCACGACCAGACCCAAAATGAAAATATGATTGGTACTAGATCTGGCTGGATGTGGTAGTATATATATACCTATAATCCCAGCTACTTGTAGTAGAAGCAGGAAGATCTCAAGTTCAAGGCTGCCCTGGACAGTTAGTCAGACCCTCGCTCAAACACAATAAAGCCAGAAAGTCTGTGAATGTGACCCAAGTGGCAGAAGACCTTGGGTTTAACCCATAGTACTACCGGACAAACACACAGGTTTGATTTTGTAAAAGTACAGAAAGAAGTGGTATATGTTCTTGGCCACATGCTTCTCTACTCTGTTGTGCTGTGAAAACCATCACAGACGGACAGTGGCTTGGCCCAACACAGCTTTGGCACTAGTAGTGAGCTTTGGGTATGGTTTTCCTACTCCTGGAGAGGGGTGGAAGCGGGGTTGTCTTTACTATCAGCTGTGAGCCCTAAGTGCTTGTTAAGTTATTTCATTAACATTGATGTGAATTCTAGGTTTTTTGAAGCAGGTACATAGTGTGAGGGAATGTCTAAGAAGGTTTATAAGCTTTTACACATGGTCATTGATGGTAGTGTGCGTGCGTGCGTGCGTGCGTGTGTGTGTGTGTGTGTGTGTTTGTGTGTGTTTGTGTTTGTTTACAGGGCTTGAACTTAGGGTTTTGCACTCTTTCTTGATTACTGAAGGCTGGAGCTCTACTCCTTAGCCACATTTTCACTTCCAGCTGTTGCTGGTTAATTGGAGACAGAATCACTTGAACTTTTCTTCCCAGTCTGGCTTTGAACCAGATCCTCCAGGTCTCAGCTTCCTGTGTACTAAGATTACAGGCATGAGCCACCAATGCCTGGCTGCTTTTTCTACTTTTAGATGATGCAAAAATTGATAGGCTTACATTCTTTACAGAGTGTTTCGTGTTTAGTGTAGTATTCAATAAATTATAAGAGCTGCCAGGGGCTGGGAAGGTGGCTCAGTAGTAGAGCGCTTGCCTTGCATGCCTGAGGTCCTGGGTTCAATTCCTTAGCACCATATAAGCAAAAAGGAAAAGGCCGGAAGTGGTGCTATGGCTCAAGTGGTAGAGCGCTAGCCTTGAGCTGAAGAGCTGAGGGGCAGCGCCCAGTCCCAAAGTTCAAGGCCCCATGACCAGACCCAATAAAAGAGCTGCCAACCTCTAGTTATTTTGCTAGTTATTTTGCTAGTGATTTTGTCTAACAGTGGACTGGTGTGTCTGTCAAGCTGCACTATTGAATAGGATAGGGTTTTTTTGTTTTTTTTTGGGTCCGGTCGTGGGGCCTGAACTCTGGGCCTGGGCGCTGTCCCTCAGCTCTTCAGCTCAAGGCTAGCGCTCTACCACTTGAGCCACAGCGCCACTTCCAGCTTTTTTCTTTTTGCTTATGTGGTGCTGAGGAATCGAACCCAGGGCCTCAGGCATGCAGGGCAAGCGCTCTACCACTGAGCCACCTTCCCAGCCCCTAGGTTTGTTAAACCCAGTTTTGGCTTAGGACTTTTTTGTGTGTAACTGTCCTGGGGCCTAGTCACTGTCCCTGGGGTTTTTTGCTCACGGCAGTCACTCTACCACTTAAGCCACAGCTC
Organism: Dipodomys spectabilis; assembly: GCF_019054845.1. Taxonomy (NCBI): domain Eukaryota; kingdom Metazoa; phylum Chordata; class Mammalia; order Rodentia; family Heteromyidae; genus Dipodomys; species Dipodomys spectabilis. The sequence goes on along the minus strand of NW_024870965.1, from coordinate 4,934,602 downwards.
TGCTTTTAGCTTCTTGGTGATTAATTAGGAAGAAGAGTCTCATAGACTTTCTGCCCGGACTGTCTTTGATCTACTATCCTCAGATCTCAGCCTCCTGAGTAGTGAGCATTTTTAATTTATTTTGGGTGTATCAGAGTGGAGCCACACCCTAAGTTAAGGAACATCTGTGGTTAGTTTCCATCTTTGTGTGACTTTACACACAGTTGTAATGGTGGCTTGAGTACAGGAATACCTGGAACTGCAAAGGGGATTTTTGGTAAGAAAAATCTGTGTGTAGTGATTTTACTTTTTCAAAATTAAATAAAAATGAAATGTTTACTAACTAGTGATTGTTTCCAGGATGAAGAGTGTGTGCGCCTTGATAAAGAGAGACTGGCTGCCCGGCTGGAGGGCCATAAAGAAGGAATTGTGCAGACTGAGCAGATCAGGTAAGGGTTTCTTTAGTGGAGAGGAGTTAAGGAGTGCATATGGGAAATGCTGTCTGCATTTACATTTATCTCCATCCATTCCATGCCTCTGTTTCCTTGTGCAGGAAATGAGTTGTCCCTTGGACCCCATCAGTGATTGTTCCTTGATATAAAATAGCATGCTATTGGCTGTACTTGCCTTGCTGTATATTTTGTTTTTTATTTTTATTTTTTATCAGTACTGGGGGTTTATATTCAAGGGTTTGAGCTTGCTCAGCAGGTGCATCACCACTTGGGCAGCATCTCCAGCCTTTTTTTGCTTAATTTTCAGACAGGGTCTCACGTGTATTGCTCTGGGCTATCTCTGACCTATATTCCTTCTACCTCTATCACCTACGTAGATGGGATTATAGGTATGAATTACAATGCATGCCTTGTTTCCCTGGGTTGGCCTTGAACTATGATCCACCCCCCCACTTCCTGCAGAGCTGGAATTATAGGTATGGGCCACCATGTTCAGCCCCTCCTGTGTACTTGTTATTTCTAGATTATATACCACAGTTTAGAGTTTCCAGCTGTGTGACAAATACCTGATAAAATGTTGGAAGATTCATTTTGAGTCACCATTTCAGAGGTTTATCAGTGCCACTTGACTCCATTACTTCTGGGCCTGTGTGTAGTAAGACAAAGCCTCTGATCCTGGAGGGAGGCTTGTTCTCAGTCAGGCGCCCCCCATAATGTCCTGTCTAACACATGAACCTGCTGGAGTCATTTCATAATTAAACCATAACTTTCCCCCCTTTGGTCCTAAAGTCTCCCATTTCTCTAATGTTCAAGATTCTTTTGAGGCTGTCACTCCCTGTGACAGCTCTTAGCGGTGAGCCTCCATAACATTTCAAAAGCATAATACATGCCTAGAACATTTAATGACCAGAGTAAGCATTCCCATTCTGAAAGGAGGAATGGGACCAAAGCAAGATCAGAACCCAGCAGGGCAGATAGTACGTTCTGCAGAGCCATGTCTGACCCAGTGGTGGTGTGTCAGGAAGTGAGCTCCAGTGGTCTGCAGCCCCACTATACCACTATAATGGTCTTGCCACCGGAAGCTCAATGGGACTCTCAGGCTGCCACTGTATACTGCCTGCAGCGCAGCAGACATTCCACATTCCTGGCATCTCCATAATTTTTAGAGATTGTGCCTTGCTTTACCTTCATTGTTTCATGCATTGCCCTCTCTACCTGTTTCCAGAGATCTGACCCTGCCATAAGTTGCTGGGCCTCGCAGACCTTCCTTTGAAACTGGGTGGAAGTCTCCATGCTTCCTTAGCTCTTTTTAGATTAACTATGCGTGTAAAAACAGTATCTCTTAGATGTATGTCACAGAGGCCTGTTAATGTCAAGCCATAGCTAGGCATTACATGTTTATTTTTTAGGAAAGTTCAAAATTTTCAGACTTTTTTAGTTGTCTTTTTTTTGGTTGGTCATGGGGCTTGAATTCTGGGCCTGGTGCTGTCCTTCAGCTCTTCAGCTCAAGGTGAGTGCTCTACCACTTGAGCCACAGTGCCACTTCCTGTTTTCTGGTGGTTAATTTAAGATAAGAGTCACCGGCTGGCTTTGAACTCTGATCCTCAGATCTCAGCCTCCTGAGAAGCTAGGATTACAGGCGTGAGCCTCCAGCACCCAGCTCTAATTGTCTTTTTGCTCACGATTCTCTGTTAACTTGGCTCAAAGCAACTATAGCCTTAGTGCCTGTATACTGAGCTTCCTTAAAATTTCTTCGGCCAGATTAATTAGTCTGTTACTTCTGTCCTTTTTTTTTTTTAAAAGATGATACTGGTGTGTAAACTTAGGCCTTGTACTCTGGCACACTTGCTTGTTTACAGTTAGTGTTCTGCCACTGGAACCACATTTCCAGTTAGACATTTTGTTGGTAAATTAGACGGGAAGTCTCATGGACTTTTCTGCCTGGGCTGGCTTTGAATCTCAGTCTTCCACTTCTATTATAGGTGTATGTCAAATTAGTCCACTACTTTTCAACTTGGCTTCATTCAAAGTCTGGGGGAATATGGCTCTTTGCTACAGTTTTTTTTTGTTGTTTTTTTTTTTAAAGAGGCCTCAGTTTTAATTCCAGACAGAGTTCTAGTTCTCATGGGAGACCTCAGGAACAACAGTTTTTTTTAACTCAGCCTGGGCGCTGTCCCTGAGCTTTTTTATACAAGGCTAGTGTTCTTCCATTTGAGCCACAGCTTTTTGGTGGTTAATCAGGTACTTTCCTGCCGGGGCTAGCATTGAACTGAAATCCTCAGATCTCAGCCTCCCGAGTAGTTACAATTACAGGCATGAGCCACTGACACCTACATGAACTCCTGTGTGACACTCAAGTATATCAGTTCTACAGATAAAATCTTAATGTTATATGTAGGCTTTTTACGGGAATTTTATAATAAATGATATGATATGCTTAAGCAATCTCTGCTGCAAAAGTTTAAGAATAAGTTGCTTTTAGGTCTTTGTCTGAAGCTATGTCAGTGGAAAAAATTGCTGCAATCAAAGCCAAAATTATGGCTAAGAAAAGATCTACTATCAAGACTGATCTAGATGATGATATAACTGCCCTTAAACAGAGGAGTTTTGTGGATGCTGAGGTGGACGTGACCCGAGATATTGTCAGCAGAGAGAGGGTGTGGAGGACGCGAACAACTATCTTACAGAGCACAGGAAAGGTAATTAAATGTTACTCATTCCTTAGTTACAGGATTGTTTAAAATGGGATTTGGAGGAGTGTTGAAGTTGCATGTCTTGGAAATCTTTGTGGCCATATAGGCTGTTCCATTCATAGGGATGGAATAAGCTGAAAAAAGTCTGGTTCAAAGTCTTCATGCATCATTTACGAATCAAAATGTGGCCTAATTTTCATGTTGAGTTGAGTTTTGTCTAAAGTTGATGTAGTGGAATGCTGATGAAAAGCTCTCTGAATCTTTGGAGAGCTGATATAATCACTATAATTCTTTTTCATACAGAGGGACATTCAGACATTAGTCAACAAATAATTATCGTCTTTATACATCATGTTCTCGTGGGTGGTAGGCATTTATTAGTTCCTTATTGATGGAAATGTTACTTTGTTTTTGCCCCAGGAATTTGGAGTTTGTCTCCCTTTGCTCTGTTCCTTTTTTGCCTCCTTGCCCTCTCCTCTCTTCTGATATCCTCTCCATCCTCCTTGTCTTCTTTTTCTTCCCTTTTATTCTTATCACTGTTAGAAATAATGCATTAAAAGACACGCTACAGTTCTGTGCATTTGTATCTGTACAGCCAAAGGATTCATACTTGGAAATAAAACAGGATGAATCCCTGTGTGAGGCAGGCCTGGCCATGAAGCTATGACCTTCTTCTTGCTTCAGATGTACTGGTAGTGTAGGCGTCTACCCAACACCTAGTCCAGATTGGTTTTGATTGTTGAATTTTTAGATTTTAGCCTTAAATTATTTTTAAAAGAAATTGTTTTTTTGGGAGGGGGGAGGCTGGGAAGGGAGGTGAAGGGTAAACAAAGGAGGAGGCTGCAATGCTTGGTAAGAAATGTATGCATTATCCTGCCCATGTAATTGTAACCCCTCTGTACAGTATGTTCTCAAATAAAATAAAATTAAATTAAAAAAAAAAAAAAAAAAAGAAATTGTTTTTTTGTTGCTCTAAAGGTGATATACAGAGGGTTACCATTTCATAACTTAGGTAATGAGTGCATTTTTTTTGGACAATGTCATCCCTTCCTTTGCTCTCTCCCAGTTTTTTCCTCATGACCCCATAGCCTTAAATTCTTTGTGCTATATAAGTAAGAGTCAAGCTGTTATACCTGGTGCCTGTGATGCAGTTATAATCCTAGCACTCAGGAGACTGAGATCTATCACTGTTTGAAACCAGCCCAGTTCCTGAGACTCCTGTCTCCAAGTAACTGCTAAAAAGTTGGAAGTGGAACCTGTCTCAAGGGGTAGAATTGAGGGGAAAAGAAAGCTCAAGCCCAAACACCCTGAGTTCAAGCCCCAGGAAGGGCATGTACGCACAAAAAAAAGAAAGCTGTTACTGAAGTGCATAAAGAAAAGAATTCTTCCTGTTTTTCTTTCACTCATCAACATATTTTTTTTGTTGTTGTTGATGGTGGGGCTTGAACTAATGGCCTGAGTACTCCCTGAGCTTTTTTTTTTTTTTGGTCTGGTCGTGGGGCCTGAACTCTGGGCCTGGGCACTGTCCCTCAGCTCTTCAGCTCAAGGCTAGCACTCTACCACTTGAGCCACAGCGCCACGTCCGGCTTTTTTTTCCCCTGCTTATGTGGTGCTGAGAAATTGAACCCAGGGCCTCATGCATGCAAGGCAAGTGCTCTACCACTGAGCCACCTTCCCAGCCCATCCCTGAGCTTTTTCTCTCAAGAGTTGTGCTTTACCACTGTGAGCCACCACTTCCGGTTTTTTGGTGGTTAATTGGAGAGTCTAACAGACTTCCCTGTCCAGGCTGGCTTTGAACCTTGATCTTCAGATCTCAGCTTTTTTTGTTGTTGTTGGCCTGGGCACTGTCCCTCAGCTCTTCAGGTCAAAGCTAGCACTCTATCACTTGAACCACAGCGCCACTTCTGGCTTTTTCTGCTCATGTGGTGCTGAGGAATTGAACCCAGGGCCTCATGCATGCAAGGCAGGCACTCTACCACTGAGCCACCTTCCCAGCCCCTCAGCTTCTTGAGTAGCTAGGATTACAGATGTAAACCACTGGCTCCTGGCTTGTTTTTATATTAAGTATTTGTACAAAGACCTTTCAATTCCTTAAATCATGTTATAAGTAAAGAATAATACAACTTACAAGTTATGAGTAAAGAATAATCCTCTAGAACTTAGAACTGTTGATAAAATCTGGTGCTTAGAAAAGTTTCATCTTCTACTTTTGTTACAATCAAATGATCTATGTATTTGTTTTCATTACCTAATATGGCTAATTCTTGAAACATACTGTGGCTTATAGAGATCTGGATAATTTTTGGAAATTTTAAACTTAGAGTAAATAAAGCAGCTGGTACTCTCCTTTTTTTCTTTCACATCAAACAGTGAATTTTCTTTTTCTTTCTTTTTTCGTCAGTTGTAAGGCTTAAACTCTGGGCCCAGGTGCTGTCCCGGAGCTCTTTAGCTCAAGGCTAGCGCTCTACCATTTGAGCCACAGCACCACTTTCAGCTTTTTCTGTTTATGTGGTACTGAGGAATCAAACCGAGAGCTTCATGCATGCTAGGCAAGCCTTCTACCACTAAACCACATTCACAGCCCAAACAGCGAATTTTCAAATAACTGAGATGAACATTTTTCTTTAAGCTCTAGGTGGCAGAATTGTACTGCAATTCAAAAACCTAGTGATCTAATTTAATTTAATGTTACTGGTTCCACTGTACTTAAAAAATAAGTTGATAATTTACTTATTGTTATCTAGGTTTGCTTCTGTATTAAATTAAAAACAAATTGAAATTAAACATTCTGGCCGATAATCTCTCAGTATACTGTTTTTTTTTTCTGTTAAACTCTAATCTTACAGATTTTAGATGCACCTTCATTATTCCTGGCAAACAGGACCTTTTTTTTTTGTTTTTCTGAGTTTAGAAAGGTTTAAATTACTATGAGAAATAGAAATACATTCTTTTGTATACCTGTATTAAAACACCCCAAATCATGCAACCTAATTTTATAACACCATTAAATCATACATTTTATTCTGTAACAATAGCACAGATTGAGTCATTTATGATGATCAGAACTTTGTGTGGGTGACTGTTCTGGAGGCTGGGGATCCCAGGGAAGGACACTGTGTCTGGTCAGGGAGTGCTCTCCTGAGTGAGAAGGAAACTGCACTCCTGCTTTTCTCAGGAAGCATTCTTCCAGCCATATGCTGTCTTAGAGATCACTTCCAAAAGATCTCAGCTCTCAGCCGGGCGCTGGTGGCTCACGCCTGTAATCCTAGCTACTCAGGAGGCTGAGTTCTGAGGATCGCGGTTCAAAGCCAGCCCGGGCAGGAGAGACCGTGAGACTCCTATCTCCAATAAATCACCAGAAAACCGGAAGTGGCGCTGTAGCTCAAGTGGTAGAGCGCTCGCCTTGAGCTGAAGAGCTGAGGGACAGCGCCCAGGCCCAGAGTTCAAGCCCCAGGACCGACAAAAAAAAAAAAAAGATCTCAGCTCTCAGCACTGTTGCATTGACGATATATTTTGGAGGACTTGTTCAAACCATAGTAGTATATGTTTGTTGAAAAATCCATGAAAAAGATCAGTAAAGGAAGAGATCATCTATAATTCTACCATGCAAAAGTATCTGATGATGTTTCCATTTATTCTTCTAGTATTTGTGTCTCTCAGTTTGTTGTTTTTTTGTTTTGGTCCAGTTGTGGGGCCTGAACTCTGGGCCTGGGCACTGTCCCTCAGCTCTTCAGCTCAAGGCTAGCGCTCTACCACTTGAGCCACAGCACCACTTCCAGCTTTTTCTGCTCACATGGTACTGAGGAATCGAACCCAGGGCCTCATGCATGTGAGGCGAGCACTCTACCACGGAGCTACTTCCCAGCCCAGTTTGTTGTTTTTTAAAGTAGATTTGTTTTTCTTCAGTTTTCTCAGTAGACTGTGATTTCATTTGCATTTCTCCCTGCCATGATGGTACAGAAGCAGTGGTTGCTAAGTCTGCGGGCCCATGGCGTGTGTCACCGCAGCAGCACCACACAACACTAGTCGTGGTGGTGTTCTACAGCCACTGATAATGATGAAGTCTGGTTAAATCTTGATCTTTGTTTCTTCTGTTATTTGGTGTGATGCAATTGGAATGGATAAAACAGGCCTGCACACCAAAATACTATGATTGACTTCATGAACAGCACCTGTGCTGATGTCTGACTTTTAGTTGAATCAGCTGCTTTGTAAATTACTCTTGTAGAAAGGCTTTGTTTGGTATCTTTTTTTTTATCAGCTTACATTAGTTTTATAGGGAAGGATTTTATTGTTACTTTCCTATATTCATTTACAATGTATTCTAGTTTGTCTTTCCCCTTCTCTCACTCTTTCTGTCAAAACTCATTTATTTGTTGTGTAAGTAACTAGACTTGGGCATTTGACAGATATTTTTTGAAAATGAAGTGTTAATTCAAGGAAAACAGCTGTCAGCATTTGTTGTCAATAATAGAATGGAATGTAGCTTGCTCACTTGCTAGGCAAATACACTATGTCCTGGGTTCGATTTCCAGTACCAAAAAAGAAAAGACAAAGAAAAACCCAAACAATAATAGAATATGAGATTTTATGAGAAAATTAGTTTTAAGAAGGTTGTTTCTATTAGTCTGATGATATTAGCTTTCTTTTCTAGTGAGTCTTTAATGAGTAATGTTAATAAATGGATTCTAATAAACATAGAAACAAATGTTTTAAAAATAATTAGTTGCTACTTTATACTACAATGTGCCAATGTTTTGGGGAAAAAATCTGCATAATTCATTAATGTTTTCCATATGACCAACATGGAAAAGCCCATTTAAAGTGCAAGATGACCACGTGCTGGTGTCTACCCAGGAGGTGGAGATCAGAGGATCAAGGCTCAAAGTTAGCCCAGGCAGAAAAGTCTAGGAGACTCTTACCTCTAGTTGACCAATAAAAGCAGGAAGTGGAGCTGTGGCCCATTTGGTAGCATGCCCCGGCCTTGAGTTCAAGTTACAGTACCAGTTCCCAAAAAAACAAAATGCAAGATAGATCAATTAATTTTAAGATGTTTTCCACACCAATAACATTGGTGTGATATAAAATAAGGAATATCCACAATTAATTGCAAAGTTATACTACATTTCTCCCTTTTTTAGTTGTGAGGCTAGATTGTTCTTTGACTATTAATAAGCACAATAAATACTGGGTGGAGAAGTAAATAACAGAATACAGCTGAATTCTTCTTAAACTAGGAATTTTAAAGAAATTTAAAACAGTGTCACTTTTTTCTTGGTACTGGATTTGAACTCAGTCCCTGAGCTTTCAAAATAGGAGCTCTACATTTGAGCTATGCCTCCAGTCCTTAAAACAATGTTACCATTGTCTTTTTGTACATTTTGCAAAATGATTTTCTGTATGCTATGTGTTTTTTTTGTTGTTGTTGTTTTTTTGTCAGTTGTGGGACTTGAACTCTGGGCCTGAGTACTGTCCCTGAGCTCTTCAGCTCAGGCTGAAGTGCTCTACCACTTCAGCCACAGTGTCACTTCCGATTTTCTGGTGGTTTATTGGAGATAAGAGTCTCATGAACTTTTCTTGCCTGGGCTGGCTTTGAACCTGGATCCTCGGTTCTCAGTCTCCTGAGATTACAGGCCTGAGCCACTGGCACCCGGCTAGGCCTCACATTTTTTTAAGTCTTACCACCTCAGTATCATCACACTAAGAAAGAAGCCTCCAGTTGTGAACCTGTGGAGACAGCCCATATCCTCCTTGCCATAGCATTAGTAAGTAAACCCAGGGTACAGTAGGGAAGAACCGACAGGAAGAACGCTTAATTCCAAACTGCTTACTGCCTTTGTGTACCTGGGTGCACTTAATTAGAATTCATTTATTTTGCAGAACTTTTCCAAGAATATTTTTGCAATTCTTCAATCTGTAAAAGCCAGAGAAGAAGGGCGGGCACCTGAGCAGCGACCAGCTCCAAATGCAGCACCTGTGGTAAGGATGTTTTCTGCTTACGTAGAATTTTTTTTTTTTTTGCAGTACTAAAATATTTTTATTGAAGTTGGAAGAAAAATATATTATACTTAATTTCCAAAATAGTTTAAACATTCACCTACACAGCTATATCAAAGTCAGTTTATTTTGTTCCCAGCTATGCAGTCATTTATAAAATAGAGAGGACCAAAAAATTGGCCATGTAAAACAATAATAGTCAATGAAGAAAACTATGGCCTTAAATATCTGTCAAAACATAAATGCTTTCTACAATTATTATACATAAAGGTTTTAATGAAAGTACTGGTGTGTATTGTAATTTGAAGATGTTTTGCTTTTTTTGTCTTTTGGGTTTTTTCTTTTCTGCGCTAGTTCTGGGGCTTTGAATGTATGCTTGAGCTTTTTTGCTCAAGGCTAGTGCTTTACCACTTGAGCCACAGCTCCAATTCAGCCTTTTTGGCAGGTTAATTGAAAGTAAGAGTCTTACAGACTTTCCTGCACAGACTAATTTCAAACTGTGATCCTCAGATCTCAGCCTTCTGATTATGAGTGTGAACCACTGGTGCCTGGCTTTGTATTAAGTTCTTTAAAAGAGCTTGTGTATACCTGATGGGTGTAAAGACCCTTCCTAGCATTAAAAGTTATTCAGGTTGGGGGCTGGTAATCCTATAATGCCTGTAATCCTAGTTATTCTGGAAGCTGAGATCTGAGGATTGTGGTTCAAAGCCAGTCCAGGCTAGTCCAGGAATCGTCAGAGTTATCTCCAATTAAGCACCAAAAAGTGGAAAGTGGAATTGTGTGGCTCAAGTGACAGAGCAAAAAAGCTCAATGACAGCACCCAGGGTGCTGTCAAGTCTTATAACTGACAAAACAAAAAGTTACTTCAAGCTGGGTGCCACTTCTGGTTTTTCTGTGATTAATTGGAGATAATAGTCTCACAGACTTTCATGACCAGGCTGGCTTTGAACCATGATCCTCACAGGTCAGCCTCCTGAGTAGTTAGGATTACAGGTGTTAGTCACTCTCTCCTGGCATGGTATTTCTAATAGTGTTTAGATGCATATCAAACTAAAACATTGTAACTGTTGTCTTTATGGCTATGAATATTCTTTCTTTGTATTTACATAAGCCTTGACTTGCAAAGTAAATATACCTACCTGAGGTCTAGATAATTACCTTTCATTTGTGATAATACTTAAATGAAATTCTATTCTATCAAAATGAAGAGTATTGCATTCTTTGTGACTATCATAACATTTCTCAGCCAGATTTGGGACATTTTTTTTTGTCTTTCATTTTTTGGCTTGAACTCAGGGCCTCAAGCTCTTTCCTGCTTATGACTGGGACTCTTATGACTGAAGCCATGCCTCCAATCTAGTATTTTCTGATTAATTGGGATAAAGTCTAGCAGACTTTTCTGTCCAGGCTAGCTTTATACTGTGATTCTTCAAGTATCAGTCTCCTGACTACCTAGTATTACAGATGTGAGCCACTGGCTTCTGGCATATTTGAGATATTCTTTACTTATCTGCCTTTATTACAGACTATGAGTTTAGTACAAAGTATTTATTAATTAAAGTATGCAAAATTGGACGGGTAACTTTAAGTATTTAAAATTTATTAATGGATTTATTGTCATGGTTGCCATGTTAATTTAATTTAGAGATTAACATCTTTGTAGGTAATTCAGTTAAAGACTTAAAAGTTATCAGTTCAGTAAACTTTGAATTAAAAATTGTTTTTTCTTTTTTTTTAAGATGACAACTTGTGGGGCTGGGAAGGTGGCTCAGTGGTAGAGTGCTTCCCTTGTATGGATGAGGCCCTGGGTTTGATTCCTCAGCTCCACATAAGCAGAAAAAGCTGGAAATGGTGTTGTGAATCAAGTGGTAGAGCGCTAGCCTTGAGCTGAAGAGCTGAGGGACAGTACCCAGACCCAGAGTTCAGGCTCTATGACCGACAAAAAGAAAAAAGAAAAAAAGATGACAGCTTGTTTCATTAAAGTGCTTGACTAGTCTCTGGATCTCTGCATAGTGAATAACCTAATGCCCTGGGTTGGGCTGAATGCATGTTTAATGTGCCTCTTCTGCCATGTCTGTGTCCCTCCTCCATGCCTATCTGGGCTTGTTCCTCCCCCAAGGAGTAATGCCCCTGTCTCTGCCCTGCCCATTCAGAAAAGCCTAGCCTTGCCTCCTTGGTAAATTCAGGATCCAATTCTTAAAACTTAGGGCCAGGGCATACTGGCTAATCCTGAAGCAGATTTGCAACTTACACTAAATGCAAAAAAGTTTGTTTCACCATTTTTGTTTTTGTTTTTTTTGGTGCCAGTACTGGAACTTCAACTCAGGGCCTAGATGCTGTCCTTCAACTTTTTCTGCTTATGGCTGGTGCTCAATGAGCCACTTGAGCCACAGCTCCACATCCAACTTTTGAGTAGTTAATTGGAGATAAAAGTCTCATGGACTTTGCTGTCTGGGCTGGCTTCAAATTGCAATACTCAGATCTCAGATTTCAGCTTCCTGAATAGCTAGGATATAGGAGTGAGCCTTGTGTGCCCAGCTGAAAAGTGTACTGTTAAAAAGGTCATCATTGTAGAGAGAGTATTATTTCACAAAGACATTTATTTAAGTAATCAGAATGAAATTAGTAATCATTTTATTTCTGAAGCTTTATAAGTTTTAAGTTTATTTGATAAAGACAGTACTTTTTAGCAGCAATAATATGACTGTTGGTCATCAGATGTGGCTTAATCGCCATTTTTTTGTCTTTTTGGCTATATAGTAAAAAAAGGAAGCACAGAAAATAAATACTTCACCAGGCACTAGTGGCTCATGCCTGTAATCCTAGCTGCTTAGGAACCTAAGATCAGAGGATCGAGGTTTAGAAGCCAGGCTGAGCAGGGAAAGTCTCATGAGACTTACTTCCAATGAACCACCAAAAATTTAGGAAGTGGAGCTGTGGCTCAAGTGTAGAGTATTAGCATTGAGCAGAAGCTCAAGAATAACTCCCAAGCCTTGAGTTCAAGTCCCAGGACCAGCTTTAAATGTGAGTACTAAAGTAGTATTTTAAATATTAACATAACTCATTATTTTTCCACAGGATCCCACATTGCGCACTAAGCAGCCTATCCCAGCTGCCTACAATAGATATGACCAGGAAAGATTCAAAGGGAAAGAAGGCAAGTTGCTTGCTTTTACCTTCCTCTTACTGTGGTTGTGCTGACCTCAAAAGCGGTATGTTCTGATATTTAAGGCTTAGAATTGGAAAGAATCAGTTTCATTCATACTTTTGTAAATTTTTTTTTGGAACACAGCCATGTTATTAATTCATTTGTATATTTAGTTCTGTGACAGGATAATTGAAGTTGTTTTGACAGATCATATAGTGGGCAAAGCTTAAAAATACAAACTAGCCCTTTACAGAAAAAAATTAATTCTTGGTTGTAGTTTGGATTCTAGAAGCAGATAGCTTGTGTCACAGATCATTATTTTGTATGAAATTTTAGTATTTTATCAGTTTTGTCTATGTCTCTCTCATGTAAATAAATACATTTCTAATAGTATTAGTACCTATCTCTTAGGGTTATTGTTGGGAAGCAAACTTGTTAATAAAGATGATATCCCTAAAAAGGTGTCTGATATGAAAGAAACTACCTACAGATGTTTGCTATTACTAACACTGGTTCTCTGTGTGTGTGTCTCTGTGTGTATGAGTTGTGGGACTTGAACTCAGGGCCTGGTTGTTGTCACTGAACTCTTTTTGCTCAAGGCTAGTACTCTGCCACTTGAGCTACAGTGCCACTTCTGGTTTTCCGGTGGTTAATGGAATATAAGAGTTTTACGGACTTTCCTGCCTGGGCTGGCTTTGAACCACGATTCTCAGATCTCAGCCTCCCGAGTAGCTAGGATTATAGGTATGAGCCACCAGTAATGGCAACATTAATTCTGCCTGGGAATTTATTTTAGGATAGAGATTCTACTTATTAAGTCATGATCTCCAATTAGAAATGTATACATGGCCGGGTGCTGGTGGCTCACGCCTGTAATCCTTGCTACTCAGGAGGCTGAGATCTGAGGATCTCGGTTCAAAGCCAGCCTGGGCAGGAGAGACCGTGAGACTCCTATCTCCAATAAACCACCAGAAAACCGGAAGTGGCGCTGTAGCTCAAGTGGTAGAGCGCTCGCCTTGAGCTGAAGAGCTGAGGGACAGCGCCCAGGCCCAGAGTTCAAGCCCCACGACAGACCAAAAAAAAAAAAAAAAGAAATGTATACATGGAGAACTTGGGCAGCATCCGTGGACCTGAAACAGGAGAAGGCATTCCTTGTGATTTCTATGTAGGGTTCTGGCTAATGCAGTAACATGCCCTTTCTGCATGATTCCAGCATTGATGGACGGATAATCTGAAATCTGCATTTAACATTCTTTAAAGAGTATGTTGCCTTAGTGCACTGAATTTTTTGTACTGATGTTAATCTACTGAGTAGTCTTAACCTGTTATCTTCATTTGTATGGAAGATAATGATCCATTCTTCACTGCAGTTTTTCTTTATGGAATGAATCATATAAAGCAGCCCATGGAACAGGTCTAATCCTTCATGGACTATATCCACCCTGCTTTGTGTACATGCAAATATTATTTATATTGTTTTGGCATTATAATGGCAAAATTTGATATGGTGACAGATTTGTGGCCTGCAAAGTGTTCAGTATTTTCTATCAAGGATTCTCGGCAGTGTCCTGGGGCTGTGATGACAACTATAAATGACATGTATGAATAACAAACTAAGTAACATGGTTGGAACTTTGGGAGACAACTCTATAACTTAGGAACTATTCTTATTCTTCTAATGGTACTATTATTGGTTATTGCTAGTAAGTAATTTGAGATTTCAGAGTATTCAATCTTATTTTGGAGCATAGAGAGATAGTTTTACCCAGTTTCTGTGCAGTAGGCTTGTTGTGTATAGAATATTTTTGAGGCTGGTGTCTTCTATAGAGATTTTATACAGAGTAGATTCAAAGCTTTGTTATACTGTTTGACTTTCACATATAATTTTAGGTAAGTTTAGATTTCTTTTTCTTCTCTCTCTCTCTCTTTTTTTTTGGTTGGTCATGGGCTTGAACTCAGGGCTTTATTTATTTATTTTTTTAATCCCTCAGTTGTTTTGCCTGAACGCTAGCACTCGACCTACCACTTTGAGCCACAGCACCACTTCTGGTTCCTAATTGGAGACTCAAGGGGCGGGCTAGGAGGGTGGCTCAGTGGTAGAGTGCTTGCCTTGCATGCATGAGGCCCTATTCTTCAGCACCATATAAGCAGAAAAAGCCAGAAGTGGCTCTGTGGCTCAAGCGGTAGAATGCTAGCCTTGAGCTGAAGGGCTGAGGGACAGTGCCCAGGCCCAGAGTTCAGGCCCCATGATGATCCCCCAACCCCCACCCCGCCCAAAAAAAAAAAAAACTCTCAAGGGCTTTCCTGCCTGGGCTGGCATTGAATTGAAATTCTCAGATCTCAGCCCTCTTGGTCGCTAGGATTATAGTCGTGAGCTACCAGCTCTAACTTTAGATTTCTTATCTATCAATAAATAAATAATTTTAACAGCAACCCCCTTTTGTTTGTAGAAACTGAAGGCTTTAAAATCGACACCATGGGTACCTACCACGGCATGACTCTGAAGTCTGTAACGGTAAGTTATCCCAGCCACACAGCTTATTTGCTTCAGGCATTTTATGTGAGTAGCAGATGTTGAAGAGAATCTTTGTTTTCTAATATATCCTATTCAGGACATGTGTTTTTAATGATTAGTTGTGCTGATGGATTGTGTGGTTATTATTTGATTCCTGGTTGTTCTGTTTCTTGTTTTTTCTTCAAGCTTGACTATGTAAATAAAAGGCTTTTCACTAGCTTGTAACTAGTGCAGTGCTGTATGGTTAGAGTTTATAAGGTCACACAGGAGCTTTTAAGAGTCATTGGGGACGAGTTCTTGGCTACAGTATCTCTTGTTCTTTTGGATGTAATGCCTTACACTTTTTAAAAAGTTAGGGTGACTGGGCACTGGTGGCTCACTCCTGTAATCCTAGCTACTCAGGAAGGCTGAGATCTGAGGATTGTAGTTCAGAGCCAGCCCAGGCAGAAAAGGCCGTGAGACTCTTTTTTTTTTTTGTTTTAATTTATTTTTTTATTTTTTGTGAACATACTGTACAGAGGGGTTACAATTACATGGGCAAGATAATGAGTACATTTCTTTTTTTTTTTTTTTAATTTTTATTTGTGAACATACTGTACAGAGGAGTTACAGTTACATGGGCAGGATAATGCGTACATTTCTTACCAAGCATTGCAGCCTCCTCCTTTGTTTACCCTTCACATCCCTTCCCAGCCTCCCCCCTCCCCCCCAATCCCAATCCTTCTCCTCCCCCCCCCCCCCCCCCCCCCAGGCCGTGAGACTCTTAAAAATTATGCAGAAAAAGCTGGAGGGGTTGTTGTGGCTCAGGTGTTAGATTGCTAGCCTTGAGCAAAAAATATCAGGTATGGCACCCAGGTCCTGAGCTTAAACCCCAGGACTGGCACCCCAAAAAAGTTTGAAAGAGTGCAGTGGTAGCCCGGCGCTGGTGGCTCACGCCTATCGCCCTAGCTACTCAGGAGGCTGAGAGCTGAGGATCAAGGTTCAAAGCCAGCCTGGGCAGAAAAGGCTGAGAGACTCTTATTTCTAATAAACCACTCAGAAAATCGGAAGTGGCGCTGTGGCTCAAACGATAGAGTGCTTGCTTTGTGCTGAAGAGCTGAGGGAGAGCACTCAAGCCCAGAGTTCAGGCCCCACGACCACCAACAACAAAAAAGACAAAAAAGAGAGTAGTGATGATGGAGTGCTGACACAGCCACGCCTGACAACCTGCCCTGGATGTCCACAAGGGCTCCTCCGTGCCCCCCCCTCCCCTTTCTTACTGCCCTTTCTCCCTGTGCTCCCCACCACCTCATCCCCACTGGCTGTGTTGCCCAGGCTCAAGGGGACCCTGCTTTCTCAGCCTCATGAGTACCTGGAACTACAATTGTGACTCTACCTGGCTTCCCTTTTAATTGTTTCATTTCTAAATGCTAACTTTTATTTAGTCAATGATAGGATTTGATGCTGTAGAGCAGGAATTCTGTTACCTTCATTTGTATATTTATTCTTAGAAGTTTTATACTTTAAAATACAGTGTTTATGCATTAGGATGCCTGTATACTTAAAACCTAGTGGTAGTGAAATTACTTTTGTATTTGTTTGTGAATCACCAGATCTTCACAGGCTCTGTATGACAGAATCATAATATACTTGCTGTGATTTCTCAGAATTAAGATACACTTTTATGTCAACTTGGAGTTTGCCATGTTTTACTCATTCATTTCCAGAAGCAGACAAAATAAATGTAAAATCTGACTGAAAAGTTAGAACTTCTGTTTCTTTCTATAGACTTCAAATTGAGATTGAGTATCAGATGTTTTGTTGATATGCATACTTGTTTTTAAATTGTCGTCAGATTTGTTTTTTTTTTTATTACTGAAAGTAACTAATTCAACAAGTGCTTATCGAATGCTGCTTAGTTGTGGGTGAACTTCTTTTTCTTCTTTTTTTTAATTTTGAAAATACCATACAGAGGAGTTACAATTAAATGGGCAAGGTAATGAGTACATTTATTATCAAGCATTGTTGCCTCCTCCTTTGTTTCCCTTTCTCATCCCCTATGCCCCCTTCTTTAAAGGAGGGTAGTGAGAGCCTCTCTAGCAGGTGACTGAGGAGCAGAGTCCAGGCAGAAGAGCATTCTTTATAATAAAATGGGGTACGGTTGAAGGCCAGTAGATGAAAGCATGATGGCCAGGGCCTCTGGTTTCAGATTTGCGATGGAGGGCAAAAGCAGTGAGTGAGTGAGTGCACATGTCCTGAGACACCTGTGTTCTTACCTCACTGAGGACTGTAGTTCATGGCTGTAATAGTTCACTTAATTCTTTCCTGATTCCGTTATGGATGTTTTCCTGAGGACAACAGCCTTGCCTCTGATTATTCCCCAATTGAGTCACTGGGGAACTGAAATTATTATCATTAGCCATCAAAGTTACTTTTTCCTTATTACTGTTGCTGTTGTTTTACTTTTATATATATGTCTAAGCGAGCCATGAAATTTATTTCATTATATGAGCTTCTATGCAAAGAGTAAAAGCAATGATACTTTTTAGAAGGGATACTTGAAACAGAACAATTTTTCTAAGACTCAAGGATACCTTCTTAATTAAGCAGTATGAGAATGATAACCATTATGTTTCCTATCCAGAATCCTTATTAAGTATATTCAAAAGAGGTGAATCTAAACAAATTTATGCTGTAGGATTTTAAAGAATAATCATGAAAATGATCAAATTGCTATTATTATTTCTTAATTTTGTAGGATATATACATTGAATTCTTATTTTTTGGGGAGGGGCAATCTGGTTGTGGGGCCTGAACTCTGGGCCTGGGCGCTGTCCCTCAGCTCTTCAGCTCAAGGCTAGCACTCTACCACTTGAGCCACAGCACTACTTCCGGCTTTTTTCTTTTTGCTTATGTGGGCCTCATGCATGCAAGGCAAACACTCTATCACTGAGCCACCTTCCTAGCCCCTATACATTGAATTCTTTTTTTTTTTTTTGGTCCGGTCGTGGGGCCTGAATTCTGGGCCTGGGTGCTGTCCCTCAGCTCTTCAGCTCAAGGCTAGCGCTCTACCACTTGAACCATAGCACCACTTCCAGCTTTTTTTTCTGCTTATGTGGTGCTGAGGAATTGAACCCAGGGCCTCATGCATGCAAGGCAAGCGCTCTACCACTGAGCCAACTTCCCAGCCTTAGACGTTGAATTCTTGACTGCATTCTCCCCTTCTTCATTTGTTTACTTTCTTCCCTTGACCCCACGCTATTCTTTTCATTAATTTAGAAATTGAGATTTTTAGGTAATTGTTTCTTTTTAGTTATACCTTAAACGTAAGCTATTTTCTCCCCTTCTTTGCTTGGTTGTGACTGTGTGTTTTGCCCAATTCTCCCATTATCTCTGGTTATAGTAGCTGTGCTGCTGGGTGTGTTGGTACATGACTAGTGTCTTAGTACTACAGAGGCAAAGACAGGAACATTGTATGTTCTAGGCCAGCTACACAGGGAGACCATGTCTCACAGTGTCTAAGCAGACACACAGAGCTGTTAAATGCTTATTAAAAGGCTTTATGGCTTTAAACACTGCTTAATTGGTTTTGCTATTGTCCTTCAGAGCTATATACTTTGTTGATATACAAACTTTATGAGGTTTGGATTATTTTGTATCAGGGTTAACCTATAAGATGCAAAAGTCAGATGCAAGACTAAATTAGTAAATTGACAGTTTTTATATCACTATTTTAGTAACCAAATTTAATAAAAAGTTATATGTTAATTTGTTATGAAAACAAAAGTAACAAATTTGTTATGAAAACACCTAGGCAAGGTATTGTTCTAATATAAAAGTAGTAATTTATTGAAATTCCCTATAAGAATAGAATTCTAATTATCTTTATTTTTGTATGTCCTGGGGCTTGAACTCAGGGCCTGGACACCATCCCTGAGCCCTTTCAGCTCAAGGCTAATAGTCTACCATTTTGAGTCACAGCTCTACTTCTGGTTTTCTGGTGGTTAATTGGAGATAAGAATCTCACAGACTTTCCTGCTTTCAGTCTTCAAATCAAAGCCTCCTGAATAGCTAGGATTACAGATGTGAACCACCCAGCTCTAGGTCTGTTTCAAGTTACAGGTCTCTGCAGTTTAATATGTTTGACTTTTTCTCTAAGATACAGTCTTCACTGTGTTGTCCAGGGTGGCCTTGAGCTACTGGATTGCAGAGACTTTCCTGTCTTAGCTTCCCAATTGGCTGGGCCTATGAGCTTATGTTGTCTTACCTGGCATCTGGTTAACTTTATTTTTTTATTTTAATTTTTAACAAAGAAATATGAACTGTATTTCACAGTAAACTTCCAGAGGAACAAGTTGTACAATTGTGGTTACTGAAGAGTTTCCCTTTTCCTTTTCCTTTTCCCTTTCCCTTCCCTACCTCCTTCCCTCCCTCCCTCCCTCCCTTCCCTCCGTCCCCTCCCTCCCTCCCTCCCTCCCTCCCTCCCTGCCTCCCTCCCTTCTGCCTAAGAACAGGACTCAAAGAACCCAGTACCTGTTGCTTTTACTTTTTGGCTAGTGCTCTACCAACTGAGTCAGACCTCCAGCTCTGGAGAGCCTTTCTTAGTTGGTAGTTTTCCCCAAAATATGTTACTTGTTTTTTGTTTTTCTTTTTTTTGTCTGAACTCAGGGTTAAAGCGCTGTCCCTTGTCTTGTGTGGGTGTGTGGGGGCGGTAACAAGGGGTGTAAGGGTCGGCTTGCACATGCAGTGGGCAAGTCCTGGGGCTTGAATTTAGGGCCGGAGCACTGCCTCTGAGCTTTTGTTCAAAGCTAATGATCTACCACTTGCCACAACTCCACTTTGGCTTTTTTGATGGTTAATTGGAAATAAGAATCGCCCAGCCTTTCCAGACTGGACTGGCTTTGCACTGTAACTCTCAGATCTCAGCCTCCTCAGTAGCTAGATTATAGTCTGAGCCAGTGGCATCTGGCCCTAAGTTGTCTTTAAAGCAGGAGCACATATACTAGTCAGCTTCTTATCATCAGGCTTCTTTTCTTCTCCCTTGTTTGTTGAGAATTTGTTGTTCAGTTCTGCAGGTTGCATTGTGTTGTGTTGTGGAAGTACTATAGAACTATAGTAACAGTAATGTTCTGTCTGACTTTTCTTCCATCCTCTCTTCCTTCTGCAGACACTTGTAAAATAGCTGCCCTATACCACTCACTCTCTTGGGATTTGGGACAGCAGAGATGAATAAAAGCAGACGTGTCCTATGGGGTTTCCTTGTGGTCTAGTGGAGAGTAGATAGGTACATTAGTGGTGACTTGAAAATGAAATTGTGATTGAGGGGAGACATTGTGCCCTGAGAATCTGAAATGGGGGATTTGTTGCAAGAATCATCACACATCATTAATGAAGTAATATTTGAAGGAAGATCTGTAATTTACGTAGGGTTTGACTTGATGAAGATACAGGAAAACTGTTTAAGGATTAGCAGACAGCAAGATTAAAAGCTCTGAGATTGCAGCAGGAGTGTGGCACCTGGGAAGATTTGAAAGAAGACACTTAGATGGTACAGATTTTTAAGCACAGCTGTAGCATAGTTTTTCCTCAGAGTTAGATGCAGCATTAGATGCAGAGTTAGATGTCAGTGTGTTGTCCCATGTGTATTAGTGAACATACTTCTGGAGCCATATTTTATGCCTGGTCATTCTCACTTAAAATTTCATGCAACTTACAAGCATTTAAAAAGCAGTCTAGGGGCTGGGAAGTTGGCTCAGTGGTAGAGCGTTTGCCTTGCCTGCATGAGCCCCTGGGTTCGATTCCTCAGTACCACATAAGCAGAAAAAGCCAGAAGTGGTGCTGAGGCTCAGGTGGTAGAGTGCTGGTCTACAGCTGAAGAGCTGGGGGACAGCACCCAGGCCCAGAGTTCAGGCCCCACAACTGACAAAAGAAAAAAAAAAGGCAGTCTGAATTTCTAGTCTTTGAAGAAGCTATCTAGTGTGAGTGTATGATGGGTACAGCCTCATATAGCCATAGCCACTTTTTCCTCTGAGCAGTGACCTGCTCTTGTTTCTTTAGATTGCCAGAGACCTTACCCCTTTATTTCTTTTTGTCTACCCTTGATTTATTCATGCTCCCTTCATAGATATGAGTTTGAAATCCCTGATCAAGGGACTGGGAAGGTGACTAAGTGGTAGAGCGCTTGCCTTGAATGCATGAGGCCCTGGCTTTGATTCCTCAGCACCACATAAGCAGAAAAAGCCGGAAGTGGTGCTGTGGCTCAAGTGGTGGAGTGCTAGCCTTGAGCTGAAGAGCTGAGGGACAGCGCCCAGGCCCAGAGTTCAGGCCCCAGGACTGGCAAAAAATGAAAAAAAAGAAATCCCTGGCAATGCCAGCTTATTACAGAGAAGTCAATCAGTTTGAATCACTAAAGATGTAAAGCTTTGAACTCAGTCTTGGCTCTGAATCCCAGCCTTACTAGTCATTCTGTGTAATTTATAATAAAAATAGAGGAGAAAATGTGTAAATGTGCTTAACATAAACAGGAATCAACAAGCGATGACTGCCTTATGAATTTATGATTATAATTATTCTAGATGAATGTGATGTACCTGTAAATATTGGCAGTAGCTTCATAGCACAATTATTGTTGCTTGTTTAATAATACACTGTCATGGGGCTGGGAAGGTGGCTCAGTGGTAGAGTAATTGCCTTATATGCATGAGGCCCTGGGTTCGATTTCTCAGCACCACATAAGCAAAAAGAAAAAAGCCAGAAGTAGCGCTGTGGCTCAAGTGGTAGAGTGCTAGCCTAGAACTGAAGAGCTGAGGGACAGCACCCAGGCCCAGAGTTCAGGCCCCACGACCGGATCCTACCCCCCCCCCCCCAAAAAAAAAATACAGTGACATGCAAAGTTATATGTCTTTAAGAGAAGACAGCTGTAAAGAAGTTGATAAGACAGCTCCTTTTCCATCTCCCATTAGGGCCTGTATGTACAGGAAGAGTCTAAAACGGCATCAGTAGTATTTAGAATTTTGATCATTGTCATGAAATTGTGAGTGGAAATACTACTTTTCTATGATTTATATTTAGACTGGTATAGTGAGTATTGTAACAAACTCTGGAGTAATTTTAAAACCTGGTTGGTTTTTTTGGAGTATGTTATGTGTCCCATGTGCATGCATGCATGCATACATGTGTGCATGCCAGTAGTGGTACTTTTGACATGTATATAATCAAATTTCATTTAATTTAGCTGTGTATTTCATTAAAGAAAACTTAATGGTTTAACAAAACCTAGCTCTAGGTTGTAGTGATTTTAGTAATATGTGTAGTATAAACTTTACAATCTGCCAGTTATCATGGGATTAATGGCAGGATACTTGAGATTACTTGTAAAATACACAAAGTTATTGTCACCACATATGGTAGGAATAATCCGAAAACAATTGATAAGTTGTAATTATCAATTTGACATTAGCTTGACTGAGGATATTCTAATATTATTCACTATGAAATAGAAAATGATATTTTAGTAATGACATGGTAAAATATATACTATGAAATTTGAATCTGCATATATTTATGTCATGTTAATTTGTTACTGTATAGTTCCATATGAATCTTTTTTTACTTTTTAAAATTTTCATGATAAAGGTGATGTACAGAGGCACAAAAGCAAATTTTGGTTTTCTTCTATTTTTTGTTTTGTGTTAGTCCTGAGTGTTGTCCCTGAGCTTTTTTACTCAAAGCCAGTGCTCTTCCACTTGAGCCACAGCTCCACTTCGGTTTTGTTTTGTTTTGTTTTGTTGGTGATAATTGTAGATAAGAGTCTCAGGGACTTTTCTGCCCTAGCTGGCCTCTTAACCTTGATGCTCAATCTTAGCCTCCTGAGTAGCTAGAATTACAGATGTGAGCCACTGGCACCCTGCTAATTTTCTTTTTTGATAAGTCTCCCTTGACTGTTCAACAGTTTCTTTTGTTTTCCTGCATTGATAACAAATTTGTTTCATTTAGTTTTAATAATATTAATATTTGTATTAAGCATATTTCATCACATTAAAATTCCAACTTCCACCTACTTTTAGACTTGCTATTATTTAAC
Organism: Dipodomys spectabilis; assembly: GCF_019054845.1. NCBI lineage: Eukaryota > Metazoa > Chordata > Mammalia > Rodentia > Heteromyidae > Dipodomys > Dipodomys spectabilis. The sequence goes on along the minus strand of NW_024870965.1, from coordinate 4,911,756 downwards.
ATAGAATTTTAAAATTAAATGTTTACCTTTATTATCTTGAAGAATAGATATGAATCTTTGTATTTTAAAAAATTTCATGATGGAAGATTATAAACTCTTTTGTTCAGAGGAGAAATCCAAGTATATTTAATGGCATGCTATATTTTTGTGTTTAGATATATATGTCCTTGATACTTTTCAGTGACTCCTAAAGGCTGTGCTTTAGTTTGTTTTTATCAATTTCTAAATCTTCATCTTACATCTTCAGCGAGCTTTTATGTACTTCTTACATTCAAATTATTATTTTCATTTTGTGTTAGTACTTTTGTCTTAATATTATTGGGGTTATCTAATTAGGTCTCCTCCCTCCTCCCCTCCCCTGTCCTACCAAGCCTCACTTGATCTTTAATTCTAAGTTTTGGTTTCTTTTCCAGGTCTTTTTCTTGATGGATGTTTCTTTTAGTGTTGTTCTTCTTGTCTTTCCTGCTTCTCATGTTCCTCTGTGAGTGATTGTTCCCATGTTTATTTTAAATACTTGTTTTTAAACTTCTGTTTTTGGTCTATTAGGAATCTATTAGAAACAAGTTTTTATTTGAAAATTTGGAATGGTGCGAAATACTTAGAATTGGAAATAATTTAAAATATAAAAAAAATTTATGACAGAAGACTTGCCACAGAATAGTGGTGTTTGTATTTTAGTGTGTCATTGTGTCTTTACATTAAAAGTTTTACAACATATGTATAATGTAGACTTACTTTGAAATTTATAAATTAAGAAGAATTGGTTTAATCTTTTTAAAGCCAGATTGTGAATTATGGACACTGTTAATCATTTAAACATTTACTTAAGTTTAGTATTTTTTTAGATAGAGGTTTAAAATTTCCTGCAGTTTTATTTACTTATTTGTTTATTTATTTTTGTTGGTCGTGGGGCTTGGACTCTGGGCCTAGGTGCTGTCCCCAAGCTCTTCAGCTCAAAGCGAGCGCCCTACCATTTGAGCCACAGCACCACTTCTGGTTTTCAGGTAATTTATTGGAGATAAGAGTCTCATGGGCTGGGCTGGGAAGGTAGCTCAGTGGTAGAGCGCTTGCCTTGCACGCATGAGGCCCTGGGTTCAATTCCTCAGCAGCACATAAGCAAAAAGAAAAAAGCCGGAAGTGGTGCTGTGGCTCAAGTGGTAGAGCGCTAGCCTTGAGCTGAAGAGCTGAGCGACAGAGTTCAGGCTCCACTACCGGACCCCCCCCCCCCAAAAAAAAAAAAAAAAGAAAAAGAATCTCATGGGCTTTCCTGCTGGGCTGTCTTTGAACCACGATCCTCAGATCTCAGCCTCCTGAGTAGCAGGATTAAAATTGTGAGCCACCAGTGCCCAGCTTTAACTTATACTTTATAGGTAGCTTTTTTACTTTCTCTTTTAGTGGGGATGGTTTTAGTTTTTTTGAGATAAGATATTATGGATTTTCTATGCTCAGGTTTGGCCTTGGACTGCAGTCTTTCTATCTGTGGCCTCATCTACACTTGGTATTACTGGTGCTAACCACCCTACCCAGGTTGTTTGTTGTTGTTCTTGATATATTCTGGGGCCAGCTTGGAACTACTGCAGTCTTCTTGATCTACTACTTCCTAGTTCTTGGTTTACAGGTTTCTTTTTCTTTGTGAAAGCAAACTTTTCCAAATTCAATTTCTGATGTTAATTGTATTTTCAACAATGTAATAGTGTCCACCAGTCATTTTGGTAATAAATTTATAATACATTGTGATTCATCATGAACTTTGGTATATGTATTTTTTTTTTTGGTTGGTCGTGGGACTTGAACTCTGGGCTTGGGCACTGTCCTTGTGCTCTTCAGCTCAAGGCGAGAGTGCTCTACCACTTGAGCCACAGCACCACTTCTGGTTTTCTAGCGTTTTATTGGAGATAAGAGTCTCATGAACTTTTCTGCTCGGGCTGGCTTTGAACCCCGATCCTCAGATCTCAGCCTCCTGAGTAGCTAGGATTACAGATGTGAGCCACTGGCGCCCAGCTTATATGTATTTTTTAAACTATAAAAAGCTACTTTAACTTAATAATAGAAAAAGGAACTATAAGAACATAGTTACTTAAAATTGGTGGAAGAGAAACTTGTTTAGCATGTGCAAGGCCATGAGTTTAATCCTCAGCACTGCAGAGGAAAAAAATAAAACTTGATTGTTTAAATTGATATTGGGAAATAGTTTTTCTTTATTTGGGTTAAATGGTAAAGTATCTGATGGCTTCAAACCAATTGATAGATGTCAGTGTTGGGGAGATTAATGTTTTTTGTGTATATACATATATACACACATAATTATATATACACACAATAATTCATATGTGAATTATTGATAACTTTGAAAACGTATTAGTATTTTGAAATGTTTCTCTAAGTACCAGCATATAAAGATCACAGTATAGTGGGCCTTAGAAAACATACTTCTAATTGTGTCATATTAGAAATAGATATTATACTGGCATTTTTTGTGGGAAGCTTCTTATAAATCACTGAGGACTAGTCAGTAGTTGCATTGTCGGGTGCTGAATAGATTTCACCATTGATAGTAGCCCATCAGAGAATGGGTGATGAGTAGGAGGCAGAAGCTTGTGGTGCTGGGGAAGGTGGGCTGCTTGCATCCCAAGTTACTTCAGAGGGTGGAGAGAAAGGCTGAAGAAAAGGTAATGTCGGTATACAGTTTGAGTTGATTCCTTTTAATCAAGTTCATCAGTCTTGCATCTGACAGCAAATGCTGATTGATTTCTTTCTTTCTTTCTTTTTTTGTAATTGCCTTGAGTTTGAGCTTGCTGGGCAGGTACTCTTAATTTGAGCTGTTTCTACTGTCCTAAATGCTGATTTATTAATTCAGAAAAAGTACAGTGGCCAAAGATCAGATGGTCACACCTTCTGTCTAGCATACCTACATTTTTTTGTGTAAAGAGTGTATACTGGAAGTTGCATTACAGCTGCATAACAAGCACAGAATAATTGTATCCTTCAAATGTTTAATTATCTGAGAGTGTGAGTGTGCCCCTGTTTGGACAGGTTCTATCATCATTTGCCATTAGGACTTCTGTTCCTTGGGGCTCGGTCTGAATGATACCTTCCCAGTTAGAATGTATTTCTTTAGATACGTAAATTGCCAGTTCAGTTTTAGGAATAACACATCACCATATTTTACTTGATTCATTGTCAAGTCTTAGGGAATGATCTTATTTGACTTTAAAACATATAATGCAAACCAAGCACTGGTGCCTCATGCTTGTATTTCTAGCTACTCAGGAGGCTGAAATCTGAGGATTGTGGATTGAAGCCGCTCAGGCAGGAAAGTCCTTGAGATTCTTATTTCCAGTTAAACCCTCAAAAAGCCAGAAGTGAAGCTGTAGGTCAAGTGGTGGAGTATGCTAACCTTGGGCACAAAAGCTCAGGGACAGTGTCCAAGCCTTGAGTTCAAGCCCCAAGCCTGGCATGGACTTTGCTACCTGAGCTGGCTCCTACCCATCATCTTCAGATCTCAGCCCTCTGAAGAGCTGATAGTACCTGACTGAATGCTGCCTTTAATGAGTAGAGTGCAGAAGACAAGGGAAACCAATTTATGTTTATCAAAATCTTAAGCATAGGCAATTATGACCGGGTAATTTGTGCTTTACTAATGCATCGTAAGATCTAGTGGCAAATAAAATAAGGCAAATTGTAAAGTATGAGCATCTATGTAATATTTTGTATATTTGTAGCAAGTTTAATACCATATGAAAGTATCTGACTTCCCTTGGTTACACAGCCATTGCTCAGAGCACTGTGGGTGGCACGTCATTACCTTTGGCATTCTCCAGCGCCCCTGAGCACTTCTTTTCCCCAGAGATCTGGCAGGCCAATATGCCAGTCTGAAATTTGTGCTTAGTGCATAGGTAATGAGGGGTTTCTCTACGGAGTTTCTGTTCACACACGTCGATGACCAAGCTTGCCCTTGGTGTAGGGGAGATGCTGTTCTTCTGTGAACTCCTTAGTATTTTTTGCCCATCTCCATCTCACGTTTGATATTTGGGACTATAAGACTTTAACGATCGCAAGTATCCTTACCTGGTTTCCTGTTGGACGTCTGATATTTTAATTGCTATAGAAATGATCTTTCCAAATTTTTATTCAATCATATTCATAAATATTTGTTTCTTGGTTTTGTAAAGTTAGGAACTTTTCCCAAATTATAAGGGATTTGCCTCCCTCCCCAACTTCAAGTTTGTCTTGTTACTTACATTTGCATCTTTGATCCATTTGGAAATTATTCTCATGGATGGTTAAGCCAACATTTATTTTTTCATATGGCTGTTCAGTTATGCAGATTTCACCACATTTTAGATGCCATTAGTAGACACCATGTTTTATCTGACTGCCACCATAATGTCAGTGTCTGGCAAATAGTGGGCACTTGGAAATGTTGGAAAAGTGACTGAAGTGTTCTTTAAACACTTTATAATCTAAGCTGCGCTCCAGGGCTTCCTCCTACAATCCTAGCCACTCAGGAGGCTGAGATCTGAGATTCACGGTTCAAAGCCAGCTGGGGCAGGAAAGTCTTGAGACTCTCATGTCTAATTACCATCCCCCCTCTTCCCACAAAAAGCCCTAAGAGAAGCTGTGGCTCAGGTGGTAGAGTGCTAGCCTTGAGCAGAAAAGCTCAGGGACAGCATGTGCTTCCTAAGTTCAAGCCCTAGGACCTGTACACAAAAAAGATTTTCTATTCCCGTAACTATTAGTATTTTGATTATTGCTTTTTAGTTCTAAACAGTATAAATATAGTACTTTAAATTTATTTGACATTTGATTAAATTACAGATTTATTGAGCAGTGACTATATTATGTAAGAGATAGATGAACTGATAGGATGTTCATTGGCTTGTTAGTGACTTCTTCATGAAAAAAAATACACAAAATGTAAAAAATAAAATAACCATTACTTTCAAAATATTTTTGTTTTCTGGGTATATATGGTTGTGATTGTAGAATAGGAACCATGAATAGTTCATTATTTTTTCTGATTTTTTTTTTCTTTTAGGAGATCAGAGTGGGATTCTTTATCTTGTCATTAGGTAAAATTTACCTTTGTACCTCTTCCTGTTTAAAAACATTATTTGAGAAAAATCTTCCTATCTTGCCCCATAATGATCTTTTTTTTAATGTTCAATCATATTTTTCTTTTAAAATTCATGTAGTTGTACAAAAATGTTTCAGTTCAGCATGTCAATTTATGAGTACAGTGCATCTTGATTGCTAGCGCCACTTCCATCTTCCTTCCTCCATCTATTTCAACTACAATTTAAATGTGAGAATTTAACAAGAATCTCTAAACATTAAACTCCTTCCACTAGCCAGTTCAGCTGTTTTATAAGAGGTACTAAGTAATCTATTAACTTCTAAATTGTTCTGATAAATATTGGTATCTTACTTGGGCTAACTAGGGCTCATGTCTGTAATCCTAGTTATTCAGGAGGCTGAGATCTAATGATTGCATTTCAAAGCCACCCTAGGCAGGAATGTCTCAGAGACTCTTAGCTTCAATTAACCACCAGAAAACTGTAAGTAGAGTTGTGGCTCAAAGTGGTACAACACTAGCCTTGAGCAAAAATGCTTAAGAACAGGTCTTAGGCCCTGAATTCAGGACCCATGACTGACAACAATAACAACAACAAAAAGGGATCTCTTTTGGTTCCAAGGTTTGAACTCAGAGTTTCATACTTGATAGACAGGTGCTCTATCATGGAAACCATGCCCTAATCCCTAATTTTCTTTTCTTTTTTTTTCTTTTCTTTTTTCTTTTTTTTTTTTTCCGGTCATGGGGCCTGAACTCTGGGTCTGGGCGCTGTCTCTCAGCTCTTCAGCTCAAGGCTAGTGCTCTACCACTGGAGCCACAGCGCCAGTTCCGGCTTTTTCTGTTTATGTGGTGCTGAGGAATCAAACCCAGGACCTCATGCTTGCAAGGTATGCACTCTACCGCTGAGCTACCTTCCCAGCCCCATCCCTAATTTTCTTATTGGCTGCCTAATTCTTGTGCCTGTTCACATCAGAATCATTGTTGCTTTAAAGTAGAATCTTATGTCGTCTACCAGATTTTCTTAGAGCTCTTGATATGTGGCTCAGTGGCAGAGTGCGAGTCTACCTGTGCAAGGCCCTGGCGTCTATCTCTAGCCCTAATGAAAAAAAAAAAGGATTTGGTAACATTTATATTAATCCCACATCATATAACTTTTCCATAGAATAGTTAAATACGTTGTGAACCAAACACGTGAAGTGATATTTTCCTTTGTAGTAGTGTTTTTGTTACCTGTCTATCTGTATTATAAGAGGTTTCACAAAATTCTCTTAATAAAAGTTTAATTTGACCTATTGAATTCTCCGCTTTCTTGTTATTTCTTATTTTTTAACATGCTACTGTTGTGGATTAGGTTGTTCCCATATAGTGTAGTAGGTTCTTACGTGGTTTGTTATCTTAATTTTATTTTTGACTGATTTTCTGAGTTTTTTCAGTCCACCAAGTTAGTAGAGCCTATTAACTCTTCATAGTAAGCAAATGTTTTTCTGTGGTCATAGTTATTTCAGTTCAAGAATCATTGATGGAGGCTGGGAAGGTGGCTCAGTGGTAGAGTGCTTGCCTTGCATGCATGAGGTCCTGGGTTCGATTCCTCAGCACCACATAAGCAGAAAAAGCTGGAAGTGGTGCTGTGGCTCAAGTGGTAGAGCGCTAGCCTTGAGCTGAAGAGCTGAGGTTCAGGCGCCGTGACTGGCAAAAAAACAAAAAAAAGAAAGAATCATTGATGTAGTTGCCACTTTTCCATTTTTTTTTAAATGAACATTTGTTTGGCCTGACTTAATTCAAAGTATAAAAAACAGTTGTTGGCTGGGCATTGGCTAGGGTTCATGCCTGTAAACCTAGCTCTTTAGCAGGCTGAGATTTGAGGATTGTGGTTCAAAGCCAGCCTGAGTAGGAAAGTTGTGAGACATCTATCTCCAGTTAGTCACCAAAAAGCCATAAGTGGAGCTGTAGCTAAAGTGGTAGAGCACTAGCCTTGAGCAAAAAGCTCAGGCACTGAACCCAGGCCCTGAGTTCAAGCCCCAGGACCAGTACAGACACACACAGACTGGAGATCATGTTCAGACAAAAGCAGGGTTCTGGAACCCATTGACTCTTATGGTCTTGCCATTAGTACTACAACTCCTGCAGAAATTTATTTTTAGTTTCTTTTTTGTGGGCCAGTACTGGGAGTTTGAACTCAGGGCTTTTCGAGTCACATGATCTACCACTGAGCCACACCCCCAGTCTTTAAAATTCATTTATAACAGCATTATTTTACATGTTATGAAAGCATAAGTTTTTACATATTTTGTTAAGCTTTCTGTTTACTAGTCTATAATCCTATTGGTTATTGGTATTTTCTCTTTTTAGGGTTTAGAATTCTATTAAGTATCCTAAAGTTAGGTTCAAATGCCAAACCTGTGAAATTTAGTTTGAAATTTATTTATTTATTTATTTATTTATTTAGTTATTTAATGGGTCCGGTCGTGGGGCCTGAACTCTGGGCCTGGGTGCTGTCTCTCAGCTCTTCAGCTCAAGGCTAGCGCTCTACCACTTGAACCACAGCGCCACTTCCGGCTTTTTTTCTTTTTGCTTATGTGGTGCTGAGGAATTGAACCCAGGGCCTCAGGCATGCTAAGGCAAGCGCTCTACCACTGAGCCACCTTCCTAGCCCTAGTTTGAAATTTAAATAGAGTAGTAAATACGTGGAGGTAGGTGGGTACTTTAGCTTCAGTACTGTTTCAGCCATTTGTATGGTAAAGGGAAAAGAAGCCATTTTCTGTATCGTGAGAGCAGTCCAGTCCTTGCAGCCCTTGAGTGGATTTGTGTTGGTGGAGTTTACTGTGACAGGCTTCTTTATGAAGTTCACAGTGTCTCACTTTAGTATTTGATGTATATTACTAATGTCTGTTGCAAGTAATATCTATATGATGCAATTTAGAAATGTATGTAAGAGAACATTGTTTGAGTCTGTGTTAAGTATTCAAATGTTCTAGGCACACAGTAAGCATGAGATGGGGGGGGACTTTGACTGGACCAGCTATCTGGCTTCAAAACCACTTTACCACAAATAATAACTGATTGAATAGTGTAGTGGGCAAATGCACTGTTAGTTTTGTCTATGAAAAAGAAACTAACAATAGTACTTCAAAAGGAGCACCTTTTATACTTTTCCAAGTACTTCCAGCTATTTACAGATGCATGTCAGAGCCAAAAGGAGCAAGAGATAACGGTCATTATTTTTCAGTGATTGTGGTACCACTCCTCAACTACTAGAGAAAAGTACTAGTGGGTTGGGAAGATGGCTCAGTGGTAGAGCACTTGCCTTGCAAGCATAAGGCCCTGGGTTCGATTCCTCAGTAGCACATAAGCAGGAGAAAAAAGCCGGAAGTAGTGCTGTGGCTCAAGTGATAGAGCGCTAGCCTTGAGCTGAAGAGCTGAGGGATAGCTCCCAGGCCCCACGACCGGATCCAAAAAAAAAAAAATAGTATTAGGAAATTGCACGTCCCCTCCATAGTCTAGTGTTCGAATAGCTATGAGACTTGGAGGTCCTTGGCAAAGAATGAAGAAGGAGCAGAGAACGGGAGAATAGAGGAGCAGGCCCATGTGCTTATTAGCTTTGCAGACCATCTCAGAGCATCACCTGTGAGATATTACGTAGAACAGTGGAATGGTTAACAGCATGATCTTTGAAATGTCTTCCCTCAAATGTCTTTTTTTTGGGGGGGGGGTGGAGTCTGGTCGTGGGGCCTGAACTCTGGGCCTGGGTGCTGTCCCTGAGCTCTTAAGCTCAATGCTGGTGCTCTACCACTTGAGCCACAGTGCCACTTTTGGCTTTTTTCTTTTTGCTTATGTGGTGCTGAGGAATTGAACCCAGGGCCTCAGGCATGCAAGGCAAGTGCTCTACCACTGAACCACCTTCCCAGCACCCTCCCTCCTCTCCCCCCATCAAATCTCTTTTTTTTACCAGCTTTGCTTTAACTTCTTGGGTGAGTCTTGCTTGTCTCTTAATGTTTCTATGAAGATTATATGAAATACTATATGTAACATACTAACAAGTACCCTGCTTGCATAGTTAATAAGTAGTTTTTCTGTGGTTGTTGGTATTAGTTTTGTAGAATTCCTTGGAAATAGATATAAATAAGGTTCTAGGTTAGAACATATGATTGTTCCATGTACAAAAAAGAGATGAGAAGTGTGAATTATTGAGATGATTTAGGATTTCATTATATCTAATCTTATTAAACTAACATTGTAAACAAAGTTTTGGTATTTTCCTTCTAAAATATCTATTCACATTCCGAGCATAACACACACAGTTGATTTTGTAATCTTTTTCTTTATCCAGTGTTGTCATTTAAAATTATATTTTTATGCATACAAAAATTACATAGTACTTGGATAAATAAAACACAGTTAACTATTGGTAATATACTTAAATATTAGCTTTCTCAGCTCAAACAGTTAACTTGCAAATAGTAGAGAGTAAAGTGTCATAATAAATAATTGTAGATTATTTACTTTAGCTAAAATAAATTTTTTTTTTGAGAGACAGGATATACTTTTGTAGCTCAGGCTGCCCTTGAGCTTGGTATTATTTTAGCCTCCTAAGTGCAAGGATTATAGGTATCACCACCACCCTGCAAAATACAGATTTTGGGATTTACTAAGAAACTTCACTACTCTAATGCCATTCTAGCACTCAGAATGTCAGCACATTATCATCATTTTTCAAGGTGGAATTATTAGGAACATAGAAATAATTTTAAATTTATACCCGAAAAAGAAATTTAAATGTCTGCTAAGAAGTCTGTTTTTCGTGTCTGCTTTTTAACTTACGGTAAAAGTTATTGAGATTTGAACTCAGGACCTTGTGCTTAGCTAGACTCTGCTTGCGCCACATCTCCAGCTTTTTTTTGCTGTGCTTATTTTTGAAATACATTTTTTAAGTCTTAAACCTGAATTTTTGCAGAAGAAAATATTGTTCTTAAAAGATTCTATACTTACTATGATCATAATTTGTACAAATAGCGTTTGTGGTTATACACCTGAACACACACATCTGTGTACACTCACACACATTCCACCCACCCTTTTTTTAAAAAAAAATTCTGAGGTATAAATGAGAGGGAATTTCTCTGCCCTGATAGTCTTCTGATTTTCAATAAGTATCGATCTGACTGGGTTATCCTTGTATGTATGAGTTTTGCTTAGTAATGTTGGTCATTCTGCAGTATATAACATAAACGAAAAATAGGCTTGAATCAGTAGTTGGGAGTGTTTCACAACTTACTTGGAATTACTTCATGTAGAATAGAACACTTTAGGCTACCGATTAGAAAATAAGAGGTAAATAGAAGTAGGAATCAGCGTATTAAATAGTAGAAACTTGAACAGTTTTCATGATTTTAAGCTATTTTGGTTGTTTATCCTTTCATAATGCAATCAAGGATAAAAATGATTGTTACTAGAATTTAGATAAGAAACATCCTGACTTAAGTTTGAGAAATATATGTCCTTATGGGGGATAAAAATACTTTTTTAAAGTTAATGGGTTAGTATGTCTTGATTGTAAAATTCATAATGCAGCCAAACAAATTGTGAAAGTATTTGTATCATGACACTCAATGAAGGCTCTTCTGTTTAACCTTTTTATTAAAAACTTGATAAAAGTGCATTGTATACATTGCTCTTCCAAGAATCAAGTGCTCATCAAACATTTTTAACTCTTATCCCTAACCTTCCCTGGAAGTTTTTAATTGGTGATGTAGAATATTTGTCATCTACCAAATGTAGGCTTGTAAACTTGGGACTCAGAAATAGGTGCCATAAAATAAGTACGGCTCGTGCACACCTGTTGCCAGTGAAGAAGCTTTCCTGCATGTTGCAGTTTATTAGATGTGTCAAAATGTATTGCATGAAACTGCTACTGCATTCTTTCTTCAACAGTGCATCTTCTTGGTGCCTTTTAAGTGATTATGTTCTCCTATTTGAGGAACATGATTGGGTTTTACAAACATACGTGAAATCAGGTGGAGTTGAAGTTAAATAGTGGTATACTTGAAGAGTGCAGCATTCAATCTAATCAAATAACATTGAATTACTAACATTGAATTACTCTTAGTACCAATCAGAGAAAATCTATCTGTTTTGAAGCATTTAATAACTTTTCAAAATAAAAATTTGAGCCTGAGACTTTTTCACATTTAATCATGTTATGTCAAAATAACTGTCCCAAAATGTATATTAAATTGAGCATCTCAATTACTTTAAAAAAGTAAATCCTTAGATGAGAACTGCATTGATAAAACATCTGAACTTTCTGAATGAGTTTTTGGAATAACTCAACTAAATCTTAATTCATGAATATAGTCTTTAGAACTCTAGTATAGGTCTGAAAATTTGTCCTTTACACAATTACAAAGTTTCCTTAAAATTGATAATAGTGTTTTATTTACATTTATTTTTTATATTCAGATGAGAAGTCAAATCTAAAATGAAGTCTTTTGACTTTTCATTTTTTTAAATGAAAACTTTTATGGAAAATGTATGCAGATACATTTTATTGGCCCCAATATAAGACTTGACCCATTGATGTATGATGCATGCTTGTTATTGCATGTTAATACACATAATCCCCTTATACATTTTTTAAAATAGATTCTTTTGGGGTACTTAAAAAATCATATAACATTGCAGTATTAAGAATTACCTTCAGAAATAAAATCATTCTTTTATGTGGTGAAATGTTAACTAAAACTTGTCCTATAGATGTCAACGATTTTTTTTTTTTACTATACATGCTTTTTAACACTATTTACAGATTGTACACTAGAGCCAACAATCTTCTTTTTTAGTGTAATTTACGGTGACGATACCTGCCTGCTTTCTCCTTTGCTGCATTGGCACAGGCATTGTGCTTATTTTGTTGTAAATGATTCCAGTATTTTATCAGTTCACTAGGCTGGAACTGATGAGAGGTAATTAGGTGGCTGTATTTACAGCTTGAATAAGAAACTCGCCAGTGATTGAACACAAACTCATTGGGCGGGGGCACAGGATCAATTCTTAACTTAGCCAGACAGATCCCTACATACACGTCTTCCAGATGCAAACGACGGATACCTAAAGAAACTTTAAATATCTTTTCTGCTAGATCTCCAGAAAAAACATAACCAGTTCCGGAACAGAAGACAGGATAGCGCTCACTTGGGTAGAGGTCTGGTGGCATGTACCACTTGCTGTCTTTGTTTCGGTTGGGCGCATAGCCTCTCATGAGGTACCCAGTGAAGTAGTTGTGCCGTGGAGGCAGGTCTGGCTTCAGCAACTTGTGGATCAAGTATTCAGTGTTGACAAACATGTCACTGTCAGTTTTCATGACATAAGGAATATGTGGACAGTATGTTGCAACCCAGTTCATGCCCATTAATGTTTTAATAGTCAAGTTGTAGTATGTGTCTAAGTATTCCTGTTGAATTATATCATGATACTGTCTGCTTTCTTCCAATATTGCATGTTGAACGTAGTCGTTTAGCTTAATGCTTAGGCCCAACAAAAAAATGCGTGTTATTTGGATACCAGGTGCTAGACTTTCATTTCCCCAAGTGTGCCGAATCGCTCTTCTAGCTTCTATTTGTCCAGGCTCTGCAGCTATTAGCAGTATTAGGAAAGGACTTTTGTCCCGGCATTTTTCAGGCTCATTGATGATATATTTGAAGTGATAAGCATTTGGATGCCTAGTGCCCTTTTCAGTGTAAATACTCCCATTGGCACTGAGTGTGTTCTCCAGTCCTGTAACTCCTTGTGGTGTCTGGTCTGTGTCATTGGAGTTAGTTACAGTTTGGGGTCTCAGAGTCTGAGGGACTGTTTCTTTCCAAATGTTTCGAAGAGAGCTGTGGTTTGTCTCACTCTTTGTGGAACGAAATCCTCGAAAACTGTATGTCACAGGATTTTCTTTGAATCCAGCTCTCCCTGGCAGCCAGTCATGATGGCTGAAAAACAAAAACATAGCAAAAAGAAACACCAGGGAAAGTACCCCGATAAGATGGGTTCGGAACAGAGACCTCTTAGCATTCCAGGTCATCTTTGCAAAGCAGCAGTGCCGTCTTCTCCACTGAAGCATGTTGTAAATAACCCAGTAATGGTGTGTGAGGTATCGGTGGCCCCAAATACTGCTTTTCTCCTGAGTCAGTGCTGCTCTTTGTCATCTGTTTTCAGTTCAGCCACGTGTCCCTGGCAGTCATTCTGTAAAGACGAAGCATAACGGTTTAGAAGTGCCATAGCTCTCAAAATGGGCTGAAGGGGGCTCTGGATACTAATACAATTAAGGCAAATAGGAAGAAGTTTTAAAGCTGTGAACATAGGCTAGCCCAGAAGCAGAGCCTGTGATTTGCTTCCTTTTGGCAATGCAGTGGCATCACTGAGAACAGGATTAATTTCTTTCTTCCTTTTTTTTGGGGCGGGGGTTGGCATGATGAGCAGGAAGGCGATAGATTTTTTTTTTCTTCTAATTATGTCATTGTTTCAGTAGCTCTGGTCATTTGTATCTTTGATCTAGGTTAAAACTTTAAAGGTTGTATGTGTGTAGAAAAGAAAAATGTTACTAGCTTCCTGACAGAGGCCGTGTAAGAAGGCCTTGAGCAGAAGGAAAATTTATTGACATTAATTAAAATGGATTTGACATACCATTGATGGTGTGGTGCTCTGTCAGCGGCCTTTTTTGTAAAATGGTCATGTAACAGTCATGGGACAGACGGTGCAAGGTTGATTATAGCAGAGTTCTGTTAGTCACAGTACACTGCTGGGCATGCTTCCATTGGCCCCCACTGTGCTGAGGAAGTCAATGAGAAGATGCACCTGTCAAAATGAATTTCAGGGTCCAGTAACTTCAGGGCAGGATTTTTAGACAGTTATAAATGATTAACAGTTTTGAGTACTCTGCTAATTTAACCTTCCACTTCAGATAGGAAGTATATAAAGGTTATTGTCCTTGCATTTTAAGGTTGACTTTAAAAGACAACAAGCAAGTATCTTTAGTTACCTATGGTTTTTAAAAATCAAATTTCCACAAAATACATTTTAAAACATTCTTGAGTTAAGTTGTATTTGGATGCAGAGGGTTTGTTAATTTTTAGTCTTCTTGTAGGCTAACACTTAAAGCCCCCTATATTAAAAACAAATTAGCAGGTCAGAAATGGCAACTCCTTTGTACAACTGCTTAATTAATAAAAAAAAAAGAAATGTCAGAATGAGAGGTTCATGATGTCAGATACTAAAAAAAAGCCTTTTCAGTGTACAGCATAAACTTGTTTATTTTCAGTTTCTTTCTCTGAATTCTTAGATTTTTCTGGCCCAAGGATTTGGGTAGTGGGGGAAAATACAGATAGATGAACTGGAATTGAATTGCATGAAAGGAAGAGAAACAAACTTTTGGGATAGGATACTAAAGAGTGTGTACTTTTAATTTTGAATTTCTTCCTGAATATTATTTCTTTAAGCAAAAGAAAACTAGTAAGGTTTTAATTGGGAACATTTGTTTATTTGAAATTATTCATGTAAATGAATGGGTTTAGTCTGTGATACTGACCCATGCTCAATGAAATATTTATCTGTGCTATGAATTATTTTAGGCAGTAATAGCATGTGAATCCCGGTATCACTGAATTATTGTAAAATAAAATTCTCATGCATAATGATAGGCACCTTGAAAATATTGAGTGTTGGATGTATATGAATGAAAATGCTATTCTGGCAGTAGCCACTAGGAGGAGCAAGTAGGTAGGAATTTGAATAAATCTCTAAAGTGTAACAGCAGACACCAGCATTTGATAATTTCTAGTTTCTGAAATTAAATTTGCTTTTAGCAATTATAACATCAAATAAAAATTACCAAAAAGTTTTGATAAATGTGTACAATCCTTTTTTCATAATTTGGAATTTTTAAAAAATTAGTTCACTATTCATTAGTTTACTTAAGAATTTTAATATCACATTGCTGTAATAAAAACCAAGGATAGTCTCTGTATCAACAAAAATTTCTGTTCTGCTATGAGTAAGCTGAAAATATTAGAGCTGAGTATTTTGATTTAGAAACTGTATTTTCCTATTTATACTTACAAATACTTGACCATTCTGTCTAGGAAATTATTTTAAAGCTTTTATTAGA
Organism: Dipodomys spectabilis; assembly: GCF_019054845.1. NCBI lineage: Eukaryota > Metazoa > Chordata > Mammalia > Rodentia > Heteromyidae > Dipodomys > Dipodomys spectabilis. The sequence goes on along the minus strand of NW_024870965.1, from coordinate 4,896,538 downwards.
AAATGATATATCCTGCAAATAGTAATGGCATTCCCTCATAAAGAGACGAGCATATGAGGGCTATGTATATAAATTGAAAAGAAACAGGTTTATTTGATCTGCTTCAAGTATTCTAGACATAATTTATATCTATCAGCTTGCTATCTGTTGTTATAGTAGTGTTTAGAACCTGGCTAAGGTTTTTTTGTGTGTGTATGTCTTCTAAAAGTATAAATTCATTGTTTAAGAAGCAACAAATATAAGATCAGATATGAATAGAAGACTGAAGAAGTGAATGAAGGCAGTACAGTACTAATAAATTCCAAAGTATTTCCCAGCAGAGAAAACAGCAAATTGTACTCTAGTATAAGTGTATAATTGTGATTCTAATATAATTTTATAATACCATGTGATTAACATGGTGTTACGTCTTATTCATGATAGTTGTGATTTTATTAATATTAATCTGAAGAGGCTTGAAATCCACATAAGCCTATATGTTAATCTCCCATTGATAAAATGAAACTCATGTGAAACTCTGGCCTTCAAAATTTTTTGTTACAAGTTTTCAGGTATTTACCATAATTTTACTGTTAAAGAGAAAACAAAATTGAAGTTACTATTTCTCCTTTAACTAAATGATAAACTTACTCTCTAGTTAATGCCTGTTGTATTTTAATTCTTGCCAAGTGAGAAGACATAAAAGTTAAGTATCTTGGTATACAAAAATAGCAGTTTTGCACTTTATATTTTTAGACTAGAAATAGTTATCATTTATCTCTAATTTCAAAATATAAATATGTACTTATGTCTTATGAAGTTTGTAAGCATGCTGTCATAAAATGTGGTTCTCTCTCACATACACAGAGTTTTAGTCATTTGACTTTCAAAACTGAATGTATTTAGTTTGGTGGAAAGGTCTAGATGTAAGTGCTGCTTCTATAGAAAAACTTCTGAACTTGCATTTTGAAATATCTAGCTTGTAAAACTGCTTAATTGGTGACTATAACATTGATCAAAGTACCAAGAGGGACTTGATTTTTATAACTATATTTTTATTCATGATTTTAAATTTTATTAAGATAACCATTTGTGGTTATGATTAAGAATTAATATTGAATTTGTTTAGTCTTAATTTTGGAATACAATGGTTGCCTGTCAAAAATGTTTGCCTTTTGCAGTTATTTAAATAATAGGGTAATATATTGTACGAAGCTGGGAAAAACCAAGATTGGATAGATTTGGAAAATTGTACCTGACTTCTTGAGTCCTGAGTTGCAATTTTGATGAGTATTGTTGCTAAAATAGTTTGATTTATCTTTGTCCTGTATACACATAAATGGCAGCAGTTTACTACTGCATGGTAATATAGCCTAGAAGACATTAGCTACATTTATATGAATTGTTTGATCTTGTAATGCTGTTAGTGGATTTTTTTTAATGTCTAAAGTATCTTTTTATGTTATAATTTTACTTTTAAGATGATCTTAGGAAATAATCTTAGATTTGATCATTGAGAATAAGTCTGTTACCTAAACTGAAAGTGTACTGTTTCAAATAGGGTATTTTTTTTTTTTTTTTTTTTTTTTAACAAAAACAACACTATTGACATGTCTTTGTTTAAAGTTGTGTTCGTGGATCTATAATAACATGTGACCACTGTGGTATTATGCTGTGCATAAACTCATACAACCTATGTGATCCTGTAGCTCAGTAATACCTACGGTTTGTTGTCCTGTTCTTAGATTGTGTTTAGATTGTGTTTATTACCTATTTCCTTTATTTGGGGAGGTGGATGTTAGAGGAAGGAAATCATTTCTATGAGCTATTAAGATTTTGTTTTAAAAGGACTTCTCAGCCAAGCTTCTAACGCAAAGACCATGCTTGATACTGCTTAATGTAATTTCACTGCATTGTCTCTTGATAGCCATTTTCAAGAGTGCTCTTTAATTTACTAGATCAGTATTCAATTTGACCTAATTTAATAGAGGATTGCTATGTTTACTGTAAAGGGCTACAGACTTTAAGTTTATTTTCTCGGATAATTCTTTATTTATAACTAGTTATTATTATTTTTTCTCTCCTATGTTGATATTCCAGAGCTACTTCAAGCTACATATTAGCTGAAGAAAGCAGTGACAGCTTGTTTTCTGAACAAAACAGATTTTAAAATCGTATATTTAGGAATCCTTTAATAGTTTCAAGGGCAGTGAGCTGTATGAACTTGCTTATCAACTCTCAGTGCCTCCAGGGCCACACAAAGGCAACACATTTAAACCAGCATCACACACAAGATAGCGACATACCTTCCTTGGTCAGGCCGTTAGTGTGGAGAGGATTATGCCACTGAACACACTTTTGGCAGAAAGATGCTATGGAACATGCGCACATCCCCCAGCCACGGTCGCTTTCCAGTGTCCAGTGTCCATCTGTCTGTGTGTCTTCCAGTTATCCTCCTGGTTCATATGGGTCCGCGTCTTCTGAGATTTTCCCTTTCTTTCATTTTCTCTCTCCTTTGTTAAACAAAAGAGCCGGAGCTGGCCGTTCTATTTGGAGCACTGTTGACTCTTTCCGACAGTTGATGCATTGAAGCTTTTTACATCTGCTGTTTTCCTGGCTGGACAATGCAGTGCTGTGTTCTCTTCTCAGTATCCATATTTCTAGTGATAACACTGAGCTGCACTGTGAAGCAGCAGAGCCCGAACCTGGAGCTCCGGGTGTGTGGGGACAGAGCAGGGTTTTCCTCTCCTTTCGCTGTTGCCTGGCAGCTGCAGGAAGGATTTTTGAGCAGTTTCACGGGGGTTTTAGGCTGTAATATGAAATCCACGCTTCCTCAGCTGCCGCACAGGCAGGCAGCAGTTTAAATGTGGGCTTGACAGATGCTCTCTCTGACAGAGCAGAATTGAACGTCACTGCTTGGCTGAATCCCACGTGATTGTTTGCATTCATTTTGACTAAAAGCCTAAGGTAGGGAGAGGCTTAGAGATTTTGCTTCTGTGTGACAGATCCTATATATTCAGTACAAGTGTAGTGATGAGTGGATCGTATGAAAATGGAATGATTATGAAATGGAGAGTATGGTTTTCTTACAGTTTAATTCCCTTTAAAAACAAAGCATAGGCTTTCTAAATATTTTCCGTCTTAGATGGTGGCTGTCCTGTGTCTTACACGCTTCTGTAAGGTATAACAAATACCAGCTTTGTTAATATACGCTGGACTAAGTTAACCTCTTCAGTGAATGCTTGGTCTTGAAGATGTTTTTTCTTTTAACCGCTCTGATTTTGATAAGGTGTGGGTTAATATTCATCGATGCTTTTATCTTCCATCTGTAGCCTAGGTTTTTCTCCTCTGTTTATGTCAATGGTCTGTCATGGATCGCTCCACACATAGTGTGACAGTTTACTGACTTTGTTCTCTGTGGTTCCTTACTGTTCTTAAAGGCAGAAAAGTTGACTTTCAATTGCTTTTCAGTATCAACTGTTTTGTATTTTTTTTTTAGAAGTACATGTATCATAAAATTCAACAAAATGATATAATGTGGTATACTTTTATGAAAACATCTTCTTGGTGATGAGATTTGTCCCAGTTATGTTTACTTACCCTGCTATTTCAAGATGGTCTAGTCAGTTGCCACAAACAGATTTTGTATTAGACACTTGGAATTCCTACTTAGTGTGGCTAGTCTCCTGAGTATTTTGGTAACTTGTTTCTTGTTTTTCTGTGAACACAGTGACAGATTGTTTTTTTTGTTTTTTTTTTAAATAAATTCTCAGTTTTCCCCTGATACTTCAGGGACAGTAGCTCTCAGAAACTATAATTGTGGAGCTTTGCCTATATGTTTATAGTTACATGTATTTTTCATCTCACTTGTCTCTACAAAGTATTATTTCAAATGAATAAAGATTTTAATTATATTTTATCCTAGTATTTATTATGTGACTTTTCTAGAAATAATAGAAAGATTACTATGAGAGAGAAAGAAAATGTTATAAACCAGAAACATAGTCCCATAGCTTTGACTTTTCTTGATGGATGTCACCCTGGAGGGGCGCCTTGAAGGAACTTTGTGATTGATATCTTCAGTTCCAAGTTTGTGTTGTGTTTAGAAATAATTATTCCTTTATTCATGTAGTTAATAGTTTTTGAATGGTTATTAAGGTGATCGATCAGATGTAAACTTCAAATTGGGCACCATCTAGTTAGATTGAGTACAACTCAGATTCAGCTGTATGTCCTTGGCAAAAGAAACTTGAAGGGGAGAACATACCAAACACCAAGCAACAGAAGATGGCCTTGAACAATATCACAAGAGAGACATAATCTACTCCTCCCTCCATTGGTTTCTACTCCTATGTAAGAGTCATTGGTACTGAAATCTAAGGCATATTTTAGTTGATACTCATCAGAACTAGCTATCTTTTCATTGTTAAGATTCTTAATATTTTGGGTCAGATGTAATCTGCACCATACTACTCTGAAAACTGCAATTTGACATGGTACTTAGATGCTTCAATTGTGGAGGCCTCTAGATAATTTTGCATAGTAATATTTGGAGTTTATACTCCTTTTATTTAAAACTAAATGTCATCTGAAGGGTCCTAGTGGCTCACGCCTGTAACCCTAGCAACTCATTTCTGTAATTCTGGCAGGTTAAGTTCTAAGCCTTCTCTAGCAGAAAAGAGAGATTCCATCTCCAATTAACCAGTGAAGTACAAGATTATAGGTCTGGCAGAGTGCCAGTTGTGGGCAAGCATGCTGAGTGAGGTCTTGATGTGGGTATGCACCCACAAACAGATGTAGTTTTTTCATCATATGAAAGATTTGGATGAATGACCTATTTTTGGTTGTTTAATTTTAGTAAATATTTGTTGCTTTTTAAAGAAAAATTAAATATTTCTTGAAAGTTTAAAATTTCTCCATGAAGTCCATTAATGATGTGTGAACCACTTTTACTTTTCTTTGAACTCATGAAGGATGAACTAGCCCAACTGCAGATCGGCAATCTCAGAATGACCACAAGTGTCAGTGTTTGCCGTTTTATTTTTATTCAGACCCAACACATTGCTAGTTTTATTTATTTATTTTAACATTACTAGTGTACAACAACGTGTATATAGCAACGAAAATTCAGGTGTCAACATCCCTTTAGGACTTCTTAAAGAGTCATAGCCAGAATTCATTAGTATCAGAGAGCAAGTTTCTTACCAAAATAGTTACAGTAGATAAGAAGGGAAATCAAGTTTTAGTAGTAAGTAAATAGAATATTTTTTTCAAAGGCCTTTTTTGAAGAAAGGAGGAAGCAGCTAGCTTGCTTGATTCTAAATTCATATGACCATCTCCAGTGTGACTGTTTATGGACTGATTAGGTATGGAGTCATTAATATAAAGAAATTTTGCAAAGCAGGCAAAAAGGGGTTTTATATATAGCAGAAAAACAATTTGAAGCACATACCCTTTAGTATACAGAGCTAATTAAGCAGGAGAACATTGCATTTTTATTCACATCAAAAATTTTATGTGACTTTAATCTTACTGTCATTGAAGTAAACCACATTAGATATGTCTTTAAGTTTTAATCTATTAAGAACATTAAAAATGGAATCGGAGCAGAACTTAACCTTTGCAAAAGCTGTTGTCTTCCTTTTACAAATACGGTAAGTAACTAAGTTCCTGTGAGGTCAATATTTTCCTAAAGGTCCTATTTCATATGGCAAAGGCAAGGCTAGAACTGGGAACTCAAGATTTGTATATCAGGTTTCTTTAGCTTCGTTAGTACTGCCTGCTAGCTCCATTATGAATTTGGACCCATTAAGCTACTCAAATGATTCAGTGGACCTTCTTCCTTAGCCATGCTACTATAAACATAAAATAATCCTGTTTTCAATGAAGAAAGATAATCCCCTGATTAATCCTCAGTGAGCTCTGCAAAAGAATTGTTTGGAAGTATTGTGACTCAAGCGGTGGAGCTCTGTCTAACTTTGAGTGAAAAAGCCAAGCAGGAGCACAAGGCCGGAGTGAGTTCAGGCTCTAGTGCATACACCAAAGGGGGAAAAAAGAATGATCATTTGTCCAGAAGACCTTGATATTGAAGGAGATCAATACACATGCTTGGTACTGTTTCTAATTAGTTTTCTTTCTCTCTTCTCTTTTTTCCCTCCCTCCCTCCCCCCTCCCTCCTCCCTCCCTCCCGCCAGTCCTGAGCTTGAACTCTAGGCTTGGGCACTGTCCCACTAACCCTGAGCATTTTTTGCTTAAGCTAGCACACTACCTCTTGAGCCACAACTCCACTTTACACTTTCTTGGGTGATTAATTGGAGACAAGACTCAAATGGACTTCCCTGCCTAGGCTGGCTTCGAAATAGTATCCTCCAATTTCAGCTTTCTGAGTAGCTAGGATTACAGGTGTGAGCCGTTGGTGCGAATTGCATTTCTGTGACATTTCATGTTCACTCATGTGGATGAAAGTTTTCAGTCACTAGATAAGAGACATGCTTTCAACATGTCTCTTTTAAGAGTGTGCATTTGTCTTACTCTCTTTTCCTCCTTCCCCTCAGCAGCCCTGCCCCCTCCCATCCCTACCCTGTGGAACCCAGGATATGAAGCATGCTAAGCAGATCTATACCATTGAGTAAAGTATGTCCCCCCCCCCTTTGTTTTTACTGCTGGCTGATATTAATTATTACAGACTCTAGCTCTTACTTTCTTGTGGTTCAATTTTAATTGCTGTATTAGTCTACATTCTCCATAGAAAATAAGCCAACAACATCTATATGTTTATCACTTATGTGACAAGCCATGTTAGTGCATTGTAGATTTTATTGAGAATAAAATTAACCTAGTTGAGAACAAAGAAAATCACATTTATTTGGAGCTAACTAGTATTGAGGTGTGGGAAAACACAGGTTCAGGTAATCTTGAAAAGTGCTCCAAATGTTGTCTAAAATGTTAGTTGTATTTTTTCCTTTTCTTCTTTTTGGATTTTAATGAGTTTAGCCATAGATTGGCTCATGCGTTAGGCATTAGTAGAGGTGAAAGGGATTTTGCTTAGAAAGGGATTGGGACATCGTGCCAGTGCTTACACTAGTAATCCTAGCCACTCAGGAAGCTGACATCTCATGGTCATGGTTCAAAGACAGCCCAGGAGGAAAGTGTTAGAATTTTATCTCCAGTTAATCACCAAAAAGCTCAAAATGGAGGTATGACTCAATTAGGCAGAGCACTATCCTTGAGTGGAAAAGTCTAGGGACAATGCTCAGATCTGATTTCAAGTCCCAGGACCAGCACAAAAACAAAAACAAAATCCACAACCAGCTGGGCACAGGTGGCTCATGCCTGTAATCCTAGCTTCTCACGAGGCTGAGATCTGAGGAACGTGGTTCAAAACCAGCCCAAAGCCAGCCTGGGCAGGAAAGTCCATGAGATTCTGATCTCCAGTAAACCAGTCCAAAAACTGGAAGTGGCGCTGTGGCTCAAGTGGTAGAGCATTAGCCTTGAGCTGAAGAGCTGAGGGACAGCGCCCAGGCCCAGAGTTCAAGCCCCCAACTGACCGAAAAAAAGGAAAGAAAAAAGGAAAAGAAAGGGATTGGAGGGATTGGGGTCATCTGAGTCTCAGGGTAATTTAGGGTAAGGGATCCATTGTACTGGTCACAGAAGTTAACAATGTTTCAAGGACTGGTTTACATCTGCCAATTAGCAGCCCAGTTTAAAGATGCAGTTGAGGATATGCCTGAGATGTAATCAACATGTGTTTACCAACTCCAGTTTTAAGGGCTCTGAACCAGTGCCATCCCATTTTTAGTTTTTCCCTTGACAGCTCGTACTCAGAAGTTTTTCAGATTTTAGATTTTGGAATGTTTATATGTCCATAATGAGAAGTCCTAGGGATAAGGCCTAAGCCTAAACGAGTTCGTACTCTGAAGATTAATGTTACCCTCTATTTTTCATGTGCCTGAATTTGATGATGAACTTGTCACATGAGGTAATAGAAACACTTTCAGAAAGCCTTACAAGAGTTTGGAATAGTTCGGATCAGTGATTCTCACCCACTGCTCTGTATTTTGAATTATTTTAAAACACTGGTTCAGAAGCACAGGGTCTACAGGCTGGCTGGTGCAGACCCAGGAGCCCCGAAGGCCTGAGCACGCCGAGCTGAAGCAGGGTGACTTCCGTGCAGCCGTGGAAGTGGCTCTCCGCTAGAATACAGGGAGTGCTGTCTCAGCCTGCCCTTTGTTCTATCCAGGTGCACTGTGGATTGCAGGGGGGCACTTACCAAGTTTGTTCACCTCTAGTTTTTTGGGGGGGCTGGGTGGGGTGAGAGTACTAGTCCTGGAACTTGAGCTCAGGGACAGCACCCAGGCCCTGAGCTTTGGTGCTTAAGGTTAGTGTTCTATCACTTGAGCCACAGGCTCTACTTGTAGGTTTTGGGTTACTAATTGGAGGTAAGAGCCTCCTGGACTTTCCTAGCTTGTCTTTGACTTCAAATCATGATCCTTAAATGTTATCCTCCTGAGTAGGATTTCAAGGTTGGGTCATCAGCGTCCAGCACAGTTAACCATCTTAGTTGTCTTTCTTTTACTGCCTGCTAGAGGGATATACACCTGATTTGGTGACACATGTAAAATACTGTGCTAGCCTGCCAAATATTTTAGAATATGTTTAATGACTAAGGAGGTTATTTTCATGATCCCCTTATGTCTTTTAAAACAGTCTTTTAAGTTTATTTGTATTTGTTTCTTTTATGGTATGTTGCATTTACTGTTGAACTAGTTTTCAAACCAAGAAAACACTCTGGAATGATGAATGAAAAACTGGTATTAATTTAGGTTTTTAATCAGTATTTGCTTCTTTGTAATGTAATGTTACTGCTTAGCACTGTGTATTCCAATTTTTCTGTGACTATAAATAAAATTAGTATTGTATTCCTGGGTCAGAGTTTTAATTACTGTGAATAGATAGGGATTGAAATAGAGTATTTTTCTTCCATTGAGATTACAGTACTTTTAATTGTCTTTCAGGTAACAGAAAACCACTCTATTTGGTTAAAGAAAAATATATCCACTATCATACCTCAAGCCAAGAATTGTATCTTGGCCTTTAAAAGAATACATTGAGAAACTGGAAAGCTGTCAGAAATCAAGGAAGCTTGCCTTGTTTCTCTGTAATGTTACATGATTACTTGTCGTTTTCTACGTCTGTCTACTCGTTCTCTGGTCCTTCCTGTGCACAGGCATCCCCCAAACCAAGACTCCAGTTCAGATTACTCCATTTCAGCGTGGCTTTTCAGACTTTCAGGGGAGAAAATGTGGCTAGATAAGTTTAGTGCAGGTGGCTCACACTTCTGAGCAAAGGGGAAGGCTGTGCTCAGAGTAGACACCCCCAGCAAGCACGCTGCACAGGCACTTGGATTTTGTTTATATCTTTAGGAATAAGTTTTCATTTTGTTTTAGTTTTTGTCTGTGCTGGGGCTTGAACTCAGGGCCTGGGAACTGTCCCTGAGTTTCTGTGCTCAAGGCTAGTGCTCTACCACTTGAGCCACAGCACCACTTACAACTTTTTCTGAGTAGCTTATTTGAGATAAAAATCTCACAGACTTGGGCTGGGAAGGTGGCTCAGTGGTAGAGCGCTTGCCTTGCATGCATGAGGCCCTGAGTTCGATTCCTCAGCACCACATAAGCAAAATGAAAAAAAAAGCCAGAAGTGGCGCTGTGGCTCAAGTGGTAGAGCACTTGCCTTGAGCTGAAGAGCTGAGGGACAGCGCCCAGGCCCAGAGTTCAGGCCCCACGACCGGATCCAAAAAAAAAAAAAAATCTCACAGACTTTTCTGCCCAGACTGGCTTTGAACCGTGATCCTCAGATCTCAGCCTCCTGAATAGCTAGGATTACAGGTGTGAGCCTCCAGGGTGCCCCCACCTCTTCCCCCTCCCCTCTTCCTTCTTCCCCTCCCTCCTCCCCCTCCCCCTGGGCCTCTCCTCCCACCCAGCCCCATGCTCCAGCCCGCCTGCCCGCCTGTGTTACTGAATGGGTGCTGACACTTTCCTCCTCCAACTGGGTAGAGGTTTTTCTCCTAGTGCGAATGTTTTGAAAACACAAATGCCCGATGGCGGCCCTGTTGTCTCCTGCGAGCGGGTGTGGGTGTGATGCTGTGGCCTGGAGTAGAGCACGGGGTGGGGCTGGACTGGACTGTCCTTTACCTGATGATGGAATGTGCTTTTGTAGCTGGATGGTCATTGACCAACGGCATGATTATCCACAGAAATCTTCCTAATTTCCTCACTTAAATCAGTAGTCTGTGGTCATGTCAGTTTTCTGTCTTGTTTCTGGCTTTCTTTTTTTTGTTGGTCGTGGGGCTTGAAATCTGGGCCTAGGTGCTGTCCCTGAGCTCTTCAGCTCAAGGTGAGTGCTCTACCACTTGAGCCACAGTGCCACTTCCAGTTTTCTGGTGGTTTATTAGAAATAAGAATCACAGACTTTCCTGCCAGAGCTGGCTTTGAACTATCATCCTCAGATCTCAGCCCCTTGAGTAGCTAGGATTACAGGCATGAGCCACCAGCACCCGGCTTTTCCCTCTTTCTTCTCTCAAAAATTAAGCAGAATTATACTCTGGTGACTCAGACAACTTGAGATTTCAATACATTTATCTATTTGATAAAAATCTGATGTGATTGACAGTGGTAAAAGAGGGTTATGCAGGGTGTGGAGAGTGATAAGGTTCAGGGTGTTTAATGAATGGTTAGGGGTGAAATGTACCTTTCAGAAAGAACATTAAACAAAGATGGTCGATATTAAAGACATTGCTACCATTCTACCTCTTCCGGCATTGTATCTTCACTCAGTCCGCTGTGCTGAGTTTTCTCCATGAATCGTGGGTTTGCTTGCCAGTGATTGCAGGCACTTTGGAGGCATCTGTTCCTGAGTATATAATTCATTCATTCATTCACCTGGAGCTTATTTCTCTGTACATGTTACCTGCTTAGTCATTAGTTGAGATTTGCTGTTAAGTTTTTAAGGTATTCTTATTTGCTAATAATTCAAATACAACAAATCTTATCCAATTTTAAAGGTACTTATTGGAAATGTTTGTATCTTTTTTAAATGGACTTTCAAATAATATTGCTTATATCTTGCTAACATGAGATTTTTTTTATCATTTATTCATTTCGGGACTCTTTATTTTATTTTATTCTATTTTTGGAACTCTTTAGATGAAAAAAAATTGACTTGATTTTAAAGCAGGTATTAAAGTGGTCAGCAATTAAGCAAATCATTAAAAAGTACTACATGCTCATAGTGCCTTTTCTATGGTAACGATTTAAATTTATTTTCCACTAAGGATTTTTTTTTTTTTGCGGGTCATGGGGCCTGAACTCTGGGCCTGGGCGCTGTCCCTCAGCTCTTCAGCTCAAGGCTAGCGCTCTACCACTTTGAGCCACAGTGCCACTTCTCGCTTTTTCTGCTTATGTGGTGCTGAGGAATCAAACCCAGGGCCTCGTGCATGCAAGACAAGCGCTCTACCACTGAGCCACCTTCCCAGCCCCTCCACTAAGGATTTTTATTGCTCTACTTCAGGACTATATTAAAGATAGTTTTGTTTTGTTTTTGGTCGGTCGTGGGGCTTGAACTCTGGGCTTGGGCACTGTCTCTGAGCTCTTCAGCTCAAGGCGAGCCCTCTACCGCTTGAGCCATAGCACCACTTCTGGTTTTCTAGTGGTTTATTGGTGATAAGAGTCTCACAGACTTTCTTGCCTGGGCTGGCTTTGAACCTCAATCCTCAGATCTCAGCCTCCTGAGTAGCTAGGATTACAGGCGTGACCCACCGGTGCCCTGCTAAAGATAGTTTTATTTAGTTATTTTACATCTTCGATTATTATGGTTTAAAAGAATGATTGAATGGGAGCAGTGAAGGATTTCTTGGCAATACTTAGATGTTTAACTATTATGTAAAGGAACTGTGCTGTCATACATGGTTACGGTTATTTTTTTTTACTAGGAAGGTGCATCTGCCCGTAAGACTCAAACTCCTGCAGCCCAGCCTGTACCAAGGCCAGGTAAAAATATAAAACTTTGATTTTTTTCTTCTACATAGTCATTACAATGATTTTTTTTCCTGTTTTTAGTTATATGTGTGATAATGCCAAAGAAACGGAAAGTTTACTTAGAATACATTAATTGACTACCAGTGCTTATAGATATGCTTGCTTAACTTTGGTTAGTATCATTAAAAATACAGTCTTAACAAACAACCACAATGAAATGAAGCGCATACAGGATCATTGTTTTCCTGTGCTACATTTAAACAGTTTACCTGCTTTTGTTAGTATTCTTTACTGAAGTAGTGTTTTCCTCAATCTGGTTTAAAGGTCGTTGATGAAATGGATTATACACTGTTTGACACTGTCATAGGTTCTTTGGCCATACTATTTAGGGAACAAGTAGATATAGTCAGAGTTAAAAGAAAAGGTTGATATTTTTGTTTTGGTTGAGAATTTTTTCAGAAGTGTTTTTAAAAGGTTGTCTATTCCTTTTCTTACTGACTAGATTAGTGATAATTATGTGTGTGGCTTTTTCTATAGAAATACATTATCATAATTTCAATAGACTGATAAATGTTTGACTTTGATACAGAATTGCAGACATCTCTATTACAGAGCACCTAAAATTCTGTAATCACATAGAAATATGTGTTAAGCAAGGGTATTGTTGAAGTTATTTCCTAGTACCATACTCCAAAGAAGTCTCTATAGATACATGGAGATGCCAATACTACATTTAAGTGTTTTAGACTTGTTTTTTGATTTTTTTTAAATTTAGCATAACAAGTGCTAGCCTATACCATCTAGCCTATACCCTCCTCCTTCTCTCCCTCTTCTTTCTTTTTTTCTTCTTTCTTTTTGTACTGTTCAATGTGACTATAAAGAAAGTGAAAAGATTTGGAAATGCATAGACAAGAATTTGGGTGATATTTCTCAAAATGTAGTAGCAATAATGCAGACTTGCCTTTTTTATTTGTTGTATGTTCCCACCATACAAACAACTTCTAAAACTCTGTACACGATATTAGGTATTCCTAGAAGTGCTTCAAAAGTTGCATTAAAATTATTTGACGCTTGAATTGGAATGATTTCCTGGATTTACATTCCCCTTAGAAATGGCCCTTTATTTAAAATTAAAAAAAATTATTATAAAGGTGTTGTACTGAAGGCTTACAGTTACATATATCAGCTAATGAATACATTTCCCTCTCCTCTCCCCTCCCCTCCCCTCCCCTCTACCCTCCCCTCCCCTCCCCCTCCCCTTTCTCCCTCTCTCCCTCTCTTCTTTCCCTCATTTCCATCCTTTCACTTCTTCCTTTCCCTCCCTTCCTTCCTTCCTTCCTTTTGGCTTGAACTCGGGGCCTGGGCACTGTCCCTCAGCTCTTCAGCTCAAGGCCAGTGCTCTACCACTTGAGCCACAGCACCGCTTCCAGTTTTCTGGTGGCTGATTGGAGATGAGTCTCACAGACTTTCCTGGCCAAGCTACCTTTGAACCGAGATCCTCAGATCTCAGTTTCCCCATTAACTAGGATTACAGACAGGAAAGGCCATGAGACTCTTATCTCCACTCAGAAAACCTGGCTTAGAAGAATTTGTTTATATTTGGTGTGTATACACTTAGAATTTCTTAAATCTGAAAATCCCCACGTATCAAAAATACACTTAACAGTAAATGTGTAATATGTGAGACTGGTGCTTGGTGAGTAGACTTGTGTCATTTGGAAATGGTCTCATCTCTTCTTGGATGACGTAACTCAAGCATGGTGTTCTATTTTTGAGCAGTTCAAAATTTTTATTGCACCTTTCTGTCAAATATTTACATAGTACTATAGTACTAGGCAAATTCCTGGATTAAATTTAACATTTTAACTCCTAAAAATTTTCAACCTTAAGGCATTCCTTTGGGAGAGTGTAACTAAAAATGGACTCATTTGTTCCATTTAATTTAGAAATATAAGTCTAGGTAAGCATAGACTTTTTTGAGTGTCAGTACTGGGGTTTGAACCCAGGGCACAGCACTCTTGGTTTGGCTTTTTTTGGTCAATCGTGGGGCTTGAACTCTGGGCCTGAGCACTGTCCCTCAGCTCTTCAGCTCAAGGCTAGCACTCTACCACTTGAGCTACAGCGCCACTACCAGTTTTCTGGTAGTTTATTGGAGATAAGAGTTTCACGGACTTTCCTGCCCAGGCTGGCTTTTAACCGACCGCGATCCTCAGATCTCAGCCTCCTGAGTAGCTAGGACGATAGGCCGTGAGCCACCAGCGCACGGCTTGGTTTGGCTTTTTTGCTCATGATTGACACTGTGCCACTTGAATAATGTCTCCAGTTGCGGTTTTTTTTGTGAGTAATTGAACATTAAAAGTTGTGAGGATTTTTTTCCCTGGGTTATCTACCAACTATGATTTTCATACCTCAGTTTATAGGTGTGAACACTGGCAGCTGGCTGTTGTTTTTTTTCACCTGATTAAACCATTGCACATACCTGTTTTTTCCTACTTTGTTTCTAATGGACACACCTCTACACTTCACTTTTCCAGCCTTAATCCTTCATTTGTAGTTCATAGACATTCTGAAGTCAATAAATGACCTATAGCTCTAGGTTAGTTGTTTAAAAAGGTCTTCTATTCAGCCATACAGTTTATAACTTACATAGTGTTTGACATACTTCTACTCTTATTCTATAATCTTAAGTCTGTGTGCTGATGACTTCCAAGTCTGAGCCTTCAGTTAGACCCTCCAACCTATGCATTAACATACCTGTTTTCCATTTAGGTATGACACAGACATTGTAAAACTATTTTCCCTTCAAATCTGTTACTGGACACTTTCCTGCTTCTTTGTAACTAGTATCTCCATTAAGTCTGTTTAATAGTCTAAAACCTTCACAGACATACTTTTCTTCACATTTCCTTAGGTCTTTCTGTTAGGTAAATTAAATTGGCAGCTGAGGAAGGAGAGCAGCACGTGGTTTTCAGGAAGGGAAAGGTTTCTTTGCAGGCCGCCTCTGGTCAAGTTGGAAGCCCACCCAGCAGGAATAAACCAGGATTGAACCACAGCCAGGCCAGACTTAACCTTGGCCAGGGCCGGGAGGTGTGGCCATACCGGATGCCGCTGTGACCTCAGGGAGGTGGAGACTTAACCAAGAAGAGGGAGGAGTCTGTACCTCCTTCCAGGGTGGACCTTACACTTCGTTTATCTGTCCTTGGGTTCTATCAGATTATTTTGCTGTATTTCTACTTTACCTGCTTTTTTCCTTATTGCTCAACTGAAGACCATCATATATCTAGAGAGCATCTTAAATTGTGGTCAGTAGACCAATATCAGTCCATCTGTCTTTTGTTTCTGGACCCCAGCAAGGTACAAGAGATTTAAGGGTAAATTACTGTCATACTATTCAAGGGCTTGATCATCTTTTTTTTTTTTTTAAAGTAATTCAATGGTCTTAGATTGGAACTTAAAAAGAGAAAAAGCCTCTTATCCCTAAGCCACGAATGATTTAGGAGTACCTTTGTAGATTACTGTACCTGTTCCAACTGAGCTTTGTGCTTTCACACAGTCCCCTTTTGATCTCTTGTCTAAATCCATTATTTTCTTTTGCAGAAAGTGTGACATGAAAATCAAATCATGTCACTTTCTGGATTAGAAGTGATAGGATTTTGTGATAGCTCTAAAATACAAACTCAGGGGCTGAACATGGTGCACACATGTGATTCCAGCTACACAGGAGACGTTTGTAAACAGCGGGCATCGAGAAGGGCAGGGGCAGTGGGTAGAGCCCTTGCCTAGTGAGGCACGAGGCATCGATTCAAATCCCCGTGCGCGTCCCCTTCTCCACTCCGCCCGTATGAATTTAGGACTCACGTAGTATTGTGTGCTTATAGTCTCAGCTGCTTGGAGGCAGGTTGCTTTGGGTCCAGGAGTTCAAAACCAGCCTAAACAATATCATAATTTTAACTGTTGAATGTTGCACAAAAGTCTCTGAGAATTGACTTCCGGTTTAAACGTGCAAGTTCACCTTTTGCCCTTCTTTTCTTCCCTGTGGTCTGCACATTTGCATTGTTTCAGTTCTATAAACATAGCAGCTTCTTCCTACCCCTTGCATTTGCACACATTCCTGTGGACAGTTTACCCACTTGTTCTTTGCACGTTGGCGTCTTCTCATCCTTCAGAAATTCCAGCCTAAATGTCACTTTCATTGAGAGGCCTTTTCTACATATCTTAGCTAAAAGACACTTTACTGTGCACATTCAGTTTGTTCCTTAGTATGTTCTGTGTGTGTGTGTGTGTGTGTGTATTATTCTTAGGATCCACCTCTCATAGTCTTCTGAGAGTCCTTTCAAAGAGAGGCATAACTACTATTTCACGTACCATTTAATAATAACCAGCTTTGTACATAGGCTCTGTATAAATGTTACTTAAGTAGAGAGTACAGTCATTTGAAATCAAACAGGGCAGCAATCGTGATTTTACTCATGGCCTTTTTTTGGCTTGCCATTGGAGTCACTCTGTCTATGTAGTAGAGTCACTGCAGCAGCATTCAGCATCAGCTCTAGCTGGAGGGTCAGGAAATTGTAAATACATACCATGACCTGGCTAAGAACTTGATAAACATTATTGTTTTTAATGTCTGCACACCACTTACCATGATGTAGGAATTATTATTTCTGTGTATAGGAAGAAACTGAGGCTAAGTGCAGTCAACCAGCTTACCATAGGAATATCCCTGGCAGTGGCAAATGCGGGTACACATTTAAGTCATCTGAAGCAGACCCTGGCTATGAAGGGGTCTCAAACTCCCATTTCCTGCATGGGGAGCAGGCAGTGTTTCTTTCCCTACTTTAGCCTGTTATACTAAAATAAATCTTTGTTGAAAAAACAGAGCCAGACCCTTATTATTGAGTGCTTTGCATTGCCTCCTTGCCTCTGTTGGGTCAAGCTTGCCAGCACGGGTGTCACAGCGCCCTTCCCTGACAGCCTGTGAATGCTCCTCTGGAGTTGTTTCCCCTCCGAAACCTGTGATCTTTATTTTTCAGTTCACGTGGAACACCCGCTCCATGCGTGCACACAGCCTCTGTACTGGGGCTTGAACTCAGAGGTGTCACGCTTCCTCATTTTTGGCTGGAGCATTCCACTACTTGAGCCCTGCCTCCAGTCTTGCTTTTTTGCTAGTTAATTAGAGATGGACTCTTGCAGACTTTTCTACCTGGACTGGTGTAGTGTAAAACCACAATCCTCTAAGTCTCAGCCTTATGAGCAGCTAGGACTTCAGACATGAGCCCCTAGCACCTGACGTTGACATCTGGGGCGTTTTGTATTTTGCCCTTTCCTTGCATTTGGTTTTCCGAGCCTTTATTTTAAATTCTTGAGTCCATTTGTTGACGCCTTTACCAACTGAGTGAAGTAGGGGCTCCCGACTTCTGACCTCCTCCCGCCCTTGTCCGCCCTCCCCCCTCCTCCTGCCCTTGTCCTCCCTCCTCCCTCCTCCTGCCCTTGTCCTCCTTCCTCCCTCCTCCTGCCCTTGTCCTCCCTCCTCCCTCCTCCTGCCCTTGTCCTCCCTCCTCCTGCCCTTGTCCTCCCTACTCCCTCCCCCTCCTCCTGCCCTTGTCCTCCTTCCTCCCTCCTCCTGCCCTTGTCCTCCCTCCTCCCTCCTCCTGCCCTTGTCCTCCCTCCTCCTGCCCTTGTCCTCCCTACTCCCTCCCCCTCCTCCTGCCCTTGTCCTCCCTCCTCCTGCCCTTGTCCTCCCTCCTCCCTCCTCCTGCCCTTGTCCTCCCTCCTCCCTCCTCCTGCCCTTGTCCTCCCTCCTCCCTCCTCCCTCCTCCTGCCCTTGTCTTCCCTACTCCCTCCTCCCTCCTCCTGCCCTTGTCCTCCCTCCTCCCTCCTCCTGCCCTTGTCCTCCCTCCTCCCTCCTCCTGCCCTTGTCCTCCCTCCTCCTGCCCTTGTCCTCCCTCCTCCCTCCTCCTGCCCTTGTCCTCCCTCCTCCCTCCTCCTGCCCTTGTCCTCCCTCCTCCTGCCCTTGTCCTCCCTCCTCCCTCCTCCTGCCCTTGTCCTCCCTCCTCCCTCCTCCTGCCCTTGTCCTCCCTCCTCCCTCCTCCTGCCCTTGTCCTCCCTACTCCCTCCTCTCTCTTCCTGCCCTTGTCCTCCCTCCTCCCTCCACCCTCCGCCTGCCCTTGTCCTCCCTCCCCCCTCCACCCTCCGCCTGCCCTTGTCCGCCCTCCACCCTCCTCCTGCCCTTGTCCTCCCTCCTCCCTCCACCCTCCACCTGCCCTTGTCCGCCCTCCACCCTCCTCCCTCCTCCTGCCCTTGTCCTCCCTCCGTCCTCCACCCTCCGTCCTCTGTCCTCCGCCTGCCCTTGTCCGCCCTCCACCCTCCGTCCTCCGTCCTCCGCCCGCCCTTGTCCGCCCTCCCTCTGTTGTACGCACAGCAGCTTCTGTCTCTTGCTTACTCGTGGGACGGTACTGTCATTCATTTTTCCTCAAATACTGAAATATCATATGCTAGATTACACTGTATAGATGATCAGACTTGTGAGTTCTTTTTCTAGAAATGATTTGAGAAAGTTTCAGTAGTTTTTCTCAATAAGAGGAATAATGAAAAGACAACAGTAAATATGTGCTTGTGTGAGCTTTTTGTGCCTGGAAGATCATATTATCTAACAACTTGTACAGAAGAGTTTGAAGAATTAGTTAAAATGTAGCAGGGGTGTTGTCTCTAAAGGGAACATACTCGAAAATTGTCTATTTGATTCTCTTAGCATCTGACTTGAAAATTGTCTTATTTGATTCTCTTAGTATCTGTTTCTAAAACCTGGCAGTTGAGTTAGAGTTTCCCACTACTGTTCACCAGTCACTTAGTGCAGGCCAGTGGATGTAGCACAGTAAATTCACACAGCACTGTATACACATACAACAGTTTCAGAATTGCTGAGCCGTGTTCTCGTGTGCAAGAAGCACACAGATAGATTCCCTTTTGCGTGCAGTCCTGGAATGTACTACCTCCTTGTCCCAATCTCTTAAGTGACCTGTGCAGGGCAGCATAGCTTCTCCTGACACCTCCACCATGCCCAATTTTTTAAAAAAATTATTTTTTAAGTTATAGAAGAATTTGCACAAATGAGTGTTGGTGCTGTGAAGTTCTGTGGTCTTGACAATTCTTAGTGTCTTGTGTTCTCCATTACAGCATCATGAAGAAGGAATAGGAATTTTATGTTTTCTAAATTTTTTTGTGATTTTTTTTTTTAATAAAGCCAACTCCAACATTGCATATGCCACATAGAATACATTTAAGATTTTTTAAAAATTTTATTTTATTGGGACTGGGAAGTTGGCTCAGTGGTAGAGCGCTTGCCTTACATGCATGAGGCCCTGGGTTCAATTCCTCAGCACCACAGAAAAAAAAAAGCCAGTGGTGCTGTGGCTCAAGTGGTAGAGCGCTAGCTTTGAGCTGGAGAGCTGAGGGACAGCGCCCAGGCCCAGAGTTGAGGCCCCACAACCAGACCCAAAATTTTTTTTTATTTTATTGTAAAAATGAGTTACAGTTACATGAGTAAGGTAATGAGTACATTTCTTGTTGAGAATTGTTACCCCTCCTTTGCTTTTCTCCTACTATCCTTTCTCTCCCCACCTCCCCATTCCTTTCCTTCCCTCCAAGTTGTAAAATTCATTTGCAGCATAGTGTCTTGTGAGTCTCATTGTTAAGATTTTTTTTGGCGGGGGCGGGGGGGGGGGTCCGGTCATGGGGCCTGGGCGCTGTCCCTCAGCTCTTCAGCTCAAGGCTAGTACTCTACCACTTGAGCCACTTTTGGCTTTTTTCTTTTTTGCTTATGTGGTGCTGAGGAATCGAACCCAGGGCCTCAGGCATGCAAGGCAAGCGCTCTACCACCGAGCCACCTTCCCAGCCCTCACTGTTAAGATTTTATTACATGGATAGATACTGAAAATTGAATCTGCAGCACTTCTTATTTTTAGTATTCATCTGTTAAGTTACAGTTGTCATAATGCCAATGAATTTTTTTTAATGCTTTATGAAGTCTATCTCATATTAAAAACAGTAAAACTGAGCCGGGCGCTGGTGGCTCACGCCTGTCATCCTAGCTACTTAGGAGGCTGAGATCTGAGGATTGCGGTTCAAAGCCAGCCCGGGCAGGAAAGTCCGTGAGACTCTCATCTCCAATAAACCATTAGAAAACTGGAACGGGTGCTGTGGTTCAAGCGGTAGAATGCTCACCTTGAGCTGAAGAGCGCAGGGACAGTGCCCAAGCCCAGAGTTCAAGCCCCACGACTGACCATAAAAAACAAAAAACAAAAAAACCCAGTAAAACTGGCCTGGAGACATGGTACAAATGGTAAAGGGCCTACCACCAATAAAAAAAAGTAAAACAATAGTTTCTAACACAACCAAAATTATTTAATCAATTGAAATCAACATCATAATTTATGTCAAACTGTAATCATTACCATACCATTAATAATAACATTATGCTCAAGATAATGTTAATATTATTGGTAACATAGATATATTAAGATCACGTGTATAAGTCTTCAAATACACTTTATTCCTTACTTTAATAGTCTCTTCCTAAGAAGAAATTAAAAATTCTTTGGAAAGCGGGTATTTAGATCCTAACTCCCAGTGAAATAGCTGTGCTCTCCAATGCCCTTTGGCCAATTGCTGTGTGCTTTTATCCACTGGTTTTGCATTTACTGTGTGATGATTTCCTTTGTATCAAAACTTAGTGTCCATGAACATAAAATATTGCTGAGGAATGCTAAGTCATTTTCATATTTTGATGAAGCAGAGAGGTAACATTACTTGAGAAAATATTTTGTATGT
Organism: Dipodomys spectabilis; assembly: GCF_019054845.1. Classification (NCBI taxonomy): domain Eukaryota; kingdom Metazoa; phylum Chordata; class Mammalia; order Rodentia; family Heteromyidae; genus Dipodomys; species Dipodomys spectabilis. Next base: position 4,875,701 of record NW_024870965.1, on the reverse strand, counting down.
TTTTTTTTTAATTTTTATAGCTAGTAGTGTGAATACTGGCAATTTTTAGGCCTTCATTGTTAAAGCTTGAAAATAAGAATATGGTTTTTGTAACACTCAGTTGTGATTTTTCCCCCCTTCTTACAGTTTCTCAAGCAAGACCTCCTCCAAATCAGAAGAAAGGTAAGATTTTAAAGTTACTCAAGAAGCAAAAGTGTTTGAACTAGGTTACAAACCATTGCTGGTGCTATTAATGAATGTGCTTCGTACCTGTTCGGATTGGTCCAGACCTAAGACACATTGATTATATTTTTCCTGTTATTGCTAGTTGAAACTACTAGTTTTTTTTAGCTCTAAAGAATTAGTTATATATTTGGAAAATTTCATTTTCTAGTAGATAGAGCAAGTATAATTGCTTCTAATAAATTCTAATAATAATTACTTGATATGTTTAAAATTTGGTCTTTATAGGATCACGGACACCCATTATCATAATACCTGCTGCTACCACTTCTTTAATTACCATGCTTAATGCGAAAGACCTTCTGCAGGATTTGAAGTAAGTGCATTATGCAGCTTCTTTTCCTAGGACACTGAGATGTCACTGGAAAATTAGTTGTTACTGAGTCAGCATTATTTGTTAGGAGAATACAAAATTTTATTTAATAGCTACAGTATTTATTTATTTTGGTCAGTTGTGGGGCTTGAACTTAGGGCCTGGGTGCTGTCCTGAGCCTCTTTGTGTTGATGGCTGGCGTTCTACCACTTGAGCCACAGCACTCCTGGCCTTTTCTGAGTAGTTTATTGGAGATAAGAATCTCACAGACTTTCCTGCTTGGGCTGGCTTTGAACCACGAGCCTCAGATCTCAGCCTCCTGAGTAACTAGGGTTATTGCTGCATATAACTAGCAAGTGAAAGTACTTTAAACACTCAAGCAATTCTGGTATCTCATTAGAAGCAGGTGGGATTCTGGGACTCTTGTAACTGAGCCTGACTCTGGCCAAGCCAAGGGACACTTGGAACTTGTGGCTACCCCTTTTGGTCGATGCCCAGGCCTCTGGCTGCACCCCTAGTTTACCTGGACCTTCCTGACCCACTGGGCACTTTGAGAAGTGGGTGCCAGTGAATGGCTAGCCATTGTGGAGAGAATTGTGCTTGTGCAGAGAATGGAATGAAAAGGAACTCTACTGGCATAATTAGGCGGGTAATGTATTATTTGCATTGTTACATGACTTTTATATAGCAAAGAAGTTGTTGCTTGCTTTGTGACATGATTTAATAAGCTTTTATTGGCCCCTCCCAAAAAAAATGCTATCAGTTCTTCATTCTCTAGAACCTTTGCAATGTTTATCTTAACATATTACGAATCTTGTATTTATAGTGAACAGAAATCACAAAGTAGATTTTGATGTCTGTCTTTAAAAGCCTGGCTATGGAGAAGACAAACCATTAAACGGACGACATTTTGAGGGTAGATTATGCTAGGTTTCTTTCAAGTTCAAAACATTTCCTTCATTGTTTAACACCTCATTGCAACTGACATCTCCCTACTGCTGGAATCAGCTGGAGACTTTGCTGTGTAATTAATGCATAATTGAAACCTCCTCCACACAACTTTAGGACTGGCTGTAACTCAGGGTTCAAATTGGCTAGATTGTTCGGTTTTATGTAAAGGCGTAGATTCCTCAATTTTGTAGCCCCTCCAATAAGTAAATGAAACCAAAAATAAAACGAGGCTTAACTTTTAACATGCTAAATAGCAAACCTGAAAGAAGTGTAGTAGGTTATTTTACGATAAATAAATTAGGTAGAACGTGTGTTCTGTGCATGATGGCAGAGTCCAAGGAGAAGGGAACAAGGCTCAGATCTGGAGAGCGTTCCCCTCGCTTTCCTGCCTGTGAGGAAACTGCTTGAGGCATTGGAGAGCGTTCCCCTCGCTTTCCTGCCTGTGAGGAAACTGCTTGAGGCATTGGAAAGAAGCAGGCAGGGCAAGGACAGTTCCTGGAGCTTACATGACAGGAACGATCCTCAGCTGCCCATGTTTACAGCCACAGGCAATGCAAGCGCTTAGAGCTGCTTCAGGACGGCAGACAGCAAATTTTAATTTTCTTGCCACATTGAAGATCTTCTTGCAGTAACTTCTAGATCCCTTATTGATGATGATAAGCTAGCCTTCAATGAGGTCATCCGTTGTAGGAGGGAAATTGTCCTGTGTGGTTATTTTAAAGATAATTTAAAATGTTCTTAGATGTAGAGGTCCTTCCTGTTTCTTATTTGGGATTTTTAGAATTAAATCTTCAGATTATGGCCCATCATGATTCTCAGAGGCTTGACCTTTATAACTTACTTCACATAGATATTCTTTGGGATATTTTTCTGAGGAAATTGAGTCTTCAGTGAATGTGAGGAGTACTCCAGTGAAGATTTACTGAATATGTTGTGGAAGCATCCCTTTAACTTTTCCGTTTGAAGGGTCTGTTTTGTTAGTATGGAGGTTGGAAATACTGGGCCTTGAACTTGCTAGGCAAGTTCTTTCACTTAAGCCATATCCACAGCCCTTTTTTGGCTTCAGTTATTTGTTTCAGATAGTGTCTTATATTTTTATAGGGGCCAGTTTGAACAATAATCCTAACATGTTTCCCATGTGGTTTGCATCATAGCTGGTTGAAATGGAGGTCTTACTAACCTCTGCTTAGGCTGTCCTCGAATTATGATCCTCTCCATCTACAAATCCTGTGTATCTGGGATTAAAGACATTTGCCACTATGCCTACCCAGTTTGAGTTTAAATGTCCAGATATTGTTGCATTTGCTGCATATTCAGTTTTGAGACATTCTAGTTTTCTTTGCAAATGGGTAAAGTTTATGTCTTGGGGAAAGGTAGGGAAGAAAAGACAAGTATGGCCTTATTTCAAGTATTACCATTGTGCTGAATTTAACACGATTGCCAGTTTATGAGAAGAGGAACTCTTACTAGATTTCTTACAGTGAGAGGATTTGAGCTTTGTTTTCTATACGACTAGAAGAAGCCTTGTGAGACGTGGGAAACCAAGCCTAGATTGAATAGGTTTGTAAGTGCTTGCTATGCCTGCCGAAGCACAGGGTCATTACTTTTTCACCCAAATGTTCTTTACAGTTTTTTAACTCAATACTCAAAGATGCCTTTAAGAATCTTGAAGGACTTTATTAATAACTTAGCTTTTTTGGAGGTATTATTCCAATTACTTAGGGAGTTTGTCATATTATCATATCATATAAGCAGAATGAAAGACCTATACCAGTTAGAATGGCCATTATCAGGAAAACTAATAATTAGCAAATGCTGGCGGGGATGTGGCCAAAAGGGAACCCTATTACATGTTGTTGGGATTGTAAACTTTCAACCACTCTGCAAAGCAATATGGAAAGACTAAACATAGAGCTTCCCTATGACACAACAGTTCCATTCCTGAGCATTTATCTAGTGGACCATAAGCCAGACCACACTAAAGCCACCAGCACAGCCATGGTCATTGTGGTATTGTTTGACCATAGCCAAGATACACAATCAACCTACAAGTCCCTCAGTGGATGAATGGACCAAGAAAATGTGGTATATATACACAATGGAATTCTACTCATCAGAAAGAATAATATTGTACCATTTGTAAGGAAATGGAAAGACTTGGAAAAAATTATATGAAATGAAGTAAGCCAGAGCCAATGAAACAGGCTGCATGGTTTCCCTCATGTGGTAACTAGAATGTGCCGTGCCTATAAATCTACAAGTACACACTGCATGATTATAGACACACATAGACATGTATATGGACACCCACACTGGGACATGATAAATTATATAGGACCCTAGTCATTAACGTACTCTTAAGGCCAAGGAGGACATGTGTGCAGGTGGTAGACAAAGTCATCAACAGATGCTCATATAAAACAGTGGTCTATGCAGTGAACTCCAAGAAAAGGAAATGAGACTTTTTTTAGTTGCTATTGTTGCTGTTTTTGTTTTGTTTTCTCTTGTTTGTTGCATTTGGGAGGGGAAGAAGGGAGGACACATAGAAGGTGGAGCAGGATGAACAAATACAGCAGCGACACTCAGTAGACACTATGGAGAATGAACTGGACATCTAGTCTGTGGGGAGGGGGAGATCGGGAGACAAGGTTCAGAAATAGCTGTACTCATAACTCATTACTGTAACCCCTCCACAGCAACTCTGCCATAACAGTTAAAAAACAAAGGAAAAAAGACCTACTTGGTAAAGGTCATAATTTGTTCATGTTACCTCAAGCCATTGTTCTTTTTTTTCCCTTCAAAATAAGTATAAAAATATAATTGTCACAGTTCATGAATGGATGTCAGAACACTCAGGAATCTTAAATAACGTGGTTCTAGCTACGTAAGTCTTTCAGGGTGATTTTCCACATTAGCCAGTGTCTGAGCCCTGGGAGAGGGGAGCAGCACACTAGCTGGTGTGAAGGCCATAGCCATGGCCTTCAGGAAACCTGAAGACTGGTGGGAAAATAACAACTTAGGTAATTGCTGTAGTAAAGAAAACACTGGCAGAATTCAATACAATTAAATGCTACTTTGAATAAAGGCGATAAATTCATAGATTCAAAGTGTAATACACATGGCTTAAATTTAGAATTAAGTAAATTTAAATCCATCCTTAGAGATGCGTTTAAAGTTTGGTAGGCTAGGAAACCAGAATTACCTCATTCAGATTTGAATGTCAGATGCATTGCTTCTAAGATGCCACCTTATAGACTAGGAAATGACAGTAGTTTATGTAAAGAGCACAGTACTTCTTCACACTTCTTGGGCAAGGAGTAAAATAGTACGATGTGCTCCATTAAGACTTTAGTCTGGCAGAAGATGATAGGCTTAGTGTTTGCTTTGTTTACTTTAATCTGGCCATTGCTGTCATCATTGGCTCATATTTGTAAGTTGCGAATGGAGTTACAGTGGAAGAGTACTCATTGAGAATTGACCGTTTGCCTGGAGTAACCAAACCAATAGTTCCATGGTTTACAGCCCTTGGGTTAATTGGCTGGAGCACTGTACTTTAAGACAGGCACATGCTTTATGTTTTAATGTCTCTGAAACTGGGATATTTCTTGCTAATTGATGACATCTTAGCGAGAGCTAGGTGGTACTCCTGGCACAGTTTGGAAATACTATCATTGCATATTTCTAACAGTCAGGGCCAGAATGTCAGTGACTCCACTTTATCAACATTAGAAAGACAATCAGCATGAGCAGAAGTCTTTACAAATACATAATGAGGTAGTACTTGAGAAAAACTGAAAAAGACTGCTGGATGTCATTGGCTCACTTGTATAATCCTAGCTACTCTCGAGGCAAAAATCTAAAGATTGTGGTTCAAAGCCAGCCCAGTCAGGAAAGTCCATGAGACTCTTATCTCCAGTGACCTACCAGGAAATGGGAAGTGATTCTGTGGCTTAAAGTGGTAGAATGCTAGTCTTGAGTGAATAAGCTCAGGGACATGCCCAGGCCCTGTGTTCAAGCTCCATGGCTGACAAAAAAAAGAAAAACTAAAACTGGGAAAAAGCTTAATCTGGAAAACTTCCCCACAGTTTGTTGTAAAGCTAAACTTAACACATGATCTACCAGGTCTGTTCAAAGGTACTTACAAAAGAGAGAAGAAAACGTATGTTACACAGGTTCATAAACGCACCTATAGAGTACTAACTCAGCTTAGCTTTATGTAGTACCCACATTTGCAACCACTCACACAGCATGCTTGTGTATACCCCTTCCCTTCTTCCCCAGTCTCATGTGTTGAAGCTTGACCCCAGTATGATGGTTTTTCATTGATGGTTGTGTTCAGAAGTGGGGTCAGTGTTCCCATGAAGCGAACCCTTTGCCCCCATGCCCCTCCACTGTGGAGAGCACGGTGGATGAACCTCATGAGACTCCTCAGGTGCCTCTTGATCTTGGACCTCCCAGACTGGAGAACATGAGAACCAAAATTCTGTTGTTGGTTAGTCACCTAATCTGTGGTATTTCTGTTATTGCATCCCAAATAGACCAAGATACCCAAATACCTACCAGCAGGAAAATGGATAAATTGTGGTGTATTATTGCCGTAGGATTCTACCCAGAATAAAAGAATGAAGCACTGATAAACCCACAGCATGGGTGGATATCAGACACATTAAATTGATTGGAAGAAGCCAGGTACAAAGGAGTACATCCGTATTACTGTATGTCTAAATTCTCAGGACAGGCAGAATTAATGAATAGTGACAGAAATCTAAACAGTGTTTGTCTGTTGCGAATGGGGACTAGGATGTGACTTGCCTGTACAGCCACTGAATGCGTTAATGTGTTCTGTTCTTTGTCGTAATTGGTATGGTGCATACACTGGGTATATATAAACACTAACTTGCACATTTCATAGTACGTAAATCTTGTGTCCATAAAAGTGCTGCGTGTGCAGAAATAAACTGAAATGAAGCAGTGGAATATAAATTTGGTGTTTGTGAATTCTTTCTTGTAGGAGGAATGATCTCAATGCTTTCTTGTAAAACAACAGCCAAGTATTTTATGGAATGAAGTAGTGGTACCTATGCAGAACCTACCATAGGTGAACAAAAGCGCTTCCTCTCACAGTGTCAGACAGGGAGTCCCAGTCAGGAGAGTAGCCAGCTCCCTCCAGGAAGATGGCTCCAATTTAGGTGTGTAGGCGTAAGGTACTGTTGGAATGTTAGCTGGCAGTCGTTTTCGTCCATAGTGGTACAATGTAAGTGGTGTATCTCACAGTCTGTGGTGTGGGAGATTTGACCAATTATTATAGGGTGAGCAGGTAACTTTTATATTGACCTTTTGTAGAATACTAGTCTTTTTAGTAGATTTAAGTTCAAGGGATCATAGGTCTATCCTTAAGTTGTCAACTGTGTCAAGGCTGAAAAGCATTTTGAAATAATTCATTTTATTTCTAATAGAGGCTATAGCACTCTAAGGAAATAATCATGATTTGGTTAGAAAAGAAGATGTGAAAATTCTGTCTTCAATTGAAAAACTACATAACTTTAGTAAAAATTAGAGCAATCAGTGAGTAAACATGGAGATGCTATGTAACTTTTTAGGTAGCAGCAGTTGAATTAATTCTTCAGTAGACTTAGTTGGATATTTTAATATTTTACTTACCTGTATCTTATGACTCATTCCTTACTAAAGATGAGAAATACTTTTATACTTTCACAGCATCTTCCAGAAGCCAAAGGGAGAAATATGTAATATTATATTTAAGAATTAAAACATTTTAATCCCATCTAGATATATACTAATTGAGATAAATTGAAGGAAAGCATCTTTGTGTATGTGTGTGTGTGTCGGTCGGTCGGTCGTGGGGCTTGAACTCTGGCCCTGGGCACTGTCCCTCACTCTTCAGCTCAAGGCTAGCACCCTACCACTTGAGCCACAGCGCCACTTCTGCTTTCTGAGTAGTTTATTGGAGATCAGAGTCTCACCCCTGCCCAGGCTGGCTTTGAACTGTTATTCTCAGATCTCAGCCTCCTGAATAGCTAGGATTACGGGCGTGAGCCTCCAGCACCCAGCATCTTTTTCTGTTTTTTGACAGTGAGATCCTTTTACTCAGTGAGATTCTTTTATTCTGGAACAAGTTCAAGAGTGCAAGAACTGAGTTACACACACACACACACACACACACACACACACACACACACACAATAATTTGTAGGACAGTGTACTGCACATATTGTTTTGTAGCTTGTGGGTTTCCATTTGAAGTCAGTTTTCAGCAGAGTACTGTATCTCAGGGTGTTAGTATTATTTTCGATGTTTTCTGTTGAGTCTGACTAGGAAAACCGATCTGGGAAGAGTAGCTGATTATCTGGGACGACTTATTGTTAGGACTTGAGCTCAGGGTGCTTTCCTCTGGCTTGTTTGCCCACTTGAGCTATACCTCCAACCGTGTTTTTTTTTTTTTTTTTTCTGATTATTTTGGAAGTAGAGTCTGGGTTTGCTTGGAACTGCAGTCCTCCAGATCTTATACTTCTTACTGGATAGAACTAACTGGTGTGAGCCACTGGTACTTTGGTTGTTAGGCCTTTTTTTTTTTTTAATGTTATGAATACCTTGGTTTTTCATCAGGTTTCAAAAGGTGAAATCAGTCAGCTTAGACATAAACTTAAGTATTATTGCCATCATGTATTAAAAGCTTTGATACTGTTTGATGAATACAACATGTGGCTTTGAAACTTTCCAAGGAACTTCAGAGTGCGGGCTCTCACACACCTCGTGGGCCGTCTCTTTGCGTTGGTTGTATTGGCCAAATGCCATTGGAGGGACTCTTAGACTGTATGTTTGGGTTATGTTTATTTTGAAGAAAAGATTGTTTAAAATTGTTAAAATGCCCACAAGAGCCAAACTGTAGAGCTGACAGTGGCTCTGCAGATAGAGAATTTTAGAAAAGATCTGTTGGGAGTGAATGGAGAATTGAACCATTTAGGTCGAGTTGATGGTATTAATGATATTTACTAAAATAGACTATTGTATAAGGTGATTTCCCTACTTTAAAATCTTCAAAGCAACTGAAGCTTTATGGCATTTTTCCTAATTTTGCTGATGCACAGAACTGTGAAAAAGGGTGAACTGATATGAAGATTTGGCATAAACTACGCTACCCACTGGAGAAGCCTATCTAGCCACATGAGTTTCTTCCTCTTTGTTATTTAATAAAGTTTCCTTTATTGTTTTTCTCTAGTAGATAGTTTTGAGAAATGAAGATTGAGTGTGGTGAATGTTACATACTAATTAAAGGAAAGGAAAGGAAAGGTCCATACTTTATAGGCAGCATGATCTATATATGCATAGAAGATGTATTTCAAAACATTTTAGCTTAAAAACATTAGTCTTCTAAAGATTAAAGATTATTTCAAAATGTATTTTCCTAACTTCATCACACTGAATGCATTTGTTGTTTTTTTTTTTTTTCTGTTTATTCAAAGATTTGTTCCATCGGATGAAAAGAAGAAACAAGGCTGTCAACGAGAAAATGAAACTCTGATACAGAGAAGAAAAGATCAGATGCAGCCAGGGGGTGCTGCAGTTAGCGTCACTGTACCGTATAGAGTGGTAGACCAGCCCCTTAAACTTATGCCTCAGGACTGGTAAGAGAGAGAGAGAAAGTGAGAGAATGTATATGTGTGTGCGTGCGTGCGTGTGTGTGTGTGTGTGTGTGTGTGTGTGTGTGTATACCATGTATCTGTTTGTATTGTTATTGAACACTGATTATGTAGCTCTAACTTGGTCATCAACAATGATACCATTGTAGTATTTCAGCTGCTGTGTGGGATAAATTACATTGTAAAATTCATTTAATTCAGTGTCACAGTACTGAAGATGGTTTTGATAGTGTGGGGCATAATCCCATGGAATGAAGATTTCTTTTTTTCCTTCAGGTTTAATTTTAGCTTCAGAAATCTTGAGCAGGGTTAAGAATTTTAAGGCTGCAGTTCTCCTCAGGAGTATTGAGGTTTTATTGGATGTGAGGAGTCCCCAGGTCTCTGGGCTTTGCCAAGACCCTTCCCTTGGATTGAAAGGTTGAACTCTGTATAATATATAATAGATGATTGAGTGGCTGTTCTCAGTCCTTAAACAGGAACCGGCCACCCACGTCCCAGGTGCCCAGCGTTCATCATCTGGTCTCCTTCCTGCCCCTCTCCCCCTGCCCCCTGGGTGTAGTGGATTGTTCTCCAGTATACCAAGGCACTTCTGTTTTCTCATCTGAAAATGGAGGAACAGTATGGTAGTATTAGCCCCTGCAGGTTGCTTTTGAAGGCTCGATGTATGCGTGTGGCCAATGTAGAGCTGCCTCATAGTTACTATGTTTCATTAGTGATACTAGCCACCCTGTGTTTTGCTCCCAGCTGGGTGGTTACTGCCTTAAACTACTCATGGGAGTACCTATGATGATTTCTCAACTAATAATGTACAAGATAATGAAATGTGAGTGCCTAGAAAGAGATTTATTCTCTCCTGGAAAAGCAGTTGGAATGGCAGGAAAAAACAACTTGCTTTAAAAAATTACAGCTGGGCTTTGATGGTTAACACCTCTAATCCTAGCTTCAGAGAAGCTGGGATCTGAGGATTGAGATTCAAGCCAGCCCAGACAGGAAAGTCTGTGAGACTCTTAGGTTCAATTAAACTACCAAAAAGCTGGAAGTAGAGTTGTGGCTCAGAGGTAGAGTGCTAGCTTTTAACAAAAACAAAACAAAAAAGCTCAGGGACAGTGCCTAAGCCCTGAGTTCAGGCCCAGGACTGGGGCAGGAGGCAGGAGTAGGGAGCCTAACATAGAGCATGCAGGGTAAAGGAAGCACTTGGAGAAGTAGAAAAGTCAAGATGGCTTCTGAAGATAGTTTCTGAAGAGCTGAAGAACTAGAAAATAAGGCCTTGGGCTTCATCAGATAGTTGATGAGTTACTATATTTTAATTAAAACAAAATAAGATGTATTTGAATTTTAAGTTAGTTCTTTTTAAAACAAAATGTTTCAGTTAATATATATCTAGTAATTCCTATTCACTGGAAAAGTGCACCCCTACATCAGTTAATGGAAAGGAAAAGGCCGAGACATAGGAAACTATTGTGTGAATATGTCTGAAAGATTTAGAATCACAAAATCGAAGCCTGGTGCATGTTCTCTCATGTGTGGAAGCCAGAGAAAAACTACAGCCATGCATGGTAACGTAGTCAGGGCTCAGCGCTCTTACACACACGCAGACTGGCGTGAGGAGGTATGCTTAGGGGAAGAGCCCAAAGGCCCGCCGCCTCTGAACCCTAGTGCACTGTGTATCACAGTGTTACCAGGAAGTAGAAACATGCCTTGCAGAAGGGGGCGGGGCACAGGAGTGAGGCAGGAAAGGGAGCAAATGCAGTCATTATGTTCAGTGTACAGTATGTAAAACATGAACTATGGGAGGGGGGATGGGAGGGGGGGAAGGGGAGACTGAAGGAAGAGGTGATAGCAACCAAGAAGCTTTACACTTGTAAGTCCTTTCAGCAGCTACTACGCTTAAAACATGGTAGCTGAGAATGGGGCAAACAAGGAACAGAAGCCTGGGAGGGACAGCGGCCTCCGAGTGCTGTGATAGATAGAGCCGTCTCCGCCTGGCCCCTCCTAGGAGGTAGGAGGCTGTGTCAGGTGAATAACGGTGGACTGTTTCCTTAGCAGTTTACAGTACCTGAAGCTCAACTTTGAGATATTCTCCCTTTTTCCCTCACCCACCTTCTACTTATAGGGACCGAGTTGTAGCAGTGTTTGTTCAAGGTCCTGCGTGGCAGTTCAAAGGCTGGCCATGGCTTTTGCCTGATGGATCACCAGTCGACATATTTGCTAAAAGTAAGGCTCTTGGTATATTTGCTGCTTATCCTATATAGAAACGTTCTTTATGAGAAGAGCTCATGTGGCTCTGCATACGCGGTGAGTGTACTGACGGGTGGCCTTGAATGAAGGAACACAGAGCCAGGGAGTATTTTCAAGCCCTTTCCTACGTTAATATTTTCTGTGCGGTTATATATGGAAGTGAATGTTGATTATCTTACAACATTGATAATTCTTTTAGGTCACTTAAGTCATTGATATGTTAGCATATTTATGCTAAAATTGTAACTAGTTTCTTGTTTGTTTGTTTTGTTTTTTGGGGGTTTTTTGAGACAAGGTTTTGCTCTGTGCCCAGGCAGGTGTCAAATTTGCCATTCTCCTGCCTCAGTCTCCCAATAGCTGAGACTACAGATGTACACCACTGTTCCTGGTGCTTTATAAATTGTACAAATTTGTGGTTTTCACTGATGTTTCCACACATGAACCCAATGATAATGAGCGAGCGCACTTGCTTGCTTGCTTGCCTGCCTCCCTCCCTCCCTCCCTCCCTCCCTCCCTCCCTCCCTCCGTCCCTCGCTTCCTCTCTTCCTCGCTTGCTTCCCTTCTTCCTTCCTTCCTTGTTGTTTTAAATTAACAATACTGAATTCAGGGGCTCACCGTGCCAGATAGGCACCTTTACCGTCCAGCTGTGCTCCCAGCCCTCTTTTGTGTTGGTTATTTTCAAGACAGTGTCCTACTTCCTTCTCGGTGAACGGAGGCCAGAATCCTCCTGTTTTGGGCTTTCCATTGTGGGTAGGGTACCTGGCACCCAGTACCACATCTTGCTCTCCAAAAAGAGTTCTCTCAGACTTTTCTGTCCTGGCTAGCCTTGAGCTGTGATCCCCCAATCTCAGCCTCCCAAGTAGCTGGGATTACATGTGTGGCTAATAATCAGTGTTTATTTGGCTAACTTTGCTGACCCAAACGGTGTAGCATTAACTCAAAATGCCCTATGACACTCACTGCCAGTTATTCCCATCATGCTCATAATTGTAACACAACTGGCCGGCCTTTCCTCCTTATTCACACCTCAGCTCAAGTGTTCTGTCTCTGGTGGCTACTTCTCTGACCATCATCTCCCACTTGCTTTCTCTCTTAGCTATTTCAGTTCATTGACAGGACTCACAGTACAGGCTCTGCTGTAGCCTTCTGTGGCCGGAATGCAAGTCCTCCCACAGAGAGGCCTTTGCTGTGGCCTCCCTTTTGTGTTCTCAGCACAGAAGAAGGCCTGCAGTGAGCTCCTCTGAGCACAGCCCTGCATGTGGATTGCATCTCAGCCTCTGACAACCAAGTCCACTAGTCTGTCTATTTGCTTGGAAGGACCGTTCAAACGATTATGTAGTTGGAGGGTGCAGCTAAAATAGTAACATGAGTAGAATTAATGTAAAGCGATTGTGATGTTTTATAATGAATATACATGGCACTGCTGTGAAGGCACAGCTTTTCTGCTAACCAGTTTTGTGGCTGGTACCACCATTCGGCCACAAATATTCCAAGCTGGGATCATTTGTTGTTTATTTTTTTAAATGAATTACAGTACTACTGTCATTATAGCTCTTTATGTTATCGTTAGAGTAATGCTTAGAGAGTTGGTAAATAGAAGTTAAATATGCAGAGAGGATGCAAATTAAATGAAAGGAAAATGTCAGTGAATGCAAATGTCCTGTCTTTTATATACTTGGTTTGCTTCATTGAATACTATTTTAACCAAAAAATATCTTCGGCATATAAAAATATATGCTCAGCTGTGTAGAATTCATTGTTACTGTTGTTTATCCTCCATACTGCTTAAAGACATCCCTTTTTTACATCTTTTTTATTGTTGTTACAAAGGTGATGTGAAGGGGTCACGGTTACGTAAGACAGGTGAAGAGCACATTTCTTTTTGGACATTGTCGCCCCTTCCCTTGCGCTCTCCCGGTTTTCCCTCCTGTCCCCACCACAAGTTGTATAGCCCATTTTCAACATGGAAGACAACATTTTGAGTGCATGATGTCTTTTTTTTTTTTTGGGTCCGGTCGTGGGGCCTGAACTCTAGGGCCTGGGCGCTGTCCCTCAGCTCTTCAGCTCAAGGCTAGCGCTCTACCACTTGAGCCATAGTGCCACTTCCGGCTTTTTTTCTTTTTGCTTATATGGTGCTGAGGAATCGAACCCAGGGCCTCAGGCATGCAAGGCAAGTGCTCTACCACTGAGCCACCTTCCCAGCCCCAGTGCATGATGTCTTACACAGCTTGTTCATGCTTCTCTTTCGCCTTGCCTCTGCACTATTTCTTTTCTGCTGGCATTTAGAGAGCTGCTCGTGTGGTGTGGCACGGCGCTTTGAGAGGGGGCCGGGAGGACTGCGGTTCTCTGCTGGGTTCTTTGGGTGCTTAGAGCCCCTGCAAGTGCAGCAGCAGAATCATCAGGAGTGGGCTGGCCGGTGCTGGGTGGCGAGGAGGGTGCAGTGCGCCTCGAAGCACGAGGTGCAGTGGGAGGAAGAGCCAGTTGCCCCAAGTTGTCATCTTGGGCTTATTATCTAACAGGCAGGGCTCCTCCTCGGCACAAGATGCGAACTCTCTCAAATGGTTTGCCACCCGTACAGTGGCTGCTGAGTGTAGGAATCCGGGCACCATCCTTGCTGCGTGCCCTGCCCTCCTGTGCTAGGGATTAAACACAGGCACTGGGCTTGCAAGTACTCCGCCACATAAGCCACGCCCTCAGCCCCTCCTTTTTGCTTTGGTCATTTCAAGGTCCAGTCTCACATTCGCCAGGGTCAGCTTGGACATCTCCTGCTTCTTGTGCTGCCTCATGTCTCGGGATGATGGTGTGGCCACCACCCTGCCCGGCCACAGGAGAGGGAGGCGGCCTGCTGGCTTATCGTTGAACCCTGATTCCTAATCTCCGCATCCTAAGAACCTAGCTTGGCCATTTGCCTGTTTTCCCCTGGCTTAGTGCTCCTCTAGGCGCACATGAAGAGAGTGTGGTGAGGATGCTGGAGGGCCTTCGTCCTAATGGCTGGCCGTCTGGGGTTTCAGGTCCTGCTTCTGGCAGGGCAGTGGGCTAGTGGCAGAGCCTTGTCCTTCATCCCAGCCGCCTGCGCGACGGTGGTCATGCCGTGGCCGTGGATCTGGACACTACTCGAAAGGGCACCTTCTCCATTTCTTTTGCCTCGTTGCTCCCCACCAAGAGTGCTGGTAGGATTTATGCATGAAGCAAGCCTGAGTCATACGAAATATTTCATTCATTATATTATGTTGGTATATAACTGGTATCTTTTGTTTTTACTTGTAGAAACTTAAAAACTTATAGTTCTTTTTTAAAATAAGTTTTTATAGGGCTGGGAAGGTGGCTCAGTGGTAGAGCGCTTGCCTTGCATGCATGAGGCCCTGAGTTCGATTTCTCAGTACCACATAAGCAGAAAAAGCCAGAAGTGGCGCTGTGGCTCAAGTGGTAGTGCGCTCGCCTTGAGCTGAAGAGCTAAGGGACAGCACCTAGGCCAAGTTCAGGCCTCACAACCGAAATATATACAGACAGACACGCACACACACACACACACACCATCTTAATGAGAAAAATCTTACTTTGTTTCTCCATTAGTGATAAACTTTTATACTAATGACTTAGTATACTAGCTCAAATTGAAAAAGATGTCTCTTCTAGTATAAAAATAAGTTATGCCAATTGAATCTCTTGAGATGGTTAAGGAAGTATCTTTAGGAAAGTAATTTTTTAAAAACGAAACTGTTAAACTTTTTTTTTTTTTTTTTTGGTGCTGCTGGTTGTGGGCCTCGAGCTCAGGGCTGAACGCCGGGCACTGTCCCAGAGCTGCTTTTGCCTAAGACTAGCGCTCTACCATTTGAGCCACTGCCCCACTTCTGGCCTTTGGGTCAATTGGAGGTAATAGTCTGGTCTGGCTTTGAACCATGACCCTCAGATCTCAGCTTCCTGAGTAGTTAGGATGACAGGTGTGAGCCATAGACACCTGTATTTTAAACAGTCATTTAAAGAAAACCAGGAATCATATTACAAAAGCAAAATGTATGGTAGGAAGAACAAAATAACTTAATAACTTTAAAAATTGACAACATTTTTAAGAATGGGTTTTCCAAACTCCTGTAGCATATAGCTTTTCTAACAAATTGATTTAATTAACGTCAAAATGAATAATTTGTCTCTGATGAAGAGGATTTTGCTTCTAAAAACAACATGGTTTTGCTTTTTCTCCTGGGTACAAATGACTTATTTTAAACTTCCATTAAGAGTCGAATGTTGGTGAGTTATTGATATCAAAAGCCAATATGCCAGTATGCTTTATGGAACAATAATTAATAGAGTACCTATCAAAAATGTTCAGTGATGTCACTTTTTTTCTTGTTAGAAACCCTATACTGGGTGATGCTAATGACAGTAAAAAAATTATACGCTAGTAAAAAAAAAAAAACCCGTCAAACCTGAGAAACAAATTTTAAGCATTTTGCATACATGCATGCAAAACCCAGTTAACTTGGTAAGACAGTGGGTGCAAGTACAATAGTAGACTAGTTGGGGTGAGTCCGTGAGATTACCCAGGAGAAAGTCTGTAAGTCTTCCATCTGCCCAGACCTCGGAGGGCAGTTTTCGTGGGTGGGTATTGACTGGCCGACTGACTGAGGCCGCATCTCACTGCAGCCCAGGCAGGCCTGGGACTCACCCCGCCCCCACCCCCCACCCCCGCCTCGTCCTCTGAAGTGCTGGGATCACCGACGTGCACTACCAGGACTGACTGTCGTTTAAAAATGAAAACTGCACTTTGTTGATCTAAGCTTCCAGTGGCTTGGACTCACCTGTGGAATAAAACAGATTGATGTAGACCATCGCCTCCAAGAACTAACTGGAGATAAGACGTTCTCAGCCTGTTCATGTATCTCAAGGACCTTTGTGGCAGCCGTTCCTCCCGCCTGATACTCTTAATTAAGTCTTTGCAAGACATACTTTTCATTCACCACCTTCTAGGTTGCTTCCTCAAAAAAGGCCTTCCCTGAACATGGATGTAAAACATTCCTCACACACTTGTATTACCTTGCTTCCCTATCCTGCTTTGTTTTCCTTCAGTGGCATTTCTGCTGCCTGAATATTTTTCATACGCCAGCTGTCAGAATGTGTTCTTCCTGAGAGTGGACACCACTCTGGCCACTGGTGTGTCCACGTGTCTCTAATAGTGCATGGTGTGTGCGAGTCATTCACTGAAAGGTTCAGTGTCTTTAATGGTGAATGTTTTCTTTTTCCCTTCATTGTTTTTATTTAGGCCTGTTCTTACTCCCCAATTCTCTCTTGAATATTTCTCTTCTATATAATTTCTACCTAGTTGAAGAGCCCAACTCTTCTTCTCTTAGATTACTAAATTGTAGCAGACTCTGTTAAGTACTTGGCAGAGATTGCCCATGTCCCTTGAACAAAAGTGCACACTCTGATAAAGCTGGGAGCCCTGCATCGCTCTGAACCTCTGTCCAGTTACATTAGTCTTTTATCCCTTTCTATATTACTCTCTATAATACCGTTCGTAAGGCATTTCAGATTTCCTGTTTCCTAGACTAAACTGTCCGCTCTTCTTGCTAGCTGGATCACTTGCATTGTATGCTTGCTTCTTACTTTCTTGACCTTTATGGTCTTAGACACCACTGCCTTTTTTGGATTCAGAGTCTAGGTAAGACTCTATTTTGAGTCTGACATTGTCTACCCTTGGTGTATTTACTGTATGAATAGTGTTTTTCTTACTCTTCACTGCGCCATTTGCATTTTAGTTTGCCGTATTCTTCATTTTTAATCCCCAGTGGCTGACTTGTATAAATGCTCACTACTGTTTCCAACAATACTATAGTGCTCAGCATCTATTTAAGAGGTAACTTTGCTGATTATATCAGTAGCTTCAGCTGATACTGGGAAAATTGAGTGTTTTTTAACTTTTTGAATTTTTTTCCATTTTTTTTCTTGTTAATATAACGCGGGATGTATACATACACACTTTACAGATGTTTTCCTAATTTTGATTACAGCTTGAATAGAAAAGACTTTTTTTTTCTTCCCTGTCTTCTGTAGTTAAAGCCTTCCATCTCAAATATGATGAAGTTCGTCTAGATCCAAATGTTCAGAAATGGGACGTCACGGTATTAGAACTCAGCTATCACAAACGCCATCTGGACAGACCAGTTTTCTTGCGGTTCTGGGAAACCTTGGATAGGTAATTCTGATCCTAGAGTACACTCAGCCGTGTGTTAATCATAGTGGTTTTTGTATCTCATCAGTTACATTTTAAGTTCCATAAAGTTGTAAACCATCTTCCCCAGTTTCCTTCTTCAAATATTGTCTAATTTGGTGCTGATCTGTAATAGAGGATTAACAAATATCTTGGATCCACTGACCTTTGAAATAGGTGGAGCGAGGTTTATGGCCTACACTGTGAGTGTGGAAGGCAGACTTGAACGTGTGTGTACCAGTGCACCCCTGTGTGTCAGCACCAGTGCTTGTGCCCTCGAGGGTGTTTGAGTGATGGGTATCTTGTGAAAGGAACCCAGTTTTCACCTTCCCCTCCGCTGCTCAGGCGCATCGCGTGCTGCGGGTCCTGCGCAGTGAGGGCTGTCGCCACCCTCACTTCTTTTATTCTGTTTTAGGTACATGGTGAAGCATAAATCCCACTTGAGATTCTGAGTTACTTGGTTCCTCCCTCCTCTTCTGAAAAGCTGAGTTAAGAAGCAATGGAATACCTTGACCTAGAGACTGGGTTCAGCTTTATGAATTCGGCGATGAACTTGGAAGTGCCAGGACTCGCGCTGACGCTTTGTGCTGCAGAGCGGCGGTGGCCGTCATCCGTATCAGCAAACTTTTTGGCTTACAGCTATTTTTTTAATATTAGCCTTCTAGTCTGTAATGAAAATTGTATATTTTGATAGAAGTTTTTTCTCTATTGGTTAAATTAGCATTACTTAAAGTTTGTTTCTTTAGAAATACAGGTTATAAATGTGTGTATATTTAGAGGTTATAAGGCTTCCTAAGCCATCCTGCTTCTGATTTTTCATTGCTCTATGATCCCTTCCACGGAAAATACTGTGTTAAGTAAGAGTGGTATTAAATGTTAGACTTTGGAAACTTAAAAGACACATAAAAAGGGATGTGACTATTTTGAATGAATCAAAATGTCAGCCTGTACATCTATACTTTATTTAAAAAGGAATAATGAAAAATCAAGAACAATTCTTCGTCTTTGGTTGAACTGTTCAGACTTTTTTTTCTTTTATAAATGAATATATTGAATGAATGTACATTCTTCTCACTGACTTTGATGATTTTAAAACTTAGAATGATATATTTGTATCTGGGATATCTTTCCACTTGGAAAATCTCAAAACAGATTTAAAACGTAATAGGCTTGTAGGGGTTTTTATTGGGGGAGCTAGAGTATGATTTGGGGAAGAATGAGTATCAGTCCTATTGCAGTGTATCTTTAACTTTCTGTTGTTTCTCATAAGTCCACTTTTGATCGTTACTTTATATGGTATAGGATTTCAAGTCTTCTATTTCTAGGCAGGTCAGTTTTGGTCTTAGCTTTCATTATCCGTATATACTGATAAACTCCCAGCCACCAAAGAACATATTTGCTCAAGTGTCTGAACAGAAACAAGATAAAAAAAAACAAAAACACTGGTATTTTTATGTGTGTATTCAATATGCTATAAAATATAAAACGTATTTTAACTTAGTGAATATTTTACTATTTCTACTTCAGGCAGTGTTGTGTCCAAGGTACAGGAGTGGCCCAGTTCCTTGAGTCCCGACTTTGGCTTCCACTGCTGTAGAACGGCTGGGAACTTCCTGCCTTGTTTCCTTGTTTTTGCCCTTAGAACTACTGCTGTCCGTTCGCTCTTAGGTTTTTTCCTCTCTAGAGATACTGTCTTAGGCTAGCTTTTTTTCTTTTTCTTTTTCTTTTAAACAGCTAGCTCTTTCTTATCTACTCAGCTGACATTACCTTGTGTTCTTTTTGCAATTTAACGCTATCATAAAGCTTAGAAGCAATCATTTTTTATTTTTAAAGCAGCCACACAGATCCATACCAATAAAACCTGGAACCAGTATGAATTCAGATGGAATTCACAGGGCTCTTCAGAAGAAAAGCAGTCAACATTTTAAATGACAGGCTTTAGTGTATTTGTAAGATTTGAACAGTGTGCTTACATTTTCCCCTTCTTTGCACTTGCTCCTTGAATAAAAGAAACTCACTTTGTTCACATTAGAATTTCTCAGCATATAAATCTGTTCTCAAATTATGTATTGTGTAAACTTTCTCCATGTGGACATTTTTAGGGACAGACTCTGTAGTACTTTAACGTACGGTTACCCCTGTTAGGACTACTGCAAGTGGACGCGAACTACCTTTCCATAAAGACTTTTGGTATTTATACTTGTATATGAAATTCACTTGATACAGAGTATGGTTAAAACTAACATCTACTTTGAACAAGGTTTATTTTTCTATTTTAAATTTGCCTTATGTATATTCAAAAACTTCTGGAAATACTGTATGGAACGTGAGGTAAAGTACAACTATGCTATGCCATGTGTTTTTAAATCAGACCCGTCATATGTAATTGGGTTTCTTCTTCAGTTTGGAAGAAAATTAAGGAATTAGGTCCGTGTAATTAATTTCATATCAATTATTTAAACAAAAACACAACCCAGACTCTAAGCTAATCATTTTCTCATGACCGTCCTATAGCAGCACCTAACACAGTGCCTTGCACATAGTAGGTGTTCAGTAAATATATGTATGGAAGAATGGTGTGCTTCCAGTCTAACTGGAGTGTCACGAGCAGCCGGACTGTACTTGGTGTTGGAGTTTGAGAAGGCAGATTTCCAGGGAACAAGGAGGCACACGTTGGTCAGCTGATGGAAATCAAATGATAAACCTGACTCACCCAGGGGCTGCCATTAACGGAGGCACCCTGCCGCCGGCTTTCACCGAGCCCCGGAACTGCGAGGAGAAAGCACGAGTCTCATCGGGGCTCAGCCCCGACTGCACCGCAGAGTCTCCTGGTGGGGGAGTTTGGGAAAGTATCTGTGTCTGCATCCCGACGGGGTTGGGGTGAGACCTGCTCATCTGTGTGTCACTTCAGTGTGCAGGAAGGAGCGACAATCATTGGGTTGACGGGGACAGGAAACAGCAGCAGTATTAAATGTTGTGTTTCGTCCCCTCTACTGTCTGTGCCTGTGGTGTGAGCCTTCTTTGTGCTAGCCTGCCCCCCGGGGTGGGCGTACAGCCTAGATCCCCGGGTGACTAATTCCCCTCTTAATTTATTTAATCTAGGAGTATTTTGCTGCTTAATGTTTAAACACTAAACACTAGACCATCCCCAGTACTGGAGATAGTGGCCTAGATTCTCAAATGGCAAATTCCAATCTTAATTTATTTAGTCTAGGAGTATTTTTTTCTGTTTAATGTCTAAACAATGTGTATTATGGCTCACAATTAGTATTCTGGCTTCTGGTTTCTTTCCCACGTGCCCATGTTTTCTTGACTTTTTAGGAGCAGCACAACGGCCGTCCATGCAAAAATAACCACTTCATAATGAGGAGAACCCCACTTTTCAAAGTAGAAGGAGGTATTAATTTCTTATCTGCCATGCAGAGTGAAGTAGTTTGCTTATGAAAGGAAAGAGGCATACCTTTTAATTGGCCTATGCATAAAAGTAAATTATTAAATAAGATTCACTATCTGATAAACATTGAAGGGAATATTTTTCCTAAATAAAATTTTTTTTTGTGACTCCTAACAAAGTTAAAGTGATGCCAGTGTTGTTTTTTTGAAGGTGGGTGGGAAGGGGTTTGATTCACTAACATATAAAATCCTTACCGATACACTACAGCATTACAAATACAGACATTCCAAAAGCTGGTCAGAGCAGCTTAGGAAGTGGCTTCAGACTTTACAGGTTGTTTTGATCGTTTGCTGACCTGCCAGAGTCAAACCCAGGGCTTTCTCCTGTCAAGGTAGCGTTCGTCCACCGAGCTACACCACGAGCCCTAAGCTTGGTGTTTTAAAATGGTTTGTTTAAATGCAGAATTGCAACAAAATAAGAGTAGTTCAACTTTTTCCAGACAGTTTATTAAGCCTACCCATACACATATGACAGACTGGGTCGGGGAGGGGGTGAGGGGAGGCAGAATAAAGCTTAAAACAGATGGAATGCTGAGGAAAAATAATTTCTAAAATGTGAACTGTGGACACTTGTTTTTATCCAAACAAGTTGGTAGCTGCTATTTTAACATTGATTATAATATTACTAAGACTGAATTTTCACGCTTCAGTTAAATTTGAGACTCACATGGTTAAATAGAAATAAAAAGGAGGGCTGGGGCACTGGTGGCTCATGCCTGAAATTGTAGCTACTCAGGAGGTGGAGATCTGAGGATTGTGGTTTGAAGCCAGCCTGGATAGGAAAGTCCGTGAGACCCTCACCCCAAAAGCTAGAAGTGGAGCTGTGGCTCAAGTGGTGGAGCACTGGAGTGGAGCCAAAAAGCTCAGGTGCAACACAGAGGCCCTGCATTCAAGCCCCAGGACTGGCACCAGAGAAGACGAAGATTGGATTGGAAATTTTCAAATGCCAAACCCCAAGTATTCTGGCACATCCATGGCCATGTTTAGTAGCATATCGATGCAAGGCTCGTTTCCATATTCATCCCTTGTGTCAACACTAAGATTACTTGTGTTTTGGTTGGTGTGCAGTGTGTTAGCAGAGTATCTTGGAAGCTATAAATAGGCCATTTGCTGAACTGTCATAAGCATTTTTATATGACTACAGTTAATGAAATCAAACTAGTATTCCCCAAATTCAAAAAAGTGGGATGACATGTCCAATATAAGCAAAAGCTGTTTCTCCAAGTATCTTGTTGGTCATTGAATTCCATTCTTATCAACTTCAAATTTACAAAGAAGGTAATAGCCCCCCCCCCCCCCCCCCCCCCCCCCCCCCCCCGCCAAGCTGGGGCTCTCGGGCAGTGTGGGTCAGTGATTTGCTGGAGCAGCCTCCGGATTGATTGCTAACCTACCGGTTCTACTCCAGCAAAGTGATTGTTGTTGCTGCTTGTGGGCCTTGAACTCTGGGCCTGGGTGCTGTCCCTCAGCTCTTCAGCTCAAGGCTATTGCTCTACTACTTGAGCCACAAGCCACTTAAGTTTCTCTAGTGGTTCATTGCAGATAAGAGTCTCACGGGTTTTCCTGCCAGGGCTGGCTTTGAATTTTGATCCGCAGATCTCAGCCTCCTGAGTAGCTAGGATTACAGGGGTGAGCCACCAGCACCTGGCTCAAAAGTGATTCTTAAATAGTGAGCTTAGTTTGGGCCACTCTGTGACCTGGTAAAATGTTCTTTCATGTTGATGAATTTCAGGCTTAGTTTTACATAAAACATTTGTACTACATAGTATTAAAAATCTTGGGGGGGTCTTTGTAATCCTCTGTTCATCTCCAAATAAGTGCTCATAGCCAGGCAAGCAGGAGCTGCGGGTTGGAATGTTGTCTTTAGGTGAATTGATTGGTCAAGCGTATCATTTTGGTTTGGAGACTAAAAGTTTTCATTTGAAAAACCCTGAAGTTAAATCCATTTGCAGCCTCCTTTTTGGTTAATGAGTTGAGTTATCTGGAGTCTAGTTCTTCATAAAGGCTAGCAAGGTGTATAATCTATTGAACTTACCATTTAGTTGTGGTCAAATTTCTTGTGCTGTTTTTCTAGTACTATTACAAATACATATATATCCCATTTGGGCATCTTGAATTCAACATTTCATAATAAATTTTAAAACAAACTATACTTCCCTATAATCAAATTGTTGCAATATTATATTGGCAATGCCAATGATGTGTGAGTCTTCAGTGACAGAATTTCTTTAATAAGGAATTTAATGGGCCGTATTCAAATTTAATTTTCTGTTCATAAGTGCCCATTAAATGCATATTTTATTCTGCTGTTCTGTTTCTTGATCATCTGAGCTTAGCTGAATATCTGCATAACTACAATAGAATATAAGTTATAATTGATGTTGATTTTTTTAAATCTTAAAGATGCTAGTGTATAAATAGCACATTGTCAAGTCTTTTTTTTTTTTCCCCTTGTCATCTAAAACACTTATCTACCTGTGTAACAGATGCATGCTCTTGTATGGCCATAGACAAATTGTGAAGGAAGTCTGGTGCTTGTGACTCACGCCTGTAACCCTAGCTGCTCAGGAGTCTTAAGCTCTGAGGATGGAAATTTCCAGCCCAGGCAGGAAAGTCTTATCTCCAATAAACTACTCAGAAAAAGCCAGAAGTGGTGCTGTGGCTCCAGTGGTAGAGCACTAGCCTTGAGCAAAAGAGGCTCAGGGACAGCGCCCAGGCCCTGAGTTCAAGCCCTAGGACTGGGGAAAAAATTGTGAAAAGGCTCTGCGAGTGTAATAATTACTTGTAAACCTTTTGTCACAGATTTTATATTTTATAATGCACTCTCATCCAAAGCTGATCTTTATTAGACAACTAAGTAATTAGGGCTGAGACCATGAGAGGTTCTGTTACCACATCAGGATATTTTATTGGATTGTGCTCCATTTGCCAACCAATTCCAAGTGTGAGCTCATCGGGTCACACAAGAGTCACTGTGTGGTCATGTGGTCGTGTGTTCCCACAGAACAGCTGCCTTCCTGGAGTTGGGAGTGTTAAAACTGTGGTAGTGGCATCTGTTTTTGTTTTCAAACTGATAAGCAGTGTAAGCACTGTTCTTTAGGTGAAAGTGTCTGAAGGTTTATCTTAAAGTGTATCGGGTCCGTGTGTCATATTTGGGGGAGAACAGATTGGCTCACTCAACTGTTGAGCACATTAGAGCAGCACGTTTGAGGTGGTTTTGACTATAAAACAATTGGGAAAGCCGGGTGCTGGTGGCTCACACCTGTAATCCTAGCTACTCAGGAGGCTGAGATCTGAGGATCGCGGTTCAAAGCCAGCCCGGGCAGGAAAGACCGTGAGACTCCTATCTCCAATAAACCACCAGAAAACCGGAAGTGGCGCTGTGGCTCAAGTGGTAGAGCGCTCGCCTTGAGCTGAAGAGCTGAGGGACAGCGCCCAGGCCCAGAGTTCAAGCCCCACGACCGACAAAAAAAAAAAAAAAATTGGGAAGTGTTCATATTCTTACATAGTGTAATGCAGTTTTACCCCACAGTCTGCTACTCAATACAAAGAAATTAAGGTCACTGATGAACTGAACTTTAGAATAGTGGATGTGGGGATTTGAGGAGAAAGAAGTCATGTGGGTGGGAACAGCTGGAAGGGGAAAACATTGGGGTTTAGTCTGGGCTGTATCCTTGGGGTGGTCATGAGCTTCAGGGGAATGAAGCGAGCTCTGGCGTGGACTTTCCCGGCCCCCATCAAGCTGCTTCATTGCAGGTGTCTGCAATTGCAGTTAGTGAAGCGGTTCTTGGGAACTGAAGACATTGGTAGGGTGGTTCTTTTTCTTTCCCTGGGGGATAGTCCCGAGGCTTGATCTTGGTGCCTCAGGCTCTCACCCACTTGCTTTTGCCCTCAGCTGGCACTCTACCACTTGAGCCATGCCTCCAGTGTAGCCTTTTGCTGTCTGGATATGGAGTCCTGTAGACTCCTGCCCCGACTTGTTTTAATGATCTTCCAGGCTTCAGCCCCTGAGTGGCTAGGATTAAGTTAAACTCTCTCCACCTGGCGCCCAAGTGATTTACAAACCAGCAGGTGGATCCGATCAGTTTGAGGAGACGCAGGACTGGGAGGAGACGGCGGAGGTGAAGACGCTGCTCTGTCTCGTGAAGGGAAGCTTTAATGAGGTGAGCTGGATAGATGGGAGGTCAGGGTGGAGTGCTGGAAATGGAGACTAGAGGTGGTTCATGGTCTTGGGTGGCTGGGACAGGAGAGGGTGTTCGTGGG
Organism: Dipodomys spectabilis; assembly: GCF_019054845.1. NCBI lineage: Eukaryota > Metazoa > Chordata > Mammalia > Rodentia > Heteromyidae > Dipodomys > Dipodomys spectabilis. The sequence continues at coordinate 4,850,395 of NW_024870965.1, read as the reverse complement.
AGGAGTCAAGGATGTTACCCGCGGACCTTTCAGTAGCAGAATGCCAAACAAGACGGTGATAGTATGAGCTCTAAAGTGCCAAGCCCAGCACACGCAAAAGTGTCACATCGAAAGAACACTGTGAATTTCAAGATCAGTACAATGTTCAGAGTTCAGATCACTTCCGTTCCCATCCTCGAACAACCAAATTTTAGGAAACGGTCTGTACTTGTCCGTAAATAAACGTGCTGTGCAGCAGGTCTGAGGCGGCTGGTGCGCTACAGGCCTCTGCCAGGCTGCCCACTTCTCCCCGCTTCCCCAGTTTGCTTTTGTGTGCAGCTACTTTTTCTTTTGCTTGCCACTCTTGTAGCCTGCGGGGCTCTGTGAGGCTGGAAAGCCTGTGCCGGAAGACCGGGAGTTGGCTTTTTTTTTTTCCCTTACAGCTTTGATTAAAGGCCAGCACGGAGTCACTGGTTAGCTGTGTGAGCGACTGATGAGCACGGGGAGCCAGGGCCCTGCGTGGCACCTGCGCCCACTGTGGGCGCTAGTGACAGGAGACGATTCACTCTTCTGGAGGCTTCTTGGATTTTTCTATGGCATGCCTGTTTGCTTCCGCTCGTTCTGGGTGTGGGGTTTGCACTCTTAGGACGGTGTCGGTGTTTCCTGTAGCGCAGTGGGCCGGGGGCTGTTCTACCCTTAAGTAAATCCGACCACGTTTTCTTTGATCGTTGGGTGGTTTCCCTTCCAGGCTCAGTCTTCCCTCACAGGCCTCGGGTGCGGGCTGCTGTGCCCCCTCTTTCCCCATTGTTGGCACCCAGAAGTGACCTTTGCCCTTCTTGGCCATCAGAGCCGCAGGCGCGCACCAGCGAGCATCCTCTGCTGTCCTAGGCCGCGTGGCCTGCCCCTCACCAGCCGCCGTCCACATGCGCCCCCAGGCCTGGGACAAGTGTGGCGTCCTTACTGTCGGCTCTTCCTTCACACCGCAAGCGTGTTCTCCTCTCACCCTCCACCGTGGGCACAGTGCGGTTCTCCACGCCTTCCCCTCCAGCCTCTTTCTCCTCTGCCAGTGAGGAGTGGGCTGGAGTCTTCCAGAACGCTGTCGATTGTGTCTCGAATCCTGGGGGCTTGTACACTAGCAGCTGTGGCCCCAGCCCCAGCGCCTACCTCCGCCACGCAGAGGCCTTGAAGAGGGACACGTGAGGAGGGCAGGTGAGGTCCCCCACCTCATGCTACGGGGGGACTGCCTGGAGCCTCATCCCAGGTTTCCCATTAGGCCTGCAGGGCTGGGGAGAAGCTGAGGGAGGATGGGTCACCAAAGCTCACTGGCAAAGGAGACCTAAGGAAGAGGCCCAGAGGAGAATTGCTTCACTGATTCAGAGGCTAACCTGTGCTAGGAGGGGCCCTCCGGATGATCTGATGAGCCGCCATTTCTAGAAAAATAACACTCAGAAGACAAAAAGTATACATAGGAGACAGATCTGGGGCACTGACAGAAATGAGGAACTGGAGGGAGCAATCGATGAAGACTTTGGAGGCACAGTTATTACTAGGAGACTCGGCTCTAGGCAGCTTCAGGAAAAGATGCCTCCTCCAGATGTTCCTGCAGATGCTGTGCCAATAGCAAGTGGCCTCCTAGTAAATGGAAACACTGGTACACCTTCGCTGCCGGTGGAGCAGGGAGAGGTGAACAGCTGTGCCCGGGCGGCCACGAGCTACTGGGGAAGGGGTTGTGGCCAGCCCGGGGGCCAGGTGCGCAGAGTTCGCTCTTTTACATGGTGGTCAAGAGACTACGGCGACAACTGAGCAGGGCTTTAAGTGGCAAGGCTTGCCGTGACTCTGGAACCTGCTAATCTCTTTTCCTTCTCCAGCATTTTGTCGTTGGAGACTATCATCGTTTATCATACGGCTCATAATCGTTGATCTTGGTTTTCTCCACTCTTGGTCTCCCGTGTGCTGGAGCAGCTGTTCCTATTTCTGATCTGAGTGGGCCACCGTTTGCTCACTGGCTCACCTAGTGAAGGATATTTGGATTGTTTCCACTTTTTGGCTGTGGTAAAAGCCTAGAATGTGTGAACATGTGGGCGTGAGTCTGTTTTGCCGGGATGCGTGTCCTGGAATGCAGTGCTACTTGTAGGTGCAGCTTAGTATTTCCAACCTGTACCTCTACAGTCCCATCGGGTGTGTACCCAGACAGCCAGGTGCTCTGCTTCTTGCCAGCACATTTGATACTGTTAGAATTATTATTTTTTGTCAGTCATGGGGCTTGAACTCTGGACTTGGGTGCTGTCCCTGCACTCTTCAACTCAAGGCAAGTACTCTACCACTTGAGCCACAGCACCACTTCCCATTTTCTAGTAGTTTATTGGAGACAAGAGTCTCACAGCCTTTCCTGTCCCGGCTGGCTTTGGTCCGTGATCCTCAGATCTCAGCCCTCTGATGACAGGCGTGAGCCATCGGTGTCCGGGTTAGAATTATTTTTTAAATTAGCTGTTCCAACAGATACTTAGTGCTATAGCATGATGGTTTTAATATGTTGAAATGACAAATGATGTTGGACCGGTCTTCAGAAACTGAAAATGCTACCTGCATATCCTCTTTGGTGAAATGACGACTGTCTGTTTTCTAATTTGATTCTTTTTCTTTGGTGTCTGTTCTGGGGCTTGAACTCAGGTCCTTTCAATTGGCATTTTTTTCTCAAGGCGGGCACCTTACCACTTGAGCCACTATCAGCTGTTTATTGTTAACTGGAGATGGACTTTGTTTTTGTCTCCATCAGCCAGCTTTGAGCCCCGATCCTCGTATCTCAGCCTCCTGAGTGGCTGGGATTACTCTCTCAGCCTTGATCATTGAGTTTGGAGAGGCAGCTCCCCCTTTGCCTGGCGTCACTGCTCAGTTAAATACACACTCCCACTTCAGTGGTCATGACGCATTACCTGTGAGACGGCTGAAAGTATTGACTTTCTGACTAATTCTCCAGAGCACAGACGGTGAGGTGAACAACACATGTGTGTCGTGCTCAGTGGTCAGTCCCTTCTTTCTAAGTCTTTCAGTGACAGATCACTGCACATTTCTTTTGGGGCAGTATCGCCCTTTCCCTCACTGTCTCCCAGCTTTTCCCTCCCAGCGCACCCACAAGTTGTGGAGTTCATTTTCAGCATGTCTCGTGAGGCCCACTGCTGTGTCTGTTTACCCTCTGTCCTTCTGTCATTGCACAGCTCTTATTCAAGATACAGAACAAAGACGTGTGTTTCTGTTCTCTTCTGGACTCTGTGATTGATTCCTATGACATTTAGTGAATTGTTTTGAACGAAGATGAACCGTTTTTCTTTTTTTGTACTGGTCCTGGGGCTCAAGGTTAGCACTCTACCACTTTAGCCACAGCTTCTTCTCCCCGCCCCCCTTGTGATTAATTGAAGAGAAGAGTCTCATGGACTTTCCTGCCTGGGCTGCCTTCAAACTGCAGTCCTCAGAACTCAGCCTCCTGAGTAGCTAAGGATGACAGACATGAGCCACAGGCACCTGGTTCAAAGATGAATTTTGGTTACAAAGTGTGTTGCACTTGTAGGAGAGAAATTCAAGACTGAAGCTGGACACAGAGTTTGAGTAGAACCCCAGCTGCGAATGAAAAGATCAGGTGAAAGCTGAGGCCCGGGTTCAAGTCCTTGGACACGCACATTGGCTGAAAATTAAGTTCTAATAAGCGGAGCGCTAGATGAGTCGTCCAGGAGAATGTTGATGCAGAGGGGAATAGAGCAGCAAGGCTCGTGGCGTAAGGAAGTGGCAAAAGTCTTCCCGTTCAAGGACCTCTCAGGGCTGGTTCGTGATGTTACAATGTGGAAGGTCAAGCGTTAGAAGCCAGTCCACTTTCGGAAGCAGTGAGGCAGTTCACCGAGGGGCAGCAGGGATGTGTTCAGAAGACCCCAGCTGCCCCTCCCCACGCCTCATCACCGCAGCCTGAGATCGTCTGGTCCCGGCGCCCGGGTGGCTTCTTACCGTTAGAACCCAGGGCACATCAGCCCAGCTCCTCGGCCAACAGCAGGCTCTGCTAGCAGACCGGTGTACTTGGATGTGATTACTCATTAATGAGTCACAGGAAGTAGACTGCTTATCATTTAGAAGATAAGATAAATACGGCTCGGGAGTCACCCCAGTTCCACATCCAGTCTATCATTTTGGTCATATCTAATCTTTATGATAAGATTGCTTTTTTTTTTTTTTTCCCCATTTCCCAAGAGATTCCGTTAGCCTAGCCAAGTTTCTCTTGATTGTGCAACGTGAGCATGACTGTTGGCTAGCTCTACCTTTGCTTCTACTCAGGGAGCCATCCGCGGAGAGGCCCAGTGCACGCTAAGGTCTCCTTAAACATGTGCGTGCGCCGGGGCGGTCCCGTGAGTTCTTGGTGAACTGATTTGCAAGTAGACTTGATCAGAATCACCTTATTTTTAGGTAGGTGTCTGCAGCCCACGTGTTACCCCTGCAAGAACTACTTCTGGTAGAACCTCCCGAGAAATACAAGTGGAAAGACTGAGCGCCTGGGCTGGGGAGCGGGTCACTGTGCGTGCGGGTGTAGGCTCAGGCGTGCGCACTGGAGTGCTTTGAGCTGACTGCTGCCTCCTCACCTCATCGCGGCCCTGTAAAAGCTCCATCGACCGACACAACTCCTGCCATTCACAAGCCGTGTCAGTCATGGCTTGCCTGGCCACTGTCACTCTCGCTTCCCGCTCACTAGCCAGTGTGAGGTATTCGCTGGAACACTGGAAACACCAGTGTGAGGTATTCACTGGAACACTGGAAACACCAGTGTGAGGTATTCGCTGGAACGCTGGAAACACCAGTGTGAGGTATTCGCTGGAACACTGGAAACAGTGGGACAGAGACTGTGGGCTCAAGTACGCTCTGGTTCCAGCAGGGCGTCCAAGTTAAGTCCTGGGATGGAGTGCTGAGCTGGGTCCTGGGGTACTGATAGCTACAGACACACACACACATACACGCACGCATGCACATGCATGCACACACGCATGCTCACACATGCACACGTGCACACACACACACACCCATGACTGGGCTGGGCCACAGTCCACTGGATCAAGAACGGGAAATAGTGACCCTCCAAGAATGTGCTCAGGCCTGGACTGTACATCGGGGGTGGGGTGGAGTGAGAGTGACCAGAGAGGCCAGTGCACACGTGGGCAGGGGTGGTGCGGTGGGGTGGTGGGGCGTGGGGGAGGGGTGGGCCGCCGGGGGGGAAGGGGAGGGGGGAGGGGGAGCCACACGCGCTGTCCTGGTCCTTGACTCCCCAGGCCTCACACTGCTAACCATCACATTGATCACACTCACGAGATGTCTGCACACCCAAGATGGGTGCAGCATGGCTGTTGGTGATGTGTGTATGTGTGCATGGGTGTGCTTATATGTGCGTGCGCATCGCCGGGCCTCCCCTGGAGCCTCCCCCCCCCCACCCCCGCCCTGGGAACGGCCCCTCTGAGCTACACCTGAGAAGAGAAGAAAAGCCCAGAAAGCACGAGCGGCATGCACTGGCGCGCATTCTACTCAGTCTTGCTCAGATCCTGTGCTGAAGCGTAGGAAGGACGCCTCACATTTCTTGCCACATAAGGTGATGGAAACAAATGCGGCCCTCTCGCTCCATACCATTTCTAAGAAAGGGAGCTGACTTCTTGATAATGTGCAAAAGCAAATCTGCCTTGTGTCATCCAGCATCAGCTTAGAAATGTGGGGTTTCACAGCTGGTTTAGGAAGTGGTGCTGTGGCTCAAGTGGTAGAGGACTTACCTTGAGTTGAAGAGCTCAGGGACAGCGCCCAGGCCCAGAGTTCAAGCCCTATGACCAACCAAAAAAACAAAACAAAACAAAACAGCTGGTTTAGTAAGTGCTCCATAGAACTGGTTTCTAGAAGGCTGTTGCTCAGGGAGGAGGTGCGGGGGGGAGGCGGGGGGGGGGGGGGGGGGAGAGTCAAGGAAACTTAAACCGTTTATACAACCTCTATGTGTATTCTCCTGTGTCTCTGCCTTGGTAAAGCAGATGTGTACTTGGTTAATTTTTTAAATTAATTTTTGTCTGCACTATCCTTTATGTTAACTTTTTGTGTGTGTCAATACTGGGGCTTGAACTTGTAGCCTGGGTGCTGTCCTTGAGCTTGTTTGTTCAAGGCTAGACCTCCACCACCTGAGCCACAGTTCCATTTCCAGCTTTTTGTGGTTAATTGGAGATAAGAGTCTCACGGTCTTTCCTGACCGGGCTGGCTTTGAACCGCGATCCTCCGATCTCAGCCTCCTGAGTAGCCGGGATGACAGGCGCGAGCCGCCGGCGCCCGGCTTCCATGAGAACTCTAAATCAGCACACCCTCCTGATGTCTGTAGTATCCACAGTTCATTAACAGTTATCAATAATCATAATGAGGCTGTTTCTTTGATTTTTTTTCTGTAAACTGTAGGGTAGCAAGAATAAAATATTGATTTATAGTTGAATAATATAATAAAATATTGATTTATAATTTGGTAATGAGATTAGAAATTTGTAATACCAAAAAAAAGCTTAAAACTAGTATTTTATACCGTAATGCCGTATCTACCCAGCTGAGCTTACGTCAATTAAACAGATGTTTAGTGGGACACTCTGTGCATTGTTCCAGAAGCCGAGTACAGAATGAGGAGATGGGGAAAGGAGGGAGTTTCTGGTGTGGAGCGCAACCACGCTGAGGGAACAGTAGGAGGCCAGACCTGGAGGACGCTGGCTGGTAAAGTTGCGGGATTTGGATTCTGTCTGACAGTCACAGAAAGTTATTAAGAAATTTCAAATAAAGAGCAGCATGCTTTTTATAAAAGTGTGGCTAAAAGACACTTCGCATGCAACTTTCCACCTTAGCTGTTGTAAAGTGTGCTGCTGTGTAGCGTTCAGCTGTCTGTATGATGGGGAAACACATCTCACAGCAGGGCTGAGCTGCAAAGATCCTGGGCTGCGGGGAACATGGCCAAGGCTTAGCTGTGCCGGAAACACCAGGCCGATGTCCACACAACCTCCAAGACTTCCCACTTGGGTGATGTGGAAATCAGCGTCATCCATCAGTTCACTCTGCTTTTACTGCTCTAGAAAAGTATGAGCTCAGAATTTCAGATCTAGAAAGGTAACTAAAGCAAGGTATAATCACTTCATACATTTTCTTAAACATTTGATGACTGTAAATCCTAAAGTTGTAGGATACTTATCTAGTCTATATTCTCTCTAGAGTGTACTTTCACTCTACATGATATTCCAATGTAAAACTGTTTTTTTTTTAAAGAGCAAAAAAACCACGTAGCTAGATAAGGACTAGATTTCTATTCTGAAGGGAATTGAAGCATTTTTCACTTTTGTCATGACTTGATAGAGATTGAATTATATTGCTTGATGGCTGGATATTGTGTAAAATAAATTGTTCTCAATCCAATTTCTTGTAGACCGATGCCTTCATCTCCCAAATTGCTATGGCAATAGCTGTGTTATTGGCGGTCTTTGCAATCAGGAGCTGGCAAGGGGGGAGCAGAACTTGGCCATTGATTTATCTCTGAGCCGAGATTTGGATGCAGGTGGAGTTGCCTGAGCAGAGTGTAGCGCGGGAACTTACACTGCCTCTGTGGATAACAGGGGAACTCCCCCATGATCAAACCACATGGCGGCCGAAACTCAGGTTTTATTTTTATTTATTATTATTATTATTTTGGGTCCGGTCGTGGGGCCTGAACTCTGGGCCTGGGCGCTGTCCCTCAGCTCTTCAGCTCAAGGCTAGCACTCTACCACTTGAGCCACAGCACCACTTCCGGCTTTTTTCTTTTTGCTTATGTGGTGCTGAGGAATTGAACCTAGGGCCTCAGGCATGCAAGGCAAGCGCTCTACCACTGAGCCAACTTCCCAGCCCGAAACTCAGGTTTTAATAAGAAATGAACTGTGTTGGGAGAGGACCCTAGAGTCCAAGTTAATTGTGCTGGTTTTATTTTTCTTTAAAATGAAAATAGATTATCTACGGAAGAAAAAAAGAGCCAAATGTAAATCCGGGTGTAACGTTTATTCCTTTATGATAGTATTGTCATTGAGGGAAAAATAAAGCCAACTCCAAGTCTTCAAGCTGCCTGGGTAGAGGTTAATTTCAAGGCACATTGCTTTTCTTCTATTTCATTATAATTTTTTTTCTCAGTCGTGGGTCTTGAACTCAGGGCCTGGACACTGTCCCTGAGCTTTTTCCATTCAAGGTTAGCACTCTACTACTTGGAGCCACAGCCCTACTCCCAGTTTTCTGATGGTTCATTGGAGATAAGAATCTCATGGACTTTCCTATCCGGGCTGGCTTTGAACTGTGATCCTCAGAACTCAGCCTCCTGAGTGGCTAGGATGACAGTTGTGAGCCAGCAGCACCTGGCTAGAACTCTGTGTCGTGTTGTTTTTGTGATGGTGTTGGGGTTTAAGCTCAGGGTCTTGTGTTTCTGGGCTGGCGGTGTACCTGCTCAGCGACCCCCCGATGCTGTCTTTCTGTTATTTTGAGGTCACGTCATGCATGCTTCCCACCGGGGTCTCTGCTTGAGACAAGCTCTTGAAAGTTCCTGCCAGGCTCAGCGTCCCTCCTTGGAGGCGGCGCAGGGAGGGCGTTTCTGCCGAGGCTGGCGTCACACTTCTCCACATCCGGCCGTGAGGTGTGGGGGAGAGGCAGGTGCGCTGCCCCCCAACAACCCTGTGTGCTGTTGCTCCCACGCTCTTCACCAGCGTGGCCTAGGCGCCATTCTGGGCCAAGGACACGGGTTATGGAGAAGGCAGGTTAGGTCCTGAAGTTCTCTACTTTTAAATACACTTTGCATAGAAACACCAGCATAGTCTTTTCAAAGTATTTACTTTGCATTCACTTACAGAAAGCCTGCTGAAATGTCTCCCTGGCTGTCTGTGGGGGGCGGGCGGAAGTTCACCCCTCACCAGGGTAGGGGACTAGGGCAACAGCACCGTGGTTGGAGGTAAGAAACCAAAGGCAGATTTCCAGGTGTGCGGGTTCGCAGCTGTCTAATATTCCTGCCGGCCCGCAGAGCCCAGTGCCCCTTCTCCTCCTCCCTGGTTCCCACTGCTGGCTAGAATTTGGACAAGGTTATAGGTGACCTTGAACCTGGTAAAGGAGAAGGAACAGAGAAACAAGGCAAACCAGGCCGCAGGCCTTGCTTCCCCATCAGCAGTGCAGGTCAGTCATGCAGCCCTTGGGGCTTGAACCCACATAAGGCTCCAACAAGGAGCCACAAATGTGCCAGGAAGTCGAGCTTCCCAGGGGTGCACTGTGTTGTCAACTTGTTCTGCCTGTGGTGATGGAGGTGGAAGTCAAGGATGGTTTGAGGCAGGTGGGGTTTGATGTCTTGTGGAGGAGCGCAGCCTCCCATTGTGTAGGGCTGGTGCTCTGGTCTGCTTGCAGGTCCAGGGTTCACTTCACAGGCTTTTTCTTTGTCTTCATTCCCCACCCCACCCCCCTTTTCCTTTTTTCTTTTTCTGAGCCAGTCCTCAGGCTCTTGCTTAGCTGTTTCACTCAAGGCTGGTGCTCCACCACTTGAGCCACAGCTCCACTGTGGCTTTTTAATAGTTAATTGGAGATAAGGATCTCATGGACATGTCTTACCCTCGCCAGCTTCAAAGCCAGATCCTCAAGATCTCAGCTTCCTGAGTTGCTCAGATGACAACCGTGAGCCATGAGAGCCCAGCTGAGATCTTTTAGCATGTTTTGTACAGTTTTGGACCCCATGGAGATTAGAGATTTCTAGTTCAGATAAATGTTAATAATAAGCATTCAGTGAGTGCTAATTAAATGCAGGCTCTGAATGCTTTGTGGGTATGAACTATATTGTCCTCCTGATGAGATATGAGGTACCATGACATAACACAGAGACATAGCTTGTAAAAGGTCACTGTGAAGTAGAAAATCCAGAATTTGAATCTAGGCAGAATTTTGGCTTGCACCAGCGATCTCAATGAATGCTTCCAGGAACAATAATAGAACATGATTGTAAAAGTATTCAGACATTGAGGTTTTTTTTTTTTTTTTTTTACAGTGAAAGCAGGGGTTATACCATGGGGGAGGGACATACAAAGCAACAAAGAAATAATCTTATAAATGTGTTAGAAACAATCACCTGAAAGAAAAAAAAAACATTTGCAGACACATCTTAGGGTTCATTTCCCTAATATCAACTTATCTGACCTTTTCTGCTTGACTCAGACATATACTAGTTATTGCAAATAAGGGAAACCATGGGACCTAAGTTTCTTTGGACCTGGCTTACTTCACTTAATATAAATTTTTCCAAGTCTTTCCATTTCCTAACAAATGGGGCAATGTCATTCTTTCTGATGGAGGCATAGAATTCCATTGTGTATATATACCACATTTTCTTGATCTATTCATCTACTGAGGGGCATCTGGGTTTGTTCCATATCTTAGTTATGGTAGGTAATGCTGCAATAAACATAGTTGTGCTGGTAGCTTTAGTGTGGCCTTGTTTGCGATCATTTGGGTAAATGCCCAAAAGTGGGATTGCTGGGTCATAGGGGAGCTCTATGTGAAGTCTTTTGAGGAACCTCCATCCTGCTTTCCAAAGTGGTTGAACAAGTTTACACTCCCACCAACAATGCAGTAAGTTTTAATCTTCTTCTGTGTGATCATTTTGCCATTCATCTTTTCTGGCCATGACGAATGCACAGATGATGCTTGATTGGGAAGGAAGTCTTTTGGTGGGGGAAAAAGAAAAAGAAAAAGCAAGAGAAATTACATGCAAGGGAAGTTCCAAGCAGCATCTGCAGAAGGGAGAGGGGAGCAGTCCAGTAGTGCGCTTCTCCTTAAACCCGGGCCACGGGGCCTCTGGAGGGGACAGGGGAGGGTGAGCAGAACTGGGGCTGCCCTAATTCCTTCGTTGGATAAGAAATGGATGTTGAGAGCTACAGAATATCAGATGCTTGTCAAAATATCAGCCCAGGAGGGAGCATGGCCGGCAGGGCTTTGACAGACTGCCGCTCGGAGGAGCGTTGAAACCAGAGGCCGGCATGAGGGAACACGCAGACAATCACAAGAGAGGAAAACAAAGCATTGCCCTTAAAGAAGCCCAAGAGAAAACCGACCAATCAGCATGCATCCGCATTCCAAGTAGTTCCCAGAGGAAATAACGCTACCAGGAAAGTATTAGACCCGTGCACCAATCAAAACAAATGTGTAAGTCCGGCACCAGTGGCTCACGCCTGTAATCCTAGCGACTAAGGAGGTTGAGATCTGAGGATTCCAGTTCAAAACCCAGCTGAGGAAGGAATGCCTGCGACACACTTATTTTCAAGTAACCACGAAAAGCCTGAGTGGAGGTGTGGCTCAGTGGTAGAGCGCCAGCTTTGAGCAAAAAAAAAAAAAAAAAAAGGCTAAGAGATAGTGTCAGTCCCTGAATCCAAGTCTCAAAGAAAAAGAAGAAGGATGGGAGATGAGGATTGAGGCTTGCTACAAAATTTTTAAATATATATATATATATATATATATAGAGAGAGAGAGAGAGAGAGAGTAAAGATACTGTACAGAGGGGTTACAGTTACATGAGTAAGGTCCTGAGTCCATTTCCTATCAAGCATTGTTACACCCTCCTTTGTTTTCCTCTACCATCCCTTCCCTCCCCACCTCCCCAACTGCTCCTTTACCCCTACCAAGTTGTAAAGTTCGTTTTCAACCTAGTGTCTTGTACATCTCATTGTTACAATGGGTCAACCTGTATCCTATTTCAGCATTTTGTTATATCCCTTCCCTTCCCCAAGTTATAAAAATGTATATACAAGATGCAGGGCATCGGAATCAAATACAGTGAGAGCAGGGGTTATACCATGGGGGAAGAACATACAAAAGAAACAAAAAATCACATAGTACATTGTAAGTACATTAAAAACAAAGATAAAGCCTCTTATGTCTCTACAAATTGTTAAGAATCACACTGAGCCTAAATCCTATTTTTCTGGGTCAGTTTGATTTGGATTTCAATGCACTTTGGTGGACCTCAGGTTAGTAAAAAGAAAACCATAATGGTTGCAAGAGATTTATTTATGTAGCTTTTGCTTTTTGTCCTCTTTTTTTAAAAAATTTCAGCCTTTATCTTTTCTACTTGAAAAGTTATCTTCTAGACACGATAAATAAAACATTGGAATTTAATGTCCTTTTTTCAGTTTCTCTTAACTTTCTACCCACAGTAATGTGTGGTTTGTGTTATAATATTGCTAACAATAGTCAAGTGTTGGGAAGCAGATGAAAGATCAGGCGCGAGTTAGTGAACAGCTTCATGAAAGTCAGCGAATATTGCAGAGAAGGAAGTGACATTCTAGAAAGAATTGCTTTCCCCTTCTGCCTGAAATACCTCACTCCATAAGCAACACAACCCTCTAAGATTATCCTAAAAGAAATATTTAAGAGCTAGAAGGGTATTCTCCACTTCTACGTGTAATTTGATGGTCATTTGATAGAAAGTGCTTGGCAGTTTGAAGTTAAGACAACTAGATTCCGGGAAATAACTGCCTTGCCCCACCACAGCCTTTACCAAAAATGACATCTCCTGTCAAGTGCAAATCCATGGGAGCAACCCAACGCCTGAGCGGCCTTGATGACTGCTTAGCAGCTCGGTGACTGCGCTTGCCTCTGTGTGCGTTAGAACAGTGTCTAAAGTCCGTTCTGGTGTGGAATAAAAGCTCCGCAAAGGACGGCCTGTGCTCCTCTGTTAGAACAAGAAAGTAGCCTGATCAAGTGAGAAACTTATTAGAAACATGTGGTGAAACTCATGGATTATTTGGCAGATCTTCCAAATTGAACTTGATTCAACTGTCATATTTATGTATTCTTATATTACAATAATTTTAGTTCACTTCAGATTTCCTTCCTTCCTTCCTTCCTTCCTTTGTGGCAGTACTGGGATTTAAACTCGGGACCTTATCCTTTTGCTTGGCTTTTTTGCTCAAGACTGATATTCTACCACTTGAGTCACAATTTTACTTCTGGCTTTTTGCTGGTTAATTGGAGATAAGAGTCCCATGGATTTGTCTTCTTGGGCTGGCTTCAAACTTTGAGTCTCAGATCTCAGCCTCCTGAGTAGCTAGGATTACAGGCATTAGTTACCTATGCCTGACCTTTTTTGTTCCCCCAACTATTTTAGTGTTTTAGAGAATTGTAGGTATTATGGAAATTAATAAAACATAGAGCGCATAACTTTAGGGAAGAGGCAATACATGTATGTATGAAAATAACCTTCCTTCAGACCTCTGCCCTGTGCCCGTTGCATCCGGGTGTGTCTGTGAGCAAGGCCGCTGCGATGGTGTGCAGGAAGGAAGCTCTTGTTTCCGGGGCATTCCATGTAGATAGAGCCGAGTAGACACGGTCCTGGGAGATGTAACCAAACATACAAAAAGAAGTTAAAGGTGAAAAAAGAATTTGGTCTGATGGTTCGGAAGATGAGTGGAGAAAATCTTTGTGGAAAATGAAGCCCAATGAAAGGAGGCAGAAGGGTTGTCTAATGTAAGAACAAGAATATATTGTGTGTTTAAAAACAGGCACCACAGTTAGTGCCTGGAAATCTTCCTGCCAGCTGCTAATAAAATGGAACAAATGTCTTTCCTATCGTCCTACAATTCTGCTCCAGGATATTGAGCCCTCCTCACAAGCTTTATGACCATTGTTAGCTTTATTCATGGCAACCCACGTCTACACTTAATCTAGAAGCGGACTTGTGGTTCAAGTGGAAGAGTACTAGCCTTGAGCAACAAAGCTCAACAACAGCACCCAGGCCCTGAGCTCAAGCCTTAGAGTAGCACAACAACAACAACAACAACAACACATACACACACAGAAAAGAACAGCCAGGATCCTTTTGGCTTGGGTATTGTTATCTATGACACCCTGGAGATTTCATCCACTTATGAAGATTGTAGCAAGGAGCACGGACACAGTGGTGTTTCATTAGTTTTGTGTCATAGGGAGTAAAGGCAGACACAAGATGCTCGGCTGAAAGTTCTGGTTGAAAGTTGTGGTTGGAAGGAGATGTTAGGCTGGATGAGGAGCAGCTCATGCCACGCGGGTGGATGCAGCGTTTGTCTTCTGTGGAGTTGCTGGGAACAGGCTGTGTGGACTGATACACTCAGTGGATTCTCTCCTCACAAAACGATTCCCTTCCTTGCAGATCTCACGCAAAGCCAAGCAGACGAGCAGGTGAAGAAATCCTGGGCTGTTTACCACAGCTTCTGGTGTCTGCGTCCAGCGCTCTTCCTACAGGTAAATCAAGCCTCGGTGTGTCTGCTGCCTCTTTGGTCCTGCTGTGATCATGGTGTGCAGTTCTGTCTGACTTCCAGTTCTCGTGTTTTACTTGATCTCTTATTTTTCAGTTGGTTTGTGATGCAGAAAGGCTTTTTGTGCATTTTAATGAGAAGTCTTTCTTTCTCATACCAGTGCTTGAACTCAAGACCTTGTGCTCTTTCTTTCTTTTTTTTTTTTAAATCAAGATTGGTGTACTACCACTTGAGCCAGGCATCCAAGTTCCAGCTTTTTGCCAGTTAATTGGAGATAAGAGTCTCATGGACTTTTTGCCTAGGCTGGCTTTCAGTATGATCATCAGATCTTATCCTGAGTAGCTAGGATTACAGGCATGAGCTACCAATGCCTCTGTGTGTGTGGGGGGGGGGGGGGCGGGGGGGAGTTGGTACTGAAGCTTGAACTCAGAGCCTTGAGCTCTCAGTTCACATTTCATTCATGGCTGGTGCTTTACTATTTGAGTCACATCTCCAGTCCTGCCTTTTTCTGATTAATTGGGGATAAGAGTCTCAAGGATGGGGCTGGGAAGGGGGCTCAGTGGTAGAGCTCTTGCCTTGCATGCCAGAGGCCCTAGGTTCGATTCCTCAGCACCACATAAGCAAAAAGAAAAAAACCGGAAGTGGCGCTGTGGCTCAAGTGGTAGAGCACTAGCCTTGAGCTGAAGAGCTGAGGGACAGCGCCCAGGCCCAGAGTTCAGGCCCCATGACCGGACCCAAAAAAACAAACAAACAAACAAACAAAAAGAGTCTCAAGGATTTGTCTTCCTGGGCTGGTGTAGAATTTCGATTCTCAGATCTCAGCTACTTTAGAGCTAGGATTCTAGACAAAAGCCATTGGTGTCTGGCTGGACTTTGCTTTTTCTAAAAAAGTCCATAAATGTATCTGTAGATGAGCTCTTCAGGTACAGTGGCTTGTTTCTGTTTTGTTGGAGGTCAGGGTTGTTTTGTAGTAGGCTAGGCCAATCTAGCACCATTCTGTACTGGGTGTGATCAGCATGGTGGGTTTCTACCTGTGCTGAGATGAGCTGGCGCTGTGCACCAGGCTTCAGGTGCATCGTGCAGAAAGAGAAGAGAAATGCTGGTGTGTCTGGTCTGGTGGCTAGCGTGCAGACCAGCTGGGGACGTATAATCAAAGGAACCACGCTAGAATGGCAGTAGCCAAAACAGCAATAAGGAGAAGGAGCTGGTGGGGGTAATGCACCACCACAAGCCCAAAAGGCCAAGTAGAAACTGGCCCAGGAAATATGGAGCTGGAAAGGGGATAGGAAGGATACACTATATACGCCTGGTTACAAGTGAGCCCATTGGGAAGAGAAAATGGCCTTGAGAATGGGTTGAAATTCACCCAGGAAGATGGGGGGACAAGGGGGGGCAGGAGGAAGGCGGGAGTGGAAGGAAGGGAGCAACAGAGGCCAGCGCCCACAGGCTCCTGGGAGGGAGGGCAGGAGGCGGACAAGGCCTCCAGGTCTCGCTGCTGCTGCTTTTTAATTTTTAAACTGTTCTTGTAGAGGTGGTAGACAGCGGGTTACAATGACACGGGTCAGGTATGAAGTGCTCTTCCTTCCGTACAGTGTCTCCTGTTCCCTCCGCTCTCCCTCTCCCGCCTCCATCTCCCCCGACGAGAGTTCCTGTTCATCCGTGCCCAGTGAGCTCCCCACTGCATTGTCCCTCTTTCCCCTTGAGATTTCCCTCTTCTCACTGTCTTCCTGAAGGGATTTGGCATGTGGGGGGGGGGGGGGTGGGCGCGGGATTTAGCACTTGTTTGGAGCATTTGTTAGCCTTGGACTCTTGTGTGTCTGTCCAAGCCCTGGCACCAGCTTCCTCCTTCTGTGCTCACATCTGTCTCCACACCTGGACCAGACTTTCTTACACAGCCTCTGTTGGCCCTGGAGGAGGAAGGGCTGATCACCGCGCCCCCCCACCCCCCTCCAGCCACCCTGCTGCTTTTTTTGTGTGCTAAGAGTGGGATTTGAACTCAAAGCTTTTCATCTCACTTGGCCTTTTCACTCATTTGATCCTCTACCACTTGAGTCACACCTCCATTTCTGGCTTTTTGTTGCTTAATTAGAGATAAGAGACTTGCAGCCTTTCCTGCCTGGGCTGGCTTTGAATGTTTATCCCCAGATCTCAGCCTCCTGGGTAGCTAGGATTTGAGACACGGGCCGCCAGAACCTTGCTGTTTCCCCTGTGTGAAGCCCCCTCGGATTTTGAAGTTGGAGCTGTTTTCTTGGTGGGTGGGCCTGCTGGGCTCTCTTGCCTGGGACCCCTCCCATTTTCCTCCTCGGATTCTCTCCCTCCCCACCTCTTCCTCTAACATCCTCTGTGAAGCTCCCAATTGCTTTGTGGAGAAGGACATTCTTACGTAGTTAGATGTATCAGGAGAGAGTACAGTGACCATTTCCCAGAAAGAAGCTGGCTCGATTTCAGAGGGGCAGAGCACATGCCAGACTGAGGGATCTCCACCTTTGCCCAACCCACGGCCTTTCCCTCTGTTGAAAGACTTAGACAAGTGCTCATGCATTTACTTCACGTTCACTGAGTACCACTGGGATCATCAAATCTCAGCCTCCTGGACAGCTATTAATATGGGCGTGAGCCACTGGTTCCCAGTAATATTTTCCTTCCTTCCTTCCTTCCTTCCTCCCTCCCTCCCTCCCTCCCTCCCTCCCTCCTTCCTTCCTTCCTTTTGGTTTGTGATAGAAAGCTTGTCTCAGTCTGAGCAAGTTCTGCAGTGAAATATTTTTTTCTCCTTTATTCCCTGATGGGAGAGGACACTCAGTGTGTATAAATGTATAAAAGCACCTCATAAAAAGCTCCCTGGTGGTCTTTCCTGATGAGAGCAGAGAGCTAAGTCTCAGTAAATAATTGCATCTGAAGGCAGAAAAGCAGGTCTGTTTTGGGAGCAATTACTATTTATAAATGACACGGTGTCATTTATAAATTAGTCTTTATGCCATTTATAAATTAGTCTTTATGTTGTTTCCTATTGCTTGGGGTCCTTAGATCAAAGGCTTGAACTCTGAGAAAGGTGTCCAGACTCTAGGAACTGTGTTTATTATTTCTGTTTTGGAAGCTTTTTGATGGCTTCCAAGGGTTTAGATGATTTAGAAATTAAAATCGTGTAGTTTTCTAATCTGGTCTCACAATTCTGTTGAGACATCAGATAATCAATAGGTTTCCAAGGTGGTTTTGTTTTTTTAAAAAAAGGAAACAAGTGTTTGAAGGGATAGCTTTTTATATTCGCTAATTACTTTTGTAAACTAGTCTGAACACTTAAAAAAAAAAAACAATTCTTAATCCTTATGTGCAAGGAAAGGGCTTGCTATGTATATAAATCCAGCATTGAAGCAGGCTGTCCTGCTCATTATGGGTTGTACTTTTGCTATCAAGAATCCCGTGCTCCCGAGGGAGATTATTCCATAGCCCGCAGAGGTTTGGGAGATACTCCTGTGCGGGTCTGTGGCTGTTTATGACGTGAAAGTTTCCTGTGTGTGATTTGGAGCAGGGGTGCCTGACTCTTCTTTTCTCCTTCTGTATCGGGTTTCATTGTCCAGATGAGACCCCCCAGTAGATTCCATCTCTCCGGGCCAGGCCTCTTCCTCTGCTGGGGTGGGTAGGGAACCTCTGGTCTTGATGTGTGAGACACAGCCCTGTGATGCCTGTCCCAGCCAGGGTGTCCAGCAGGCATCTGGCCCTGCTGAGCTGCCAGCCCTGCCGCAGAGCTTCCCTCCCCAGCACCCTTGTGGGACCCCCTCATCTCCACGCTCTGAAATCGCCATGGCTAACGCTGCCCACGGATTCCCATGTGCCACACCAGACACCGCTGCCCTCGGTCCCAGACCTCGCTGGCCTTTCGGCAGCGTGGCCGGGCTGCCGCAGCCCCGCAGCCCAGGCGCCGGGTCCTCCTGGTGCTTTTTCCCTAAGGCCTCAACACCTGCGTGCCACGCACGTGTGATGGTCACAGTGGAAGCGCCCGTCTACCTCGTTAGACCTCCATAGACATTTTGTGTTGGGAATAGTCGCAGCGCTCTCTTCTAGCCAATTAGGTAATCATCTTATTATCTGAACGCACTCTCTCTTTGTTCTCCATTTCTCGCATCAGGGAGATGGATCAATATTTTCTACCCATTCAGCCATTACCCAAAGTGGACTTCTTCTTAGAGAACACATTCTCTCCACACATCTACTTTTAACCTGTTCTGCCGTCTTGCCATTCTCCCTTGTCCTGTGTTAACCCGCTCTTTTGCTAGGTTACTGCTGGAGTTCACTCAAGTCCTCAGCATCTTACTGGTTTGAGCACAGATAGCCCATCATAAGTAGTGCCCACTTTTCCTTGCCTTCCCTCAGCAGGGCTCCTCACACTGACTTCTTTAACACCGCGGCTGGCTGAGCATCTCGCAGGAGCTGTCTTTGGCTTTACACTGGTAGACAAGGCTGTTCATTCTTTTGGGCTCTGGTAAACTCCAGTGTCTCGCTCATCCCAAACACGCTGTCCCTCTCGCAACCCCCCCTGCCCCACCCCAGGTAAGGCTCAGCTTTGTTGAGGGGCTGTATCTCATCTTTGTAGAAACATAAATCCATGAACTTTCTTATACATACTCTGTATGTATAACTTCCAATTCAGCACCTTTCTGATGATCTTTATTAGAACAGTTCAGTTTTAGTATTTGAGGACTAGTCTGGGCTATTTAAGAAATTGTCAGCCCCTTCTACCCCCCAACCATTAAAAGCTTGCTTCCAGTCAGGCATTCGTGGCTCATGCCTATAATCCCAGCTACTCAGGAGGCTGAGAGCTGAGGATCTTGGTTCAAAGCCAGCCCGGGCAGGAAAGTGTGTGAGGCTCTTATCTCCAAGTAACCACCCACCCCAAAACCAGAAGTAGAGCTTGTAGCTCAAGTGGTAGAGCACTAGCCTTGAGTGAAAAAAAAAAGCTCAAAAATAGCATCCAGGCCTTGAGTTCAAGACCCAGGACTGACACACATGCATGAAAAAGTATTACAGTCTGCTCTCTTCATCTCTCCTGAGCCCCTGCTGCTTTAGAGACCAGCATGAGGTGGACAGATGGGAGAGGAAGATGGAGGCTGCTGCTGAATTCTCCTGTCTGAAGGTTAGCCCAGGAAGGCTGGCCAGTCACGCTCCGATGCCTTCAGCAGTAATTCAGACACCTTCTTGGAGAATACCACTGCTCAGTCATATTTTCTCCCATTTTTAAACAATTAAAACTAAGTTATTATATATGATGACTTTCAATACGACAGTTTATGTTCACATATTTCTTATTTTGACTATACCCCATCAGGGTTTTCCTCGTAGGCCCTCCGTCTCCCCAAATCCCTCTCCTCCTTTCATGTCTTTAAGAAAAAATCTAGATTCTGCATATAAGAGAAAACATGCATTATTCATAGTCTTTCTGAGTCTGGCTTATTTCACTCAACATTGTGATCTCCAGTGTTGCCCATTTTCCTTCAGATGACTCAGTTTCCTCCTTTTCAATGGCTGACCGACACTGCGTTGTCTATACGCACTGGTGTAGTTAGTGTCTGTCCCTGGCTCCCGGCGGACTCGGTGGTGCCATTTCCTGCTATGGCTGAGTCTTTCCCATGCACTTCCCGCAGCGCCTCTGGCTCCCGGGTGCTCTCGCACAGGTTCCCGAATCCTCCAGCCTTTCCCTAGATCCTTCCACAGTGGACTTGTGCCACAGCGCCGAGTCCTCCACAGCTCTTGCCCAGCCTTCTGCAGCCTTGTCTTTGCTCAGCTGCCGTGTGCGCCCGTGGAGGGGCTGCGGCGCGTCTCACCGGAGACCTCGCCGACCTGCCCGGCCATGGTGACGCCTGGCCCATGCGGACTTCATCTCCTTCCTTCCTTCCTCCCTCCCTCCCTCCCTCCCTCCCTCCCTCCCTCCCTCCCTCCCTCCCTCCCTTCCTTCCTTCCTTCCTTCCTTCCTTCCTTCCTTCCTTCCTTCCTTCCTTCCCTCCTTCCCTCCCTCCTTGCCCGCCTGCCTTCCCCCTCTCTCTTTTCCCTCCCCTCTTTCTTTTTGTGCCAGTCCTGGGGCTTGAACTCAGGGCCTGACTGTTGTCCTTGCGCCTTTCTGCTCAAGGCTACTGCCCTACCTCTCGAGCCACTGCTCCACTTCGAATCCCTTCAATGTGGCTGAAGGAGAGGGTGCTGTCGGTGAAGCAGTAGAACGCGTACTGCTGCCAGGTAGTGCAGTGCGCTCAACAATGGGCGAGGTGGAGCCGCTGTCCTGGGTAAGGGCGGCTGAGTTTGGGCGTTGCGCAGGCTCCCGTTCCCACCGGGCGTCAGGGTTTGACTCTTCCAGTTTCCCCGGCTGGGTCTCGTCCTCTTTACCCAGCCAGCGTGCAAGAATGTCCGCCTCCCGCTCCGCCCTCCAGCTAGGAGAAAGCAAATGCCCGCACCGCACCGGGCCTCGGGCCACGCTGGCTCCCAAGGCCAGACTCCTGCTCTCCAGGATCGTTTCCTGGCCGGGGCTTCCTGACCTGACAGCTGGGTAACCCGCTCGCTCTGCCCCGAGCGCTTCCTGCGCTCTGCTTTGCGCTCTCTCAGCTCCGGCACAGGGTGACCCATGTGATCTATGTGGCATCCATTGCGGGCGTCTGTGCGCACGGATTGCAGGTCCAGGAAATTACACTGGGAGCATGGAAAATAGACGCGGGAGCGCAAAAGGTTCTCACATCACCTGGCCTTTAACAAATGAGAAGCTCTCTGGATGAATACGTGTGGTGTGCGTGCGTGTGTTTGCGTGTGTGCACGCGCGCGTGTGTGGATGAATGCGTGTGTGTGCGCGCGTGTGTGGATGAATGCGTGTGTAGGTGTGTGCGTGCCCACGTGTGTGGATGAATGCGTGTGTGCGCTTGCGTGTGTGGGCGCATGTGTGCGCGCGTGTGTGGATGAATGCGTGTGTGCGTGTGTGCGCGTGCGTGCGTGCGCTCACTCCATCTGCGTCCAGTGCCCGCCGGCTGAGGTCCCCGCCGGCACCCGCAGCGGCCAGGGCTCCGGCAGCGGCGCTCGGCTTTGGCTGAGGAGTGAGGGTCGGGGCCACACCTGTCCGCTGCGCGGGACGCTGAGACCCGCGAATCCCGACTCGTCGCCACCCTGGACCGCAAGTGTACCAGGCCCTGGAGTGAGGGCGGTGCCGTCGTGTGGGAGGGAGGCCCCGGGTCCCGGGCTCCAGGCCTCCGCTGGTCCCAGAGACCCAGAGACCCTTCCTTGAGGAGGGCCCAGGAGGGGCTGCGGGCCCAAGGCCTCGGCGCCGTGGCGGGCCATACCCGCCCGGGCGAGCCGTGAGCCCGGCCAGCCGCGGGCAATTTTTAGACTACGGCTTGGCTTCTCTATTTTGAGAAGACGTTTCCAGTTGGTCAGCACTCCCCATCGACGTTATTGACAGCAGGCCTGGAGGGGAGGAGGGCCAGGGAGGGACAGGGAGGGAGGCCCTGGCTTCAGCTTGGGGAGGCGGCCCTCCCCCGAGAAGCAGCTTTGTCTCCATTGAAGACGCCAGTGCGTGCGGCACACGCAGCTGCTGAGCTCCAGCTGGGACGCCTTTCTGCCTTTCTGCCTTTGGAGAGGCGGGAGGAATGATCAGAGCAGTGCAGTTATTTCAGAATGGGGATGAGACGTTTGATATTCAAGGAACTTGCTGGCAGACACTTGTGTGCTCCCATGAAAGGCCCGGGCGCAAGCGGATGAAAGTTGGAGGAGCAGAGGCAGAATGTTCTCCTGCGAGCTGGGGGGTGGTTTTGTCACTCCGCGTAGTCTGTGTGTTACCCGGGCGTTTGCTGGTGAGATGCAGGGAAGCCACATTTGGAGAGATCAAATCCGGAGTCTTTATTAGAAAGCCAGTAGCTGCAGGGGGCCACACGTCCCCAGAAAACTTGCTGCCTCGAATGCACTTCACACTGTTAGAAAAACTGAGCCACGAGGGTAGCAGAGTAAAGAAAGGGCAGAGAAACAATCTCACCAAACCAGATCAACCCCAATGGAGAGCTGAAGCAGGGCCCGTCAGGAGACACAAGGCAAGGCACAAAATGGCAGCTGAGCTGGTCAGGGCCTAGAGAGGGCCAGGGGCAGGGGGCAGGGTCACAGGGGGTTGGAGAGTCTCCAGACTGGCAGGTCCACTAGCCTATTGTTTAAGTCTCAGTCCCTGCCTCTAGGAATTCAGGCACAGCCATCACTTGGAGGTGGAACTTTACCCTCCACCACCATAAAAAACAAGATGGCGCCAGGTAAACCCAATTCCCTATCATCTGCCATGTTGCCAAGATGGCAGTACTCTTAGGCCCAGTATCCTTATTATTTTGAGCATAGAAGTGAATTTGATAGCTATAGCTTTCCTTTGTAATTTTCATTTTATTTCATCTTATATTTGATTTTTTTGTGTGTCAGTCGTGGAGCTTGATCTCAGGGCCTACGCACTGTCCCTGAACTTTTCCACTCAAGGCTGGTACCACTTGAACTGCATCTCCGCTTCTGGCTTTTTGCTGGGCAATTGGAGATAAGAGTCTCATGGATTTGTCTACTGATCCAGCTTTGAATTTTGATCCTCCCATCTTAGCCTCCTAAGTGGCTAGGATTACAGGTCACCAGTGTGTGGCTTCTGCATTTTTCTCTTCCCTTAGAATGGATTTCTTTTGGTATATTTTCAAGCTCACTGGCATCTTATTTTCCAAATGGTGTTCACATTGATCCCGCAGAACCTTGTTTTATGGATAGCACTGCACATTGCCGCACGGACACTCGGCTCTGTTATCTTCCTCTCCTGAGAGTCGCTGTTTGCTTTAGGAAATAGTTTGCTTATTGGCTTGCCACCTTTGTCTTCCATGTGTGTGATCTATCAGAACATATTTCTAGAAAGTTCTTAGTATTTCCTGAACCCCTCTGATGAGTAGGATTCAAATACATTCCTGGCTCAGTGCTTTCAGATATTCAGCGGATTATTTTTTCTAAGTACCCAAAAGTTTTGTGCGCGTGCTCTCTCTCTCTTTCTCTTTCTCTCTCATTCTTTTTTCTTTTTCTTTTCTTTTCTTTTTACCAGTCCTGGGGCTTGAACTCAGGGCCTGTGCACTGTTCCTGAGCTTCTTTTGCTCAAGGCTAGCACTCTACCACTTGAACCACAGCAGCCCCTTTCAGCTTTTTCTGAGTAGTTTATTAGTGATTAGAGTCCATGGATTTTCCTGCCCAGGCTGGCTTCAAACCACAATCCTTAGATCTTAGCTTCCTGGGTAGCTAGGATTATAGGCGTGAGCCACTGAGTTGGTGCACCAGCCACGAGCTGGTGCCCAGCTAAAAGATTGGTTTCTGACAGTTGTTTTTCTGCCTGTCTTAGCCTTGTGAGCTGTAAGGATTTCAACCTTTGCTTACAATTTTCCTGACTATAAACCATGCTGCTTTACTTCCAAACCCACGTTAAATCAAATATGTCACACGCCCAAAGTACTTTGCAGGCTTAGTGGTTGGCTCACACCTATAATCCCAGCAAATTGGTAAACAGAGATCAAGAAAATCATGGTTTGAGGCCAGCCCAGAAAAAATAAAAAGTGAAATCCCATCTCAGCCAATAATAGGCATGGTAGTATACATCTGTATTCCCCGCTAGGTGGGAGGTGTAGGTTCCTACCTACCTACGCCTCCCTATCTCAGTCTGAGGCCCAAAGCAAAAGCACAAGGCATTGTCTGAAAAATAAAGAAGGGTTGGGGTCCCGACTTAAATAGTGGAATACCTGCCTGCAAGTGTGAGCCCCTAAATTCAAACCCTAGTACTGCAAACTCCCCTGCTCCCCGGACACACCCCATTCCGTGTCTCCTGCACTTGCCCAGCCAGCATCCTAGCTCATCATCGCTACAGGGCATTGGAGAGTATTGTCTGGAGTTCATGTGGCCCACAGCAGCCGTGGCTGGCAGAAAGCAGCCCAGACCACACATAGTCTGACCATCATTGTCTGGCCGTGGCCTCATTGCCCCTGGCTTGTGGCGAGGTGGAACTTCCATGAAAGAAACATGTATCAGAGGAGCGCAATGCCCTTCATGGAAGCTGGAAGCTGGAGAGAGGAAGGGGCGGGGTCATAGTGACCCCTCTGGGGCCTCCTGTGGTCTAACTTCCTCCCACTAGGCCCCACCTCCCCCAGTTTCCCCCTTGCTCGCTAGTGCCCCTTTCCTGCAGGGGCTTTGAGGACACCTGAGACCTCATGTCTAACGGGAACCACGTTTTCTTCATGCTCAGTTGTGACAGTCAGGTGCTTTGTTTGTATTCCCTTTCGGGTTGGCACACGAGGACTTCCCTGTCTCTGAGGTAGCACCTGGTGTGGTGCATGCAGGGCACTTAATACATAAATGTGTTGACAAATGAATAAACGAGAGGAAGAGGAGCAGAATGGAAATAGTGAGGTGGAAACTTAAAACTCAGATTGTGTGAGACCTTTTGGGAGGCCTTTACTTGGTGATTTCCCACACTCAATGCCATCATTTCCCATGGCCCAAGGTGTATATGGAGGAAAACTCAGTGGCATACAGTGGTACTGCTCTGCGGTGCCAGCCTGCTGGAGTTCAGGAGCAGGTAACAGGAAGGATTGGATCCTGAGCTCATCAGCTCCCATTTCTCTTAAGCCATAGCTCAGTTCGCGACTCTGGGAAAATAGGAATGCGTGAATGACTTTGAAATATGGTTCTGGGCCACTTTATGATAGATTACATTTGAATCTATGATCAGCTGAGCTGTATTTTGCCAAGTCAGATGACTTGAGCCTACAGAAAGTAGGAACACACAGGAAGTTCTTGTACAGTGGCCTACAGGCTAGTATTGACATCTGCTTCTATTTTTGCAATCAAAGTGGGAAAGCTAGTGAAAAGATGAATTAGATGCTTTCTGAGTCTTTCAGAAAAAATGTGGTGTCAGCACTGAGGCTTGAACTCAGGGTCTCATGCAATGGGTTGACTTTTTTCTCTCAAGGCTGGTGATACTCCAAGGCTGGTAGAGCCACAGCTTCATTTTTTGGCTTTTTGCTGGTTAATTGGTGAGAAGAGTCACAGATTTGTCTGCCCAGGCTAGCTTTGAACCATGATCCCTAGATATCAGCCTGCTGAGTGCTAGGATTACAGCTGTGAGTCACCAGCACCTGGCTTTGATGGTTTCTAAGAGTGTTCTTCCTCCTCTACTGAGCAGGAGGGGTGATCCTGATAAAAGATGGTTGGAAGTTGGTTGGAAGTACTTCACCCTAAAACCACAACTGACCACATCTGGACTCAGGCGGGCTTTCTCTGAGAGGCCTGTAGTCTTTCCCCTCAGCTTTGTAGCCAATTGTTTTTATTATTTGTACATCATAGCTACAAACACTGGATTCTTTTTTTTTTTTTTGGGTCCGGTAGTGGAGCCTGAACTCTGGGCCTGAGCACTGTCCCTCAGGTCTTTAGCTCAAGGCTAGTGCTCTACCACTTGAGCCACAGTGCCACTTCTGGCTTTTTTCTTTTTGTTTATGTGGTGCTGAGGAATTGAACCCAGGGCCTCAGGCATGCAAGGCAAGCGCTCTACCACTGAGCCACCTTTCCAGCCCACAAACACTGGATTCTATAAAACACTTTTTCTAGTAGTCATTGATTGTGTAAGTTTTCCAAGAAGAATTAGGCTCAATTTTGAAGCAGCATACTTTGGAATAAAATTAAGGCTAAAACCATTCAAGAATGCTATTTTTAGGCAGGTAATTCCATTTGAAGTCATCATAGGTAGATTTAAAAGCTTCTTTTTACCATATAGAATTTTAACTCCTTTTTTAACAAAAGGAAAGTAGTTGCAGAAACAGGTTGATTTTCCAATCTTACTTATTGGTATTGGCTGATTATCAAGCGTCTTGTTTTCTAATTATGGTAATACTATGAAGTGACAGATTAATCGTCTTACAAAATTCTTATTCCTTCTCTTTACTTTGGTAACAATTAGGCATGCATTCAATTTCCTATTCCTATGGCAACATTTGCTTTATACAATGGCTGCAGAGAACAAAGCTTCAGAGTCATTTTGGGGCTGATATAGTTAGCTCACAAGAAATAATGTCTTCATTGTAGTGATTACAACAGGAAAAAAAAGGAATGTAGAGATGTTGACCAAAGGATAAATATTTAGTAGACAGATTTTTTTTTTCCTAGCTGTGTTAGAGATTATTAGGAAATAGGAAAATTTAGAAAAGATCGCATGGAGAATGTATCTTGTTGGTTCTTAAAAGAAAATACAAACATTAAAACAAAAATACCAATATACGCCCTTAAGTTAAATTTTCCTTTACCAAAGCCTGTTATCGTAACCGGGTACTGCTTATCATGCTTGTAATCCTAGCTACTCAGGAGGCTAAGATCTGAGGATCTTCAGCCAGGTCCGAGGGACCCTTATCTCCAATTAAGCACAAAAAAGCTGGAAGTTGATGTGTGGCTCAAGGCCAGCCAGGAGTACAAAAGCTAAGGGTCAGTGCCCTGAGTTCAGGGCCACTACTAGCTTATATACACAAACACAGAAATCTGCGACATTAGTTAAGTGAGACATTTGGTTTTATTTCAGCCTCTAAATGTTCTTTTGATATCATTCCATTTTCCAATCAAGTTATGTGAACAGTTTCTATTATAGTTATCAAGATTGGACTCTGGTTTCTTTAATCTGTGTGTCTAATTTGGATTTAGCAGTAGGAAACCTGTAGCAAAGTCAGTGTGTGTTCTACTACTGTTCTAGGAGATGTTTCGTGCTGGGAGAAGAGGAGTTATTTCAACGTACCCTAATTTCTGGTCAGAAAGATCTATTTCAGTGACTTTGATTTCAGAGCTAAACTGTAGTTGTCATTTTAGGTAGTCAGAGATTTTTATTTTTTGCTAGTATTTTACCAGGAGAGAGATTTGCAGTGGATCAGAGAGCTAAGAGGGACGTCAGTTTTGAATTTATTGCAAAAAATTTGTGGCATTGAGACAAAAGCCAGCTTGTAATTTACCTGAGGAGAGGAGTTATAATTCATCCCCGTTTTTTTGATTTGGAAGTTCTTTGTCCCCACAGCATTACTGTGACGAAGCCAAATCGGAATATCAGAGCAAACCTGTATTCTAGGACACTTTTCTATTTTAAGATTATAGGGAAAAAAAGTGCTTTCAAAGGCTTTGTCTTCTGACCTGAGACTGCATGGCTCCTCCTCAGTCACACGGGCTGCTAGGCTGAGGTTTGCCCGCCTTGTTCTCCTGGTCTTCCTCGCTCTTTCTCCTTGGATTTTGGAAAAGCAGCAGGCACGGTTGGTTTGAGACTTTCCCATCTCACCTAGTGACAGAGAAGGAAACTGAACCAGAAGCGGAGGGAGAGGTATGCCCCCTGGCCTTTTACACATCTGCCAGAAAGAATGCTATTGCAGCATTTGTAAGGAAGTGGGAAGACTTGGCAAAAATTACATGAAATGATGTAAATCAGACCCAGAGAAACCGAGGCTGCGTGGTTTTCCTCGTGTGTGGTAACTAGAACGTGCCGATGAATCTATCAGTAAACACGAGGGTGGTCTGCAAGTGGTTACAAGTGAATTAGTAAACTCGCTGGAGGGCCCGAGGAGTGTAATTTTGAAATGCCAACAAAATAAGGACCAAGAAACTGGTATGTGAAAAGGGGAGGGGTGAGGCCTAGAGGAGAGGGGTAGACGAACAAGAGGCGGGGGAGGAATGCAGCCAAGGAAAAGTAAGGAAGGGGTGTGTGGAGGAGGGGTGAGCCGCTGGGGTGACACTGATCAAGACGCCCGGATTCATCCTCGGCTTTGGTGACTGGCGCCTCCCCTGTACAACTACTCAGAGATCAGAGAAGTTCAAAAACTACGAAGCCAGCCAGGGCCGAGCTGTCCCGATGAGGACTAGCGCAGAGGGGAGCGGGAATTCTCTCTGAGTGATCACACGTGTATCACCCAGTTATACACGCTGACCGGAATGCTTTATTGCCTTAGTTCCTCTGTCTGGAAGCTTCCGTGAGCCCGAAGGTGGGGCGCCTTACTTGAGACCCAGCCTTCACAAGCTCGTTCTGCGGGGTTCCGATGTGGGGAGTAGCAGCTTTCTCTTTGCCTCTCCTACCTGGAAGTGCGTTTCTGAGTTCTTTCTGAACGCGGAGCCTCTGTGTTCCACCTGAAAGGCCACACCTTCCGACCGGACAGATTGCCAGAACGTTCATCTTATTTCACATTCCCCAAAAGACGCGGGTCAGAACGGAGGCCTCGTCACGTGAGTGGACCGTGCTTGCACCACCATGATGGCTGTTTATCACGCTGGCACACTCCCATTTGTGTCTTCTCATTAGGCACCAACTTCGATGAAAGCAAATTCATCTTATAACTCTATCCATCTATTCATCCATCCATCTGTCTCTCCAACTATCCATCCATCCATCCATCCATCTGTCTGTCTGTCTGTCTGTCTGTCTGTTTGTCTGTCATCTATTTTTCAGTACTGAGGATTGAACTCAAGACCTCATCACTTGAGCCTTTTACTTTTCGTGTCCTCTGCAGATGAGGTCTCCTGCGTTGTAATGGGCTGGCCTCCGACTCTTGTCCTCTAACCTCTGCCTCTCCAGTTGCTGGGGTCACAGACATGTGTGGTGACCGCCGCCCCTCTGTGGTCAGGCGTCTCTCATGGTCTGGATACAGAGAACCCCTAAAAAGCCCATGAATTGAAATTTTGGTCTCCAGCTGGGGGTCCCATTTTAGGAGGTGCTAGTAACTTGGGGCTCAGCTGGAAGAGGCCACTTGAGGTGTGCCTTTGAAGCTTGCAGCTGGTCTCCAGTCCCTGCTTCTCTGCTTCCTGGCCACCAGGTGACCGACGCGGCTTCTCTCGTGATGCTCAGTTCAGTGGAGCCGGCTGGCCACGGGCAAAACCTCTGACAGTGTCAGCCAGACTTTTCAATGACGTTAATACAACGTTGGTTGGCTGAGTTATCGGTACGCTGGGCAGATCTTTCCTGAGAAAGGTAACTTTTCTTGACTGTGTAGAAATTTCTGACCACTTGGAGTCCTACCTCCATGTCCACCTCCTAATCTGACTTTCCCACTTAACTGATTTAAGTGATCTTGCATTTTGCATTCCCGGGATGTAGCTCCTTGTGTTTTGTAAACCCTTCCATTTCCAGCCAGATGCACGTATGTCTCCTCCACTCTCCGGTCACTTGCTTCTTATCTTCACGTGTTCTCTGTAGACAGTAGTTCCCCTTTTCCACGAGGGATATTCAGAGACCCTTCCTTGCTGTGGAAACACAGATAGAATCAAGCCCTCTTTATACATAGATACGCTTCCTGCTCATGTAGACCAGGCTAAACATCATTTACGAGTTAGGCAAGTTAGGAGATGAATGATAAATAATAATAAAGTAGAACAATCATAATGGCACACTGTCTCAAGGAATCTCATTACACCGGTCCTCTCCTGTCTGCGTTCTACTGTAGAACCTGTTAGGTCTGCAAATCATTCCCGGGTCTCTTGGCCTGCCCTCCCCTTCCCGCCTTCCCCGGGGCACAGCAGCGCTGTCTCACCTGCCCTCACCTCTGCACTGGCTTCCAAGGATTCTCTGCACCCGTCCTCGCCCGGTACCGTCCACCTTCCACATGTTAAAAATAAAACATCATATAGCCTGGCACCAGGGGCTTGTGCCTGGAATCTTAGCTGCTCAGGAGGCTGAGATTTGAGGATCGCAGTTCAAAGCCAGCCCAAGCAGGAAAGTCCGTGAGACTCTTATTTCCAATTAATCACCAAAAAACTGGAAGTGGAGCTGTGGCTCGAGTGGGAGAGCACCACCTTGAGCAAAATAGTAAGGAACAATGCCCAGGCCCTGAGTTCTAGATCCAGTACTTGCACGAGGCACGAGACAGAGAGAGAGAGAGAGAGAGAGAGAGAGAGAGAGAGGGAGAGAGAGAGAGAGAGCTTTCTTTGAAGTCTAAGCTTGTTAAGAGGAAGGTGGAGATGGGAAATCTGTGTGTCCAATGTGTGGAAAGTCAGCCAGGGTCTGGGTGGATCTGGTGATTAGAATGAACTTTCTGCTGTCTGGGTTTCCATGTTTCCTGCCCAGTTGCCATTTCTCCAACACATTCAGGTGTCAACCAGAAAAAACTGCGTTCCATGATTCTTAAGTGGCGATCAATGGTTTCTCTTTCAAAAGCAAGTGGGTTTCAGTGAAGTTATGGAAAGTGAGTTCATCTTGGAGAGGTAAAGGGTATGTCAGCATCTGCTAGATTCTAGAGCGGAAAGTTCAACTTGGAACATGCTGAGCTTGGGATCCAGCAGGAGCTTGGGATCCAGCAGGAGCTTGGGATCCAGCCTGCATTTGGCAGAGGGGGAATTTTGCCTTGTCTTCACCTGGAAGAGAAAACGTAAGAGGAGTTTGGGGCAATGAACGGCCAGCAGGGTGCTGCCCTGTCCATTTCTGGCAGGGAATACTGCAGGGGGGGGGGAAAGGGAGGGAGAGGGGAGAGGGAGGGGGAGAGGGAGGGACACTGGTTTATTCCCAAGGTAGCTCTGTGCCTGCCAGGCTCAGACTCCAAAGCCTAGAAAGCCCCTGTCTTGGTCTAGTCAGAGGTTGGCCTCGGTGAGAATTAAGTGAAAGGAAATCCCATGAGTGGAAGGTGCATGGAAAGCCGGCTGCCCAGGCGGTGTGGGCTGCGGCAGACACGCTGGGTTCCGGGGAGGAGGCCACGCTTTCCCCTCCCACAACGGAGCCCTGCGGCAGGCAAGGTCCCTTCCTGATACCAGGGCTTGGCCGGTGTGATTCTGAGGACAGGCAAAACAGTGGAAAGATCAGTGAGGGCTGGAAAATGTTCTAGAACATTGTGTTTTCTTCTTGTAAATTTTGTTTTTGTGAGAGAAGATCTTGCTGTGAAACCCCAGTGGCTCTGAGCTCTCCATTCTCTGGCCTTGGCCGTTCAAAGGCTGAGCTTACAGGTGTGGACCGCCACACCTGCTAGACGGAACACTCACTCACACATATATTGGCTTCTCCGTCTTGTCCATGAGCTTCATTCTGATGCTCATCTCCTTTACCTCCTTCTCTACTTTCCTTAGTAAATAAAACCTAGCTCTTCAATTTAGACCTGATTTTGAGTATATAATTTACAATGTATTGGGAATAAAGATACACACACAAATACACACACACACACACACACACACACACACACACACACACACACACACATATTGAAATTCCCAGAGGTATATATATATATATATATATATATATATATATATATATATATATATATATATACCTCTGGGAATTTCAGTAACCTATTTTATACCTCTGGGAATTTCAATAATCTAGGCAGGAAAGCATACATCCACAACTGTCTGTGTTTGTGCAGTTAGATACATAGTAAGTAAATTCAGAGGGCGGAGCTCCGTTGGTGGGAACTGGTTGCCTAATCTCATGGACCCGTGAGGGGTAAGACCCAGAGCCTGGGACACAGCCCGCAGAGACGATCAGAGCGCACCCTGATTCCCAGAGCCTTTGGGTTTGTTTTATTTATTTAGGAGCCGGTCTGTTTTATTTATTAGGAGCTGCTTTCATTCTGCTCTCCTCTCTGCATGTCAGACGCAGCCCTGTGAGAGAAAACTCCAGCTCAATAGTGATGTCTTTACCTAACTGGGAGCTATTGAGCAGAGCACACACTTTTAAATAAGGATGCCAGAGGCCTAAGAGAGGTCATCTTGGACACAGTCAATAAAAAACGATAGTCCAATTGGGTTCATGTAGGGTTTCTCGACTTCAGGTCTTGGTTGTACTTAACTCTTCTCTTTGATCTAGAACCAAAATGTATTTTAGAAAAGAAATGTACCAGTGCCTGAGCACATTTATTTTTAAAGTGTATTTCAATGAGGTCTTGGCTTAGCTGAGTTTGTTCAAGTTACTTTGAACCCCAAGTTCTGAGAAGCAGCACATTGGCTGTGTAAAAGCAAGCAGGTGAATGGTGTGTGGTAATGAACCAGATTGGTTATTGGATCACCTTAAATCCAAACTATGTGATAGTTCATGCTGAAACGAGAGGAATTTGCAGTACAGTCTTTCCGTCCTTTTATGCCGTCATGGATTGAGTTTAAATTGAACACACAGAGCCCTGAACTGCAAGGCGCGGGGAGCAAAGCTGGGCGATTCACAGAGTTTCATAAATGTCTTCACTTACAAAAGGTTAATGAGAAACCTGGCCAGGATTATTGTAAAAATTAAAAAGAAAATGTGAAGAGATTCTTTTCAACCTCAAGTTTAAATACTTGGTAGTATTTTGCAAATACTAACCAGATATATTACGATCTTCTGAAACATACTGTATAACGTGCTATCCAAGGGCCCATTTTAAATTGGGAAGGAGCATAATTAAAGGAAAACATCTTAAGTGAGCTATAATCTCATTGCATTTAACAGTGACTGAGTGCTGATAAAACATGGTTGCTGAACCCCGTATCTAACCAATGTGATTATCCCCCTTACTTTCAAAGGTATAATTCTTTCCATTCTTATTTTTCTTACCACCAGAAGAGTAATAGAGCAGCTCTGTGCATGTAAAATAAGATGCAATTATATATTTTCTGACTATAGTCCAAGGTAACCTAAGGGACTAATTTCACGTTAAAGCAAAATCCAAGAGTAGGGAAAAATAAGTATTAAGTGACACAATTTATATCAATATGTTTTCTTTTCTTTCATTTTTTACAGTGAAATTCATGTGTTCTAAGATCCATGTTCTTTTTTTTTCTTACCCTGAGTTTGTGAACGTTCATCTGATCATTAAGTCCCTGTGTCACCAATGCGATTTCAGGTTACCCGTCTGAAGACCGGGCGCTGGGGTGAGTGTGTGCTACACTGCGTGTCCGCACAGTGTGCTGGGGTGAGTGTGTGCTACACTGCGTGTCCGCACAGTGTGCTGGGGTGAGTGTGTGCTACACTGTGTGTGCGCACAGTGTGCTGGGGTGAGTGTGTGCTACACTGCGTGTCTGCACAGTGCGCTGGGATGAGTGTGTGCTACACTGCGTGTCTGCACAGTGCGCTGGGGTGAGTGTGTGCTACACTGTGTGTGCGCACAGTGTGCTGGGGTGAGTGTGTGCTACACTGCGTGTCTGCACAGTGCGCTGGGGTGAGTGTGTGCTACACTGTGTGTGCGCACAGTGTGCTGGGGTGAGTGTGTGCTACACTGCGTGTCTGCACAGTGCGCTGGGATGAGTGTGTGCTACACTGCGTGTCTACACAGTGCGCTGGGGTGAGTGTGTACTACACTGTGTGTCTGCACAGTGCGCTGGGGTGAGTGTGTGCTACACTGCGTGCCCACACAGTGCGCTGGGGTGAGTGTGTGCTACACTGTGTGTCTGCACAGTGCGCTGGGGTGAGTGTGTGCTACACTGCGTGTGCGCACAGTGTGCTGGGGTGAGTGTGTGCTACACTGCGTGTGCGCACAGTGCGCTGGGGTGAGTGTTTGCTACACTGCGTGTGCGCACAGTGTGCTGGGGTGAGTGTGTGCTACACTGCGTGTCTACACAGTGCGCTGGGGTGAGTGTGTGCTACACTGCGTGTCTGCACAGTGCACTCGGGTGAGTGTGTGCTACACTGCGTGTCTACACAGTGCGCTGGGGTGAGTGTGTGCTACATTGCGTGTCTTGCACAGTGCGCTGGGGTGAGTGTGTGCTACACTGCGTGTCTTGCACAGTGCGCTGGGGTGAGTGTGTACTACACTGTGTGTGCGCACAGTGTGCTGGGGTGAGTGTGTGCTACACTGCGTGTCTTGCACAGTGCACTCGGATGAGTGTGTGCTACACTGTGTGTGCGCACAGTGTGCTGGGGTGAGTGTGTGCTACATTGCGTGTCTTGCACAGTGCGCTGGGGTGAGTGTGTGCTACACTGCGTGTCTTGCACAGTGCACTCGGGTGAGTGTGTGCTACACTGTGTGTGCGCACAGTGCGCTGGGGTGAGTGTGTGCTACACTGTGTGTGCGCACAGTGTGCTGGGGTGAGTGTGTGCTACACTGCGTGTCCGCACAGTGCGCTGGGGTGAGTGTTTGCTACACTGTGTGTGCGCACAGTGTCCTGGGGTGAGTGTGTGCTACATTGCGTGTCTTGCACAGTGCGCTGGGGTGAGTGTGTGCTACACTGTGTGTGCGCACAGTGCGCTGGGGTGAGTGTGTGCTACACTGTGTGTGCGCACAGTGTGCTGGGGTGAGTGTGTGCTACACTGCGTGTCTACACAGTGCGCTGGGGTGAGTGTGTGCTACACTGCGTGTCTTGCACAGTGCACTCGGGTGAGTGTGTGCTACACTGTGTGTGCGCACAGTGTGCTGGGGTGAGTGTGTGCTACACTGCGTGTCTACACAGTGCGCTGGGGTGAGTGTGTGCTACACTGCGTGTCTTGCACAGTGCGCTTGGGTGAGTGTGTGCTACACTGCGTGTGCGCACAGTGTGCTGGGGTGAGTGTGTGCTACACTGCGTGTGCGCACAGTGTGCTGGGGTGAGTGTTTGCTACACTGCGTGTCCGCACAGTGCGCTGGGATGAGTGTGTGCTACACTGCGTGTCTGCACAGTGCGCTGGGGTGAGTGTGTGCTACACTGCGTGTCTTGCACAGTGCACTCGGGTGAGTGTGTGCTACACTGTGTGTGCGCACAGTGTGCTGGGGTGAGTGTGTGCTACACTGCGTGTCTGCACAGTGTGCTGGGGTGAGTGTGTGCTACACTGTGTGTGCGCACAGTGCGCTGGGGTGAGTGTGTGCTACACTGTGTGTCTGCACAGTGTGCTGGGGTGAGTGTGTGCTACACTGTGTGTGCGCACAGTGTGCTGGGGTGAGTGTGTGCTACACTGTGTGTCTGCACAGTGCGCTGGGGTGAGTGTGTGCTACACTGTGTGTGCGCACAGTGCGCTGGGGTGAGTGTGTGCTACACTGTGTGTGCGCACAGTGCGCTGGGGTGAGTGTGTGCTACACTGCGTGTCTTGCACAGTGCACTCGGGTGAGTGTGTGCTACACTGTGTGTGTGCACAGTGTGCTGGGGTGAGTGTGTGCTACACTGCGTGTGTGCACAGTGCGCTGGGGTGAGTGTGTGCTACACTGCGTGTCTGCACAGTGCAGTGACGGCTCTCTAATCTGCAGACTTGGGGCCCGGACACTCCACCCTCTCGCGCTCATGACATAGTGCTGTCCTCATGGGAGAGGGCAGAACTCACATCTCAGCAGAAGGAGGAAAGAGAACTTATGCCCAGGACATCCTCAGTAGAGGGAGAGAGCCTGGGATTCATGCAGCCATTGCTTTCCTTTTTTTTTTTTTTTTGTCCATCATGGGGCTTGAACTCTGGGCCTGGGCGCTGTCCCTCAGCTCTTCAGCTCAAGGCTAGCACTCTACCACTTGAGCCACAGCACCGGCTTCTTTTTCTTTTTGCTAATGTGGTACTGAGGAATTGAACCCAGGGCCTCATTCATGCAAGGCAAGCGCTCTACCACTGAGCCACCTTCCCAGCCCCTCTGTTTTCCTTTTTTAAGTAGTAATATATATTTTAATTATCTTTCTTTTCTTTTCAAATTAATGTATTTTTTATTATCTTTGAGTAATATATTTTTATCTTTGCGTATCTTTTGTTATCTTTATTTTGGTTATTTATTTGTGAGTCCTGAGCCTGAACTTGGGGCGGGGATGGGGGTGCTGATGGACCTGCTCCATGGATGTGTTTCGCTTGGTGCTCAGCATGGTGTAGCTGCGTCCTGAAACGATCACCCTCAGCCAGAGTTTGAAGTTTAATCATTCTCCTCTGTAATAGTTTCAACTCTCATCCCCTAAATTTATATTCATGTCTTAATATAAAAAAAGACAGAGTCTTCCAGGCGTACTTAAATCTCCAGATGAGAAATACCAGGATTAATGGGATGGACAAGAAATCAAATTCCAAAAGCTTGTTACTGGCAGGGAGATTTGAGACTCACAGGAGAAGGTCAGGGGAGACTGAGGCAGAGACCTCAGAGTAATGAAGCCACAGCCGGCTTGGGAGTAACCAGAAGCTGGGAGGTCAAGGGAGGCCCTCCCAATTCCCTACTTCCCCGCTCCCTATCCTCCCCCTTCATGGCCCCTTCCTGCCGGTACCTCCATTTCAGACTTCTTCCCCTCAGCCTGTGAGAGGATAATTTTGTCGAGTAACTTTTATTCATAGAAAATATATACTCATATAAAAAATTCGTATAAATATGTCCAAGACATTGCAGGGACCCTACTTATAGTAAATACATCTAGAAAAACAAAACCCTAGTTGTTTATCTGAAATTCGAACTTTTGCATTTTGTTTGCTAAGTCTCATCATCTTACTTTAATCCCAAGGAAATTCTAGAATGAAGAATTGATTGGAAATAATCTGTTGAGTAAGAGTTGGTATGAGAATCAAAAGAAATAAACATGAGTATAAGAAAGAAAGTGAAATGGGAATCAGAGGACTCTTAAATCCGAAAAGTTTGCCCAGAAAAGTAAGTGAAATTAAAAAAAAAAGAATGTTTCACATTTGGAAACATCTTTAAAAATTTTCTTATATTTTTAGTAAAATTTTTATAAAAAGAAGTTATAAAAGATTTTTCACTGTAGCTCGGATCTAAACGATGTTGGATATGGTGAATTGATACTTGTGACTATGAAAATGATCCTGATTTATTATGATTTTAAAATTTTTTCTAGGGAATTAAGATAAAATTTGAGACTACCTCTTATTTCTATTACTACAGCTTATTAGATTCAGCTTGGAAACAAGCAAATTAAAACACAGAAAATTAAAACTAAATTAGACCTTCAGTAGCTTTTGGTAAAGCATGTAGAAAGGTGGTTTCTCTAGGCTGCAGGTGTTTCTGGAAAGGAGGAGAAACTTTTAGATGTTCATTGTTTCCCTTCATACACTAGGGGGAGGAACGAAAGTCACCCACAGGGCAAATTCCTATTTCCTCTGTTTACATTCTGCATGCCTAACACGAATAAACACCATCCTCCCTTGGGACTCCTTCAGCACGGAGAACACACAGGCTGTTAAGTAAGTAATTAAATTAGTTTTATTACTAGATGAACAAGTAAATGAAGTAGAGGCAGAAAGAGAGGGAGAGAGAGGGGGAGAGAGAGAGCATGCGGTTTAGCATTAGAGAGCAGAGAGGAAAAGGACACACGGAGAAACAGAAATTCTCAAACATGCACATTTATTTAATGAAAAACTAAATCAGTTGGGTGGAATAGATATGTAGGTATGTATATATATTATATATTACATATATGTTTTCCAGATAATCAGAATCAAATGTCCATGAAAGCATCTTGGGAAAACGGGATAAAGAGAAATCTTGTGCAGAGATTTTCCTCTGTTGGCTTTGCTCATGACACAGTAGTACTGGCTATTACAACCAGAACCAGGCGGGCCGGAGCCTGGAGAGAGGATGCAGCGGTGTGAGTGTGAGTGTGACCTGGCCAGGGGCCGCAGGACTTCCCGAAGAAATCCAGAGAACTGGGTAATGACTTTCCACCAAACACAGCAGTAGTAGGCCATTGCTGAGTGCCCAGGAAGTTTCTGGAGGGTTTGCTCTGAATTCATTCACTTGCTCTTCAACCGTGTATCGACTCCTTAGTGTCAGGAATTATGTGGGATGCCGAGGGTCGTCTGGAGACAACGCGCGCAGATTGTAGAGCGTGGATTGTACACGGAGAGGAGAAAGCCATCTGAAAATGAAGTTCCATGAAGACCCAGGGTGGGGATGACAAGAATGTTCCAGGCATGGTGGACACACAAAACAGAAGGCTGTGGAGGGCTCAGGATGACATCCGTGCTGTCCGTGTCCGCCTCTGCGCTGTCCCGCCTCTGCACTGTCCCCTCCCCCTGCCCCCCTCCCCCTGCCCGCCCCCCCTCCCCCCCCCCCCCCCCCCCCCCCCCCCCCGCCAGGGATACAGCATTTATCCATGCTGAGATCCTGTGTCTGTATTGAGGCTGCATTTTGGACACAGGAGAAGTTCCCTGGTGATATGGTGTGTGTGTGTGTGTGTGTGTGTGTGTGTGTGTGTGTGTGCCAGGAGTCCACACGGAGGATGGCAAAGTGTGGCAGAAATGAGGGCACACTTCCAGACCCAGAGCTGCTCAGATCTCACCACGCCCCTGACCCAAACTACTCCTTAGAAAAGAACGGCTTCTTTTGCCTCCCATGTACAGACACTGTACAACATGCCAGAAATGGATGTTAAAAAAAAATATAACTTTCTGGACACTTGGATTCTAGAAACGTTCTCCTGAGTGTGTGTGTGTGTGTGTGGGAGGGAGGAGGGCTGGGAGAGAGAAAGCCAGGGGGAGAATTATCCTTTTTATTCTTGTTGGCAGCTCATCATGAGTTACAAAGAATACTCTCCTATAATTGATGATTTAAAGAAGTTATTTAAGAATCATCTACGTTGTAGTAGGGAAGAGAAATAATTAGCACAAGGCATTGAAGGCAATATTAAATGTTATGTGTGATGAATTTCTTATTCTAAACCATCGAGCCGTGGGAGGTTATTTTGGGCAAGGAGGGGGCATGACTGTATTGAGCAGATTTAGGCTGACTGGCACATGTGAGCCTGAGCAGCACGAGGCCTTCGTAGGCCTGAAAGAGATGTAGTGAAGACGGCACCTGTTAGGAATAGCAGATTGCACAGAGGGAGGGAAGAAGAGAGAAAGGTCAAGGTCAGCGCGGATTGCCAGTTTTCCGGTTTGAACTGATAGTGATCCATTTTACTGAACAGAGAACAGAGTGGAGGAGATTTTGGAGACGGAAGTAAGAATGGCATTTTTTTGATGTTAAGGGGCCTGAACTCAGGACCTGGGCTCTGTTCCTGAGCTCTTTTGCTCTAGGCTAGCACTTTAACCCTTAAGTCACAGCATCACTTCTGGCTTTTTCTGAGTAGTTTCCTGGAGATAAAGAGTCTCATGGACTTTCCTGCCTGGGCTGGCTTCGAACCGTGATCCTCAGATCTCAGCCTCCCGAGTAGCTAGGATGACAGGTGTAAGTCACCGGAGCTCAGCTGAATGCCACCTTTGACTGTGAGAAGAATCTGGGGGATGTCCATGCCAGAACGTTACCAGACCCAAAACTTCGACTGTCTCATAATTTTTTGTAGTGTAGATTCTGGGAAAAGGAAGAGTGAAGATCTGGACAAATTGATACCTGCAAACACTGATGGCATTTAGAAATAACAAATTAGAAATATTTAGTTTCTAGGGCTTTTTGGAGATACTCTCTTTTTTAAAATTATCTTTAAGTAGTTATACAAAGGGGTTTTTGATTCAACAGATCAACTAACAGAGCACCTTGATCATGCCGCCTACCCCTTCGTAGGACCCCCCCAACTTTGCCCATCCCTTTAACTAACATGGGCTTCAACCTAGAAATGTCCAATTGCATCTTCAGTAATCAAGATAAATACAGTTCCTCGATGTGGAGGATTTTGGCTCGGGGAACAGGTACCTGGCTTTGTATTCTCTGCTGTGGAGAATAAGATGAAAGCGGAGACCAGCCTGGGCAAGTCACCTGCTAAAATGGAGATAAAGGATCAAATGTCTTTTGAAGTCCAAAGAGAATATTCATTTTCCATCCGTGTCCTCCGCAACGCTATCGGGTCTTGGGAAGTTTTCATATGCTCATTGGACTAAGAACAATTCAAGTCTGATCTTGTGAAATTTTTTTTCCTCTTAATATGTAAAGCTATCAACATCTTAACTTCTCCTTCACAACTCAATTTTCGATTTGTTTTTATAGGTTGTAACTCGGGAACATGGTCCTCTAGAGTGAGTGATCTCAGAACACACAAGGTCAGCCTGGGGGTCATATATGACCTGCCCTGCAGTTCACATCCCATCTTTCATTCTTCTGTTCTACTCAATGTGGGAGTCAGGAAAGCAGGGCTGGGGGAAGTGGGCGGCGTGATGGGCTGTTACAGAGGCCGCCTTTCAGAGCAATGGGAGTTTTTTCTTTTTTTTTCTTCTTGTTTGTGCTGTCCTAGGACTTGAACTCTGGGCCTGGCTTTTGTGCTCAAGGCTAGCGCTCTACCTCTTGAGCCACAGCTCCTCCACTTTCAGATTTTTTTTGGGGGGTACTTACTTGGAGATTAGAGTCTCATAGACTTTCCTGCTCCGGCTGGCTTTGAACTGTGATCCCCAGATCTCAGCCTCCTGGGAAGTTAGGATTATAGGTGTCAGCCAATGGTGCCTGGCTTTGAAAGCTAAATTTTCAAACAATTGTTCTAGAGAAGTAAAATTATAAATTCCATTAGAATCTCACCTTTGCCAACCAGGCTGCTTTAGGTGTTTTCCAAAGAGCTGTCTAGTTACAGATGTGTCTGGAATACTTCTGCTGGGAGAAGCAGTAGTAACTGACTTTCCATTTCCATTTTTAACATATCCAGAGGCCTCTGAATTGAGAGCCTTTCTTTGTGAATGGTAGGGCCGGGTAGAGTCGGGCTTCAGCAATATAGCTAATGGATGTATTTTCAGTAGATGCAAGTTGGAATGGGACCTATTGCACTTAGTCAATAATTTTTTTCCCCCATGAAAATGAAGATCTTGTTTCATGGAAAAACAATTGCTGCATCACCGTCTAGTCCCTGTGGTATAGATAAAGCAATTCAGTGAGAAGTTCCTGAGTCTCAGCTGTCTCAGGACCTTTTAACCAGTTTTCCTTGTTTTTTCTTCTTTACTTTTTGGGTTTCCCAAACTGCTGTTCTTTATTTGAACAGGAGTACGTTCTATGTCAACAGGTGCCAACTGTAAACTTGGAATTAACGTAACATGTGAATTTAACAAGATGTCTTTGACCTGTCCCATTAGAGGCTAACAAGCCATGGCTAGGTAAGGAAGACTCAGAATAGGATATGGGTTGCACTGGGGTTGGACGTCCATGTGTTGTCTCTATAGCGACTGTTCTGGGCTAACCTTGAGGACCAGTGCTGGGAGCTGGGGACCTATATGGAGAACTTTCTAGATCTTTCTGGATACAGAGTAAATCCATGGAGAGAGAGATTTTCCAGAGATTGGTGCTAGTCTTTAAATTTTTTTTTCCTTTCAAACCAAACATGTAGGGCCAAAGCTCAACTTTTACTAACAGAAAGCTGTCCCTCAGCTTTCATGCTCAAGGCTAGAGCTCTACCTCTTGAGCCACAGCTCCACTTTCAGCTTTTTTTTGGGAGTTAATTGGAGGTAAGAGTCTCAAGGACTTTCCTGCCTGGGCTGGCTTTGAACCACAATCCCCAGATCTCAGCCTCCTGAGTAGCTAGGATTACAGACCTGAGCCACCAGAGCCTGGCTGGTTGTGGATTTTTTTTAAAGTATTTTTTCAAGGTGCTCAACTAAATTTCTGCTTTGGAAATAGTACCATTTCCTTGATGGTACCTTGATAGTACCATTTCCAACAAGTTCTCTCCTGACTCCCCCAGAGTGTGTCCTCATTCCAACTTCTGGATTTCCTTCCTGAGCTCACCTTTTACATCAGAATCCTCTGCCTCAGGCCCTGTGGGCCACACACCAGGTACTACAGCTGGTGAACTTTGAACTTTGGAGTCACCTGCCTGGATGGTGCTGAACTCATGACTTCTTTGCCTGGGTTTACCTGCCTTGCTAGCCTTCCTTCTCCAGCCACCACCACCTGCAGATGGGAGCTGCACACCACCTCTCCCCGGTCAGAGGATTAAGAAGTATGCTCCTGACATTGCAGGAGCCATCCTGAGTACCGGCTCTTTTTTTCTTCCCCGTCTGTCTGAGAACTTAAGGTGCTAGTTA
This sequence comes from Dipodomys spectabilis, assembly GCF_019054845.1. Taxonomy (NCBI): domain Eukaryota; kingdom Metazoa; phylum Chordata; class Mammalia; order Rodentia; family Heteromyidae; genus Dipodomys; species Dipodomys spectabilis. The sequence continues at coordinate 4,808,317 of NW_024870965.1, read as the reverse complement.
TATTATAGAGATGTTTCATTTGGCCAGCCTGGGAATAAATCAAGAAAAAGGGGAAATTGGAAATGAGCGATCGAGAGGGAGAGCAGGCTTAGCTAAATCACCTGCCCTCTGGTGATTCTGTCTGTATTGATCCCAGAAAGCAGAGGTTGCGAGCAAAGTCGGCTTCGCTTCAAATTATGACACAGAAATCCTTCCCCACTTTTATACTCTTATTGATAAAATAATGTAAGTGTGCCTCTTAAGTTCTAATGGAAACCTGACTCCTCCTTTGCAAGATTTACTGCCCGTTTTGTAGGAAGAATTTTGTACAATTCTCACAAAATATTGGCTTAGCAGTTCTTACAGCATATTGATAAAGTAGAAAAGCTGCAAGCAAAACTCAGCCCATCATGCTGCAGCTAACTTAATGTTGTCATCTATTAGGTGAGGGCAAATCTGGAAGTTCGGTGAATAATTAGTTGCCCTTGAGGTCTTACTAAGGGCCTGTTTTTCTCTGTGATATCAGATTGCCCATCTCTCCCTTCCTTCCTCTATCCCTCCATCCCTCCATCTAACCATCCCTCCATCCATCCATCCATCCATCCTTCCATCCATCCATCATCCCTCACCCATCCATCCATCCTTCCCTCCCTCCTTCCCTCCATCATCCCTTCATCCACCCATCCATCCATCCATCCCTCCATCCATCCCTCCATCCCTCCATCCTTCCCTCCCTCCCTCCATCCATCATCCCTTCATCCACTCATCCATCCATCCATCTATCCATCCATCCATCCATCATCCATCCATCCATTCATTGTCAAACCATTGTAGTCACATCTCTGAAATACATCAGGATGGACCTGGTAATAGTGAAGGCTTAATACACTTCCAGATCTTACTGCATGGAAAAAATAAAGTTTTAATGAATGACTTAATTTTTCCATTCTGGTATTCAGGCTTTAACTCAAGGCCTTGTGCTCTTCCTTGGCTTTTTCACCTGAGGTGGACACTTTAACCACTTGAACCACAGCTCCACTTCAGGCTTTTTTTGCTGTTTAATTGGTGATAAGAAAGAATCTCTTGGATTTGCCTATCTGGGATGGCTTTGAACCTTGATCCTCATATCTCAGTCTCCACGAGTAGCTAGGATGACTGGAGTGAGCAGCCAGGACCGGCCAAGACTTTATTTCTTGACTTATGGTCAGCTCTGTGTCGCTTGCTCTGAGATGCCATTTGAGAGTAAAGTGAGATCCGGAGTGTCTAAGGTGCTGAGCGAGGCGAAGCTTGGTTTGCAATGTTGTGTGTCCTATGACTTAGGAAAGAAGAACTGCAGGGTTTCACAGTTTCTTCCTGGAAGCTTCTTCATCCCTATTTCACTGGGCAAAGCCAGTCACGTGGCCATTCTTGATGCAAAAATACAAGGATATACAGTTCTGATTCAGAGGGCAGTACAAGTAACCCGGACTGGCCCGCGGTCCTGTTACAGATTTGCCGAATGAGTGCGTTTGACGGCAGCTTGGAGGAGACAGCTGTCTACAAGAGGAGATGGAATACTGCATCTGCAAAGACATTTATAAAATCAAACAAAGCCCCGAACCCAACACTGACCAATGCTCAAAGAGAATTCTAAAAGTCCCACAACTGCAGGTGGCTGAAGGAACTGGAGAAGGACTGGAAGGGTGTGGGCACGCCGCCTCTCTTCCCGGCAGTGTGCCGTGGCTGGTGTCAGCGGGCATGTCCAGGTGGGGCGTGACCTCACATGCTCATCACGTCACGCCCCTGGCCCTTTCAAGCCTGGAGTCCTCCCTGGCTTGGATGAAGCCAGTGTGGTGGAAGGCTGGTGGCCGGGTGCCAGCGAGCAAGGGAGGCCGCGGCAGGGATGGGTGGCCGGGGCGAGGGGACGTGCCGGTGGCCCTACGGACTCAGCACAGGCCATTAGCCAGCATCTGGGCCTCCGGCTCCCGCCTCACCGCCCAGGGTGGCTGGTAGAGGTGATGCTCGGGGCGCCCCTGGCGTGGGGTTCGTGGAGCCTGAGGTGGAACAGTGCATAAGTAAATCAGTTACAGGTGCTCAGCCGCTGTTGCGTGCATGCAAACAGGACAGGGGCCGGAAGCCTGGGACTAAAGGGAACAAATAGAAACACAGAACAGATAGACTCAGTAGGAACAAAGGAGTCAATACCACTCTGAGTGAGAGTTTCCAGAACTGGGGCATGGGTCGCAGGGCTGGTCCCTGAAGACTTTCTCCTGTACACCAGGACATCTCTTACCCTAACTCCTCCGGTGTCGCCCAGGCTCTTCATTCACTCTGAATCTGCCAGCACATCAATGCAATGTCTGCACAGATCGCACACTCAGGGCTAGACGATGGCTCCCTAACCAGCAGGCACGTGGGTTGCTTTCCCCATTCGAGCGGTCTGATTACAGAGAGTGCTGTGCTTCCCCAAGATCTGTTCTTGCATGCTGGGTCACACCTGAAATGATATCATTTATTTAAACATTACATAAACGGATGAAATATAAATGCAAGAAGAAGGGAACATTGCTGGCGTGAAAAGTTATGCAGAATGATGTGTAGAGATGCAATAAAATTTAATTGCTAAAAAACGATCGCTCTTCAAGTAGACCTGAGTGAGAGACACAGAAGACTGGGAGAAAAAAGCCCTGAAGGACTCTCACTTGCATGTTCCTTCATGCAAACGGCTTCGTTTACTTGGTATGTAGGTAATTCTTAGTGCCTCAGCTTCCTCTTCTGTCAACAGAGGATGAGGAATAGCTCCAATCTCTTTAGATTGTTGTGTGGTTACAATAACTGCTGACGCTTAGCGTTAAATGGGACAGGACACTGAAGGCGCATGGAGGGAAGGAGATCTGAGAAAGAAGCGAGTTTTGCAGTGTTTGTAGATACTTTCAGGAGAGCGGTTCCACTGAGGGGTGAGAAAGGGGTGCTGTGTCTTAAGGAATCCATTCTCTTAAGAAGCTGGGTGGGAAGCAGGTATGGGTGGCTCATGCCTAAAATCCTAGCTGCTCAGGAGGCTGAGATCTACAGACGACAGTTCAAAGCCAGCCCAGGCAGGAACATCCATGAGACTCTTACCTCCAATAAACCACCAGAAAACCGGAAGTGGTGCTGTGGCTCACGCGGTAGATCCCTCACTTTGAGCTGAAGAGCTGAGGGACAGCGCCCAGGCCCAAGTGCAAGCCCCATGACCTAAAAAAAGAAGAAGAAGAAGAAGACGACGATGATGACGAAGCTGGGTCGGGGAAAGAGGAAGAGGAGCAAAGGAAGAAGGTCAAAGGATGTTAGGCAAAGGACGTTTTTTCTCTCTCCAGAATGGGAGAAGGTGAAAGCCTTCCTTTTTTTTAAGGTCAGCATGAATTCAGAGAGAAGCATAAGAATCTGGGCTACTGCCAAGTTCAAACTCAATCACTGGCTTACTGTATGACCTTCACAGGAACTTCAGCCTTCATGAGCCCCTGTATTTATTTACATGTTTATTTTTGTGTTGGTACCTGGGCTTGAACTCAAGGCCTGGGTGCTGTCCCTGGGCATTTTTGCTCAAGGCTAGTGCTCTACCACTTGAGCCACGTTCCACTTCCAGCTTTTTGGTGGTTCACTGGAGGTAAGAGGCTCATGGATTGTCCTACTTGGGCTGGCTTAGAACCTGGATCCTCAGATCTCAGCCTCTTGAGTAATTAAAGAAGTGAGCCACCAGGGCAAGGCTGAGTCTGTAAGACGGATGGGCTTGCCCAGGGTGGTGGTCCCAGCACTGATGAGACTGAGGCAGGGAGATCATGGGTTCAAGGCCAGCCTGGCTCATCCAGAATCCTGCCTCAAGAAACAATGTGCTCCCATCTGTCTTGTAGTCCGCATACCTGCATGGGCAAGATCACGTGAAGGAAGGTCTGCTGAGACACCTTGAAAGTTCTAGAAATGATGGAATTATTGAAATGACTAAAACTGAGTCCTAAACCATCTTTCCCAAGAGTGATTCTCCCTGTCCATGTGGTTACGCTTCCAGCTGACGCTAGGGAAACGCAGCGTGCCTGTTTATGAAGAAAGAGCCCGCCTTGACTGAGTGGAATTAAACTGAGGGAGGACCACCAGGCAAGCGCACTCCAGGGGACACGGCAGACGGCCCCCCGTGGAAGCCCAGCCCAGCGCTCTGCACTTTCTGCCTGGCTTCTTGTGTCCATGGCTGACCAAAGGCCCGGCAGCCCCTCAGACCCGTGCTTCTCAGCACACGGCCTACCCACATCGCGCAGCAGTGTTTTGACTGACAAAATTGCCCACTCTTTGTCTTCATCGAGGTAAATGGCACCCACCTGAGGCCCGTTCCCACCAGGAGGCTTTTGAGAATCCGGGGTCAAGGATGGCTTCTTCGAACCATGTTGTATTTTCAACACTGGGGCTCTGACAGAGTTACGTGGGGTTTGACTGTGAACTTTTGGAGTCGCGTTTTAAATGGAACCCATTAGATTCTGAGCTAGTTTATCCTAGAGATTTGTAACTTATTATTGGCATGGTTACTATTACGTTGGGGGCCAAATACGGGCAAGGATGTGGGAGAGAAGGAGCCTAAGGCACTGTTCACAAGGATGTAAACTAGTGCAACCACTGTAGAAGTCAGTGTGGAGGCTCCTCAAAAAGTTAAACAGACGCTGGGTGCCAGTGCTCACATCTGTATTCCTAGCTACTCTGGAGGCTGAAACCTGAGGACTGCAGTTTGAAGCCAGCCTGGGCAGGAAAGTCCATGAGACTCTCCAATTAACCACAAGAAGCTGGAAGTAAAGCTGTGGCTCACATGGTAGAGCACCGGCCTTGAGCACAAAAGCTAAGGGACAGCACCCAGGTCCTGAGCTCAAGACCTAGGAATGGGGAAAATAAAGAAGTTAAACATGAATTACCATGCAATCTAGCAATATCACTCTTGGGATTGTATCTGAAGGAATGTAAGTCAGGATACAATAGACGCATTTGCACACCAATGTACATGCCAGCACTATTCATAATAGCCAAGCTACGGAAACAGCCCAGATGCCCTACAACTGGTGAATGGGCCAAGGAGATGTGCCACATATGCTCAATGGAGTATTATTCAGCCATACAGAAAAGTGAAATCACACCATTTGCATGGAATTGGAGATGATCGTGTTAACTGAAGGTCAGAAGGTTACATACTTTCTCGTATATGTGGATGGGACAAATGAAGGCGGGAAGGGGAGGAGAATGCAGTGGAGAATTCATTGCGTATATCACAAAACTAACAAAAGTAAGGGAAGGACTAGGTCAGAAGGGGCTGAGAATGTTGAAGGGTGACATTGATGAATTGTATTGGATTGTATTCGTGAACTGCTTTGTTCCATGACACCTCCTTTGTGCAACTGCTTAAAGATAATGAAAATATTTTTTAAAAAAAGGATATAAAGAAATTAATGGACAGTGGTGGTTCACACCTGTAACCCTAGCTACTCAGGAGGCTGAGATTTTTTTTTTTTGGTCTGGTCATGAGGCCTGAACTCTAGGCCTGGGCGCTGTCCCTCAGCAGTTCAGCTTAAGGCTAGCACTCTTCCACTTGAGCCACAGCGCCACTTCCAGCTTTTTTTTCTGCTTATGTGGTGCTGAGGAATCGAACCCAGGGCCTCAAGCATGCAAGGCAAGCGCTCTCCCACTGAGCCTTCCCAGCCCTCAGGAGGCTGAGATCTGAAGATCACAGTTTGAAGCCAGCCTGGGCAGGAAAGTCAGTGAGATTCTTATCTTTAATTAACCAGCAAAAAATGGAAGTTGACATATGGCTTAAGTGGTAGGGTGTTAGCTTTGAGTAAAAAAGCCAACAGAGCATAAGATCTGGAGTTCAATTCCCAATATCCCTCCGCCCCCTGACATAAACACGCACACACACACACACACACACACGCACGCACACACACACACACATACCTGCACTGTTTGGAATTGTGGGACTGTTTGAGGGGATGAGAGGGGACAGAAAAGAGGATATCAAAGCATAAACCATGCAAAAGTAGTTTGCATCTGTGGATGAAAATGGCAAGGTGAAACTCACTGAAAGCTGCTGAGAATGGGGGTAGGGGCAGGGAAAGTCAGAGCGAGCGGGGGTCGGCTGATCAACAGACCATCTGCGCACGGGTGAAATGCCAGGGTGAAGCCCCTTTGCAGCATGGACACACACGGAAGGCTGTGAAGGATGGGGGTTAGCAGGACCGGGAGGGTGGACGGAGAGGGTAGAGGATGACCAGTAGCGCCCAGGGAGGCCTGTTGAGATGGGGTTGGAAAGAGGGCGGATGACGGAGAAGGCTGGAGTGGGGAGTCTGACCCAGGTACACTCTGTATTCTGCATGCCCGTGTCAACACGAAACCCTTACAATTTATTGCTACTAATAAAAATGTGGGAAGAAAGGATTTAAAGCTATCATTTTCAATGTGAAGTACAAAGTTTATAAAAAAAAATGATAGAAACTCAGTCACACTCTGCGTGTCCCGATTCTCAGGGGAATTAGATATTCCCGACAGATGACACTTCCAGAAAGGTGAGAAACTGCCAGAGAATACAATGGGATGTTACTCTCATTACGGTGTATTAGGGCCCTGAGCAAGCCGTGTTATTTACTTAAAACCTTTTATATATGAAGAACATAAATAATTCAACATCTTGGAAATTCACCAGCATCCTCATAAACATAAATATTTATATTCTGTCGTAGATGGTCCTCCTCTTCGGATGATAGAAATCTCGTGGCCAGTCATTTTATCTGAGCCCGCACGGCTCTTTCCTTTCTAGTGCTCTCAGAGTCTGTATCCTATCCGTAGATCTCTATCACTTATCTGAGCCTGTCTCTTCAGCGTGATTTATACTCCTGCCTCTTTCCTCTCCCCAGATTATTAGTTCCTAGAGGGCAGGGACACTGTGTTCTTCATGGTTTGAAACCTCCCAGGGCCCACGTCAAGTCCTGGACATGATTAATTAAAGCAGGTGTGTAAAGGACACGGGGGTGGCGGTGAGAAATGTGAGTCTCATTGGGTCAACTTAGGTTATGCCTGAACACGTTAGAAAAGCAGTATTGAAAATGTTACCAGTCCCACGGGAGAGTAAGGCGAAGCAATACTTTATCTCTTTCACCTACACTTTCTCCTGGAACCTGGGCAGTTTAGTCGTGCATAGAGCCCCCCAAAACCACAGCAAGAGAGGGCGGTAAGATCAAGAAAACAGAAAAGAGGATTTCTCCAGTAACTCCCATGACGGAAGAGCTCCTTCTGGAACGCACCCCTCCGTCTCAGCCTGTCTTCCCGGTGTCCCATGGGTGCGCTGCGAAGTTCTCCACAGAGGAGTAGGTGAGTTTTACCTGAAGACACTGCAGGTTGCACTTTTAGCTTTTTTAATGCGTTTCCTTGGAAAGTGAAGAATAAAGGCTTCAACTTGATAGTTTGATATTTTCTGTCCCATCCGATATATTCTCATAAAACTAGTGAAAGATTAACTGGGGCTGAGCATCAATGGTTTGCACCTGGACTCCTAACTAAGTACTAAAGCTGAGAACTGCCAATCCTGGCTCAAAGCCAGCCTGGGCAGAAACACCCAAGAGACTCTTTAATCTCCAAGTAAAAAGCCAGAAGTGGAAGTGTGGCTCAAATGGTAGTGTCAGTTTTCGAGCAAAACAGCTAAGCAATAGTGCAAGGCCCTGAGTTAAAAAACAAAACCAAACCCTAGTACCACTGCAGTGTGCGTGTGCACGCGTGTGCGCGTGTGCACACACACACACACACACACACACACACACACACACAATTACCTGAACAGATGCATACATTACTGTTCAATTATCACCATGCAGGGAAAAGTGAAGATCTCCATTTCAGGCGTTGATTGTCTAGCCATAGTCTATTTCCTCAGGGATGGAATTTTCTATTGGGGTCAAGAAGATAAACCCTGCACAAGAAATCACCCAGAAACTAAACTGTGAAATGCACCTCTCCGGCCTCCCTTTCCAAGAGCAATGACGCCCACTCGGCCCTTGGACAACTGGCCGCGGGACCAGGATCAGCAGCCCCTCGTGTCCGTGCCAGGAACACTCAGTGGCACCTCGGTCAAATTAATGTTTGCATTTAGAGTTTTAAGTTGTACTGTATGATTGCTATTCCTTCCCATCATCCGAGAAGATGAAGGGAAGAATGCAGTGTTTTTCTTCGTCTAGCGTCTCCCACTAGGAGCACGGAGTGGCTGTTTTGCACAAGGTTGAAGACGGAGCGTAGCAGGTGTGTCTTTCCTGTGCTCGCTGCCTCTTCTTCCGTGAGAGCAGAGGAAGTTGGCACAGGGAAGGCTCGTGCAGAAGAGCAGCCGGGGGACTTGCTGATGCCGTGCTGAGTTGGACTATGTACGCTCGAGAAAGAAAACATCTTAGAAATCAAATGTGAAGAAAATTGAACTCCAAACTTTATGTATTTTTAAAACTCTGCTGACTTCTGCCAAAGATTCTTCTCTGACAAATTTTCTTTCCTGGTACATTTTTGGGATGGGATTAAGGTGTTGTAAATCGCCTCACATGTAAAATCCTCTTTGTCTTCTGGGGCTCATTGAAGCAATTTGGTAGCGATTGTATTTGAGTAGGAGGATCATAAAAAGGGATACATTAATAATATGTTTCTTAAATAATGGAACTTGATTGTTTCAGGGTTTTTCCCTCTGTTACAACATGAGCAAATGGGCACACCCAGCTGCCATCCCTTGGAAAGACTGGGGGAAAAAGGCCATATGATAGACATTGTGTGTGTGTGTGTGTGTGTGTGTGTGTGTGTGTTAGTCCTGGGACTTGAACTCAGGGGCAGGGCGCTGTCCCTGAGCTCTTTTACTCAAGGCTAGTGCTCTTCTAGGGCAGCCTTGAACTTCAACTCTCAGCCTCCTGAGTAGTGAGGATTACAGGCATGAGCCATCTGGGCCCAGTTTAGAGTATTATAGTTTTTTAAAAGTAGTATTTTATTTGTGATCTCTACTCTGTTGGCCGTAGTAACTAGGTGTTATTATTCAATCAGTCTTCTTTGTTAGTTAAAATACTTAATTTTTTTATTTTTTTGCGCTGTTAGTGGAACTTGAACTCGGGGGCCTCCCCCTCTTGCCTGGCTTTTTCAGTCAAGCTTGGCACTCTACCATGTGAGCCACACCGCCGCTTCTGGCTTCTTGCTAGTTAATTGGAGATGAGAGTCTTACAGACTTCTCTGCTTGGACTGGCTTTGAATAGCAATCTTCAGATCTCCTGCCTCCTGACTAGCTAAGATTACAGGTATGAGCCACCAGCACCTGGCTGTAATACTTGGGTTTTATCCCATAGCTTGAGGAACATCCTGGCCACCATGACTGACATCACTTAGTCCACATTCCATTCATCCCGTTCATTCCGCTGCCAATCATCCGAATGTCCTGCTGTGTCTCAGGTGGCAGGCGCATGGCAAGTGGAGAGAACTGGTGTTCATATAGCCAGCATAGAGCCATGGGCCTCTGTCTCTGGGTCACCAAAAGGCAGCAATGGGCACTTCATCCTCTGCCCAGCTTTAGCTCAGAATAATTTCACATATATATGTTAAGGTGCTACCGAAGTGATCTCTTTTTGGGCCTCATGTTTACTAGGGTGGTGCTCTACCACTTGAGCCACACATCTCCAGCATGGCTTTTCTTTGGGCTACTTTGGAGATAGAGTCTCAGACTTTTCTGCTTGGCTGGCTTTAATCTGAAATCCTCTAGCCCTCAGCCTCCTGACTAGCTAGGATTTCAGGTGTGAACCTGGCACCTGGCTAAGAGTTCTTTTTGAACCAAGGTATCTAGGTTTTCCTTTTGATCCATCCCAATTTTCCAGTGCAAATTCATCTATGGGGGTAAAATAGAAACAGAAATACAACTACCTACAAAATTAATACACAAATCACTATAATCATTCATAATTGCTGTGTTATTAATGGCATATTCTTAATGATGGTTTGCTGTGGGAGGTAGCAGAGGAACAATAAATTATAAGTTATATCTAACTTTCCCTACTTCTCTCAGTTTCTTCTAATTTTAGGAAGCAGACAGGAAAGGAAAGCGAGTGAGTGAGAATGGCAATATTCAGGGCTAGCCCGAATCCGCCCTACTTTCCTAAAGGAAGCAAATCCTTTGTGTGATTGACATTCTAATGATTACTATTAAAATTATCTCAACATTCCTCACTACTAATGACACCACACTGCTTGAGGAGTTTCTGAGAGCAGGAACCAGTGCATTGATTTTAAAATAAGAATTTTTCTGGGTTGCAGTGGACTACATTCTGCCGAAGAGATTTTAGATGTTTGAGATGAAGCTGTCTTCTAAGTTTCTTTTGTTAATCAATATTTTACCAGGAGAAAAATTATATCGCAAGGAAGAAACATCCTTGGAGGAGGATCAGTGATTTAAACAATTTTTTTTAAGCTCACAGGGTTGGTACAGAGCTTGAAAAATGGGGTCACTGAGGAAAGCCCTGTTTTCTTTGCTGGGATGGGAGAGAGAAGCCATGCTCAGAGCAGCACAGGCTGGCTTGTAAGATGACCTTGTAAGATGACCTTGGCTGCTCCGTCAGTGAACTGAAGGGGGACGGAATGGCTTCTTTTGGTTTTTGCATGCTTCTCAAGGTAGTTCTGTGGGTGAGCTGTGGAAAAGCAAGGTTTGGGCTGGACTGGGCGTGAGAGGCAGGGAGTTGGGAGATGCGGGCGGAGGCCCCTCTCTTCAGCCATGCCGCCTCGATCAGGACGGACTCACTGCTACTAAAACTATCCTGGGCTGGCTTAGCGACTGCACTGACTTCGGTGAACGCTGCTGCACGCGCACTCAGTGAGCACTGCCCGCCGAGGCCGCGTGCGCGCGGGCTGGCCTGGGTCAGTGCAGGGACAGTGCCAGGCCACCTGCAGTGGCGCCAGCCACCTGCCCTGGCCTCAGGGTGTAGGAGCTGGGGGTGAGTGGAAAAAAATGCTTCTAGATCTTTCTTCCATCCCCACGCACGGCCTGGCCTCATGAAAGCCTTCTGGAGTCTGCTTTTGTGGCTCTGGACACCAGTGATGGGTCTGTCGGAAGCGGGAGGAGCCCTTCTGCCGTGGCTTCCATCAGTGTGTATGCGGAAGGAATGGCCGAGGCCTGGCATCAGCAGAGGAGGGGCGACTCTGCAGGAGGGTTGCTTTTCCCCCGGGGTGTATGTTACGGAGGGCAGGCGGGGGCGCCTTGGAATGAAGAATATAGTCCACGAGACACACCGAGAGCTTTCTGTGAGCACAACCCCTTGTCCCCCACACCCAGCACCGTGTCACAGGAGAGAGACTCGGTCACGTCGGGTTGAGCTGAGGGCTGCTCAGTCAGCTGCAGCCAGGGGCCGACGGCCTTTGCTTCCTGGAGAGGAGAGCGGCCGCCAAGCTCAGGGCAGGGCCGGCCCGTGTCCTGTGTCACACACACGTGTGTGCACACGGCCCCCGTGAGGCCCCAGCTGGGACAGAGCCTCTGCCACAGGGGCTCTCAGGGGCTCAGCCACAAGCCCCCCAGCCCCACACCAGCCCGCCCTGGGGCCCGGTGACGGCAGCTTCTCTGGGCTGCAGTGCCCAGCTCGGGACCTGCTAGCCAGAGGCAGGTCATGCTCTCCAAACCATACGTGTCCGAGGCTCGGGCAGAGCTGGAGACTTCACTTCCAGGCCGCGGTCACCCACCCTCAAGTTGATTTATGTCGTGTACAGCAACCCGCATTTTGAAGGCTCGTTTAGGGAAATATCACCCATCGCCTAGGTCTGACTAGGGCAAATGCTTCAGGGTAAATGCTTCCTATTTCTAGAAGTCTTAGCTGTGTGTGTGGTGTGTGTGTGTACATACTCAGGCTTGAACTCAGGGCCTTATATACTCTCTCAGCTTTTTTTTTCCTCCATGGCTGGTGCTCTCCCATTTGAGCCATGCCTCCGGTTTTGCATTTTGCTGGTTAATTGGATATAGGGTGTCAAAGAACCATGATTGTCAGGTCTCAGCCTGCTGAGTCGCTGGCATTAGAGGCGTGAGCCACCAGTGCCCAGATGTCTACATTTTTAAGGGTGGGGCTTTAGAATTATGGAAGACTACTGAAAGGAAATTGGTGTGTAGCTACGTTTTGATCAAGGATCTTAGAAATGGAGGCTCATAAGACTGGGGATTTTGGGGGCTGGGAAGGTGGCTCAGTGGTAGAGCACTTGCCTTGCATGCATGAGGGCCTGAGTTCCATTCCTCAGCACCACATAAGCAAAAAAGAAAAAAAGCCGGAAGTGGCACTGTGGCTCAAGTGGTAGAGCTCTAGCCTTGAGCTGAAGAGCTGAGGGACAGCGCCCAGGCCCAGAGTTCAGGCCCCACGACCGGACCCCTCCCCCCCCCCAAAAAAAAGACTAGGGATTTTTATCAGTCCTGGGAGGATTTTGGGTGCCTGGTCATTAGACCAGGACCTCAACAAAGAGAGTAGAAATCTACTGGACAAAATATGACACATATGAAAAGAACAATGATCAAGTATAACTATGACATTTAAATAACTCCTTTTAGTCAAATTATGCTATTTATTTATTTTGGTGGTACTAGGGTTCCAACTCAGGGCCCTGAACTGACTAGGCAGGCACTCTATCACTTGAGTCTAAAATTATGCTATCTTCAAGTCATGGAGTTTATAAAATACTGAATGATTTTGATTGTGCTGTTTATGAATGAATTCAACAATTGGTTTAAACTTTATTTTTTAATTTTATTCTATTTTTTTTGGCTTATAATACTTCAGATTGAATTTTAAATTGATGACATTTTTCCATCAGTACTCAATGACAAATCAGAACCTAGAGACCAACCTCTTGCATTTCTAATTTGAATTTTTGAGCAGATCCTGTGTTCAAATGAAACACTTCCCCATTAAAACTTATCAGAAGATCTTGGAGAGCTAGTTCTTTGTCTCTTCTTGACTCTATGTCTGTAGCAGCTTTGATGTCTCTCGAGAATGATTTCTCTTTATTCTCTGACATATCCCTTTCTGCTCTATTCCTTTAATATGAAAATATTCCTTCAATATCATGCAAACTGATAAAGTTTATCTCCAAGGGTCTCAGTGGGAGAAGTTAGAACAGGGTTTTTCCCTTTGCTGATAAGAATTTATTGTTTAAGTAATATGAAAATGACTAAAAAAATTGAATACATTGTCTCTCTCTCTCTTTCTCTCTATCTATATATATATCTATATATTTGTCCGTCTATCTATACACAAATGAAAATTCTTGGACCAGAAGTCTAAGTATTTTGAAAGACTAAATTTCATTTTTCATATAGTGCCACCATTAAAAAATTAATCCATGAGTTAGTATCAACATTTTTAATAAAGCATAGAACTTTAAATACCTTTTCAAGTACATTTTAGCATTAGGGAAGTCCCTTAAATGTAGCAGAAGTTCAGTCAACATTGGAGCTGACTATATAGCCTTCATTATACTTTTTTTTTTTGGGGGGGGGTCTGGTCGTGGGGCTTGAACTCTGGGCCTGGGCACTGTCCCTCAGCTCTTCAGCTCAAGGCTAGTGCTCTACCACTTGAGCCACACTGCCACTTCTGGCTTTTTTTTTTCTTTTTGCTTATGTGGTGCTGAGGAATCGAACCCAGGGCCTCAGGCATGCAAGGCAAGTGCTCTACCACTGAGCCACCTTCCCAGCCCTATTATACTTCTTTTAAAGTCTTTTAAAAATGATAATGTACACCCATGTGAATGAATCTTTTATATACTATCAATGTCAGTTTTGTACCAGCAAAAGCACTGAAAAGCACTTACCACTCTGTAGCTGTTCTAAGGCAAAGAGCAAAGTGTGTAACCTCAGGGTGAAAAACCATTTTGTGATTGTACAAGTCATTTCCCTGAGCAGAAATGAGCCAATCAGCTCTCCAAGCGGGCCGCCATTTCGTTCATCTCAGAAGAGGAGACTCAGTCTCATTACATAGCAAGCAGGCAGTCACTCCACACTTCCTCTGTGATTTTGTTGGCATCGTTTATTGCTTTGTGGGCCTGTGTGTCAACCAGAGAGTAATGAATGGCAGAAGCCATAAGCCTTGAAGAGACCACCTGAGTAATGTTCATCTCCTCATTGCAGCCATAGACCAACGGAGGTTGGCTGCCTATGAGGAGCTGTGAATGCAGGGTCCCGAGCCTCATGCTGCGGAAGAGAACCTGGCTCATAGAACAGATCCAAAAACTATTACTACTAATAATAGTGCCGGGCGCCAGTGGCTCACGCTTGTAATCTTAGCTCTCAGGAGGCTGAGATCTGAGGATCATGGTATGAAGCCAGCCTGGGCAGCAAAGTCCATGAGACTCTGATCTCCATTAAACTACTCAAAAAAAGCGCTGTGGCTCAAATGGTAGAGCGCTAGCCTTGAGCACAAAGAGGCTCAGGGACAGCGCCCAGGCTCTGGACTGGAAAATAAAGCGAGAGAGAGAAACTATTAGTAATAATATTAGTGCTACCTGTATATTATTTAAAGGTCCTACTGCTAGGAGACTTAAACCCTGTGCTCTTGGTTGTTGGTGGAGGGCAGAGTGTCCTCGGGCTCTTGACTTGGACCCGCCCCTGTCCACAGTGAGGTCCCAGGGCCGAAGGTCTCGGGTTCTAATCTCCACCCCAGCGAACGGGGAGCGGAGGGCTCGGGGCAGTGGGCACCGAACTGCGTGTCGCCTGCCAGGACGGACGTGCGTGTCTGCGGCAGCGGTTTCTGTCTTGTGTTGCTCCGGTTGATTTTCTTCTTCAACGCAAGTGCGCACCACGGATGGGGTTAGGATACTTGACTGTCAGACTGAGCACTTTCTTCTTCTTCTTTTTTAAAGTGCCTTTCGGGCAAGGGATGATGACTTACTCAATACTAACTACACCAAGTATTAAATTAGATACGACACATTAAAACACATGATGTGTCTCACATATGAAACACACGCCTGCACAGAGCTATTATGGTTGATACGTTGTTTGTGTTCATGTGGGCACAGTCGCTCTATGTGGACGCGTGTGTATCGCTATACATATGCATACATCTATACGCTCATGAGCAGTTGTGCATGATTGAATTCAGTTTGACTCCAGGGTCTTATGCCCACCAGGCAGGTGCTCTCAGTCGAACCATGCCCCCAGTCCTTCTCGCTTTTAGTTATTTTTCAGACAGCGTCCTGTGATTTTGCCAAGGCCGGCCTCGTACGGTGGTCCTCCTCCTTGGACCTCCCCTGCGGCCGGGACCATGGCAGGTATGCACCACTACTTCCAGCTTGTGGTTGAGGAGGGGTCTTGCTGATGTTTTGTCGTGTTTTGTTCTGGGTCTGGGCTGGCTTCGAACTATCATCCTCCCAGTCTCAGTCTCTGAGCGGCTGGGATACAGGCGTGAGCCACCGGCCTGCGTCCGCTGCAGGTGGGAGTAAACGTGCGGCCTCCAGACATGGTCCTCCTGACCTCCATGTGCGAACGCTCCTGTGCAGCCCTCCTCCCTCGGATGGGGCCCTCCTCCCTCGGGCGGTCCTTCTAATGAGCGGAAGCCGGCCACAGCAGAGCGGTGCTTTCGCGAGTCTCCTGCTCACCCTGCCCACGTTTCGAGGTGCTCTGGGGAGGGCGACGTGGCTGGGCTGACCTCTACCCATGAGCACTCAGCTGGAACCCAGCATGGATGGGGTCTGAGTGGACCTGGAGATGGAGCTTTCCCAGCTGACCCTGGACGCTGGAGGCGGAGGAGCTGGGCCGGCGGGGCGGCTCACACCGCTCACAGAACGGCCGTGCGCTACGTGCTCTTTAAAGCGACCACCATTCGGGGTGATTTGTTACGCAGCAATAGATAGCTGATACAGTGGCAGCTGATGAACTGAAAACTTCATGACCTTGTTTTGCAGACACACACACACACACATACACAATTTGGTTTATTTTACCCTAACCATCTGAGACACTACCTAAAATCTCTCTGATGAGTTAAAACGAGTTAGAAAATGTTTTTTTTTTGTTAGTTGTGGGGCTTGAACTCTGGGCCTGGGTGCTGTCCCTGAGCTCTTCAGCTCAAGGCTAGCACTCTACTACTTAAGCCACAGCATCATTTCCATTTTTCTGGTGATTTATTGGAGATAGAGTCTCATGGATTTACCTGCCCAGGCTGGCTTTGAACTGTGATCCTCAGATCTCAGCCTCCTGAGTAGCTGGGATGACAGGTGTGAGCCACCGGCACCTGGCTTAGAAAATGTTTTGAGATGTTTTGAACTCATTATTTTTTCTAAGAATTGTTCTCCTTCATTGTCCAACCCTCCACCCAGGCTGAGTGTCTCTTAAGCTACACTGTTGGAGTATTTCTCTGCACTCACTCACTAGACACATGGCAAAAACAACTTGACAAGTGTGCTCTGCATCCCATAGCTGCTGGCTAGGTTGTCAAGCAGCATAGAACAGAGTGTATGTTTCTAGGACACTCGTTAGCCATGGGTAAGTCATGTCCCGGGGCAAGTCCCGCAAAGCACGCTGTGAGGCGGTCGCTCCAGCCTGCCACCACGCATCGTGTCGCTCCCAGGCTGGAGATTCTCAAGCGCCCCTTGCCAGATGGAAATTGTCGGAGACAATTTGTTATGAACTTCTGTGATACTAATTTTTCACTGATCCCCCCCTGCCCCCCCAAAGCGTGCACGAGTTGTTCACAAAGCACTTTGTGGGCCGGCAGAATTCTTGGCTGTGTGATGACAGAAGCTAGGTATGGTAGCACACACCTGTAGTCCCAACAGGGTTTTGTTTTGTTTTTTGTTTTGAGTTTGAGGTTGGCCTGGACTGCATAGCAAGTTCAAGACCAGCATGGGCTTCAGGGCATAATCCTGTGAAGAGAGAGAGCGGGGGGGGGGGGGGGGGAGGGGGAGGGGAGGGGAGGAGTAAGAAGAAGAGGGGGAGGGAGGGAGGGGGGAATGAAAGAGTGGAGGGAAAGGGAAAAGAGGAGGGAAGAGAGAAACGAAAGAGGAGAAAGGAGAGAGAGAAGGAGAGAGAGAGAGTGAGAGAGCGATTGTATCTTCACCTGTGAATTGTGTTTTCCACCTTGGGTTAATATGGCCACGTGAGCAAAGCTTAGGGAAACTCAGCCTGAGTTCATCCAGTTCGTTCTCTGGAAAAATGGAATGGGATGTAGAGAGATCTCCGGTCTCCCCGTGTTCTGGGTCTGCTTTGCAGCCCTGTGGAGGTCTGCAGCTCAGGTCTGCAGCTCTGTGCTGCTCTGTGCAGCTCTGTGGAGGTCTGCAGCTCTGTGGAGGTCTGCAGCTCTGTGGAGGTTGCAGCTCTGTGGAGGTTTGCCGCTCTGTGGAGGTTTGCCGCTCTGTGGAGGTTTGCCGCTCTGTGGAGGTTTGCCGCTCTGTGGAGGTCTGTGGAGGTCTGCAGCTCTGTGGAGGTCTGCAGCTCTGTGGAGGTCTGCAGCTCTGTGGAGGTTTGCAGCTCTGTGGAGGTCTGTGGAGGTTGCAGCTCTGTGGAGGTCTGTGGAGGTCTGCAGCACTGTGCAGCTCTGTGGAGGTTTGCAGCTCTGTGGAGGTCTGTGGAGGTTGCAGCTCTGTGGAGGTCTGTGGAGGTTGCAGCTCTGTGGAGGTCTGCAGCTCTGTGCAGCTCTGTGGAGGTCTGCAGCTCTGTGGAGGTCTGCAGCTCTGTGGAGGTTGCAGCTCTGTGGAGGTTGCAGCTCTGTGGAGGTTGCAGCTCTGTGGAGGTTGCAGCTCTGTGGAGGTTGCAGCTCTGTGGAGGTTGCAGCTCTGTGGAGGTCTGCAGCTCTGTGGAGGTTGCAGCTCTGTGGAGGTCTGCAGCTCTGTGGAGGTTGCAGCACTGTGGAGGTTGCAGCTCTGTGGAGGTTGCAGCTCTGTGGAGGTTGCAGCTCTGTGGAGGTTGAAGCTCTGTGGAGGTTGCAGCTCTGTGGAGGTTGCAGCTCTGTGGAGGTTGCAGCTCTGTGGAGGTTGCAGCTCTGTGGAGGTTGAAGCTCTGTGGAGGTTGCAGCTCTGTGGAGGTTGCAGCTCTGTGGAGGTTGCAGCTCTGTGGAGGTTGCAGCTCTGTGGAGGTTGCAGCTCTGTGGAGGTCTGCAGCTCTGTGGAGGTTGCAGCTCTGTGGAGGTTGCAGCACTGTGGAGGTTGCAGCTCTGTGGAGGTTGCAGCTCTGTGGAGGTTGCAGCTCTGTGGAGGTCTGCAGCTCTGTGGAGGTCTGCAGCTCTGTGGAGGTTGCAGCTCTGGTTTGAGGCTGTTCTGTGGCGCTGTGGCTGGCTTCGCCCTCGGTGAATGCAGCTCCTTGTACCCATCTGGTCTGTGGCCGTAGGGTGGGCTTCATCGCGCAGATCCTCTCCCATGGCTCTTGTCCTCAGATCAAGCATCTCTGCCAGTGGCGGGGCGGACATACAGGCCGCCACCGGCTGGTTTATTGGCTGGTCTGATAAGGGGGTTCAGGGGAAGAAGTGGGGGTGCATGGGAAAGTCCATGTCCAGGAGCCACATCCATCTGGGTTCTTGGAAGAGAGAAGCGGGGGAGGGGGGGGTGTTTGGTCTTCGATGTCCCCGGCTGCTGGGTCGGACCATGGTGGTCAGATCACAAGGACCGCGGGAGCGTGTGGCCCGCAGGGTGGGACCGGCTGCTCGTGCCCACGGCTTTATCCTGAGCGTCATAAACGATCTTCACAGTGTGGCCAGACTCGCTCGCTTCCCAGAGGCTGCTGGCCTCTCCAGAGCCGCGTGGGTCTCCAGGGCTGTTTTTCGGCCGCCCTGCGTGTGCTAGCAGAGGACAGCGAGCACGGACTTTCCTGCCCAGGCTGGCTTTGAACCTCCATCCTCAGATCTCAGCCTCCTGAGCAGCTAGGATGACAGGCGTGAGCGGAGGCGCCCGCGGGAAGGTCAGCCCGAGTGGATCAGGGCTGGGGCCGCTGTCCCGCAGTTCATCTCCCAGGCCGGTCAGACTGGCTGATGTCTCGGACACGTTTCTGACCACCGCTCCCCCCAAGACTTTATCACCCCAGTTCCAGTTAACCTTGTTAACCAGGACAAGGGCAGGGCTGTTTTCTAGAAGCGACGATTCTAGAAACCCCGCGTTTAGGAAGACAGTATTCTGTAGCCACAGCCCGCAGACCCCATCTGCTCTCACCGGGTCTTTGGACTCTAAATGTTTTCACCTGTTTGCAAAGCTGTGGCGGGCAGAACCGCCCACCCGGCTCCAGTCCCCGGCGGCGCCTGAGCCGAGCGCGCACCGCAGAGCTGCTGCTGGGGGTCGGCAGGGGAGGGCTGGGCCCGCGGGAGCGGAGACCCCAGTCACCCCGCGCCTCCGCGGGGCTGAGAGGCCAGAGGGAAGGGCTGGGCTCCGCTTTGCCAGCCGGGAAGAAGCAGGGGGCTCAGGAGCAGGCACCGGAGGGTCTCCCTGATGCTGAGGAGCCGGGGAGGTGGGTGGGCCTGGAGCGCAGCGGGAAGGTTTCTCAGCGCCTGGGCCGGGGCTGGGGGTGGGGGGCTGGGGGCCAGTGCAAGGGGCACGCGCGGCTCCAGCCACTTGGCACGAACGCCAGGGAAGATGTGCAGAAGGCAATGCGGAGGGGAACGTCAGGGACGGTGAGTGTTCCCACGAGGCGTACAGGCCGGCTCCGCAGCGCATAGCCCTTCATGCTTCCTGGGGGGGGGGGGGGGGGGTAGTGAGCCTCAGGCTTGCTAAGCAGCTGCTCCAGGATTTGAACCTCACCTCCCGGCCCTTTGGACGGGCTCCTTTGGGATCCTCCTCTCCCTGCCTCCCTTCGCTTGTGAGGACACAGGCGCGGTCACAGGCTCCGGCCACGGTGCTTCTGCGTAGCTTGGCTGTCGGCGCTCTAAGGAGCCCTGCTCTTGGTTGAGAGGAAATGTTTTTTAATGCCCCAGTTGGCCTCAAACTGTGATCCCCTGATCTCAGCCTCCCAAGAAGCTAGGATTGATGATCCAGGCTTGAGCCACTGCACTGGGCTTTCAACTTTTGATGTTTGAACGATAGGGTGCTAGCACGTTTCATTCCGGCCAGCTCGCCATCCTTAGTCCGGGTGGCTGCTCGGCCCGGGTTTGGCTGTGTGCACGCGCCCTGCTTTATCCCGACTGGTGCCGTCTGTCAGCCACTGCACGGTTGCCCGGTGATGCTGAAATGAATCCTCCTAGGTAGACTGGTTTTGAGGCTTTGTCAGAATTCTTCCTTTGGATACTTTCCTAAAATAGAACTCCAGGATTAATGGGTTTGAAGCATTCTGATGCTCGCTGCGTTTATTTTATCAAGTGAGAATTCCTGTGCCTTCAAAAGACGTTTTTCAGGATCCCGTCTGTGATTGGACGTTTTGTTCTTGGTGACATGGCCAGCTCTTATTTCACACACCGAGGTGAGTCTCGGATGACCACGAGAGCTGAGAGAAGAAATTAAATATCCCACCCGAGGCTCACATTTTTCAGAGAGTGGCCTTCATGGAAAGCAGAGAGAAAGATGATCTTGCGTTAATACTGTAGTATTAACTCGCTCACTCTCTTCATGTGTGCCGTCGACATCTCGGTTCCTTCGTGTCTGGGGGGAACTTAGTGGCGCTGGACCTGTGGAAGGATGTGGGCTTTGGCCTTCGGTTGTGGTCTGCTTCTTGTCTGTGCTTCTGCCTGTTAGGTTCACGTAGCTTGCTCTTTGAGTTAGTGTATGTCAAAGGGAAAATCTGAGGACGCTGGTTGTAAGTTGTTTTGAGCTTGTCTTATTTAGATAAAGATGTTTCTGGGTAAGGATGTTTGTTACTCTGTTTTTCCCAGTCTTCTGTAGCGATGCACACTATGTCTGGATGTTCCAGGGTTTAAAGAATTGGCATTGCTTTGTGAATAGACTGACCACTTGATGGATCTATTCATGTGTGTGTACACACGTGTGTGCACATGCTGGCACTGGGACTTGAACTCAGGGACTTGTGCTCTTGCTTGGCTCTATCATTCAAAGTTGGCCTCTGGAGTGAAAATTCAGGGTTGGCCTCTATCACCTGAGCCACACCTCCACTTCCAGCCTTTTGCTAGTTAATTGGAGATAAGAGCCTTACAGACTCTTATCAAGGTTGGCCTTGAACTGCATTCCTCAGATCTCAGCCTCCTGAGGTAACAAGAGCTAGCATGGCAGGATTGAGCCCAATAGCACTCAGTTCATCATCATTACTCTTGAAGGATGCAGTAATGATAGCTTATATAGCATTGCTCTGAAAATGCAAGTTATTTCTCCCCATGTGCTACCACTTTATCTAAAGGGAAACGAGAAAAGATTACCACACAAAAGCCAATGCAGGTGCTCCTTGCCTGTGATGAGATCCCACTCTCAGAAACTCATTATAAATTAACAGCGTTGTAGAAATGCACTCAATACACTGGAGCCTCGGGACAGCCTGGCTTAGTGTTCTCAGAGCTGCTCAGAACGTTCACCTTAGCTCCACCCTGGCAAACCGTCCAACATGCAGTCTGTTTGCATCGGCGATGGTTCTGAGACTGAGCAGCAAGGCCCCGGGGAAAACTGCAAAACCTCTGCTGCAGCCTCGCCAGGTCTTATCTTCCAGGCAGAGGCCGGGTTTACACAGAGGTTAATCTGCCCACACCTGGAGGGAGCTGGGCCGAGAGGTCCAGGTGCTGCCTGGGGAAATCAAGATGGCTACCAGCTTGTCCCCAAACTAGGAGAGAACAGGGCGCTGGTGATTCACGCCTGTGTTCCTAGCAGTCGGGGGATGAGAATGATGGTTCAAAGCCAGTCCAGGCAGATAAATCCTCGGCTCTTATCTCCAATAACTCAGGAAAAAAAAAAGGAAGAAGGCCAGCTGCTGCTGGCTCACGCCTGTAATCCTAGCTACTCAGAAGGCTGAGATCTGAGGATCGCCTGCAATCCCAGCTACTCAGGAGGCTGAGATCTGAGGATCGCCTGCAATCCTAGCTACTCAGGAGGCTGAGATCTGAGGATCACAGTTTAAAGCCAGCCCAGGCAGGAAAGTCCATGAGACTCTTATCTCCAATTGACCACCAGAAAACTGGAAGTAGTGCTGAGGCTCAACATACTAGAGCCCTAGCCTTGAGCAAAAGAGCTTAGGCAGAATACCTAGGCCACAAGTTCAAGCCCCACCACCGGCCAAAACCTAAAAAGGCAGAGGGCATGTAGCTCAAGTGACAAGTGCCTGCCATGAGCAGAAAAAGCCAAGTGAGAACTCGAGGCCCTGAATCCAAGCCCCAGTACTGGCCCCAAACAAACACCCCTGGGCCCCAACTCTAGGCAGAGGTAGAAACAGTGTGAAGCTGTCAACATGACAAAAAGTGAAAAAGCGGTTAACAAACACTCCAGGTAGTCCCACAGTAGGAAATTGTGTGAAATGAAGATCCTGGAGAAATTGAGAGGTGGCTCCAACATGGTCACCCCGGCAGGAACCCCGTGCTACGAGCCCCACTAGGGTGGAGAACGCAGACTCGAGCAATCGTATAGATGTGCGGGGACGTGACATTGGATTTCCCCGTGTGGGCAGTGGAAGGTCGGGCACGGCGGCCGCTTGGGCCCCGTGGTGTCAGGACCGATGGCGTGCCCAGAAAGCCACGGCAGGGCTGGGCTGAGTTTTCCGTGTCCCAGGGCTCCCGGGGAGCCCCAGGGCATCGCCGTGCTGAGGTGGGAGTTGGAATGGGAGGCACTTGGGGCCCGTGGTGGTGAGTGTGATCTTCAGAAGGAGCCGCGCTTTGCCCGGCGTGACGACCATGACCGGCTGGTGAGGACCGTCCAGGTGGGAGGGACAGAACTGAGCCAGACGCACATGTCCCTGACATCCTGGACACAAACCAGCTCCTCAGCCATGGGAGCCTGGTCCGCAGCCCCAGGCTGCAGACTTTGCAGACAAGCTGCTTCTGCGTGACCCACCGCGGGACAGCTGTGGAGATGAGGATGGCCCCTGTCCTGCACGCCCCGGCTCCCTGGAGGTCAGCTAACGCACCAGGGGCAGTGCACCTGCCAGGGCCCAGCCCGCCCCTCTGCCCTCGGGCAGGCTCACCGGGTTCTCTTCCAGCAGTTCCATGGCTGGTGGGTTTATGGTAATGAACTTGAACTTGTCACAGCACAGGGGATTTCCTGAAGAATGACCCGCAGGTGGAATGGCTCATGGAGTGTTTCTTTTTCTTTTTTTCTCCTTCCGGATTCGGGTCCTCATCACTAACAAACCAAGGTAGGGTGGTCTCAGTCCTGGCTTCTGTGTCGGGATGGAGATTTCTCCCTGTTCCTTCCTGCCACTGCCACCGCCACCGCCGTGCTGGGCTGTGTGTGGGCAGGTCTGCGACCCCACTCCTCTCCACGTCATGCAAGTCCTGTAACTTAATTACAATTATGTGTTTATTACAAACACACACACACACACTCACACACACCTTTAAAAAACAAAAAAAATTAGCCACGTGTTGAGAACCCTAGCTACTCAGAGATCTGAGTATCACAATTCAAAGCCACTTCCAGTAGGAGAGTCTCTGAGTCTTATCCCCAGTTAACCAGCAAAAAGACTGAAGTGGAGGTGTGGCTCAAGTGTAGAACACCAGCCTTGAGCAAAAGAGTTCCAGCCCCAGAACCAGCGTGTGTGCATGCACACGCACACACAAATATGCACACACATATACATGCGCATATACAAATATACATAACACATGCACACGCACATACAAACACACACACCACACACTTGAGGGTTCACTTGTTTGGATCAAGCCGAGTTCTTTATCCTCTTCCACACCACCTACTATGCTGAAGGCTTTCAGGACACTTTTTTTTTTTTTGCTCTTTTTTTAATTAAGTTTGTGTGTGTGTGTGTGTGTGTGTGTGTGTGTGAAAATACCGTACAGAGGGGTTACAATCACATGAGCAAGGTAATGAGTACATTTCTCAAGCATTGTTGCCTCGTCCTTTGTTTTTCCCCTCCCATCCCTGTCCTCCCATCTCCATGACTACACGTGACACTCTTAAAATATAGATTATGCCATGGTTTGGCGATGGTTTGGTGTCATTTCCAGCCCCCCTCCCCACCCCCCCCCAAAGCGTCTGTGTCAGAGCTTGGTCCTCGGGGTGGCGATGTAGGAGATGGGATTCACGGGAGGCCACAGGTCACTGTGGCCGCAGGTCAGCTGCGCCTTGCTCCTGAGTTCTCAGGGGAGCAGCTGGCTCCCAGGGCTGGCCCCGCGACGGTGTCCCGGTCTCCCTGGCTTTGTGTCTGGTCCCATGAAGAGACTCTGCAAAGACCCTGGCCTGTGCCGGTCGCACTGCCAGTCCCACCTTTATTAAAGTTTGCCTGTCTGCCTCAGGTATTTTATTATAGCACGAAAAGGCTAATGGATACTCATCTGGAAAAAGAAACCACACGCACAATCAAATCTCATTTGGATAGAATCAACCAGCTTCTCACTTCTTCATTCATGTCTCACGCTACTCCTGGACTATTGGCAAAGTCCCATGGTATGGGCTGGCCTGAGCTCTGGGGAGAACTCAGCCTGGGAAAGGCCTTCGGTTTGAGTGGATGGCATGGTAGAAATAATATTCTATTTCAGAGGGACGGAACAGCTGTCCCGTCTCTCCTCACACAAGATCCTCGCGGGGAGCGTGTGATTGCTCCTCACTATTTCATACCTTTTCTTCTTCAGGCTCTTGCAAAGGATCATGGCCCCCTCCCCCCACAGGACTTTGGTATACATTCATTATGGCTAGATCTAGTTGGTATGCTCCAAGTCAGAGCAGAGAAAAAGGAGATAGAATACGTATGGATGATCCTCAGCTTCTGACGTTTTTGGCTTTATCATGCTGTGAAAATGGCAGCCAGGAGACTCTTGATCTTCCGGTTTTGCATTTCAATCTTCCCCGGGGCCATCATGGGCAGTGCAGTGTTCTTGGATGGTGCTGGACTGGACAGTTTATCCCAAGACACGCCTGGTGTACCACCGGGAGGGTGAATGTCCGTGTTCCCGCAGGGTATTGTGCTGCTAGGCTGTGGCTTTTGGTAGGTTTGGGGTGTGGTGTGCATTGGGGCTTACGAAGATAAAAGAACAAAAACCACAGCAAAGAAAAAGCCTCGTGTTTCCATTTCCTGGAGTTTATTTCAATGAAGATAATTTTGTGCCATCAGATGCATATAGGCGTTTTGTCTTTATGTTCCTCTCCAAAGAATATGCCGTTTTGGTCTCACTGTGTGTGAGTCCTGTATAATTCACCATGTCCCGGTGTATTTTAGGTCTAGCTTCCTCATATGAGAGAAAACATGCACCATTTGTCTCTGAGCTTGGCTTACCTCACTTAGCATGATTTGTTCTAGGTCCATCCATTTCCCTGCAAATGACATTATTTTACTCTTTCTAATTGTTGAATAAAGTTCCATTGTGTATTAAGTACCGCATTTTTTGGATCCACTCATCTATTGTGGGGCATCTGTGCTGTTTCCATATCTAGGCTATTGTGAATGGTGAGACTATGAACATGGATGTGCAGGTCTCCTTATCATATCCTGGCTAATGATGTTCAGGGCAGATGCCCAGGAGTGCTGTGGCTGGGTCCGAGGGAAGGCCTATGTTTAGTTTTTTGAGGAACGTCAGACTGCTGTTCAGAGTGGTTGTACTAGCTTACAATCCCACCAGCAGTAGTGTTCCTTTTCCCCACATCCCCGCCAACATTTGTTGTTGTTTGAATTCACAATGTTGGTCAACCTAACTGGGGTGAGATGGATTCTCAGAATTGTTTTTGATTTGCATTTCCTTTACGGCCAGGGATGATGAGCATTTCCTCAGGCGTTTCTTTGCCATTCTTGCTTCTTCTGAGAGGTCTCTCCTTAGCTCCTTTGCCTATTTGGTGATTGGTTAAGAATTATTCTTATCTTCACCATCATCATCATCATCATCATCACCATCACCATCATTACCACCAGCATTTGTGCCAGTTCTGGAGTTTGAATTCTGCACTGTTGCTTTGCTTTTTCACTCAAGGCTGGTGATCTACCAATTGAACCATGCCTTCACTCCTGTTTGTGTTGGTTACTTTGGAGAAGAAGTCCCTCTGACTTTGCTGCCTGGGCTACTCTTCAGCTTCCTGAATAGCTGGCACTGTAGACATGAGCTGCTAGCACCTGCCTTAGTTTTTTTTTTTTTTTTTTTTAATGAGAGCCTTCTCCTTTGTTGGATTTCATGAATGAATTGCTTGAAATCCATTTTCTTCATATACTTGACGGAATCACAAATTGCCCAAGACTGTCTCACTGTACCAATGACACCGGGCGTCACAGCAATCTAAAGCAGAATAATGGATTTAGTTGGGTTTTCATCAACAAATATTTCATAGAGAAAGTACATATATATATATATGTGTATGATGTGTATGTATAGTATGTCTGTAGCAATTATACAGCTGATTAAGAGTTGGGTGTGGAAAGATAAAAATGAATCTTTTGGCTGAGTTTCCCTTCTTTTATTGGCGCAGAGACAGCAAGGCTAGAATGCTAATGCTCATTACTTTGCTGGGCTGAAACGATGTGACAGAATTTAGGTGACACGTACGATTTAATTTGTGTTAATGGGGGTCAGCATCGCCATCTGGTCCATGAGATAAAGCTACCTCTTGAGAAAAAGGAACGATCAAATATCTAAGCCCACCGTAAGACCACGTTTATTTAATTCTGGAATTTAAGGGGATTTTCTCTCTTTGAAAGTCACTGTTAGAAACACTTCCTGGGGAAAGCAAATGCTGTGGTGGGGTGGTGGTGTCAGCGGTTAGAAGAAAGCCGTGGCTGGGGGTGAAATGCTAACAGGTGGATCACAGTTCTGGGTTTGCTGGCTCTAGTTTTTTTTTTTTCCGTCCGAGACCTGGACTCAAATTCTCTGTCTGATGCTTTATGCTCATGGGCAGGCGCCCGACCTACTGCCTGAGTCATGCCTCCAACCCGCTCTGGTCACGTACAAAGTGTCTGGCTGCTCCGCTACCACCTCTTCTATCATCTTTTTTGAATCATGAATGGAGTCTCTCTGCCCCAGAGACAGTGATGAATGTAGTCAACATCCAACCAGGCTGAATCCATGATGATTCTAGATAATTTCTTCTAAGTTTCCATTTCTGCCTTCTGCACCCTTTCCAGCCCTGCTTCAAACCTGTTCCCATCACTATTTTCCAGAAGGAAGCGTGTTCTGTGTTAGATTAAAACCTTAAACATTTTATAAGATAGATTAAAAACAATTTGGTACTAGTATTGAGACTTGAACTCAGGGCTTGGCCATTGTCCCTTAGGCTGGTGCTCTACTCCTTGAGCTACAGCTACACTTCTGGCTTTTTGGCGTTTAATTGGCAATAGGAGTCTCATGGACTTTCCTGCCTGGGCTGGCTTTGAACCATGAGCCTCAGATCTTAGCCTCCTGGGTAGCTAGGATTATAGGCGTGAGCCATCAGTACCCAGCTATAAGACAGCTTGAGTGTGTGTGCGTGTGTGTGCGTGTGTGTGTGTGTGTGTGTGTAGAGTTGTAGTTGAAAGTAGCTTGCTTGCTCTCTCCTTCCTTTCTTCCTCCCTCCTTCTCTCCCTCCCTCCTCTTCCTCCTTCTTCCTTCCTTCCTTCCTTCCTTCCTTCCTTCCTTCCTTCCTTCCTTCCTTCCTTCCTTCCTTCCTTCCTTCCTTCCTTCCTTCCTTCCTTTTCTCTCTCTCTCTCACAACACTCTTTCTGCAGCTCCTAAATTAACTAGATAACATAAAAATTTAAAGACCAGCCATCATAATTCGATAGTGATTATATATCATCTCATGCTTCTAGGGATTGTTAAACCCAACAGACTTTAAAATAATTTCTAACAGTAGTGACTCTGAGTCCAGCAGATTTACATATTCAGACATTAAAAAACTTCCTTCTGACACCAGGCATCCTGGCTCACCTGCTAGCCTAGCTATTCTGGAGACTGAGGTATGAGGGTCATGGTTGAAAACCAGCCTGAGCAGAAAAGTCCATGAGACTCTCATGTCCAATTATCCATCAAAAAGTTGGAAGGGAAAGTGTGGCTCAAGTAGTAGAGCACCAGCCTTGAGAGAAAAAGCTAAAGGACAGAGCCGAGGTACTGAGTTCAAGCCCCAGTACCAGGATGTGCGACATACCCCAGGGAAAATCTTCCTCTATGGGCTGGTTTACATATTGGTGATGGTTTTAATTTTTGTGAGTTTTGGGTCTGGCTTCAGACTCTCAGACGCATATTGGCTGCTGTAGCAGAAGACGCGCTGAGGATTCTGACAAGTGGGGAATTGTCTCAGGACTTTAAGGATCTGTTTCTCAGAGAAGGCAAGAAGAGTTACCTCTAAAAGCCGCTCAAGCGGCAGGGAGTGAGGATGTCTCCCCTGACATCCGAGGAGGAAAGGCCGCTTGGCACAGTCCTCTAAACCCTGTGAGGCTCTTACAAAACCCCCTCTTAGGTCCACACGCTGGTATGCTTTCAGCCGTGGGCCCTGGACATTTTATCAGGTCCTCTCCTTTCAAGACGACTTCTGGTACTCCAGGGGAAAGAAAAGCAGAATTGCCACTTCTGGTCTCCAGGGTTCAAAGTTGAAGTACACCAGTGCTGTCTTCCTAAAACTGTGTTCAGCAAGCATTCTACCACTTGAGTCACATCCCTGGCTCTTTCCTTTTGGCATTGCGTTTTCTTTTTTTTTGTTGGTCGTGGGGCTTGAACTCTGGGCCTGGGCACTGTCCCTCAGCTCTTCAGCTCAAGGCGAGTGCTCTACCACTTGAGCCACAGCACTACTTCAGGTCTTTTCTGCTTATGGGGTGCTGAGGAATCGAACCCAGGGCCTCATGCATGCAAGGCAAGCACTCTACCACTGAGGCACCTTCCCAGCCCGCATGGTGTCATCTTTAGACAGGGCTTCCGTAACTTACTGAGGCTGGTCTTGAACTTGCTATCCTCCTGCCTCCCATCACCAGAAGTTCAGCTTGTCAATCAATCCACAACCATGGAGTAAACATGTACTGGTCAAGGAGGGGAAGGGGCGTCCTTCTCGTAACATGCAGCAGTAGCAGGTGGTCTTCAGCTGGCTCCAGGTGAGTGGATAGGAAGGATCTGTGCTGTGTTGGAAATACACTGGAGAATGGCGTCCCGGACTCTCCACGGATGCTCAAGGAAGGCATTTCTGAGGAGGGGATTTTCCTGGAGGTAGCATGGGCAGGTCCTGTGTGTACCCACTCACAAGTGCCAGGTCCTGTCTGTATCGGTTCACGAGTGGCAGACTCATACACATCCTCTCAGACTCAGTGTCCCCGATACTCCTTGCTTGCTTGAGTCCGGAAGTGTTTACACCACGCTTGTCGGCAAATGCTCAAATCGCAGCATTGTGCATTTATTTGGCACACCCTTATACCATCCCGAACCTCTCTGCGCTCCTACCAGCATGTAGGGGCAAGGTTTTCATTTTAGCCCCTGTCAGGAGCTGAAGCGGAAGCTTGCTGTGAGCTTGATTTGTGGTGGGAGAAAGCTTTGAGCTTATTCCAAACCCGTCCTGCTCGGCACCTGCACTTGCATCGTGACTTGTGGAGGCCGATGTTTCTCAGTGAAGACACACGGGTCTGTGCTGTGGGATGAGGGGGGCATTCCAGAGAAGGCAGTAATGCACCTGAAGCTGAGACACAGACACACAGACACACAGACACAGACACACACACACACACACACACACACACACACACACACACACACACACACGCTCACTTCAAGATATTTAAGACTTTGAGATACCACTTCAGCACTTCTTTCATTTAGAAACTTCTAGATTGTGTGTGTGCGTGTATGCACGTGCGTGTGTCGGTGCTGGCCTCCCCCTGTCCCTTGGGCTTTTTCACTCCCAAGGCTGGTTCTTGACCGCTTGAGTCATGCCTCCAGTCCAGCATGTTGGTGGTTCCTTGGAGATGAGTGTCTTGGGTTTTGTCTGCCGAGGCTGGTTCGGAACGTTGATTCTCAGAACTCAGCCTCCTGAGTAGCTGAGCGGACAGGTGTGAATGACTGACATCTGGCTGGATTAATTTTTGGGATCAAATGAAATTTCACACCGTCTACCAAGAAAGAAGGACGCGGTTGTGGGTTGGCGTAAAGGGTGTCCGTCTTCTCGCTGCCTGCGCTGGCCGGGCCGCTGCTTCCCTGTGCTGGCCGCTGCTTTCCTGCGCTGGCTGCTGCTTCCCTGCGCTGGCCGCTACTTTCCTGTGCTGGCCACTGCTTCCCTGCGCTGGCCACTGCTTCCCTGTGCTGGCTGCTACTTTCCTGTGCTGGCTGCTGCTTTCCTGCGCTGGCCACTGCTTCCCTGCGCTGGCCGCTGCTTCCCTGCGCTGGCTGCTGCTTCCCTGCGCTGGCCACTGCTTCCCTGCGCTGGCCGCTGCTTCCCTGCGCTGGCCGCTGGTTTCCTGCGCTGGCCGCTGCTTTCCTGTGCTGGCCACTGCTTCCCTGCGCTGGCCACTGCTTCCCTGCGCTGGCTGCTGCTTTCCTGCGCTGCCGGGCCGCTGCTTCCCTGCGCCCTGGCTGCAGCGCAGCACTCAGGGTGATTGGTGCGGGACCGCAGGCTCTCTGGCTTCTCAGTTCTGTGGCTTTCCACCCGGGCACTGACGGAGGGTCGCAGGGCTGGAAATAACTCAGTGGAGTTGGAGGTGAAAAGTTAGAAAGCTCCCCAGAGGAAGAGCATGTGCTAGTCCATCCGATGGCGGTGTACCTATGCAGCCAGGCGAGGTGCAGCAGCGGCCCCTGCGTTACGTGGGGACGGTTCTTTCTTCATTAAGCCATGGAGAGAAAATGGGGTGCTTCTCAGGAGGCTGAGATCTGAGGATTGTGGTTTAAGAATGAACCTGGGGAAGCAAAGTCTGTGAGACTCTGATCTCCAATAAACTTCCCCCAAAAAGCCAGAAGTGGAACTGTGGCTCAAATGGTAGAGCACTACCTGAGCAAAAAACCCTAAAGGACAGCACCTCGGCTCTGCGTTCAAGTCCCGGGACCCGCATAAAATAACAAAAACAAAACATGTCATACTTTTCAGTCAAATGAATAGGACTCTAGCAGGACCGGGTGGAAGATGTCTTTCCCCGTGGTAACGGACGGGGCTCCTTTTCTTCCTGCGCGTGAGCCTTCCCACGGAGGAGTTTTTCCTTCACACATTTTACATTTGAGTCGCTTCAGAAGTCTCATGGTTACATTCAACCCAACTGAGTCTGTGTGTCTGTACTGGGTTTAGTACTAGGAGAGATGCTAAGTCCTTCCTGCCCCCCCCCACCCCCCCATGCTGCGATGCTGGAGCAAGGCCTGACTGGGTCGCTCTCCGCAGACTCATTAGCACCCACTTCTCAGGGTAATTGCAGCCAGAGGCACGGAGCCATTTGAGTGCCTTTGACAGGGACAGCCCGGGATAATCTTTTATTTATGTAATTAGCTTGGTTTAATTAAGGGTCAAACCTGCCATATTCTACTCTGGATTCACGCCTTTAATTTGAGCCGGGAAACTCCGTTGCAGGACAGAGACGTGTCCGCAGGACGTTGTGACCTGCTTCTGTCCCCGCACACACGCACGCAGACCCACCCGCCGCAGCCTCCAGCCTTGGCGCTTTGGATTCATCTTTCCCAAGACTGCAAGGCAGAGCCATTGCTGCTCTCTTCTCGGCCTCCCCCCCGTTTTCACCCCCCCCCCCCCATCTTCCCCCTCTTCTCCAAGAGCTGTTGATAATTGCTGATGTGTTTGGGAACAGAGGCCGGAACGCTGCTCCTCTCTTGAGCATGCGAGTTCTTACCGGACCGTCGTTTGTATTCTAGAAACCCTAGTTGGTGTGGGAAGTGAAGGGGGGGGGGGGGCTGTGTTCTGCATTCCTAGCCAGGGAGGCCGGCTGGAAGAGGTCGGAGTCTGAGAGGACCGGTTACCGGGAAGGCTGGGGCTGAAGGGACAGGTGAAGATTCAGGAGACAAAAAGGTGGCGTGATATAAACGATGACTCTGTCATATGCTGATTCTTGTAGTTTTCCTTATCTTGGCTTTACCCTTACCAGACAATGTTTACCAATGACTCTGGACGAGTCCAGTGTTGGATGAGGATTTCTTTTTTATCCTAATAAACCTTTGGTTTATTCTGTGTCATGGCCAACAAACCCACTTTCTTCATCACTGGTAGTTCTGTCTGCCATACTTTCCTTCCTTTCTTTCTTCCTCCTTTCTTCCTTTGCTTTTCTTTTGTCTTTCCCTTTCTCCCTCCCTCCCTCCCTTCCTCCCTCCCTCCCTCCCTCCCTGCCTCCCTCTCTTCCTCCCTTCCTTCCTTCCCCTCCATCCCCTCCCTCCCCTCCCTCCCTCCTTCCCTCTCTCTGTCCCTCCCTCTCTCTCTCCCTCTCTCTCCCTCCCTCCCTTCCTCTCTCTCCCTCCTTCCCTTCCTCCCTCTCCCTCCCTCTCTCTCCATCTCTCTCTGTCTCTCTGTCTCTGTCTCTCTCTGTCTCTGTCTCTCTCTTTCTCTCAGTCCTGGGGCTTGAACTTAGGGTCTGGACACTGTCCCTGAGCTTTTTCATCCCAGGCTGGCACTTTACCGCTTGAGTCACAAAATCATGTCTGACTTTTCACTGAATAATTGGAGATAAGAATCTCATCGACTTTCCTGCCCAGGCTGGCTTCGAACTACAGTCCTCAGATCTGAGCCTCTTGAGTGGCTAGAGTCACAGGCGTGAGCCTCGGGGACCAGACAGCAGAGCGTGCATCTTTGTAGCAGAGCCACGCCCGAGCTGCCCTCGGGTGGACGGCTCAAGGTGCAGCAGCTGCTTGGTCCTGTGATGACGCTGCATCAGCACCCGTGCCCTGGGGTTCTTGGCCCACGTCACACACAGTGCGCGGCCTGCCCAGTCCATTCCAGCGTGGGGATGAACTCGTCCCAGGCTGGGCCCTCCTGGATTCTTTTCCACTGAGTTCCTGGGGAGTCTCTGGTGCTGAGAAGAGGGGAGCGCTGGTCTCCTTGCTGCCCCAACAGGTGCTTATCCGGTCCTGGCAGGGAAATGG
This sequence comes from Dipodomys spectabilis, assembly GCF_019054845.1. Lineage (NCBI taxonomy): Eukaryota > Metazoa > Chordata > Mammalia > Rodentia > Heteromyidae > Dipodomys > Dipodomys spectabilis. The sequence goes on along the minus strand of NW_024870965.1, from coordinate 4,775,309 downwards.
GGGGCACAGGAGGGGCCGGCGACTCACCATGGGACCCTGGCTCGGGTTTCCTCTCCGCAGAGGTCCAGTATCCTGTGACTGCAGCCTAGGTCGCCTTGAGTGCTGTGCTCAGTCCTCACTCATTCTGTTGTCCTTTGGGATGCCAGTGTCTGCCCCTGTAGTCCCCGGGTAGAAGCCCCCAGACCACCTGGGCCCCTCAGCTACTGTCTGGGCGTCGTGGAGGGACAAGCTGGTTTCCTCATGAGGCTGACACAGTTTGTGTGTCTCTGTTCTCAGGGCTGATCTTTGCAGCACGGTGGAAGCGGAGTAGGTGGAGCGCGCTGCCAGGTGGTCGGAAACGGAGGCATTCCGCACAGCTGGACGCTTGTCCTTTCTTGGTGTTACTGAGGTTTGAACTCACGGCCTTGTGCTTGCTAGGCAAGTGTTCTACTCAAGCCACATCCCCAGATTCACTTGTTTTAGTGGGGCTTGAACTCTGGGCCTGGGTGCTGGCTCTCAGCTCCTCAGCTCAAGGCAAGGGCTCTACCACTTGAGCCACAGCGCCACTTCCACTTTTCTGGTGGTTTATTGGAGATAAGAGTCTCACAGACATTCCTGCTCAGGCTGGCTTTGAACCTCGATCTTCAGATCTCAGCCTCGAGTAGCTGGGTGACAGGCGTGAGCCACCGGCGCCCGGCCCTCCTCCTCATTTCTATTTCTCTCTCCTATCTTCTCCCCTTTCTCCACTCTTTTTTCTTCTCTCTTCTCTCTCTCTCTCCTCCCTCCTCTCTCTCCCTTCCCTCTCTCTCCTCTCTCTTTGGAGAACCCTAGCTAAGCCACATCATGCTACAGAACGATGCACGGGGACAGAATCTTCTGCTTCATTCCGGGCCAGGTTCTAGTGTCACAGTGTGCGGTAGGATCAGAGCTGCCGCCATTCCCCAGAAGTCTGGGAAGGGGCTCCTCTCTACGAGCAAGTCCTCCTGTGTGGGTCACTTCCTTCGCTTCTGATTTATCCAGATACACACCACAGGATGTGGGACATGCAGCCAACTTAAGAAAAGCAGTGTTTAACCAAGTCAGAAAGAAAAGAGGCCTAGAAATGCCCAGACCTCCCCCCCCCCCCCCCCCCCGCCCCACTGGGGCATTTTGTGGAAGATATGGCTCTTTTTTTTTTAAAGTTATTTATGATAATATGTAATGAGATTATTATCGATATCTTATTCAGTAGATAATTTTAGAAGTCTGAATTTTATTTTCTAATATGGTAAAGGCCTTTAACAAATCAGAGTTTTTCCAAGTGCAAAAGCGATCATTAGACTATCAAGTTTGATAACTGTTGGCCAATTTCACAAATTTTGAGAGTTGATTTTTCCTTCTGTGTGTTAGTAACATGGAAAAGGGAATGGCCTCGACATAAACAATAACACAGGTAATTTGATTGAGACTTTGCTAAAATCATAAAGCAATTCTTGGTTATAATGATCAGCACCTAGAATAAAGACTTCTATAACGTAGACTACATTATTGTGAAGTTCATTCTCTTTTGCTCTAATGATGACGACACCCACATTAAAAATAAAATTACACATTAAGAGTCCCATTTTGCATGGTGTGATCACATACTCCTGTAATTCCAGCACTCTGGAGGTTGAGGAAAGAGGATTGAGCGTTCGAGGCCAATCTGAGCTAGGTAGTGAGACCCAGATAATCAATTCTGCTTTTAATAGTTTCTGCCGCTAATGCTGTCTCTCCTTGGGCAGTTCTATTTACTTCTTTCAGATGCTTGTAACTAATTTTTCTGCTTTTCAGGACCAGTCTGCACCCAGCATCCAGGGTGCCAGGCACCTCGGGGCGGGGAGGCCTGAACTCGGGGCTGAGGACCCCTGCCTTTCCCTGTGGCAGCTCAGCCTCAGTCCCTTTTGTTCTCCCTGCGGGAATAGCTGTCCATAAATATTTCAGCTCCTAAAATTTTGTTGAATTCTTTTATTAAATGCTACTTCATCTGCTCTCCTTGTCTTTGTGAAGATATATATATATATATATCTCTCCTTTCGGTCACATTATTAGCATACTGAAGAGAGAGACAGAGAAATAAAAAGACAAGCATGTGAGTTCAATCTTGTACATTAACCTAAACTGTATATCTTTGGATTTTTAAAGAAGGAGCCTGGAAAATAAGTGTGTGTGTGTGTGTGTGTGTGTGTGTGTGTGTGTGTGTGTGTGTGTGTGTGTTTGTGTTTGTGTGTGTGTGTGTGGCCACAGCATAAGAAAATAAAGAGACCAGAGAATGGGGAAAACTCTTATTAAAATTTCATTCTGGCTGGGCGTGGTGGCTCACGCCTGTCATCCTAGCTACTCAGGAGGCTGAGATCTGAGGATTGCGGTTCAAAGCCAGCCCAGGCAGGAAAGTCCATGAGACTCTTATCTCCAATGAACCCCTAGAAAACCAGAAGTGGCACTGTGGCTGAAGTGGTAGAGCACTTGCCTTGAGCTGAAGAGCTGAGGGACAGCACCCAGGCCCAGAGTTCAGGCCCTACAACCAACTCCCTTCCCCCCCCCCCCCCCCCCCGCCCCAAAATGATTCTGTGTCTGGCAGCAGTGGCACACACTTGTAATCCTAGCTACTTTTGGGAGATTGAGACTGTAGTGGGTGCGGTGGTGTGTGCCTGTCACCCACCTACACAGGAAGCTGAGACCAGGAGGATCTCAGTTCTAGGCCAGCTCAGTCAAAAATGTCTGTGAGACTCCATCTCACTGGAAGAAGCTGAGTATGGGGCATGTGCCTTTAATCCCAGCTACACTGGGAAGCATAAATAGGAGGATCACAATCCTGGCATGCTTCTGGGCAGGAAGTGAGAACTTACCTTTGAAAAAAAAAATCATTGCTGCACAGTTCAAGTTCACCATAACCAAGGGACAGGATCTGGGGATTAAAGTCCCATACTCTCCCCCGCCCCCCAATTCTGGTGGTGTGTGTGTTGGTCCTGGGACTTGAACTCACCTGAGAGTTTTTGCCCAAAGCTGGTGCTCTACCACCTGAGCCACAGCTCCACTTCTGTCTTTTTAGTCATTGATTGGATAACAGTTTCACGGACTTTTCTGCCCTGAATGACTTTGAACTCAGCCCCTGAGTAGCTAGCATTACAGACATGACCATAGGTACCTGGCTGGCGCCCACTTTTAACAGGAAGAATACCAAAAAATGTAAGACCCATTTTTTTTGTTTTGAATGAACCGAGGCTTTGTACATGTGAGGCGAGAGCATTACCCCGAGCCACCTCCCAAGCCCCACTTTTGTTGTTTGTTTTAGTTCTGAGGAAGCATTTTGCTACATGGTTTTTGCTGGCCTTTAACTCACAGTCCTCCAGCCTCTGGCCTCCTGAGTGTTAGATTTACAAATGTGCACCGCTGTGCACAGCTTGAGCCTGCGTTTTACACCTTCCACCTGCGACTAAGCTCAGAAGCACCTTTATCACTTCATTTCAAACAATTTCAGAAATCAGTACTTCACTTGATCTCGCGTCTCCGTCTTTTCTGGTGGGACACATGTGGCTAAATGTGACGCCTCCATATTCTTAATTACATGCGTAGTTAATAACGCCTCCATATTCTTAATTACATGCGTAGTTTTCTCCTGCAGTTACTGTCGCTGGTTTAAGAACTGCACTGAGGTGCTGAGAGACCCAGTAGCCAAGTCAAGGTCATGAGGAGGGGAGGTCAGCCGCTGGTGGGGGAGGGGGGAGGGGGGGAGGAGGACTTCTGCAATCAGCAGCAGTTTTAATTCCTAGGAGATCCTCTTATCTTGGTCTGAAAATTTACATAATCTAATGTCACTGCGAAGACCTGAAATAACTTTCTAGTCAAGCTATCAAATATTTCCAGTCACACTATCTAATATCCTCCGCCTTTTGAGAAGTTGCTTTTGGCTAAATGGTGGCTGGATCGTAAACCTCATTATTGTCTAGGAAAAGCGCTCAGGGCATACAAATCTTAAAGCCTTATTTTTTCATTTCTTGTGGAAAAAGAAAATGTTCTTAGTTGTGTTTTGTCACTGGTTGTGTGTGTGTGACAGAGAGAGAGAGACAGACAGACAGACAGAGACAGACAGAGAGAGAGGTTACTTGGGCTTGGACTCAGGGCCTTATACTCTTGCTTGCTTGTCTGTTTTTTCTCAAGGTTGGTGTACTACAACTTGAGCCATACTTCCATTTCCAAATTTTTGGTGGTTAAATAGAGATAAGAGTCTCAAGGACTTTCCTTCCCAGGCTGGCTTCGAGCCACGATTCTCAGGTCTCAGCCTCTTGAGTAGCTGGGATTACAGGTGTGAGCCTTTGACTCCTGGTGGGCACATCATTTTTGACAGTGGTGGCATTTCCTGGAAACCATGAGTCGTGTGCTTAGCTCCTGTATGTCCCACCCCGTGTTGCTTAAATTTGTAGAATCAATAAAAGGACAGTTATTCTGCAGATATTTTGAGAAGTCTAGAGAAGCAGGATGATGTTAGGTTGATGCTTGTTCGTTTATTTAATTTTGCACACTGTTGTACGGAGTTAAAGGACAGCAGGTATGAACCAGGCCTACTGCAGCCCACTTTCCTTGGTCCACGAGCGTTATCCCTCTGTCTAGCACGCCTGGCTGAGACCCTTTGCCCATACCTGTTTTAGGCAGCACTCACACTTAATTGAGTATATTCTTTGGATGAAGCTTAAGACATTACTGAAGGCTAATCTGGAGCAGGTGATGGCTTCAATGAATGAAATACCAGCTGTGCTCCAGTGGTTCATGCTTGGAAAAGTGGCTACTCAGGAAGCTGTACCTATTGTACGTATTGTAGGTATACAACATCGTATATGTATACAATACTTTATTATGCACGTATGTACAGTATATAAATTTAGGAAAATTGTCAGAGGATAGAGTTCATATTAAGTGTTCTTTTCACAGAAAACAGACAGGTGAACTAACACCCATAAATGGGCACAAAGCAACTTTTGGTGGTGACAAGTGTGATGTTTATTGCCTAGATTGTATCGATAGTCCCGTAGTGTATGCGTATGCCTACCCCCAGCACCTTATATTCAGAATGTGCAGGTTTGGTACAGTGGTGGTTGGGATCTCACTGAAACCCAACCATTTTTTTCTGATTTTCAAAGTGAAAAGATTTTGATAATTAGAAAACTTTCTATTTTTCTGTAATCACAGTTTTTAAAAAATGCCATGGTGATCCAGGTTGGAGCTTGAATTAACGATCAGTTCTTTTCTCTGAGGTAGCAGAAAAGTAAGCTCAGTTGTATACCTGAATAAGGGGAAAAGTCTGAATTAGTATAACCCAAACCTATAAAGTGTAATTGTACATGGTCTATAGGCCAGCGAGGTTCAGAGCTAATCAAAAATGATAAATGCAGCTTATGACGAAGGCCATTAGTAGGTCAGGGAGGTAGAGAAGTAGGGCTGTAATAACAGAAAGGAAATTTGTTGCAAGGATATATACGCCCAGAGAATTGTGTCCTTGCTGTTAAGATGATGGCCCGCATGGAGGGCTCATCGCAGGGAGCAGGAGATCAAATTAAAGTGGTTCAAGGGCAGCTGACAGCATTATCTGCCACCCGCGTCCGGCAGCTCGCTCACTGAAGATGTTTACGTGGTAGAAATGACTTATTCAATTCAATTTTGACTTTAGGCTCTGTACCTACTCGGTGGAAGGCATTTAAATAGATGCTGTCTATTCTCCACCGTCCCTCAAGGCAAACACACCGGCTCCCGCAGAAAGGGGATGTAAGGCAGAAGATGCTCATCGTGGGAAAGCCGCAGAAAGGGGACATAAGGCAGGATACACTCATTGTGGGAAAGCTCTCCCGAGCTGCTGTGCGTTCCCGGCACTGTCGGTGGGCTTCTGCCCGCAGGCCACGGCTCTTGCATGGTCATTCCACCCCAGGTCCCACAGTCCGGGGGTTGCTGCCCATCCCACGGACTCAGCCTCCAGTGCTGCTGTGCCTCAGTTGCTCAGGCCGCCAGTCCACCACGCCTGACGTCTGAGTAACCATCCATGCCAAACAGCCCAGCTTCCGTATCACCACCAACCAGCTCCTGACACGATGACTCTGTTCTTCAAGCTTTATTTCCTTGGAGCCTCCCTTCCCCTCCTGTCTCCTTCCCCCCACCCCCATCCTTATCCCGCCCCATTTATTATTTCTTTAAGATAAAAGTTTTCAAGCGGAGCGCTGGTGGCTCACGCCTGTAACCCTAGCTACTCAGGAGACTGGGACCTGAGTGTCGAGGTTCAAAGCCAGCCTGGGCAGAAAAGTCTGTGAGACTCTTATCTCCAATAAACCACCAGAAAACCGAAGTGGCGCTGTGGCCTTGAGCTGAAGAGTGGAGGGACAGCGCCCAGGCCCTGAGTTCAAGCCTCATGACTGACCCCGCCCCCCCCCCCCCCCCCCCCGCAAAAAAAAAAGTTTTCCAAATCCTTTTTCCTAGCTTTTTGAAATGTCCTGCCAGTTATCATCCCTAGTCACTCAATCTTGCAGTTAGCACCCTAGAGATAGGCATGCCTGTGTAACCAAAACGCTGCTCTCCTGGTAACTGGTAACCAGTGCACTGTGTTCAGCTTCCGGGAGATCAGCTCTATTATTATTGTCATCAGCGTTATCATCACCACCGCTGGGGTCTGAACTCCACGCTCTATAGGTCCTCACCTTCTGTAGCCACACTCCCAGATCTTTGTCTGGGGATGGTGTCTCGCATCTTCTCCTAGGGCTGGCCTCAGACAACACTGCTTCCTACGTTCGGGCTTCCTCCTCCGCTGTGACAGCCGCCACCCGCACTGTCATTCCTACTTGTGATTGAGATCCGGTCTTGCTCATGTTTTGCCCAAGTTGACTTGGAACCGCAACCTTCCTGATCTTCTCACTAGCTAGGACTAAAAGTGGGAGCCAGTAGACTCAGCCCCGAGGCCCATGTTCATGGATTACAAGTGAGGGAGCTCATGAAATTCCTGCCTTTCTTTGACTGGCTTCTCGCACTTTACATCTGTGTCCCCGGTCACACACGAGCTAACACAAATGACGGGAGTTCATGCTTTTTGTGGCTGAATGGAATCCCGATAGTGCAAGGAATGGAGTCTCTGACACACAAGTTTCATTGGGGTTGCTGAATCATATGGTAGTTCCGGTTGTAGCCTTTCTAGGCACTAAATGGAGTGTTTGTTTATTGTCCATTGTAAGGCTTGAACCCTGGGCATATGCACTATCCCTGAGCTCTTTTGCTCAAGGCTAGCACTCTACCACTTTGAGCCACAGTACTACTTCTGGTCTTCTGGTGGTTAATTGGAAGATAAGAGTTTCATAGACTTTTCCTGCCTAGGCTAACTTCGAACCATGAACCTCAGATCTCAGCCTCCTAGAGTAGCTAGGATGACAGGTGTGAGCCATTAGCACCAGGCTACAAGGAGCGTTTTTCAAGGTCAGTTGTCAGGTGAAAGCTGAGTCCTCTCTGTGTGCATCTGTGTTCTTCCATGCTGGAGACCACGGTCTGTTGTTGCACTTTTACCTGTGTCTGATTCCAGCCCAGGGCTGCCCGCCTCCACTGCCCCGTGCAGCATCCTAATGACACTAGGAAATGGAGCCTGGGTTACAGAACACGAACCCAAACAAGAGAACACAGAAGAGGAGCTAACAGCTCCTCAAGTAGACAGGTGAGAACTGATCAAATGACAGTTTGGAAAACTTCTCTTTTTCCTGAGTGCAACATGGAATTGTCTCCATAACTCTATGAGGCTGATCTCTTTTACCTCTCAAATGCCAGCATACTTGCTTTATTCAGCATTAACGCTCAGTAGCTATTCATCTTTTGCCATTCACCCTAAATTAACTTTATTATCACTGATAGTTTTCAAATGATCCAGGTCAAGGCCATTGCATTCTAATTCTATTTTGACATCCACATGGAAGTGTTATTCTGCTTTCCACCACCCCCCGTCAGCATCAGCAACTGGCAATTTTGCTTTGCATGTTAACACCGACACTTTTCTACCACAGCTTCATTTATATGGATGTGAAGACATGTATATATGATACATAGATAGATATACTGTGTATTATATTGTACCTCGCGTATGTCATATATGTGCTGATTACGGGCATAGTAGTCCACCATTAATTAATTGCAATGATAGAGTCATGTGACAAGTCCCTTTCATTCTCCAATTGCCAAAAAAAATCTAAGGAGAGAAATAGGTAAGATATTGCAGGTTGGTTAAAAGCTGGTGGTTTCTCGGGAGAGGAGAAAGCAGGCTGCCAGTTGTGTGATGGTTCGCGTCTCGCACGGCTCATGTTTGCTCAGTAGGCAGGGTTCCTGTCTTTGTACGCTCCACAGCTTTGGCTATGGAAAAAGGACACTAAAAAAAACCCTGCAAAACTGTACAAACCACAACATTTACACACACACACACACACACACACACACACACACATGTGCACACACACACACGTGCGCACACACACGTGCACACACACACATGTGCACACACACACGTGCACACACACACACACACACACACGTGCACTCCACTGAAAAAATTACCAAGTACTTCAATGTCCTCCCAAATAGTGTATAAAAAAGCAGATTCTTCTCTAAGCTGTGAGACAAACATCTTTGCGTATAAATGTCTGTGCGCCAGACTTTGTAAGAAGGTAAACTTAGAATTTGTCCTTGTAGGATTGTTAAGGTACCGCGAAACCCAGAGCTTCAGGCCAGGGTCGTTGGTGTGCATCTCGCACGTGTCTCTTGCTTGTGAGCAAGTGGTAACAGCCAGGAGAGTGGGGAGAGCCTGATTTGCCCCGAGACACCCGTGAGGGTCCCCACTCTCCCAGTGTGGGCTCCTGGGAGCTCTCTGGCTGGTGGATTGTGGGAGCCCTCACCTTCAGGGCTGGGCCGTGACCCATTTCCATGTCATCCTCCAAGGCCTTCAAGGGTCTTTACGGGCAGGAGGAGCACTGCAGGAATTCCTTTGCCCCTCTGTGCACAGTTAATTTCAGCTCCTTCTCAGGAGACTCAAGTCTCACCTCCTCCAGGCAGGCCTCCAGGGTCATCTCTGGAATAGTTACAGGAGGGGTGCAATGCCACAGCACCAGGAAGGGAGTTGGTTAAAAAAATCATGGCTTGCGGGGTGACAGTGCGCACGCCTACTAACTACTCAGGAGGCTGAGATCTGGGGACCCCAGCTCAAAGCCAGCCCAGACAGAAAAGTCCCTGAGACCCTTATCTCTAACTACCTACCAAAAAGCCGGAAGGAGAGCTGTGGTTCAAGTGGTAGAGTGCTTGCCTTAAGCAAAAATCTCAGGTGTAGCGCTTAGGGAGGAGAGAGGACACAGCAGTTTTCTGGGAAGGAGGACAGAGGAGGCACAGAGGCCAGGCGCTGCGCATGCTCACCCACACTGCTAAATGCCACGTGGCTGAGTCCACTACCTCCACAGCTTTTGTCAGGCCCACTGTGGGCAAGGACATGCGGCCAGACAGCGCGGGGAGTGTCCCAGTCCATGACAGGCCCGGGCCTGGGGTCTCCCACGAGTCCATCCCCTCGCAAGGCTGTCGCGGCCTTGGGGGGTTGAAGGTACCCTGAGAGGTTCGCACAGTCACCCGGCACCACATTTCTCCTAACATACCCTGTATCGCACGAGACACGGCGGCACTTCCTCTCGCCCCACAGCCATCGTCCTGTTGGTAGAGGATGATGATGTGCTTGTCTTCTAGATCGCCATGAGTTTTCTTTTTTGGGGGCGTGGAGGGAAGGGTTAGAGGCAGGATAGTGGATGGTTCACGAGGACTTGGTGTAAATCACACGCACCCAAGCTCCCAGGCTCCCTCTCCAATTCCCGTGGCACTTAGTGTCCATTTACAGCCTCGTAATGGGCCCTAGGATTTGCTTTGTCTGCTTTGACATTGAATTGTCGCCTTTTGGAGGATTATTGAATGAACACAAATTGCTGGGTATTGATTTGTCAGGCGCTTGTACAAGGCTTCGTACACAGAGTCTAGCAAACATTTTTTGCTTAAGAGATTTGTCTGGAGGAATCAGATGATACTCCCATCTCCGCAGTAATTAATGGTGACTCTGTCTTTCCTTTCTATCTCATTTCTCATTGACGTCCATCTCCAATTGTGGGATTTGGATTTGATCTTTTAGAAGCCTGTGCTTTTTGGTCCCTCTCCTCTCCTGTAGCTGCCGGCTTCAGAGCAGAAGTTCTTTATTCTTGGGTTCTGAGAGAATCTGTGGATGTAGCCAAGATGAAGACAGAAGAAAAAGCATTCGAAGAATAATGTTGTTTACAGTCTGGCGATGAGGAGAAAATCATTAGAACCTAATTGAATGTGACAATTTCCAAAGGGGAAACTATATATTTCTTTTTACTCTGGGTTAGGCTTCAACCCTTCCAGCCACCTCTGTCTCCTTGCTGCTGGCAAATTCCGTGAGTCAATTTTATCTTTCATAAAAACGGCCCGTCCGTGGAGAAGGGTGGGATCGACCGAAACCCAGTGTGCTACTGGAATGTTAAAAATCCACACCTCAGTCTGCAGTTTGACATTTGAAGAGACTATCACGAAAAGACTGAGAAAGTGGTTGAAATCAATTTGGTGATTCTTTATTTGCTCTTCAGTGAAGAAAGTACAGTTCATGTGTTTTATTTATTTTTTTGGGGGGGGAATACCTTGAAACAAGCAGTTTGTAAGGAGTATGGGTACAATTTATCATTAAATCCTAGAAATAAAACCCAAACCTCCCAAATGCCAAACACCCTCAGCCAATTAAAAATAACAGCCCCCCCCGCCCCGCCCGCCCAAACATAGCTCAATTTAGTCCTAAACCACACAGGCACTAGGCACTTGTATTTCAAGAATAGATTTGCATACTCAAGTTGTGTGTGTGTGTTTTTTTTAACAGATCTTTTTGTGAATAAAAGTGTGATTTGTTTTTTGTTTTTTAATTTTAGATCTCCTTTTGGCTGGGGTAGCACTAGTGACAGTGCTGGACTGGTTGTATAGAGAATAGTATTCTTGTTGCACAGGATCCTTGACAGGACTTTGCAAACATTTATACCAAAAATACTCTTCCCCTTTGGGTGCCTATGGACACAGACTTTGAGACAGCTTCCTTGTGTGAGACATTTTATTTGAGAGATGTTGGAAATACCCATTAGGGAAATAAGGCATGAAACAAAGTAGGGAAGGTAGCAAAAATAAAGCCTACTATCAAGTCACTCACTACCATTGGCCTTTAATTCCAGAAGGAAATCAGGAAATGGCCCAGAATATACACATCAGATATACCCCAGCTTGGAGATGAAGAGTATAAATAAATATGCATTTATATCTATCTGTCTGTTTTATCTATCCAGGTATGTCTATTTCTATCTGTCTCTATCATCTTTAATTTTCTTCATCATCATCATCATCAACAACAATCTTTCAAGCCAAGTGTTCTACTCTTCCTTTCTCAGTCATTGCTGACGCCTGCTCCAGTGTAGTTAATTGTAAGAGCTGTCATCCTAGCTACTTAGGAGGCTGAGATCTAAGGATCGACACCAGCCTGGGCAGAAAGGTTCCAGTGGATCTTTAATAAACTACTCAAAAAAGCTGGAAGTGGCACTGTGGTCCACATGATAGAGTGCTTGAGCACAAAGAAGCTGAGGGACAGCTCTCAGGCCCAGTTCAAGCCACAAGACCAGCAAAAAAAAAAAAAAAAGCTTTTTTTCTTGGGCAGAGAGCAGACTTTCAGAAGCTTCCGAGAAAAGCCCCCAGGCAATGAAATTCATCCTGATAGGTGAAAGGTGACACACAGCTATGTCTTCACCAGGAGGGAGTATTCTGTCTCTACACTATAACCCTTTGGTGTTTGAGAGGGCATGTGTGTGTGTGACCCACTGTAAGCGCGAAACTTTAGAAGTTTTGCCTCAGATGAGTAAGTCTGAAATATATGCTGTCCCTCATCATATACATGTGATTAGAAAAGCAATCCTTAAAATTACTTATAGCTGAAAAACTTAACTTTTTTGGCCACCTTAATGAATTAAATGGAAACTTTAGACCACATTCCCAGTTATCTTTCAAATATTCTCAATGTATATTATAGAATATATAATATTCGGGGCTGGGAAGGTGGCTCAGTGGTAGAGCACTTGCCTTGCATGCCTGAGGCCCTGGGTTCGATTCCTCAGCAGCACATAAGCAAAAAGAAAAAAGCCGGAAGTGGTGCTGTGGCTCAAGTGGTAGAGCGCTAGCCTTGAGCTGAAGAGCTGAGGGATAGCGCCCAGGCCCAGAGTTCAGGCCCCACAACCGGACCAAAAAAAAAAAAAAAAGAATATATAATATTCTTCATATATATAGTCCAGATAAAACATATCAAGTACAAATTTCTTCATTTATTCAGCAGATCTTTAGTAGATTTCTACAATGTGCCAGTGCTAGTTAGCAATCAAGACAGGTATCAGTGACATTATATGATCATGAGAAAGACAAAACAAAGGGAGCAAATATGTAAACAAGGTAATTAGAGATCATAGTGAGGGGCTAGGGGAAAAATGGAGCTAGGAGATGGTCAGTCGTGTGGAAGACCAATCTAGAGGGAGTTTAGTAAAGACTTGCCTGAGGAGGTGACTCAGAATGTCAGTCAGTTACGTGAAATGGGGAGTGAGAAGTGTTCCAAGTAGACAAACCAGTGACTGCTGGGAGATAGGAAAAGGTCTGGTGTATCCCAGCAAAAGGCTGAAAGGGAGGTAGTATTGTTAGACCATTGTGAGTGAAAGGAGAGAGAAGAGGATGAGAGGACTTAAGGTTAAGAAGATGAAACTCGGAGGGCATGAGTCAGGGATCATATGATCTAACACGCGTCTAAAACCATCTAGCTGTGTGATGGCGTACAGATGGATACATCCTGAGATGCTGGGGGAAGAACTGGGGAGAGATGGTGGGGGCTGGAGCTTGGCTAGAGTGGTCATGAATCGTCTCGAGACATATTCTGGAGCTGGGACCAGCAATGCCTATGTGGCAAAAGGGAAGGTGCAATCTAATTTTTAAAATTTTATTAATGTATTGGTATTATATAGGTGACGTACAAAGGGACTGTAACTATGTGAGTCGGGGATGAGTACATTTCCTTTTGTACAGCGTCTTCCGTCCCCTCTCTCTCTCCCAGTCCCTCCCTCCCGTCCTCTCCACAGGTTGTCTAGTTCACTTTCATCAGTGGGCAGTGAGCTCACCCTTTTGGGAAGATGCATTTAAACTTGAATTGTCAGTAGAGGGGTTGGGGAGATGTGAAAAAGGACCTGTGCCTTTTATCCTCTTTAGATTCTGTATTTAAGAGGTGATTGTTAGAGATATGTTTCTGGGGCAGAGGGAGGGAAAGAGTGACATTGTCCAAAAGGAAATGCACCCTTTGCCTGACTCCTGTCACTGTGACCCTTCTGTTTAATAATGATTTTTTAATAATAAAAAAATAGGGATGCTTTTCAAATAGTATTGAGCTCTGGACCTGGATCTATGATTTTTAGAACTTACATAAATGGCCTTTGGAAAGCATGGGGCTAGCTGTGAGTATTAAAACATGCTATTGAGGAAGTATTAACCCCCCTCCACCCCAAAAAAGTGCATGGATCTTACAAGAGACGTCGTTGGTGATCTTAGCAGACTGGCAAATTTGAAGAGTGAATTGAAAGAGCAGACCCCTTCAAGGTTGTCCAAGAAAAGAAGAAAGAGAAAGTGCTGCGTTAAGGTGTCTATGAGCCTGACTGTTTTTTTTTTTTTTTAAAGATGGGGATAAAGTGAAAACACTTACAGGCGGGTAGAGGTCATCTAGCAGAGAAAGCAGACAGACACAGGGCTCGAGGAGAGGAGGGGCACCGGGACATCACCGAGGGCAGAAGCCTGCGGCGGAAGTGTGGGGAGACCTTGCTCTGGGTAGGGGTGAAGACACAGCCTCACACATCAGCACAGCCGAGGGGAAGCCGGCGTGGAACTCGCGTTGAACAGTTGTTTTCCTTTCTTTCCTTTTTATTATTTCTTTTCAATGACTTCGAGTGAGGATCCTCATGTGGGAGGCACCGGCAGAAGCGTGAGGAGATGGGCCACTGTGGACAGGGACAGCAGAGCCGGCCTGGGCCGAGCTGGGATGTGAGGAACTGGCTGGGAGCTGGCACCTGTTCATTTCAAGTCTGCTCTCGAGATACCGAGGTGAACGCCGTTAGCCAGTGCACAGGAGATTTGCTAGCCATATCCAGCAGCCGAGGGACAGGCCGAGGAAAGGTGGAGAAAAGAAGAGAGCAAAAACACAAGGAGAAGGTTTTCTTTGAGCGCACTGGGGTGGGGAAGTGGGGGTGAGGGAGGCCGGGGCGGTGGGACCCAGCCTGAACTAGAGAAGAAGAAGAGCAAAGACGGGAAGGCCTTCAAAAAATGACTGAGACCATAGGCAGAATGAACGATGCAGACATTCTAGAATGATCTGGAAGAAGGCAAGAGTTAACAAAGGCGATGGTGGTTGGCATGTCTCTTCTCCCACCGAGAAGTCCAGGTGGGACATTAAAGAGGTGATAATTAGGTCATCGGTCTCCACCGGCAGGAATGGGTTAACTGGGGGGTTTGTGGGTCAAGGGTTATAATTAAACTGGACCTGGCTCAACCCTTCTGTGGAACGATGCATTACTGAGCCCAGGGACTCTCCAGTGAGACAGCACGGGTTTGGCTATGAACACCAGGGCCATGAGTGAATACACCTTTATTCCTCATGACTTAGCCGGCGTGCGGCAGTGGTTACAGTAATAGACAAGGGGTTAGAGAAGGCACTCAGGACGTAACAAAGTCCTGGCTGTGACTGTGGAAGCCGGTGGCAATGGCGGCAGGGAAGAGTCCACAGCGAAGGGATCGGAAAACTAAAGCTCTTCAGAAGTCATCCTCGTGGTCGGGGAAACCCTGGGAATGAGCAGTGGATGGAGTGGAGGTGGCAGGAATCAGGGAGCCAGGAAATGGGAGGCCCAGGTGGGTGAGGACAGTCAGAGAAGACCAAGACCTCGCAGCAACAGGCCAAGCTTCTGAGGAGTTGTGGAGTTTCAATGCTTTTGGAGGGAAAAATAAAAAAAGAGATGTAGGGTCAGGCGCCGTGGCTCACACCTGTAATCCTAGCTACTCAGGAGGCTAGGACCGGAGGACCTTTTCTTCTTTCTTTTTTTGGGGGGGATGTTAAAGGCAGAAGATCTCAAATAACTCAGATCTGAATTGTTGGTGTGCTGGGCACTCCTGTGCTTGTGCCCACACCTGCACACGTGGCCTGTGGCAGCATGAACTAGCGTGGGCAGACAGATGGGGCGGGGAAAGAAAAGGGACAGGCCAAGAAGCCAGGGAATAAGTTCAACGTTGGAGTCTCCTTGGTCACCTACAGTTGTGTGTGTGTGTGTGTGTCTGTGTCTGTGTGTCTTGGGGGGGGGGGTTATGTTATAGTGCATATACACTGCCCTTTAGTTTCTTGTAGGTCATTTATACTTAACCACTTTTGTTTTTTTTTTCCCTACTAAAGTGCCCAGGCAAAGTCTGTGTTCTAGTACTGTGAGACACAGTTAGATATTTGGGTTGAGCTGAACTTCCATTCTGGAGCTCAGAATGGGCATTTTACGGCGATGCTGTTTCAATAAGGTGTACTGCTGCCTGGGTCGGCTGTGTGTTGCATATGCAACCCCCAGCCCAGGAGTGCCCACAGTGATCACCATGACAACAAGACCCACGGACAGACTTGCCTTTCAGGAATGGTAGCCACCCAGCCTGGTTGGAGCTGCCCTTCTGGCTCTCAGTGACCTTCTAGAAGGTCAGCTGGTTCTCAGTGGTGTGCAAAGATGGATGAGAAGAAAATGTGAGCCACGTCCTGGCCACGCTAGTCCCTGAGCCGATGTGTGCGTACCCTCAGGCAAGTCTCTGCCCACTGCAGCCTTGGTTTCCTCCTATTTGTGCTGGAAACGACAACTACTTTGTGACCTTCAGGTCTAAATTTCCGATTGTGTACATGAATAGTTTATGGGGACTTTGAGCAAGATCACGCACACCCTCACTTTTCACCCTGCCATCACACAAACCCGTATTGATTCTCCCATTTTCTTACCTTCAGAACTGGTTTGGATCACAACGAAAATAAGTTTCTTCATTTTCCATTTTCCAGTCTAGCTGGTTTATTTTCTAGGTTTTTATTAAGAAACATATAACCTAAAAGTCTTGCCAAGCTCAAAGCGATCGCAACACGCGATGACTCTAAATGGGTTTTGACAAATTACCACTTTATTTGTGTACCTATGTGGGTTTCAAGGCTCGGGTTCGTTCCTACAGAGGTGCACGCTGGACTATTTTTCCAAACATCAGAGCCAACACTTCAGCCAGCAGCTGATTATGCTCATTGCTGTGCACAGTGGGAAGATGAGGTCCATCGGCATTGTGAATTTGTTCTTCCTCCTCCCTGGCTGATTCTTGTGGCTGGCCACACATTTCCCCTATCGTTTATCTAATAGCTTTCCAACTTCTGATATATCTATCTATATCTATATCTATATCTATCTTTTGGTGTGTGTCATATAAAGCAATATGTCCTAATGAATCATTTCGTCTGTGCGTGTTCAAACACTCCATCTCTTCTATCATCTGAGACGCCGGTTATGATTATATGGACCCAACTGTCAGACTATTCTAAAAAAAAAAAGAAAAAAAGAAGCAGCACCCTGCATTTGGATGTTTTCCTATTCAAAGGGCATTGAAAGAACTTTTATATCACAGTCCTTGTTCTTTTCTCAGTCCCTCCTGCCCACATCTAATTGGATTCCTAGGGCATCTGGGATCATTAGTTCCTTGGTACAAAGGCTCAGTGGATACTTAATTTGGAGGCTCGGGTATGGACACATTTCTTTTGGCCCTTTGACTCTGTATCTTTATCTCTCCTCTTCTTATCTCCCTTCCTTTTGTCTTCTTTCTTCTGCGCACTGAAGTTTGAACTCAGGGCCCCAGGATTGATTGCTAGGCAGATGCTCTACCACTTGAGCCACACTCCAGCCCTTTCATCTTTTTTTTTCTTTTTAAATAAGATCTGTGTGTTGGCCTGGGCTAGCCTGTGGTCCTCCTATGTATACCTCCCATATAATTGGAAATACAGATGTTTATCACTGTACTCAGGACTGGTTAAGATGGGAGTCTCACTAACTTTGGGGGGCGGGGGCGTTGGGAGGTCTGGACCAGCCAGGAACTACTATCCTCCAGATTTCTGCCTTCCAAATAGTTGGGTTTACAGATGTGAACTGCCGATTCTAACCTTGTTCATCTTTCTAATTGTGCTTGGGAAGGTTAGAGTTGACTCAGGTTTGTTTGTTCACTTGGCTTTTCTAGTATGTCTTACTTTTTCTCCCCAATTTCCCATTCTTCTCTTTATTTCCTGCCATTTCCTTAATCGAACGCCCCTTTGTTTTCCCCTGGGGTGTTCCAAACCTTATCTTTCTTTCCGTTAAACCCTGCCAGGTTTTTGCCTGATTTCCTGGGCTTCTCTTTTTCTTTGTCCCTTGTCCTTCTCAGCTCACGAGAAAAGCAAGCTTCAGGGGGTCCCAAGTTCCGTGGCCACTCCCACTTGGGTTGATAGGAAGTTCCCACTTTTCATTTTCACTGGGCCACACACACGAGGCAGCTGTTCCTCCCACGTTTCTTTCCCTCGTCCGGTTGGAGCGGGGCCTTTCCTTTGAATCAGTAAAGCTCTTCCATTTTCCACCGGGTCTTCCCCGTCGCTGCCTTCCCGAGAGGCATCCTGTGGCTTGTTCTTCCGTTGAAGTCCTCTGTGGCTCTGTTTATTTCTCACACTCCTCGGGAAACTTTAGCCTTACAGAAAACTTGACTAGGGCCCACTTTTTAGCAGCCCCTGGGATGAAGGGGACAGGAGCGTGTGAGGATCAATGAAGATTACGACTCACGAAGGGAATCACGTGGAGCGTTGTGTGGCTTCCCACCTTGGCCAGTTTATCTTTTCAGTCTTGTTTGCGCAGGTTAATAGGTTTGTACTCCCTGAATACACAGTCATTGGTGGCTGGGGAGCCCGCTGAGAGGCACGAGTTAGTCATCTCTGCTGATAAATGAGATGGAGTATATCCTTCTTTAAAAAAAAATTTAGACATAAATCAATTGTTTTGCTTTTTGCGGTTTTACTTGTTGGGGATTCGTGGGATGGATATTCAGATGCAATTTGGGTTTTTCCCAAACCAAATGGTCTATTTGCTTGGGGGTGTCTTAGTTGCCTATGACCTTGTTTACTGGGTGGTTAACCTGGCTGTCCAGGTATGAAGCTTTCTTTTCCATCATCATCATCATCACCATCATTTTATTTCAACAACTCTTTGTTCTCAACACTTAAAATATCATCTCATAAGACGGGTGTTGGTGGCTCACGCCTGTCATCCTAGCTACTGAAGAGGTTGAGATCTGAGGATCATGGTTCAAAGCCAGCCTGGGCAGGAAAGTCCATGAGACTCATCTCCAATGAACAACCAGAAAACCAGAAGTGGCGCTGTGGCTCAAGTGGTAGAGTGCTTGCCTTGAGCTGAAGAGCTCAGGGACAGTGCCCAGATCCAGAGTTCAAGCCCCACGACCAACAAAAACAAACAAAAAACCCATCTCATTTATTCTATGGGATTCATTATCTTTATCCTATAGTTGAAGAAATTGATACACAAATAATGTTCATGACTTACCAAAGACATGGGCATTCCGAGCTAAGAGGAGGCTTTGAACCTAGGTTTGTAACCCGTGAAGCCCAGCTCTGCTCCATGCTGTAGCTCTGCAGTGTGGCCAATGTGGTTTTGTCTTCCAGCCCCTCATGGAGTTGGAAGCCTGGATGGAATAAAGCTTAGCATAGTACAGGGTATTCTACAAACCTTGCTTCCCTCCCCCCCTTCCTCCTCTTCCTCCTCTTCTTCCTCTTCCTTCCCTCGTCTTCTCCTCCTTTCCCATCTTTTCCTCTTCTTTCCCTCTTCTTTCTTCTTCATGTGTCTTTCTTCTTCGTGTGTGTGTGTGTGTGTGTGTGTGTGTGTATTGGTATTGTGACTTGAACTCTGGGCTTTGCATCCTTGTTTGTTTTTTTTTTTTTTTGCTCAAGGTTGTAACTCTACTACTTGAGCCACATCTTCGCTTCTGGCTTTTCACTGGTTAATTGGAGATAGGAGTCTCTCAGGTTTGTCTTTCCAGGCTGGCTTTGAACCTCGATCTTCAGATCTCAAGTCTCCCCGATAGCTAGGGTTACAGGCTACCCCTTGCTTCTTGAACTTTCCTTCAGGCAGCAGTGCATAGTCACAGGGTGAGTGGATCGGTGGACAAACAGACCCAGATACTAGAGCCTTGTGACTGCCGAGACCTCTGGAGATGCTGTCCCGAGTCCTCCTCAGCTGGTTCTTGACAGCGTGTTCCTGGGAACTCACGCTGCAGAGATGCCTCCGTCCCTGTCACAGTCCCTTTTGGACACTTGTGATCACAGCTGCTGACAGACGCTGCTGACATCTTTCATCTGCTGTCCTGCTTTTTCTCCGGGCTAGCCATCCCAGCGCAGGGACCGAGCTGGCCAGTCAGTGCCCTGTCTGGGATTGATGGCTCTCCGAGCTCCCCATCAGGCCCGGGGGCCTCTCCACGTCTCAGGGCTGTCCACCTCTGCATACTTCTTTATGAAAAAAGGGAGTTGGGGGCCGATTTTCTCTACCTGTAAGTTCTTGTGGACAAATGAATCCCCGATGAGGGTTGAAATTTAGTCAATAAAGCTGCCAGAATTCTTGAAATGTTTGTCAGGACAGCCAGGTTCAGTGCGCTTAACCTCGGGAGCAAGTCCTGAATGTGAAGTATGAGAGAAGGAAGTGATGTTTATATGAAAGTGCATGTAAAAACAACAACAACAAACACCTAAGAAATGTTAGATGATAGGAAAGGATCCTAAACTTGAAGCCAGAAGAATTGAATTCTCGATGTGAGTCTGCTGGTAAGTCTTTTGGGCGATTCATTGAATCTCTTCAACATGATGGAATGAATTTAACCTAATCATTTTTGTCCAAAGCAGCCCTAAATGCCATAGCTGTATTTTGGACTTGAAAAAAATCCTCCAGGTCCACTTCTGGCTCCGGTGGGTGTCTCACATTGTAAGGAGTGGTTCAAGGCCACTTACTGTGATCTCTGAGCCTTTCCTCTAGTGCCCAAACCTCTCTTCCCTTGTCCTTCCCAATCCCCTCAGCCTCCAGAGAAAATCACAACCCCCACGTCAGCTTTGCTCTTTTTCTAGAACCTAAAATCTTCAGGCAAATGGACTGGGGTAAGTAGCTCTATCTTTGACATCTCAAATTCTTTCTTAGAATCTCAGCTAGTATGGCCACTCAAAACAATTGTTTTATATGCAAGTGAGGGCAAAGCTCGTATCTATAAATTGTGTACTTGTCAACCTTCATTGTATAATGAAGCATAATAAGGTCTAGCCTTCAATTGTGTAAATGTCAACCTTCAAGTGCTTTACAAGTTCAGAGTTCATTTAAAATCTCTCTCTCCCTATCTACACACACACACAAACACACACACACACACACACACACACACACACACACACACACACACACAGATTTCACTGTCTAACCCTGGCTGGCCTTGAACTTGTGACTCTCCAGAATGCAGGAATCATAGGAGTGTAACTCCCATGCCTGGGACCATATTGGATGTCCTTGACCAACTTCTGGCTTTCCTTTAAGCAGTCTTTCAGGGACTAGCCTCTCTGCTCCCTGGCGCTCTACGGTCTTCTCTGAATTTACCATATTTATCTGTAATCTGACAGCTGCAGGGGAGAGGGGGCAGTTGCTGGAATGTCATTCACAAAAGTTTCTAATGAGCTGATGCTGGAAATAGTAGACATTAGTCTGTTCAGATCGCTTTGGCTGCATCCAAAATATGTTTATTCCTTCCTAAGAAGGAGAAACTGGTCTGTTGTGCAGTCTTCCAGTTCTCAGAATGTAGGGTGCAGTAGAGTCATCTGGAAGGACTGTTAAAAACCTGGATTGTTTGCCACGTGTGGTGGTGGTACACGCCAAGAGAAGGAAGTAGGAGGCTTACCAGCTTGAGGCCAGCCTGGGAACATGTATTGAAACAAAAAATGAAAATGAAAGGGCTGGGGAGGAGGTGGAGGTGTGGCTCAGGTGGCTGTAGTACTGAGTCACAGATACACCCAGCTAAGCTACTCATCCCGATCACGTGACACACTGCCTCTGTTTGCCGAGGAAGTTGGGTCTTAGAGGGAGAGGGAAGGGCAGTCGGTGGAGGTGCAGGCTCCTGGTGGGGTAAAGGCCAGGGTAGTAGCACAGGCAACCCGAGCTCCAGGCCCTTCCCCCCTCCCCCCTCCACCGCTTCCCCCATCCCCCTCCTCCCTAGCCACTCTGCTCTGGCTTCTTGGGTAGATTATTGGTAGATTATTCCCAGACTGGCTTCAAGCCTTGATCCTCAGTTCTCAGCCTCCCATAGTGTGGGGATGACAGGCCTGAATGATCATAATTACACATCACTGGGCTCTAAAAGTTTTATTTTGTCTATATAAAAAAGACTAAAAAATTGCCCAAACAGAACAGATTGAGTTCTGAAGCTAGAAAGGTTTCCTGGGCATCATTTGTGGCACAAGCACAATGTGATGGAGTAAGGTTGTGAGTGTGTATTCTGGACCTGAGGGCTGCCAACTAAAGGGGGCAGAGAATTTTTGGTCCTCGTTAGAAATGCCCTTAAGACACATGGACGATTATTCCCAAAGGAATAGTGCACTGTACTTAGAAATTGCTTTTGCCAAAAAGCACTGATTGTTTGGGTCCATAACTTAACTAAAGGCAAATCTCTGTCTGCTTAAGTTTTAAGATCTTGAGCTAAATACCTGCAAAATGAGCTGGGCATTGGTGGCTCACGCCTGTCATTCTAGTTACTCAGGGGGCTGAGATCTGAGGATCTTGTTTCAAAGCCAGCCTGGGTAGGAAAGGCCAGGAGACTCTTACTAATTAATCACAGGGGGAGAAAAAAGCCAGAAGTGGTACTGTGGCTCAAGCAAAATGAGTTCAGGGACAGTGCCCAGGCCCATAGTTCAAGCCCCAGGACTGGCAAAACAAAACAACCCCCCTGCAAAATGTAAACTTGTTATGTATTAATTACTATTATGCATATTGGGTAGTTATCATTAATAGTATTTAACCAATGTCACCTTTTTCAAGGTTAAAGGCACAGGGATTAAGAGTAATGGAGGTATCTTGTCAGAATTCAAAATGTCCTGTTCCAGTCTCCCCAACTGGTGCTAAAAGTCTCCAATCATGGTGCTAAATGTGCAGTGACCTTGGATTCCATGAACACCAGAGCCTTAGAGGCAGATCAGCCTAGGATGACATCTCCCCTAAACAGGAGCCATCATCCCATGGGGACTAGATTGTCCCCTCAGGTGACAAGGACTTTTCCAGGGCTATCTTGATGAATTGGAATATAATAACCCAAACACACTTCCACCAAAGCGGCTTAATTGTGCTGAATTTTTCAACCCTGCCCCAATTCTTCCTCTATTTCCTCTCTCTGAGGCAGTGCCCCAAAGATGGGCCCAGAATGCTTACTTTAATCAACATGCTTTGTTTAATAACATTCTTTAATTCTCTTAGCTTTCTTTGGGGCAAGTGGGCACCCCTGACATATTGGATCCTTGGTGCCCCCTTCACCCCCCGCCCCCGTCCCCCCCTCCAACCCCCCCTCCCCTGCTGGCCTCTGTCCTAGGACTAGTGCACGAGTATCAGATCTCACCAAAATGGCATAATCTGATTTCTGATCATTATGCATGTTCTTCTGAAATGCTAAGTCCTACGGATACCGTAACACCTTTGTTTCAGGCTACACTTTATGAAAGGCTTCATTGTATGTTCTCAGCTTTGAGAGTTATTGTTCTGCAAGCCCCTGTTTTGGGAGGTATTTGCAAAGTCCTGCAAAGACAGGCTCGTCCACAAGGCAAGGTGGGATCTTGGTGTTGGACTGTTCCCGGGGTGGCGATCAGAAGCGTCTTCACCAGATATTTAACCTCCTCCACGTTGCTTATCTGTGTGTGGACTGGGGAGAAATCTGGGAAGTTGTCTCTGCTCTACATAATAAAGGCTTTTCTTTGCAGAAAAAGGAAAAGTCACAAAATACGGAGTGCATCAAAACCTTCTCTGATTCTTTTTTTTCCCCCCTACTTAGAATCTGCGTCAAAAGTGAAGTAGATGAGATGAAGGACAGAGAATTATGCCCATCAGTCAGGCTGATGGCTCACATTTTCATACAAAGCTCACCAGAGATTTTCCTGCTGCCTACCCAGTCACACTCAGTGCAAAACAGAGGGAATGCATTTCCTCCTTCCCAAAAGCTCCAATGGTTTGGGGTGTGTGGAGGCAGAATGAAGTGTGATGCAGACCCAAGAGCAACTGAATGGACACACAGCTCTCGCTTCTGCTCTTTTACCTTCCTTCCTTCCTTCCTTCCTTCCTTCCTTCCTTCCTTCCTTCCTTCCTTCCTTCCTTCCTTCCTTCCTTCCTTCCTTCCTTCCTTCCTTCCTTCCTTCCTTTTCTTTCTTTTGTACTGGGCCTTGAACTCAGGCTTTGTGCTCTTGTTTAACTTTTTTCACTCATGGCTGCTGCTTTATCACTTGAGCCAAACCTCCATTTTAGCTTTTTGCTGGTTATCTGGGGATAAGATTCTCGCATTTGCATGTCCAGGTTAGTTTTAGAGCAGGATCCTTGGATTTCGGCCTTAGGATCACAGGCGTGAGCTCCCGGGCTCATTGTGCGGGGTCTGTGCTTCATCCCATTTGTTTCATGCAGAAAAGGGGCCCTGACTTAGGCGGAAATGTCCTTCTCCTGTGCGCACCGGCGCGGGCTCCCTGCAGGCCTGGGTGAATGCAGACTTTGCTTAGCTACACCCCACCCTTTATTTCTCTGTAGCTTGTGTGGGGTAGGGTTCCCTTCCACCCCTTGCTGCATGAGCTGAGTTTCCTAATGTTTGGGGGTGTCTTTCTCTGATTCTTGGAATGGGGGAAATGGTATCAGCTCATCTATTGCAAATGAAAATCAACTGGTTATGACAAAGAGCATTTTCAATTCTGCTATCATTATCCCAGAAGCAACCAAATTCCAAGGAGGGCAAGTGAGACCCAGAACGTTGATGGACAGGGAGATCTGCCCGGCTCTCGGGGCATCATTATTTCCGTGTTCAGGAGGAAAATGGTAGATGCCATCACACGCAATCTGTCACTCATCTGCGATGGCTCCAGCACGTGGAGAGGAAGGAGGGGTTGGACATTAACTATGTAGGTAGTCCTGGTTATGTGCTTGGTTGTTCCAAGGTAAACTAAGTCTTAGCCAACATGGGGACCTTCTCTACCACATTAGAATGGTGCTCCAGTGAAACTGGCTTCAGTGCCAATTGCCTGAGAAGGTACTTGGTCTGGTCTTTCTTCCTCCTTTCTTTATAGGTTTTGCTTTTCTTTTTTTGTGCCTGTCCTGGGGCTTGAAATTAGGGCTGTCCCTGACCTTTTTCCCTCAAGGCTAATGTTCTACCACTTGAGCCACAGCTCCACTTTCGGCTTTTTTTTTTTTTTTAGTGGTTAATCAGAGATAAGAGTCTCATACATTTGTTTTTGCCCAGGTTGGCTTCAGTCCACGATCTCAGATCTCGGTCTCCTGAGCAGCTGGAGTATAACATGAGCTGCTGGCGCCCTGCATTCATTACAGGTTTTTTAAAAATAGATTGTCTGCGTTTTATATCTCTGCTGTACCTTTATAATCTGAAGGTGGTCTTATTAATGCAGTAAATCTTGGTTGACTGATAGTTTAGGAAGATGCTGTTTCTGGGTGAAAGCCTGATAGAGGCTCTTCCTGATATTCTTAAATATTTTATTAGCGATGTCTCTTTTGCATTCCCTGTTCCGAGTCTCCGCCAGTTCAGCGATCTGATGCAGGCCGTGGGGTTGTCAAAACTGGGAGCCATTAGAAACATTCTGGGAAGATGTGGCAGGTTTTGCTCCTTCATTTTCTCATGATTAGTCGTCTCAGGCTCAAAAGACCCCATCCTGCAGTTCGGAGCAAGGTATATCCCGTCTGAAACCAAAGTGCTCTGAAGTTTAGAGGCAGGAAACCAAACAGCAAGCTTTTGTTTTTGTTTTTAACACTTTCTTGTAATGCTTTCAGTTATGGATTCTAGATTCCTCTTTATCTTTCAAACTCTGAAAAAAACCTCAACACTACTCCCTATGCCACGCCACGCCACGCCACGCCGCACCACTCCAGGCAGGTAACACAGCAGGGCAAAGAAGGGAGAGACATGGGGGGGAGGGGAGCGGGAAGATGTGTGAGGAAAAAAGAAGTGATTTAGTCAATGACAACTTCTTTAATTACTCACGGCTCAGAAATTTTACCATGGTTAAATCTCATTTTCACCCTTTTCCTTCAAATCAAGAGGAATCAGAAATTCCTAGCTATTACAGTGCAAAAACTATAAACGACTTTGTCTCCTCTTGGCTTTTGTTTTGACATGAGAGAAAGAGAAAGTATGAGAGGTGGAAGGGACAATTTTGGGGAAATGACATTTCACGATTCCCTGCCTTGGGGTGGAAAAGAAGAAATAAGAAAGAGCCCTTCCCTGCGCCTTCCTCTACCCTGAAGTCATCTAATTGAAATATTCACACAAAAAGAGCATGAATTGCAATTCCATAGCCTGATGCATTTCACAAATTATTAAACCAAGTAACCACATCCAGGGTAGAAACAGACTTGACTGCCTCCAGGAGTCCTCTTACATTTTTTTTAAAAAACCAGTCCTGGGGCTTGAACTCAGGTCCTGGGCACTGTCCCCGACCTTCTTTTGCCCAAGGCTAGCACTCTACCACTTGAGCCACAGTGCTACTTCTGGCTTTTTCTGTGTATGAGGTTCTGAGAATTGAACCCAGGGCTTCATGCATGCGGGGCAAGCACTCTACCACTGAGCCACATTCCAGCCCTCCTCTTCCATTCTTTTAGTCTCTACTCTTCCCAAATGGTGTCACCATTCTAATCTACAATGGCACAGATTTGCTTTCTTGTTCTTTTTGTTATAAATATGCTCTCCAAGAGCCACCAGAGTTACAACAATAGACATGAAAACAAAGAATTGTCTCAGCAAGACAAATAAACTTCTGCAGAAGTTGAGCCACCGGCCAACAATCTGGGAAGCAAGCGCACAGAGCAGGCGGGCTGCTCCCTGTGTATCTTTATGGTAGCAGGCCCTGCCCCTTGGCTCGAATTGGCCAAACTCAGGTTCACAATCTGCTCTCAATTGGCTAGTTTGAAAATGGTAGGATGTATTTACATAAGGTGAACATTAAGACTTTAGAGAAGATGAGCAATATACAAGCAATCTCAAAATATACTCCCTACCCCCCTCTGCTATTTTTTTTTTATTAAGAAAATACCATACGGAGGAGTTACAATTACATGGGCAAGATAATGAGTACATTTCTTATCAAGCATTGTTGCCTCCTCCTTTGTTTCCCCTTCCTATCCCTTCCCATCTCCCCCCTCCCTGCCCCCCCATCTCCCCCCCACAAAAGTTGTAAAGTTCGTTTTTCGACATAATGACTTGTACATCTCATTGTTGCAATGTGTCCACCTGTATCCCTATTTAAATGATTTGTTTTTTCCCTTCCCCACCACAAAGTATACCAACATCAAATACAGTGAAAGCAGGGGTTATACTGTGGGGGAGGGACATACAAAGCAACATAGAAATCATCTTATAAATATGTTAGAAACAATCTCATGAAAGAAAAAAACATTTGAATACTTATCTTGGGGTTCATTTCACCTAACATCAACTTATCTGGCCTTTTCTGCTTGACTCAGAGACATATACTAGTTATTGCAAATAAGGGAAACCATGGGACCTATGCTTCTTTGGCTTACTTCACTTAATATAATTTTTTCCAAGTCTTTCCATTTCCTAACAAATGGGGCAATGTCATTCTTTCTGATGGAGGCAGAAAATTCCATAGTGTATATATGCCACATTTTCTTGATCCATTCATCTACTGAGGGGCATCTGGATTGGTTCCATATCTTAGCTATGGTAAATAATGCTGCAATAAACATAGTTGTACTGGTAGCTTTAGTATGATCTTGTTTGTGATCATTTGGGTAAATGCCCAAAAGTTGGATTGCTGGGTCATAGGGGAGCTCTATGTGGAGTCTTTTGAGGAACCTCCATACTACTTTCCAAAATGGTTGAACAAGTTTACACTCCCACCAATAATGCAGTAAGGTTCCCTTCTGTCCACATCCCCTCCAACATCTGTTGTTATTAGAGTTCTTGATTATAGCCATTCTAACAGGGGTGAGGTGGTATCTCAATGTTGTTTTGATTTGCATTTCTTTTATGGCTAGGGAGGTTGAGCATTTCTTCATGTGTCTATTGGCCATCCTTCTTTCCTCTTCAGAAAAGTTTTTCTTTAAGTCTTTAGCCCACTTATTTATTGGGCAGTTGTTTCTTTGAGGATTTGTTGTTGGGGAATTTAATTTTTGAGTTCCAGCTATATTTTAGATATGAGACCCTTGTCCATTGTATGGCTAGTGAAGATCTCCTAATCCATGGCTTTCTATTGATCTTGCTAGCTATGTCCTTTGCCATGCAGAAGCTCTGCAATTCCATGCAATCCCATTTGTCCAACCTTTCTTTGATTTGTTGTGTTTCTGGGTCTCTATTAAGAAAATTTCAGCCTATGCCAAGGAGACCTAGGGTTTCTCCTATTCCATCCTGTAATGTTTTCAGAGTGTCTGCTTTAACTCTGAGGTCTTTGATCCATTTGGAGTTGATTCTGGTGCAGGGTCCCCTCTGCTATTTCTTAAACCATCTGAAGTCTATCTTAATTCCAACTTGGAACAACCAGTTAAGACAAAACCTAAAGCCTTCCTTATCCCAGAGCACTTCATCTTTTCCTTTCTTGTTGATACTGCCGTAGCAGAAAAATCAAGAGCTGAGCCACCAAGCCAACATAGGAGCTTTTAAGCAACCCACTTTGATGGAAAAGATGGCTTTTTTCACATTTTTTTTTTGGGGGGGTGGTCTGGTCATGGGGCCTGAACTCTGGGCCTGGGCGCTGTCCCTCAGCTCTTCAGCTCAAGGCTAGCACTCTACCTCTTGAGCCACAGTACCACTTCTGGTTTTCTAGTGGTTTATTGGAGATAAGAGTCTCACAGATTTTCCTGCCCAGGCTGGCTTTGAACCATGATCCTTAGATATCAGCCTCCTGAGTAGTTAGGATGACAGGTGTGAGCCACTGGCGCCCAGCTGTAACTCTTCCTTTCTTAGAGGCACAAAAGTGGTTAAGAAGGCACAGTCTGCAACTAGGAGGTTGCATTGAAAGCCTAGTTCTCTTTTTAGTGTTTCACCTTGGGCAAGTTGCTCAGGTGTTCACTGATTTGACATCTTTATGGCTGTGGTGAACTGTGTAGTTCCTTCTTTCTCTCCTTTATGACTTCGGTATTATCTTGTGCTGATCCACAAGAAAAATCTTGCAAAGCAAGGCATGTGGACAGCGCTGTATTAGAGCTACTGAAGAATTTTCTTCCTTCATACTGCTTGGTCCTCTGAGCACACATGGTTCACTCTCTGAGCACACAGTAGGGCGACACCATTCGCCAACTCATCAGAAGCGGGAATCAACCACACTGGCCTAAAGCACGTTCTCGACCTGGTTTGCCCTTGGTTCCTTCACACTAGTTAAAATTAGTGAAGTATTTATGTTCCGCATTCAGGAAGTTGTTGAGGAACAGCCCTACCTATTCCCTAGACAGCTAATAAATAATAATGCTTCGTGTCTAAAGATAATTTAATTTGCTACAACTACGCCTTGTCCCGAGTCAGGGAAATATTGGCTGTGAGATGATCTGTGCTTTTGCCTGGCCCCTTCCCTGGGCCCTGGCCGCTGGTGTGGGTGGCATGCATGTCCAGGCAGTGATTTTGATCTGGAGAAGATCTGAGAAGCGTCAGGACCTGAAGTAGCTCATGGACCTGGTCATGGAGAGAGGGAGAGACCCCGTGAGTGACCAAAAGTGACCCCGATATGTCCCGGCCTCCTCCCGCCTCCTCCTCTCCTCAACTTCCTTAACAAATGCTCAGGGGTCTAGCTTTCCTTTCTGCCACAACAGCTCTTCCACTACCCTCAAACTTAAAAGTCCCCTAGCATCGGAGACAAGAAGTTTATGGAAAATGTTTACTTCTCTTTTTAAAAAATAAGAAATGCGCTATAATGTGTATGAGTATTTTGTCATTTACGTTGGACAATCTCAAGTATAATAGCCAGTGTTTCGTTATCCCTGGCAACTTTGGTCTATTAAAAAAAAAACCCTTCATTTTCAGGTGCTCTGATTTTCCTGAGAAAGTTCACCAACATTTGCACTGCTGTTGCCAGTTGCCTCAGTCTAAAAGAAGAAAACCCAGGTTCCCGTTTCCATTGGCATAGAATGTGTGAAAACAACTCCCAGGAAACAGAGGACACAAACATTATAAAGCCTTAAGGGGAACTTACCTTTAGGGAGGGATTCTTGACATAGGCAATTATCAGCCATGCTGCCGTCTGAGAGTTTATCTCGAAGTACAAAGGGCTGTGTGTGTCTGTGGACGTGAAGAACACCTTGGTGTCCTGGCTTCTTGTGCTGTGAGGGATGCGTGTGTGCATAACTTGAGTTGCTAGTGAACTCGGTGCTGAGTCGGTTTATAGAAATATGTGAAGGCACCAATTCCACCGTGTTCACCTGAGGGTAGAGGGTGCAACCGCATTCTAGCCAGGCTAGATCTGCTGGACTATTTCAAAGTGGGATGTGATCAGTGATATTAAAGGTATGGTTTCCATTGCTTCACACATTTACATTTCTCTCCCCACATTTCCTCTCGGCTGATACTGCAAATGGGAGTTGGGTGGTGAAGCCATGCGTGCGTGCGCTTCCCGCTCTAGGAGATCAGGCCTCACAGCCTTGCCACGTGAGTTCTTTCGGAAGAGTTAGGACAAGCTGATGGATGACATCTGCTTTGTGCTGCGGTAACAAAATACCAGAGACTGGTGATTTATAAGAAAAAATGGAAGTTCATTTCCCATAGTTCTGGAGCCTGGCAAGTCCAAGATTAAGCTGTGGGCATATTTGCTGTCTCTGAGGGTCTGGTCTCTACTTTAGAAATGGCGACCTGACCACAGCAGCCTCCAGGGAGGAGGGACAGGATTTCCGTATGGCAAAAGTATGGAAGAGCAAAGAGAGAGTGTGTGACTACTTCTGAAGCCATTCAAATAGACATTAAGCCAGCCAATTGTGGTACATGCCTGTAATCCCCGGAAAAGGGAAGCTGGAGGAGAAATATCATGACTTGAAGGCCAGGATGGGGGGTGGGGGAGGATAGAGGAGAGGGAAGGGCGGGAGAAGGGGATGGAGAGGGAAGGGAAGGGAGGGGGAGCAAGGGAGAAGAAGTATGGCATTTTCTGAACTCATTGGGACTTCAAGAGTCCCAGGTTTCAGATTTTTTTAACAATTGGAATATGTGGAGATACATATCTATAGAGTATCTCTGTAGACGGCTTTGGGACACTCAGGCCTCAACATGAAATTATGATGTATCTCCATTTCATACAATAGCCTGGGTGGTTTAAAAGCAATTTTATACATAAAACAAAGTTGTTTGGTATGGAAATTTCCATTTGTAGCATCAGGCCAGTGCTGGAAGGGTTTTGGATTGTGGCAGATTTTAGGTTTGGGATTTTGGAGTTTTGGTTTGGGGACACTACCTGTGCTTACTTGGGTGAAGAAAATAGCCTTGAAGATGAAGAGAAAAATTGTTCTTGAATCCTAAATCTGTGTTCTTCTGAGAATTCTACATCAGACTTTCTCCATGGAAGTGTCTGTGTTTGGAGGCAGCGCTGTGAACTCAGGTGAGGAACAT
The DNA here is from genome assembly GCF_019054845.1 of Dipodomys spectabilis. Taxonomy (NCBI): domain Eukaryota; kingdom Metazoa; phylum Chordata; class Mammalia; order Rodentia; family Heteromyidae; genus Dipodomys; species Dipodomys spectabilis. Next base: position 4,744,310 of record NW_024870965.1, on the reverse strand, counting down.
ACCTGGAGGGTGCTTAGCACTTAATCCCATTGCTGCATTTCCTGTGGTGGTCTCGGTCACCCTGCATGGACTACGTGCCCTCTTAGGCCAGGGCCAGGTCTTGATGTCTCTGTGACACGTATGTATGTTATTTGATTCCTTGATTGGAAACCACTGTTTTTTTGTTTTTTTTTTTTTAGGTTTTACTTTTGGTGGTGGTTGTTGCATCTGTAGCTAGGGTACACATATAGAAAGAAAATACCAACATCAAATAGAGTGAAAACAGGGGTTATACTGTGGGGGAGGGACATACAAAGCAACAAAGAAATCATCTTATAAATATGTTAGAAACAATCATAAATATGTTAGAAACAATGGCAAGAAAGAAAAACCATTTGAGTCCTTATCTTAGGGTTCCATTTCACCTAACATCAACTTAGCTGACCCCTCTGTAGGGTATTTTCACAATAAAAAAAACGTATTAATAAAAAAGAAAATAAAACAGGATAAAATACCAAAATATGCTTTTGACTTTGCTCATAAAAATCATCATGACAGGGACATTGATTTTTTTTCATGTACTTTGTTTTTAAAATTCTGTTCTATAGGTCCTGCTAGGAAATTCAGGCTTCTAATTTTTTACAAGATTTAGTTTATACCTAAGAGGTTATAGAAATGCAAAATAATAATCAAGGAGAACAATGTTGGGACCACTAGACAAATGTTATGGAAAGCATTGTAGAAAACTCTTCCCTTTTCTCTACAGATATAACTCTTGCTGAACAATGTTGTATTGATAGCCAAGTGGCAGACACGGAATGAGAATTCATTCAGCTACGACACCCCGTTCTCCATAGTGAACTGACGGTGTAAGCCTGTCATCAAACTTCACTAGCAACATTCAAGTGAGATAGTCATATACAATTGGAATTGTAATGGAATGTAACTTGACATGTGTTCATGAATTTAAAAGGAAAAAGGAATACAATTTCCCTCTGTTGGTGTCAAGTTAAAATATACATTTCTATTAATATCTAGATCTAGAGCTATACCTATATATAGATATAGATATCTGCCGATCAGGAGCTGGTGGTTTATAGTTGTAATCCTAGCTACTCAGGAGGCTGAAATCTGAGGATTGCGGCTGGTTTGAAGCAGGTAGGAAAGTCTGTGAAGCTTTTATCTCCAATTAACCACACACACACACACACAAAAACACCAGAAATGGAGCTGTGGCTCAAAGTGGTGGAGTGCTAGCTTTGAACACAAAAGCTTAGGAATAGCACCCGGGTCCTGCTTGAGTTCAAGTCCCATGATTGGCATAAAAAAAAGTCAATCTCTGTCTGTCTATCAATCTATCTACCTACCTGTTTGCATACTAAAGGCAGAGGTTTTTTTCTGGGGGGGGGCAACAGAAGAATATTTATCCAAGTATTAGATATAAACAATTGAAATTGATCTTTAAAACTCTGACATAAACAACAGAAAAATCCCAGGCTGACACATAGGAGGTGTGGGAAGAAGTAGCTAGCATAATTCACTCCCGTTATAGAAAGGAGTTTTGCCTTGAGACAGCATTCAAATAATGGAGAAACCATTTCTCGTCTTTGAATTTTAGAGGTCTTACTTTTTACATTAGGTTTAAAAAAATCTTGAATGAATGCAGTGATATTTGTACATATTTGTAGAATGCAATTAGGTAATTTGAGACATGTGTGCTATATAGAATGATCCTATCAGGGTATTTAACATTTGCTTTAGGAAAAATGTCAGCCAGTTATTTGATCAGGGTTGGAAGGAGAGGAAAGAAATAGATGGATGCCTTTCAGGAAGCCAAGTGAGACTGGCAAGTTTTAATAATTTTAAAATGCTGATAATGAAGATCTAGTCAGTATTGTCAAGAACACAAAAGGGAGACAGCAAAATCACTTTGTAGAGGGGAATCCAAAGTTTCAGGCTTTTAAATTAAGCCTAGAGAATTCTAAGGAATAATATAGCACGAACGATTATCACTCTCATTAATACAACATATATTATTAGCACAATATCCAGTATGTTACTGACATAATAAAATATAGAGAATACACTCTTCCCCTTTGGAAGTAAAGGAATAGAAGCCAGAATTACAGCCAATTTATTTCTGACTTTTAGCCCCAATAAACTGAGTGTTTCTCAAGGTAAGATTGCACATAGGTACAATAGGCACTGACAGCATCAAAATTCGTGTAATACTTATTAAGAATTCAGGGTCTGGACCTTCTGTAAAGAGATGAGTGACAGTCTCTTGATGGACGGGACCTTTAACAATCTCAAAAGATTCAGAAACACAATGCTGTTTGAGAACCATTTTTAAATTTTCATCTTCCACATTGATGAATGTTTTGATATTGCAGATCAAGTCAAAGAGCTGTTATGTTTTTAGTGCTGTTTGTACTGTACTCTTTTAGATGATTTTTAATTCTACTGTTATGTGGAATAAATATTTCATTGTATATGGTAGAACCCGAAAATCCTCCCAAAGAACTCTTTTTCCTTTGGAACATGAAAGGTTGAATCTGTAAGAGGTAACTCTCCAGGCAGTGCTTTTGCATAAGCTTTTGGGATTTGAGTAATGGATACTGTGTTGGAATGCTCTAGAATAAATCGGCTCATTTCAGGGCTGGAAAAATGATACCATTGAGTAGGGGTTAGCAAACCCTCCCTCCCTTTTTCCTTCCTTGCTTGCTTCCTTCCCTCCTTCCTTCTTTCTTTCCTTCATTCCTTCCCTTCCCTTCCTCCTCTCTCCCCCTCCCTTCCCTCCCTCCCTTTTTTTCCTCCATCCCTTCCTCCTCCCCTTCCTTCCTTCCTTCCTTCCTTCCTTCCTTCCTTCCTTCCTTCCTTCCTTCCTTCCTTCCTTCCTTCCTTCCTTCCTTCCTTCCTTCCTTCCTTCCTTCCTTCCTTCTCTCCATCTCTCCTTACTTATCCAGACTAGTATCCCAAATCCCTTAGCTTTTTATTAAAACTTAGAGAATTCTAAGGAAATAATTTTTTTCCGGGTTGTTTTTCATGTTGCATGTCCTTTAACATTTTGGGGGCATTATTCACCTTAGGCTTCGCATGCTAGATGCTTTCCAGTATCACACCCTCGCCGATTCCTCGTGTTCTTTCCTGGGCTCTCACGTTTGCAGCTGTCTTTCTTCCTCTTCTGTTCAGTATTCTCTTATGCAACGCAGGCGTGAGGGGCACCAACTGCTTTCGCTGCATCTCTGTTTGGTCATCAGAGTTGGAGGCTGATAACTTAGCAGGTGTGCCGTTCTCGGTTAGCCGCTGTTTTCCCTCAGAGCTTGAAGTATGTAATCTGTCAGTATGTCTGAAGGTTTTGCTGAGAAGCGTGCGGAGATCGTTTCGTTGTTGCTGTGTGAGTGTGGCCGCCGGGCCTTCATCTTTCTCGGCTTCCACTCCTACTACCCAGCCCCGCCTCCTGCCTGGCTCCTTGCTGAACCTGGGGAGCAGGGGCTCCTGACTGTGGGGGGAGCTGCTGGGGGTCTCCTGGCCGCTTCCCACCGCAGGGGGGGCCGGGGCATTCAGGCAGGGCTGGTTCCAGCAGTGCTGGCTCAGAGCACGTCGCTTGCTGTGGAGGAAGACGCCGCTGGGTTCTGACTGCAGGCCTGCCAGGGCCTCTGGTTTGCCTGTGTCAGTGTCTTCAGCTGACTGGGGCTGTGAGCTGCCTTCCTGCAGACTCTTCCACTGTCACGGCCTCCTCTGTCAGCATCCCCGGAGCGCTTCCTCTTAGGTTTAGTTTACAAGTCTCAGGGATTTCAAATGTTCTTTAAACTCATGGTATGGGTTTCACAGTATTAACAAAAGAAACGCGTTTACTCTTTTCATAACTATTTAATGGCCCGTACTTGGTGCTGGGTGCAGAGCGACACAGACAGGCCATCTTCCTTCTTGGAAGCTGGCTTTGTCACACAAGCCCCCGCCTCTTCCTCCCGTCAGGCTCCTGGCCGCCTCTTTCTGCATCGCACTGGCCCCCGTCCTCCTTGGGTCCCAGCTCCTCACCTCTCCCCCCTCCAGTGTGAGGCCAGCTTACTCCACGCTTCCTGTCCTTGTCCCTCCTCCCTTCCAGGCCCCAAGGCTGGGGCTCCTTCTTCTTCCTACACTTCTTCCATGCTGGGATTGTGTCCCACACCCCGCGGGTCCACTCACCTCCCAGGGCGCAGGCTCACCCGGCTCCTATCTCTCCCCCTCCCCTGCCCCTCTCCCCTTCTCCCTTTCTTTCCCCACACCTTCTCTGAGTCTCCACTCCCGTTTGAATCTCTGAGTTACCGTACTTCAGAGCCACAGCAGAGTGTTCTCAAGGATGAACTGGAAGAAGCCTTGGGTCTTGATGCATCCAAGCTTTTATTCTCTTATTTCTCTTGGTCTTCTGAATCTGAATTCTCTCTCTTTTTTTGTCAGTTGTGGGACTTGAACCCAGGGCCTGGGCGTGGTCCCTCAGCTCTTCAGCTCAAGGTGACCCACAACAAAAAAGTTTTTTTTTTAAATTTCATTTTTTAAATGCAATGAGTGTGAAGGTGACGCACAGGGGTTACAGTTACACAAGGAAGGCAATGAGTACAATTCTTGTTGAACCTTGGTACCCGCGCTCTTGTGTCCCCCCCCCCCCCCCCAGTATTCGTGGACTCCACCTGGTTTTGTTCTGCTCAGACCCAGACTAACAGGAGAATGCCGAGCACTGACTCCTCCCCAGCCCCGCTGCTCTCAGGACATGCTTCTTTCCCAGGCCAGTATGGATGCCTTTCGAGTTGCTTCCAGGGGTGGGTCTCAGCATCTGTGTGAGAGGGCGGGACTCTGTGATTGCTGCTTTGCTGGATGTTATTTCAGGATGACGTCATAATTTACTTCCAAACCAATGAAACACAGAGCCCAGGATTTGGGATGGGGGGGGGGGGTGGAGAGGAGAAGCGAAATGAATCCCGTCTCCATTGCTTTCCTGTATGATACCTTTCCCATGCCCCCCCCCCCCCCCCCCCCCCCCCCCGCAACCAGGAGGCAAGGCAAGAGAAAATAAGGGCAAGGAAGGAAGGGGGGGGGTGTTTTCGGAAAGATGGGTGGCAGCTGCACGTGTCTCTCAGCTGCTCTGAACGAAGGCAAGGAATGGGAAGATAAGTGTTTTCCGGATTTCCCTTCTCACTATGCTGCCCCAATTCTTGGGCATTTCTTTCTCTTCATTTTAGAGTCGGCCTCTTGTCTTTAAGGCCTCATTGGCCAGAACTTACCTCCTTTGATGGAACACACATGGATTTGTTTCCTCTTCAGGTGAATTGAATGGCTAAAACCGAGAGCCATAGCACGAGCTACCTAGAGGAATACAGTCTTTTTTTTTTTTTTTTTCTGTCACTCGTGGGGGCTGAACTCTGGGCCTGGGCGCTGTCCCTCAGCTCTTCAGCTCATGGCCAGTGCCCTACCACTTGAGCCACAGCGCCACTTCTGGCTTTTTTTCTGCATATGTGGTGCTGAGGAATCGAACCCAGGGCCTCATGCATGCAAGGCAAGCGCTCTACCACTGAGCCAACTTCCCAGCCCTACCTAGAGGAATAAACAGACATTTGTCTAGGGCTGAGGGCAGAGCTCAGTGCTTTGCCTGCTGTGTGAGAGGCCCTGCCTGAATCCCTAGCACTATCAAGACAAGGGTCAGGGAATCCATTCTGTGATTGGAATCAGCTGGGCGACCTCACAGTGCTGGTGCTCTATGCTCTTCACCAATGGAGGCGTGCAAGGTAGCCTTACCTTACAGAGGGAAGGGTTTGTAGGCAAATACTTCTGTGAGTGATGTGTAAATTTATCACAGCAGGCAGAAGATGGATTCTTAGGAGTGTGTTTGAGTTGCAGAATTAAACCTGAAACTTTGGGTTGTGAGGTAGCATACTCAATCAACTTTGCATAGAGCCACAAAACAAAGGGGATCACAGTCCTTCTGCGTCTCTCTGCAAGCTTTCTGTCCAAGGATGCTTACGTGAAACACATGGAATGGAGTTCTTGGGTCCTGGTGATTTTTTTAAGTTTCTGATTTTGTTGATGAGAGTGGGTGGCAGTTGATAGAAGTAAAGGCACCAGACCTGGTTTGAAAATCTTCAACAAAACACCTTCTTAAGGCATTGCTTTCTGCATTACCTCCTCAGATCTTGTTGGAAGCCACTGAAATGAAGGTATGGTTGTCTTCACATGTTGCACTTCTAGGCAAAGGCAGATGGAAGGAAACGTGCTTCAAACAACTCTGGGAAGAAATGCCTCGGTTCCTTTTCCCCCACATTTATCAGAGTGCTCGGGTCTGCAGTGCGGAATCATTCCCTCAGTGTTAAGGACACTCAGGAAAGGCTGCATTCATCTTCCCAGAATTGTCTCCATTTTCCATGCTGTTTGGCTGTTTGTTGGGGGTCTTTACGTAATGATTTTTTTTTCCTTTGGGACTGTGTGTGTGCCAGTCTTGGGACTTGAACTCAGGACCTGGGTGCTGTCCCTGAGCTTTTTTGCCTTACCTCCATTTATGGCTTTTTGGTGGTGAATTGGAGATGAGTCTCATGGACTTCCCTGCCCAGGCTGGCTTCAAACTGCAGTCCTCAGAGCTCAGCCTCCGAAGTAGCTAGGATTAGATGTGTGAGCCACCACATCTAGCTCATAATAATGTAATGTTAAGACTTTGGTCTTGAACTTTTGCCTGTATTCATTGATATTGGGTAGCTAAGAATGTGATTCATAATTCCATTGGTTATGGCCCTTCAAATTCTGATGAAACTTATTTTAATACCACCTGCAGTACTGGGATGGAGATTGCTAGGGAATTCTAGGGAAAGAGGAGTTTGAAAAACCCAATTGCATTTGTCAGTTGCTTAACTTACTGGTGCAGAACAATTCACAGGACTGTAAGAAGTGAAAGTATTTAGAACTGCGGAGAAGAAAGCAGAGAAGCTAAGAGGAAAAAGATGTCATTTTAAAACATGTCCATCTGTCTACCTGGCTGCGTAAGTTAGCAGCCTGTATAATGTTTTACTGCAGAGAAAGCTAACATGGGCAGCAAAGTTGAATCTTGTGCCACCTTTTAGTGATAATTGGCTTTGCTGAATAGTTGCCTCCAGCTCTTTTTTTTTTTTTTTTTTAAATTTTATTTTATTTTATTTGAGAACATACTGTACAGAGGGGTTACAATTACATGGGCAGGATAATGCATACATTTCTTACCAAGCATTGCATCCTCCTCCTTTGTTTACCCTTCACCTCCCTTCCCAGCCTCCCCCCTCCCTCCCACCCAATCATACCCCCCTCCCCCCCCCCCCCCCACCGACATTGTAAAGCTGGTTTTGACATGACATTTTGTACTTCTCATTGTTGCAACAGGTCCACCTGAATCCTTAAACGACTTGTTTGTCCCCGTCTCCTCCACATGTTATACTGACATCAAATATAGTGAAAGCAGGGGTTACACTGTGGGGGAGGGACACACAAAGCAACAAAGAAATAATCTTATAAATGCATTAGAAACACATGCATGAAAGAAACAAAAACATTAAAATACATATTTGAGGGTTCGTTTTCCTAACATCACATTATCTGACTTTTTCCGCTTGACTCATACCTATACTAGATATTGCAAATAAGGGAAACCATGGGACCTATGTTTCTTTGGGCCTGGCTTACTTCACTTAATATAATTTTTTCCAAGCCTTTCCATTTCCTAACAAATGGGGCAATGTCATTCTTTCTGATGGAGGCATAGAATTCCATTGTGTATATATACCACATCTTCTTGATCCATTCATCTACTGAGGGGCATCTGGGTTGGTTCCATGTCTTAGCTATGGTAAATAATGCTGCAATAAACATAGTTGTGCTGGTAGCTTTAGTGTGGCCTTGTTTGTGATCATTTGGGTAAATGCCCAAAAGTGGGATTGCTGGGTCGTTGGGGAGCTCTATGTGGAGTCTTTTGAGGAACCTCCATACTGCTTTCCAAAGTGGTTGAACAAGTTTACATTCCCACCAACCATGAAGTAAGGTTCCTTTCTGTCCACATCCCCTCCAGCATCTGTTGTTGTTAGAGTTCTTGATTTTTGCTGTTCTAACTGGAGTGAGGTGATATCTCAATGTTGTTTTGATTTGCATTTCTTTTATGGCTAGGGATGTTGAACATTTCTTCATGTGTCTATTGGCCATCCTTCTTTCTTCTTCAGAGAAGCTTCTCTTTAAGTCTTTCGCCCACTTACTTATTGGGCAGTTGTTTCTTTGAGGATTTGTTGTTGGGTGGTTTAATTTTTTGAGTTCCAAGTATATTTTAGATATGAGACCCTTGTCCGTTGTATGGCTAGTAAAGATCTTCTCCCAGTCCGTGGGCTTTCTATTGATCTTGCTAGCTATGTCATTTGCCCTGCAGAAGCTCTGCAACCTTATACAATCCCATTTGTCCAGCCTTTCTTTGATTTGTTGTGTTTCCGGGTCTCTATTCAGAAAATTTCGGCCTGAGCCAAGGAGACCCAGGGTTTCTCCTATTCCATCCTGTAATGTTTTCAGAGTGTCTGCTTTGAGTTCAAGGTCTTTGATCCATTTGGAGTTGATTCTGGTGCAGGGTGATATATAAGGATCTAGCTTTAGTTTTCTACATGTAGTTAACCAGTTTTGCCAGCACCATTTACTGAAGAGGCTGTCTGTCTTCCATTCTATTGTTTTAGCTCCCTTATCGAAGATTAGATGGCTATAGGTCTGTAGGTTCATTTCTGGGTTTTCAATTCTATTCCATTGGTCCTGAGGTCTGTTCTTATGCCAATACCAAGCTGTTTTGATTACTATGGCTTTATAGTAGAGTTTGAAATTTGGTATTGATATTCCTCCAGCAGTATTCTTTCCGTTGAGGAGCGTTTTTGCTATTCGGGGTCTTTTATTGTTCCATATGAATTTTTGGATTGCCTCTTCTATTTCCTTGAAGAATGAGGGTGGAATTTTGATAGGTATTGCGTTGAATTTGTAGATAGCCTTGGGCAATATTGCCATTTTCACGATGTTAATCTTTCCAATCCAGGAGCATGGGAGGTTTTGCCATTTTTTAAGTTCTGTGTTGATTTCCTTTTTCAAGATTTTAAAGTTTTCATCATAGAGGTCCTTCACTTCTTTAGTTAAGTTAATTCCTAGGTATTTTATTTTTTGTGAGGCTATTACAAATGGAGTTGCTTTCCTAATTTCAGCCACACTTTTCTCATTGTTGGCATACAGAAAAGCCATTGATTTTTGGGGGTTAATTTTATAACCTGCTACTTTGCCAAAGTTTTGAATCAGCTTGAGTAATTTGGGAGTGGAGTCTATGGGATTCTTTAAATACAAGATCATGTCATCTGCAAAGAGGGAGAGTTTTATTTCTTCTTTCCCTATTTGGATCCCCTTTATGTCTGCATCTTGTCTTATTGCTGTAGCTAGGCATTCTAATACTAGATTGAAGAGAAGTGGAGAGAGTGGGCATCCTTGTCTTGTTCCTGAGTTAAGAGGAAATGGCTTTAGTTTTTCACCATCGAGTATAATGCTGGCTGTAGGTTTGTCATATACAGCCTTTATTGTATTGAGGAATGTTCCATGGATTCCTAATTTTTCCAAAACCTTCATCATAAAGGGGTGTTGGATCTTGTCAAATGCTTTTTCTGCGTCTATTGAGATAACCATGTGGTTCTTATTCTTGCTCCTGTTGATGTGATGAATAATATTAATTGATTTGCGTATATTGAACCAGCTTTGCATCCCTGAAATGAATCCTGTTTGATCGTGGTGTATGATTTTTTGGATGAATTGTTGAAGTCGATTGGCCAAAATTTTGTTGAGAAGTTTTGCATCAATGTTCATCAAAGAAATGGGTCTATAGTTCTCTTTCTTTGATGAGTCCCTACCTGGTTTTGGGATGAGGGTTATGATGGCTTCATAGAATGTGTTCGGTAGTGAGCTTTCTCTTTCAATTTCATTGAAGAGTTGGAGGAGAATTGGTGTGAGCTCTGCTTTGAAGGCCTTGTAAAATTCCGCTGTAAAACCATCTGGTCCTGGACTTTTCTTAGCTGGGAGGTCTCTTATTGCTGTTTCTATTTCAATGCTTGATATGGGCCTGTTAAGATAGTTTACCTCATCTTGGTTTAGTTTTGGCATGTCAATATTTGCTAGGAAGAGGTCCATTTCTGTCAAGTTCTCAAACTTATTAGCATAAAGTTTTGAGAAGTATTCCCTTATAATGTTCTGAATCTTGCTTGTTTCCGTGGTGATGTTTCCATTCTCATCTCTGAGTTTATTAATTTGGGTGTGTTCTCTTCTTTTTCTGATAAGATTTGCTAAGGGTCTGTCAATTTTGTTAAGTTTTTCGAAGAACCAACTCTTTGTTTTGTTGATTCTTTCTATAGTTTTTTTGGATTCTAATTCATTTAATTCTGATTTAATTTTGATTATTTCTTTCCGTCTATTGGATTGGGGTTTATCTTGCTGCTCTTTTTCAAGGAGGTTTAGATGTGTCATTAAATTGTTAGTTTCAGATCTCTCCAATTTGTTGATGTAGGAGCTCAGAGCTATAAACTTGCCTCTGAGTACTGCCTTTGCTGTGTCCCAGAGGAGCTGGTATTTTGTGTGTTCATTTTTGTTGAATAGCATGAACATTTGAATTTCCTTTCTAATCTCTTCCATGACCCACTCATGATTCAGCAGTGTGTTGTTCAGCCTCCATGTGATACCGGACTTTCTTTGGTGGCTTTTGGTGTTGAGTTCTAACTTTATTCCCTTGTGGTCAGAGAGAATGCAAGGTATAACTTCAATGTTTCTGAATTTAGACAAGTTTGCTTTGTGGCCTAAAATGTGGTCTATTTTAGAAAACGTTCCATGTGCTGCTGAGAAAAACGTGTATTCTGATGCTGCTGGGTGAAATGTTCGGTAAATGTCTGTTAAGTCTAGTTGATCTATGCAGCTGTTTAGATCTGCGGTTTCTCTGTTGAGTTTTTGCCGAGTTGATCTATCTAGTGGGGAGAGTGGTGTGTTAAAATCCCCAACGATTAATGTCTTTGGATCTATATGGGATTTGAGGGAAAGTAGTGTTTCCTTGATAAATTTGGGTGCTCCATTGTTTGGCGAATAGATATTTAGAATTGTAATATCCTCCTGAAGGAGAGATCCTTTAATTAGTATGTAGCGACCTTCTTTATCTCTTTTCATGAATTTTAATTTGAAGTCTATTTTATCTGATATTAGGATTGCAACTCCCGCCTGTTTATGCGGTCCGTTTGCTTGGTAGATTTTGTTCCAGCCTTTAACATTGAAAATGTGTTTGTTTTTATGGGCAAGATGTGACTCCTGCAGGCAGCAGATAGAAGGGTCTTGTTTTTTAATCCAACTAGACAGTCTATGTCGCTTAATTGGAGAGTTCAGTCCGTTAACATTAAGAGATAGGACTGAGAGGTATTTGGGAGTTCCTGCCATGTTATCTACCTTCTTGGGGGCTGCGAAAACTGGGTTCTTCCTATGGTTCTTGGATTCTCAGTTTGGGTGCAGTTTCTTGGCCTTTATTGCGGTCTTGTTGGTTTTCTATGTGTAGGACATCTTTAAGAATCTTTTGTAGGGCTGGTTTGGTGGAGATGTATTGTTTCAATTTTTCTTTGCTATGGAAGGTTTTTATTTGGCCTTCAGTTATGAAGGAGAGTTTAGCTGGGTACAGTATTCTTGGTTGATAGTTGTTTGTTTTTAGGGCATGGCATACATCATTCCAGGCTCTTCTTGCTTTGATTGTCTCTGCTGAGAAATCTGAGGTGATTCCAATTGGTTTCCCTTTATAAGTGATTACCCTTTTCTCCCTGACAGCTTTAAGGATCTTTTCCTTGTTCTGAGTTGATCCTGTGTGGATTATAATGTGACGGTGGGATGTCCTATTCTGGTCTGGTCTATTTGGGGTTCTAAAGGCTTCTTGTATCTGGACAGGCCTATCTTTTTGCATGTTTGGGAAGTTCTCTGCTAGGATCCTGTTAAACAGATTTCCTAGACCATTAACTTCTGTTTCTAGGTGTTCCTCTACACCCATTATCCTTAGATTAGGCCTTCTGATGGTGTCTTCCAGGTGTTGGATAGATCTATCATATTTCTTGGACTTGTCTTGGATGGTTGTATGTTCTTTCTCTATAATATCTAGGCTGTCTTCAATCCCTGAGATTCGATCTTCTGCATGGTCTAACCTGCTGTCAAGACTCTCTACTTTGTTTTTTATCTCTTTTCCTTCTAGTTGGTCAGCTTTGATGGCTTCAAGTTCTTTGTTGAAGCTCTGTTTTAGGTCTTGTATGAATTTCTTTACTTCCTTAATTTGGTGTTCAGTGTTTGTCCTCAAATCACTTAGTTGATTGGTTATGGTTTCTTTGGGCTCCCATTCCTTCTGTTGGGTTCCATTCAGCATTCCCTTTGTGGTCTCCCTGACTTCCTTCAGCTCTTTGTTAATGGATTCCATGAATGCCTTTAGTGATCTTTGTGTGTTCTCTGCCTGGTCTCTCAATTCCTGTATTACTCTTTGATTAGCTTCCTCCCGTTCGTGGGATTCCTGCAGATCTCTTTGAGTGTTCTCAGCCTGCTCACGCCATTCCTCCCTTTCTCTTTGAGTATTCTCAAGTTGTTCACGCAAATCCTGTATCAGTTTTTGAGTAGCTTCCTCACGCTTATGATATTCCTGTATAAACTTCTGGGATGCCTCCTCTCTCTCCCTATCACGCTCATACAGAGTCCTTTGTACGTTGTCAAACTTTTCATTTATCATGTTTGCCACCAGTGTTTGTAGAGCTGTTTGGGAACTCTCCTCTGGATTATTCATTATCTGTTCTAACCCCTGATTATCAGGATTGGGAATTGAGATACCCGAATTTGCCATTTTTCTTGTGTTTTTCCGGCTTACTCTGCCCATTTGAGATGAAGATAGCACCAGTTTTGTGCTAGAACACTATCTTAAGGCAACCATCAACCAAAGTTTGCATTTGTACAGTCAATAGTCTACAGATACAATCTAGTTCAACAGATACATCTATTCGACATCAAACAACTATATGTTAAAGAACTTCGAACCGCAGAGAAGAATTTGGAAAGCCAGAAATTATTAGGGTTAGGAAGAGATGTGGGTAAAAAATAGGAATAGATTGGTGTGGGGAGGCACAGGGAGAGTTAACTATGTCCTAATCACAATGCAGGAAATAGGTTGGGTAGGATGTAAGTAGAGAGAGAGAGAAGAAGAAGAAAGGGAAAGGGGAATGAAAAGAGACCAGAAAAAAAATAGAAACATAAAAATTAATGTTATTTTAGAGATTAAAAGACCATCTATTTATAGAGGAATATGAATATGTTGAGAGAAAGGGAGGGACATAGAGGAGATGAGAAAAACTTTAAAAAAATGCTTAAAATATTGTATAGGTATAAAGTACTGCTATTAGTGAATTTAAGTCTCAGAGGTTTTGAATTGAGTAATAAGTTTGTGGATTAAGTGTGTACACAATGGGGGATAGGGTCTACTGGTTAACTACGGGTTTATCTGAGGATGTGCAGGACAAGAGTTAAGTCACATAAAGATGAACAAAGAGGAAAAGATGGAAAGCATAGGAAAGTGAGAAGAAAAGATCAGAAGTTCAGTAGAGCTAGAAAAAAAAACAAAAAGATAATTAAGAATGAAAGAAAAAGAGAAAGAAGACAAGAAAAGAAAAGAAAACACACATTCACGTATTCCTAAAATAAAAATTATAAGAGGAGAAAAAAAAAAAGTTAATGGAAAACAATTATTTTTTCAGAAGAGGCAAAGATTAAAGATTAATAAAAGTTTTAGAAAAGCAAAAAAAAATTTTTATATATATATAAGGTAACAAAAAACGAAAAAAAAACAAAACAAGAAAAAGAAAAAAAGAAAAAAGAAGAAAAAAAAAGTTCTTTGATTTTTTTTTTTTTTTTTTTTTGGGAGGGGTGGGAAGTGTCCTGTATCTCCCTTTTGTCTGTAACCAGAGTCTGGTTGGAGACTCTGGTCAGCTTGAGGTCCTGTGGCTTGATTGGTTTCTTAAGTCAGTTTGTTGGAACAGGCAGGAAAATGCTCTGCTTTACCCAAGATTTTGAGATCCCCCTCCCAGGTTAGTTTACTGGGAGGGTGATCTGCTTTGAGAATCACAAAAGAGGGGGATGCAGTGATGAGGCTAGGTTCTGGGTAGAGTTGAGGCCTTTCAACGAACAGTAGCTTTTCCCTGGGGCTATTTTGTGAAAAAAAAACTCACAGCACCCAGCCTGGAGCCATTCTCAGGGTTTCTGTTTTTCAATTGATTGTGGTGGCTGCTAGAGGGAGGGGCAGCCTCTGGCTCTGGCCACCCAGCGAGGAGAGCCACTCCAGTGGCTGGTGCCTGAGCTGGGCGACCCCTCCCTGGATGGAACTGAGTCTGTGAGGTCACCTCGCCGCCAAGTTCCTGTGACCTGCCAAATGACTAGCTCTATTCCAAGGCCTGAGCTGGAGCTAGCCGCTCCTCCGAGCTTTGTCGGTATCCAAGATGCAGATCACCGGTGCTGGGGGGGGAGGGGTGGCCTTCCCTCCTCTGCTCCCAGAGGAGTGAGGAAGTGGGGCTTCTACTCACGCGGAGTCTTGGATCTCGGGTCGTCTCTGGTCTGCAAAGTGCAGGATGAAGTTGTCCGCTCCTTGTCGGTTCTTGCTGGTGTTGAGTAGAATCCGCTCGTCCGCTGCGTCTGGCTCCTTTGTCCCGGACTGCGTCTCAGGTATGCCTCCGCGGCGGTGGTCGCCGCTGCGACCCTGCCGCCGCAGCGGCAGCTGCTCAGATGTGTCTGCTTGGCTTCCCCTCTCTTGACTAACTCTCTGTCCTGTGATGGCACACTTGGTGTGATTCTCTGGCTTGGGACTGTTCACTGGAACTCTGAAACTGTTTTCTATGCAAGAGCTTGTTCAGATTCCAGCTTCTCCTCCGCCATCTTCCCGGAACTCTGCCTCCAGCTCTTGCACGAAGGGTAGACTTGACTCTAGCTCCTTCCTTCTTCGTCTGGGGCCGGAGGCCTCTCTTCCCTTCTCCCCGGCATCCCAGGCATTGGCCTGAGGGTCTAGCGTGCTCAGGGTGGGCTTCATGGTGAGCAGGAGGAAATCCCGGGTGAGGTGTGTGGTCTCACGCCATGGCCTGACCTCACACTGTGGTCTCTGTGGCTTCTCGATTCAGGCTAATACTGCAATGGCCATTCCAGGCCACAATATTCTCCTGTTTGTCCACAGGCCTTTGGATTTCTTGGTGAATATGGTTCTCTGACTTCTTGGAACATGGTAGAAGGGGTCCTTCTGCGTAGCCTCCCGTTTCTACACAGGAATCAGAATAATTACACACACCCATTGATCTCCACCGGATCTCCTGCAGGGAGGAAGTTAGGTCTCAGTCGATAGATTCAAAGGAAGAAAGTGGACAGGAGTGTTAGGAAAGTGTAATGAGGCATCTACAAGACCCGAGGGCCATGAATACTTCATGGAACAACCAGGCTGTGTCGCCGAGTGCTAGGATACATTCTGAGAGGGATTCGACTGGAAATGAGGAGGAAGATGTTCTTCTAGTTGTGCTATCTTAATGGAAACCACTTACAACGAATAACTACAATTTCCCTTTGGATCTCAATGCTATCAACCCACTTACCAACAAGGGTAAGAAAGCATTCTTTCTCTTTAAAAAAAAGAATCCAATTTTTGAATTTATACTGCAAGCAGCCCCAAACTTCTAAGCAGCAGATGGGTGAAATGAAGAGGAAGGAATCATTTCACGTTTTTTTTTTTTCTTTTGGTGGAAAAGCTCAGTAATTCTTAAAAATGCAGACATGACTGCACCGACAGAGCTTCAGCCTCTCCCCGGGGAGTTTCTATTTTTGTGGGCCCAATGATGAGGAGCTGGAAAGAGAAAAAAAGCCCTTTCTCTTAGAATATTAAAGACCAAGGCAGATCAATAAATATTTATTAAGTAGTAAGTGGCTCCAAGGTATTGTACCAGACAGCATTACATGAGAGAAAAGTAATGGGTCAAGTATAATGCTAGTCTTGAAGTAGATAGAAATATAAATAACAATAGAAGTGAAATAACAGACCTTCAGGCGAAAGGCACCAGAGGAAAAATGACTTTGGACATTGCAATTTATAATTAATAGCTGAATGAACTTCAGAGATCAGACTTAATTCTTATGGACAGGCAGTTAGGACTTAAGAGTTCTAGATGGGAGAACTAAAATCCTGAAGTCCTGAGAAAGAAGGGTTCATATTTTCCCACTCACAAGTGTTGTTTTGAATCATGAAAGTCAGAAATGCGGAGTGGAATGGCGTTTCTCAGGGGTGGGGAGCAGGGGGAAATGGGGAGAATTGTTCAATGGGCATTAAACATTCAGATCATAAAGTAGGAATGAGCTTTAGAGTTCTGGTTAGCAAAAGTGTGTGGCACACAAAATCTGTAAGACCGAAGGCCTCACGGTCAGTTCTGTGAACCATCAAACCCAAACCAAACACTAAGACATCAAAAGATTAAATTACAAAGAAAACCTGAGAGGTGGATTGTAGTGATGGTTCCTCAGGTATGTGTTTAGGTCCAGAACTCAAGTTGTATACATTGAATATGTGCTAGTCTTGTTGTTGTTGTACCAATGACAATAAAAAGATAACTTAGTTGTCAGGAGCTGTGGAGAGGAGAGGTGTGGAAATGATTGCTAGTGGGTAGAGGACTTCTTTTGGGAATAGTAAAAAATGGTCTGATATCGATTGTGGTGATGACTACACAACTCTAAATGTACTAAAAATGACCGAGTTAGTGAATTGTATGTCATGTCAATTCTACAGCAGAGCCTTAAGTATATTAAAAAAAGAAACCTGAAGACTAGACTTCTCCCAGTTTGTGGTATAGCTCTTGTTCTTTGCTAATGCAAAGGAAAATAGAAGGACTTTAAAATACCTTTGTCCTTTCAACATTTTCCCGGTTTGATGGCTAAGTGCACCGTGTCTTTCTCTGCCCCTGATTTATTTATTTTTTAATGTTCTCAGTCTGAATAATTCTGACCCAGACCTGGGAGCCACGCCCTCCTACCTGTCAGGCAGCAAGTCACCTGGGGAAGAGAGAGGCCTTTCGGGACCAGCATTTGTTAGTCTAAGTCTCGTGACACACTCCAAGGTGGTAAGAAAGGAGTGGAGGAGACCCTGGTGAGGATGGAGGAAGGGAAAAGGGATCCCACATGGCCCAGGACCCCCCCGAGGGCTTAGGAGCTCACTGGCTCATTTTTGGTGCTGGCACTGGGCTTTGAACCCAGAACCTTGTGCTTTTGCTTGTTTCTTCCGGGGGGGGGGGGGGCTTCTTCCACGGGAGCCACAGCTCCACTTGAGGCGTTATGATAGCGAATCGAATAGACTTTTCTGCTAAGGCTGGCTTCAAACCTTGATCCTCAGATCTCACCCTGCTGAGTATCAGCTAGCATTACAGGCGTGAGCCACCAGTGAGTGCCTGGTTTATGAAACCACGTAAACCACAGGCACCGAGGTCAGCCAGGCCCTGCTGCCAGCACACAAGCCAAACCTTCTGCCTTCCCTTTACCATCCTTGGGCTTCCAAACAACCTCAGAGGAAGCGCTAAGTGCCTGAAACCAACCTCCTACATCCTTCTCCCACACAGTGTTACAGGGCCCTAACGAGTGTTAGAGATGGAATTTAAGCAAGTTCATAAAATTTTGCTTGGAAGGGAACTGTTCAGAAAGTATTTTAACGTCAAACCTAAGAAGCAAGTATCTTATCAGCAACTTAGCAGAAAAATGGAGAAGTCTGGTGTGTGCGTGTGTGCGTGTGTGTGTGTGTGTGTGTGTGTGTGTGTGTAATAGCTTTGATAGAGTTGGAAACATTTTACAGCAGATGGGGCCTGGGCCACCTCTGTCCATTCCCCTCATCTGCTAGGAAGCCGTTTAGAGACCCCAGTCTGGGCACTTGTTCCCTGCCTCAGAGGCTGAGACTTCATGGGATCCAAGGTTTGTCACCTACTTAGATCAGAGAGTCACAAATCGAGAACGATCCATGTAGATTAAGAAACAGAATTGTACTCTTGAACGATGCTCAGAGTACATTTGATGAGTTTTTCAGCTAGGCCTGGCTATGTTTGCTTTACCCACGCAGATAGCTCTTGATGGCAGATAGCTCCCGGTTTAGTGTGAATGGAACTCTTGAATTGAATAAGTGAATTTCTTTTCAAATATGTTACATATTTACCCAATGCCAGCAAAATCACCTAACACTATAAACAAGAACTTTTTGCTTACAATGAAACTAATGAATAGCTCTGGGGCTTCGTGCGGTTGTTTACTTACTTCGTTCACTTGTAGGCAAAGCCATTCATTACTTGTCTTTCTGCATCTGTCTTGTTTCACTTTGCATAATGTTTGTTCTTAAAAATGGCAAATATCTCCTTTTTAAAGGCTACATAATATTCTACTGTATGTATGTATACCATTCATCCACCAACGGGCACTCAGATTGAGTCTACTAAGGGCTTAATAGCCAAAATATATAAAGAACTCATTCAACACATAGCAAAACTCCCCACTTCAACCAAAACCAAACAATACAATTAAATGGACAGAAGTTGTAAAAGGACAACTTGTTTTCCAAGAAAACATTCCTTCCTCTTGGGTAGCACGCATTGTTATCTGCAGGGACAAAAAGGTGACTTTTTTTTTTGGGGGGGGGGCCCGGTCGTGGGGCTTGAACTCTGGGCCTGGGCGCTGTCCCTCAGCTCTTCAGCTCAAGGCTAGCGCTCTACCACTTGAGCCACAGCGCCACTTCGGCTTTTTTCTTTTTGCTTATGTGGTGCTGAGGAATCGAACCCAGGGCCTCAGGCATGCAAGGCAAGCGCTCTACCACTGAGCCATTTTCCCAGCCCCAAAAGGTGACAATTTTGAGGAAAAAGATGGGTTATGTTTATGCCCATTTAAAACTGAAATATTCCTTCCTGTGGGCATTTGAATTATTTCCATGGAATTCATATCATATAATGAGTTATGTCCTATTAGCAAAAAAAAAAAAAAAAAAAACCCACAAAAAACCTCAACATAAAAGCTGTGTCTTGCACAGTTTATGGTCTAGGGAACCACAAACTACATGCCATAAAAGTTCATATGGCAGCCGGGCACCAGTGGCTCATGCCTGAAATCCTAGCTACTCTAGAGGCTGAGATCTGAGGATCAAGGATGAAAGCCAGCCCAGGCAGACCCTTACCTGCAGTTAAAAAAGCTGGAAGTAGTGGTACAGTGCTAGCTTTCAGTGAAAGAGTCAAGGAAGAGCTGAAGGTCCCGAGTTCAAGTCTTAGTACGGGCACACAAAATGTACCCAAGAACTTCAATTTTGCCTAGCTGAACACAAGCAGAGTGAGTCTACCCGCCTTCGGCCTCCCCCCCTCCCTGTTTACCCGGAGAAATGAGTCTCAGAGCAAAACTGGAAAGCTAAAATTCTCTGCTAATCTGCAGCACTAATTGTTGTTGGCGAGCTGCGGGCTGCCGCTGTGGACTGGGCGTGAGGGACTCAGGTGATACTGCCAACTTGTTTATTGTCACTTCTGCCTTATTCAGGACGGAGCATGTTTCATTTAGTATTTGGAGAATGAGATACTCGGCGTGCCTGTTCAGAGCAAGCTTGCAGTCGCTGGGTTTCATGGTAGGCTCTGGAGCGAGCTTGAGGTGCGTGGGGTCTGTGGGTGCTTGACAGCCTGAACGTCACGGGCCTTGGCCTTGGCCAGCAGCCTTCTGGACCCGTGCAACCCGTGCCCAGTGCTGACTCATCTCTGCATTTCTCCCTGATGGATTATGGGAAGACTCAGTAGGACAAACAGATGACCTGTTTTCTAACGCAGAGGGCTGCATCTGACCCACAGGGGGACGTTGTCAGTGTTGCATTAATAAAAATGCATGGCGAGGCCAGTGCATGTCCTTCCAGGAGAGGCTTCCTGCAGCGAGGATGCGGATTCCACCCCCCTGAATTAGGAACCACCCACCGGCTCCAGCCTCAGCTGGCACAAAGCTTGTGGAACAGAGGCCAGTTCCTGCAGATCTCCAGGGAGGCTTTCAGTAAGAGGACAGGACAATCTTTCCGCATTCAAGCAGCAGTAAACCAGCCGCGCTCTTCTGTCAGGTTTTCCCAGGAATTGCACATATTTTGGTTAAAAATGGAATGGCTGTGTGCGTGTGTGTACTTGGAGATCTGTTGCAAATATTCCCCCCCTGATAGCCATTTGGAGAATGCAGGGAGAGGCTGGGTATTTTAACATATCAGAGACTTGCTTTAACGTGTATCTGATCTAATCATAAAAGCGTAGGGAATTCTGCGGGCTGCCCGAATGTCGGGTCTTTAGGATCTTTCCAGAACTCGTATATACTGCTCATGAGTCCTGCTGAATTCCAGGGATAGGGTCATTTACACGCTCCCCTCCCCCATTAAGCCTGGCTGTGTCCAAACATCTGTATTAAGAGAGAAGGAAAAACAACAATAAGGTCGGCCACATGGCACACATCTGGAATTCTAGCTACTCAGGAAATACAGATTGGGAAGATCAAGGGTCACGACCAGAGGAGTAGTGTGTGAGGCCCACAAATAACTCACAACTGGGTATGCTGCCATGGGCCTGGTATTGCCATTGTGGTGGGAAGATAACGAGGGAAAAATGAGACCCTATCTCAAAAATAACAAGAGCAAGAAAGCAATGGAAGCATGGCTCAAGCAGTGGAATCCTGTCTAGTAAACATGAGACCCTGAGTTCCAATCCCAGAATGCAGGGCCTGCAGTTTCACTTGGCTCTTTGGCTGAAGGCTAGCACTCCACGGCTTGGACTACAGCTCCCAAGGTCACCCTCCAAAGTAGCTAGGATTACAAGCATCAGCTACCAGCACTCAACTTGCCCTTAGAAACAAACCAGCAAGCAAAACCCTATACTTCTGGTTCACTTATTTCTTCTTTTCTCTTTTTGTGTTTTTAGCTCCTTCCACTTGCCCCATCACGGTAAAAATGTCCTGCTTCTCTCCTGATTCTGCTGTTGCCATCCCTCAATGGTCCCTCCCCACGCTACCTCTGCCAGTCATAGTTCATCTCTTTCTGCTTTTCTCTCTGTTTTTACTTTCATCTGCCCAGTGAAATTGTTTAACGGAAGCCATAGCTTTTCCATAGTGTTAAAAATCTGGGGTTCAAAGGTTAAAGGACAATTTTGTCTGCTTCTGGGTCAAGGGTTTCTGGAGGAAGTTTACTCCTGCAGGAGAATGGCCTTCAGCCGAGCACACCCGCAGGGCACTGGCAGGCTGCTCCCATTTTATTCCTACACAGCAGAGGCCCGCCCCTCTGCTCCCATTGGTTGAGCTCAGGTCCACACTCTGCAGAGTGCTGTGAAGTCAGGAACAGGGCGTTGTTGAAATTCAGGGAGTTTCTAGCAAGAGGTTTTAATTACACAGATAGGCAACTAAAAGGCGATTAACAAGGGCTAAGCCACCTGGCCAAAGCAGGCACACTTCTCTCCAGCCTGACAGCAAGGGGGCCAACCACTTGCTTTGAAAAGCGGCTCTTCGCACAGGAGGCCGACATTTCCCACAGGAGACTTTCCAGGATACTGCAGCTGGAGGAGGAGTGATGCCTGTGTTCTAACGAGATGGGAAATTTCTCCTCCATTTGTTCAAACTTCTCAAGTCACAATAAAGTAGGAGCTGGGGAACTTTAACTACCCCCAGTCTCTGCTCCAGGGGTCGGTACTGAACTGCAGCTCTTGTCAGGGGCTCTCCCTTCCCTGCGGATGAGCGGCAGCTCCTAGAACACCCCCAGATTCTCCTCTTTCTTTGCAAGAAAGGGATTTAAAATTTTCACCTCCAGATTTGTCTTTCAGTTTCAGGTTGCAGACTATGACCATGCACGCTCTTCAGGCTCTGGACTTGGTTTCTGTGTTTGGAAGCCCGTATGGACTTAAAGTGTAGGGTTTTAACTGTACACTTTCACTGAGGGCCCCATTTGTGTTTAAAATTCACGGTTGAAGTATTTCTCGAAACACAGGTCTCAAACCACGGGTCCTTGGAGGGTGTATTAGAAATTCCTTCTCAGGGTCTGCCGAAGCAGTGTCCCAGGCTGGCTTCCAAGATTCATAACTGGAATGGACAACTGTCCTTTGTGATCTTGCCCACATAGATGATGACAGCCATGACATCCATGAATGAAATGTCATTACAACGTTGTAAAAGATGCCTCTCTCATTTAATCTTGGTCCGGTGTGGCCTTTCCATAATAGATCATGTTGTATAAAACAAAAGCTCCACATGACGGTTCTTCCCTCTCGTCCAAGTTTATAAAAGTCCACAACATTGATCTACATTGGGGGTTATCAGTCCATTTGTCAGGCACAATTTTTATCTTCCTTCCTGTCTGAAGTTCAGAAAGACTTCTCTTTCTTTTTTGTTAATGTGCCCCAATCTCCAGTGAGTGATAAATTCCAATATAAGTATTGGCAGCTGTTGGAGCAATAGCATATATCCAGGTCTCGGGAGCATCCCTTAAAAAGTTGTCAGATGGACTCAGATCGCGGCTAGCTATCTTATTCTTGTGTGCTCACTCTCTGGTGGTTGGCCTCCCGAAGCGGTGGAGATGGAAAAGCTTTAGGAAGGATGGAAGGGAACTTTGTAATTGCCTTTCATCTCCGTCTGTCTCGCATCCCAACTACGATGGTGCGGGCTGGGACTGTGAAAGGGACCGGTGGCGTTTTGTACTTTGGATATCTTGGCTTTTGTGGCACACAGTTTTCTGGGTGCTGAGCCCTTTTAAGCTGTTTGCGGGGTTCACTTCAATATGGCAGCTAATTAAAAGTAGAAATTTTAGCATCTTTTGAACATGAGGACTTCTTTAGAGATGACAGGGAGAGAAAGAGAAGGTTGATGTCCTAGATTTATTTTAAAATGATTTTTTTAAAACTCTGGTCAAATTGAGCATCGTAGCGAGGTAGTATGAAATACAGCTCACAGATGTCTTTCTGGGAAAATTCATCTTTCTTTTCTAGATCTAACAATCAAAGGAGTGTCTTTCTCTGTCCTTAGGACGTCTTTTCTCCCCGCGCCCCTCTGTGGACAGAGATAGGATCAGAATATTAAGTTAAAAACAATTAAAAGTCTTAGGAGGAACGTGGATAGGTTAAAAAGTCTTATATGCTAGAGACTTCAGTGCTAACATGATTTTAGCGTGCTTCAAAGCAGTTAATTACAGAGAGAAATCTTCCACCAGATGCTGACAGGTGTTAACTTTTTAGGCTCTTTTGACTCTCGTTGAATAGAGTCCAGTGGAGCTGAGCTTCTCATCCTCAGCCAAAGGCTTTGCCAGTGGGAAGGAGACCACATGAGTTCAAATACTAGAGGTGAAGCTTTTTTTCCTAGAATGACTTTTGTTTTTCCTTTGTGGTACTGGAGTTTTTAACTCAGGGCCTCATGTTTGCAAGGCAAGTGTTCTACCACCGAATCATGCCCCCAGCCCTTTTTGTGCTGGTTATTTTGGAGCTAGAATCTTGTTTCCTGCCCAGCAGTGTACTGGCTCCTTGATCTTCCCAGTTCAGGCTTCACCGCGCAGCTGGTATAGACTTTCCTGCCCGGGGCTGTCCTCGATTCTTGCTCCTCCATTTCTCAGCCTCCCTTAAGCCAGGAGAGAGGAGTATATTACATACCTAGGTAAAGGTTGAGAAAAGATCGCTTGAAATTTTCTTCCATGGGGCTGGCCTTGAACCCAAATCTTCCCTCGCAGGGGTTTAAAGGCTGCGTTCCTACTGATGGACATAGATGAGGTGAATTTGTAGGTTGCTGTGCTGCCTTGCACATGTGGGCAGTGATGGAGGCAGTAAGGAGAAACTTCTAGAAGTCTGGCTTTACTTCGTGCTCATGCTGCCAATATTTCCACCCACCGGATATGGTAGTGATAATTTAAAGTATTCCTTTGTCGTATAGTAAGCCAAAGTTTCAGTATGGTAATTGAATGGATTATATATTTTGGGTAAACATTATGGTAACATGGGTGAATTTTGCGCAGTTTCATAAAGGAATGGAACTGCTCAGGCTTTTGATTGTTTTGGAGACCGCTTCTTACTGTGCAGCCCAAGCTGGCCTTCCATTTGCAATCCTTCTGCCGCAGCCTCCTAAGTGCTGGGACTATAGCTATGTGCTACTGTGTCCTGTTAAAAACGACCACTTCAAACATGCACAAAAGTAGCACCCATCTAAAGAAGAACACATGTCCATCAGCCAAGATCCATCAGTCAGAATTTCAAGACTTTGCCACAGTTATTTATGCTTTAGCCTTGGCTTTCATTTTCTTTTAAAATACATTTTTGAAATATATTAAGGAAAATCCCAGACGTTATATTATTTCGAGGTCATTCAAAATGCATCTAAAGAAGGACATCTCATTACATTTAACACAGCCAGCAGTAGTTTTCCTGGGATATTAGGTATCTAGTCAAGTCGTTCCAGTTCTCAAATTGTTCCCAAGGACTTGAAAAGGAATCCTAACACAACTTACTAGCATTGCAGGAACCGCCAGGCTGCCCTTAGCGGGGGAGGCTTTTCCTTTTCCTATGGAATCTAGAACAGGTTACCGGGGACCCTCCCTTTCCTGTCTTTGATCCCTGTAGAAACTGGGTCACGATTCGTAGAATGTGCTACATTTGGATCTGTCTCTTCGCTTCCTTCTCTTGTGCTTTTTATCGGGGAAGGAACAGTAGATGTTTGATTATATTTAGTTTCCATTTCTTGCTTGGCCAAGCTGGTAGTAGGTGCTGCTAACGAGGTCTCGATTCTCTGGCTGGCCTACTTACGTTGCTTCAGGAACTGGAAGTCCACGCACGGTCACCGTCTGGTTGTCTTATTTCATTTGGGGATCTTAGAGGTGTAGAACAGGCAATGAGCCCGGCAGACATGGGTGTACAATCTGAAAAGCTTGGACGCGGGCGCTTCGGTGAAACTGCCACCACAACCCTGTGTCCCTTGTGTCCCCTCCCGCCTCCCCCCTGCCCTGTGTCCCTTGTGTCCCCTCCCGCCTCCTCCCTGCTCCGCCCCAGCCAACCACTGATGTGCTTTCTGTCATTATAGATTCGTTAATATACTTCCAGGTTTTTTCTCCAATCCTCAGAGTAAAGTTAAAATAATAGTTTATCAAATAAACGCAGAGTCTAGGCATGATCCCTGAACCTTTCACTCAAGGCTGGTGCTGTACCACTTGAGCCATACCTACATGTCAGGTATTTTGGTGGTTAATTGGAGATAGAGCCTCACGGACTTTCCTGCCCAAGGCTGGCTTTGAACAGCGATCCTCAGATCTCAGCCTCCTGAGTAGCCAGCATTACAGGTGTGAGCTACTGGTCTACCTTTTAAAGTCGATTTTGATGTCCTTTCCATGTGGGATGAGTGGCCTTTGGACTTCCACTTTTTCTAGGGAAATTCAGATAACATTCTAGGAAGTTCCTCACTCTGGGTAGGCTAGACCTGAATGTCCTTCCACCCCTTTAGACTTTTGTGAAGCCATGGAGTGGGGAGGGAGAGAAGGGTCTGGAATTGGCAGAAGCCTGGTAGGGGAGCCCCTTTGGTAGTCATTCACATCCTAGTTAGACTTTACATTTGCAGGTTGTTGTTGTTGTTTCTGCCAAGTTAGCAATGCTTTTTTTTTTTTTTTAAACCAAGCACAGGTTAGATCTAGCATGTCAGGTATTCTAATCGGCTGCGCTTTTCAGGGTCACAATACTGGAAGCAGAAGGCTAGGCGCCTGCCGCTCATGCACGGCTCCCTTCCTAATCTCTTGAGGGCAGGGGCACGCCGTCATGGCTTCCACTTTTCCGGTGGCTTCTCCAGAGCCTGGGACTTGTGACACCAACATTTCACAGCCAACCTCTTATCTAGGAAGACAGCCGACTTAAGTCCTAATGACTTCTAGCGTGGGCTCATTAGAGACTTGTTTTTCTAAACAACTCATTATCTGCTATTCATAGACCATCCTGATAGGGAAGAACTTGGCAGTCAACCTTGAGTGCGCGCTGTGGAAACGGACCCTGTTCACAAGCATCCTGATTATCCCGAGGCCGGGCAGAGTTCTGCAAGCCTTTGGTAGCCGCTCTCTCCCTGTGCTCTGAAGGCTGGCATGGAAACAGAAGTTTCACCTGCGGTGGCGTTGAGTTTCCCAGAAGCCTCGTTTCTCTCTCGGGGTGTTATAGGTAGATGCTCAGCTAAGGTACTCTGGGTTTCTCTGGGCCTCAATCCGTCAGGCAGAACCCTGGGAAGGAGAGAAGGCAAGGAGAGACAGAAGGCGGGAGGAGGGCCAGAGAAAACAGATGTGGCGTCTTCTGATTCCAGCCTAAGACGTCTCATTAATGAAGACCACTTGGCTTCTTGTCCTTTTCTACGCAGCGGCGCTAAGCACAGACGGACTGCAGAGTATTGCGTTCCAACAGGTTCAGTGTCCCCCCTCCTCTCTCTCCCATAATGTAATCAGTTGGATAATGGTTTTAAAGAGAAGTCCCTGTGGTGAGTCATAGATCATACATTTTCTTAAATGTACATTTTTTTCCCCCTTAAGAATGCCAAGACAAACCAACTGAAATTCTTAAGAAATAGGAAGGGGATAAAACCTATGAATACTTGCGTGGAGTGAGAATGTTCTCATTTTTTTTAATGTAAGTGGCAAAAGCAAAATACATGTGTTTGGCATTATTAGAGCCAGAAAAAAATTACTGACATTCTGGGTACACGGGAGACACTGATAATGGAGCTGAATTTGTTTTCATTTTTTGGTAAGCTATGAGATTTTCCTCTTGAGCATCAGGTAACTAGAAGTACTACAGTTAAAATGAATATGGGTCAATAAAATTTGGGGTCGTAATGGAAACTTGGGGCGATGGCTTATATCCTTTAGCAAGACTGTCAGAAAAAAGATTATACTCTTAGTGTATTATATATTTATGAGGCTTTATGAAAAAGAATGTTGCTTGGCAACTATGTATACATCTGAAAATGCAAAATGGTATAATTATTGTCTTTAATCTTATTCTACATTGCGTGTGCAAGATTATATACATTTTTTGATTTTCAAAGGCATTAATTTATAATTTAAATTCAGAGAGAGCTCTTTTTTTATTAACTGGACCAATTAACTCACTGCATTTCTACCTCACGCTACCCATTATTTATGGAAAACCTACCTTGTCATTCTAGATTAAGAAAAATTCCCTGTTATTTCTAATAGTTTGTAATGCTATGCACTGTTGTTCTAGTTGAGGTTTGACTAGTCTAGATTTGTTCTAGTCTAGATTTAACTCTCTGTTTGGCAAACTGTTTTGTCTCTCACGAGCCAGGGTAGTCAAAACTGAAGGCAGCAGCCATGAAGAGAGTTTAGGTAACTTCAGAATCATGTTCTCAAGGCAGTTTACACGTTATATACTCACCTTGAACTGCTTTTGCCTGCTACCAAGGCTTTTGCCTTGAGCTCACGCGGCTCATTCAAAACCACAAGTTGAATTATGGTTACATTGTTCCTTGCAGGGTGCATTATGCTGGCATTGCGATTGGTGATTTTCCGACGAGGATCTGAACTTCCTGATGATGGTGCCGACTCCCACCCCGGCCTGCCCGTCGCCCAGCGAACAGCCATTGTGTCGTCGTGATAGCCCCTGGTCAGGCTCGGTTCTCCGCCCCTCGAGATCCCGATCTAACGCTGGCAGATGGTGAGTCACCTCATACACTTTACCCTGCCTGTTCTTTAGTGTCTGTTCTCACCTAGCTCGGTGGCTGGGGCCGAGTGAAGTGCCCAGGCTTCATAGAGAAACATACTAACATTATTCTGGCTTTGGGCTTCGCTTTCTTAGTGGTCATATAAAAAGTTAGAATGCCGTGGAAAGCAGTAACCTCCTCTTGAGTGGAGAAGCTGTAGCCTAAGGATCTAACCTACAATCCACCAACAAGAGCAAATAAGTGACATGTAGGGATATGTAAAAATTTATTGTGAATCATGAATTTGGGGGTTGTTATTTAATATTCTGATGAAATGGCAGATTTCAAGACAGAGGAAATAGGAAGAGAGAAAGAGGCTGAGGGCAATGCCTCTTGCTAAATACATGTGCTTGAATTGAAATGGACCACTGAAATACAGGTAAGACGGAGGGATTCTGGGCACCTGTGCGGTTATGCGATGTTGATAGAAGCTTCTATTTATTTTACTGTATTTCATGAGCATCGAGGTTTTTAGAGTGGGAAATGGTGAGGGAAATGAATTCATTTCAGTAACCATTCTTTAAAACACTACTTTATACTTTTATTTAGCCATGGAGACTCGCCGGCTCACTTGCTATTTTGTTTTATTGTGCTCTAGCTGGAAACAGACAGTAGACATTCAGACAAGCAAGGTAATTTAACGGAGCCGTAAGGATTCTGAGAGATCTGAAGTAGGAGCTTTGCCATCACTAAGGAGGCAGTGTGGAGGAGGAGGTGGCAGGCTGCTGACCAGGGAGACTTGCTTCTGTAAGAGCTGCTGACCAGGGAGACTTGCTTCTGTAAGAGCTGCTGACCAGGGAGACTTGCTTCTGTAAGAGCTGCTGTTCTGAGGGAGATACAATGAGGAAATACAGAGCCAGGACCACGGCTGAAAACGCCTGCTCTTTCTGCGGGGAAAAGCCAGGGCCTGGTAGCCTTGGTGGATCAGTTTCAGAGCTCTGGCTCTGTCCCCACCGCTGCTTCCTTTTGGATGATCCATCACGTCTTGGAGGAGCAAAGCCACTGTATGGGGAGAACTTGGGACCCCTAGTTTTCCTGTCCCCCAGAGGCCAAAGAGGACTTGTGAGTGAGCAGTCTTTTTAGCTTAGGGACTTGGGAGTGTAGGAAGACCAGCATGCCTGAAGGATTCTTCCAGAGTCTTCCAGATTCCTCACCAGAGGCTCCAGATCATCTTCCTTTCCCAGTAACCTAATGGAGTAGGTTCTTTCAGTTGTGATTATTTTATATTGGTTCTTAAAATTGTAAGTGGTTGTACAAAGGGGTTTCAATCGGCATGTCAATTTATCTTGATCAGTGTCACCCATCCATAATTGTACTCTCTCTTTTTTTTTTTTACATGTAGCCTTTAGAAGTTTGAAGCATGCTCTTTGTATATCTAGTTTGTTGAGGATTTTTCTTTTTTGTCAGTTGTGGGGCTTGAACTCAGGGCCTGGGCGCTGTCCCTGAGCTCTTTCACTCAAGGCTCACGCTCTGCCACGTTGAGCCACAGCTTTACTTCCCATTTTCTGGTGGTTAATTGGAGATAAGAGTTTCAAGGGGACTTTTCTGCCAGGCTGGCTTTGAACCTTGCTCATCAGGGCTCAGCCTCCTGAGTAGCTACGATTACAGGCATGAGCCACCAGTGCCCGTCGAAGATCTTTTTCTTTAATCAATGTAAGATGTTCAATCTTATTGAGAGTGTCTTTTCTATACCTACTGAGATGAATGTGTAGTTTTTGTCCTTCATTTTTTTTTTTTTTTTTTGTCGGTTGTGGGTCTTGAACTCTGGGCCTGGGGCGCTGTCCCTCAGCTCTTCAGCTCAAGGCGAGCACTCTACCACTTGAGCTACAGCACCACTTCTGGTTTTCTGGTGGTTTATTGGAGATAGGAGTCTCACGGTCTCTCCTGCCCGGGCTGGCTTTGAACCGCGATCCTCAGATCTCAGCCTCCTGAGTAGCTAGGATTACAGGCGTGAGCCACCAGCGCCCGGCCCTGTCCTTCATTTTTGATGTGTGTTTAGCATGCCCATCGATGTGCACATGTTGAGTTGTATCTGCGTCTTTGGAATTAGTGATCTTTCTGATGGGCTGTTGATTTTAGTTTGCCAGTACATTACTGAGTTTATGTTCATCAAGAATATGGGCCAATTGTTTCCTCTTTTCCTTGTGCCTTGTCTGGTTTTGATACTAGGTCAATGGTGGCACTGTAAAAGTGTTTGGCAGGATTTCTTCCACTTCATTTTTCTTTTCTTTGTTTTCTTGGGATACTCTAGAGAAATTGAAGTTAATTCTTTAAATGCTTTGTAGAATTCATCAGTAAAAGTCAAATGAGGTACTGGATTAAAACAAAAAAGACAAACATCTAATGAGCATACTACTTGAGCTATGCGCTAGCCCTTTTAGATTTAATTATTGTTCACATAGGGCTTCACATTTGTTTTTGCCCAGACTGGGCTGGGTATTGATCTTCCTACTTTTGCCTCTTCTATAGCTGGAATTATAAAACCATGCCACGAGGCTCAGCTGCTTTGTTGAGATAATGTCTTGATAAATTTTGCCTGAGATAGCCTTGAACTGTCATCCTATTGATCTCTGCCTCCTGAGTTGCTGATATTACAGAGGCCAGCAACGGTGCTCAGCCTTGGCATTGACTTTTACATGTAGCTCTGACAGGAATTAGGAGAGCTGTGGATCAGAGAAGCATCTCTGTTCATCACTGCTTCCCCAGGCCATGATGCCCGCAGGGTCTGAGGAGGTAGTGGCCTGGCCTTCTGAAGTACGCTGTGCCACTGGGGAAGGGGACCCTACATTATGAGAATGAGGGGTGACAGTGTCTGGTCCTTCTAGCGAGGACGCCTCCTAGGCGAAGGTGGGAGAGACCCGACCAGATGCTTCTCCCAAAAAGAACTTTTTATTGAGTCTTTGGCTTTTCCATTGATCCTCTCTCCATCTTTTGTCTGCATTTCTTAAGCTACCTGGAGATGAATTTCTATGTGTTCAGGTTGCTGAGTACTGGTTCCCACTTTGAAAGTTGTCTCTGCACTCTGATTTTCTTGTCCGTGTGAAGACTTTTAGGTCTGATGTCAGTCTATGTCTATTTTTTCTTTTGCTTTCTGTGTTTTGGGAGGGGGTGGCTCTATCCAGAAAGTTCTTGCTTATTCCCATTTCCTGAAACATCTTCCTCTATTTTCTTGTGCTGGTTTTGTAGCTTTTGGAGAATGAAGAGAGCAGGGACACAGAATATGAGAGTTAATGGTTGAGAATTTTCTAGAATTGCTGAAAAGATCACACTTGTCAGATGAAAAAAAATCCAACATATTCAACATATTCAAGTGACTATACATGGTGTAGAAAAACACAGGACAGAGCAGCCAAAGGGAGGAACAGGAAGTTGGTGTAGAGGAACCACAAGGAGGAACAGGAAGTTAGTGTAGAGCAGCCAAAGGGAGGAACAGGAAGTTAGTGTAGACTCCTCAGCAGCAGGGCAGTGAGCACACTTGGCAACTGTGTCTTCAAGGGATTTGGGAGAAAATGGTTTTTATATTCAGCAGTTAAAAAGACCTCAAACACAAGGGCAAAATAAAGGTGTTTTTATTTTTTAATTTTTAAATACTTTTTTATTGTAAAAATAGTGAACAAAGGTATTTATAAACCCATAAAATAAAAACGATCCCAATTATTGTTCATCCTGAACATCTTCTCAGAAAGAAATACAGTGATTCTAGAAGCAAACAAAAAAGAATGCTAGGCTGTAAGCTAGAATGAAGAAGTACAAAAAGAATGGGTAAGAAATAATTCAATAGGTAAATGCTAAGTCTAATCAAACATTATACAAATTCAATAAGTCTCATTTGTGAGTTTAAACATGAGCATATGTAGCATTGGGTAGCAGGTCAGTATACAGTTAAAGAATTTAAAGTTTGTTAGACTGTAGGAGAAGGCATCAAGATATGGATTCTAAAATTTTAAAATTTAGAATGTATAGTTACTGAATTATTCTGAGTGAATAGAAATAATGAATTCAATAAAGGACAGAACTCAATTTGAAAGATGAGAAACAAAACAAAGATATGGAAATGACCAATATAAGACATTAGAAATGAATCTGTGTTAATAATCATCTTAGATATAAATATTATAACTCATTTAAATGTCTTTTTTTATTTTTATTTTATTTTATTTTTTTGGTCCAGTCATGGGGCTTGAACTCTGGGCCTGGGCGCTGTCCCTCAGCTCTTCAGCTCAAGGCTAGCACTCTACCACTTGAGCCACAGCGCCACTTCTGGCTTTTTTCTTTTTGCTTATGTGGTGCTGAGGAATCGAACCCAGGGCCTCATGCATGCAAGGCAAGCGCTCTACCACTGAGCCACCTTCCCATCCCCTAAATGTCTTTTAATTAGCTGACTAGGCTAAATGTACAGTATAGCTCATTTATTTATAAAAGGGACAATGGAAACATCAGGATATAGAATTGTTTAGAAGTGAAAAATGGAAAAATAGGTATTAATGATAGAAAGATGGTATAGGCTAGAAAACTATATACAAAATGCAGACTTTAAAATAAATTGTTGGTAGGTTATTCCATACTGGCAAAGGAATCAAATCCCTGGGAAGCGCGAACTCTACACTTATAAATCGAAAAATAGCATCCAAATATGGAAGGCAAACATTGGCAACAAAAACCTAATTTCCAAGAGCTGGGCTGGAGGTGTGGTTCAGGTGGTAGAGCACCAGCTAGGAGCAAGAAAGCTGAGCCAGTGGGAGACCCTGAGTTCAAAATCCAGTACTGGCAATAAACAAATAAATATGTAAAAAGATTGGCAGCATGGAAGAATGACTTTTAGCACCATAGCATGAATACAAACCATGTAAATGTTGAGTGACAATACATCAGAATAAAGAAACAGATTTGAACAGCACAATTAGCAGTATCGATCAACCAGACATGCATAGGAAGCTGCCCAGAGCAATGGAAGAGCCTGGGCACTCTGCAAATACACGGGGAGACTCGTACATTGACGTTTAGGAGGCTGTTTGCATTCAGGACATGACAAGCAGCTGAGGTTGTGCTGAGCACATTCTCTTACTACAGCGCACCAACATGGTGATAACGGAGAGCCCCAGGGCAGAATACTTTCTGTCCTCCCTCTTCCTCTGAGGACCAGCACTCTCTCAGCTGTGGATAGAATCCCCGGGATCCAGCCAGCCTTGCCCCTAGGTCTGGAGGGGAAATTTTGGAGTCAAAGCGTTTGGTGCAACTTGCTGGTGACATGCTTTAAAGAGGAAATGGCCGGTGATTTACTTATTATTTAGTTTTTCATTGCCCCTGTCCACATGCTGAGATGCAGATGTCCTTTCTGGGTAGTTAGCTCCTTGGTGCTGCAGCTTCAAAGGACAGGACCGCACCTTGGACGCTAGAGAGCAGCAAGGCAGGAATTCCTGGAGTGTGGCTGGCCCCTGGGGTGGGCAGCACCCCCACCTAGGAGAGAGGTGTGCGGCCTCCATTCTGGAGCTACTTTAATTTTTCTTTATTTGGTTTTTGAAGCTTAGCCTTTGCCATCACCAACTCATGTTTCTTCTCATGTACATAAAAATTTGCATATATATATATATATATATATATATGAGTGTACTGCTTACTGTTGAATAATTCAAGACTCAAAGAAGAGATCCTAATGGAAACTAGACTATATACCGAACTAAGGAATAATGAAAACACATTTTGTTTTCTATCCATGCGTATGCGTATGCATATCTTTTGCTAAAGAAATACCTAGGTGGAGATTTGTAGTCTTAACTTGGCTAGGAGGAAGGAGAGGCTGTAATTTAATAAGCTGGACATCTTGTTTTGAAAGTTAGAGAGGACAGCAGGATCAATTCAAGGAAAGGAGAAGGGAGGGCATGGGTAGAGAGCAGAAACAAATGCAAAGGCTGGACACACTTTAATTAACAAAAGCAACAAATCTCAGCAGAAACTGACCAAAGAGAGAAAGAGGAAGCACATGGGAATGCCATTAGAAAGCCAAAAGAGAATATTGAGTCCATGTGGCAGGAGTTAATAGATATTAAAATGCTTTGAGTAACCTTTAAAGATGTTTCGGTCATATCGGGGTTCTGACCTCAGGACATCTTACTTACTGTAAGGCAGGTCCTCTGCCACAGAGTCACACCTCCAGCCCTTTTTGCACTGCTAATATTGGAGATATCATCTAATTTTTTTTGCCTGCTTCACAATCTTCCTGCATTAGGCTTTCTCTGTAGCTAGCATGACAGGCAGAAGCCACCAGACCCAGTTTTCTTCCATGGAGATGGAGTCTTATGAACATTCCCCCCCCCCCCCCCCCCCCCCCCCCCCCCCCCCCCCCCCCGGGCTGGTCCTTCCTATTTTGACCTGCCATAGAAACTTAAAATGACGGGCACACACCCTTGCATCTTATTTGAGAAGCGATGTCTTATGCACATTTTGCCTGGGCTGACCTTGAACCATGATCCTCCATTCTCTCAGCCTCCTGGTAGCGTGAGCTACCAGTGCCTTTTCATATGACTTTTCATATAGAACAATTGAAAACTTAGGCAAAGTGGCCAGCACTTACAGTTTAGGGTCCACAAGGAAGTGAGGCGGAGGGAAAGAACCCAGATTCTGGCTATGCCCAGGGAGCGCCAGAGGGACAGCGGCCTGAAGGCAGGATTTTCGGCAGGCTGTTTTGTATTTTTTCTCTCTCAGGGTTATACAAGAGAACACGGTGCTCAGAGGACTTGTCTGTGAGGCCTTCCGTTGTGCTTGCTGCCCGCGTCTCTTGCCTTACCCAGTCTAGACTGTGTGTGCTGGTTTCTACGCGCACTTCACTTGTCCCTTCAATTATGTACTATTTATCCTGGCTTTCTGGGGCAACAGAAATAGGGTCGAGGCTCATCTTGTATTATTATTTTGTTCCAGCCCCGGAGTCAATTACTTTCCAAAGAGCCCTGGTTTCTTTTAGGGGGAAAATGGACTTCAGAAAGCCAGGATGTAGGCTCATGCCATGCCTCTCCCTAGTGGGCAGTGTGAATGGCTAGACGTGCTCAGGGGCGTGGCCAGGGAGAATGAAAAATCAAGTCTATATACTATTTATAGTCTGATGAACCCCCTGTATTTGGCTCACCGCCCCCCACGTTTTCCTTCCTTGGACATCACCCCCCCCCCCCCCCCCCCCCCCCCCCGTGTTTGGACTGAAGCTCTCCTGTGCTGGGTGGCTCACCGCACGGCCTTCTTCACCCATGGAGCCTGCCACGCTCCCCCGCCAGAGCCCAGCTGCCAGCCTCAGCTGCTCTTGGCCCTGGGGCTCTCTTGGCTCTGCGCTGCTCTGACTTCATCATGTGGGCCCTGGCTGCGCCCAGCCAGTCAGCGTATGAATCCTTTCCCAAAGCTGAAAGGGCCTTCTCGGATGGGCTCGGAGATGGCCAGTCTCCACTGCTTACTTAATTGGACTGAGAATCACCCAGAATAATAGAGCCCACCTGGGGGGGGGTGTCTATGGGAGGAATTTCTGAAGGGTTAACTGAAGGGCGGCACCTGGCTGTGGGCAGCAGCAGCCCTCGGGCTGGGGAATAAGAGGGAAAGAAGGCGCTAGTGTCGGCTCGCCCTCCTCTCCCTTCTCCCCTCACCCTGTCCCTCTCCCTCCTCTGGTTTGGGTGGGATCTCTGCTTCTGACCGGCTCCTTCCAGACCCCGTGGGTGCTTTCTTGTTCTGTCCCATTTAATGACTCTAGCGCTGGATTGTTCAAACTTGTTCAGGAATGAAAGGAAAGCAAAGCCATAGAAAATGGAAGAGAGGGCTGGGAAGGTGGCTCAGTGGTAGAGCGCTTGCCTTGCATGCCTGAGGCCCTGGGTTTGATTCCTCAGCACCATATAAGCAAAAAGAAAAAAGCCGGAAGTGGCGCTGTGGCTCAAGTGGTAGAGCGCTAGCCTTGAGTTGAAGAACTGAGGGACAGCGCCCAGGCCCAGAGTTCAGGCCCCACGACTGGACTCCCCCCCCCAAAAAAAAAAAAAAAAGAAAGAGAGTTAAACCCAGTCATCCTCATTCCCCCACCGAGGTCTGAATAAACTCAGCAAATTCTGATAAATGTATTAGAAAATGGGAAAACCTAGGCCATCATAACTAGAGACACTGAACTCCTAAATGAAATCTTAGAACCTAATGCATATTCTACTAGGAAGTATAAATTATCAATAGAAGAGAATCAGCGTGAGACATCATGTCTAAGAATAAATGACAGTAGTCATATAATCTTAATAGGTCTAGTAATGGCACTTGAGATATGTTCACTATCTCTTTATAATAAAACATAGGATGCAGCATAGAAGTGAACTTCCTTCATTTGTTAAAAGAGTGGCCGTGAAGTTCTTGCAGAAGACCTGATGCCATTGTCCTTCGGAATTCAAGAATGAAACCAGGATGCTAGGTTTGATTCCTTATTGTATGTGGCAAGTTCGTCAATGGCATAAAAAGCCAAAAGACGGGCAGGGGCCAGAATAGGGTTTCCCAGCTACTGATTTTTAAGTTCGTCTTTACACTTTTTTCACTTAAAAATAACAGGTTATCCCAAATCCCGAGGAAGAAGAGGGAGGAGGTGAAATGAAAGCCAGCTGCTGCTCTGCGTCCAGCTCTTCCTCCTTCGTCTGGGACAGCCTTAGTGACTTGTGCTGGTGGAGGTGGCTAGGCGGGCTTCTGATGGCAGGTCAAGGGAGATCTTTGGGATTTTTCCTAGTGTTCTTGGAATATTGTCTCTTGAGAGCCTTGAGCCACAAAATCAGAGGCCAATGGAGAGGCTGTTGGTAGATACTCTGGCTAAAAATGCACACTGAATCCATCTCCTGACCTTTCATGTCATGAAAGGGTGGCTGGGTATACATGAAATCACTTTATTCCGTGTGAGCAAGAGAATTGCTCCTCTGAGCCCTGCTGGAATGATCGGCTCACAGAACAATGACAATAGTTTAAAAGGTGGTTGTTTTAAACCACTAAGCTTTCAAACTTATATTACCACAAAAGATAAGCAGAATATAAATAGAACAAATAATAAGTACAGGAACTGAAACATCTTAATAATGATGTACACTGATATTTTTCCTCTTCACATTTTCTTGTCTTTTTATATTGCTTTACTCCTTTTACTTAGCTGTCTCTACAGATTACTATGTATTTAAAAATATGTTTACTAGTTGGACTAAATTTGTTTTGTATCAGTGCGGTAGTCTTATTATTATAATTCTCCCAGAAAGATGAAGTATGTGTATCTATTCAACTATTTTTCCTTAAAAGGATTCAACTGAGACTTTAATAAGTGTTTCTTGATTAACTCAGCCAGTATTCATGTCCTGAAATGCAGGCTGAGCTGACTTATGACTTCTCACAATAGAAAGGGTGTAAAATAGCCCAGCTGTAGGATCCCCTGAAGCTGGTTTGTTGAGATAAATGTATGTCTCATTTCATGTGTAGAAAGAAGCCTGAGCAGACATGGTGACCTCTCTTGGTCAGGGAGTTTAGAAGCCCACGATTCAAGCACTAAAAGATGAAGTGTCCCAGTCAAGAGAGGAGGAGGGAGCACTGCGGAGTTTGGGGAAATCAGCAAGGCTTATTTAAAGGCTTGAGATCAGCTGACACCTAGAAAAAAATGACTTTTTATCGCAAGTCTGAAACTTCTGGCCAGATGGAAATCCCCAGAGTCATTCCTGGAGCAAGGTTTCCTTTTAATTGTTATAATTACAAAAGACTTTGGGTGGAAAGATCCTCAGAGGTGCCGTGTATTCGCTCAGGGAGCTGGCAGTGTTTGAGTGTGGAAGCCTGGGCACCTGTGTCCAGGTACGCTTCTCCAGAGTCTGACCTTGGGTCCAGAAGAGGAAAGGATTTGTCCCAGTTTTCTCACCAAGCGAGGAGGCTGCTTCAGCTTCTGTTAGATTTGAGACCCACAAGGAAGTTGAGACGTGATCCACGGCCGTCTTTTTCCTTTCGTGGATCTGCAAGGGAAACAGGCATAAGAAGCACAGATGACCAATTGATTGAAGCAGGCAGGCTGGAAGCGAGATGGGTCCGTAAATCAGATACAACCTTCTAAGGTGCAAACAGTTAGTGAACTAGCTATACTATGATGGACTTGTATTATAGTTCTTTCCAAAACCATTCCCACTATCTGTGTTCTGGTACTTTAAGACTTACTGGAGAGGAAAAGAAGTATAGATTTATACCACACGGCAGGTGTTGAAGCTGAGCGTGCCCTGGGACTTGTTTCTGGTGTTGATATTAAACTTCTTGAAGGCAGAAACCCTCTTTGCGCTCTTTCCTTGCTTTTGTATGTATAATGCCCAGCGCAATGCCACCTACTTAATAGATTTTATTTAGTGCCTGCTGAGTGCCAAAGAAATCAGAATTATTCTCCCCCTCGGCACCCACATTAAGACATACACGGATACAAATAGTCACAGCATTTTGTAGCGAGCGCCATAAGAGATGTGCTCATGACAGTGTGGCAGCCTCAAAGAGGTGATAATTTACTCCATGTGGAGTAGAGATGTCTGAGGACTGCGGAGAAGTTACCTTTTCGTTATTCTTTAGAGATGTCTAGAAACTTGTTAAAGGAAAAAAGTGAGACGTTGATAAAAGTATAGTTGTGATTCCTTCCCAAAGAACATGAAAGCAAAAGCTCTTGCTACAGCAGTTGTTGTTTGTTTTAATTGTGCCGGTCCTAGGGCTTGAACTCAGGGCTTGGGCACTGTCTCTGAGCTTCTTTTGTTCAAGGCTAGCACTCAACCACCTGAGCTGCAGCTCCAATTTTGGCTTTTTTTTTGGGGGCGGGGGGTTGGTTTATTGGAGATAAGAGTCTCATGGACTCTCTTGCCAGGATTGCCTTTGAACTGTGATCCTGAGATCTCATCCCCTGAGTAGCTAGGATGACAGGCCTGAGCCACTGGTGCCTGGCACAAAAGGCACTTTTTTTTTTTTTTTATTATTGTAAAGCTACTATACAGAGGGTTACAGTTACATGAGTGAGGTTATGAGTACACTTCCTCTTGAACATTGTTACCCGCTCCATTGTTTTCCCCCTACCATCCCCTCCCTCCCTCCCTTCCCCGAGGTTCTTTTTTTTTTTTTTTGATTGTGATTAAATGATTACATAATTTCAAAGTCACAAGTTCATTCTAACTTCCCTGGAGCAAATTGTCTACCACAGTCTGTAATATATAACAGTGTTCACATGTTATATACCATATTTGTGATCAGCAGCATGAGGATATTTAGTAGTGGTTCAACCAGATGAGCGGGAGTTCTTTGTTTCTTAAGTCCTGTTAGTTTTGTCGTATCACCTAACCTTTTGGATTTAGCATCCATTTATGAGGGAGACCATGTACCGTTTGTCTCTTCGTTCTTGGCTTACCTCGCTCAACATGATTCCTTCTAGCTCCATCCATTTCCCTGCAAATGCCATTATTTTGTCATTTCTAATGGCTGCATAATATTCCATTGTGTATAGATACCACAATTTTTGGATCCATTCATCTGTGGTGGGGCACCTAGGTTGTTTCCATATCCTAGCTATTGCGAACAGTGCTGCAATAAACATGGAGGTGCACGTGTCCTTGTATATTGGTTCCTGTTGTTCAGGGTAGATGCCTAGAAGTGGTATGACTGGGTCGTAAGGGAGGTCAATCTTTAGCTTTCTAAGGACCCTCCAGACTGCTTTCCAAAGTGGTTGTATAAGTGTACATTCCCACCAGCAGTGTAATAGGGTTCCTCTTTCTCCACATCCCCTCCAGCATTTGTCGTTGGCTGATTTGTGGATGTGGGACATTCTGACTGGGGTAAGGTGGTATCTCAGGGTTGTCTTTATTTGCATTTCCTTCACCACCAGGGATGATGAACATTTCCTCATGTGTTTCTTTGCCATTTTTATTTCTTCATTTGAGAAGTCCCTCTTTAGTTCCCTTGCCCATTTAGTAATTGGTTTGTTAGGTTTGGGAGGGATTAGTTTCTTGAGTTCCCTGTATATACAGGATGTAAACCCCTTGTCTGATATATTGCTGGTAAATATTTTTTCCCAATTAGTTGGTTGTCTTTCTAGCTTAGTTGCGATAGATTTAGCTGTGCAAAAGCTTTTTATTTTAAGGTAGTCCCATTTGTCGAGTCTCTCTCCAACTTGTTGTGACCCTGGGACTCTGTTCAGGAAGTTCCTTCCTGTGCCTATTAGTTCAAGTGTCTCTCCTACTCTGTCCTGCAGTAGTTTCAGAGATTCAGGTTTAATGTTAAGGTCTTTAATCCATTTTGAGTTGATGTTGGTGCATGGTGATAGGCTGGGGTCCACTTTTAGTTTTCTGCATGTGGCTGCCCAGTTTTCCCAGCACCAGCGGTTGAAGAGGCTGTGTTTCTTCCATTGTACGTCTTTGGCTCCTTTGTCGAATATCAGCTGGCTGTAGGCCTGTGGATTTATATCTGGATCTTCTATTCTGTTCCATTGGTCTTCGGGTCTGTTTTTGTGCCAGTACCATGCTGTCTTTGTGATTATAGCTCTGTAGTAGAGTTTGAAGTTCGGCATGGATAGCCCTCCCATATTGTCTTTATCCCCTAGAATTGTTTTGGCTATTCTAGGTCTTTTGTTGTTCCATATAAATTTTTGGACTGTTTTCTGTATTTCAGTGATGTACGTCATTGGGATTTTAATAGGAATTGCATTGAATTTGTATATTAGTTTTGGAAGTATCACCATCTTTACTATATTAAGTCGGCCTATCCAGGAGCATGGGAGGTCTTTCCATTTCCTAGTGTCTTCTGCAATTTCTTTCTTTAACTTTTTATAGTTCTCATTAAATAGTTCTTTTACATCTTTGGTTAGGTTAATTCCTAAATATTTTATTTTTTGGGAGGTTATTGTGAATGGGGTTGCTCCCTTTATTTCCCTCTCTTCCTGTGCGTTATCAGTGTATAGGAAGGCAACTGATTTTTGTGGGTTTATTTTGTATCCTGCTATTTTGCCGAAGTGACTTATGATTTCTAAAAGTTTGGGGATGGAGTTTTTGGGATCGTGGAGGTATAGTATCATGTCGTCTGCAAAAAGGGATAGTTTCACTTCTTCTTTCCCTATGCGGATCCCTTTAATGTCTTTTTCTTGCCTTATTGCCCTGGCTAAGGGTTCTAGGACTATGTTGAAGAGGAGTGGAGACAGTGGACATCCTTGCCTTGTTCCTGTTTTTAGGAGGATTGGTTGTAGCTTTTCCCCATTAAGTATAATATTGGCTATTGGTCTGTCATAAATGGCTTTTATTGTTTTTAGAAATGGTCCTTCTATTCCTATTTTCTCCAGAGCTTTTAGCATGAATGAATGTTGAATTTTATCAAAGGCCTTTTCTGCATCTGTGGCGATAATCATGTGATTCTTGACCTTGGCTCTGTTGATATGCTGGATTACATTTATTGACTTACGTATCTTAAACCATCCCTGTGTCTCTGGGATGAAGCCTACCTGATCATAGTGTATTATTTTTTTTATGTGTTTCTGGATTCTGTTAGCTAGAATCTTGTTAAGGATCTTTGCATCTGTGTTCATCAAGGAGATTGGCGTGTAATTCTCCTTTTTGGTTGGGTCTTTGCCTGGTTTGGGGATGAGTGTGATATTGGCTTCGTAGAATGAGTTTGGGATAGCTCCCTCCTTCTCTGTTTCTCTGAAGAGCTTGAGGAGTATGGGTATTAGTTCTTCTTTAAAGGTCTTATAGAATTCTGCTGTGAATCCATCTGGTCCTGGGCTTTTTTTTGTTGGAAGACTTTTGATAGCTTCCTGTATCTCATTATAGGATATTGGCTTATTTAATTGGTTAACTTCTTCTTTGCTCAGTTTGGGTAACTTGTATTTCTCTAAAAATGCATCCATTTCCGCCAGATTTTCTTCCTTTAGAGAGTATAGCTTTTGAAAGTAGTCTGTTAGAATTGTTTGGATATCTTGGGTACGTGTTGTGATGTTTCCCGTGGCATCCCTAATCCTATTAATATGGGTTTCCTCTCTTCTTTTTTTAATTAATCTTGCCAACGGGCCATCAATTTTGTTTATTTTTTCAAAGAACCAGCTTTTTGTTTGGTTTATTTTGGTTATGGTTTTCTGATTTTCTAATTGGTTAATCTCTGCTCTCAATTTGGTTATCTGGCTTCGTCTAGTAGCTTTAGGTCCCATTTTTTCTTGTTTTTCTAGCTGTTTTAGTTGCAACATGAGATTATTTACTTGGTCTGTCTCCATTCTCTTGATGTGGGCACTGAGGGCAATAAATTTGCCCCTCAGGACTGCTTTTGCTGTGTCCCACAAGTTTCTTTGTGAGGTGTTTTCATTTTCATTGAGTTCTAGGAAATGCTTTATTTCTTCTCTGATCTCTTCTGTTACCCAGGCCTTGTTAAGGAGTGTGCTGTTCAATTTCCATGTATTAGAGAAATTTCTGCGGTATGCTTTGTTATTGAGAGCTAGCTTGATTCCACTGTGGTCAGATAGGATACAGGGGATTATGTCGATCCCTTTGTATTTGCTTAAGTTCCTTGAATGAACTATGATATGGTCTATTTTGGAGAAAGTTCCATGAGCTGCTGAGAAGAATGTGTACTGTGTTGTTTTAGGGTGAAATACTCGGTAGATGTCAGTTAATTCCGCTTGAAGTATGGCCTCACTTAATTCGGTAGCTTCTTTGCCAATCCTCTGGTTGGTAGACCTGTCCTTTGGTGAGAGTGGCGTGTTAAAGTCTCCTAGTATTATCGTATTGGGATCTATTTTATTCTGTAAGTTTGAGAGCATTTGTTTAACATATCTGGGTGCACCAATATTTGGGGCATATAAGTTGATGATGGTTATATCCTCCTCTTGGATTGTTCCCTTTATTAATATGTAGTGTCCGTCCTTGTCTTTCTGTACTGATTTTAATGAAAAGTTTATTTTGTCAGATATCAGGATAGCTACACCTGCTTTCTTATTGGGGGAATTTGATTGGTAGATCCTTTTCCACCCCTTCACTCTGAGTTTGTTTGTATGTTTGGCTGAGAGGTGGGTCTCCTGAAGGCAACAGATGGATGGGTCTTGTTTTCTGATCCAGTCCTCAGTTCGTTTTCTTTTAATTGGCGAATTCAGCCCATTTATATTAAGAGAAAGTATAGAGAGATGCATTGTTGTCCCTGCCATTCCATTTTCCTAAGTTTTTCTTCTTTCCTTTCCTCCTGTGCTTGCTCAGTTAGACTTTGAGTAATGCCTGTTTGGGGCAGGTCCCAGTTCCTGGTTGCTTTCTTCAGGTTGTGTCCCCCCTCTTAGAATTCTTTGTAATGCTGGCTTAATGTTTATGTATTCATTTAGTTTTTCTTTGCTATTAAAAGTTTTCAGTTCTCCATCGAATGTGAATGCTAGCTTTGCCGGGTATATCAGTCTGGGTTGGCAGTTATTGGCTCTCAGGGCTCGTATGGTGCTTTCCCAGGCTTTTCTTGCATTCATTGTTTGTGTGGAGAGATCTGCAGTGATTCTAATTTTTTTCCCGTTGTAGCATAGCTCCTTCTTCATTTTTGCTGCATGCAGGATTGTTTCCTTATTATTCAGATCCATCATTGTTACTATTATGTGCCTAGAAGTGTTTCTCCTGGGATCTTGCTTGTTGGGTGTTCGATAAGCTTTTGTGATGTAGTTAAGATGGTCGTTTTTGAGGTGGGGAAAATTTTCATTGACTATCTTGTTAAATAGGTGTTGCATTCCCTTGCTCTGGAATTCCTCACCTTCGTCCACTCCGATTATGCGAAGGTTAAATTTTTTAGCATTATCTGCTTGCTCTTGAATTTCCCTTTGTTTTAATTTGAGTGATTTTTCCATATCTGTCACTTTTTGGTCCAGTTGGTGTATTCTGTCTTCTGTATCTGACACTCTACCTTCCATTTCATTCACTCTGTTGACCGTGGCTTCTATTGTGGTTTGCATGGTGGAAATGGATCCCTTTATGGATTCAATGTTGGTTCTCAGAGTACTGATCTCACCTCTCAATGAGGTGAGATCAGTATGCATTACCTCTAATTTGGCGTTTATCTCACTTCTTACTGAGGTTTGTGCAGCTTCTATTTTTGCATCCAATTTTTGTTTGATATCCTGTATATCTTTTGATAGTTCATCCTTGTGCTCTTTCAATTTCTGATCCATTTCTTGCTTTATTTCTTGAGTCATTGCCTCCAGCAACCCTTGGGTGTAGTTTTTGTCTTCCATTCCTGCTTTGCTCCCACTGGGGCTCTCCCCTGCGTGGCTGCTGGCTTTTGAGGTGAGCTTGCTGTCCTGGGTAGTGGTAAACCTTGTGATTTTTCTCTGTGATTTTCGCATGGGGGTTCAGGAGACTGCTCTTCAATCTTGTTTTGGTGTGTCTGTCTTTGCTTGGTTGCTGATTCTGTATTGGTAGAGAGAGTCTGTGCCTGATCTGGATTCTGTTGGGAGCCTATTTCCAGCTGCTATTCACTTAGGATTCTCAGCTCTCTGCTGTAGCAATTCCCA
The DNA here is from genome assembly GCF_019054845.1 of Dipodomys spectabilis. Lineage (NCBI taxonomy): Eukaryota > Metazoa > Chordata > Mammalia > Rodentia > Heteromyidae > Dipodomys > Dipodomys spectabilis. The sequence goes on along the minus strand of NW_024870965.1, from coordinate 4,700,044 downwards.
CCTTTGGAAGGGTTGAGCAGCCTAGGCTGCTTGTGTTTGCTCCTGCGGGTGCTCTTGGGAAGATCAGATGCTCTGGATGCACTCTCCCAAATACTGGAGTCTGCTATGGGCTCTTGATGTGTTTTTGTTTGTTTGTTTTGGGCTGGTTGTGGGCTTGAACTCTAGGTTTGGGTGCTGTCCCTCAGCTCTTCAGCTCAGGGCTGGCACCCTACCATTTGAGCCACAGCCCCACTTCTGACCCTTTTTGCTTTGTTCAGGCGCCGGTCCCCTGGCCTGGTTCCGGCCCCAGCCTGGAGCACGCTCGTTAGGCCTGTGCTAATGTGTATACCACCTTGGTTATGCAGCCTGGAGGACACAGTTCAAATTTCTTCTACTGTTGGTAGTCTTGACCCAGGGGCACTGTTCCTGGCTTGAGCATTTAAGCTCCCTTCCAGGGGCGCTCTTGCTCTGGCCTGGCCAGCAGAGTGTGCTCCACCGGCTGGTGGAGCTCTCGAACAGTTCCCAGTTTTAGTGGGTCCTGTGGTCCGGGTGTTGGGGTAGGGAGTCTAGGTCAGGGTCTGGGGATTCCCTCCAGCTCTGGTCTCCCTTGATGGATTCCCTGTCCCCTGATGGGTACTCACCCTGTAGGTCGTCAGTTGTTGTTGCAGTCCGTCAGTTGTTGTTGCAGTCCGAGTTCAGTTGGGGTGGTTGCGGGCTGGGTTGGGCGGCCCCCCGCCGGGTCGTTGCGATCGCGATTGGGCGGGTGGTCTGCGGACAGGTCCCTTTGTGGCGCTGCTGGTGCCGGGCGGCTTTGGCGGGATGGAGCCTCTCCGCTCCGGTGGAGAGTGATGGGTGGGGTGGGATCCTCCTGGAGACTCCCGGCTGGTAGGTTTCTCTGTTCCTGGCGATCCGCTGTTCTGCAATCCGGTACCTGGTGATCTGCAAGCAGCCCCCTGTGTCTCTGTGGCTCCGGCAGCCCCCGCCGGGCCGGCTGGCCGGCGGCTTGGCGCACTGCCGCGCGGCCAGTAAAGGTTGGGGGAGGGGTCTTCGCTCTTCTCTGTTCTGAAATTCTTCTTTTCCTCTCTTTCTTTTTTTTGTTATTTTCCACCTCTGGTTTTTCTCTGAGTGTTCGTCTTTTTGTTGTTGTCGGTCTCTTGGGGAGATTAAAGGTTGGAACTCGAACTCTCTTTTTGGTTGGAGAGAGCTGTGGCGTTTCCCTACTGCCCCGTCGCCATCTTGGTCCCCCCTCCAAAGGCACTGTTTTTAATCATCATGCCTTCTCTCTGACCTAAAATTGTAGGAGGATAGTGAGACTCAAAGGATGTTTGTAAAATTCCTTAAAAATTCCACAAATGTTAAATTGTGATAGTAAAAATCGGCAGTCTACCTTTTTTTTTTCTGTCTTTTTTCAGTCGTGGGGCTTGAACACAGGACTGAGTGCTGTCCTTGAGTGTTTCTGCTCAAGGGTAGCACTCTACCACTTTGAGCTGCAGCTCCACTTCCAGTTTTCTGGTGGTTAATTGTGTATAAGAGGCTCACCGACTTTCCTGTCTGGGCTGACTTTGAACCACGATCCTCAGATCTCAGCCTCCTGAGTAGCTAGGATTATGGGCATGAGCTGTCAGTGCTGGACATTTTTTTTTTTTTTAATTCTTAAATAGTGTACAAAGGGGCTTCAAGTCAACATATCAGGTTTTCAGTACGATGTGTCTTGATGGAGCTCACCCTTTTCATCTTTGTCCACGATCTCTCCCAACCCCACCCCTCCTCTGGGGTTACCTAGTGCCATGTCCACAAATGAACATTGAATACTATTTCCCCCCCCCCCCCATCTCTCTGCCTCCTCTTCCTCCACCCTCTTCCAACACCAGTTCCAGCTCCCTGGCATTCATTTTGCTTTGTTAAACTTAGTTGTTCACAGGAATTCTTTTAGATCTTCAGGTTATTTTTCTTCTCCTTTGGAATTTTGAATTTTCAGATCCTGACCAGAAATTGCCATTTTCTTTAGGAAACATTTAATATGTATTATCTTAAAATGGGAGTTTGGTCCATATTGCAAAAGTAATTGGAAACAAGGCTTTCTTTTGCTTGTCTTCTTATTTGGATTTCTAAAAGACTTAAAAATGTTTTTCTACTTATTATACCACATATGTATTTGTTTGCTCAATTTTTCTTGAATTGATTAAAATATAGGAGAAAGGGTATCTTTTGATATAAAAATATCAAGGTGTGTATAGGCAATAAATCAATAACTCAACTTGAAGAAGTTTTACTTTTTCTCTATCCTTCTTTCTTAGATTTTCACAAATACAGCTTAAGCCTAACACTTCAGAAGTAAAGATTTTCAAAATCCTGGCTTTTACCGGGATAAAAACAGAATAAACTGCCCATAAGATTTTAAAGAAAATCTAAAATAACTTACACAATTTAAAGTTTGGCAGCAAATTGATTTCTTTTTTATACAATTGCAAGAAAAAATGTCAAATATTTATAGATGTACTAGAAAAATTACAGCATAAGAAGAGGTTTGCTTATATAAACTTTAACATTTCTAATTTTATTAGAAACCTTTATACTGGATGCTTTTTACAAAGGACCTGGAAGATTTCTCTCTCTCCATATTTGTTTAGAATTTGGCTCTTGTAACTCTTGTGTTAGACATTTCCTTACACTACTGGAAGACATTAATTTATATTTGCAGAATTCTTGGCTAATCACTGACAGTCAAGGTAAATTTTTCCTGGTTGTCCAGGCATTAAATTCTTTCAACCTTCCAACATTCTTTCCACCTTCAGCATTCAAAATTGTGCAGATGTGTTCACGCAAAGATTTGTTCTAATGCTTCACCAATGGTAATGACCAAGAGTGAGGATTTTAGAAGCTAAACTCTGAATATCTACACCATGTTATACGTGGTGTGTCAGGTTTCTAAGTCTCTCTTCACCTGCAAAATGAGGAGGATAAAAGAGGAATATTGATTTGTGGTTTAAAGAAATCTAAGTTCACGTTTCTTCTCTTTGTGTACATATCACATTTTTATTAGCAAATTGCATCAGTAGCACCTGCCTTATCTACCTCATTATTGATAAAAACCCAAGGTAAAACATGCATGTATGCACGTTGCAGAGCTTAGGATACTAGGGGGGAGGGGTTATCGCATTAGGAGCATGGCCTGGGATGGAGAATGTGTTCATTGAGGATTTATTTTGTGACTAATAGATACACTCATTAGGATCCACTTTATTGCAAGCTGATTGCCAGGATTAATAAAGCCTATTTACACAGTGTAGATCTGATGCCATGTTAAGATAGTTAATCTGATATAGCAATAACCTCCATATAGCTAGTCTTCTTTATTTTTTGTGCGTGCCAGTACTGGGGCTTGAACTCAGGGTCTTCTGCTCTTGCTTGGCTTTATTTATTTGTTCAAGGTTGGCTCTCTACCATTGGAGCCACACCTCTACCCCTGAACTTTTTGCTGTTTAATTGGAGATAAGAGTCTCTTGGATTTGTCTTCCTGCTCTGGCTTAGAACAATGATCCTCGGATCTCAGCCTCCTGAGTAGTTAGGATTATAGATATGAGCCACCAGTGCCTGGCCAGCTAGTATTTTAATTTTATTTTTTATCAACATAAAACAATAATGAAGAATTATTTTCATCTTAGAAAGGCCCCCACGTATGCAACAGTGTGAGCAAATGACTTAAGTTTAGAACCGAGCAGCACATGATCTTCTCCATATTTTCCTGGTGATCCCATTGTGCGCCTCCTCCCCCCCCGCCCCCCCAGACTCTTTCTTTGCAGTACTGGGAATCGAACCCAAGGCGCCCCTCTTACTAAACAAGTGCTTGACCACTGGAGCCCTGTGGTCAGCACCTGTTTTAAACCTGGGGGAGATTTCGTGCATCTACTCTGCGTGCTTAGAGACATCATGACACAGCTTCAGCCTCTGATTCTTCTCCCCTTCCCAGGGAAAGCAATCTGTTAACACTCAGTGCTTTCCTGTAAATGAGATGTGACCTTCCTCAGGGCTACAGCCCTCAGCTTTCCTCTGCAAGTTCACAGTCAGCATTGCATGGGCAGAAATACATCAGATCAAATTTCTCTCTTGCCAGGCGCCAGTAACTCAGGCCTTGTAATCCTAGCTACTCAGGAGACAGAGATCTGAGGATTAGGTTCAAAGCTAGCCTGGGCAGGAAAGTCTGTGAGACTCTTATCTCCATTAACCACCAGAAAGGCTAGAAGTGGAGCTGTGGCTCAAGTGGAAGAGCACTAGCCTTGAACAAAAAAAAGCTCCAGAACAGCTCCCCGGCCCTGAGTTCAGTCCTCAGGACTGGCACATAAATGTACTCATTACCTTACTTATGTAACTGAAACCCCTCTGTATAACACCTTGATAATAAAAAAAGAAAAAAACATAAAAATAAAAGAAGTTTCTCTCTAAACTTGGCTTCTGTCTAGTATAGCAAGTGTTTGTCGGGCTTTGCTGGGACAGGAGGTGTGAACTCATCGCTGACTTCCCGTCAGAGAGTCAGTGTTATCCGAAAGAATCACAGTTGTCACAGAGTGGAAGAAAAGGCAGCTTCTGCCGGCGTGTGTCTGCCAGACTGAGCCCCGTGACAGGTTAGCAGCACCTACTAGCTATTATTCAAAACCTTATTTTCAGACCAGCTCCGTTTCCAATCCTATTCTTGTAACTCTTAGTACCAGAAGAAAAGAGCGTGTGGAAAGAAGTAAATTCTACCCTGAGAACTTTTTCTTTTCCCTGTCCAGAAACACTGCTATTTTCTCACCTTGTTAACATAATCCATTGATCTCATTTTGCTTGGTAACTGAATTTAAGGATGAGGGAGAGTTTGAGGTATTCTCCATGTTAAGCATGTTTGTATTGAGACTAGCTAATAAAGAAGCTCTCTGGGCTTAGCAAAACATCTTCAGGTTATCACAGCTCATCCAATTCAAACTCTTCAGCAAAAGTTTATTAAGTTCCTTGAGCAAAAGTTTATTAAGTTCCTATTTGTCAAGCAGGGTAAAAGCTTATTAACTTCCTATTTGTCAAGTGGGGAGAAATAAAACATCCCTTCAGGAATTCACAGTGTGAGAACAAGACGTACAAGCCACATCTATTTCTAAAGGTCCAGAGGATGGCGGTGAGTGAATCATGTCACTAAAAGTCCAGGACTAGCTTACCTAGGGTCTTGCAAGGTAAACCGAGTAAAGAAGAAACAAAACATGGAACTCAGCATTGAGATTTCCTTAGTATATCTACAGAATGAAGGCGAGTTTATGAGTAGCAATACAGAGAAATAACGGTGATTGAAATGTAACTATCTCAACAGGGAACCCAGATCACTTGGAGTATGAAGCAGACGTGGTTAGTGCATGGAACTGCTCCTTACATTACAATGAAAGCATCCTTGCTGTGGGAACAGTAAAAGTTTTAGCACAGAGCTTACAAGTAGTGAGGAAATGGGTACTGGAAGGGTAGATCTCAGGCTGAAAAGAAGAACTCTCCTCAGAGAAGAAAGAACTGAAGTAGGCCAGTAGTTGGGAGAGAAATAAAGGCTCAAATGAAGGATTTTTTTTTTCTCTCATGTGTAGTCAATTTGAACTTAATGATCATTTACTGTAAGTTTCAAAGCACGAAACCTAGTGTTTTAACTCCCTGCAATTACTTAACCATGTTAGCTGGTAGTTTATTTGCCAGCCCACTGTGAATTATTGTTTTCATTGGCAAGAGAGGTTGTTAATATAGTTAATGAGTTAGCGTCTGAATGGAGCTCATTGGCTTTTGCCTTTGGAGGTAGCTGTCAAACAGTTCTGTAGTGATGTTGATGATGGGTTTCTTAGGAACTGCGACTTGTTTTTACAGAATCAGAGTGGTTTCTGCCCCGGATCTTCAGTGAGTCAACAATAAACAGAACAAGTAGCTAAATATAAGAACTGGGATTGTACACGTGACTCCTGCTGTTGTGGGGAATAAGGCTGCAGACGTTCTGAGAAGCTGCTGGGGTGTAAGCTCATTTCCACCCGAGCTGGACAGTGACTCAACTGCTGAATAGAAGAATTACCTGCGATTGCTTACCTAACAAGAACCGAAACTCTCAAATAGAAGAGTAAGCTGTGCTGATTTTCTTTTTTAACAACTCAGAAGTATGGCTATTGCCATGCCAAGGGATCCTGTTATTTTTGGGACATGACTCAAAAGTCAGGGACAGTGTGGTGGTTCAGGGATGTTTTATTTTAAGTTGCTGTATCTTCCCTTAAAAGCTCTAGAAATCTGAGGTGTGTTTTCCCAAGGCATTTAGGGAATTCTAAAGCATGCCCAGGGGGTCTTCAAAGTGCTGTTAGTATTTATACCCTTAGAGAAACCAGACAAACCTCTTGGTCACCCAGAGGATTGCACTTCAAACATGTTCTTAAACTTTTAATCTTTCTTAAACTTCTTTCTTGTTAATCAGAAGCTCAGGTGGTGAAGCTTGCTGTTTTATTTATTAAACTATAAGTAAATGGATGTCTTGTCATCAGCAGATGAATGAGGAAATATTTAAAAAACAAGACTGATTGATAAGGAAGCTGGCAAAATTATACTGATGGATGAAGCGGTTGGAGCAAATTGCTGAGATTCCTTCAGGAATGTCTTGGTTTGCTACTTCTACTGGAAACCACTGAGTTTTCTCCAAATGCTTCTATGCAAACTTGATCAGTTTACTGAAGAATTAAATCACATGTGCAAGCATGCACAGGGTCAGGGTCGTATGCACATCTGCACAGATGCATTAACTGAAGTGTGGTGTAGGCAGGGGAGGTCTTGAATACTGTCATTTTTTTGAACAAGTAACTCACGGTTTAAGAAAATGAATCCAAGGGAGCTGTCACGGCCGTTGGGGTGAGGGAGGAAGTGGAAGGGAGGGAAGCATGCGAATGGAGCGGGGAAGGATGGCTGATGGGGTCAGAACATTCCATGTGCGTATGTGAGGATGCAGCCAGGTGAAGGGAGGGGAGGGGCTGAGTAGGAAGAACTGGAGGAGAACCACGGAAGAGGTGGCATCGATCAAGAAGCCTTGTATTCACAGACTGATTTGTTGACTTGAAACCTCTTTGTGCAATGACTTAAGGATAATAAGAGCAATGAATTAAGAAAGTCAAAGCACACAGCCTGAGTCAGAGGATTCTCTTGATTGTTGGGTTGTCTGCATTTTAGAGAGAGAGAGAGAGAGAGAGAGAGAGAGAGAGAGAGAGAGAGAGCAGGGGAGGGGGGAGAGGGAGAGGGAGAAGGAGAAGGAGAAGGAGAGGGAGGGAGATCTGACTGGGAAAGAGAGAATAAAGACTGAGAGTTGGGTCTCTTTGGGGAGTGTCACTGGGAGTGTCCCAGTGTCACCTGTAGATTTGCCATAGGAGCTTGGCCTTGCCATAGGAATTCAGACCAAAGCTGCCAGCAGGAAGGATGGGGTCCTGAGGGACATGCACTTTGGATGGTGTGAATAATTGGGATTTTATTTACTGCCGGAGAATAAACACATGCTGGCGTTTTTATTGCTATTCTGGGAGTCTTCCGCAGCACTTTCTGTGATTGCTGTTGCCCAGCCCGGTTACTACTTGGGCAGTCTGGCAGAGAGAGAAAATGTTATTTCATTGCAAATTCTCTTTTTAATTATCAGGGAGTTGGAATTCCAATCCAAGAGATTGAATTGCGAAAATAAATTAAAAAATTACCACACAAATAAATCCTCTAAAAGTCAGTCCCTAGTTTTATTTTTTAAGAGTTTTTTTTTTAAATCTAAATTAAGGACTTTAAAAAAAAAAAAACAACTCAGCAATGGTAATCTTTGATTATGTCAAAGAAAAAACACCTATGGGCTTGCTTGATTTAATCTTTTTTTCCTGTCTTTTTTTGTTGTTGCTGTTTTAAGGCTTTTCAGTGGGAAAATATGTTATCTGTTTTTACCTTCTAATTATCAACTACAGAGAATTGGAAGATATAAATGTCCAGAAGCACTTTTGCCCACCAGGGTTCAACGTCTTCACATCTGGCAAATGATCAGAGGGGTGAATAAATGGAGCAGCATTTGCTGGACAAAAGATCAGGAGCTGTTATCTACTTAAAACACCGAAAGCTTCGCTAGCCCTCTGTGTTCTCCCACGTGAGATGCGGGGAAATGGGAGGGGAAATGATCTATGGTGGAATTTAATCGTGCCTTACAATAGCTCTAAGTCGAATGTCATACCATTGAAAAAACAGAAGTATCACTAGTAAATAATAGTTATAAATACTAATAAGAATTTCCCCCCCCAAATTTAGGTTCCATAGACAACCACCCTTTCCCTTTATTACAAAAACTGTTCCACAGAACCAAGAGGCTGAAGCGGTGTGTAGGGGGTGGGGGTCAGGAAGGGGAGGAGGAAGGCTGAGCAAACACAGTCATTATACCTTACGTAAATGTTGAACTCTAGGTGTGGATGGGATCTGGAAAGATGCGGGGCATGTGATGGGAGGGTGGCACTCATCAGGATGCACTGCACTCAGAATCTGACCTGCGGAACAAGTACAGCTGAGTAAAAAAAAAAACAAAAACAAAAACGAAGAAAAGCTCAACAGAAATGTCTCTGCAGAACTGCTTCTTGCCTTTTCTTTCCCGTCGTTGGTAGTGATGAGCAGGGAGACGGCGAGGCTGTTTTAAGTTGGGTAATACTTGCCTGTTACAGAATGTTACTAGACCCAGCCTGATCACCTGGGTTGAATTCTGCATCGGTCACTGAGCAGCTATTTTGGGGCAAAGTAACTTAATCTTGCCATTCTTCTGTTCCCCATCCTGCAAAACCAGGAAAGCAACTGGCTGTACTTCACAGGACAGCTAGAGGATCCAGTGAGTCACTGTATGCAGCTGTGGAGCGAGGCCTTGTATGTAGTTTTACTATACAGGGTTTGTTACTGCTATTAAATGCTTACCAGAACTCAAAATTAGTTCCAGGTGCCAGGTGCTGGTGGCTCGTGCCTGTATTCCTAGCTACTCAGGAGCCTGAGATCTGAGGACCCCTGTTCAAAGCCAGCCTAGACAGTCCACTCTGAGAGACTCTTACCTCCAATGAATCGGCAAAAAGCTAGACGTGTTGGGGTTGCTGATGTGGTAGAGCACCAGCGTTGAGTGAAGAAGCCAAGCCAGGGATGAGGCTGAGTTCAAGCCCCAGCAACAGCACACACACACAAACAAGCTCCAGGGAGTAAATGAAGCATTTCAGAAGTAATGAGTGTGGAAGTGTGGCTGCTCTCCAGACAGGGAAGTGTGTCCAGGATGGAGGGTTAGGCCCTAAACAGCCAGAGTACCCCTGTGAGCTGCCATCGGAGGCAGCTGCAGCGAGACCGGCCCTTGTGGCTGAGCGCTGGGTCTGTTTCGTGCAGCAGGAGGGTGAGCTGTGACTCTCACGGAGAGAACACGGGCAAGTCAGGCTTGAATGCCAAGTGCCTATCACCTGAGTGGCGCTCTGGCTGCCTGGCATCCTCAGCTCCTTCTGCTTAGCCCCTGATTATTCAGGCCTGAGTCCGCTTTTTCTCTCTGCTGTATTATTTCCTCACTCTCACTGCCCCGTTCGTTACACTGCTACCATTCTACCTGATTCAAGGAGGAGGCAGGCTGGAGCCCAGCAGGCTGGAGCCAGGTCTGGCCGCATGGAGTGTGACTCCGGATGCTGGCAGCCCCGCTGCTCTCCGCCTCACCTGTTAGAGGTCCACCCTTTGTGCTCTACAGGGACTTGGGGGCCAGGTCTTCACCCGTTACACCAGATGAAACAAGCCAACAGAACTTCGTTTTTTTTGAGTAAAGATGTTGAAGTTCTTGAGGATTTAGTCAGACAGATTGTCCACAGATATGCCTTTAAAGGATAAATTCTGGGGAAGGCAAAAAGGGGGACAACAGTAAAGGGCATACGTTCTATTGATAGCAGTACTGACGGGCCCTTCAATTCTTTGCCTCATATCCAAATGGGAATTTCGGTTATTGAATATAGGACCGCTGATAGCTGACAAGGGATTGTTCAGTAGTGGTAATCTAAGTTTATATTATATATTTCATATGAAATGATAGAGCTTCTGGAATCATCTACCCTTTGGACCTAATTTAAATAACAATTATTTACAATAACTTTTTTTTTTTTCAGACAGAGTTTCTGTAAAGTCTAGGTTAGCCTTCAATTTATAATCCTTGTGCCTCAAGACTCCTGAGTTCTGGGATTATAGGAATGTGTCATCACACCTGGCTAATAATTTGATAGTATTCTATAATCATGAGCCAATTGAATGTAGGCTTTTATTAGCATTTTAAGATGCTTATTCATTTATTTGTTGAGTATGTTCTGTCTGTTGGGTACTGTTGTATAAGCTGCTAAACTTAGTAGCAAAAAATCCCACAACAATTCTAATTTCTTTCTAGAAGAAGGGAGGCAGTAAATAAGTAATCAAAAGAACAATGGCATACTTTAAAGTGTTGAATACTATCAGGAAGTAATACAAAGTTGGTTAAAATGAAAGCAAGGAGTAATTTTGGCCAAACTAGGGTTGGAAGAGTTCTCCGAGAAGTAAAATGGAGCAGAGGTGCAAATGACAACAGTGAGCTCAAGAAAGAGGGAAAAAATCAGCAGGGATGGAGAATGCAGAGGCCTTGAGCAGAGCAGAGGGGCTGGGCTAGGGGGTGGTGGGTTGAAGCTTTTAGACTGAGATCATGAAGGACTTTATGGACAAGATGGCAGATTTCATATGCATAGGAAGGAATACTGGGCTGTTACCAGGTAAGAGATGACAGGTTGAATCTTGTTTCTGCTCTTGGATCTACGGCCCAGGGAAGGGACCCTGAGGAGAGAGGAGAGGACGCACAGAGCCTTCCAGGCAGCCGTTACTTTAAGTGGAATCAATGATACTGTAGCGGTGGAGATTGTGAGAACTGATCGGATTTGGGTACATTTTTTTTTCTTTTTTGGTGAGCATCTATCATGTCTTAGTAGGTGATCCAATATATGAGAAATAAAGAGGCATTGAGGATGATTCTCAAGGTTTTATCTAGAACAACCAGGTAAACAATGCCATGTATTGAGATGGAGAGTGGAAGACGAGTTATTTTGGGATAGCCAATAATTCTCTTCTGGACATTTAAGACACACGGAGTTACAAAGTCGTTGGATATTTGAGTCTGGAGCTTAGAAGAGGGATTGGTGGCAAATATTTAGACCCGAGGTTATCAAAATAGAAATGATGTTTAAAGCTATGAGATGGATCGAGATTGCTTAGGGAGATTAGGAAGAGAAGTAGGAAGGCCAAGAACAGAACGCTGGGAAATTGCAAGAGCCGACAAAGAAGTTAGCAAAGGAAACAAGCGAACGCATAGCAAATGTAGGAAAATGCAAGCACACAGGTGAATGTCACTCAGGGTAACAGAACACCCTGGGCATCAAGTGCTGCAGCATCTCCATTACTAAGAGGAAGAAAGATAATCCACTCCTGAGCCAGAAAAGGCCTTTAGTTTACTTAAAAGGAATGTTTTTCAGCTGGGTGCTGGTGGCTCACTCCTGTAATCCTAGCTACTCAGGAGGCTAAGATCTGAGGATTGTGGTTTGAAGCCAGTCTGGGCAGAAAAGTCCACAAGACTCTTAACTCCAATGAACTACTCAGAAAAAGCCGGAAGTGGCGCTGTGGCTCAAGTGGCAGAGGGCTAGCCTTGAGCCTAAAGAGGCTCAGGGATAGTGTCCAGGCCCTGAGTTCAAGTCCCAGAACCAGCAAAAAAAAAAAAAAATGTTTTTCAAATAGTCTAAGGGCAGAAGCTTATTTGGAGTAAGTTGTATAGAAAGAAAATCAGCATTTCCTTCTGAGACATGGTTTACTTAAACTGCGTAGAAGATACAAGCAAGGGTTTCTAGTGGAGTCAAAACAAACTGTATGTCTTTGCTTCTATGTCCAAGTCTTTATTGCATGGTTTAAAGATTATTCCTATAGAACCTTCTTGCATCTTGAGCTCAATTTTTTTAAGAATTTGAGTTCCTACCTGAAAAATTTTATTTCTTATTCAGAAGAATAGCAAAACAGCTGCCTACGACTCTAATGTATCTTTCAGCTGATCTGATGAATAAAAAAGCCATAGTATTTTGAGCATAATTGAACATCCTATCTAGGCTAAGCCCCGGAGAGATTAAGTAGGCAGGGGATGCCCTAGTTTGTAGATGGCTGATGGAAATTTTGAATAATTTACAAACCCAATCCTTTCTTTAAATATCAAGCAGCTCGTTGGATTATGTTGGCATTCTAGGACACAAATACACACGATGAGAGACTCTCCTCCATTCTACCCGACATCTGGACTGGGAACAAAACCAGAATGTCAGCAGATAGAGTGAAGGTTATCATAATAGTATGGGCAATCTGGCTGATCATACTCTATGCTCTTTTGACTGCCCAGGGGGGAACAAGACAGGTTTGTTTTTTAAGCAAATAAGCATATTCACACAAGAGAGGCAATGTCTTGGGAGAGGGCAAACCTTGTAGCTAGGACATGGGGACTGGTCCCAGGGGTGGCGAGTTGGGGAAGGTACACGCTCATGGCTGTGTGGAGCTGGCTCTCCTCTTCCCTGCGGAGAGGAGTTGGAAGTGTTGTTTCAGGGTTAGGAATTCGTGCCAAGACAAGGATGTGGTGTCGTGGTTGTTTCCTGACTCCCCCTCTGTGAGCATATGTTCAGCTTGGCTCCTCTGCTTCGTCTGGAGGAGGCTTCCAGAATGGTTCTGGGTAAAGCTGGGCACTTGCTGAACAGCATCTGATCCCACTTCATTTCCCTATAGCCCGCCCTAGCGTGCCGATCGCCAGAGCGAAGCCGGTGGCTTGCGTTGTGAGCCCTCTCTTCCAAGGGAACCTCCACGCGTACTCGCACACCTGCGCTTGCGTCTGCGTTATTAGAGGAGCTCTCTTGATGGGCCGTGGAGTAGGTGGGTCATAGAGAGATGGTCCACCTACTCCACAGTCAAACAAAATGTATCATCAAGATGACAGACGTCAGTGCAATAAGGCAGAGGAAGACCAGCAGGAGACACACTGTAAAGAGGTGCTGTTATTGTGACAAACACTGGTGTTTGGTAGTGGATAAAAAAAATAGGTTCTGTAGAGTAGGGGCTTGGAAACAGTGGAGGAGGGAGGGCCGTGTGAAGGCAGTTAGGAGTTTTTGTAAGGCACAGGAATGTGCACGGCTCCGATCTCACAAGGAGTTCAGGCGATGTAGAACACTGACTGCCTTCCCATTGATGCTTCTTCCCTGAGGTTGGGAAACAGCAAACTAGAGTGCAAGGAATGAAAAAAGCAATGAGACTTTTGAGAGATACACGGAACCTACTAAATGCCAGCTCGTGACAAAATCCCATAGCATTTTCTGGATGCAAGGGAGCTTTTAGTTTATTTTGGCAATCTTCCATTTCACCAATACAGAAATGAAGGTCAAGTGTTTTTTTGACATTTCCTAGTTAGGTAAGGACGTGACTAGAACTCAGATGCCCAGTTTGGTCTGGGCTAAACCAAGCTGGGCATGTGGACTGAGAGGAAGCCCAAGATGGCGGACCTGAGCAGACGCCATTTTTAAGCTGTGCCAAATAACATGGTGCCAATCTTTTACGTTTTCTCCCAAGATAATCCTCAGTCTTTACCAAGCTTATTTTTAAGCCCAGATTGTAAAATTTATTGAATCAAACAGATTTGTGTTTTAAAGGATGTCACGGGAGACTATATTCATGTTAATTACAACTTATAAAACCAGTGTCAGATGCCTAGAACCTGGAGTGTTTCTACATGCAAGGGACATGGCAATTTGTAAATGAAAATGTAATTTCTTTCTTTTTTTTTTTTTGGTCCGGTCATGGGGCCTGAACTCTTGGCCTGGGCGCTGTCCCTCAGCTCTTCAGCTCAAGGCTAGCACTCTACCACTGGAGCCACAGCGCCACTTCCGGCTTTTTTCTTTTTGCTTATGTGGTGCTGAGGAGTTGAACCCAGGGCCTCAGGCATGCAAGGCAAGTGCTCTACCACTGAGCCACCTTCCCAGCCCCGAAAATGTAATTTCTAACACTAGAGAAATAACATCAAATCAATTATTTGTAGCTGTGGAACATAGACCTCCCACATGGTGGGAGAAATACAACCAAATTTTAGATAATACAATTTAAGACAAATTTTTTTTTAATGACAATTTTTGTTTGGAGCATCAATTGTAAAACCACGTGGGAAAATACTTTTACATTTCCTAATATGTGTGTGTGTGTGTATGTGTATATATATGTATGTGTGTATGTATATATATGTGTGTATATGTATATATATGTGTGTGTACATGTGTGTATATATATATATGTGTGTGTGTATATATGGGTGTGTATATATGTATATGTGTATATATGTGTGTGTATGTATATGTGTGTGTGTGTGTGTGTGTGTATGTGTATGTAAAATGAGTCCGTAGCCCGAGTCCCAGCTGTGTAGCTTGGTAAATTCAAGCATGAGCAGACACAGACATGGATGTGTAGAACAATGTTACCCCTGAGAGCTAAAGCCTGGACACAAGCCACATTCACACTTATGCTCAGTGGATGAATTGGGTTGTTTATATGGTGGAATAGTACGTAGTGTGAAAACAGATGTATGATAGCTGTATTAGCAAAGATGAAGCCAGAGAGGGTGCATAAAATACACATGGAATTTCATTTAAATGCAGTGTAGCTGAAAGCAGTGAAGGGGAGGGGAAGGGAATAGAAACCACGTGAGTTTGAAGCATAAGGAAAAATACGATAATGATCACTTCAAAGGCCAGAGCATTGGCTACATTTGGGCAAATGGCTGCATTTGGTTGGGGAAAAATGGGGTCTGGGGTTCACAAGATATGGATAGTGTTCCTATTCTTTGGAAGTAAAGAATGAACCCGTACCTTCATCCTTGATGTGTATTTTAGGTGTCAAGGTGTAACAATGGCAGGTAACAATTCAAACAAAGTCTGTTTGAATAGTTATTTTCTGACTCCACATGCTTGAATGATAGTTGCATATTCCATTGTAGGCTAGGAATTTTATGCGCATACCTATACACATCAGCCCCTTCGGTATCTACCTGGGATAGATTCCAGGACGTTCTCTGGAAACCAAAATCCATCAGTGCTTGATGCCTGTTAAACGAAAGAGCAGAGTGCTTGCATATAATTGATGCATATCTGTGGACTTTATGTCTAGATTACTCAGAATAGCTCAGGCCTTACAAGCACTGCGTACATCGTTGCGGTAGGAAAAGACGGGCTATGTACGTAAACTACAGATGCACTTTCTTCACTCGAATATTTTTGATCGAAGTTTGCTTGGATCTCTGGAAATGGACCTGTCTTAGCCACTCTTTGATGCTGTGGCAAAATAACTGAGAGAAACAATTTGCAGGGGGAAAGACTCGCGTTGACTCACAGCGTCAGTGGTTTTAGGCTGCGGCCACTCGGCTTCCCGTTTCTGGGTCTGTGAGTAGGAGATGCAGCATGGTGGAAGGGCATAGCAGAGCAAAACTGCTGATAGAGGGAGACAGAGGCAGAAAGGGGCCAGGGTCAAGATGTACCTTCAAAGGCAAACCCCCTGTGACTGCTTCCTCCAACAGCCCCATGCCCCATTGAGTACAAACTCATCAGTGAAATTAACTGGCTGATGACATCAGTACCACCATGACCCAATCACAGGATGCGCTCGAGCCATCCGCTGGGAACCAAGGTTTTAACAATGAAAGGCTCAGCGCTATCTCATACTATAAAATACATGAAGTCCATCTCCAGGAGTCCCCGTAGTCATAAAAGTTCTGTGATTTCTCAAAGATTGAGCCCCAAATCTCCTTTGAGACTCAAGGCAAACTCAGCCATGAGCCCTTATACAAACAAAAGGGAGGTTTAAACCCCTGGTAGGCAGTAGTGGAGAAGGCACTCATTTCAAAAAGGAGGAATGGACACACCAAGGGGAAGGCTGGAATTCAGCAGGGCGAGCGTGAAATCCTGTAGCTGCTCAGTAGCATCGGACTGCACGGTGGAGGATTTATACTCCGAAGGATTTGGGGCGTCCTGTGCCTAGGATCTTGCTGGGGGTTTTCTTGCTACCTACAACATTCCTTAGTTCCTTAGCTGAGCTTCTATGTTCTGGCATTGCTGTAATCCTTCATCCTCACAGCTTCACACATGGCCTCTCAGAGACTGTCCAAGAGACCCTGGCCCCCAGGACAGTCCTTTGAAATCAGGGTGGAAGCCTCCATGTCCTAATTCTTGCCTCCTGTATTCTCAGAAACTCCATATCATAGGGACAGTGCCAGCATCTTCCACAGCAAGGCCAGAGCCTGAGACCCTCAGATCACGCCTGCAGCAGCCTCTGAGTGTCTGGGTGACGGAACCTGAGGAAACATTTTCATAAAAGGGAATGCAAGGGGCTGGGAAGGTGGCTCAGTGGTAGAGCGCTTGCCTTGTATCCATGAGGCCCTGGGTTCAATTCCTCAGCACCATATAAGCAAAAAAGAAAAAAGCCGGAAGTGGCGCTGTGGCTCATGCGGTAGAGCGCTAGCCTTGAGCTGAAGAGCTGAGGGACAGCGCCCAGGCCCAGAGTTCAGACCCCACCACCACCACCACTACCACAACAACAACAAAAGGGCAATGCAAGCAAGCTCTCCTCTCCAGTCAATCCTTAAAGTGAGTTTACATTTTTACACCCTTGTCCCCGCAATGGGCAATGCTTGGCCAATACCTGAGGGGTGCTCAGGACACTTCGCTTATGTTTCTGGTCCAAAAATACTTGTTAAAAAACACTTGTCTACTTTTCCTTTTGTCAGTCATGGTGGCTCCACGTCCTTCTGTCTCTGTAATCTCTTCTTTACCCCCTTATCAATATCAACAGCCTTCCTACTGTTTTAGCCTGAACCTTTTCTTTCTTTCTTCTTTTTTTTTTTTTTTTTTGCTATTAACTCTTGGGCTGGCACTACTCAGCAATTCCTTTGAAGTGAGATAGATATTAATTTTTTCTGGGTCATGAGGTCTCTCAGTGGGGTTGCTTGCGTCCCTGAAAGCTTTGCATTTGGTAGAAGAACTCTACTTCAAATCCTTTTTCCTTTCCTTTCCTGTCCTGTCCTGTCCTGTCCCAGCTTTTCCTTTCCCTCCCTCCCTCCCTCTCTTTCTCTCTCTCTCCCTCTCCCTCTCCCTTCCTTCCTTCCTTCCTTCCTTCCTACCTTCCTTCCTTCCTTTACTGCTTTGCCTTAGCCCACATCTGCTGTGAATAGAGTTGGGTCCAGACAGATTTCAGATTCAACGTCTTGTTGCCAAGTCTGGTTTGGCTTATGGTTTCAGAGTCTTTATTGTCTCTCCAGATCCTCTCTCTGATCTGGCTCATCCTACTCAGAGCCCCTAACCGCTGCCTAGCAATGTAAATGTATCTGAGACCTCATCATAAACATAGTTAAGATCTTGCCTGTATCTCGCTTCTGCATGGTACCTCGCCGCCTATTCTTATCTTCCCAGTTTCTCACAGGACAAGATGTCACTAGCACTGTCTGCCAGGATACCTGTATTTTACCAGCTATTCACACAGGACAACATCACGATACTGCCTTATTATCCTATGTGATAGTCATTTGCTGTAATTATGTCCATTAAACCTAAATGGTCTAAGTGAGGAGTATCTGCACATCTCTGAAAAAGAAAGACAAGGCGAATGGTATTTGAAAACAGAAATCTTATCTTAACTGATCAGTTAACATTTCCACGCCAGAGCTGTGGCGGCTTTCCTGGTAGCCTGGCTTTGCGCCAGGAGCAGGACTACTTGGGATAAAGATGAAAAAATTGTGCCACATAGAACCAGGCCTTCCCTTGGGAAAAGGAAAAACAGATAGTTTTGAGACTCAAAGACCAAAGCTTGTTCGACGCTTTTCATCCATTGCTGAAAGTTGTCTCAGAGAATCAGTTGACAAACTTCAGCCTCTCTGGGGCTTTGATAATGTCAGAAGCATGCTGAGAATATTTATGATACCTAGGATTTTATCTGGGACTTTTGTATTCTAGGAACCACATCTGAATGAAAATAACCGGTCCTAGTGATTACCTGCTTTTACTTTTGGATCCGCCTTTCTCCTTTCCTCGTTCTCCTCCTATAATGGTTGTAAAGATGACAGAGCGGCATGATGCATAACCTTAAGTTGGCAGGAAAGAAAAAAAAGACTAATCTTCACTGAGCCTAAAGGAATTGCTAAGCAATCAGAAATTAGCTAATGAACACAAATAGACCATCTATTCTTGAAGATGCATTGGGAAAAAAAATACTAAAATAAACTCTGAGGGAGGAGGAGAGAAGAAATAAATTCACAAGTTCTCATCTCTTCATATCCAAAATGTTGAGAGAAAAAGCAAGGGGTATATTTGAAAAATAAAGAAACTAAAACATAAATAAATTGTTTTACTTAGGATGGCTCAATGAAAAAAAATCATAAAAATATAGCAAAATACAGAATAATTCCCAGAAGACAAGTGATAGAATATACTTCATATGAATATCCCAATCATCAGAATCAACTTAGAACTGCGGTGTGCCATTTAAAAAGTTATGAGTTCCTTCAACACTTGGAGGATCCAGTGGTAATTTGAAAGTGGGCCATGTTTTTCTTTCTGTTCTGGTCAGGAACCTAGTTAAATGGTGAAATGATCTGACTTTTGGAATCAGTTGTTGAACAGTTAGGGTAAGGTGTTTTCCTGTATTTTCCACTTCGGCAATGAATGATGCAGACTAATTTGGGTATTTAGGAGCCATGGACAGAGAAGAGTTGGAAATGTGACTCTGGCAGTTCTGGTCAAGTATTACTTCTTGGGCTTTTGGGTTCTGTTTCTTGGACACTGGGCATTATGATACACACACAGTCTACCTGCAGGGCTGGCTTAGGCAAAACAGAAATACTGGCAATTCTTCACTGGCACTTTCCAGTGTGGTGTCCTTGGTCTCTTACGCTTCAGCCATCAAGGATTATTTTACCACTTGCAAATCATACTTAGCTCCCCGTAGAGGTGAGTGAATATGGCCCTTCACAAAGAAATGCCTGCCCTCCACCAATTATTTTTGATAGATGACCCTCAAAATACCAGAAAGCTTACTTATTCCTCCAGTTTTGTTGTAACGAGCAGGTAGCTACAAGAGCAAGTTAAGATTTCCCAAACATTTAGCACTTGTCAGGCCCTCCTCGACCCACTGTAACATTTCTAGGAGAAAATGACCACCGTCCTCCTTCCACGAATATGGTTCCAGGAAGGGACGTTAATAGCATGTCCCCAAGGTTCCCTCCTCAGCCAGGAAACTGTCAGCCTAACTCAAGGTTGCTCCCCTTCTGCCTCTTGATCCAGGCAACAGTGGAGTTACTGAAGTCATAGCAATGACCGAGAGGTACTGTACCCATCGGTGACACACTCAGCGGGTACTGTGTTCAGAGTTCTGAGTTGTTTCCTTTAAGTTCTTAGTTTAGAACTGTAGTAAGACTTTCGAGGTTGCGATTTCTCAGGTGTTTGTGATGCAGGTAACTGTTAAGATTGCTGCAGGTGAATTGATGCCCATGATGGGAAGTCTCGCTGCACCGGTGATTCTGATGTTGAGCCTCTATGCCTCTGGCAAGTCCCGTGTTTGAAACACCTTTTTGTGTGGATGCTTGATCTTCTTTGACATCATTCCCGGCCTCAGAAAGAAATGGATGTGATTGGTGGGCTGCAAGGATTTGTGGCTCTGAGTATATGTTTTGGTCTCCTGCTGAATTAGGACAAAATACCAAGCCAGGTGTGAGTGGTTCACACCTGTCTGTAACCCTACTACTTGCAAGGCTGAGATCTGAGGATCCCAGTCGGAAGTCAGCCTGGTCAGGAAACTTTGTGAGACTCCTGCTCCAATTAAACATCAAAAAGCCACAGGAGAGCTATGGTTCCAATGGTAGGGAGCCTACTATAAGCCAAAGCTCAGGGACAGAGCCCAGGATGTGAGTTTAAGTCCCCGTACTGGCACTCAAAACCAAACCAGACACTGCTAAGGGCATTTGTGGGTTTTCTGATTGAGTTCGTCTGGTGGTGATTCCTTACATCAGAAAATTTTTACAAATACTATAGGTAATATAAATACGTTGAACAACACTGGATTAGAGTATAAGATGACTTCTTTTTTTTGTTCTCTTTTTCTTTCTCCCCCCCCCCCCCCCCATTCTTAGGACTATGCATCAATTAATAAAAATCTGTTTTTAAAAACGAATCAAGAAATGCACCCCAAGTAGAAATGATTTATAAGTCATCAATAATTATATACTTTGCTCATTTTGATATACCAAATGAATCAAGAACTACACCCAAGTACAAATGATTGATAAGTAATCGATAATTGTATATGTTGCTCATTTTTTGATATTCTAGGCCTAGTGACATGGTATCATCAGAATAAAAATCAAGTCAAAGCACAGCTGTGTTAATTATGAGAGCAGATGAACGCTTTGGCCCTTCTCATCTGGAGCCAGGCTTTGTAATTCCCCTTTATCCCCTCTTCCGGTTTCCTCAGTTCACGCCTCCGCCCACTCCATTTAACATCATTGGTTTACAAAACCCTGACATTGCTGTAGCATCCTGAGGTGTCTCACAGGTGCCAGAAGACAAGCTTTGCATTGCTTATCTTCAGCCGGCAAAGTAGGAGGAGGAAGGAAAGATTAAAGACACATTTTAATGATCTATACCTTCCACTTTCACATTTAATCTGTGCCTGAAGATACTGTGGCTGAAATTACAAAATATATTATTGTCTCAGCGAAGGCAGCTGCTCAGGTTTACTCCAAGCAAGTTCAAATTGAGCTCCATGGAATAAGGGACAAACAGAAATTATTTACAATCTATTCACTTGCCAACCCTTCCTTGGGCTGAAAAGAATATACATTTGTATTCCTGTTAGAGTCTATTGTGCTATTCCATTTTTCACCATCCCCTAGGATAGAGAGAGAGTTGGGAGAAGGGGGGAGATGATTGCTAAGGTCCAGGTTCCTGGCAGATTGAATAATGTGAATTAAATTCCTGTTTAGCCCAATGGTTCTTCTAAAATGGTACACAAGTAAATAGTTTACAATCACAGGTTTTCTGTGGTGCATATATAATATATATATATATAGACATACATATATACGTATATATGTAGATATCTGTATTTAGCTGGCCTGGGACTTGGCCTGGGTGCTGTCCTTGAGCTTCTTTGTGCTCAAGGTGAGAGCTCTACCACTTGAGCCACAGTGCCACTTTCAGCTTTTTTTGTGTAGTTTATTGGAGATAAGAGTCTCATAGAGTTTCCTGACCAGGCTGGCTTTGAACCATGATCCTCAGATCTCAGCCTCCTGAATAGCTAGGCCAGTGCCTGGGTAGTTATATATATATTTTTAGTGCTGGTATTGGGGCTTGAACTCTGGGCCTGGGTGTTCTCCTTTGATGTTTTCTAATAAAGGTGAATGCTCTATTACTTGAGCCACACCTCTACTTCTGTATTTTTACTGGTTAAAAATCAGAGGCTCACAGACTTTTCTGCCCAGGCTGGCTTTGAGCTATGT
Organism: Dipodomys spectabilis; assembly: GCF_019054845.1. NCBI lineage: Eukaryota > Metazoa > Chordata > Mammalia > Rodentia > Heteromyidae > Dipodomys > Dipodomys spectabilis. The sequence continues at coordinate 4,678,458 of NW_024870965.1, read as the reverse complement.
TCGTCAGTGTTCACATTCCTGCGTAGCTAGGATTATAGGTGTGAGCTACTGGTATCCAGCTTGATTCAGTTATTTTTGTTCAAAAGTGGAGATAAACCTTTTCACACAAGAAATCCTTTGTTTCTGGAAATCATCTTTGCATGCAAGAAAAAGCCACTGGATGCAGGACACGTTCTATATAGAGCCCAAGCATATGACGTTGAGCTATGTTGATCTCCATCACCACTGCTATGAACTTAAACATTCGGCAGGTATAAATCAACAAGTAAACACACTAGACACTAAAAGCAAAACATTACACTTGAACATGATAAATTATATTGGACTCTCAACATTCACACAGTGAGACCAAAGGAGGATATTCTTAGGAGAGGATCACAAAGGCTCAATAGTTGTGTGCATATGATCATATAAAATGATGTTTATCGAATTGAACTCCAAGAAATGGAAACAAGAGGTTGTTATTTTGTTTTTCTTTTTCTGTCTCTCCTTTGTTGCTGTTACTAATTTCTGTCCTTTTTTTCTTGCATTTAAGTTTATCTGTTTTGTGGAGGGAAGGGAGAAACACAGGAATGGAGGGACAAAGGGTGAACAGAGGCAGCGGCGATAACTCACTAGATGCTATGTTGAAAATGAACTATAAAATGTTTGGGGGAGGGGAGTTATGAGGGAAAAATTGGGAGAAAACAAGGGAAGGGGTGACATTGTTCAAAAAGAAATATGCTCTTTACTGACTTAGGTAACTGTCACCCCTCTGTCCATCACCTTTACAATAAAACAAAGAAAATCCAGCAGGTTTAGTGATGAAGTCTTCCTATCATGAAGAGTTGCATCTAAGCATCCCCATCAAGAAAGAGCACGTGGAAAATTAGGAAGTTGCTCAGATAAATAGGAGGATCATTGAGAAAGCGTCAGTCATGTGCATTCTTCAAATGGAAATGGATATGTTCCATGGTGGCATGTTTCCCTTTCCTTTGAAAAATATTCAATCCTGATCATACTGATCTAGTCTATTACCTCCTTTGCTGCCGATGCAGTTCCTGATTGTGGTTGAGTTCTAACACTGGAATATGTTTCCTGAAGTGGTCACAACACCCTAAAACTAATATTTACTTTAAAAATACAAATGGGTAATTTCTATGATCATTATTCGGCGCACTGGCTAATTTAAATGCAATGAGTAATACAACAAGCCGGAGAAGTTTGCTTTGGAAGGGGTATTTTTATCCTGCCTTAAAAATGGCTGCCAAAGCCATTATTCTTCCCTTAATGAGGGACTTCCCTGGGCTACTTAATGAACAGGGCCATTCTCCTGAGCAGGCTCAATACCGACTCGTGGACCGGGCTGTTCCAGACCTGAATTGAAATTCATCAATGCCTGTCTTGTTGGTAAAATCATTAGGAGGCAATGCATTATTAAAGAGCTTTTCAGACAGACCGAGTTTGGAATTGCTGTTGCTAACAAATGTCGCTGATGTTTTCCTGCAGAATAGCTACCGTGAAAAGCCCAGGGCCTGAGGCCTCACATAGTCTCGAAGCCTGAAGTAGGCTTTGCAAATACTTGTGGTCTCCGAGCTTGAGTGAGGGCTGCTGCGTTGCTGGCTAGCTAGAAACATAGAGGCATTCTCCAAGGAAATCATGACATCCCCAGGAAAGAGTAATCATGCTGGCTTCCTTCCCCACAGAAAATGTTGTAGTGTTAAAGGCTTTGCATTTAGGGGAGCCTGTGCCTGTCTTTACTGAAGAGCCCTTGGTGCAGAGGTCAGTGGCTAAGTGGAGCTGGAAACCAATTGATTTTACAGAGGCAACATGACAATAAGAAGTACAAGCACTTCAGATGTCTTGTATTTTCCAAGACACACACTTAGTGACTCCTTGTGTGGTCTCCCGCTTATTTTATATTTTATTATTTTTTTATGTTTGACTTGATCTTTTTGAAACTTGCTTAGACAATACCATTGACATTTTCGTTATAACTGATTAAAAAAAAAGCCCATTTCTATATCTTCTTAGTGGATGGGACTGTGAGAATCAAGGATTTTATTCCTTTACTTTGCTGCCTTCCATGTTAATAGGTACTACTTAATTGGTTTTTACCGCAGCACAAACACATCTAGCCTGAAAATGATTATCACTGAGCTGGGTCTGGGAGCTGAGAATGCAAAGCAGACATTTAAAATAGAGTTTGAAATGGGAACTGCAGGCTTGAACAGGGAGTTTTACAAGTCAGGTCCAGACACTCACCTCTATGTGCCAACTAAAGAAATGCAGCGAAGGGCACAGAAAGAAGACTCATTACTGGGACAGGTGTGTCATGGGGAGACAGCCCATCCGCCCATCTGTAGCCATCTTCCGGAATAGACACGAGTCGTAGACTTTAGATAGAGACCCGAGATGCAGCAGGAGTCATGCGTGGTCGCCAAGCAGTGTTGGTCAAGGTGTGGCCTGCAAACCATTATCTCAGTTCTGGTTCTCCTGGGTTCTGGAGAAGTTACTGTTTCTTCATCACCTGAGGGGGGCACTTCTGGTTCTTATGTCTCCTCTTCATGGGGAATTGTCCTCATTTGGAGATGATCTGTCTTGTGAGGCTCTGTGGTTTTTTTAGGGGGCTCTGGTCCTACATTGTATATGCTATGCTCAGCCCCGGCTTTCTTAGATTCTGATGTGACTCCCAGGACAGTGGCTCAGAGCAAAGGCACCTACAAAATGGAAGCCGGGAAGCTAAGCTTGTCTCCAGTTCTGTAGCTTAATTCGGGGACCATGTGAGCAGCCAGTGGTTTTCAGCACAAACAGTTTGTAAGTACCTCAGACGGTTTATTAACTTCTAAAATCCCTCTGAGTGAATTTGGAGCTGTGGAAGAACTCATGTGTAAGACACCTGCTTGGAGGAGTCGGGGGGAAGATTGTAGGGTTCTTCCACAATGTCTACAGGCAAAGTTAGAAAGCTCTAGAAAAAAGTAGAAAAGGGGAAATTTGGCGGATGGTGGTAATTTGGACGCTTTAGCCTCTCCACGATTCAGAGGACTTACAGGCTTTTAGTTCTCATCTACTTGTAACACAGAATCACAGTACTCACTGGCATTGCGTTTCGGTATGCCACGCGCTGTTTTCAGCCTTCCTGTGTATCAGCTAGTTTCATCCTCACAGGAGAGAGTCATGGGGTGCTATTTTTTTCCATTTTTCAAGAAGAGGATTGCAGCATGAAGGTAGCTGGGCGTGGGCTCTGTGTCCTCTCTGTCTCGCGGGCTGAGATCCTGACCCAGCGGAAGGGTAACAGACCGGAGGCCCATGCCGGCCTCTGCCCCTGTCCAGCTTAGCTTCCCTGGGATTTGATTACCCTTTCTTTTTCCTTCTCATTGTCATTTCTAAGGAGTTGTACAGGGGTTGCAGTTTTGTAAGTTCGGTTATGAATACGATGCTTCTTGGGCAGTGCGCCCTCTTCCTTCATTTTCCCCCAGTCCCCTCTCCCTCCCGTTCCTACCCCAAGTTATACAGTTCACTTTTTACATCTTGAATATCATAATTGCATCTGCTTACCCTTCCTCCATTCCATTTCTGTGCCCCCCACTTCCCACTCCCCAAAAGGAAAAGCAAAGCAAAACAAAAAATTTCCTTTTTTTGGAAATGAATTTCTTATTTTGATAAATAGTACTTTAGATGTTCAGAGGAGTTACACCTTTGCATTTCTCGTGTGTGTGTGTGTGTGTGTGTGTGTGTGTGTGTGTGCGTGTGTGTGTGTGTGCGTGTGCGTGCGCACGCACACATGCGTATCTGTATGTCCCTCTTTAGTCAGGATTTGTGTGTGTGTGTAAATGCACAGAGCCCCATGTAACTCACCATGTTTACTTGTATTTTAGATCTAGCTTCCACATATGAGGGAGAATGTGTGCAGTTTATCTCTGAGTTTGGCTTGCCTCACTTAGCCTGATTTGTTCTAGGTCCACCCATTTAGTTGCAAATTGATTGCCTCTTTCTTAAATTAAAAGATCTCTGAATGTTTGCATTTCTATAATTCTGTGATAAAAAATTAAGTTTTGATAAGTACATATACATTTATTAGGATCCTTTCCATTACATTTCATTATTAAGTAGTTATATAAAGAGGTTACAATTCTTTTTTTTCATTTTTTAATCTTATTTATTTACTTTTTTATTGTGAAAATACTGTACAGAGGGGTTACAATTACATGGACAAGATAACAACTATATTTCTTATCAAGCATTGTTGCCTCCTCTTTGTTTCCCCTTCCCATCCCTTCCCATAACCCCCCGCCCCTCACCTGATGCTTCCCCCCACCAAAGTTGTAAAGTTCGTTTTTCCACATAACGACTTGTACATCTCATTGTTGCAATGGGCCCACCTGTATCCCTATTTAATTGATTTGTTTTTTCCCTTCCCCACCACAAAGTATACCAACATCAAATACAGTGAAAGCAGGGGTTATACCGTTGTTGTGTTTCTGGGTCTTTATTAAGGAAATTTTGGCCTGTGCCAAGGAGACCTAGGGTTTCTCCTATTCCATCCTGTAATGTTTTCAGAGTGTCTGCTTTGACTCCAAGGTCTTTGATCCATTTGGAGTTGATTCTGGTGCAGGGTGATATATAAGGATCTAGCTTTAGTTTTCTACAAGTAATTAACCAATTTTGCCAGCACCATATACTGAAGAGGCTGTCTTTCTTCCATTCTATTTTTTTTTTTAGCTCCCTTATCGAAGATTAAATGGCTATAGGTCTGTAGGTTCATTTCTGGGTTTTCATTCCATTGGTCCTGAGGTCTGTTCTTGTGCTAGTACCAAGCTGTTTTGATTACTATGGCTTTGTAGTAGGGTTTGAAATTTGGTATTGATATTAAGAGGTTACAATTCTTAAGGCAGGTTATGAGAACAAGTTTTTACCTGTCATGAGTCATTTATGTTAAAAGAGAACTTTCATGTTTTCTATTGGTGAAAAATTTTGAGAGAGAGAGAGAGAGAGAGAGAGAGAGAGAGAGAGAGATTGGGAGAGGGAGAAGGAGGGAGGGAGGGAGAGAGAGAGAGATTCAGTATTACCCAATATTGGGGTATACAAGTTTTTTCCCCTCAATTAATGCATTACATTGGAGTTTGGTTTAACAATGACAAATGATAAAAGTGAATAGAAGGCGCTCCAATTGTTTTAAAAAATTTACCCTTTAAAAGTGATAAGTTCCTTAAATAGTTCTATACTGTAGCGGAAACCTGTAAGTGAATAGGAAAGCGCGTTCCTCACCTGTTTTCATTGTCTCCTCACAGTGCTTTTCAGTGCCTGAAAATGTCTGCTGGGTTTTCTGTGGTGCCTGTTCATCAGCGGCTTCCCATTACCTGTAAGTTCCCTGAAATGCACGGCATGTTTTGATGCTGCGGTATTTCTCTCATCACATCTATCATCAGAGTTATTCCTGTGAAGGTTGAGAATGATTTAGAACATTTTAGGCTTGGTGGGCCGTGCAGTTGCTGATAGCCTATTTAGCTCTGATATCTCAACATAAGACCAGACACAGAGAACACCTCAGTATTCAAATGTGCCCCTGTCCTAATAAAGTTTTATTTACAAAGGCAAATGGTAGGCTGAATGTTGCCTGCCAGCTGTTTTGCTAAGCTCTAATGGAGAACAGATCCTACTCTATAGTAGAAGTACCGCAGCTTTGTTAATCAGCTAAAGCAGTAAGTTCATTCATATATCTATGCTATATTCATATATTTATACTACCAGGCTTTTCCATGCTTTGTTAACTTCTTTTGGCAAAGCCCTCTGAGAAGGCATATTACTCTGACATACTCTTTCCTGCAAAGTATTATCTGTCTGACATTTGGCCTTGTAGACAAGTGTTAAGGCTGGGCCAGCTGCCTATTTGCCTTCAACAAGTATCCTGTCTCTTGTCTTGCTACCCTATCTTTTTATGACCAGTCTTGTATTGATTTTTTTCCCTTGACATTTCCACCTTCTAAGCTTGTATTGTTGCTTTAAGAATCATGTTCCTAACTTAAATGATTTTGAGCTTTGGAACTTCCATATATATATATATATATATATATATATATATATATATATATATTCTGATAATTCAAATAAATGTACAGAAAGAAACTTTCCAGAGCTATGATTTGGGCTTCATACCACTTTAAAATGCCATGGTAAAGTTTTACTTTTCTGTTGAGAAACTAAGAGGAAGAAACAATAATTAAGGGTTTAATTTAAAATTGATAGGTCCTGTAAGAATCTCCAGACATTTTATAATTAGGAAAAATGAACAAAGACTTGAAAAAGGATCTAGAAATCTCAGGATTGTTGATAGTCCCATTTAATCTAGGTTTTCAGGGTATTTTTGAAAAAAAATTAATTGGACCAGAATTTAAACTGAAACTAAAATTGGCTCTGTGACTTGGTTTTCTTTTAGTTATAAGTTAATAAGCTAGCCTGTTAGTAGTTCATAGAAGCCAGAAGGAAATAGACTACTCATAGGTTAGAGAAAAAGGAGCTTAATCATGGTAGAGCAAGCAGCAAGAGTCATGGCATTCTGGTGTTCACTTCTCTTATTCTCAGGTCTACAGAGCAGCCCAGATATGTGGCGAGCACACTGGGCTTGCATTGTGTCTGATGCATTCATGCTGGGTTGAAGGGAATCTACTGTGTTACAGCTTACCCTGGACCCTTCAGCTAGCAAGCTTGTGCACACACCCAAATCCTAGTGATGGACGGGACATGGGGCAGTCAGGATCTTGGCTCTCAGTACCTCCCAATATGACACATGGGAAGACAACAGGTCTGAGGAGGGATGGGTGTCTCCCCCAAACAACAGGTGGAAAGACTGTAGGCAGGGGATCATGTGAGACTGGTTGGGGTAGCAGGAGCTGCCTCTGGTTGACTTCAGGAGAAGAAGCAAAGACGAGAGTGGCGCTGTGTCTCTGAGTCTCCACTGGCCCTCCTGTGATGGTTTCCTGGAGACTGTCTCGATTAGAGAAGGAGTTTGCATGTCTCATCATTTGCACCTCTCTCCTCTTATAGAGCAGAGTTTAGAACACATGTCCAGTTTAAAGGTAGTGTCTGATTAAGCAATATTAATCGTATGGAAAGTAAGCGCTTGAACTTTCCTGGTTCAGCTTCCTTGTAGTTCTTCACTTCATAATCATTTGGTCTCCCAATAGTGGAAACTGATCCTGAGTCTAGTTACTAAAAATTCTTGTCATACTCTTTTGCTGAATTATTGATTGTACCCATGATTTTTTCCCCCTAGAAATGAGGCTTAGAGAGGGTTAACTAATTATTCAGAGTCACCTGGTGAGTCTCAGCCTCTGGTTTTTATGATTTCAAAACTTACTTTGCTGTAATCTGCAGTCCCTTGAACAGGCTGGGAACAAAGCAGGAACAGTACACAAGCAACTCAAAATCTACCCTTTGCTACGGAACAATCTGAGGTGGATCTTTACTCCTCAAAGCATAATTCCTCTTCAAGACATATTCACACCCTCTGCTAATTTCTTGACCAATCTGAGGTATGTCTTAACACCTCTTCCATTCTGGAAGATATGCTTGCTACAGAGTTGAGCAGAAGTCCCATACAATGGGACCAGACTGTCATATGGATGAAACCTATAAGAGGTTCTGAGTGAAAATTAAAGACAGAAGGAAACAACAAAATTTCATTTATGCCAATTAAAAGCTATGTGTGTAGTACAAAAAGTAGTTCCTTTTTTTAATGAACACATGCCAAGTTCTGAAATATACAGCCCATTATTATTAAGTAAAGTTACCAGGTTGTAGGCTGTAAAACAGATAAAGGAAAGTCTATGTAGACTGCAGAGGAAGTGATACACAGGCCTTTTATGCTCTTTTATAGGCACTGGGCATACTCGTCTCCCTGCAGATACCCAACTAAACCCTCCACGGGCCAGTAGGCTGGGGTTTCAGTAACAGAACCCAAATAAATGTCTCTGTGTTAATGCAAGCTGTACCCAGGTGTTCTAGATTCCCACACAGTAGTCCACCAAAGAGGCCACGAATGAGGGACAGGGAATCAAAGATCCCTACTTTCAAATTGGTACCCTGATCTTGCACAAATGTATCTCCTGAAAACTTGGGCATTTGTTTTGGTATCTCAAAGATACAAACACCCTCACCCTTGCCAATCCACATACTTCCAGCCTGGCATTTTCAAGTCCCTAGATTAAAAAGATGAGCATATTGAACTGGTAAAAGGGATTGCTTCCTAAATCTTTGGAACCCATAGAGGCAGGACAGAAGCTGCATTTGTGAACTGTTTCGAATATTTAGCTGTTTTGAAGTGGATAAGATTTGGGATTTCTTCAGATACCTGCTTAGAAAGTTGTATATTTTCAAGCAAAACAGCCATATAGAAATTTACAAAAAAGATTAAATGTGGATTAGATTACAGAAAGATTAATGTAGGGTCTTTATTTTTTATAGGAAGACAAGCACATATTTTCTTCAAATAAGAGTTGGTTGTACTCATGAGAATCTGATTTTGTTAAATGTTTATGTTGAATTTCCCTTCTATGAACACTGAGCTTGCCACCTTTTTCGAGTACACTTTGTATGTAATATGCTTTGTGTGTACCTACAGGCCTATTGCATTTCTTTCAAGTTTCTTCACTAGTGGACTGACTCACCAAGTAACTTCAAGTTGCATGTCTAAGTGTCCTGCCAGCTGTAAATCTATCAATGTTCTGTCCAATAAGAAAGGTAAAGAAAATCCAGCAATGACTCTTTTTCCTTAATCTTACAGACACAGGTTAGTCCTAGTGTTTCTAATTCCATTCACTCACTCAATCCACTAGCCATGTTTCATTCTCCTAGTTTCTGACTTAAATGTTAAGTCCTGATGCCCTCATGCCTGTCTGTGGGCAGACATGACCCCAGCTGGTAGGCATGGGACTGCAGTATCTCCACCGTCATCTGGGTCACACACGCATTCCTTGAGCAGTCTTGGCCTGACCTTGATACTGCTTTATATTGGGTGTTAACCAGTGAGTTTCCAGTTGTTGTGAGATTCCTCAGCAGTGTCAGAGCTCAGCGTGCACTGCTCCTTGTGGGGATGTTTGTGGACATCGTTGTAACTTGGCTTTTCTCTACCTCCTGCCTGTGTCAGCATTTATTGACTTTTTTCTTTGGTGTGTATGAATCCTAGCTTATTTCTGGATATAAGTTTATTCTCGATAGAATAGCTGGATAGGAATGCCTTTATTTATTTTTTTTCCTGTTATAAAAATTACCCATTTTTCTTCTTGATGGTCAAAGAGATCTGGCTGGTTACAACTGTCATCAGATTCAAGCAGCCAGAATGGTTGAAAGGTTGTAAAAGTGTGGTTGTGGTGGTGGCAGGTGTGTGTGGGGGGTGTTAGTTCTGGCCCTGCAATCGCTGTACTTTCATACTTTTTTTTTTTAGTTTTGGTAAATTAACTTATAATTTGGTCAGAAGAAAATGGACTTGACACCTGGGTCTCTAGAAGAATATAAGTGATTGCATATCTCCAGTGAGTAACATAAACCTGCTGAACTATAGTAAATCAAGCAAAAAATACTGACTATTGGATTTATGGAGTCCTAGGAGGATTTCTTCCGAAAAGAGGATTTTTTCCCCCATTCTAATCTTTGAAAAACATAATCCTCTAGATTTAGAGAGATTCACTGCTGTTTCAGAGGGGCGGGAGCTATGAAAGTTCTCTTGGGTAGTGAGGAGGAAGGGTAGGCAGGTCAATCAGCACGATGTCTTTTTTTTCTCTTGAGTTTCATTGCAGTGGGTAAGAAACCCTGACTCAAGTGAATCTCCAAGCAAAGCAGGAAATTGGGGATGAGCCGTGTTTTATGCAGAAAGCTAATTAAGGACATGCAAAGCAAGGACCAAATGCAGGGCTGGGGAAGTACCTTTAAGGCACTTGAATGTTTTATGATTGACTAAAAACACCTGGGAATTGGGCTAGGAAGTGGAGCAGGCCGTGCACTCACTTTGGGCGGCTGGTTTACCCTGGGAAGAGTCCTTCAGGTGCATGCAGCTCTGTTTAGCTGCACGCACAAACTAGACTCGCACATGGAACGCTGGAACTCAGACGTACAGGGAAAATGCAGTGTGTTTTGTCCTTGAACAACCTGATTTTAATTGTTAGTGTAATCCAGTGATGTAGGGGATCTCGAGTCCTTGTTGGGTAAGCAGCTCATCCACAGTGGTTCAGTCTGGGAGTGAGAGTGGGAATTTCAGGAGATAAGTATGCTGGTACAATCTCGGATGAGACACTCGAGTACTGAAGCCCACAACTACTATCTGGAGGACAGCCAGGGTCTCCCCTGCTGTCAGGCAATGCTTCTGTGATCTTCCCTCTGCAGGCATTTCTGGACGAGGCCTGTAGGTAGCTGTGGAGCTGACATGCTGGTCTCTTTCAAGTTGGCTTCTGCTGCCTGCAGGTCCTGCATGTGTGGCGGGTCCTGTTCCCACGTTTCCAGCTGTCTGGCCAGGTTTCCTAGGACTAAATGAGGGGCACCCCATTCTTCCTTGCCTTGTTGTGGGGCAGCGGTGACTGCTCCCCTTTCCTTCCTGCCTTCTCTTTCCTTCTCAATTCTATAATGTCCAGTGACAGAGTTGGTGACCAGACTATCCAGGTTTTGAAGGATGTGGGATTTCCAGCATAAAACCTAGGAAGTCCCAGGAGCAGCTCATTGTGGGTGATTGTAGCTCAGGATATGTTACCATGTTTTACAAAGATCTAGGAGTCTGCAGGCCCCAAATGAAGAATAAACGGAGGACATTGTTAATTCAGATTCATCCCTGCATACTGTGTGCATGTGTTGAAATGTCATCTTGAGCTCCATTAAAGCACGTTAACATATGTAATCTGAGACGACCCAGCAGCTTAGATGTGTTGGCTACTCTCACTCCCAAACTACTGAATAATTCTCAGCAGTAAATAGGAATATACGCTAGTATTTTGATCTTGATGATGTCGATAGTGATGCTAAAGGGATATAGTGTGCAAAAATACTTTCTTCAGATTGCTGTTAATAGACATTAGATGCTGGACAAATGCCATTCTAGAAAACTCTGTCCCCATCCTTCAGGAAAGGAATTGTGAGCTAGCTCTAGTAAAGAGCACACATTGAGAAAAATAAAAAGTGTGAAATCTATAATCAGTACTGTGTGAAAAACTCTAATTTTAATGTTAGAATTAGTTTATCCAAGTGAAAATGATCCCTCCCTCTTCCCTTCCTCCCTCCCTTCCTCGCTCCCTTCCCTGTCTTCCCTCCCTTCCCTGTCTTCCCTCCCTTCCCTGTCTTCCCTCCCTTCCTTCCCTCCCTTCCCCTCTCCCTCCCACCCTCCCTCCCTCCCTCTGTCATTCTCTCCCTCCCTTCCTCTGACATTCCCTCCCTCCTTTTTCCCTCCCCCTCTTTCACTTTACCTCAGGCTGGCTTTGAACTCAATAATAGCCCCAAGTGGGTGGGGCCTGAACTTGTGATCCTATTGATTTTTTCCTCCTAAATTTTGGAGTTATACATATAAACACATGGCAAAACATGACTGGCTTGTCACAGTGATACTCAATGTGAAGTCCTATGACAGCCAAGTGAGCTCTTTCAGAGGTTTGCCTTCCGGGGCTGGATGTGCAAAACCCATTCATTTACACATGGGAGTAGACACTTGCTCTTAAATGTGTATGTGAATGGAAGCCTTTTTTAAAAGCCAGCATTCAACACAGTGTGTTCCTTGAAATACTGTCAAGTAGCAAAAAGTAGACTTTCTAAAATATTATTTAATCAATATTTTATACATATTAACTTCTTTTGCCAGAACTTACAAGAAATACTTTGTTCTCTCATTAGTAACTCTTGTCTTAATTGACTCTTTATGTGAACAAGTACTTGTGGATAATTGTCCATATTTAAACCTAATATGGGCCTAGGTCTGTGAGCAATATTTAAGAACTACTTTTTGAAGACGTTGAATTTGTAAGCAAAAGTTCTTGAAATAGCAAGCTGTTTCCAGCATCAACGGTGGCATTGGAAAGTCCCACCAAAAAGATCAATAAAAATGAGCACAAATCCCATGTAAGCCTTCCAGAAGTAAGGATCTGCCAGAGCTCCTACCAGGCCAGAGTGACCAGGCGTCAAGCACAGCATGAGGAGGAAAAATTACACATTAAAAAATAATTTAAAATTAAAAAGGTAAAACACTATAAACCAAACATGGCCCATGAAGATAAAGGTAACAATGTTCAGGAAAGTGTGATTAGCAGATGGAACTGGGCAAATCTTTTGGGGGGACTGTGAGCCACTAAAGCCCGTGGGTCCTCTAGGATCCGATCCTAAATGTGGCAGACATGGAGTGTAGTCATTATGTTTGAAACGCGACTTCGCTGTGAAACGTCAAAAGAGTTTAGGTAATAGCAGTAGAGACAGTGTCTGCCTGATTGCGTGGGTGTGAGGAATTTATGAAGATCATCTTCCATCCTAGGAAGTTGGTCCGACACTTGTGGTCACTTCCAGGAAGTGATCCCCCCCCCCCCCCCAGCCCATGGTGATGAAGTGGTGCTTTGTGTACTACAGCACTTCACAGCGTACAGCCTAAAGTCCCTCTCCCAGTCCCTGAGGACACACATCATTCATGATCTTTTTTTTTCTGGAAACTTCTGAATGCCTTTTACCTTCCTCCAATACCCATGTTATTTCCCCCCTTCCTTGTGTGGTGTAACCAATGACTTTTTTCACACTGCTTTAGAAATTCTCAATTCAGCTTTCCTGGTCAAAAGGAGAGCAAAGCAAATGCTGCCATGTACAAATCCCGCTGGCTTTCCTTTGGTTCCATTCCAACAGTTCTGTAGGTGTCTGAGCTAGTCCCTTTCACCTTCAGCTGTGGGCCTTGGCTCTGCATGTATTTTATCATGACTCATATGCGTATCTGTCTGCAAGTGGTGAATTGGTAGTAATAATAAATGCTAATATGAAGGCGTTTTCTCCTGTTGTTCCGGGCAGAGGCGGCCCTAATTTCAATGCGTCTGACTTTGCAAGATTTTGCTAGCTGTTTCTAAGTGAATGGCTTCTCTTCAATGCACACACTTCCTGAGGGGGGAGGGAAGGGTTTGGGGAGCAGCAACATTTGTTATGACAGGTAAATCTCCTTGGGAGTATTTCCTCCCTGGTATCTTAGTTAGAGCCATATGGCATTTTTAAGATAAGACGATAGAATCGAAGGAGTTGGGAAATTCTCTTTATAACTACTTCTGACTAGAAAGAATCTTATAAAAATATATAAAAATCATAGTGAGCCTGTCATTGTACCAAATATAATTACTTTTCTCATTTTGGTTTATATATACACCTCTAGACAGGCAAGATGCATTCCTGCAGAAAATTCCTCAAAAATGGTTTCTAAATTTTCCATCTGCTTTATTTTCTTTGTTCGTCAAGTCTGCATACAATAATTCAAGTGAAACCCCACTCACTTTATGTTCAGAATAATTACTTGCTCTAATGGTTGTTTGCCTTTGCAGCTTCTGTTCAGATGTGAGAACTGAGAGATTTAGATTGCAAACCTGTCTCCAAGCTCAGGCCTTTGACTTTACACGGGGGACAGCTCACGTTAGAATTCCTTGTGGCGTGTGTTGTATCTGCTCCTGAGCTGGCTGAGATGCTGGGAAGGGATCAAGACTCTGCCCTACAATCAGCGAGTAGATGATAGAAACAGCAGCACTGAAGTACTAATTTCATCTTAAACAGAGAATTTCTGTCATCTCTCTCTCTCTCTTTTTTTTCCGATGACAGCAGAATTTGGTTTAGATGGGTCTTGAAATTGTGAGACTATTCAAATACTTTCGGTGGATGAAAAACTAATTTGCATCTGTCACTCTTTACCTCCAAAGGGAAGGAGATCGGTGGGGGGCTGTGGTTCATGTCTGTAATCCTCGCTACTTGGAAGGCTGAGTTTGGGAGGGCTGTGGTTGAAGGCCAGCCCAGGTAGAAGAGTTCACAAGACCCTGTCCCCCAAGAGTTGGGCCTGGAGGCTTGCGATTCTAATTACAATGAAAGCCCTAACATTGGCTTGGGCAGAAAGTGAGGCCCTATGTCAAAAACAATCCACATAGATCAGGGCAGGAGTTTGGCTCAGCCATAAGAATGCCTGGCAGGCACGAGGTTTAGAGTTCGAATACCATCCTGCCAGAAAAAAATAAGGAGGGGATCAAGAACTTCTGCCAAGGAAGCTTCTGCTCTAGACAGCTGGGTGGGTGGTTCTGTGGTCCCAGCCTGAGAGCAGGGACTGGTAGGTTGGTCTTGACGCTTAGCTTGTCTGCCTTTGCCTGACCTTAGAGTTGGGGCCCAGCATAGCTCAGAGGCCTTAGGGGCTGACCTGAGGCTTCACTTTGAAACCTGACTCAGTAACTTTCACCTGTCTAATACGTCGGGCCAGTCACTGACAGAGGTAGTTACTGACATCATGGTGGCTTTTACTTATCTTCACCTGTAAAATGGGAGTAGCGAGTCTTTTTCTAAGAATGAGATGTTCTTAGAAGTTTCTTAGCATCATTGTGATCTCCTACACAAGGCTGTGGTCTCAGGATGTAGAGACGAACAGAGGCTGGCGACTCTGAGGGGCTGTCTGGTGGTGGTGTGGTGAGGGGACTGGAGAATCGCAAACCTCTGCGGGCGGGCGGACGGGCCGGGCCTGTGGTGAGTCAGGCCACCTTCACGGCACCGAACCACACAAAGGCGCGTGGGGCAGAAGGGCTTGGGAGATGTTAGCAAACTCTTCTGGCTGGCTGACCGCGTAGGCGTTGGCTTCCAGTTGCATAAAACACTCATCTATGAGCCCTAGAAAAAAATTCAAGATGTTTGATTCATCGGCCCAAACTTTGCATCAGGTAAATTTCAAGATTTCATAAAGTTAAAGAATACTAGCTATACTTACATATATCGCAATGAGAGTGCTTAAATTCTGACGACTCTCCCTACCTTCGGATTTTTATTAGGTTTTAGAATTCGACTTTATTTTTAAACCTAAAATGATTCCTCATCTTTTGTACTATATGCATTGATCGGATGGCTTCTTGGTTCCCCAGTGCTTCCTGAATCCTACCTCCTTGTTCCAGACTCAGTTTCCTTCTTATGAAAGAGTACCCCTTCTTACTTTGAGGATGTACCAAGTAGTAGTGAGCTCCCTGGGTTTTTTGTTTTTTGTTTTTTGCTGGTCCTGGGGCTTGAACTCAGGACCTGGGTGCTCTCCCTGAGTTTTGGTGCTGAAGTCTAGCATGCCACCACGTGAGTTACACCACCACTGCTGGCTTTTTTGGTAGGGATAAAAATCTCACAAACTTTCTTGCCCAGGCTGGCTTTGAACCTCGGTCCTCAGAGCTCAGTCTCCTGAGTAGCTAGGATTACCGATGTGAGCCACTGACGCCCAGTTTTCCTGGGTTGAATTTTTTAGATTGATAACCTTTCTCAGGTTGCTTCTTTCTGTTTGTGATTCTAACCCGTGAATGTGAAGGCCTTAAATGAGACTTTTGATTCTATTTTGATAATTCAATATTTCTTCTTTAATCCATCCGTGCTGTGAATGTAGAAATGATTTTTCCAATTTTCATGACATTTACATTCCTGTTAGAATGCCAACAATTATATAACACATATAAAATGATTTAAGAAATGTTTCCTCCAACTGGATCTCTGGACAAACTTACAAAATAACTTCAAAAGATGAAAATTTGCTCCCACTCATGATATTAATTAGAATATGCTGTAGAGTTTGAAGGCACTGCCAAAGAGTGTACTACATGTTGTTGAAACTAGTGTCTCCCCCAAATGACCAATTTAATTAAATAAACAACCATTTGGATGTGTGTTGGTGTATGTTTTAGCAGTCATCTTTTAATTGTACCAGCAGTCAAGTGTAAAGGAATGTGGTATGGGTGGGGTCTATGGCAAAGGAGAGCTCTTATAAAATAAAACCACGGCAGGGGGGAAGACACAATTTAAATTATGTGAATCATGAATTATGATTGCAATAAAAATGGAGTGTCCCTGAGCTTGTCATCAGAGTTTACCTCCATTCTTTTTTTATTTTCTTTTGTTGGTCGTGGGGCCTCAACTCTGGGCCTGGGCGCTGTCCCTCAGCTCTTCAGCTCAAGGCTAGCGCTCTACCACTTGAGCCACAGTGCTACTTCTGTCTTTTTCTGATTATGTGGTGCTGAGGAATCAAACCCAGGGCCTCATGCATGCAAGGAAAGCGCTCTACCATTGAGCCACCTTCCCAGCCCCTACCTCTGTTCTTAAAGCCTCCTTTCCTGGGCTCTGAGTTTTCCTGTGTGCATCTAACTCTTCCACTCTCAACGGTGTGTGTCTCCCACCCTTGAGCAAACCTAATACCACCTGCAGTGTTCTGGCAACAGGGGTGTGTTTAAGAGGTCTGCCTCCACTGCAGCGTGAAGACTAGCAAAGAGTTAAATCACCCAACAAACTGTGTACTATTAATTCCTGATGCCAGTCTGAGGCAGATGGATAAAAGTCTTTACCTCCCACCAAGTTCCCTGGACAATGTCTCCAATTCATTTGGGTAGATCTATGTTGTCATCAGTCAGCAGGACTGAATTCTTCCAGTGTTCAATGGCAGGGGCCACATTTAGTTTCCTCTTACATGGTACCTCATCTTGCTGTGGAAGAACTGAGCTCCAGGGATCTGTACAAGAAAGGAAATATGTAACAAGGTAAAAGGGGTCTTTTGACTCTGTTCTTGCTGACTTCTAGAACAACCTCACCAAGGCAGGAAGTCGCTACTCGTGGTCATGTTTACGGCTGATTGTTTCCTAGGAGAATAGATTGAAGCTTACCTCACTTGAGATGAGACATATTCTCACATGGGGTTGCCCTGGCAAGAGTGTTTGGTGTGTGTGTGTGTGTGTGTATTATGTTTGCTCATTTTTAGGGGGATAGGTGAGATTTCTGGAGCTATTTGCTACAGATTATCAAGTGACTGAAACTTAGGGGCCAAAATTGTCTGATGACTGGCTACAGTAGATAGAAAAATCGCTAGGTGGTTCTCACATGTAAACGTTTTATTGAGTTGTTTTGATTGGTGTTGACAATGAAGTTCTTATTGAAAATATTCATTGGATAGGATATTATGGGGCATATAAAATCCTAGAAGGGGGAACCAATAGATTTATTCATTCATGGGACCATGCACCCATGGGTCTTGTTATATAAGGAAAAAAAGAAGTCTGTATGGGGTTTAGTAGACAAGCCCTCTCATTGGCCTTAAAGCTTTTGTTTCCTTCAACTTCAACTTCATTGCTTGAATTTTCTGAATACGTGTAGTCTCTGTGGGCTTCTGGATCTGTATACCAATCCCTTTTCACACAGGAAGACTGAAGTAAAAAACAAATGAGGCATTTGATTTCCAAAATTCATGCTGAAATAAGGAGCCAACACATGCCCATTCCGGTCGATCCCATCTTCTCCCGGCTCCTACGGCTGTCCTTAGAGAGGAAGGCGTAGGAAAGGCCACAGAAACTAGCCCTAGCCCAGGCCATGTGCTATTTTGAAGGGAGGAAGACAGCTCCTCCCCTCTCCCCCACTTCTGACAATCCCCAGAAGTTTTATTTTGAAGATTTAAGAGCACAGTCATCACAATGGAAACCCTCAAACAATGTCTAGGGCCCAAAGCCATGGAAGGTTATATTGAAATAATACATAATGGGAAAGGAAAGATGAGTCAGAGGAATAAAAACCAAAGCAATCTTTTTCTCTAAGTTCCTCAGTTATTTCTCTAAGTTATTCAGACTCTTGGGTTTTTGAGGAGCTTATTTAAAAAAACCTATGGAGGGAAAATTAGCAGCTTAAAATGCTGACAGCCCTGAAAAGTAGTGAGAAGAGTCCTAAAGGACTCTTTCCTTCACTCCCCCACCCAATAGTTTGGTTCTCCCCCTCCCCCCTTATTTATCCCCTTTGTCTTTTGATTAAACAGAAAGGAATCCTTTGAGAGGCCGATTCTGAGGTCTTAATCCATAGTTCTTTCCCGGTTATCTTTTACATTCAGAACAAACCCCTTTAAAAGAATCCTTTTTTTGCTTTAAGAGACCTAAATGCTAAGCTTAGGTAGCAGCAGCTAATTAGCTCACATCTGGGGGTATGGGGGGGGGCGATTGCCAAGGACCTGGGCCTCCTGAATATTTACGAGAGGATCTGTACCTTCTGCGCAGGGCAGCCGTGCGTGGCGGCCCCTGGGCAGGCGGGCGGGCGGGCGGCAGGGCGCTGCTGTGTGCCGCCCCAGGGCAGAGCTCAGGATAGGCTTTGGAAGACTCTCCTGGTCCCCATGTCTCGAGTGTTCTCAAATCTCCCTGTCCCCTCTTCGCATTTTGGGCGACGTCCTGGTGCCCCTGGCTGGCCGGGGGGAGGGGGACACCCCAAGATTTGTCATCCCTGACCTGAGCGCTGGGAATCTATCTCTGGGAGTCGGACATGCGTTCTCAAAACCACCTGGAGGAAACTGGGGAGAGGGGGTGGGAGGTGGGGTACCCACGCATGCGGGGGACCCGGGGCCTGTGCGTCCCGCCTGTGCTGGGGACCCGAGGCCCGTGCGTCCCGCGCGGGCTGGGAACATGGGGTCCCGGGGACCAGCCGAGCCATCCCTGCCGAGACCGAGGGACAGCAGGAGGGGCCGCAGGCAGGTCCGCTGGCGTGTCCAGCACGGGTCGGGGCCCCGGCCGCAGGCGGAGGGGGGCGCAGGGGCCCTTGCTCCGGGAAGCCCCGCAGAGGCGCGCGGAGGGAGATGGTGCAGCCCGCGAAGACGAACGGAAGTGGACGAGGAATTTGGCCTGGAGGCCATGGAGGGGACACGGGAGGAGCGGAGGGCGCGGGAATGCGCGAGGGCCGGGCTGAAGACGCAGGGCGTCCGTGCGGGAGGCCGGGCGTCCACGCGGGAGGCCGGGCGTCCGCGCGGGAGGCCGGGCGTCCGCGCGGGAGGCCGGGCGTCCGCGCGGGGCAGCTGGAGGGAAGTAAACCAGGCAGAGACGTGCCGCTGCTGCACCTGCGGGCCAGGGAGCCAGACCCGGGCGGAGCGGCCACGGGACGGGCGTGGGGCCGGGGCCGGGCTGGGGGCAGCCACGGAGGCACCAGAGGGGAGGCTGGCCAATGGGGTTCAGCATCAAGAGTGGACACTGGATTGGACCAGTAAAATGTCACGATTCGGGCGTGGCTGCGCCACTCAAGCAGCCGTGGCCCAGTCCCGCCGTCCGGGCGCGGGGAGGCCGGTCTCCGGGTCGGGGTCTCCGGGTCGGGGTCTCCGGGTCGGGGTCTCCGGGGTCTCCGGGTCGGAGTCTCCCGGGTCTCTGGGGTCTCCGGGGTCTCCAGGTCGGGGTCTCCGGGTCGGGGTCTCTGGGTCTCCGGGCTCCGGGGTCTCCCCGTTTCTCCACCCCCACGGCGGCTCTCCTGGGGTCTACTCAAGGCTGTACGCACACCAGCACGCAGACAGAGGCAAGAGCGTGCTCATTCCATTGCTTAGAATAGAAGAACACGGAGCCTTGGCTCACCAAGGTGAGTGGCCTGTTAGGATAGTCATGCCCGGTTACAGCGTAATAATGTTACTGGCAGTTACTTCTGTTGCTGTCAAAAGGCGTTTCTGGTGGTGTGAAGTCGCGGGGCAGGATCAGCATGGATTATTTATCTGTGGATGGCAGCCATCGCGGGGCGGGGTGAGGTTGCAGGTGACTTGAAAATGACCATAGGAGAAGCCCTGGGGAGACGTGAGAGGGGTCAGGGAAGGAGGGCAGAGGACAGGGGCAGGGCCGGAGGCCGACCCCTAGATCAAGTGAGAGAAATCATCCCATGGGCAGGAGTCTGGGGAGGGCCGGGCTGGGACCAGGCCTAACTTCAAGGAGGAAGGAGAAGGCGTGGGAAAGATCCGAACGTGGTCAGATGGATCGTGTCCTTTGAAACACAAAGATGTTTAAGGTGAAACTCAGGGTCACGGTGAGAGGGATCTGCGGAGACCGGAGAGGTGGAGAAAGTTTGCACAATTCCTGAAGTGTGAGAGAAAGGCCGGGAGGAGGAAAACGTCGGGGACACGGTGCCGTTGGGCGGTCTGAATTGTTGGACGGTCTGAATTGAAAGCGTTGTCATGTTTTGCTGTGATCCACATGACGAGTTAGGAGGGTTAACTCCAGCCTTCTCATTGACATCATCAGCCTGGGATCCAGAAAAGGGAAGGAAACTCTTTTGCACTAATCACCAGTGATATTGAGCTGTTATTGATCCACGTAGTGCTGAGGATTAAAAAAATAAAATTCCTTGAGGAAGGTAGGTGGAAGGACAGATCTGGTTACTCCAGTGCAGAAACTTATCTGTGTCATCACAAAACGCACATCAAGGGCAGCGACACATCGGTCCCGATGGCAGGTCTTTTATTATTAGGACGCCCCGTTCTTCAAATTTTCTGCAGCTTTAAAAAATCAGACTTGCTTGGCTGAGTTTTCCGGCCTTCTAGCTTCTTATGTGCTGGCCCCATTTTTATTAGCTTGAATTAGGGCCGGCTTTGCGTTGGGTTCTGGAAGAATTGATAGGAAAAGGTATTTCTCCTGCTTCTCTCAGGGATGTGGGTGAGCAGGTTCACTCTAGGACATTTTTTAAAACATATGTATTTCTGAATTCTGTGGGGGAAAATTAAATAGATTGAAATAGGTTGATAAGAAGCTAATCAGCGAGTGGTGTGCACTTTCATTTCCTCTTGGTTTATAATGCTCCTGATTGCCTTGGGAAGAGGACCGGAGCGCCGACACTGGCCGTCGGAAGTCCATCTGCCCTGTGAACGGAAGGGGGAGGGGAGGAAACACAAAGATGAAAGAGGAGATGGAACAGCTTTTTTTTTTTTTTTTCCTGTTCTGTTGAATGACTGTTTATCTTGGGCACTACCTTGGGCTCCTAGGTTCATCTTGGAAGTTCTTCAAATCAGAGGAGCCATTTGAGATATAATAGAGAACTGTACAGGCAAGCCATTTATAAAAACGAATACGTCTCCTATCTGCTTTTTTTACACTCCTGGCTGCTTTTTTTTTTTTGGCTCAGATCAGGGAAACAGCAAATACAAGTGCCCCACAGCCAGTGAAGTGAAGGAGTTAGAAATGTCAGTTCCATTTGCTCTGGTGCATCTGTTTATTTATCCAGGTAAATGTGTCTGGGATAATCAGGACTACTAATTATAGATGTTCTGCCAATGAGGTAAATCAAAACTCTGACCCCTTTAAATCAGACATATATCTTATCCCTAGCAACTGTTTTTGGCTGAAAAGACCAAGTGTATTTATGTATTCTTTTTTGTTTTTAAATCGTATTAAGAAAAATGTTACAGTTCTTGTTTTAATGTTGGTTTCTTGATGGCCAGACTAAACTGAGTTATGGTTAATGTTATGTGTGTATACACACACACACACATATACACAAAGAAATCTTTACCCCTAACACAATGGCATTAGGAGGTGGTGCCTTTGGTAGGTCATTAGTGACAAGGGTGAAGTCAATCCTCAGCAGGCAGTGGATCTGCTGGTAGTTTGATCTTGGACTTTCTTGTTTCCACAGCTGTGAGAAGAAGATGCCCTTTGTTTAACTATCCACTTGATGGCAATTTGTTACAGTAGCCAGCGATGATTAACACAGCAGAGCAGACAGTACTCTCATTTCGGGTGTTGAATGGAACTGTAGGCTAATTATTCAGCTTCTTTTGAGAAACAGATCGAACGAACCAATAATGCTTTTCTCTTCTTCTGACTTGCATTCTTTGGTACTTGACTCTGTGCTGTGGTAGGATGGAGTGTTTAGGGGCCTGTCTGTCCCAGCACCTTGTGTAGTGATGTCAACAACTTAAAATTAGACATGATGGGGTGTGTGTAGAAATACACAGAGACCATCCAGTGCTGCGAATCAGAGCCTTCCCCTGAAACAGAGAATTGGCTCCATTTCTGCATTGTCTCATCTACTGACCAGTGTTCAGTTATAAGTGATAAAACAGGCAAAAGAGAAATGATTCTAAAAGTGTTGACTGTGTTTATGATCAAATCCGACTTGACATACCATTGATTTTCTAAAAATAGCTTCGTTCTGCCAAAAGTTTATTTCTCTAATATGCATGAAGTTGTGCCTGCATGTTCTGCTTTACCCAGACGCTGTTTATTTTGCAACAGAGAAAAAATTCACTCAGTCGGACTTGAGTGATAAGGAGGTTTATTGGGAACACAAAAGGACACTTCAAGCAAATGAAACATAACCGTGTGCTGTCAAACTGTGGGAGGTAGGGGTGAAGCGTGAGGGATGTAGGGGTGAGGAGTGTGGGAAGGCGGGTATGATTTATACCCCATATCGATGAGACTGGGATTGTGACTGTTCAGCTGTTCTTGCTCTTGGCTTTTCTCTTCTCAAGGATGTGTTTCTTGACTTCTGCTTTTGTCTTTATCTCAACGATTGTTCTTTGCCTCTTTGAGGATGACCTTCTCCACTTACCATTTAGCTCCAATATGACCCGAACTACCAATGGAGTCTCCACCTGCGTGCGTATCTACTGTAACTACCATAAATATCCCCTTGTGCTCTGCGTTTCAAATGTGTTTAAACTACTGGGAAGGAAGGAGTTGCCTGGGTCCAGCTTGGAAATCTGTCCTTGAGTCGGGTGCTCATGGCTGGCTGGATTGATCTGAATATCACTTCAGAGATTCATAACTCATGCTTTCAGACAGCTGTAGGCAGTCTCTGGTGTAAGGGCTATGGTTTGGTCAGATATCCCCAAATGTGTTCCCCACAGATTTTAGCCACAATGGTATGATCTCTTATTGGAATAACTGAAATCGAATTTTGTGTCAAAAGAAGCACATTCATAGACTGATATGTGACATTTCTTTCTATATTTAGCAATCTATCTAAGGATGAAAAATAACCAGCCCTGTATTCTTTCCAGCAAATCAAAGCATTAAATCATTTACTTGATGGTTCTCGCACACAGAAGATGGTTTTCCTTTATTGTTTTCAAAAATGCCTTTTATGTTGTGTATTAGAAAGTGACCCAATTAGCTGAAAAATGATGCAATCAGCTCTTTAAAAACCCATAAAGCAAAACTTAGTAAGCATAGTAACCCAAGAAATAAAGCATAAATTAATAATACAGAGCAGTGGGAAACATAGCTTAATGAACACTGTGGTTCAAAAATAGAAATTTCATGTTGCTGGTATTAACGAATCACTTCCCAAGTAATAGATAGAGATCGAGTTGTATTTATTTTCCTATTGGACTGAATGTGAAAAATGGCTGGAACACTCAAAATTCCCCCCCTCCCCCGAGCTTTCCTCTCGGACTGTTCTCTGTGGGTTGGCTTTGAGGGGGATGGACACATGGCTCCTTTCAGAGCATTCTAGAAAGGTTGGGTTTCGGGAAGACATTGGACATGGGAGGCAAACCATCCGATATGCCGATTTCTTTCCGATTATATGTATCCACTTGGATTTCAGTAGTGCGTCACTGCTGGCAACTGTCTTCTCGATCCTTCGGCTTCTACAGGAGAGGCACCACAGGCGGGACTGGTTGAATGGTGTTGGTGCTGGGTGAGGAGCGCCACAGAGGCTTCTGCTGAGCTGTGGGGCCCGGGCCCCATCACAGGGCTGGAGACTGTAAACCCCTGGGCCTCACCAGTTAGGAAGGGTCCAGCCCTGGTTGGTGCTGTGCACAGGGTGTTAGTTGCACATCAAGCGCTCTACCACTGAGCCACCTTCCCAGCCCTGTGTGGTTACTTCTCCACGCACAATTCCTGTGATATCTGAAAGTCACGGGCATCCGTGAGGACCCTCCCCTTCTTTTTTGTCTGCACAGCGTCTGCCCTTCCCTCTCAGGGGAGCACAACGTGATGTGATGATGCCCTTTGACTTGCGTGCTTTCCTGCTGAGATGCGGGGCGCCCTGGGGAAGCAGAGGAGACGGGCAGGAAGGGAGGCCAACTGTGTTCTTCAGAGGTGAATTCTCAGAGGTGATTCTTCGCCTCTTTCATTTGGGTTAGGCTACAACACAGACTGAAAAAACAAACCACAACCAACACCTCAACTACTATGTTTTCATAAGAACACACAGACAAATCAACCAGCAAGCAAAACAAAAACACATGCAGGCAGACCGAACAAACACACAAAACAGGCAACAAATTTCGGACCCACCATACTTCCAGATAGTTTTTATACACTTTCTTTTGGCTCTTTATTAACTCCTGAAATATGAGATCAAAAACTTACCTTGGCTGAGCACTGGTGGCTCATGCCTAGTTCTCCAGGAGGCTGAAATCACTTTCTAAAGCCAACCCAAGCAGGATTCTTATCTCCAATTAACCACTAAAAAGCTGGAAAAAAAAAAGCCCTGACTCTAATGCTAGAGCGCTAGGCTTAAGCACAAAAACTCAGGGACAGTGCCCCAGGACCAGCACAAAGAAGAAACAATACAAAATAAATCCTTTATCTCACTATTACATTTGGATGATGGACTTTATGTGCTGATTATATCATAGACTTGTCACTCTCTAGGTTTTTCTCTTCGATACATTTGTCCTTTCCCTTAAATCTTTCTCTGTGACTCTGAATCAATCTATCTATCTATCTATCTATCTATCTATCTATCTATCTATCTATCAATCTATCTATCCATCCATCCATCATCTATATCCGCCATTATTTTCCTTGTGGTTGCTATCTGTCAATTTGTAGTTCTTCACGTGATTGCACACACACACACAGCAGCTACACTGTAATTAGTAGCTGTGTTGACTGAACACATAGTATACAAGATGATAAATGACTGAGTTTCATAAATACTCTTTGGCACTTAAGGATCACCTGTTGACTCTACCTTGTCTTGTGAGGTTTTATGCGCTGTTCTTTCTGTCTCGCGTGGGAGAGGCTGATTCTCCTCCTCTCAGTTTCAGCCCCTAGGCAGTTCTAGTTAAGAACTAGGAATGTCTCTTGTCTCCTTCACTTTAGCCAAGATGAAAGGGATGTAGGATGCATATTTGAAAAGAAAGAACATTTAAATGTCAACATACTTTCCACCCCCCTTGAATTACCCCTCTTCTCTCTCCTTCTCCATCTGTCTTTGACACATACTCAGGCATGCTCATTTAAAGTAGTATTTCACTCTAGGAGGGACTTTTTAGGAATATAGAAAACCGCCAAAGGAAGAGAAAAGCATAAGCAAACTTGCATTCTGATTAATGTTGCAACCGCTTTGAGTCATCCTCTTTGAATGTGGAAGGGAGAATCTCAAGTGTGAAGCATGAATTCCACTTAATGTCTTTGCTTTTGCAGAGAAAATATCAAAGAAGAAAAGGGGGGAAATTGTGTATGTAAATATAGCTGCATGTAACATCTACACCTGCCAGAGAGTCGCAACTTACCGCCGCTCAGCTTCCCATGTCTGAGTCTCAGAACAAGCAGCTACAATCCATCTGGATGTGGGCTGTGGAGCAAACTAACTGTGGGAGATAAGGAGAGCACTCTTCCTTGAGTACACATCTCTACCAACCTATCCTAGTCTTGCAGGTGATTAACTGATGTCAAGACAAAAATCAGTTGCTATAAAAGCAGAGACATGTTTGTTATTACCACTCGCAGCCTCCCATAATAAGTAAATGAGAAGCCGAATGGGAACGCACATTCCAACGCCGAGATACATGTCCTGTCGCTTGTTCTCGAAGGATATATAACGGAGTGTTTTCCAGTTGCTGTTAATTGCTTCTCAGTGGAAGCCTGTCTCCATCAATTTATCAGCATGCTTTGCCAATTGAAGTTTGGGCTGAAAGAGTATGAAAGAAAGGAGGCTTGGTTTTTCAGGTGTTGTAGGAATTGTTTTCTTGTGCACCTGATGATAAGTGTGATTTTTCTCTTTAGTTGTTTACAAGTGCTAAATAGGAGTTGACTTTAGTAACTGGGTGAATTTAACCAAACCCCAGATACCCATCACCATAGGAGACAGAACTGGCTTTCTCACACACGCGTGTGGACACACACACACACACACACACACACACACACACACACACACACACACACGTAGGAAAAATAGACCACATTTCCCAATTGCCCTGAATGTGTAACAGGAATCAACCACAGAGGGAGAAAACATGCATCACACATTAACCATTAAACTGTACCTAATAGGCATTTATTCAATGGGCCTTAGGAGTGCGAGTCGTGGCCCATTTAAAATCTAACTGAAATGACTGCACATTTCATTAGGGAAGATAATTAGCAATTTGTTCCTTCCTCCAAAATCATGTATGTATGAAAATCACCGTCGGAAGGTAAACAGCATTTGAAGGAAAGGGAGGAAAAGGTGTCTTGTTTAAACAGGGTCAGTAGAGAAATAGGCTCCCCCTCCTCTTTTCTTTGACTTGTTACAAGAATCGAGACGTCAATGAAGTGATTTCTAATTTTATAGCACAAGTTAATCTAAAATAATTTGTTCTTCCTCTAGCAATCTTCTCAATGCATTCAAAATCAGTTTCTGCACTTTAACAACAAAGTCTTGCCTAAAACACTTAAGTAACCTAAGCTATGAATATTCAGTGTCTTCATTTATGCAGAAATGTTCTGTGTTCTATTCCCAGATCTCCACTGGGCGATTCATTAGGAAGGACCAGTGCCGTGGATCTAGCCTTAAAACTTGAATTAGTAAGTAAAATCCTTTTTGTGAGGTAAGAGATGCAAGGAATTCTGGACTCTTTGGTTGAAAGCCCTTTTATCATTCTGTTGGGAATCACTAGTTTATACTCATCAACTATAGTCTACTTTATAGACATATAGTTCAGCAGTTCAGTTACTGACTGGTAATTCCTCCCTTCCTCCCTTCCCCTCCCTTTTTGTGGTACTGGGGTTTGAACTCAGGATCTAGTACTTGCTAGGCAGGTCTTTACTGAGCCATGCCCCGACACTCCTGCCTGGTAATTTCTTATGTGAAGAGCTGCAGGGTAACTTCCAAAATAGTTGGTACTTGTGAAACATTTTTACTTCTTGCTAGGAAGGAGCTTTCATTAATCACAATTTCATTCCACTTGGCTTTCTGGGAATTAAATGTAATTATCTCCTTGTTCCATGTGTAGAAATGCACAGATATCTACTGCGTAACCTTTAGAAGCCAGGAGTTAGAGTTATGAACCAAGGCTGTGATACTGAGCAACGTTGCCTGTGAACCTACTATCATACTTGTTTTACATTTTTAGTTTTCTTTTTTTAAAAGTTAATTCCTTAAATTATCTGTAGGTGGTTGCTCAAAGGAGGTGCCATGTAACAAAGCAGTTTATGGACACCATGCATCTTGATCGGTGTTAACCCTTCAGCAGTCTCACCCCTCTTCAACCCACTTCTTCCCTTTTAAAATGTTTTCTCAGTTTATATATAATGAATTCTTGATGGTGTTCCTCCACCTCCCCTCTCCTCTTGGTCCCAGCCCCCTTCTTGGATGTACCCATTTCCTGTTGTTGATTTTGTTGGACTTTGACCTAGATTTTCCAAAAGATTATACTACTTGAGCTCTCAGTAGAATCTATTATACTTCAGTTAATTCATGTGTAACCACTTGCATATCACCCAACATGTTTACTTATAGATTGATAGATACATTCTAGCTATCACAAATGAGACAAACCATGCAACCTTTGTTTCTCTGGGTCTGGCTTACTTTACTTAATATAATTTTCCCAGACTTTTCCATTTCTTACGAATGATACAATGTCATCATTTCCACACATTTTCTCGATCCATTTACTCACTAAGGGGCATCTGGGCTGATTCCATATTTTGGCTATGGAGAATAGTGCTATAATGAACATGGTTGTGTTGGCGGCTTTACTGTAACCTTGTTTGTGTTCTGTTAGGTAAATGCCCAGGAGTGGGATTGCTGGATCATAGGGTAGCTCTATGTTTAGTTTTTATTGTCTAGGGAGTAGTTTTACTCAGGCAGTAGAGGTTGACCCTGCCATTAACCTATAATGCTTACATCCCAATCATTAGTTTCCCCTACCAGCAGAAACCCCAATCCAAAGTTATACAAACTATAAAATACAAAACATGAAGTTATTAAAAAGCACACATACTTTACTGCATGTGATCAGAAATGTACTGTGAATATAGAGGATGGAGAAACATTTCTGTACTCTTGTGATAGTCTCTTTCCTCTCTACTCTTTTTCCTCAACTGGCTTCAACCAGAGTAAGCAAAAAAGTATAGTTTTGCTTTAATTAACTCCCAAGATCTCTTTTCTGCTTGTGTTCCTCAAATCTATGAGATAAAGCACTGGTTTAATTTGGATCTTCAACTTTTTCTTTTAATGCACATGGAATTTTCATAATCTCCAATTAACTAGCAAAAGGCTGGAAGTGGAGATGTGGCTTAAGTGGTAGAACAGCAATTGTGAGCAAAAAAGTCATAGGACAACACCCAGTCTCTGAGTTTAAGCCCTAGGACCATTTTGAACAAACAAGAACAACAAAAAAAGGCCCATGCCCCTTTTAGTTATTGAAGTCTATATTTTAAAACAACATGCTGACTCTTTACATGGAAAGTATCTTTACATTCTGAATATTTTCCTTTCATGAATATTGAAAATGTTTTAGTATCAGATTTAAAAAACAATGTGTAGCAAATTCTGACTTTCAATATCAAGTTTTGCTTCTACCTCCAGCCCTGTGCTCTAATTTGATGTGCTCATTTCCAATGCTTAGGCCTAGTGTTCTTGTCAATAAAAATCCAGATAGTATGGACAATGAACATTTAATTTACATTATACATATTTACTATTCTACTTTTCATTGCTGGGTCTTGAAGATTCTAAAGCTTTATTTTAAATATTATTATTTTTTACTACAAAGACTACTGTCTATGAATTGTAAAACCTGAATTTTGACTTTGTCATGCTAATTGCCCTTAAAGTCTTGATCCTGATTGAGATATCTTGAGCACACAACCTGGTGGGCTGAAGTGAAATCTCTTTGTGCACTGACTTAAAGATGAGAGCAGTCTTCCAACCAGTTTTTATTTGTTGCTCCTACGTGTATTTCCCGTGCATCATCAGTAGCCGATGCAGCCAGTGGGCAATGCGTGGTGCTGGGTTTCCAGGGCAGTGCATTTCATCTTGCGTTGCTTCACTTCTCATTATGTGGTCACGCCATACCACGAAAAGGCTCCAGCCAGCCTTTTCTACATACAAGATGGTGGTGTGGAACAGGTTTTTTGAGAACCAGGCAAACACATTTTTCCAAGCATTTTGGTTTGGATTTTAATGTGAACAAGGAGAGGTTCTGAAAACTAAATGATGCTTAAGGAAAACGGATTTTTTTTTCTCTCTCTCTGCGTGCATGTGTGTGTGTGTGTGTATGTGTGTGTATGTATGTATGTGGTTCTAGCCTTTAACACACTGCTACTGCTCAGCAATAGGGAACACTTGAAAGGGAAGACAAACTTAGACACTAAATGAAAAAATTAAGATGATAGAGAATTGCTCAGATGATTAAACAGAGAAGCTTCTGCTATGTTGATAACACTTTCAGAATTATTCTATCACAATTGAGAATTATAATTAAATATAAGTTCTGGTAGGGTTACTCAAAACTAGTAACAACTATAGTCCTAACAAATGTCCTCTCATCTTTTATATTACTTTGAGGTAAGGTAATTAGTGAATCCTTCATTTCTGTGTTTTCATATTTTGTAGACTTGTAGAAACTGACTCAGGGAGATGTTCTACTTCCTGGCAAGTCAAAAATGAGTTATTTTACACTTTAGAAAAGTTACAAAACATACCAGAAAAATTTCAATGATTGAACGACCTAAAACACTCCCAGTATGAAGAATAGAGGTGTGTGTGTGTGTGTGTGTGTGTGTGTGTGTGTGTGCGTGCGTGTGCGCATGCGTGTGCGCATGCGTGAGCGTGTGTGCATGTGCATACGTGCTGTTGCTGGAGCTTGAACTCAGGGTCTAAGTGCTGTCTCTGACTTTTTTGCTCGAGGCTAGTGCTCCGCCATGTGAGCCACAGTAATAGTCTCATGGACTTTCCGTCCAGGGCTGGCTTTGAACAGTGAGCCTCAGATCATGAGCTAAGAGTACAGGCGTGAGCCACCAGTGCCCGAGCCTGCAGAATGTGCTTCTGTCCTAGCTACAACGACAAACCAAGTGTTAGAATTCAGTGACTTTGTGTAGCAAAGGCTGGTGGGATCTGAACTTTAACAAGTTCCTGCAGGGAACCTCCCTGGTAAATAGGGAGGGCTGCACTGGTGCTCTGTGGAGCTAGTCTTTAGATTCCTTCTGGCCCTGAGAGCATGTTTTTTTTTTTTTTTTTTTAAATGCGTGCTGAGTAAATGGGAGTCACATCTATGTGTTCTGTCTCCTTCGCTCTGGCTCGCTTTGAAAATGGTGAAGGCGCATGTGTTGTATGGAAGCATTACAGAGCGGCCTGGGATGGTTGTTAGACGGCACCCGCCTCCATGTTCCATTTCAGAGCAGTTTAGGGCTGTTCCTAAACAAAAATAAACTGGAGAGTGAAATGCTTGCTGTTGGATCGTGCAGTGTGTCGAGTGCTCTTCGTGGAGACACCTAGCTATTCACGGCCCCCGCGCTGGCTCTGTGGAACTGGGCGTCTCAGCGCCTTTGTTTCTGTGGTTGATGTTGCTACAGCAAACGGTGAGTCTGAGGCCATCATGAAGAGCTTATCTGGTTCTGGTTCTGGAGACACAGCTGGGCTGGAGCCTGGCACCATCCCCTGCCCGGCAGATATGCAGGGCCTTGACTACACCCTTGGTGGCCCCCTGGGTCTCTCCTGCCCTCAGTCCCCCCCCCCCCCCGGGGTCCCACGCTCATGTCCTCATCTGTGCCCATGACCTCCCAGCACGGCTGACATTCAGATGTGGGGCTGAGTCCCCCTCGCACACTCTGGGGAGACTCCCCAACAGTGTTGGAGCGGGGAGCAGGTGCTGGGGTCCTCTGGGAGCTCCAGAGATAACCACCGATGCCTACGTGAATTCCAGGACAGCAGAAAGCCGTGAGGGAAAAGTGTTTCCTAAGCCAGTAATTGGAAGACTTGAAGGCGGCTCTTAGATTGTGTGCGGTTCTTCTATTACGGAATGGGAGGCGTCTCCACATATTTATGATGTTTCTTGAAGGTATTTTAAGAAAAAAACCCACATACCCCCGATTGCTTTGTGAGTTGACATTTCCGGCTTACCCACCGTACATTGCAATAGTTGCAAAGGACGTGGTCTTCAGAATACTGCTGATATTTACATTTTGAAATGAAATGATGTCATGCAGTTGCATCTCCAGAGTGATATAAATGGGTGAATGACTTGATTCCTGCAGGGTCTATTTAAACCCACATGGCAGCCGATGCCTGTAAGTCCTGAACTTGGGTGGCTGAGGCCCCACAGCATTTGAGGTTTGGCCTGAGCCATGCAGCGAGACTGTCCCAGAAAGCAAACAACTACCCAAAGCAAAGTGAGACTGGAAACAAGACAATACCCAAAAGGTGAACAAACTGTGGTGTAAAATGTAGACACATTTGTTTTCAGTGTTCTGTACCGAGCTCATCCACAACTGTTGTATTTTTCCTGATGTTTTCTGTTGGAAGGTGTTCAATTTATCACCCCAAATTAAATTAAAAAGTTTCTTTGGCTGACTGCTTAAAAAAATCAACCTGAGTTAACTTATGAATCCAATTGTCTTTAGTACACTATCAAAAGAAAAACAAATGTAAAATTGGAGAAACTCTCACATATTAAAGGTAAAAACATTTAAATGCGTGTCTTAAGCAAATAGAAGGATCTATTTTTTCCAGTTAGCCTATAAATCTGTTGCTGAACGTGATGTGTGCGATCGGAGAGAGGGCCGGAAGCAACTTTCACCCTGCTTTTTATTTTCATGGTTTTAAGGGCTCCTTCACACTGGAGGTGAAAGGTATTTTCTTAGTATAACACTGTCACCAGGGCCAGTCTTTTCAAAGCACATGCCAACAATCACTTGGTCATTTATCAGTAAAAATCTCTATTTAATGATTTCCTGCTGATTGTTCTGATGACTCCTCCTTTGGTTTTGTTAGAAGCCAAACACTGCTGGGGGCCGGTGGCGGTGGTGGATGCCTGTATCCTCCACACTCAGGAGGCTGAGATCGGAGGATTGTGCTTTAGAGACAGGCTGGGCAAGAAAATTGTGAGACAATTTAATTCCAACTAACCACCAAAAAGTGGGAAGTGGAACTGTGGCTCAAGTGTGGTAGAGTGCTAGCCTTCAGCAAGAAGGCTTAGGGATAGCACGTGGGCCCTGAGTTCAAGCCCTAAGACCAGCACAAAATGAAGAAGGAAAGGAAAGAGAACAAAGAAAAGAAAAAGAAAGAAAGAAAGAAGGGAGGGAAGTGGAAGGAAGGGAAGGGGAAGAAGGGAGGAAGGAAGAGAAAGAGTCCAAACATTGGGGTGGAGTTGACCTGTAGGATATTATCCATCAATGACGCCATCCATTTTGTTAACATCCGACACCAACAGGCCAGCATGTCCTCTTGTCTGGTGACTCAGAAGTTTTCACACACAGATGAGCCTCTTTGTTTGTGCTGTAAACTAGGAGAAGGGTGGGTATGGGTGGGAGGAGAGCTCCCTGGCTCTTGACCAGGACTCATCTCAGCTGGTACTCGGGAAGGGTGCATGTCGCTGGGCAGGCTTGGGAGTTGATTTCCTTAGACCGACCATTTCTACCAACTGCTAGGAAAGCCCTGGAGCACCCTACGGGCAACTGCAGTCCAGTGTGAAGGCAACTGCACCCAAGAATCAGGAGAAAAGGACAACCAAATTCATTTAGTGACGCTAGCAGTAAAGGACAGGGACTGGCCGGGTCTTCATCCCTACCGCCCATCTATTATATTTAATGTCAGAAGCTGAGGGATAGGTACATTTCCCTTCCTTTAGGAATGTCCCCTGGCACCTGTTACAAGAAGCAAACTATTTTCCAATGGATCAATCGAATAGATGGCAAATATATTACACACCTGAAGACACTAGAGTTATAAATTGGCCAATGGTGCTGTGAGCACACTGGGATCATTCTGTGGCTCTAAATTAAGCAGCTCCATTTATAAGACGAAGACAGCGGTACAAGTGTGTTTCCTCAAGGAAAAATAGTGCTGAGATTCCTTGAATCCTGATAGGAAAGCTGGAGTAAAATAGAAAATGCTTTTAATCCCCAGGAGAAGTCTCATGGCCACCGCAGCGTCCTGCGGAGGAAGGAAAACATCCCTGGATATTGAAATCTAGGGAGAGGGAGAGATTCAATGTAATTATCCTACACCGGGATTTCTGACAATAATCCAGTGCCCTATGAAGGAGACAAGCGGCAGCGAATTGAATCCCCGCCAAGGTGCATCTGGCCCTGACACCGTTCTTAGGCCTCATCCACGAATGTGCATGCGTTCACTTTCTTTCCCAGCTTCTCCAGCTGTCAGTGAGGCCTCTCCTAGCTTGAACGTGTTCTCTGTCTGTGGCTTGACTGAAGCTTGCACTTCAACCAACAATGAAAAGAAGTTGTCAAGCGGGTGACAGTGACACGGTGCCTGGTGTCCTATCTGTGTGGGAGGCTGAGGTTAGGAGGCTCATGGTTCTAGAATAGCCCAGATAGGAAAGACCCTGAGACCCTCTTTCATTGGAAAGAAGCTGAGTTGTGACAGCCATGACAGAGAACCTGAAATAGGAGGATCAAGGTCCAGGAAGCCCGACTCTGTCTCAGAAACAGAACAGTACCACAAATTGCACAAAAAAGGGCTGGATGCATGGCTTAGTGGGAGGGAGTCTGCTAGCAAAAGTGAGATGTTGGGTTCAAACTTAGTAGTATCAAAACATTAAAAAATGAGTCACAGCTTATTATTAAAAAAATATCCATAGGTTTCCATATTATTCAAACCCAAAGTCCTTCCTACCAGTGACTGTAGCAAAAACCCAAGTGAGACCGAAGCTGCTTTCTCCTGGCCCTGTGGAAGAGCTGATGACAGCTAGCTTGCCATCTGTTTATAAGTTGCTTTCGTCTTTAAGCACAATCGAACGCTTTATAATTTATCTTAAATGCAAAGAAAAACAACACACTTATAATGTCAGGATTTGATAGGACGTGGGTGTCAAGTGATTTAAATTTAGTTCAGATGGAGAGATGGGTGTGCGTGTGTGCGTGTCTCAGCTGGAGAAAGCTGCTTCTTCCCAGCTCTCTGCCGCTCCCTCCCGACACGGGTGACGCGCCCAGGCATTTCTTTGCTTACGGCTTTGAGGAACTTTGTAGCTCCAAAGGAACACACGGTGCATACATGGCCTGCCTCTGATCACGAGTGTTTGCTGGCATCCTCTTTGAACTCATGATAGTGATGTAGCGTAGGCATTCACGATGGAAGTCATCTGTGGGAGTGGTATCCTATTTTTCAAGATAGGCTTCTGTGGTGTCCTGTGCTTTTGGGGTCCTCTGTGAAAAATCATTGTCCGTTCTAAGCCTTCAAGTGTGTCCCCCAGGTCTTCCTTTAGCAGTTTCTGCGTTTCAGATCTTACAGGTCTTAAGGTCTGGGATGTCTGAGCTGATGTTTGTACAAGGTAAGAGAGATGGAATTCAAGTTTCAATTTACATGTGGATATTCAGTTCGGGCAGCACCATTTATTGGTGAGGCTGTCCTCTGTCCCATATGGATTTGCAGCCTTTGTTAAGAGTCATTTGTGACTGGTGGTGGCGGTTTGTTTCTGAGTTCTTTATTCTTTTTCTACCTGCTTTGGTCATAGGCCAGTGTTACGTTACTGTTATTACTTTGGGTCTCTGGTCTATGTTTAAATGAGATACTGTGATCCTCCAATTTCTCCCCTCACCACCCCTGCCCCACATGGCTTTGACGATTGGTTGTGCTTCCACATGAATTTTAGGATCATGTTTTCCTAGTTCTGTGAAGAATATCTTGAGATTTTTGAGGGAGACCATATTAAACATGTCCCTTGTTTTGGAGAGGCAGTGGATACTTTAACAAGATTATTTCTTCTAAGCCATCGGTGGGAGGTCTTCGTTTCTTTCCCTCCTGGTTTATAACTTTCACTCTAGTGGCCTTTCACTTTCTTAGTTAGGTTTATTCCCAGGTACTTGATGTTTTGATTTTAGGATTTCTTTCTCAGCAAATTCGTGATTGA
This sequence comes from Dipodomys spectabilis, assembly GCF_019054845.1. Lineage (NCBI taxonomy): Eukaryota > Metazoa > Chordata > Mammalia > Rodentia > Heteromyidae > Dipodomys > Dipodomys spectabilis. The sequence continues at coordinate 4,643,258 of NW_024870965.1, read as the reverse complement.
TGTGAAGGAAAGCTAGTGATTATTGCGTGTCGATTTAAAAACATCACGCTACTTCTCCGTGTCTTGCAAATTTCAGTTTTTCCTATGCATTGAATCATTTTATATTTAAACAGGAGTAAACTTTCCCACTTGTAGAACTTAAACCTTTCTCAGTTGCTTGTGCAGCAGTTTTTAGCACTATACTGAATCAGAGGTGAGACTGGCACTCTTGTCTTTTCCCTAATATTAGAGGAAATGTTTTCTGCTTTTCCCCATCCACTAAGATGCCAGAGGAGGGTTTGTAGTATTTAGCCTATGTTATGTTGAATTTACTGTAATAATATATTCGGGGCGTTTTTGCCTCTGTTTACTGTTTGTACCTGAAGCTCTGTTATGTCACATGTAAGTAGAGCTACTCCTGCTTGCTTTAGGGTTTTGCATTTTCTTGGAATGCCATTTTTTAGTCTCTGTATGTCTGTGACTAGTAGGACTGGTTTCTGGCTTCTAATTAGAGTCCTCAGATCTCAGCCTCCTGAGTAGCTAGGATCACAGGTGTGAGCCACCAGTGCCTGGCTTATGACAGTTCTTTAGCATGGACAGCTTAAGATTGTTATTCAGGGTGCATCTGTATGGTAATTGGGTGAAAATTGTGTGGGCATACTCCAACGTTACGAGTCCTCGTACTGTAGATGAAGGACGCACCTTATGCACAGAAGTCCTACTTGCTCCCAGCGAATCGTCAGTCTACAACCTGGAGTCCTCCCATGCGTGGCGAGATTTAAGAGTTACCGTGTGCCCTCTCATTATGGCTAGGACACTTTCCCAGATCCTCCCAATGGTTTTGGTATACCTGATTACCCACAAGCCGCAAGAAATTGGTAATGATCTAGGCTCTTTTCTGAGTGGCTCCTAAGGGAGCCACTCGAACGTCAAATTCCTGATAAAAGACGTTCCTCGGCAGGTGGAAGAGTCACACATGTTTGAGATGCATTATCATCTGGTCTCTTTTCCTTAATACTGTTAGACAGAGTCCTAGGTTTCTGGAATCTGATTTTTCTGGGCGGTGGTGATATATTTATGTAAACCCAATGCTCTAACTGGAGATGTTTTTACCACTGAAAAGTGTTGGAATTGTTCCTATTTACTTTTTAGTTTTGAAGAAATGATCAAACTAGTTCAATAATCATCTCAGTTTGAGGTGGAATATTTGTGTACATGGTAGGGGAATTATATTCCCTCTGCATTTAAAAAACTTTTTTAAAAATATAATTTTATGTTATTATTAAGATGTTGTATGGGGGGTTATCATTTCATAAGTCAGGTCGTGAGTACAATTCTTTTTTGACAATGTCACAGCTTCCTTTACGCTCTCTCCCTCTTTTCACCTTAAATTAGCTTTGAGATGTAAGTTAGATACAGAATATAAAATCTCATATGTCAGAGGCTTCTAATTTCTTATCAATATCTTTGATGGTTCCATCCCATGTTTAACTTGAGTTCATTGACACATGAACTGATTGATGATTGCTTTAATGCAAAATTAGTAATTTGACAAATATACAGAAAGTTCTTAAAGATACACTGGGTGCTGTGCTTCCTTGTAGCAAAAGTCATGAGGTAGGCATTTTATTATCTTGATTTTCCCGACGAGGCCTCTGGAGCGTGTAGCAGTTAGGTTTTGAAACCAGACAATCTGTCTTCACAGCTCACACTCTTTAATTCACATTGTACGTTCCTGCTTGCTTTGCTTTCTAGCTAGAAAAAAAAGGAAATTAATTCTGCATCTTACTTGAGCCGTCCTACAAACGAGCTACAGGGAGGGTAGGTGAACACCAGAGCCCTCCCTGGGTTCAGCCATGACCGAAGAGCTTGGGAGGAAGTCACCGGCTCAGCCTCGCGGAGGGCAGCGCGGGCCACGCTGGGACAGGGCGGGTTTTCTTGGATGATTCCGAGCAAGGAGAGTACAAAGCAAGAGACAGGTGGATGCGGAGGCTCAACTGACGTTTGTTTCTCTGGGTCAGAAGATAACCTGGCAGAAGCAGTTCAAGGGTGGTTTTGGCTGGAGACTGAGCGTAGGTGAGCATGATGTACAGCAAAGGAAGATCCTCCATCCGTGTCACGGTCTTTGGTCTGAAGCAACTGAGCAGGTTCTCATAGGGAACGTTCTGGAAAATCAGAGCAGGAAGTGTCCCCCACTCCAGTGTCTTCCGGCCACCCAGGCTATGTCCAGTGAGTACGGAACAAAGTCAGTAGAAGTCAGCGATTTAAGGAAATTAGTTGGGGGTGTTGTCGCTAGAAAAGGGACTATAGGAATCAGAGGTGAGGGAAAGTCATTGTACCCTACTAGTCAACCTGAGATTCACAGCCCAGAGCCACGTGCCCACCAAAAGATGATGGCTTAGTTGTTTACCAAAAGCCACGAAGGGTCCCGGAGATGGGGGATGAGAGGCTCACATTTCATGTGAGTGGATCTCTGCTGAGGGAACTGCGAAGCAGATTCCCCGAGGACCCGGTCACACCTGTAACCTGCTGTGACTGCTGTGTCTTCTAATCTGCTTCGCTTTCCTTCCTGTTTTTAGGGCAACAGTTTGTCCTGTGGCCTTGGTTTTTTTAGGGATCACCAAAGAGCTGCTCTCTCTTGGCTTAAAAAAAATCTTTATCTTTGTGTCCTGTCATGAGGCTAGATAATGATGTCAGACCAGGAACTGGAAGTATCTAGTTTGACGTAGGCAGTCAGGGTGGCTTGTTTGGTGGTGGTGGTGGGGTGGGGGGGTGGGGGTTGGCTGTTGTTTCCAGACATATTTGAAGTTTCCAGGCTGAGTTTCAGAGCTCGTCATGGGAAAGATATGTTTGAAAACTGAAGTGAATCTCAGGCTACCTCTGCCTTCCAGTCCAGTGCCTGGGCTGTTTTCATGGTGGCCATCCTGGGAGTTTGTGCTCCTTTTCAGTGTGCAATGAAATAACCCACTTTTTGGGAAGGTCATTCAAAGATAAAGCTGGCTGTTAAGTAGGTTCTAACTATTAGCTAAATACTTGTATGTGTAGCTGCGACATCTGAGCAATAGTTCCAGCCATTTCCATAGCATAGAGAAAACAGGTTTGCAATTGTTTAATGTAGTTAGCAATAAAATATACCAATGGCTGTCCAAGAATGAGAGCAGTGCATTTACAGGAGGGATTTTAATTTGCATCTAGCGACGCAGATGATCTTTGCCCAGCAATTTGGAATTTGTCTGTGAAGAATAGACATGGAGAAATCCTGCAATTTCACTGGTACACCCAACCACACACATTCACACACATTCACACACATTCACACACATTCACACACATTCACACACATTCACACACACTCACACACACACACACACACACCACCACCACCACCACCACCACCACCCACCACCCACCACCCACCACCCACCACCCACCACCACCACCAACCACCAACCACCACCAACCACCACCAACCACCACCAACCCCCACCACCACCACCACCGAGTTTTGCTACGAGCATTAAACCAAGTGAGCACGTTGCTGTAATTTAAAAGTACAAGGATGAAATTTTTACTTGTCTGTTAGGTAATTATTGCAAGTTATTTTGTCTCTTCATGAAGGGATGATGAGGTTTCTTGTCCCAGACTTCCTACCTCTCCCAGAGTCAGTGACGCTGCTTCTGCCCCCAGACTTCTTTCTTTGGGGTAGTTTCCTGTTCGTGGTACAATTACTTTTGTCTTGACATGGGAATTATCTTTTTAATGAACTCCATTTAAATATCTCTTCCCTATTTTTATGTTCATCTCATTGAATAACCTAAGAGAAAGATTAACTTGTATTATTCCATAGGTGCGTCTCCAAAGCCATCTTAATTTGGTCTCTTCCTATTTTCCCCACTGCTGTTCGTTGACTTGTGTTATTCTCTTCAGGCCTTCTTATGCAAGCGTAATGAAATGGCTGTTGACACTCTTTTCCTGATCATTAGTGAAATGTGGAGAACGGGCTGAACACCCATCTTCGGGTCCCGGCAGACACTTGGCTCAGCGCGTGACAGGTGGTTCTTCCAGTCCTTGTAGGAGCCAGCCTATCAAAGCGGGCTTGGATGCATTTTTAAATGAAGGTTGGAGGAAGTACTGTGTCAAACACTGCCGTGAAATCTGACACCTGCAATATCCATCTCCTAAACCGTAGTCATTAATTTTTCAAAAAAGTTGACTAACCACAGGCGTCTGGAATGGCTAGTGCAGGTTCTGATGTTCTGAGCATCAGGAGGAGGTGATGTGTGGGATTTCATTTTAGTGTCACGTTGATTACAAATGACCCCAAACAGGTAACAAAGATTGCTCCTGTGAAGACTTCCTGGTGATTAGTTAGGGAAAAGGTTTTGTAAATGAACAATCTCTTTTTAGTCTCCCCCCACCCTTAAAACCTGGCTGTCAAGTGGATTTGGAAAATGGCATTTTATCTTGGTAGCTATATGTTTTCATAAGCATATTTTTATCCTTTGTATAGCTAAGCATATAAGTATAATAAGGAACTAATAATAGTACTGAAGGAACTAACACATTTAAATATTGCACTTTGAAGTTCATGTGTCATACTCAACAAATTTTTAAATCTACGTGAATCATTCTTTTCAAGTTTCTATTATAAAAATATTACTAAAGTAATTATTTTTTATAGCAACTATTCCAGGAACATTGTGGTATTAGATTGCTAAACCAAAGGCCTTCTTTCATCACAGATTAATTCGTAATTATTTTACAAACGAACTGTTAAAGCTAATAAAATTAAATACTACTAAGCTTATCAACAATAAAGTACACTCTAACAGTCTTTTTTAAAGCCAGTGAGATTCCAGGAATGACCCCAGGAACCCTAGCACTCACGCTGTCCTTATATATAGGCCACGGTAAAAAAAACTCAAGAATTTTCCCTGAGAATGCAGGAGAGGGTTTTTGGTCTGGGGGGAGGTTGCCCTGATGCACCTTGGATCTTAATGGAGTTGGGGGGGGCGGGAGGGTGGGGTGTTGGGGGTGGGGGTGGTCTGGAATATGGTGTAGAGATGGTCTGCAGGGGATTAGGGAATTGGGGCAGCTGGTGAGGAGCAGTTCCTATAATCCAGAATCTTCTCATCTGGCGCTGAACGGCAGAAGCTTGGATGTGGGGGTTAGGGTGAGGATTTTGAGTGTATTTTCTTTCTTCTTGTAGTGATTGATTAGCTCATTAATAATACCTGCTTTAGTCCAGGGGCGTTGTGTGAAACTCCATACCTGTGTTGTTTTTTTTTGTTTTGCTTTTGTTGCTGTGCAAACCCCTCACACATAAAGGAGGGAAGGCTGATTTGGGCTGATTTGTCTCTGAGGGGTCAGCCTTGGTCCTGGGTCCCTCTGCTGTGGGTCTGCGGTGAGACAGAGCATCATGGTGGAGAAGGCTCAGTGGAGTGAAGCAGTTTGCTTCATGGTGTTCAGGAAGCAAAGAGAAGGGGAAGGGGGAGAGGGGGGCAGAAGGAGGGACGGAAGGAGAGAGAGAGAAGAGGGGAGAGGAAGAGGAGGGGAGGGGAGAGAGGCAGGCTAGGGACAAGGGAGACCTGTGGAAGCGTGTCCTTCCTCTAGTTAGGGTACCATGTTAACTCCCACTGAACCCCCAAACAGTCCGGGGTCCCAGCTGAGGACTATGTAGTGTGTCATAAGAAAAACCCAGAACGTCTCAGAGCTCTGACTGAGAGGAGAGCCAGGCCTTTCCCCAAAGACCTTGACCTCGCTGGGGTGAAGAGGAAACAAAATCAAAATTAAGAAGCCCTGCTGGGGTCTATTTGTGATCAAAGTGTGTTCAGAAGACACAGCGTGGGGTGTCAGGGGCTGGGGAGGACGGGGCCGGGGGGGTGGGAAGCGGGCTTGCGTGGGAGGTCAGTTCTTCCAGATGAAAGGGCCATGGTCTGCCACACTGGAGCTCACTCAGAGGACCACGTGACTCGTGACCATTTCTGTCTTTACTTTAGTCTGTATGTTAGGTAAACCCTGCCACTAGTCCCCGTGGCAGATTCTGTGGTTGGTGAAGGCCCTCGCTCCCCTCCTAGATTTTTTTTTTGGTGCCAGTTCTGAGGCTTGAACTCAGGGCCTAGGTTGCTGTGCAGAAAACGGGCTGTCAGGAAACAAATGGGCGTGAATTCCTCTAAGCTAACAAGAAAAACAAAGATGTCGGGATGGGCTGATTAGAGATCTTAAATGTTAAAACAGCTAGCTTCTTACAGAGTTATTGCTTATGCAGTCAGATTGCTTGTAGTTGAGCAATCCAAATCCTACATAATTACCAAAGATGTTGAAAAAGATACATCCATAGCCAAGCTCCTCTACACTAACCTTCACAGAAACTACTTACAGTCCAAACTGGAAACAACACAAATGCCCATTCACAGGTAAATAGACAAATGAGCTGTGCTATAGTTATACTTTAAATACTTTAATATAGTCATACATTAAAAACTACTGAATGCACCACAATATGGGAGAATCTCCAAGCACTAAGCTACTTAAATAAGTCAGGCATCCTGGTATGACTCCATTTATATGAAAATCTAGGATATCTACACAAACTGGTGACTGAAAACATGTCAGTGGTGGTTTGGAGCCAGTTATGAGAGAAGAATGAATGCAAAGCATGACGAATAAATGAGTAAATGCAAAGCATTTAAGAGGAACAAGACAGCTCTGTGTCTTGGTTACAGTGACAAACTCCAAATTGTGACCTCGGTCTTCTATTAAACTAGATGGTTTTTATGGTATTCAAGTGATACCTACATAAAATGGAGTTATTAAATGAATAAAGCTCCTACATTTCTTGGTTTCCCTTATTTGTAATATCTAGTATATGTATGAGTCAAGCGGAAAAGGTCAGATAATGTGATGTCAGGAAAATGAACCCTTAGATGTGTATTTTAATGTTTTTTTCTTTCATGCATGTGTTTCTAACACATTTATAAGATTATCTCTTTGTTGCTTTGTATGTCCCTCCCCCACAGTATAACTCTTGCTTTCACTATATTTGATGTCAGTATAACTTGTGGAGGAGATGGGGAAAAACCAGTTGTTTAAGGATACAGGTGGACCTGTTGCAACAATGAGAAGTACAAGTTGTCATGTCCAAAACGAACTTTACAACGTTGGTGCAGGGGGGGGGGGGCTGGGGGGGGGAGGAAGGAGAAGGATTGGGATTAGGGGGGAGGGGGGAGGCTGGGAAGGGATGTGAAGGGTAAACAAAGGAGGAGGCTGCAATGCTTGGTAAGAAATGTACACATTATCCTGCCCATGTAACTGTAACTCCTCTGTACAGTATGTTCACAAATAAAATTAAATTAAATTAAAAAAAAAATGAATAAAGCTCCCTCCTAAAATATGTTAGCTCTGAAGCTTCCCGTTGAGGGCTTCCTTCACTCCTCCTGACCCAAGGTGGAGGCCGGGTCCTGCTGCCTGGCACAGGCGTCCGTGACCATGTGGCTGTTAGAACAACGTCGTGGACAGAGCAGCTCCTCCTTTCTTTTGAGGCCTTTGCCTTGGGGAGGCAGGGTATGGACCTGAGCGATGTGGGAAAAATCCCAGCCCAGCCCACAGGACCAACTGCAGGGGTGCAGGTAGAAGCTGTGGGGGTAACTCGGGCTCCTGAAATGAACTTCAGTGGTTTGGAGAGATCTAAGTGAGAACCCCCAGACGGGGCCACTTTCCAGGATCACGAGTGACCACAATGCATGATGGTAACGAAATGCTTTGGGGGAAGTTGCTACGTAGCATCTGATAACTGGAACTCAAGGTCTGGGTGAACATACAGGTTACTGTGATAATTTATAAATACGAGTGTATAAGGTTTAGACGGATCAACATAGTAAACATGATAACTAGTTTATAGGAAAGAGTAACACAGCAAAAATGGAAGGACAAACTAGGAAAACTATTTGCCCTACACACGGCATAGTATTTAGTTATTTTATTAATACACATGGAGAAGAACCAATAAGAAAATCTAACAAGATGGTAGAAAACAGGCACCTGCCAGAAGTGAAAAATAAAAATGGTAATTTAATATAGCTCTTAGACATAAGCCATGAAAAACCCCCTCACCCCAAAGATGACCCACGTTACCCATGTCACGTGACGAGCTAAGAAGCGCTCCAAGGCATTCCTGCTGAATGTGTAAGTTGGTCCCATCTCCCTGGTAGACAGTTTAATCTGAACGATATCACAATTTAAAATGTGGAAACACTTTGTGTTGGGAAAATAATAGTAGCTTTCAAAAACTAAAGTATCACATAAATATGTGTATATATAAACTAATAGTAGCTTTCATAATATAAGGTATTATATATGTATATATCTATAAATATATAGATATAATATACATATATACATTTATACATATATCTATATATACATATATACAAATATAGGTATATAATACCTTATTTTGTATATATTTAATTGTATATATAAATACCACTTAATACCATGTAATACATATATACTATTATATGTATCTATTTATATATGCATGTTATATGCATATAAAATATTACATATATTTAATACATTTATACAATACATTAATATATTTGATATGTATATATTTAATATTGTGTAATACAAATATTATGTACATATATAATATGTGTATATGTAGTAGTAGCTATAAACATATATAATAGCTTATTATATATATGTGTATACATATAATATTCAATGAATACTAATGTATGTGTGAAAGCAGGGATGGAGATTCTGTACCCCTGGGCCCCTCAGTTAACCAGGTTCTTTCCATGGTAACACCTTGTAGTACTGCAGGGTTTTGGAGACTTTGTGAACTGCCTTCATACAGATGCTGAAAAATGGGAGAGGTGTGTGTGTGTGTGTGTGTGTGTGTGTGTGTGTGTGTGTGTGTGTGTGTGTGTGTGTGTGTGTGTGTGTGTGTGTGTGTGTGTGTGTGTAGGTGAGTGTATGTGCATGTGTACAGACATACTGTGAGTTCCAGTGGTTAGGTGAGGTATTATCAGTTAAAACTAAGTTAGGAGCTGGATTTATTTTGGAGGTTCAGTAACACAGATGCCATTTTATTCTTTTCCACAAATATTCTTTCTGGGTTTCTTTTACTTTATGTAGAAAACTTATAAAAGGGTGTCCTTAGTCTCAGAAATCTTCTGCTTCAGCTACTTTTGCAATTGGAGATTTGAATTTTTAAAACAAAAACACACAGTAAGATATTATTCTCATTTGTGTTAGAAGAAATAAGAAGGGGAAATGTTCACAAATAATTTAAGATCAGTTATTAATATTTCAGTTCAACATCTTTCATGGAATGGAAACTATGTCTTTATTTCTCTTCCTGAGTCTCACCGATAATATGCACAAGAAAAGGTACACTGAAATTTCATTTATTCCAATAATTGATTTTTAGGTCATTTTTATTAAAATGTGTTTTGCTATGTCTCGTAAGAATTTCCTTAATAAGAGTCACACTGGGCATAGAATGTGTATTTGCCTGAATTTATTCAAACAGAAACAAAACTGGTAACACCAGAGGTATACAAATATGACATCCTCCTAATTATTGTAAGGAAGGAAATCAGGAAGAGTGGATGTGAAGCAAGCTGTCGGACATAATTAGGCGCACTGGTGTATTTAACAATATCTGTTTCCCTTAACAGGGTTTTTTTCCCACCTAATTCTAGTCTGTCTCACATCTCTCATCTCCATAGCTCTGAACATGAATGATAGTCGCTATATTTTACCCAAGAAACTTAGAACTACTCATTAGCCAGTGGCCAGACCAACTGTTATTTTCTCTGTGAAATTGCTCTCCATCCAGATTATTTTAATATTAAAAAATGTGATTTTTTTGGTTTCTTTTGTATGTTCTTCCTTCTATGGTATATCCCCTGTTGCACTGTATTTGATTTTGGCCCTGGTATTGTATATACATTTATTTGAATTAGGGAAGGGAAGGGGAGCAACAGAATGGAGAGACAAAGGACAGGGGGAAACAATGCAACAGCGCCATGCGTAAGACAATACGTTGGAAATGATTTGTACAACCTGTGAGGGGGGAAGGTGGGTGGAGGGAAAGTAGAAGAAAACTGAGGGAAGGGGTAACAAGTTTGACAAGAAATGGGCTTAATACCTTCTAGAACTGTAACCCCTCTACACATCACCTTGAAAATAAAAAAATAAATAAAAACAGCGGGGTGCCTGTGGCTTACGCCTGTGATCCTAGCTACTCAGGAGACTGAGGTCTGAGGATTGTATTCAAAGCCAGCCTGGACAGGAAAGACTGTGAGACTCTTATCTCCAGTTAACCACCGGAAAACCAGAAGAGGTGTGGTGGCTGGCTCAAGTGGTAGAGTGCTAGCCCACTGAGGGACAGTGCCCAGGCTGAGTTCAAGACCCAGGACAGACAAAGCAACAACAACAACAAACCTCATACCTAAATAGAAGAGAGTGTTGCCAATGGTATCATATAAGTTAGAAACAAATAGAGTTTTATTTTCTTCCAGCTCGAGTCTATGTTTGTCATCTCCTTTGGGTGCGTTGGTGGTAAGGCACCATTCTAAATTCTTAGGGGAAATAGAGATTTAGGTAAGGAGACGTAAACAGGAAGGTTGTGGTGTAAACTTTGACGTGTAGCCATGCGATTAGCTGCTAGTTTACCTGGCAGGGTCACAGGGCCGTCCAAGGTGACTGACTATCACTCACACTAAGTTCAGGACCCTGGGAGCCATGAGAGAGGCTGATCAATCGCTTCTGGTTTCCAGAGTCCTCAGGGGACACGGCAGCTCTGGCTGCTACGTAGCTGCTGACTGCCCGATGTCAAGTGTGTCTAAGCAGGCTAAATGGAAGCCATTTCGCCTTCAGCCACAGGTCACGGAGGGGTTTCAGAGGAAGAGAAGTGAGCGAGCGCTTTGCCTGTTGGCAGCGTTCAGAGGCGTGCAGGGTGGAACAGCCAGAGCAGGTACCCCAGGTACTGCAGAAGAGGAGGGCGGAGGGGAGGCTGGATTGTAGCCGCTGTGGATTTCCTTTGTCCTGGGGCCCGATGACGTGGCCCAGAAAGTTTGGGAAACCTAAGATCTTCCAAGGAGAGAGTTCTCCTCATGTCCGGCCGATCAATGGAGCCAGCGGTGCTGCTTTCATAGCCCCTGTCCCAGAAACAGGTCCCAGTTTTAGAACAGGTTTTAAAGTGGGCTGGCCACCGTTGACACATCTTCCAAAGAAAGTTTACAAATCAAAGGCAGCGTGTCAGGCCTGAACACAGGAGAATTTTTGTAGGTGGTTCTAAAGAGCTTAAAACGGTTTTATTTTCCCCCTGGAGAACGTCCGGGGTGCGGACCCCGAGCCCACGAAGGGGTTTGTGGGATGCCTTCCAGGAGCTCCCATTACATTCCCAGGGCGGTGAGTGGCGGAACTCCGAGACAGTAAGAATTCGGACATGGTTTTAATGGTTGGAAAAGGTTTTGATCAAAACTTCAATGCCACCATCAATGAGGCATACGTATTCTTTTACCATAGGTTTTGAGAGGAGGTTTTTGTCCCCCTGGTATAAGGTTTTTAACTGAAATGGCTCCATTGACTATAATAAGTTAAATTAGAAATTGTGTCTTTTTTTTAATAAAAAAGGTTTGCTGGTTTTCTCTGTCAAACTTTTCATTTTAGGGCCAGAAAAGTGGCTTTGAGTTCAGAAGGATATGGGACAGCTAATGACCAGCGACACGGCTGGGGTCCAGGCCTGAGGCCGGACCTTTGCGGTGAGCATCTGAATTACGGATGCTCTCACTGCGGGAGCTCAGAAGCCAGACAGGCATGAAGAACCTGGCATGAAAAAACCAGAGGGCCGGGTGCTGGTGGCTCACGCCTGTCATTTGCGTTAGGAGGCTGAGATCTGAAGATCATGGTTTGAAGACAGCCTGGGCAGATAAATCTGAGAGACTCTCATTTCCACTTCACCAGCAAAAAACCCCATTGGAAGAGGAGGCCTACTTCAAGGGATAGAGCATCAGCCTTGAGTGAAAAAGCTAAGCAAGAGTGTGAGGCCCCAAGTTCCATTCCCAGCGCCAACATGTGCATTTGTGTGTGTGCATACACACACACACACACACACACACACACACACACACACACACAGGAACAGGTTACTGTGCAGATGAGAGCCAGTACCAGACATATGCCACAGGTTGAGAATCCTTGCCTGGACACCTGGCTGTGGACAACAGGTTGGGCTGCGGCTCAGTGCTGCCTTCAGAGTTTGCTTCTTGCCTAAGGGTAGAGTTGGAAAGAAACATACAGAGCAACTGTCTGGAGCCTTTCGATCCAGGTACAAGACAGCATGGCAGCAGTCCACTCCTGGAGCTGGGCTTCAGCTCCGTTGTTGGGTAGACGCCCAACAACCTGTGTCAGACAGAGCGCCAGGCGCTGGGAGGAAGGGCCTGGCTAGGATATTAACTTATCGTCACTGGGGCAATATCTCGAGCTAAAGGGAGGGCAAGCCCTGCTTTTGTGACTACATCTTCCAGCTGAGAATAGAAGAGAAGGGTAACAGCAGGGTACAGACATACAGAGGATTTGGACTTTTCACGGATCATGATTCCTTGGAGATGCCCTGGGAAATGAGGGCTTTATTTCTACAATCAGACTTTAAAATGCTACTTATCTTCTTCCCCACTTACAAAACCACACTGCACATGAACGTGTTAGAAGCTCTGAGAAGTCCTACAGTGAAGAAAGTTCCGTGTGTGTGTGTGTGTGTGTGTGTGTGTGTGTGTGTGTGTGTGTGTGTGTGTGTGTGTGTGTGTGTGTGTGTGTGTGTGTGTGTGTGTGTGTGTGTGTGTGTGTGTGTGTGTGTGTGTGTGTGTGTGTGTGTGTGTGTGTGTGTGTGTGTGTGTGTGTGTGTTCCCTTCCGCCGGCCCTTGGGAAATTACCATCCCAAGAAAGGAAATTTCTGTGTAGTCCGTAGTTAGAGAGGCTGGATTAGAGAATCCTCTTTCCTCTAATGGTCACCGAAGGCTGCGTGTTGATTTGTAAAGCTTTTTGAAGACTTATATGGGTAAAGCTAGAAAAACTCTATCAGTTACAGCTTAAAAAACAGAGCTTTGGTAAGAGTTTGTCCAGAGAAGGAACTAGAATCTAGGTCAGAAAAGCATAGGAATTGGCCATTAGGTGAAGGTTCTCAAGAGGACAGGGGCTCGGGCCTTTTCTTTATTCGTCTGTTCACAGAAGTCAGGACACAGAATACCGCCAGCCCGACGGCTGGACCCAGGAGAGGGGCGGCACGGGTCCCTGCTGCTTACATCTCAGCATGTACCACTACCCTTCTGAATAACCAGCCCTCGAGCCACACACGCGTGACTCAAGCCTGTAAGCCCAGCTACGCAGGAAGCTGCCACCTGAGGAGTGAGGTTCAAAGCCAGCCTGTTCTGTGAGACTTTTATCTGTAATGAACCACCAAAAAGCCAGAAGTGGAGGTGTAGCTCAAGTGGTAGAGCACCGTCTTTGAGTGATAAAGCTAAAGGACAGTACCTCCCCTGAGATCAAGTCTTAGTACTGGCACAAAAACCAAACCCAAACCAAAGCCATTCCTCAGCTGGACTGGAATCAGCCCCCAAGGGTGGCAGCTGGAAGCTGACATTTTGCTGGGCTGGGTGGCGTGGGACAGCTGGAGCGTTGGACCATATGGCATCTGTCGCTAGTGGCATTTATGAAATGCAATTGGGCCTTTAAAACGGAGTATCACGTATTCAGTAAGTCTCTGGCAACAAGCTAATATTAAATTTATAGGCTGCCTTCATTAGAATAGTTTGCAGATCAATGTTTCCTAGAAAAATAACCACAAAAAGGACCAAACTAAAAGGATCTTTTTCTTTTTTTTTTTTTCTTTTTTCTTTTTGGGTCCGGTCGTGGGGCCTGAACTCTGGGCCTGGGCGCTGTCCCTCAGCTCTTCAGCTCAAGGCTAGCGCTCTACCACTTGAGCCACAGCACCACTTCCGGCTTTTTTCTTTTTGGTTATGTGGTGCTGAGGAATCGAACCCAGGGCCTCAGGCATGCAAGGCAAGCGCTCAACCACTGAGCCATCTTCCCAGCCCTAAAAGGATCTTTTTCTATTCGTGGGATCATTGAGGAAACCTATGAAACATAAACTGATTTTGTTTTGATTAAATTCCTTTTTTAATGGACACTATCATTTTAATGAATCATTTTGCTTTGCTTTATCTAACTTGAATAAAGCATTATGACAAAATATACCTCCAAAATTTACATTTGGCCAAGAAGACAATAGGAGAACAGATATTTGGGGCGTGTGTATCTCTATATATGTCAGTTTTTGCAATTATATTTGCAATAATATATCCATTTTTTCTATATTTAGAAAATAAGACATTATATTGCAGTTGTCTTTGACCAAGGGAGAACTAGTACATAAAATTATTTTCCCTCTACATTTATATTAGTATCCTTATTATAAATTCTCCTGTTATTTATATATTGATATTTAATCAAGGCATCATGTGTATATGTGTACAGACATCATACCTTTAGGTATATATTACATATTTTGAGATATATGCATATACAGGATTAACTTAAGCTATCAGGAAATTTGTAGATTTTCTGGTATTAAGTTAGAAAAGATTCATCTCCTTGGAAGGTGCAAGTCAGGCGCCATGGAAGTGACTCTATTTTAATAAAACCACCGTACTGATGAGTGTATTTAAGATTAACTTAACCATTAAATGAAACCAGTGACAAGGATCTTTTTTACGCCTGTAGTTTAAAAGGTTCTTCATGGGAGAAAATCGCTGGCTTTTGTGCCAGTCTGAGCTATAATTCAAGGAAGTTGCTCTGTATCTCAGAAGTTGTTTCTGTTTTAAAAATGTCTTCGAAATTTGTATTGGAACAAATACTCTAAAATCTGAAGGCAAAATACTTCCAATCTTTTACACATTTTTAATGTCTTTTATGTGCACTGCTGTTCTTTTGTTTGTTATTGCAAGCCGACAAACAAGACCACTCTATAGAATAAAATAAATGAAGCTGCGAACTATAAAACATCTTTAACTATGAATTTTAAAGCTTTTAGCCAACATTAATTAACTATACCAGTCGTATGAGTTGTCATAGTAATTATATCATAATGCCCACTATGGGAATAGAATTGAAATCAGTTTGAATACATTGCTTCTCTTGCTGTAAATTTTTCGTACATTTACAGAATACAGTTGTACTTACTTAATGCACTTTATTCCAAATCTGTGCTATTTGGTGTATAAAGTGTTTGCGTAATGGCTTGTTCAAAAATGTAAATTTTGGTTTATAGATTTTGTGGGCCCCCTCTTGGATGTAAACTTATCTACTTGGTTTCAGTTCATTTCCATGTGTTCAAATCTCAAAAAGCAGAAATTATGAGAAAGAATAACACATGGTGTATTGTCCATACTAATTACTGGAAGCTTCTGTGACTTCTAGATCACAGGATGGATTCATTTCTGTTCAAGCCTATTTTGATGTTACTTTGTCTTGTTGTTTTGACCCACGGCCTTCTAAAAATGTCAACCACTCAGCAGCCACAATAATGATCACTGAGGCAGATTATCAGAGAAGAAATGATCCCATTCCCCCTCTCCTTATGGACAGGGGGAAGTGGCTTCCTTCTTTTTAGAAATTAGTGGTCTCTGTGGGTTGTTTTTTTAGTAGTTGTCCAAAGGGGTTTCAATTGAGCAATCCATGTTTTGTTTTTTTTTTTTTTTGATTTGGAGAACATATAGATAAACAACATTTCATAATTTTTTTAAAAGAAGAGAGTAAAAATAATCTGCTCAGTGTCTGGTGGCACATACTACTTTCCAGATCAGAGAGCAGCCTGCATGTTCATGTGACATTTTCTGTAGCTAGAAAGAAAGTGGAATTGTAGAGAGAAAATACCATGAGAAGGGCTTTCTGTGTCAGATAACTACAGAGCTTGTTAAAAGAACAAGCCAGAGCAAATCATAGACGGAGAGAACAAAAACAACCCAAAGAAAGAAACAAGAAAGAGATAATGCCATGGTGCAGGACCAAGGCTGAGCGAGTCATTACAAGGACAGACATAAAACCTCGAATGAGGACAAGGTCAAAACCGGAATTGTCACTGAGGACCTCAATTTCAGGAAACAAATCAGATGCGGCCCAGATGTTCTCATGAAAGGTTATATTCCTTGCTCTCTCCTCGGATTTTGTTTTATTGTGTTTTTTTTGATTGATTGTCTTGGATGTACAAAACAATAGGAGACCAGGCAAAATGACTGCCCGAGTATTTAAATAGGGTTTTTTGACTCCATTGTTTGTTCTCTTTTTCCAGAAAGAGAAGACTTATTAGCAGCACGAGAAACCCCACTGCACAGAAACACATGAATGTTGACAGTTTTATTCATGTTGCCCATTATTAGAAAAGTGGGCAAGTGTTTAGACTGTGCTGGGTCTTTTCTTGATTTCTAGACTTTAAAGGTCAGCTCCTCAAATTCCCAGGATGCATGCTAGCTTAGGAATCACTTCCAGGAGGTTTTGCTATTTGTCATCCTGAGGTTGAAGCGGCATGCCATTAACATTTTAAACATTTTAAGAAATAGAACATCTCAGTGGCCAGATGCATTCTAAGCCATTCTGTGAATATTTGTGTGATAAGAGAGTACCACATTCCAATCTTTTGTTGGCATTCTGTTGTTGTTGAGGAGAACTTGATTTTTCCCCTCTCTTTCACCCCTTCTCCCCTTTCTTCCAATTCTTTGGCTACAAGAACCTTAATCTCTTCTCTTTTTTTTTTAATCATCTGGTTTTATTAAGTATAATCAATCAACAAATAGGGATTGTGTGTATGTCAGGTGTACAGTGAACATGGTCATTTGACATGTGGGTATGACATGTATTGATCACCACCATCAAGTTGTTGAGCGTGTCCTTGGTCATATCTGGTTACCATTTGTATGTGTGGGGGTAGGGTAAGAGAAAGGTTGAAGGCACATAAGATTTGCTTTTGTAGCTTTGTGTCTGTAACCCCAGCTACATGGGAAGTGGATCTAGGAATGGTTCAAGGCTAGCTGAGTTAAGAAAGAGAGGGCCTTTCTCAATGAACAGCTGGGCATGATAGTTCATATCTGCAATCCTAGCTATGAAGGGAACATAGAGAAAAGGACCAAATCTGAGGCTGGCCTGGGCTCATAGGAAAAATAGCTGAGCAAAAAAGATAGCACGTGTCAAGTCCTGAGTTCAAACCCCAGTATCTTAAAAAAAACCAAACAACTCAAAAGACTCTATTCAGTATTATCATCATTATTTTACTTTTTTGGTCCAGTCCTGGGGCTTGAATTCAGTCTGTGCTCTGTCTCTGACCTTTTTGCTCAGGGCTAATGCTCTACCACTTGAACCCCAACTCCACTTTTGGCTTTTTGGGTGCTTAATTGGGGATAAGGGACTGGCAGACTTTCTTGCCTGGTCTGGTTTCAAACCGTGATCCTCACATCTCAGCCTCCTAAGTAGCTAGGATTGCAGGTGTGAGCTACTGGTGCCCGGCTCTTACTCAGTGTTATTAGTAGACTTTCCATGCTGTATGTTAGATCCTGAGAACTGGTTCATCTAGTAGCTACCACACTGTCTGCCTTGGCAACCGTCACCGCACTGTCTGCCTCTGTGAGTTTTCCCCTTTGAGCTTTCTGTGAGCTCTCTGTGTGATCACAGGGTACTTATGCTTCTGTACTTGGTATTCCTGGAGACAGTAATGTCCAGATTTATCCATGCAGAGGCCAAGGGCAGCAATGCCTTCTTTTAAAGGGCTGGGTCATGGCTCCTTGCTTGTCTGTATGAGTTAGCGGATTAAACAAATTGGCACCTCGTTGCTTCCATTGCTCAAACATTGTGAAAGATGCCACAATCAATATGGGAGTGCAGGTCATCCTTCAAGCTTTGTCCAGAGACCAAGAAGTGGGCTGGCTGGGTCAGATGGGAGTTGTGAGTGCTTTTTTGAGAGCCTTTATACTGTTCTCCACCCCAGTGCTGTGGGTTTCATTTATCCACACCGACCCTCACCCATCTCTCCTTTGTTGGCTACAAGTCATCCTAAGTGTGAGTGGCTGTTGCATTACAGTTGTCACTGGTAATTGTGGTGTTGAGCCTTCAGCATAGCTTGCCAGTGTGTTCATATCTTCATGGTGACAATGTCTACTCAGGCCTTACGTCTACTGGTGCTGCTTCACAAAAATACCACGGTCTAAGGAAGATGGATGCCTTGCGAAGCTGGGGGCAGGGAACTCGGAACAGGGCGCTGGCATCTGGTATCTGATGAGAGTCTTCTTTCTGCATCTTGACTTCGGGAAAGAGATGAGGATCAGATGCTACATCACCCCAAGGCAGAGGAGCAGGGGAAAACAAAGTCAAATACTGTATCATGCCTGCCTTTACTTTCTTTCCAGTGGTACTGTGGTTTGAGTCAGGACTTGCTGGTTACTAGATGGGTGCTCTACTACTTGGGCCGTGCCTCTATCCCTTTTTGCTTTATGTATTTGTCAGATAGGCTATGATATACTTTCCTGTCATCAGACCTGGACTGTGATTCTCTTACCCATGTTTTTTTCCCCACATAGCTGGGATGACAGGTGTGTGTCACCATGCCCGGCCAAGGCCTTAGTGCCATTCACTAAAGCCTTCTACCCAGTGACTTACTCATCTTCAAGTGACACTTCCTCGAATTGTCCTTTCCCATTGACTTTCAAGTTTCAACAAGTGAATTTGGGGCCCATTTAGTAATGTCTGCTCATTTGAAGGAAAAATGTTATTTTTCATTTCTGCATGGCAGCTTTGCTGGGCATTGTATTCTAGATTGTCAGCTTTTGTTTTCTTTCAGCACTATAAATTCATCATACCATTCTCCTCTGGCCTGCAAGTATTCTTCTGAGGAATCTGTGGATCACCTTAGGAAGGTTCTGTGTATGTGGTAAGTCTGTGTGTGAGCTTGTGTGTGCATGTATGCACGCGTGTGCCAGTATAGGGGCTTGAACTGGCTGGCACTCTACCACTTGAGGCTCAGCTCCACTTCTGGCTTTTTGCTGGTTGATTGAGATGAGAGGCTGGTGTATTTTTGCTTGGGCTAGCTTTGAACTTCAATCCTCAGATCTCTGCCTCATGAGTAGCTAGGATTATGGGCATGGTTCCTACCACCCCTGTGAGCTTTGTATCCGACCTTTGAGAATTTCATTGTGAGGCACTTTGAGATGTTCTTTGAGATGGACTTGTTTGAGTCTGTTGCTCTTTGCATATCTGGTTGAGAAGCTTTCGGTCATTATTTCCCCAAATACTCTGTTGAAGTTTATCGTGTCTATGTATGAAGATGGCTTAAGGAAGCTCATGGAAAGCTGTTGAAAAATAAGGGGTGTTGGGAAAGAGAGCAAGAGAAGGGGTTACTCTGATCACAGTGTATGTATGTGGGGAGCATCCTGGTGGACATTTAGTACAATCAAGCTGCACTAAGAAAAATAAGGTTGGGGATGTTAGGACAATACATGTCACCAGTTGTGTTTCTAGTATCAAACAATTAGAAAAGAAAACTAAGGTAACAATGCATTTTATAATTTTGTCAAAGAAATAAAATACTTCACAAGTTTAGCAACGGTATTGTAAGGCATCACCATGAATCCCGTAAAGTACTGCACCAAAGTTAGGAATATCTAAAGAAACCCACAAAGCAACCATGGTGGCCTTGCCATGCCATCCCTGTGTGTGCTTGTGTCTGACGGCGCTCAGCACTGTCCCCATTCTTTCTGGCCTTTTTAAACAAGTTGTTGCTGCTCACGTCTGCCTTCGGGCGGAGCAGGTGCAGAAGTATGGCTGGATTTGGGGGCCAACAGGACTTCTTCTGGCTCCCCCCAAAGAAGGATAAAGAGCGGGCCCAGGGATAGCCCAAGAGCACTGTGTGGCTGACGGTCGGCCCGGCATGTGTCAGGGAGCACTGAGGGGAGGGCGCCCTGGAGCTACAGGGAGACGCAGGGGAGCGGTCCGGAGCTCTTTTACAGGCCCACCATTGGCCAGGGCCTGGCCGGCCTGTTTGGTGTATACCCTTCAGCTGAAAGGCCTTTGAGCCAAGTGGCAGCGTTTCTTCAGGGTTCACCTCTAGCAGGCTTGCAGTCTGTGAGCATGGCTCCTCCTTGGTCCCTTGCTGATGTTTCTGGTGGGCCTCCTTCCATCTCTGAAGCCAGGGCCGTGCTGGCCGGGCTGGCCACCTGGGGGTCAGTGTCATCTCCCAAGATGATCTCAGGGTTCCATGACTCCCATCGGGGTCCTGAGACTCCCTGCAAGGCACGTTCACCTGTGCATAGCCACTGAGTCTCCGAGTCGTGTCAAGATCCTCCGTGAAGGTCGTTTTCCAGCACAGGCCCTAGGAGATGTTCAAAGCGAGGGGCAGGCGCGTGAAGGCACCTTTCCTCTCTGCGGCCATCGGGGTAACTGTCCCATTTCCTTTGGGAGCTCCTGTCTCCCGGTGGAAGCTGTCGCTTCGCTCCAAGACTCACTTCCACAGTGGGTTTCCCTGCCTGGAAAATGGAGCAGCCTCAAGCCAGGGCTTGATTGCCAACGAGAAATTCATTATTCTCCAAGGAAAACACTTGGTGGAGAGAAGCAGTACATTAAAAAGAACGGAGATGCACTTTCTCATCTGGAAACCTACCTAGGAGCCTCAAGAGGCAAAGTAGGAATTCCCCAGAAGAGAACTATGGAAGTGAGGAGGAAGAGGATCTCTTTCTCTGTCTCTCTCTGTCTCTCTCGCCCCTCTGAAGGTTTTATGAAGGTAGGGTAATAACCAAATACTCCTCCTCCTCATCTATTGCTTGAGTGACGTGTGTACCTGATTGGCTGCTGTTCTCTTACGAGATGAGAAATAATTTCTTGGAATCTAGCTTCTTTCTTTAAGGAACAGGATCAGAGAATAGTTATGAGATGGCTTGAGTATCTTTTTTTGGGGTAGAAGAGCTTGAACTCAGAGCCTTGAACCTAGGCAAGCATTTTACTACTTGATTTGTGTTCCTAGCTTTTATTTTTTGGCAGTTGTAGGGCTTGTATTCAGGGCCTGGGCACTGTCCCTGAGCCTCTTTGTGCTAGCTCTCTACCGCTGGAGCCACAGCGCCACTTCCAGGTTTTGAGTCATTAATTGGAGGTGAGAATCTCACAGACCTTTTTGCCCAGGCTGGCTTTGAACCAGGATCCTCAGATCCCAGCCTCCTGAGTGGCTGGGATTGCAGGCGTGAGCCACCCGTGCCCGGTCTTGCTTGGCTTCTTTCTTCATCTTTCTTTGTGTTGCTATACTCTCGTCTTCCTCAGTGAAATAGATTTGAGTCTACAAATGGTAAATGGTGCTGGCGTTTGGTCTTTTCAGAAAGGACCTTACATATTTTTTTTTCCCTGGGCAGGCCTCAGGCCGTGATCATTTTACCTATGCTTCCTACATAGCTGATATTACAGACATGCACCACTAAACCCATCTTGTTTGTTGAGATGATGTTTTTGTGAACTTTTTGCCTAGACTGGCCTTAAGCCACAGGCCTTTTAATCTCTGCCTTTTGAGTAACTGGGATTATAGGCATGAATTACTGGCCTGGAAATGATTGAATCCTAGGGGAGAGGATAAATGTGTTTCTGGATGGGATCATGGTATCACACAAATGTGTTAGATCTTACTTGTTGACTGGATGTGTAGCCAATATTCTCAGTCTGGAAATCCCTCCTTTGGGCAGTCTGCTGCATAGAATGAACATGAAACAACATCACTTCGGTACCTCTTCAAAGCCCAAATATTAGCTCCGTAAAATAGGTACGCAAGTCAGAGCGTCTCCTAAATTGTGCACTGAATTAACCCTGGACAAAACATAACAACCTCAAGGGCTTCATTCACACAAACGCCTAGGCCTTCACCCACACAGCGTGGTCCACGCCGTCATTTGGAGACTGGCACCTCCCGTCTGTGAATGTCCTGAATGCCAGGACTTACGGGAGAAAGAAAACAGAGCATTGTGCACGGGGGAAGGCATTGTCGGCTGCTGCGGACACGTTTCAGTCACTAAACGTAGTCTCATGCTTCAGTGGAAGTCCGAGGCTGGGGAAAGCAACCCACCTGGGCCATAGAGAAAAAGAGCTATGATTCAGAGGACAAATAAATTAGTGACCCGGAATTAAGCCAAGTAATCAGGGAACAAAGGTCTGTGTACCTTCTCTGGTGGACTAGATTTTCCCCTCCCTATTCCGCATGGTATTTCCCTCCTCCCGTGCAGCCCCGGCTCCCACTGCGGAAGGAACACACTGCCTGCCTCTCTCCAGAGAAAATGAGTGTGGTTGTGCTGTTTGCTCCAGCCGGTGAGATGCACATTCTACCACCTTCTGGCAGAAGCTTAAAGAGCTATTGAGGTTTTGGCTCTTCCTCCTTTCTCTGTGCCATGAGAACAGCATGTCCCCCACCGAGCTGGCCCTCCAACCTGCTTCCTGGAACACGAGGCCAAGTCTGAGTGGGGTGGATTGGAGCGGCGGCCACCTCCGCTCAATAGCTTCCATTGTGCGAGAGAAGCAAGCGAGTGCTGCTTGTTATTAACAGCCGCTGAGAGTTGGGAGTTTTTTTTTTCTTACACCATCAAAGCAGACTGGAACGTCTTCATTTGGCGAATGGATAATTGCACTGGAGGAGATCATAAAAGAAGTGGAGCAGAGCTGATGAGTGGAGATCCAAGCAATGCTCTTTATTTTTCAGAGCTGACGCGCAATTGGCTGCGGTTGTGAGTAGCGCTGAAGGCATGCTTAGGTTTCCTCCCTACCCTCTGATCTGCAACCAACCAGCAGCTCATGTGCGTCTGCGTTCAACTCTCCTATGTTTTTTTAACAATAACATCATTAAGTTGCAAGAAAATAAATGCTATTATATGTGATAGTTTTGGGGGGGGAACAGTACTGGGATTGAACTCAGGGCCTGACACTTGCTAGGTGGGTGCTTTACCACTGAGACACAGCTCCATCCCCTCTCTGAATTCTCAGGTCAGGCTGTGCTTCGTTCCCGGGCAGCCTGGACTAGAATCCTTCCACTTGTGCTTTCTCCTTTCTCTAAGGGTGATAAGTGCGGGTGGCCCGGCACCCAGACACTGGTTGAGATGGGTCTCACAGACTTCTTTTTTGTCTAGGCTGACCTTGTGAACTGAGATCGCTCGCCCCCTAACACCTTGATCTTCACTTCGCAAGTAGCTGGGATTATGGAGCCACCATAACAAGTATAACAAGGCCTGGGAGGAGAGAAAGATTAGAGCGATTCCATTGGCATCTCAGTAGCATGGCTAACCTGTTTTTCTACATTGGTTTATTGAAAACAGAGGTTCGAGCAGGTAGAACATGAAGTAGAGGATACAGAGTAGGACTCAGTAGGACCAATGCACAGGGGTGGAGCTCAGGACTGCTGGGCAGGGAAGAACAGAAGGACAGGGGACAATCCTAGACTAGAGGAATTAGTGGCAGTGGTTGTGAGGTTGCTTCCTAAAGACTGGCCAGTATGGCTTTCCAGAGGCTGCCAAGTTAACCATCTTACTCAGGCTTGGTGACTTGTTTTGAGGAAGGCCACCCTCTCCAATTTCGTGCTGAGTTTCTCTCAAGTTGGAAGCGATTCTCTGGCTAACACTTCTGTTGGTTCCGTGTTGGAAAGGAGAGGTCCTGGCTGGACGATGTCTGGCGTGTCTTCTTTCAGTTTTAGAGCGGTGAATGTTGGCCCTGACTCCAATCCTAGGATGGAGCTGGATTTAAGCAGCACCTGATTTTGGGGGGGGAGGGTTGGGGGGAGTGGGTGAAAGGCTGAGTGGTTGGGTGAGTGGCTTTGTCCTTCTAAATCAGGCTCCGTGCTGGCCAAAAACCTAGGGGTGCCTCTGTGTGCCGGGCAATTTGGCTGGCACCTGCAGATCACCTTTTAACAAAGCTGGGTGGACCTGTCCCAGTGCATCTGCCAGTCCCATTTATCCTTCAAAGGACAAGCCAGGGCAGGCTCTGGGCAAGACCCAAGTGTCTCTTGCTTGTTCATGACACTGTTTGGTCCAGCTGAGTGGGTTTGTTAGTGAGGATCTTGAGTCTGTACTCTCTTTTCTGGAAGGGATGTCCCGCTGCTCATCAAAACAGAAGCCGTTAATGCTTTGAGAGGGTCTTATGTTATCCTAAACTGTTTTTTTTTTCCTTGAAAAATATTAGGTAAACCAATGCTTCTTAGAGACCAAACTGCCATAAGCAATCTGCCTCTCCCTTCGAGCCCAAAAGTTAAATGTGAACAGGGAAAAGTACTCACCTGTTTCTAAATCTGCCCTCATCTCATTCTGTTTAAGAAAGGCGAAACTCTATTTCTCCATTTCCTTTGTTTCCTAGCCATGAGTTGTAAGTTAGGTGCTTTGGGAAGTAGAGTTAATGTTTCTCAGGCCAATTATCACTCAATAAATGTAATCAAGCAGCAATATAGTGAGAATTACACGTGCCACCACCTCATAAATAAAGCACATAGCTCCCCAAGAGTTAATTCTTTTAGAAAGAGAGAGCAGAAGAAACTAAATTACTAGCTGAAGTTAACCACAGTAAATCCTTTGCCAGACACTTTCACCTATGACATGAATGTATTTCTTTACAACAGTACTATAGCACATGCAGAATTGTTCTTATTTCTGTTCTAGAGAATAGGGTTCCAGCGGCAATCATCAGACTCAGGGCCAATAAAGAATTTTATTATGAATACACATATTTGGCTATGAAGCTTATCTTTCTTCTTAACGAGCTGTGACAAGCTTGCTTTTTCATTTAACAAGATTCTGCACTGATCGTGGTAATGAAGACACCCTTGATTGGATGTTTACCCCGTGTTACTTCACGGAACTCCTTTATTTTGGAGATGAAGACACAGGTTAAAGGAGCATAGTTTTCCATTCTCTTCTCCATCTTGTAGCCAGAGATTGTTTTTTTAATTGGAACTGAGATGTGGGTAAGGATTTCGGATGTTTCCTCTTCTACAAGGCCTGGTGTGGCCCAGCCCTCCTGGCCCCTCGCCGGGAAGCTGTCCGCCCTCTACACAGCACTGCCCTTGTCCTGTTCTGGGGTTCAGGATGTTCCCCCCTGCTCTTCTGGAGGTCAACCGGAAGCCAGTGCTGGCCTCTTTCGACACTCTCTTCCCTGTCTGGTCAGCATCTGAACCATCTACTCTGTGTGTGTGTGTGTGTGTGTGTGTGTGTGTGTGTGTGTGTGTGTGTGTGTGTGTGTGTGTGTGTGTGTGTACATGTACACATGTGCATGTATGTGCCAGTCTTGGGGCTTGCACTTGGGGCCTGGGTGCTGTCCCTGAGCTTTTTTTGCTCAAGGCTACCATGCTACTACTTGAACCACAACTCCACTTCTGGCTTTTAGGTAGCTAATTTCTCCAGTCTCATGGATTCTTATCTCCTGGTTTGACTTTGAACCAAGATCCTCAGACCTCAGCCTTCTGAGTAGTTGGGATGACAGGTGTGAACCATGGTGCCTGGCTTAGCACTACTTTTTTTTTTTGCCAGCTATGGGGCTTGAACTCTGGGTCTGAGCACTGTCCTTCAGTTCTTCAGCTCAGGGCTAGCGCTCTACCACTTGAGCCACAGCGCCACTTCCAGTTTTCTGATGGTTTGTTGGAGGCAAGAATTTCACAGCCTTTCCTGCCTAGGCTGGTTTTGAACCTGATCCTCAGATCTCAGCCTAGTGAGTAGCTAGGATTAGAGGTGGGAGCCACCGGCCCCTGGCTACTATCTACTTTTATTTCATAGCATTACCTACTGTTTATAAAGTATGCCTGTGTTTATTTTATTGTCTTACATCTTATCTTCAAATACCCGTGGGAAGGGCCTTAAGCTCACGCCTCCGTGGTTGCTGACTGCGTATCGGGAGCAGACCGTCCCAACCATCCATTCCAGAACTCTCCTCCCTCCCTCCTCTTCCCCCAGGTCTCTGATTTTGTGACTTTTTTCGATTCCCTTTTAAGATCTGCAAAGATAAGCTCCAAGTTTACCACCCTCCTCTTGCCAGGCACACTTCTGGACGTCCAGTGGCAGTGTCATCTTCTGTTGGTTCAATGAGTGAATTAGGAGAATGGAAAATAATTTTATGTACTTGCGAAGTTCCTGTCCATCACCCCCCCCCCCCCCCAGTGGCTAGAGAACACGGCCTGGCGTGCGGCTCTCTGATAGTTCCCTTTTCCTAAACCCTGCAGTTTTACTTCATTTGAGCAACAGAAGATTAAAGACTTTCAATATCTTCATTGTCCTGTTGGAGGACTCCTATAATATCATCCACTCACTGCTGTGGCCTGGAACCAAAGGGAAGATGTGGGAAGAAGAGAAGACCGGTCGGGTGATATTAGAGACAGACCTCTGCATTAATGATAAAGAGAGCAGAGTTGAGTGCTAGGACGACTCTCCTCGGTTCTTCTGCACACCCTTGGGAGAAGGGGATTGATGTCTTTGAGTCAGGAGATGGAGAACAGAAGAGGGAATGCATCATCCATCTGCCACCGTTGCCTAGGAGACCGTCTGGCAGGAAGAGACCTGCTTCCCAGCAGGTGGAGAGATGGAGTGGCCGTGGCTGGCTGGGCTGACTGGACAGGTGGGTGTGCGTGCTGCCCTGGGGCACGGCCCGTGCACAGCGATGAGCCCTGCAATACCTTCCCGTGGGGAGCAGAGAGGCATGGATGGAGGGAAGGATGAGCGGTGTGGGCTGTGGAGGTCCGGGATGTGGGATAGGATGGAGGCCCAATTGGAAGTGTGGGTTGTGCCAGCTGGAGGCCAGATGGTGAATGAGATGGCCCATGTGGGTCCTCATGGGAGAGTAGAGAGAGCTGAGCGGCTCTGGGGTGAGCATGGCCGTGGGGCGATGGAGCTGGTGATGGGCTGGGCAGATGAGCACACAGTGGGGGCCTCAGGGATGGAGGGCCCCAGGCAGAGCAGACAGCCACGCTAGCCTGCCTTCCCCCCACCCCTGCCCTCCACCATGCCGGAAGAATGCAAAGGAGAAACTTCCAAGCGTGGATGATGCCTTCAAACCTCAGCATGAACAATGCAGACTTGACTAGAGAAGTTTTTCCTTTTCTCAAGGGAAATGGAAGACTGAAGGAAAGTTAAGTTTAGTTATCAAAATTATCATAGAGGGGGAGGGGAGCTGGGGGAGGGGGAGGGAAAGTGGGAGAAAAACTAGGGAGGGGTAACAATGTTTGACAAGAAACGCACTCAATACCTTACGTGTGCAACTGTAACCCCTCTGTACATCGCCTTGACGTTAAAATTAAATTAACAAATGATACAGAGAGTTTTGAGCACCTGGATCTGTGCTTTGAGCCATTAGATCTTCTGCAACAACTTCCTCCCCCCCCAATGTATTTTACAATAATTAAATGGCATGCATTTTAGGCTGTGTGAAATCAATATGGCTAAAATCTGCCCTGTCTTTTTCTGAATCTCCGAGGAAATAATAGTTCAGCTTTAGTTTGTGGAGTCACTAAATCCTGTGTGGGGATTGCTTTTTTCCATTATTCCAATAAGACAATAGGAGCTGCATAATTCATGGAAAGCAAGTTATGCAGACCTCAAAAGTAAATTGCTCACAGAGCCGGAGAAATAGCAGTTTTATTATTTTCTCATATAACCTAGTATTATTGCATTGAGGATAGACTGCCACAAATTCCAATTTACCAATCCGGAAGACTCTCATAAAAGCAACATCTGTCAGCTGGCCAGATGTAGCCCTTCTCATGACTTTGCATCACCGGCAAACACAAACCATTTTCTATTATAGTAATGTTTTCATCTCACATTCTGTTCCGAGCCGTCATGGGGTGAAAGTACAAGACCTCTAGATCCTGCGCCGCCATCTGCAACCTTGTCTGTTCCTGTTGTTTATCAATCTTGACTTTTAAAATCTCTCCTCAGCACAACAATGACCTTTTGAATGCAGTTCTGATATTTCGTTGAATATCTCTACGTCTTCAAGGAATCTGGTGGTGTTTTGAGGATGTCATCATTAGATTATTTTTCCCAACAGATAATAATACTTGTTTCTATTTCATTTAATTACTGTGTAATGAGTGTTCTATATCAAAGGAAAGTATTTCTCTCTCTTTCTTTCTTCCTTATTGAGAATCAATCCCATTTTTGCCTTTGAGAGTGATTTAAGATTCTTTCTCTTTCTGTTCTACTTTTTTTTTATAAGAGGAGAAGAACAGCCTAAATTAATTTTCACCAGCATTAAAGCTCTTGTTCTATATTTTATTTTAGTATAAATAAACCAGCAATGAGGACAATGCATTGTGATACATCACAACAGATGATAAAGACACTTGAACTTCAAAAGGCAATGCAGATTCTTTAAATTAAGATACATTTGGGCTGGAGTTATTTGCCTTGAGAGACTGCATTGATTGTGCTAACAGGATAGCTAACAGATAATAGTTGATATTATATAGATGCCTGGCCAGCTCGAACCTTCTGGCCTTTCAAGATTGACCCAGATGTGTATTTTATGTAAACGGCTAAAGAGACCAACTCCATGAAAGGACAATTATATTCTGAAATTTCCCCTTGATAAAAGAGATCCATTGGGAAGCTTAACTGAGATAAATTTAAGAGATTTTAAGTTAAAAAAATTCATTGTTTTTGGTAGAAAATGTGTTGATTCGCTGATTTAAAAATGCTTGAGTAAAGCAATTAGACTAATTGTATTTAGACATGTGTAACGTTCAATATTTGTATTGTTAAATGATGGCTATGGGCAAGAAATAGATTACAAATTATATGAAGCATAATATGAGGCAGCTTATGTGGCATTATATAGTAATATTGGCTGAGAGTGAAAATTAGTTATATTATCATTGAGGAATCGGGACAGTTTTCCAGTATTCCATGCAGAGTTCTGTATCTCTAGTTAGCATTCCATAGCTCCACGCTCAGCCTGTCTCTCAGGCTTCCTGTACAGTTAGTCCCATGATCTCTGTGGCTTGAACTTCAAAGTATGTTCAGAATTGGACCCTTTGTTCCCACTCATTCCTCGCTTCCCCCCTAACTTACAGGGTTTGTGGCAAAGGTCTCTACTCTGGTTTTCTTATCAAGTTCTATTATCGGGTAAGCTGCACGAGTGCAGGTGTTTCTGTTCTGTTTATGGCTGAGCACCCGAGGAAGGTTGTAGACTATTCATTCACTACCTAATTACAATTAATTAGAATAACCCATTGGATGGTCAATGGCTAAGCATTTTAAGAAATTATTTTCTTGTACTTTAGCTTTGGCTTTGTATTTCCTTGGATGTTAGAAAACAAGATTGATTCAAAGGGCTGCTTCAGTGAACTGCCTGCCATTAATCTGGCAGGAAGTAAATGCATATTTTTCTAGTGGATCTGCTGGATTGGTTCCTAGCATGCATACTGATGTTTTTAAGATAATTATAGGAAAGGAGACTACAAGGAGCCGTTCTTTATGATGCAAAGGAAAGCATTTGAGATGATCATGATTAAGCCAATGAAAGGAGGGAGGATATATTGTATGTTACTTTTCAGAGTTAGAGAGAGATGGAGATGGAGAATAAGAATATCATCTTTAATGTGAGCTCTTGAGAAGAATGAGATGTGAGAACAAACAATTACTATTAGGGAGAAAGCTGGAGACGAGAGCCAGGCTTTGGCTAGGACAAGAGGCTCTTGAAATTGGACACGTCTTGCATAGACTAGCAAGCAGAGCCAAAGTGGTATGTGTGCACAAAGCAAGCATTAAATTGAAAGAAGATATTGTTTCTTCTACTCAAACGAAAAGTCTAATTGGGTTTCGATTTAACCGTGGAAGAATTCGTGGTTTATGTCTTGAGTGTAGAGCTCAAGAGTTAGCCAGAGGATTAAAATTCTCCAGAAATGCTCACTTGTGCCCCCTGGGGCCCAAACAAAGCATGACATTTGACTGAATAATCTGCATTCCCTTATAATAAGCTGTTGGAGCATCATGAAGCTCTGAATAATTTCTCTCCCTGTGATCATCAGCATATTTATTGGGAACTCTATACAGGACACACATTTTCATTACACTAAATCCCTTTCCAACCTCAGTACTTAAAAAAATCAGTATCTGTAATTAAGTTCCAAGGGATATTTTTATATTAGGATTTTTTGGGGGAAAAAAGGACATATTTAAGGGATTAGTAGAAGGAAATTATATCCTTGAACAGGGACAGTGGCACTTGAAAAACTAGGCTTTTTCTTTCTTTTCCATGGCTAGATGCTTTTGTGCATGAAAACTTTCTTCTTTATTTCCATTGGCTCATCAGAAAAATGTAGGCATGCATTAAATATAGATTCCTATTTTATAGGCTTATTCTGGAAATACTGTTTTTACTTTCTGACTACTTTTTTCTATCAGAAGTAAACCAACCTGGTAAGCAAAGTGAAGAATGAATAATGAAAACTATGCAACGGATTACCTTTAAAGCCTTACAATAGATTGACAATAAAATAAGTGGACCTCGATGTCCTAGTAGCAAATACTACCCACAATGGAGTATATATTTTAAGTTATCAGGTAAAAATATTGAGAAATTGGTAATGACCAGGCCAGGCTTTGGCACTGATGGCAGATGCTAGCTATGAGATTGACCAACAATGCAGAATGTGAATCTACTCACCAAATGAATCCTCTAAAAGACTAAGACTAGGAGCTGGTGGCTCACGCCTGTAATCCTAGCTACTCAGGAGGCTGAGATATGAGGATCATGGTTTGAAGCCAGCCCAGGCGGGAAAGTCTGAGAGACTCTTATCTCCAATTAGCCAGTAAAAAGTTGGAATTGGAGGTATGACTCAAGTGGCAGAGCACCAGCTGTGAGTGGGAAAGCTGAGTGAGAGAGTGAGGCCCTGAGTTCAAGCACAGTGCCGGCACAATAAAGGGTAATATTCTAACTATAGACAATCTTATTGTTATACACACGTATGCTGCTGCTTTTGTTACAATATTATTATTGGCCTAGAGGATTCGTCTCTTTGGGTGTTTAGAATTATGGGTCATAGTGATAGATGAACTACAATTCTCTAACTTTTTAACCTTGGGCCATGAAACATAGGCAGAATCCCTCCCTGATCTTGTAAAGACATTGTTTGTTAACACATCAGAGACTAGCACCTGTACCGGGAACTGTCTCTGTCTCCTGGAAGGGGAGGAGGCCTGGTGCAGGTGGCCAGGTTAGGGTTTGCTGGCATCTCTTATCAGCCTGGGTCCCCTGTCTGCCAACCCTTCCTATGCCTGCGGTTCCTGGTTTTAGGACCTATCCTAGTTAACACAAGGTCAGTTCACTGTGATGATGAAGATAGATGCTAGTGTGTATTAACTAACACGTATATCACTAGCCATAGGGAGCTGTGTGCAGAGTCTGGAGCCAGTTAATGGCATGCACTGACTACAGCATGCAATTCCCAGGGAGTCACTGAGAGACACAAGTCATATGGCTTACTCGATTGGACTCTGTATGCTGATATTTGTAATGAGATCAAGAGAACACACTAAACTCACACTGAGAAGAAGAACTCGCGTGAGGACTTCAAACTAATGTAATCTTCACTACTCATCATCGCCATCATTATTTCTTTTTAACTGGACTCCCCAGAATAGTAGCTAATTACCCTTGAATCCGTGGAGAGATATAGAATATCCCCAGCATACAGCCACATTGAGAAACAGTTAAATCAGAATCTCTGAGAGGTCTAGCCAGCTTCATCTTGTAAAGATTCTGAGGTTGACCAGATGTAGTCAAAGTTGAGAACCACGCTTACGGAGAGAAGTCATGGGTGTGATAGAATACATGCTTCCTCATCTTTGGTGTGCTTTAAAAATTATAACTATTTTAGTTCTACCTCAGTAACAACCTTCCACTGGCTTTTGGCATGTGGGATATGACGTCCTTTTGATTGGCCAGATTTCCTTGTATGGTTTTAACGGCTTTTTAAAAAAAATTAGGTATTATGAGTGTTATTTGAAAAGAATAGTAATGCCTCCAGGGAAATCTTAGAAGTTCCAGCGCTCCTTAATGTTTCCAGGGCTGGATTAGCGATGCCTCGGGATTTGATCCATCGGTGTACCTCCTCAAGGCTTGAGCTAGATGCGAGAAGGGCCGTATGGGAGCTGACATTCAGATACAATCTCTACATGTGTTTATTTGAAGGTAATTATTGAAGTAAACACAGTTGACATTATTCCAGTGTGCCAGGTGCAGGATGTTCCTATGTACAGTCTTGGGAACAGCAATATGTCCTTGGTGTATTAAAAAGTTGGTACAGAAAAACACTTGATATTTACATATTGGAAGCAAAATTTGCTTGAGTTTGTGAGCACAAATGGATTCCATCTGTCACTCTTCAACAGCAGCAAAAACAACAAACCCCCATCACTTCCTCTTTCTATCTGACAAGGCATGAATGAAATGCATCTACATGCAGCATATATATGTATGTATATAGCTAGTCTTATGTATGACCAAGCTAAGAAAGCACCCAGATTGTTGTGTCTATCAGTCCTGTTGTTATAGAACTCTAAGTGATGATATCATTCCTCTTTGTGTTCAAGAGCCTCCCAGTCTTGAGGGACTTTCGATGTTGCTCAGTCTGACTTCGTAGGTTTCCTGATGGGATACAGTCTGACGTGAAGGCTGGAGTCCATTCTTAACTTTAATTCTGTCGTGTGGGTGATGTCCTAACCGCTCCCAATCAGTGTTCATCTTCACAAATAACATACGCATACTTCTTATTTCTAAATACTCTTTAGGTAGAACACATACTCAGGGATGATTAAATCACAGTCTTTACAATCCGACTGGCTGCGGTTCAAACTCAGGCAATAACTTTGGAGTTGTTTGACTTTGAGAAATTTGCTAAGCATCCTCGTGTGTTGGTTTTCTTTACTGCGAGAGGAGAGCAGCAGTAGCAGTATCTACACCTCCTCACTAGGTGATATGTGTTTAAAGTCCTTCAGTCAGGGCCTGGTGCCAGGATAATGCTGACATACTGTTTGCCATTATTCCAGTAATCTTCTGACGTTGCAGACAGAGAAGTTTCAGAGAAAGCTATTGTGTAGACCACAGGAGCCACAGACGGGAATTCCCGGGGCTCACAATCTTCGCAGGATGCCTGTGCATGCGCATGCTGCTCACTCTGAAGCCTTGTCTCGTTTTGTGACTTTCGTCTCCTGGCAGTCACACGGTTGGAAACCCCGCCGATCAGCCCCCGTGGGTTCTCTGCGCCGTTGCTCCTCCACCTGCTCAGTGTCCTGGTTGCTTTATAGCTGAGGCCGTGGGACACGCAGCTGAGGGTTTATATTTGAATCGATTGACCCTGATTGTGTTCTCTTGACTTTTCTTTCCCGTGGCTATTTCTAGTCATACCCAGCAATTCTGTGGGAAGACGAGAGGGATGTTGACTCTTGGGAGCCAAGGCGCTCTTACTGAGAATCCTCAGAAATAATCATTGGATGGACGTGTGAGCACCATGCCGTGTGGAAGAGGAAATCTGAGGCTGGCGTTGTCAAGCTGCCTGTGTGTTAAAACTGCTACCGAGGCAGAAGGCGGCTCTGCTGTAAGGTTTTGTCCACAGTCATTGGATGCCGATGGCAATGTGCAGAACTCTCAAATCATGTAGTTTCTGGAATTACTTCTGTAAAACAGTCTAACTAGGAGAATGAGTGATAGTTTAAAAATCATCGGCGTTTCATGTCACCCACTCGCCTTGTCATTTGACACTAAGAATGAAAGGGATGACGGCTTTAACGGAATAATAAATAGTTCTCCTATCTGCCACTGGATATTTTGTATCAACAGCTCATTTAGAATCTTAGTCAGTAAGCACCCGTTCCGCCAGCTGAGGCTGAGGCCTGTAATCCTAGCTATTTACGTTGTGATCGGGGATGGCAGTTCAAGGTCAGCCTAGGCATCAAAAATTTTGTGTGACTCCGTCTCAACTGGTGGCTGGGCTCAGTGGCACACGGCTATCATCCCAGTGACAAAGAGAAGCACAAGCTGCAGTGCTGGCTGAGTCGAAAGTAACCTACGCGCACACAATCGACTGAGAGAACGCTGCCTAGCAAGTGCGGGGTCCTGGGTTCAAACCCCAGTACCACCAGAAAGAGGAAGAGATTAAGCCAAGACAAATCTGTGAATCGATGTGGTGCTGTAGAAATGGTCAAGCTAACTGGGCACCAGTGACTCATGCTTGTAACCCTAGATGCTTCAGAAAAGTCCACACACTCCATTCCCAATTTACCACTAAAATGCTGGCTGGAAGAGTGGCTCAGGTGGTAGAATACCAGTCTAAACAAGAAAGTTGAACAATCATGCTATGAGAGAGCATGCTGGTGCGCGCGCGCGCGCACACACACACACACACACACACACACACACACACACGCACACACACACACGCACACACACACACGGGTCAAACTAGAAAAGAGAAGTGCACCTGTTCAGCTGGAAAATTCTTTCATCAAACAAACATTTTAGCCAGGCACTGGTGGCTCAGGCCTGTGACCCCAGCTATTCAAGGGGCTGAGATTTGAGAAGCAAGGTTTGAAGTCAGCTCCAGTTAACCATCAGAAAACTGGAACTGGGGCTGTGGCTCCCAAGTGGTAGAGTGCTAGCCTTGAGCAAAAGAGCTTAAGGACAGCACCCAGGCCCCAAGTTAAATAAAGTAAAATAAAAACCATAGGTTCTAGGTGTTTTTTTTTTAAAGAAGTATGCAATAAGGAACATGAATAGGTGTAAATTTTATGGCCTTCTAAAAGCTGATATTTTATAGCTAGCATCATGTGTACTTTATAGATAGTTTGCAAAACCATTCTCAGTAAAGTCTCCAGTTTCCTCTTGTTTCCTGACAATGGAAGGCTGACAGAATGACTCAAGGCCTCTACTTTGCTTGCTTGTCCTGGGACTTGAATGGTTGCCAGCGAGTTAGTGATTAGGACCTTGGTGATACGATCCTGGGAGTTCTCCTGGGCGTCTTGCACTTCTGAGCGAGTAGGGCTGTGACTGCCTTGGTTCTGGTGTCGGCTGGGTGTTTCCGTCCTGAATGGCGGTGGAAGATGGGGAGGTTCGGGCAGGCACGGGCGGTGGGCAGTGAGCAGGGTGAAGTCTCTGATTTTTCAGGGTTTTGGGGGATGTACTACCCCCAGACCTCAGCATGGCTCTCCTGCGACTCAGCTGCACTGTTATAGTATGCACCATCTTTCTTATTTCCTTTTCTTTGGGATTTGGAATGAGCCGGTGACCTCTCTGAGCTTTCGCTTGCTCATATGCAAAAATGAAAAGAATGTCTTTTCTTGGCTGCTTTGGAGGATTAAATAATACATAAGAAGACTTGTATAAAGCAGTTCACTGCTTTTTGTGATTTCGATAATTTCATTCTGTAGCTTACATTAAGTTTTCGATTGTAACTTGCCAGTGCTCAGTGACATGTTAAATTAATTATAGTGATATCTGTCACCATGACACCAACATAACCTGTGAAATTGGAAAAGAGGGGCAGAAGCGTTTGTCTTTTTATTTCAGCCAGAAGATGAAGACCAAGAAAAGAGGGGTTTTTTTTTTTTTTTTCAAACTGTTTCACAAGTTTTAGGACTTGGGGCTCTTGGGAATCTCAAAAGTCACAACTGGAAATCCAAGTCTGATAACATCTGCAAAAATCTTCCTGGTCATAAATGTGATAAGTTATGACTGGAAAATTTTCTGAAAAGGAGAAATTAGTGTTTCTGGCTACTTTCCTATAAAGACATTTTTGAGAACTTCATATGTGCTAATTAAAAAAATATGTGTAAATACACAAAATGACAAACAGGACTGGATAGACACATAATAATTGTAGAGTGTCAAACACAGACTCCATGCCACTTAACTAAAATCCCTTCCAGGCTTCTGTCCTTCCTGGGGGTCTGCCCTGGCACACTGTGCAGCTCCCAAAGGCTCTGGAACAGGTACTGGGCCAGGACTGGAAAGGATTTGAGGCCCTAGAGCATGTGACTTAATCCAGGAGCCGTTGCTCCTGGGTTCTCTGGTGCCAGGCTTATTTTCTAAGCTGTCCGAACCATGGGCCTTCTGCTCCTGGCCTTTCGTAGATAAGCTTTCCTTGTAGCAGATAGCCTGCTTGTATTTGCTCCAAGGTCCGATTGTCCTCTCCACAAAATGATTAGATCAGTCATCTGTTTTCTTTTCTCTCCTCTGGGGCTTCTGTAGTAAGCATAATGAATTGATCTCAAACCAGGTGTGTTAACTCTTCTCTCTCCAAGGTATACATTATACTGAGAATCATCAAGCTGGATGTTTTTGGTGTTATAAATCCTTCTGAAGCCTGGCGCTGGTGGCTCACGCCTCTAATCCTAGCTACTCAGGAGGCTGAGATCTGAGGCTCATGGTTCAAAGCCAACCTGGGCAGGAATGTCTGTGAGACTCTTATCTCCAATAAACCACCAGAACACCGGAAATGGCACTGTGGCTCAAGTGGTAGAGCATTAGCCTTGAGCTGAAGAGCACAAGGACAGCGCCCAGGCCCAGAGTTCAAGCCTCACAAATGACCAAAAACATTCTACTGAAAATATGTATTATTTCATTTCATCATGTAAGTTGCCTGACAAGACAAAATATTATTCAAGGTTTACAAAGGAGGATATTTGAACTTCAAAGTAAACACTCACTACCTGCCCCCCCCCCCCCCCCAATGTACTTAGATGCAACGTTGCAATCAATATATGAATCCGGATTTCTCTCAACACTTGATCTACATGCTGTGCAAATGTCACAGATTTCCCCTCACACCTTGAACACTTTGGCCTCAATACACATTACCCACAGGCTAGAGCGCTAGGCTTCTGTAGCTTAGGTCTGGGGGTGGTTCCCGTTTCAAGGAAATCTGGCAGAAATCTTCGTCTGGGAGTCGGTGCTAACATTTGTCTCACCGCCCCTCCTGTGGCTGACGTTGGGATGAGAGAAAGCGAGTCTGGAATTGTGGACGTGCTTTCAATTCTGTCTACACCCTCAATTCCCGTTCCTTTCATTCCCTCGAAGTAACTAAAATGGCAGTTTTCAAAATAGGAAATGTTAAAGTCCTTATGATCAAGAGGATGGAGAGGAGAATGGCTTGTGAGGTCTTAGAAAAAGAACCTGACTCCAGCAGGGCATACTGCCCATGCCTCCATTCAGGTAGTGGATGGCGTTGAGTGGATTCTCTGGGGCCTGAGGCCTCTCTGGGTGCAGGTCAAGGGCCTTTGTGTCCTCAAGACTGTCTCTGTACTTCTTGTTCCTTCTCTCTCCCAGGCACAAAGACATCCAAGCTTATCACTGTTCCGTTTTGTGTTGAGCGCTTTACCGCTGATCTTTTCTACAGCTTTCCTGGTTCCAACAGTACCAGAGTCACAGGCCAGCCGTATCTTCTCTTCTGATTGTTTCCCCCCATTGGAGGTAGCAAAATGCTTTCAAGTGCCGGAAGGAAGTGAATAGGTGTGTGTGTTTTATGTCTGTAAGGGGTGGTAGGAGGAAGATCAATAGTAGTTTATAAATTTTGACAAATCTTTGTTCGCCTTGTTAAAATTCTTGAACATGTTAATTTGAGGGTTCCCAGAAGCAAGTAGTTATTTTACCAGTGTATTGGAAGTGGGCCCACCTAGAGCACGAGAAATTTATTATCTTGGCTTTCTTCCCATAAATCACATAAATGGAACCATTTATAAAAGAAAAATCATGTGTTTGTACACACTGCTGCACTTACGCATTTAAGTAGCTCCTTAGAACTCTGTTTCCCACACATGTGATGGATGACAATTGCATTAGTAAGTGTTTAAGACACATGTTATTTCTTATTCTACTGTTGCCATTGTATAGTAATTAGTAAAGAGCTAAATAATGAAGAGTAAGATTTCAGAAACACGATGTCTGAAAACCATGAGTTGTATTTTACTATATGGCCGGCTTGTTTCATAGTCTTGGTTGCTCAAAGTAAGGTTCCCACAACCTATGTGTAAGATGGTTTGATTTTTGGGATTGTCAGGCAAGGGGCAAGATGATCATTTCTTAGTCTTCTGGAAAGACTACCCAGAGGCAAGTCACAGGAGTTTCATGTCGGCCATGTTTATGCTGAGAGTCAATGAGAGAAAGAACGCAGGCTTTGCTCTCCGGAGCCAGTGTCGCCTTGTCTTTCATGACACCCGGGCTGGTGTCCTGGGGCAAAGCTTCGTGTGTTGCAGGTTTTGTGGCCCTAACTGTGAAATGTGTTCTCTTCTCAAAAATGCCCATTTCACGGGGTCTGAGGGAGGAATGCATGAGAGAATGTGGGCCCCCTGGTCCCCGCTTCTCTGATCATGGGGGGTAAGGGGAAGGGGGGCACTAGTAAGGCCCATTCCCCCACCCTTGATCTCTGTCCCTCACATCCTTCATTTTCTTCAGAGAACGTATCAGGGTGTGGAGTTACCCTGCTGACAGATTTGTTTGCTTTTTAATTTTCTGTCTGCTCTGTGGGACCCTGAGGTTCAACAGGCAAAGAGATTTTGTTTCCTTTTTCATCCTCTATGATTATGTCTAAAATAAAATCTGGCGCTTAGTAGGCCTCCAGCAAATACAGAGGCAGAAAAATGAGCATGGAGAAGGTATCTGCTGCAAAGCACCCTACACGTTGGCTACTTTGGTTTTATACTATAAAATCAAAAATACATGGATAATATGTGCCTTCCATTTTATTACTATATATAATCTACATATATAGATTATATATTGTCTTCCTAGAAAACTGTCCTCCGTAAGATTGGAGGGTGTCAGAATTGTCTTCACTCAGTCTACTTATTTAAACAAAAGTGTGTGCGTGTGTGCGTGCGTGTGCATGCATGTATCCATGCTGATACTGGGGTTTGAACTCAGGGCCTTGTGCTCTTGTTTGGCTTTTACAAACTCAAGGCTGTCACTCTACCACTTGAACCACAGCTCCATTCTGGGCCTTTGCTGGTTTTGTTGAAGATGAACGTTTCTTGGATTTGTATGCCTAGGCAGGCTTGGAACCAGGATCTTCAGATCTCAGCCAGATTTATGGACATGAACCGCTGGGTCTGGCATCACTCTGCCTTTTACAAGTAAGTGCTGGCTGAGGAGCTGTGAACAAGGCTCTGGAGCTTCGCCGTCAGAAGGGGCCCGATTTGCAGTTTGTGAAAGAAAATGACAGAGGAGTGACCAGCTGTGCCAGCCTAGGACTTAATATGGAAATTGAATTACTCCTGGGCTTGAACCAGAGCAGCTCAAGGGAGAAAGCTTGCCAATGAGAAGACACTTGGGCTGTAATGAGACACCTTGCTTATCGGCTGTACCTGCCGTGACTCGAGCCAATTAGAGGCCATCTCTCATGGATACCAGCTATTTTCGTGAAAGCTCACACTTAACCTGGGGAAATTTTACTACTGATAAGATGCTTCAATACAAACCATGTGGGGAAATCATTTTGACAGGGGGACTAGGCCTCAGCCTCTCTAAGAGGCTGAGCATAGAAACGCCTCAATTCCTGGATCAAAATACGTATACATTTGGGGAAGGATGGAGGAAAGTCCTCTTTTTATTTTCTCTTGAAAGGCCGGTTGATTGAATGTCCTCCCAGGAGACAGTAATAGAGCCTGGTGTTTACAACACCAGCTCTGGGACCACAAACCAGAGCCCAGTCATGGCCAGTTATTAATTCTGTGGTAAAGCTACCCCTGCCCTCCAGTTTCCCCCAGCGGGAGATGATAATGACCTAAAGTTGTTTGGGGGAGTAAGTAGAATAGGCTTATGGAGAGATCTACTCTACGTGTAGTAACCTCTGTGCAACAATGAATGTAATGCTCCTAGCTACTCACACACTGCTGTGGGAGGAAGGGGCCCCAAAGGTCCTTGTTGGAAACTTAATCCTGAATGAACGGGTATGGAGAGCTGGGACCCATTAGTAGTGATTGGATCATGAGGATTCTTTCCTTATGAATAGATGGAAGTTGTTACCAGGAGGTGGCTTCTGATGAAGGGTTTATCCACACCTCCCCCCCCCCCACCAGTTTTGTACCCTGGGAGGATGCAATGAGGAGACCTCCACCAGAGACCCCTTGATCATAGCACTCCTGCTTTTAGAGGTTCTTCATCCATGACCTTGTCTCAGGCATTCTGTCACAGTGTCACAAAATGGATTAAGGCAGTCACCCTGAAAAGCTTTGTTCTGTGGTGGTCCCATGCTTTTGTAGCAGTGGCTCTTTGAAGTGAAATGTTGCTACTATCCTCTCAGAACTCTGGAGGGGGAAGAATTATAATAGGGCTTTGATATGCTGAATAAATCAAGTGACATGAGAGACAGTTCTGGATCACAGTGAGGAGAAGATGGGAGGTTGCTGGAGCTGCCTGGTGAGGCAGAGGTGTGCCGTGGAAATTGTGAAGTACTGCGGGCTTTGGGTGCTGCTTCCGAGGGAAATGGATGTTTTTTTTTACAAAAGACCTGCATTAAAAAAAAATAATCTTATCTTTTGGGTACATTCATGTGAACCGAATATGAGAAAACTAACTTGTGTCTTTTGGTTCTTTGAGACTTCTGTTTTCATTAGAGAGAACATAGACTTTTCTTTCAAGATATTAAATGATAAATATCATTTTGTATTAATAATTTGAGATGGCTCAGGGTTTTTTAACCATTGTAGAATCCAGAGGAAGAAAACTATATAAACACTGGCATTTGCATAAATGCATGCACACATGCACGCACATACACACACACATACACACACACACACACACACACATACACACACACACACACAAGAGCAAGGCATGCTCCTTTTACATAGCTGAAATAAGACCAAAAAAGAGCTCTATTTTAACGGTTGTATTGATTGGCCAAGACCTCTGATATTTGCCTAGCTAATAAAGATCAGGACTTTATTTATTGGCTTGAATCACAAATCTTGATGGTTTATCTGCATTAGCCATCTGCAAATCTATCTTTAATGTATTGTGCAGAAATAAAACCCTGAAGGAAGTTCCTATCCTTAACAGGATGAGAAAACCAAGAGTTCTTAGTGGCTGGGTGCTGGTGGCTCATGCCTGTAATCCTAGCTACTCAGGAGGCTGAGATCTGAGGATCACGGTTCAAAGTCAGCCTAGGCAGGAAAGTCTGTGAGACTTTGATCTCCAGAAAACCGGAAGTGGCACTGTGGCTCAAGTGGTAGAGCGCTAACCTTGAGCTGAAGAGCTGAGGGACAGTGCCCAGGCCCAGAGTTCAAGCCCCAAGACTGACCAAAAAAACTCAACAAACCCCAAACAAACAGATAAAAGAGTTCCTAGGGCTTGGGGAAAAATCTAGCACATCATCGTTAGGAATGTTGTAAGGTTCCCGGTACAATTCAAATCTTCCTTCAGCACACGTGGGTGTTGGGTTCTCTGGGGACTGTTAAGCCAATGCAGGTAGGAAAGGGTTTGTGCTCTAAAAGAGTCACAGACTGGGAATGGAAGAAAGAAAGAAAGAGTAGGAAACCCAAGCATCATAGACGTCCTGTGCGGGATTTGGAAATCCTGCAAACACGCAGGACAGCGTTTCACCCCTGCTGGTGCCATTCTGCATGGCTAGCACCCCAAATTCTGTACAACTAGCACCCAACTATACTCCATCCCCAGGCAGCAGCATTGAATTTTATAACAAAACCCACATTTTTAATCTACTTATCTCTATTGTCAATTTTCTTTCATGTTTTATGCCTTGTCCTGCTGTCCCTCCTCTCCCCAGTGTGGCTAAAAACGAGTCCTTGTGGAAAGAATTTGAAAATGTCAGACACACAGAAGAACTTTCACTTCAATCTCCCCTCCTTACTCCTTCTCTCCTGGTCTTTGTCTTATAAAACTGCACATTGTGTTCTAGGTGTTTATAGATTTTCACAGATTGCTTTGTGAAACCCAGATGGTTATATATGCTACATTTAAAAAAAACCCACAAAAACCTAAAGAGGGAGAAGAGAGCTCACAGATCCAAATAGTTCATGACAAAGTCAGTGTTCCGGTGCTGTGCTTTGGTTGGTCCATTCAACCTTGAAGTACAGCAGAGGATAGATGTACCTGTGTTGGTGACCTGTTAAAGGTATGTTTATCAGAAAATATGGTCTTCCAAATAATTTCTCTGAGACCGGGTGGAGTGAGCGGGCAGGTGTGGCACGAGCTTGTTCGTATGTTATAATGAACAGAGGTGTCTGCTATTGACCCATCTGAAACATTTTACATTTTGAAGACATTCTCATAATCAAGCATCAAAACATTCAGAGTATTAGTGTTCTTCTCTTTCATGAAATTTGTAATGGAGATTGTTCTTTTCATTCTTGAGAA
Organism: Dipodomys spectabilis; assembly: GCF_019054845.1. Lineage (NCBI taxonomy): Eukaryota > Metazoa > Chordata > Mammalia > Rodentia > Heteromyidae > Dipodomys > Dipodomys spectabilis. Next base: position 4,600,859 of record NW_024870965.1, on the reverse strand, counting down.
AACATAAAGGGAAATTCATTGTAGCTTACTTTTGTAAGCGTAACGGAAACAAAAATAGCGGGCTTTAGAGTGCTGGCTGGCGGGGGGAATTCTGGGTAGCTATTTTGTGTCTCTATTTTTATTCTACTATTACCCTAGATCAACCCAGTTTTTCCCCCTGCTTCTTTCTCCAAACAGAAAGAGGTCAACATAAACATGTGTGTCAAGGATCTGACAAAACAGATTTATTGTGCAAGTTAGATTTTGTTGGTGTGTTCTCCCCCTCCTTACATTTTGCTTCAGGTGCTGGTATCTTGAAACATATATTTCTGTCCTGAAAGAATGCAAGCATAAAACACATAGATTATTTCAGGAACTTTTGAGGTATTGTTTTCTAGCTAAAAACCTTATGAGCACATTCCTCACAGCTAGAACGTACAAGGGATGATGAAAATCTGAAGGCTTAATGGATATCTTCAAAAGAAAAATAGCATATTTGCAAATGAGTATTTTTATATAGACCTTCCATTCTTATATGTTTCTAAATAGAGCTCTATGCATCAAAAGTCATGAAAATCAAAGCCTTTTGATAAACAGGTCAGGAGAAAATATCCTCCTCCCCACCTTTTTTTTATTTTAAATTCATCACCTAGATGATTCAGGTTAATTATTTTTCTGACCTAAATCTTCAGGGAAATGGCTTTAATTATCCAGTTAACCTTGAATGTACAACAATGTTTAAGCAATACACCAATTCTAAAGAACATATTTTTTAAAAAACATTGAATTTGTTTAAACCGTTTATTGACATCATGTGGTTACTAATACAAACAACAACAATGACAAAAGATTCCTTAATTTAACCTTCCTTAACTGGGGCCTCGGGCTGACATCAATCCATCGCCCACCAAGGCTGGGGAAGATGGCGGCACAGCTGGTCTCTGTGACTGGTGTAGCACTGATTGGAGTGGGTATCAGGTATCAGGCGATGACAAAGTACCACAAACTAGGAAGCCTAAAAGGCAGTTAAATCAGTTCCCTCGTGGTTCTGACTCGGTTTATAGGAGTGTCTGCAGTGCCCTGCTCCCTGTGAGGTTCCAGGTGGTTCTTAGACAGTAGCTGTGTCCTCCCCAGTCTCTGTCTTGGTAGTGTACGGTGATGGTTTCTTTGGGGCTTCACATGGCTGTCTTCTTACAAGGACACTGAATGGATTAAGGGCCTAACTTAATCCACTATGGCCTCCTTTTAACAAATTATATCTACAGCAACACAATATCCAAGTGGGCTCTCATTATGCAGGAGTCAGGACTAGGACTTCTATCTATCTTTCTGGGATGCCCCACTTATCTGCCAACAAGTATGTGTCTCTGTTATGCATCTGTTTACTACTACGGAATTCAAAAGACCCTCACCATCGACCTACCTACATGGTGATTTTCACATCTTAACAGCAATCTACACCTAGCTGGCACTGACTTTGTACTTCTCAAGGTGCAAGTTCGTCTTCCATCTTTCACCGCTTGGTTACATTGCTGGGTCATCATTCTCAGTGACCAGAGAGGTCTGTCTGCCAAGTGATCGCTTCCTAACAGCACTCTTGTGGAAAGGCTTGTCTGGTGAAACACATCACAGTTAGCCTCTTCCAGCCTTGCTGGGAAGTTCTCTGGCCGTCTCTGTGCTTTGCAGGCTCTACCTTACCGTTCTGAGTGGACAGCAGCTACTTCTTCGCCTTCTATGATTGTGGTGTCTAACAGCTGCCTGTCATCATCTGTTCCAGATCGCATGTCCCTTCAAGATCTTACCTCTCAGCTGCCCCCCTGGGCACTGGCATGGGAAGGTACCCACAACATACATGTTTTGTGTCGCCACTGAGCACGTATGTCACTGAGAGGCAGAAATTTGGATTTCATTCTAGAGTGGAAGTCGTCTTTATTTTGTCTGAATTCAGTTGATGGTTAGATTTGTTGGACTTTTTTCGGAAATTCATCTCTGAACCTTTCTACCCAGGTCATTTATTGCCTTAGCTCAAACCATGTCATTCCCAAGCCACCCTGTAGGTCTTCTGATCGTAAGTACATTCCTCTGGGCCCTTCTATTGCAAATGCCCGTCAGCTCACTCGGCCTTGTGTGCGATGTGTAGGATAATATTTTAAAACTTCAGTTCTTAGCTTACAGTTCATCGCCACCACAGTTGAATGACCTACTTAAAATGTTTTTCTTATTGTTATGTAAAGGTGTGCAGAGGGGTGACAGTTTCATAAGTCAGATGATGAGTATATTTCTTTTCAGATAAGGTTATCCCTCTCTCCTCTCTCCTAGTTTTTCCATCTTGTCCCTATCCACAAGTTGTATAGTTCATTTTCAACACAGGGTCTAGCCAAAACTGCTACAGCATTTGTTCACCCTCTGTCCCTCCATGTCTGTGCCCCCTGCTTGCCCTCCCAAAGACAGATGAATGAACAAACAAGACAAAAGACAAGAAAAAATATTACAAAAATAGTAATGAGGAAAAAGAGCCTCTTGTTTCCATTTCCTGGAGTTCATTTAGATAAATATGATTTTATATGATCAGATGCATGTAAACGTTGTGCCTTTGTGTGCCTTCAGTCTCACTGTGTGTGAATGCCCAGAGTCCTGTATCATTTACCTCGTGTCTCTGGGCGTGGCTTACTACATTACTAACATGATTTTGGGTGAACCACCTTGACTCTGGTACTTGAGTTTCAAAGATTTTGGATAGCACCCTGGCCAGGTTTTCTGCCCTCTTCCAGCCAGACTGAGTCTGACCTGGCATGTCCTAGGATGTATCTTCAGAGAATAAACTCCTACTGTTAGTTCTTCCTGTGAACATAAAAGTCTTTAAAAATTCTTTTAACTTCTCCTCAAGATAATCTTCCTATTCTCCGTTCTCATTCTAATTGAATTGAATTCCAATTCAGTTCTAATAGATCTCAATTCTAATTAAAGATATTTTGGAAGACTTTGTCCATTTGATCCTCAAGTTAATTTTTGCTTTTCATAGAGCATATAAGTATAGGATTCTCCTTTTGAGGATGGCAAGGTTGATGGGAAGATCAATTGCACTGATAGAGTTCTTCTGTCTGACTCTTTAATTACTAAGTTTTATTGAGGGCTTAGCTCATGAAGACATGGTTTAAAGCAGTCTTAAAATTAACCTGGATTGATTACTCTTCAAATAGTATTTGCATGGAGTCACTAGTAAGGTTATAAACATTATTGTTTGAAACTAGATTTGTTTGAGATAGAAAAGTATTGTAGCAAATGGGAAGCAGTGGAGTTGATTTAGGCTGTCTGTTAACGGAACTGAAAAGTCACCTCATCTATCACCAATTTTTGGCTGTCATAATGACTGAATTACCTAGGTGAACCATAGCGTGGAGAGAAAGAACTCGGTTGTATAGACTTCTGACCCCTGTGTCATCAATTGTACGACAGTCTGATTGATTACTCTGTGACTGGCCTAAACTATCTGAAAAATGATCAATTTTCTGTCATGTCTAATCCTGTCCTTATTATAATGCAGGCTGTTGCTAAGACTGCGTTGTATTCATTCTCCGTCACGGGTGAGCAGGGCATTGTAACTGGTGACATGTGAAGCCTGTTCTCATCCTATGAGTCGAGGACGCAGGTTTACATGGTGCCATTAGAGTGCGTTGTTTAATTTCATCAGTCTGTGTAGCTGAGTGGTGCTACTCCTGTCGAGTAGCTCTTGAAAACCCTTGGCCTTCAGCATATCCATTGGTGACTTTAAAGCAGAATTGTGAAAATATCCAAAGCTTTGCCTCCTACAAACATTTGACTTTTTCTAACTTATTCTTGTGCCATCTTCTAGGAAATAAGTGCAAATTCTTAGAAAGTGAGTAAATATTGTAGCAGTTACAGAGTGATGCTAGATAATACAAAAAATAAAATACAACTACAAAAAAATCTGTAAGCTGCAGATTTCTAAAGATGGCCACTGAGCGGTTACTACTGAACATAGAAACTAGAAAATACTTTGATGGTATTTTGGTTTTCCTGATTGCACACTTGTATGTTTGTTTTGACTGTACGAACCCAAACACTGGACATAGATCACTAAAAATCATTTGCTGTCATGGTTTATAAATGCACTGTTGAGACTCTGATATTCAAATCTTGAATTAAGAATTTCTTCCAAGTCTGCTAATAGTAGCAATTCCTCTCAGAAACTCTTTGTAGTTAGAATTTATGAGGAATAAAGTATGAGAGTATTTTTATCTGCCATAATCTTTCATTTGCTATTCTAGCCATCAATTGTACTATGAATATACTTCAAAAGAATTCCTATAGAAGTGGACTTAAGAATGATTCTCACTAAGCAGAGAGAGCCTGCAGGAAAGGCACGATTTTCATTTAAAACAGCATATGTAGAAACTGAAAGTTCAGGAAGTGTATGCCAAGTGACACATGTAACTAAAATGAAGTTCACTTGAATTGCAGGAATTAAAGAGGTAGTTCTAGAAAATTTTGATACAATTTGAAATCTGTACTTTAGGATATGAGAAACTTGTAGGCTTTATTTTGGGGCCTTGGTAACTATATTTTAAGGCAAAGCTTAGAACCACATTTATACTGACTTTGAATTTCAGCCATTTAAGGATTATGGTTTCCTGGGTTAAATGCCACAGCTTTCTACTGTATGTGTGTGTGTGTGTGTGTGTGTGTGTGTGTGTGTATGTTCATGTGTGTGTGTCTCTCTGTGTTACAGTTTATTTGTTACAAATTAATGAATTCAGGAATATATGATCTAAATGAACCAAATGAATAATGCCCTTTGGTCCAGTCAACTTTTTGATCTGAATGGTTATATGTAACAATAAATAAATACTGTTAAGATCTATTCACTTTGTGATAATTCTTGTATGGTTTGTGATCGCTTGGGCATGCATATTCTAAAAGCAGTTTTTAGAGTAAGATTTTAAAAAGAGATGTTTGCAAACAACCACCTAATCTGGAAAATATAGTCATATTTTCATAAGCTGGAAATGCACCAACTTTAAGTGGGTTCTTTTTGTTTATTAGAATAAATATGCTGAAGAAATAGCTGTAAAGATCAATGAGCTGCGTTGAAGCAAGCGAGGGTGATAACAGTGAGGTTTAATCAAATGCTCTGAGTTCTCTCACTAAGTTGACATTGTGGTCTTCCATCTTTATGCCTGACATGGAAATTTCCATTTGTGGTTCCATAAAGGTTAGACAGTTGACTAGACATAATAATTTAGTCATATTTTGAAAGATACAATATCAAGTGACTTATGAAAACCCAGATAATTGATGTTGCTGTCTATTTTTTAATATGTCAGTCCCATGATTTTTTCAAGAAAACAAAGAGTCTATCTAAAATATCAAGTCTCTACTTCACAAACCAAATTACTTTAAGACAAAAAGGAAACTTAGTATCTCAAGGTTCATGTTTTATTACATATCTTGCTGCTCAGTTAATATCTGGGAATGAGTTATTTTTATAGACAACAGTACAGTTTCTCAGACCCAGACAATTATTTGCTTAGAAAGAGTTGCTTTTGTTAATGCTTTATGAATTACGCTTAAGAAAACAAAAGCGACAATAGCAGAGAAAGGTAGAAAGGCATTGTCTTAAATAATTGCATTCAAATGTTACTGGCTAGTAGACCACAGATTTATGGAAGTACATTTTTATTTGAAATTCTTCAGAGTGTGATAAATTTTACCTACAGGATATCTTAATGGAACAAGTCTGTGAAACAAATGTCTGTTTGCACATAGATTTTTGTTTTTTCTGTGAAAAACTTGTTTTATCTCAATTTGTTTTATCTGAATTTCTGTTGGTTTGACACCAGTGGTTTTTTTAAAATTCAAATTTTATTGTAAAGGTGATGTACAGAGGGGTTACAGTGTCATAAGTAAGGTACATTTCTTTTTCTTTTGTCAGTCATGGGGCTGGAACTCTGGGCCTGGACACTGTCTCTCAGCTCTTCAGCTCAAGGTGAGCGCTCTCCTACTTGAGCCACAGCACCACTTCCGTTTTTTCTGGTGGTGTATTCGAGATAAGAGTCTCATGGACTTTCCTGCCAGGGCTGGCTTTGAACTGCGATCCTCAGATCTCAGCCTCCTGAGTAGCTAGGATTACAGGTGTGAGCCATCGGCCCCTGGTGGTACATTTCTTTTGTTACTCCCTCCTTCATTTTCTCCTGCTCCCCCTACAACCCAAGTTCTAAAGTGCATTTCCAACATAGGGTCTAGTGAGTATCACTGTTGTATTGGTTCACCATTTGTCCCACAGTTTCTCTGTTTCTCCTTCCCTTCCTGAAACCAGATAAACTTTTATACAAGAGAAAGGATACTGAAATAAAAAACAGTGACCACAGGGAATACACCAAAGGAGAAAAAAGAGAAAAGAAATAGCTGCAAACAGTATAGTTAAAAACTACGCCTTGTTTCCATTTATTGGAGCTTATGAATGAGCATCATTTTATATGGCCATATGCACGTAGCTATCGAGCCATTGTGATCCTCTCCTAAAAATGTCCTCCTTTGTTTTCACTGTGGGATGCTTACGGTGCTGTTTAATTAATCATGTCCAGTGTAATTATATATATATATATATTTTACTATTCATTGAATTAATTTGTAGATTTACAGACATATTCTAGTTATTACAAGTGAGGGAAATTCAGCCTATGCTTCTTTGGATCTGGCTTGCTTTGCTTATTGTAATTTTTCCAGGTCTTTCCATTTCCTTATGAATAGGGCAATGCCATTCTTTCTGATGGAGGCATAGAATTCCATTGTGCATATATACCACATTTCCTTGATCCATTCATCTACTGAGGGGCATCTAGGTTGGTTCCATAGCTTATCTATGGTAAATAATGCTGCCATGAACATGGTTGTGCTGGTGGTTTTAGTGTGGGCTGGTTTGTGGTCAATTGGGGAAATGCCCAGTAGTAGAATTGTTGGATCATAGGGAAACTCTATGTTTAGTCTTTTAAGGAACCTTCGAGAATGGTTGAACAAGTTTACATTCCCACCAATAGTGTGGTAGCCTTCCTTTGTGGCCACATCCCTGCCAGCATCTGCTATTATTCATTTTCTTGAATAGCTATTCTAACTGGGATGAGGTAGACTCTCAATGTTATTTTGATTTGCATTTCTTCTACACCCAGAGGTGTTAAACATTTCTTCATGTGTCTATTGGTGATTCTTATTTCTTATTCAGAGAAGTCTCTCTTTAACTATTTAGCCCACTTATGATGGGGTTTTGTTTCTTTGAGGATTTTTATTTCAGGGAGGTAATTTTTTGAGCTCTGAGTATGTTTTACATATGAGGCCCTTGCCTGATGTATAGCTAATAAAGATCTTTTTCCATTCTCTGGACTTTCTATTTATTTTGCTAATTATGTCCTTTGCCATGCAGAAGCACTTCAGCTTAATGCAATGCCATTTATCCAGCCCTTCTTTGATTTGTTATGTTTCTGGATCTCTACTTAGGTTTCAACCTGTGCCAAGGAGCCCTATTGTTTCCCCTATCCCTTCCTGTAACGTTTTCAGGATATCTGGTCTTACATTGAGGTATTTGATCCATTTGGAATTGATTCTGGTGCAGAGTGATACATAAGGATTTAACTTCAGTTTTTCTACATGTGTATAGCCCATTCTGCTAGCACCATTTGTCTAAAAGGCTGTCTTTCTTCCATCTGATGATTTTGGCTCTCTTATCAAAGATTAGGTGGCTGTCGGTCTGTGGGTGCATTTCTGGGTCTTCAGTTCTATTCCATTGGTCCTCAGGCCTGTTCTCATGTGCTAAGACCAAGCTGTTTTTATAACTACAGCTTTGTAAATAGAGTTTGAAGTTTGGTATTGATATTCCTCCAGCGCTGTTCTTCATGCTAAGGATTGTGTTTGCTATTCAGGGTCTTTTATTATTCCATATAAATTTTGGATTGATTCTTCTATATTGTTGAAGAATGTTGTTGGAATTTTGATGGGTATTGCATTGGATTTGTAGATAGTTTTGAGCAGTATTGCTATTTTTATGATGCTCCCATTCCAGGAATGTGGGAGTTTTTCCACTTCCTTAAATCTGCTTTAATTTCCTATTTCAGTTTTAAAGGTTTTCATCATAGAGGTTCTTCACCTCTTTGGTCAAGTTAATTCCTAAGTTTTTTTTTTTTTTGAGGCTATTACAAAAATGGCTTACCTGATTTCAGCCTCACTCTTCTCATTGTTGGCATACAAAAAACTATTGATTTCTGTGATTTAATTTTATACTCTGCTACTTTGCCCAAGTTTCAGATCAGCTCAAGTAACTTGGGAGAGGAGTCTATTGGGTTCTTTAAATACAGGATCATGTCATCTGCAGAAAGGGAGAGTTTTGCTACTTTCCCTATTTGGATCCCTTTTATGTTTGTCTCTTGCTTTCATCATAAAGGGGTGTTGGAGATTGCCTAATGCTTTTCTGCATCTATGGAGATGATCATGTGGTGCTTGTTCTTGCTCCTGTTGATGTGTTGAATTATATTAATTGACTTGTGTATATTGAACCAGCTTTGCATCCCTGGGATGAATCCCGTTTGATCATAGTGTATGATTTTTTAAAAATTAGTTGTTGAAGTTGGATGGGAGAATTTTATTAAGAAGTTTTGCATTGATGTTCCTCCAAGGGAGAGGTCTATAGTTCTTTTTCTTTGATGAGTCCCAATCTGGTTTTGGGATGAGGATTCTGCTGGTTAAAATGAACATGGTAGTGATCTTTTGCTTTCAATTTCATTGAAGAATTCGAGAAGTATTGGAATGAGTTCTCTTTTGAAGGCCTTATAGAATTCGGCTGTAAATCCATCTGGTCCTGGGATTTTCTTGGATGGAAAGTCTTTTATTGCCATTTCTATTCATTACTTCTTATGGGCCTATTTATTTGTTTAAATCTTCTTGGTTTAGTTTGGGTATATCAATATTTGCTTGGAATTCTTCCATTTCTTCCATATTCTCCAATTTATTAGCATAAAAGTTTGCAAAGTATCCCCTTATTATATTCTGAATCTTGCTTGTTTCTGTTGTGATGTTCCCTGTCTTGTCTCTCATTTTATTTATTTGGATGTATTCCCTCCTCCTCCCCTTCTCCTCCTCCTCTTCCTCTTTTTTCTCCTCCTTCTCCTCCTCCTCCTTCTGTCATATTTACTAAAGATAAGTCAATGTTGTTAAGTTTTCAAAGAACCAACTCTGTTTTGTTGATTCTTTCTATAATTTTCCTGGTTTCTAATTCCTTTATTTCTGATTTAAATTTAATTATTTGTTTCTGTCTACTGGTTTGGGGTTTGTCCTGTTCTGCTTTTTCAAAGAGCTTAAGGTACATCATTAAGTTGTTGGTTTGATCTTTTTCCAATTTGTTGATGTTGGCACTCAGAGCAATACATTTCCCTCTGAGTACTGCCTTTGCTGTGTCTCAAAGGTGCTGGTAGTTTGCATGTTCATTTTTGTTAAATACTATATATGTTTGAATTTCCATTCTGATCTTTTCAATGACCCACTGGTGATTCAACAATGTGTTGTTTAGACTCCATGAGTTAGAGAATTTTCTATGGTGGCTTTTGATGTTGAGCTCTAACTTTATTCTGTTGTGATCCGATAGAATGCAGAGAATAATTTCAATATTTCTGAATTTGCACAGATTTGCTTTGTGATCTAAAATGTGATCTATTGTTGAGAATGTTCCATGTGCTGCTGAGAAGAATGCATATTCTGATGCTGCTGGGTGAAATATTCTGTAGATGTCTGTTGATTCTAGTTGGTCCATGCACTTATTTAGTTCTGAGCTTTCTCTGTAGAGTTTTTGCCAGGTTGATCTATCCAGAGGCGACAGTGGTGTGTTAAAGTCACCAACAATCAATGTGTTTGGATCTGTGTGTGTTTGTAGGGGAAGTAGTGTTTGTCTGATGAAGTTGGTTGCCCCTGCACTTGGTGTATAGATAGTTAGAATTGTTACATCCTCCTGAAGGAGAGATCCTTTTATTAGTATGCAATGTCATTAATTTTAACTTGAAGTCTATTATATCTGGCATTACTGGACTTTTTCTGGGGGGCATTTACATTATAGATTTTATTCCAGACTTTCACTTTCAGAATGTTTGTTTTTGTGGGCAAGATGTGTCTTTTTTTTTTTTTTGTCGGCCGTGGGGCTTGAACTGTGGGCCTGGGCGCTGTCCCTCAGCTCTTCAGCTCAAGGTGAGCGCTCTACCACTTGAGCTACAGCGCCACTTCCGGTTTTCTGGTGGTTTATTGAGATAGGAGTCTCACGGTCTCTCCTGCCTGGGCTGGCTTTGAACTGCGATCCTCAGATCTCAGCCTCCTGAGTAGCTAGGATTACAGGCGTGAGCCACCAGCGCCCAGCTAAGATGTGTCTTTTGAAGACAGCAGATGGATGGATTCAACTAACCAATTTATGTCATTTAATTGGAGAGTTAACTCCATCAATATTGAGGTTAGGACTGAGAAATGTTTGGTAGTTCCTATCATGTTACCGATCTACTTTCTTAGGGGCTGTGCTTCATTATTTCTTACTATGTTTATCTGGTTCTCTGGTAAGAGGTGGTTTCTCTGCCAGTATTGTTTGTGTTCTTGTTGGTTTTTTATGTGTAATGTGTCTTCATCCTCAGTAATGCTGGTTTGGTGGAGATAAAATTGTTTAATTTTTTCCTTGTTGTGGAAGGTTTTTATTTGTCTCTCAGTTATGAAGGAGAGCTTAGCTGGGTACACTATTCTTGATTGATAGTTATTTGCCTTTAAGTTGTGGCATACCTCATTCCAGGCTCTCCTTGCTTTCATGGTCCCTGCTGAAAAATCTGTAGTTATTTTGATTGATTTTCCTTTATACATAATTGGTCTTTTCTTCCTGACAGCTTTAAGGATATTTTCCTTGGTCTCTATTGGTCCAGTGTGGGTTACAATGTGGTCGTGGGATATTCTGTTTTATTCTGGTCTGTTTGTGGTTCTAAAGGCTTCTTGTATCTGAATGGGTCTATCATTTTGGATGTTCAGGAGGTTTGTTGCTAAAATTACCTTCATTCTCTTGACCTTGCTTAATACCTATTAGCCTAAAAATAGGCCTTCCTATTGAATCTTATATGTCCTATAAGGACTTTTCTTGGTTCTTGAATTTGTTCTGAATAACTTTGGTTTTTTTTCTCTGTAATATCTAGACTATCTTCAACTCCAGAGACTTTGACTTCTGTATCATCTAATCTCCTGACAAGACTTTCTATTTTTTCTCTGCCTTTTAATTGATTGTTTTTGATAGCTTCAATTTCTTCACTGAAGCTTTGTTTTAGATCTTGTATGGACTTCTTCCTTGATTTGATTTTCAGTGTCTTTTCTCATATCCTTTAGTGGAGTGACTTTTTTCACTGGACTCCCTTTCCTTGTCTTGTCATTCTTTTAGCTTTCTGTTTGTGGATTCCACGAATTCCTCTAACAATATTCATTTAGTCTCCTCATGCTCATGCATCTCCATGTGTGGGCTTTCTATCTTTTCAGTCAACATATTTATCAGCAGTGTTTTATGGCATTTTGAAAACTATCTTCTAGATCTTTCATCGATTGCTCTATTATTTGAGTGGGAGTTGAGGTTCCTTGAGTTGCCATTTTCCTTGTGTTTCTTTTCTTTTTTTGGGGGGTTTGGTTGTGGGGCCTGAACTCTGGACCTGGGCGCTGTCCCTCAGCTCTTCAGCTCAAGGCTAGCGCTCTACCACTTGAGCCACAGCACCACTTCTGGCTTTTTTCTTTTTGCTTATATGGTGCTGAGGGATCGAACCCAGGGCCTCAGGCATGCAAGGCCTACCACTGAACCACCTTCCCAGCCCCTCCTTATGTTTCTATGGTTTGTTCTGACCACTTGGAAAGCAAATCTAATACCACAACAGAACACAATTTTAAGTCAAAAACCTACTCAGACCCCTGTAATTACACGAACTTTAGAGGTTCAAAATCATAGATATGTATTCCTCTATCTCACTCTTCTTTTCTTTGGGGAGAAGTGTTATGGTTCAGGAAAAGAGATTATATATAGTTGTAGCTAGTGAGTATATCTATTGTAACCAATAAAACAATCTGAACAGAAAGGATAACAGGATGAGACAATTAGACACAGTCAAAATGGAAACAAATACAAGAAAAGTCATAAAAGAATAGATCTTAAGTGTTCTTACCACGCGTGTGTGCATATGCACGCGCGCGTGCGCGCGCACACACACACACACACACACCAGATCCTTCGTTCATATGCCTTAAATATATAAAGTTTTAAATGGTCGATCCTACCTCAGGCAAACTGGAAAGGGGCCAGGGAGCTCGCCGTGCTCACACAGAACGCTCTCCCTCTCTCGTTGTTTCAAAGGGTAGGAGAATTACAACCTCATTAACATTCATTTTCTTTAGCCCAAATTTGTCATTTCTCACCTTGTAGGACTTGAATGAAGCAGATGGCAAATCTGTGAACTAATTAATCACTGCTCTTGTATTTTGTGTTTAAGAGAGCTAATTTGGGACACATATCAGACTGAGACTTGCCAAGTCCGGCCACAATATATACTGAATTTACCTTGCTAAAAGCCATGGCTAAGGAGAAAGTCAGTGAACCCAGACCGAAAATGAGCACCTGAACGTTAGTTTGCTGTCAACTGGGATGCTTCTGGGAGACATGAATTAAAGGACTATTTGTGATAGATAAATATTCATTCAATGATTGAAGTGGTTCTTTGTTACTATTAGAGCAAGTAAGATATAGTCTACTAAATAAGACACACATACACTGTGGACAGCTCATCAAATGAATATATCCTATGTATCTGCAAGATACGCTTAGATACATTACAGCTAAGTACCATGTAACATCTTAATTTTATGCACATTAAAACCTGTATAAACAGAAGTTCACTTTTATTGGACCCTGATGGAACACTCATGTAGGGAACCATGACAAGATGGCCGATGAAGCTTTGACTTTGTCAAGTCACAGATAAAATAACCATGGAAAGGAAGAAAAGTACTGACGATGAAGAAACACTTGTCTGATAGATTATAATTCTTTGAGAAAAAGCTTTCATAGAATTACCTTTTAGCTGTGATCCATATAGCGTGACAGCTGATATAATTTTAAACTCTGTGTGTGTGTGTGTGTGTGTGTGTGTGTGTGTGTGTGTCTGTGTCTGTGTATGTGTGTCCATCCACAGATTTAAGTGTATGTCTTAGTAAAGGGCAAGAGAGTTAAGTATTTTAGGATTTTCTGGCCATAAAATCTTGAATGCTGTGATTCCTCTTTGGTACTCTGGGGCGTGGGAGAGACTAGAGATGATAGAAATGTGGGGAGAGGCTCTGTTCCCACAAACTCATGGGCTATTCTTTGCCAAGCCTAGCTCTGTAAGCAGTTGGAGGTTGCTAATCACCCCAGCTAATTTACTCAAAGCAAAATTTCTCCTTCAATACCTGAGATCCTTGTTCATGTCTCCTTTGATCGCTATGGCAGATGAATACAGGTGTGCATTCATTATTAGTTACGGACTAGAAGTTTTAAACTTCAAATAAAAGGCAAACCTTCCCCAAGGGGAATCCTTCCTGCCTAATGGCCTTCAAATGAGAACATCTGCTTTTTTCTTGCCTTTTGACTCCACAGAAATATGGCCATCTTGAGTTTCAAATCTGCTGGCCTTTGAACCAGAGCTGTGCTGTTGGGTCTCCTAGTTGCTAGGCCTTAGAACCCAGTAAACCATCAATGTTTCTGGCTCTTTAGTTCAGTACTTACTGGCCTGTGGGTCTTGGACTCATAGCCTCTATAATTTATAAGCCAATATCTTATAAGTCCACATACAGTGTATGTACATATACACATATGCACCATGTGTGTGTTTATGTACTCTTCAATTGGTGCCCATTTCTCTAGAGAACTTAGACATTCAAGTTCCCCCATTAACACTTTCTTTCAAGATGATTGGCGTGCTTTGCCTACAGGTCCAAAGATAGATCATAAACTCTGTCCAATTCTAGGCAGTTCTCTGATTCCTAAGGTTCACCTTCAAATCACTCATACCAGGCCATAAAATTATCCTATGGACCGTTCACCATCCAGTTAACCCTCCAAGGAGATCCTTGCTGTAGGTTCATCACCTTCGTCAGAGCGTGATTTCCAATCTTCTGCAAGAGCAGATGGTTGCTATTTACTGCACACTCATTACCACATAATCAATATTTACTGTGCATGAGGCGTTATGCTCGTGGCTTGGTGTTAATCAACAAGAGAGACCCAAACTTGCCTTGTATCCTCACACAACTCAGATCCTGTGAGATTCATTTCAACACAAAATTAATGCCTCACCTTAGCCCTGACTTCTTGGTCTAGATAGCTGTCAGTTGCGTTGGGGGACGAAGAGCCAGGTAGTGCTCTGGCCCCATTGCTCGTAGTTGGTTTTGGCTCATCGATTCTGGAGGTCAGGCCCTGAGCTGGTTGCTGGGCCCGCTCTCTTTGTGTCCCTGGGGCCCCTGTCCTCTGAGAGTCTCCTTTCACCCCCGCGTCCTGAGCAGCAGAGCTGTCCAGTGCGTCTTCCCTGGCCTCCGAGGGTAAGCTTGCTTTTCCTCATCTCCTTCCCACTCAGGGAAAGGCAGCCTTCCCCATCTCCTTCCTTGTTCTCCAGCAAATGATGCCCTTGCTATCCTAGAAATTAGCCACAGAACAAACTGTCCCGGAAGAGGAAGAGTTAGAACATCTGGACCATCTGCTGAGAACAGTGGTCCTTGTGTCAGACCCCTCAGAACTCACAGCTACCCACAGACCCTCAAAACTCACAGCTACCCACAGACCCCTCAAAATTCATGACTGCCCTTCAGGTCCTTCAAAACTCATGGCTTCCCTGCAGGTCCCTCAAAATGCACAGCTGCCCCGCAGACTGCCTGGGCATTTATCTCCCACAGCTCCCACGATGCTCTGAGCCTGTAGCCTGCACCCCCTGGGTAAGATGGTCTTTGCTGGAACGTCCTTGGGTCATTGGCTTTCCCCAGTTGTTTTGAATGTTTTTCATAAGAACTTGTAAGTCAGCAGTGATGTACAAACACGTAACCCCTCCTTGTCACGCGTCAAGATGTACTAAAACCATTTCTTGGTTAATTCTGTGAGGCCATTCTGCTCATCTGTCTCCCCTGCAATTTACGACTCCATAACTTGAGGGAAATGGAAATTGGGCTTTGCTCTCATCTACTGACTGACCTCGCTGACCTGGGATCAGCAAGACAGCCATCAGCACGATGCTGCCCATTGCGAAGCCACAGCGCAGCTCTGAGGTTCATCCCAGCGTTGAAACGAACCCCACTTCGGCTCCCCATCCCTCACGGCTCATTGCCACTTCATTTCTGTGGGTGTAATCGAGACAATGCAAAGCTCATGTTCAAGCTGTGTTGCTCAAGGAGTGGATGGAAGAGAAAGAAATAACCCTTCACTTCATTAAAAATAAAAATTCAATTTCATAGGATGGCTTCTAAGAAGGGACAAGTGAGCAGAACAATTGTTTCCACACAACTCTCTCTCCCTTTGAAAAGGAGGTTTTATGAAAAGTAGCAGTGTTGGGAGAGGAAAGCAACTTAGAGATATTTCCTCTGCTTTTTTTTAAAATTACACTCCCCTGCTTAATTTTTTTTTAAATTTACCCTAACCCTAATGCTCCCTACTTTTTTTAATTAAAGGAAAGTAACTTAAAAATACACATTTAGCTAGGTTTGAAGTGGGCTGCCAGTGGCCGAGGAATGGAGCATGTTCGCTCAAATCTGTGATTCCATAGCTTCGGGTAGTACCTGCTTGCGTGTGACTGACAGTGTCTATGTACCCAGAGCAGGGCCAGTGCCCAATGCATCGCTAATGAATGACACCAAGGGCAATTAGTGCAACACACAGTTTTTGTTGGGAAGTGGGGTTTGTGCACAGTGGCTGGGCAGCCTTTTGAGCTGTGATGTGTCTCAGCTGCTGTGGGGCCTTGCTTTCTGGAATGGTGGAGCGCACCTGTGCTAAATAAGGCCAAAAAAACCCCCAAAACCAAAAAACCAAAACCAAAACCCACACCAGTGCATTGGAAGCCTGTGTTTAAAAAAAAGGAATTCCTTTTAGAAGACTCAAACAGAGCCAAGCATATCTGGCTTCATTCTTTCATGAAATGAGTGTAACTAATTAGAATGGCAAAAACGTTAAGTTTTTATTACAAGACTGAGCTAATGCAGTTGCTTTGTTTTGCCATTATTCCTTAATAAGATACAATAAAATCACCAGAACGCACAGAAACAGCTACCCTCTCTGGGATAAAGCTGGATTAATGACATATTTTGTGTTTATAGAAACAAACACTATTTAGCAACCATTCCTCTCAAGAGATTTTTTTTTTTTCCTGGAACCAGCAACCAGGTACTTCTTTTAGGCTCAAAAGGAAAACACAGTGATATTGAAAGGGTTATCTGTGCCATAAGAAATGGCTCACCCCCGCACAATAGCGGGGGGAGGGGCGGTTCTCTGAAAAGAATGGTAAAGAAAACTTGCCAATTTATAGTGGAGTACTGCCTCTCTGTCTTATCGAGGTTTGGTTATTTAGAGTGATAAATTCCCTTGCTGATTGGGATCTGACAGAGAAGTACAGAGTGCAGTTATTTCCAAACTAAAAGCTGAAGTGCGTTTTAGCAACTGCATTTTGAACAGCCGTGTAGAGAACTTCCAGATGGTGACATGGCGTCTCCAGCTTAATTAACTTGGGCTTAAAAGTCAGGAATCGATAGATTCTTCCTTCACACAAGCCTCACCTCTCCCAAGCCCTTCTCTCCGCGTTCTACCGCTGACTGGATCTAGCAGCACCCTTTAACATGGATGAGGTGGCGAGTTTCACACATGTCTGTGTTCTTTCGCTCACTTTCTTATTTTAAAACGAAAACAACAACTTCTAACAGACAGCAGAGGCAGGTGCTGCTCTCCACTCATTCTCCCAAAGGAAGCGGCTGCAAAACAGCACACACTTATTTCTATAGGAGCCTGAAATGGATTTCACCAGCGAGGACCAAGGTGCTGGCAGCATCCCATTCCATCTGGAGACTGCAGGGGGAGCTGGCCTCCCTGTCCTCGCCAGCCTGGTGAGGCTACCTGCATTCCTTGGCTGGTGGCCGCATCCTTCTAACTTTGGAAAGTCAGAAGCTGCTTCACTCCCACCTTTGCTTCCATCCTCCGACTCAAATATGTTTGAGTCCAATTGGATAATTCAGACCCATTTCCCATCTCCCACCCCCAGTCCTCAGTTTAGTAAATTTACTTGAAAAAAAATCAGGTCTTGTTACTAAGGAAGGCAATATTTTCACAGGTTTCAAAGATTAAAAAAAAGGTGACCGCTGAAGGAAACTATTCCTCTGATCACCATACTCAGAACTGTGCCTTGCATATTGAGTTCCTAGTTTCTGACCTTATTCATTGGCATGCCTCTCTTTGGTTTATTTACTTATCCTTTGCTTTCATTTCTTCATACTTGGGTTAGAACATGATATGGGGAAGGTGGAGGCAGGGAGAAAGACATTTGGCAACCTACTTCGTGAAGGAATACTTAAAAAGTCCCCCAGTCTTCAAAGAGACATGGGAATCCAGATTCAGGAAGTCCAAGGGTACACAGCTAGATTTAATCAGAAGAGACGAATAACCCATCCAACAACAGTGTAACTTGTGGGGAGGGGCGTGAGGGGGAATCTGAGGGAAAGAGAAGGAAGGGGTGACATTGTCCAAAAAAGAAATGTACATACGAAATGGTAACTCGCCACCTTAGTAATTACAATAAAATGATACTTAAAAAGATAGCCCACAAATATAGGTAATATGGATAAAGAACGGATGTGAAATATAACCTAGAGAACACGGGAAAAAAAAGAGAGGATGCATGTAAAATTTTAATAAAATGGAATTTAATGTATAAACAAAAAAGAAAAGAGAAAAAAGTGGCGTGTCACATGTCAGGGAGCAGTGATTAGACTCACAGTGGATTCCTTAGCAGGAACCTCACAAGCCAGAAAAGAGTGGCCGAGGTCACAAAAGTGGGATTCTAAAAAACAAAAGGAAATGGGATTCTACCAAACAAGCAAAGCCGAAGAACAGAATGCAGAGACAATCTACTGAAGAGGAAAAACAACATCCACACTCTTTCTCCTTGTTTTACTGTGTGGATTTCCCACAGTGTGCATCTTTGCTCCTTTCATTTGTCCCCTAAGGCTCCTAGGCTTTCCTGCTCACGTTCAGTTCCTTTTGCTTAGCTGTCTTCATGATCAGAACTCCCTAAATAAGAACACTCAGGAGTCTTGGAGTTAAAACTTCAATCAATGACAGACCTGTGGTTCAAGTGGTAGAGTGCTAGCCTTAAGCAAAAGTTGCTCAGGGACAGTGCCCAGGCCCAGTTCAAGCCCCAGGACTGGAAAAAAAAAATTGCAGTATTACATGGAAAGAGAAAGGGAGGCAGTCTGAGTGTGGATCAACACAAGCTAGGCATTTATTTGAACATCTCTCCAGCTCCGTTTTAATGTCTTCTCTTCAGGAGATAACTTCTCCTATGTTTTGCCAGCTTAAGATGCAGCCACATTTTCCGAAGGACCCAATGCATGGCACAGTGTTCAGTGTGCACTGAATTTAATAAAGAAAAATCGACGAGAAGAAGCTGGATCTGAAAAATGACTGCTCAGTGGGTCTGCAGGAAATCTTTTGGGTTTCAATCAAATGGAAACTGATTGAAGCATCTTCTCTGATAAAACTGTGCATCCTGCTCCTTCAAGCGTATGGCTTTGTCTTCCAGTAACTCCTCTAAAAGCTTCCAGTTCAATGGATGAACTTCTTCTTTTAGTCTCCCAAGGAAGGTCACGTTCTGATTCGCCCTCCAATCACTTCCCCTGTGAACAGGCCCTGTGATGCCCGGTGAGTTATTGAAAATCCTGTTTTACCTTGAGAGGCGGAAGTTGGTGCTTTCAAGGCTTCTAATCAGGGCTGGCACGTGCCTGCCTTGGCTGCTTCTGTGAGGGCCCAGATCACTTTGTTTTTATTCTTCCTGTGTCAGGCTGCCTCAGGAAGTTCCATCCTCCGAACCTTCACCTATATTTACCTGCTATCGCATTCAGTGGGGGATCGACAATTGTTACTCTCTGGCAAAGTGGGAAAATGTGGAATAGATGACTGCAAATGAGACAGTACACTGCGGGTTTAATCACCGTGCGGGATGAGTTTGGCTAACTTGTTCTAAACGTGCGGCATGAAGTCAGAAACACGCTGTGGAGATGATGTGAAGACGTGTCAGATGTATCACGGAGCCTTGCAGGCCTGAGACCTGTCCTTGTGATATGAATTTTTTAATAAATTTGCTCACAATCACCATAATGAATCTTATCAGCCGGGTACTTGTGGTTCATGCCTATCACCCTAGCTGTGAGAACTGTGGTCCAAAGCCAGCCCAGGCAGACAAATCTGAGAAACTTTTATCCAATTAACCAGCAAAAAAAAAAGGCCAAAGTGGGGTGTGGTTCAAGTGATAGAGCATCAGCCATGAGTGAGAAAGCCAAGCAAGAACTCAAGGCCCTGAGTTCAAACCCTACTACCAGTATGTGTGTGCGCACACACACATACACACACACACACACAACCAAATAATGCATCTATCATGATAAAAACCCTCATTTTGGATTTGCATAAACTTCACTGTTGCAAGGTCCTTGTGACCTTTTATTACAAGGTGAGTCCTTTTATTTTCATGACTGATCTCAAAGGTATGTTATGTTTACACTTGTCAGAGGCGCTGGCTTCTGAGGAGACACAGTTGTACAGAAGAAACCTATTTTTTTTTTTTAATAAATCACTAATGTGTAGTTAGGAGATATTTCACAGTATCAAAGAAGGATGAGAATTAAGCCTGCAGAGGTTGTGTCTAATCTAGCTCTGGCATTCATGAGTTCATGCAGTCATGGGCTTTGTTTAGAGCTCCGGCATTTCTAAGTCACAGGGCTACCTTCCGTGATGAAAACAAATTCAGCCTTCTCATTATTTTTGAATACTTTTTTGGGTGACTCAGTCCCTTCGCATGCCACCCCCAGGAGAAAGTCAAAAGTTAAGCTGATTTCGGTTTTCCTCCTTCCACCCTGCACCGAACCTTTGGAAGGGGCAGTTCCCAAGGTTTTGTTGTCTTTCTAAAGTACTTGCGGACTCCATGGTCACTGTGGAAAGAGTCTCCGCAGGCCACACGCTCGCTCGTATTTGCCGGCCTCCCTTTGATTCTCGATGTCCTGTATCCATGTCTTGGCAGCAGCTGGTTATTGAAAGGAAGCCAAGTTGAGCAGTCACGAAGGACTGTCCAGGCAGGGGGAGGAGACACACGCCCACTGTCAGCGGCAATTAAAGGGAATCAAAGTGTGCCCAGTGAGCCTGGGCAGGGCACAGGCTGGGGTGACACATTTGGAATCACAGAACACACAGGCTTGATTGCGCACAAGGCCTGGGCGCTGTCCCTGGGCATTCTCACTCAAGGCTGATGCTCTACTGCTTGAGCCACACTGCTATATTTCTGACATTTCTGCCCCCCCTCTGGTTAATGGAAGAAAAGAACCTCAAGTCTTATTTCTGCCCAGACTGGTCTCAAACTACAGTCCTCAGATCTCAGCCTCCTGAGTAGCTAGGATTATAGGTGTGAGCCACTGCACCTGGGGACTTTTTTTATTTTTTGGTCCTGTCATGCAGCCTGAACTCTGGGCCTGGGTGCTCTCCCTCAGCTCTTCAGCTCAAGGCTAGTGCTCTACCACTTGAGACATGGCGCCACTTTGGCTTTTTCTGCTTATGGGGTGCTGAGGAATCGAACCCAGGGCCTCGTGCCTGCAAGGCAAGTGCTCTACCCCTGACCTACCTTCTCAGCCCCACACCTAGGGACTTTTAAAGATGACTTTGAGGAGGCATGATGGACAGTAACATCTTTGCAAAGTTGTGGAAGGGTTCACACTTACCTGTGCAACTAGCCCCACAGCATAGCAGGAAAATATTCATTACTACCAAAAGTTTCCTCTCCCTTTATTCTTTTTTAGACAAATACTGGATTTCCCCTTCTAGCAGACTTGTAAGTGTACAGTACAGTACGCTGGCTGTCGGCATAGTGCTCAGGTATTCGCATAGCACCTGCTCGCGTACCATCGCCGGGGCTTTGCACCCTCTGACCTGTGTCTCCTCATCTTCCCCTCAAGTAAGGATTTCCACCAAATATTTTTACAAACTCCAATTCCTGGCAGTTCTAATCAATATTCCAAAAATACATTCTCTAGTGTGGGTAAAGATGTAAAAAAAAAAAAATCCACAATGTAGGATGGCCTCTGTTGTGTTTCGGTTATAAGCAGATGATTAAAAAAAGTGATGTGCAAACGGCCTGCAGAAATGCTGTATGAAGCGAGAAAAATTAGCTTTCCCCCCACCAAAAAAATAGACTTTAAATGTAACCATTTTCCAAGTAAAATGAGGCAGATTTGCTTTCCTCTAAAGATCCGCCTCTCTCTAAAGGAGTTGTGGGGGTTTGGCTTACATGATGTGACTCTGATATTTTTAAATGAAATGTCAAATGCAATTTAGTGCTCGGAGCATGAGACCAGCCTGACTCCACCGAGTTGGGCAGCTTTGCTCTATTTCCATTAAGCTATCTATCCACGGCATCAAATATCGTGGAGGAAACTGTTAGGGATGTTTTTGGATCCACATGCGTGCGGGTTATGGATGAATAATCATGACTGGTGCTCTTTGGTGTTGCCTTGGACCGTGTTTCCTTAAGGGTTTATTACTCCGAATCCCCTTAACTGGAGAGATCGATGCTGTGTGTATCGTTATTCTACACGGTCAATAGAAGCAGCTTAAAAATGCTTTCATCACTTTTCTGAGCAGAGGTGGGATTTCAACCCAAGAAGTGGACTGCAGCACAGAGCACTCCAGCACCACTTCATCCTGGACTATGAAGCGGTCCAGCCCTTAGATGAGCCTTCATACGATCTCCCCTTCCTCCCCTCCCCGAGGAGCGTCCATCCCTCTGAGGTCCCTCCTGCGTAGGAACTGCGGGGAATGCAGAATTTCTTTTGTTCCTCTTGAAGCTGTAGGAGTTCTTCTTCCCTGCGTTTTTTGTCTGTGGAGTAGTTTTGGAGCTGAAATGGAGCATAATTGATCACTTTGGTTTCATTCTAGAAAATTGTGGCTTGACTTTAAGCACGTCGCTATTCCTATAGTACCCGCTCTCCAAACAACGGCTCTCCCTCCCTCACATTTGAAGTGAGATACATGAATTCTGGGGAAGGAGACCACAGGGGGGCTGTGTGTGTGTGTGTGTGTGTATGTGTGTGTATGTGTGTGTGTATGTGTGCGCATGTGCATGCGTGCCAGTTCTGGCGCTTGAACTAAGGGCCTGCCACTGTCCCTGAGCTTTTGTGTTCAAGGATAGTGCTCTACCACTTAAGCTGCAGTACCATTTTCTGTCTTTTTGCTGATTAATTGTTTTTGTTTTTGTTTTTGTTTTTTTTTTTGTCCGGTCGTGGGGCCTGAACTCCGGGCCTGGGCGCTGTCCCTCAGCTCTTCAGCTCAAGGCTAGCGCTCTACCACTTGAGCCACAGCACCACTTCTGGCTTTTTTCTTTTTGCTTATGTGGTATTGAGGAATCAAACCCAGGGCCTCAGGCATGCAAGGCAAGCGCTCTACCACTGAGCCACCTTCCCAGCCCCTTTGCTGATTAATTGGAGATAAGAGTCTCAAGGACTTTTCTGCTTGGACTGGCTTTGGACCTCAATCCTCAACTCTCAGCCTAATTTCCAATTAACCAACTAAAAGCTGTGGGTAGAGTGCTAGCCTAGAGCACAAAAGCTCAGGGACATCACTCCAGCCCCAAGTTCAAGCTCCAAGACTGGCATACACAAAAATGTCGAATTCAACTTAATATATTTGAGCTGTATTTACATATATTTATATCTACATGTCTTTATTGCGATCTTACTGTCCATATCTGTAACATTGTAATCAGATGATTGTGAGACCCATTTCTCAGGATCAGGAGATCAGTCTTGCTCTTTTATCTTAAAGGCATATATTCTGATCTGATTTGTTCTACTTTTTGCATTTCCCTTTCTTCTGACTAGCTTACTCAATGTTAGCGTCCAGGCGCATAAAATCACGGTGATCCTTTTAAGGACACCTGACACTGGAGACGTGTTAACTGTGCCAGTGAGTTGGTAGCAATCCAGAAGGACCCTCAAGGAGAAAGCTAGGCTTGTGGCGGTGATGCTTCTGTGTATCTGCTCACCCTGCATGAGTTAGGGTCGTGTGAAGCGATCTAGCACTTGCCTGCTGCGTTCCGGGGCCTGGCTCACTGCGACCTCATGTGATGCAGTCAATTTAGCAAGGGATCTGTCCTGGACTGGCATTCAATGAAAACCAAGCTATTGTCTCAAGGAGCGACTTTCTGATTTTAATATGTAGCAGTAACGTGGATCTCATGGGAAGACCAGTTTAATAGCAATGACAAATAATGCATCTGAAGCCCAAACAAATACTAAATTAAAAATATGCTCAAGATTTGTTTGTCGCCTGCTGGTCGTGGGGGAAGGTAGTCTCTTGTTGACAATTGAGGCTGGAAGGTGGACGCAGCCGGGCACTCAGGACAGGAAATGACCCGTGCTGCTGTGGTTCCTTCTGTCTGAGGCGAAACTGGATGTCCTTTCAGGTGCCTTTCTGCCCCAGAACACGTGTCCCTCACCCAGCTGCAGAACACGCGTGGTGATGTTAGGTGAAGGGTCACAAGCCTGAGAGAATCACAGAAAATTCAACTTACTTTGTAGATCTCTGGTCTGGTTTTGAAGCTTTTGGCATGGGATTAATTTTAGCTTGAAGATAGCATTTGCTCAAATCTAACAGGTTCTCCCAGCTGATCTTGAGTGAAGGACTTTACTTGAAAATAACTAGGCACGTTTAATTTGTAAAGTGCCCTAAAATAAATGAGAGTTGTGTGTATGGTTCAGCTTGGCCCAAGTAAATGGACCTTATTGGGTTCCATGCTTAGAGGAAATCCATTATGAGGCACTTTGAAGAATGAGATATCTTCAGTTAAAAAAAAGCCACAAATGAAATGGTTTGACTTCTGTTGACATAATGACCTTTGCCCCTCTTTCTCCCTCTCTCTATAATAAGAATAAATGGCCGGAATACATGAGTTTATCCTTAGCATGCTTGCATGTCATATTAGCATAGTGTTTTTGAGTATGTTTATGCATGTATGTGTGCATGTGTGTGCACCAGAACTGCAGCCTGAACTCAGGGCCTTGAACTCTCTCTTGGTCTTTTCTATCACTCTACCACTTGAGCTATACTTCCATCTCTAGCTGGTTAATTCTCATGGACTTTATTGTCTTGGCTGGCTTCAAATATTGATCCTCAGATCTCAGCTTCCCGAGTAGCTAGGATTACAGGTATGAGCCAATGGCACCCAGCAATATATGGCGTTTTCATTAATATTCAATTCATTTCAGTATGTGTTTTAAATGATCTGTTTCCCGGTATCCTCAATTGTCATTGCATTCCAGATTAATAATAGTTTCATTTTCTCTTTTCTGGTCTACTTTGTCTTTCTGTTTTTATTTCATCATCTAGAACTTTCTGCATCGTGTTTGATAAAAGTGGTAATACGATAAATTTATCAACTTTATTTTTCCAAAGGAAGTAGTTTGTAAACTAATTTTGAAGGTTGTGACACACGCACATTTTGTAGAAAGAACTAGGTTGTCAAATGATGACTGTTTCATTCAGCAAAAGTATATATTGTAAGGTCAGAAAGAGGACTGTGTGTTTAGGTAGCTGGATAGAAACACAGAGGTGTATGGAGCCTGGAGCCCTAACCTAGGCCCAACCTGGGTGAGTTTGCAGCGGGAAGTCGGCCTGTAGCAGAAGCTTCATCCAGGACCTCGGTGGGGAGGCCCTGCCCTAGGCCCTCCACAGGCTCACCGACTGCTTCTGCACAAGGCACTGTGAGCACCTACGTACGCCCTCTTCCCAGTCCCTCTCCACACATCGATAGATGGCTCATCTCAGAAACTATTCAATATGCACCACGAATGCAACAGCAAGTCATTAAGGAATCATGAGCCCGGGCCAAAGGTACAGCAAGAATGGAAACAGGGCAGAAGATTAATCCAAAAAGAATAATCGGGAACACTGGTGGAGGGGGAGGGCAGGGCAGGCTCACGTGAGCAGAGTCACACCAGTGGCAGACTCCAAAATATTTAAGATGCAAATAAATGACCACAATATCTGTGCTCCTTTGCATTTCTTTGCCTTATGCATTGTAGTGAAATAGAAATGGATTATTGTTTTTCTGGCAACAGTTGTTTTAAGAAAGCATGTTTTTTTTGTGTGTGTGCCAGTACTGGGGCTTGAACTCAAGGCCTTGCATTCTTGTTTGGTTTATTTTTCCCCCCATAGCAAGGCTGGTGCCTCTACTTGAGCCACACCTCCACTTCTATCTCTTTAGTGCAGATAGGAGTCTGCGGGACTTTCCTGCTTGGGCTGGCTTGGAACCACAATCCTCAGATCTCAGCCATCTGAGCAGCCAAGAGTATAGGCCTGAGCCACAGACGGGACAGTTTTGGGCTATATTAAAGGTAAAGTGGCCATAAATTCGTGAGCCTTCAGTGTATGTAGGGAGAAAAGGTGGTATTTGAGTAGGTAGAGTGAGCTGAAGCCAACCCGTGGTGTCCCTGGGGACTCAGTGTGTGAGCGCTGCGCTGCCTATGGAAATCTCAGGTTCCTGAAGTCTTAATGCCACCCAGCGCTTTCAATAAGGCAGCCACTTCTGTCTGTCTGTCTCCACCCACAAGGCATGACATTGTAAAGAAACATTTCCTTCAAACAGGAGAAGCAAGCCTGCTCTGTGGAACATGATGTCACGTCTCTTGGTTTTTCTAACAGAATGCTTTGCATTTCAACGAGGCCTGAGGAATCGGGAATCATTACTGCGCAGGCAGTGATTTGAGCATCCACATGCTCACGTTTGTATTTGCTTTGGATCAGGTGGGTGGTGGGGAGAGGGAGAGGAGCAAGGAGAGAGGGAAGACACCGGGTGTTTATTTGCATTCACTTCGTACTGCAGGATGCCACTGTGTAGCTCTGAATTAAATGGGCATCCTAGCCCTGTTTGCTTGTGTGCACAGAGAGGACTGCTCCAGCAGCAGAGGTAGGGCCGGGAGAAGCAGGCTCAGCCTGGGCGTGGTCTCCTCGGCCCACCTGTTTCTGATCCCTGAAGACCGTATTAGCGTGCACCTCCTGACTCCAGCTTCAGGGTCACACAAAACCAATCTGGCCCCATGCTTTGCTTTCTCAGTACCATTGCCTCCCTAATGCCTTGTGTCGTTTTTCCCTGGGGAGAGAAAAGGGAAGGATGAAGGGACAGCGGCCCAGGTATTGAATCTCTGCGCTTACATTTTACCTTGGGTCTACATTAGGGATGAGGGACAGATCTCTACTTTTATGGGTGGGAATCCTTCTGTCTTGGCCAACACCAATGAGCATCTCTTCTCTTCTCGTGGAAGAGAGATGCTTCCCATGGGAAAGGAAAGAACCAGGGGAGGAAGAGTCTGAAATCATGTGGTTTCTACAGCTTAGAAAAGTAAGACCTGATTCATTCACATAACGCTTTTAGGATATAAGCTTGGCTTATTACATCCCTTGAGGTCAGAATTCAGTAAAAAATCATGAGAGATTTTTCCATCTTTTTTGATCTTTTATTTCCAACATGTTGACTGGCATTCAATGAATACACTACTGGACAAACAAGCCAATGAATAATTCACTGGTTATTGGAATAACCGGAGATGACCCTTTTTTTTTTTAAAATAGAGACTATGATGGACTTTGAGAAACTGAAAATTGCATTATTCAGAGTAGAATGCATATTAAGATACTACAAATCCATGTTTTCATCACTATTTTTAAGTGTCTTAATTTACTATTAATATTTTTAATTCCTACCCTTAACCTTCACTCTCTCCAATTACCTCTACAAATCCCCCAGATCACATAATAATTTTATTTGTAATTATTTTTATGGGTTTCTGACAGGGACAAAAATATTCATGGTACTATTATCATACCTGAGGTGACCAAACTTGCTCATTCCTAATGACCAGTTAGTGTCTAGTAAGGGTTCACTCTCTGGTTATCATATATAACTTCTTTTTGACTCTATATTAGTTTAGTTCAGGTGGGATTCAGATCATGCCCTTCACTAACTTCCCTCCCTCTCTTCCTCCTTCTCTCTCCTTCCCTCCCTCCTTCTCTCCTTCCCTCCCTCCTTCTCTCCTTCCCTCCCTCCTTCTCTCCTTCCTTCCTTCTCTCCTTCCTTCCTTCCTTCCTTCCTTCCTTCCTTCCTTCCTTCCTTCCTTCCTTCCTTCCTTCCTTCCTTCCTTCCTTCCTTCCTTCCTCACTCTCTCTTTCCTTTCCCCCCTCTCTCCCTCTATCCCTCTCTCCCTCCCTCCCTTCTCTCTCTCTCTTTCTCTCTCCCTCTCTCTCTCTCTCTTTCCTTTTCTTCCTTTTTCCAATACGGCTATTTGAACTCAGGGCCTGATAAAATTGTTCAGCTAGTACTCGATCACCTAAGCCACACTTCCAAACCATCTTTTTGATGACTGCTTTGAAGGTAGAATCTAGTGAAAAATTTTTTTTGTCCTGGCTGGCTTTGAACGGTAAGCCTCTGGATCTCTGCCTCCTGAGAAGCTGACATGCATGAGCCACAGGCTCATGACAAGTCCCTTCTAGTCTATTTCTTTGGCCTTCCTACTCTTCTTCCCTTGCCCTTTCATATTTCTTTCTTGTCCTTGCTTTGTAGCTATTGATGTTGTCTAGGAAAACAGATCTATTAAGGTTCTAGAGAAGTGAAAAATAGGATATATAGATGATGCAGACATAGACACACACAATTAGCGATGCAGTAAGTATTGGATGAGTTGGTCTGGAATGAGGGAGGCCTCAGAGTTGTCCAGTATTGTGGAAGGCTGAAGGTGTAGCTCTGCTCTCCGGTGTTAAGACTTGGTAATATAAGAACGGTGGAGACAGGTTCTGGAGTTGAAGAAAGCTTGGATCGCCAGGACTCTGGGGCCATGCAGGAGAATGAAGATGGTCCCCCTTGTTCTCTGGCAGACAACAAATTGGATGGCTGTCTGCTCACTGTGTGAGGGCAGCTGTGTGTATGTGTGTGTGTGTGTGTGTGTGTGTGTGTGTATGTGTGTGTTTTATTCAGCACAATGATTCAAATGCCAGTCTCCCCCAGAAACAGCCTTACAGAGACAGGCATACAATCAAGGAAACATAAAATGCACCACACCCAGATTTTTGCACCCAGTTTTTTGCCCTGTTTTCCCAATCCTAGACTTTGCTGTTGCCTTGTAATCTTAAGAATCGTCATATAGCCCTACTTGAAATTTGCTTCAGGTGAATTCTATTCTCGTATTCACAAGTATTTCCATAAGGTATGTGTTTAAATTTTGAAAAGTTTTAGACATCATATGCATTTGTGCTTGCAAAAACATTAGGAAAAATTTCCCAAACAGCATGTGAAGAAACTTTTCCACAGGCTTACTTAAATGACCTTATTAATTCTCTAAAGTGTTTGTTTTTCTTCTTTCTCTTTGATACTTGGATTAAAACCAGCTTTTAATTAATGCGGGAAAAAACACAAATCGGAACAGTAACAGGAACTTTTTCCTAATGCTTAAGTGTTTCTTTACTGATTGCAGCAAATCTGAAGCAGTTATATTAATTTTTGTAATTATTCAGTTTTCAATAATCACTTAGAATATAAACCAAATGAATATTTAAGAACTGCAGTCTTGTGAGATTTTATATAATCAGACTCTTTGTAATATTGGCTGGCAACATTTGTGGGTCTGGACTTATGATTATTATTTGACCTCTCTGGTTTATGTAACCAGTGTGATTTCAGTGTTGATTTCTGTAGGCTTCTGAGATATTTGTAGAGTTTGGTAACACATACTTGGAGGCAACTCACAGATTTTCATTTTGTTGCACAAAGCAAAGGGCTTTAATGTATCAGCTGACTGAGGAATTAAAGATACTATTTTCACTTAGCAAGAATGAGCTGGTCCAGCATATCTGTAGTCTAGATGCTGCTGCATGGAAAATTGCTTTAAAAACAAATTTATAGCGTTTATTAGAGATGTCCACTCTCTGCTGGTTCCTCAGCTGACCCATCTTACCTCTGACCACTTAGATTTCTGCAGTTATGAAAACATGGTATTTTAAACCAGAGCCACTAATGCATTGTGGAGAAAGCCCAACATTTGATTTCCTTTCTCTCTCCTTCTCTCCCTTCTTTCCCTCTTTTTCTTCCTCCCTCCCTCCCTCCCTCTCTTTCTCTCACTTCCCATCCCTTCCTCCCTTTCCCGCTCTCCCTTTCCCTCTCTCTCTTTCCCTCTCTTCCTTTCCCTCCCTCCCTTCCCTTCACTCCCTCCTTCCCTCCTTTCCTTTCCTTTCCTTTCTTTTTGCCAGTGTTGGGGTTTGAACTCAGCCTGGATGCTGTCCCTGAGCTTCTTTTACTCAAGACTGGTGCTCTATCACTTGAACCACAGCTCTACTTCTGGATTTGTGATGGCTAATTGGAGTTAAGAGTCTCATGGACCACAATCCTCAGATCTCTCCTCCTGAGTAGGTGGGAACACAGGTGTGAGCCACCAGTGCCGATCTTAATTTCTTGTCTGTAAAAGCATTTAAGAGGAAACGTTGGGTGCGGAGCATATGAGAGCTCTCTGAACTATATTTGCAAATTTTCTGCAAAGCTAAAACCAGTAAAAAAAAAAATTGAAAAACAAACCGAATCTTGACTTTTATTATTTCTCAGTGTCTAAGGGCTGAGATGGTTGACTTAAGCCTTGCCGATCTGAAAACATGATGGCTCCAGGATTGATTGCATCCTTTCCTGAAATTATTGAATCCTTTCCAGGTGAATGTGGCTCTTGAGTCGTTTCCAGTCATAAACTTGTCAACTCCATTTTCTAGAAGGCATCCAGGCTCGTCTTGCTAAATGCCAAAGCTTGCTGACCACCTTAGCTTTCAGTGTGAGTGTGCGTGTGTGTGCGCGTGTGTGCGTGTGTGTGTGCGTGTGTGTGCGTGTGTGTGCATGTGTGTGCGCGTGTTTGCATGTGTGTGTGTGCGCGTGTGTGCGCGCGTACGTGTGCGCGTGTGTGCGTGCATGCGTGTGTGTATGTGTGTGCTTGCGTGTGCATGTGTGCGTGTGTGTGTGCGTGCGTGCATGTGTGCGTGAGTGTGTGTGCATGTGTGCGCGCGTGTGTGAGTGTGTGTGCTTGTGTGTGCGTGTGTGTGCGTGTGTGCGTGCGTGCGTGCGCATGTGTGTGCGTGTGCGTGCATGCGTGTGTGAGTGCGTGTGTGCGTGCGTGTGCGTGTGTGTGCATTGTGTGCATGCATGTGTGTGAGTGTGTGTGTGCGTGCGTGCGTGTGTGTGTGCATGCATGTGTGCGTGAGTGTGTGTGTGCATGTATGTGCGTGCGTGTGAGTGTGTGTGTGTGCGTGCACGCATTTGCATGTGTGTGTGTGAGTGTGTGCGTGCATGTGTGTGCGTGCATGCGTGTGTGTGTGCATGTGCGTGCATGCGTGTGTGTGTGCGTGCGTGCGTGTGCGCATGTGTATTGTGTGCATGTGTGTGCGTGCGTGCGTGTGCGTGTGTGTGCATGTGTATTGTGTGCATGCGTGTGCGTGTGTGCGCGCACGTTTGCATGTGTGTGTGTGTGTGTGCGTGTGTGTGTGTGCGTGCATGTGTGTGTGCGCGCATGCGTGTGTGTGTGCGTGCATGTGTGCGCATGCGTGCGTGTGCGTGTGTGTGCATGTGCGTGCATGCATGTGTGTGCGCATGCGTGTGCGTGTGTGTGCATGCGTGTGTGTGAGTGTGTGTGCGTGTGACAGGTCTGGTTCTCGTCGCCCCCCCCCCCTCCCCTCCACTTGTTCTCTTTGCCACTCTCCTCTCTCCTCTCTGCTCTGGGCTCTGGGCATCAGAGATCTGGTTCTCACTCACTTTTCTTGTCATTCAAGTGTGCTTGCTGCCTGGAAGCTTCTCCTTGCCCTGGCTTGGCTACATCCAAATTGTCTCATAAATATCAAAGAGGTAAAGACAGGGGTGGAGAGCTCTGATTGAGACTGGTAAGTGGGTACGAAGTCATGGTTCAGTAGAAGAAATACATTCTGCTGTTCTATTCCATGGCAGGGCAAATGTTAAATGTGTATTTAAAAATCGCGAAGAGAATTGGGTACTGGTGGGCATGCCTGTAATCCCACCTATTCAGGAACCTGAGATCTGAGGTCCCTGACTTGAAGCCAACCCAAGCAAACAAATACGAGAGTTTCTTACCTCCAATTAACCAGCAAAGTGGCAGGCAGGATGTATGGCCCAAGTCTCAAGGAACAGAGCACCTGCTTTGGGTGAACAAGCCAAGGGAGATGGTGAAGTCCTGGGTTCAAGCTCCAGCACTGGCATGTGCGTGTGTTTGTGTGTGTAGGTGTGCATGCGCACATGTGCAAATGCACATACGCACTGAACTTGGAACTTGGAGATTTTGAATGATCTCATCTCTCTAAAGTGATGGATATGTGTCATATCCAGTGTTTATGCAATATAAACATGTATCAAAAATTGCCTTATATCATATAAATATATATATATATATAGACAATTTTTATGTGTAAAAGAAAACATTTAAGCTGGGAAGGTGGATATGTGGTAGAGCACTTGCCTTGCATGCCTGAGGCCCTGGGTTCGATTCCTCAGCACCACACAAGCAAAAAGAAAAAAGCCGGAAGTGGCGCTGTGGCTCAAGTAGTAGAGTGCCACCCTTGAGCTGAAGAGCTGAGGGACAGCGCCAGGCCTAGAGTTTAGGCCCCACAACCAGACCTCCCCCCGCAAAAAAAAGAAAACATTTAAAAAGCAAGTGTAAACAGATGAGCTTCTCTTCTTGCAGACTTCTAACAAAACATTGATGACCATTGTTGCATTGTCTATAAGCCACGTTACACTGGTCATCCTTACCATATGGTAAGGTCCTTATCTCCATTGCTATGGAGATAAGGACCATTTAT
Organism: Dipodomys spectabilis; assembly: GCF_019054845.1. Lineage (NCBI taxonomy): Eukaryota > Metazoa > Chordata > Mammalia > Rodentia > Heteromyidae > Dipodomys > Dipodomys spectabilis. Next base: position 4,568,677 of record NW_024870965.1, on the reverse strand, counting down.
CATGGTTCCTCTGTATCTACTATGATGCTTCCTGAATGTTGAATTCCATGAAATGCATTTTCAGCAATGAACTTTCCATGTTGTAATTTTTCTGAACATTCCCTCTGGTTGTGAGTTCTTGATCCTTGTGTATCTACCTGTGGTTTCTACAGTTTTTGATTTGATAATTTTCATGGTTTTCCTTTTCTTTTTTTTTCTTTATTCTCATGACAGAATGCTAGTTCTGTGTATGCTTGTATCTGTTTGCATTCACTTATTCTATAAAGAGCTGTTTAAACGTTATATGTAATTGTATAATATTGGTTTGGTCTGTCTTCCTTGAGCTTTTGGTTATATTAATCAAAAAGACCATTGCTTTCTATTATTCAATAATAGCTCCTTTTGTTTTCCTGGAGCAATCTACCACTGTGTACTGCACGCATGAGCTTACTAAAGTGAGCTTCGTTAAGTCTATTTGGTTGTTAGAAGCAAAATAAAATGAGCAAACGGTTTTATGAATATTTACAAGGATCAGTAAAAGTATTTTACCATCCCCACCATCTAGTCCTGCAAAGGTGATTATATCATATTATGTATGTCAAATGATGGCAGTACATTTTATAGAAAGAATTGGGATGGTATTTATTTTTGGCGTTCATAACGACAAGTTCCTTTTAAGGGAAGCCACATGAATATTGAAAACTTTCCTCCTAGTTTATAGATGAGGAAACTGGAACCAAGGCCTAAGCACTTGAAGGCCCAGCTCAGCAGCACTGTTCTAGCAGGTTAAAGGCCCTGCTTGCATCTCTACCACCACAACCCAAAACAAGCTCATGAACCACAAACAACAAAATACCCTTCCATATGCAATATGCTTATTCAGTATAAATGCTTAGATCTTATAAGCATCATACTGAATTCCCACTTTTGACCACTTATAAAAGTAACACTACACCTTTCTGTTTTTAAGGCAGTCATATAATTTTATCTTTCCCCCTAACCTTTTCTTTTTTTGTGTTTGTGCCTGCGTGCACGCATGTGTGTGCCTACACCAGTACTAGGACTTGAACTCAGGGCTTTGAGGGCTCACTTGGCTTTGTTTTTGCTAAAGGCTAACACTTTACCACGTAAGCCACAGTTCCACTTTTACTTTTCTGGGAATCATTGGAGATAAGAGTCTCACAGATTTTCTTGCCCAGAGTGGCTTTGACCCTCTATCCTCAGATCTCGGCTTTTTGAGTAGCTGGGATTACAGGCGTGAACAACCAGCATTTTTTTTTCTTCAATGTTAATAACAATAGCACGTTGATGTGAATGTTATATAGCAGGGTTGGGGGTGACTTTTCCTGGGAAGGTCTTGTGTGCTGGTAGGTGGGCCTCACGTTCATTTCTGGTAGCTTCCTGGGTTCATGTTCTCAGCAGAGGGCTCTCGAGGGACGAAGTGAAATGCGTTTGGAGCGGACAGTCCTTGTGGGAAGTGTGGAGAGAGCAGAGCGAGCGAGCGCTGGGGCTGATGCGTCTGCTTTCCTAACCTTGAAGAGCTGTGAAGTGTTAATTCCCTGCTTCACGTAAAGCACTGCCCGGTGTATATGCGGCGTCCCAAGAGAGCTTTGTAATGAACAGGAGAGCAGTCTGAGGTGGGGACAATCGTACTTCATCAACCCCCCTGAGTGGCAGTGATTGGTCCCAGCTTGTCACATACACTCGATCCTGATTAAAATAAGGCAAATGAGCGCGTTTAACCTTTCTTGATAAAGAAATTGCATTTCTTGTTAATGGAGCCTCACATTCCACATGGGTTATGTATACTGATTATTCATGTGCAGACTAGTAGAGCTGTGAAATGAGTTGAGGAATGAATCGTATTGGCTCTGATGATCTAGAATGAATTTTTCACTTTTTATATGTATGTATGCATGTATGCATGTATGTATGCGTGTATGTATGTGTGTATGCATGCATATATGTGTATGTATGTATGTATGTGTGTGTGTGTGTGTGTGTGTGTGTGTGTGTGTGTGTGTGTGTGTGTCTATGCATGTATTTGTTTATTTTTGTGTGCACCTATGCCGGGCCTTGAACTCAGAGCCTTGGCACTAGCTTTTCACCCCAAGGTGGAACTCTACCACAGGAGCTGTACATCCATTTATGGCCTTTTTGCTGGTTAATTGCAGATAAAAACCACACAGCCTTTCTTGTCTGGGGCTTTGAATCATGATCCTCAGATTTCAGCCTCCTGATTAGCTAGGATTGGAGCAAAGGTGGCACGAATCGCTTTTAAATGATCCGGATGACTGTGGCAATAAGCCTGGATTTAAGATCTCAGACTCCCGTAGACAAAGCAGATCAGCCAGAGTTCTTTCTCCTTTTGTGCTCTCTCACTTCTCAGCATTACGTTTCAGCCCTTCTGTTTTCACATTTCCTGTTTTGTTTCTGAATGAGCATACGTTTGTAACAGGAGGGAAGTCTTTGTGCTGTTCCTATGCACGCACACGGCACACTTGGAACAAATTCACCACCTCCACCACATTCCTGCTCCCCTTTACTTTCTTTCCCCACTTTCCAAGCCACATTTGCTTTACACACACACACACACACACACACACACACACACACACACACAAATGTTTTCAGTCTCTTTATGCCTCCTTACCCATTTTCCCTCCCACTGATATCCTGAAGACAGTTCCCGTCTACATTCTTGTCCGGTTATTGTTACTTTTGTTGGCATGATGTTGTGTTCTCATGGTCATAATCATCGTTGTCATTGTTATTGTCATCATCATCATCATCATCATCATCATCATCATCATCATCATCATCACCATCATCACCACCACCACCTTAGGTCTATGCAGCCTGGCTATTGTGAACAGTGCTCAGATAAACATGGTATCCATGGTATTCTTCCAATGCATGGCTGGATTCATCTGGCAGGGTCTTGAGGGAGGTTGTACTGATTTCGCAGTGATGACTTTACATTCCCTCTAACCGTGTACGAGGATTTCTTTTCTCTCACCCCCTCACCAGCATTAGTTGTTTGCTTTCTTGATGATGGCCATGTGGACAGTTTTGATTACCATTTCTTTTATGGCTGACGATATTGAACATTTATTCTTTATATTGCTTAGCCATTTTTCTGAGGACTGTCCATCTCACGCCTTCGTACTTGTATTCATTGGGTTGTTCTTTTGCTGTTTAAATTTTGAGGTTTTTGTATATTCTGAAAATTCTTTATTTATCCAACAAGTGAATTCTCTAGTTTTTAAAAAAATTGTCCTTCACAGATATATTCAAAAAGTTAGAGGCTACAGGTCCATGTCTATATAACAAGAGTGAAAAATATCTAAAACGGAACATACTCTAAGCTGTCCTTATTGAAACCTGCAATTTCTATAAGTTGTGCAATTGGAAACAGCTGTGGAGCTGTATTTTGTACCTTGTATCAGAACAAGTAACACTTTAGAAAGTAAATGTGTTCTTGGCCTTAACAGTGCAAAACAGTGCTGAGCATTATTACAGCTTCTAATTCTATCAGGAATTTTAACAACATAAATTTTATTCTTACAGAAAATACACCTTATTGTGTTCACTGTCTTCTTACCCTTAAGTGTCCTTGCTGAAAAGATCATTTCCACAGAATTCAAGATCCTTTAAGTAGATAGTATTATATTAACAAATAATGGTTTAAATTATTTGGATACCAGCTTTGTAACCAGCACATTGCCTAAATAGCGCGTGTCCTGGTGGTCTGGAAGGGAGTGTGTCATTGGTCTGTTTCCACCCACACCATGTTTCCTACCAGCTCATTCCAGACGTTGTCTTCACGTTATTCACAATAAAACACAATGCAAGGAGAGAGATAAATGGGAAATAAATAGAGCCTTTGTGGGCATAGTCTGTGCTGTGCTGGGCACTAAAACCTAGGGATATGTAGAGAATAAATGAGAACTGGAAATGGACAGAAAATATAACCAAAATAGAAATGAAATAACTTGGATCAAAGATGGTATGTAAAGGATATTGGTCTTTCTAGCAATGGTGGGCTGGAAATGGAGCCTTGGTGTTTGTTAGCAGGTGCTATGCAGATAGTTAAATGAGTTACTGTGGTTTCTGTTATGTAAACTCCATCCATCAAGAAGACCGTGTACGTAAGACACTGCATGATTTTGTGAAGTTTGGATGAAGATTTTGATATGTATGTTGTGGCACAGTTGAGCCATTTCAATATCCTATTATTTACGTATCTGTATACTTTAAATAGTGAAATAGTAGAATAGTTTCCCTGTAAGATTAGGAATGTGAAGCTGCCAGTGGCTCACGCCTGTAATCCCAGTTACTCAGGAAACTGAGATATGAAGCCAGCCCAGGCAGGAAATTTTTTATCTCCAGTGAATCACCATAAAGCCAGAGGCAGAGCTATGGCTGAAGCGGTAGAGTGCTAGCTTGGATTGAAGCATCTAAAGGGACAACACCGGGCCCTGAGTTCAAGCACCAGGACTGGCACCGAAAGCAAAAGCAGATGAGGGCTATGGCAGTGAACCAGCTCGCAGGTTTTAGCTGTGGCACAGTGGCTTCCGGGTCTCACCCTGTGCCATGCAGGGCCAGCGTGCACGGACGGAGGGGCTGTGCACACTTAGACTCGTGCAGAGGTGCGAAAGCGAATCACTGCAAGATGGCAGATAATTCACGGACTGATTTCATCTTCCTATCAGTTTCCTCGCCAGAACATTTCACCCAGTCATGGCTGAGGTTACCATGGGGTGAGCCGGAGAAGGAAAAGGAACAGTTCCCTTTGGTATTTTTATGGGGCACGGCAGTTCTCTGGGGGACAAAACACAATGACAGGATCTCGACAGAGAGCTTTATGTGCAGAAAAAGGCCAACAATGTGGGAAGTGATATCACTTCCCTGGGAGGAGATTTTTAAGTCTCCATGAATAGTGAGAAGGCTCTCACTGTTGGTAATGAGTAGTCATGATAATGTGGCAAACTTCCAATTGTGTAGGTTTCACTTTGATTTCTAGCTCCGCCATTCAGAGCGCATTCTAGTAACGGGCACTTGTGAATCCTTGCCGCCAAATGATGAATGAGGTTAACGAGTATCTCAGAGGCGCCGTAAAAGTTATTAATTTCTTCTGTGTCATCACAGAGGCCTAAAACCGTCTTCAAAAGCCATTGTATAAGATATATTTTATTGATGTTTTTATTTCCAAAATTACAATGATAAGGCACTTAAAGAGAAGTCTCCACTTCTCAATTGTATCATATAAAGCAATTTGCCATGCTGACTTGAATTATTCCATGTATATATTATCATTCTATTTTTTTTGCCTAAAATAATTGGTTTTGCTTATGGCAAACAAAAGAAAATGTCATTAATTTCCCTGCAGCAAAAGAGTTGTGGTTAGTAAGACCAGCATTGATCTTAAATTAAAAATATTTATGCAACTTTAGAACTATTATATTCCATGAATCTAGAAGTGTTTTATATATATAATTGGAAAGAATCTACATGTATCTCTCTATATCATCTTTCTCTATATATCATATCATAGGAACTTTTTGGTCCTATTTGATCTCAATATACAAACCACTTTTAAACATTTCAAAAACAAGATGGATACACACATGATGATATGCTGTTGACATGAAAGACTAGTAAATGTGAGGAAAGCAATCTTATTTGAACACCGACTGTTAATATACCCCTCGTGAACTCTAGCCCCGCCTCACATCAATGCCTTGTGAGCTCTGATTGAGGGGGCTTTATTGAGCAGACTCTGGAAGACTGGAAAGAAAAAGTGCTTCATGAAAATAGCTGAAGTTCTAGCACCCAATGCATGAGTCAGTGATGTGAATTTAGGCCGAGCTATGCTCCAGAAACCATCAACCCTGAAATCTCAGTTGCTTCATATACTCGAGTTTGTCAATCGCCTTACTGTCTAACAAGGTGATGCTTTCTTAGCTACAATTTATCTGCGCTTCAGCACCCAGACTGATGGAGTGGTCCTACTTGTGGTGTTGTAGGGAGAGGGAGGAGAGGAAGTACAGGGAACACTTGAAGTTCATCCCAGAACGCGTCTTTCCCCGCCCTGTGTTTTCTGTGTAATCTCTGTGATCAGCGCCTGGCTGCACAGCCTCCTTCCTCCTGGGAAGAGAGCTAATGTTTGGGTGGACTTATCAGAAAGAGGCAGCAAATATTTTGAACCAATCAACGTAGATACACACTTCTAGTTACTCCTCATTAAGAAGCCGATAAAAATACACACACCAAGCATGGCTAAGTATGCTTAAATTCATAGTAGCATGCGATTTTATCGTATGGATCTCAACATTTTACAAACTGCCCTTCGTGGATTTTTAAAATATTTTCCCCTTGTTATTAATATAGAAAGTTCTATTCCCTCTGTCTATAGTTGCTCCAACATCATTTGATTTACAAAATGCCTAATAGGTACTTGCATGTACTCAAGAATATGACAAAGAGACTTCTCAATCCCCAAAGTTCAGAGTTTATCTGCCGAAAGGAATCATTAGGTTGAGTATTCTAGTAATAATATATGGTAGCCTATGTGAACTACTCTGTTGGATATTATTTTTGCAATGGTGAATCGGAGTTATGTCTATTTTCTTGTTTAATGTTCCAGTGTCAGCAGTGCCCTTGCTTTGGTTCATGTTTGTGAATAAAGAGATGGGTTCTATGCCTCAGGCCACGTAATTATGAATGGCTCAAAGCCACAGCGAATGTTCTATACCCTAAAAGCTCTTCCCCATTCCCTGCGTCCATCCCGTTTATTGACAATGCCACCTCAGTTAGGCCAAGCTCCTTTGAAGCTGGGGCTCTTGTTTGTTTGGTGACTGTAGATGCTGGGAAGAATTCGGGGATCTAAAATTCTAAAATTTTCCTGCATCTTACTCCTTTTTGCAAAGGAGTCTCCACTGGTATTCCGCTCACATCTTCCTCCATATCCTCTTTAAAATCAGAACCCTTTAGCCCTGTTCTATTTCTCCAGTCATCTATCCCGAGTCTTTTTGGCCCTGCTGTGCTAATGAAGCCCGCTCTGGCTACTGACTTTACTCTTCCTTAAGCACAAAGGGGATTTTTCCAGAACAAATATAATGTTTTCCCATGCTTTGCATATCCACATACGTGCTCACAAACATCCGGAGGCCAGAATGTCTCAAGCACTGACAGAGGTATCGTTTGGCTGAAGAAAGGCAATTGTAAGAACACACAATGCATAATTTCTGTAATGTTGCTCAGCTTAACGTTTTGGTCCTTCCTGGTATTTGAAATCCATGTGTGAATGCGCGGAATGGGAAAAGGTAACACCACGTCCTCTTCTTCTGTTGCTGGGCACTTAGCACGATAGAGATCTCAAAGGAGAAGATCAGTTAAGATGTGCCCTCTTCTGTGCACACTATCCAGAGCTCCCAGCAATCACCAGCAGGCGTGGGGGGAATAACGGGATTTCTTTGCAGACACAGGCGAAGAGGACTCTGACTTTGCTGTCGGTGGCAAAATTCGTGTTAGCTGGCTCGCTGTGGGAACGTGGCCTTGTTTCCTCCTCTTCTTCCTCCATGCATTAATTGCATGACATTGGAAAAGCCACGGGGGAGGGGCCGGGGATGGTTGTTATATTCAGTGAACACTTGAAGAATTCTGAGCTGCACAGATGAAAAGGAAAGAAAAGGATACAACTTCCTGCAAATAAGAGAAAATAAGATGCTGAGGGAAACAGGTTTTAAAAGAACTCCTCCATCTAAACGCTTCTGTCTTTTCCCCCTCGACTCCTTCGGATATCTCAAGGCTGTTTTCAGACTGACATTATGATATCTGAGTTAAGCAGTAGCTTATGATTTTTTTTTTCCCATTGAAAAACAGTACCAATTTAAATTCAAAGAAAACCTCATATTTATGTAAAGTGCTGAGTGCAGCCTGTTAAATTCTATCAGTTCAGCATTCATCCACCTCAAGATTCATGCAGTCGTGAACAGGAAAAATTTATTCCTATATATTATTATATAGAATGACATGTTAATGTCAATGCTATTAATATTATTGTCATATAACTTGTTACTAAGATTATTATGAAGACAAAGTAGTACTTTCAAAGTGTTAGAATTTTTTTTTTTAAAGAACAAATGTACTTTAGGAGCTGTGTCATGCATGTTTCATGAAATTCACATACTCAGAAGGTGTTAAGTACCCTCGACTACTGGGGTCTCTATCTCTCTTTTGGTCTAATAATATTTGTTTTGTAACATTGGACACTTTGACATTAGGTGCACACAGATCTTCAGCTGGAGTAACTACTTGTCCATTTGATCCCTGAGCATTGCTTTTCTCTGGGAAGAGCTGCTTTTGTCTTAAAGCCTGCGATATAAGCTGCCTTTGCTTGCTTTAGGCTTCTTCTTGGTTAGAATATAATTTTAATGTCAGGTGCCCGATGACGGCCGTGAACAAGTTCTAATGCTCTTTCGATCACTTTGCCTTATTTTGCAGAGAGCCTATTGAATGTTTTCCTCTTTTAAATTTAGGTGTTGATGTTTTCAGTAGTGATTTGTGAGAGTTCTTTGTATGTTCTGGATATGAGTCCTTTGACTCATATCTGTGGAAAATTTTCTACCTGACAGCAGCTTACTTTTTTATTTTCCTGGTAGTATGTAAACGTGAGTGGATCTTTTTAATTTGGAAGATTCTTTGTGACTTTCAGTCATGGCTTAGGATTTCTGTGTCCTATCTGAATATCCTTGGTTACTTCCCAAAGTGCTAAAATTTTTGTCCTATAGTTTGGTTATACTTTTTGTTTTTTTTCAGCTATTGTATACCAAGACTTACGATCTATTTTTAGACAATTTTTGTGTATTAAATGGGGTAGAGGTTAAGCTACATTTATTTATCCTTTTTCTTTCACCAGTTCTGGGGCTTGAACTCAGGGCCTGGGTGCTGTCTTTGAGCTTCTTTTTGCTCAAGGCTAGCACTCTAGAGCCACAGAGCCACTTCTGGCTTTTCCTGTGTATGGGGTACTGAGGACTCGAACCCAGGGCTTCATGTGTGCTAGGCAAGCACTCTACCACTAGGCCACATTCCCAGCCTATCCATATGTTTTTTTAAATAGTTGTTCAATCATTGTTTATTTGAAACTAATCAGGGTGTGTTGTGTGTGTGTGTGTGTGTGTGTGTGTGTGTGTGATGAGTGAGTTGTGTGATAACTGAGTGTGTATTGATACTGGGGATTGACCCCAGAGCAGCATGGATGCTGTCCCTGAGCTTTTTGCACACCTACTACGAGAGCAACACCTCCACTTTGGCTTCTGGCTGCTTTATTGGAAACAAGAGTCTCAAGGATGTTTCTGCCTAGGCTGGCTTTGAACTGAAATCATCAGGTCTCAGCCTCCTGAGTAGCTAGGACTGCAAGTATGAGCCACCAATACCTGGCTTAGCATAAGATGCTGTGAAAATCAGTATGATCTGTCTCCACCCTAAGGTGGAGAAGGTCACCTGGTCACTCTGGACTGCTCCCTGCGGGGGGGGGGGGGGGCAGCTGAAAAGGAGGTGTGGTGAAGGTGTGGTGAAGTAGGGCCAGTGGTAGCCCTACTACAAAAGGAACATGTGAACATGGGAGCAGCATGCATGCGTGTGTGCGTGCATGTGTGCGTGCGTGTGTGCATGCATGTGTGTGCGTGCGTGTGTGTGTGTGTGTGTGTGTGTGTCTGGGTGTGTGAACACTGAACCTTAGGAGAAAGATATCCCACATGAAAGCGCTATCTAGCTTTGCTAGATTCATAGTATGCATTTTAGTCCAATAATGAGTGGATTGATACCTGAACAAAAGTAGAAGTGACAACACATTCTCCCTGAATAAATTACTGTGTATGTCTAATTATTTCTAGGTTTTCATTAGGCTTCACTCTAAGACCTATCAATAATGACAATAATTTAGATGCCATCTGGTAAAAGTTGCTTTTATTAACATTATGAAAAATTAATGATCAGGCATGGTGGGGGGTGGGCTCACGCCTATTACTCTAGCTGTTCAGGAAGATGAAATCTGAGGATCATGGTTCAAAACCAGCCTGGGCAGGAAAGTCATGAGATGTTTATATCCAATTAACCACTAAAAGCTGGAAGTGGAGCTGTGGCTCAAGTGGTAGAGCACTACTAGCCTTGAGCATAAAAGCTCAGGGACAGTGTCCAAGCTTTGAGTTCAAGCCCTAGGACTGGCATGTACACATGCAATACATACACACACACACACACACACACACACACACACACACAATATGTAATTAGGTAGGTAATTTAGAAAACATTTTAGAAAGAACATATCCAGGGAATGAGTGTTGTAATAATTGTTGGAGCCATCTTTTTCTCCCACTTCAGATCTAATTAGGTTTAAACAGTGCTTACAGGCCTTGTATGATTGTTCTTCGATGTAGTGTCTAGATGCCTAATGTTCTCACAAGAAAGAGATACGGGCCCAATCCCAAGAAGTAATATTGTTTTTCCACTTACTGACAGGGCCACTCTGATAAAGACCCAGGAATTTGTGGTAGTGGCAGAACAATGGTGAGTGGTGGCTGCTTCCTTCCGTCTTTTGGCTGAATACGAACCACTGACAAAAGTACGCCCCGTTTGCAAGCCAAAGTGCCGAATCAGTGCCTAATGGATCAAGATGGAGACACTCCAAATCAGTTTTAGGAAATGGGAGTTTTCAGGCCAAAGCTAGATTTGAGATGAGACTAAATTAGGAGACAAGAGTCTGTTTAAAGAACGAGCATAAAGGCTGGGAAGGTGGCTCAGTGGTAGAGCGCTTGCCTTGCATGCTCGAGGCCCTGGGTTCAATTCCTCAGCACCACATAAGCAAAAAAGAAAAAAAGCCGGAAGTGGCGCTGTGGCTCAAGTGGTAGAGTGCTAGCCTTGAGCTGAAGAGCTGAGGGACAGCACCCAGGCCCAGAGTTCAGGCCCCACGACCGGACCACCCCCCCAAAAAAAAAGAACTTTAAAGAATGAACATATTTGTCAATGGTGTAAAGAGATAGACCAAAAAGAAAGATGGTTGGAAAAGAAAGGGATGTAGACATGCTAGACTCATCCTAGAGGGGCCAAGGAAAGACTCCATTCTGATCTCAACGCGCGCCATGTCTGATTTGGCTGTCTGGTCTCACGCTATTATGGGGAGAGACACTTTAGGCTGTGTGATGTCGATGTGCATTAGCTTTGCACGTCATACTTCTCTTACTCTGATTCTGTGCTCATCAAGCAATCTTCAACTAGTGTTGTAGTTTTCCCAGAAATACACCGGAGTGGCCATAATACCTGTTGCCTGTATGATATTAGTTTTTCTCCCATGAATTGTTAAACATCTCAAAGTCATCCAGTAGAAAGCCATGATGACTGCGTGTGTCAGACTCCAGTATGTTTGTATAGAAAGAGTCGGCAATCTGTGAGGCTCAGGAGGCAGCTCAGAAGATAAACGTCTGTTAGACTGTGAGACAGAGAAGGTAGCATGGTTGGGAGAAGCCGCTCTGCGGGGGATCGATGGAATCGATGATGGCTTCCTGTCACACGCTGTAGACTCATTGCGGGGCGGGGGGAGGGGGGATTCTTCATGCAGAGAATACTATTATATTGGAATCCAGATCTAAATCTTCCTTATCTGTTGTTCTGATTTTCTCTGAACGTACATGGTTATTTCTGGTTTTCCATATGGAATATGGCTGAAATGTGCATTTCAAAGAAGGAAGTATAGTTTGTTTACTTTGTAGTAAATGGCATAGTGGGACTGGGTATGTATACTAGGAAGTTCTAAGAAGCAAGTGCGCAACATCTGTCTGCAACAGCTGCATGTCATTAGATATGGAGTTGCTAGATAACCCAGCAAAAGGATGAGGATAAGTCGGTCCCACACAAAGAAGTATGTGTGTGTGTATTTCATTATTTCCATTTATATGGCAGCTATCTTTCAGAAACCAGGTGAAATAGCTAGTCAGAATGATATTAAAAATCTCAACTACCATTTCTATTCTCCTTTAAAAATACAGTTGCCGATAAAAGTATGCTTATGTGGGTAAGATGTGAGCGCGGATGACTTTTTTCCTCAAGGGTGTCATTTGATGTGTAGAAAAATATATTAGAGCTGTCAGCTGACATTGGTAATAGTCCTTTGTTACTACCAGGCCTAAAATGGATGTTTTAAGCATAGATTTAGGATGCAGCTGTGAAAAATGATCTCATTTTTAACAAGATAATCTCCAGTGATTTTTTTGATAATAAGAAAGTCTGTCAAAGTATTTCCATTAAACACATTTCTTTAGAAAGTAACATAGGATAGAGTTTCACCATCCATTTCCTGCTAAGCAGACTAAGTTTCTCATGAGGGCTTTCTTGAAAAACAGCTAAAAATTGTGTGTGTGTACATATGTGCTTGTGTGTGTGTGTGTGCATGTGCATGTATGTATACAGTCAAATGAAGTACATTATCCTACACTCAGTCAAGGGAAGAAAGAACATACACCTCATTCAATTTGCTCATCGCTGATGAAATCAGGCATTCTATCCTTTTAATAATGTATAGACATTCCTGTGTCATGGATTCTGAGACACTGTTTGGCAAATTAATGAGAGCATAAGCTTTAGCGCCACTTCTGTGAAAATTAAATGTGGAATTCAATAGAGTGTGTCTAGACTGCACAGAGCATTAAATTAAATTTGTACTCTTTCATTTTGGCTTAAGAAAATAAGGGACTTATTGGGGAGGAGAGAGTGTGGATTATTTGAGGAAATGGAGGACATGATAGTTTTCGGTGGCAGGCTTATAGTTAAAGGAATACTTGGATTTTTAAAAAATGTAAGCTATGGTTTTTCTGTCTTAAACATACAGCGAGGGAAAAATATGTGGCAAATATATAAAGGCAGACAGGTGGACTGTTGTATTGCATGTTGTTTAGTTGGAGGAAAGTGTCTGTGAAGTTTGGGATTATCAAACAAGTTGACATAGAAATCGTAGCAAGAATGACCGCCTACAATATTTACGGGAGAATCTGTTGCACATCAGAGAAAACTTTTAAGCACGAGAAGAGCTGAATATCTCTTTTTTTTGGTAGTACTGGGATTTATCCTCAGGGCCTCATGGTGGCCTTCATGATGGTGCTCTACGAATTGAGCCAGAGTTCCAGCAGATAGTGTTTTACAGTTTTGTCTGTTTGGGGTCAGCCTTGGACCACAAGCCTTCCCTGAGCCCTCCTGCATTCCTGGGGTCAAAGGCACGTGTCCACATGCCTAGTTTAGAGAGGAGGGTCTCCTTAACTTTACGTCTGGGTGGGCCTCAAACTGTTACCCACTAGATCTCCACCTCCCAGGTGGCTGGTTGGAAGTTGTGAAGCACATTCGGTGCTTACTTGTGTTCTTTTTTCCCCTTCAACCTCATGACCAGCAATGTCCTGCAAAATGGCTTCTTCCTTAAATTAGATTTCTACGCAGAAATCCACTTTAGCCTCTACTTGGCTGAGTACAAGCTTCCTGCTGAGGCTAGGTAGACTGCCAGTAAAACTTGGTGGTCTTAAGCTAGTAAGATGTTGTTGGTGTTGCCGTTTGTGTTTATTTGGTAAATTTAGTATCTGTCTTGTGAAAAACAGACCCCAAAATGTGTCCATCTGCCTGACATAAGTCTAGCCTTCCACGAGGTGCGCATAGAACTTTTAGGAAATAGAATCTACCTGTATAGCTTTGCCATGAGTTTTAGTGTTACCTATGTCTACAGACTTCTTTCAGTTATTTTTATTCTAAATAAGGAGACGTGGTGGAAAAATAAAACAACCAGTGCTGTGTGTGCTGAGCACATCTGCTCTGATCATGTTCTGCTGCCCAGTGTCCTGAAATCATGTCTGTGTATGTCGCTTCCATCCCCCATGTCAGATACAGGTGGTTCTACGTTCTTACAGTGGAAAGGCTCAAATTATATCAAGAGTGCGTAAATGCCAATAAGATTTTGGCTACCTAGAAGCGATCCCATGATCCATCTTTTGTGGATGGTTAGGCTTCCTGAAATAGAATTCATATATTCATGATGCAATCCAACCCTTTTAAGTTGGTAGGTCTGGGAGCTTTGACTAAGTTTACTGTCCTGTCATAGCAATCCACAGGCTGATTATTTCTGTCACTTTCTACACTCCCCCCCACCCCCATGATTCTTTGTCATCAGTATCTTCCATTCCCCCCGCCCCCCGCCCTCTGGGGCCAGATGGTCCATGTGCTGATTCCCACCCTGCATCTTTGTCTTTTCTAGGATGCCATATGAGTAAAATTCTCCAGTGTTTAGCCCTTGGGACTTGGTGTTCTCGGACAATGGTGCTTTTATTTGCAAGCATGTTGTTCTAGGGGTCAGTACTTCTTTCTCATTCTGAGTGCAGAGCCGAGGTCTGTGGCCTGGCGAGCAGCCCTGTCAGCAGCTGCTGGACACAGTTGTTAACTACGGTGTAAGAGTTTCAACAACTTGCAGTTTGACGTGTTTCATGAATTTGCTGTTTGCGATCATGTCAGAGCCACAACAAGGAAAAGAGAGCGAATTCAAGTACTTGACATCACCAAACTCACAGTTTTTAGGACGGGAGAACATGTGACCTTCCAACTGGTCTTTGAGTGAGCCATGGGTCTGATCCTTTCTTGTCACACGGTAGCGCATCTCGGTGGTGGAGGCCCCCTACGCCCCGTCCCAGCACCGAGCACTGACTTACATCATCAGCTGATTCCTCATGCCTGTGACATCACAGCTCATGTTGGTCCTGCGAGGATGGGCTGGACGGACGTGTACAGAGAACTTAGAACAGGGCAGAGTGCCTATTAGTAGCTATTCTTGCTTTTGTTTTCTCACATTCTGCAAATAAAGATGTCTGGACCAGACTCCAGCCCTCTCCCTCTTCCTCCTCCCCTCCCCCTCCCCAGCTCCTCTACCTCAGCAATTTGCACAGCTGCTGTGGTCTCTCTTAGCTGGCCAAGCCATCAGGCTAAATTGGCCTCAGGCATCCCAGATCGGTTTGTCTTTTGACCCCTCTTGATATCTTTCTCATCTGTGGACTTACCATCAGGTTCCTCCCGTTAGCCAGCCAATCTTTCACATAGCATACATCAGAGATCAATTCGTTTATTGGCTAGTTCATATACAGCAGTTTCAAACCTAATGACACATAAACTAACTTTTTTCAATCTGTTATCAAAAGTCAGCAAGTTTGGGGCAAAGTTGCACACTGCAGAGAGCTGCTATTTTTATTTTTTATATAACTTGAGGATCCAACTGCCAGCCATCATAGATTTTTCCTTTTTATTAACTTTTGCTCAGTCCTTGATTCGGGGGAGAGGAATTGTTATGGACTAGTTTTAATCATCTCAACACAAAGTCTTGGTAATTGATGTTCATCTAGAGACTGAATTGTAATGGTTATCTAAGGGCAGGTGTCTGTCTGTGGCCTCTTAGTCAGCTGGTGATTTCCAGTTTCACAACAAAAGGATAGTTTTTTCTCTTTCCCTCTTCCAAATATTTTTCCTTAGTAAGTCAAAACTATTAAAAAAATAAATCTAACAGGTATACAGTAATAAAGGCAAAGACATGAATTTTCTTATACTTCCACACTTGGAATTGCTACTGAGTCTCAAAATGAGAAAAAACAAAAGTCAGAGAAAAGATTAAACTTTATGGAATGTGCTATTTTTTTCCTGCAAAGTAGAGAAAAAAATATCCTCATTTCTAGTTGATAGGATTTGTCTAAAAACCTCTTTAAACATTGGTAAATGAAGAAGGTTCTTGTGAAACTTCACTTCCAAGACAACCGATGATTCTGATAGGACTTCATTGCTTGTATGGTTAAAAACAATATGAAGTAGAGATTATTTATACATCATTACACACATCCAGGCCTTCAAGGTCACAGTGACACATGATGAAACCTGTAATTACCCTTATAAAAATTGTGTCCTATGGGCTCCCTTCAGAAATTGCCCTGCCATTAAGCGAGACATACTGGGTTTGATCAATACAGTCTTTCTTTCCTTACCCTCTAATTTCCAGTGTGAACTGGTCATTTCTTCCAGAACAATCTGGAAGAAATCACTTGGGCTAAAATTTTTGAGTGTGGATTCCCGAGTTGACTTTCTCTTAGGTCTCCTCAAAGGGATAGAAACTCTTTCTCAAAAAAAAAAAATCTTGTGTTTCATGGGGAAATAGGATGTGGTAGAATGCCTGTCTACCAGGCACAAGCTCCCCAATTCAGACCCCTGTGGCCAAAGGAAATACAGCACAGAGATCCTGACCGAGGGGCTGTCTTTTATTTGACAGCTGATCTCATCAGTCTGTCTTGTTTGCAAATGTCATTTGTCTTTTCTGTTTGGAATAGTGAGTCAGGCAGGCTGAGCCTTCGAAAGGCCTGCTGTTGAGTCATAGCAGATTAATCTGTGAGAACCAGCCTGCACAGAGGAAAACAGACTCTGGTCCACCAACACTTGTTTCTTCAAGACTCCGGAGAAACAGCACTACTCCGATGTAAACAGCCAGCGCTCCTAATTGCTTGTAGGATAGGACCTTTGATTGAGTAGAATTAGTTTTATTATTATTTTTTAGAATAGTCACTGTCATTCTGGATGCGATCAGATTTCTTTTCGTCCTCAATGGAGAACATTGTTCTCTATGTGGATCACTATGTACCATAGGTCAAGTGGTGTCTCTCTAAAAGATGTTGAGACCCTAAGCTCCTGGCATCTGTCTCCACCCAAATGCCCCCTTTTACCACGAGCCCTGGTCACGTGGGTGTGGGCCCATCCTCCAACTCCATCCTAACTCAATCATCCCCAGACCTTTGGGTGGAGACACAGGTGGCTGGGGAGAAAGGGGAGGGAGCAGATGCAGGTGGATGCTATGCCGGAGCAGGTATCACAGCCTTTACAAGTGAAGAATGCGGGGCCTCCCAGGAAGCAGACTGGCCTGGAAACCCGCCCTCAGCCTTCAGAAGGAAGCTCCAGGCAAGGCATTTCCAATGTAAAAGCCACCCAGTGCGGCTTCGCTACCATAGACCCAAGAAACCCACACACTACCATCCTGCTAACAGTTCCAGACAGGTGCGTCGGACCCGGTCACATTGCTTGTCCATCTAGATGCACGTATGGCCATGTATTTGCTGTGTGCATGTTCATAGTTATTTAGAATGTCTCATTTGAGTATCATTTGATCCCTAATTAAAGGTGAAGAATCCAAGGCTTCGGAAGGGATTCAGCTCCTCTGTATGACTGCTGGAAATGTTCTGAGATTTTGCATTGAAACTAACTAAAGTGAGCCAAACCGAGCGTATTTGAGCAATGTCACAATAAAGGAGATACATTTTACAAAATACAAGCATGTTTCTTGAGGATGACATTTAATCCCTGTCTCCAGAGAAGCTTTTACATGTACTCTCCTCTGGAGAGTTGTTCCCTTCATTTCTAACAGAGAAGAAGATAATCCTAAAAGTTCAGCTTGGGGTTTTCTACAATGTTCTTTCCTTCCTTGCTCACAACATTTTCTTGTGAAATTTCATCGCTAAATTTTTCTTCTATGTATTTTTAGCCGGAGACTATTATAATAAAACGCTATGCATATATATATATATATATATATATATATATACACACACATACATGTACATATCACAAATGCTTGGATATGTGCATGTATATATTTGTATATATATATATATTTATGCATGTATATATTTGTGTATATGTGTATATATATTTGTATATATGTGCACACATACATATATGTATATTCTGGAAGATTCTAAAGGAAGACATGTAATGACTGCTCTTCTAGACTTTATAAAATACTGAGTATGTTCCATTTTAATAAGGGAATAAAGTATCCCCTGGACTACAACACTCAAGCTGTTGCTTATAAAAATAATTCCGATGTGTGATCAGGTTATTTTGTATTCTACAATAAGAACTGACTGTTATCACCATCTAGGAACTGTTTTAGCAGGTAGCTGAGCAGAGTGTCTAATTAGTATTCTCTATAAGAGTTAAAAATAGGAAACAAATTTTGCTGTCTTTTGGGTACAATATCATCTCTCCTAATTTATAGAAAATAATGACAACTAAAAATAAGAGCACATTACTCACTTTTTCTTTCCCCGCGAAGACATTTTTGGAAGGGGCGGTAGGTAAGTGAGGCGCTCTCTCTCCGCTTTGCGGAAGTTTATTTTTATGGGTGAGTTATTCACTGGCTCTGCTTATTTCAAACCTTTATAGTAAAAAAATCTCTAAATAGTGACCTCTGCCTTCTAAATTGTTATGAACAACTTTTTCTTTTTCCTTCCTGAAGAAGGGTCTTATCTTTTCCTGTACTTTCAACTCAACTTTGAAGAAAATTATAATATGCTAACTTCACATACTTTTAACTTTTTCCCCCTTAATTCTCTCTCCTCAGTACTACCTCTATCCTTGAAAGTGATTTCAAAAACTCCCCTCAGTGTGTGTTCAGGCTTATTATGCTCTGATTCCAGCTCACCCGCTCCATTTCTTTTTTGTGTGTGTGTTGGTCGTGGGGCTTGAACTCAGGGCCTGGGCACTGTCCCTCACCTCTTCAGCTCAAGGCGAGCACTCTACTGCTTGAGCCACAGCGCCACTTCCAACATGCTCCATTTCTTTTATCACATCCTTCCAGAATTGTACTTCTATCTGGCGCCTCTGAATGCTGACTATATTTACTACAGGAGCTATTGGCTTTGGAAATTATTATTATTAATGTTATTATTATTTTGACTGAAACTGGACTCTGTGGCTACAGCCCCTGGCCTGTGTTCTGTCTGTCCATGAACCACCATTTGTCTGGATGAGTTTTCATTTTCCTGGGCTGCTGAGGCTTGAACCCAGAACCTCACACATGCAAGGCAGGTGCTGTACAGCTGAGCTCCATCCTCAGCCTGTCTGGAAAATTCCAGCATGTTCTTGTACTGAGTCAGCACTCCTTCACCATGGTCTGGATTAAGCACCGGTGCTCCCCTAATTACATGGGTCGCATAAATGGACGTAACTGGGGTATGTTTTGAGAGCCAGAGCGGGATGTTAACCAGGAGAGATGCTGTGGCAGACAGAAACAAATTTTCTGAGGTGAATTGGGGGCAGCCGAGTGGCATGATGGGAAAAAGTAATCAAGCAATGCAAATTCTGGATAAAGAGCCTGGAGTGAGATTTAGCCCTTTGTGAGCTGTGTCACTGTGTATGACAGGAACACGCGCCCCTCGGTGTAGTTCCACGTTTCAGAGGCTCAGAGCTATGGTAGATACAGTATAGGTAAAGCTGAGCCATTCTGGGCACTGGAGTGTACGTGTGCTGGGAATTCATGGGTTTTCCTCAGTGGTCATCTCTCTGGGGCTGCATGCCCACGGACAGCAGGGGTCTGTGGGGTTTATGTTTTTCTTTGAACTGCATTGTACTCTGGGTGGTAATTTTGTCGTTTTAAGGTCCTTTCTGGGCCTTCACTGTCTGCATTTCGTCAGTGCATGGTGATATGAGACCAAAGTGGATTACAGAAAGTGAATACATCTGAGAAAGGAACGTTTGGGAGAGACAAATCTAGGGTTCTTGGAAGTTGTGAAGGAATGCACACTTCTACCAGTGATTGTGCAGATGTGCCCCTCAGCCCCGGCTTCTGCCCTGGTGGGTTCTTTCTGAGCATCTGGCTGGTGAGCAAACACGGCAGGTATGAAAGCAGGCTCATTCTAGCAAGACACTTTCTTTTACATTCATTCATTCATTCCTTTTCTTGGTAATTTATTTTTTCTCATCTTTAAGTACTTACACAAATTAATTTCAATGAAACAAATCAGTTTAAAGGAACAAGGCCACTTGGTCAATGCCATCCCTTTCTTTGTTTACTTCTCTACCAAGCAACTTTGGTTTGAGAACTCCCCACGGATCCTGCCAGAATCTTCTTCAACACTGCTCCATAAGCAGATTCTAGCTGGCTCTCCATCTTCTTTCCTTCTCCATCTCTTTCCTTCTTCAAGGGGTTGGCTCCACATAATGGTTGTTCTTTCCTTCCCTTTGCCCATGGGCAGTGCCTCCAGTAGAGCTTTTGTGCAGCGGCACACCCCTGTAATCCAGAACTCAGGAGGGGGAGGCAGAAGGATCACAAGTTTGAGGCCAGCTTGGACTCTGTGGCAAGATCCCACTTCAAAAATCAACCAAGGGGGGCTGGGATGGTGGCTCAGTGGTAGAGCGCTTGCCTTGCATGCCTGAGGCCCTGGGTTCGATTCCTCAGTACCACATAAGCAAAAAAAGAAAAAAGCTGGAAGTGGTGCTGTGGTTCAAGTGGTAGAGCGCTAGCCTTGAGCTGAAGAGCTGAGGGACAGCGCCCAGGCCCAGAGTTCAGGCCCCATGACCGGACCCCCCAAAAAAAATCAACCGAGGGCTAAAGATAAAGCTCAGTGCCACGGCCCCCCTTACAGAAAACAAATAACAGGTCAAAAGGAAAATGAATTCTCCCACAGTGTTTTAGCACAAATAATACGAATAATGGGTCTCAAAGAAGATACAGGCCTTGATCTTCCGAATTTGTATACTTTCTTTCACAATTGAGGGAATTTGCAGATGGATTGAATGAAAGATCTGGAGATGTGGACCCAATACAATCACAAGAGGGAAACAGGGAGGAAGGGGGAGAGAGAGGGGAGGAGGGGAGGAGGGATGGAGGAGCAAGGGGAGGAGCGAGGGAGGGAGAGAAGCAGAGAGAGAGAGAGAGAGAAAGAGAATATGGATGTGGAATTTGAATGCAGGAGCAGAGGCTGGAGGAATGCGGCCGGGGACAGAGGACTCAGGCAGCCTTTGGAAATGGGAGAGGTCAAGGAGCTGATGGTTCAAATCATGTTGAAGCAGTTGTACTAAGGAGCTGGCATTCAACAAAGCGGTTTAGGAGCACAGTGGGTCTTGATCAGTGTCATTTCTTTCAACCGTCTCATCCACCCCTCCCAACCTCACCCCTTCCCTCCATTTTCTTGCTTTTGTTGGCTATGCGCTGAATTTGATGACTGTGTTTCCCTTCCTTCCTCCCTTCATTGGTCTAGCACACCTAGTGCACTTGGTTCTAGTTGTTAGGATCTACTTCCGATTTCCTCCCTTAGGCCTGGGACCTAGGGGACATCAGCCTGCTCTGAGCGGGTGATTCATTTTCACAGCAAGCAAGTGTCACGCGGCCACCAAGACTCTTTTGACATCTGCTCCTCCGAGGCCCTGAGCTCACACAGTTTAAGATGAGAAGGAATACAAATACCGGCTCAAGAGATCATTCATGGAACCATTTCATTGGTGTGTCACTTTTGGAGGCCTTTGATTTTTAAACCTGTGGTTCCATCAGGAATACAGTTCCAAAGAGAACCAGACCCCAACTTTGAATGACTTCCTAAATCACGCAGAGCTATCATGTGCGATATCGAGGGAGGAAGAGGGAGATGCGGGCAGGGATAAAATAGAAAGCGAGCAGCCTAAATAATGGACGGTAACAGTTAGAAGGGAAAACAATGGCTTCAATCTTCATCACGGGATACAGTGTGGAGGCTTGTCTGGATTTATTAGCTTGAATGGTCTAAGTAACTTCAACCAAGACTTTAATTGTGTGGAACATGAAAGGACCTGGAGGATAGGCCGGGCCTGCTAGGCACTGAGCAAACATGCTGAACATGTGCACAGAGCAGCCGCAAGCCCGTCCAGCGATGCGGGGACGGTACACGGCCAGGCCTCCACTCTGCTTGAGATGGACAATAGATTCTTCACAGTCATCTGTGTTACTAGCACACTCAGGAGAAATCGTCAGGTTTCCTTACAGACTTAAGAATCAGCCGGGCGCCAGTGGCTCATGCTTGTCATCCTAGCTACTCAGGAGCCTGAGATCTGAAGATCATGGTTCAAAGCCAGCCCAGGAAGGAAAATCCATGAGACTCTTATCTCCAATAAACCACTAGAAAAAACAGAAATGGTGCTGTGGCTCAAGTGGTAGAGCGTTTGCCTTGAGCTGAAAAGTGCAGGGACAGCGCCCAAGCCCAGAGTTCAAGCCCCACGACCAACCAAAAAACAACAACAAAAAAAGAATCAGACTTTTCTGTTGAACCCAAAGAAAAGGCTGAGAACCATTTTTATCACCCCAGCTTCTCCTTCTTTGAGGTTGACATCCCTTAGCTGGTTATCTCTTCTCGGCTTAGATTGCACGGGTTCCATTGCATTCTGTGAATTCACAAACCACTCACAGCCCTGACTGTCTTAAGAAATGACCATTTAAACTGGTGGGGCTTAAGATTAGCTCTTTCTCTAAAAGAAAGACAGACACGAAGAGAAAACCAGTTTTCTCAGCAGAGTTACCCCAGGAAACTAGAGTTACTGTGAGGGTTATTTGTAAAACCTGCTTTTGTCCTCATAATGCATAATGCTAGTGACAAAAGCCCCATTTTCCAAATAGCATTTGGATATCTCTAGAATTTCTTATTGACCACCACCACCACCACCACAAAAAATATTGCATTTCAATGCTGGATTGATAAAATTTTTAATAAAATTTCTATAATATGAACTTCTATTTAATAAAAATGCATTAAAATATCTTTATTTTTTTTCTCTTGGACTCACTGAGAGTTTTCCATTGAGGTAGCTTTATGTATTCTGGGGGTATATGAAACATGTTGATGGTATAGCACAACGGGTGTTGTCGTAATGGGGCCGAGTCACACATCACCCTGTCCTATGATTGGGATGGAAACTTTGATAGCCAGAGTGGAGAAATGGAGGTGGGTATCTTCTAAACGATTAAAAGGCTCACACCTACTATCTAGAGCATCACAGTTCAGAGGTAGCCCTAGACAGAGAAGTCTGCTAGGAACCATCTCTAAAATAACCATAAAAATGGCAAGAGGTATGGCTGAAGGGGTAGAACGCGATCAAGTTGAGCAAGCAAGCGTGAGGTCCAACCTGCTTTTAGATGAGTTTCTGCTTCAGTTTTTCTCTTTTATCAACTTTGCATTGTGGAATGTACTTTGAAATGAACATCTGACATGGAGTCCAAAAAGCGTAAATGTCTAACTTTATCACCTGCTTCTGTGAGTCATTTGACTCCCTGCAGAATGCAATCTTGGTTTTCTGAATTCACACTTCTTTGAGAAATCGCCTGACATTTTTCTCCCCCGGGAGGTGTGAGGAAGGAGCGAGGCGCTGGCAGGTGTGGCTGTTGCCTGAGGGAGTCCAGGTGTTTCACGCAGCCAATCCAGAAGGGGGAAGAGGAGAAAGAGAAGACACCAAATGAGCCTCCTCAGACAGAATCTCATCACTAGCTAAAGGTACAGTGAAGGCAGACAGCCTCAAGGCTGGCGTCTGTGGACACTGCGGGCAGGGCCTGTCCAGGCCTTTCCTGTTTGTCCAGGTCTTTGCCCGTTTGGGGCCAGGTTGATGGGAGGACTGGTGGCTGATGGGAAATGAGCATGTTTGATGGTGTACTGCTACAGCATATTTACCACAACAAAATGGCAACTGGACAATTCCAGGGGGTGGGGGAGAGGAAATATATATGTATGCACACACACAAACTATATCTACAATGCATGTGTTATATATTTATATATTGTATTTATATGCATGTACAAGTAATATATAAATGTATAAATGCTATATATGCTAACAAATAACTATAAATATATATACAAATATTAAAATATTTACTTTTCTAAATATAAACATACTTATTAACAAATATGTGAAATATATATACATAAACATATATGCATATATTTATAAACATAATTATATATGAACATTGATATGTAATTAATACATACTATATTAAACATTTATAAATATGAATATTTTATATATATAATAGAATTTTTATCTATTCTATAATAAGGGTAAATATATATTTATAGATATACAAATACTATATATGAATACTATCTATACATTTTTATATATTTAAATAGATATAAATTTAAAATATATATTTAAATGCTATTTGTAGAATCTATGACATATACATACGTTATCTATGTGTATATATGCACTGCATAGCAAGCTAGCTAACCAAGCTAGAATTACAGATAAATCCCAAATAAGTTTTCTGTGTGAATTTGTCCTGAATATAGCTATTTTTGTTTTTTCTGGCCTTCCTAATGATACCATATAGCTGGGATGATGTGATGTATCACCTTACCCAGATATTGAGGTGGGGTCTTTTGAGTATTTTCTTAGGCTGCCTCCAGTTCATAATCCTGTCTTTGTCTTCCAATAGCTAGGACTACATACATGAGCCATCAGCACCCAATTGTATCCAATTTCTTAATATTGCCTTATCTCTTTACATAGTTGTCTGAATTTAATGTCCAGTTTTCTTGTGTTTGGTTCTAAACTAAAACTTTTGACAGATTATAGACACAACATCGAGTTTGCATTTTTTGTTGGTGTAGTACTGGGGTTTGAAATAAGGCCTTTAACATAGGTCCCATGGTTTCCCTTATTTGCAATATCTAGTATATGTATGAGTCAAGCGGAAAAGGTCAGATAAGGTGAGGTCAGGAAAATGAACCCTTAGATATGTATTTTAATGTTTTTTTCTTTCATGCATGTGTTTCTAACACATTTATAAGATTATCTCTTTGTTGCTTTGTATGCCCCTCCCCCACAGTATAACCCCTGCTTTCACTATATTTGATGTCAGTATAACTTGTGGAGGAGATGGGGAAAAACCAGTTGTTTAAGGATACAGGTGGACCTGTTGCAACAATGAGAAGTACAAGTTGTCATGTCCAAAACGAGCTTTACAACGTCGGGGGGGGGGGGGGGGGAAGGGGGGGAAGCAGAAGGATTGGGGTTGGGGGGGAGGGGGGAGGCTGGGAAGGGATGTGAAGGGTAAACCAAAGGAGGAGGCTGCAATGCTTGGTAAGAAATGTATGCATTATCCTGCCCATGTAATTGTAACCCCTCTGTACAGTATGTTCACAAATAAAATTAAATTAAATTAAAAAAAAAAGCAAAAAAAAAAAAGAGAAAGAAATAACGGCCTTTATACTTGCTAGGCTGGCGCTCTACCACTTGAGCCATGCCCCTAGTCCTGCTTCTTATTGATTATTTTGAAGATGGAATCTAGTAACTTTCCAGCCTGGTCTGGCTTCTAACTGCGATCTTCCAGATTTTAGTTTCCTGAGTGGCTAGGATGATAGGCAGAGCCACTAGTGTCTGGTCATGAAATTTAATTTTTCACAACAAATTCCCTTGAAAGTATATTTTCTCTCTATAACAACAGCTAATATGGTAATGTTTTGAGGGCTGTCCCAGAGAAAATGATAAAAATCTACACTTCTGAGGATAATGTAAATTGACATTTGATTGCAGTTTTCCTGGAAGCAGGTGGAGTTCACAGAATACAAACAGCAATATCAAAGCAGCATGAATTGCATTTTACATTCTCCTCCTCCAGCTGACAAAGGCAGTGGATTTATAGCTGCTACTGCCATTTTTTACCAGTTTTTATTTTATATTTTTTGTCAAAAATAAGTTTCAACTTTGATTACTTATCTTGAAGGCTGAAGTAAGACCACTTGTCCCCACACCTCACGTATACCTTGGAGTTTTCTGAATGTAAGCTTCTCATCAGCTTGGTTATGTCTCTAATGTTTCCTGTAGAATGAATTGACTTAGAACCTTTGATTTCCGTAGGTATCGTGACATATTTATCTTCATGTATATTTTGGAACTTTACAGGTAGAAGACTCTGTCAATATATGCTGAATAAAATCTCTTTCCCTTAGTAAATGCATAACACAGACAATCTTCCATTGATAAGCATTTCATGTGTGGACATAACCTAACTGTAATCATACTCCTCAACCCAAGGAAGTGAGAACATGGATGGTACAGTCTCAATTTTTGGCTCTTTCTTTGTCAGCTGGTGATTTATTAGAGAGAAACCTGCTTAATTGGAGATTAAGAGTCTAATGGAGACTCGAGAGTCTTTCTTGTCCAGGTTGGCTTTGAACCATGATCTTCAGATCTCAACCTCCCAAGAGGTTAGAATGACAGGTGTGGGTCCTTTTATAAAGTAATTTTTCAGATACTTTTTTTTGTTGTTTTTCTGTTTTTGCTGTGGAGTGTCTTCTAGCAGAAATGGTCCTAATCTCTGCTTAGCAGCTCAGATTACAGATGTGAAACTCCAGCACATCTGGCTAGTCATGCTTATATTTCACATCCAGAACAGGTCGACCTGTCCTTGAGCTGACCTCTTACCCCTGGGAATGCGACCTAAGGATGCAAACTAGCAACTTACACCCACGGTATTTACCATCTAAAGCAGCTTACCAGCTTCACTTTTAAAGGTCCCTTTTATCACTTAAAATATGACTTTTTCCCTGTGGTTTTTAAATGAGGGTATTTTTCTCTTTAAATTTGATTTCGTAATCTTCTTTTAAATTAAAAAAAAAAAACATTTTCAATCCCTGTTCATGTTTATTCAGAGATGTGAGGATCGACCCAACCTTCCCCGCTAGGAAGGCCGTGCCACTGTGGGCACACCTAGCCGTGTGTGGCCACAATCCACCCACTGGCGCTTGGCGGGCAAGGTCACTGTTGGGGGTCTGGCACATGCTCACTTGTTGGAAATGGTTTTGTGTTAGTAATTAGGTCAGATTTTGGCTTTGTGAGCTGTCTGGAGAAATCTTGAATTCCTACCAAATTTCAATAGGCACTTGACCAAGTAGCTGAGGTGTGAGCGGAGGAGATGTGAAAATATACATCTCTAAGCAGCTCCCAGGTACTTTCTTCTGCCTAAATGGCCATTTAGACAGAACTGAGCAGCTGGGGGGGGCGGTGGCGGGGAGACTGGAGACCAGGAGTGAGTCTCAAAAAGAAGACACACGTGCCCAACCTTCAAATTCACGCACTTTAAAACAAACAGGCTGGGCACTGGTGGCTCACGCCTGTAATCCTAGCTATTCAGGAGGCTGAGATCTGAGGATCACCGTTCAAACTCAGCCTGGACAGGAGCGTCTGGGAGACTCTTCCCTCCAATGAACCAGCAAAATGCAGTGGATCAAGTGATAGAGTGTCAGCCGTGAGTGAAAAAGCCCAGTGAGAGCTTGAGGCTCTGAATTCAAGTCCCATAGGGGCATAGTAAAAGAACAACAGCCAGCATCATAGCTCTTGCTAAAAATGGCCATCCAAACCGAAACGTATGTCTCTGTCACTTTGAAATCCTTAGTCAACTAACCAGAGTGATCTACGCAAAGAGGGATCTGCGCAAGGCTCCTGGCCCCACACGGGCTGCCCTCCACCCAGGAGAGGCTGTGAGCCCTTCTTCCTGATGCAAGAGGCCTCCCACACAGAGACATCAAACACACCAATTCGGATGCCCTCAGAAGAGCCCTCCGCCCCCACTCCTGGGGGGAGAGGCAGGGGAGGGGCGTGTAGGGCGGCCAGGGGCAGGGAGCAGATGCTGTGCTAATTATCCTTCCTACTGAGATCTGAGTGCTGGTGCCAGCACTGGCTCTCAGGTCGAGCGCTGGGCTGGGCAAAGCCGGGCATGGTCAGTGAGCTCCACAGGGTGAGGTGCGGCCTGCCAACGCGTCCATGCCGGCTTCTCCCCACGGCTCTGCCCTCCGCCTGGAGTCTCCACCGCTGCCGTCCACGCCGGCCCCTGGCCTTTCCTGGGGAAAGCCTGGCGACTGTGCTGAGAGAGCACACGTGTGTGCACGGGCCGGCTTGGCTCTTGGGTGGGGAGAAGAGAAGTGGAAGCAGTGCTTGTAGAAGCTTAAGTTTATGAGGTGAGCACCCCAGTTCAGCGCCCAGGCCGCAGCAGTGCATTGTGGGGCGCAGGAATGACAGCCATAGCTTCAACTTTATACACTTATATGCGCATTCCTATTATATATATAATATATATTATATATAATATTCCTATTATATATAATATATATTATATATATCTATGCATATTTATACTTATTTAGTATATATATTTATTATTATATACATATATGCATCAATATCCCTATAGACATACAATATACTTATATAAAATGTTATATTTGTATTATCTACAAGTCCAATAGGCTTATACTCCATTATAAATATAGAGTGTATACTTATAGGTACATATAAACTTAGTTAAACACCTACACTTGCGTGTATTGCTACTGATGGTTTTGTCCTCTCAGCTTTGGTAAACAATTGCCTTTGCTTTCTGTACCCGTTACATCAGTGGGGCAGAAGATGCAAGCACAGTCGCCCACCCTGGCTATTCCTCTTTATTTTGGTAGTTGGGCATCTTTGCTGGAATCTGTAGGGACTGCGGAGTCATGCTGGGAGCCAATGTGCAAAGATAATGGTGGTGTGCTGCCGGAGGCCCGCGACCTTTCCGGCATAGGCCTGGCCTTGAACTCCTCGAGCTACTGAGGATGCCAAAGCAGCGATGCTCCGGGCTTGCGAGGCTGCTCGGGACAGTGCTGCTGAGCCACGAAGTCCGCCCGGCGTTCAGAGACGGAGCATGGGCTGAGAGAGTGCACTGCGGCATGCTCAGGAGGGTGGCAGGCCGGTACTGTGTGGCTGACTCTTGTTTCCTGCTTGTTTCCTCAGTGGCCCTCAGCGCTGGGATCTTCTCTCTGGAAAGAGCCAGTTCCTGGATGACCTCATGGACCTGGGACCCAGGGCTGCAGCCAGTGCGTGCTTGGGGTTTGCTGGAGGGATGAGTGGGTTTTGCAAATGGAGTAAAATACAGAGCCTGGCAGATTAGCACTAACCAGCTGCTCTCTGACATTTCCTCATTCAAATGTAGGGTTGGTCCTCCTCTGATTGAGGCTGGTCTGGGACTGCATAATGAGCCACGTGGGAGAGAACGGAGTCAGGGCCAGGTCTGCCCTTTAAGAGGGCTGGAATTGTCGGCCTTGTTCCTCTCATTGGAAGTCTGAAGGTGGAGACAGGATGCGGGCTGCTGGGGGGGAGGGGAGGCTCTTCACATCACCCATTGAGTCCTGATGGTCTAACACCGTCGTATTTGGAGGTGAGCCCCAGAAGTAAGGAGGTCCTGACAGCCAGCTGTCAGACAGCCAGAAGCAAACTATCCCCAGAAACCAAACCAGCTGGAACATCCAGGACCCCAAGCTGGTGGTAGACGCACGTTTGTCGTGGGAGCATACACACTGCAGTTGTTACAGCAGCGCACATCAATGCATACACTCTCGCCTTCCTGCCGGCTGCTCTACAGCTGTGGTCCTAGTTAACCCTGAGACCTAATGGTTAGGCTTGGGGGGATGATGGGTAACGGTCTCTTTCTGATTTCTCTGAGGCAAGATTTCTCTTCAACGTCCGGCTACCCCAGCATTGCTGAACCTCACCCTCTAATGGAAGAAAAATTGGAAAAGAACTAGGTTTGAGTGTTTCACCGTCTGCCTCATCATTTTGTGTAACTGCCACCTGTAGACAACAATTTGGGTTGTGTCTCTGTGCCAGAAATAGTTTGTGCCTCTTGGCTGAGAATTCTGCTTCTCTTCCAGCTCTCACTGTTAGTAAACAGATATTTTGACCTTTAACTGGTTGCTATACCTCCTCTCAATTGGTCCTAAACCCTTAACTCTTTTTCTTTTATTTTTTGTCCATACTGGGGCTTGAACTGGAGTGCGGTGTCCTTACTTGGCTCTTTTGTTCCAAGTTGATGTTCAACCCCTCTACTTCTGGCATTTTGGAGGTTCATTGGAGTTAAGAGTCTTATGGCATTTTTCTTCCTAGGTTGACTTTGAACTCTGATCCTCAGATCTCAGCCTCCTGAGTATGTAGAGTTATAGGTGTGAGCTACCGGTTTCTGGCAGTTATAAACCCTTAGGGGAAAAAGTGTGCTACTCATTGATATTTGAAAACTAAACATCTATGTGCTTTTTTCAAGGTTCACTTGTGATTTGTCTAAAGCAAAAACAGCTAAAGGAGATGAGGAGGGCAGGTTAGATACAGAACACGTGGGAAAGTCGGATGGTAGCTGCTTCTCAGTACCAGGCCCTCAATGCTGCAGAGACCATTTTAGCTCTTTAGGGGCTGATTGTCCAGAAACTGTTCTTTGTGCTGGTCAGCTCATCCTAGAGCTATGCTTTGCTACATTCATCAGCGATGTGCTCTTGGAAGCGATTGGTTAAGCAAGAATTGGATCTAAGGAGGACAGACACATGAGAATATAAGAATTTTCTTCTTGCCAGATTTAGGTGCCTCACTTTTGAAATCCTAATTATGCAGGAGGCTGAGATCTGAGAACTGAGGTTCAGAACCTGCCCAGGAAGGAAAGGATACAGACTTTTGTTCCAATTAACCACACACACACACACACACACACACACACACACACACACACACACACACACACACACACACACCCCACACACACACACACACACACACACACACACCCCACACACCCCAGAAGTGAAGCTGTGGCTCAGGTGGTAGAGTGCCAGCCTTGAGAAAAAACTCTTAGTGACAACACTTAGTTCCTGAGTTCAATCCCTGAGACCAGCACAAAAACAAACTTAAAAACCCCCAGAAACTTTCTTCTTATTCTGGATGTTGGTCATGAGGTACAAGCACAGACACCCCCTCCCCCCCCCACTGCCGACTGTGTTTTCATGTTCCAAGGAAGCAGGTCTGGCTCAGATGAAACATTTCCTTACACATGGCAAAAGAGAATGGTTGGGAGATGGATGGAAAAACTTCCAGAATTTTCCAAGCACGGATTGTAGTGACAATGGAGAGCACACTCAGGTATCAGGTCGCAACATACTCGGATACCTCCAAAATCTCAGACCCTGGACTCTTCAACCTTTGAGTTCTGAGATGGAAGCGTTTGGTGTAGTCAGGAGAGCAATGGACGCCGGGGGCAGCAGAGATGAAGATGGATGGGGCGTTGAGCTGCCGCCCACGACAGGCACTGGGTGATACGTTACCTTTGACCTGTTTAGTCCAGCTTCAGGTCTGAGAGCACAAATAATGATTACTCTGCCGGTGTTTGAAATGCATCCGAGGTGAACACAGGAAATCAACGTAGCAGTGGAATGTGTAGCCATTCCCCTGTCATGCACACCTCCTGGTATGCACAGTGTCAGGGCCTGATGAAACCAGACTTGTTTGTTGAGCCTGGGGTGAGAACGGGACGAGGCTCCAGGGATTCAGCGGTGGCTGTGATTGCTGGCGGGTCTTGGCGCGTCTTTTCGGTGATGAGGATGCGCTCTGGTCCTGACGTGGACGGTCCTTTCTTATTCCAGCTGTCCCCTCCACCTGCAATTTACTGGAAACTGCCATGCATCTCACTCTGTGGTTCTTTTTTTTTGTAGCCTTCCTGGCGTGAGCAACTGCTTTTAGCCTTCCTAGTGGTTAAGAATATTCCTGGCACGATTCCAGCCCAGGTTCAAGCAGTGCCTGCAAAGCTTTCTTTGGTAAATTGCTTCTCTGTGGCTGTTATGGGAGCTACAAAAAAACTCCACAATATCAATATCCACCTCTCAGGACTGTTTTAAATTATGAGTGAATATGCATTAAAGAACTTGCATCGGGTACTGGTGGCTCAAACCTGTAATTCTAGTTACTCAGGAGGCAGAGATCTGAGGATCACAATTCCAGGCCAGCCCAGGCATGAGACTCTTACCTGCAATTAACCACCAAAAAGCTAGAAGTGGAGCTGTGGTTCAAGAGGTAGAGTGTTCACCTTGAGCACAGAAGCTCAGGGACAGTGGCTAGGCCCTGAGTTCAAGCCCCAAAGTTGGCACCCCAAAAGGAACTTTGAAGCATTCCAATATGTTATTCTTCTTGTACTATTATGCTTCTGCCAAATTTTAGTTTTGTGCTTTTGTCCTCAGAAACAGGAAGCTTCATTTTGTTGTACAGAGATACTTTGGTTAGTGTTTGTGTTGTTGCTCTGATTTAATTTCATATGATGAAGATGTTGGTTTTTTACATATTCTTGAAGGTCACTTGAGTATTTCCTACCTACCCAGATATATAACAACACCAAGGATACGGGCCATTAGAAAAGAAGAACATTGCTGAGGGGTGCAGTAGTCAAGGGAAATTTCAAGATTTGCTGAGTATTAAATTTGTGGCAGAGATGGAAAATGCCAAATCATAACAAGTGCATTGAATCTTTTCAAAGAAAGTCATTTTGAATGTGAGAAATGAAACGATCACTTTTTGTGACATTTGGGCCTTTCTCTAAGCGAATCCTCTATCAGGGAATATTTTACCTGGGAAGTCACCTTCCCTTGGCGATCATTTCTCTTTTAGTTCAACAGAGTTTACAAAAATTAAGTAAAAAACCCAATGGGTTTTTCTCACCGGGTTCTTTAGTGTTCCCCAAATTGCTGGGGTTTTAACATTGCCAGCTTTGCCTTTAACCCTTTGTGTCGGAATATTGTCTTCCTCTCTGATGTGATGGTGTTAGCTCCTCAGTGTGTGCGTGTGTAAGCACACGGATGTATGTTCACATAGAATTTACACACAGGGGTGAATGTATGGAAAACTCAGTACAGGAGTCGGCAGCCTGCACCACGCCTGTGCAGGTGCAGGAAATGAAGGAAAGGTCATTCGGTGTGAAGTCATAGTCTCCTTTTAAAAATTATTCAGGAAAGAGGAGTTTAGGTATTACAGTGTAGCAGCCGCATTATGGAATGCTTGGTCGTGGATATGTGTTGTGGTTCATTATCTATGTTAGCTTCCCAGGGCTTTCCAAACAGACTGCTGCAGCCTGGAAGAAGCTTCAATCTCAAGGAATTATTTTTAACCAGTTCAGGAGCTGAAAGTTAGAAATCAGGTGTTGGCCAGGCTGGATCCTTCTGGAAGCTTCAGGGAGAAAATAAATAATAATTAATAATACATTATTATTATTAATTATTATTATTGGCACCACTAGAGATTGAACTTAGGGCCTTGTGCTCATAAAGCAAGTATTCTACTACTTGAGCCATACCACCAGCCCTGTGTTTGGTTGATTGGAGATGGATTCTCAGAGATTTTTCTGCTTGGGGTGGCTTTGAACTATGGTCCTCAAGGTCTCAGCCTCTAGAGTCTCTAGGATGACAGGTGTGAGCCACCAGGGCCCGGCTGTATTGGCGATTCTCGGGTGAAGGTCTTGCTTTATGCCTGTGTTGGATTCTGTAGCTTGAGTTTCCTCATCTCACTGGGGATGATGGGTTGGGGGCCTGAGCCCAGCCATGACTCCGGGAGGCCACTGTGCCAACGTACCGGTTGAGAAGGAGTCTCCAAACTTTTATGCCCATGATTCCTTGATTCCTATCTCCCAAGCGTCCACGCGGCCAGGTGCGAGAGGAGCAGCCACTGAGAGTGGTTTTGTTGGAAGGTAGAACCACGCTTTATTCCGTTTCAGAAGTCATGGAGGTGGATGGGGGGCAGGGGGAGACACAGTTCAACCCACTCCATCTTCCCACTGTTCAGTGGAGAAACAGGAAATGAGGGGATGAGGGCCGAGGCAGATCTGTTTCCATGGCTTCTATGCGTTTTGTGAAGTGGGTCCTCCACGAGCCATGCAGCTATGGGGGGAGGGGCAGCGGAAGGCCGGACATGGGTGCGGTGGAGAAAGTTGTGAGCTTGCTGGAGAAGTGAATGGAAGTTAAAGTTAGCATGGTGTCCAGCTGCTACCAGGAACTTGGACATCAGATTCCAAGGCACCATCTTGAGAACACTCTCTGATGCTAACACAAATAGCATCTTTGGCTTTTCTGACCTTCAGACCGTAATACAGCCATATAAAGTTAGTGCTACCCCCCAAAGTTTCAGGCTGTAACCATACCTACATGCACTTAATAATCCTTGCATCTGTATTCTTTCCCCCTGTGCTGACAGTCTACCAAGATTCATCACACAGGCTATTTTAGAATCAATTGTCCCATTATTTTTCGTCACCACAAAATGTCTCTTACATATATCTGATCTTCTGTTGGCGTCTTTTGTAGTAGTAGTTTCTATGACACACCAGAGAGATGGCAAGATGTAACTGAAGAATTTTTTCTGGTGGAGTTTGGGGTCTCTCTTGCATCTAGTACATTGCATTGCGGAGAAATAGATGCTTGAAAAATGCATTTAGAATTGAGTTGGTGACAGATTGCTATTATATTTATGTTTTACAGCTCATCTAGGATGACAGATTTACCAACACAAAATGGTTATAGCCATTTGTTTTTGTAGTATAGGAGATAGGATACCCACAAACTGTCTTCTCTCTTGCCAAGTGTCCCTTGATCGTATGACTAGACAGGTTTAACAAAGCAAACTTGAAATATAGTGAAACAAAATGGATTTGCTAGGAATCTTTATGATGGCTCTTTATTGTAATCTTTTCCAGAAAGTTAACTTGTTGCTAGCAATATAGTCTCCGAAGATTAGTCGTTTACTCTTACTTGTTGTTTATTATGTTTTTTTCCTAAGCATATTACTGATAAGCTGCTTTTTCATATTTTTATTGTTTTATCTTTTTTGCTGGTGCTGGGGCTGGAACGCAGGGTCTGGTGCCTTTTGCTTTTTCACTCAAGGTTGAAACATGGAACCTGCCTCTACTTTCAAGCTGGTGGCTGGTTAATTGGAGACAAGAGTCTTGTGGACGTCTCTCCCCAAGCTCTCTTGAGTAGCTAGGATTACAGATGGGAGCTACCAGTGCCCAGTGCCAAACTACACTTTAAAATCTAAATTTGTCTCTATCTCTTTGAATAATTTATAGAATGTTCACTTTGTAGTTTATACTCTCTGGGTCCAGTGAAGGGAATTATAGCAATCACTGTTACAATCCAAATCTGCTCTTGTTCTCTGGGACTTTGTGCCATTAAATACATAGAACAACAAAGGCTGACCACAGAGTTATGTATGTATGTGTTAAGTGACATGAAGAAATTCCTCATGATCTGTCTGTCTGAACTTAGGAGTAGAGTGAGGGTTAGGAGAGGCGGAGGTGGGCTGGGGCTGGTGGGCAATATGAAGGTATGGATCAAAGGGTGCAGAGATTCAGTTCAACTGGAGGAATGCATTTTAGAAATAGATTGCACAGCATGGTGATTAAAGATAATAATATATAATTAAAAAGAGCGAAGAGACTTTAAATGTCCTCACTATAAAAATGCAAGTATCTAAGAAGATGGAAATGTTAAAGTGCTTAAATGTAGTCATCTCCTAATGCATACATATATCAGACCATTGTTTTGTACTTCATAAACATATACAATTATAATCCATTATTATTTATTTATTTTTGTCAGTTGTGGGGCTTGAACTCTGGGCCTAGGCGCTATCCCTGAGCTCTTCAGCGCAAGGTGAGCACTCTACCACTTGAGCCACAGTGCCACTTCTGGTTTTCTGGTTGTTTATTGGAGATAAGCGTCTCACAGACTTTCCTGCTCAGGCTGGCTTTGAACCATGATCCTCAGATCTCAGCCTCCTTCATAGCTAGGATTACAGGCATGAGCCATCAGTACTCAGCCCATTTTTTTTTTTAAAGGAAAGATCATGACCATCTTTAATTGTGTGTGTGATGCTGGTACTGGAAATTGAGCATCTCTGGGCTTTTGTGTTCAAGGCTTGAGCCACAGCTCCACTTCTGGCATTTTGGTGGTTAATTGGAGATAAGAGCCTCATAGACTGTCCAGGCTGGCTTTGAACCATGATCCTCAGATCTCAGTCTCCCTAGTGAATTTCATTATACTATTTGTATAAGTGCATATCATACACTTTGGTATATTCACTGTTTTATTGCTCTCTCCTTTACCCCTCCCTCCTTTTGCTAGCTGTCTCCTTTCCTCAGTCCTTATGTTTCTTTTGTATTATTATTATTTTTTTAGGTATAGTACACATGACAGAAAACTTGCAATATCTGTCTTTCTGAGCTTTGCTTATCTTGCTCAACATGATGATATCTAGTTCCGTCCATTTTCCTGAATTCAGCATCATTTCACTCTCATGGCCCAATACTACTCCACTGCATATTTATACTGCATTTTCAACTAGACTCTCGTTGCTACTTGGAAAACACTAGTATCTGGATGTTACTAACGGCCAATAGATAAGTGGAAAACCGATTAAAAGCATTCTTGGAGACTTGAGCACTACGTAAAACAAAGGCAATCCGTTTAAGCAATATTCTGTGGGTTTCATACCCTCTTCAAAGTATAATGCAGTTGTGTTTCACAATGGGTCCGTTCTCAGATGTCTCCTGGGAACATGTCTGCTGTCTCCCTGTGTGATGGTGAAATGCTTCCGTGTTTCTGAGAGCCCCCGTTGTCGCAGCCAGAGATGGTGTCACGAGTTGCAGTTTACACGAATGTTATCAATAGTGTGAATAGGGCTAATGCTTGGGTGTAGGAAGGAGATAGGAGTTGCAGGATGGTCAGCATTACAAAAACCCGTAAGGCTGAGACTGGGCCCAGCTGTGCCCAGGACGGGAAGAATTCCACAATTTCCCCTGGGTCCACGTGGTCTCCTATATTAAAGAGATCCAGAATCTCCATGCAGAATGTATTTGTGGGTTTTTGGTTTTTTTTTGGTCAAAAGTGGAAAGTACATTTTATTTATTCTCAACCTTACTCAGTATGAACAGTTTTGTTCAGATGAATCATATCCTTAATAAAGTAAAAAATATGCATTTAGGAATGAAGAGTCATTTACATTAAAATAGAAGGAAACTTGTAAAGTCCAATTGTCTATAATCTCCCTGAGCTATCTGAAACCATACTTGTATTGAGTTTCAATATGTTACAGCATCTGTGTGCACAGCACAGTTTCACCTTAACACACACATGCACGTGTGCACACACAGGAGGATGTTTGATTGAAATATATGACAATAAAAAGGAAGCTGATGATTTGAAAATAATATTCATTGGAAGCTGATTTTTTCCCCTTCATTATATACATTTCCTCCATCTTTTTTTTTTTTTTTTGGTCAGTCATGGGGCCTGAACTCTGGGCCTGGGCTAGCGCTCTACCACTTGAGCCACAGCACCACTTTTTCTGCTTATGTGGTGCTGAGGAATCGAAACTAGGGCCTCGTGCATGCAAGGCAAGCGCTCTACCACTGAGCCACCTTCCCAGCTCCCTCCCCCATCTATTTTTGCGAATGGTGCTGGTACAGCCTGTGGTTTTTACTTTTGACTGTGTTATTCAACCTTTATGGATGACAACAGAGCTATTTAGAAAAGGGAGGCAGAGTTGTGGTCTCTGAGCAGGTGTCTCCCTGGGATTTCTTACTGAGAAATGTTACGATACACTGTGACAAAATGGGGAGGTTTGGAAATCATCACACATTAGGCAAACAGCTGATTGGATGACCGTACCGGATCAAGGCTGACTGCATTGATACCGCCTTTGAGGACTAGCTAAGATTTTTGATATTCTGATACAGATTCAGGGAAAAGAACACTAATTCTGTGTACTGGAGCTTGAACTCAGGGCCAGGCACTCTTGCTTAACTTGATTGTTCAAGGCTTTACCACTTGAGCTCTACTTGTAATTCCAGCTTATTTTGGGTGGTTTATTGGAGTTAAGAGTCTTACGTGCTTTTGTTCCTTGGCTGATTTTGAACTGTAATCCTCAGATCTCAACCTCCTGAGTAGGTAGGATTACAGGCAGGACTCGCTGGTGCCTGGTCAAGATAGATGATTTTTGTTCTCTTGAGACCAGAATGAATATTTATTTCGGTATTGACCAGTGGGAGAAGAGGGTTTGCAAATGAAGTGTGGTGGGTATAAAGAGGTCGAAAAATAATAAAAGCAGTCCATCCAAAGATAGAAAGTGGGTGTGTGTAGTACGATGTTAATAAACACAGATGAGTTTTAAGTACTTGGGACTTACTTGGTTAAACTCAGGTATGATACCCATGTAAAAAACATACTGGAGTTGGAAGATATTATTACTAAGAATGTAAAATATCTACTCCAGAATGTGTTATGCTGATTTTATGGTAGAGTAATATTTTAAATATTGAACTAAAGACATTCCTAAGGGGATTGCCAGCTGGTTTTCCCTTTGCTGTTGATCCTAGACCCTTTCAGATCGTGCAACTGGTCGTATGGTCCGCGGGATGCTGTTGGGTAGAGTGTGGTAATGTCTTTGCTGCTCACATTCCTAGTTGCCTTGTTCTAAGCACTCAGGTGTAGTTGACCTTAAAGTCTCCTTCAACTGACTCAGTCAGCCATGAGTCAGTTGCTAAGGCTAGCTCGAAGCCTTACAGCTTTCTCTGGGAAGCCCAGATCTTTCTGAGTGCGTGTTTTCTTCTCATTTATTTGTTTTCCTATCCTGGCATGGTTTGTCTAAATGTAAAACCTTTCTGTCAATATCTTTTCTAAGCAGATATATTTGAACAGAATTTTTCTCGTGCGGTGCAAAAACCAGTTACATAGCTTAATAAAAATGTGTTAATATTATTTCTGCACTTTGGAATTATTGTACCATGCCAAAGGAAAAATTTCCCACTAAAATCTTATTAACTTACATGATTGCCATCAGGTTAGCACTCCCAATGCAGCCAAAGAGTACAAGAACAATTCTATTAAATCAATCTTTTGTGTTTGGTAACTAAGCCATTCATAAGAAATATTACTTCCTTTGTAGATCACACTAAGAGTAGATATATGGCATAATTGTCACGTGAGGCAAAGGCTTCCTTATTACTGATAGATTTTCATTGGCCAAGATCTGCGATGAAGATATTCATTGAATGTTTTGTAATCTTTGTGTACTGGACAGGAAAAAACACCAAGAGTTTTTGATTACCCTCTGGCTAGGAAGTTCAGAGACAGTTAATAGATGTCATAAGAGGATGAGACTAAAACAGGTATTACATGGAGGAAGCTCACGCCTACATAATGCAAACTCCAGTGCTTATTCAATGTCATTATTTCTAGGGAAAGAGTCAAGAAGATAAATTGAAACAATTAGATGGAGTAAAGTATCTGGAAGAAAAATGTTTCTATTAAGTTTCCTTGGAACCCAACTTCTTATTTCCCATTCTTCTACCTTTTCTCTCTCTCTCTCTTTTTTTTTTAGTGAAAACAAGGAATGAAAGTGGACCCTCGTGTGCCCGCTGGCCATTGAGTGTGTCCTTGCATGCATGCTACAATCATACGATTAACCAGGCTCAGTATCGTAGTGTGTGCATGTTTCCTCTGTAAGGAAACCCAGCGGAATTGCAAGGGATGAGGTCTGATTTGCTGGGGGAAGCCGGCTTTGAGATGGCTCAGTTGACACAGTGTTTAGGAGGGAATTCCACCCCAAAGAGGGAAGCAAAGCTGGCCCCAGACACAGCGAGCTCTCGGCCAGATCCGCTTTCTGCAATACCAGTGCTAGTCTGAAATGGCTGCATCTTTCGACTGCATTCCTCAAGCATCTCTAGTGTATGGGTCACCCAGGAGGGGCCCGAGTTTTGTGATGTGGCTATCTGTGGATACAGAAGGGAGGAAATTGCCTGAGGATCACTGTCATTTAAGGACTGGTCCCAGAGAGAAAAGGCTTTGGAAAAGCTTATCAAATCAAATAAATAAGGAAGAAAAGGTAGAACACCTGAATTTAGGAGAGCTAAGCTAAAGAAGGATTTTCAGAAGCAGAATGAATGACCAGCAGGTGAGGCCCCGTGGAGGGGGAGGGGGAGGGGGAGGGAGGGTGGAGGGAGGGGGAGGGGGAGGATGGGGGAGGGGGAGGGGGTGGAACAGCTGTGGAAGAGTTAAGCGTGCAGCCCAGCCCGGTTCTCCAGGTGAGGCTGTCAGAGAGGTAAGGGGAGAGAAACCCCAGTTCCCTGAATTAGATCTCAAAAAAGTGGAAAACCAGAGGAACGCAATTGTTTGAAGAAGGCTAGCTGCAAAGGTTAAAGAGAGAGCGAGCAAATACTTGAAGGGAAATGTAACTTCAAGGGGTAGCTTGTTTATTTTGAGGGTGAGCTTGGAGCAAATGCTGACGCTGAGGGCATCGCTGAGGTTGGACACGGGAAGAGCAAATGCTGTCATCTGTGATGGCAGCTGCAGAGTCAGCCATCAATGAGACACAGCGCAGGAACAGAGGTGGAGGGGGAGGGGGGAGGAGGAGGGGGAGGGCAGGATTTCCACATGGTCAGGGGAAAGCCATCTCACCTGTGTGAATCTCCATGTCCTTCAAATAATCTGGGACATGTGGTCAGCAGTACAGTCGGGAAGTTAGTCAAGCCGTTTTGGAGACGCTTTGTGGAAGAGAGGAGCTCTGGTCTTTCCTTTTCCTTTCAGCACCTTGTTCACATTTCTCCTGGTTACCAGCTGGGACCAGGATTTGCGTGGTCCTTTGCTGCTCCAGCGCCCAACGCTCAGCTCACCCCCCCCCCCCCCCTCCTTGGTGGCTGAGGCATTACTGCTTTCTGATTCCTTTGGAATCCACCTGGAGCTCCAGTAGATGTCATCCATCCCTTAGCACAAAGGTTCGAGGTTCTACATAGACTTACACGTCACCCTGCCAATCCTGAAGCATTACTATTT
This sequence comes from Dipodomys spectabilis, assembly GCF_019054845.1. Lineage (NCBI taxonomy): Eukaryota > Metazoa > Chordata > Mammalia > Rodentia > Heteromyidae > Dipodomys > Dipodomys spectabilis. The sequence continues at coordinate 4,528,178 of NW_024870965.1, read as the reverse complement.
TTTTTTTTTTGGTGGAGGGGCTGGAAGTGCAAGATTTAATTTTGTTTTCCAGGTTGAGAAGACACCAAAAGGCCAATTGAAGGCCACCAAAGAGGGGTAGGAGATGCGTCTTATTGAGAGTAGGGAAACCCGGGGTTATGTGTATGTGTAGGTAAGACGTTTGTGGCATGTACTCTTTTGTACCTCGTATCTGTGGCGACAGATAGGGACATCTCCTGTTAGGCGAGGCAGAAGGAGGGTGGAATCAGGGAATGTGGAGAAATTCTAAGATAATACCGCTACAAGACAATAGAACAGTAGAAGACATACAAGACTGGCAAAAGCTTGCATTCGGGGCGGTGTCTGGACTGGCAGAGTCATTTTCTCCAACGAGACCCAGCCTTTTGTACTTGGCAGTGCACTGTGGTGGGGGTTTTGCCAGGAGTGTGTGTCTCCCACGGCGGGGGGGGGGGGGGGCGGGAGGGCGGTGGCCTGGAGAGAACAGGGTGACCGAGGCTCTGCGGAGGGATGAGTAGGGAGAAATGAAAAAATGAGTCGGTCTCCAAATAAGGGAAGTGCTGGGGAGTGAAAGTCAAGAGATGACCTTGATAAAGCCCTCTGGCAGGATGGCACCAACCTCAGATTAAGAAGGGCTTTAAGTTGGAGGAGAAGAACAGGGTGCAGAAACAGAGTTTTAAATACACAGGGCCTAGGGCAATGAGCAGCAGGCATTGGAGAGCAATCCAGGGGAACGTGTACTCCTGGGAAACTGAGCTTTTATCAGGCCCTGCCAATGGTGGCAAGGGGTACAGAGGCTGGTTACCGTGCACTCAGGGATTCCCAGAACATCACAGAATGATCTGGCTCTGGAGCCAGTGGCTCACACCTGTAAGCTTCCTACCGACTCAGGAGGCTGAGATCTGAGGACTGTAGTTTGAAGCCAGCCTGGGCAGGAAAGTTCATGAGACGCTTATTAGCCACCAGAAAAGCTGGCAGTGCAGCTGTGGCTCAAGTGGTAGAGCGCTAGCCTTGAGCAAAACAAGCTGAGAGACAGTGCCCAGACCTTGAGTTAAGGTCCTAAGACTGGCACACACACACACACACACACACACACACACACACACACTCTTTCTCTCTCTTTCTCTCTCTCTCTCTCTTTCTCTCTCTCACACTGATTTTGGAAAGAAAAATGCAATGAGAATTTGAGCTAGAGAAGACAAAGCACAGAGGAAGGTAGTTGTGGTTAGGTAGTGGTAGGAGTGACCAGGAGTAGTGTTTAAAGTACAGTTTCCAAAATAATTATTTTTCCCAGACTTTTGATTCTTGCAGGATCAAAGTGAGAGGTGAAAAGATTTTCCTTTCTCATAAAACAGCTGAGATGCAATTAGAATAAGCCTTTTTCCCCCTCTATGCCAGTACTGGGGCTTGAACTCAGGGCCCGGGCTCTGTCCTTGAGCTTCTTTACTCCAGGCTGAGCTCTGTTACTTGAGCCACAGCTCACCTTTTGGCTTTTTCTTTTTGATGGTTAAGTGGAGATAAGAGTCTCTCAGATGTGTCTACACAGTCTGGCTTGGAACCTTGATCCTTGATCCTTCGATCTCAGCCTCAGAAGCTAGGAAGATGGGCCTAAGTCACCGCATTTAAAGAATTCTAGTTTAAGGGCACCAGCTGGGGTGCTGTTGGTTTCTTTGCCTTCTGAGTGTGTGTGTTGAAATCACAATGGCCATTGGTGGTACAGCCCCATCTTCCTGAAGAGTTAGCTTTGTAGGCAAGGAGGGGCCTGACCCCCACTATCCCACAAAAGCATGAGAGGTATACACACCTTCCTCTGAGTTCTCTCAGAGAATCTGAAACAGCAGCATTGCTTTTGTTCTGTGTACTTTGAACCTAATAGAAATACAGCACTATTGAATTATAGAAGCGGGAGAAATTGACCTTTCTGCCTCTGGCCATTTTTATCTTTGCCTTGTCCTTGGCAGCTCTTGATGTGTTTTCAGAACTGCTGGGAAATTCCTTCTGTGCACCTAATTCTCCGGCTACCTAACTCCTGCTACACATTTAATTATGCATTGAGAGTCATTACTCATTTAAAGCCAAATCACCAGGGACAGGGAGACGGGGAAGTCCTACTGAGCTTCCACACTTGGATGACATTAAATCTTCATTGTCTGTCTGTTTTCCAAGACATACTCTTGCTGTGTAATCCAGCCTGGCCTTCAACTCAAGATCTTCCTGTCTCAGCCTCTCAAGTGCTGAGATTACAGGCATGGACTGCCACACCCACTTTTATTTTTTAATTAACTGTCATTTTTCCTCCCTGATAGAATGTTACCTTTAGTTGGAATCATGAGTGAGGCGTGACCTAGTGACAGTAGGGAATGAATGGCCTGGGTGCAGAAGCAGAAGACATAGGATGTGAAAGATAAATTCACGCTGGGCCCTGGTGGCTCACACCTGAAATCTTAGCTCCTTAGGAGACTGAGATCTGAGGATCTCAGTTCAAAGTCAGACAGGACAGGAAAGTCTGTGAGACTCTTCACTGGAAGAACACAGTCACACACCACACTGCTGGACCTCCTACTTCTTTGGCCTTTGGAATGTGGAGGGAATTGCTGCTTCCTGTTGACCTGCACAATCGTGGAATGACTACAAGATGGATTTTCAGTGCAAGCTGTATTGCTTACTATCATCCTGTCCTTAAATTAAAAAAAGGAAAACACCTTAAAAATACGGAGCCCTTTTGAAGTGAATGTTCAGCTGGCCATTCTCCTGCTACATCTAGGAATCATCTAAAAAGTTTCAGACTTCTCTTGCCATTCACTAGGGAGAATAAATGTCCAACCTGGCAATTGGAGAAGGGCGTGCAGACTTCCTGACCCCACCACGCTGTCTCTGTGCCCACCCGAGACCCCATAACAGGACCCTGCTGTTTGGTCTAGTACCTTCCACAGCTTGTCCTCAAGCAGGTATGGGCATTCCCTTCCAACCACCGTCGGGCTCACAGGGCCTCTTCCTCCCGTCCCCAGTTTAAACCCTTTAGTCCTTTCCATCATTTGTCTTGTTGCCTTGAAATTGATTCTTGGAGATTCCCCTGCTTTGTCTTCTGCCTTTCCTGTGTCATCATGATTAATTATTTCACAGGCTAATCAGGTAATTAATAAGTGAGATGTCCATTTCTTCTTAGCATACACATTGTCGTACTTTAGTCAAATGTCTAAATCATGAAATTTAGACACTGGATTTTTTATTTTTCAAATCAAGGTTGACTCTAATACCTGAGCCACACCTCCAGCCCCAGCTTTTTGCTGGTTAATTGAAGAGTCGCTTGGCTGTAGCTACCTGGGCTGAAGTATGAGTTTTACAGTCTCATACATAGTTCCTTTGTAATGTTCAGTAATGGCCGTTGCTTGCTAATCTGATGTTAGACCTGATGGAATGTTTGCACATGATCCTTGTCCTAATGAAAGCCACACAGGGTAACTTTTGTCTTCATAGCAAAAGTGGCAGAATGAGGCTGAGGGTTTCAGTAGCCTAAGACTACAAGTTCAATTGTGTCAGAATGAGAATTCAAAGCTGTGTAAATTTTATTTCCATTTGATAAAATAAACCTCTTTTTTTTGTCGGTCATGGGGTTGAACTCAGGACTGGGGTCTCTCCCTGAGTTCTTTCACTCAAGGCTAGTGCTCTACCACTTTGAGCCACAGCGCCACTTCCAGTTTTCTGGTGTTTATTGGAAATATTTTAAAAAAAAAAAAAAGAGTCTCATGTACTTACTGGTCTGGCTGACTTTGAACCACAATCCTCAGATCTCAGCCTCCCGAGTAGCTAGCATTACAACACCCAGCTGATAAAATGAATTTCTACAAAAGATTTTTCTCACTGTCTACAATGTTGAATTTTTTTTGTTTTTACTACCAAGTACTTGTATAAGAAACATCATGTAGTTTTAAGTTAGAATCAAATCAATAGTATTCTTTATTTTTTAATATATGAAGAAAATAATCTGAAAAGAAGTTTACTTGACCGAATTTCTTAGATAATTTGAACTGACTTTATTGATTGCCTGGACAATGAGTAAACAATCAAAAAATTCTGATCAGAAGAAAACTGGATTTTATTTACATTGATTAGGTTAGTCAAAGCAAAAGTCAAACAAATTTCATGAAAAGAGCTTCAATCTTAGCAAATGTTCAAAATTTGATCCTTATTGAATAGATTATCAGAATCGTAATATGTCAACATCATATTTTCCCACATAGATATTAAGAATCTTTTCAATATTTGTCTATGAATAATATAAGCTTATTTCTGAAATGTCATGAAGATACTTCAACTACAAGTATATGCTGACTATATGAAAAGAATCGTCTCAACTATATTTGATGCTGTTTGAAAGAATCATCTCACCTATATTTAATGTTTCACAGTAAAATTTTACATTTATTGTGCAGTATATTTATAACAAGAAATTAAAAATACCTTTTGACCTTTAAGACTGCTGAATATAGCATTGTGCGTATAGAAAGGAGTTCCATTGTGTTTTAAATAATGTTTAAAGGATTGGAACAAAGTTATACTTGCCACAGTTGAAAATACTCCAATATAATCTCTTTTGATTTATGAGCCCCCAAACTCCCTGGAGAATTTTGTAATTTTGTAAGGTAATATTCAGAGAGTTGACCTTTGCTTTTGAAGGTTGGTTCAGACAAGGGTTAGTAATATCACACATAGTCGGACAGCTTTCCTTTTGGGTGAGGTGCTGTGTGTTCAAGCCTATTCTTCTGTTCATTTAAAAATATAAAACTGTGCTCACCTTTGGCTTTCCTTTTCTGGCGACCAAAGTAGACCCCATCCAGATACCAGCCCTTCTGAAAGTCAACCAGCTGCGGTTGTTGACGGGTTGATCTTCTTTTCTGTCATGGGTAAGCTCTTGAAAATGGCGTCTGTCTCACCAGTTTAGTGTTGCCTTTCATTTACTGGAATTGGGTGTTTGCATTTCCTATCACATTGAAATTGCATTTTTTTTTGACTCCAGGAGTGGTTTGTTTCTAGCTGTTTCTTGGTCCATATCTTACTTGATCTCCCTGGCGCGTGTGGCCTTAGAAATGGATTTTAGTTTTATAAATAATCCACAGTACTAGCGCTAGTCATCCAGCAGTGTGGAGCTTGGTATTGATGCCCACATCGATTCCCTCCATGGCCATCAAAACCCAACGGGTTCCTAAGCCTTCCTGGATGCTCGAATGCAAACCCTGCTGCATCCATCCTCTCTCATGAGTGGTAGTATCTTCTTTTGTAAAATGATGGCCATCCTGTTGTTATCTTGCTGATAACTCCTCTACTACTTGCAAAACAGGAAGGATCTGATTTGTAGCTGCGCTGTTCTCCATCAACTTAGTCATGGTTTTCTCTAGGTTAAACTACCCCCTTGTTCCAAATATTGTTTTAATGATCCTCTGTGGATACTCCATGGATGATAGCAGCATCAGCCAACATCTGTACCTGAATGGCACACACTCTCATTTTGTGCACTTTTGGAATCAGATATTGACGTCTCTGTGCTCCATAGACACTCAGCCCCTCCTCAGCCTCAAGGGATACATATTGATCAGACAAATCTATTGTCCCTTATATGGCTGGCCATCTCAAGTAAAGTTGTATAATTAAATTAGCAAGCATCTGCCAGTAGAGGCATCTGCAATAGTTTTCTTTATTTACAAAAACAATGCAAGACAGAAAAGAGCATGGATTTCTTTGGATGTTGCTGTATGAAGATCTAATGTCTAGAGCTACAGATCTCAGGAGCAGCTGACACGCGGTGGCACACAGCATACAAACAGACAAACAGGCATAATCTAATCCTTACTGCTAACACTGCGTGCCTAAATTATTCAACAATGGAGACAGTCTTTCATAGACTTCTTCATGTATGAGATAATACATCTTCTTGGATGCTGTTTCTTAAGCTTTTTGTTACTTGCAACTGAAAGCTTGGTAACTGATAATATTTATAGTCATCGGTGAGCTTATTAAAAGTGTCTACTCCAAAGTGATTTTGATTTAATCAATCTGGAGATTGGTCCCAGCAATCTCCAGATAACAATATTCATGACAATTTTCAGTAAGTAGCTAGGTTGGAAAAACATTTATTTAAAAAAAATCTAAATAGTTCACAGCTTCCTAGATGTGATCCCCTGTAAGTCTCTCTCCTCTCAGATCTTAGTGTCTGCTATAAGATGCAAAGTGTATGTTATATTTCTGTAAAATGCAAGGCGTCTTCAGGTTAGGCTGAGCTGTTTGAATTTCACATTTTGCTTTTTGTCATCCTTCAACTATTTGTTCTATATGGGTCTCCTCTATTCTGATTGACAAAGTTCTACTTGAAGATTCAACCTGGGCTCTTTCCTTTATGAGACTTATTTCCTGCTATGTTCAGACACAGTTTCGAACTGCTTGTGTGCTAGAACTCTATCTAGAGCAGTGTTTGTGTCGTGGCCGGTGTGTTGTAGGAGCCTAGTCATATATTCCTGCAGTTGCTGAGAGATTCAAGTTTGTTGAGAGGCATCATTTCCCTTTTTCTTTGTTCTATTTTAATTTAGCCTTCTTTTAGTCAGAGTGAACGAATGGCACAATGAGGCATTGTACTCATGAAAAGTTTATGGGATAGAATTAAACTGAAGAAACTAGAGTCTCTTCTACTTATCAAGGACTATATGTCAGGGAATGGTGATAAAATGGTGATTTGTGTGCAAATCTTTGGCAGCCAGGAAATAGCTGGCAGATACAACTGTTTTTGATTAATCAGTTTTCATGAAAAACTAAAGATAAAAAACTAGATAAAACAAAATCAAGGGTTACTATATTGATATCCACACATACATATATTTTATATATCATGTCACGTCTACTAAAAATCATTCGGTTTTTAAATTTTACTTTAAAAGTAGCAGATGGGTATCTTTAAGAAAATATATTATTTTGGGTGCTGGTGGCTCATGCTTGTAATCCTAGCTACTCAGGAGTCTGAGATCTGAAGACTGAGGTTCAAGGCTAGTCACTAAAGGAAAGTCCAGGAGGCTCTAATCTCCAGTTTACCAGTAAGAAGCCAGAAGTGGAGCTGTGCTAGCCTTGATCATAAAAGCTTAGGGATAGTGCCCAAGGCCTGAGTTCCAGCTCTGTGACCAGCACAGGAGAAAGCACATGGCTGTCATCTTGGAGGATATGTAATTCTGACCAACTGTTTAATCCCAAGCACTTAAAGTTTTAAAAATTATGTGAATACACATTATTAAATACACCAACTGGTAGTCAAGACAATAAGGGTTATGCAGAATTCAGGCAAATGTCAAGTCATTTAGGGAACCAAGAGTAGTAAGCAGAGTGCTGTGATTAGTTTTATCCTTTTAGTGGATCTCGGGAGCCTGAGCTTTGCACTTTAAGATTCTCTTTGCCAAGCGCCCACTCTAAACAGAGATCCTATTTAGCATACAGAAGGCCACCCCTCTCAGAGATACTCCTGCCCTGAAGCCTACAGCCTGCCAGTTTGTTATGTTAGTATGTGAAGAATGGAGCTGATCAGCTAATCTTACCATAGGAAGATAACCTGGGTCTTCCTCTGAATCCAGTGGAATCCCACCAATCCTTGAAAATGGAAGAGGGAGGAGCAGGCGTGAGTTCACAGGGCTGTGACGTAAGAATCGCTCAACTGGCTGTTTGGGGTGTTTTATACGTATTTCCATGATATCTACAAAATTTATTATTTCTTATTTTTTGCCGGTCATGGGGCCTGAACTCTGGGCTGGGTGCTGTTCCTCAGCTCTTCAGCTCAAGGCTAGCGCTCTACCACTTGAGCCACAGCGCCACTTCTGGCTTTTTCTGCGTATGTGGTGCTGAGGAATTGAACCCAGGGCCTCATGCATGCAAGGCAAGCGCTCTACCACTGAGCCACCTTCCCAGTCCCCCCAATTTTTTTTTTTTGCTATTATTTGTGGAGGAAAATGGATCCTATTAAACTTCCTAGATTTATCATCTTGGATATATTCTTAGGGCTATCAGTACAGTTCAAGAGAAAAGCAAATATATAAATATCATATTTTCAATGAGGTAAGAACTAATATGACTGACACAACTTGATTTTCCTGGTGATTTTCAGGCACATTTTCATAGACAGGCTGGTAAAGCACATATTCGGTGTGTACATTTGGTTCCGTCAAATGGGATTTTAGTGGGTGGTGTTTTCAATTGTTCAGAATCTCTCTGCGGGGCTCCATTATCCTTGCATATTAAATTTCGATCTGGTGTGTATCTTTCCTTTTCATGTATTTAAAAATAACCATCAGGTGTGTGTGCAGGAGACCGCAGCAAAGACCAGCAGGGCTTGGAGGGCTCTGCGTTGAACCTGACGGCCCAGGGCTGCATCGCACTGTGCCTGCCCCGACCATCCTCCTCCCCCAACTCCTTCTGCATAGCCCTCCCCCAGTCCCACCCACTCTGTCTGCAGCTAAACTGTGGACAGTGCAATGGCGGCGGTCAGGTTATTTATCTCCCAAGTCCCAGGAGCTTGGGCAACTGGGACATCCAAGTTTGAGCTCCTAGTCTTTCAATCAGCTTTATTTACAGAAGGCTAGGGTGGGAATGAACCTTCAGTGAAGCTTTAATTCGGGTGAATGTTCCAACTATGAACCACTGGTTTTTGTTTTTGTGGGGGGGGAAGTAAAGTATGGGAGATGATTCCAAGTTCCTCTTTGGAGAGAGCCCAGCTCATCTCACGTTTCTTCCGATGGTCCTGGATGTGCAGTAGCAGATTCCTTTGAAGGTTAAGCAATCTTGGATTCCTATACTTCTGTTTTCTGGACAGAGAAAATCCAGGATGAGAGGGGGAAAAAGGAAACCCTCTTCTGATTCCATAACTGTTGTTTTCTTTTCAAATATTCCTCTTTATCTGTGACATTACTTCTCGTATTGAAGTTTGCTTTGTGTGTTGCTACTATGGCTGAACATCATCTCTTACTATTAGTACTTGCATGCTTTTATAATTTTCAGTTTTCTTATCCATGCCTTTGTTATAAATAATGTCATCACAAAAAGCAATCCAGTAACTTCCATATTTTCCTTGGAGTTATTATTAAGACCTTTCCTTTCCAGTCCCCTCTTTTTCTGTCTGCTCACAGCATGTGCCATTCATTATTTTCTTTTTTTTTTTTTTTTTTTTACCTTTTTTGCCCTCTCTTAAGGACACACAATGTATCTGTGTTCTGTCACTCTCCTCTTTTGACTCTTTTGCTATTTATTTTTGTACTGTATCTCAGAAGCTACCCAGGGTATTAAGTTTTTATTGAAGACCACGTTGGGTTAAATTGGTTTACTTTTCAGTCAATGTAACAACATTACCATTCTTGTTATTTATGTTATCGCTGGTTTACTGTTGATGTACTCCAAAATCCGTTGTATGTAGCACATTCACTGCCCGATATGCGTCAACCAGGCAATAGTCACCGAGACATTTCTTGCAAGCTCGTCGTATTCCTTGCTGGTTTTATTTGTTCCTTTTGTCCATTGGGTCATTAATCTTTGACAGGACTTTTTAAATGCTTTTTACAAATTTTGAATAATGTAGCCATTTTGCAGCAAATTATTTCCGCATTTACCTGAAATAATTTTTAATGTTTTTATACTTTAGTAATATTATCATTCAGTATAAAAATTAAGATGGACATTGTTTTTCTTCTCTGCATCTTAAACTTGTCACTCCTCTGTCTTTTAGCTGGTATTCATGCCATTCATATGGTAAATTGTTGCTTTTATTTCTGCTACTATTAAGTTTTTTTTTTTTTCCTTCCAGTACTGAGGCTTAAACTTAGGGCCTGGGTGCTGTCCTTGAGCCTCTTTTTGTGCTCAAGGCTAGTGCTCTACCACTTGAGCCACCACATCACTTCCAGCTTTTACTGAGTAGTTTAGTGGATCTAAGAGTCTCACGGACTTTTCTGCCTGGGCTAGCTTTGAGCCATGATCCTCAGATCTCAGCTTCTGAGTAGCTCGGATTACAGGCGTGAGTCACTGGCACCTGGTTAGTGTCTTTATTTTTTAACTTGTTATTTAGTTTTCCATGGTCATATGCCCAGGCCATTATTGTGATATTTGCTTGTTTGATTCTGTATGGTGGTCACTGACATATTGGTTGGCAAATTAATTTTGGAAAAATGGAAACATCATACTCGTGACCTTATAAAATTACCTCCATGATCAGTCCCTACCACTAATCTGGGGGTTTGGTGTGATATGATTCAGTCACTTACACACACAGAGCAGGTTCTCTTTCTGTTTTGTTCTATGTTTCTATAGAATAGTTTTGTTAACGTCTCTGAGTTCATGATTCCTTTCTTCCACTGTTCGTAGTCTGCCATAAACCCAAATAATGATTTCCGTATTTTTTTAGTTCTAAAGTTCTTCTAGTTATTAATTTTTTCTTTTTCTTTTTCTTTTTAGATATTTTGGAATTCTTATAGTTTAAAAATATTTATTCTCAATTTTATATGGAAATCATATATATGTAGAATGTATATTTCATATATATGCACATGTAATTGGTTCTAATTCTAATTTCTAGTTCTGGTAATAGTTATTTCATGTAACGCACTTTGCTATCCATTCTCATACATTTTTAGTGTATCTACTGATTGTGTGAGAAAGAAAAGGGGAGACAAATTGCTAATACTTTCTTTCAAAAAGATCTGATACATTACTTTGCTAGGTGGCTAGAATGAGGGATTCGACTTGTATTGGTGCTTATTTGTCTATCTTGCATATATTCTTTTTTGTTTGTTGGAGGGTTGATCTTTTCCATTGAATGAGGAGTTGATCTGCATTTAGGTTGAGTTAGTGATTTTCAATTCAGCTATAGTTTTAGATGCTTAGAGAAGGACCAGAATGTTTCTATTCTAAGACTGGTCCTGTCCAGCTCTGCCCTCCAAACTTTCCAAGATCGCTCATTTCACCTGTGTCATCATATGGGGTTAAATTAGTGGATGAGGAGAACACAGTCTATAGTAGATTCCTTCAGATTATTACCCCCATCCCAGAGCATATATAACAGTTAAAATTCCACTAGTTCCTCTTCTTACCAGAATATATGACATATATTATATTACATATAATATACACTATAATATTATTTTATATATAATATAATATTATATTGGTTATATTATATGTAACCATTATATATAATGTATATGTGTATATATATAATATGTATATTATATATATTATAAATATTATGTATTATATAAATATTATATATATATATATATATATATAAAATAATGCTATCCTTCTGTGTGACCCTTCAGAATTAGCTGTTAGCTACCACTCCAGGCCTACAAGTGGCAGCTACTAGACTAGCTTATCCTTCTTTGGAATTCATTGCATCTATAGCTCTTCAATGATTTTGAAGAAACACATAATAATTTATTTTATCCAGTAGATAATTTTAGCTTTTAATTTATTTATTTTGTATCATTTTACCTTACTTTATTTTCATAGAATTATGGAAGAAGTGGTGATTGTTTATGAATGTACATAACTCTTGTTGAGAGCTATATGTAATTCAATCCAGTATTTTAAAAATTAGAAAAATGGACATTCCAATTAGTTTGTTAAACTTCTACTGATTACTGACTCTGTACTAAAAAAATATTCTAGATTTAGGAAATAGAGCCATGAGGAAAAAAATGATCTCCTCAAATGCCTATGATTCATACATTCTACTGGACCTAAATGCTGATCTTTGGAAGAGCCATTGAAAAGCGTGTTTAAATTATTTGATTTTGAGGCCGAAGTATATTTTCCTAGCTTTCCCAATGGAACCGCAATATTCTGTGATTTGCTATTATTTTCAGAAATGTAGACTGAGTCTGAATTTACATAATTCTCCAATGGACTATTACCTCAGTACTGATCAGCATTCATTTAGCCATGAATTCGTCTTTGCCTGATCTGTGTGCTTGGGGTTGCACGTGAGGAGATGAGGCTGAGGTGAGCTGTTTCTGGGGTGGCTGGGGTCTGACACTCCCCGGCTTGGCCTCCCTCTACCCTCAGTCCTTCTTGCCTGGAGGCCCACTCTGAAGAATCTCCAAGAACTCTACCGCTGTCTGAGAGGCAAAAAGCACTGTATGAAGCCATCCATTTGAGTAGATCCTTCATGAGGCCAGGGTTTTCTTTCTATTCCTATTTCCTTTGCTATTGCCATTTTCTGAGGCAAATTAAATGCTTAATTGCAGCTAATTGTTGTTAGGAAATTAACTGCTGACATATATGATTTATATGTATATCAAATATATGTGCATCACACACATCATAGACAATATCTCATCTATTGCATATAAAATATACATCATATATGTTGCATAATGTATAATATATGCATATGTGTGTCACATGTATATAATACATATTGTATAATATATATTTATATCTCCATGTGACCTGATTAATGTTGCAGGAGCATTGTATTTATATTGTAGCCATTTAGTTGTATGTCTACCAAAAAATATTTATTTATGTATTTATTTAAAAGTATTTATGTGTCTATATAAAAGTATTGTTGTTAGGAGTAGATTATTTGATATAGAGACTTCCCAATGTGTATGCAATTCTTATATTTTCATGTTTGGAGATTTAAATCCTATAGTTTTTAGAGGTTTTCACGCAAACATATTAAGAATTGACTGTAATATTGAAAAGTAATTTTCTAAGTCTCTTACCAATGTAAGCAACTCTTGTTTGTCTATTTTCTATTGAATTGGAAGGTTATATTGATCTCTCTGGTATTTGATTCATGTTATTATGCCCTCCAAAGATTTTGTTTTTGTAAAAATTGTTTATACAAAATATATTAGTATTTGGTCCAACTTTTCCTTGCCTTTGCTGAAGTTGGTTTCATCTTAAATGGTGGATATTTTATGTTATGGCTGTGGTGTGCCTTCTCTTTCTTGATTTTAATGCTTCTCCATTGTTTGCAATGTGCTATGCAATTTTAGAAAGGGTTTATTTGAAATTGTGTGTGGTCAATTACATTTAATTTACAAACCTTCCCTTCCCTTCCTCCTTCCCTCTCTCTTTCTTTTCCTTCCTTCCTTCCTTCCTTCCTTCCTTCCTTCCTTCCTTCCTTCCTTCCTTCCTTCCTTCCTTCCTTCCTTCCTTCCTTCCTTCCTTCCTTCCTTCCTCCCCCCCTCCTCTTTCCTGCTTTTATGGCAGATCTCTTCCCACTTTCTGTACTGAGGTGCTCAGTTGAGTGTATTTCATCCTAATCACACAGGCTAGGTCTCTTGATTATTGCTTCCTGCCCTGTACCCGGTTTGTTTTGTTGGTGTGATATCCTGAGCTTCACGTGGGCTCCGTCACTGCCCGTCAACATGCAGAGGTAGAACTGCGTCTTCCAAGACAGAGGATGAGAAGCAAGTCTTGCTGGCATCTGGTCTCAGGTCTGTCTCACAACTCCCCTCCCCCCCACCTCACAGCCCAGTATGAGAAATTTAACAAGTACATTCTCGCCACTCGCTGACGCACACATAACGAAATGAGCCTGCAGGCAGCGTTCACAGCGTGTCCACTGGGGCTCTCAAGCTTTATTTGAAATCAAACTATATTTCCATAAATATTTGTTATGCGCTCCTTTGGCCAAATGAAAAGTCAAAGTTAAGCTCAAGGTTTTGTGGGTTTTTTTTTTTTTCTGCAGCGTGACCTCTGCGGGGGATGCCCCATCAAACAACAGATTTCAAATTTAAAACGTGTTGGCAAACATTTGAAATTCCCCAAAGCTCAGATTAATTACCAAACACTCTTGCAAGCTCAGCAGCCACAGAAGCCCGCGCTCTGCAGGCTTGATTTTGTACAAAACTGGCATGTTTTTGAGCTTTGTGAACTCTCTGTAGACTTCTCATTCATGGCCTTCCTGCTCCTTCCTGAAAAGTTCATTTTGCAGACATTGAACGTGAGCCGAGGTCTGCGGTCAACAAAGCAGGGACACGTGTTGGAAATGATCAAGTACCTTGCACTGCCGCACATGAATTTCACGTGTTTAGAATTTGGGTTCATGAGTAGCCCAGGCCAGTCAGTCAATCTCGCAGTAATGAACACGAATGAGCTGCCATCACGAGAAACATCCAGTCCTTGCGGGGTTTGGAAGGGTCCTTGCTCACGGAGGGTTAAGATTTGTCCTGTATCTGTCTACACACCTCATATCTGTGACTGAACACTGCAGGGGTCAGGAGTGACAAAGGTTTGTCAAGTGACAAAGCTGACAAGTGAAGCCCGAAGAGGGACACGTCAGATTTCCCAAAGAAGGGAGTGGAAAGGGAGCACTTTACAGAGGAGCCAAGACTAGAGCTGACGCTGAACAATCCTAGAGCTAGACGATTCGAGAAAAGACTATGAAGAAGGAAGTGGTGGAGTGGGAGGAAGGACTAGCGTGTTCCCAGCGATCTGAGGACTGGTGTAGTCTCCAACCGTAGCCCTGAGCTGAACATTGATGTGGGAATGGTAGGGAGTTTAAGTCAGTAATGGAAGGCCTTAAATTTTAGGCTAACAATGTAACGTTTTGTAATTGATGAACACCAGATCCAACGACTCCTTTTTTTTCTTTTTCCTAAGACACTAGGGTTTGTGGACTTGGGCCTTATGTTTGCTAGGCAGGGGCTCTACAGTTGAGCCATGCCTCTAGCCAGCCCCGCCCCCTTTTATACAACTGGTGAATTTTGTGATAGGGTCTTGCTTCTTGTCCAGATAGGGACCTGGACCTCAATCTGCCGATTTTAGGTTTCTTGCCTTAGTCACGTGTCACGACATGCAGCTATGGGTAAAGAAGGGAGTCTCTCATACTTTGCTGCCTGGGTTGTGCTTTGACAACAATCTTCCCTAGATACTCAGCCTCCTGAGCATCTAGAGTTACAGATGTGAACCACTGGTCCCCAGTTGTACTGGTACCGTGTTTAAAGCAGGGATACAGTAGGTGGAGTGCAGGTAATGTCACTGAGTTGCTCACCTCTTGCTTTTCTTCTCTGCTTTCTACCTCCTCCTTCCTCCAGCTTCTTTCTATTCTCTCTCTCTCTCTTTCTCTCTCTCTCTCTCTCTCGTCCCTCCTCCTTTTAATTTTCTCCTTCTTAATTAATTAATTTATATGGCTTTGACATCGTTTCCCCTGTCAAATCTGATATGTAAGAATTTGGTAGTTCAGGCATCATTATGCCAACATACATTTTGAATTTGACAGCTTCAAGTAGTTTTTAACCTAAACTGTTTAAAATAAAAATGACTTATTTAATCTTTTAAAATACAGTGTCTCCACCTTTAACTAAAACAGAATGAAAGGCATATCACCCATTCTTACTATTTGAAAATATGGAAACAATAAAAATGTTTTTTATATGTTAAAGCAGATGCTACATTTTAGCTCTGATTTTAGGCAAATGTCTTAAAACAACTTGAAACAAATTATGAAATATGAAATAGAATTAATATGAATTATGAAATAGAACTCATATTATGAAATATAATATGAATTATGAATTATGAAATATAATAAAATGGGCCAGGAAGTCTCTAGATACTTTGTGGACTATTAAGATACATTGATAGCTGGGTCATTGCAGTGTCTTGCACACCGATCCACGCACATTTGCATGAAGATAGAAGATAGAAGCCTATCCCACTAGAAGGTTATGAAGAACAGGTCACCATTTCTGTTGATGTTAAATCCATACAGGTTCAAGGACTGTCTCAAACACTCAGGGAGAATTTAATGGGGCATTTGGAAAGAGGAACGCCATGAATATTAAGACTAGGAACTCATGTTATTTTTAAATGGTTTTCGGTGTTTCATTTATTTACTATGAACTCGACGATTTTATTCTGCCCTCTTGTTCAACCCGATGTTAGATTTTGTACAAATAAATTTCATTGTGCTTTTTAAAAAAAACAACCTTGTGTTTATAGTTTGCCTCTCCCCAGTCATTATGACTGAGTCTTAGAGCAAGTTTTCTTGGCAAGTTTGAACCCAGATTTTTATTTTCAGAGCCTTTTAATGAAGTTGCCTGTTAGTACGACAACAGAGGCTGATAGGAACCGATGATGTCTAAATATTGATCGTGGTGTCTGTCACAGTGTCGGAAGCACTTCCACTTAATTCGGTGGAAAGAAATCAGGAGTTAGAATCTGGCAGATGGAGAGAGTGAACTTAACTTTTAAACATAATTCAGCCTATTTAAGTGTAATCCTCCAGAATGGGTGCGTGAGCCCATTGTAGCCGTGGGATGGATCCTGTGGGCTTGTAAATCCATTGACACTATGTCTGCAATACGGATACCACTGACTGTTCCGTATTTCTGTTTTCAAGACTCAAATGTTGAGTGAATAGAAGAAGCTTCATAAGCATAGTTGTCTTGGGGTCTGATTATAACCATTAGCCAATTTATGTGAAGCGACTCCTAGTGGCTTCAACAATAAGTGTTTATTTCTCACAGTTCTGAAACAAGTAACGTCTGAGATCAAGTGGAGGAGGTGGAGCATTGGGTGTGGGCCCCAGGCCTGGCTGATAGGCCGTCTTCTCACTGGGCCTTCCTGTGCCTCCTTCTTTTGACTCTTTGGGGCACACTCAGCATCACCCCTGTGACCCTTCTGCCTCCCCAAAGGCCCCCTTCTCTCCACCCCCACATGCCGACCAGGCTCAACATGTGGGTTTGGGGGAGGCACAAGCACCAGCAGATAACATGGAGATTACCTGAGTGATGGAATTCCCAGTCGTTGATTGGCTTAGTCCATTGAGCATTACTGGTGCAGGACATTCCGTACCGAAGGGCTGAAGCAAGCTATGGCAAAGAAGAGAGTGAACATCCAGCTGAAACTTGCATTTTAAGGTTGGCACAGGAGCCCCAATGTCTCTATCCCCAAAGTTTTTCTGTGGAAGGTAAACAGAATGTGTAAGCTTTCACTTTTTTGAATTTGTTCATCTTCCTGTAATTTAAATATATGTACGAAACCAGATATTAACCAACATTGAAAAATGGAAGGGGACGATATTTCCAATGACTTCTACTCTGCCCGCCAAGACAAACGGCATAACTGAAGAGCCTATTTTTTTTTTTAATCCATAGCTAAGCAAGTTATATGAAAGCAAAACACAGCTATAAGGATATATCTAAGTGTGTGGGAAAAATAGAAGATAATTCCCTAAAGAGGAGGAAAGAAATGAAATGAAAGGTAGATAGACCTGGATGATGAATCTATGATTAGTCTGTGTGCATTTGCTGATTGCTGTGGAAATGCAGGTAGCATACGATACGAGAGAAAGCCTGGTCAGATAAGGACATGCACCTGCAGTGAGCATCTACAGAGGGCCGGCATTCCCTGAGTTATTTTTTAAATAACAAAAGACAATAAGCCTTCTACTATCAGAAAACAAAACAATACTGAGAAAAATGAAGGAAAATCTTAGTGTATGGTAGCATATATTGTGTTCACATATAGGAACATCACATAGTACAACAAATTCTCATTTTCCACCAATTGTCCAGTAAATTTCACATCAACCTGGATACGTGAAAGACAGATTGTGTTTTATTTTAGAATTAGCAAGATTTTATAATTCATATGGAGGTTCAAAAAGATAACCATCTTCAGTGGACAGAGGGGAATTAAAATGGTAGATACATCAAGAATTTATATAAAGTGTACCCTATTTAGTTAGACAAACAAGAATAGATATTTTAAAATAGACTCACACATATATGGACACTTGATTTATGTTTAAGGTACAGAAGAATAGTTAAGAGTGACCTTTCAGTAAGTAGTAATAGGTTAACTGGATGTTCATATGGAAATAAAGAGAATTCTGAAATTAGTACACAAAACAGTTAGATTGTCTGTTTCAAGGTAATGGATACCTTATAAGTCTCCTAGAAATAGTCGAAAAATGTTTTCTTGACATGGTTAAGGCAAAGACTTCTGAACTAGGGCATCAGCAACAGGAGCCATGAAGGAAATAAGAAGTGAATCTAGAATGATACCAAAAGTTTCTTTCCATCAAAAGATATCGGAAAGTAACAAGATCAGGCGGCCTCATGAGGTCATATTCAAAAACCATTAAGAAGTGTCATAATTAGAAGCATATACACTAGGAAAAAATTAGTTCCAAGATAGAGGCATTAGGAAAGAGAGCAAGAAGAAGATGAGTTACTGAGCTGGTGCACCGAGGAGCAGGGATCTTAGTCGATGTGCATCCTGCCCTTGAGCAGCGAATGTGATGGTGAAACAATTCCTAGTGGCAAAAGGAGTAGAGGGCCAGGACACACGTGCCACAAATTTCAGGCTTTGTAGGGAAAGGTTAAAGAAGTCAAATTAGGTCCTCTTGTTTGCTGTTGCCTGTTTCACAGGGTAGAAGAAAGCTGACATGGTAAAGAACCACTCAGATGGCAAGTAAGGATGAAAAGAGATTTAGAAGATTCAGGAAACCTGAGAAAGACAATTGCTTCTTAAAGTAAAGCTCAACAGGAAGAGACCCTGAAAATGCATGAGAGGTCTTGAAGTGACTTGGCTTATGAAATCCCAGCCCATGTCAAAACCAAGCCATGATTTCTCCATGCATTAATAATCTGCAATGGATTATTGTGTGGTGAGGGCACAGTTGGAGCTCAAAGAATGGGGCCAGACAAAAGCTCTGCTAATTAGATAAAAATGATCCAAGACGGAAAAGCTGAAGGTTGTTTTTTTTCTGAATTCCAAAAGTTCAAAGTATCTGGACCATTAATTTGAGAGAGAGAGAGACAGACATAAAAGCAAAAGAGTAAAGAAATGTGGGCATTTTAAATAGCCAAGTTAAAGGAAAAACCCCCACAGAATACTTAGTATGGCTCTTGGCACAGTAAATAGATTGGATCAACTTGTTATGAAAATTACTAACCTTTTGGAAAGGTGTGCTTCCTAAATAAGTGATATACCCGTGACTTTTCCTTCAAGTGGCATTGGCATCTTTTTCCTTCATGTGTTCTTAAAAATATTCTATGTCAGTTGCTTATTTGGGGTCTATAAGGAAAGGACACACAACTTGAGCTGCTCTGTCGTGAACTTTCCCCCAATGCAAATTAGCTCATTGAATAAGAAATTTAAAATACAAGGGTGGCGTATTTGTAAGAACTAGATTAAACCAAGTAGGTTTGTACTGAATCTTTATGGCCCAGTGTTAAAATTTTATACCTGTGCGTTTGTAGCCAAGAAATTTTTTATCTATCAGCGTCACATTGTTCTTTAATGGAAAAGATAGAGTAAGAAATATAGGTGTATATTAAACCATTCCACAATCAGGATTTGAGGATGAAATCGAGACTGCATCTAGTTTGAATACGTGTCAGAGTGCTGGGCCATTCATCAGAAATGACAACCAACCAGCTCATGGCCCAGTGTGTTAGAAGAGCGCCTATTTCACAATTTGGAGACCAAACATTTGAACAAACATCACGCTTTTTCTCTCTTTTTTGTTATGACATGACTGGATGTTGAACTTGTGTTTTCAACGCAAAGCTGGCTCTCTATGACTTGAACCACATTTCTACTTCTGTTTTTTTCTTTTTTTGTTTTTGTTTTTGCTGGTTATTTGGAGACGAGTCCCCTTCCCTGCTGGGGCTGGCTTTGAACCACGATCTACCAATCTCAGCCTCTGGAGTAGTTAGGATTACAGGCATGAGCTACCAGCATTTAGCTCACATTCTTTCATTTTTTGGCAGACATCTCCCTAAAGCCAATGGTTCTGGACCTCTAAGGAAAATACAAAGAGAAACGAGACCATCGCCTTTTCAAATAAGAGGAACCTTTCATTGTATCAGGTCCTATAAAGTAATTAAAGATAATGTAAAAATATCAAAGGTTCTTCTTAAAGATAAAATGTCTAGAGAAACCTCAGTTGAAATGTGTGCTTGTTTCACATGAATTTACATCTCCAGCAGTGCAGATTCTAATTTCTGAAGGCCCAGAGCCGGTGAAACCAGGAAGTGGCCCACCAGTGCCAAGGAGGCTCCCAGGGCTTTTCTAGAGGCCAAAGCCCCAGAGCAGCGCCGGCTCAGTTAAAGCGACCACAGATCCCAGGCACTGGGGCTGTGGTGAAGCTCTTCACAATAATTTGGAGGCCCGGAAGGGTCGTGACTGCAGGAGCGTGAATTGAGTGTGGAGGTACGAGTGTACATTGCAAAGCTGGTTTATTATTCAAAAGAGAGGCTAAGGGATTTGAACTCATTTCTAAAAATAAGAGCTATGTTTTCTTCTGTCATATGCGAGCAGAGCTGGGTCGGGGTGGGGGGGTCACCGTAGCCCTCACTCCGGGATCCACAGAGATGAAGGTGTCAGCCACGAGGGGCAGTAACCACTGCTGAGAGGAAGTAATTGTCCAAGTGCGCACACACACACACACACACACACACACACACACACACACACATGTCTGAGATCCACACCCAGACAATACACCCCCTGCACCCCAGGAAGTGTGGAAGTGTAATGTTATTAACATAGTGGGCTGCTTAATCACATTCATTCTATGCAAGGACTCCTGTAAATAGAATATACTGTTTTCTTAAGCACTTGATGTTATTTCCTTCTAGCTAGGATCTGGAAAAGTTTTGAGCTGTAAAGTTACACATAAATTGACGTTCCAATAATTTCTAAAGTGTGTTCTTGTTCATAAAAGTGTGTGTGTGTGCCTGTATACGCATGTGCACAGGCACTGCTATTTACTTTCCTGGGGGCTTTATAGGTAATGTAGAAACTGGGAAGGTTCTTGGTGGTACTGGAAAAGTAATGGGAATACTGGGTAGATAATTACTACTAGAGCTAAGGAGGCTTTCTACCAGGCCTGGGGCTCACCCATTAGCAGTGATGCTGTATTGCCTGATGTATTGCTTACACTAAGAATAAATAAATATATATGTATGTGTGTTGTATATATATGTGTGTATAGCATATATACATATATATGGAAGTATAGCACATCTAGAATATACAGTTTTGGGGTATATGTATATACATTTATAGTGTGCATATATTTGGATGCTGTTATTCACTATATACATCTAAAATATAAAATGCTCTTTCAGGTTACATTATCCCATTATAGGCATGATACCAATGGAATATGACTCCTGTAGTCTAATATTTAGCCATCTCTTTTGTTCTTCATTCCTACTTTAACTAATGGAATTTTCCCATTTGCCTTTCATTGTCTTTATCTATTTGAAACATATACATGTTTAATCTTACCATAAATTTTGTCATTGGTTTTCTTGTATACAGAATACAGTTTTAACCTAATTGAAAAACCTTGATTTTTGATGAAGAGAGTTGAAGGAATCTGTAGTTATTGTAGTAATTGATTTTCAAGTATTTTATGATAAGTAAATAATTGTAAGTAGTAGGTAATTAATTGATGCACTTCCTGACTTCTTTCCTTTTGCTCTGGTTTGGCATTGGAGATAAATGAAGCGTAAAAATAAAAGTGAAGACAACTTCTGATAGAGGCCACGTGAAGCGTTGTAAATGTTTAAAACGTGGGCTTGGTGGTTTTTTCCTCCATGCTTCCTGTCTTAGATTTTTTTTTCCCTTATTGGCAGTCCCATTCTTCACCTTGTTGTAGTCGTAAATCTTGGTGTCAGATTTTTACTTTCTTCCACACACCAAATCCCCTCAGTAATGAGTTCCTTTGGACTCCAGCTTTGTGTTTTCTGCGGAGTCTCAGTGGCTGTCTGCCTGGGCTTCCTGCTCTCAGGGGCCAGCACTGGTCACGCGCCCTCCTCTGCGGCTCCCCACCCTGTCTGTGCTGGTGGCCAGCAGCCAATCTCAGCGCAGGATCCCTGCGGCAAACGCCAGCCAGCTCCCCCTCATGGCTCTATTGGCCAGTGGCCGTCCCCTCCCTCCCAGTGCGGTCTTTCAGTTGGCTTCTGTGGCTTTTGTGCCCTGTTCAGTCTTTTTATTAAAAAAATGTTCTTTTTAAATTAGCATATATTTGTGCTATGATGTGGGGTTGCTGGAGTGTTCCCAAGTACACACAGTGTGATTTGAACAAATCCACCTCCTCCACCTGTTTTCCTTCCTTCCCGGATCCCTTTGTCTAATGGTATCTGATGGGCCTATTTTACTCTATTCATATACACATATGTAATATGGAATAAATTACACAATGTAACATAATATATAAGGACACATGTTATAGGTATGGCATGCATATATAATATTATGTATTACATATATGATATATATGCATATATAGAACATATATGTGTGGGGCTGTGTGTCTGTTTGATCGTATGAGTTCATTCTTGTGATTTCTCTTCCCTGACTGGGCCTTCTCTCTGGAGGACTCCCTTTCTCTCCTCTGCTGGTCTTACCTTGCCATGCCCTTGGTCCCTCTGAAATCTGGGTGGCTCTTGTCATCTTCAAATTGCTACCTTATCAGTGAGGTCAGCCCTCCTTACTTCATTTCAAAATATCCCTGGCCTCTCTCGCCTCTCTTCCCTGCTCTCCCCCCCCCCCCCCCACCTTGTAAGACCAGGCAATCCATCTTCCTGACCTGTGTCCTTACCTGTGTGGTATTCCCCTTTTCCCATGTCAACACCACCTTGCAATGTACTACTCAATAGTGATGGAGGTATGTGAAAATCTAAATAACTTAAAATGACATTAGAAGCAAGATGTCTTTAAGGTAAATCTCATGGAACACGTGCCAGGTCTTTCTTGAGCAATGTATAAAATTGCGTCGAGAGACAATGAGGAATATATAAATAAGAGATCCACTTGCTTATAGACTCAAGATCAATTTTAAAATATGCAGACTCTAGTCTAATTAATTCTCTGAGTTAATGCAATTTCTACCAAAGTCTCAGAAGAATTACACAAGTTCTAATATATAAAGAGATGGGACTATTTAAATTCCAGAAGAATTATCTAACTTCTAATATACAGAGAGAGAGAGAGAGAGAAAGAGAGAGAGAGAGAGAGACTAGAAAAGGTTCACAGCAGTGAAAAGTCTGAAGGAAAAGAATATAAGCAGCCTGGCAGATGTCAAGGCTTACTATGAATTCATCATAACCGAGACGACAGGAGGAATTCAGATCCGCCCGTTCATGGATATGCTAGCAGGTGACAGAGGTGGCTCCGAGGGCGCTGGGTGAGGATGAGCTGCGAAGCAGAGATGCGGCCTTGCCCGGATCACTCCACAATAGACACAGAAGGTCTTCACCTCAGACACAATGCACCAAGAAATGTGAGACTGTTATTTCCTATGAATGCAGTCATGTGACCACAAGGACAGAACAAGTATGCTGTTAAAGACACATGGGAAAATTGTTCTTATGAGTGTGGGGGGCAAGGGGTAATTTTTAAACAAGCAAATCAACAAACACACACATACATATAAACAAAATGAGAACTATGATTGATGACACCAAATTAAAACTTTCTATAATCATGAGATTCCATAAAATAGTAACTGGGGCTGGGAAGGTAGCTCAGTGGCAGAGCGCTTGCCTCAGATGCATGAGGCCCTGGGTTCGACTCCTCAGCACCACATAAGCAAAAAGAAAAAAGCCGGAAGTGGCGCTGTGGCTCAAGTGGTAGAGCGTTAGCCTTGAGCTGAAGAGCTGAGGGACAGCGCCCAGGCCCAGAGTTCAATCCCCACAACTGACCAAAAAAACAAAAACAAAAACTGGCAAAAGACTTCCATCCAGAATCTGAAACAAACTTCTAAAACCAGTAAGACAGGTCAGAGAAAAAATAGAGAAAATGAATAGGTCATTAAGTTAACGTTGATTGATCAAGTCACTGAAATACCTTATTTGACTGAGTTTCTTGTTTGTCTGCTGAAGACTTGTGTGGAGGACATCATCTCATTTGTATACTCTGTAATTTTGTAATCCAATGCTTTAGTAAATCCAATCTAGGCATCGCTCTTTCTTCAGATTTAATTTTCATGAATCATGGGTATTTGCCAAGAAGTATGGGATTTCATTATTGTAAAATGAGGTTTGGTGACATAGTCAGAAAGCGGTGTGTTTATCCTGTGTCTTTTGTTTAAGAAATAGTTTTATACTGGGTACTCCTATTACTGAGCAATTGTGACTCTGAGTGTGGTACTCGCTGGGCAGTGTGGAGGCTGAGGCAGGAGGACTCACTTGTGAGGTTGAACTACTTGTGAGGTGCGGTCCAGGAAAGGAAGAGAAAGCCACTGGGAAAAACAGTGGCAGCAAGTGGCTGTGTGAGCCCCGTTCACAGTGGACGTTACCAAGTTCCCCTCAGAGCTGACCATCAAAGCCGGCGATCAGCTTCTCAATGTGCAATCATTTGAAGCTAGATGAGGGCTGAGGAATGGATAGATAACAAGAAGGGCAGGGTCTGTTTCCCCACCCTGGAAGGACAAAACCCTTCTATGACCCCTGAGTATGTCGGTGAGTCAAGGAAGGGTGTCGAAAGCAAGTCCATGGGATTGCTACACCATACAATGGGGAGCTAGTGATGTGCCTGATAACCTACAACATGAAATCATCCAGCCACACAGTGACAAAGCTAGGTATCATAATTTCCTCTGCTGGAGTTCCATAAGCATTACATAAACAGCAACGAGGCTTCATGATGAGGCGACATGGCATTGAAATAGGCGTCTACGTTTGGAACAACTTAGCACGGTGACCAGGTCTTTCAAAACACATAACCATGGAGCTGACTGTGCACCAGACTGACTGACTCAAACCCAGAAAAAAGGTGGTGAGGAGCAGTAGCGTAATCCCAGCTAGCACCATGTGTCTCACCAAGATGGAGCTGCTCCAGCCATCACATCAAAGTTACTTGATTGTTTGGCCAAATATAGCGGGCTAATTTTTAAGTTGATAATTTTGTATGGCCTGGGAATGATGTTAAAATACCCAAATGGCCCTTGGCCCCTGTAGTAAAATAATTTTCAGCAGAATGGTTTCTTCAATATTTACTTGATTAATTTATTATAATAGGGTCTTACTTTTGGAACTGAGTGTATCTATGGTCTTGAATCCTGCTTCTTTTTTAAATTTTGCTAGGAATTTTCTTTCTTTCTTTTTTTCTTGCCAGTCTTGGGGCTTGGACTCAGGGCCTTGGCTTTGTCCCTGAGCTTCTTTTTGCTCAAGGCTACCACTCTACCACTTGAGCCACAACACCACTTCCAACTTTTTCTGAGTAGTTTATTGGAGGTAAGACTCTCACAGACTTTCCTGCCCTGGATGGCTTTAAGGGTGATCCTCAGATCTCGGTCTCCTGAGTAGCTAGGATCACAGGCGTGAGCCACTGGCACCCAGTTTATTCCTTTGCCAGGAATTTTAAGCTAAATAGTTTCTTAAATATTTACAAGACCTTGGGCCACTGTTCCATTTTATGATCAGAGCTGATTCTGAATAGTTTTCATTGACTTCTCTTAACCTCATCTCCCTAAATGTACAAGCAGTGACGAATGAGGAGATGAACTATGGCAAAACGGTTCCTTCGGCAGCGACAGTGACCGCAGCCGGACACGAGCAAGAGAATAGAGATTGCCATTCAGTATTTTCTCTTTTATAGGACTGCATTGATCACTCTCCATTTTCTTTTTCTTGCATGCACTCTTTTGTTCTATGCTGGTGCAAGCCCAGCTGCGAAGCTGGGAGATCACGTGCCCCTGGGTCACTGGCTGCTGATCAGCACACGCCTCTGTGTCCCCAGGGTGTGGCTGGGACGGGTCAGCTCACGCATGCACTGACTTTGGTAGAGTCTGGACTTCCGCCTTCTCTGAAGCAGTGGAGACTTAGGCTGAGGGTGATGAGCCAAAGGGGAAACCCAAGGACTTTCTCACTTTCCAATCATCATGGACACTTACAGAGGTTTTAGAGCCTTCAGCTCTGGTCTTAACCCACTCAGAATCAGAAAAACCTGGGCAGCAGGAGGGAACTGGCAGCCCAGACCCCAGCTCCAAGAATGCATTACTCGGTGGCCACCGAGTGGCCCTGGGGAAAATGACCTCTGTCCAGATGGACTGCAGTTAGTTCATGAATCAATGAATCCAAGAGCTGATGGAAATGGACCTCTATTGTCAGGTGCTCAGGTAGCCTTGTTAACACACTGGCCTCCTAAACTCCACCAGCCCCGGCCCCACGAGCATGCACACAAAGAGCTGACTTCATTATCAGCAAGGCACACGCTTTGTCTGAGTCCCTGGAGCAGGTGACAATTTGATTTTTAAGTGGCTCACTTCGCATTGATGTAGCACCATTCAAACCAAATCTCGGAAGTGCTTGACACACAGTAATTAATGACAGCCCCGAGAGCCCGAGAGGCCTGTGCCTTTTGTAGCTTCCCTTTCAGACACAAATTTTCCAGGGGTTAAAGAGGCTTGATGAAAGTTACACTTCAGAAGCACTTGCAAAGCTATGAAGGAGTTCAAAATGGGACAGGATCACAACCAGAACTCTTCACCCATTCCTGAGTATCCATAACCCAACTAATTACCATGTTGTTTATGAGAGGGGTAGGGGAAGGGTTTAAAGGAAAAGTAGCACAAGCCAGAAAGTAAATAGGCCAGGGCTGCCAAGCCTTTCTAGACAGGCCTCATTTCTAGGCCTAGTTTCTACTAAATGGAAAAATACTTTCACAAATACTATCACAAAGCCCTCAGCTCAAACCCCATTAACCCAAATAAAGAAATGAGCCTGTGGGTATAGTAATGTTTTATTAATTAGAATGCAAAAGGAAACGACTTAAAGCAGCGTGCCCTTAGATGAATCGTAAGAACAAAGACAACTTCGCTGACATTTACTTCTGACTGCAGGTAATACTTACACACTTAGGCCTATCTGCCAATCTCTCATTGCATGGAGTTGAAGCCATTGTTGTCTTATACTATATAGGTATATAGAATTCTAAAATTTCATTTCATTGATATAATTCTTTTTCTGATGGCTTGAGTAAAGCTTCAAGGTTTTATGCTTGCTCTGCTAGCTGGGCTGGCTGTCTACCACATGAGCCACGCTCCCACACCTGCATTTTGCTAGTTGTTTTGGAGATGGAATCTAGTGACCTTTTCCACCTTGTCTGGCTTCAACCTGCAATTCCTCAGAGTAACTAGGATTACAGACGTGAGCTACACGCGCCCAGCAAACAGACAGACAGAATTTCTTCAATGATCAAAATGCTCCTGATTTCATTGGTAGAAATATATCCGAACGAACACTGGAACTATTTGGTGTCTGTTTTTGAATGATTCTGAGTTTTTACAGAAATGAAATTCTGGTTCTTAGTGCACATGTGTTCATGTGTGAGTGAGTGTGTTTTTGTTGAAAAGCAAGTCATTTGGGTCACAAATGCCACCTGTTTCTGGGGGTGGTGGTGGTGTTTGTCCTTCTCTACTCATGGCTTCCTAATGGAGATGACACAGGGCGTGGTTGCGTGTCCCCTGGTTGTCAGGAGACAGCATGAGCTATATTACTAATAGATTGGGGTTGGTATTTGTACGATTGAGGTTTATTTTACATGCACACAGGAGGAAGGCTTGAAGCAATTATTGCTATAATTCCTTGACCTTGTTATGCTGGGCAGTTCATTCTCAGTGTTCTGTACAGGTTGTAGAAGCTCTACAGTTGAATCCCTCCTCTACTTATCACCATTTTTTTTTCTAAAGTAGGAGTTCAAATGTTTCTGTGTTTGCATTTGTGTTGTGAAAGGAACCTGACCGTGAGCTTGGAGAGGTGGAGGTGGAGGTGAGACAGGATTGGTCAGGGGCAGGGAGGAGGTGAGACAGGATTGGCTAGTGGAGGAGGGAGGTGAGACAGGATTGGTCAGTAGAAGGGGGAGGTGAGACAGGATTGGTCAGGGGAGAGGGGCAGGTAAGAAGGATTGGTATATGTTTCTCCAATTACTCCAAGTTGTTCTCATCAGTCAAGAGGAAATGATCTCATATTTTGACACTTTCTCTTTTGCTTTTTATAATACACACCACGTTTATGTTAAATAAATGCAGTGGTAATATAAAATTAGAGCTATTTCTATGATTGAAATTCGTAGCAATGTTCAGTAATATGTATTTTTGCCTTCACATCCTGTGTTATTAGAATACATTATGTGAAATCTTTCTATAGCCCATAATAGATTTATTCGAATGATTTCTAACTTCTAAAGTATCTATTGTCTGTAATGAGTTGCTTGGGATTTAAAGGATTATCTAATGTATTTTAAACAGATCTGTCTCTGAAATATTACTCTGTAGGCTGCTATTGGTTCTTCTCAGGATACTGTATATTTTTTTCTGGGCAGTCCAAGTATGTGGATTGCAAGATGTTTAATTTCAGGAACAAAATTTTTATTCACTGTGTCCTTTTCACTCTTTCTTTGGATTTGGCAGGACAAACTTAGAATGAATGTGCCTACTATTCCATAGGTACAGTGAGATACTCCAGGGGGAAGGCAAGGCCTTACTTGATGGAAAGACAGCTAGGTTTTGTATTCCAGTTCCTTTGCATGCCAAACCTGTAACCTCAGGGCTATGTAAGTTCAATATTGAGTTAACGAAATTCTCATTCAATGGAGTGAAAGGATATTAGAGAGAGCTCTTTTAGTAATAAATATTTTCATCTTAATTTATATTCTGCATTACTGGAATGAATTAGGTCATGCAGAAATCTTTGCACATTCTATAAATACATTTACCTCGAATATTTTTTTGCTTCTAAAAATGATCTCTTAGAAGATACCTCTCAGTGTCTGCCAGCTCTGGTTTTGTGGCTCATTGATCAGCATTAAGGCTAAGTTCTTTTCTTCCTACTTACACCATTTTTTATAGCCCAGAAATCCATTTATGTCTCCTGACTTCTTGCATCATCTCCCTGTCTTGATTGTCAACGTCTAAGTGCAAGACTTCATCTTGTATTCTTCAACGATGTTAAATCTAGGATATTCTGAGCCACAGATAACCAACAGTGTAGTCAACTCATAAGTAGGAAGCATCTATATTCTGTGCCAGTCCCCTAGAAAGGTCTGCATGTTCATTTATTCATTTTTATTATCTTTCAGAAGTTGTACAAAGGGTTTTGAGACTAACAGGCCAGTTATGAGTACCACATGACATGCTCCACGTCACTCCTTCCTGTAGTTAGTTTTTAAATAGCTTTGGTAATATTGTAACCAAAATTTTACCTTGAGGGAAGCTTACCAAAATCTTCCAAACAGGCCATTTGTGGTAGCTAGAATGCTTTTATTCATTTGTTCTGCCATAAAGGAAACAAGAATAGTTAGGAAAATATCCTGTGAAATGTTTGAAACTTCTAAAACAGTTTTATTTAAAATTGATTAACAACATAATTGTTCACTGATGGGAGTATTCATAAGGAAATAAGATTTGTAGGAACTTTTTATTTTAATTAGAGAATGGGAACATAATCTGAGGGCCTCCAATGAAATTACTAATGAGCCTATCAACAAATTATCCTAAATGAACACTTGTATGTGGCAGCTGAGAATTAGGAGAAAAATTGTTTGAGGATAAATAAAAATGATTTGTAAAAATCACTAGAATTGACAGATTCTATCCTCTTTCCTTAAGCCTTCTTTTCAGACAGAAGGGCATTTATTTTTACTGTCATTATTTGAGATGTCTTTGTGCCATTGAAACTGTTTTCATTTTTTCCTCTCCCCCTCCCTCTTTCTCATTTCTATTCTTTCTTCCCTCCTTCTTTCTTTTTTTATTATTTATTGTGAAAATACTGTGCAGAGGGGTTACAATTACATGGGCAAGATAATGAGTACATTTCTTATCAAGCATTGTAGCCTCCTCCTTTGTTTCCCTTTCCCATCCCATCCTCCTCCCACCCCCCTATTTAAAAAAAATTTTTTTTTGTTGGTCCTGGTCCTGGGGCTTGAACTCTGGGCCTGGGCGCTGTCCCTCAGTGCTTCAGCCCAGGGCTAGCGCTCTACCACTTGGACCACAGCAATACTTCTGGCTTTTTCTGTTTATGTGGTGCTGAGGATTCGAACCTAGGGCCTCACGCATGCAAGGCAAGCGCTGTACCACTGAGCCACCTTCCTAGCCCCCTCCTTCTTTCTTAACTTCTCTCCCTTCCTCCCTCCTTTCCTTCCTTCCTAGGAAAAGGCAATTATTTCTTTCCTCATTCTTCACTCTAATGTAAGTAGGATGACAATGGTAACTGCTCAGCTTTTTAAAAATTTATTTTAAGGAGGAGAATATAGAAATTGGTCAAAACTCTC
This sequence comes from Dipodomys spectabilis, assembly GCF_019054845.1. Taxonomy (NCBI): domain Eukaryota; kingdom Metazoa; phylum Chordata; class Mammalia; order Rodentia; family Heteromyidae; genus Dipodomys; species Dipodomys spectabilis. Next base: position 4,497,914 of record NW_024870965.1, on the reverse strand, counting down.
CAGTTAGTAGTTGGGAAATGGCATTAGCCAAAGTGCTTTCTGCAATAGTAGAAATCTCTCCTCTCTGGTCTCCTTGAGTGGCCTCCAGCTCTCAGCAGTGTTACTCCTGCAAAACTTGTTGGAAATACAAATGTTTGAGTCTCATCTCAGAACTACTTACTCAGTAATTTTGGAGTTGGAACCCAGGAACCTGTGTCTTTATGCATCCTCCCAAGAGATAATAAATGCATGCTCAAGTTCTAGAATGTAGAAAAGTTTTCCTCAGCAGAAAGAAAAGACCTGGGTCTCATATCTAAAATATACTTAGAACTCAAAAAATTAAGTGCCCCCAAAACAAATCTTCAAAGAAACAACCACCCCATTAATAAGTGGGCTAAAGACTCAAAGAGAGACTTCTCTGAAGAGGAAATAAGAATAGCCAATAGACACATGAAGAAATGCCCAACTTCTCTAGCCATAAAAGAAATGCAAATCAAAACAACCTTGAGATTCCATTTCACTCCAGTTAGAATGGCCATTATCAAGAAATCTAATAACAACAGATGCTGGTGGGGATGTGGCCAAAAGGGTATGCTACTACACTGTGGTGGGAGTGTAAGCTAGAAAGTGGTTTGAAGGCTCCTCAAAAGATTAAACATAGAGCTCCGGTATGACCCAGCAATTCCACTTCTGGGCATTTAACCAAATAGCCCCAAACAAGGACATACTAAAGCTACCAACACAACCATGTTTATTGAAGCATTATTTACCATAGCTAAGATAGGGAATCAACCCAGATGCCCCTCAGTAGAAGAATGGATAAAGAAAAAGTGGTATATATACACAATGGAATGCTGTGCTTCCATCAGAAAGAATGACATCACCCCATTCGTAAGGAAATGGAAAGACTTGGAAAAAAATCATATTCAGTGAAGTAAGCCAGGCCCAAAGAAGCATAGATCCTATGTTTTCCCTCATTTATAATAATTAGTACATGTCTAGGCTAGTTCTAGTAGAAGAGCAGATGACGCTAAGTGAATAGAACGCCCAGACATGGAAACAAGGGGTTTTTCTTTGTTGTTGTTGTTTTTAATGTACTGTGTGGTTTCTTTTTTTCTTTTGGGTTTTTCCCCACTATGGTTTATCCCCTGTTGTCACTGTATTTAATTTTGGTGCCCTGGGTATTGTATATACGTTTATCTGAATTAGGGAAGGGAAGGGGAACAACAAAATGGTGAGACAAAGAACAAAGGGGGAACAAAGCGGCAGTGATATCCACAAGACAAGATGTAGGAAGTGAACTATAAAACTTGGAGGGGGGAATGGAAGGGGAAGAGAAAGTGGGAAAGAAAACAAGGGAGGGGGGTAACAAGTTCAACAAGACATGTACTCACTACCTTACTTAGGTAACTGCAACCCCTCTGTACATCTCCTTAACAGTAAAATTAACTTTAAAAAGAAACCAAGAAAAGAACTAGCAGGCCTCAGCCTAAGTTTTTCTGCTGCTTTTTGTCAACATCACAAAAACGACTTCAAAGGCATGGAGAAGGCAGCCAGAATAGCGGGTCACAGAGTCATCTCAGGGGGACAAGAGCTGGGATGTTTGTCTTCTCAGACTTGATTCTTCCATGTTATTTCCTGTGATACATAGAGGGGGTTTTAGTTATCCCTTGGGTCAGCTAAAACGAATGCCTTTCCCATGAATTAAAGTTTGACAGCAATGAGCAGTTATTAAAGAACACAAAGCAATATTCAAACAATTTTATGCTTCTATAATCCACGGTTGTGTTTGGATGCCGAGGTGGGTGCATTTGACAAGAGATGAGACAGGACAGATATTTCTTTTTTTTTTTTCCCTAAAGCATAGGTAATTGGTGCTGGAAAGAGAACTGTACATAACCATTTCCAAATTGTATTGACAGCTGGACACATTTTCCTCCATTAGCATAGCTATTTCTCTAAATTGGCACTGTTATTTCTCTAACTTCTCTTTCTACTCTGGATGCTCTTTGATTTGCAGGCATGAGCAATGTATAGACAAGAATAGAGCTTTCAGAAATTGTTGATTCGAACAAGCAAATTTCAAAGTTCTTAACATATGGTTGTTGTTGATTGAACTTATCTAGCACAAGAAGAAAGTTAGAGAAGATTTCGTTCTGCAAAAAAACACTGCAAACTATCACTTTATGGAAAGCCATCAACTGGGACACTAAAGTATGAAAGCAACAGGAAATGCAAAGGACAACAGTATAATTAAGCTGTCAAATGTGATAGCAAAATTTATTTGAAAAGGCATGTTATCTTAGTATTTTATTCTTGATTTATTTTTTAGGCCATAGTTTTTGAGCAACATGAAAACACTTACTTTTGAGAATATTTATAGCTTGTCAGCAGCAACAATAACAAGAAACAACAGCAGCCAAACATGAGAGCCAGTGGCTGTGCATTCCTGAAGGAAGCTGTTGGTTTCTGAGCCTCATTGATGTGCAGAGTACCTCTTTCTTATTTGTCAGAAAAGGTTATTAGACTGATGAGTTTAATTGTCTTAGAAACGTGATTACCTTAAAGCTACTGGCAACGGGGGTTCACATGTGTAATTCTAGCTACTTAGGAGGTTAAGATCTGAAGATCTTGATTCAAAGCCAGCCTGAACAGACAAATCTGAGAGACTTGTATCTCTAACTGGCCAAAGACTGGAAGTGGAGATGTTGCTCAAGTGGTAGAGTACCGGTCTTGAGCAAGAAAGCTAAACAAGAGGTATGAGGCCCTGAGTACAAGCCACAGCACAGCACAAAACATAAAATAAAAAGCCACTGGTATTAAAAACACACCAAGTGTATTTTTGTGATGGCAGTGTAGACATAAGATCATCGTTGATATAGGTAACAGAACTATTAGGATTTATTTGAAGAAATGATATCATAGTATCAAAACTTCAGAGGAAGTTTTAGAGGAGAGATGAGAGAGAGTTTTAGGAGATATTTTTGTGCAAAAATATTGTTAGGTTTACTAGGCTGCAGTAATTGAAATGTGCTTAAGTCTACATTTTTTATGCCCATACAGACACACAGGTACACAGACATACAGAGCCATTTTCTTAATGGTTCTCATGTGTACATGGAGATTACTTTATGTGTGAAGTATCAAAATACCCCTACAGAGAAGCAAAACAAGAGTAAAAAGACCAAATGACATCAAATAGAGCTGCACATGCAATATAATAGGGAATGTGTGTATTTTAAAAATAGTAAAGAAGGGGCTGGGAAGGTGGCTCAGTGGTAGAGCGCTTGCCTTGCATGCATGAGGCCCTAGGTTCGATTCCTTGCACCACATAAGCAGGCCAGAAGTGGCGCTGTGGCTCAAGTGGTAGAGCACTCGCCTTGAGGGACAGCGCCCAGGCTCGAAGTTCAAGCCCATGGCCAATCAAAAAAAAAAAAAAAAAAAAAAAGGGCAGGGGGAAGGAAGAAAGAAAAGGAATATGTACATTCATTTGAGCAAATCATCAACTGTTGTTATAGAATAATGACTATAAAACTCTGTTTGTATGTCATGTCAAAACCAGCTTTACAATGTCGGTGGGGGGGGAGGGGGGGTATGATTGGGTGGGGGAAGGGGGGAGGCTGGGAAGGGAGGTGAAGGGTAAACAAAGGAGGAGGCTGCAATGCTTGGTAAGAAATGTATGCATTTTCCTGCCCATGTAATTGTAACCCCTCTGTACAGTATGTTCTCAAATAAAATAAAATAAAATTAAAAAAACAAACAAACAAACAAAAAAAAACTCTGTTTGTTATTCATTTCATAGGAACAGTTGATGTAATGATATTCTCTTGTCAGTTAGCCCCCGTTGAATTAGTAAGGTTTAATATAGACTCCAAATAATAGCTATTTTCAAAATTAATGTGGAGAATCAGATAGTCTATAAATATATGTATGCACGTGTATATATGGAAGGTTATCATCTCTGTGGTGTACAGGAAGACACGTCTTGGTAGTTTTGGATCTGCAGAATGCCCCTCCTTTATGCCAGAAGTGTGCCAGAGCTCAGGAGATGGACCTGCTAGACTTGTCCACCTGTCTTGTCACATCAGGGATTTCCCAAGATAATTTATGGAATGCAGCGATGCTGCACAGTTTCCCAAAGCAATCATTTGTGATGATTGCTTTTACGTTTTTATTTTGAGACAGGTTATTATGTGGCCAGGTTGACCTTGAACTTGAATCCTCCTGTTCTGTCTCCCAAGCGTTAAGATGATAGGAGTGCACCACCGTACTTGTGTTGATTTTTCATAGCAAATACTTAAGAGATTAAAAAACATAGATTGACAGGGAGGGAGAGAGGATCTGAGGCAGATAAGCATACAGACTGATTGATGATAAGATAATTGATTGGTAGATAATGGATAGATGATATATAGATGATAGATAATAGATACTACTCAAACTCAGAAGTCATTCTTAGTTCTTTACTTCCTCTATATTATCTAAGTCTAAGTTTCCCTTATACTTTGATTCCATTTCATAACAACTCTATCTAGGAAATCAACCCTAAACTCTGTGGCTGAACACAATATCCTGCTTCTTGGTGATGTGAAGATAATTTCTTGTGTCTCTTATTCGTCTTTTATTTCTCTTAGAAAAGTGCCACTGGGTTTTTGATAAAAGAGGAGAGAACAAAAATCCTTTTAGGCGTGCTTTCTGATATTTTCCCTAATTTCATGTTGACTGTATGACTGTATTCTTTTTTTTTTTTTTTATCAGTTGTGGGGCTTGAACTCTGGGCCTGAGCGCTGTCCCTCAGCTCTTTAGCTCAAGACTAAAACCCTACAACTTGAGCTACAGTGCCACTTCCAGCTTTTCTTTGCTTATGTGGTGCTAAGGAATCGAACTCAGGGCTTCATGTGTGCAAGACAAGAACTCTACCACTGATCTACCTTCCCAGCCCCTTGACTGTATTCTAATCGATGTATCAATGCTAGATGTGTGAGGGCTGGGAATCAGGATCAGAATTGAGGCCCTGCAGTACTTTCAGAAAGCGCAGGAAATTCGTGCTACATTGTCACTAAGGTAGCTTATAGGTTCACAGTCCCCATGCCTTACCTGAGAAAATGCACATTATCTAAACAAAGTGTGTGGTTGGGTTCCCACATATACATCCTGCTGTCACACACCATATGCAAACGTACTCATCCAAGCTATTCTTGTAATCACCTCTTATCACAGGGGCAGTGGTCCTGTTGCTCAGTACTTTGAGTTACTAACAAAGTTTTGAAACTTTTTCATGACTCTAGATCCTTATTTGCCACCCCTAACACCTCCTGGCATATTTTTCCAGTGTTACTAGGGCAGAGAGGTCTGTTAATCTGGGTCTGTTATTCTGAAAATGAGATTTTAACATCCTTATCAGACATAGTACCCTTCCTTACACAATGACATAAAACCCAGCCAGACCTGGGTAACATGCCTCCAGCAGCTAAAAGTAGTTATAGAGGCTTTCTCATACACACACACACACACACACACACACACACACACACACACACACACACACACACACACACACACACACTATCTGTCTGTCTGTCTGTCTGTCTATTTCATCTTCCACTGTTGTAGTATTATGGCCAGCCTAAAACCAATAACAATGTTGGGGTGAGATCCAAAGACAGTGACAGGATCCTTTGGAGCTTTGAGATCTGCATTGAGCATTCTGCTAGGGAAATGCTAAGCTGGCTTACAGAAGGTCAATCCTGTTCCCACTGCGTGGGGTGTCATCTATCTCTTCTGTCCCGTGGGGAGTCAGGGCCGGGAGAGTCTGGAGGGTCAATGCCCTGCTTTTCAGTCATGCCAAGGCTGGGTGTGGCTGGGCCAGGGGGTTGTTCCATCGTGCCGAGGGGCCATAGTGTCCCTCCTGGAGTCGTTAGTGCACCTTGACCTTCCCTTCTGGGGATCTCCAGGGGAAGTGCTGAGCCCCTAGGCTCCCCGTGCCTCCACTCAGGCCTGAGTGCACTGTACACGGGTGTGTGTTTGTTCGCCCATGGAGCTGCGTGGAGGAGAGGGTTGCACGGGGCACTCGCTTCGGGAGATCCTACGGCACACCTTGATTGGGGTTCATACACCGTTTTTACCTTGATCGGGGTTCATACACCGTGATCGGGGTTCATCTTGATTGGGGTTCATACACCGTTTTCACCTTGATTGTGGTTCGTACACAATCTTCCAAACAGCAAGGCTTTGTTCTCAGCGCTTCAGTTCTTTCAGGGCCCATCACGATGGGAGAGGCAATCTCTCCTCTCTCTCTCCTCTTTCCCCCCCTCTCCCTCTCCCTCTCGCTCAACTCTTTTTCACTCTCTCACACACACTCTCTCTCTCTCACTCACTCATTCTCTCTCTCTCTCTGAAAATGTGAAAAATCTTTTGAAGTGGAGTTTGCTGGCAGTTGGTATGAATGGTGAGGAAGAGAGATGAAGGAATTTAGCCAAGCAATTTGCAAACTCTCACATAAAGGCTTATTTAAGGGACTGATTTACTTGTCATGGAATGAAAGGAGAGTCACTAGAATGTTTTGTAAAAAACAAGCAAACAAAAACCCCACCACCACCACCACCAGAAAACGTGAGCACACATGTAATTGCACCATCCTATTGAAAGGAAAATGCCCAACAAACCCAAACTTGAATGCAAGGGCCCAGAAGGGGCCTTAAGCTCCAAAGCAGCCATGCACAGAAGTCCCCCACATCATCAACCAAAAGAAAAAGATTTTCTTTTCAAGTAGCCTTTCTCTGGTACTGTGTTGCAGTGATGTTCCATTCTGAAAGACAGTCTATATCCTGGCATGAAGAAACAATGCAGATTCACACACACACACACACACACACACACACACACACACACACACACACACACACACACACACACTTCCAGGGAAAGCAATCTGCCCTCAAGAGAACTCCTGTGTACAACCACCACACAAGTGCCTTCTTCCTTTTGCTTGGAGCTCCTTGTTCCACATTCTGGCAACCTTGGAGGCACGATCTATTCTCACCTCCATTCAGAGTTGTGAAAGTGGTGAATTGATCCGCTTTTCCTTAACGTGAAGACTGCCATCCATAACTCATCATTTCTCTTCTTGGAGCTAGGTTGAAATTTTATGTTTTGTATTAGATATTTGATAGATAGTCAATCTTCTGACCTGTTGATCTAATGAATTAAAACCTTATTTTCATTTGCAACATTTGAGTGTAGAGAGGTGAGTGTACAGCTCCTTGAAACACATAAAACCATTGTGAGGAAGAGAATTAGAAAGCAGAGTTGAAGGGGGTGAAAGGAAGGAGAGAGCTCCGAAGCCTCTTCATCCACCTGCAGGCAGAGCATAGATTCACAGAGGTAAAGGCCACCCCTGTCAGGGCGAGCGGGAGTTGACCACTGAAGCTATCTTAGATCCCCATCGCTGACAGTCCCCGAGGCCCTTACAGCAGTGACCTTTTCTAACTAATCTTCACTCACCATTTGTTTCACCTTCTCTCCAGGTTGCTTCTCACACAGACTCAAAGTCCTTTTCTGTTGCCTTCTGATTTCTCTAACAATGTCCAGTTGGTTGTTAAAGGTGACTTTGATTCATAGCTGTATCTCTAGGAGCTGGCTGCTTTTGTGAGGGTCTCCTGAGTACTTGCTATCAGATCTCTCATCTATCTATCTATCTATCTGTCTGTCTGTCTGTCTGTCTGTCTATATGAAATACACATACTGACAAACTTATGTTCCTCTTTTCAGTCTGCCTCTTGTCTCCATTGTGAACCTACGGGAGTGTTGTGTTCCCCTATGCTTCTTGTATTTCCAAGGCAAAGTGGCTGACTCTGTGTTTGATACAACCCAAACTTGAGGAATAATAGTGGATTTTATGTATTTTAAATTCCCAAGTCACTGTTCTAATCTCAGATTTTGACAATGCTATTTTTTTGGGTTAATATGTTCTTAGAATGAATAAAGAGATGTTTTACAATGTTTTCTATAATAATTGATTACTGTTTGTCTGAACTTTTATTACTAAAATTAGGAAAATACTCGATCTGGGTAGTTGTGAAGATTGGTAAGATAATTTATGTAAGGAACATGTGTAACATCATGTTATGAAGAATTTATCCTTACTAGCATTTTTATTAGACTCGACTGTTATACATTTGTTCACATGTATTTTTTGTTTGACTTTATTAAGATCTTTAGGAAGTAATAGACACCATCACATATATAATTTCTAATTGGAGAGGGAAAAATTGTAGAGTTTCTTTTATTTCTTAGAAAAATAGATTCAGGAAGACAAGAGCCATAGCAATGTCACCTGATTTTCAAAGTTGTATAGAAAAGAACAAATCTAGAACAAGTCTTTAGGTGTCTGGAGTTCTAACTTTCTCAGGTGTGTATACTACTATCATTTCCAGATGGCTGATTCTCAAAGACTATAATTGTGTTCTATTCTAAGATCATGAGAATATTTTTATAACTGTCATGAATTTTGATTAAAAAATTCTTGACAAAAAGAAATCTTAAATTTTCTACTTTCTAATCCCAGTTAAAATATTTTTGGGGCTGAGGGCTGGTGGCACATTCTTGTAATCCTAGTTACTCAGATAGCTGAGTTATAAGGATAGAGGTTCAAAGCCAGCCTGTGTAGGAAAGACAATGAGACTCTTATCTTCAATTAATCAGCATTGTCTTATGGCTTTGCATATGTGTCAAATGAAAAAAAGTCTATCTTGAATATATGTGTATTATATCTACATATACACATACATCTGTGTGTGCACATGTAGGTATATGTGTGACTTATAACTTACTAGAGTTAAGAGGAAGAACACTACCAAATATAAGATTAAAAAGAACATTGGAGACTATGTGAGAATAAGAGTTTCATCACTTGTCTCAACAAAGGAGAAGGTATAACAGCGTCAGAATGGAAGAAGAGAAGGAATTTGATAATAGGGTGGTAAAAGCAGATAATGGAGACCTTAATTGCTTTCCCTAAGTCTTGTATAATCTCTGGGGAGGAGGGCCTCCTACACTGGGATGGTCCAGGACATAGAAGAGCCTACAGCTAGATTTTAAAGACAGAAGACATGTAGATATTTCAAGCAACCTTAACATGAAGGCAAGACTGAACAGTTGGAAGTATAATTTTCCTAGAAGTCTCCCTTGAGCTTGAGAATGGCATTGATTAGATGTAAAGATTTCTCTGTGCCCGAGCAATGAGGAAGTGGGCAGAAATAAGAGGATGGGCACCAAATGGAGTGTAATGTAAATATATGTACCGAGGAAATATCAGGGTGATGTCTGTTCTCACTGAGATGCTGAAACTGATGACCACAGAAGATAGCGCTACCAGTCAGAGCCTTCATGAGACACCAAGAAAAAGACAGCAAAGTGCTGCTGACCAAGGATTCCAAAAGGAAATACTGTCACCTCCATATCCCTGTGTTGTGAGGCTCTGTGCATCTTACTTCCCAACCTCAAAAGGGACAGGACCCTTAAACAAGTACGAAAAATCAATTGAAATCTGGATTTCTTATCTTTGTAAATACACACACACACACACACACACACACACACACACACTCATACACTCCTGAACCTTGTCCATTGAAATGCATTCCATGTAGAGAAAGTCACTTAGTCCTGAATTATAAGGACAATGGAAATAGAAAATGTAGGCCTAATACTTCTAATACTGTGAACTCACAAAGAGCTTATTAGGGGAAAGAAAAGAAAACATACAAGCTCGTGAAATGAAAAAGCTGGCAAGGAATCAACCAAACACCCATCCTTGCTGGAGCAACAGCAGTGCCGAAGTCTGCTGAGTATCTCCTGGCTTACACGGAGTGGAGTCCATCTTTCCTCCCTGTGGCTGGAGTTTCAGGCATGTGGCTGGATCTATATTAAAAAATAAACCTTTGACCTTTACTTGCTTGTGATGAGGCAGTTAAAGGAGAATAATATACATTTCCGTTTTTATCAGATTACTGCTATTAGAAAGGGAATGAGCAGACAAAGAGAAAAGGTTTGAGAAGTAGCTCATCTCCAAGTTCCATTGAAATTTTGATAAAGCTTGGGAAAGTCATATCATTTGATAACAAATCCTGTTCATTTTTGCATTTATATGCATGTGTCAAGCTATGTGGATTCACATATATGTATATATATATCACTGTACACAAATAATATGAGATCTATCTATATAGAATTATTTAAAAATCTACATTATATTACATTGCAATTTAGTTTTACCTTAATAGGCTTGGTTGTCTATTTACGAATATTCATTTTTATTATCATATTTTATTTTGTTGTAAAGGTTCTGTACAGAGGGGTTATAGTTACATAAGTAAAAGAATGAATACATTTCTTGTTGAACATTGTTACCCCCTCCTTTTTTCTCCACTTTTCTTCCCCTCCCCCACTTCTCTTCCCCTCCTCCCCCCCTCAGCCTCCTCACACCCCCCCATCCCAAAATTGTAAAGTTCGTTTCCATTTCCAACGTAATGTCTTGTGAGTATTATTGTTGTCTTGGGTCACCCTTTGACAAATATTCTTTTGAGGCCTTAATTTCTTTGTGTAGATGAAATAAAAATCTAATATATACCAATGTAATGGAATTAATGGTATTTTAATATATGTATACCAGGATTGGAATTCCGTGGTAATCTTTAATCAGAGATGAGAAATTGTTCCTTACATAGCCTTTCATGCTAGATTTTTCTTCGTATGACCTCAGATTAGGTCCCTTGAAATTCACAGTGCCTACATTTCACCATTATTCAGTTTATGAAGCCTTAAAGCGGGTTAGTATTCTCTTAAATCATTCTGTCACTTGAGATCCACCCCTAATTCCTCACATTTTACCCATTACCACACTGCCTTTCCAGTGCAGAAAGTAAGTGCTTGGGAAATTCACACTCAAATACTTTCTTTCCTATGTATTTTCTCTCCCTTAAGTTTCTCTACAATTTTCTACTTAAACCTCTTACTCCATTAAGGACTAGAGTTGTTGAAATGTTGACACTAACCAGAAAATGTGGATTCAAAATTCTTACTTGTATCCCATGGATAGAAAATTAGTGAAAACGAGTCTATCAGTAAATTTTGGGAACTACTCAGAAATTTAAATCATTCTAATCGGCCTGGGAAGCACATTCTCGTGGTTAATGTTCCTTTCCCATGCTAGCCTTCCCCCTCTCTTGATGATCCATCTGAGACATTTAAATACCACGGAGAAGTTCTTTATAGGTGCTATTCTTTGAGATTGGAATCAACTTCTCCAATAGCAGGAAGATAATTTCCTATCGGTAAAAATGTGACTGAAATGCACCCTTGAAACTCATCAACTGTACGGAGGCTAGAGCGGTGTGCGGCTTGTTGTTAGGCTGTGGCCAGAGGCAAGCAGAGCGGATAAGGATGGTTTCCAGGGAGTGACGGGCAGGATGCTGTTCCTGGAGAACCCCCCCAGCCTCGGTGGGAACCCCTCTGCTGAGACGGATCATCTCCTCATCCAGCGCAGTGCTAGTTTAGTCATTTTGTGCTTGGCTTTCAAAATGTGTTCCCTCCGTGCTGAGTGATGACAGAGCAGCCCCTGGAGCGCTGGGAGATGAAGGCCTAGGAGAGGAGGCAGAAGCTGTTCACATGGGGTGGAGAGGCAGGGTGGCTGGCCTCGCGTCCCATCAGCTTGCTGAACGGTGGCGCTGGCTCCCGAGCGGCACAGTAGAACGGGAACATCAAAGGAGGACACTCCATCTACTTCGTACTCGGCCAGCCTATGAAAGCTGTGCCTTTTCAATCGCTGTTCGCTATCTTGATACGTCATGATAATCAGCCTTAACTTAGAAATGAGAGAAAGCAAATGAAGAGACTGGCACAAAGCGCCGATGGGAGGGTCTTTTAGAGTGTCTCATTTTTCTCCCTATTTCCATGGTGGAGTCCACTCAGGTGAATGACATTCCTTTGTTCTTTTCCTGGAGAATCATTACTATCACTGATGCCGGTAATAATCGCTTATAATTATATCGTGCTCAGCATTCATGAATCCTTTCCATATCCACGTGTATTATCTCAAATTATTGGACAACCCTGAAATTTTCAGAACAGATGATTATTTTCATTTTGCCTATGTTGAAAATTAAGTTGCAAAACATTAGGAGACTTGACCGAGTTTGTGAGAGAAAATATAGGATGACTAGACTTCTAAATCCAGCACTTTTTGCATGATGTCAAGAAAATTTCAAGAATAGAGTAACTGCTATGGTACCTTCTACTAGGCATTCTCTTCCTGACCTAATGGCATCGTGATTCCTAACTTGGTTTGATTTCTTTCTCTGTCTCATTTGCTTCCTTATTTTTAATAGACATTTAGATAATAAAGAGTATCTAACGTGGCTCAATACCTTAACTACTATTCACGCAGAGGCAACTTTCAGAATTATTTTGCCAAGCTCTATTGGTTCACACCTGTAATCCTAGCTACTTGGGAGGCTGAGATCTGAGGATTGCAGTGCAAAGCCAGCTCAGGCAGGACAGTTCCCAAGACTCTTAATCTCAATTAACCAGCAAAAAGCTGGAAGTGGAGCTGTGGCTCAAGTGGTAGAATGCCAGCCTTGAGGGAAAAAGCCATTTGAGAGCCCCAAACCCTGAGTTCAAACCTCAGTATGGCTTCACACACACACACACAAATATTTAATCACTTTTTCCTTCCAGGTAGATTTGTACATTTTATCAGCACATGCCATTCTGTAAGTCTGACCCATTGCTAAGATTTACAAAAGTGAGTGTGCAAATCACAGCCACTGGTCTGAAGGCCAAGCAATTGACAGAAATAAGTGGCTGTGATTCACCGGCCAACTCTGAGATAAATCAGTCATTAGAGATGACACAGGCAGGACACAGGCAGACTGTCATCCAAAGCATAATCACCGATTAACCTTAAGTGTATAGACAAAGAACTCCGGCTGGCGGAAAGAGTGAACACAAGTCAGGAAAGGTTGGCATGGACTGTCGGCCGCTCACATTTTATTGAGTTCACTGTGTGTCAGCCGTGGTGCTAATTCCTTAAGCTTCAGGGCATCTTTAAAATGTCAAACTCACGTATTTACACACTTCATCTTCTACCAACACTGACACTGAATGTCATTGGAGTTATGTAACTTCTTAAGACCCTCTAGAGAGCAGGTGTCACATGATCTTTTTCCTTCTCAATCTGGGGCTATTTTTGAATGTTTTTCTCTCTCGCTCATTCTCTTTTGGGTAATAAACTCATTTCTTTTCTTTCCTTTGCTGTGTGAGAGTTAATACACCTGAGCGAGGAAAGGTTTATTTTCCTTTGTACTTTTCACCATCAACTGCCGTGTGATATTTCATGAGACTGCATTCTTATAAAACTAAATTATACTGAATGGGGAAAACAAATTTATTTTGTCTCTTGCAGGAGAATATACTGTAAATACCGACTGAAATTACCAGACCTGTCAGACGGCTGCTGAGTAAGTATGTGAAATATTCATGCCATTTTCTCTCTGAAAGTAACATTTCTGAGATTTATGCTTAAGCTATATGACCAATAAGATTCTGCAAAATGAAAACACCTGAACTGATAATTTAAGAAAATATTCAAAGTGAAAATAAAGTCAGTGAAGCCTTACAATTAATGCAGTCATGGCTGGATGGTTTTAAAGTAGAGCACACAAGCACACATTTTATTGTCTTACAGAGTGGGCTCAGTACCACAGAAATAAGAGGCTTCCGTGGGAAGACACATTTCACACCCCAGTGGCTTATTTTATTTTACTTCTGCAGATTGAAATTGGTGCTTCTTCCTGTCAGAAAATTCTGGTCCTAAATGTTAACCTATGTCAAAGAATACCCCCTAAATGTCTTCACCCCTTCATCGTTCTGAGTTCAGCCTTCTACAGAGAAATTCAAGGTGCTTTTGTGCCAAATGGTTTTCTTAATTTTATCATTGGTAGGTAATACTTAGAGCAATTTTGAAGCCAGTGTCAAGACACACAGATGTATTTTGTGTATTTATTTTGTTTGATGAACTGAGCTGAGGACACTTTTGCCAGGGATGAAGAGGCCCTCTTATTGTAATTGCCGGGTTGAAGAATTTATTTTGGTATTTCTCCTTTTATCTCTTAAGAAATATTTGCAACAAGCTTGCTGCACCTAACAGCACTTCACGTAGCTAATCACTGGCATTACCATCAAAGCTAAAATTAAATCTGAAGCCATAAACAAGTTCTTCTACAAGTAATTTTCATATATTATTGTGCAAGTGTTCTGAACTTGAAACCTAAGCTAGGTCTTAATAGAAAGAAATTATAGGAGAATAATAAGCATGCCTAATTGAGACCAGACAACCATTTTAAATAAAAATTAAGTAATTTGGGGTTCTGTTATTCATCTTCAAAAATTATGTTTGTGGATAGACGGCCACTTTCTTGAGATCTCTGCATCAGTGAAAGGAGAAATGAGAAATGGAGAAAAGATTCCGTTTTTAATTAATCAGTGAGACTTTTAAACAGTCATTTTGGTAATTGCCTCATGATCTGGCTTTTATCCCAAAACTCTTTGTGAAGTAGAAGTAATGTGATATTCAGAAATTCAACTTCAGATTAAAATAATCTCACTATTTATTGCACAGTTCTCAAACTAGTAAACTTGAATGCTTGATCTCTAACTTTCCTATCATCATCATCATCATCATCATCATCATCATCATCATCATCATCATACCCCTCTGTAAGATTCCTACTAAAGGCATTTCTGTGGCTGATTCTTTCTCTCCCCTTCTATCCTTTGAGATGACTACCCTAGTATGACAATTATTCATTAATAATACATTGTCATCTCAGATAGCATACTTCTGATTTAAAAGTAACTTTCAGGATGGATTCTAGCAACAGTTGATTGTTCATGAAGAATTTGCTTGCCTTTCAAAATATACCAAAGGTAGTTGATGGGTTTAGGTATGTAGTCTTGCATATTTGAAACTTTAATGTGTTAGTATATAGTAGCAACAAAAATATATTATTGATGAAAATTGAAAAGTAAATAAAGTCATGTGTTGGTAGATTTGTCTCTTAGGTGTCCATTCTTCACAATTCTCTCTAAGTTAACTAGTTCTTTCCCAGAAACTCCATAATCGATGTTGTCCTCTGGTACCATAGCGTTATTCTGGAATTTTCCTCTGTGGATCTTGCTCTTTAGCTGCCCTGCAGTTAACCATCTAGCTGAGGCTATGTTTGGAGGCAACATACCAGACTTGGTAAATGCAGATCCTGCCTGCTCCTCTGAAGGAGAGGAAGGCTTTCTGAAATTTCCTACCAGCCACTATTATCATGGAAATGACAGCCAAGACTTTACAAGTGTTAAGTTCAGGTAATTCAGTGTCAGATTATTGAAAGATAAAGAATATGTCCACAAGAACATTTATAAGAAAAAAGAAGTCATTTTCTGTAGCATTTTGGTAATCATAACACATACATTTCAGTATACTAATCAAACTACTTGCTTGTGTCCTACAAAGGACAATGAATTTCTTCAGATCATGGATTATGCCTTTGGTAGTTATGGTGTATAATTATGCCTTTGGTTTTTCTTTTCTTAGGTATACATTACGGCCAGTTAATTACATATGTAGTCAATGGCAATCATTGGTTTTAAAAGTATTTTTTTTCTGTTGGGATAGTCTTTTATTCAGTTCCCTTTCTCTTGTCCTTGGAAGTTTAATGCATCCAATTAATCATCTCTAATTAACCATCTACTGGCCAGTCTGAAATGGAGATCAAGGGGCGGTGTGATAGCCCTGTGAATGGCAAAATAAAATCCTTGGTGAAACTCAATTTCTGAATATTTGAACTTTATAAAATTGGATTATAAAATTGTCCCACTGACCTGAACTAGAAAGGACTTGAATATGTGTTTGAATATTTTCTGGCATGCCTCTTTGAGATTCCATCTTGAATGGGGAGAATTCGACTATACTATACAAAGCTCCTGTCCTTCCATAATATCCTTGTATTATTCAGGTGAGAATGATGGAATCATTAAGAGATTTTATGCAAGAACCACCATCACTGAGTAGAAACTAAATTGATGCTCAATGTATTTTCACTAGGGAGACATCTTCTAAGCAATTTAAGGTCTTAGTCTTTCAGGTATTTTTTACAGGCTCAGGTGTATGCTTTTTATTTTAGTTTTTATTTTTTTCTCATTGAGCACTTGAGAAGTGAGGACTGTTCATGGTCTCTGAAAATATGTATCGGTCAAATGTCATACTTGATCCACACACAACTCTACAAAGTAAAGAAGAAAGATGTTTGCAAAAGATGAAGAATATAGTTAAAGAAAGTTTTTAATGAGCCTGTAATTCTGGCTTTATCAAGGAAGCTATAAATTCAGATTTTTATGTCAGAAAAAAACAAGGTGCTATAAAAAGTTAAATATCTCACTTTATAAGTTACTGAATATCAAATCTTTTCAGGAGGTGTAAGAGATCTTTCATGTAAGTGCAGTGAACATTGGAGCAAAGAATGAACGGGAAGAGATGGCTTTATTCAGCTTACTACAACACGCTGGAGCCCAGGGAGAGTTCACTGCTTAGAGGAGAATCCATTAAGATATATTTGGATGGACCCAGAAGGAACAGAATTGAGAGGCTGCTTTCCCCCTCCTCTTCCACTGCTTTCTTCTTATCCTTCTCTTCTTCCTTTCCAACTGTTTTTAATAAGGAAATTCCACTCATTATAGCGACCCTAGATTCGATCGCTATTAAATTGGATTGATATCTTGCAAGCAAACTTTTATGTTTTTGCAAAGTTGAAGGCTTTCATGAGAGCAACATTTCTCTATGTAGAAAAATATTATGTGCTATGATCTGAATTTCCAGGATAGCTGATAAATTTTTCTTTATGTCTTCACTGTGTACTGATAATCTTGTTTTAAATATCTGTCATTAGTATCATGATTTCCACTTTTAAAAATGATCATGTTGCTGGAGGTTGGTAGCTTACACCTGTAATCCTAGTTGCTCAGAAGGCTGAGATCTGAGGATCACAGTTTGAATCTAGAATAGGTAGCAAAGTCCACGAGAGTCTTATTTCCAATTAACTACCAAGTCAGAAGTGGAGCTGTGGCTCAGGGTACATCACTAACCTTGAGCCAAAAAGCTTAGAGACAGCACCCAGGCCATGAGTTCAAGCCCAAGGACCAGCACAATAAATAAATTAACTAATACTACAAAAATAAGTAAAGAAGCATGTCAAAAGAATTGTGGTGATTTGTCCACTTTAAATACTTAGATATCTTTTTGAAAGGTGCACAATAAAGTGTGAAAATTAAGCAGTTTACTAATTAGATTTCCAATTAAATCCCTTGAAATATTCTTACTGCCTCATATATGATTTGCAAATAGGAAATGTCTGTGATTAAAATAGGTAGCTATTAATATTCAAAGTGTGCCTGCCTCTGTTTAAAAAGTCTCTTCAACCATTTTAGTAAATAAGCTAGAATTGTGGAGAAGCTGTCCACAGTCACCCGCACTCACAGATATGTGCATGCACACACATACATGCATGTACCCATGCACCCACACATGTACACCCATTAGTTATATACATATGTATACATGCATGTATGTGCATGTGTTTTGCTGATTTCTCTCTGTTTTACCCACACACAAAGTTTCCTTTACTCTTTAGACTTCTCCGCATTAGCCATAAGTTGATTCAGAGCAAGTATTTTGTGACTCCAATGTTTTATGTCAGTGTGTAGCAGTGAACGTGGTATACAGGAGGAGACGAATAGATGCCAAAGGAAAGAATGAGCTTGTACTCCTGTGTAGACAGAACATAGTAGAACTCTCATTTCACCCGATCCAGGAGTAGCTAAGCAAGAGGATTGGGTCACATAAGGGAAAATGTATCTGGCTGCCTCACTGCATTGTTCCGGGGTGGCTTTGGAGAGTTGCCATGAATTGTCCATCTTAACCACTCCAGATCCTCAGCAGGTGGGGGGCTGGGGTCTCGGGAGAGCCCACTTGCCCGTGTCCGGGCAGAGGCTGACCAGTACTGCTCACTTAAGCACACCAGTCCCGTTCTCTGCTCGTGTAGATAATCCGAGAGATGTCTCAGGTAGGTTCAGAGGCATTTTTCTGTTTAATTAGCTGGATTGGGGCGGGGCAGCATATAAATACGGACATGAATCAATCCTTGGAAAGACTGCAGTAATGTGATTTACAGCAAATCTCTAGGTTTCCTTGAACCATGAGTGATTTCACTCTTAACTGGGAGATGTGGAGGATAATAAATACATGTGTGAATGAGTATGGCCTGCTGTTACCTAAGTTCTATGCCACATAGGTTTTACTTCTGAAGTGCATAAGCGTAGTCACTTGGATACTTATTCACAGAAAGTATGTAGGAATGCCTGCTGTTGAAGTGCATTCCTAAATGCATTTTTAAAAAAGTGATTGCACATTGTTTCATTCTGACAATTGTAACAACCCTAAAAAAGTAGGTGTGACCTTAGATTTCCATGGTAGTCTTAGGAAATTCTGTAACCCCGCCTCTGTACAGTATTCTCCCAATAAAAAACGTATTAAATTTAAAAAAGGAAATTCAGAATTAAGATGGGTGTCTCAGACTTCCTGCTGTGGCAGCCACTTCCCTGTGTGCTCACTCAGCTACTGGTGACCCTTAGGTGGTGGGCAGTAGCAGGACATGGCCTTCTAGCTCTGTGTCTACTTTGATGTCAGGTCTGAAGTTCCTGTGTTCTCATCTGGAATAACATGGAACCTCTACAAAGTGATGGAATTATTAATTTTAAATGTATAGTGGGTCGTTAATATACCATAGTAGGAGATACGACAAAATTTAGGTAGTTTGTGCCTTAGAAACATCTAGAACAGAAATCATCACCTTTCAGTATTCACAACCTCGAAATTACAAATATATCATCTAATTTATTTTCATTTTTGACCCTCTTATTTTATGGCATAATAAAAATGGCATTCCAATGTTGTTTTTTCAGGTTGTTTCCAAAAAGGCCTGAATTATTTTTCACTAACAGTGTCTTTAAGAGAGATGATTATGCGACGTAAAACCTCCATTAAAAAGATTCATGCTTGCGGGAGTTACTAAATCATGATAATATAAAGGTGCTGAGAGTATCCTTTGCTTACCTATGCATTCTAGCAGGCCATGAAATTTGACGGGTGCTCTTCCTATGTTCTAACTGTGCAAAACGTTTCTGTAACTTAGAAACTGGTTGTGTTACAAGTTAGTTCACAGAAACTTGAACATGCAGGCAGATGACAGATTATAATAATACTTAGTCATTATATATGTATAGCTAGCTAGCTAGATGGGTGATGAAATATTTCCATAATGAGTTGAGATAATATTTGAGATCAGATTACTCTTTTTTTTTTTTTTTTGTCGGTCGTGGGGCTTGAACTCTCGGCCTGGGCACTGTCCCTCAGCTCTTCAGCTCAAGGTGAGCACTCTACCACCTGAGCCACAGTGCCACTTCCAGTTTTCTGGTGTTTTCTTGGAGATAAGAGTCTCACAGACTTTCCTACCCAGGCTGGCTTTGAATATCAAGCCTCAGATCTCAACCTCCTGAGTAGCTAAGATTACAGGCGTGAGCCATCTGTTTGGGGCTAGAAAACAAACACGATGAAAAGGTTGTTTGTCCCTACGTGCATAAAACGGGAGCAGCCTCGTTTTCAGGATCAACATAAATTCTGAAATTCCTTTTTACATACCTTTCTACACATATGTCTATTTAACTTCACTGACTTCTAAAAATTAACAGCTAGCTGTACAGTGAGTTCCTTTTGTTAAAACTTGTGTCCTAGTTTGGGGAAAACACTTAGTCACTGAGCATTTGCCTAGCATGGATGAGCCCTGGGTTCAGTCCTCAGCATGATCAAACAGACATAGACAGACAAGAGATGACACAGCTCTGTCCTTCTGATCCTTGGCCAGCACAGGTACGATGGACTTGTCTGTTCTAGTAGGCATTGCGTTCCCACCCTCACAGGTGTGTTGGTTGTTCAGAGCTAGTGACCATGGAACGGGGCGGGGTTGTGGCTCTGAGGTGGGTAAGGAGGAGCTGGAGGAAGCAAAAAGATGAAGAAGAAATGTTGTACGGGCTGAAGGATTAAGGAAGAAGCCTGCCGAGGGCTGTGTTGGGAGCATTGTTTGCGGGTGTCTGCTATAGAGTAATTGGGAAGGACATGTCACCAGACACTTCAATTCCTGATATTATTTAGATTTCAGAGCTTAGGAAAACAAAATGATGACAATGAAGACAGAAAGAGAAAGAAAACAATGCATAAGTAAATAAGCACATTAAGTAGACTCTATTTTAAAATCCCATTATTTTATTTGTCAGCCATCAGGGGAAGTTGCAAAAGGATATAAAATAGAAATGATTCAGAAAAGAAGAGTGCGCCAGTGAAAAGAAACTTTCCTGATATGCCATCAAGCATACCTGTACGTCCTTGGTCATTTTAGGAAGACAGTGACAAAGAAAGTCAGAACACAGCCAAGAACTTCTGACTCCTCAAGACATTTTTACGAGAAGACTTTCTGACGCATGGCTACGTTCTGAAGGAATGTGAGTGACAGCCTTGGACCGGGCTTTTGTGCCAATTATTAATGAATCCATTGTAAATCCATAATGAGCTCAGGCCCGGTTATATTTGTTGAAGATAAATGCTCGCTAAATAATTCATTGCTATTCACCTAGGCGGCCATCCATAACTCCCGATTCCTTTCTACCCGTGGAATCTATCCTTCCGGGCTTCATTAGCTTCTAGCTTCCCTGTTATTTTTAGGGAGAGTCTGCAGTTGTTCTTTGAACGGACTTTGAGATTAATGCTCTGTGTGAACTTTTGGTTATCATGCAGGATGAGTTCTGTAAATTAAGGCAGGCAAAAATAGCATGTTAGTGGAAGAAGTATGGCTACTGGGATAGAGAAATATATTTAGTGTATCTTGAGTGGGCAAGTTGATTAACAGAATATAAAGGAACCCAGTTAAATGGATGAACCAGTTGACAAACAGGCTGTTTGACTCTTCTGAGACTAAGGGCCTGTTGTTATTTAGAACCACTGAGCTGTTGCAATCAAACATTTCTTTAGTCATCCTTCTTTACATGCTCTTTTCTGCTAGTTATTTTTTCTTAAAAAGGAAAACTGAACCTATCTGTGGAATACTGTAGTAATGTTATATTTCTACTTCTTAACTATAGTGGATGTGTTTCTCTTTAAGCTTTAACTCAAGATATAAAGTGATGTCCTACCTATTCTTCTTAAACTAGAAACACATGTGGAACTTGGAGTTACTAAAATCAAATTACCCTCAAGAATGTAGTAGGTTGCTCTAGCAAGTAATGATACCAAGTAAGCAATTCAACAATTTTTGCAAGTATGATCACCCTGTGGTAGGAACATACATATTTAAAGCTGCCTGTGTCATCTCCCTTTGCCAAGCCTTTTGCTATGATTATTTTTAATGTCACTTGAAATTCACTTGGCTTTCTATTTGAATATCTCAGGAAGAAGTTGGGAACTATTTAATGAAGTTTCATACTTTAGACCTATCAGAGATATGTGCTAATTAGAATTGTGCTGTACAAAAAGAAGGCATTGTAAAATAATTAGTGCACTTGTGTTATTTGAAAAGCAACACATTTTGAAATATTAGACAATGATCTATTGACATGAAGGAGGAAAGATTTTCTCTCTCTCTCACACACATACACACACACACACACACACACACACACACACACACACACACACATGATCTTTCTGTGGTCAGACTGATTGCTTTTAGTAGAGCAAATTCATCATGTGGCTAGGTCAGCAGTTTGAGTTATTCTCCGCGAGTCAGTTTTTGCCTCAGACTGGTGCAGGGGGCTAGTGTTAAGACGTTTATATAGAGCGCCTGGCTGAGGGCTACTGCCATTGGGTTTGGACTTGAAATGTAAAGAGACTTGACGTGGATTTATTTAAGAAACGCAGAGGGATATCACCCGCCATAAAAACCAGTATTTGTTCAAAGATAATCAGGTCGATGGCTTTCTGTATAAAATTGTGATATATGAATTCTTTGGAATATCAACGCGGACTAGACACTGATTGGGATGAACGGGGGGCCTGGGGGAGAGGCAGCGGAGCAGCCCAGCTGTGTGATGAGCGAGCCGCTGTCTCCATCAGACACCAGGCCCCCAGACCAGCAGCTAAAGCCTCCCGAGTCTGCAGCCCGATGGGGCTGCTCACCACCCCCTGCTCCACCTCCTGCCACACACCAGGCCCCTGTTGGTGCAGGGTTGATGCTCAGGGAGGCTCTGGAAGATGCACTGGGCACTTGGTTCTCTTCTTTGTGGGTCTAATGGGCATTTCTGTGCTCCACAGCACCTCTGCCCCCTTCCCCCAAATGATCTGACATTTGGTATCTGTTATACACTCCAGTGAAGTGGTGTTCTGCCTGTTCTGTGTGTTGGTCCTCTGTGGTAGAAAGGAAGGTAGCATCTTGCTAAGGTCACGTTTCCTTCTTAGCCTCTTCTAGTCTTGGTCTCTATGGTTTGGCCTTTTTATTTTTAAATGATCTGATAAATAAGTGGAATTAGTGGCTAGGTGGGACTTTGTTTCCAAATTTACCTGCTTCGTATATAGCTTTTTTTTTTACGTTGGCTTTATTAAAAAACTCATGTGTAGACACGAGTTTTCATTGGACTTAGATACATATATACAAGTAGCATGATATAGCTCACTCCTCTGTACATGAGTATGTTTATTATATTTATAAGAAACTACCAAATTTACCAAAGTGGTTATACCATCTTGGACTCTTACCAGTAATATATATATGTATAATATTATATATAACATATGTAATAATATATAACATAATATATATGGAGGCACATATATGTATATTATATTATTACATTTGTATATATTAATATATTATGTAATATATAATACATAATATATTGATACATTATAATTATAGTGTATTATAATATAATATGTAATATATATTTTAATATAATATGCAATTGAATTATATATTATGTTTTATATATTATATATAAATATATTATGTATATATTAATATACACACATATATATCCTCCACTCGCTCAAATGCTTGTTGATATTGTTGTATATTTAAAACATTTTATCCCTCTGGTAGGCATGTAGTAATAGCAATGTATTAAATGAGATAATAATGATGGGTACCTTTCCATGTCCTCATTTGGAATTCATCTAGCTTAAGCACCTATTCCAGTAGTTTGCCATTGTTGACTTAGGTTGATGGTCTTTGATTGTTGGAGTGGATGGATGGGTGGATGGGTGGATGAGTTCTTATATTGTTGGGACCGTCCTTCTGCTTAGGTGTATGTTTCGGAACTACTTTCTTCTTGTCTTGGCAGAGCTTGTTTCAGTCTCTCTCAACAGTGGTCCTCTGTCTTGGTGTCCCACACACTTCAGCATCACAGAACACTTCCTCTTCCTCCTCTTCCTCCAGGAGCACAGTGAATATCCAGCTCCACAGCATGCGGACCTTCCTGCCTTTCTCCTGTGGCTTTAGAGGATTGCTGGGTGAGTAGGAAGGATT
Source organism: Dipodomys spectabilis (assembly GCF_019054845.1). Classification (NCBI taxonomy): domain Eukaryota; kingdom Metazoa; phylum Chordata; class Mammalia; order Rodentia; family Heteromyidae; genus Dipodomys; species Dipodomys spectabilis. Next base: position 4,474,263 of record NW_024870965.1, on the reverse strand, counting down.
CCTATCTTGTGGGGAAAAATAAACTGGGAGGTCTCTTGTCTCTCTCATGAGCATCAGGGGAAAGATCTGGACGATATGTCAACATCTTTTATGTCTGAGTTCTGAGCGCTCTGAGTGTAGCCTGGCCTAGATGTGGCATTTGTAAGTCTGCTGAAATTGGATCTCTTTTCCTCCTGATTTCATGGAGTTGACGTCTCCCCTAACCACGTCGAGGCTGAGACAATTCATGTCTACCTCATTTACTCAGACTGGACTCCTGCCTCATTCCCAGATCTTATCTGACATCTTTTGAAGTGCATTTGCCAAGTTGCTTTGTTTGATCCCTTATGATTGGACTCAAAATCTAAAGGTGTTTATTGCCTTGTAACACGGAAGTCCTGCCGTTGGCAGAAGAGAGGTTGGCTGAGTAGATGCTGTGGCTCAGAAAGCCCTGGGTGTGGACAGGAGGGGCGGATTGTGAGGGAAAACATGTATCGTTTCTGTTTGTATGACTTCCTGTGCATCTTTATATGATGCCAAAAGAACAGTGAGACTGTTTAAAAAGGTCTTTATAGAATGGGTAGATCTCTACTCTCTTACCCTGCTAAGTCAGCGTTATAAATACTAAACCCATCATTTTCTTTAAAAATCTTCACCATTCACTCGATACTCATGTAAGCTTGGAAAGCTAAGAATAATCAACTGCCTAGTGGAACAGTATGTTCTGATAATATCTCAGGAATTTAGTAGTTATTATACTAACCGAATGAACTTATCCCGAAAATTGAATTTTCTTATTACATTTATATTGCATCATATATATTAAATTTATAGTTAGTAAGTAGCATATATATGCAAGCACAATTGCAGTCATAAATTCATTAAGATGATAAATTGGGTTAATTTTCTTCTGGATTCTAGTAGAAATAAATGTATTCCAAATAGAAAATCAAAATTTTATTAAAAAATTCATCATCAACAGTTCACTTGCTATTGTTTTTATGATGCATGATCTTGAATCTCTGACTTCTAAGAATTCAATCACCAAAATGGTTATTTTAAATGGTTTTGAGAGACTCCTCTTTATAACTACGAGTCCTGTACTAGAAATTAGCCTTAAGTACATTTAGGTGTAGAGTCAATAGCTATGATCCATGGTTTACAAAGACAAATGACCCAGTGGACTTAGCTTAGCATAGACACAGGGACTACAGTTTAATAAATGCTTCAGAGTGGACACATTTGACCTAGAAGGCATCACGGCTCATACATTGTCAGAAAACCAAAAGAAGGATGGAGCGCCTATCTAGAATTCTAAACTCACAGGTGTGTTTATCAGGACCATTCTGGAAGCTTTCTTGTCATTCAGACAACTAGCTCTCTTCTTGTTGTTCTAAGGCCTTCTTTGCCCAGTATGGCTGGGCCCAGGGCTTCCGGGAGCTCCTGTCTCAGGCCATTCTCCACGGGCTTCAGCTTTTCTCCCCCTGGCCTGCGATAGCCCATCCTTCGTTGGATGGACAAAATAGTAGAGGACTAAGACTAAGTCAGGCTGCATTCCCTTTGGTAGATTTCAGTTCTCTACCCTCTTCAGTTTCAATTCATGAGGAATACTTGGCTTTCGCCAATATTTGGAGAATAAGTTAAAAAAATACACAATACAGGATGGGTTACATACACCTAATATTCCACACAGGAATGTGCAGGATGTGCGTCTGAAGTGTTTGTGCCAGATCAGGCTTCTTTCTTCTCAGGTTTCACACCACTTCATCCAGGAGGAAAACCTGTCCTCCTGGTTTGGCTTTATGTGAGGATCCATCTTCTCTCTTCTTTTGAGCACCAATGCCCCCATGTATTCCAAGGCCCCCGTGGCTGTTCCTGTGGTTATGTGAGAAGAGGGGAACAAGGGAAGGAGAGGGAAGTTGTGTGAGGAAAGACGATGCAGCACGGCCATCCACAATGAGCTCTAGTACTCTAGAACATTCTAGAGCGTGTTCCCATTAGCGTTTATGACCCACGGCTGTGAGAGGGTGGAGAGTGGCCATCCTTCCTGCTCAAGGGAAGCCCACGGAGTCACACAAACACCTGGCCTTGCACACGCACACCTGCCCCACTTCCCAGGCACAAATACACACGTGTCCAAAAAGGAAACACCAATCGTCCGCAGGTAAACAGTCCTAACCATCAGTGAGCCTTGGTTGCAAATGAGTAGACCCAATAATGTGGTGTGGTTTGGAATTTTAATTCTTTTTTGATGACTGTTTATGGATCTATTTTCAGAGAGCAGGCTATAATAGTATGTTCCAGGAGGCTTCGGAAGCAGAATCTCTGCAAGGATTATTGATGGAAGAATCCTCCCTGATTAAACAGGAGAGCTCATAGAGACCCCAGAGCCACTGATTTGTAGAGATTTGGCATAGAGAGGGGGCTGCCCCTCACCAGGACAGGTGGCGATAGTCACCCAGTATGCTAGGTGGTAATGAAGAATTTCACGAAGAAAAGTGTGCAGCTATCGATAACGGAACTGGACAGGCATGATGGAAGATGAGCGCTCTAGATTTCAGGAATGAGTTAGACAGCGTTCTTCCTCTTCATTTAGGGGCTGAAGAGAAGGAAATACACTGGTGCCCCACTTTTTTTTTCTATAAAAGTTGAGGCCAGATGCATCCTTCTCTCTCCTTTGAGCCCCCGCCAACTCTCTTCCACGTGAGCGGGGAGCTGAGAGGCACACTGGGCTGCGTTCTGTCTCCCACACCTACTATTGTCTCTTCTGTGAAATCAAGATAGAAAACGGCTGGCGGAAGAGGGAAGCCCAGAGCCCTTTGCACAGGGAGCCTTCCCGTGGAAGCTTCTGGTTCACAGATTCTGGGGATGACGCTGGCAGGGAAAACCCCAGTGGGCTGTGTTCTCATCAATGAACAAACGTGCTTGGTTCCGACAGCTTTTTCAGAGTCTCTTTCTAGTAGCTGATCCTCCTAAAAGGAGCGACTGCCAGATTCAGGTATTCTGTCTCTGCATTTCCTATTCAGTGCCCCATATGAACCATACCAGCCATGGTTGATTTATACAGACCAGCCCAAATCACAGCTTTGTTCTTGCTGAACTTCGGATCCCAACTAACGGCTTGAGGTGAGGAAGCCAGAGGAAACCCGCTCAGGTGCAGTCCTGCGCAGTGTCTGTGTGCTCTCGCACAGGGAGAAGGAGAGAAAGCGAATGCTTGTGTTAGCCAGGGTCCAGACGCCCGCTCGGCCTGGATGGCGATGTGACCCATGGGCCAGCAGGGGAACAGAAGACAGGATAGAACATATCTGTGCCTTGAATTCAATTTTTCGTCTGGTTTAGATAAAAATACAATACAATAAAAGGAAATATGGAACTCTCTCTCGTAGCTTTAACAAAACTAGTAATATCCAAGCAGATATCCATTTATGGCCGGTTATATTCACAGGCTCTCTTGTTGTCGGAAAGTTTATTTTCTTTTATAAAATTGCTTTATTGCTTAAGTTTCCTTCTTCAGTTTAATTGAAAATATTTCTAACATGCAATAACATTATTTCCAGTGCACATATATTCATCGCTATCCTCTGCTTACTACATAGGCTACCGCTTTATCCCTTTTATCATGGTAATATTTAGCGTGTCTTAAGAAGCATCTCCAAGCCCAGGCTCAGGGAGTGAGGCGGGGCGGGGGGGTGGGAGGTGAGGATAATAAACAGATCAGGAGGCATTGGAAGGCATGATTTTGCTTCTCCCTGTGTAGCACACGGGGGTGTAGCTACATGTGTGCCTTTGTCAACTTGATTTGGTAAGACAGCAATGGTGGCTGGGTTGATGAGGCTGAACTAGCCTTCCTTCCATCGCGAGAGTGATGTCAGTCCGACAGGCAGGCCAGCAATTCCCCGATGCACTGTGGACCAGCTGCAGAGCTGCTGGAGTCTGGACAAAGTGCCAGGCTGGCTTGATGACTCTGGATTGGACCGCACTGCAGGGTATGAACTCCTAGCTGGACAGACGTGTAGGGGGACCAGAGTGTATGTACTACTAGGACTAAACAAGGGACTGCAAAGGTCAATCCATTTCACAGCAGCTGGTGAGATCAGAAGACATTCCAGAAGACAGATTGAGTTAGGGGATGGGCTTGCATGATCACAGAGGCCCGCATGGAAGCTGGAGAGCCAGCAAACCTGGTGGTGCAACTCCGTCATGTCTGCAGGGCTGAGCACAGGCAGAGGAGCAGGTGCAGGGGTATAAGTCTCCACATTTGAAGGCCCCGTGAGCCAAGAGCTGATGACCAGGACGAGAGCTGGTTGTGCCAGCCAAAGGAGGGAAGGCCAGCTCTCTTTTCCTTTCCTCCTTTGTTCCCTTTAGCGCTTTATTCAGGGACTGATTCCAACACTAGTCTCTTCCTAAAATGCCGCTGGAGACACACCTGGTAATGATATTTTACAGCTATCTGGGTTCCCTTTAGTCCAGTCAAGTTGACAAAATCTGTATATACCACTGACAGTCTTTTTGCTAGGACCTAAGACAGTGAACTTTAAAAGAAAAACAGCATTATTTCCACAAAAAAAGAGACATAGAATTGCTCCTGGGAAAGACCTTTGCTTTTTTATAACACCAGAGACCACCCGAGCAGCAACAGTGACGCTGGGTGGGCAGAACCAGAGCGCACTGGAAGCCCGCGTTTCTCGCTGGCTCTGTGGTGTCCTGTGCCTCTTTGTAAGCGCCGTTCTGCCGCCTTCGGCTCCTCCACCATCTAGCAGTGACGACCTGCCACCCTTCCCCAGCTCAGGCGCTCTCTCTGCTCTCATTCCAAGACATTTCGCAAATTGTCGTTTCTCTCCAAATAGCTTCCTCAATCTTCTTTCCAAAAATATGTCACTAGCTCCTTCAAGAACCTTCTGACTTCTTTCCTGTCTTTCTGACAGTTTGTGCCCCCCCCCCCAAAAAAAAAACTTTGCCGCATCTGTAGTCATTCCAGAGAGACGCTTCTAATTCTCCACAGCTCCTCCCACCGACCCTGAAGTCGATCCATGGGCTCCAGCTTCTGTACCTGCACATATTTATCTTCAGCCAGCCACTCCAGCCTGAAGAGAGCACACCCTCTCCTGAACCACTGTAAAATTCATTGTCTGAATACTTCATCTGGCCATGTCACGTTCTGCTTGGTGACATCTCTTTTTATAATTGTCTGCCGCTGTGATTTAGGCATTTCCTCTCCCTTCCCATGGTTATATTCCCTTTCTCATAAAGCAGTCTTGAAGTTTTAGTCTCACTACAGTTCTTAGCTCAAAGCACTGGAAAGTGGACACAGTGAATACCGACAGATGGGAGTTGAAGGATCAAAATCTGTGCAAAGTCACGCCTATGATTTGACATAGTTACTTTTGATCTTATTTAAGTATTGAGGGGATTGAGTCTCCCCCAGAGCTGGGTGTTTCTGCTACACCTCCTTCATTTACAAGTTCAATGATGCTGCACAATTAGAAAAAAGCTATTATAGATGTGGAATAGACACTGATAGTAATGCTTCTTTGGACCAAGGTAGAGAGACGTGTATAGCCTGTGAAATTAAGAAAAGTGAGTGAAGAGGTGGGATTGGGAGGGAGGGATGAGAATGATGAAATGATCAAGACGTCATGCATTCATAAACTGCTCTAATGACGGCTCTCTTTTTCTATTTCTTTCTTTTTTTTCTGTGCCAGTCCTGGGGTACTGTCCCTGAGCATTTTTGCACAGAGTGAGCTCTCCAACACTTGAGCCACAGCTCTATTTCCAATTGTTTTTGGTAGTTAATTGGAGAGGAGAGTCTCACAGACTTTCCTACCTTTGAACTGTGATCCTCAGGTCTCAGCCTCTTAAGTAAATAGGATTACAGGCGTGAGCCACCAGGGCTGAGACTTTACTGTTTGCTTTTAAATTCCAGACCTCTCAATACTTTTCAAAGACTGACATGACTAAAGAAAGATGAACAGACAAGTAGAAATGTAACAGTGCATAGTATTTTTAAAAACCAAACAAAAAGGGTTTTTTTTTTTGGAGGATGGCAAATTATTCATATTGCCTTGGGCTCTTCAGGAAGTCAGGTCTGCATCTCAGGCTTTGATGTTGGATGTCCATGCCTACAGGAGAGGACTGGGTGAGCAGCCAAGACCCAGGTGGAGGCTGGTCACCTGCTGTCCAGGCCAATGAGGGGACTGGTTGGGATGGGACAGGGAGCAGGGTTTATGGCTTCCTGGTCCTGGTCTAAGATCTGACACACCTGTGCTTGTGCTATGTACACCAGACACACCAGATGCATGTGGGAGTCGCATGGCCTCTGCCGTCCATCCCCAAGGAAGGAGGCTGGAGGCCAGAAGAGAGAGCCTTGAGCGTGGGGACGGATGCTCCTGAGTGGCACCAGCATGAATGTCGTCACAAGTCATGCCAGAAGACATGGCTGTATCTGCATCTTAGGTGGTCTCGAACCCAGGGAGCAGCCAGGGCCACTAGCATAACACTGCACACCTCCAGGAAGAGAACGTGACATTTCAGAGTGGCCTAGCTCCAGGAGAAGGAAAGGAAAGAATTACAGAAACACTGGAAATGGTGACAATTTTCCTAAGATTAAGTACAAAAGTGAACAATGAGACACCAATCAAGGCGACAGAAGTGTGTGTGTGTATGCACAAACACTTTGAATGGGAGGGCAGAAAACATCTAGGAGGAAGAGTTGACACAAATCTGGAACATAATACAACATTAAATATACATCTTCTTCTCAGCTCAAATTAATGAGGGATGCGGCTGTGGCTAATATCTGAAGGGTGTTGACGAGGAGAAAGGGGCATAATTACTTAGCACCAAACCAGCAAACATCATTAAGAATAATGGTATCCAATTAAGAGAAGGAAAATGTAGTCACAACATGGAGAAAGTTCCTCTGTGTCTGGTGACATCTGCTAACTCCTGGCGCTGTGCTCCAGAGCGGCCAGGAGGCAGCCTGTTGGTTCCCTAGAAGCACACAGAATAAAGGAAACTTGGGAACTGCACAAGAACATCTCTTTGTGACGATTCAGAACAACAATGACAAAGGGGATGCAGAATTCTGACTAGATCTACGTTACCCACTTGGTGTTTCTTTGCATCGGGGTCTTGGAGGACAGAATCAATCACCAGGATTGCTGTTGTTACCTGGTGGGATTTGCTGGGGTGTGACCTTCCCGTTCTGTGTGTTTATGAACGCCAACCCCTTGGTGGGCAGGCTGATCTCTGAACGCTGTATCCCTCTCAGCACAGAGCGTTCAGGTCTATTTCCCCACCTCCCAGGTGAAAACTGACTATGGAAGTAGCACTTTAGGGGCAATTAGAGTGTTTAGTATTCTTGGCTGCTATCTGAAACATCTTGGTGAAAGCCTGTTGAAAAATAGATGCGGATTAAGTAGTGATCAGGGCTGGATAAGAGAAAGGGCAAATGAGGGTACTGTACCAGCTTCAAGATGCCCAAGTCCTTACTGAACTATAAGGAACACAGGAATCAAAGACCTATTAGAGAGACTTCAGGCTGTTAAATGTAAAACTACTGGTAATGAGAAAAGGGTAAGAGGAATTGAATGGCAATTTTTCTTTCTCTCTTTTCTTTTTAAATATCTACTCTTAAAAATGCCAGTGTTCCAATTCATGTCTTGATGCTTTAATAACTCAGGAGACCTTTGGGCTTTGGCAGGGAATATGCGTATTACTTAGCTGTCCTGTAAATATTCTTTGATTAGTATGAAAATGACCCTCCCTTCCTTCTTGCTTCTTTGGGAGACACTGACAAGAAAGTAACCTGATCTATGTATGAATTATGGATTTTTTTTCAGCAGGCAGATCTGCTAAAAATTGAAGAGGAGAGTACTTATTGCACATTGTTTTGTGCTTTTCCTGCAATTGGCTTTCTGCTTAAATCAGTTGTGGTTAATTTACGAGGACTGCTGTCTCTCTGTTTAATCTTTGAGACACAGAAATTTGCTTTTCACACCTTTTTCATATCTTATTTTCAGATATTTTAGCATATTTCTGGAAAGCTGACTGATCTGTACCTCTTCATAGGAATAAAGAGCAATTACAATTTGGATAAGACAGAATAGTTATATAGCTATTCAAAATGTCTTTCCCTCCCAGAAATTCCTCAATTGACATTCAACTTTTTAAATGAAAACATAATTCATTAATGTACCATGCATCTATTCCTAAATATTTGTGACTGATAATAACATTTATCTCATGATTCCCGCATGATTTAAATTCAGTTGTTGAAGCCAACAGTGTTTCACATATTACCTGGTAATGTGATAAGCACTTGGTAGGCCCTAGTTTTTTTTTATAAGGAATAAGACTGATTATGGCATTGCCTATAGAAGGTAGCCGTCACACAGCCTTCAATTCAACAGCAATTGTTGTGATCTATCTTGTGATTTATCTAAGAGAAATTAGGACTCAGAGGACACCTAGGACAAGGCAGGACATGTTTTCATGAGGAGAAAAGAAGACCAATGTGGAAATCTCTGGGGGCTGATTTTCTTTCCTCTCTTCTGTGTGAGCCAAGAGCTGACTCAGAAGGATGCGTTAGGCTAATTCCAGCTGCTGTGTTCTAGAACTGGCTCTACTGAACCAACGTTTCCTATTTCTACTCTGTAGCCACTGCCCTCCATACTTTATGAATAGTTTCATTTGCCATGTTTGCAAATCATCTGTGCCCAGTCAGCTTCCTCGGATGCCTGATTTATAAATTTTGTCCCAATGATATCTATATAACATGTAGTGTGTATTGACTGAAACTTTGTAGAGCAGACTGGAGTGGGGTTATAACTCATTAAGGAAGAAAGATTCCTGGGTGCCTGGAGAGCATTGCGTACTATAGAGACAAAGCCTGAGCCAAAGGAAGGACCTGGAAAATGGAAATGATGTCAGGGGCTGGTGGCCCACGCCTGAAATCTCGCTGTTCAGGAGACTGAGATGGAAAGATCTTGGTTCAATGGCAATCAGGGCAGAAAAGTCCATGAGACTCTTACCTTCAATCAGCCAGGAATAAAGTTTGAGGTTGAGATGTGGCTCAAGCCACATTCACTTAAGCCAGCCTTAAGTGAAAAAGCCATATGAGAACTTTAGTCCTAGGACTGGTACACACACACACACACACACACACACACACACACACACACACACACACACCCTAACGAAAGAAAAAAATGGAAATTATTTGCAAAGTATATAATTAACCCATAGATTTACATGGTCCTTGTTACCAGTAACTTTTGTTTCCATGCAACAGCATTTTCCAGGGAAAGTTGATGTAGAAAATCTTAATTCTACTCTTTCCTCTTTTCCTTTGATCTCTGTGTCCTGATGTCATCTGCCTCTTTCTTTCCCCTATAATTTGGATGCCAGTCAAAAAGGATGAAACAATTTGAATTAGAAATGAGTTCTTCTGATCAAAATGTTATTAGGGCCATTTAAAATATTGCACACACAGGCACACATTACTGTTATCTACTTTTAATTAGAAATTAATTATCTACCACTAATTAGAAATGAATGACATACTACGGAACGAGAATTTAAATATAATGAAGTTGTACTGAATGAGAAATTAGAAAGTGCTGTAAAAGATTCACACCCCCTCTAAAGAAATGTTTAAAAAGAAAACCAACCAACCAATGAGAATCAGCATGATCTAAGATTCCTTATGAAAAGTATATTCGAGGGAAAGAAGAAATCTTCATTTCAAAAACAAAAATCACTAAAATTAGAAAATAGAGAGACAGAATTAAAATCCCTCCTGTCTGACATTGAAGAATGTCCGCCTCTTAACAGAAAGTATTAAAAATAAGTAGGTCATAAAGATGAGGATGTAAAGTGTTATGATATTGGTTCCTTATCTTGAAGTGAAATTCTAATTTGACTATGGCTCAAGGAGAGGGATTGAAGATGGCGTGTGTTCTCAGGAGAGGCGTCCAGATGATAAAACGGAATATGCTCAAAATCAGCTTTTCCACGGACAGCTGGGTCATCATCATTAGTATGCATATCCTTGTTAATCTCTAGGCCACTCAACTCCATACGAGCTCCAGGGCTATTCGGTGAAATTTAGCACTGTTGCCATCAATTGTAGAGATCTACGCCCAAATACCAGGCTGTCATGAACAAAGAAATGCTGTTTGTTCGTACTGCTTCTGCAGAGGAGAGGTCTTTTGCCACACCATTCTACTCTAGATACCTTTTTTTTTTTTTTTTGGTCGGTTGTGGGGCTTGAACTCTGGGTGTGGGTGCTGTCCCTGTGCTCTTCAGCTCAAAGGCGAGCACTCTACTGCTTGAGCCACAGCGCCACTTCCAGTTTTCTAGTGGTTTATTGGAGATAAGAGTCTCACGGACTTTCCTGCCTGGGCTGGCTTTGAACCGTGATCCTCAGATCTCAGCCTCCTGAGTAGCTAGGATTACAGGTGTGAGCCACTGGCGCCCGGCTCTTAGATGCTTTCTAAAGATGCTTCTTATACCTCAGGGGATGTCTTTGTGGTGAGGTGTCTGTGTATTTCTTTTTTCTTATTGTGAAAATACCATACAGAGGGGTTACAATTACAGGGGCAAGGTCATGAGTGCATTTCTTATCAACATTGTTGCCTCCTCCTTTGTTTCTCCTTACTATCTCCCTGTCCGGGCCAAAATTGTAAAGTTCATTTTTTGACATAAGGACTTGTACATATCATTGTTGCAATGGGTCTACCTGTATCCCTACTTAAACAATTTGTTTTTTCTCTTCCCCTCCACAAATTATACCAACATCAAATACAGTGAAAGCAGGGGTTATACCGTGGGGGAGGCACATACAAAGCAGCAAAGAAATCATCTTATAAATACATTAGAAACAATTGCAAGAAAGAAAAAAAAACATTTGAATACTTATGTGTATTTTCTCCTTGGAGCTGAGGTACTCTAATTGTCAAGTGAACTGGATGGAATGAAAGAGTTAACCCCACGACCTGAGTTTGGTTCTTCAGCCACGTTTCCTGTGGTCATGACCAGCGTTTGTTGGAAAGTATACAAGTCATGTGAAAGAAATGTGAACAGTGAATTCCAGTATTTATTGCCAACGAGTAAGCAGAGAGAAAAGCGCTCAGGGCATTTCTCCTGCGCCAGCTACGTGGACAAGCGTGAATGTTTGTCCTCATGAAGGACTATAATCAGTATGCCCATATGCTTTGCTCTATACTGGAGTCTGAGGGCCAGTACTGGACTCAAAAGTATGTGTAGGGTCTTAGGAGCAATAGAAGTCAGTCCACTCTCCTCCCCTCCCCTCCCCTCCTCTCCCTTCCCCTCTCCTCCCTTCCTCTCCCCTCTCCTCTCTATTTCCCCTTTAACCAAATGATCATCAAGGCCATTTTGAACAAGGGTGTTCACTCTCTGACAAGCTGTAAAACTGAGGTGATTTTTTTCTCATCCATATACGTTGTAAAGCCTTATTTACATTCTTGGGTTACAGGACAATATGCTTTTAACCCTTAAAATATCCCCAATTCTGGATTCTGTTCACTTAGATCTTTCCTGGCAGGCCTAAGGTGCAATGGTATGCCCTAGAAAGAATTCCTTTCCTAAGAGACAAGGACTCAACACAGGACCCAGCCTTCTGGCTCTGGCTGGTACCTTCCCACGTCGGCAACTGCTCTGGGTTCCGGGTTGACGGAGTTCTTCCCGTGTTTCACCGTTCATTCCAGGCTTCCCACTTTCTGGTCTGCTGAGTTTCACGGATGTCTTCACAGCCAGCGGTGTGGAGGGGTGTCAGAGTTTTGTCATCTCAGAGCCTGATTAAGTTTCTAATTTTCACATTACATATGGTCTCCCAGTAGGTATGCAGAAGAGTTCCAAGGCAGGAGATGTTTCCCACCCAGTAATCCAGACTGAGGTTATAACCAGCGTGAACCAGGAGCACCATTTTGTCATTCTCCCCTCCCTCCCCCCTCCCTCCCCACCAGCCCTCCCTTCCCTGTTCTTATTCTCATAGGATAAGCATTGAATATGTTGACTGCATCCACCCCTTTCCCTCTCTTCATTAGTAATGCTTATTTTCTAAAACATAAGGAAATAAACCTTCAGTAAATGAACCATTACAAAAAAAAGACAAAAAGGATGTCATCTTTAGAACCTGAATTTCAAGCTTTTAATTGATCATTTTTTCAAAGAACTTTCATCACTAAAAGAATCATAGAAGAGGAGGAGATGGAAAGAACACAGAAAGAAAAGACTAAGTGTAAGCCGTTTAGAAGCAAGGACTGCAGGGAATCAATAGGTAGAGAAGACGAAGAGTCCTGGGTTGGGGTTGATCTTGTGCGTGAACTGCGTTATCTGTCTCTAGCACGTGAGCATTCTGAATGTCAGTGATATGGCTTGAGGATGTTTAACTTCTTAACCAAATATAAACTACGTAAATGACTCAAGGGAAGGAGAGAGGCACACTTTCCATGTTTTCCCTATTGAACGTCATGTGGTGTATTTTTATGTGAAAGATGAAATCCGTGTGAGCGAAGTGTGTGAAGGCACTGCATAAATGATACACTGCAGTTAGCGGCCCCAGAGGAAGGCTCCACTGTACAGTTCAACATACTGTTGTAAGGTGAATCATTCCAGAAGCCACACTTTAAAATATAGAATATTGGAGTTTTTATTATACAGTGAACAGGCGCAGGCCGCCAGTTACAAAAGCTTGCAGCACGCAAATACTCATAACCCAGCTAGGAAACATGCTGAAGAGGAAAGAAATAAAAACAATACCAACAAGCCAATTCAGCTCCAATGGAATTGGGACTCCATGATGACTGGAGACAAGCCAGGACACAGGACACAGGACACAATCACAGAGACACACGTGGCACGGAGTCCCAAGGCGAGGCTGGTCTGGGCCTAAATAGGTCCGTGCAGGGGGCAGATCCTCAGGAAATTCCCAGTCCCAGGCATTAGACTGACAGATTGAGTAACCTATCAGCCAAGTGCCCGCCCCTGCCTCCAGGGGTCCAGGCATGCCCACTACCTGGGAGGCAGGTGATGGGCAGGGGGATTTTCTTCCACCAGCATGAAGACAAGATGCCAGACCTACCATCCACCATGTGGCCAATATGGTGCCGGCCAGACCTGACCTCCTTACTCCAGACAAATCCAGTCACCCAAAGTGTCCACATCTGGGTCTTTTTGTACATCTTTAGGTGTAATGGAGCTCAGTTGCAATGAATAAGGAGAAGTGGTTTTCTATCTAAAGCAGAGGCCATGGTGACATATACCTGCACACATACGTGTGCATACACATACCCAATTTGTCTGTTATTTCTAAGTCTTCATAGAGAATGTAGTTGCGTTTGGAAATAATGTGGACTGTCTTTACAAAATTCCATGCAACTGAATACCATGAGGTAATGTTTCAGGGAGAGCTTAAGAAAATGTCAACTATCAATAAAGAAATCATGGTCTAGAATTACAGTATGCAGACACTTTATGTAGAAATCATGACTCTGATTTTAGAAATATGTGTGTGTATTCATGAAGAAGTCATTACCAGTCAGGCCATGTTCTAGGGGAAGAAATAGCAGAGGCCAGGAGAGATAGAAATTTCAGGAGGGCTTCTATTTGATTCTATGCATATTTATACGCCTATAGCTAAACAATTATGCATCTGCTTATAAGCCAACTGTAACACTTTATTGCATATGTGTATTTTGGGCTTATGAAGTAAAAGCAAATGTGTTTTTAATGCTGTAATACATGGAAAAGAATTCTAATGTGGTTTCCTAAGTGTATGGAGAAAGTACAAAGGAGGAAAGAGAATGTGCAGACAGAAACCTTAGATCCTGGGCCTTGCATTTAGCCCGGTAACCCCGCCCCAGATCCTGGGCCTTGCATTTAGCCCGGTAACCCCGCCCCAGATCCTGGGCCTTGCATTTAGCCCGGTAACCCCGCCCTCGATCCTGGGCCTTGCATTTAGCCCGGTAACCCCGCCCCCGATCCTGGGCCTTGCATTTAGCCCGGTAACCCCGCCCCCGATCCTGGGCCTTGCATTTAGCCCGGGAACCCCGCCCCAGATCCTGGGCCTTGCATTTAGCCCGGTAACCCCGCCCCGTCTGTAGCTGGTGAGAGGAGCTTTAGTCTAGGGAAATGCTGCAGAGAAGATGTTCTTCTGTGAGGCGTGTGGAAGGAAGGCAGGGGTGAAGCAGGGAGGGAAAGTGGGTGGAATAAGGGAAGTACAACCTGGACTGTGAGACCCCGTTTTTGCTTTTCACGTTGTAGCTTCTTTCCTAGAAGAGCTTGAGCTCTTCTCCCATGACTGCTTGTTGCCCAGGGAAATCACTTATGGTCTCAGTGGCTCATCTTCTCAGGGCTGCTGAATTGATTGACGGGAGGCAGGAGGCGGGGCTTCCGTCATGCCCCCCTACCCTGCCAGGTGGCATTCTTCCTCTCCACAGTAGAGACTTTGAGTAGGACCTTTCCTGGGACACCACCCAGAGTTGACATGTTCTCACGAATAGAAAGTGTTCCTCAGAAACATTTGGAAAAGAGACCAACAACAATTGAATTTCAGCATAAATGCAACACTGTGGCATTCTTCCTGTTGCTACCTTCCAATACAATGAATATTGAAGAATCAACTTTTCTTCCAAACATTTATTTTCATAAACAAGATGGGGAGATACTTTCCAAGAAACATGTTTGCCAGGGCTTCAAAGGACTTGTTATGAAAGTTGATGGAATAAAGCTACTCCTAATTTGAAAATGAAGCAAGAGCATAACTTAGTCTATTGACTATCATATTCAAAACTACAAACGGAAAGCTATTTTAGTTATTAGGCTGAAAACTTTTAATAGATGGAAAACTGTTTTGGTGACTTGATCAAATATGGTTATATGTTTTTTACTTGAAGGATTTTTCCTTTTCAGTATATTTAAGCATTTCTCAGAACAGGTTAATTAATAAAATGCTAAGATGGATTTCTTTTTCCATTATTTCTCTCTTCCATCCTCCAAGGCATAAAGTGTATTATTAGTTTAAAATATTTTGATTAAAGTAGGAAGCAATTTTCATGGAAAATTCCAGAAAGCTTGTCAGCTGAAGAGAATAGCTTGCATTTCAAAAGTATACAGTCTTCTCGTAGTAAGTACTGCACCTCCCTATTATGATAAAAGTGAACTCAATTTTTAAAACACTTTAATGGCTAGCCCTTATTTTTTCCTAACTCTGTTGAAACTAAAGAGAGCGTGAAACTTATACAATGAACTATTGTGAAAGAGGAGCTCTTAGTTTTAGCTTGTGGGACATTTTAATTGGCACTCCTTTTATTCATGGAGGTTATAACTTCAAATTTGTTCTCCTTACTTAATGAGAGATTTTTCTGGTTGACCCATTACCTACCCTGAGCACATAACAATAATTTATTAGCTCATTTGGGAATCTCCTCTAATAATAACTCTATGGCAAAAATATATCATTTGAATGTAAACAAACTCCTTTGCATATGATGACTCAAATATGTCCTGTTCTTTTTAGTTTCAGTTAAAAGCCACAAGCTAGCAGATGGCTAATGACAGAATTCTTAATTGTTCTGCAGAGATGCATAAAATGGAAGATATTACTTTGATCTATCAAAACTCCTTTCTGATCACAGCTTTAAATATAACCTTAGGCTCTTTTTCAAATGATTATAGCACAGAGCTTATCCTTGTAAAAGATTTCCATTTACCACACCGCAACCATTTTTCTTTATTAATTCTAAGCATTCATAGATTGAATATGCTAAAATTCCAAGTGTATTCTTTGATTTAATTATTTTGCATTTCTTTCTGGATCCTAATTTTTTATATGATATGAATTTTTCATATACTACATTTAAAGAGTAATTTATTTGCATATGAATCCACACATCCTAAGCCTTTCCTCTTAAAATCTACATTGCTAAAGTGAGTTAAAAGTCTTGACTCACTTTTACAACTAATCAAGTACCCTATCACTGTGTGCACAGTTGTCCACCTAAATACGTTTTCAAGAGACTCCAGCTTAATTAAATTTAGGTAGTTACTTAAAATCATGGTTTCGTGGAGGTATCTGAGGCAGATACAGGTCCAGGAACTTGGATTTGAAAGAGGGGATCGCTAGGAGTTGACTTGGTTCTGTCAGGTAGAATGAATATCTTAGAATTAGGGTTGTTGTTTCTTTATTAGTTGAAGTAAGCCAGATCCAGAAAAACAAAGGTGGCATGTTTTCCCTCTTTTGTGGTAGCTAGAGTGTACCTATAAATCTATAAGTAAACACACTGGGTAGTATACAAGTTTTTAATGAAGTAACTGAAGTCTAATAGACTCTATGGAGAGCTCAATTAGTATAATCTTTTAGAAAGTCTAGGTCAAAGCCCAACAAAATCAGCACCAGGAAATGGGAACTTACAAGAGGGGGGGCTGGGACCAAGAGGAGAAGGGGCGACGAATGAAGGGAGAGGAAAGAAGGGGACAATGCAATCAAGAATTTAGTGTAAAGACCGCAGCACTAAGAGAAGGCAGGGGAGGGTTTGGGTTGAAGGTGGATAATCCTGCTGAAGGGATGACCCTGACCAGATGCGTTGTATTCAAGACTGCTCCGTTCTACGGTGCCTCCTTTGTACAACTACTTCAAGATAACTTAAAAAATAATTAATAAAAATGAACATCAGAACTTGGTGAAAAGACAATGCTGGCTTTAGTTTTAGATGATTCCAAGAATGAGAGAGCAAAGAAACATATTGTCTTGTGTTTAGCCACTGTGTAATTCAAAATACTGTGCTCACACTTCTATTTTGTTTTTGGCTTATTGAGATTTTCTCCTTATATTTATTTTTCCTCCAATTTTTATGCTTATTTAACATATTTAAAATATTGATTTATTGGGCTGGGAAGGTGGCTCAGTGGTAGAGCGCTAGCCTTGAGCTGAAGAGCTGAGGGACAGCGCCTAGGCCCAGAGTTCAGGCCCCACGACCGGATACCCCCGAAAAATATTGATTTATTGTTATTACAAAGATCATGTACAGGGAGGTTACAGCTACATAAGTTAGGTAACGAGTACATTTCGTTTTGGACAATGTCACCCTGTTTATTTTTTATAAGATTCCTATTTTCTTGCACCTTTTCAGTCTCAACCATTTTACTCTTGAGTAGGTGAGTGCTTGCCTTGGTGAGAGTCTAGATCTTTATAACTTCCCAAAAGAAAATTAAAATCTGTTTTAATATTTGTTGTGTTTTACATCTCCACCTTGTCTCTGTCATCTTCCTTTTATCTCAGTTTAAATGCCACTCTGCTCCCTTCCCTTTCATACTGAATTTTATTTCTTATAGACGAGAGAGAGAGAGAGAGAGAGAGAGAGAGAGAGAGAGAGCACATGGCAGTACTGCAGCTTGAACTATGGGCCTGTCCCTCAGCTTTTTTGCTCAAGGCTAATGCACAAGCAAAAGCACAAAGCCTTGAGTTCAAGCCAGTACCTGCACAAACAAAACAAAACAAACAAAAAACTAAACAAAGAAAAAAAAGGAAAAAATAACCTGAAGAAGTTACAAGTTATAACCATCATTTCCACTCTGGCACCGTTGTTCATATCTTAATTTCATCAACACCATTAGCTAAAGATGAACTCCATTCCCTCAGGTTTTCCAAGGTAACTGTATGGCTGGTGAAGACTCTTACTATGAAGGGAAGGTAAATGGATTCTCTGTGGCTATAACCTCGAATGCTTTTTTTATTTTTTTTTGTTGTCAATTTTCTTTTTTTTTAATTGTGAAAATATTGTACAGAGGAGTTACAATTACATGGGCGAGGTCATGAGTACATTTCTTATCAAGCGTTGTTGCCTCCTCCTTTGTTTCCCCTTCCCATCCCTTCTCATTGGCCCCCCTCCCTGTCTCCCCCTCTCTCCCCCCCCACCACCAAAGTTGTAAAGTTCATTTTTCAACATAACATCTTGTACATCTCGTTGTTGCAATGGGTCCACCTGTATCCCTGTTTAAACAATTTGTTTTTTCCCTTCCCCTCCGCAAATTATACCAACATCAAATACAGTAAAAGCAAGGGTTATACTGTGGGGGAAGGACATACAAAGCAACAAAGAAATAATCTTATAAATGTGTTAGAAACAATTGCATGAAAGAAAAAAAAACATTTGATGACTTATCTTGGGGTTCATTTCACCTAACATTGTGTATATATACTACATTTTCTTGATCCATTCATCTACTGAGGGGCATCTGGGTTGGTTCCATATCTTAGCTATGGTAAATAATGCTGCAATAAACATAGTTGTGCTGGTAGCTTTAGTATGGTCTTGTTTGTGATCATTTGGGTAAATGCCCAAAAGTGGGATTGCTGGGTCATAGGGAAGCTCTATGTGGAGTCTTTTGAGGAACCTCCATATTGCTTTCCAAAGTGGTTGAACAAGTTTACACTCCCACCAACAATGCAATGAGGTTCCCTTCTGTCCACATCCCCTCCAGCATCTGTTGTTATTAGAGTTCTTGATTATAGCCATTCTAACAGGGGTGAGGTGGTATCTCAATGTTGTTTTGATTTGCATTTCATTATGGCTAGAGAGGGTGAGCATTTCTTCATGTGTCTATTGGCCATCCTTCTTTCCTCTTCAGAGAAGTTTCTCTTTAAGTCTTTAGCCCACTTATTTATTGGGCAGTTGCTTCTTTGAAGATTTGTTGGTGGGGGATTTAATTTTTTGAGTTCCAGGCATATTAGATGAGACCCTTGTCTGTTGTATGGCTAGTGAAGATCTTCTCCCAATCTGTGGCCTTTCTATTGATCTTGCTAGCTATGTCCTTTGCCATGCAGAAGCTCTGCAATTCCATGCAATCCCATTTGTCCAACCTTTCTTTGATTTGTTGTGTTTCTGGGTCTCCATTAAGAAAATCTGGGCCTGTGCCAAGGAGACCTAGGATTTCTCCTAGTCCATCCTGTAATGTTTTCAGAGTGTGTGTTTTAACTCCGAGGTCTTTGATCCACCTCAAATGGTTTTGTTCCCATTTCCTGCTCTTGTTATTGTTGGTTTCGGTTAGAAAGTCTTCCTAGATGGGATCTATCAGCAGCACCATTTTCCTTCCCTTACAAGCACTGAATGCTTCCCTAAGCTCTGGATAGCTCTGTCAATCAATTGTTGAGGTCACATTTCCATCCCCTGCCATCTTACCCGTCATATTGTAATCCCTGAGTATGTATAAAAAAGGAAGTGCTTTGGGGCCTTTTGAAGACTCACTGGAAAATGGATGGCACAATGGATAGAACAATGGAAGATAGGAAGTGGCCTAAGGGGACAGCAGCTGCGTGTTGAACCACAGTGGAATGACTCTGTACAAAACTGCAGGTCAGATTGAACAACAATGCAACTAGCTTTCTACCAGAGGTGCAAGCAATGTTTGGACACACAGGGCAAATAAAAAACGATTGAAACGATGACGAGGGTCAGCTCTCGAATTCCTGTCTCACCCTGTGTCTCTCACCAGCTTTGGGAGGACAATCTCCTCACACTATTCTTCCACTTGCTCGTGATTCCTGCAAGTGGTCGGGCGCTGGCTCCCCCCGAGTCTGTTTTGCCCAGGAGAGGCTTTTTGACAGGACGATTCTGCTTACCTCATCAATCTCCTCCATAGACATATTTTGGAAGAGCAAGTTACAGAGATTTCTGCTTGTTCTGTGTTTAAAGAAATAGCCTTGAATTTTACAATGCCATTATATTACCATGCCAGGTGGTGGGGGAAATATAAAACTACAATGAAGGGACTAATCTTTCTCCACAAACATGCCAGTCTGTATAAAGTCAGATAAAAGGCCCTCTGTCTACAGAGGAATGGTTACAGGGCATTTAGTAAGTTAATTGAAACTGTACCTTAGATTGAAAATGCCATTTTAGAGCTCATCTTTTGGACTGGTTTCTGCACAAGAAACTTAAAACCATCCTCCAAAAAGAAGTCATCTTTATTTTAGGTATGACAAAATGTTGAAATCTGGCAAATTGCCCAAAGCCATTATTTCCAAATTTATTTAGTATGATATGCAAGCACATTTGCTAAGGCTATTTATAGTTATGTGTGAAGTTACACCAATATGAAGAAACTGACTTTACTTCATTGAATGCCAAAAGAAAAACTTCAAAATTAGATTCTCAGGCTAGAAAAAGAAAACATGTTTGATATGCTAATTAACTAATTAACATAAAGTTAATATATATATATATATATATATATATATATATATATATATAATTTTTTTTTTTTGCCAGTGCTGTGGCTTGAACTCAGGGCCTGGGCACTGTGTCTCAGCTTCTTTTGCTTAAAGATAGTGTTCTACCACTTGAGCCACAGCACCACTCCTGGCTTTTTCTGTTTATATGGTATTGAGGAATCGAACCCAGGGCTTCATGTA
Source organism: Dipodomys spectabilis (assembly GCF_019054845.1). Taxonomy (NCBI): domain Eukaryota; kingdom Metazoa; phylum Chordata; class Mammalia; order Rodentia; family Heteromyidae; genus Dipodomys; species Dipodomys spectabilis. Next base: position 4,453,850 of record NW_024870965.1, on the reverse strand, counting down.
TTCTAGGCAAGTACTCTACTACTCTACCAGCCCAATAACCTTTTTTTAAAGACTTGTTTTGTTTTAAACTTGAGAATAATTTAATAAAGCTTATCTAGTGAATAAATTGACAAGGAATATTTTGAAAAAGAACAATAGTTTTAATGAAATTTAAATTGATATGAAGTGTCATATATATTAACCAAACATTTTGATAGAGTTAAGACTTTAAATAAGTTTGATTAAATGCAGTGAAGACTTTGGAAATAGAATCAACTGTGCATAACAATTAATTATAGGAAAATTAGAATTGTAAGGAAAGATTTTAGATTAGTGTTTCATACTATTTAAAATTGACTGAGTGTGAGCGCTAAGCTGTCAATTTCTATCTAGCCAAACTTTTGTTTTAAAACTTTTAGAAGAGGTGGAGATGGATAGCATATGTTAGAAAAAAACTCATGTTTTTTGGTATTTGAAACTTAAAAGAACTCTCCGTCTTTTGTGCCAGTCTTAGAGCTTGAACTCAGGGCCTGGACACTGTCCTTGAGTTTTTGTGCTCAAGGCTAGCGCAGTGCCTGTTTTTTGGTGGTCAGTTGGAAATGAGATTCTTACAGATTTTCCTGCCTAGGCTAGCTTTGAACCAGAAAACTGAGATTCCAGCCTCCTGAGTAGCTAGGATTATAGATACCATGCTAGCCTTAAGTAATAAAAATCTTAAAGTTGGAAAAAAAGTATTTGAGGAAAATAGAAGCAACCTATATTGAAAATTAGTATTTATGATCATACTTAAAACATATCCTATAAAAAAGGAAACAAAATTTACAAAAAATAAGAATAAATTTAGCAGATAGTAGTAATGTCTTAGTAATTAATTTCATTTAAATTATTTCCTATTAACTATTGAAATTCTAGATTACACTGATTTCAACAAATAAACAATTGGCAAACTGGATCAAAATTCTCTTGACATAATAATCCTATCTCCGTATTGAATCTCTTCCTTCTCCCCCTGAAATCCACAAAAAGAAATAAATGGCACATATTGAAATGTAAGTATCTGTGAAATTAATATACTCACGAGGGTGCATAAGCTTAAAAGTTTCTGGAAGCCATTTGCTAATCCCTCAGCCATCTTACAGTCCTACTGTCTCCAGGCGATAACCAGCAGCTTTCTATCTCAGTGGCTTCATTTGCTCTCTCTAGACTTCTAAGTAGAAATAATAATACCCTGTGTGCCTTTTGGTATAAACCTGGCTTTTTTCCCACTCACTGTACTGTCTTAGGATATTTTCCCCCCTGTGGTTTGTTAGGAGCGGGCAATTTCTTTCTATTGCTGACTAGTGTCCTGTGGAATAATTATACTATTTGTTTATTCTGCTACTAGCTGGTAGACATTGAATTATTCCCAGTTTGAGGATATGATAGTAATAACTGCTACAATGTGTGTATAATCTTTGTATAGATGTGCATTCCACATTCCCTAGAGTATACGCTACCGAACAACAGGAATGGCTCACTCATATGGTAGGTGTCCAGTTTAGTTTGCTTTCAAGGAAACCACCAGACTCTTCTAAAAAGGGGTAAGACTGTCACCATTTTCTTCCAGCTGAGTATTAGTGGCTCAGCCTCTTCATAATCTCATTGGTACTTCTAACTTGTGTACGGTGGTACCTCCCTGTGGTTGTAATTAGTGTTTCTTGAATGCTTTATGATGTTGGGAAATATTTTCATGATTAATTTCTTTCTACATAAAACACTCAGTTCAAATGTTCCATCCATTTTTCCCCCACTGGAGTGTTTTCTCCTCCCTCCCTCCCTCCCTCCCTCTCTCCCTCCCTCCCTCTCTCCCTCCCTCCCTCCTTCCCTCCCTCCCTCCCTCCCTTCCTTCCTTCCTTCCTTCCTTTCTTCCTCCCTCCTTCCTTCCTTCCCTCCATCCCTTCCTCCCTTCTTCCCTCCCTCCCTCCTCCCTTCTCTTCCTTCCTTCTTTCCTACCCCTTCCTTCCTTCCTTCCCTCCTTCCATCCCCTCCCTCCCTCCTTCCCACCCTCCCTCCCTCCCTCCCTCCCACCCTCCCTCCCTCCTTCTCTCCTGCTCTCCTCCCTCTGGCAATCCAGAATCCTGTCCATAGCAGACAAGCGCTGTACTGTGGCGGCTCTATGCCAGCCTTATTTCTTTATTCTTGATCTTTGGAAGATGTTGTATATTCTGACATACATCAAACGTTTGACGTGGAAACATTTTTATCCCAGCCTGTGCTCTTTGTATTTTCTTAACAGTGGGTTATTTTTTGTGAGAAACAATTTTCAATTTTAATGAAGTTTAATCCATAAATTTATTCACGCACTGATTTTGAGTTATAGCCAAGAAATCTCACATACTCTAAGGACATGAATATTTCTATCAAGTTTTATTCTAGAAGTTTCAGTGTCTTCTAAGTAAGTTTTATTTTTAAACATAAAACTCATCTTAAACTGCTTTTTGAATTAGGCGCATAATATGATTGGGATTCCTATGTTTTTCTTTTTGATGTGAATATCCAGTTGTTTTAGTGCCACTTGTATATTTTAGTCTCTTCATTATCATTGCAACTCTGTCAAATTTCTCCATGTGTGTGAACCTCTATTTGTCTATACACAAATACATTTCCTGTGTTCTTTGCTTGAAGTTGTTTTGGTCATTCTTGGCTATTCTAAGTCCTTTGCATTCCTTCACAGATTTTAGCTTGAGCTGGTCAGTTTTCATGGAAATTTAAACTGAGTGTTTCATCAAATCAGGAGAGAAGATAATAACACAGACTTAAAAAAAATCTTTTGTTATGCCAGGCACCAGTGACTCACTGTAATCCTAGCTACTCCGGAGGCTGAGATCTGAGGATCACCGTTCAAAGCCATCCCAGGCAGAAAAGTCCATTAGACTCATCTCCAATTAACCACCAGAAAGCTAGAGGTGGTGCTGTGGCTCAAGTGGTAGAGTGCTTGCCTTGAGTTGAAGAGCTCAGGGACAGCACCCAGGCCCAGTGTTCAAGACCCATGGGGGAAAAAAATCTTTCGTTACTCATGGGCATTTTAGTTTTTAAATTATGGTATATTTTACCAATTTATACTATTATTTAAATTAGGAGGGAAATTTTTATTGAATGGAGCCAGTCCCAGCCCCGCCCGGCCCCCTCCCCACGGCAAACCCAGTTCCTATGGACAGCGTCTCCAGCGTTTCATCTGGAAATGGGAAAAGCAATGCCAGCTCCATCAGGCTGCATCCAGTCTCTGTTTCAGTTCAGGAAACTTGCTTTTGGAGACTTTTGGCTTTGGTGTCTAATTATGAATGGAATATGAGTTTATCCTTATAAAGAAAGAAATGTGGGCTAGTAGGGAACAACAAAAGTTTACAGTTGACACCAAATGTTTTGTTATGCTGGATATATAGAAAATATCTATAATTATACTAATATAACATATACTATATTCAACATAGAATATATAATATGTATTATTATATTATAATGTAATAGTATATAATATATAACATTGTATAGTATTATACATTATTATATTGAGTGGTCTCTTTGAAGACGTATCTCAAGATTTTCTGCCTGTTTTACTATCAATTTATACAGTAAAGAGCTTCCTGACTAACAGTCTCTTGACACCTTACAGATCTCTTATTTAAGTTTCTTTATGCTGGTTTTCAAAAATAAAAGTTGTTTATATCTTTTGGGATTTTTCTTAGCAGCAAATACTCCTGAATCAAACTGGCTGAACTGATGAAGACATATTATTATCTCCCCCAACTGAAGTAGTCACATGTCTTCATTTCTTAACTTGTCCTCCGAAGGGTGTCAAGATGGTTAGAATTCTAATTCTCAGCTTCATATCTAGGCCATGCAATAGTCTCAGAATTTGAGGCTGGGGCTGTTTTCCCTCTGTTTGTCTGAGGAAGGTAGTATGCTTTCTCAGGAACTCCATCCAAGAGATTTTCATGTTCACCTAAACAGAAATGGCTCCCAGTCCGAATTATACCATTTACTTAAGAATTCATTACTAATAAGTTAAGACATACTCCTTTCATTTGTTCTTTTTCTACAATAAGCCTTATATAACTTTTCTGTTGAATTGACTTTGTTTTTCAATAGAATACTCTGTGACTCAGTCCTGATTTCTTCAGCGATTCTACAAAAAATGCGGTTGATATAAGCTTGTAAGAAACTAGTTTGAATGAGCAACAACTGAAGTTCAGTAGTATGCACATAGTATCTATTCTTATAAGTGTCTGCATGTCTTTGATGGGACTTCTACCAAGTGTCCATTGTGTGCACGCTAATAGATTTACAGTGATTGCTTCTTCATTTGTGTCTAGAATAATAATGGAAAAGGGGCATTACAAACTATTTGAAAAATAAATAAAGCAGAAAAAGGGCTTGAGTATGACTATGGCATTAGAGCACTGGCCTAGAAAACATGAGCTCCTCAGTTCAAACCTCAGTAATATAAAACATAATTTTTAAAAATTACAAAAATTAAGAAAAATCTTAGTAAACATATATTTTTCCAATTTGCTTAGAGTTTCAAAGATCTCCATGTATAAGTTGGCAATATTTAAAGCAATTAGAGTCTAAAGAAAGGATTCTAAAAGGTGTTAGTTTCCATTCTTTTTGGAAATACCAGCAAGAGAACAAAAGGTAAATAAATACATAAGCAAATAACTGAATCCAGAAATACAAAAAGAATTTTAAAAAAATCAAAAGAAAGAAGTGGTGTGAACAATACCTTAGATTATAAAATTCTAAAATAGAAGTAGTAACTGACTTAAAACATGGGAGAAAGTTTACATAATACAGGAAATACAAGAAACCCAACATGCTTGCTCCATGAAGCTCATCAACCCACTCAGAATGATGGCAACGCATTTCCAAAAGCAAGAAGTAGCAATGTCTGTTGGTGCTTAGTTCAATAAACTTCCAGACACAGAACTGTCCAGCTCATAGACACACGTATGCACTTGCACACACACAGAGACACACATGTGTGCACACACGCAGGAAACGGGAGAGATTTGTTTTCTAGAGAGATTGATAGAAGCGACTTTGAATGGGCGAGTACCAGGCAGTTGTACCACACATTCAATAAAGAGAAAGTACCTAACTTCTCTATCCTGTAGAACGAATCATGTTTGTCATTAGGCTCCATACTGCTGGTGGCTGGTGGATGGACATTGATTTTTTTTCTTTTGAGAAATCTGACCTTCCCCAAAGGAAAAAAATTGTAAACCTACTACTACTGAGTGTTCTCTGTCAGTGGCGTGACCAAGTAGTACCGTGCTACGACAAAACCGACAAGAGTAATGACCCGATGCTGCACCGCAGTTTTCTTTAGATTCTCACTGCTGCCTCAGAGAAAGAGACACACCACACAGCCTCACATACGCAGTCTTTCTTGTGAGGTCAAAACCAGAAGGAGAGAATGGCACACGTAGAGAAATGCATGTGCATGCACACATGTATACATCCATGTGCATGTACGCTAATGCAATACATGTGTGCATGCTGTAACCAGTGCTTATAGTGCACCTACTCATATGTATACAGGTGCATGCCATCTTGCACATGTGTGTACATCTAGTGTACAATACACATGTAGTATCCACATGTGCGTTGCATGTATGCATCATCATGCTTGTGTACATGTGTGTTGGTGAACTATTGTGCGTATTTGTGTGCATGTGTATTGTAGTATATGTGTGTGTTCAGTGTGCATCCTAGTAGACACATGTGTGTGAGCTAGCACACACACATATGGGGACATAAGTGTGGGTACATATACTTATCTATGTAAACACAGCACCATGTATGCATTAGTATGGACATGTGTGAGCCGTACTGTACATGTGTGTGCACACATGTGTGTAAGAATAAATGGTTGAATGCTATTCCTAATTTACTTTATAATGCTTAATCCACGGAGTACACTTTTAAAGCTACTTTGTAGATTTTTTTAGAATCTTAGGCTGTTAAATTTAAATTAATTATTGATTTGACACTATAACAACCATCCTTTTACACATTGTCTGTCATCTGCCCGTTAAGCTCTACTTCTACTTTTTTGATTTTGATTCTTTTTGAAATTATATTTTCCAGAAGTTGTTTTTTTTTTCTTTCGCAATATGTAATCTGGAGAAGCTGTACAATATTTGAGAAGAGTCTCAGAATGAATGATGAAAGCAATGTCTTATACTCTATAATTTTGACATGTGAAACAACCATATCCAAACTCTGGGAGATATAACAAATGATTTCCAGTATTGACACAGGCCATGAGCTTGCTTTCCTTGAAAGGATTCCGCAATGTCTGATACACCAGTGGAAGTGGTTAGCTTCCACGCTGTTTTTCTTTTTCCCATCAGTGGACACAACAGCTGTGTGTACTGATTAAAATTACAGCCTGGCAGTTGAGGACAGCGAAGGAAGTCTACCGCGCTGAAATGAGACCGCTTGGGGAATTTAGGTAGCAGAAAGCCGTTACCCAGGTTGGAGCAATGCCAGCCTGGCAGCACGGGGAGTGGCAGACCAGGGCAGATCTGACCTGAAGCTAGCTCTGTTGGGTGGGTCTCTGTTTGCTCTCTTAAAACTCGCTTACTAAGTGTGCTGTGTTCTAATCGGAAGTTAAAAATACTCAGGGTGAACATTTTTATTCCCACTAAACGTTTGCTGAGGAAATCAAAACAAATAATGCAGGTTATGTGGTATGGTTTTCAGTTTGGGAAGCAGTTCTTCAGGTGAAAATATAACTTTCAGGGCTTGAGTCATATTTACCACAATCTAATAAGATACTTTAGAATATATACACAGTTGTTTTCTAAGTGCATAAATATAACCAACTAACATTGAGTGGGATTGACTAAAATAGAATCCATGTCCCTCAGACTACCAACATGACATGTTTTTCAAGCTAGCTCAGTGGCCTTTCTTCCTACAGAACTCAGACAGTTATATGTGGGGAGAGACAAAAGATTGCCAAATTAAAAGAAAAATAATACTCATTTCATAATGTTGGATGGTATTTTTCCATCTATCTCCATGCCATGATTCTTGGGAAATATGAACAGATCGCAACAGTGTTGGTACAAAGTCATCCATGCGTATCCTCAGCCCATTTTGAACGTCTGCTGGACATGCATTTCGGGGTGTGGAGTACTGTTCCCTCCCCTGCTGTGGGAGAACACCCTCTTAACACATGAGCGCCATCAGATATGCATTTCCGCTCTCCTTGGATGCTGGACGGTGGGTGAAGGAAGGGGCAGATTATGCAGCAAAGACACAGTGACTGATGTTTTCATTTGTTCAGGAAATTCTGTGCTTCTGTGTGTTCTTCAGCGTTTTATTTCCAGTACTTTCAATTCTTTCCCTTTGACTATGTTTTTGCATCATCCTGTCTTCTCTCAACTCTGCAAAGATAATGATAGGAGCTAGGAACTCAGAACATTTCAAACTGTTATTTAAGCAATGGAAACTGTGTGTGTGTGTGTGTGTGTGTGTCTGTGTGTCTGTGTATGTGTGTGTGTGGTGTGTGCTGGTACTAGGGCTGGAAATCAGGGCCTGTCCTTTAGTTTTTTTGCTTAAGGGTGGTGCTCTACTACTTGAGCCACAGCTCCACTTTGGGCTTTTGGCTGGTTATTTGGAGATAAGAGTCTCATAGATTTGTTTTTTACTTGCCTGGCCTGGCTTTGAACTGTGATTCTCATATCTCAGTCTGCTCAGTGGCTCGGATGATAGGTACCAGTCATTGGTGCCTGCCTTGGAATGGCTTCTTCTTCCCTAAGTGAAGTTTTAGTCTAAGCCTTAGAAAAAGACAAAAACCCGACTGGCCCAATGCTTAGCTGGACCTTTGCTTTCCTTGGAGGCCTCTCAGGAACTCTGATGGGAGAGTCATTTGTTCCTAGTCACTAAGAACACATTGGTGGCCTGGTGGCCGTGTATGTAATGGAGGCCAGCAGGAAGAGTACAAGGTCAAATCCAGGCTAGGCTACATATTTTTTTTTCCCCTAAGAGCAAACATAAAGCAGACAAATCAACAACAAGGGCATATTGTATTTCAGGATGTTATAAAGACTCTCCTGAAATGAATCACAATATGTGAATATATATTTTGGAAGATTTGCTTGATTTGGCTTGCTCTCTGTTTTGGATTTGCTCAGATGGTGTCTTAGGTGTTGTCTTGTTTGAGGTAGGTTAATGTAATACTAGGATGAAATGGATGGGGCATAGGTAAAATGCATGCTATTTCTTTGTGATATATACCAACGACCTGGCCCTTTAGAAACTTCTCTACTTGTTGGGTATCATGGAGTTGGCATCGCATTACAGGCCCAAGCTCAGTCTGTACTATTGGGATTGCTAGTGATGATGACACAGAAATCCCTTGCTTGGCTAGCATGATTGACAGCTGAGGATACCATTATTTACAACGAGGCATTGACCTGTTGGTAACCCACTCAAAGCACTTTTGTTCTATACAAACATTGAGACTGAGCTTTACTTTCATTTCCATATCTTATAATTTGAACACATCATATTAGGGAGTATATTTTAATGACTAAACTATGCAATGTATTGATAAGTGGCATTTTTAGCCAAGATCTCCATCAGAGGTAATAACCAGATTCTCTTAAGGTTCCAGTACTCATTGCTTTACTGATGTAACTGTAACCTCTCGGTACAGCATCTTTACAAGAAAATAAAAAATTTAAAAATATTCCAAACTGTAGGATGACATTGTCAGTGAGTTAATGCGATGCAGTCTGGGATCAATTATGACCCATGATTTCCTGTTCTAAAGAATAGAGAAGGCAGTCAGATTTAATAAAGCAATGCCTCTAGAATCAAATCCTTTGGCAAATGACATTTTCAATGTATTACGTGTGTCTTTGTTCCCTTCATCCAAACCTACCTCCACGCTGCCAATTTCAAAGGAATTACCTCTTCTATAGACTCAACAGAACAACTTTAATTTGATCTTTTCAATATCAAATCAATATCAGATCCCTAAAATTTATATTTAGTACAACCCATCCTATATTTGAGCTTTTTAAAATTAATTATGCATCTAACATTTAGGAGATGCAAAGATATTGAGGAAAATAACATTTGTCTTTTTTTAAATACCACTAAACTATTTTGGGTTCAATTGAAGTCATTTTGGCATAGAGTCCATTGGCACTAACCAGGATTTCTTTATAATAGTGACATAGAATATAGGATACCAATAATACCAGTATTACTTTCTATAGAATTCTAACTTTGATTACAAAGGAAGCTCTGTTGTAGTGTAGCCATTCCTTTTATTTATTTCTTATATTTGATTCTAAGATATGCATGTATGTCTTCATATATATGTATATCTACATATCTATGTATATGTATATATCTATGTATAACTCTATATAGATATAGACATGTATTTGCTGCTTATCAGTAGTACTTCTATTTTATGAAGCAAACTTTATCTCAAATTACAATGAGGGATACCTGGGGTAGAAAATATCCCTCTTCTTTACTTTTGTTACCATGGCAAAATCAGAAATTTAGATAAGTCTATTGTGTGTGTGTGTGTGTGTGTGTGTGTGTGTGTGTGTGTGTGTGTGTGTGTGTGTTTGCTTTGTTTTGCCATTAGATAAGTTGAGATCTCACCACGTGTTCTAATGGCTTAATTTTGCTGAAATAAATTTGTTGAATCTGCTGCTAGAGAGACCAGAGGATGTGCAGAGTTGATTGAGGCGGTGGGGGACAGCTCCCCACTGAGCTTTTATAGAGGAACAACTGTTCGAGGAAGAATGGAAAGTAGAACAGACCCAAAGTGAAGAGACAAATGTGTGTGCTCCTGCTTTTAATGGTATTCAAGGGTGTAGCAAGCCATTAACTTTAGTGCTGTGGAACGGCTGCTGAAAGGAAGATTTAAAAATAAAAACTTGTGGGTATCCAGGGACTAAGATGCCAAAGGATTCAATAACACTATTTGCTTCCAGAAGGATCTTTAAGCATGGTGGGATGCAGTGGGAGTAGTAGTGATCAGAATCAACTGAAAGAAATATGGGAATCAGGTTTGATGGTCGGGATTATTTCAGGGAATAGGGCTGAAGAAGTTGGAGACTGGTGCTTTAAGTATTTAGAAAGATAGTTCATGCCTCTTGATAGCCTACCTCCAGTATTTCATTATGTATGATAAGGAAATAAATCATTAGCAATAACTAAGAATGAAACATGGTCAGCATTAATAAAGATTTGTTTATCAAATGCTGGAGAATATGTCCTACCCAATGCCATATGTTACATAGCCAAAGAACAATATGTCATATACTCTCAATTGTACAGCAGAAATAGACGTTGGTGTCTGATTTGCCAATACCTCTGATCACCCATTTTGACTTTAATTCTTGCTCCCTGTTTTGTAAGTTTTAAACCACGAGGAATCTTTTCCTCTCGAAGCTGAAGCATCTGGTTTTCATCTTAAGGTTGTGATCAAATTTTCAACTTATCTACTATGCCCTTCGTGGTTGTACTTTCTCACAAAATGAAAAAAAAGAGAGAGAGATCTGATATTCTCTTAATAAAAATTGAATTTGAATCTGATATTCATAAAAGACGGGAGTGGGGAGTGGGGGGAAGAAATTCTACCTGGCCTTGGTTAATTAGGGAAGAGGCTGACTGGTGCTGGAGCGGCCTCCCAATCTCCCCAACAGACACTGAGTGCAGCCCAGTTAGCAACAACAATGGGATGCTCTCTCTGGGCAAACTTAGAAGTCTCAAACTGGAGCCATCCCAGGACAGCTACCCACCCAGGGCTCAGGAGGCAGGCCACATGTGCGCATCTAGGCTACATTACGTTGTCATATGCACTGACCTCTTTAAGCAAAAAATAAATGCCTTGGAAGCACCAAGGAAATCATGTCTCATGCTAAGGATGACCTAATGGAGACTGAGTTCTTTGAATTTGGACTCAGACTGCCGGAGCCTGAATCCTCCCTCTGTTGCATACCTGTTTGGTGATGTGGGGCAAACATGCTGATCACCTACCTCCTCGTTTATTAAATAATAACTGTAAGGTGGGTTAGGGTTTAAGGAATATTTGCTGGGCGATTAGCACCATGCCCAGCAGGGCCATGTAAATGTTGGCCGCTGTTATTAAAAAAGAGGGTACATTTAATCTCACAAAGTGCTGCCTATTATCTTACCGTCTTCAAATATGAAAGATGCTATTTGAGCGTACCTTGAAAAGCAGACGTATCCGGATTTGACATTGAAGACTCCCTAAGGAGATTATTTTGTAGTCAAACTGCATTTAGGGAATTATTTCCAACATTATAAAAGTGTGGTTGAGATTAAGGGGGGGGGGGGCGTGAGGAGAACTCGCACGCAGGGGCTTTGTCCTGTCTGCTCCCCAGGTCTGTCTTGCCTCTGATCTCTGGGCCAAAGACAGAGGCAGAGCTCACTTCTTAAAATGAATGTGCATCCAGGGGCAGCTTCCGACCTACGCAGCGCGGTTATCAGGGCCGGGAGCCATGTCTGAAGGCCCCTCCACCCCTCACACAGGAGGACAGAAGGGCCCTCAAGCCACAGCCTCCCACATCAGCCTCCCCGGCAGCAAGGGTTAAAGGCTCAGAAGCTGTCAGATCGAGGCCTACGCATCATTTGTAAAATGAGCCACGCATGACAACTTCAAATAATTTAAAACATTTTTTTTTACTGTCATGCGGAATAATTGCTAACTTAAGATTTTATAAATTGACTATTTTAATATGGAAATCCATGGCTTTGGAATAGATGGTAACAGAACTTCAATGTTTCATAGCCAACTTTTTTCATTTGTCACAGAATAGTAAAAAGGGACAACTTTGTGATTAAATTTCCTCATTATATTTGATATTTAACACACTTAAGCATTTGTAATTTGCTTCATTAGTTACTTTGTGGTATTTTGTACGTATAGCTTATTTGTAACTACCTAAAAATAAATATTTTAATAATGTGAGTAAAAATTTTTCTTGGCTAATAAAATTTTAAAAAGAAGCAGATTAAAAACATTTAATGAAAAATTATATCCGGATTTAATATTGTTTTTCTTGTGTACCAATAATTATATTCATTAAAGTTTTAATTTTAAGCAATATTGCCTAGATAAAATTAAGTAAACATCCCATTAGTTTATGATTATAAATGGAACCTCTTTTGCCTTTTATTCATTTCTCATAATCAATGGTCAATGATAATTACCTTTTCTCATTTAATACTTGCCCAAATTGTAATATTCTCCATGTCTTATAAAATCATACGCAGAATTGCTACAAGATATAAAATTTTCTTTGTTCATATAATAGTAATTCACATACACATCAAAATTAATTAAATTTTAATCTGATAGGACTATGTCTTTATTAAAACCATTTAAATGAATATCCTTAATATAGTCAGCCCTTGGAGGAAGTAGCGCTTTTACGTGAAGGTTGACATATTATTTGCCTGGTCTGATCGACAGTTCTCACTGTATGGATAGTTCTTGATGTATGATGCTTGGCTTTCCACCTAATGATTGCTAGACTTCTTTCTCTTGCCCATGGAGTTGAGGATTGGTGGCTATCCAAAGCGATAAAGCAGACTGGAGCTATGTCATTTACTGAATATTGCTGGACCCTGGAGACTCTTGTCAGGTGAATTAAACCAGTCTTCCAAAGACAGGAGACTGCATGCTTCCTCTCATTTGTGGAAGGTAGGGGAAGAAAACAGCTGTTCTGGGTCGTGTGAGTATCGGGGATAATCTGCTAGGGAGCTCCCAGGAGAAGAGAGGGGAAAGGCTGAGATCTGAGGATCGCAATTTGAAGCTATCCTGTGCAGGCAAGTCTGTGAGACGCTCAAATTAACCATCAAAAAGTGGGAAGTGGAGATGTTGCTCAAGTAGTAGAGGGATAGTAGAGTGTTAGACTTAAAAATTCTAAGAGACAGTGCACAGGACCTGAGTTCAAGACCCAATGCTGGTACACAAAAAAGTTTAATTTCTATCAACAAAGTTGAACATAAATTACAAAAGAATATATTCATAAAATAAGTGAATAATTTTAAAAACGAATGGTAAACCTAAGGAAATCATGTCACAGATCAGGTGGACATTCATCAGTGAGTGAGAAGACCTGATTATGGACCACCAAGAAAGAACCATCTCAAGATGAAGAACAGAGTAGGACTCCTAAGACCTCATCTGAGGGTTAGTGGACTTAGAAAGCAAGAAGGGGTGAGACCTGCAGATGCATGGGAGATGAAAATGTGCATAGTTTGTTTGGTTTATGCATTTGTTTGTGGTCTTTGTTTGTTTTAGAAAGATGAATCTGGGGAATAAAGGCAGAATCTAGGGAAGATCGGCGTGAGTCAGGTGTAAGAGTCAGACCCCCATGTGAATTCCTTAATCTTGGGTTTCCATTGCTGCGTGAGCACAGACCAGTGGTACAGTTTCTTCTGGGCCAGGGATCTCTGTTGTTCTGAGTTCTGATGAGAGGGCAGCGGGTGGTATGCCCAGGGGCTCCCTGTTTAGCAGTGAAAATGTGGTGACAGTTGGGTTTGTTGACTGAGGCTCAAGGGAAAAGTGAGATGGGAAAATAGTACTTGTGCAGGGACACAAGCAGGCGTGAGCTGCTGGTGTGCTGAGGGCTAGCCTCGGGCCTACTGAAGAACTGCATTTTAGAAGCTTCTTAGGATCGTTCACTTTTCATAGTCCTGGAAGGGAGGCATACCGGATTGGGGTGATGAGCCAGACAGGGGGAGCCGGGCCTGCATGCAGCTCACGGTGAGTGCCCACGGCTTCCACCCAACTGCTCCCAAGAAGTGAAATGGATGGTGGATTGGAACCTCTATCCCACCTGCCTTTTGGAAGTACTGATTATAAGGAACTAAAGATGCAGAACACTGGGGAAAAACTTACAAGGGTCTTTGGTAAGCAGTGAGCTTGGTAATCGTGCTTATCTAGAAGAGAAGGTTTGTTTGTTTTTTCTGGTTCTAGGACTTGAACTCAGGGTCTGGGGACTGTCCCTGAGCCTCTTTGTGCTCAAGGCTAATGCTCTACCATTTGAGCCACAGCACCACTGCTTTTGGCTTTTTCTGAGTAGTTTATTGGAGAGAAAGAGTCTCATGGACTTTTCTGCCTGGGCTGTCATTGAACCACGATCCTCAGATCTCAGGAGGCTCAGGAGATCCTCCCGTAGCCAGGATACATGAGTGAGCCACTGGCGTCTGGCTAAGAGAAGCATTTTTAATTGCTAATTAGATCCTAGTTATGGAAAATCATCTCTCTGTGTGTCTCTGCATTACCAGTATATATTGTTTCCTGTCTGATGCTGTGATTACTAATATTTACTGTTGACAATGTGGTTTTTTTCTATAGAATAGGTAGAGCCCTCCTCCCCCAGGATTGATTCTGTTTTCTCCATAACAAGTTGTCTTCAGCTGATGCTAAGTTGAGATATTGCAACTGAGGGAAACACTAAACTTTTATAGCTATAACAAACTGGGAAGAGCAGCCCAATTCAACACATTGATTTTTACTTAGATGAGCACTTTTTTTTTTTTTATACCACCATTAACTGAAGAGCTATTTCATTCCTTGGGCTTAAACTTCAGTGTGTCTTCTAACAGAGGCACATGGGAGTGAATTTTTCTGCCACCTTTAAGTCTGCTGGAAACAATTTCCTTTTATTATAAAGTCGATTAGCTTCCCCCACCTCTCTCTCTCTCTGTCTCTCTGTCTCAATCTCAGTCTCTGTGTCTCTCTCTCTCTCGCTTTCCCTCTTTAATTGTCCTGGTACTTGGGTTTTTGAACTTAGGGCCTTGCCTTCCTGTTTGGCTTTCGCCACTCAAGGTTAGTGCTCTACTATTTGAGCCACACCTCCAGTTCTGGCTTTTTGCTGGTTAATCGAAAATAGGGAGGTCATGAACTTTTCTGCCTGTGCTAGCTTCAAATGTTTATCTGCAGATCTGAGCTTCCAGAATAAGTAGGATTAAAGTAGCTTTCACCTTAAAAGTAGAAGTATCTGCAGAACTTAGAAAATCATGGATTTATCTGGTTTGTAATATTTTCCAGTAGTCAAAAAGTCAATTTTATTGACTGTTGTATCATTTGCATTCTATATCTCGCAATGGCACTTGCTTAAAGTTTTAAAAATGGTTTCTTTCGTGTATTGATTATGAACCTGCTCAGAAGGCCTTAGCATTAATTTTTTTTTGGGGGGGTCTGGTCATGGGGCCTGAACTCTGGGCCTGGGCGCTGTCCCTCAGCTCTTTAGCTCAAGGCTAACGCTCTACCACTTGAGCCACAGCGCCACTTCTGGCTTTTTTTTCCTCTTTTGCTTATGTGGTGCTGAGGAATCGAACCCAGGGCCTCATGCATGCAAAGCAAGCGCTCTACCACTGAGCCACCTTCCCAGCCCTAGTATTAAATTTTTACTCAAATATATCGAAGTTAGAAATAGGCTTTATGATATAAGTCTAAAAGTATTTAAAACCCTATTTCTGTATCTCCTTTATTTGATCCACAGAGAATTGGGTATACCTTGTGAAATTTCTCACTGTGACAAAGTTGTCAGGATGTCAAGCGTCTGTTCATTGTAGCTGTGCATCTGGTAACACATTTACTTGCCTCACAGGGAAATAATACTTTTTGTCAGAAGCTTGAAGTCCTTGGAGAGAGGAAGGAACTTAAAGTGGGTAAAGGAAATGATGGTGACGTAATCTATGTTGGGAGGAGTTATATAATCCCATCAGATAATTCAATTAAATCTATGGATTAGAAGAGAAGAGTCTGTACTTTTCCATAAAGAATTCCTCAGAAGACACATTTAAATAGTTGGTTAACTTTTCCCTTCCTGATTTCTACACTGAAGATTCGTTTCCTAATGAAAAGAATCGGCTCCTGTTGCTCTATATAATGATTATTTTTAAAACCAAGATGTTTGTTCTGGAAAGCAGTGATTTGGAACATTCTTTCTTGTGATGGCAAGACACACCAGCAGTTTAAAAAGAACTGTACGAATTGCATAAGGGTGATTATTGATGTACTGAAAGTGTACTGTCCCTATTCAGTGTTAACGAGTCTCATCATTTTGCTGTGCTTCAGGTTCTTTTTTTGGCAGGAACTCAAGACCTCCGACTTGTTAGGCAGGTGCTTTACCATTTGAAACACCTTTAGTAGTTTTGCTTTGGGTTCATTTTCAGATAGCATCTTGTATTTTTGCCTAGACTGGCAGGACTTCAGTCCCATCTGTGAAGTTATGGTTTTGTATGGCCTAAGACTTTTTGTCTCAGGCTGGCCTCCATAGCGATGGTCCTATCTTCTCTCCCCAGTAGCTAGGACTAGACTACAGGCCTGAGCTACTGTACCTAGCTCTACACTTAACTTTTTTTAAGGAACCCCTTCTTTACCTTTATTTAGAATTCTATAAATCTTTTTTTCCTTCACAACATTTCTTCATTCTTCCTTCACGTTTCCATTTTGCTGTATCTCACCAAGCACATTCTGATTTCTACCACAATTGTTTCTCTGAAAATCTCCCACTGAGGGACCAATGATTTCCTTGTTGCTAAATCCAATTGGAAGCATTACATTGCAGATGTTTATCTGCCTTGAATGTTCTTCTTCTTCATGCTTCAAATTTCTCATCCATATTTTTTAGTCTCATGTCTGTCCAATGTAGGAGAGAATATGGCATGGCAGAAAATAGCCAGCTTTTAGAGTCTTGTTTCAGGAATATTCCAGCGTGCAAGAGAAAGGTACTTGGAAAAGTGTTGCTTCAGGTGTGCAAAAAAAAAAAAAAGAGAGAGAGAGAGTTGAGTCTTCTGGTTCCATGAGCCCCTGGAGAAGCACATGCCCACCACCTTTTTAACAATCCCGTGATGCAGCAGGAAATCACAGGATCACCACGTGACTTGCATGGCTGATTTTTCTGCACAGTGTGCAGAGTATTTCCATTTCCCAAGTATGGAAGATGTGCACTTCTCCCTGGGGGATCAGCTAAGAAGGGTGAAACAGGCATCCCCCACAGCAGAAAGCACACACAGGGGCTGCGACTAAAGGCGTGTGTCATCACTGGACTTTAGAAGCTGAGGCATGAGTCTCAGTATTGCTGGGAAGGCCTATCAACCTAATTAACATGGGAATTTGTCATCAGAAAATAAGTGTGTAAGACGTGAGTCTGGTCCTCCTGTGATGTCAGGTCTGATGTTTGTATCTGCTCAGAATTTTTATATGAAGGTTCAATATGAGGTGATTGGGGGAATAAGGCCTTTGGAAGAAAGTTTTCTTAGGTGATGCAAGAAGGTGTGGTGCTCTCCCGATAGGATTAGTATCCTAATAAGAAGAGCGATCAGAGAGCTCGCTGGAGGCCCTTCCCCACACCACACTGCTTAAGGAAGGAACACATGGGCACGGCCTGAGCATGCCACTCAGACAGCTGCAGGCTCAGAAGGAAATCTGAAATACCAGTGCTTTGATTTTGGACTTCCAGAACTGTAAGGAGCATCCCTAAGGCTTGTTACAATTATTCATTGAATTTACAGGGGTAGCTTGCATAGAAAAGTAGTTTTGGCGGTCTGGACTGTGATAAACCTATTCCATTTCCGTGTAAAGACAGTGACCAGGTTGTCCAACTCAGTGGGACATTTTGAAGTCAGCAGAAAAGTCAGCGCTGGAGATTTAGGTTGAATTTGTTCAGATGATAGAGAGCATTAAAATCTAGGAGGTAGAATGAGATCATATGGAAAAGGAAAGAAAGTTCCGGAGAGCTCTAGAAAGTTTTGGAGAGTTCTGAGTGAAGCTCTGGGTGAGTGCTCTTAAACCTTTTATACTTGGAAAGGTTAAATGGAGAAGGTGGGAGATTCATTATCCTAGGTGGAAAAGGAATATGTTCTGGTGGGAGGTATGAAGAAGTCTATGTGAGTTTGTTATTGCTATTAAGGAGATCGGGATGAGTTGCATTCCCACATTGCAAACATTTGAGGAAATGTAACATTGAAAATCTGCAAAGAGTGCTGACCTGTGAACTTGTGAACATAAATTTTCCATCTTCCTGTGTGATTAGTACTCAACAAAGTAGTCGCTCAAAAAAGTCAACAAATTATTTACTTGGATTGTGATTGGTAAAATCATCTTCAGATATCTTGTCAGCCTTCCATTTTACACTACCGTGCATTAGTCTTCACTGAGAAATTAGATGGAAGCAATTTTTCATACAATGAAAAATATGTTTTCATTCAATATGAAATTCTATCCTCCCAAGCACCAGCCCTGGACACTTCACATTCCTTCTTCCTTTTCTTTTCTTTTTAAAATTTCATTTTCCAGGCCATCACTTTTCCTTTGGATAGCTTTTAGTGCTGTCCCCATTCTCAGGTAAAATTGTGTCATGTCTATCAAGTGTAATTTCCATATCTTTAACTTCCTACTTCTGTAATCAGTCTCCTGCGAATTTTTCAATTTCAATTGAGGTCATTGTGGTCTGAATCACAGCCAATTTATTACAAATGTCTCCTGAATTCTTTCCATGTAAGCCTGACATGTTGAAGACTCCAGTTCTTTACCGTTTAAAGAAAATAAAAGTGGTAAAATGTCAATAATGTTTTTTTTTTTAATTTGCAAGTAGTTGATGACAAATAGAAAATGATGAATGATCAATTTACTCTTTGGTCATTGTTTGTTCTACTTCTCAATACTGTTAAAGCACTAGACCACAGTAAAAATGTTCAAAAACTGTCAAGAAAATGAAGTTTACATTATTTAAAAACAAATAATAATCTTTCTTATTTATTGTTGTGGATACAAATCAGTTCTTTGAATTCTGGATGATGAATATCAAGGTTCATTTTCACTCAAAATGCCCTTACAAAATAGATATAAACATCTCAGAATTAATCATCAAAAGGATTTTGTTACTTTTTCCTCAAGAGTCACAATGTGAGATTAAGATTGGGGATGCTTTTGGAAACTGTAGTTATAAAGGCAATTAAGCTGCCTAAATTAAGCAATCTTATCTTTTTGTAAGGGTATTATGTCAAATGGGAAATCTCTTAAATCAATTTATTAAGAATTAGGTACCTGGAGGGAATATTTCAACTGTTCAATTTCCTGTTTCACAGGAATTACAAGAAAGTTAAGTGTCTTTTTATTTATAATTCAAAATCTTTAACAAGACACCATTTTTTTTTTGTCAGTTGTGGGGCTTGAACTCTGGGCCTGGGTGCTGTCCCTCAGCTCTTCAGCTCAAGGCTAGCGCTCTACCACTTGAGCCACAGCACCACTTCCTCTTTTTTTTTTTTAATCCAGCAGGATCTTTTGTTTGAGAGCTGTTGTAGATGAATAAGAAGTCTTAAACACAGAAACTCACATCCCAGATTCTCAGATACTGGTTTAATTAATTAATTAATTTTTTAAAATTTAATTTTATTGTCAAAGTGATGTACAGAGGGGTTATAGTTACATATGTAAGGTAGTGAGTACATTTCTTGTAAATATTGGCACCCCTCCCTAATTTTTCTCCCACTTTCCCTCCTCCCAGTACCCCCACCCCAAGAAGTCAAGTTCATTTCCGACATGTTGTCTTGTGAGTATTACTGTTGCATTGGGTCACCTTTGTCCTTTTTCGCACCATTTTGTTGTTCCCTTTTCCTTCAGCTTGCAGTAGCTCAATGGCTATGTACACATGACCGTATAAGATGTTGCTAAGCAAAATGAACTCCAAGATTTGGAAAAAAGAGGTTTTTCTCTGTTGTTATTGTTTTTAATGTACTATGTGAAGTTATTTCTTTTTTTTCTGGCATTTTATCTTTTTTTCCCTATGGTTTATCCCTTGTTGTCACTGTATTTGATTTTGGTACCCTGCGTATTATATATACATTTATCTGATTTAATTTAAATATATACAATTTTCTAGGAAAACAGCTGACCATTGGACACTCAGGGATGTGAAGAGCCCCCTTCGCGTTATCACTGTCACCCCAGCCCTTGGCTCCTTCTACTTCTCACAGCCTCTTGTTCTCTGACACATACGCAGCCCTCCCCTGTGCCCACGTGTACTTCTCCCCGAATGCCTGCTTCCCATCCCTGTTCCTTCCTCCACCTCTTCTCCTGCATCCATTTGTATCAGGAGCATCCGTTGTTGCCATATCCAATGTTTCCTCTCAGTCCTCAAGTTATTCTAGCCTCAAAATTCTTTGAGTTGAAATCACCCTGTTTTCTTGAAGCTCTTTGCTTTGTTCTGGGAAGCCACATGCTCCAAGTTCCTCTGTTCCATCATTGATGGTTTCTTTCCTACCCTCTTACTGGTGTCTCTAGTTCTTTTCACATTAGCATGCCGTGTGGTTGCAAACTTGAATCTCATCTGGTTTCTGACACATCATCTGACTCCAGAGTTTTAAAGGCTAGTGATTCCTAAGTCTACATCTCAGGGTAGATCTTTTATCCTGAGCTATAGCTTCAAATGCCTACTTGGGAAGCTGATGTCTTCATATGGCTAGATGTAGTTTACATATGACAGTTTGCTGCTCCACTGTTCCTTTGCTCTTCTTTCTGTCTGGAAGGAAGGACTCCATAGTTAAGGGAGCAGCAATATGTTAGGGATGATCTTGAATCCCTTCTTTTGCTCATTCCTTGTATCTATGTCTCAGTGACTCTTACCAAATTATTTCTCAGAAGTCTTCTTTAATCTGTTTATTTTCAGACTCTGCAATAGTTACCATTCTATTCTGTTAACTAATTGCTGATATCTCATACCAATTTATTTATTATGGGGCAGTCATAATAATACACACATTTTTCTTGATCCATTTGTACATTGAGGGACATCTGGGCTGATTCCGTATCTTGGCTATGTTGATTAGTGCTGTGATGAACATGGTTGTGCCGGTGGCTTTATTGTTACCTTGTTTGTGTTCTATTGGATAAATGTCCAGGAACGGGATTACTGGGTCATAGGGAAGTTCTATGTTTAGTTTTCTGAGGTCACTCCAGACTGCCTTCCAGAATGGTTGAGCAAGCTTACATTTCTACCAACAGTGTATTAGAGTTCTCTTTCGCATACATCGTTGCCAGCATTTGTTGTTGTTTGCTTTCTTAATAATGCAATTTATATTATATTATATTATATATAATGGAATTTTTCTCACCCATTGGGCAGAATGATAGTACCATTCATAAGGAAATGGAAAGAGTTGGAAAAATTATATTAAGTGAAGTAAGCCAACAACGGTTGCATGGTTTCCTTCATTAGTGGTAGCTAGAATGTGCTTATCAATTTATAAGTAAACATGTTGGGCCATATGCAAATGGTTACAAAAGAATTAATGGAAGTATGATAGATTCTATGGAGCGTTCAAATAGTGTAATC
The DNA here is from genome assembly GCF_019054845.1 of Dipodomys spectabilis. Taxonomy (NCBI): domain Eukaryota; kingdom Metazoa; phylum Chordata; class Mammalia; order Rodentia; family Heteromyidae; genus Dipodomys; species Dipodomys spectabilis. The sequence goes on along the minus strand of NW_024870965.1, from coordinate 4,432,470 downwards.
TTTCCGAAAGACCAAGTCAAAGCCCAGCAAACTCCACACCAGGAAATGGATACGTGAAGGATGGAGGTGGGAAGAAAGGGTAGGGATAGAGGAATGATGTGGAAGGTGGAGAAGAGAGAATGCAGTCAAAAATTCATTGTACATCCCACAATGGAGATAAATAAGGGGCGTGAGAATAGTGAGGTGGGTGGGTGAACAAGATGCATCATTTTCATCAGCTGCTTTGTTAAATGACATCTCCTTTGTACAGTTATGTAATGACAGTAAGAACTTAAAGAAAAAAAAATTCCCAAACAGTGAATGTTTTACTATATACCATGATTTGTATCCTACTCATAGAAGACATAATAGAGTTCTAGATCCTGTGGTGCTTAGAATGCTGTAATCTCAAACTTCTTTCCTAAGTTACTTTGCTTTAAGCACATTGACTTGGAGTTCTCTGTCAAACCAATCACACTTCCTTACATGGGGTTGTGGTGTGCAAGCTCTTTTCTGGCAAATATCTCCATGACTCATTGCTTGGCTTTATTTCCTGGTTTGTGACCTTCTCCAAGTACTCTAGCTAAAACAGTAACATTTGTCACTACACACAGTGCCTTCACTTTTATTTTTGTTATCCTCTTTGGGAAGGTCACCTGATTTCTTACAGCTCTGTCTGTCTGCAGGAACTCTGTGTTTGTTAAAATAATTGGTTAGTAAAAATCAGTAGTTTTCATACAACATATAGAAAGTTTTCCTCATAGGTATCACACAGCAAATTAGTGTTATACTCCCCAATGCCGGATATTTGGATGGCATCGACAGGAGGGATGGAAAATAATCCATCCGCAATGTATTTGTTTTGTATTGATATCTACAGATCCTTAGATAAATACTCGAGTTAATCGAATATTTCTGCTGGAAAATACATTGCAAAATTTTAAAATCAGCCCTCTCCCTATGATGATTTTATGTCAAATCATTGATTTACCATGCTTTAAAAAACCCTCACATGTCTAAATAGCAGACTCTTACTCCCTGCTAAAACCAGACGGCACAGTGTTGTTTCTTGAACTTTGATAGGCTTCCCGTGGACACTGGGCATTGCTTTATTTTTTGTTTTATATCTTTCTAAGGTTTCTAGAAACCAAAGATAATGTGGAAATAAAAATGTCTTTAGAAACCAGAAGGGAAATGTAATACTGAGAATAGATACTTTGCTCTTAGACAACTAGCAAGGAGCAAGCACATGGTCACACATAATAGATCTCATAATTGTCCCATGAATCCAACAGCCACATGACAAGTGGCATGATGCTCACGTTGAGAGGATTCATTGCTGTCTACATAATGGTCTTCTCCATGCCTTGCAAGAGTACCTATATGTCTTTTTGACCCAACAAGAAAGCTATTTCAAAAATGTCTGGTCTTGGGGCTGGGAAGGTGGCTCAGTGGTAGAGCGTTTGCCTTGCATGCATGAGGCCCTGGGTTCGATTCCTCAGCACCACATAAGCAAAAAGAAAAAAGCCGGTAGTGGCGCTGTGGCTCAAGTGGTAGAGTGCTAGCCTTGAGCTGAAGAGCTGAGGGACAGCGCCCAAGTCCAGAAATCAGGCCCCACAACCAGACCCCCCCCCCCCAAAAAAAATGTCTGGTCTTCAGCACAAGTAGATTTTTTTAATGCAAATGTAATGCAAAACATATGTTTTGCGTCATCTTGAAAAAATGTTATGTATTAGACTTCCTGGTAAATAGTTTCCTTATATTCAAAGTCCACGGATGTAGTTTAATAGTTGCATTACTTTCCTGTTGTAACTTACTAACTCAATTACAGATTGAGTGACTTAAATCAACAGAGATTTGTTATCTAAGTTTCACATATGAAAACATCAATATGGATTAATAGGGCTCAAATCAAGGTATGTTCACTGTTGATTTTCTTCTTCTACATTAAATTTTATTTAACTGACACATAAATATGTATGTAGATATAACCCTCATATATATATGTGTGTGTCTACACTTATGTGTGTACATCTACATATATACACATGCAATTCATTATATCTACATGTACCTATTATTCACACTTAACCAAGAAGGGAGCCCATCATATTTAATGACATAAATGACCCTAGAAGATATTAAGGAACTCCCTCACTGTATAATCTCTGTTTTCACTGTATTTGATGTTGGTATAATTTGTTATAATTGTTTAAATAGGGATACAGGTGGACCCATTGCAACAATGAGATGTACAAGACACTATGTCGAAAACGAACTTTACAACTTTGGTGGGGGCGGATGGGAAGAGGAAACAACAAAGGAGGAGGCAACAATGCTTGATAAGAAATGTACTTATTGCCTTGCTCATGTAATTGTGACCCCTCTGTATAGTATTTTCACAATTAAAAAAACTTATTAGAAAAAGATATTAAGGAAAAACGAAAGCTAGTCATGGAAAGACAAATTATTGCAAGGTTCTACTGATAGAAACTTGTATGTTTTGATATAGCAAGTAGTTATGTTGGAGATCTTTTCTTACCAGACTTTTGCTTCTGAACAGCCATGGAAAAACTAAGCCCCCTCTCCCTTAGCCAAATGTCAGAATCTTTTTTTAAATTTTTTTTAAATTTTTTATTTTATTTATTTTTTTGTGTGAACATACATGGGCAGGATAATGCGTACATTTTTTATCAAGCATTGCAGCCTCCTCCTTTGTTTACCCTTCACATCCCTTCCCAGCCTCCCCCCCCAATCCTCCCCCCCTTTCCCCCCCCCCCCCCCACCAACGCTGTAAAGCTCATTTTCGACATGACAACTTGTACTTCTCATTGTTGCAACAGGTCCACCTGTATCCTTAAACGACTTGTTTTTCCCCATCTCCTCCATAAGTTATACTGACATCAAATATAGTGAAAGCAGGGGTTATACATACAAAGCAACAAAGAGATAATCTTATAAATGCATTCAAAACAAATGCATGAAAGAAAAAACATTAAAATACATATCTAAGGGTTCATCTTCCTAACATCACATTATATGACCTTTTCCGCTTGACTCATACATATACTAGATATTGCAAATAAGGGAAACCATGGGACCTATGTTTCTTTGGGCCTGACTTACTTCACTTAATATAATTTTTTCCAAGTTTTTCCATTTCCTAACAAATGGGGCAATGTCCATTCTTTCTGATGGAGGCATAGAATTCCATTGTGTATATATACCACATCTTCTTGATCCATTCATCTACTGAGGGGCATCTGGGTTGGTTCCATATCTTAGCTATGGTAAATAATGCTGCAATAAACATAGTTGTGCTGGTAGCTTTAGTGTGGTCTTGTTTGTAATCATTTGGGTAAATGCCCAAAAGTGGGATTGCTGGGTCATAGGGGAGCTCTATGTGAAGTCTTTTCAGGAACCTCCATACTGCTTTCCAAAGTGGTTGAACAAGTTTACACTCCCACCAACAATGAAGTAAGGTTCCCTTCTGTCCACATTGTTAGAGTTGTTGTTAGAGTTCTTGATTATAGCCATTCTAACTGGGGTGAGGTGGTATCTCAATGTTGTTTTGATTTGCATTTCTTTTATGGCTAGGGAGGTTGAGCATTTCTTCATGTGTCTACTGGCCATCCTTCTTTCTTCTCAGAGAAGTTTCTCTTCAAGTCTTTAGCCCACTTATTTATTGGGCAGTTGTTTCTTTGAGGATTTGTTGTTGGGGGATTTAATTTTTTGAGTTCCAGGTATATTTTAGATATGAGACCCTTGTCGGTTGTATGGCTAGTGAAGATCTTCTCCCAATCTGTGGGCTTTCTATTGATCTTGCTAGCTATGTCTTTTACCATGCAGAAGCTCTGCAACTTCATGCAATCCCATTTGTCCAACCTTTTTTGATTTGTTGTGTTTCCGGGTCTCTATTCAGAAATTTCGGCCTGAGCCAAGGAGACCTAGGGTTTCTCCTATTCCATCCTGTAATGTTTTCAGAGTGTCTGCTTTGACTTCGAGGTCTTTGATCCATTTGGAGTTGATTCTGGTGCAGGGTGATATATAAGGATCTAGCTTTAGTTTTCTACAAGTAGTTAACCAATTTTGCCAGCACCATTTACTGAAGAGGCTGTCTTTCTTCCATTCTATTGTTTTAGCTCCCTTATCGAAGATTAGATGGCTATAGGTCTGTAGGTTCATTTCTGGGTTTTCAATTCTATTCCATTGGTCCTGAGGTCTGTTCTTATGCCAATACCAAGCTGTTTTGATTACTATGGCTTTATAGTAGAGTTTGAAATTTGGTATTGATATTCCTCCAGCAGTGTTCTTTCCGTTGAGGAGCGTTTTTGCTATCTGGGGTCTTTTATTGTTCCATATGAATTTTTGGATTGCCTCTTCTATTTCCTTGAAGAATGAGGTTGGAATTTTGATAGGTATCGTGTTGAATTTGTAGATAGCCTTGGGAAGTATTGCCATTTTCACGATGTTAATCTTTCCAATCCAGGAGCATGGGAGGTTTTGCCATTTTCTAAGTTCTGTTTTTATTTCCTTTTTCAAGATTTTAAAGTTTTCATCATAGAGGTCCTTCACTTCTTTAGTTAATTCCTAGGTATTTCCAAATGTCAGAATCTTGCCAATGACTGTGTGTCTTGGAAGCAGGTGCCTCCTGAGTGAGACTTCTGCCTCCAAACCATTTGATTGCAAGTAGAGACGGGCATTGAAGCAAACACAACTGTCCAAGTTACCCATCCAAGACCCCCAACTCAGAGCCACTGGGAAGTGATAAATGCATGTTGTTTACTAACTAGATGAAGTGCTATAGGACTTTAGAGAAAACAAAATTTTGTTGGAAGGAATGTGTGGAAGAAGAAACCTCATCAGAGAGAAGATCCTGGAGTATTTGTGGACAAGGAAAGAACTGCAAATAGACCAAATGTTGGGGAAATGGAAAGAAGTAAGTTTAGGAAAAAATGTGACATCAGTATGTGGGTGGATAACAGAGAAATGCAAAACCTCAAATTGTCATCAAAATACCTTTCTTGTTCTTAATAAAAAGTCAGATTAAAGCTCAGGGTTTGAAGGAACTCCATTTTATCCCATGTATCATTTAGATGTTGTACCAGGAAATAGTTATTTAATAGTAGCTTCCAGAAAAGGGCATGAGAACCCGACAGTGACATCGGATACATTCTGAGTGCTCTGCACTGAGTTACCTGTAGTCCTGTCTGGTTCTTCCTTGTTTCTCTTTACCAAGTCAAAGCCTACTATCGCCAAAACAAATATGGTAGAGCATTGACCTTATTTGTGTGATTAGTCGTGGAAGAGAGATCACATACTTTCTAAAACATAACATCCCCAAATCTCGTGGAGAGGATTCAACGTCAAACAGAACTAAATTATATATACATAATTATATATATTTGCATTCTGAGAGATGAAAACATGTACCAGAAATTCTCTGAACTCTTTCCCTAGTTGTCCTCGAGCTACACGCTTTCTGATCCTAGCCTCCCGAGGAGCTAGGTTTCCAATTTGAAAATAAGAGCAGAGTATGGATTTTGATCACTGCACAGTATGTCTAGAATAAGATGATTATGTCTAGAATTGTTTCCCTAAATGTGTACCACTGCACCTGACACATAGTATTTTGCATATAAATAATAATGCACAGATGTATAAAATTTGTCAAATGTAGGTAAATGCATAGCCAGAGCTGACCCACAACATGGCACATGAGTGTGAAGACACTATATTCCCCTGACTTTTATAATGAATGATTTCCTTTTGCTTTTTTCTAGATGATCCTCTATCAAATACCTTATGGGACGCAGACCTTGTGTCCAATGACTTGTACAATGTAGTGGGTTTTTTTCATTAATATATGTTCCTTTGTGTATCTTCATTCTGGTCTTAAGTACTTCTCCATTTTATAAATCTGCCCCAAATAGATTCTTTCTTTTGTCAATAGAGACCAAGGTGCTCTCTGATTTTCTTTCCTGGGGAGGAAGGCAGTCTGCATGTCAGATACGCGTCTTTTTTTATGGATATATAGATTTGTTTTATTTTTTTGCAAATACATAAGCGTTGTTATTAGAGCTTAGGTATGAACACAGGTGTTTAACTTTAGACTAAATTGCTGAAGGATCTTACAAGGTGACTTAACATTTTCATTAGCCAGCAACATCTGAGAGTCAGGGCCGCTTCCTGTCTTCTTTGCATTTGCTTTTTGTCAGTCTTTGTAACCTGACCTGTTTCCTTTTTATCTTCTTTATGAAATCTGTGGGTGAGGTCTACACTTTTTAATTTAGTGGTACTTTTCTTATTTCACACTTTCAGGTTTTAGTTTTCATGCTTAGGTAATGAAACAAATTTTGGGCACTGAATCGTGTTTGATGTTCATTTTTTTCTCCCTCCAGTTGATCAAGTAAAAATTTACAAAACAAATCTCCTTTGCCTTTTAAATTACTTTCGTGTGGTTTTGATGAGTTTACAGGATCATGGGGTCTCCGTTTATAGATTTTACACTCGTTTAGTCTTTTATCTATCTTGATGCCAGGGTCACACTTTCTTGCTTTCTGTAGGTTTTTCAGTAACTCTTGAAATTTTGTCAGTACAGGTCTTCCTCAGCTTATGACCATTCTTTTTTTCCCCCTCCATTCTTATGTTTTTCTGTTGTTTGTGTGTGTCTTTTGCCAGTGTCAGGTTAGGACTCAAGGACTTGGTTTGCTCTGCTTGCTTTCCTGGCTGGTACTCTACACCAGCACTCAGTTCTTTGTTAGTTAATAGGAGATGGGTCTTCTGACAGCCACGGGGAGCTTCTGCCTGTGTCTGATAGCCCTGCCCGTGGATCCTTATTTTTATGTCTAATTTTATGACTGGAGTATAAGGTGTTCAGAACGATAAACAATACCCTGTAAAGTTTTATTACAGGATTTAGCCTATGTGTGGATTCAATATGTATGTATTCAAGATGTGTTTATGATGGGGAACTCCATGGTTAGCATTTGCCTTATGAAACTCAGACAAGAGACACATTATCATATCATAATCAACAGAGGTGCATTTCTATCAGAAAATATTGAAAAGTAGTTTCCTGTGACTTCAAGCACTTTTATAGAATTCAGAGAAACAGAACCACAAAAAGATGAAAGCCATGGAAATTACTATTATGATGATTATTTTTTTTTGGCTGGTCCTGGGGCTTCACTCTGGGCCTGGACTTTGTCCCTGAGTTCTTTTTACTCAAGACTAACGTGCTATCTCTGGAGCCACAGCTCTACTTCCAGCTTTTTTTCTGCGATTAATTGGGCATAAGAATCTCAAAGACTTTACTGTCTGGGCTGGCTTTGAATCATGATCCTCAGATCTCAGCCTTCTGTACAGCTAGGAGCCACTGGCATCCAGCCATAGAAATCATTTTGAAGTCTGTTTCTCTTTTATAGACTATTTTAAAATTCAATTTGAAAATATGAGCAGAATATGCATTCTGATCACTGCACAGTGTGTTTAAAAGAAGATGAGTATATCTAGAATTATTTTCCTAGGTAGGTGTTTAAAATTGTCTATTTTATCATACCTTTACACTCAAACACTAAACATAGAAAAGTACGTTAAAAACAACACTTTTTTTCCTGTTGGAGGCATTTATACACTTAAGGAATCAGGGTATTTCTGACTTGGGCATCTTTTGGTCTTTCTGCTTTGTTGTGTATTCTCTTCACATTGCAGGTCAGAGCTTTTTGCTTGTACAGTGCGCTTCCTAGCCTGGTGTTCTACTACTTGAGCCATGCGTCTATCTATCCCAGCTTCTTTTCTGCTTGTTTTGCTGGGAATCTCATGGGGCCTTTGTGCCCAGACTAGCTTTGCATGTGAGCCTACAGGTTTCAGCCTCCTAGTAGTTAGGAGGACACATGGGCACCACTGACCGCCACCCGGCTCTTCTTGTCCAGCACTGTCGTCTATCTACCAGGCTCTCCTCACGTTCTGAGAATGCGTGGAGTCCACAGGAATCAGTCACACAGAACATGCTTCTCTGTCTGCATGAGGCCTGGTAGAGAAGAATATGACTCTTCTCTCTACACTTTTTGGCCTTGGAAGAAATAAGTAAATTGCCTTTATTGATCTTATCATCTTCAAAAAAATCTCCTTGGAAAACTGCTGATTTTTATACACGAGGAGTCTGAGCTCCACTCAACGTGGTTTGTGTACGTGGAGCGTCAGGAAGGGTCTGCGATGGATGAGAGCCTCCCGACTCCCAGTTCAAAAATCGCCCTGTTGTACGACTCCCGCGTGCTCCCGTTGCTGCTGCCAATCATGATGACCAGCTGCAAAACGAGCACTGTGCCAACTGCATTCCATCGGCTACTTCACCGCAAGCCCACAGTACTCCTCGACTGGCTATGCTACTGCATCGTTTCCACACAAGCAGAAACAATACGGAGTAAGTTCAGTGATGAGTTTTAGAAAAGTGACGCAGCTGCTAGGGAAAGTTGGAGTCATCCCGAATCAAAATGGCTCCTTTGTTGTTCAGTGTGAAGGCTGGAGAAATTGAGGTCCTGTTTAATTTGTGATTTTCTCTTCCCTGCATAAATACCCAACCAAGTCCCCCCAATATACTACTTTGTGACAGTACTGCATTCCCCACGTAACTTTTCCAGTCACCCTAGGCCAGCAGGAATGGAAAGTGGCTGGAGGTAATTCTGTGGGAATGCCATGTCTAGAACTGTGCCTGCTATCGCTGAGTGATGATGAGCAGACGCAACCCGGAGTGACATCCTTTCCCCTCACCAGGTTCACGCAGCACGCCGCCAGCATACGGAAGCATTTCTGCACTACCAGTTATTCTGGGAAGGAAGCACATGATTTATACATACTGTCAAGTAAGTGAGACAGGCATGGCCTATCTAAATACAGCGCAAATATCCTCCATGTGGGAGCAGGATCCATCCAGCATTTCTTAGAATCATATTCTGATGGACTACTGTCAGATCAATTCAGGTACAAATCTGATCGATTCAAGATCTGTGTAATCTGAAGTGAGTGACCTGTCTTCTCCGAGACCCTGCCCTTCTCTGTGAAGTATAAATAGCAATAGTATTACACAGAGTTATTTCGATTCAAGTTAGGTGAAGTCCATAAGGCAATGGGCCCAGGTCTGTGATCTTCTACTTAGAAAATGTTCTCATCTTGTTGTGTCCTCTCTAAAAAGAGAAACAACTGCTTGAGAATACAGATGAGAACCCCGTACCGAAAAGAAGTGAATGCAGAAGCCATTGTCTCTTGTTTTCCTCAACCTGGAAGCCATCATTCTTCTCCAGATGATCAGCATTATTTACAAGAAGAACACTAGAATTATCCATCGTGTCCACCTAGCAGATCACTCCATGCCTGAAAGAACATCTGCTGTGGATGTCTGAGTTACTTTTTCTTATCGTGACAAAGCTTCCTGAGCAAATCAATGTAAGGCAGGAAAGATTGATTTGGATGGAGGTTTCGCTTCATGCTCCCCTGGTTTATTGCTTTGGGCCCATGCATGGTCAGGTGGAGCTCTTGGCAGAGCCTGTGTGGTGGAGGAAAGTCACTCCACTTACTGGAGGAGCAGAGACCAGACTGGCAGGGGCTAGGGACAAGATCTACCCGACAAAGACCCCTCCCTCTCCCTGCCAATCACCTTCTTTTCCCACATGGTCCCCATTCTGAGTCATTCATTGAGTTGTGAGCTATAGTCTGTAGAACCGTGCTGTAGACCACCAGTAGTTATTTCTTCTGTCTAACTCTCTTGGGTCTAGACAGACACCTTCCCCTCCTCTTCCCATTCTAGTCATCCTCCTACAGTCACACTGACGTTCTGTTTAGCATCCACATACGACGCAGAACAGGTGGTTTTTGCCTTTCTGTGTCTGGCTTATTTTACATAACATAAAGTTCTCCAGTTCCATTTGTTTTACTGCAAATGATCGTATTTTTAAAAATGATTGAATAATGGTAACCATTTTATACTCACCAATCACATTTCTTTCCTATATCCATCAATTGATGGAATATAAGTTGATTCCATATTTCAGCTCCTATAACTAGTGTTACCACAAACACCAGAATGTTTTGCATATGGACATAGTTAGCAGTATGAACTCTTCTAATCCAAGAAATGGGAGGTATTTCAAACTTTTGTGTGTCCTTTTGGCTTGTTTCCCATCACCCTTTTGTAATTTTCGTTAGTGAGGCCTCCCAATTCCTTACAAAGGTGTTAAAAACTCCTTTTGCAGCTACTGTGAATTGTGCTGTTTGCAGGTTTCCCGTCTCACGCTCATTGTTATCGGTGTACAAAATGCTATTGATCTTACATGCTGAGTTTGTCTTCTGAGGCTTTGCTCAATTCATTTATGAATTCTAATCGTCTTTTGGTAGGATGTTTTCTATATAGAACCACACTGTGTCACAGTATCTGCCTTAAGAGTGCTAACTTGAATGGTAGCAGTGAGAATGTTGGAACAAAAACCATTTTTTTTTCTAGAAGAGAAATACTCCAGCTCCCAATTGAGGTTTCTGGTTCGTCCCGAAGGACTGACCCCACGCCTAGGCCAATCTGCTTGTAGAGCTGTAGGCCTGGCAACTCTTTTTAGGGTTGCTTAGACAGGAGAGATGTTCTCATATTCCAGGCACAATGTCTGGTGACATGTATTTTCATTTCAGTCCCAGAAATGAATTTAGCGCATCCACTCGCCTCAGTCCATTGTCCAGGAACAAACCCTTCCTGGAAAATGCATTAGTGAAATACAGAGGGGGCACGTGTGGACCGGGGGAGAGGATGCGGAGTGGGAAGGTTTCTAACGGCATTCACCTTGTACTGGGCCTGTTGGCTATTCTTGTGGGAACTGAGAGACTTTCCAACAAACACTGTGATTAAAAATGTTAAGATGGCCTAGAGAAAAACAGCTGACAGTTTTGAACACAGGGCCACACATTCTTTAAGATATGTTATTGTTATTGTAAAAGTGATGTGCAGAAGGGTTGCAGTTATCTAAGTCAGGTAAAGAGTACATTTCTTTTTGGAATGCCTCTCCTTCCCTTGCTCTCTCCCAATTTTCCCCTCCCCTCCTTACCCACAAAATGTATACAACATAGTTCAACATAGTGTCCTGTGAGTACTACGGCTACATTTGTTCACCCTTTGCCTTTCCATTTCCCTACGCCGCCCCCCCCCCCCCCTGCAAGACAGATAAATGAACACATAAGACAAAAGGAAAAGAAGACAAGAATAGCAACAACAATAAGAAAACCCTCTTGTTTCCATTTCCTGGAGTTCTTTTAGTGGTTACCCCCTCTCTTGTTTTTCTCCCACCTTCCCTCTTTCCCCCGACTTCCCCCCACCCCAATTGTAAAGTTCATTCTGAATATAGTGTTTTGTGGCTATCACTGTTGCATTGGTTAATCCAGACCCAAAGAAACATAGACGCCATGGTTTCCCTCATTAGTGTATATCTAGGATATATTCATCTATATTTAGGATAGCCCTAGCAGATGACCACAGTAGCTCAATAGCTATACACATGTGACCATATAAAATGATGCTAATCGAAATGATCTCTAAGATATGGACACAAGAGTTTTCTTTGCGGTTGTTGTTTCTGATGTCCTGTGTGAAATGATTTCTTTTTTCGTTCTTCTATTGTTCTTTGGGCTTATCACCTGTTGGCACCGCTTTTGATTCTGGTACCCTGTGTCTTGTCTATACCTTTATCTGATTTGGAGAAGGGAAGGGGAACCACAGAATGGTGAGACAAAGGGCAAAAGAGCAAATGCTTATTTCAGCAGCTGGAGCCCTGGCCGTGGGCAGCACACACGGGCAGTGGGGTGCTCATCAGACAAGCCCTGCCCTGGACACGCTGCCGCTTTCCTCATGACTGCCCAGCTGGTGGGTCAAGGAAAGCAAGTCTACTCCACATCAACTGGCAATGTACTATGTTCTCCTGAAGGAACATATTGAGACAATTAAATAGCTATGGAAAGTAGCTGAGGAAGCATTGCAAAGGAAAAGATACTCTGAAGACCAGGGAAAACAGACTTCTTGGTGCCAAATAGCTTTAAGTGTTGTAGAATCAAGGACATTGGATGTCTTTTCTTTATCAAGAACAGCTGCTCACTGAAATCAAAGTTGTGTGTGTGTGTATACTGAAAGCATTTACCATGGTCCTTGTGGGTGGAATAATCGTCAAGATGATTCTAATAATTGAAATAAAGTAGGCAGTATAGTTGCCAACCGAGATGATAACAACTCCATGGGAAATTGAATCACTTGCACGAGCCGAAACATGTAGTGATTTGTTTTTATGCCAATTACACTTATAATCTTGATGATAAACTAAAAAACAGGGTCCTAGCCTAGGCCTTTCTTCAAGATTTAACATATCTAAACAAATTAACCTACTGAAAATTCTGCATTTGTCTAAATGGATTCACTTACAGAGTTGCAAATAGCTTAATTAAAATGTGCTTTTGCAAGGTATAAGTTCTTGGGAAGACTGTATAATTCAGTACCCTGTGGCTATATTTCCAAATATAGATATGAAGGGAAGAACAATACTATAACAATATAACTGTTAGGGAAACGGATATGTTAATCCTATATGTGGTACTGAAGCCTAGTTCAGGAAAGTTAGCATTCTAAGATTATCTTATAATGTATGTATAGTTTTTATATGACTTGTATTTTATATAATTTATGCATACTGGTTTTTATTAAAAGAAATAATTTTAAAGATCTTAATTTCTTTTTCCTATTCTTCTTTCTCTTCCCTTCTTTTTCCTTCTCTTGTCTCCTCTTTGCTCTTTTCTTCTCTCTTCTCTTCTTCCTTCTCCCCTACATTGCTTCTGTGCAGAGCTGGGTAGAATCTGTTTTTCCCCAGGTAAGCTGATGAATTTAATTTGTTTGAGCTTTTTCTCTTCAACCCTTATTTTTCTCTTAAACCCACATTTCTAATGTAGGCATTAGAATAGATATGTACAATTTTCTAGTAGAATGTAATTTTCCACTTCCATAGTTTGGGAAGTCAGTGGATGAGATTGTGTGACAGCTCATAGGTATTTTTGATCAGTTATGCTGAATCAATAAATTTTTGTGCCTAAGAAAGATTACATTCAGGAAAAACAAAACCCATTCCTACCAAAAATTATAGACCAACATGCAGAAGAGATAAAAAAGACTCCAGGGAGGAACTGTGATTTCCTGGATCCGTGAGTCTCACAGTTTCCCTGGTCTTTGGAAAACTTTTCAGACTGTGGATTTGAGAGGACATTTAGATGCTAAAACAGCCTAGCACAGAGCCTCTTCTACAGTAATTCTTCCCTTCACTCAGACCCCGAATTCCTCTCCTGGAGTGTTGGTTGTCCTCCTGAAATCCTGCCTCAATCCACCCTTCTGGGTGTTCCTGGCTCTGAGATGCCATCACTAAGAATAGAATTGAATGGGTGTGGTTTCACTTGGCTTCTGTCACTGTGAGGAAAGGGCAAAGGGCAAAGGGCAGGCCCGGCCGGATGTAGGGCTTCTTTATCCCTGGATTCGTCCTTGGTTGTCTGGATTGGCCAATACCTGACTGAAGTCCTTGCTGCCGTTAAGCATTTTCTCCGGGTGGCCCCGTGTCTGTCAGCTCCCTGCAGTACTTCCTGGGTCTGGTGCCTGCACAAAGGGTAGCATGAAATGCAGGGAGACGACAGCCATCTGCCAGCCAAGGCGAAGAGTCTGGCATTGATTCTGACATCATGATCCTGGCAATAGTTCTTAGGTCAGCCTTCCAGCCGCCAGAGCTGTACAGAGCAGAGCAACTCTGTTGCTTAGCTCACCTCGTCTGGCATGGGTCACATTTTCTTCTCATCTCCACACAGGTTTTCCTTTCCTAGTCCCTTCAGACTCGGGGAAGAGCCGCTTTCTTCCATGGGTTTAGTTTAATCCTGCGCATGTATGTGTAAATATTCCTTTCTTGGAACGTTCTCCTGCATTTTGTTATTAAGGAGTTGTACAAGAGGTGGCAATTCTGTAAGCCAAGTCCATGAGTTGGATGCGTTTTGATCAGCCCACCCCTTCCGTGGTTTCCCCTCCTCCTTCTTTGCCCTTGCTGTTCCTGACCTCAAGGTGGGCTGCTCAGGTTTAACGTAATGTACATTGGCTGTCATGACTGTATTTGCTCACTTTTTCTCCCTCCATTCCTGCGCCCCCCACTTTACCCACCCCGCAAAACATGTTCCCACTGTCTAGCATTTGTGTTGGTAAACATTACTTGCTCAGAGGAATAGGAATACCTTTAGATTCCTCTGCTGAGTATACCCTACTTTAGCCAGCTGGTTTGTGGGTAAATGCACTGAGCCCTGTGTATGCTATCATGACTAGTTGAGTCTTAGATCTAGCTTCCACATATGTTTGTCTCTCTGAGCCTAGCCCACTTTACTTAACAGGATTTGTTCTAGGTCCATCCATTTCTGACAAATGGCATATTATTCTTAATAATGGATGAGTAAAATTCCAATTTGTATAGCTATCACATTGTCTTGATCCACTCATTTGTCTTAGGGCATCTGGGCTGTTTCCATAACTTGTGTAATGTGAATAGCATCCCAATGAACATGGATGTACAAGTGTCTTTACCTGACTTGCCATGCTTTGGGTAGATGTCCAAATGTGGCATGGCTAGATCATAGGGGAGTTCTATGCTAAGTTTTATATTTGTAAATATTCTATTCTTAGTATATCTGTCAGTTCTTCTTGGCCTTAATAACTCTTTCCATGATTTCTTAATATATTCTTGTGCAATTTCTTCCTGCTAGGACCTTTTTGAAATATAAAGATGATGATCTTCACATAGTTACCTACACTTTCAGAGTACATTTTTCAAGGTTTCTCTTTTGCTTTCTGTTCTCTTTTTTTCCTTATCTCTCAGAAAATGGCTTTTAGAAAAAAGATCTAACATGAGTGACTAATATTAGATACCAACTATGAGAATAAGGTCATGACGTTCTGTTTAACCAGTAGTGGAAGATAATTTGGATAATGGAAACTTCCAAGAACCACTGATAATAAAACCTTAATTTGCTTGGCATAGCTCATTTCTCTTTTCTGAATCTAAAATTCAAATAACTCAACTCAAAAGTAAGCAAGCAGCAAAGAAAGACCATAGCAACAGAAAATAGATCAAGGTGAACAGACTATACTTAAATATTGAATGGCTAAGAGCAGAAAATTAAATAAAATGTTAAAAATATTTTGTGATAAACGTATACCACTAACTTTATGGGAACAAAAGATGTAAGTTGTAAATGAATAGGAACTGTAATTAGAAATTCTTGATGTGGACTTGTTTTGAAATTGGGGAAGAAATTCTGAAACTGGACTGTCAGGTTCCTTGAAGAAGACAAAATGAACAAAAGAAGACATTGAATTATATCTGAGAACTGCAATTGTTTTAGGAAAATAGATTTTATCTTTTGTTAAACAAAAATAGCTCTATTACTTCCAAAATAATACCGTATAGAGCTTTCTAAGGGTTTTTATTTAAAGGTATTTATAAAGAAAAAAAAAGAAAATCCATTATCTCAAGATCTCTCGGGTAAAATTAAAATAGTCTCCCTTTTTAAGATACTAAGTCTTACGAGGAATTGTTGGAACTGCTGATGGGATAGGCTAATAAAACTGTGGATGTGGGCATGCCGGCAACTGCCTATAATCCCAGCTGGAGAGACAGAGACAGTTGGGTAACTGCTGGCCAAGGCAATGGTAGTGAGACTCTGTCTTAAAAAGAAAATAGAAGTATAACACAGGGCTGGGGGCATGGCTCACGTGGTACGTGTACTTGCCCAGTGCAGTTTAATCCATAGTTCTACAAGAAACAAAACCAACCAAACAAAATCACCCCCCAAAGTGTGGGAAACTGTTGAATGTTCCATGTCATAAAATATGTGCAAGTTTGCATATTCTTAAAGAATATATTGTAGCTGGGCGCCGGTGGCTCATGCCTGTAATCCTAGCTACTCAGGAGGCTGAGATCAGAGGATTGCAGTTCAAAGCCAGCCCAGGCAGGAAAGTCTGTGAGACTCTTCCCTACAATAAACCACCAGAAAACCAGGAGTGGTGCTGTAGCTCAAGTGGTAGAACACTAGGCTTGAGATGAAGAGCTGAGGGACAGTGCCCAGGCCCAGAGTTCAAGACCCATGACTGACAAAAAGAAAAAAAAATATATTGTAGTCCAAAATTGCTTGTTTGTAGTTTTACTTAAAGACTCAGAAAACATGAGACTACATTTCTGTTCCTCCTCATTTCTCTGTTCATTTCTACACTTTCACTGAAAACTTCTCTTGTCTGTAATGAAGGGAATGATATGGAGAAATCACTTGGTGTATGACATGAGGTTGAAGCAGAAGAGGCAGGGGTGATTTTGTGGTTTGTAGTTTGTGCTGTGCATCAGCCACTGTGATGAATCGGGGCTGATATTCAAGCTGCATTCTTGGGCCTCTCCTCATCATGCAGCTGCACTATGCAGAAAGAGGAGGAATGAAGTCTCTTCACAACTACATCCATCTATTGATTTTAGAATGCCTTCCAAGTCTCCTTGGCCAACTTCCTCCTGTAGACTGTAGGTAATTTCTATCACTAAGAGCTCCTATAAAAACCCTTGTCATGTTATTCTCAGTTGTGTTGCAGAAAGGAACAAGAAAGGTGTGCAGGTCTCCCTGTGGATTTAAGAATTCATAAATGAGAGAATCTGGTGGTGATCGAATGTGCATGCCATTAGTTAGCTTCACATATTTTGTGACTTATAGATTCCTCGAATTACGAATGTTAAGCTTCACAATTGATGACGAAATGGATAATGCATATGATACTTGGAAGTTAGGTTTTATAAGCTTATATAGTATTTTCCTGTGTCTCTGTCCAAATCGGTGGGTGATTGCCAGACCATAGGCCCAATTGGAAATAAGTAGATACCACCAAAATGTCAAAAGTCACATCTGTGATAGTCTGTTTGTGCAATCATTAAAAGAAAGTGCTCAGATGCAGTAAAAACTAATGCCACAGAAATGGGGAAAATGAATGAAATCGAAGAATTCAAAAATTAAAAGAGAATGCCAACCAAAGGAAACAGGAAAAAAGAAGCTAATGCTCATAAAAATAGGAATAAGGAAACCGCAGCTTTTGTTCTGCTTTCCTCCTGGAAAGGAAAGACAATGTGGAAGCTTAGTGTTCAAAAGCAGAATAAAGGAAATGGACACCTCTGCTTAGCCCAGTATAGAGGGAGAGATTTTATGAAAGGGTTGGAAAGAAGAAATGCCAAAGGCCAAATAATTCCCTAAGGACCACCAGGCTTTCTTTGTCATGAAAACTTTCAAGTCAGCGTAGATCAAATAATAAGTGAAAACTCAGAATGTTTTTTACCTTAATTCACTAGTGTCTAATAATGTGGTATATTTGCTTTCTCTTTTATATTCTCTCTCTCTCTCTTTTTCTCTCTCTCTCTCTTTCTCTCTCTCTCTCTGTCTCTCTCTTTCTTGTCGGTCATGGGGCTTGAACTCTGGGCCTGGGCACTGTCCCTCAGCTCTTCAGCTCAAGGCGAGTGCTCTACCGCTGGAGCCACAGTGCCACTTCCGGTTTTCAAGTGGTTTATTGGAGATAAGAGTCTCACGGACTTTCCTGCTCAGGCTGGCTTTGAACTGTGATCCTCAGATCTCAGCCTCCTGAGTAGCTAGGATTACAGGCATAAGCCACCGGCGCCTGGCCTTTCTTTATTTCTTCCTCTCTCTGTCTCTCTCTCTCTCCCTATCTCTCTGTCTCTCTCTCTCTCTCTCTTTCTTTCTTTCGATAACTATATCTAAATGTCACCATTGGCTATCATAACTCAGTGTCAACTAAGAACTCCAGTATGTAACTCCCAAGGAAGACAATTCTTATTAGGGTCAAATACAGGAAGTTTCACTTTTGTGTATGCATTTTGTCTATAGTCTATATTCAGTTTTCCCAATTGTACTTAAATGTTCCTTATGAAATTTTGCTCTTCTTGGTTTGCTGTTACCAAATGGAATCAGTGTTCACCTACTGCATGCGGTTGTCAGCTGTGTTCATCCACTTCCTCTATTTAGGAACAACAGTTCTCTCCTTGATGATCACTTGGGTCTCCTATTGAGCTTGACATATTTGAAGATCCAGGTCTAGTTTTCTTAGCAGGCATTCTATATTATATTATGGTACATTAATTTCTCATTGACAGTTTTCTTTAGTGAAAGCTTTTTGGCAAGAATCAGAAAACACATGACATTTTATTTCATTTTTAGATTTGGTCTTTTTTATTACCCCATGCAAATATAAGAAAGTTAATAAATTAATAAATAATTACACATTTACTGGACCACATTGAAGATGAGCAATGGAGTGATTGGTGTGAACTAAGTACAGCTACTTTTCAAAGAGCAATGTATTCAAATCTGAGTTGTTCATTTTGCTTTTTCTATTTAATTGTGCCATGTTGCAACTACTTTTTATGCCCCTTGTGTTTCTCTCTTTTTATTCTTCCTTTTTTATTTTGAAAGGCTCTTGGGGGGGGAGGTGAGAAAGATGGAGTTGTCTCCAAAAATATCCGCATTAAGAAGCTTTAATATCCATGATTTAGAGACAAAAAGGAAGAATATAAAAAGGAAATGCAGATTAAAATATAGCCTTAGGAAATATATAGTACAAGATTATAGAACAGAGAGAAAGAAAGATTTTCATCAAGGTAAAGACAATCAATATTGCCTTAAAGACATACGAAGGTCAGCCAGATCGAAAGCAAAAATATCTTCATAATAGCAATGTGAGATATTTTGAGTAAGGAATATTGTTTACATTATCTCTATTGATTTTAGGATCCCTTCCAAACTCACTTCGCCAACTGCTTTGTGTATATTTTATGTAATTCTGTTACTAAGAGTTCCTACAAAATCCTGGGTGACCTTATTCTCAAGTGTGTTAAAAAAGGAATACTCATTATGGAACTGAAATTTCATAAATGAGTGAGTGTCTCAGTCCTTGAGCTTGAGGCCTCTAACTCTTGCTGAACTTTTTCACTCAAGGATGAGGTGCCCTACCACTTGAGCCATACCTCTACTTCCTGATTACATTCAGGAGGATTTACCTGCCTGGGTAGGCTTCTAACGGAGATCCTTGGATCTCTGCTTCCTGATTAACTAAAATTATAGTCTTGAGTCACCAGCACCTGGCTTTATACCATGACTTATGTTCATAGTATTTTACTACTTACCAATGACCTTAAATTATAGGTGTTAATCTCCACAAGTGGGTGAGAAATGGATATGGTATTTTGCAAGTTTTACTTCCTCAGATTATATAGTATCCTCTTGTGATTGTGGCAGGTTTTCTGAAGAAGGGCTGGAGAGAGAATTACCATTTCCCTATCTTTTGGGTATCAAGAGGCCATTATTTCTTTCAATGTTAAAATACCACATTTTGAGCCTTAACCCATGAATGATGTCCGCAGACAGTCAGGCTGTTCAGGGCTAAGTTATGAGACATGAATTTATGAGTGGCTAAGCTGGTAAAGAGGGCAAGCTATAAATTCAGGTTCACTGCGATTTGTTAGTGCAGAGAAAATGCAGTTTAGTGAGCAAAGCTCAGTGCAATTTCTTCTACATAAATAAACAACTCTTCCTGTGTTTGCGGTAGAACAAATGCTTCTTTGAACCAAAGGACACACTTTCTGCTGAGTGTGTTCTTCAGTTTTGTGTTTAAGTGGCAGACCTAAAGTGAACAAATTGTGGGAAGATTTACATTAGGAAGAAAAAATAACAGAAGTAATGCCAGCATTTCTGTTTACTCAATGCAAGAGAGATGCGAAAATGCAGAAAGGTTTTTGCTTTTGTGTAGAAAAAATATTTTTAAATCCTTATTGAGTTACATTTTATGGTCCATAAAATTCTGCATCCTGACTAATAATTACTCTTAAAGATGAGTGGCTAAGAGAGGTACTAGGGAGGAGATAAGATTCCTGGCGCCTCCTAGCGTTTGAATAAGAGAGGGATGACCTGCTTTTACCTTTACCACAGAATCCATATTGTAGCAACTACTTCATTCTTTTTTTATTGCTGACTAATAGTCCATTGTATGGGGTGCTGTCTTTCTTCTGTTCATCAGTGGACAGACATTTGGATTATCTCCATGGATTTAGCGATGGTGAGATGCTGCTGCTACAAAGAGTTGTACACTGTTTTTGTGTACCACATGTTTTCATTTTTCCATAACAAAAGAGTGAAATTGCTCAGTCGTGTGGAGTTGTCCAATGTTTAAACATATTGAGAGACTTCCAAACACTTTTCCAGTGTGGTAAAATGAAAACAAGAAATAGCACTTCTGAAAGTCTAAAAATAATTCTGCAGTCTCCAAGTTAAGTCAGCAGAGTCGTTGAGAAATTAAACGAGGGACCAGGAGGATCTGGACCTGGTCCCAGCTCTGCTGCTAATTAGGCGTTTGACCTTAAGCAACTCATTTACATTCTTCTAAGCCCAAATTTCTTCACTTGCAAAATAAGTCTATGTTTCTTCAAAACAAGCACAACTCTTGAGTAGAATTATTCCTACTTTGGCTTTGACTTCCTATTCTTCCCTTTAAATATGCGTGAAGGCCTACGTTTTGCCTTTTTGATGGATAAACCACGTTAGCAGGGACCTCTACACCTCAGACTTCTCTTGGATTTTATAATACATTCAGTGGCAAAACTGCTTTTTTTAAAAAATAGTAACAAAAACTGGATCCGTGCTCACTGGAGAGACAAGAGGGAGAGGATGTTGGGCCTGGATGATTCCCTTTTGTCAGGAACTGTCTCGTTGATTGGCTGCAGACACTGTATGAGCTCAGTAACTGGAATTCTACACCATGAGAGCCATGACACCAAATAAAGACACAGCAAGGTTGCATGAAATGTAGTCTCCAGAGTTCAGTGCTGTGTTGTAGATGCCTGTGTCATTCTTCCCATAATGCCACTTGGCTTTCACTAAAGGGCGTCCCTCTGCATTTCCACAGGACTAAAACTTTACCTGGTCACCTGCTATCCGAGCATTCAGGTTGACCTTGTCTCAGGATACCATTTGCTTGTTTGGAGAGGCACACTGCCTTTTCACAAGAGTAGCACAGGGATGCAGCAGATGACACATGATTTTAACACAGGAGAAGATTATAGGGGTCTGAGAGAGAGAGCGCATGCTTTTCCTTCTCAGTGTAGATTTGTCTTGTGTGGGGGGAATGTGGAACGTGGGTTTAACACTTTGTATTTATTTTTTTATTTATTAGCTTTCGATCACACTTGATGAAAAGTGTAAGAAGAGCTTGTAGAACATAAGCTCTGGGAGATCTCACCTGTACCTCTTGATTCAGGAGCGGATTCCAAGGCTAGTTGTTGGATTTGTGGTTAGCCTCATGCATTGTTGTTGTTGTTGAAATCATTAGCCTGTGCTCTATCCTGGTTTAGCTAAGGAGTCTGCTGTCATCTCTGATGGATAGAATTAAACATGATGGAAACATCGCCCTTCGTTGTCTCTATCTGGTGTACTCTTGGTCTAAGGGAAATACCCATGCATCTCTTGCCAGGATAAATGCTGGATCTGTCCGTCTGTCATATGAGCCACGTGATTCATTTTTACCCTTTGATTAGCTGCTTAACCAGCTCCTTCTTGTCCTCTAGTTTCCAGACCATTGCACCACTAGGTGTCTCCAAACTTAAGGAAATACCCCTTACGTGTGGCCGACTTTTGCATGCATTGTCTTGCAAGTCTGGCAGTGGTGCAGTTTCAGCTGCTCAGGTCTCAGGTTGGCCTATGGGAGGAGCAGCGGGGGCTGACTGACAGCCCCACCTGCTTTCTCTTCATTGCCTGCTTCTGGGTTTCCCCTCCTCATTTCCAGGCGATGATCAAGCCAAGGCGGCTGCTAGTGCCGGTCCATTCTTACCTGGCGGGGAATTCCTCTAATTATGGTTGTGAGAGAAGATGTAGGACACTCAATTAAGTTGAATGTCTGATTGACAATATATTTTGGGGGAAGGGGAGTCCTGGGTTTGAACTCAGGGCCTGGGCACTGTCCCTGACCACCTTTGTTCAAGGCTGGTCCTCTTATCACTTGAGCCACAGCTCCACTTCTGTCTTTTATTCTTTTCCCTTTTTTTGGTATGAGTCTCATGCACATTCATATGCGGGTTGGTTTTGAACCTTGATCCTCAGCTCCCAGCCTCCTGAGCTGCTAGGATTACAGGCGTGAGCCACCAGCACCTGGCTAGATGAACAGTAATTTTTGTAGAGATACATACTATTTGGTAACACATGAACTATATGTTGTTGGTTTGAGATTCAAATTTAACTAGGCATCTTACATTTTTTAGTTACCAATATACTACCTTTAATAACAATATTTACTTACACATATCTCGCATCCTGGCTGAAAATTACTTAGAAATGAATTCTTCATTTCTGACTCTTTACCTTGAATGTTTGCCCTACTTACCTGCTTGACAAACATTTTCCCCTATTAGCATTTCTACCTCTTTTCTCATTTCTCCATTGGCTTCTCAAAGGGCCTGACCTGACACAGTGCTTTAGAATCTGCTGAGATTTCCATCCTCACCTCACTGAAAATTCCCTCTTCCCTCTTCTGTACAGCCATTGGATTGGATGAGGGTACAGCGCCCTCCAGCCATATTTTACGAATCTAAATTTCTTCTTAGGTGGAAAGAAATCTTTTTTAAGTCTTAATTTTATTACATGAAACTAAAAGCAAGACTTATGAAGGCACAACGGCCTATTCATCTAGAAGGATCTAATATTCTGTGGAGTGCGCTGCATTGAGACACTTTACATGGTAGTAAAATTCAGTGATGAATCAAGTCACCTTTCACCTACACCGTAAAAGCTGCAGTGTGCCGAGTACAGTTGGGCAAATCACCTCCAGTTCTGAATGCTGGTGCGCCGGTCCTGATCAGCCCCTCAGTGTCTGACTTTCCACGTCGGCTTTCCAACCAAGTGACAGAAAGAAAATCCTTTCTTCCCCAATCACATGACTCAAGGCTCCTCCCCACACAGAGCCGCTCAGTTTCTCTCCTGAAGCTACATCCAGTCCAACTGGGGGCGAGACCGAACTGTGACTTTCTAGTTTCCATTGCTGTTTCCCCCAGTAAAGACTCCTTAGCAAAGATAACCCCGTGGACCTGGCTAGTCTGTGTGCCTTTGTGACTGTCCTTGTATCCTGGTCTGTTCTGTGATCAGGGCATTTGTACGGGATCCAGCAATCACTACTGAAATGCAAGCAAGGAACCAGAAACCCAAGGCCACTTCCGGAGTGGTGGACTGGCGGGCTCTGCCGGAGACGGCTGTGTCTGTGATCTGCACAGGGGAGTTTTCCGTGAGATCCGTGAAAGAAAGGGCACGAGAGCCCACGAGTCATTTGAGGTCCATCGGCCACCTGCCTTTGAAAATACGTAGGAAGTAATGGCAATGGCCGTGAAGAGCCTAGGTGAATGAACACTGAGGTTTGGCCCAGACATTATTTATGCGGGGTCACACATGATCCGAGTGAACAACGCCCCAATTCTAGTTAAGTTAGGGTGACCACACAGCATGCAATGGCAAGAACATTACGAGAGGACACAGAGGTGCATAGACCACACAAGTGCACGCCATACGCGCCCCGTGATGAGAATAAAACAGTCGGGACCCTAGCATGGCTTGCACAGAGCGGCCTACGATCAGAGCAGACTCAGCAGACAGTCATTCTGCCTCTCCCGGTCACTCTTACCAGGCCAGTGCCCCCAGCCTCAGGTACTGGAGTACCAGTGGTTAGTGGGTTAGAGCTGTGCCCTTTTGTCTTTGTCTAAAGGGAATGTCTCATTCAGAAATAAGGAGGAGGTCCATGCTGCTGGGATGGCACTAATAGCCAGTTGCTTATAGGTTCTTATTCCAAAGGTCAGCCTTGAAGTCTCCAGTTAGGAGCAACCCGTGTGCCGTCTAGATCCGGGTAAGGCTCCGCTGGAACTGGACTCTCTCCTGTCTACTTTTTCTTCTTTAGTTACATCCGGCTACTTGCTTCTTCACTAGACCCACCACTGCAAAGCCTCTCCATAAATCATTTGCTCAGGAGTCCTTATCTCAGGCTCTGCTTCTGACCCAAAGTAGAGGACTGGATGTTTTCACCACAGATAAGGTAAGAGAACAAGGAAGAAGGTCAGCCTTTGAATCCCAAAGCTCATGCTCTCCAGAACTAAGATTCCTGTTCCTCCAGTCATCAAACTTACAAACATCCCCATTGTCCAAGGAACACGGTATCAGACTGCTGTCTTCTGTGCTGTTTCAGAACACTGAATAATGAAGGAGCACATGCCTAACCCAGCTGCTCAGCCTGACTTTCCACAATAAACATGAACACAAAATGTCCACGGAGAGAGTCGTCGTGTCTAATGGGTCCTTGTTTAATGACAGTCACCAAGGAATTGCTAAGAATTAGAAGAAAAAATAACTGGAAAATTCTCCAACTCTCTGCATCCGTATTCGTTAAAAAAAATGCATAGAAAGCACAAGTGGATTAAATTATTCAGGTTTCCATCGCTCTCAATAGTTCAGGCTTATTAATGTGAGATAATTCCCTTCTCCTTTTTGCCCTATACTATCAGTTTGTCATGTGCTGCTTGGGAAATAATATTCAGGTGTATTACTCTCAGTAAACAAATGAGAAGATTGAGGTAGAATTTAAATCATGATTTCCCTGGAGTGGAAACATGTATCTAGATATAGAAGCGTAACTTCAGAGTTAGAGTAATTGCGACTGATAATTTTAGTTTGAGCTTCACTAATTAAGAGGTGTGGACTTGTGTGTGGTAGAGATATTTTAATAAGCTTTGTCAAAATATTGTCCCCAAATAGCCCCCCCTCCCAAGTTTAAAAAAAAACATTAAAGTTTCATTAGTTATGGTTGGTTTTCCAATAAGAAAGGAAAGAATAAGGGCAGAGATTCAAAATTTTAAAAAAAAATCACCTTGAGATAAAAAGGGAGAAAGAAATCCCTCAGTAATTTGGAGAAATATCTAGTGTCTCCCCATGCTTTTGAAGTTATCGTTCAATGTCACACAAATCAGCGCCCTACAAGGCTGCTGGTGGCATGTGATATCTTATAATCTGACATTGCAGTTGCCACGGCGAGTGGAGGATGGCCGACTGCTCCAGTGAGCCTGGGCGGCAGGCGGAGAGTGAGGAAGCCCAGGCTACCATAGCCACTCACTGCAGCTACCACGGCCAGTGGCCTCAGCTGAGGACAGAGACGTGTCACCTTCTTCCTGCTCATGGGGAGGCTTCCATGTGACTGTGGACACTGGAGAGGCCCTAGGAGACCGACTTAAGAAACAAAACTTGATCAATAATGCGTTCATACTGTTTTCTAGTTCCTAAATTTTGGGATACAGGTAGATGCAGCAGAGAGAGAAATGAGCACGTGTAGGTGGATACTGAATGGGTAAAATGCAACCCAAAGCATGCAACAGTGCAGGTACAACTTGGTGACTGGAAGAACCTAGCAGAATGTCCAGGAAGCTGTTATTTTTTTTTTTTTTTATTGTGAAAATACTGTACAGAGGGGTTACAATTACATGGGCAAGATAATGAGTACATTTCTTATCAAGCATTGTAGCCTCCTTTGTTTCCCCTTCCCATCTCTTCCCATCCTCCCCCGCCCCCCACCCAATCCTCCCTGTTCCCCCCCCCGGCCCCCCCCCCCCCCGCACCAAAGTTGTAAAGTTCATTTTTTGACATAACGACTTGTGCATCTCATTGTTGCAATGGGTCCACCTGTATCCCTATTTAAACGATTTGTTTTTCCCCTTCCCCTCCACAAATTATACTGACATCAAATACAGTGAAAGCAGGGGTTATACTGTGGGGGAGAGACATACAAAGCAACAAAGAAATAATCTTATAAATGTGTTAGAAACAATTGCATGAAAGAAAAAAAAAACACTTAAATACATCTCTTAGGGTTCATTTCCCAAACATCACCTTATCTGACCTTTTCTGCTTGACTCGGACATATATTAGATATTGCAAATAAGGGAAACCATGTTGTTGAAGGCAAGAAAAGCATGATAAAGAGCTAAAGACATGGTAATGCGTGTTGTGTAGAGGTTAAACCAAATGGGAGACAAAAGAAAGATCTAGGGTTGCCAAAATGTTTGTGTGATTTGTTTATGTATCAATTTACTTCTTGTGACACTGGGACTTGAGCTCAGGGCCTTGGCCCTTGCTAGGCCAGTGCTCTACCACTTGCTTTCAGTTCAATTTTCCACGTGGAGCCTCATCACTCCTCAGGTGTGATCTTCCAACCTTCACCTCCTACATAGCCAGTATTACAGGTGTGTGCTCCCATGTCCTCCCTCTGCCTAGCCTATGGTGATTTGGAAGACATTACTATTGGAGCTAGAAGGAAGGCTTTTAGGGAGAGAATGTTGAAATGATGCCAGTTGGCTTCTTTAAATATCATCCGATATGTGAAGACAGAAATATAAGAATCATACAGTTTTGGGAATCAAAGAGTTTTGAGAAAATGATGAGGACCAATAACTTCTGGGGTTGCAAAATAAAATCATGTCTTATCTCTATTCTTGTTAGCTGGTTTAACTCAGGCAAAGTAAAAAACGAGCCCCATCTGTGTTTAGTTGGCATTTTGTGAAGATTCTGAAAGATGGAAGATGAGCTCAGATACACACGTAGGACATAAGGTATTATGGAAACCACCACGCATGCCCCTCAAGCAGAGAGAGCGAGAGCTCATTCAGACACTCATTCTTGGTCACGTTGTTGGGAATAATTCCCAACAATAGGAATAAATTCCAAGAAGAGGAGAGCTCTCCTTGGTGTGGCTTGTTAGTGTCACTGGCTGACTAATCCAAGATCTCTACGAGCATTTGCAACTGGAAGTGTGACTTAAAGCTGCCTCCATATCTTTTAGAATAACACAGTGATTTAACCCCGCAGACTCCATTCAGATTTTCTATCTATGTCCAAAGTTCACATGAAAGGGAATGTTGAAAACATCCAGGATGTTTTCAAGATGGAAACGAAGCTGTCAGGGTTTCCTGACATTCCCCGCCCCCCGCTCCCCCCCCCCCCCCCCCCCCCCCCCCGCCCCTGGCCCCGGCTCAGGCTCAGACACGTGGCTCTGAACCGTCAATCTCATCCCCTAAAACGTGTCAGCAGCCATTTCCTTCAGAGTTGTCAGAGGTGTCATTGATAATAGGTTGGCATCACACAGGGGCAATTGAGTATTAAGAACTTAATTAGCAACGTGTATCAGAGGATCACTAACAGTGGAATGCAAGAACTGCTCTAATTCCTCTGAACATCGAACCCCAGGTCTTGGGAACTGACAAGAGTCTCCAGGGGAGTAGAAAGCAGATATTTATATTTAATGAAAGTTATAGGATGTACTTGGAGCTTAGTGCACCAGCCAGGCCAGCTCATTACCTACCAGTGGGGAACCACGGCCCATTCCCAGTGGCCCCAGACCCATCCTGGGACAGGTGCTGAGGATGACCTAGCTCAGGAGTCTTCCCTGAATCACGCTGCTTACCCCTGGGACACAGGGGCAGTGAGCACGATTCCTCTTCCTCCAACCATCGTGCCATAGCCAGTATGAGAAGCCATGTTATCAGAAAATGGAGCGGTAGCCCAAATCTCCAAATGATGAAACTTTGTTGTAAGATGCTGAAATAGCATAATAATTTAGATTATGGGGAGTAGGGACCACTGCTTGCCAGCAAGACTGTTATTTTATCCTCAACAGAAACACACACACATATCTGTATCTATATCTGTATCTGTGATGTGTTTATTGGAAAGCCCCTGGGCATACACACAAGAACACAAACAACATTTCCATATCTATTATCTATTAACTGACACTGCCTTTGCCAGGGATTTGACACAATTAAGCGACTGCCTGACTGAACAGATGGTTCTTGTATGACTCCCCAGGGCATGTCTGCATTTGCTGTGCCAAGGGGGGTTAATGCACCCATTTGGCACCCTGTGTCTTTCCCCAGCCGTGCATGCATCACGGCTTTGCTTGGTTGCAAATGGTTCTATAGTTGTTGCGGAGGGCTGAGCACGGATGGATGGTGCTCTTTCCGGTTTGCTTCCTCGTCATTGTCTTTTAGATGAAAAATTACATGCTGTGATTGTTTCTTGTGGTCATTTGCTTCCACTGGACCATGCCAGTTTGGTTCACTAACAACAGCGTGGACTTTGAATTTTGTTCTGGTCTATATAGCTGTGCCAGAAGGCCTGGCAAAGTAAGTTCTGTGTTACTGTAACCATAAAAATGCATTGCCTGAGCGGGCTCCTGATGTATAAATAGGGAACTGTTTATTTAAAAGCGTACATGAGCATCATTTCAGCCATGTAAGCAAGTAGATATACTCAGCGAGTGAAATTATTTAATCATCTTGTCAAATTGAGCCCCAGGAGTGGAAATTAGTCAACTTTGAGTCTCTCTTTAGTGAAAGACTCTCTCAACAGTGTATTATATAAAAAAAATTTTGATTTGTTTTGTGGGAGATCATCTTACAATAGATCAATCCCTATCTTAATTTTTTTCATAGCCTATTTCTGCAAAAAAGTAAGAAAATGAAAGAGAAATTTATTTTGTAGTTACTTACTTTGATAAGAAGACAGGGAGAAAAATCTCCTTGGGATCCTTCTGGATAAATGTGACCTTAAGAATTCGCTGGTTGTGAATCCTCAATTGTCAGTAAAGTGTTCTTAATTGTAGTACAGTACAGTAATGGTAAGATGAACTGAAATGAACTTCATTCTCAAAGTACTTTAAAATGCAGCATGCATATTTAAAATGTATGAGAGGGTAGGTAGCAAGCAACTAAAAGAATAAGATTGAGCTAGCTTTATTTTCACTATTGCTATTTACTGACCAGATTAAAAGATATTTCCTATTTTGTGAGGCTTTGAGATTAATCATTTAGAATTGCCATTCTGGAATAAAAAGAATCATTTTCTACAGTAGCACAATCATCTAGCCTATCTAAGGCTTCTGTGGTTTTTGACTCAATTACATGAATTGATTGTCCTAGAGTTCAAATGGCTGTATTTAAACACAAGGCTACTCTGAGTCCTCTAAGAATGTAGTCTTAATTCTTTCAATTAAGTTTCATTAAATTAAGTGTTCATATAGAGAGCGCCATACCTATAATGAAATAGGTATTGAGAGCTTACCTGAACATTCAACTTAACAATTAGAATTTGAATAATATGGGTAAGTACTATGTTTCTTCCTGTCATAAAAATTAAATATAGCCCAAGTTAAGCCATATTTCATTTCTCTAACTGTATGTAATGCTTACATATTATTCATGTATATCTTTCCAGGGTGCTGTGTTTGTAGGTGTGTGAGTGTGCAAGTGTGTATGTGTGTGTGAGACACACAGATAGAATATGAGAGAGAGACGGTAGAGGAAGGAGAGACAATTTTCTACTTACCATATTAAAAGGATGATGTACATTTTGTCTTTATTCTCAATATGACACCTTGCTTTATGTGTGTGTATGCACAGGCACACACGTGTATATGAGCATTTATACTTTTCTATTAGAGTAAACCGTCTTATTTTGTACCACTGTGTCCACGATATGGACAGGACTGTGTCAGACTGTCTCATTTGTGGCCTGGACCAGACATATGGACTCTTACTGAAGTTTAAATGAAATTCACAGTGTCTCGATTTAACCTATAAAGCGTTAAAAGCATGACCTTGCTCTGCTGAGTAAATCCTGCCAGGTTTTATATTGAAATATCTTAGATTCTCACTCATTTCTGGAAACTGAGAAAGTCAATCTTGGAGAAGCAAGGAGACTAGCGAGGAGACAGGTGCTGGAGGCTGGAAACGGAGATCCGAATGTTGTTACAAGGGAGGAATTAGCTCTAGTGCTCACCCACAACTACCGTCTACAAAATACGATTCACTTCAGAATGGAAGAGCTCAAAGAAATTGAAATGTCATTTACTCCAATTTGTTACTCTACATAAATATTGTATATCTTCTATCATCTGTCTATCGTTATCATCCTCTATCCTCTATCTTCTTTGTCATCATCTCTCTACCTAAATATCTGTCTATACCTAGATGCACATATAGACATAGCTATGCATCTGTTGTCACACTGTATTGCCTACAGTGTGACAACAGAAGTATAAATAATTATCACAGAGTCTGTGACATCATATAAATAATATAAATGTAATCCAATAATGAAATAATGATCATATATTAAATAAAAGAATAAAATAATAAAACTATAACTGAAATAATCATGTAATATACTATATATATTTATGAATCATGTGTCCAGTAAAATTTTTTAAATGAAAATTTAAGACCCACTCATAAAATGCTGAAAATCAAACTAACAAAAAGTTCCCACCGGCTTCCTGGATCTTGAGCCTGAAAGTGCATCCAGGAAAGTTCTGCAGGGGTCCATGCGGAGCTGTCAGTGTGCCCCATGTGGACAGACGCGGGCCCTGCAGGTGGCTTGGGGAGCAGGGGCTCCTGTTATCTGACTTCCTCCTGCCCTGGAGATGCATCAGTGTCAGTCATGGCCAGGCGGTGTGGACACGCGTCTAGCGAGTGGAGGCCGAGGCAGGACCCGCCTGCCTTGCAGGGACCCGGCTGACTGAAGAGCTGCATCCGCTAGCTGCTGCTCCCTAGTCCACACAGTTACATAGATTAGACGTAATGAGCTCTCAGCAGAGACAATGCATTTCCTTCCAGGGGTCATGTGGGCTATGTGGTTAGAGGTGAAGAACATGGACAGTCACTTGAATTAGAGCTGCTTTTGTTAGCGTTGGTCCAATGGAAATACAGATCCACAGCACCAGAAAAACCACACCATCTTCTCACCTGCCCCTTATTTGCCTAGAGAATCCCAACGACAGCTTCTTTCCTTCATTTGAATGACAGCGAAGAAATGGCGAAGTCAGCTGTTTATTCTGAGCCGTCCTCAGCCTCTCCTGCCTTTTTAGATGACATCGCCCCTTCCTTCACTTTGCCCCCCGGGTTCCCCTCACGTCCCTGCCCACGAGTTGCACAGTTGGCTGTCCACCTCGAGTCTGCGGACGCGCTGGCCGGCGTTGGTGCTCTCCCCCCCCCCCCCCATCAGAAGGACCAGACTCTACTTCCATTGCCACAGACAATCCCTTATTCCAGACCTGCCTGTCCACAAACCTGCCTCCTTGCCTTCTAGTTTTTCCTACGTTCCCTCCCATTTTTCTATGCTTCTTTCCAAGGGATCATTTTAAAACAAAAGAATGAACATAGCGGGGCTCATTTTCTAATGAATTACAAATGTAACAAATAAGCTTAGCAGTCAACATACTTTTCCAGCCTTCGGGGATTGAATGCTACCATCCTGAAGGCCCCAGAGGCTCCTCCGTGTCTGTCCTTTGCACCTTATAATTGGATCGTGTGTTCTCTAGGTAAATGTTCTTATATTTTGTCTTCCAGCAATCGTAGCTGAGAGCCAATTATGGCCTAGGTGATTCCCGTGGGAGCTGCAGGTGCAGCTGAGAGGAAAGCAGGCAGCATTAGCTTCTGCCAGACACTGGCAGTCTTGTAACTGAGAGCAGAGAGAGCCGAAGAACGCAAATATAATAGTTGGTATAAAACACCCAGTTTTGCCGTATCCATAACGAGAGTGCCTGTTGGAGCCTGTGAAGGGAGGCTCACAGTCTGTGGAAATACGTTTTCATCAATAATGAGAAAGAGTGAACCAGGGCTGAAGGAATGGGTAGGAGCTGGGGAGCGGACACATGGTCAGGGAGAAAGCTTGGGGCGTCTGCAGGTAGAAGACAGAAGGGAGACCTGGCGCTGACCCCGGCGGCTGACCCCGGCGCTGACCCCTGGGCCTCCCTCGCCTGTCTCTCCCTTTTCTTTGTTGATGTACTTTCTCCTTCAGGCCTTGAAAATCTCACGACGCCCTTTGAGTTTTTAATCTCTCCTTTGTGTTCTTACTCAGCTTGTGAAGACGACTACTTTAAACTTTACCTTCTATTTGCTAGAACGATCTGTGGGCCTCACCCACGCTCAGCATGAACATAGCATCTGTGGAGTGGTGGGGGAAATACTGAAGGAATGAAACCTGGGCCTCAAGGAATGGAAGGTTGAAGGAATGAAACCCGGGCAGAGGTCTGTGATGCATTGGGCCGTGGGCACTGGGCACATATAACCAGAAATGCTATCCTATGATTATAGAAATACATCTAAGCATGCTCCATGCATGTTAAAGCCAATGACAAGACCTGGTTTAGTCATTGATGACTAGTAGACTGATACTGTGATACTATGGTTTAATTAAGATGAAGTAGCAGCCTGCCCATCCTCCTGTCATCTTTAATCTCTCTGCCACGTTTATGAAGATTTAATCTCTCCAAATGTGCAGAATCTCAAAGAGAATCACGTGGAACAGAAGCCTGATGCTCCTGTGTTTGTGGAACTCTGTAGAATCCAAAGAAATCCTTCTGTGTATATCTTCGGAGATTGTATTATTTCAAAATATAGTTTCCCTCAGCACCTTAGAGACCAACTGCTGAGCAAGTGCCCTGTGACAAGAAATCTGTCTTGCAATCAAGTCGCTCCAGCCACCACTGTTAGCTTTGCAGCATGGCGATCTTTCTCCATCACAAAATCGTATTTTGCATCTCATGATGACTTATTCTCCCCTTTGAACTTCTTACACTTGGAATTCTAGTGTTTATGGTCATTTCCTTCATTCACCTGAATATATATATATATATACACACATATATATATATATGTGTGTGTGTGTGTGTGTGTGTGTATCTATATCCATCCATATATATATATATATATATCCCTATTGGTAGTCAGCAGGCATTCTTTACATGGATTTCTTATACATGAATGGGACTTTGATTTATATTCAAGATCCATTGACCATGGGCTCTTTCTAAACAGGCTTTTGTGTTGTAATCAATCACAAACCACTCTAGACACAATTTTTATTTTAAAGTACCACAAAGTCCCCGTATAGTAGAAACCAGGAAAACAATATACCACTCTCCTGAAAAATTTCTATTTATTCTTTCTCACCTCTATCTATGAAATCTATCTTAGCATTATTGTCTACAGAGATGTATTTCAGCTTTTAAGAACATTTCTGTCCTTTATTCCATTGAGGTTTGGATGTAAACAATCACATGTGATAGAAATCTCTTAGACAAGGGAGTTTTTTCAATAGTTTACATCCCTAACTAATGGGAAAAATAGAAACAGCAGTCATGGGTGAGATCTGCAAAGCCTGAGTTGATTCTAAACATAAATAAAGTTAACTTGGTCTAATTTTGGATTATCTTCATGACAAGAATGCAAGTGACTGAAATAATGCTCAGAATTTTCTAGGGGAAGGTAAGGTTGCAACCAGTCTGCCTAGGTTTGATTCAGTTCAGGTAGTAATAACTTAACTCTATTGAAAATATACTTTAATTTCTGAAATATATATTCATCTCTGAGTGCAATATAAAAACACATGTGTTTTTCACAATTACGGAAGATGAATCATTCTTCCGTATTAGTGAGGACTGTGCATGGACAGGCATGTTCCTGGAGAGAAATCCCAACTTGTTTCTGTTTCTGTTTCTTCTTCTTCTCAGTGGTAGGTGGCATTCATCTCTGTACCTGTTTTGATCATTTTGCATTTTTAATGCATTATTGACATGAATTCTTAAAATGATCCCATGGCACGGATAATTCTGTACTTATTTATAAATTTGTTAATTGGGATTTTGGAGCTTGTTGGCAAATTGCAAAAAGTTGCTATTTATATGGTAGGCAGTAGGCACAGATTTTATATGCTTTTCACTCCGTTTTCATTTTTAATTAACTCATTGATTACTCTTTGTGGCAGAGTCTCGGCAGGAAGCCCAGGTTGGCCTCATATGCACTGTGTTACAGTCCAGGCTGTTCTCGAACTCACGATTCTCCTACCACAGTCTCTGGTTGCCGGGATTGGAGAGGCTCACCACCGCCTCAGGCTGACTGAGTGTCTGCTTAGAAAATAATTGTTTATTCTGTGGAAGAATAAATAAGTTTTACATGTTATGGTAGTGGGTACTTAAAAACAATTTCTTTTTATCCAGAAAACATTGGCTTCTCACTTGGGCCTACAAATGAGCTGGGCCCAAAGGTGTCAGCTGCTTTTTTGTAACATGGCCCCATCTGACTAATTCTGAGACCATGAGCCATAGATCATGGCCAAGCTGTCCCTGACCACCTCTGAACATACTTGTGACTTAGCTTTAACTAAGCATGCCTCCCCAGCCCTGACCCAGTTCTACCTATTTAACTTCTGTACTCTCAAAAGACAGCTGACAGCGGCTAAAGTTCTGTCTTCTCGTGGCTGCTATGGCACAAACCTCTTTTCTCTGCCCTTTATCATTTCTCTTGGCTTGCACGTAGGGTGTGAGGTCCAATCTGGCATTGGAACTACTGCAGTGTTGGCCAGTTTTATTATCTAAAATTTAATCATTATTGCTCCTAAAGATGGATAGTGCTATTCTTTTTATGTGTGTGTGTGTCTCTGTGTGTGTGTGTGCGTGCACATGTGTGCACACATGAGTGCTGGTATTGCTGCTGGGGCTTGAACTCAGGGCCTCATGCCTTCACTTGGCTTTGTGACTTAAGGCTGGCATTCTACCACTTGAGCCACAGCTCCACTTCCAGCTTTGCTGGGGTTTAATTTGAGATGAGTCTCATGGACTTTCCCATGGTTCTCAGAAACCTCCTGGGCAGTTAGGATTATAAGTGTGAACACTTGCTTGTTATTAATTTTTATAGATGAGAAAAATGGAAGCAATATCAGTTCAATCAAATTTCTCACATCTACTGCAAGTGGCACTGTGGGAATTCAGACAAGGGCTGTCAAGTTCTAAATACCGTGCTCTTCCAGGTAGAGCATTCAAGGATCACGGAGAGCTTTCTCTACCAAAAGTAACGCTATGCTACACACACACACATGTCCTATCTTGAAAATAATGAGGTGAGTAGCAATGTGCTGTTCAGGGATGCACTCAATCTGTGTGAATTTTGAGCTCAGGATGACATTAGAGAGTTGAGGCTGGGGGGTTGGACTTTGTCTGCAGGGCATGGAAGGGCTTCTCTGACGAACTTGAACTAGTCTGAGCAAGGCTGCCAGGCAGGAGGGAAGGACAGATCTTCACTGGACAGACAGAGAGACTCTAGATAACCATATTGGGGCTTTCAGGCCAGCAGGGACATCAGGAGATTATGTAGCCAGGAGAAAGTGGCATGAAATAACCACAGAGGAAACATCAGAAGGAAATCCTGCAGGGCATTTATCAGCCAGGCTCACAATTTGAATTTTAAAAGCAGCAGGAATGGCTGAATGTTGACAGGTGCATTTAAGAACTATTAATATGTTCCAAACATGGGGAATGAATTGTGGAAGAGCAAACTGGATGAGGAGAATTGCAATGAGGCTTCCGGTTCCATCCAGAAGTCCATTAGGAAGGGAACGGCTTATAGAGCTAAGGGCAGTGGCATTGGCGATGAACGGGTAGATTAAACCCTTTTATTTAATAAACATCCTCAAAGCACCCATTGAACACCAGACGGTATTTTAGCGGTTGGCAGTATCACCATGGGTAGGATCAGACAAAGCCTTGTGTGTGTGACGTTTGTGGAGGTGGGTGAAATAATGTGACACGTCTTTACAGCATCATGTTGAGTGCTGGGCTGGGAACAGGGAAGCCAGCACGAAAACAGGCGGCTGCATGGCCATGCCGAGTCTACCGTGGGTGCTGGAGCGGTGAAGCAGTGTGTGTGTGGATGACCTTGCACTCGCAGCGCACGCACGGGGCCTTCGTCCTCTCGGGAAAGCGGTTCGTGGAGGCTCCCCTGACATTTTCCATGAGTTCAGGAGTCGCTGATCTTGGCCTCTCCTGGTAACTATGCACTGTTCGAAGGCCAGGAGAGCGAGGATGGGCTCTGTCACCGGGAGGGCTGCCGATGTCCTCTGAAAATGCAAATCAGAAGGAACACAGTGGGCTTTCCTTCTTATGACTATGTAGTACGGAAATAAGGAGGGTATTGAAACAAGACCTCAGATCTCTTGGCCAGGTGCATCTCAGCTGACCTCGGGTTGGACCACAACCACTACTGGATTTTCCAAGGTGAATTGGTAAGAAGACATACGATGTAGCAATGCTCTCCCTTCTAAGACAGAGCAGCAGAAGAGCTGTTACTCTCAGTGTGGGGAAACTTCAGGTTCTACCGTTCCCCCCATTGCCACCCATGGAGCCCGAGACAGGGCTGATGTGAATGTGTTCGGGAAAGCACGTGCTCTGACTCGGCAGAGAAGTATCGACAACTTGTGGGCTGGCATTCATTGTCTGGATGTTGTCCCTGAGCTTCGTTTGCTAAAGGTTAGCACTCTACCACTGGAGCCACAGCTCCACGATTCACTGGAGATCAGAGTCTCATGGACTTTCCTGCCTGGGCTGGCTTTGAACTGCGATCCTCCGCTCTCTCAGCCTTTTGAGTAGGTGGGATTACAGGCGTGAGCCCCTGTGCCTGGCAAAGAGTAGTGATTTGACTTATCGCTCATTTCCTTTAGGAACTTATCCAAGTGGTTTATGTCTGTCTGTCTGTCTGCCTCTAAATAATAATGATTTTTCTCATGATCCATGTCAATCCTTGCCAGAGGTTTTGACACTTAGCTGACTTAGTGTTGAAGACAGGAATTTCTGTCTCTGTATGGATTCATTTCCAATTCTTGACTCAGTAGCTCTCAGAGGAAAAGGCCTTTTGTACTTAGTAAGGTCTACTGATGTTAGTAAGCTCTGGGGTTAATAAGTGATGGTGTTTAAGTTACAGTTTTCATATTGAAATTTTAAAATACTCAACTTGTTTAAAATGCATCTCAGGAGGACATAATGTAATCCGGTTGTAAGTGTATAAAATACTAGCAGAAGACGAGGTTAGTAAACACACGTGGAGTTTATCACACTAGAATCATCTATAAGCAAACATTGGTTATCTGTCTTTTTTCCTTCTTTCTTAGACCACTTGGTTATTCACACTTTTCCCTGTACTGTATTTTCCAACTGGAAAGCTGATCATGTCGACACCAAATAGCACCCCACAATTTCCCATGGGCTGGCAGACAACTCCTGCCTTGTCGGCATGGATACAAGCCGCTGAAATCTCTCTCTCGATTTTTCTTTTCACCCCTGGGTCACAAATCTAATCCATCAGCCACAGGAAGCTGTTATCTAGCCCTTTGCGCCCCCTCCCTACTCCCGCCCTCAACTCTATGTTTTTGTGTATGCTGGCTTTTCTCCATGGAATGCCTTTCTTTTTGCTTCATTGACTGCTTCTTCTATTTTAAGACTTCTGCTCATGGCGGTTGTCTTCTGGGCTTTAGTTTGGAGTAAAACATGCTGAGCTCGAGGCCTGCGATGCCTCCCCCTCCGTGCCCGGCCTTCTCAACATCTGTCCACGCTTCCGCCTCCTGGCTCATGTGTTCCTGAGGACATAGTCCTGGTTTTGTGTCCTGAGCCCCAAACACTGTGTCGGGCTGTGTATCATGACTCAAAAGAGGGACTGAAGTCTTCACCAAGCCCTTCAGGTACATGTTGTTGACATTTGAGTCTATATTTCCTATTGCAGAGATCAGGCTGCTACTTCCAAGTAAAAGCCTCAAGAGATTTCTTAAATATCAAAGTACTTTACCTATATAGGTTTAGTTGAGACTATTATAAAATTATTCTAAGTTGGATACAAAACACTTGAAGAGAAATGAGAGCGATACTTTTGAAACGTAACCATTCAAATATAAACGCAACGTTTGAACACCAGCTTGGCCGTCGCTTGCTTAGGGACGGCGGACCCTGACACTTTGTGAAGAACAAGGCCAACTTCATTTGCGCACCTGGGTAGGTGCTGTTGGGCCCAGCGCTTGCAGATGTGACCCCATTCCTGAGTGTTGAGGGGTGCCATTTAACCGTGAGGCGTCTGAGTGTGAGTCAGGCGCTGCTCACGGGAAGGGAAATTCTCTGAGAAATGTGCCATTAGACAGTTTCCTGGAGCAAATACCATAGAACACAACCACACAGATTTAGATGATCTAGCCCACCACGTACCAAGGACAGACACACACACACACACACACACACACACACACACACACACACACACACATACACACACATAAACACATACACTCGGGACATAGACTTTGCTTTTAGAGCCATTATGAACAAACGCTCATAAAATTAAACGAAGAATAAGAGAAGATGATGTAATCCTAGCACACGGAAAGCATGATAAAAGAGCCTGTAGCCATTGTGATGTGGAGTGTTTTTCCTAAGGACTAGAAGGCTAGTCTAAAATAGTGATGGACGTATAGCCAATACATAAGCTGATATAATAGCTGTAAACATTACTTTGCCAATAATTGTGCGTACTCTATGTTTGTACAACTAGCAAGGCTATGGCAAACACATAAGCAAAATAGTAATATGCTGAGCTCTGATGTTCTGAGGGCTGAAAATCACCAGGTAACAGGAATTTTCTGGCTCATGGTGGCCTAATGGTTCCACCGTTGTCTGTGCACTGAGCAAAGCAAGAGCAGGTGTCAGTTGCTTTCACACAGGGCTGATCCTGTCACCATGTACAATGAGGCCAAAGCACTGGGTTCTCATGCAGACTCTGGAAGGCCTCCAGGAGGACTGAGATGATCCAAATACTCAGGGGAAAGGATGGCTCAGCATTTCTCTACCTTCATGGAGTTTTCCAGGGAGTACACCCCTCCCTCCACCACACAGGAGTCCACACACCTCTCTGCGTCCACCTTTCCAGATGATCTGCCTTTAGAGCCCAAGTCTGACATGTGTAAGTGAAAGTCCCAAACAGACCCAAACCCATTTTCCTTATTACTATGCTAACTTTGGGGCCAGTTAATAGCCCCCAGATACAGTTGTTTTGG
The DNA here is from genome assembly GCF_019054845.1 of Dipodomys spectabilis. Classification (NCBI taxonomy): domain Eukaryota; kingdom Metazoa; phylum Chordata; class Mammalia; order Rodentia; family Heteromyidae; genus Dipodomys; species Dipodomys spectabilis. The sequence continues at coordinate 4,393,419 of NW_024870965.1, read as the reverse complement.
GAACTTAAGAGATACAGGTAACGGGTTTCACACTCCATTGTTCTGTCCAGGACAGTATGTGGAATTTATTTCAATTATTTGGACTATCATTTATCTGAATATTTAGGGTCTTTTATCTGAACTTCCAAGTTTATGGGAAGGTAGGGTAGAAACATTTTGTTCTTTTGGCTGTTTTAAGATTTTTGTTCTGTGTATCAATGTTAAATTAATATTGATTGTCATTTTCTATCAAGTAAGCAGCCACTTATGTGTACCAATGATCACTTCCCTGTATCTACTTGGGAAGAATTGTATTACTATTATGTATACCTATTTTCATGCTATTCAGAAATGCGATTGAAATCATATATTTATACATTTTCTGAAACTTAGGAGCTAAGTTTATTCACAAATTCTAGTACTTATTTATACATTGCTTCTCATTTTTATGTAAACAATTATATGTTAAGAATTATGATTTGTACCATTCTTTCTAATCTTTAGTTTCCCCTACTTTGACTAACATGTTTTAGAACAATTTTTAATAAGATTTCTTATTTCAGGGGAGTGATTTCAACCATACTAGTAAATGTTCTGGGTGTGCTTCTAATGTATTTGTATCTCAAATTATGTTTTATATCTACTTTTGTTTTTATTTTGATAAAAAGAATTTAAACTACGGGGGCTGGGAAGGTGGCTCAGGGGTAGAGTGCTTGCCTTGCATGCCTGAGGCCCTGGGTTCGATTCCTCAGCACCACATAACCAGAAAAGCCGGAAGTAGTGCTGTGGCTCAAGTGGTAGAGTGCTAGCCTTGAGCCGAATAGCTGAGGGACAGCGCCCAGGCCCAGAGTTCAGCCCCCAGGATTGACAAAATAAATAAATAAATAGATAAATAAAATTAAAAAAGAGAAAAAAACTAAACTATGAAAAACATTGGGTGCCCCAATTTTTTATTTTAATCTGTTAACGTGCAAATGTGAACAGGCCACTATGAATCTTTGGGTAATGGTAAACCCAAGTGAGTGAATTAAAAAGGTTCCTGATGAGTTCATAAATATCAATAAATTCACATTTTTCTCCTGCTTTGTATCTTACCATCTGTCGTGTGATAGGGTAATTGATAGTTTTAAGTTCTTAATCTATATTGTTTGACTTTAGTTTCAAAATTAACTTCTTTTTTTTAAAATGAAATGAATTCTGGAGCTCATTTCCTATTGTCTTGAAGTTTAAATTTCATATTATCTCTTTCGGTGGACATGTGCCAGTGGAAAATTTTGTCCTGAGGTTTTAATTATGAGATTTTCTGACAAATAACTCACCTTAAGTAGAAGTAATGAGAATACCAACCACCGTGGGGTCGATCCTTCCGCCTCCACTGTGGCCAAAATGTTTCCATTCTGACAAGTGCTGTTTGGAAATTCCAGATGGCCCACGTTTTTACCGGAACTTACTGTTTCCCACTTTTAAAATGTTTCCTCGGGCTGGGAAGGTGGCTCAGTGGTAGAGTGCTTGCCTTGCATGCCTGAGGCCCTGGGTTCGATTCCTCAGCACCACATAAGCAAAAAGAAAAAAGCCGGAAGTGGCGCTGTGGCTCAAGAGGTAGAGCGCTAGGATTGAGCTGAAGAGCTGAGGGACAGCGCCCAGGCCCAGAGTTCAGGCCCCACGACCGGACCCCCCCCCCAAAAAAAATGTTTCCTCATTCTGTAAAAATGTTTTTTTTTTTTCTTAAAATGAATTTTAGAGAACTTTGTTTTATACGACACTGGTGGTCCTCCTATTTATTAGCAAGGGAAGTTTGCATTCGTTCTTCAACTCTCCTCAATATGGCCTCCAAGCCGTCAGCATTCCAGTCCAGTCCAGTGAGGTGCTTGTCTTCCCATATATTGAACTTTTCCTAACAACAACATTTCCCAAAGGCATTTATTCCTTCCTTTGTCTAAATACTCCCATTCGCTAGTGTTCACTGCTTTCTTTCCTTACTATGTTTTGGCCTCCCCCTCTCAGTCCTTCCTGTCTCTCCAGTCAGATCACTCACTTCTGGGTAGAATGTGCCATTCTGTCCCAAGTTTTAAAATAATCTGCATGGGGCTGGGAAGGTGGCTCAGTGGTAGAGTGCTTGCCTCACATGCCTGAGGCCCTGGGTTCGATTCCTCAGCACCACATAAGCAGAAAAAGCCAGAAGTGGCTCTGAGGCTCAAATGGTAGAATGCTAGCCTTGAGCTGAAGAGCTGAGGGACAGCGCCCAGGCCCAGAGTTCAGGCCCACGACTGACAAAATTAAATTAAATTAAAATAACAAAATAATCTGCATGACAATGATTCGCAAGTCTTCTATATCAAACACAGGTCTCTTCGCCAAATTCCAGATCTTTTATCCAACTGCTCAGAGAATTCCCACTTAGATCGCTCATAAACCTCGCAAGGATCTTTTATGCTTTCGAAAGGTAAATTCTTCCCTGAGGATTTACATTTATTCTCTGTTTTTCATTACTGTTTTTCTTCTTATTTCGGTTTCATTTAAGACATTGCAGGCACAGATTGATTTTTCTCTCCCCCAAAATTTCCAAAGCTGGGATCTCGGGGCCATTACTATGATTATTTTCTCCATAGCAGTTCTCCCCATCTTTTTATCTCTTGTCTGGCGTAGTTACGCAGGTGTGAGAGTTGTGTGTGTCTGCATCGCTGCTACGTGCACATCGCTCATCACAGCGATGATGTACCTGTACTGCCCAAGTGCAGTTCTCCACGTGTGGCCTTCTGCAGGATTCAATGAAGAAGTCAGGCTGAGCACCTTGCAGGAGGAAAGCAGAACTGCACATTCTACTGAGTCTGATTTTTCTTGGAGACACTGACTACTTAGAAATGCATTCCCTATCCTCTTCCAAGCCATGCCAGAGAAGACGGTGAATATTTCTTCTATTAGCATGTTATCTACAGTACTATTCAGAGTAGTTAATGGTATAACTTGAACTCAATTCAAGAACTACTGGGGGAAAATTCTCAGTCACTCCTTATTTCACGGCTATGTTGAATAAATTAAAAACTATATTGGAGTGTAGATTACGCTTGCAGTAATTTCCTGCCCTTGATGGGCTTGGGTTTGGACAGAGCTTGTGATGGAAAGGCTGGCACTCGATCACCTGGTCCACTTCTCTAGCTCTGCTGTTTATGCTGCTTTATTGCAGATGGAGTCTAGGGAACTCTTCAGCCCAGGCCATCCTTGAACTCAGCCTCTGGAGTAGTTAGGATTCTAGGAGAAAGCCATTTGCACCTGCTTGAGTAATAGATAGAGTATTATATACTCTTCAGAGAGACATTTTTATTATATGTTTCCATCAAAATTGATTTTGAGGATTGGTTGAGTATTAGAGACACTGTGTGTATTAACATGCCAAGGGCAAATTCAAACATTTTCTCGTTCTAATCATGAGAAGTCTGTTACTGAGAGTGTTTGATAGAATTGAACTTTACTCTTCAGTTTACAAGCCTATTTGCTATTTACTTCAATTTTAAAAATTATTTTGAATTATTCATTTTTGTTTTTATTAATTTAAGTGGTTGTACACATGCCAACTAATGGCATCAGTATGTCAATTGATGCATACAGTGACTTCAGGTTTTGTGGAGAGTGGCTGTCTGTTTTCTGTATGACACAGACAGCCACGTTGGTAAGGATTCAGTAAAAAATACACTTCGAATGGAATGAAATTATTTTGTTTTGCTAGGTTTTACAGCTGAGGTGAAAGTAGAGAGAGCAAAAGAAAGGAATGAAAATAAGGCAGATTGAGGACAGTTTCTTTTTTAATGACACTATCAAAAGGATCTGCCACTTAAATAAAGAATACAATGCCACGGATGTAAAACCATCTTGAATATATTTTCCCTGTTTCCTCCTTTCAAGTTGACACTAGTTTGGCTCATTTTATTTTGTAGTTAAAAAATTACTGAACATATTTTATTTCATCATTCAGTGCCTAGACTGTGGGAAATAAGGGAGCATAGTAGTTCTTTATCTCCTTGTGGGATCACTAATATTCATATAAAAGTTTATTGGGGAACAGCAAGACCTTCTGATGTCCTCATGAACTAGTAGTGGTGCATTACATGCATGTGTAAACAATTACTGCCATCATGGACCATTCATTAGCAAATTTGACTTTGTTGTCTTTGCTTACAAATATTCTTTAATTTTAATCGTATTTTGCAGTTCAGGAATATTCTCACATGAATTCATGTATTCATCTTTTATGTATCATGATGATGCAGTCTTCAGGCTGAGCACTTCTTGCTAAAATGTTGGGAAACTACAGTATAAATAACATCCGTGCAGTCGTTCAAGGGATGAAGTTAATGAAAGCCTGCTGTTGGGTACACACGAGGAAACTAAAGTCTGTGCAGTTGTTTGTGATAATCTATCTGCTAGAGCATTCAGACACAGGGTGTGCATGTTTGTATTAAAATATTATCATCCTTACTCAGATATTTGCAATGACTTATTGACTTTTCTGTTCTAAACTCAAATGAACACCTTGAGAATAGAAAGCATGATAGAAGATTATGGAGATTTCAAAAAAAGATTACCGTATCAGTGCTAATCTGAAATAATTTACATCTTACTCCATTTTAATAGGACAATTCCAAAAGTGGGAAAGTCTTTATGATTCACCGTGATGAAGAAAGGGTCATTGTTTTTTTTAAAAAACCTCCAAACAATCTTCAAAGAAAACAATGATGTCAAGTTGTTGATGTTTTTAGTTCTACAAAAAGATTTCTTTTAGTGACTCAAATGAGAAGAACTTTGCACTTATACATCCTTGATTACAATGGCTACTGCTCTGGGTATAATAATTCCCATCAAATAAGCCAAAGATATAGCTGGATTCACTTCGAATTCTTTGTTTCTGAGATCTCCTTACAAAGAATTCTTGGAACCTTATGCTTCAAGAGGAGAATGCATTTACACACACGTTCACATATTCAGAAACAAGACCATATTCCATATTAGTGTGTGTATGTGTGTATGTGTTTCTGTAATGACCTGGTTTTGTGCAAGGCTTGAACTCAGGGCCTCAGACTCATGCTTGGCCTTTTCCTTCAAGGCTGGTACTCTATCACTTGAGTCGTATCTCTACTTCTGGCTTTTTGCTGGTTAAATGGAGATAAGAATCTCATGGTCTTTCCTACCCAGGCTGGCTTTGAACTTGATCCTCATATATCAGTCTCCTAAGTACGCAGGATTACAGGCATAAGCCATTAGTTCCCAACTATACTGATCTTGTAATACAAACATCACTATCTTTTATTAGATTTATGTGGTTCATAATATTAACAAAAATCAGAATAATTTGTTTTAAAAACTTAACACATGTTCTAAAACAAAAAGGCAAATGGAATCTTAACTGAGAAATTGTGAACAATGAAATAGAATTAGATTAAACTCCCAGTTTTAGAATGCGAAGAGAATTTAGGAGGTAATCTGAACTAGTCTTTTGATAGCCAGAAGAACAAATGTTCTGAAATCACAAGTATGCGTAAGATCTGATTGCTAGCTCAAAGGTCGTCTTTCTTTTCATTTTGTGTTATATTCTTTCCTACTGTTTCTTGTCTGTCACTTCATTATTTCCTTTGTAGCATGTGATGTTTAATTTTATATGTCAGCTTGACTGGACTAGCGGATACCCACATAGTTCATAATGCGTTTTCTCCAGGGTGTCTGTGGCACACATGTGTCCAGAAGTAAGCTTTTGAATCTGTAGATGTAAGAAAAGGTATGATCTCACCAATAAGGGATTGTAACATTCAGTTCTTTGAGGGCCAGGATAGAATTATGTTTTACTTATTTTCTGAAGTACATGAAAATCTAGGCTCTCGAAGCTTAAAGAGGATAGATTTTTTTTTTTTAGGAAAACCAACCATAGAGAGCCATGTAACTTAATTTCTCCAGCAGTGTATACCATTCTACCTATTTGTTTCAGAATTTTATTACTGGATCAATGATCATAAGATAACCTGGAGTATTTTATTCATATTTGGTATCACTTCCCCTAGTGGTTACAAAATAGATACTTCTTGAATAAATTTCTTTCACAAATATATATGCTATTACTTGGAACTGAGGAATAAATTGTCACACATAAATGACAAAAATTCCAGTTGTCATGAAATGGGCTAGATTTTATTTTATTTCATTTAGGTATTGATGTATTTATTTTTGTGCTGGTCCTAAGGTTGAACTCAGAGCTTGAGTGCTGTCTCTGAGCTTTTTTTTCTCAAGGCTGGAGGTTTACACTAGAGCTTCTGCCTCTTTGATGGTTAGTTGGAGTTTAGGGTCTCATGGACTTTCCTGCCCAGGATGGCTTTGAACTGTGATCTTCAGATCTCAGCCTCCTGAGTGGACAGGAAAACAGACGTGAGCCACCTGTGTCCCGCCACAGTGTCTTACTATTAATATACGGAACATAAATGGTATTTTCTCCAAAGCTCATTGCAGGTAAACTAACGCGTTTGCCTTTAATCTATATCAGAACTAAGAGGTATATTGGGCTCTATTTCTGCGATATTTTTATTAGAAAAGGAAAAAGAAGCATCATCAATCCTTCTGTCCCAACAGTTCATTATAATATTTTCTGTTCAATTCACCAGTATTCATTTGAAATTGCAATTTGAATCCTTCAAAGTAAATCATTTTGATAGCATTCCCCCCACCCTTTGGAGATGAAAGAATAACCCTTGACTCAGTTTGAAGCAAATAATCCTCTTAATGAGAGGATGAGCTCAACCACACTGTTTCTTTCATATTTTTCTTTGGGTACAAGTATGTTAATTAGAAATGAGTCAACAGTAGCAAGCAGAGTTGATATCGGATTTAATTGTATTTCCCTGGAATAATTGAAGTAGGAAGCTGACATCCTGTCCTCTTCCACATACGCATTAACAACAGGTTCATATTATTAGTGAGAATTTAGTATAGCTCAAGTGGTCACTTAACTTGTATTACGTATATTTTTCCAGGCTTATTCTTAACTACAAGCATGATGAGAACAAAATTCTTTCAGAATGCCTCACCTACTTGAAATTTTTTCAGACATATTTTGTTAAAACCATAAGGAATTTACTATGAACTATAAATTAGTAAATAGAAGAGCCTCTGATATTTGCACTAATTAGAAAAATAGCCTCTGGACATTTAAGATCTTCAAGGTAACCAATCAAAGAGTTCTTTATGCCTGGCCCACATATGGGTCAATATCTTAAAGTCCTCATATATCCAAACATCCTGTGTGCTCAGACTTAGCTGTAGATTGGACTTGAAGAGGTAACCTAAGGCTTACTATCATGGATGAACATGCTTTTTGTATTTCTATGCCGTTGGGATAGATCCATTTCAGGGTCTTCCATTTTATTTTTCTCAACAGTTACAGGCCATCAATACTCTTCATTTGTAATTTTAGAGAAAAATGTTATTAATTATTCATTATTTTCCCATCTGTACACATCAACTTAACTTCTAATAAAATATTTTCATCATCCCCATTTCTATAATTCTCTTCTACCAGACAAATTTCCTGTTGAAAAGTTAGGGGAACTGAGTGAGGCTTAAGTTTCTTTACAAAGTTGGCCAACATTTGGTGTGGAATTTGGCCAAAATTGCAGGAGGTGAAATTGAAACACAAGGGACAATTGATGTTTAATTAATATTTATTTATCATTAAATTTATATTGATTGAAATTAATTGTTGCTCAATTATTATTGAATCTAAGGTCACTGCAATAATGTGTTAAATGATATGAATCTAGAGACATAGATCATTGGGTAGAAAATATACACATATTCTTTAAGAACGTATTTTTCTTTACTAATAAAAACAAGAATCTCTAATTCTACCCAGAAACTTTTTTGTTTTTGGTTGGTCGAGGGGCTTGAACTCAGGGCCTGGGCACTGTCCCTCAGCTCTTCAGCTGAAGGCTAGTGCTTTCCCACTTGAGCCACAGCACCACTTCCAAGAATCTCTAGTTCTAGAAGAATGGTAGAGAGTGTGCTGTAGGAGCAGTGCATTAAGTACGTTTTTTATTTGAATAATGAGTCATTATTTGACACTGCATCTCAACTATTCCAGGAAATTGAGAAATACTGGATTACTTGCCTACTTTTTGTAGAGGTAATCACTTTTGCTTTATTTTGATATAGCACTATTATAATCTATATTTGAATTATACAAATTCAAAGGAGTAATATCACAGTGAAAAAATTCATAATGTACTTTTTTCTATCTTATATGTTATAGGAGGATGATACATTTATTAGAGTGCTTTCAAAACTCACAAAACTAGGGCAGAAACAGCTAATCAATATGTACTTGGCAAACATGTTTTGTATATGATTTCTTAGTGTATAGCAATATTGGCCTATGATGAGTTATTTAAGTTCAAAGGAAGATATTAGGAAATAAATTATTTTCCTTTTATTTATTTGCTTCTTTGATTCAATTTCTTTGTCAAGGGTATTTATTATGAATAAATGATAGTCATCAGGTTCTAAAGGCACTAGAAATAGAAGTTTAGGCTCGTTGTATTTTTACTTGATTGTTTTGGTGCCAGTTCTGGGGCTTGTACTTAGGGCCTGGGTGCTGTCCCTGAGCTCTTTTGCTCAAGGCTAGCTCTCTACCACTTTGAGCCACAGCTCCACTTTTGGCTATGTGATGGTTAATTGGAGATAAGAGTGTCACAGACTTTCCTGATCAGGTTGGTGTTGAACGGTGATCTTCAGTCTCCTGAGTAGTTGAGTTGGTTGAGTTCCTTGCATGTTCTGGATATTATTCTCCTACTGAAGAGTACACATGCCATTCAGCTTCCATCCATTGTATAAAAACAGCTAGTAGCCAACATCTACAGACTCATAGACTTTATGGAATAATAGAGTGGCCAACATCTACAGGCTTGTGGAAGTTATAGAATTATAGAGTGTATACCATGTACAGAATTCTGACTCCTTGTAGCATCATCCTCTTCTATATGCGTGACCTTAGCAAGCTGGAGAGTTCTCAGATCCTGTGTAATTGTTGTATTCTGAGAATGCAGGACGTAGATGACAGATTTGGGGGCACAAGAGAGGACAAGTCCACATCGCTGTGCTCCTAAGCATCATTGTGTCTGGGTTTTCACGATCTGGGTGAATATCACTGCGATGGTCTGCTTCCTGGAGGGCTGTAGGTGAGAGCACCGTAGAGTTCCTGGGGGCTCGGCCCGCACCTGTCAGCCTGGCTCTGTGTGGTCTCAGAGCCGAAAGCTTTCTCTCTGGTATATTTCCAAGTGTCTAAAGCATAATTTCATAAATTAGATCCCTTTCTGAGTCAATAGTCGAGGATAGAGTTTGTAATCTATAAATAGTCCACATTTTATAAAAACAATTACATCCTTTTGTGGGAAAAGTTAAACTAATGCCCAAGTTTTCTTTTTTTTCTTTTCTTTTCTTTTTTTTTTCTTTGTCGATTGTGGGGCTTGAACTCTGGGCCTGAGCGCTGTCCCTCAGCTTTTCAGCTCAAGACTAGTGCTCTACCACTTGAGCTACCGCTCCACTTCGGGTTTTCTGGTGGTTTATTGGAGATAAGAGTTTCATGGACTTTCCTGCCTGGGCTGGCTTTGAACCGCAATCCTCAGATCTCAGCCTCCTGAGTAGGTAGGATTACAGGTGTGAGCCACCAGCGCCCAGCAATGCCCAAGATTTCATGGCATAAGATATATTATTTAAAACAATGTCTTAAAGTTGTGTTACTGATTTGTATGTAGAATATATATTATTTTATCTTTATAACAATAAAATTTATAGGAAGTATTTATATATTAAAGAGTAATAGCTACATATATATATATATATATATATATATATATATATATATATATATATACTGTGCATATATGCAAGTGTTTGGAATGACTTTTTTTTTTGTCAGTCGGGGGCCTGAACTCTGGGCCTGGAGGCTGTCCCTCGGCTCCCCCACTTGAGCCACAGCAACCATTTCTGCTTTTTCTGCTTATGTGGTGCTTAGGAATTGAACCAGGGCCTCATACATGTGAGGCGAGCACTCTACCACTGAGCCCCTGGAGTAACCTTTTTGTAATGGTGAATTTTTGTGTGTGTACCAAACCTGGAGCTTGAACTCAGGGCTTGGGTGCTGTACCTGGGCTTTCTTGTTTTACCACTTGTGCCACATCTCCACTTGTGGCATTTTGCTGGTTAATTGGAGATAAGAGTCTCTCAGATTCGACTGCCCAGGTTGGCTTCAAACTGTGATCCTCGGATCTCAGCCTCCTGAGTCTCTAGGATTACAGACAGGAGCCACCAGCGCCCAGCCTGGAGAGGTGACTTTTAAGGAAAAGGCATGAGAAATTTTCCCTCTTCTCTCCCTAAGGTTGTGTCTTCGTTCTCACAGTACCATCATAGAAAGTGTCGTAGACGATACCATGCTGTTTACAACATCTTGCTGTCTTTGTCTTTCTGACTATTCCTTGAACCTCTCCTCTGACCCTTCTTTTAGACCCTTTTGCCCCTTTGCCAAATAGTTTTCCCTCCTTCTCTACAGTCTAGCAGCTTGGCAAACTCATGTAGCCCAGGGATAATCAAGTGGGACACACAGGCTTTCCAAACCATCATTTCAACACACCGTGCAAGAGACCACTTGTTAGGGAACACACTTTCTCCAGATGGAGTGGGAAGGGAGCCTAATTAAAATAGTTGAGCCTTTAATTAGCACAGAAGCTCACTTCATGTCTAGATTGAGATGATGAGGTTATTTTAGCCTATGTCCATGATGACCAGCAATTTCACCCTTACCTTGTGAGCAAGTTAAAGCATTTGTTCCTCATAACTATCTGATAATAAGCTTTTAAAGTATTGTCAGGCCTCCTGTATCATGACACTTCCTTTAGACTGAACATCCTGTGAGATGCTTTTCTCACCAGCTGCTTGTGTCCAGCATTGCCACGTTGTACAGGAGCTTTCAGCCATACACCGGGTTTAGTGGTAAATTGGTAGAATGATGGAGAATCGATGGATGAATGATTTTATGACTGACTGTTTATACTACAACTCAAGTCAACATAGAATCATTGGAGCAAATATTTCTGCCAAGCAAATAATGTACGCAATATTGTGTCCACTCTTTTACTGTCCGAAACCAATTCATTAATTTTATCTTAAAGTTCTCTTCCAAACATTTATTTTTGGTTAGGGAAATACTTTTGTACGGTAACATTATCTGACACAAATAGCAACTCTCCTGAGCTTCAGTGGTGGCAACAGCAATGCTGTACCTCATATTAATAAGACTCTAGAGAACTTGTCACTAACGTTGCTCATACAGCTCTGTTACTTTTGAGTATTGTCATAGAACATGCTGTGACTAATGCAGAAATCTCTGTTTGTTTCACAAAGGAGTAAAAGACATAAGCATTGGAAATGCACTGAAGTTATTTTTACTGTTTTGCATTTTGCACAGGAGTTCTCTGGGCTCTACTTCCCATGGATCCGTGCTCCTTCTCAGGAGTCATGGGATGGTAATTTGATGGTGTGAAAATATAAAATCAGTGTGCAGGAAGTTGGCATCTGCTAACACTATTGGAAATTTGACTTCAGCAAAAATTAAGCACACATTTTTTTCCCTTAGAAAAGATAAAATTATTCTCTAAAAGAAATTTAATTTTGGTATAATCCAAAAAGATTCTGATGGATGAGGAATCAGGACCCAGCAGGTAGAACTTCTGCTCGAAAACAGGAGTAACCATGCTATGGTGTAGGTTATGGGAAGAAGAGCGGAAATAAGGAAAGGTTGTAGGGACCTCCGAGGATAGATCTGTTAAATGGGCTGATGGGAAAACGAAACAGACCTGTTGTAACACACATATTTTAAAACCTGAAGTGAACACTGAAGGTAATTTAACACAAACACATCATGTTAAGGGATGGAGATGTTTTGGCTAGTTTACTGAAAATCATTAAAAAAAATATGTTGAAGATTAGAGAATCTGGCTAACAATTTCTGTTGGTCACCAAAGGGGCAAACTATGGCTCCTAACAAGCTACTTCGGGACAGGATGTCTACACTAGCCAGCCACGGCTATCCTTTAGAACGTCCTAGAAATCCTGAGGCGGGAGCAACTCAACACAAGGAAGCCCTCAGGATTCTCAGGGGCGGGAGTTCGCTGTCAACACGCAGGGAGAGCCAGCCAGAGCTGTGTGAGGCTCATCCTTTATCTTCATTTTTTTTCTTTTCTATCGTTCTCTCTCTTTCTTTTTATTATCCTTATGTAGCTGTATAAAGGGGCATGCCTGTCTTTAAATGAGGATCCACACTAGAGCTGGGGTGCTGCAGACATGGGGTGGTAAAGGAATGGGGCGTCTTTAGAAGTCAAGGGAAATGACCAGCTTTGGTATCTGAGTACGAGGAGGAAAACGTTTCCAATTCCACTGCAAAAGCAAGAAGAAAACACATTGTTCTGAGAAAACAGTTGGCTATACCTTCCTCGTTTTGTCTGTTTAGATGTTTAAGTGGATTGAAGCTCAATCCTTAGGGATAAGATTTGAATCCTTTGGTTTGAAATGAATTCACTAATTTAAGACAAAGCAAAAGTGGGTAGCAAATCTCCGTATTATGATTGAAAGTTACAAGCAATATCAAATGTAGAACAATACATAAAAATATAGAACAAAATATAACAATTATAAAACAGTAAACAATAAACCAGTAATTACCATTCTAAATATATTGAAATTTATAGCAGTAAAGCTATCATTTCAAACATAAAATCACAACTTTATATAACATCCCATCATTTTGATCTATATTCTCAGGGGGTGGTTTTGTTTTGTAATGTTGCTTTCTAATTTGAGATAATCAAATATAATGGGGAACTATCGACTACGGAGCTCATTTGGAAAGTTCACTTTGTACTAGCTGTGTGATTTTGGTCATTATGTTTTTGATCTTTAATGTCCCTGTTTGTAAAATAATCTGTCTTCCTGGACTGTGTTGTAGAGTAAAACAAGAAATAATTCTAGGCTAAGCAAAGCAGCCAGCATTACGCCTGTCACACCAAAGTCCATCTTCATCGGCTTCAACTAGTTTCAAGACGGAAGAATACATGACAAACATGAGCTAATATAACGATGACATACTAATTTCAGAATCAGATAAAATGCTTTTTTTTATTTCTTCCCTCTGTGTGGCTCAGACATACTGAAAATTTCACACAGAGACATCAGGGCGCAGTAACATTGTTCCAATTTTATTGTGATCCTTGGTAACTTTTGGTTCTGATTTTCAAAGCACTTTCTAAACACACACACACACACACACACTCACTATAAGACTTAAAGGTCCCAAGTAACTCTGATAGGCTATCGGAGATACTTTCTGTAAGTAGAACATGGCAGTCACAGTGGTCAGTAGGACTGCGAGTCATTCCAATGTGTGACTGAATTAAAAGGCCACGTGGTGGCAGGTCTACCTAAGCCTGCCCTATGAGAGTCCAGCAGAAGAGGAGGACTGGAAACGGACGGACATAAAACCTTACTGAGAAAAATCAAATCCTAGATTTCTGAGATAATTGAAAATTGAAAAAAAAATTGAATTTTCAGTGCAGTGTGTGTTTATTTTAGAGGGTGCAGAAAGGCCTTAAACAGACCTGTGATTTGATAAATCTGTTTGCGAAGTTACCGTCAAAATGTTTCCTAGTTTAAGTGTTTCTGCTTTGACGTGAAGGAAGAAGAAAGTATAAGATCGTACTATGCTCACAGTTCTGAGCAGGCAAGACCGGTCCCTGGGCTTGAACTCAGGATCTTACACTCTTGCATGGCTTTTCTGCTCAAGGCCGGTGCTCCACTACTTGAGCCACACCTCTACTCCTGGTGTTTGGCTGGTTATTTGGAGATCGGAGTCTCGTGCACTTTTCTGTTCAGACCAGAGAATTGGAGATAACATAACAAATGCTGGCAAGTATGCACGACAATGAAACCCTGGCACACTGTTGATGGGACAGAAAATTAGTGCACCCCTCTGGAAATGAGTGAACCCCCACAGGGAGCTCCTCAAAAAGCTAAAAGTAAAACTACCAGCAATCCCCACTAAGGATGGATATATTTATGGTATACTTTTTGAGTGTTACTCAGCTCTAAAGAAGAAGAAAATCGTTTCATTTGTAGGCTGAGAGAGATTTTTACAGATGGTTAGGAGCCAGTATGGTTGCTCTATTAATTTGAGTTTCTGCAAAAAATGTGTGAACTGCATATTAGGCTGATAGAAACCTAGCTTCTGTTCAGAAATGTCAGCTTCAGGGGCTGGGAAGGTGGCTCAGTGGTAGAGCGCTTGCCTTGCATGCCTGAGGCCCTGGGTTCAATTTCTCAGCACCACATAAGCAAAAAGAAAAAAGCCAAAAGTGGCGCTGTGGCTCAAGTGGTAGAGCGCTAGCTGTGAGCTGAAGAGCTGAGGGACAGCGCCCAGGCCCAGAGTTCAGGCCCCACAACCGGACCCAAAAAAAAGAGAAAGAAATGTCAACTTCTCTCTTCTTCTCTTTTCTTCTTCTCCTCCACATACGTTGGCCTGTCTTGGATTTTCATCATTGTTCCTTTGGGCTGAGAGATCTTGGTCATGTGTCATTCTTTTAATGCTAGCTGAATAAAGAAAAATAAAACAGAAAACTTGCCAGTGACGGCGTTGCTTCTCTGTGCTTCTCTGCGTGGATCCTTGGCTTTGCCCATCTTTGCAAGACCTTTTTTAGGGTTTTTTTTTTGTTCCGTTTGCATTTGTAATCTATCCAGATTTTAAAGTTGGATACAGAGGTGAATCCCTGGGGCTCCTGGTAGCACAGAATGCTTCTCCGCCCTGGTAAACAGATTTGCTAAGTGTGTATTTCCTTTCTAGGATGAGGTATTGAGCTGCCCAGGTTTTGAAAGGTGAGAGTTGTAGCATTCTTTAAGGTGTGTCTGTCAGGACAGCCTGGGCTTGGGACCCAGTTCATTTCCAACTTGAGCAGATGAGATTTAATCAACACTTGCCAGTTATGTGTCTCATGGCGGTCCGGGTGCTTGTCAGAAGGAGAGAGGGGAAGTGTTTGCATTGTGCCTTATTAAGTGTTTGCATCATTATTTCTTTTCGAGTCTGAGCATCTGCAGTCTCCTCTGCAATGTGGGCCGGCACATCTGCCTGAGACGCTGCAGGACTTAGACAACATAGAGGTTTCTGTCCAAGTAAACATTTAGACACACGTTAAATCCTGGTGCTGTCATGTGCTGCGTCCTCCTTTGACTAGAAGACAATGTTGCTCAAATGATCATTACATGTAGCAGTTGATTACCCAGAGGGGCAGAAGCTAAGAGAACTAGCTATTAGCTCAGTGTCTAAGCTGTAAGTGGGATCTGTCACAGTCAAATACAAATGAACGGTTAACGCTCAAAAATCGCTTTTGATTTGCTCCCCGAGAACAGCAGGTCTGGCATCCTGCCTCTGCGGCCTGTCTTTAAGCACTTTTAGCCAACAAAATACTTAAAAAACACACAGCAGGGCCAGTATCGACTGAATTATAATTATTCATGTCCGTTCCCAGGTTAGAGATGGAGAGAGGACTCAGTGAGTGTGCAGTGGTCTTTGTGCGATCTCCTCCTTTCTAGACAAGCAGTTTTGTCTCCTTGGAGTGGGTTCAGCGGGTGAGAGACTGATTTTTTGTGTCATGTAGCACCCCGTGCTGCCTCCTCGGCTTTTATTACCCACAGAACTTTTTGGCACACTTTGATTATGCAAACACAGGATCGCTTAGTGTCACCACCTCATTCTAGCAGAGATTCAACACTGACGCTCTTCCCACACTGAGTTTCCTGTTCCTCTTTCTTTTGTTTTTGTTCTAGGTGTTAAGCTTAAGTCTTGCATGAACTTTCAGTTGTTGAGATTTCATATGCTGGTAGATAGGGGTCAGTGTCTTTTTGTATGAATACATATATTTTAGAACCCTGCATCTTGAAAAGACTATCCTTCGTCTTTGTATATTTCTGGTTTTCCTGCCAAACATCAGTTTAGTGTACATGTGTGGGTTTATTTATGGGTTGTTTATGCTGCTATATTGGTCTATGTGTCTTTTTATGCCATTGTCAATTTGTTTTTAATACTGAAGCTTTGCCTTGGAATTTGGTATCAGAAGGTATTACTATTCCTACTCCATTCTTCTTCTGGAAATTTAAAGATAGTTATTCTGTTTCTGTGGAAGATTACTTTGGAATTTTGATAGGGATTGCATTACATCTCTAAATCTTTTGTGTCATAAGGACTTCATAGCAATATTATGTTTCTAATATGTGAGCTTGGAACATTTCTCCTTTATTTGCATCTTCATAAATTCTTTCCATCAATGCTTTGTATTTCTTCAGCATATAGCCCTTTTACTGTTTATAGCTAAGTTTTTTCTATTGTATCCTTTTGTTTGTTACTATAAATGGATGTTACTGGAAATATATTTTCTATGTTTTTGGTATATACAAAAAAGTAATTTTTATATATTGATTTTGAATCTTGCAACTTGAGAGAATTTATAAACTACTCAACCTTTTTTCTGTTTTTCAGAAATCTAGGATTTTTTACATTTATGAATTGGCCATCTGAAAATAGATATATTTCCCCCATTGATTATGGTATTAGCTCTGGCTGTTTTATACATGGCTTTTCTCATGTTGAGAGATGTTCTCATTTTGTTCAGTTTTCATTATGAATCAAGACTGGACATTGTCATTGTCAAATGTATCTTTTGCAAGTGCTGAGATGATCACGTGGGCCTGGGTTAGGCTCGGAGCTGGGTGCATCAGGCTGGGAGGAAGCAATGTTGTCTACAAAGGCCACAAGTCATGTGTAAACACACAGCGTGGAAAAATGAATAGATAACAACATACAGTGACAAGAAGCATAATGACAAGGGGAAACAGCTATTTTCAAAACAGATAAACTGATCTTCAGACATAGATAAGTAGAACCATTACCTAATCACATAAAATAATTGATTTACAATAATCTGAGCCTCAACCTGATAACTAAACCTCAAAACAAGTAACAAAGAGATTGTTACAATATAAAATCAATAAATTACAGCACATTACATTCTAGGATATCTGAAAAATTTAATTTACACTTTTTTTTTGTCGGTTGTGGGGGAACTCTGGGCCTGGGCGCTGTCCTTCAGCTCTTCAGCTCAAGGCGAGCGCTCTACCACTTGAGCCACAGCACTACTTTTGGCTTTTTCTGCTTATGTGGTGCTGAGGAATAGAACCCAGGGCCTCATGCATGCAAGGCAAGCGCTCTACCACTGAGCCACCTTCCCAGCCCCCTTAATTTACACTTTCAAATGTTATATTTTCCAAATAATGAGTCACCTTCTTCTCTTTCAAAGTTTCTACTTTACCAATGTTCAAATAATTAGCCATAAAGTACATCTCTATAATTTAAAATGAACTAAAAAATTATAGGTTATAGATTTGCTTTTATGTAATAACAATATAATTCAATATAGTCCACTCATCTGGAAATTAGACAACATATATTTAAACAATTAATACATCCAAGATTGTATCAGAGTTAATAGTAGAAAATGTCTAGAAGTGAACAGCAACAAAATACCACACATTTAGATCCACTGGTTGTAGGAAATGTGCATCATAGAGAGAAATTCTAATGTCTACCTTAAATATTTCCACAGCCAATGAGTTTGGGATCTATATCAAGAAGGTTATAAAAGAAAGCAAAGTTAGTTCAAATAAGTGGGAGGAAGGAAATAATAAAGATTAAGACCAGAAATCAATGAAACAAAAATCTGATGCATAATAGAGAAATTTAACAAAGCTAAGAATGGGTTCTTTGACAAAATCAAAATTTAAACATCCCTCAAAAATAAACCTGACAAAACAATAAACAGAGAGAACATAAATCAATACTATCATAAATCAAACATTAAGACTACCACAATAGGAGGAAGGAGCAAATATCATCATGAAAATAATTTTGACCTCAAGGGCTGGCCAGATATTTTTAGGCTGAATGCTTCCTACGCACATTTTTTTTTTAAAGCATTTCATTTTTCCTATTGTTAGTTACAGAAACTACCATTTTCTCCTTCATATCCTTTTAAATATTACTTCATGTAGAGACAACCAATATTTATCATAGGATTCAGAAATTTTTATTACTGCTTTTCTCTCCAGGGGCTGATTCAATGTATTTGTAAATTTGCATATTATTTTACAGCTCTCAACTGTGCACTTTCAGTGGCTTGCTAGTGTAAAAGACATCTAATGTGCATCCATATAATTTTATACTTTCCATAAAATATGCCAGGACCTAGTTAATAATAATTCAGCATTATAGTAGGATATAAACTTTTAGAATGCCTTAGCTACTCTCTACTATATCTGTAGACATTCATTCAATGCCCTTTTATTTGTAAGAGTAAATATATATATATTTATGTGTTTATAATATAACATATAAATGTATTTAATATATAATACATATTTATGATATATGTAATATAATATATAAATATATTGATAAAACACAATTTTATATATATCCTCCTCTCTGTAGAACTGTAATGACGTGTCTAGAATTATAGTGGATGGATGAATTCTATTGATCAAGCAAAAAATACTAAAGAATAAAGATTAATATTCACTAATTATGAAAAAGCTGGTAACACATGAACAGAATTATTTTCTCTTGATAAATGTTTTAGAAGCCAGTTTAGAGAGTGTGCAGTAGAGCCAATAAAACCCTTGAAAATTGTGATTGTGTAAGAGCCTAGGCTTTCAACGTGGCTGTGATGGTTTTGTACTGTGTAGGCGACTTCATCTGTGTGCAGCCCCTCTGAATGCATCTAAAGGAGAAACATGCCACAGATCTCCAGTTACCCAGACTATAACAACCTTATCCCATTTTCCTTTCTTTTTTTAAGATGATGCCAACTCAGAAATTAGACAGAGGCGATTGGGGTCAATGACTCAGATGCTCATCGGGGTCATTTTGCGTTAGCTGAAAAGTAGCCCACTCCCAAAGGTAAACACGGTTTGAGTATTGGAGTCCATGCCGACTAGTGCGGCCCTGAGCTACAGTGAAAAGTCGAAGACTCTGCCCTTGAAGCCTCTTCAGTGGCTGTTACAGTTACCTCAGTGCTGTCTTCCTTTGCTTGTAAGTGTTTCTCTCCCATAGGAAAGCATTTCCACCAGAATCAGGCTGTGCTCTTTCATTGTATCATATATTGGCATTTATATTAAAACATGCTTACAGTTACTATTGTAGCTGCAGCGGAGATCAGAAATCCCTGGAAGAATTTAACAGCAGCCAAGGCTGGGAGGGCTCAGAGGAAACAGATTCCGATTGTCTTTTGCATGAGTTAGCTGGATGCATATCCAGGTGAGTGCATTGGGCACAACAAGGCGATAACCTGGCAAGTTCACATCTGGCGGATATTCACTAGGTGACCCCCGGCACGTGCTGGAGGCGTTCCCTTTGAAACCTGTCACCATGTTTTGGAAGGGGAAACGATTTTCCAGACTTCAAAGTCTATGATCGCCGTGATTTCAGTTTTGTTGTTTGAGCCAGCCACTCATGATCTTTCCCATGAGCCACAGTGGAGCTCATTACAAACAGAGTTGGAGTGCTCACCCCAGACGTGAAGGGTTTTCCTTCCTGAGAGCTACAGCTGGACAGGAAGCATGGGGTGAGGAGCTGAGTTTGACCCTGCCGTCCAGGAGAAGGGAGAGAGAGGCAGAATCACAGCTGCAGCAGAAACGGCCGAGAACCAGAAGCCAGGGACTTGGCGTTCGCACATGGCTGCACAGGAGAGTTGCTGGGAGCCCTCGCAGCCAGGTGAGGTGGCTGAGCCCCAGACCCGTGACATCTCCTGCCCCTCAGGACTTTCAGAGGGCTCCCAGGAGGAATTTCTCACGGGCAACCAGGCTGTTTCTAGCACAGCACTCTACTTTTTGGGGAAGACATTCTCTTGGGAGCTATGACCCTTAAAAATATAAAGTGACCCCCTGATCTTTGTGGTTGGTAGGAGCAGGTCCTCAGAGAGCGCTGCCGTACGGCTGCTGCAGCGGGCGATGACTTATACACAGACATCCCCTTAGCATTAGTAATGAGGAGGAGAATGTACATTTTCTTCTCCTATCCTTTTTTTGTACTAGGGATGGAACTCAGGGCGTTGCTAGGCAAGGGTTCTACTTCTTAAACCACGATGGAAGTCTTTTGGCTTTTAGTTTGCCCTGGCTAGCCTCAAACTACAACACTACTAGGCCTCCTTCCTGAGTCGTTGAGATTATAGGCATGCGCCACCATACATAGCCTCTTACTCTATTTTTAATGTTATAAGAACACGCAATCTTAAAATCATGTTATTTGACAGAGATTTCTTGTTGGTGTTCAGATGCCTGACTCAGTAGTGTATTTTCCAAAGTGACTGTTGAGTTTTGTTTTTTTTGGTCATAGGACTTGAACTCTGGGCTTGGGCACTGTCCCTGTGCTCTTCAGCTCAAGGCAAGTGCTCTACCGTTTGAGCCATAGCGCCACTTCTGGTTTTCTAGTGGTTTATTGGAGATAAGTGTCTCATGGACTTTCCTGCCTGGGCTGCCTTTGAACTGTGATCCTCAGTCTCCTCAGTAGCTAGGATGACAGGCATGAGCCACTGGTGCCCGGCTGACGGTTCAGTTTTAACCAAAGGTTTGATGTAGGAAGTTTTGTAGGAAAAAAGCTCAATTGCCACAGCAGAAGTTTTTCATCCTGTGGCTTCGATTTATAGGTGCAGATCTGGGAAATGTACTTAGCTAGGCCTTGAAATGACCAACTCTGCTTGACTCCAGCTTACCAGAATGTCCTTGTTCCCTTTTATAAATTTTATGGAAGTCACATATTCCTTACTTTGAGAATTACAAGTCACCATCAGGCTGGTGAGAATTGGAGGTAAGAAAAAAAATAAAGTCCTGCAGCACAATGCACTCTGAAATGACAGTTTTACTCGTAGAATCACTATTAAGGTAAATGTAATTAGTAAACAACGTTTGCAAGCCAAGATGCAGAAGAATGTGGCGCTACTCACAGGCACTCCGCATCATCAGTTCCTCCTCGCAGAACTGCAAGCGAAGCTATTGTATCCACTTGATACAATGTGAATATGAGTATGCACGCACAATATACCAGACTTGGTTTGATTCCAGTAACTTGAGATATTTGTGCCTGACATTTTCTGCATGTGTCTCACTCTCTAATTGCTTGCTAAAGATGAACGTGCTCATTCAAACTGCGTGTGCAGCTCTTGACGATGAATACTTTCACATACCCAGAATCTAAAATAGCTGTACAGTTTTGGGCTTTATCAGGTGCGCTGACCCCTTTAGCCCTGTTTCCTCATCTGGCTCCCAACGGAGGTTCCCTGGGGGAAGATCAGCCTTTCTGGGGACGGTCATTCATCATCCTGAAGGCTGTTCTTGCAGGTGACCTTCTGAAGCCGGTGGTCACTGTGCGCTTGCTGTCAATCAAGACCCAAAGATATCAGAGCACTGCTGACTTGAGGTTCCTTTTCCGGGGACGTATGACCTTCTCTGTGATTGAACTGCAGTTGGGATCGCTGCCCAATCAGCGACTAGTAGTTTATTCAGCACAGGTGAACAGGAACATCCAAATCTACCTTCCACCTTTTCTACGCGAAAGGGTTCGAGGGAGTTTATTTTCAAATCTGGTCTGAAAGGACTCGTATAAACACATTAGCAAATTCTGGATTAACAGGACACTCCCCAAGTAAAGGTAGTATCCTCACGGTTTCCCTTACATTTCCATGATGTTATTTCAGGTTTGAATGACCTTGGTTAGCTCTCAGACTGAGTAAGTCAGCGCTTGACTATTTCAGTATCTCATATATTGAATCATCTCATCTGCTTTCGGTTCTTCGGAATCAAATAACAAAAGAGAAATCAGGCATTCTGAGTTGCTTTGCCTATAGCTTACTTAGCAAGGACTCGGAGTCCTTGTGGAAATGTCTTCAGATATCATGACATTGCTTTAGTGTAGCACACACTGTAGACCTTTTCCTTTTACAGTCCTGTGTGAATTGATGGCCAGGCATCCTTGCTTTATAAAGTCCTTTGCCTTTGCGTGTGAGGACATTCCTTTAGAAGTCCACCTCTGATTTGCAATTGAATGAGCTTAAGCTAAAATAGAGGACAAAATATATAGTGTATGAGTGATGCATACTTGATTTTTGTTGACTGATCTGGGTGACCTTTGAACTCAGCGCTTCATACTCTGGTTGGGTTTACTTGCTCATGGTTGGTGTCCTATCATTTGATCAGTGCCTCCAGACCGCCTTTTCCTACTTGTTAATTGCAGATGCAGTGCCAAGGGCTTTTCTGTATGGGTTGGTATTTTACTAAATCCCCAGGTCTCAGCCTCCAGAGTAGCCAGGATTAAAGCACGAACCACTAGCGCCAGGATGTGTCTTCTTTCTTAAGATACTCTATTTGTCCCCTACATGAATAGTTCTAAAATTAGTGTATGTTTTCAACAATACTTTAGCATTCTATTAGTATTTTCATAACATAATGTCCTGAGTTGTTGGATTCTTCAAGCTATTGTAGGTGAAAAGTCAATAAAATATGCTGCTCTTAACATTGTCCTCCTCTTTCTCCTTTTCAATTTTACTTGTTGTGCTAGTTAAAACACATAGCATCTCAATTTCTTTAATACTGGCACTGGGTTTTGAACTCTGCTAAACAGGCACTCTACAATTTGAATCAGCCCTCTATTATTTCTAGTTTGTGATTGTTATACAGGTATCTATTTTGTTAAATTGGATAAGTTATCACAAAATCTTGGTTAACTATATTTTGTTTTTTCTTATTTTAAAAATGCATGTCATTTCTCAATTTCTTCTTTACTTTTATGACTCCTCTTCTACCCATGCTGTCACTTGCTTTTTTTTGTGACTCACATTTGACAGTGTACATGTTTCTGGAATCTTTTCTGGGATTCTTTTAGAAAAGAGAGAGAGTGTGTGTCTCTCCACAGCCAATGCTTCAAATACAGTTCTTATTAAAACATTCCTATTCATTTGACAATACCCCTCACCCCCCAATCCTGAAGGTGACTCTCCCTGTAAGTCTCCATATCTTTTATCACAACAAAGAAATCAATATTTTGCACTCAAATATCTACCCTGTACCTTTCATGTGTGTATTTTCCTGGCTAGGTTTGAAGAAATCCTTTTACTTGGTCCTCTTTTCTTTTACCTGTCTTCCTTTATTTTTCTTTTAGCTTCCTGCCACCCCCTCTTGCAGAATTCTACAGACAGTGCAAAGCACATGGGTCCCTAATGCTACCAAAATGGCCATGTGTATGTTTTGACACCATCTTTATTAGGAGTGTACAGCAAATGCCAAAGGAAAATATTAAATGTTGCGTTTATGTCCCTGTTGGGAAATCAAGAAATGAACTCTTAGTAATTTTTGTTGGACCATGTAATTGTTAAGAGCAACTCATGTATGCAGGAAGGATGGGAGATAGGATTCTATCCCTATATATCTATATCTATACAGATATCTGTAGATAGCTTAGTGTAACTTACAAACTTAAAGCATATAGATTAGATGATTTATAAATGGATATCGCTTATAAAGTAGACTTGGGAATTATATTGCCCATGGTGTATGGTACCACTTGGGAGTTTACCGAAGTGCGGGATCCGTGCATAGGTTCTGAAAGTCTCTTACACATATAATGAGTGTGCACCTCCCGAGTGTGCACCGGAAGCGTGGAGCCCTGGCCGTGCAAAGCACTGCTCTGGGCAAAAAGAATAACTCAATCTACACAGAACTCTTGGTCCCCTGGAACATGACAGGGGTGACAGACAAGGGCCAGGCAAATAAGATGTATCCATTCCTAGAGTTACCACAATGTATCCCATAACGCCGGGCAATTTCGAACACATGAACACCAAAAATGCAACTTGTTCTCATGAGTGTATGTGCTCAGTGCCCCCCACAAAGCATGTGTCCCCGTTGGAGAGGTAATCAGGACGGGGTCCCTGTGGGGCCAAGGTCAGGTGGGGTCTCTGAGCCGGGCAGCGAGGCCTTCACTGTGTCTGGGAGCAGAGCACAGAGCCAGCCTTTCTGCCATCCCAAGGGAAACTGAGCAGACCGCTGCCTGACCCGGTGATTGAAGCCCCACAGGAGCTCGCCTCCTCCGCGGGCACACCCGAGTCACAGCTCGCCTCATCGGCGAAAAGTCTTGTTAGAGAAATGTGTAATTTTGCTTTTTTTTCTTTTTCTGTTTTGGTACTGGAGCTTGAACTCAGGACTTGGGTCCTGTCCTTTAGCTGTTTGGCTCAAGACTGGTGCTCTTCCACTTGGCCGTTATTAGCGATGAGTTCTCGTGGACTTTCCTGCCCAGGCTGGCTCTGAACTGTGATCCTCAGATCTCAGCCTCCTGAGTAGCTAGGGTGACAGGTGTGAGCCACCTGCGCCCGGCTCCATGCAGCCATTCTTAAAAAGACTTCCGACTATAAAGTCATTTTACAGCAATGTCGAGTATTTCCTTTTTTTCAGCTTCTTTTGCCTTGCTGATTTATTATTCCCTGTACCCTTACGGAATCTCATGGTGCCTAAATGGTAGATGTCTAGTATTACCTTTGCAGCACATTAATATTCAACAAAAATATTTACCTGTAGGCTCAAGAAATTTAATAGGCTTTGTAAAGGTGAGCTTACTAGATGGGCTGGATTCCTCACATATCAGTACACTATAAATGACCCTAATCTCAATGGTCATGAGCAGATTGATTTCCTTGAGGGCCTGTCATAACTCCCAGTCGCTTTGCCTCAGTGGCACTGATGAGATTTGAATCATGAAAGAGTTCTGGTGTCCTCAGGAACCTGTCTTTGAATCCTGTCAACTCTCAATGAACGTTTGTGTGCACATCCACACGTGATAAATCAGCGCCTGAATTCATCACCTGGCTGCCACACTCTCTACCCAAGCATACCTGGCCCGAACCACCTCCCATCTGCTTTCTAAACGTGTCACGCGATTCACTGTGACATGGATTCAAGTGACATGGAAATGTCACTTATTGGCTAGCGGAGAGGTTGACACTGATGGTGTTTTCACTCTGTGGTTTTCTTGTTCATCTAAGAATTCTTCTAGCTTCACAAGACCCATTGAGAGTAGATTTCAGAAGAAGACCTCCCTTTCCGGCTAAATGATACCCAGTAAGAAAGACTGCTTAGTGCTGGAAGCAATATTGTTGTTCTGCGAGACTTCACACTTTTCTTTTCCCTCATTTGCCAGAACTGAATTAAAGTAGAATTGATCTTATATAAAGATATTTTTATTCCAAGTCTCTCCACTAGCTCCTCAATCCAACAATATTTTCAACGTAGCAACTGTTTTTCTAGTTCCCTGAAGAGTAAGATGAAGTAAAGAAGACATTTGAAGACATTTTCTGAGTTTCTTATGTCCTCCCTTCAATTCCATCTGGTAATATATGATGAGCTTGCGATGTGATTATGACTTCTTTGGTCATTTCTGTTTTCTGTATATTTTACTTGAACATTGAGAGCTGCCACCAGTATACTGTTTAAAAGAAGCAATTTAGAGTTCTGCTGCTGTTGAAGTGATTTGTTGCTATCCTCAGTGTCAAATAATTTCTTACTGTGCACAAATCAGTGCTGATGTTTCATATTCATTTTGCTTGACTTAGCTACAAAGGATGAGTAAATCTGAAACATTGTGTAGGGAAATGGATGTGGAGAAAAGCATTGATCTGCTTATGGTATCTTGAGCCTTCGTAAGAGGAGTATAAACAGCTCAGTAGCCACAGGAAAATGTACAGAATATTTATAGCTCTGATTTTATCAGTGAGTGGAACACCTGGGAGAGTTAGACTAGAAAACACCACTGAAGAAGGGGTGTCGGAAGGGCACCAACGTGCGTGTACCAGTGTGCCGCTTCCTTCACGCGCAGTTCAGACGGTGAGGGTGGAGGGAACTCGTGGTGAGCTGTCAGGGAAAAGGGACCACTCTCCTTATGACTGAAGCAAGGTGAACACAATTGACCGCGACAAATGGACCTTGAACTCAGCAGAGGAAAAGACCTGGACCCATCTTGGCCGGTGGCTCCCTCCTGCCGGGCCGTGTCTGTCTCTGCTCTGTCACTCACAATCCTGAGCTGTTGTTTGCAGGTTAAGTCCAGTGTGAACATGAAGTGTGGTTCTGTGAGCATCCAGTCACACACGTTCCACACAGCTGTGAGGAGGGCTGGCCCGTCTACCCTGACCCCCAGGATTCTGACACACGGTAGGCAGTCAGTGATACTAGTGCAGTGGAGGAGTAAACGTGTTGCAAAAGCCAGGAGTCAATGATCATGAAGTCAATGATTGTGAAACACATTGATTTACTGAGAGTCTCAGTGTTGCTGATGATTTTTGAACCATGGAAGAAGTCTCCTGTTGTCCTAAGGAATCCCTATTTGAATCTTGCCAACTCACAATGAACGTTTGTGTGCACATCCACATGATAAATCCAAGACTGAATAAATCACCTGGCTGCCACATTCTCCACAGGAGCATACCTGCCCAGAACAGCCTCGGATTTGCTTTCTCAACGTGTCACGTGATTCAATGTTTCTTTCTTAAATGTTCACGCCTGTCATCCTGGCTACTCAGGAGGCTGAGAGCTGAAGATTTGACACTCCTATCTGCAGTGAACCACCAAAACATCCACAAGCGGAGCCGTAGCTGATGTGGTAGAGTGCTAGCCTCGCACACAAATGCTCAGGACAGTGTCTAGGCCCTGAGTTCAAACCCCAGGACAGGCGCAGGAAATAAAAAGCAACAAAAAAGATGAGTTACAGAGGCTTTCAGTAAATGAGATTTTATCCTGATACTGACTGAATTTTGGTTGTTCTGTGTTTGTTCTTTGGCTTTCAATTTTAATTATTTTTCTCTTTCTATGCATGGATTCTGGTTCTTTGTTTTTGTAATGGGAGTGGGATTTGAACTCAAAGCTAAAGCATTGTCCCTCACCTTTTTAAGTCAGGAGACTGAGATGTGAGGATCATGATTCAAAGCCAACTCTGGCAGGAAAGACTTTGAAACACTTATCTCCAAATTAACCAGCAAAAAGCCAGAAGTAGAGCTGTGACTCAAGTTAGTGAAAAATCTAAGGGACAGGGCCCAGGCCTTGCATTCAAAACCTCATACAGGATAATTCAAGAAAACCTGGGCAGTTATTGTAGAGACGACCAGAGTTCTGTTTGTATGCAGCGTCCTACAGACCCACATCACAGCTGTATAAAGGGTTTCCTTTCAAAAGGGGCCGCAAGTTTCTGCTTTATCAAGATATATTAAAAGAAGTTCGGAAAGTTTATAATCAGGATACAGTGTAGACCATTGCTTTGCTAGTCATTGCACACAATTTCAGGAACATTTTTAAATCTTTCTGTGCTCAATTATTCATGGATCATGGGTATTGACTGACAGAAAATTTACAGTCATTTTAGAATCTGGGGATTTTTTTTTGCTGAATTGTATTTCTAGGCTTCTGTCATTCCAAAGACACTCTCAAAACCCAGTGTGTGCTATAAATATATTCATGTCAGGCTACAAAGCTTGGTTCCAGTGAGGGCCAGACATTGTGTATGCTGGCTGGGTGGTTGATTCCGGGGTCTGAGAATCCTTGATGCTCGGTAAGTTCGTCGAATGTGCAATCTGTCAGGAATATATGAAGCATTCCGGGTAGATCTTGGAAGAAACTATACACAATATATATTGTTGGCTTCAATTAGATGTAGCAGCCATATTCAAAAGTCCTCAACATTGTTTAGCTCCACATTTTCAGCAGGGGAAAAATGTTAAAGTCATTTTTTCCCACTTTTTCACCACTTCTCTTCATCATCAACTGAATTAGAAATCACATCTGTGGAGAATGCCTAACGCCTCAAGGCTATTCATTTTCGAATATCGAAGGTGTGTTTTCTCAAATATTTATACTAAAGAGTTGAACATTATTTCAATGTAAGGTTCTTCTTCTCTGGAGTGAATTTCAGGATAATTTGAGGCTTTGAAGTAATTAAGTTCTGGGTATTTTCACAATTACTGTGTAGATTTTCCTGACACAGTTTGCGTGTTCCATCGGAACCCAATGTTCCTGCCCCTCCCCTCCCCTTCTCTCCCCCTTTCTCCCCCCCCCCCAGCTCTTTTTCTTCCCCTTCCCCCCCCCCATTTGCTTTCTTTCTTTTTTCTCTCTAAGTTCTAGGGCTTGATCTCAGGGCCTTGAGCTCTTGCTCAGGTTTTTTTCATTCACAGCTGGTGCTCTACTACTTGAGGCATGCCTGCGATACAGAATTCTGCTGATTAATTAGAGATAAAAGTCTCACAGACTTCTCTGCTTGGGTTTCAAATCAAAATCTTCTGAGTCTCAATCTCCTGAGTAGCAAGGATTACAAGCGTAAGCTACCAGTGCCTGGCTTGTTTTTCTTTTCTAAAAGATTTGAGCCTTGGCTTGGATTTGAATTCTTTGATGATGTATATTTTTAAACTTTATACATATTTTTTAAATTGTGAAAATACGGTACAGAGGGGTTACAATTACATGAGCAAGGTAATGAGTACATTTCTTATCAAGCATTGTTGCCTCCTCCTTTGTTTCCCTTTCCCATCCCTTCCCATCTCCCCCCTGCCCCTCCCATTCCCTGCGCCAATGTATTTTCCCCCTGTTATAATTCTTGGCTTTATCAAGAATATAAATAAATATCAGGATACCATTAAGTTCTACCTGTATTTTTTTTTTTTTTTTGGTTAGTTGTGGGGCCTGAACTCTGGGCCTGGACACTGTCCCTGAGCTCTTCAGCTCAAGGCTAGTGCTCTACCATTTGAACCACCTTCCCAGTCCCTCTACTTGTTTTTGTTTTTGATTTGTTTTTGTTTTTTACTTTAGGTTGTTCTCGTGTATTGTTTTACTTGTTTTCATTTTTCATTTGTTTTACAAAATTCAAGTATTGCTGCTTGTCAGCAAGAGTCTTCTAGGTGAATTTGGCTTCTCATAAACTATTGTGAAAATTTATTGAAGGGCTTGCAGGACCTACATACATAGAATATTTTGTGATTTTATATTAATGTGTCCTGACTTTGCTATAAAATATCTTTAGCTTTTATCATTAGTTAGCTACATTAATATAACCTGTAATGTTCAATAGCCATGCATAAAACATCCGATAATTAGGCTGTTTGAAATCTAGCGTCAAAGATTGCAATTTAAATAATTAGGAAACTGATGAAATATTTTCCTTGCATGTTATTGAATTTTTTTCTCTCCCAAATACTGAAACACATTTTTATAAAGCCCTGTAATTGATTGCTAGAAACACATACCAGGTGTCAGCTCTGATTCCATTAAAGAAGAGATTTCAGTTAGTCTCTGTGGTAAAACATTGGTGTGTATAGACTGTGAAGTTGCAAGGTTTACTTTGATAGAACAAGACAGGCGATACCAGCATACTTCCTATTGGATCTGATGGACAATAAATAAGATGAGAGTTCAGCTCTCCTGTCTGCTGCTAATATGACAACTGAATTGGAAGAGTTTTAGGCTCTCAGACAAGGTGATTTTGAGTCTAGATTACAAGGATGTGAAGTCACACATCAGAATCCTAATCTGCAATTGTTAATCTTGTGTCATTGAATCGTGTATGATTGCAAAAGAAGTATCATGCATTTTTTCCCCAAGAAAAGCCTGAGTATGATTTTTTATGGCTGTTTCCTTTTTATTGTCAAGGTGATGTATAGAGGGGTTACAGTTACCTAAGTAAGGGAATATGAACTTTTCTTGTCAAATTTGTTACCCGTTCTCTTACTTTTCTCCTACTTTCCCTCCCCCTCCCCCAAATTGTACAGATCATTTCCAACATATTTTCTTGTATGTCACTGTGGCATTGGCTCCCCTTGTCATTTGTCTTTCCATTCTGTTGTTTCCCTTCCCTTCCCTAATTCAGATAAACATATATACAATACCAGGGTATCAAAATCAAATACAGTGACAACAGGAGCTAAATGTAGGGGAAAAATACAAAAGAAACAATAAATTACACAGTACATTAAATACGCAACAACAAAGAAAAACCTTTTGTGCCCATCCTTGGAGTTGCTTTCACTTAGCATCATCTCGTATGGTCAGATGTACATAGCTATTGTCAGCTGAGTACGATTTTTATACTCAAGTGTCAAAAGGCAATATTTTTAGTAAGTCAAATAACCACAGAATAAGGTCTGAAGGCAAGCATAATTCATGGAGGAAATTATTTCTTTAAAGTATAATGGCATGAAATCTCAGTTTTGATCTTTTCCATTCAGAGGCAACATTTAATATCAGTGAAGTTAAAAATCAGTCTATAGGGTGCACACGACTCTTCCCTCCTTTAAGCTCCTCAGTAAAATAAGATTGGGTTAAAGGTTTGAAAAAAAGAATGCAAGTGGCCAAATGTCATTCATATGTGGTTAAAATCTGAGTATTAAAACTTACAATGAATTTCGGAAGCAACTAGAAGACAAGGACTCTTGCTATTTTTCTCTGTCAGATTTGGAAGGAGAGGGAAATCAAGTCACAGTAGGGTCTCCTTCCCACGTGCCAGGCCAAGGCAGTCAATGTTGGCTGTGGCCACTAAAGGCTCAACCTTCTCCACCTGTGCACGCAAACCAGGACCACCACGCCTCGTTCTCTGGAGGTCATGGTGCTATGACCACCACCAGCCCGTCCAGCAGATGCCTTGTCTTGTGTCAAGGTGCGTTTGTCTTGTCCTTTTGTGCATTTAGGTTTAGTAGTCTTAGTTAAAAAAAACTTGCCATTCCTCTGAGGTTTTGGCATTTATCATCCATCTTCTGGGAAAGAGAACTGAACCCAGGCTGTGGGAGAAAAACTAGAGATTTGTCATTGTTTTGTTTAGCTAGATATCAGCCACACCTTGGGGATGGTTGAATTTTCGGTTCATAGGAATTATTACTACCCTTGCCCCAGAAGTTTTTGTGGTGCAGTTTCGTTAGATACTATGCTAAGCCTCAAATGATATTCCTGCTATTGAACTGACTCAGTTATTTAAAAAATTCCATCATGTGAGCAACACATTGTTTCTAGAATACAATATGTATCTCAGCAAGACGACAGGATCTCTCTGCCTCTTAGAAGTGGTGGGGGTCGCATAACATCCGAAGTGTCAGGAAGAGACCAGTTCTGTCTTATCCATTCCCTGGAGACTGGGGAGGGGGGAAGACAAAATAGTTTCCCTCATCTCAGACAGGCCAAGTAGCGGATTGTGATTACATTGGAGGCCATTTGTATTTTATTTGAGTAAACCCCTTTTTTTTGTCCAATAGACTAATCCCAGAAACTAATCTCGCTGCAATTATAGGGAATTTATTTAGTGGCCAGTGAGATATAAACACAGAATGGGTTTTGATTGTAAGAGATGAATCATACCCTTCCTCTTAGCAACGAAGAGCTTTTCATAAGAAGATCTGCTGGATACACGTGTGTCTTAGGGGAATGGTGCGAATGTATCAGTGAACAAAAGCTGGTAACGGTGGCACAAAGACACTCAGTCCCCGCTTGCTGTGCTCTGATCTTCCCCAAGTTCTGCAAAATCACACACGTAGAGCAAATTCACACAGCACCATTACTGATGTTACCTGTGCCCTGGGCCTTATTGTCTACAAAAAAAGTAGCTCCTATACTTGGATGTTGTTTGATTAAAGAGTTTTAATAAGGAACCAGAAATTCCTTTTCAGATTGTCTGGAATAAATTAGAGCTACAAGTTGTAAATGTGTTCTCTTATTTTATCAGAAACCACAGTGTATTTATGTGTTTATCATCTGGCAGCTCTTCCTAGAAACGTTTCTCTGAAAATGATAGCCATGAATAAATATTTATATGACTTATAAATAGTTCCCTTGATTACCACACTGTATAGCTCTGTGAAGATCATG
Source organism: Dipodomys spectabilis (assembly GCF_019054845.1). NCBI lineage: Eukaryota > Metazoa > Chordata > Mammalia > Rodentia > Heteromyidae > Dipodomys > Dipodomys spectabilis. The sequence continues at coordinate 4,361,394 of NW_024870965.1, read as the reverse complement.
GAAATCTAATATGAACCAACTCATCTTTCTCAGAGATATTTGTTTTAATAGGTTCATCCTGTGAACTTTTGCCAGCCATGGTACAAATATTCCTCAGTTCAGAAAGCAAAATGCTATTAGAAAAAAATAATAAAAGCAAGCCTTGCTCTGGTAGTGGTCTGTTACATATTCATGTTCGTGACAAGAAAATTAAACTGGAAAATGGAAATACATATAGAAGGCTATGAGCCCCATCAACCATAAAACAAGAATATTGAAATTCCCCAAAGGTGTTCTGACTCATGGAAAGACTCAATTTTTTTTCACAATTTGTCAGTCCGCTCATCTTTACTTTGAATTGTCCTATACCAGACTTTAAAAATTATTATTTTAGTTATAAATCATATTTATATAGATTTATTAGTGTTAATAGAAACTGTGTGTGTATGTGTGTGTATGTGTGTGTGTGTATGTATGTACGTATGTATGTATGTGTGCTGGTTCTAGAGTTTGAACCCAGAGCCTGGGCTCTGTCCTTTAGAATTTTTTAGGCTGACAATGGAGATAAGACTCTCATGGACTTTTCTGTCTGGACTGGCTTCCAAACATGATCCTCAGATCTCACCCTCCAGAGTAGCTGGGATTACAGGTGTGAGCTACTGGTAGCTAGACAATGGAATCTTTCTGATATATTTTCACAATGTAGAATGGCTGAATCAATCACCTTCACTTACTATTTTCCGTGGTCTTTCAGCATTTTTCCTTTTAAATGTAGGTATTTCGAGTAGGTTTGTATGTGTAGTTCAAAATAAGTTCCAATTATATCCATTTAAATGAGCTCACCGTTCATTGTACATTTTGACTCTCTTGGAAAGACCAACTGGCTTTATATGCATGTGTTTATCATTTTTGTACCCTGTTCCATTGGTCTATATGTGTGTCTTTTATGCCAGCAACAGATTTTTTTTTTTAAATTCGGTCGTGGGGTCTGAACTCTGGGCCTGGGCAATGTCCCTCAGTTCTTCAGCTCAAGGCTAGCACTCTACCCCTTGAGCCACAGCACCACTTCTGGCTTTTTCTGTTTATGTGGTGCTGAGGAATTGAACCCAGGGCCTCATGCATGAGAGGTAAGCACTCTACCACTGAGCCACCTTCCCAGCCCCCAGCAAGAGATTTTTAAAGTATGATAGCCTTAAAATAGATCTTGAAGTAAAAAGTGTGTTGTATTTAGCTCTGTTCCTTTTCTTCAGGATGTCTCTGGGTTTATATGGATTTCTGGATTGTTTTCTCCTATATCTTTGAAAATGTTAGTGAGAATTTAATGGGATTAGCATTGAATCTGTAGATTGCTCTGGGTGGAAAGGAGTCTGTGTTGAGATTAAGGGTTTAATTGTGATGGTCTGTGTGTGTCTTTATTTCAGCACTATTTCATAGATGCCAATCTTGTACCATCTTGTCTAAGTACATTATTATTTTATTATCCTACTATTAAACATGGGGTTGTTTCCTTAATTTCTTTTTAGATCACTCACTTTTAATACATAGAAAGGCAACTCATTTTTATGTTGATTTTATTTCCTGATATCTCACTGCATTCATTCATTAGTTCTGATCTTTTAAAAGTTGTAAATGCAAACATAGGCAAATCTGTATGCATGGTGTCCCACATCAGTGGAGTGAAGGGCAAAAATAATATGATTATCCTGACAATGATTGTGAGGAAATCTCAAACGATGCCTAGGAGAAGGTGCCTCAATATAGTACAGATCACACATGACAAAGTCACTGCTCACGCCGTGCTCAGTGCAGAACCTGAGAAGGGTTTGGTTCTATGAACAGAAGCAATGGATGGGTGCCTGTTACTTTTCTTCTACACAGTACTAGAGATCCTGGCCAGAGAAATTAGGCAAGACAGAACAGAAGCCATCAAAAGAAGAAAAAATTCTTCTGTCCGCGGCTATATTGCTCCTATGTATAAAATGATGAACATTAAAGCAAAAGAAAGAGTTCTAAAGTGTGTACTCGTTGTACCAAAAAGAACTTTGCCTTTTCATTGATTAACTAATTCCTTCTTTCCTTTATCAAAGATATATTGGAATTGGCTTCTTGGTGGCCACCAAGGAATATACAGAGATGCATGGGTAAATACAATAGATATCTGACCTCAAGCTACCTTACATTTTTTGAGAATTGGCACATTAATTGAGAGTTCCAAGTACAACCCTTGAGATATTACTCAGCGGTTTTGAGCATCACAGAAATGAGCTACGGACATCAAGGAATCTTACTAATAGGACTAAGCTTTAGCCAATGAGTCAAACTTGCTTGACAGGAAAATTACGAAGTCTAGAAAAAGATATGAGGAAAAGGGGAAGCAGTTTGACGTTGCCTACTTGACGTCTGGGAATGTTGGGAACTAGATCCAAAGTGATGTCTTGAAGAACAGGAACCGGAGACAGGGCTTAACAGACCTGGTTTTTATTCCTGAAGCAAAATACTTATTTTGTTTTATTTTTTGGTACATTTTTTATTGTAAAAAGTGCTGTGCAGAAGGGTTACAGTTACATGAGTAAGGAAATGCGTACATTTTCTATTGATTGAGCATTGTTGCCTCCTCCTTTGTTTTCCCCCTTCCATCCCTTCCCTCCACCTCCACAACTACCCCTCCCTCCTGACCCCTGCCACCGGCGAAGTAGTAAAGTTCATTTTGTACATCTCATTGTTAGGATGGGTCAACCTGTATCCTTATTTAAGGATTTTGTTTTTTCCCCTTTTCCTCTCCGAACTAGAGAAGTGTATGTACAAGATACAGGGCACCGACATCAAATGCAGTGAAAATAGGGGTTATACTGTGGAGGAGGAACATACAAAGAAACGAAAAAATCACACGGTACATTATAAATACGCTAGAAACAATAGCAAGAAAGAAAAAAGATATTTATGTCCATATCTTGGGGTTCATTTCATTTAACATCATGTTATCAGGTCATATGTAAGTGGCTTTTGGCCTTTTCCACTTATCCTACACATGTACTAGTTATTGCAAATAAGGGTGGGACCTATAGTAGGCAAAATAAAAATCCAACCCCCCCATATTGTTTATTGTGACATAGAGCCTATAAAGATCAGGGATGGATTGTAAAGCAATGAGCCATGTAGGTCAGCTGGCCACGTAGATGGATCACTATGGCTGTCTAAAGCTGTTGTTGAGGGTAGGTCTAAGGGAACGCAGGGCAAAAGGCAAAAGAATCAAAGCTTGTTGGCATGTTCTAGAAGTACAGATCTCAGCCAAAAAACATAATAGTATGACTACGAATGTGATTTCAACTCTAATGGCTGCATTTACATATGGCCAATATGGGTGACCATTCTGTTAACATTTTCCCATTGTAATACCAATATGATCTCATCGTAATACCCGAAACAAACCTATAAATAGGTTGGTAACATTCACAGTCTGCGTTGAGATCTTTGGCAAAGCAGACTTGGAGACCAAATGTACAATGATAGCTCCTGCTCAACCCCGCCACCCGCTTGAGGGTGTGATTTAACCCTTGTGAGGAAAAATAGAACGGTCTTGGAGAACGATGAGTAAGGATTTAGATCACAAAGCAGCACTCATTCAGAGTGAGGGAAAAGGACAGAAGATTGGTCAAAGGTGACTGAGACTGCTGTGGAGTCTCTCCTGATTGGGAGCTGGAATTGGAGCCCAAGAGAATGAGCGGTGATGTAAACGTCGCCTCTGTCTGAGGAGCATGTCTTGCTCCCGGCTCTGGCCTGCTCTGATGCTGCCTGCCCTGCCCCAGGTGTCGGCCTCAGACAGCACAGCCAGCGGTGTGAGCATAAGGAACAGGGCCTGTCTTCACTAGACTTCTCTCCTAGGGAGAGCTCCCGAAGGATCAGTGCCATAGTTGGACCAACTACCCAACAGGCGTTGCCTATTGTCCTTTGCCAAAACAATTCTATGAATTTCAGTATGGCGGCAGAAGACGATTCGCTGTGGGCTCTCCTGAGAGATGATGGCAGTGTGTGATGCACAGCTGAATCTGCTGGTCAGCTCTGCTCACAGTTGACATAGGCCACTCCCTAAATGGGAAAAATCAATAGTGAATCTTAGAGAGATATGAAGCTCTACAGCCAAGTGCTATTATATAGAGGTAGATATGTATACATATATATATATATATAGTATATGTGTATATATATCAAATACAGTTATAAGTATTTATACGTTTGAGTATAAATTTCTGGTACATATTTCAGGAGGTAGATCTGAGGAGGTGGCAAAGATCTGGAAGTTCACAAGGGCTGAGATTGGTTGAACTGGGCGAGTGACCTGTCTGGAAGGAACTCTGTCTTCTTGAAGGATGTGAACTCTTCTGGCCTCTCACAGACTGGGCTAGTTCCAGGGGAAGGAGTAGTTCAGGAAGAGCCGCTGGTCGGAGGCACAGATGATGGGAAGGTTTTTGAGCATGCTGATTCTGGAGTTCACTGGGCCATTAGCAGAGGATCTGGAGGACACAGCTGAGGACATGCGTCAGAAAATCGGGTGAGAGGTCTAGGCAGCATGAAACAAAAAATGCGCATGGTCAGCACATCGCCAGTTTATTGACCCATCTGAAAATCAGCGATGTTCACATCCAAAATGGTTTTATTTTTATCCAATTATTGCCATTGAGAAATGGAAAAACAGTAGCCCCTCAGCTGTCAGCTGAGGGCTGACCTTGTGATAATAGCCAGACATGACATTCTGCAGAAGTACACCATTTCCCAGAGCAACACTATCTGGCTGGGGTGCTCCACTACAATGAGAGTGAGGAGGAGACACAGGCCCACCCCAGCCAAAGCCAAGCATGGATCAGTGTCACACCGTCCAAACTGCAACGCTAGACTGTCCTCCCAGCCAGGCTAACCTGACTGCCTGCTTTTCAGCTATGTTCAGAACTTTTGTCCAGACTCTGGGTTCTCTGCCTCCCATGAAAAAAATGTTAGTATGTTAGATAACCACATTACAATTTATACTCTGGGGCATTCATTCATTCAGAGCAGATCTATGCTGTTCATGACACGTGACACATTGGCTCGTCGTATGTCCTATGACTGCGTGTTCTTGGCATGATTTTACTGCCAAATCCTGTGGTTGTGTGGACTGTCAATAATGAACTTCCATTACGATAATCTTCTGTTTGTCCAAATGGAGGACTAAGGATGAGTTACTAGGGCCATCTTGTTTGTTCCCATCTATGTTCTCAACTAATATTTGGATCTTCTTCCAAGTTCCCCCAAGTGGTTGATAGAACTCAGTTAAGGTAGAGTGACTGAGGCTTGATTTTCTTCCTGCCAGTGTTTGACGATGACTCTCAGCCCCTATCTATCTGTAGTTTCCCATCGGATGGTCCCACAGGCATTTCCAAACATGGCCTTCTTCCAGAGCTTTAAGAATCATCTCTGACTTCCTCTGCAACCAACTAGAGAAAATATCCCTGACTTCATTCATTCCTCTGATGAAGTGAGTCCCAGTAAGGTGGATCTCTTTTTGACCACACAAATTACCAAGTTCCAATAAAGTCAAGAGGACACAGGGAGATTTCTTTAAGACAAGAATCTCAGGGCCAGTTTAGAATCCACAATTAAGGTCTTTGTTCTTCAAGGAGTATTTTCCCCCTAGGGAATTGTATATATAATGTGAGACTGGTCAAGTTCTTGTATCTGCAACTCTTGGAGCAGATACATGAAGAAAAGTGTCCCTTTCTTTATCAATAGATTACAAGAAGCCATAGAGATGACTGCATATTAAAAGAAAAGAGAATGATGAGAATCAGGCACTATTTAATGGGTAGATAGAAATGGTAAAGAAAAGATAGAGAATAAGAAGTAGAGAGTGTTTCTCTGTCATGTACCTGAAGCCAAAGGGGGAGAAAAAAAGATTTAATGTAGGATTTTCTTTACAACAACTAAATGGAGGGACAAATTTAGGATTACAAGAGAATCCTTGGATTTGTCCATGACTTCAGTGAGTAAAGAGAATAACAGAGTGAAGGAAACAAGACACGGTGGAAAAGAAGCAGCAGAGAAAAATATGTACAATGGCTAGTTGAGGGAAGACATGATTGGGGCATGGAAAATAAAGTCAAGAAACCTCAGTTTTGCGTTGAGTGTTTTCCATGGATGTGTTTCTGAAACAAAGAGGACTTGAGGTTATTTATATCAACACCACCAACAAGAACCAAAAACCCCTTGGCTCTGCTTTAACTTTGATCACATCAGACCCGTAGAGCGTTTTCCCACAAGTCATTCTGATCCTAGATCTTCTCACTTAACAGCCGCAGCGGCGTGCCAACAAACAGCCCAACTGAATTAAGAGAAAGGTCAGCATTAATAAGACAGTGGGATAAATAAAATTCCTTTTGGCATTCTTAAGGAAAGGGCATAAAGATGGGTGAAGAAATACAAACAGACGTGCTTATCGAGCGAGTAGAGATTTTGGGGAGAACAGAACACATGGCTGAATGCTCTTGTGTGTGGTGTTGGTTGGCTCTTGTTGGTTGTGTTGGTTGTGTGGTTGGCTCTTGTGCTCTGTGTTGGTTCTGTGGCTTGAACCTATGCTCAAGACCGGCGTGGGGCATGCTTCTGCTTCCAGCTTCTTGCTGATGGAATGGAGGTAGGAAGCTCTCAGATTTGTCTCCCCAGGCTTACTCTCCACCATGACCCTCAGCTCAACTGCCTGTTGAGTAGCTAAGATTATAGGCAGGGTCCACCAGTGCCCGGCCATGTGTGTGCTTTGCATTTCCTAAATGAAATTTGAGGCAGTTGGGCTGAGGATGCTGACAGTCATCGTCTAGCCTGTGGTCTATTCCTCTCTCATTAAGAAATTCTATTCAGAGTCATTTGTTCATTGCCTATGTGATCCCTACCACCTTTTTTTTGAACTAAAAGCATGCCTAGAGGAGCTGAAGAATTACTAAAAGTTTCTGAAAAAAAGAATCTCTCAAGGAATTGAGATCGTGTTCATTGACCTGATGGGATCTGGTGTATACAGAAGCTATAAGATAATAAGTAGCAAGCTCTGGGAAAGGCTGGGTGTGGGCAGGCTGCTCTGTGAGGAGCAGCAGCTTCCACGGGGGTCGGCGGGGCGGGGCTTGGGGCGAGGGCAGGGCAGAGCACGGCCCAGTGAGCACACTGTCAACATCATTCGTTGTCTCATTACAGAGCCACGTGTCTGTCCAACGTGACCGCACCGATATTGTATGCAGGACCATCATCACTCTTTTCAGAGAGATTCATAAACATCATGTGTTTAGGAAACACACCCTGCCGTTTCCATGCTATTAACCTATGTTAACATATGACAAATTCGGGTCCTCAGTTGGCTTTCTCACAATGAGAAAGCACGTGAATTTGTTGTCTAAAAAAGATGCTTTTATGGAAATTCCTAATGAAAAGCAAAATGCCCAAATTTTGTCCTGACCATGAGCAGAGTTCCACAGCTGGTATCTATTTTGATTTTCAGCACACTGCTGGTCAAGAGACAGCAGACAACAAATAAATGGGAGAAAATCAAAAGAATGTATTGTGGTCTCTGTAGTTTTTAAGCATCTATTTCTGATATGAAAGAGAGACTGCTTTTACTTAAGAGCACATTAGCTTAATTTCATATGCATATTCTCTTGTCTAAAGTGAAACACACTTTTGCATAATGAGGACATATTTTGTTTGTAGTTATGGTCACCTCTACCATTTTGTGCTGATGTCACTAATTTTGAATAAAATATGATTATTTTTCTAGCATCCCACATTTCACAGATGCCTAATAAATCTTTGTTCAAAGGAAAATGTGATGAGGCTGATTTACATCATATTTAATGGAACATGCAGGATTGACTTTCAAATGCAAAAAGTATATGCATACAAATATTCCCTCTTCTTTTCTACATATGTTTATTTAGAGATAACAAACAATTCCTCAAGAATGGAATCAGCACACCAAGCAACCTAAAGAAATCTGGTGCAGGAATGCAGCATGACTGTACAGGAGCTTTTATTCTAATATATATATATATATATATATATATATATATATATATATATATATATATATATATAGTGTATATCGTACTGTGCCATTCCCCTGGAATGATATTTTGTTGCAAAATAACTGCATTTTAAAAAACATGTACATAAGTTACAAAACTCAAACTGTAGAAAAGTAGTTATAATTAAGAAAGAAATTGTCTTCTGCCAAATTTGTACACCAAATCCATAATGTTCATTCATCTTTGATTTTCATACTCCTGAAACTACAATATAGAAAATATTCATTGTGTGTGTGTGTGTGTGTGTGTGTGTGTGTGTGTGTGTGTGACAGTATGGGGCTTGATTTGAATTCAGGGCCTGGACACTGTCCCCAAGCACTTCAGCATTTGCTCATGTTTGGTGCTCTACCTCTTGAGACATAGCTCTATTTCTAGCTCTTTGGTGGTTAATTGGAGATAAGAGCCTCATGGACTTTTCTTGCCCAGGCTGGCTTCAAGTCATGATTCTCAGATTTCAGCCTCCGGCCTAGCTAGGATTACAATCATGAGTCTCTGTCTTTTCATTATGAACGTTAGACAGTCTACATTTCTCTCCTACCCATTCTAACCTTCTCCTGTCTCACTATCAGACAATTCATGTAAACAATTTTATTGCTTGCGATCAAGATTTCAAACAACTTGTTCAAATCTGAGTTTGTGAAGGAGCTGTTTTGGTAATGCTGTGATTTAAGGTTGGCATACCCTAGTTCAAGCTATCCAGATGCTCTAGCACTTGAACCATGCCTCTAGCCCTTTCGGCTTTAGTTATATTTTGGTCAGGATCTTGCATTTGTTGCTCAGGCCAGCCTTGACTTTGATGTTCTTACTTTTGTCTACTTTTTGAGATGGGGTCTTGGTAACTTTCCACTGATGCTGGCCTTCAACTTGAATTGTCTTGATCGCTGTCTTTCAAGTAGCTGGGATTACAAATATGAGTTCCTACACTTGGCAACTAATGAGTTAATTTTTTAAAGTTATTTTTATTCTTCAGCAAAGAAGAAGGAAATACTACTTTTCTACGATTTCTTTCAACTTTCCCCAGCAATGTCTAAGTCTCTCAGATACATTCTTATTTATTACCTTCACGATGTTTAAACTTAAAAGAAAATTCTGCACCACGGCCTACTTTTCTCTGATATCTTTAGGTTAGTTTTTAAAACCCAAGACACAATAATCGTGTTAATAACATAAAATGATCCTGACAGAAAATGCAACTGCAGTGGTTTTGCCCGCAGAGAAAAGGTGTTCTCACATCACTGAAAGTATTTGATTGTGTGAAAAACAAACCTCTGGCAGACCATGGTGACATCTGTGTATGGCGGCTCTTCCACACCAGCATCATCAGAGAAAACGCACACCACACTCTGCCTTCTGTCTACGCAATGCCCCACAGAATATAGGGCTAAATAAAATAGAACCTGAACACATGTTTGTAAGGTCAGATTATCTCCACATTCACCAAGTGTCACAGTGATCCGAGAATCTTTAGATACTTGGTGATTCAAGGTAGGATTGTTCTGATATATTAATAACAACAACCCTGTATTCACCTGGCATTGTGGGATTGTCAGCCTGAGCTCTCCTGTCAGAACATTCCTGAATTGATTCCTTCTTAATTTTTGCCAGGGTTGGAGGTAAAAGTTTGAAATACACAATTTCTCCCTCCTGCTCTCTCTCAGCGTATTTATCTTTTATGGATGTGTTCACAGGACTTCGATGACAGTTTTCCACCTAGGGTACTTGATATTAATAGTCCAAATTACGAAACATGACGCAGTTATTTATTTCCATGGAGGAAGTAGAAGAATGGAGGATCATTCTATAACGGGCCCATCTCTCCGCTAGTGAATGGCACAGTTGGGTGGCTGTGAGACGTGCCCTGTACGTAAGCCATCTGTACTCGGCATCCTCACGCTGCATACAGAGACTGCCCGGCTGACTTCTGCTAATGAGGACTGGCGTGTGAGACAGCTTTTCTATAGCCTTGTTGCTTGTTGCCTGCCTTGAATAGATGCTTCCTAAATGGTACCTCTTCCCCTTCTCAATCATGTAAATGAATGATCTTCTCATGCTTTGTGTCCAAAGGTCAAGGAGACTTAATGGAACTACTAATTAAACCAGACAAGGAAGTCAGTCAGACCGTGCGACTTTGCTTCACAATAGCTGTGGATGTTCTCTGTGACTTAGGTTGACAGACACGGCACATCCCCATAGAATTCAAGCATTTGGAATAGTGGAGAGAAAGCCAGGTAGACATTTTTAAGGTTGTTTTAAAAACAATTTTCAGGCATGGACACATAAGAAATGGAAATTTAGAAACACTCTTTTTAGCAGATAAGAAAAGAACAAAATAAGTATTGCATCAAATAGACTGAAATCTATTTCAATATGGTTAAAATACCCATCCCTTATGGAATTACGGTGAAATTATTTGACCAACAGCTAAACAGGAAGAAATTTGATGCTTCTAGAGTTGAGACAAGTCACAAAGAATAAAACAGAACTAAACCCTCAGTTAGAGTATTTATCCAGGAATGCATCTGAGAATAAAGAGAAAGAAAAAAATCAAATTTCTGAAAAGATGAATGAGAATAATCATGTAAAAATGATTTTAAAAAGCTCTTGGAATATTTATATAAATGATTCTTACCAATGCAGGATGCTAAAGTATTAATTTTCATGTAGAGATACAGTTTAATTTCATTTATACCTTTTTTTCCTGTAGTGTAAAAGGGTATTGTGGCAATAATTACTATAACAAAAATGCTTTTATTATTTTTTTTCCCAAATGATTGCTTTAGTAGAACATAGCCATGAAAGAGGCTATAATACTTGGCTAGAGTTCAAGAATTTGAACTCTAAGATTTGATCCAAAAGCTTGGATTAGGAGATACTATGCGTTCTTTCCCTGTGTGTTGATTCATTCATTAATCTGATTAAAGTGTTTGATTTTGTCCATCACTAAACAAGTAACAGCAGTCTATCCGGAGATAGCTAGGAAGCCGGAGATAGCAACAAAGAGAAACTATTTACCCTTGTTTGGACCATTTTTATTCTCCATCTCCATACAGAGAGAATAGCTCTCACCAGCGTCCACTTCTGTGATGTAGTTAAGGTATATATCAAATAGGTGGCACATAGCAGGAAATAATTGTGTAACACTTAATGTATACTGTCTAGATTGTAACTTGGCTTTTATTCTGAGATGAGGAAGTTATTGATTTTTTGTTTTAAAGAACAAAATACTTCATATACTCTTTGTTCATGAATTGAAAACTCCGTAATTTGTTAGTTGAAAAAAAAACTATCCAAATAATTTTCCTTCTATAACTTGTACATCATTCATGTTTACCATAATGCCCATCTCCTCTTGAGTGAGCAGAATAATGCTGAACAGTAAGGAAAAAAACACAAAACAAACCTCGAGGCTGGGAATAGAATATGTGACATCAAGATTTCCTGTGAAGTCTTCATGAATCCCCTACTGTATGGTAAGCTTGAGGGCTGGATCTTGACATCTACAGGTCCGGAAATAAGAACTGTTGCTACGTGGCACTGCGCCTACCCAGAAAGCAAGCAGCTGGCTTGAGTGGCTCGCACAGCAGCTACTCCATTGCTGGCTGGCTGTGAGAGCCTGTACCAGGTGTGCTGTGCGGCGCTGGCCTCTTGGACGGTCATGTCAGTGAATGACCTGCCTGGCCCTGGAAGGAAGACACTGGTTATCCTTTCCTGTGCTTCAAACGGACTCATCACGACGAATCACCTATTGCTTTCGGAGAACTAAAATCTGAAAACGTGAATTTCCACCCTGCTCCATCACTGATTCCAGCGGAGGCAGGCCTCAACCAGTGTGTCCTCCTCCAGTTCTGAGTTGACGGATCCGGCACTCGAGGCGGGGCCTGGTGTGGGGATGGGGTCTTCGTGAGTGGGGTGGACATTCTGCGCTAAAGGAGCCCCCGAGGGAGAGCCTGGGCATCGTTGTTCCTTGTTTGTGCTGTTCTTGGGGCTGTCAGCGACGTGCACAGCACATTTTAACACGCGTCTGGATCACTTTGTTGGTTAAATAAACCTGAGCTCTACCCCCAGATTCAGGATGGGACCATACAATCTATCTGTTCTCCATTCCTTGGAATGCTGGTGTTACCTGTCCAAGGACTGTGCCGTGAGGCCTGCAGTGCTAACTTATTCTCTTCCGGTTTATGTGCACAGAGGATGATCTGTAGAATGTGTGTGCATAGTAGCACCCTGGTGTTTCTCCCCTGTTGTCTTTTTCTTTAGATTTGAATGGCTCCCGGGTTGTGTGTGTGTGTGTGTGTGTGTGTGTGTGTGTGTGTGTGTGTGTGTGTGTTTCCTAAGCATCACAGTGATTCTTTGGATGAAAATCTTTGGATGAAAGAAGCCAAGCACCTGAGGCGGGGTCTAGGGGAGGGGGTAACGAATGATTGGCAGCTGTGTGTCAGAAGCCAAGGCAGCCCAGATGGTGGCGCTCCTGTGGCGTTGACACCCGTGTAAATAGGCCCCCTTGGTTCCCAGGGGCCAGCGCTGTGGCCACGCCGAGCTGCTCACGTGCACAGGGCTGACTCAGGAGTTCAGTCCTGGGACGCTCAGCCTGCAGAACAGCTGCTGTGACTCTGACTCATCTTGGGAGACAGAAGGATCGCATTGCTGAAGAGGAGGTGTTTGAGCTCTATGTTACTAGCTGAAAATGTCTTCAATTAATAATCTGGAACTTCTGTTGGGAATAGATGTTTATGTTTGTAGATGTAGTTGAAAGCATTGCCACTTTAACTGCAAAACATTCTCTGGACAGACATTAGGTGCATTCATTATACTTATTTCCATGGCTCATGTCTATTGAACAAGAGAATTCCTTTTGTAAAAGGTTTCAACACAGTGCAATGGCATAAAAATCAATCTTAAATATTAAGATTCTCACACATTTTTGTACATTTTCTTGCTTCTGATTTGGGTGGGTATGAGCATATGGTAAATAGGCTTCCCTTGGAAAAGAATTCAAAGTTCAAAATGTAAAATGGTACTTAATTATTTTGTAACTTGAAGGCATATTTTATTTCTCCTTGATACGTAAGAATTGAAAGTCAGTAGGGGAAGAAATTACTGCCCTGAAGTCCTCACCAAAAATTGCAATAAGGTGAAGGATTTAAAATTGATTTTAGAAGATTTGTAGATGATAAAGTTGAAAAAAATACACGAACTTCCATTAAACATTTCCTCTATCAGAAAGTTTAAAATAGACTTTCCTGTTTCCTCTTAGGGAAATGGCTGAGCTTCCTGTTTCTGGAGGGCAGTGATCATGGGCATACTTGTAGCTCCTGAGCCCAATCACACTGGGCAAACGGTGAGTCCAATCAGAGCTTCAGCAATTCTAGCGTTGAACTAGGGGCGCTTTCTGTATAGGTACAGTATTTCCACAGCTCCTATGGGAATGCGTTTCTTGATATAATACCATATTTCTGTGTGAGATAACTGATTTCTTTTTCTTTTTTTTTTGGGTCCGGTCATGGGGCTTGAACTCTGGGCCTGGGCGCTGTCCCTCAGCTCTTCAGCTCAAGGCGAGCGCTCTACCACTTGAGCCACAGCACCACTTCCGGTTTTCTGGTGGTTTATTAGAGACAAGAGTCTCATGGTCTTTCCTGCCCGGGCTGGCTTTGAACTGTGATCCTCAGATCTCAGTCTCCTGAGTAGCTAGGATTATAGGCGGGAGCCACCAGTGCCCAGCAAGAGAACTGATTTCTAAAGGAAATTCTACATTGTCCTAAGGAATGCCATTACAACCCAGCCATTTCCCATAAAGGTGAATGAATATCTATTTTAATTCAAATAGAATGGTGAAACTCAGAGAAAAGTCAGAAGAATCTAACATTTCAACCAGAGCACTATGCACTCAAGGCATTTTATAGACTTGTTTTAGATGGAGCAGAGGTTTATTTACTGCTACTTAACAGAAGCACAACTAAGTGGTTTATTATCTCAAGCTAATTGGATGAAGAATCTACTACACTAAATGACAAATGATGTACAAAAATAAGAAAAAAATAAACTTTAAAGTATATGACATTGCTAAACAACTTAAAGCTGGGCCTTGACTTGTTAGATTTTATTTTATAGTTTTATTTTATTTTATATATTTTATTTTATAGAGAAGTTTATTAAAACAGAACATTTGTTGCCTATGTAAAATATAATGAATCCTATTTATATCCTTACATTATCCATTGTAACAGTTTTTAGATGTTTCCTAATAGTTTTTTTTTTTTTTTGGATATGGAAAACTAGTTCTTTTTACTCCTAGATTAAACGAACATATTTTAAGAGTAATTGAACTGAAATTTATCTTCCAGGGAGTTATTGGCCAGTGAGGACCTTTATAAAATATGAGGAATTTTTATTCTCCTTCAGAGAAGTTGGGCACACAATAGCGGTTCTGCGTTGGGGAGCAGAAATCCAAATTATGCTATATCTGCAGGCCGTACTGTTGTATTCTTCAGATCAGAAGTAGAAAAATTATACTCAATATTTATTCATATCTCACATAGCTATTTAAATAAAATGTACAGTGGAAAATTGCGACATGTAATCCTCTTTCTAGGTAGACTAATTCCTCCCGTCTGGTGGTGGAGCTGATGCCCTGGGGCTCTTTGCTCTTCCAGACAGAGCAGCTTCCGGCCCTGTGCACAGAAGTTGCTGATTTGAATCCCATTCCATCTTACCTACTTATTATCTCTTCCTGCGTTTTGCTATATTGTTAGATTGCTTGTTATATTATTATATTGTTGTTATCATCAACTTTTCCTTTATTGATTGGTAGTTCTACCTCTTGCTATTGTGATGACCTGTACCTGGAGAGTTGTAAACTGAAATTGCACAATTGTGCCAGGTTCCTGTGGCTCACAGCTGTAATCCTAGATATGCAGGAGGCTGAGATCTGAGGATCGCAATTTGAGGCCAGACCAGGAAGAAAAGTCCATGAGACTCTTAAACACTTAAACACCAGAAAACTGGAAATGGTGCTGTGGTTCAAAGTGGTAGAATGCTAGAGTATTTGAGCAAAAGAGCTTAGGGACAGCGCCCAGGCCCTGAGTTCAGCCCCAAGACTGACAATGAAGAAATAAATTAGTATTGTTAGTTCCAGGAAATCTGTCTAGTGACACTTAGTTACTTCTCTAACATGCTTGACTGAAGGAACCCCAGATTTGGCAATTCTTTTCCATGAGTGATTTGTGTTTTGTTCATTTCCTTCCTTCTTTCCTTCCCTCCCTCTTTCCCTCCCTTCCTCCCTTTTCTCTCTTCTTTTTTTTGAAAATATGCACACATTGCGCATTTTCCATGAGCACCTGACCCAATGTGGCTTTCTCAAGTTTCCTATCAATTTCTCATTTTACCTTATTTTTTCCCCATGATTACTCTTGTATTAGTTTGATACCCCTTCTTTGCAATAGATTTTCTTTGTATAATAGGTCCAGAATACTTTTCTGGCCATTTGTGAGAAGAATGTCAATCTTGGAAACCATTCAGTGCAGGAGGAAGAGTCTTGGCTATAGCCACGAGGGACAGATGGAACTACAGTGTTTACCTCTACGACTGAGCCGGCAGCACGCAACAGTTCCTACCTCTGCACACTAAATCTCTCTAACAGCTTCTTCTTGCCACCAACATATTGAACAAAAAATGTAGCTTAGCTCTTGAATCTTAAATGTCCCCGTGTTGAAAGGTGAAAAAGTTTCCTGGGAGATCTTCACACTGCCTTCTGTAGTGGTGTACTACATCCTTGCCAGAATTTGTTCAGATTCTTGATGATGACACGCTAACCCGGGTGAAACAGAATTCAAGTGTTGTTGTGACTTACATTTACTTTATGCTCAGGCATACTGAGCATTTCTTTAGATATTTATTGGCTCCTCCTCCTCCTCCTCCTCCTCCTCCTCCTTCTCTTCCTCCTCCTCCTCCTTCTCCTCCTCCTCCTCCTCCTCTTCCTCCTCCTCCTCCTCCTCCTCCTCCTCCTCCTCCTCCTCTTCCTCCTCCTCCTTCTCCTCCTCCTCCTCCTCTTTCTCCTCCTCCTTCTCCTCCTCCTCCTTCTCCTCCTCCTCCTTCTCCTCCTCCTCCTTGGCTTAGATGGAATAGCTGCTCATTTTTTCCTTAAGGAATAACTGAATTATTGAAGCATAAAATGGTGTCCATCATTAGACTAAGAGGAAAAATTCCACAAAGAGATATTTTATTTTGTGTAATAATATTACTCTTTTGTACCCTCTCTGTTTTACACTGACTTTTTAAAAATTATTTAATTACTATAATTCTTCACATTTTAATTGGGCAAATTAATAGGATTATCTGAAACATTTTCACAAATACCTTTTAATGTCTCACATTAATCAGGAGAGTATATTGGTTTCCTTTTCTTATATTTATAATAGAATGTCAGAAATCTTGTGCAAAAAAACAAAAACAAAAGCAAAATCAGAAACCAGGTACTGGTGGCTCACACCTGTAATCCTAGCTACTCAGGAGGCTGAGATCTGAGGATCGTGGTTCCAAGTCAGCCTGGGCAGGAAATTTTGTGAGACTCTGATCTCCAATTAACCCCCAGAAAACTGGAAGTGATGCTGTGTGCTCGCCTTCAGTTAAAAACTCAGGGACAATGCCCAGGCTCTGAGTTTAAGCCCCACTACTGACAACCCCCCCTCCCCAACAAAATCAGAAAACAAAATCATCCCTCAAAAATAATGCAGGTCTACCGTAGCCATCGTCTGCTTCAGTCTATACGCATATAATTCCACACTTTTATCTGTGAAGACACGAGGGATAGATGTGTGAAAATGGCATATTCTCTGATTCGTTTTATGTGAAGCCAGGTAAATGGAAGAAGCTTTGCCTTCCCGTCTTCCCCTGTGCTCTGTCTCCACAGGCCCTCCTGTGGGGCTGATGTTAGTCCCTGTGTACCTGGTCCCATCCGGGTCCTGGGACAGCCCTCAGGGACCCGTTCCTACAGGTAGCTCTGAAATGACGTATTCATCTGCTAGTTCCTAGCATTCTGTTTTACATCTTTAATTCCCCCAATTTTTAAGTGAATGAAGGCCATGAAAAATGATGAATTCGGGGCATATTTCCATCACAGATTGCCCTACAGAGTTATAATCATGTAAACAATCTCCCTGTCACTGGCTGCTGCATCTCACTGGTTTTCTGGTGGTAGTAGTGGCTGTGCTAGAAGCTTAGGGTAGGCTAGAGACAGAGTCAGCGAGTTAACTGAACACAGGACGCATTTTCTTTTGCGTTGTGGCCAAACCTGCCTTGTATTCTTCCAGGTTGAACAATCTCAAGAAGTTTATTTTTCCCTTTAAGTATCCTGAGACATGTGACCAGCCTTAGCATTGATCCATTAAAAAAAATTAAGATAACTTGAAAGTATAATTTTCCTAATTGTGCTAATCAGAACATAATTTCGCCCATTTATTTTGTTTGTTTCGTGATTCAAATGCTCTGTGTTCAATTATGGGTGAACAAAAGGACAGACAAATTATCCGTGTCTTCACATTTTCCAATTAGACCTCTGTTAATTATACCTTATTTCTTTGATTCAAAAGAAACCGCATTTTCGGTCCTGACCTGCTTTTCTCTCTGTTTTTAATTGACAGTGTTACTTTCCTTCAGTTAAGTTGCAATCACAAAGCATCCACCATGGCTGATCTGTAACGGGGGAGACCCTGATTGAGGATGGCGCTGTCATCTTTCTGGATGACTTCCATTCTTCCTCTTCTTTCTGATTAGGGGAACATGAGCCGCAGTCATTGTATGAGAGACTTGGCCTCCTGCACAGCCTCCTCCCTCTTCTTGCTTTTTGACTCCGGAGGCCTTTTGTGCTCTTTCCCAGATAGCATTGCAGGTGCTTACAACACAGCAATGGAAGTAAAAGCACATTTACTGGAGAAACAAATGAGTAGCTTCTAAATTCACACAAGATGATCGATAGGCAAATTACGAAAGCACTAGATACATAGTAAACATAATATGAAAGTTTCAAACATAAAATATATGTGTAGAGGACAGTGAGAAGATTCTTTTTTTAAAGAATAAATACAGAGTTAAATGTTTAGTCATGCCTTTAGAAATGTTATGTAAGTAGAAATTTCTCTGAAATAAAATTTAAATATATATATCAGAATACTGAAGAAGCAATCATATTGGTTTGCTTAGTATTCTACTTTGTAAAAGTTTATTGTGAGTAATTAATGTATATTTTTTTGGAGTGCCAGTCCTGTGGCTTGAACTCAGGGCCTCTAACATTTGCTCTTCTTTTCCTCTTTCTTTCTTTTTGGAGATGGAGTCTCTCAGATTTTTCTACCTGTGCTAGTTTCAGGCTGAAATCTTCAGAACTCAGACTCCTGACTAGCTTGGGTTACAGCCACCAGAACCTTGCTTTGAATATGGCTTTTATGCATGTGCATACACCCACACACATAAACACATACACATACACACACACACACACACACACACACACACACACACACACACACACACACACAGAGGGCTAAAACAGATGACACACTGGGAACACCGAGAACACATTTTTGAAATAAGACACTGCTGGATTCGGTAGTTCACACTTGTAATCCCAATGAGTTGGGAGACAGAGATATAAGAAGTTATGGTTTGAGGTCACCTTGGATAAAGTTACTGAGAGCCTGTTTTAAAGAACAAGCAAAGGCTGGGAAGGGAGGTGAAGGGTAAACAAAGGAGGAGGCTGCAATGCTTGGTAAGAAATGTATGCATTTTCCTGCCCATGTAATTGTAACCCCTCTGTACAGTATGTTTTCAAATAAAATAAAATAATATAAAAAAAAATAAAGAACAAGCAAGGCATAGTGTCACAAACGTGAAAAGCCACATAGTCTAGGTGTAGAAATAGTAAGATCACAGTTCTGGGCCAGCCCAAACTAATGCGGTGGGTCTTACATAAAAATTCAACTTAAACGAAAGAACCTACCAGCAGTGTAATTTAAGTGGTACATTGCCTTCCTAGCAAGCACCAGATCCTGAGTTGTTGGTTAGCCAGTGCTAACCAAGGCAAAGTGGACAAAGACAGAACAGTATCTGACATTAGTTACAGAGGGAAACTTTGGGTTTATGTGTAGTTTCCTTTTCAAGTCATATTCTACCTCTGCGTAGGATCTCAGTGAACAACTCTTCGTGGTAAGAAATAGAGATGCATTGTGCGTGGCTATCTCTAAGTGATGAGATCCTGAGATTTAAACATCACCCAGTGCCTGAGTGCATGCAAACACACGTGGGAACAAGTTTTCATTTTAACAGATTGCAATTCGCTCCAGGGTAAAGCCATTATTAGAACCATTTTCTATGATAAGCCTGAGAATAAATTATTATATGTAATTTCAGAAAAAAGTAGACATGTCAATAAATAAATTAAACAACCCTGCTGCGGTAGGAAGATAATAAACAAATGAGGCCCCGTGAAGCAGGACCCTATGGGGTAAGGAGTTGGACGTCTGTAGGTTTTCATTCTTTGCTATCTTTCATCTAGGCAGCTTGTCTTGCAGGATGGGTCTTACAACAATTGATCACCACATTTCAGTGGAAGAGATCTCACAGATTTAACCTTTTCTAGTAGGGAACTAAGTAAAAAGCCACTGGAGACATTACTGTGCTTTCCATGTTTCAGAAGTGTTTCAAACTGGGTGCTGGTGGCTCACGCCTGTCATCCTAGCTACCTCAGGAGGCTGAGATCTGAGGCTCACGGTTTGAAGCCAGCCCAGGAAGGAAACTACAAAAATTAGTTGAGAGCGGAACTGTGGTCTGAGTAGTAGAGCATTAGCTTTGAACAAAAGCAGCTCAGGGACAGTGGCCAGGCCCTAAGTTCAAGCTCCAGGACAAGCACCAAAAAAAGTTTCAAATAAAAGGAAAAATTACTCATCATACCCAAATCACAGTCCTCAGAGTTTAACTTGATAGTCTGATTTGGCCTATAAAATTCCACAAAAGAGAGATTTGCCCTAAGGCTGGTTTTTCTTAAAGAAACATACATGCTCTTTGCATAGGTGTGCTGAGATCAATATATCTAACAATCCAATAGGTTGGAAACCTCATTATCTTTTACACTATTATATTATTCCAGTCACTGCCTTTTAAAACCTATATGATTTAGAAGTTGAGCAGAAATGTATTCAAACTTTTCTCAATAAAAATTTTACAACAGGATTGTACAATTGCATATTATGCATGTAAAATTGGAAATTATACTTATATGAAATATAATTGTAAACTTTATGATTCTGATAGCTAAGTAAGAGTTAAAGAATAATGCTCCTCAAGCATTATTCAAGCAATACTGTAATCACTCTGCTGCAATGCAATTACATTTGCTTCTTAAAGTTATGATTTAAGCAGGTTTATAAATGTTCTTTAAAAAGGAAGGAAAGTGGCTCGCGCCTGTCATCCTAGCTACTCAGGAGGCTGAGATCTGAGGGTCACAGTTCAAAGCCAGCCTGGGCAGGAAAGGCCGTGAGACTCTTATCTCCAATAAACTACTCAGAAAACCGGATGTGGTGCAGTGGCTCAAGTGGTAGAGCCCTAGCCTTGAGCTGAAGACCTGAGGGACAGTGCCCATGCCCAGAGTTCAAGCCCCACTATCGACAAAAAAAAAAGAATAAAAAGGAAGGAAGGAAAGAAAGGAAGAAAGAAGGAAGTAAAACATATAGGAAGAAAGAAATTCAGGTAGGAAGGAAGGAAAGGAAAGAAGGAAAGAAGGAAGGAAGGAAGGAAAGAAGGAAGCAAGGAAGAAAGGAAAGTAACTTTGGCTTAACAAGTTTTCTATTTTCTGTGTCCCAAAGTACGCCTGGAAAGAAAGTCAACCCATTAGAAAAGGGGGAAATCATGTTTCATTTTTAAAGAATCGATGAGCATACAAAGAGATAGATCTGTGCCCAATTCTCATGTATCTTGAAGACATGTTACTGGCAGAATTTTCCTTGGCTGCGAAGTGAACGTGGGAGGCATGCCAGCCCAATCAGTGGGCGAGGGGCATCGCGTGGTAACGTGACTGGACATGGGGAGACAGGAGGGAGAACCGGCCTGGAGATGGACAAAATGTTTCCTACAGCAATGATCTGAGAAAGGGTAGCAGCTGGGGGAGCTCTTGGGTGTTTGGATTTTGAGAAGTCCAGATAGAAACCTATGGCATCGTTCATCACAACGTGATTAACGCTATGATTGTCCACGTTGCATCTTTATGTCATTCTCTGTGAAAGTTAATAGGCACACAGATTTTTCTCCATAGATCACGAACGTGTGATGGATCTCGGGTCCACAGGCTTTTAACTGTGTCAGACACTGGATTTCATCATAGACCCAGACATGTGATTTTTTATCCATTGCAGGGAATATAAGGCTAATTTTCCTTACAAGTTTGAAGAAGTTATATGCTGTATCACTTGGTGTTGCAGACTTTAAGGGTCGGTGACAGCCTCTTTTTGCATATTCATGAAGGATTCACTTAATGAGAAAGCACTGAGCCTTTAAAAAGTGATGCAGCATCCTTATTTCTAATAGATTCTCAACATTCGGGACAAAATAAAAAGTGTCCATTAGCACTTCCCACTTCTTTGTGTGGGCCTGTCATGATTTTAACACTTACAAACCGGAGCGTTAACGGTGACATTTCAAAACACTTATTTCAAAGGGCGGGGGTGACTTTGTTCTAAAAAGTCAGAAGAAACACCCTCTTCTAATCCTATATCCCATTAATGTCTATAAAATTACCTTTTATTAAAAGAAAATTAGTATAATCGAAACATAACTCACGAGGTGAATTTAAGTCACATTCATATGTACGATATAATCTGAGGAAGAAGAATTTTCACCTAATTATTAGTATTGAAGACCCCCACTCATCTTTTTGCAATTAAGTATTTAAGGAAACATTTTGCAATTTAGCTAAAGGCCAGCAAATCTATTTGCTATGCATGTAGTTCACAGAATTTTGCGTGGATTTTTTTCCCCCTGCATACATTTAAGTTAGAAAATCATTTAAATAGGGATACAGGTGGACCCATTGCAACAATGAGATGTACAAGTCATTATGTTGAAAATGAACTTTACAACATTGGTGGGGGGGGGAGGAGGATTGGGTGGGGGGACGGGGGAAGGATGGGAAGGAATGGGAAGGGGAAACAAAGGAGGAGGCTACAATGCTTGATAAGAAATGTACTCATTATCTTGCCATGTAATTGTAACCCCTCTGTACAGTATTTTCACACACACAAAAAATGGTGTGAATCTTTCTGCGGCAAAGCTGGAGAATAGGTAGTATTGTTTCCCATCGAAAAATGAGAGGATTTATTGTCGCTGGAACTTTTCTTTATTTTTTCACTTTTCACAGCTTCATTAAATAATGTCTATACTTAAAAGGAAAACCACACATTTTTTGGTAGGTGGTTTCCCGTGTTGGGTTTGCAAATATTTTGTCTTTAAGTGGGGCTGGGGATTATGGAGTTAGAAGATAATCATTTAGTAATAAAATAGTTCAAATCACTCCTCATTCAAAAGACATACAGGATCCAACCTTTAACATCAATTTTCTAAGCTTCCCAAATGATCAACTTTCAAAACAAAGGCGCTGCAAGGGTGTGGTAAGGTGAGCAGCGTGTTGAGGAAACCCTACAGATTTGGCTCCGAAGTCAGAGTCCAATATCTTACAAGTCAAGTGACTTCTTAGTAGTTTGATAACCAAAACCTGTGTTTCCTGTGTCAGGGGTATAGAGGAGCAAGAAAAGTAATGATGTCCACCCAATTAGTTTTTCTTTTTAACTGTAAAACACCTTTATTAAACCTACTTACAATACAGAATCAAATGCAATTAAACCTCAGTAAACCAAGTAACAGATGTCTAGCTAATGGACCATTAAGTCATAACTATTTTACATAAAGTGAAGGATGCTGATAACACTTGAAGTTTTACAACCCCGTGAAGTCTTTTATAAGCCGCATTATTGCATAAAACAGCACCATCAGCTGTACAAGAACTGTAGAGTTGACTCTATCTATCTATCTATCCATCTATCTATCTATCCATCTATCTATCCATCCATCCATCCATCTACCTATTCATTCATCTATTCATCTGTCTATCTCTGTTATATCTATCTTTGTATCTATTTCTGTGTATCTGTAGATAAATCTCTATATGTATATATAGAAACAGAATTATATATAGAATTCTGTATATTATCTATCTCTATATAGAATATACATGCATATATAACATGTATATCCATATACACTCTGTCACTTCTCTCCTCCCCTCCCCTTTCTTCCCCTCCCTTCTCCTTCCCTCTCCTCCCCTCCCCACTCCTTTCCCCTTCCCTCCTCTCCCCTCCTCTCCTCTACTTTCACCCCTCTTTTCTCCCCTCCCCTCCGTTCTTCTCCTTTCCTTTCCTCTCCTCTCCTCTCCTTACTCTCTCTCTCTTCTTTAATTATACTAGACATATGAAAACTCACAACATAGCCGGGGTGTTGAGGATGGAATGGAAGTGCACCTGTCTGCACACCTGCGAAGCCCCGGGTGTGAGGAGAGGAAATGCTGCTCATTAGAATGGCCGCAGCTTTGACGCTGTCATCCCCTCACGGCTGCTTGTAACAGCTTAGAAATGTGTGTGGCGATTTCAATGGATAAGAAATTAGCACAGAGAAGTGTTACTTCCTCCCAAAGCTGTAATTGCTCACCTAGTTATTCCAACGTGACGAAGACTGATGTATAGATTGAAAAGTTTATTTCAAGATACATAATATTTCATTAAAATAACTAAGCATTGAATGCATTTCATGTAAACGTTTTCAGAAGTTCGTAATCCCATAGGAGAGCAAAATAGGCGAACATATGGGCAGAACCCTGGGGACCTTGGACGTGGTTCTCCACCTCTGTGTGTATGCGAGACAAGCTTTTGTCTCCTTGAGGAGATCAGACTCCTTCCAGACACCTGGGAGAACGTGGCTGTCATGTCAGCAGCAGCCATCAGTCTGTGAGAGAACCGAACTTTCACCAGCGGGCAGTGATTTCCCCTTTTACTTCCTACTGTGACTGAGAGGAAGGCATGAGTCACATCAAGGTCTCTTAACACACGGTGGACGGCCTTTATCCTGACTGGGAGGAAACCCCACATCATTCAGGCTGGTTTTCCTCCCTGACAGGCGGCTGGGAAGGGCGGAGAGGGAGGTGTTTCTGCTGGGCACGTGCCATATTTCCTCCAGCCACGTCTCCATGCTGGTCACAAGACTTTACATGAAACCTAATGCCCACCAGAGGAAGAAATCACTGGACTATTCAGAACAGCCCAACCCCACCCAACAGTTGTAGTTACCACTCCATTTTATGCACTTTAACTGGCACCAGGTAAGCAGATACTTTGATTTTTGAAGACTCTCTTGTTGGTTTTATCCTTAGCAACTTGTGAAATGAGTCTTTCATAACATTAGTAAGGGTTATTTTTTTTTACTTTTAAATAGTTATCCAAAGGGATTTCAATTCAACCTGTCAGTTTGTGAGTATAATGTATCTTGATTAGCCAAGCTTATTTTGATTTTATACTTTGTAAGACTTCATTTTTCTTAATCCTCTTCTAGGTTTCTTCCTATTCTAAATTACTCAATTTTGCTTAACAGACATATAATACAATGAGTATATTAATGATGGAATAATGTAATCAGAAATCCATCTTCCATCTAACCAACAAATCTAGCATTTTATTGAAGACTTTTATTTATTTATTTATTTATTTTTTATTTCTTCTTGTATTTCACGGAAGTTTTTTTTTTTTTAATTTTATTTTATTTTATTTGAGAACATACTGTACAGAGGGGTTACAATTACATGGTCAGGATAATGCATACATTTCTTACCAAGCATTGCAGCCTCCTCCTTTGTTTACCCTTCACCTCCCTTCCCAGCCTCCCCCCTCCCCCCCCACCCAATCATACCCCCCCTCCCCCCCCCTCCAACATTGTAAAGCTGGTTTTGACATGACATTTTGTACTTCTCATTGTTGCAACAGGTCCACCTGAATCCTTAAACAACTTGTTTGTCCCCATCTCCTCCACATGTTATACTGACATCAAATATAGTGAAAGCAGGGGTTACACTGTGGGGGAGGGACATACAAAGCAACCAAGAAATAATCTTATAAATGCGTTAGAAACACATGCATGAAAGAAACAAAAACATTAAAATACATATTTGAGGGTTCGTTTTCCTAACATCACATTCTCTGACTTTTTCCGCTTGACTCATACCTATACTAGATATTGCAAATAAGGGAAACCATGGGACCTATGTTTCTTTGGGCCTGGCTTACTTCACTTAATATAATTTTTTCCAAGCCTTTCCATTTCCTAACAAATGGGGCAATGTCATTCTTTCTGATGGAGGCATAGAATTCCATTGTGTATATATACCACATTTTCTTGATCCATTCATCTACTGAGGGGCATCTGGGTTGGTTCCATATCTTAGCTATGGTAAATAATGCTGCAATAAACATAGTTGTGCTGGTAGCTTTAGTGTGGTCTTTTTTGTAAACATTAGGGTAAATGCCCAAAAGTGGGATTGCTGGGTCATAGGGGAGTTCTATGTGAAGTCTTTTGAGGAACCTCCATACTGCTTTCCAAAGTGGTTGAACAAGTTTACATTCCCACCAACCATGAAGTAAGGTTCCTTTCTGTCCACATCCCCTCCAGCATCTGTTGTTGTTAGAGTTCTTGATTTTTGCTGTTCTAACTGGAGTGAGGTGATATCTCAATGTTGTTTTGATTTGCATTTCTTTTATGGCTAGGGATGTTGAACATTTCTTCATGTGTCTATTGGCCATCCTTCTTTCTTCTTCAGAGAAGCTTCTCTTTAAGTCTTTCGCCCACTTACTTATTGGGCAGTTGTTTCTTTGAGGATTTGTTGTTGGGTGGTTTAATTTTTTGAGTTCCAAGTATATTTTAGATATGAGACCCTTGTCCGGTGTATGGCTAGTAAAGATCTTCTCCCAGTCCGTGGGCTTTCTATTGATCTTGCTAGCTATGTCATTTGCCCTGCAGAAGCTCTGCAACCTTATACAATCCCATTTGTCCAGCCTTTCTTTGATTTGTTGTGTTTCCGGGTCTCTATTCAGAAAATTTCGGCCTGAGCCAAGGAGACCCAGGGTTTCTCCTATTCCATCCTGTAATGTTTTCAGAGTGTCTGCTTTGAGTTCAAGGTCTTTGATCCTTTTGGAGTTGATTCTGGTGCAGGGTGATATATAAGGATCTAGCTTTAGTTTTCTACATGTAGTTAACCAGTTTTGCCAGCACCATTTACTGAAGAGGCTGTCTGTCTTCCATTCTATTGTTTTAGCTCCCTTATCGAAGATTAGATGGCTATAGGTCTGTAGGTTCATTTCTGGGTTTTCAATTCTATTCCATTGGTCC
Source organism: Dipodomys spectabilis (assembly GCF_019054845.1). NCBI lineage: Eukaryota > Metazoa > Chordata > Mammalia > Rodentia > Heteromyidae > Dipodomys > Dipodomys spectabilis. Next base: position 4,334,860 of record NW_024870965.1, on the reverse strand, counting down.
TGAGGTCTGTTCTTATGCCAATACCAAGCTGTTTTGATTACTATGGCTTTATAGTAGAGTTTGAAATTTGGTATTGATATTCCTCCAGCAGTGTTCTTTCCGTTGAGGAGCGTTTTTGCTATTCGGGGTCTTTTTTTGTTCCATATAAATTTTTGGATTGCCTCTTCTATTTCCTTGAAGAATGAGGGTGGAATTTTGATAGGTATTGCGTTGAATTTGTAGATAGCCTTGGGAAGTATTGCCATTTTCACGATGTTAATCTTTCCAATCCAGGAGCATGGGAGGTTTTGCCATTTTTTAAGTTCTGTGTTGATTTCCTTTTTCAAGATTTTAAAGTTTTCATCATAGAGGTTCTTCACTTCTTTAGTTAATTCCTAGGTATTTTATTTTTTGTGGGGCTATTACAAATGGAGTTGCTTTCCTAATTTCAGCCACACTTTTCTCATTGTTGGCATACAGAAAAGCCATTGATTTTTGGGGGTTAGTTTTATAACCTGCTACTTTGCCAAAGTTTTGAATCAGCTTGAGTAATTTGGGAGTGGAGTCTATGGGATTCTTTAAATACAAGATCATGTCATCTGCAAAGAGGGAGAGTTTTATTTCTTCTTTCCCTATTTGGATCCCCTTTATGTCTGCATCTTGTCTTATTGCTGTAGCTAGGCATTCTAATACTAGATTGAAGAGAAGTGGAGAGAGTGGGCATCCTTGTCTTGTTCCTGAGTTAAGAGGAAATGGCTTTAGTTTTTCACCATCGAGTATAATGCTGGCTGTAAGTTTGTCATATACAGCCTTTATTGTATTGAGGAATGTTCCATGGATTCCTAATTTTTCCAAAACCTTCATCATAAAGGGGTGTTGGATCTTGTCGAATGCTTTTTCTGCGTCTATTGAGATAACCATGTGGTTCTTATTCTTGCTCCTGTTGATGTGATGAATAATATTAATTGATTTGCGTATATTGAACCAGCTTTGCATCCCTGAAATGAAACCTGTTTGATCGTGGTGTATGATTTTTTGGATGAATTGTTGAAGTCGATTGGCCAAAATTTTGTTGAGAAGTTTTGCATCAATGTTCATCAAAGAAATGGGTCTATAGTTTTCTTTCTTTGATGAGTCCCTGCCTGGTTTTGGGATGAGGGTTATGATGGCTTCATAGAATGTGTTCGGTAGTGAGCTTTCTCTTCCAATTTCATTGAAGAGTTGGAGGAGAATTGGTGTGAGCTCTGCTTTGAAGGCCTTGTAAAATTCCGCTGTAAAACCATCTGGTCCTGGACTTTTCTTAGCTGGGAGGTCTCTTATTGCTGTTTCTATTTCAATGCTTGATATATGCCTGTTAAGATAGTTTAACTCATCTTGGTTTAGTTTTGGCATGTCAATATTTGCTAGGAAGAGGTCCATTTCTGTCAAGTTCTCAAACTTATTAGCATAAAGTTTTGAGAAGTATTCCCTTATAATGTTCTGAATCTTGCTTGTTTCCGTGGTGATGTTTCCATTCTCATCTCTGAGTTTATTAATTTGGGTGTGTTCTCTTCTTTTTCTGATAAGATTTGCTAAGGGTCTGTCAATTTTGTTAAGTTTTTCGAAGAACCAACTCTTTGTTTTGTTGATTCTTTCTATAGTTTTTTTGGATTCTAATTCATTTAATTCTGATTTAATTTTGATTATTTCTTTCCATCTACTGGATTGGGGTTTATCTTGCTGCTCTTTTTCAAGGAGGTTTTAGATGTGTCATTAAATTGTTAGTTTCAGATCTCTCCAATTTGTTGATGTAGGAGCTCAGAGCTATAAACTTGCCTCTGAGTACTGCCTTTGCTGTGTCCCAGAGGAGCTGGTATTTTGTGTGTTCATTTTTGTTGAATAGCATGAACATTTGAATTTCCTTTCTAATCTCTTCCATGACCCACTCATGATTCAGCAGTGTGTTGTTCAGCCTCCATGTGATACCGAACTTTCTTTGGTGGCTTTTGGTGTTGAGTTCTAATTTTAATCCCTTATGGTCAGAGAGAATGCAAGGTATAACTTCAATGTTTCTGAATTTAGACAAGTTTGCTTTGTGGCCTAAAATGTGGTCTATTTTAGAAAACGTTCCATGTGCTGCTGAGAAAAACGTGTATTCTGATGCTGCTGGGTGAAATGTTCGGTAAATGTCTGTTAAGTCTAGTTGATCTATGCAGCTGTTTAGATCTGCGGTTTCTCTGTTGAGTTTTTGCCGAGTTGATCTATCTAGTGGGGAGAGTGGTGTGTTAAAATCCCCAACAATTAATGTCTTTGGATCTATATGGGATTTGAGGGAAAGTAGTGTTTCTTTGATAAATTTGGGTGCTCCATTGTTTGGCGAATAGATATTTAGAATTTTAATATCCTCCTGAAGGAGAGATCCTTTAATTAGTATGTAGCGACCTTCTTTATCTCTTTTCACGAATTTTAATTTGAAGTCTATTTTATCTGATATTAGGATTGCAACTCCCGCCTGTTTATGTGGTCCGTTTGCTTGGTAAATTTTGTTCCAGCCTTTAACATTGAAAATGTGTTTGTTTTTACGGGCAAGATGTGACTCCTGCAGGCAGCAGATAGAAGGGTCTTGTTTTTTAATCCAACTAGACAGTCTATGTCGCTTAATTGGAGAGTTCAGTCCGTTAACATTAAGAGATAGGACTGAGAGGTATTTGGGAGTTCCTGCCATGTTATCCTGGGGGCTGCGAAAACTGGGTTCTTCCTATGGTTCTTGGATTCTCAGTTTGGGTGCAGTTTCTTGGCCTTTATTGCGGTCTTGTTGGTTTTCTATGTGTAGGACATCTTTAAGAATCTTTTGTAGGGCTGGTTTGGTGGAGATGTATTGTTTCAATTTTTCTTTGCTATGGAAGGTTTTTATTTGGCCTTCAGTTATGAAGGAGAGTTTAGCTGGGTACAGTATTCTTGGTTGATAGTTGTTTGTTTTTAGGGCATGGCATACATCATTCCAGGCTCTTCTTGCTTTGATTGTCTCTGCTGAGAAATCTGAGGTGATTCTAATTGGTTTCCCTTTATAAGTGATTACCCTTTTCTCTCTGACAGCTTTAAGGATCTTTTCCTTGTTCTGAATTGATCCTGTGTGGATTATAATGTGGCGGTGGGATGTCCTATTCTGGTCTGGTCTACTTGGGGTTCTAAAGGCTTCTTGTATCTGGACAGGCCTATGTTTTTGCATGTTTGGGAAGTTCTCTGCTAGGATCCTGTTAAACAAATTTCCTAGACCATTAACGTCTGTTTCTAGGTGCTCCTCTACACCCATTATCCTTAGATTAGGCCTTCTGATGGTGTCTTCCAGGTGTTGGATAGATCTATCATATTTCTTGGACTTGTCTTGGATGGTTGTATGTTCTTTCTCTATAATATCTAGGCTGTCTTCAATCCCTGAGATTCGATCTTCTGCATGGTCTAACCTGCTGTCAAGACTCTCTACTTTGTTTTTTATCTCTTTTCCTTCTAGTTGGTCAGCTTTGATGGCTTCAAGTTCTTTGTTGAAGCTCTGTTTTAGGTCTTGTATGAATTTCTTTACTTCCTTAATTTGGTGTTCAGTGTTTGTCCTCAAATCGCTTAGTTGATTGGTTATGGTTTCTTTGGACTCCCATTCCTTCTGTTGGGTTCCATTCAGCATTCCCTTTGTGGTCTCCCTGACTTCCTTCAGCTCTTTGTTAATGGATTCCATGAATGCCTTTAGTGATCTTTGTGTGTTCTCTACCTGGTCTCTCAATTCCTGTATTACTCTTTGATTAGCTTCCTCCCGTTCATGGGATTCCTGCAGATCTCTTTGAGTGTTCTCAGCCTGCTCACGCCATTCCTCCCTTTCTCTTTGAGTATTCTCAAGTTGTTCACGCAAATCCTGTATCAGTTTTTGAGTAGCTTCCTCACGCTTATGATATTCCTGTATAAACTTCTGGGATGCCTCCTCTCTCTCCCTATCACGCTCATACAGAGTCCTTTGTATGTTGTCAAACTTTTCATTTATCATGTTTGCCACCAGTGTTTGTAGAGCTGATTGGGAACTCTCCTTTGGATTATTCATTATCTCTTCTAACCCCTGATTATCAAGATTGGGAATTGAGATACCCGAATTTGCCATTTTTCTTGTGTTTTTCCGGCTTACTCTGCCCATTTGAGATGAAGATAGCACCAGTTTTGTGCTAGAACACTATCTTAAGGCAACCATCAACCAAAGTTTGCATTTGTACAGTCAATAGTCTACAGATACAATCTAGTTCAACAGCTACATCTATTCGACATCAAACAACTATATGTTAAAGGGCTTCGAACCGCAGAGAAGAATTTGGAAAACCAGAAATTATTAGGGTTAGGGAGAGATGTGGGTAAAAAATAGGAATAGATTGGTGTGGGGAGGCACAGGGAGAGTTAACTATGTCCTAATCACAATGCAGGAAATAGGTTGGGTAGGATGCAAGTAGAGAGAGAGAGAAAAAGAAGAAAGGGAAAGGGGAATGAAAAGAGACCAGAAAAAAAAAGAAACGTAATAATTAATGTTATTTTAGAGATTAAAGGACCAACTATTTATAGAGGAATATGAATATGTTGAGAGAAAGGGAGGGACATAGAGGAGATGTGAAAAACTTTAAAAAAATGCTTAAAATATTATATAGGTATAAAGAGGTAGTACTGCTATTAATGAATTTAAGTCTCAGAGGTTTTGAATTGAGTAATAAGTTTGTGGATTAAGTGTGTATACAATGGGGGATAGGGTCTACTGGTTAACTACGGGTTTATCTGAGGATGTGCAGGACAAGAGTTAAGTCATATAAAGAAGAACAAAGAGGAAAAGATGGAAAGGATAGGAGAGTGAGAAGAAAAGATCAGAAATTCAATAGAGCTAGACAAAAAACAAAAAGATAATTAAGAATGAAAGAAAAAGAGAAAGAAGACAAGAAAAGAAAGGAAAACACACATTCACGTATTCCTAAAATAAAAATTATAAGAGGAGAAAGAAAAAAAAAAGTTAATGGAAAACAATTATTTTTTCAGAAGAGGCAAAAATTAAAGATTAATAAAAGTTTTAGAAAAGCAAAAAAAATTTTTTTTATATATATAAGGTAACAAAAGACGAAAAAAAAACCAAAACAAAAAAAGAAAAAAGAAAAGAAGAAGAAGAAAAAAAAAAAAAGTCCTTTGATTTTTTTTTTTTTTTTTTGGGAGGGGTGGGAAGAGTCCTGTATCTCCCTTTTGTCTGTAACCAGAGTCTGGTTGGAGTCTCTGGTCAGCTTGAGGTCCTGTGGCTTGATTGGTTTCTTAAGTCAGTTTGTTGGAGCAGGCAGAAAAATGCTCTGCTTTACCCAAGATTTTGAGATCCCCCTCCCAGGTTAGTTTACTGGGAGGGTGATCTGCTTTGAGAATCACAAAAGAGGGGGATGCAGTGATGAGGCTAGGTTCTGGGTAGAGTTGAGGCCTTTCTACAAACAGTAGCTTTTCCCTGGGGCTATTTTGTGAAAAAAACTCTCAGCACCCAGCCTGGAGCCATTCTCAGGGTTTCTGTTTTTCAATTGATTGTGGAGGCTGCTAGAGGGAGGGGCAGCCTCTGGCTCTGGTTACCCGGTGAGGAGAGCCACTCTAATGGCTGGCGCCTGAGCTGGGTGACTTTTCCCTGGATGGAACTGAGTCTGTGAGGTCACTTCGCCGTTAAGTTCTTGTGACCTGCTAAATGACTCATTTTGTTCCAATGCCTGAGCTGGAGCTAGCCGCTCCTCCGAGCTTTGTCGGTATCCAAGATGGAGATCACCGGTGCTGGGGGGGGAGGGGTGGCCTTCCCTCCTCTGCTCCCTGAGAAGGAGTGAGGAAGTCCGGCTTCTACTCACGCCGAGTCTTGGATCCTGGGTCGTCTCTGGTCTGCAAAGTGCAGGATGAAATGGTCCGCTCCTTGTCGGTTCTTGCTGGTGTTGAGTAGAATCCGCTCGTCCGCTGCGTCTGGCTCCTTTGTCCCGGACTGTGTCTCAGGTATGCCCCCGCGGCGGTGGTCGCTGCCGCGACCCTGCCGCCTCAGCAGCAGCTGCTGGCAGGCGCTCAGATGTGTCTGCTTGGCTTCCCCTCTCCTGACTAACTCTCTGTCCTGTGATGGCACGCTTGGTGTGATTCTCTGGCTTGGGACTGTTCACTGGAACTCTGAAACTGTTTTCTATGCAAGAGCTTGTTCAGATTCCAGCTTCTCCTCCGCCATCTTCCCGGAACCCCCCTATTGAAGACTTTTAAATGCAGCCATAGTGCATGAACTATTTGATCTTATTTAAATTCCCCCACATCACATAAAACTTATAGAATAGCCATTGTTGTAAATTGAGTCAAAGAATGGAGGAAGCACGCCTTTGGTGTGTTTTGGTAAGATTTTGGGCCACCAATTTGTTTTCATGTTATAAGTTCAGGCATTCATTAATTGTTCCCTCACTACTAAGTAGACGTAACACAATTCACACAAGCGTTCCATCTCAGCTGTCTGACCTTCTGGGTGTTCCAACCCATATATTGACCAACAAATATATTGATCACAAGAGATGCAATTCTTTTCTAGATGCAAAATATCATTATTCAACTTTCAGATAAATGTCTTACACCAGCCTCAACCTGCCCATACTTGACCCTCAAATCATTGAAAAATCATCATTAATGAGTACTAACCATAATTTACCTTGTATCAGAAAGTATAGAGATGCTGTTAAAATATTCTAGTTATTTTACTTATCCCTTAGATTCATTTTAAGGTCAATATGTAAAAAATTCTCTGATCAATGTAAATTATTAATGTGTCTTACATTGAAGAGAAAGACCTCAGGTATTAGTTGCTAGCAAAGTAATTATTTTACCACTTGTTTTCGGGTATAGCCATCACAAATAAACAGTAGTTGAACTTTAATGAAGGAAGAATTTCTGAACAAGAATTTCAGAACAGAAATTCTGAAGCTGACTTCAGAAGGAGGCCAGCCACAATGAAAACATACATTGAGGTCACATTTTCACACACATTGTTAGCTCTTGTGTCAGAGAAAACAAGGACAGATACAGTGAGGTTCACTACCAGTTTAGTTAAAGCCTCGTAACACCAGCACAGTCTAGAAGACCAAGATCCAATGGTCTCTCACTTGAGATTCTGCTAGTTTCTCTTCATTACCATGCTGGGTGGCAGAGTAATCCAGTGTAACTAAATCATAAAGTTTTAGCTATACAAATGTCTTTTATTGGCAGGTTGTTATAGAAATATGTACCTATTCCTAATGACAGACTTACAAAGGATAATTATCAAACCTTAGTAATTGCAAATTACATTTTATAGAACTCTCTTTGGCAATGTTCTTTTTGTACTTTTTCCAAGTACTGGCTGTGGCCATATTCTCACCTGAGAACCTAAGGAAATAATTCCAAAACACCTGAGCCTAACAACACAACCACAACAGCAATGAGAAAGTGTGAATAACAGAATCCCAAACCTTTCATGCCATTAAAACTTCACAGGGACACACATCCAGATTCTCTTAGCGCAGTAGTCTCTCTCAGCAAAAAACAAAAAACAAAACCCCATCAATCTTCTATTCATTGTGTCCCACAAGTTAACTGAGGATAGAGGGCAGACACAGTCGAGGGAAAATAATAAACAGGCATCTTTTCTGTTTTCTGTTTAACTTGGCAAATTTTTACTGAATCTATGACATAAGCACAAGTTTGTGAAATCTTCCTAATAATGGAAACATAGGCATTACGTGACCCTAAACATGGACAAAAACATTCATATTTGTTGTGTTGTTCTGTTAAGGTCAAACACTTGAATCATTCTTGTTTTAGAGGAAAATCTAGGTGTCATGTCTGGTAGAAGGGACAGGTCAGTCTTTCCTGCTGATACTGGTCTGTATTTACAGAACATTGAGGTGTGAATTAAAAACGACTATGTGTCCTACACTCTACAAATCCTGTTGTATTAATGTGAGCTCCTTAAGATAGAAGTGTGAAGAAAATATATTTTATCCTGTCCTGTCACTCTAAACCAAGGCATAGAAAATGCATGGAATTTCAACAGCTTTCACTGAAATAATTCAATTCTTTCTGTTAACTTTAAAAATAGATCTAACTTTAATCCTGCTATATGTCTATTATTATAGTGACATAGTGCTTCAATCCAGGTAGAGTTACATATGGGAAATGTCTAGTAAGTATTTTTGGTCATACAATTGAAAGGTCCAGATATGAATACATACCTGGAATGAATACATGTACTTGTATGAAAGTGTAAATGTCTATTAGAATGTCTATTAGTAGATCTAAGTGATCTGAGTATCTCATATCTCATTTTCCCCTTGTATAGACAAAGCTGAACTGAAAAAATAGATGAAGCAGACATAAATTAACAATATTTATACTTAATAGGTTTAATAAAGCAATAGAGGCTAGCTTCTATGGCTCAGGCCTGTAATCCCAGTGACTCTGGGAGCAGAAATCAAGAGATAGTGGTTTGAGGTGATTTCAAGTGAAACATTTTCAACCAGTAAGTCAGGTGTGAGCATATATGTATACATAGGAGATAGTAGCTAGAAGGCTACTGATGCCCTCCATAGGGCTATAAACATGAGATGTTATCTGATTTTATTTTTGTCAGTCATGGCGCTTGAATTCTGGGCCTGGGCACTGTCCCTCAGCTCTTCAGCTCATGGTTAGCACTCTACCACTTGAGCTATAGCGCCACTTCTGGCTTTTTCTGCTTATGTGGTGCTGAGGAATCGAACCCAGGGCCTCATGCATGCAAGGCAAGCACTCTACCACTAAGCCACCTTCCCAGCCCACGAGATACTATCTGAAAGAGCACTAAAGCAAAAGGTCTGGAGGTGTGGCCCAAGTGGAAGAGCACCTACCTCCAAGCATGAGGCCCTGAGTTCAAACTCCAGCATGTCCAAAACAACAACAAATGAAAACAAAAAACAGGATGACAAGAGTACCTAAAAGTATAGAAAAAATTTTCAATGGAATTTAGAATCTTGGAAAGAATATTCTGAGACTAGAAAATTCAATAGGTAAGTGTAAAAGATTCAATTCAAAAGTAGATTAGATGGTCAAGATATAACTTAACAATAAAGTACCTGGTGTTACAAGAAAGATAAGACATAGAAGAGCACGTGAATCATATGGTGTACAAGCGTAGATTGAGCTGGACACCAGAACCGGAAGAAAGACAAGGTGGGAAGAGAAGCAAGGTCTGTAGAAATGGGAGGATGGAAAAATCCAAAACTGCAAGAGATTGCTTTTGAAGTGCCTACGATTTAAGTGTAATGATAAAGAAACAAATACCATTAGGGTATCTGTATAAAATACTGCAAGTAAGTAAGGATTTTCCAGAAACAAACTGAATTTTTGTGTTTTAGCTAGCAGAACTCGTAGTAACGCAGTCCTGAAAAGCATTCTTCAAGAACATAGTTGCTGAGCAGAAACACAGAAGTATGAGTGTGTACAGATTTCTCCACAATGAGCACCCAGAAGAGTCAGATAGTACAGATTTCTCCACAACCAGCACCTGGGGGAATCCGATAGTACTCAGCCCATCAGAGCTGCAGACCAGAAGTCTCATGTAAAAACCTAACAAACATATTCAAGTGCTAAGATAAACTGTGGCTGTTGATTTGCTCCCAGTGAACTCATATTATTTATTCCTTACGTTATCATTAAAACTCAGAAATTTACCCTGACAGCATTCGTCTGAGGGAGCCTGAATGTTATCTGCATAACTTGCAAAGTAGGGCCGGAGGCTTGCTAGAAAACCACCAGTGTTTGGTGTCAATTAAACCATGGGGTGAGAATGGGTACCTTCTTCCCAGCAAGTCACTGACGGTGCCGTGGCTGATTGCTTGCTAGGAATGACCCGAGTGTGTCGTTGCCTTATCCCTAACAATAAGTCTTTCATGAAGACTTTTTTTCAGAGTAACATTAAGTTCATTTTCTCAATTTAGTTTACATTGGTTTTGTGGTACCTGGGAACCCCAACATTACAGGAGCTTTGCAAGTTCTTCATGCTGGAAGGGTCTCGCAGAAAGGCAGCCATACTGACTCTCAGCACCCCAGATTTCATTTCATCGTCTCTCAAGGCAGGCGAATAGACAGCAAATATGCATCAAATATGCTGCATGCATGTATGAAAACGTGATACTGACACCCATCCTGGGTAAGTCATATGAAAGGGGTTATGAATTAAATCTCTGAGCTACTCTGATTGATTGCCTTTGGAGTGGCATTGCACCCCATGACTCACTCTGTGAACTCACACCTCACCCGTGAACCCACACCTCACCCCGTGAACTCACACCTCACCCCATGAACTCACACTTAACCCCGTGAACCCACACCTCACCCCGTGAACCCACACCTCACCCCGTGAACCCACACCTCACCCCGTGAACTCACACCTCACCCCGTGAACTCACACTTAACCCCGTGAACCCACACCTCACTCTGTGAACTCACACCTCACCCGTGAACCCACACCTCACCCCGTGAACTCACACCTCACCCCGTGAACTCACACCTCACCCCGTGAACTCACACTTAACCCCGTGAACCCACACCTCACCCCGTGAACCCACACCTCACCCCGTGAACCCACACCTCACCCCGTGAACCCACACCTCACCCCGTGAACTCATACCTCACCCTGTGAACACACACCTCACCCCGTGAACTCACACCTCACCCCGTGAACCCACACCTCACCTCGTGAACCCACACCTCACCCCATGAACCCACACCTCAACCCGTGAACCCACACCTCACCCGGGGAACTCACACCTCACCCCGTGAACTCACACTTCACCCCGTGAACCCATACCTCACCCTGTGAACTCACACTTCACCCTGTGAACTCACATCTCAGCCTGTGAACTCACACCTCACCCCGTGAGCTCACACCTCACCCTGTGAACTCACACCTCACCCCATGAACTCACACTTCACCCTGTGAACTCACACCTCACCCTGTGAACCCACACCTCACCCTGTGAACTCACACTTCACCCTGTGAACTCACACCTCACCCTGTGAACTCACACCTCACCCTGTGAACTCACACTTCACCCTGTGAACTCACACCTCACCCTGTGAACTCACACTTCACCCTGTGAACTCACACCTCACCCTGTGAACCCACACCTCACCCTGTGAACTCACACTTCACCCTGTGAACTCACACCTCACCCTGTGAACCCACACCTCACCCTGTGAACTCACACTTCACTCTGTGAACTCACACCTCACCCCGTGAACTCACACTTCACCCTGTGAACTCACCCTTCACCCTGTGAACTCACACCTCACCCTGTGAACTCACACTTCACCCTGTGAGCTCACACCTCACCCTGTGAACTCACACCTCACCCTGTGAACCCACACCTCACCCCGTGAACCCACACCTCACCCCGTGAACCCACACCTTACCCTGTCATCCCACAGCTATGCACAAGTAGTAACAAAAGAACTACAAACACCGTTTGTCAAAGACAAATAAGCAGTTTATTGTGGAAATTGTTCTTCTTAATTACTGGGTTCTTTTTTATGCACTGTTACTTTTTTATCAAAGGAAACCATAACTATTCACTATGTACTACCATCTCATTCATGTCTTTTTTCCATCCATTCATCCATCCATCCATCCATCCATCCATCCATCCTTGTTTCTGGCCTAATAATGTAGCCCAGGTTTCTCTTTGGCCTTTCCTGTCTCAGCCCTAAAACCAGCCATGTCTCCCACAGCCTTTGTTCATGGATGTGATTGCAAGTGAATTCATGGCCATTAGGGTGTTGTTGCTTCTCTAGTCTTTGAGTGGCTGGAGCTAGGATATATATACATATATATATATATGTACATATAAAACTATGCAATATCTACAATAGATATGTGTGCATGTGCATACTTATTAGAAATCTAAGCATACGTTGCCATCTCAATTCTAATTCAGCCCTCAGGGCTCTCTATCTTGCCATTACCCAGCACTGTTTATAAATGACAAAGTCCTGTGTATAATGAAGTATGGGACGCCATGTTTCAAAATGTATTCAGAATTTCAAGTGAGCAGCAGCAGAGCATTAGACCAAGCGAGAGGCGTGGTGTCCTCCCACCAGGGACCTGTATGTCTTCTTGGGTGTCATGTGTCAGGGTGGTCTCTAGCACGCCCATTTGTATCTTTCATCTTTTGAAACACTTCTTAAGCTTTTTCTTGTTGTAGAGGTGATGTACAGAGGGTTACAGCTGCATAAGTCAGATAAAGAGTCCATTTCGTTTCAGACAATGTCACCCCTTCCCTTGCTCTCTCCCAATTATATCTCATCCCCTTGTCTTTAAAAATTTTCTAAAGATGATACAGAGCGGGGGGTTTCCTTTTGGTTATTTGTAATTGTAAAATATATATATTCCATTTGTAAATAAGTGAGAATTTAAAAGATATATACCAAAAAAGGTGCAGCTTTATTGTAAATATAAAGCTATGCCTTATTGTAAAAATTCATCATTCTCTTGATTAGAAAAAATTCTAAATTGGGCACCAGTGACTCACACTTGTAATCTTAGTTATGCAGGAGGCTGAGATCTGAGGATTGTGGTTCAAAGCCAGCCTGGGCAGGAAAGTCATAAGACTCTTATCTCCAGCCACCAGAAATCCAGAAGTGGGGCTGTGGCTCTAAGTGTTAGGGTGCTAGCTTTGTACAAAAGAGCTCAGGGACAGTGTCCAGGCACTGAGTTCAAGCCCCAGGACCAACAAAAAAAAGAAGGTCTGCTGAAATTCCTAGTCTCCATATAAAAATAACATTTCCCATTATTATTTCATAATATCAATTCGGTCTCAAAATGTCTGATGACAGAGTATTGTGAGGAGTGACTGTTATATAGAACTGCATTTGAGAATTTTAAGAAACCAAATTTTTTTTATACTTGTCTTTGGAAGGTCATTGCTATTTTGCTACTGTACTTTCATTTTCCTCAAATAGGGTTAGCAGTCTGGCTAAAATCTAACTGGAGTTTCCCACCTTGTTTGCATGCAGAAACCTAAACCACAAATTATTTGTATTAATTTTTAGGTACTTGATTACATAGCTTTTCCAGCATGCTGGAAAACACGGCAGAGTTATTTCTGGAAAGTAGAGTTCATTGTGTTGGCTTTGAAAAAATGCTACCTAGGTACTGTTTCAGTGTTATGGGGGTATCTGTAGTATGTAAATACCTGTGTTACTGTCTGAAAAATACAAATTCTATAGGTTATCAATAGGCTTGTGGCATTCAATATAGACATGTGCGAATGTGCTTCACATTTTCATATCAATGTTCAGTAAAAAGGTTAAAAATGTATAAATTATTTGTTAAGTAGCTGGTGTGCTCAGGAGATAAAAGTGAAGTCCTATCAGTGCTATTGTAAAGCCTGGCTTGCTTAGGAATAAAGCATTAATGCGGGATCCAGTTAAAGACATGGCCCAGCTGTGAAAATAAGTGAGTTCACTTTGCCCGTCTGTTCGGCGGCTGTTCCAGTGGTAGGGTTTCCACCAATTGTCCTGTTCCATGCAAATGAAAACACATTCTTTTTTAAAAAGTAACTTAAACAACAAAAAGAAATAAGTATCATTTTGGGGGCTTTTAAAACATTCACCAGCTTGTAGGGGCAGAAAAATAAACAGATCAAAAGTCACTGTGGAGTTCTATGAAGGGAATTTGCAATATACTGTGAAAATGCAAAAAAAAAAAAAAAGGAGAAGCAATTTAATAGTAAATAATAGATAATAAATAACCAGGACTGCAGGTTGTAGAATGGAAACTTAGTCTTGAATCTTAAGAGAAGAAGAAAAACCAAAAAAAAAAAAAAAAAAGGATGTAGGGATCAGTTCACATTCTTTAATTTAGGGATAGTCTTCAGTCTTAAACAATATTAATTAATTTATTTACTTTTGTGGTGCTGGACACTGAACGTAGGGCTTTTCACATAGGAAACGAGACCTCCACTTCTGAGCCTCATCACCAGCCTCGTTCTAAGGACATTGAAGTCCAAGAGAAAGGTTTACCCTAGAAAACATTCTGCCCTTGTTTATCTCATTTAGTGTCCATCCAGTATACTGTATTTGTTACATCTAGAATTTTCAATTTACACTCAGCTGTTGACATGTCTGAATACAGTAAATGTGACCACCCTGATAGGAAAGATCTGATTTTAATAAGCATCATTAAGTGAAAAGTTAGTGAGCTTACATTATTTTATGGTGACAAGACCCCCTACCACAATTAGATGGGAGCTAGAAGAATGTCACTGTCCTTGGTCAGAGAGAAAGGATTATATTATGGTTGTAACACAATCAATGTCTGAGCATCCCCTTTGTACCTGTTCCCTGAGCTTCAGTAAGATGCATCATTGGAGAAGAAATGTAAGCTGGAGAATGCAGATCTTTTATAATAGGTTGTCCAATGCTCTCTTGATTTGTGTTAACTTTTCCCATTGGGTACTCTAATTGACTTCAAAACAAATCCCACTGGATTCCTTTTTAAACACCATTTAATTGAGACTGATGTCAATTGGACAAGTCCAACAGGAAGTCAACCTGAAGTACTAACCTTGACGAATACCCTCCGCGTGATGCTAAATTTGAACAAACGATGTCATGAATGAAGGTGTCTCAGAGAGCAAGTGGCTTTCTCCAGAAGCTGTTGTATTCATCAAGGTCCCTGTGCAGTGACTAGAGACCATCCAGAATGCTATCTGTGGCTGAGGTCGCTGAATGCTTTCTGTGGCTACAGTAGAGTCACAGTTGCAATGAATATTTGTTTGCTATGTTTCAGGGTTTTTTCCCCCTGTTTGTAACCATTCCTGTCTCTTCTTGTTAACCGTAACCCAGAAACTTTAGAAGACTTCCATCCTGTTAACTATATAATTCATCTCAAATGGATTTTGATGATATGATGGAACTATATTGCAGCAATGAATTATTGGGAAGAATATGACAGAAGCGATTTGTCTTTCTCAGTGCAGGATCTCAGGCTTCACAGCATTAGGTCACATTTGTGGTACTGAGAAATGTGATCACTTGGTTAAGGTGTCAGATTTTCTCACAGTGTAGTCACTGGTACTCCCTTGGTAGTCAATAGATACTTCTGTGAGGGTGATGCTTTGAGAATATGCACATATGCCCTTAACTTTCGTTCTCTGTTTTACTCAGTTCACACTGGGGGTTCTGGCCTGCAGTAAATCCTGATGTGAAATTGCCAGGGTGATTTTGTGTTCCCCCTTAGTCTTTATGCCTTTGAATCCCTTTCTAAGAAAAAAAAAAAACTGGCCCATTATCCCATTTATTTGTACTATTCGGTTACTTATTTATATGGCAATATAACCATGTACATTTATTTGATTCTTTGGGTGATAATCTTATACAATCTATCATCCATTCTAATGTTGCTAATTTGGCTAGTAAGCCCTTTTAGTGTATCACCCAGGCCTCTGACATTTTCTGATTCTTTGCCTTCTTATGTTTCCTCTTTGCTATGACTTCTGTCTCCTCAGTAATGATATTTGATGCCATTAAACTTGCCTCTTCTAGTCACATGATGAAGTAAACTAGATCAAATAATCTCCTTGGCAAAGGATGGCTGTGTAACCCAGTTTTGTCTAGCTAGAGGAAGTAGAATGATTTCTGAAGACTCACCCTATGTCTAATTTAATAAGAAGGAAAAAAGGATGTAAGATAATGTGTCAGGACAATATGAATACTTTCCCCATCACAAAGAAACATTTTGTGTACCCTAAAAGGAAAAAGATGTCACCCCCTAGAGAGGATGGTGGCCTGTTACCAGAAGGCTGGGCAGAGTGTCGGTGCAGGACTGGAGAAGCTGTGAGTTTTCTTCAGAGTTAGTAAGCATGCCTTCTAATGGATGGGGGCCGGGCGTTGCTCTTTGCCACTTGTGACTGCGTCATTGTTTCCTTGAACCAAGCCTGGTCTGCATCCAGTCATTGCATTGCCATATGCACACCAGGAAGTGTGGGTTGGTTCTGGGATCATGCCATGGCACTGCCATCTCCCGGTACCTTCCGTGTGGTGCCATCTCATTATCCCTCCCGTGCTATTTCTCTATCTAAATATATCATCATCATCATCATCATTAAACAGAATCATCATCATCATCATCATCATCATCATCATCATCATCATCATCATCATCATCGAGCAGAATCATTTCTCCACCATTAGCTAACAGATTCCTGGTCTGTTTCTCTGTGGCCCACTACCACGCTCCGGCTCATGGTACTGTAGTCTTGCAGTAGCTCTGACAAAGGAGCCATGCATTGCCTACTTTTACACACATAGGCCATAGGGAACAAGAGACACTGTGTTTAAGGTGTCTTTGGCTCATCTTCATGTTTGTTCCTGCCACACTCCTGACTCAGCTCTACCTACAACCACACCTGCAGCTATCCCAAAGAGCCAGTTCTGCCTACAACCACACCTGCAGCTGTCCCAAAGAGTCAGGGGAGGGGACGGACTGGGGGTCTTCTACTTTGACTCAGTCATACGGACGACAGTAACTCTACAATTTGGAGTCATTGGTTTTTAAATTCCCTTGTTCTCTGAAAGCAGCTTGGCCAGCAAGTATCTACCCATCTCTAAGGAGTTCTGCTCACATCCACATGTTTGTTTTTACCTGTGTCCACTTTTTACCTTATCTTTGTTTATTTGGCTTGGAACTCAAAGATCCCATCATCATTCTCTCCAAATGTCTTCATCTGCACCATGCTTAGTCCGTTGGTCTGGCAGAGCTTTAGGGAACAAAACGCTAAGCAAATGTAGAGAGCTCTGGTGGGCATATTGTCTGTGTTCATGCCTGCCGTGTCTTCCGCAAGCCTTTCCTGTCACTGGATGTGGCAAATGTTGGGACACAGCTCTATAAAAAAGAGAGGAATGTGTAACCCTCTCTCCAAAGTGTCAGGATGGTGTGGGGGTGCTCTTGCAACAGGAAAGATAGGCTCAGCAAAGCCAGAGTTCCTTCGCCCTTTTGTCTACAGTGGCTGCTGGAGTCAAGGCCTCAAGGCCAGTTCACCTGCTTCTTCCAAAGGGTTTAGCTTGGGTTCACTTTGCAGCATCTCTACCTTCTTGACTCTTAGGTGACATTGAACTCAGAGAGGTTTTTCACTCTTCTATCCAAGCTCAACATTTGGAAGAACACTTTCGTAGTATAAAAAGGAGTCTTAGGGGAAAAAAATGAGTCTATTTTTTCTCTTGTAATAAAATATTTTTTCTGGCTCATTAGCATCTGACGAAACATCATAGTGTTAGATAACGATGATAGCATTTTATGTGCCTGCAATTTGATAATAACACTAAATTTCACAGAACATTTTTGGCATAGATTTTCGTCAAATGACACAACTCTCTCTTCTATTACAGATGAGCTCTTGGTTTTGTAATGTAATTATGATAACCAGGAGATGATAAAATGGTCATTCTTTGTGAGACTCTGAAAACATTACAAAATAATGTCTAGTGGAATAGCATGTATGTCTGGAAGGATTTGATATGCTATAGCTTTGATGGCTACAAAATCTCTTTCAGTAAAGTGACATTTAGCACAAATTCTAGAAAAGCATGGTCTTTTTCTATGCTCCTACGCAAGGAAAATGTGGCTCAATCATGATTGATAAGTAGAAATAGCACCTTAATAGATTTTTTTATTCATTCAGCATAGTATTCCTTTTGATGGTGATTTGATTACAGCAGGGAACCTGTCCACATATTTAGGAAGGCGCATCTGTAGCTGAATATCTTTATTGACTAGTCAATATAATTACAGCTTCTTTACATTCAAATAACACCCTCCCCACAAATAATTATATCATAAAGAGAGGAGTTAGAGACACCTTTCAGTGTTAGTTCTGTTTCTTCCAAGTGTATGTTTTACTTTCAGCAATAGATAGAATGGAATGGCAGGAAATAAATGGTGTGCTGTGCACAAGCTGTCATTTATTATGATGGCAATAGAGATCCTTGACCTCAGCCAGGTTAAACATCTCATATTTAGTGAAGAGCAGGAAATATCTCTATGTCATTTTCAGAAATTTTTTCAGTGCATTGCAGGAGGGATATTCATAATGAGCAAATACTTTTATCTCAGTGTGTGCCTGAGGTTATTTAAATAGGATTTAAATCGAAGGAAAGGGAGGAAAACACTGAGTGTCCAGCCCTGGCCTTCTCTCAGGAGTTGGAGAGTGTGATGGGAGTGGTGTGACTTGTTCATTATTGGTCCGCTCCCTCCCTCCCTCCCTCCCTCCCTCCCCCCTTCCCTCCTTCCCTCCTTTCTCCCCTTCTCTCTGGCTTCTGCAGTACTGGGGACAGAACTCCAGCACTGTGTAGGAGAGGCCCGTATTCTCCCACTGAGCCATCCCAGCACTTTGCTCCTGTCTTGAACTCAGGGCCTGGGCGCTGTCCCTGAGCGTCTTTTGCTCAAGGCTGGCACTCTACTACTGGAGCCACAGCACCACTTTCAGTTTTTTCTGTGTATGTGGTACTGAGGAATCGAACCCAGGGCTTTAGGCATGCTAGGCAAGCACTCTGTCACTAAGCCACCTTCTCAGCCCACACTTTGCTCCTAACAGGAAATGTCTTGTGATTTTCTGTGTGTTTTGTATGGATGACAATAATGGTAAATTATTGTGGGTTGAGATGTTTTCTTTATTTATTGGGGAATAAAGAAGGTTCATAAAAGCGTATGGTTATTGGAAACTCCTATAACATATAACCACATTATTAGACCTACACCCGCACTTTACAATCACTACAAATAAATGGTTTGTAAATAAGTGTTTCAAAAATCATAAGCTATGTATACCTTATATCTCATTCTGACTGAAAAACAATTGAAATTTTAAATAATGCTAACTAGATAACCTTGTCTTCACACGAAGATATATTAGTCTAAATGGATTAATATATAGATATTGACAATGTCTTATTACATTTTGTATTTAATGTAAATTACATTTGATGGTCTGATGTTTTAATGGTACATTTAGTTACATATTGGCAATAAGAAATAAAACATTTTGTTTAAGGAAGCATAGGATTGCCATTAGTATAGTAAACCAATTGACTAATCTTAATAGGAAAATGTCTTTCTATAGTTCAAGTATTAACTTACATGTTCACAGAATATGCACTCAAATTGTTTATGGATAAAACCAGACAAGAGTGTATTACATTCTTAAAAGTAAAAGAACAATAGACTGAAACTTCAGGTCATAATATAACAAAAGTAAAAATTAGTAAGTTAATTTGGTGAAAATGCTGAATCTCTTTTTAATTGTGATGAAAATCACATAAACCATTTAAGGGTGAATAAATCACTGGCATTTGCTACAATTATAAAATTATACAAGCATTACCTCTATTTAGTTCCAAAATCTGTTCATCATCCAAACTCAGAAAGCACTTACTCTTTGTGCTCATCTCCTCCAAATGTGAGGAGTATGAATCTGGATTCTGCTCTGCTGAAAAAATCGAACTTCTAAGATTTACCATGGGGTTTCAGAGTATAGCCACCATATAACTTGTGATTGCTTTGGGGAAATATCTACCATTTGTGTATCTATCTTATGCCTAATCTCTCTCTATCTAATATAGTTATCTAATCTACTTATCATAGCCACCATCTATCAATTTATCATCTATCCATATACTTTTAATCTGTGGTCTATCTAGCATGTATCTTATTTCTAAATCCACCTATATCTATCATCTGACTATTAATCTACCATCTATCTATCTATCTATCTATCTATCTACTATTTTGTCTTTTATTTATCCATCCATCCATGTCACATTTCTGCATCCTTCACTAACTCATATGTTATGTTATATGTATGTTATCATATGTTTATCATATGTTATATGCGTGCTATTTTCAACCTCTATTTTTGATATTGTTGATGTGAACATTTAAATATAGGAATTTGTGTTGCTGTTTTACATTATTTTGGATATAAGGCTGAGTGTAGAATTGCTTGTGGTTCAGTAAGTCTATGTTCAAGGGTTTTGTTTTGGAGGGGGGGGGTCTATAGTCATAAAAATCTTTTCCACAGAGGAAAAGATCACTATTAAACATTTCCTCTGACATTGTTTGGCCAGACCAGCTTATCCACATTCTTGCCAACACTTATTTCCTTGTAAGTGGGAAGTGATATTTTCCAGGGTTTTGATTTGTGTTTGCTAGTAATTAATGATAGCATTTTTTGCACAGGCTTTTTGACAAATTGTGTGTCTTCAGAGAAATGTAGAATTTGGGTCCTTTGACATTATAGTAAAAAAAAAATCAAGATTAAACTTCAAGAATTCTGAGACTAAGCCTATTATTTGGTGATACCACAAAGAACATAGTCAAGACTTATGTCCAATAGCCATATTCATAGGCTTACATGTCAAAGAGAGTATATCCAAATTTTTGTTCCACCAGCTAATAAGGGGTGGAATGAAGCTTTAGATTGGCCATAAATTATCCGCACAGTTCAAAAAATGGAGCACACTACTGAAACTTGGTAAAAGAAAGTTTTAATTATGCGTCTGCTGACTTCTGCTTTTCTGAAGACACTTTATGAGAGGTCCCACACAACCTGGCTGTTGTATGATGGCCTAACCGGGGATAGTTAATTTTATGCACTCATCTTTAAAGCTCTGAATCGTGAAGTGAAGATGGCCTGGCATTCATTTGGGAAAGAGGGATGGCAGATTTTAGAAAATGATAGTCCCAATTGGAACATTTTTTTTCCTTGAGCGAATATTCTTCGGGGATTTTTCTCTGTACAGAGATCTTGCGCCTATCTAGGTAGCTTATTGTGGCCAATGGTACATCAGTACAGGCATTGGAAATGAGAATTTGAAAATCTGTTATATATTAGGTCATATCTTGGCTATGAAAAACAAGTGTACCTACCTGACCATCATCTTGAACTTCATCCCATGGCAACAAAGTACCTGAGGATCAACAATTCTCAGTAGAGCTGACAGGGATTTCAGTTACTGAAGTAACCCAGGTGAGATTGCCTGCAAAATACCCAGCTGAGCCCACTCAATTCATCCGTACATATGAGTAAGTAAAGTACTTGTTAGAGAGCCACTGAAGTTGGGGGTAATTTGTTATATTGTTACACATAGACTATCTTCTATGTCATTGTGTTATCAGTCATAAATCTGGAATATGGTGAGATTGTGTTGATTTTCTTTTTTTGGGTGGAGGAAGGAGAGAGCGAAATAGAGAAAAAAAGAGAGACAGAAGATACTCAAGGGAATTCTACTTTATTAGCAATCCGGAACTTCCTAGTCCCAAATATTAAATGCCATTCACTGATTTGGTTCCCTTGAACTCTCTTGAAAAATGCAAGGAAAAAAAGTTGGAGTGTGGACTTCTAAAGACTCCTTTAATCTTCAAATCTAAGAGGAAGAGAATAGAGAGATCCCCAGCCAATTTAAAGTATTTCCTGCTGTGTGCCCCAATAGCAATCTTCCTTTTCTCATTCTCTCGAGACAGAAGAGTTCTGGTTACCACTGCCAGGTGCATGGTAATATCGAAAACATCATTTGGACTAATTGTTGGCTCTCATTGAGTTTTCCGGATGTGCCAGATTCACATGCATCCACATCCACAAAGCAGGTGTTGAGATTTTGTGTAGCAGCAGGGATTTTCTCATTATCATAAAAGGCTTTAATTCTAGTAACTATCTGCCTTTATGGGCTCCTCCACTGGGAACCTGTTGCTCTGTCCTTTTTTGTGAACTGATTAGCATAATGCAGCACCCCAATTGAAGAGACAAAAGCCAAAGAGAGCTTGGCCTGATACGGGTTAGTCGAGCTGCAAAATCCCTTCGGCCCAATCCTTGATTGTCTTTCCTTTAGATCAATCTATTTATAAGTATACAGGCATAAAGATATTTTAAAAATTAGATAGGTGCTTGCATTTGTTATCTCCTGAAAAAGCGGATTATTCTTTATTGGCATGACTGGGATTTGAACTCAGGGCCTTGCAGTTGCTAAGCATTTCCTTAGCCACCTTGTATTTCAGTTATTATTTTGGACAATGCCTCATATGTTTGTCCTCCTACCTCTGCCTCTCATTTGGCTGGATTGACAGTTATGTAATTTATAGCAGGCTAGTTGGTTGAGACTGATCGTTTTGGCTGAGTGGCTTTGAACAGCATCCCTGTCAGTGTATACTTCCTAAGAAGCTAGGATTATACTAGCCCTGGCCATAACATTTTTATTTTTAAAATAAATTTTGTTAATAATAATACTATTGAAACCAGACAAGTGACAGTTAAGGCAGCTGGTCC
Source organism: Dipodomys spectabilis (assembly GCF_019054845.1). Taxonomy (NCBI): domain Eukaryota; kingdom Metazoa; phylum Chordata; class Mammalia; order Rodentia; family Heteromyidae; genus Dipodomys; species Dipodomys spectabilis. The sequence continues at coordinate 4,312,520 of NW_024870965.1, read as the reverse complement.
CCTCCATATTACTTTATTGTAACAAATGGATAAAACATGACATCTGGACCAGGAACATTAGAATCATCAGTGAGCGTCAGAAAGGTAGACTTCCAGGCCCAAATTTTGAGGACCTCAGCCAGAACCTTCATTTTCACAAGACCATCAAGTTCTAGAAGTAATGTTCAAACTGCATTTCTCATTATTCCGAAGGCTGACATCCTAAACGTCCATGAGAGGAGATTCATAGAGGTGATCATAACTATTGAAGCCAAAATACTTACAGAATACAGTGTATTAAACCGATGCCTGCTGCTTTCTCACATAATCATCTTTAGGAAGCAGTCCAAGACAGGCAGAGCCATTTCTGCAATTGTTAATCTGCAACTCAGGAGTCAAAGTTCTGGTGACTTGGACCAGGGAAGTGTTGGAATAGCCCTAAGAATCCCTCATCAGAGAGCCAGGATGATCTGGATACATTTCAGTAGAGCCCAAGACAGCAGCCCTCAAAGGTGTTAGGGAGAAGAAAGTCAAAGAAAGATGAATGCGGAAGCTGGGCACCGGTGGCTCACACCTGTAATCCTAGCTACCCAGAAGGCTGAGATCTGAAGATCATGATTCAAAGCCAGCTGGACTAGGAAAATCCGTGAGACTCTTAGCTCCAAGTAACCATCAGAAAACCCAACCCAAAGTAGCTTAAGTGGTAGAGCTCTCGCCTTGTGCTGAAGAGCTCAGGGAGAGCACCCAGGCCCAGAGTCCAAGCCCCATGACTGACCAAAAAAAAAAAAAAGATGAATGAAGATTGCAAATTGGAGAACATGGAAAACATTTACTTATTTATTTTAGTGACGATGTATCTATCTGAAGTTCAGGAAGACAGGAGAGTTGAAAGTATGAATCTATAAAGTCTTAGGATATAGATCCTCTTCAGACTCATATAGGGGAGTCAGTAACTGAGGGTGCAAATACGGATACATAGCAGCTCTTAGGTGCATGCAGTGGCTCACACCTGTAACCCTAGATAATCAGGAGGTGGAGATCTGATGGATCATGGGTCAAGGCAAACCTGGGCAGAAAGTTAGTGACAATCTAGTTCAACCATCAAGTTCAGCTCGGTCCAGACCATATAGAAGACAAACCAGGAGGCCCCAGATCAAGCTGTGAGACTCTATCCATAAACAGCAGAAGCAGAAAAGGACTGGAGGTGTGGCTCTAGTGGTAGAACATGTGTTTCATATACTTAAACGGAGTTTAATTTCATAGCAGTAGCACATAGCTATGTGTGGTTAGTGTGAAGAAAAGAGACTGCAATTCTCTCTCTTTAGGTTTTTGTAGTATTAAATACCTCTACTGCTAGTCTCTTAGAAGCTGTGCCAACTCTGAATGCCCTGATTATCTATGTCTTATGAGCCTGGGTCTTATTAATCAGAGAAGATAAAAAGATTTAACTGAAAGTGGAAACAGTCTCGATTATTGATTAGTTTTCAAATCCTTCATTCTTAGCAGAAAGTGCTCAACATAATTTAGAGACTCTTGGATGGAGCATTTCAGTTAGCCAGATAATGAATTCAATTAACTAGGGAAGGTTATTTCTTAAAATACTGTTTTAAAAGCAAATGTCTCTTTATATTATGGTGTACCATAAAATAGAAACTGAGCTTAAGCACACAAAAAATATGAAGTAGCTTGTACAAATGCCTTTGTAAATTTCTATTTTTAGAATATAATCAAGTGGAAATCATATTACTGTCCTGAAATGAATAGTTTTATACTCAACTTTAAATGTGAACAAAACACAACAATGTAACACAATAACCATAAAAATGTATTTCTATATATTGGCCTAATTATTAGAGTTAGAAAATTTTACATGTAAGTATATTTTTCAGGATATTTTTTTCAGAAGGAAGTTTGTTAAATATGTTTATGGGTAGAGGGGAATATGAATTTCCTTTTTTAAAAAAATTCAAGATATGCTTTTTGACATATAATTTTAGCTATAATTTCAAAAATGTGTTCACATTTAAGCAGTGAATGGAATGCATTAGCCAGTAATTAATGAGTATTAACTTGTTAGTTATAATGCAGACAAATTAAAATCATGGTTAACTTTTTAATACAGACTATGAACTCTTCTTTAAAATACAGAACACATGAAGGATGTTGTCATACACAAGAAGTACAACACACATACACACACACACTCACTCCTAGTGAGCAAATACCAACAAATTTAGTATGTGAAAATGAAGTTGGCTAACTCAGGAAGCAGACATTTTGTTGAAATAATCTACATATGTGTCTGAACTTGGAAATTTCTCTAAAATTATCAGCTCCCTCTCCTTAAACACCAGTTCCCAAATGTCTTAGAGCTTTGAGTAAAAGTCATGACTAACAGCTATATATAGTCAAAGACCCAGTTGGTAGGATTTTGTACAAGGACTCTTTCTCTTCACTGAGTGCTATGGAATACTGTTATACTAGGCCTTGCATGTAATGTTCTCATAGGATCCTGGATTGAATGGCTTTTAATGAATAACTATTCAAAAATCTTTAAGATGCATATTTGTATTATATAAGAGAAAAATGATTTTCACAAGCTATAACTTAATTTCTGTTCAGTCTTCATCCTTCTGAAAAATTACTCAGATATAGGACCAGTTTGTTTTCTTATTTTTAGCATATCATCACCCTGCTCCTCTTCCTCCTCTCTTTCACTTCTCCCTCTCCCTCTGCTCCTCCTCCTTCTCTTTCTCCTCATCTCATGCTCCTTATTCTTCCTTTTCTGGCTGTAGTAAAATAACCCCAATAAAGGACACGAAAAGAAAATGTATTTTTTCCAAATGGCATGGTAGCAGGCAGTTTTCATTTGGCTGTAGACAGAAAAACATGATATCTCTGCAATTTGTCAAGTGTAGAATACAACATTTGCCCAGTGGAAATAAGCAAATAGTCTGTTTATGCTGTACCTTTCTGTCTTCCAAATGTGCATTTGTTGCCTATAGATAAGCCTTTCCTCAGGAATACAGGCAGGAAATTATGAATACTCAAGAAAAAGAAATACATAGTAACACATTTAAGCACAAACCGGAAAATTCATTGGTTATCTATTGCTCATATTTGTTTAATGTTTAGAGATTGACTATGGGGACATTATTTCTTTAAAATTTTTGTGTTTTTTACATTTGTTTATCTTTGTTGGTGAGGAATTTTGGAGTGGCTCAGCTGGGTGTTTCTGGCTGAGAATCTTTTTGAAGTAGGTATGTAGAGGTGCATCAGCAGGGTCGCGTAACTCAAGCAAAAGAAGATTCACGTAGAGATCCAACATTCAGAGTCTCTCTGGCCGTTTAGACAAATGACTTCCTTCTCACATTGGCCTCTGACCATTGGGTTGCTGACAAGATGGCTGCTTGCTTATCGCCAAGGAAGTGACCTGAGACAAGGAGACATAAAGCCTCGTCAGGAGACTCTCCCTGACGTTTCTGTCACCCCATTAATAATGGCTTGCTCCCTCTTCTGACCATTCTGTTCATCATGAGCAAGTAAGTCCAGCCAGATGCCTGAAGGCGATGATAATTTAGAGTCACCTTAAAGGCTTTCTACTAAAAATAACCAAAAGAAATATAGTGCTGATAGTGATTTCTTTGGCGGTCTAGTATTGTAACTTTCAGGATTCTCAAGAGAAACAAAAGCAATGGAATATGTGGATGACAGAGATACATACTAGGTGGATGGAGAGACAGATAAGATGGTGACAGAGATCGGAACAAGGAAAAGATCACCCAGGAAATTAGATGGTGCCGTTACAGAAGCTTGAGGTCCCCCGGTCTGTTCATAACATAAGCTGAAGACCAAGAAGGGCCATCCAAGTTCAAAGGTCACAGAACCCCGGAAGTCAACTGTCTGCACCAGAAAAAGATGCTCATAGCAGAGGACAAGAGGAAATGAACGATCAGACTTTAGAGGAGAGAATGATCAAGCTTTCAAAGAAGGTTTCTCTGACTTTCTGTAGTATTTGGGCCTCCACACAGGAAATGGTGACTTACTTTACTTATTCTTTTTCGTCAAATGTTACTCTCTTCCAGAAACTTTCTCTGGACCACATTGAACGAGATTATCTGGGCGCCTGTTAGTCAAGTTAGCACATAAAATTCACCATCACGATGACTCAGAAGCTGTCAAGGTGCGATGTGTGAATCGACCTATTTTATTCTCCCAGTCTTCTGTTGAGGATCATTCAGCTCCATCTGGGAAAAGTAATAGTTTCAAATGAGTATGCAAGATGGATAAATTACATAAAATAGCAATAACATAAGAAAGCTAACAGCAAAGGCAGGCAGAGTTTCTGAGACAGGGGCATGCTGGCTTCATAACATAATCTAAATGCTTTCATTGGAAAGTAGAACCAAAGAGAAGGAACTATATATTACTTGACTAAGTGAAAACCTGAGGCAGATCTCAGGTTTTAAGATTTGGACAAAATAACAGACAGAGATTCCAAACAGAAGGCATCCCAAAGTGTAGGAAAAAGTTTCCATCAGCTACTGGCTAATTCTTAAATGAGAACTGAGAATTTACAATCAAATTGAGAAGAAAAGCAATAGCAAATATTCTTGCAACAAATGAAAAACAGAGCTCAGAGAATAAACAGAATGTATATAAAAAGAACCAATAGTAATTATAGCAAAAAAATAACCAAAATTAAATATCTCAGTGGATGGGCTAACTAGTAGATTGAAAACAAGAAGGGAAAGAATCTATAAACTAGAAAACAACTCAATTGGAATTTCCTAAACCACAAAGGAAAGATACTAACATTGATTTTAGTTAAGTTAAATGTGATATGTTAATTTATGTAAAGTAGTTAAATCAAATAATGGCCTAACAATCTTAGGGAAAAAAAGTCTAGAGTGACCTAGAAATCAGAATGGTATATGAGGTGCATTTAGGTCCATTCATGTATACATATTTACACATGCATGTGTGTAAAGCCTCTGGATTGGGACACTGATGTTCTTTACCCTGTGTCCATCTTTCAGGGACTAATGGAGCTCTTCTTTAGCCAGGACAAACCTAAACCCACCAGGAAGAAAGGGTCCAAAGGGAGAAGATAAAATTGATCTGCATATAGTCACATGGAGTCATTATTAAAAATTTAGCATTCATGAGTTTCAAGTCAAACCTACAGTTCCTCTACAGTTGTAGTAATTATTGTATCTTCAGAAAAGCATGCAGTCAAAAAAAACAAAATCTCATTTTGGAGGACTTTGTCAGTTTCTAAAGTGTCCAAGTTTTATATTGCTCAGCCTGGTCAAGAATAATTTGGCAATTTTGATCCTCATGATCCTAAACTTCTGAAGGAAAACTAGTAGTGGGCACTCATTTTCCAGTGGTTTCCAGGGAGGATGTTAGGGTGAACTGGTTGGTTGTAAGACAGGCACCCTTCCCCACCAAAAGACACCCTTCCCCCCAAAAAAGAGGCCAGGCATTCATGGTGGTGAAGCTGCGCCTTGATGGTGCAAATTTCTTCATGCATAAACATCTGCATATTTTGGATTCTTATAAGATCTTGGTGACTATGGGCTCAGGAAAAAAATCCTCTCCAAATCCAATCCAATCAACCTAGGTAAAGAGAGCTACTTTTGCTTTGACTGGTTTAGGGAAAGAGGTATTAGCCATGCCTAATGGAATTGTCACATCTGAGTTAGACAGCTTTGGGGTAGATGAGGCTTAAGTAACAAGTGGTTGATGTAGGGAAATAAGAAGTAGATGCCATCGATGATGTCTCCAAAGAACCCATAATCTCGCTTTCAAGTGATTTCACTGGAATTGTTTACATCACCTTAGGGGTATCATGATGTCCAGCAGCCCCACCACCTACGAAGCCGGTGCTGGGCAGAGGCCATCTGGGCTCAAGCTCCGTTCACAATTCTTAGTGTGTTTGGCCCAAGCTCATTTACTGTGCTGAGTGTGTTCTAGGCTCTCAGGATAGAAATGGTTTATTTTTTGTCCCTGAAATCATGTAATTTAAAGCACAAATTGAAGTAATTTTCAGCAATGTAATTTGACCTCTAACATAGCTGGACAATGTTCTTTCCACTTCTGGTGGTGAATAAAAGCTTGGATTTGCAGTCAGGTAAGAAGCAAGAAGGGAATCTATTGTCAGAGCTCTAAGTATGGGTCGGGACCAGAAGCCAGTGAAACACATCCAGTTTGCAGGTTTACGTTACCTCTCGGTGTTGTGCAATCATTTCCAATCTGTTCTTCCTGAGGGTTCCATTAGATCCTGTAAGCATTACAGCCTGGTCTCAGAAGCACTACGTATAATTAAGGCTATGCTACATACAGGGTTGGTAGTAAGGGTTTGCTCCTCACATGAAAAGAGAGGAAAAGCTGCACTCTGTGTGTGGAGCCAAGTCACAGAAATGAAGGCAGCAGACACAAGGGTAACTTACCATGAATCAGAGTTATGGGTGACAAAGCAATGTGGTAAAAAAAAAAATATGGGTTGTTTTAAGGGGAATATCAGTGAAAACCTAAAATACAAAAAAAAAAGCATTTTTAGGACTTATATTAGCCTCTTAATATTTTCCTTTTAACATATTTAAAAATTCAATGCCTTGTTCATTTTCTACTTTGAACTGAAAATGAATTGGGAGTTGTGTAGACACCTGTTCATTTCAAAATATAAACGATGTAAAGCTATGAGAATCCTCCCTTTATAAAGTACCTATTATACACTGAACTTAGACTGTTTGAAGAATGAAATTAAACTTTCTTCTGACGGTTACAATGAACAGATTTTCAGACAGGTGGATAATGTTGTTGGGTATTAGGGCCACTCTTTGAGTAAGAAAATTAAGGGGTATAGACAGGCGTCAGATGAACAGGTGTGTGTGTGTGTGTGTGTGTGTGTGTGTGTTTAATGTGGTTTGCCTAGTAGTGGTCCCTTGACATTGTGCTAGATAGCGTCCCTTGATCTTTCATTTTGCTGTGCTAGCTGGGCACAGGGAGCTGTATGCATGGGACATTGAATCTAGGCTAAATAAATGATGCATTTCATTCTTCTGAACAAAATGATTGGTTCTGAAGTCAGTTAATCAGTAGTTCTCAGAAACTGAATGAGACAATATCCATAGTGAGACAAATGGCTGGCTTCCAGTTCTGTGTCAGGTGGTATAAAATGTGAATCCTGAGAGGAAAAGTGAAAAGACGGCGAAGTTATAGAAAGCATTTGTTTCCAGAAAGAAAGAAGAAATCCAAGAAATTGAGACGGATAGACTGTATTCATGGAAGAATAATCCAATATATCTTGAGAATCAAGAATTTGAGGGAAAAGATAATGGAGAATAATCCAAGTCTATCAAAAAATAGCAATGAGCTCTCAGACCATTGCATAAGAAGAGCCCTGTGGGTGTGGAACCCAAGTAGGTTAGATTGTTTAAGCATGTTTTTGAAGGGATTGAATTGCTATGCGATTAAAGATATCTATAAAGCATTGGGTCTCATTGAGGTGCAATGAACAATTATTGTAAACTATAAATGCACAGAAAGTAGTAAGCCTAAGGTGGCCCCCAAAATGATTCATACAGAAACTTCACAATCCTTAGAGTGAAGTTATTGATGGGTCGTTGTATAATTGCTAGAATTGAAGTACAATGGCACCCAGTTCTCTCCCTGTGGAGTGGAAGAATGTTGAGTGTTCCTCTGAAGACTTTTTCTCCAGTGTCCTGCATAACTCAGCACAATGATGACACGGATGATTTACACCAGTGAAATATAGTGAGTGGCAAAGTCATAAGCACACACACTCACACACAAACACATGCACACACATGCACACACACACAGTTTAAAACAACTGTGGTATATCCCTTTTAGCTCCCTTATTATGCAAAATGTATTTTTATCATCAGTAGCACATTCTGAAGCATGCTCATCATGACCACTTTAACATTCTATCCATGTTCTCCTAACTTTTCTATGTTTTATAGTATCTTGCAATTATCAATCATGAAGTAAGAAATAGTCATTTCTTTTCATTTATTGCTTATTTTGGTTTATTGTCCTGACCATTTGGTTTTCGTTGGTGAAGATCTGTGGTACATGGAGATATCCTGGAAGATTTACATCTCGATGAGCTAAATAAAAATCAAATAAGATGCAGGCACGATTTTCATAGATGTCAAGTATTGCATGAATCTCTATCCACTGCTCTTTGGGGGAATAAGTTAAAGAAATAACTATCTTTAATAGAGATCTCTTGTTCTGGTCCTCCCTTTACAAGACTCTTTGTGAGCATTAAATAATCCTCCGGGCAATCGGATGATGTTATTTTTTCTTTATTTTCATGTTACAAAAGAGAAACTGGTCTCCAATATCTAAGGAACTTTTAAGCTTCTGCCAGCTGATGGCCCATGTGAGACCAAGAGCAAAGTCCTTGCGGCTCTGAGCGTGTGTCTGTTTGAGGGCAGCCTGGTGGCTGCCCGCCCACATCTGACCTGCAGAGGCCCCTGTAGATGACCAGAGGACTAGTTTAGGGACAGTAAGCTCCTCTCCTTCTCTTGGCGCTCTACCCGCCTTCAGCCATGCAAGGTGGACGCCCTTTCTCCCTTTCCACCTTACCGAGAGTGCAATACGCTCAGAGTACCTTTCTCCAAATAGATGGCAGCAGCCTCTTTCCTTGGCTACAGCTTTATGTTTGAGGGCTGCTTACTGTGGCTGGTAAATCCAGACTAGAACAAAAGCATCAGGTAAATCTTAGGCCAGCAATCGCCCCATCCTCATTTCGTATTAGGCATTGCTGTTTTCAGTTGCATTTGGAAGGAAAACACAAGGCCCCGTCGAATCGCATCCTGGTTCGATCGTCCTTATGGCCAGACGATTTGACCCATTTTGTGATGTATCTCACATTTCCTGAAAACCAACCAAATGTTAACTCTTGAGCTCAGTATTTAGGGGATATCTGTTTTTGTTTATGATTCTCCATCTCCCCCTCCCCCGCCCCCCTGCCAGTTGTCCACGAGCCCGTGAATTCTCTATATTCCAAAGCTGCATCTTCCTTCAGGGGAAACGCTCCCCTGTATCCTCCTCCCCTAGACGCTTAGGTGTCTGGTCCTTACTGCCTAGATCTACCTGTTAATTAGTTCCAGCAAAGGATTACCAGTGAGGTCTTTGATCTGTTACTATTCTTCATTTCTCACTTTTCACCCCGAACTCTGCGTATCATTTTTGAAGTATTCAGATTCAATTGAAACCTCTGAGTTACAGGTTACAGAAAGCCTGGACAAAGGGCTCTTAAGCCACGAATGTAATTTATAGGACGAAACGAAGCGCCCGTGTTCTGCGTGTGGTTCAGCATCATTTGATCGAGAGCCATCATCGCATAGTGTTCAGGCCTCTCCCCCCTGCTCTTGAGGCAGTTGCCTTTATTTGTGATTTTTTTAGAAAATGTGTTGGGGAAGCAGACTTCTGAAAACCAGTCTTTTGGGCCAATGTAGGTACTTCTAAAACGCTGAGGTCCATGGGTAAGTATAGGTAGAGACAGTAGTGTGCATCGATTTTTCCTATAAAAGAAACTTGTGATACGATTTGACATTGCTTATCTTGTGAGTGATGAATTAAACTAAACCTATATTTGTTTGGAGTATTAATGTAAGTTTTATTCCAGTAATCTGTTTTTATAGCCTTAACTTGTTTTGATTCTTCATCTGATAAATGCTGGTTTTTCTTTTCAACTGGCTTAACACAAGTGCTTCCCCTTTGTGATTAGATCAACAACTTGTACGAGCAAAACCCCATTAAACCTTCATTTCCAAAGAACAAAGTCAAGAATGAAAGAATATGATTTCTTTCAACCAAATCACTCCTTCTTTGTCTTTTTAAGGAGAAAGCCAAAGGATTCCATGATTATAAAGGATGTCATAATGGTACAGTTGAAGGCACGAGGAGGAGATTCATGTACACAACATTCTTCCAAGAGAAGAAATTCTAAGACACATTCTGAGTGAATGAACACTAGAGGAGGTGGATGGAGGAGAAAGCTCTCTGTAGAAGACACACATTGCATTAACTACTCTGAGACCCAGGAACTCCTATTTTATCACATCATTGACTCCAAAAATTTCCATCTGGGCTGAAATTACCTAAACTCCCGAGGGGAAGGAAATCAAACATATACGAGAGCAGAAACTCGCCTCTCACTGAAGGGAACAGGGTGGCCGGACGTGTCCGTCTCCCAGAACGTGTCCATGGCCCCAGAAACATCACATGGGTGGGGCAGCATCCTAGCTTGCGACTCTGACTTCAGACAGCCACCACGCCTTTGTTCTCCTCATCCTCAAATGCAACATGAAATGAAAGGGGGGGGCATCCTGAGTAGCCAATCACCCTGGCAGGAAGCTGGTGGAGCCTTCTCTTCTCTTCCTTGGTTCTTACTTGAGCCACATGCTCCACCTTTTCCTTAGGTTCCCTGAGTGACCCAAGCCATGCCCAGAGAAATTCCTAGTATGATAAACAAGTGTCCCAGCTTTTTTGAATGCACCTCCAGAGTAATCTGTCACATGCTTCATACTGTATTCTGTGCACAACCTCATTTAGTCTCAGGTAGAATTAGGTAGGACTTAAACACCACTTCCTGTGGTGCTAGGGATAGTTAACAGAATTACAGATATGTGCCCTTAATGACTGAGTGATCGCAGTCAGTGGGGACTGGATGGTAGGAGAATGAATGAGGATCCATTTCCATAGGCCAAATAAAGGAAAGGCAATGCAGGACCAGTGGCCCCAGTGGGAACTATGCTGAGCTTGTATTTACTTCCCCAGGTAATGATATGGAAGGGTGGAGTGGGTCAGAAGCTTCAGCAAATGTTTCTATTTTGAAATAGATCCCCGAAGTGTGTCAACATGCACGCCAGAATGCAAAAAAGCCTAGGAGAACAAATGCAAATTAAATGTCATTTAACCTTGCACTAGCAATCCTGAATGTCCTTTGTGAATTGCTTCTCAGAAATCTGCTGTTCCAAGAGGACGTATTGTTCCCTTTCTGCAGATCTCATGAGGGATTGCTGGCTAGACTCTGGGCACAACAGGTGTGTGGGTGCCCTGGAAGATCAGTTATTGTCACAAACACACATAAACACGACAATGCATGCCCAGGGGAATTGTGTTGTTTGTGTGTATGTATGAGTGTGTGTGGATTTCAGTTTAATTTCTGAGAAATTCAGGGACTCATTCTGACTAGAATGCCAGTGAGAGAAGTTGAGCTGATGATTTGTTCTCTCTGCTTTTCAGGAGTGCTGAAATTCTAAAGAAATTGCTTTGAATGGACCCTTGTGCTGCAATTATTTTGCATTGACTTTCATTTGCCTCCAAATCATTTAACCTTCCAAGGAATGAGGGAAGGGAAAATGTAGGGAAATTGCTGAGATTTTACTATCAAAGCAAGGTTCTTACTCCACGGGCTAGGCTAATTTATTCATTACAACTTCATCCCAAGTGCACAGATAAAGTTAAATTCTGCATTTACACATTCAGCTCTGTGGAAGAACTCTGTTCTTGAAATGGGACTAAGCCAAAGTTTTCAGCACTGAGCCTTTTGTTTCAAATGTGCTTACTAGACTTAACCTAATTATCATTGCCAATTCTCTTCTTTTCCCCTATACCCCTCCACACAGCAAAGTCTATTTAGAGATGAATTTCTTCTTCATCTCTTCCTCCACTTTCATATTACCTTTCTTTCATTTCTTCATAGTCCCTCTTGTTATGCATCTGAAGTTTGTACATTGGCCTTCACATATCTCCTCTGATTAGCCATTTAGAGATGCATTTCCTTTATGTGTTATTCAAATCCATTTCTGCAATACCTATTTAACTTGCCAAAAGCGATTACAATAATAATTATGTCCCTGGAAGTCATTGCATCTGACCATCTTCTGTGGTTTACTCAATGCTAAATCCAAAGATCAACTTTGTGATGGCTCTGTCATATTTACATTTTGGCCCTCTTCTTGAATAGGAAAAGCATATCCTAGTTTGAAACTGTGGTTGCTGATAATTTTCTCTCTGCCTCATTCTTAAGTTCCACCCCAGTAACTGAAACTGTCTTTCTGAATAAGAGGCAAGCTGAACAGAATCACATGGTAATTTTTTTTTCAGATTAACTAAAATCTTATGAGAAGGTATTTATATTCTTTTTTAAAAAAAATATGTTTTTTATTGTAAAATACCGTACAAAGGGGTTACAGTGACATGAGTAAGGTAATGAGCACATTTCCTATCCAGCATTGTTACCTCCGCCTTTGTTTTTCCCCTCCCATCCCTTCTCTCTCCACCTCCCCAACTCCTCCCTCCCCCCACCCCCAAGTTGTAAAGTTCATTTTCAACTTGTACATCTCATTGTTATAATGGGTCAACCTGTATCCTTGTTTCAGCATTTTGTTATTTCCCTTCCCCTAAATATATATTCTAATGTGTAAATTGTAGGAGCTGAAAATCCCTCACACATTTCCCTCAAATATATGTTAGTGGCATATTGCATTATGTGCAATATATCTGTATGGTTGTGATTTTGACCTGCAAATCTAAATTCTGGAACTAGCATTCTTAATTCAAATGCCTAGGAAAAGAAGATCCTTTTCCCTGTAAACAGCCTAGTGTTACAGCAACTGGACTGTGCATGTTCATAGAAAAATTTTTTACGAGGAGAAAACTCAGAATGTGTCTCATATGTCCCTACCTGTGTACAACGAATATACTTTGAAAGCAAAATAACAGAAGCAGGTTGGAAAGCGACTCGGGCTGCTGTGTTCCATGAGTGAGGGTCGCATCTGCAGTTAAGGTGCATCCTGGGAAAAATCTCATTTAGGAATGGTGGCCGGGGGCCAGGGTGGGCTCTCAGATGGCAGCGGTAGCACAGGCTTGCTTCTACAGGAAGCAAGCTTTTGTGACTGAGGTTTTCAAGAACTAGAGTAAGAAGACCATATGCTTCATTCCACCATGTTGCTATCCTCTCCTTCATGTATTTACTTTGCGGTACTTGATTCATCCCTATCACCATGTTGGGGCGATTGGCCATCGTCCTGGTAACTAAACATCGGCCAAGGCCCTCGTGGGTCTGAGTCAGGCAGTTGGATGATTCTGGGTCACACGGGGGCCAGCCTGGCTCCGTGCAGTGTGATTAGATCTGACTCCTTTGACTAATGGAGCTGGCTAAGTTCTTTTCTTGGATGTGTCAGGAGTACAAAAGAGCCAGTGTCACCTCACAAAGCACGTACACTTCCTATTGGTTCTGGCAAAAAAATAAAAGTAAAAAAAGCTAATTTCGGTCTCTTTTGGAAAGGGATGGGGGTGAAAGATTGCAATCATCAACTCATTTGCTACACTGGCAGCCTCTCTTGGTCTAGCATAATAACACCTAGTTGCATAAGGATTCCATCAATTTGCTAATCAATAATTTAAGAACATCTGTCTTGTCTAAGAGAAGAAAATGTATATCAAAAAAATCCCATATGAGACATGATATAACTCAGTCTAACGTGTTCTATACATGTTAAAGAATAACGTGAGTTACTGATGGTAGATCCTTGGAAATTCTGGTTAATGGGATACAGGTGGCAATGGGGAGCAACACATTGTGGATCCTGGTCCAACATCAAATACATACATGCACGTGAACATCCCTGCATTCTTCAGTAGACTCCCAGACTCCTTTTCGATGGCTTACCATGCAAGAGGGTTTCTTTGGACCTGTCATGACCCCTCCAGCCCTCTCTGCATCCTCCTCCCTCCCTCCCAAACCTAGCTCAACAAGCCTCCTTGTTTCATCTTCACACATGGATATACGGTCCTGTGACTGTGACCAGCTTCGCCTTCCATACCCTTTCTCTTCCCCTCTCTTTGGCACTCACACCTCACACAGGATCTGTCTTACTTTCTTACCATTTTTTTAATTGTTCAAAGGGGTTTATTTAAGGAATTGTCCAAGTAGAAGAATTGACTTCTTATTAACTCAAAATGTTTGTATAATGTACAACATTTTTTGAAAGGCGGGCTTCTCAAGGATTTATTCTATTCAATGTGCAGTCAGAAAACATAATCTGATTATATGACGGCTCAGGAAAATGACACATTAAAGCTGGTGTGGTGTTGGGTTTCTTTTCCAAAGTCTCACATAGAAGTAGCGAAGACCATCACAATGTAATAACAAAACTAAGAAAATCCTTCTTCTATAAAAACACAGAGGAAGTACTATCCTATTTAAATTTCTGGAAAGATTCAATAAGGCTTTATTCTGAGGCTGCATGTCTAATGGGAATGAAAAGTTCCCAGAGATGCATTCGGAAATGTAAAATAGACTCCTTCACACAAACCCTAAAAGGAACCACAGCCTGGATGGATGCCAACTCTAGTACAAAGTCAACATGGAAACTCACATCACATTCGACATTATTAATGCTTAATTATGCCAAAGAATGCGCTATGTAATTACACTTAGCATTATTAGTAGTAATTGGTAATAGTGAGCAAGTCATGCCAAGAAAACACAGCTCGTCAATTAGAAGTTATGTCAGAATAGAAAATGTAGTAACTTAAGAAAAATATAGAAAGATGTGAAAATTTGGTGCACAGTAAATTTACTAATTTCCCAGTCCCTCAAATCAAGTAGCAGATTTGTATTTCAAACCCAGTGTGTTAAAACCAGGCACTTCCTGTCACACTGTTTCTGATTGGCATGATCTTTATCTCCTATGCATCCACTCTTCTATCTGCCCTGGAAAAACTTTGGACAGTCACATTCATTTCACATTTCTTTTTAAGATCAATGACGTTCTTCATATGTGTGAGTGGAAAGATTCATACAGGGGAGACTATGTTACAAAGCAGGTTGGATGATTTTCATCACTATATTAGTACTTCCAAAGCATTTCATTTTTTTGTAATAGTGAGATCAAAACAAAGCCTTGAATATGCTGAGCAAGCAGTACCTTGGGATAAGAAGGGGTCTTGTTATGTAGTTCATGCTGGCTTTGAACTTAAGATCCTCTAGCCCCATCTTCCATATGCTGGAATTATAAGCTGGTGCCATGACAAATCTGATGCTAAGATACTCTTCTAGTGAGACTAAAACTAACACGTGATACGGAACATTAAATATTTCTTTTTACAAAAGAGAGTATTATCACCAAATCAGTAAATTTCAGAGAAGCTATGTAATTATTGATTTAATAATAAAATAGGAAGTACCACTAAAGTAATCAGAATGACTCCAGTAATTTTTTTTCCCAATTTCTAAAAACTCTATAAAAACACAAAAACAACACATGGGAGAGAAGGGCATGCAAATGAAAGAGCAGATGGAAGAAGTGTTGTCATCCTCAGAGGAGGGCCAAACTAATATTCAATCCAAATTCAACGAAGACAAAGTGACTTGGATTATGACTCACTCCGTTTCTCTTTATAGTAAAATCTTTAGTCAAAAGTACACAGTGGGGGCTGGGAAGGTGGCTCAGTGGTAGAGTGCTTGCCTTGCATGCATGAGGCCCTGGGTTCAATTCCTCAGCACCACATAAACAGAAAAAGCCAGAAGTGGCGCTGTGGCTCAAGTGATAGAGCACTAGCCTTGGGCACAGAGAGGGTCAAGGACAGTGCCCAGGCCCTGAGTTCAAGGCTCAGGACCAGCAAAGAAAAAAAAAAAACAAAAAAGAAAGAAAAGAAAAGAAAGAAAAAGTAAACAACGTATTTCAACAAGTTCATCATTAATTTTGAGTTAACGAACATTGGGAAAAACACTTTTGAAATAGCCGTAACACAAATGCATAGTGTCTGAGTTTGGAATTATGGTACATTACTAGTAGGAGAGGCTTCTTTGGGAAATTCCACAAATGTGCTCAGTGAGACCTGAACCAACTCACCCCTCCACCACATTCCACGCTCCTTTCTCCTTCCTCTCTTTCCACACAGGATTTGAGTGTTTCCTTATGCGGTTACATGTGTATGTATGTGTGCTTGTAGCTGTGTATAGATGTGTTGCGTAGCTATTGTAAACACAGCTGCAGCAAACATGGGTGTGCATGTATCTCTTGTATATTGATGTGTGCTCCCCCGAGTGTATGCATTGTAACGTAGATCTGTTTTCAGAGTTTGAGAAACCTCCGTACTGAGGTCCATGGTGGTTACACTGGTTTATATCACCTTCAACAATGTATGCTTGGTCATTTCACCCCTACATCCTCCGGGCAATCGTTGCTATTTGATTCCTTCATTTCTGCAACTCTGACTAGGTTGAGATGGAGTCTTTGGGTAGTGTGGGTTTGCATTCCTTTTATGGATAAAGAGGATCATTTCTTTCTATTCCTGTTTGCCATATCTTTGTATTTGAATGCAACTAGGTCCAGATAGATACTTCATACATGTGGTGATACCAGTCTTCCTAGTCATTTCTTTTATCTTCTGATACAATGCATTAAGAATCACTAATTGGTGAAATGGTGCTTTGGAAAAGGGACAGTTTGTTTTTTTGTTTTTGGTTTTTTAAATCAGGTTGTGGGACCGACTCAATTGCTGTGTGATTTTGCCAGTGTAATATTTATTTACTACCATGAGTCTTTCCTTTTTCTTCCCAAAGTCGGAAACATGATTAATTCATCTTTTAGCATTTTTTAAAAAAATTCCAAATGCAAATTAAAATACTATGAATTTTAAACAGCATGCAAGTATGAATTTAAATGAGAGCCACAGCTATCAAATTTTACTTATCTGGAGAGGTCTTTAACACAAAATGTTGACTATTAGTAGAAGTAGCTGGCAGGCGATATTTAAATATAATAATATAATCCAACAGAGTTGATTCTCATGGCAGAAATACAATGCTGACAAAAGCAAATACGGTGTGAAATTATTAAACATGGGATATGAGCAGTCTCTGTACCTATAGCAACATTGCCATAGTTCAAAAGTTATAGACTTAGAGTTCTGTGGGCCCAAGTTCTAGAAGGTTCTCTGGAGTCTTAGCTGTGGTCTGAGTCAGAAGGCTCGTAGGCTGTAGCTGCCATTGATGGTGCCTGTGGCCTTTGGGAGGCTTGCGTGATGGAAGATGAAGCAAGGCTGGGAGTGTGCTGTCGTCAGGCCTGCTTCCTGGCCATTAGCAGCGGCCCTCTTGCCATGGGTCTTTTCTGGAGGGCTTCTCAACTGTGTTCTCTCCACAGTGCCATGTATCAAACAAATAAAAGAGTAAGGAGGAAGCCACCATACCTTTTGTGAGTGACCTATGTGATCTCACATTGGCCATACTCTATTTGTTAGACGCAAACTGCAAATTCTAGCTCATGCTTATAGGAAGGAGACTCAAGTTCTGCCTTCTGAGGGAGAGATTCAAACAAATACCAAGTTCTGACTGTCTTCTCAAGAGTAGCAATATCACCTACATAGATGTAGAAATTGGTCTTGGAGAGGGAAGAGTGAAAACTGTAAATAATAGAGATAAAAGGTTAACAGTTTGAAAACAATTGATTCATCTGCTTTCTATTTTAACAGGACAACTAGAATAAAGATTAAACTTGTCCTATTATTGTAATAATTTTCTACATTTGTAGACTACAGATAAATTGTTAAACATATGTATTCATGATTAAATTCAGCAAAAGACAGCTCTCTGATTAATCAACATTGCTTGTACCCATTTATAGATAAATATCGCACCAATCCAGACATACCTCACACTCACGCATACATAATTAAAATGATATTCCAAAGATCCGTGTGAATAAGACCTCCTTATGCATTACCACAGATATGATTCAGAGTCAGTTTAGAGAACAGGTTCTATTAGAAATAAAAAGTTAACTATTCTTAGGTTAGCTATTATTATCCTTATTCTTACTTCTTTCATGTTCAGATAAAAAGCAATCAATATTTTATCAAACTAAAAGACAGGTACTTGAGCCAAAGATTTGGGCATAATGAGATTCTGATGTGAACCATAAGTTAGAAGACTCTCATGGTAAAGAATGCGAACTCAAGAGAGAAAAGTTTTGAAGTTGGCAGCCATGTCTACATACTTTCAATGAGTTCAGAATAATAATGAAAACAAATATTTCCTTTGTGCATAGTTTGCTTTACATGAAGTTGATAATGAAGTTTTTCTTTGTCTTCGAGTCACTCTTCTTAGAGCAGTGTCTAAGCATGAAAACCTTAGATAAGCATAAAATCTTATATAAGTAGGTTTTGTCAACTTTCTCTTTTGAATCTTTTACCACTTCTCTCTAAACACTCTTAGCAAGTGATTTTGAAGTTGTATTGAGTTTGGAAAGTCAAGATTTCAGAAGCAGATCCATCTTTTCTTAGGTATATGAAAAAATACAATCAAACGTATAGGTTCTCTTCTATGTGATGATAGGAAACCCAGTTTTAGGAGAAGCAATGTATCATGAAAAATGGTAGTTATGGAATAACCCTGTAGCTTTCAATCTTGCTGTGTGGAATATAGGGACAGTATTACAGTCTAGACATGCTGTTGTTATTTAAGTCAATATGACCAGTTCTGCGGGGAGCTTACCCTCTCTCCAAATGGCTACAGTTTAACTCCATAGATGATTAATTTTTCCGAGGTTCTGGGACCCATCTTAAAGATAAAATTCCCATAGATAATCTGTAGTCCTAGAATTTTGTCTTTCTGTTGAAATTGTTACTATTATTTTTGATCTTCTTGAAGCTGAATTTATTTTCACAATGTTTATCTATCAACTTCTACTAGGCAAAGAAACTAAATGACTATCGGCTCTGTGTGTGTGTGTGTGTGTGTGTGTGTGTGTGTGCGTGTGTGCGTGTGTGCGTGTACGCGTGTACGCCTCCACTGGGGTTTGAACTCAGGGCCTGGGTGCTGTCCCTTAGGTTTTTTCCCTCAGGGCTAGCACTCTACCACTTAAGCCACTTAAACTCCACTTCCGGCTTTTTTGGTGGTAAACTGGAAGTAAGATGCTTGCTGACGGAGCCTACCTGCGCGGCTAGGACTTTAGGGCTGAGCCACCCCTCCCCGACACTGAGCAACTTTTTTCTCTGATATTTTAAACAAGCAACCACAACTGCTTAGTATACCACTTAGTTACTTAAATCATGGGATATTGAGTAAAATTACACGTTTCATGCCCTTAATAATTTGGTTTTCATTTTGTTCTCTTGGCCACTACAGTAGACTCCAAAACATTCCATTCTGGAACTGTTTCACTTACTGGTCTTAAGCTATCTGGAAGATTCTGCTAGGATGTGTCCTCTGGGTGAGCCTGGGAAGATCCAATGCCAAATCTGTAGCACCAAAGCCCTGTGACCTAGGAAAATACCCCAACATTCTAGTGCTCAGTTCCCTCTCCCCACTCCAAATACAGAGTTTGCTCTATGAGACTGTAGGGAAGACATAAGATCTAAAATGGTGTACAACTAATACGCATGCAACAACACAAAGAGAGAATCACTAGGATTAATAGTAGATGTTGCACATAAAAATGTGCACAACAGATGACTGGAAATGTTATGCATAGTGGAGGAGTATTTTGTAGTACAGAGTAGAAATCTCAGTGATAGTTGATATTTGTTCTCTGGGCTATCTGGTCCAAAGCGGGGAGCTGGTAAGCGGCAGTGATGCAGGCTTAGTTTACCCTTATTCCTGCCCAGACTTAGCTTAAGTTCCTATGATTCGCAGCACCACATGGTCCGTCTAGCCTGAGAGGCCAGTGAGTGTGATCGTTAGAACACACCCAGAAGAAAAGAAGAAAGATAACGTGTGCTCTTCTCAGGTAGGTCAAAACCTTCTCTGAAGTTTCTGCAAGAAGTTCTGATGGCTAACCTGTCATAGTTCATCTCGCATCTCATATTTCATCTCACCTTTCAGCACCAATCCCAGGAATAAAGGGTATCACTGTCCCGAGGAAAGACCAAGTTTCTTTCTTTAACTGGGAACATGCCGGTGACTCAGGCCTGTAGTCCTCCCTACCCAGCAGGCTGAGAGCTGGAGGACTGCAGCCCACAGTAAGGTTGGGAAGAAAAGTACAAGACACGTTCATGAAGCTCCATCCACAAGAACTACAGGGAAGGAGGCATGACTCAGGTGGTAGAGCACCAGGTGAACAAGCACACGGCCTTGAGTTCAAATTCTGACTGTACCTACATAAATAAACAAAAATAAGAAGGGAAAACAAGATCATGACAATTAGAGTAGTCAGTCTCTTCTACGACAGGGTTGCTCAAAACAACAGTTCAGAACTTAGCTACAATTTGCTTTCATGGACAATCCAAGGCCACCCATTTTCAAGGGCAAGGTTTAGGTCTAGAGACGCAGACCTCGCTCTGCTTACAAATACATGGGGTCTTAGAGAAGCAATCCTCACCTCGGCTTGCCAATAATTTATGTCACTACTCATTGTGGAGCTTGATTGAAGGTCTGTAACGCACACAGGCAGTCAATTTTCACACCACAGAGCGATTACAGTAGAATGACTATTGCTTAAGTGGAAGATCGGGTTGTCATTTAGCACTTACATGACAGCAACCCATGGTGCGGAGACAGGTAGGGAACGATAGAACCCAGGAGCAAGAAAGGTGGGCATTTTACATTCAGAATTTCTAAGTTTTCATTGTATTATCTCATCATCATCATAAAGAAAATGACATGGGTAGCTTGCAAAATGCTGTTCCCCCCTAGCGCGTCATTCTAAAATGACATGGTGCCTGTTTTGAGACAAAATATCAAGAACCCACTGTGGTTACCATGGAAACCACATTAAAAATAAAAAGAAAATGTGGAATGTTTTCAAGTGATAAGTACATTTAAAATGCAAACGCCCGCTCACGGAAGAATTGAACATGATTTGAAGCCTCAAGTTAATATCGTAAGAAAAGTGTTGCAGGTACATCAATTCTGCAATTTAAACATTATTATTGTTATTCATAAAAATTCATTTCATTAAAGCATCACTGTTGAAAAGCATTATATGATTAGGGAATGTAACAAGCTCACCAAGCATCTTAGGAATCAAATATTTTTTAGTGGAAACGCACAGAGAGCAGGTTGTATCAACAGACCCTAAAAATATGCAAAAAGATCACAAGAGCACACTTAAATTGTACAAACATTCCCTCCCTTTTAGCTTCTTTCTATGGGATAATTTTGAGTGTGTTTGTAGTAGACGAATCTGCCTTTAGGGTGAAACAAATGCAGCTTTCGAGGCCTCCAGTTTGAGTTTTCCCACTCATGTGTGTGGGATCACTCTCTTCCCTCTGAAGTCTCACGGGGGTCGTGAACAAGTCCCTTCCACCGAGACACTCCCGTATTTCTCCTCTACTTCTACAAATACAATGCAGGTGCATGCAGGAGTGCCCCGAGACCATGGTAACGAGGACTTCCTAAATGGTCCTCAACTTCTCTGCCACAGTCTGTCCTTCACGAGGTGGCTTGAGCAACCTGCACACTTCCACACTGAATCCTGCCACGGGTGGCATCCCCCTGCGTGTGGGAGACAGTCCGAGTTTCCTTTTGGTTTGCAAAGCTCGATACAATCTCGCTCTCATCTATCTGTTGTCTATCTCCTTTCTGTCACCATGAGGATGGGGAAAACTTCCTTTCCTTCTTCCTCTGAGTACCTACCTGAGTTCGGTATGTATGCGGCCCCGGGCTCTGAGTCCTCCAGGGACAGCAAGCTTTCTTCTGTCGCTGTTCCTTTTGCAGTACCCTCCCGTTCATTCCTCAGAGAGATCGTCTCTGTTTAGTCTATGAAGGAAAAACGTAGCCTTTTTTTTTTTTTTGGCCAGTCTACCTGTCCAGTAATACCGTTACTGTCTGCAGTTGTTGTCTGTGTTCAATTGTAAATTTTATTTTAACTATAATTATTTAAGTGTGGACCCTTTGTAAACAGATTCTTATCTGGCATTTTGACTACTATTTCTTCAGTACTCAATCACTCACTGACATTTGCTGAGAATTAAGTATGCATTTTAATGAAAAAGTTTTACAGAAAGTAAATGTAATGAATAACGGAATCCATGAGTTAAATGACAAGGTTTATGGTAAATATCCACGAATGAGACATCTAAATGAAAATCACCTTGAACATGTTTCAAAACACACAGGTCTGAAAGAGGCATAAGGCACTTGGTCCCTTTTTGCCATGCCGAATTATTAATAACAAGTTAGTAATCCTCAAACTAGTACAGAAAAAAATAAGAGAGTAGAAATGTACCTAAAATGGTCACGAAAGTAGATAATAATGAAAGACAGAGTTAAAAGAGGAAGACCTACATTTCCCAGGCACCAACTACTATGTAAGCCACATAAAAAGTTAGCATACTGCATATCTCATGAAAGTACAGAGCTTCGTGAAGAGTTGTAGGAGGGAGAGAAGAAATTACCATAATGATTAGGGAAAACCCCTTCCAATTTCCCCAGCCCACCATTCACTTCAAATTATTATCAGGTTTGAAAAATAAACCTAAAATTAACATAAGGTAAAGCATAATTCCAAAACAAAAGTTGAAAGTCAAACATTGAAAACACAATATTCTGAAAAGTACACCAGAATGACAGGATAAACTAGAGAATGTTCAGAAATTTGCTGAAAGCATTTAACTTTAAAAAACAAAGACAAAACAAAACATGGCATCTAATATGATGTCCTTGTTTCTCTTCTACTCCCTCTGATTTCCACTCACCATTCTGTTTTCTTCCTATCTACTTATCTTATTTGTCCTTCCAATTTTCCATGATTCCCTGTTGTTGTTGTTTTGGCCATGGGGCTTGAACTCTGGGCTTGGGTGCTATCCCTCAACTCTTCAGCTCTACCACTTGAGCCACAGCACCACTTCCGGTTTTCGAGTGGTTTATTGGAGATAAGAGTTTCATGGACTTTCCTGCCTGGGCTGGCTTTGAACCATGATTCTCAGATCTCAGCCTCCTGAGTAGCTAGGATTACAGGCGTGAGCCACCAGCACCCAGCACCCTTACCATATTCTTGATATTTGATGACTTATCTTATCATTCACTTCTTTGTCTAAAGAAAGGAAATCATCATAAACATCTCAAAAATGTTTTTCTAATATGTCTCAAATGAATGTTTCTCACATTTGAGGGGGAACTCAAGATTTTTTTGGCTTTATAAATTATTGGGGTAAGATACTTTTCTTATATATATCTATTTATACCAGACTGGAAATTTTAACCCAGAAAAATTTAAACACCACACACACACACACACACACACACACATACACACACATGTTCACATAAAACTCCAGTTGTAAACTTGATACATTATAAAGTATAATTTATAAAAGAATATTATACTTTCCACAAAAATGTATTAGGGAGATGACACTAAATTGTATTTTTATAGTTCTTTAATGTCTAGATTAATAGAAAATGACTAATTTTTGCTTCTGTTCCTTCATTTCACATCTTTTTTTGAAATATATGAATATTTTTTCAATATAGTTAAAATATTTTAATAGTCATTCTGAGTATCTTAGCTGTTCTCCTTTGGTATTATATCAACCCATATTAAGTAGAAGCTTCTTAGAGGAGAAAAATGTTGATTTGGAAAGTTTTAGAGAAATCTGTTTTGTTAAGTACACCATTGAAAAAGTTAACGGTAAGTCTCAATCTGCAAGTATTTGAAGATCACACATATGATTTTAAAAAACTTGGCTTGAAAATATATTGAGAGCTTCAAAACTTAGGAAGAAATGAGAACATCAAATAGATTCACAGATAGGTAGGCAGGTGCTTTACCCAAGAAAATGCTTGGTCAGCAACTGGAGAGGTAGAATCACTCATCAATATGAAAATCGAAAGTACAATGTGATATACTCTCAAAAATATACTTGAATATCTAAGTTTTATAGGCCTGGTAACAAATTTGGGTGAGAATATAGAGCAACCACTCAATTATCTTCTGGAATGCCAAGTTTGTACAATCCTTTCCGAAATTATTCACCAGTTCCTGAAAAAATAGGCTTAGGCCTACCTGTGCCAACAAATTCCATTTGTATTTACTGAGGAAAAATGATTATGTGTCCAACCAACTATACAACTCATTGTCCAATTTACACAACTCCTGCGTCCTTTTCAGAACAACTTTATTTATAACTGTGAACTGGAAAACAATTCAAGTGTGTTACAGCCAAAGCAGTAAGCAAATTATAGTATTAGCAGACAGCATAATAGTACCCAGTAATGAATTATGGTATTATCATACAACATAATAGTTCCCAATATGGATTTAAACACTGATGCGTAGAAATCATAGACAATGCCCTGAAGTACTAAAAAGAATCACATTGTATGATGTGTCTTCTATAATATTATAGAATGTACAAACTATCTTAATTCTAATAATCATTACACAAGTGTACACAGATACTGTAACTCTCTTGTATGCCCTCAGTAAATATGATTTCTGGTAGATTAAATCTTTGGAGATAATTTAAAAATAGACATTAATTTTCAGTTTAATTCAGGACATTCTTTAAGTGGACGTGGATTTCTGTTTAGTGGTCATGATGATGAAGACTACAGGCTTGCTGCTGAGCTGGCTGTTAGGGCTGGATCTGGGCAAGGATCCTCACGGTTTACCCATGACCAACTTCCAGGACAATACAAGGGGGTAAAGGCTGTGTTTATGATGTAGAGCAGAGCATGGTGGTACATGCCTGTAGTCCCAGCCTCTGGGGAGATGAAGGCAGGAGGGTCAGCAGTTTGAGTCACTCTGAGCAAAGAGAGTAGCAAGGCCCAGAGACAAAACCACATAAAATCCAAAGAGCTGAGAGGGGGAGCTCTTGAGGCCGCGCATGTGCCTCAGGCCCTGAGAAAGTGAAGTAAATAAGTGAAAGATGTGTGTGCGTGCGTGGGGTTGCACGTGTGTGTGCGCACTGCTGCGTTTGCTCACCCTCTGGCCCTCCACTTCTGTGCCCCCTCTCGCCCTCCCAAAGGCAGAACTAAGACAAAAAGACGAGAAAACAAAAACAGCAACGAAGGAACAACCTTCTGTCTCCATTTCCTGGCGTTCATTTTGATAATTAATGTTCATTTTTTTATAGCCGGGGACGGCGTTGGACCTGGCACTGGGGCTTGGCTGGCAGCATCTACTGCCCCTGTCTGCTCTGTCACCTGAAACACAGCTGCTACATTGTCTTGCTATTTACAAAGGCCACAGAGAGCTGCGTTCTAGGTTTTGTTTTTAGTAGTTTTGTCTCTCACTTGAAAACCTTTGCTCAGTGTCCCCTTCCACACATCAGAAAAGGCTTTGGGATCTCTAGTGCCATCTTTTTCCTCCAGAAATTTTAGTTGTAATTGGTACAGACATACACTGCAATCTCAAGTGATGTCTGTCATGTATAAAGTATTGTATATAAAGCTTACCACTTTATCTTACTTGTTAATTTTTATTTTGGTGCCAGCGGGGCTTGAACTCAAGGCCTGAGCCTTTTGTGCTCAAGGCTAGCCTCTACCATTTAAGTCACAGCTCCACTTCCAGCTTTTATTTTTTATTTTTGTAGTAAATTGAAGAGGCTCATGGACTTTCCTGCCTGGGATAGCTTTGAACTGTGATCCTTAGATCTCAACCTCCTAAGTAGCTAGAAGAGACTTGAAGTGCCTTCCTGACTAGAATTGACTTGAACTTGACTTGAAGTGACCGGGGTCCCCGGATGTTCCTGTCCCAGAGCAGCCTGTGTCCCACAGATCCAACTTCAGGAACCCCAGGAAGAACTTACATTTTGGGAGGGCTGTTGTGCAGTCTCCAGTTCCTAAGAGAATAAAGCATTTTCCCTCCCAAAATAATTAAGAGTTTAATATCTATGACTTGAGTAAAGATGAAGTATGTAGAATAATTTTAATGTCTCTGATACACATAGCAGATTGTACAACAGACCACTAACAATTCACCTATGACTTAGTCTGTTAAAAAGTCACATTTTTACAATTAACATAAATCCTTACTTTTCTACATATATTTAACAGTAATGAAAATGACAGCCTGGGCAATATTAGAGCTCGGATTTAATTGAAGAACGTTTGTCTGGTTACAGTGTATTTGTGGTCTATGTTTTTTAATGGAACACTAATTAATGTTGGCTTCATGTCACAATCAGTAATTAAGGACGTTGTCAAAGTCAATCCTATTATTCATCTTGATAATGAAATTATTTAAACATCCAACTCAAATGTTCTATTAATGTAGAAAATAATTGTTAACATTGTGCATAGGCCTTTGTGAGCATATTGCTTGTCACACCAACTATACTATCTGCCTAAATACCTGCACGCAGATGCTTGTGATGGAGAATCTGTGAAGCATTTAAAGATTAAGTGAGAGATTATTTTATGGATAATATTTAACTTCAGTCCATGTGATACATAGGCAAATTTTGTTTCATATATTTCCTGAAAGTGATTAAAAACTGCTTTTATGACCTGTGAAAATAATTTCTACTTATTTATTTAAAGTGCCCAAATTTATGACTTTTGGCCTATGCCTCTATGAAGCCATGTTCCATTACCAAATATATCCGCTGCTCCTTAAACTTTTCCTTCACTTCTTAATTTCTCCTCTCAGCCTTTCCCCATGAATCCTGATTCCAAGTAACCACAAATCTGTTTTTCCTCAATGAGTATTGCTTTTGCTTTGTAGAATTTTGTGTGAATGCAAACAGAGTTGATCTGATTTCTTTCTGTAGTAGTTCTCTATTTCAAGATTCATCTGTGCTGTGCGACTTGGCAGTAATTAAGTCTTGGTTCTTCTCAGCTGCATTGCATTGTGTTGTTATGTCATTTGCTGAATACTTCATATTTTGTTAGACATTTAGCTTGTTTTCAGGGTTTATTTTATTTTATTAGAAAGCAATATCTGATAGGTGTGTGTGTGTTCAGGTACAAGGCTTAGGAATTATATGTGTGTGTGTTTGTGACATCTATAATTACTTTTCTTTGCGCTGAAGGACTTCAGCATTTCATATAGTATAAGTCTCCTGATGAGAAATTATTTTAAATTATTTCTGCTCTGGTTTCTTTGAAAAACACTTTTTATTCTGCTCTTAATTTTAAGCGATTTGTTTGTGCATGGAGTTCTGGGTTGACAGCTTTGCCTTCCTTGAGTTTTTCTTTCAGTCTTGTGAAAGTGTTGCTTGTGACACTGCATCTGTCTGTTAGCTGCTGCGGACTTCTTACTTCAGTTCTTTTGTGTGCTGTGTGTCTTTTTTCTTGGGTGCTCTGAACGTTTTCCTGGATGATGAAGTGAATTCCGTTCCTCACACATCAGATGTCCTAAACCTCAGTGCCTGTAAAGGACCGGACTTAGAGAGATGGCCTTTAAGCAATGACTGTGGACCCTTATTCAATGACTGACATCCCTGTAGGCAAAGGAGGTCCAGGCGCAGGCCCCACAAGGGGATGGCTGCGTGAGGCACAGAAGGAAGATGGCCACCTACTGGCCAAGGAGAGGAGGTTCAGGATGAAGTTCACCGAACTCACACCTTGATCTCAGGAACCTCCATAGCCAGGAGAGAATGAACGGCCCGGTGTGTGGTAACAGACCTGTTTGTTAACGTTGGTAATACTTGTCCTTGAGTCTGAGATGTTTATTTCGATAGGAGTAGGTAGAGTTTATGACATTTGCTCAGGATTGTAAAGGCCTTTTCTTTTATGATTGTCGGTTTGTAGTTTTCATCTAATATGGACAACTTTTGGTCTTTATTTCAAAATTTGTATGCTCTTCCTCCCCATCAGAGTAGATACCCACAAACAGACATGGGCGCTTACATATATACACACCGATCCACGTACAAATACACTTACCTAGATGAATAGGAATAGGGACACATTCATGTATACATACATACATACATGCATACATGCAGGTACATACATCTATGCACCTATACACACGTACACACACACATATATATAACATCTCCATGCATGCAGGCACACATCCATGCATGCATACATAATACACACATAATAAGTTACTTCAGACATTATTAGGTTTCTTCAGAATGTCTTATTGATCACTGATGACCTGTTTATTTGGTCTTTAGTCTTTGGTAGATTGGATTTTCTTTTATCTCTCCAAGGTTATTATTTTTCTTGCCCAGCATATAAATATTAATTAACCCTATCTATTGAATTTTTGAAGTTTTGGAAAAAGTCTATAGCTTTCATCGCTAGAAACTTGATTTGGATTTTATAAATGTAATCTCTGTCTATACTTAGTATATTCCATCATCTTCTGATTCACCAACATATAAAACTGAGTTGTCTTTTTTAAAATCCTTACTAGTTCAGAAATTAGTGTCTGCCTAAGGTTGGTTACAATTCATTATGTTTTTAATTCTGAAATTAGTTTTAGGACGGGGATGATCTAATTGTATGCTTTTCATTGTAAAGCGCTGGGGTATTGCATTTCTTCTTGCTTTTACCTTTGTAAACATGCTTGAGAATTAGTGGCAGATCTTTTCAAGGGTTGCGGAGCCCAGACAGTCCTACCCTGTCTTCTGAAGCAGCCGCAAGCCCAGGGCTGCGTGTTTCTCATTGCACAGACAACACGTGTTTGTGTGCTCCAGCATCGTGTGCTCACCAGTGTGCCCACGATAGCGGGCCGTGTGAACACAGCATCCCGTGTGTGCACCTGTGTGAGTGTAGCGTCCCGTGTGTGCATGTGTGTGAGCACAGAATCCCGTGTGTGCACGCGTGTGAGCACAGCATCCCGTGTATGCATGCGTGTGAATGCAGCATCCCGTGTGTGCATGCATGTGAGCACAGCATCCCGTGTGTGCATGTGTGTGAGCACAGCATACCGTGTGTGCATGTGTGTGAGCACAGCATCCCGTGTGTGCATGTGTGTGAATGCAGCATCCTGTGTGTGCATGTGTGTGAGCACAGCATCCCGTGTGTGCATGTGTGTGAGCGCAGTATCCCGTGTGTGCATGTGTATGAGCGCAGCATCTCGTGTGCATGCGTGTGAGCACAGCATCCCATGTATGCATGCATGTGAATGCAGCATCCCGTGTGTGCATGCATGTGAGCACAGCATCCTGTGTGTGCATGCGTGTGAGCGCAGCATCCCATTTGCATGTGTGTGAGCACAGCATCCCATGTGTGCATGCGTGTGAGCACAGCATCCCTTGTGTGCATGTGTGTGAGCACAGCATCCCGTGTGTGCATGTGTGTGAGCACAGCATCCTGTGTGTGCATGCATGTGAGCACAGCATCCCATGTGCATGTGTGTGAGCACAGCATCCCGTGTGTGCATGCGTGTGAGCACAGCATCCCTTGTGTGCATGTGTGTGAGCACAGCATCCCATGTGTGCATGCGTGTGAGCACAGCATCCCATGTGCATGTGTGTGAGCACAGCATCCCGTGTGTGCACCTGTGTGAGTGCAGGTATCCTGTGTGTGCATGTGTGTGAACACAGCATCCCTTGTGTGCATGTGTGTGAGCACAGCATCCCGTGTGTGCATGTGTGTTAGCACAGCATCCTGTGTGTCCATGCGTATGAGCATAGGCATCCCGTGTGTGCATGTGTATGAACGCAGCATCCTGTGTGTGCATGTGTGTGAACACATCATCCCGTGTGTGCATGTGTGTGAGCACAGCATCCTGTGTGTGCATGCGTGTGAGCACAGCATCCTGTGTGTGCACCTGTGTGAGCACAGCATCCCGTGTGGGCATGCATGTGAACGCAGCAACCTGTGTGTGCATGCGTGTGAGTGCAGTATCCTGTGTGTGCATGTGTGTGAGCACAGCATCCCTTGTGTGCATGCGTGTGAGCACAGCATCATGTGTGGGCATGCGTGTGAATGCAGCATCCTGTGTGTGCATGCGTGTGAATGCAGCATCCTGTGTGTGCATGCGTGTGAGCACAGCATCCTGTGTGTGCATGCGTGTGAGCACAGCATCCCGTGTGTGCATGCGTGTGAGCACAGCATCCCATGTGCATGTGTGTGAGCACAGCATCCCGTGTGTGCATGTGTGTGAGCACAGCATCCCGTGTGTGCATGTGTGTGAGCACAGCATCCTGTGTGTCCATGCGTGTGAGCATAGGCATCTCGTGTGTGCCTGCGTGTGAGCACAGCATCCCGTGTGTGCATGCGTGTGAGCACAGCATCCCGTGTGCATGCGTGTGAGCTCAGCATCCCGTGTGTGCATGCGTGTGAGCAAAGGCACCGCACTTTCATCCTGTCCGGTGGCTCTTTTTACAAGCACTTTGCTCAGTGGCCCACAGGACTTCCTTTCTCTCTATAATCTCTTTTTTCCAGTCTCCCAGCTGACTTTTGTCTGGCTTCTCTGAATTCTCACTGCAGTCACTTTGACCCAGAGTCACCCCAGCCGCAACCGGCTCTTACACCAGCCCAGCGTGGACAACCTTTCTAGACAGTCGAATACCACGCCGCTGTTTCCAAGATCAGTTCCCTGTGCTTCAGGCCTCACTGGTCACAGGACAGATGCTCCAGGCTTTGGAAACCATTAAGCTCTATTTCTGCATTGTTTTTAAATGACTGTATTTTGAGGGACACATGTGGTCTGTCTCCTTGTCTTGGTTAGAGGTAGAGTTTCTGAAAATACCTCTACTTAACAGTATTATAAGATTCTTTTGAAGTTCTTGATAAACTTCACCTCACTCTTTGTTTAGGTAGTGAGAAGAAAAAGAGAGCTTTTGAAATGTTGCTTCTTCAGCTCAAGTCCTTCGAATGGATAATGTTTACAGTACATGATGGTAAACTTGTAGATTTGAATAGGTATGACAGGATTTCATGACAACTTTAATAAACAGATGGTGGCAGTTCTAAGAGACTGGTTTAAACTTGACTGGCAACAAGAATGACTCAAATAATGTAAAAGATGCAAAAACCTAGTGGTGCAGTATAATTTTTATATTGAGCATTTGACTGTATCTTATATAATACATAAACATATATATTTATGATACCATATATGATATAGATATCATATAAAACACATGTGTGCATATATACATATGCATTGTGTATGGATGCTTATGCCACTGAAATGCGTGCATTTCTAAGGTGCTAGGGGTCATTTTTGGTATTAAATGCATGAGGAAATTGTATAGTAATGAGGGTCAGATCCCATACAATGAGCTGGATCTTTAGTAATACTAAAAATATTACTCTAAAAGTCCATATCATATTTAGCCTCATCTATGGAAATAACAAGCAATAGTGTCATCTAAGTTTCTATTTAAAGCCAAGAAAAGTTTTAACTACTTTATATGCCCCCAAAAGAAACATCCAATTATGTGTGCCTTTTTCACAAGAGGCCATCTAAATGCCAAAGAAGAGACTGATAACAGGAGTGTGTCCAATTAGACTTTGACTCCTAGCTGTTCTGTTTTCCGGCTTACCGGCTTAGTGAAACAGACAGTTACAGCCTGAAATTTTCTCAATTCTTACAAGCATATACAATGCATTGCAAAAGACCAATGTATTGATGTAAGAGGGCCCTCATGGACAAATTAACTCAACATTACAACAGGGTAGACTCATAGTCACATGCTAACCCTAAAATAGTATGACCGCATAGGTTAGAGTAAAGCTGTACCCAGGTTGTCCTAACATATGACCAAAAAATACAGAATAGAATACATAACTACCATGGTATCCTAAAAAATCAAGAAATCTCAACCTGAATGAGGAAAAGAAGTCAACTACCAAGAAAACAAGACAGAGGCTGGAACTACCTGCCTGTGACTCTCGAGCAGTCAGTTATAAAAATGCTTCAGACTCAAATTGCCCATCCATTCTCTTGACACAAATGAGAAAGAAATAGAAAAATCTAAGCAAACAAATACAACTTATTAAAAAGAGAGAGAGAGAGACAGGGAGAACAAAAATTTCACCTTCTAGGCTAAATTAATTCCTAAATACGACTCTGATAAATGATCTTTTTCTCAATTTCCTCTTCTGAAAAATGATGTGGCTGATTTCTTTATCTTGTTATTATATTTTCAAGTCTGTTAAGCTTTTTTATTCTAGGTTTTTCTATAAACATGAGGGTTTCCTGTTGATAAGATTATGTCATCTGTAAACAGAGGCGATGTTACTTATTCCTTTCCAATTTGGACATCGCATTTCTTTTTCTGGCCAAATTTCTCTGGCTAGGACTTCCAGTTCTGTGTTGAATAAGAATGAAGAGTGTGGGCAGCCTTGTCTTGATCAGAGGGAGGAAAAAAAATCAATCTTTTCCTTGAGTGTGATCTTAATAATTGGTTTGTTATATACTAGTATGTTATTATATTAAATCATATCTTAATGTGGAGACCTTCTTTTAACCTTCATAAAACTAGATGAAGGTAAAAATGAAATGCAGAAATTTACATAAATGAAGAAATTCCTGTGTCTATTGGTGGAAAGATTTAAAGCTGCTTCAACTTCCACATTTATCATGAGCTCCACAGATTCAATGCTATCTTCTTGCAGAAATAAAAGACCCCAGCACATCAAAGTACCAAAGTAACAGAACAGACCTTGAGAAATTTAATTTTTAAAACAACCGCTCTTGAGAAGTCTCACACTTTCCTTTCGAAAGTTTGTTATAAAGTTTTATCAATCAAAACAGTCGGGCACGTACATAAGAACAAACTCACAGTGGGCCAGAAGAGAGGGCCCGGATATAGTTCTGTCTTCTCTAGCAGACCCTGCGCAGAACACAACAGAAGTGCAGGAAACTTGCTTTGAGAAATTATCTTGGGACCTGGGACATTAACACAAACAACAAGTCAGAACTCTGTTTAAAATCATACATGGAAACCAACTCAAAATCAGAAACAGCTTCTAGAAGACAGGAGAACACATCTTGGCAATGATTTCTTTTTTCTTTCTTTCTTTCTTTTTTTCAGTTGTTTGGACTCTGGGCCTGGACGGCAAGGATTTCTTTTTTTTTTTTTTGGTCCAGTCATGGGGTCTGAACTCTGGGCCTGGGTGCTGTCCCTCAGCTCTTCAGCTCAAGGCTAGTGCTCTACCACTTGAGCCATAGCGCCACTTCCGGCTTTTTTCATTTTGCTTATGTGGTGCTGAGGAATCGAACCCAGGGCCTCAGGCATGCAAGGCAAGCGCTCTACCACTGAACTACCTTCCCAGCCCCCTGGGCGGCAAGGATTTCTTGAACATGACCTCAAATGCTCATGAACTAATGAACTAGCTAAAAAAAAAAAAAAAAAAAAAAAAAAAAAAAAAAAACCTAGGTGAAATCACATCAAACGATAGGGCTTTGGAAAAGCAAGAGAAACACCAGAATGAAGAGGAAAGTTTTGAAATAGAGAAAACATTTGCAAATCATGTATTTGGGAAGGGGCTATTGTGCAAAATGTATAGAAGACTCAAACAACTCAATGATTAAAACCAACAAACAGAAAAACAACCATAACCAACCTCATTAAAAGTGGTCAATTTTCCAAAGTAGACATTTGTTAAAAGTAGTGCTACAATGGCATTTAGGCAGATATGAGCGCAAATATGACAGGGCTAAAAATCAGGGAGGTGGAGGCCAAAGGTTCGGGTCGGGAGTGTGAGGCCTGAGGTCCTTTAGCTCACGTTTGTGTCCCCTCTGCTTCTTGTCCCCTGCCCACAGCCACCTGCCTGTAGTGATAGTTTTCCTTCAAGATGGTATAGGTATTCCAATGGTGGTTGGCAGAATAAGGGCCCCCAAGTCCTATCAGGGAAAGAGGGGAAATCATAATCCTAGAGTGTTTGGTGGGAATGGAAAATGGCACAGTACAGGAAACCAATGGAGATTTCTTTTTTTTGTCAGTTGTGGGCTTGAACTCTGGGCCAGGGCACTGTCCCTCAGCTCTTCAGCTCAAGGCGAGCGCTCTGCCACTTGAGCCACAACACCACTTCCTGGAGATTTCTTTAACACAGTTCAAAGCAGGGCTGTCAGAGGATCCAAAAATCTCTTGCTGTCTATGTACCCATAATAATAGGAACGAGGATCTGGAAGAGGGGTGCACACTCTGTTTACCACAGAACTCAGCCTGGATAGAGAGGAAGGCGTGAGGTAATACAGTTGGATAGTCTTCAGCCTTTAAAAGAGAAGATGGATATTGGCCAAGAGGATGGTCTGGATTACATCAGGGGACATTAGGCTGAGTGGAGTAAGTCGTTCTCAGAAAGACCCATATTGTGTGACTCCCTTTATATTATTACACAGACAAAAGCAGGCACCGTCAGAGAAGGAGAGAAGGAGTGAGCAGCTGATGTCCCGGGCTGGGAGGGAGGGGCGGTGGTGCCCGTCAGGTTCTGCACTTGCAGAGCGGTGCATGCAGGTGCACAGGTGCACACAGGACCAGACCCATCCTGCCCAGCATCTGTCCATGTGGTTTTTATGTCAGCGGGGTGGATTCGATCTCATCAACGTCTGTGTAGGATTGCAGGTTCTTTTTTAAAGAAGAAAAGAATACTGTCATGAGTTTTGAAAACATCACTACATCATCAAATTGTTTTAGAAGATGACATTCAACCTTCCATGCTCCTAAACTGTGAAGTATGCCATTTCTGGGTCTTACACAAGAATACACACACACACACACACACACACACACACGTGCACACACGCATGCACAGATGCACACATTTTTCAGGCTGTTTTTATGTTTCTGGTACTTCAGTCTCTGGTTCTCACATTGGTTAAGGAGAGAACACCAACTCCCGAACACCCTGGCTGTGTCTCCCCCGTGCTGTTACCATCGCCTTGGAATAGCAAGATTTCACCTTTTTCTGTCTGCTAAGCCATAGCTTTAATCATGGGATGTTATTTAGTATGATTCTCGAAGTCCTGGGTCTCCATCACTTTCTAAGACAGAAATATAAAAAGAGACTGCAATGAACAGGATGCCCATGCTGCCTAACTTAGTAATCTATTTCACGGTTGGTTCTGGAAATGTAGCATTGCTTTTTTACTTCTGGTAGCCCTCTGGGTTCCCATCACAGAGCCATTGCCGCTTCTTCCCTTGCTCTTCGTCCGGGCTGCCTCCAGTGGGACCTTTTGTATGTTTACAGTGATCTCTTCTCAAATGAAAGGCCTCCAATTTCACCACATTCTTCCCCGTGCTCTTTTAATGCGGTTACACTCATTATTGTAGCTTTCTTAGTTAATATCTGAGGAGATGTGTTTAAAGATAGGACTAACCTAAACCATTTTAAAAGCAAAATTAGATTACTGAAATCGCCTTAGTTCACCACACCTGACCATTAGATATCTTAATGGATTTGGAAAACTCAATAATTCCTTGCTCAGATTAGATTTTATTAGATTTGTATGTCTTTCTTACTAACTTTTAAAGATCTGTAGACAGTATAATCCGATTAGTGTCTCAGCTACAGAGGCCGACAATACATAAGAACATTTTTTTTTTTTTGGCTTCGCTCTCAGGCACCTAAAGTCACATTGAGAATCATATACTACTGTAAGCTCAGAAAAAAAACTAAATCAGGAGGGTGAGAAATTGACAGAGTCTTACCTTACAACGGTTTCTTTCTTGTCAGAACATTTCTGCTTTCTTTTACCATGTTTCTTTGGCTGTCAGAAGAGAAAAACCTAGTTCATATACTTCCTGAAAATAAGGAAGAGCATTTAAGCAGCGAAATTGCTTCTTATTTTAAACAAAGTTTTTGTGGTAGATGTGTGGCAGTTAAGTGCCATATTAATGCTATCTCCATTGAAATGCATTTGTTTAATTAGGTTATCGGGGAATAAAAGGAAAGCATTGGGAAATGACTGCACAGACAATGGCATTTCAAAGCAGACAGTTTTATTGTCAAACTTTACAGCTCAATACGGGTGGTTTTTTTTTTTAATTTGATGAAGAGTTG
This sequence comes from Dipodomys spectabilis, assembly GCF_019054845.1. Taxonomy (NCBI): domain Eukaryota; kingdom Metazoa; phylum Chordata; class Mammalia; order Rodentia; family Heteromyidae; genus Dipodomys; species Dipodomys spectabilis. Next base: position 4,276,675 of record NW_024870965.1, on the reverse strand, counting down.
CATAGTTAATCAATGCAAAAAAATAATATAAACTTAGCCTCTTTGGAAAAACATGAAATAATGATATCTACCGAGTCTTGTGTAATTTACTAAACATAAATTGGTGTGAATGAACTTTAGATGTCTGCCGATGAGAAAACATCGATTATTATCCAGTGTTCCCCAGATGGGCCACACTGCAAGAGCGAGCCTCTCAGCAGGCCACGCCCTCCCCGCTGACCCCTCAGCAGGCCACGCCCTCCCCGCTGACCCCTCAGCAGGCCACGCCCTCCCCGCTGACCCCTCAGCAGGCCACGCCCTCCCCGCTGACCCCTCAGCAGGCCACGCCCTCCCCGCTGACCCCTCTCAGCAGGCCACGCCCTCCCCGCTGACCCCTCAGCAGGCCACGCCCTCCCCTGTCTGGCAGATGATACTTCTTTAGTGTCAAGTCCAATTATGATCCTTGGCCAGGCGCGTTGCTCCTCATACCTGTTAAAACACTCTGTCTCTACAGTTTTTTTTTTGGGGGGGGAGCAGGTTGCATTCAGAGCTGTCTGTATTTCTGTCAGTGTAGGGAACAAAAAGCTAGAGGGAAGAGGGACTGGTCGCTGGATGAAGTAGCATCCTGGGTGTAAGCCAGGACAGAAGGCAGGAATCCAGCCCTGTTGGTCAGACCCAGAAGCTGTCCCTGGCCTCTTCTATCAGCCTCTGTCCACCAAGACAGAACGCTCTGCCTCTTCTGGTTCCTCTAAGCATCTGCTTCCCATCCCAGCCTCAGTTTTGCCACCTTCCACGACCGTTCCTCTCAGTGAGCTAATATAGTCTCAATTATGCAATATGTGTAATGAACACGTCTAAGTGATCACAGGTAATGTATGAAGTAATCTTCCCATTTGGTAAAATCTCTACTCACTCTGTGTTCTAAATTCTCATCCACATTCAATACTGATCTCTGATTGTCCACGTGTGCATCTAGATCATGTATATTTACGTATGCAGACAGCCTCACACATTAGCGAGTCACCCTCTTACAGAAGCCTGAAATGAGAGTTTATGATGCTTTCACATTTCCTCCAGGGCTGGGTACAGTGGTATTCCTCTGTAATCCCCACCAAACAGGAGGCTGGGATATGTGGATTGCAGCCCAAGACACTGAAAAAAAAAATAAGTAAAACAAAAATGATGTAGGGCATGGAAGAAGAGGGAGACCCCTTGCCTGGAAACCGCAAGGCCCTGGGTTCAAAGCCCGGACTTGGGCGTATAATTTCTCTAACTCACCCAAGTCGCTGGGCACTGTGGAAGAGTTCCTTTTACTTTTTCTTTGCTGTGCTAGGGATCGCACCCAAGTCCTTACATTTAAAACTAGTTTTTTAAATATGCTAATGGATAGTTATTTATTGCAAAAAATTAATTATTTCCAGGTCATTAAGCACTTGTATGTTTGTTACACTGTAACCTACTACCATCTAGGTTTTTTTCCTAGGTTTTCACTATGGCCCATAGTGAAATACAGGTATCATTTTAAATATAAGGTTCTCTGCGTATTAGATGTGTGCATGGAAAATACATTTCAGCTCTTCCCTTTCGTGATTTTATGAAGACTAGACAATTTATATAAATCCAATGGTCCAGTGTTTAATACATTGTTACAAAATATCTTCTACCCATTCTCCAAGATATTTAATAACATTTTTATTATTTTTCAAAGGTAACAATAAATGCCAAGGTCTCTTTATTTGCATCAGGGTTGTCTTCATTTAAATTCTGTCCAAAACAAAGGTTGCACACTATTTATTCACTTTTCTGCTCTTAAAGTCTTCTGCTTAAAATGTCCAGCATGGATTTCTGAATAATCTCTTACCTTTTGACCTACTTATTTCATGAGAACTGTGCAAAGAAATGAGCAGTTTTTTGTGTTTCTGAATAGTTCTGTTTTTCTAGAGTATTTCGTGCTCTTGTGTTCAAATAAGATAATTTTATAACTATCACAAAATACCTCATTATTCTAAATTAATGCTAGTTAGCTAAGTCCATTAGTCCTTTGGAAAATGTCACCTTCTTCCTGTAGGAAGGAGAACAGAGTTTTAGTAACACATTGGAAGCTGCTTTTCTCCTCAGATCTTCCTGGGCAGCTTCAAGCTGGGCTGTTGATCTACTCTGCATGGGGTCATTGTGGTGGCGGATGGGAAACTTTTTCATCATCCTCTTTCCTTGGCAATTGTAGGCGGAGGCCCGAAAATAGAATGTCCCGCTAAAGAAGTGTGTTCCGAAGTACTTTTTCAATTTAGTTTTCCTCAAGAGTTTCTTAAGTCATACTTCAAATTAGAATTAAGATGGAATCAAATAAGAGTTTAGCTTAACTGCATGCACCATAAAAATGTAGTCAGCAAAGACTATTTCTGACCTAACAACTTGAAAATATTACATATTTCAGCACTTGCTATATTGTATCGTATAGTTGAATTGAAAGAGTAAGATACATAAAAATAGTAAAATATATAAAAATTAGTCAGACTGGGCTGGGAAGGTGGCTCAGTGCTGGCCCCACGCGCATGGGGCCCTGGGTTCCATTCCTCAGCACCACATAAAGAGAGAAAGCTGGAAGTGGCGCTGTGGCTCAAGTGGTAGAGTGCTCGCCTTGAGCTGAAGAGCTGAGGGACAGTGCCCAGGCTCAGAGTTCAGGCTCCACAACCAACAACAACAAAAAAATTAGTCAGACACAAAATAAGCATGTAAAATTTCACTTCCAAATTGGTTTGGGACTATACATTTATAGTTCAGTCTAGCCTGTGAAACTTATGGAAAGAGCTACAATTGCAAGCTTTGGAAAAATAGCACAAGAAATAATTGAGAGCAAAGAAAATACTAAAAATATCAGAGATAGAGATTTACTATGTGAACTAATAAAGGCCTGTGTCCAGCATGGGTCTATTAGTAAACACAAAGCCTTTCTTTTTTTAATTTATTGTGAAAATACCGTACAGAGGGGTTACAACTACATGGGCAAGATAACGAGTACATTTCTTATCAAGCATTGTTGCCTCCTTCTTAACACAAAGCCTTTCTTTATATTTGAAAACATATAAAAACTATTCATAAGGTGGGAACTCATAGACATAAACTGGAAGGAAGTTTGTTCTATCTATAGTAAACAGTAGAAGTAAAAGGAATATTTATATGTGAAGCTATGCCAGCCATGTCAAAAGATGAAGAAAGCCTATTGATTATAAGCATTATAATATATAATAATTATAATTCTAATTAGTTTCTAATCATCACTGGGTCAAATCACATGCATTAATAAATCATCCAATAAGGCCTTCTGCTTTACAAAGCAGAAGCTACAGCTAGCCACATTCTTTGCATTGGATAATATTTTGAAAAATGACTTATGAAACACAGAAGTAAAGAGAAATTTAACACACATTTAAGTGGGGGTTTCTTACTTCTTACAAGATCTGAGCATTTCAAACTAGAGGATTGGTGAGATTTTGCTCAAGAAAGATAACTTTGCAACTATCATAGTTATCCCATTATGTTTACTAGAAAGTAACTAGTTAAATCCATTGCTTGGTTTTGGAACAATGTCATACTGTTCTTTTACTAGTAACTCTAGAAGTCACTGTAATTGTTGGATGCTAAGTGTAACCATAGCTACTCAGGAGGCTGAGATCTGAGGATCGCAGTTCAAAACCAGCCAGGGAAGGCAAATATAAGTGAATCTCATCTCCAATTAATCAGCAAAAATCTGCAAATGAGAGTATGGTTCAAGTGGTTGAGTATGAGCTTTGAGGGCAAAAGCTAAGCAAGAGTGTGGAGCCTTGTGCTCAAGCCCCAGTACTACATCTCCCTCCCCAAACACACAAGGGTTATAAAAATATTTATTAGGAAGCAAATAATCAGTGTGTCCTTGGTTTTGGGGTGTAAATATTTAATTCACAAGAAATAGAACTGCGTATAGTCAGATAAACAAAGTAAAATATCCATTAACTCTCTTCTCGTTTAATGATTGACAGTGTATTGCTGAATCAACATCTTCAGATTTCTTCTATGAATCAGTCAGTTAGACATGTGCATTACAGGTTAACTGAAGATGGGATGCGCAGAGCATTGGAACAAATCCTCCTCAAAGTTACGATGGAGCTGCCGTATTGGAACTTGGGGGACATGTACTTAAACAGTTATAAAAAGAATCTCAGTCAGACCATCACACCTTAGCTCTCATGAGCTATTTAAAGTTGCCTTTTAAATGGCTGGAACTGTGACTGGTAATAAAGTGAGAGGTTATGCAGCCTTATGAGTGGCCTGATTTAGGCACAGCAGGCTGGCAAAGTACAGAGATCCTCGCACTGAGGTATTTCCCCTGGCTTTCATGAAAGTTGTTGATTCTCTGACATTAAAAGTTTATGAGTACCTGGAGATTTCCTCGTGTGATGGGCAACAAAGCCAGTGTGGGTGGAGTCAATTGTAGCACGCATACTGATGGAGTGAGTTCATGTCAATTATTTATCTGCAGACCCCCGAAGCCAGTGAATACAGCAATTAACAACCATCCACCCCTAAAACACCCTGGGGGGAGGGAAAGACAAAATAAAGAGGAGGGTTGGCCAACAGCTTATTTTAACCTGTACTGTGATTTATTAAAGATAAACTTTGTGCTCTAAAGCATCGAGCCAGTGCTAATCAAAAGCAGTTTCCAAATTGAACGAGTGCTTCATCTGGCCTTGCTTCTTTCTGCAGGGTTCCATCCTCAGACTTCTCATTACTGTTCTGTTTCTCTTCCTCGATCACCTCTTCCACCCTCAAAGCATGGGTCTTTCATGCAGGGGGTGGAGCCTTTGAGTTTTATTTCCATGGCATTTCTAGCACAGCTGGGCAAAGTTACATCTTCAGTACTTTAAGTGTTCACTGTTTGTAACGTACATGACAAAGCTGCCCGAGAACTGTTCTCAAATCACCAAATGCACAGGAACGCACATGTGTGTATGCACACACCTTTCTTTTGCGTGGATTCCAGCTGGTTAACATGCGGTGAGATCCTTCCCCTTTGCTCACATATCTGTATATTCCTTTTTATAGTCCATTAACATGATGCTTGTGAATCACACTCATCCAAACTCCTTTAAGAGGGTGCCCAGATAAAATACTCTCTCTCATTGGCATTCATTTTGTATTGTAATACAAGATAAAAGTGTTTTGTATTAAACACTTTTGCAGCTTTTTATACCCATTCTACCTGTATATCTGTATTATTTTTTATTTCTGCTCTTGCATTATAAATGATCTGAAGTCATCTTTTTCATAGTGTGCTTCCCCAAATAAGAAGTAGGTTATGCAAGTTTTTGAATTGATTTGGGATGCAAGATGGGAACATTGTACTTGGTGTCTAGGTGTTTCCCTTGGAAGGGACCATTGAAGAGGCCTGGGCCTTTACCAACTGTAGTCGCATAGCAGCAGTCAGCAATGAAAAGCAGAAGTTGAGTGCATTAGTGATTTGCATAGCATTAGCATAGTATTTGGCGCCATTCCACAGGGGAGCAAGTCTACCTGCTAGGTAAGGGAGATTGCATACAGGGAACAGGGAAGGGGAGCAGTTGGAGAAGCAGCTTGTGAATAAAGCCACAGAGCTGGGCTGCAGATCTGGTTTCACAAACAGAGACAGCTGTGCTGTGGTGGTCAGGGCTGGAGGGAGCTGGTGCTGGCTTCACAGTGGAACTCCTGACATTTTCTAACCCTTTCCCACAATGCATTCTGCCGAGGAGCTCCATAAATACTACATCACTCATCTTTAACATATGAGTTTTGAGTAAGTGCTCATAAAGCCATGGAAAGAGCCATCGACTGCTGCGGGCAGGCCAGGCAGGTAACTAAAATGTGAAGGCCCCAAAGTATCTACAAGTCTGTGAAAAGAATGACAGAGGTGCGCAGGCAATGCTTTTTTACTTTGATCATTTGGGAGTTTTAGATTCACATTGATTATTTTTTTTATTCCAATCACAGCTGACAAACTCACAAACTTACCTGTAAATGAAATCAATCGAGAAGTTTCAAGAAATTCTAGACGTGGACTCTGAGAATTACAGTTATACTTAACAAACTATTCTTAGAAAGAAGAGAAAATGTGTGTGTGGGGGGGGAAATAAAAGTCAAATGTGTGTTGAAATCTGACTCAGCTGAGGGCTGAAGTAGACACACCCACAGAAATCCTCTTCTACATCATACCCAGCATTGAAAGAGGGACAGGGCAGGATCATAGCGGGCCTCTTTCCTTCTCTACTTGTCCCTTTTCTCATTCGCATAATACATTTGGGAGACTAAAAGGCCTTGGAAAGGGGCTCCTGTGAGCCAGCAATGGTAATCCTTGACAAAAATCAGCGTCGTGTTTCATTATGTCCTGCTGCTACTTAAGTCACGACAAGTATCTCTGCCTCAGATTAGCTAGCTTGCTTTCCCCTCCATCTTAGAAAGAGCCTCACTGCAAGAATTTTGATGATTTCAACCACAGTCAGAAGCCAAGTCCTGGCCGCTTGTCAGATCTGAGGAGTCATAGAGCGTTTAGGGCCGGAAGGTTCTTCTGTGGCCTGGCTTTGTTCTTCAGCTTTCCCAGATTTGCTCTGCAAGGCCACTTGGTACCTGAATGACCTTTGCCTTAGGACAGCTTTGGGCAGCACGGATGCATTGAATCTTGCCATGTCCGAGCTGAGGCATCCAAAGGATGCTGAGCTTTGGCTGAATTTCTTGCGTTTTGTTTCCCCCTAACATTTCATTTTCTTCTGGAAGGGGGCTGAGGTTCCCATTCGGGGCTTGCATGCAGGTTGAGAATGTGCTCTTCCAGTAATTCACATCCCCGTCTTCACCACTCCAGTGCTATCAAACAAAGAAAGTGACCTGAAGGCTTCTTGCGGATCATAGTTTGAGGTTAGTAGGACCCTATTGCAAAAGCAAGCCTGGTATATTGATTCCTGCCTGTAATTCATCCAGGAGGAAGGATCAATGTGTGAGGAGAACCCAGGGAAGTGAGCCTAAGATTTTACCAAGAAAACAAAACTAAAAATGAAAGAATTTGGTGGTGCGGCTCAAATGGTAAAGAGCTTTGACTGCTGGGCTGAGGTGCCTGAGTCCAAAACTGGAAAGAAAAAAAAAAGGAGAAGTTAATTTTTTAAGACAGACTTATAAAATGACATACAAACAGGAAGAATTCAATAAAAGAAATGGCAGTCAGTTTTGACACTAGACTTAAAAAGATGGATAATAATGTTGCTAGAAAACCGTCTGTGTGAACTTTTATTTTGAGCCCCGAGTTTGATGTCTAATCCTGCAACAACAAGATGACATGGTGATAGGTTTACAAAAAGAAATAAATTTTTTAATGGCACAATCACAGCATTCTGTAGTCATAAGCTGATAGCAATTAATATTTGTTCTATGAGAATGAGGACTGAAAACATGGCTTCTAGCTGGGCACCAGTGGCTCACGCCTATAATTGTAGCTACCCAGAAGGATAAGATCTGAAGGATCGAGGTTCAAGGCCAGCCTGTGCAGGAAAGTCCATGAGACTCTTATCTCCAATAAGCCAGCAAAAAAACAGGAAGTAGAGCTGTGGCTCAAGTGGTAGGGCACTGGCCTTGAGCAAAAAGAACTCAGGGACAGCACCTAAGCCCTGAGTTCGAGCCTTGGTACTAGCACAAAAACAGAAAAACCAAACAAACAATTTGATTTGTACGTTTCAAACAACAAGGAATTAGTATCACCCTGAATGATAAATTAACTTTCAATAAACATCAAGATAAAGGAAGCTGGTAATGTCTTTGTTAGTATAGAAATAATTATTTAATTTGTGAATTCCATTGATTCAGCTAGGCCTGAATTTTCCTTCTTCTAATAGCTTTCCATTTATAACATTACCAAGAAGGTAGTTACTAGTCAAAGGAAATTACACAAACTATTGGTTATTTGATACAGTTTCTGACCATTCATTATTCATTCAAATTAGCAACTTAAAAGAAAACTGTAATATACTGAAAATTTGTCCAAATGAAATTATTATCAATATAATTGTGGGTTTTTTTGGCTGGTCATGGGGCTTGAACTCTGGGCCTGGGCACTGTCCCTCAGCTCTTCAGTTCAAGGCTAGCACTCTACCACTTGAGCCACAGCGCCACTTCCAGCTTTTTCTGCTTATGTGGTGCTGAGGAATCGAACCCAGGGCCTCATGCACGCTAGGCAAGTGCTCTACCACTGAGCCACCTTCCCAGCCTGGATATAATTGTGTTTTAAATAGTGTGATTTCAAAGAAAGAGAAAACTTAATAAATTCACAGAGGGATTTTGTTCTTTAAAGACAAGGTTGTAAAATAAAAATTATATATATGGTTTTCTCTTAAGACAGTGATGGAGATTATGATATTTTTGTCTTAAGATAGTAATGGAGATTATTTTAAAATCTGAATGGTTAGGATGTCAGGGAAATTTGTAGCCAAGATAAGAATATGTATTTGATGATAGAAGTAATTTTGCTCTTACTCAAAATTGTTCTGTATACACAACACATTCTTCTTAGTGCATATGAATTGTAAAATGTGACAAGTTTTATTGTGGTATTTCCGTACGGGAATAAGAGTGACTTTGATCATGTTTACACCTTCTATTATTCTTCCTTGTGCCTTTCTATTCTTCCTTCCTTTATTGTCAAACTGGCCCTTTCAAGTTTATTGAAAACTCTTCTTGAATATTGTCATATTTCCATAATGCAGACAATATATTTGGTCATGTTCTCCTCCAATTACCTTCACCTTCCCCCTCCTGCCCCCTACTTCTTTGGTCCCTAAATAGTTTATTTTATATGCCTGCATTCTTTTTAGATCGAGGATAGAAAATAGGAAGTATTTGTCTGAGTATGACTTACTTTGCTTAATAGAAGGACCTGTTGAACCCACGTTCCTGATCATGATATAACTTTATTCTTCTTTATTGGTGAATCATACTCCAGTGTGTAATACATACCACATTTTCTTCATTCATCAGCTGATGGGCACTGGGCTGGTTGTACACTTGGCTCTGGTGAACAGGGCTGTCGTGAGCAAGGGTGTGCAGCCCCTCCTCTGTTGTGAGCTCAGAACTTTCCCTTCTGGATACAGGACCAAGGAGGAATTTCACTCGTCCATTCAAAACCATAATGAGTTTCCATTATGAATGTAGAATATTTTGAGGTGCTTGTCATACCGAGACTAGGACACCGTTTATCTTTATCCTCAAGATCTTCATTTTGGGAGTGTCGAATGCACAGTGGATTTCTGGTTCGGCGGTGTAATGTCTGTAACTCATCCATCAGACACCAGAATGGTGTTGTAGACTAATAATATGGAATAACCTTCAAAAGATCAGCCTGATGGCAAGTGGAGGAATGAAAAGGAAACCCCAGCACGGTGAAGGTTACGGGAAGACACTGGCTCACCGTTACGTTAGAATGGGTTCAAGGCCCCAGCTTGCACAGAGAGGTGGGTGTGGATGACAGTGAAAGAGAACTGGGTAAGTGGAATGAACATGCGCCTGTCATCCTTCGTCCTCTCCTGCTGTCTGACTTCCTTCCACTCTACCAGCCAAGGCTCTCCCTTGACCTTCAGATTCCGGCCACCTCCGACTACACCTTCGTCTTTCCTGCGCCTCAGCCGCTTGAGCCTGGACCACTAATACTCCAGCCTTTGCACTTGTCCTTGGAAGTGGATTTTTCCATTCAGCAGCCAGAAAAGTACCCTGCAAATCATCACATAGACTCATTTTTTTAAAGAGGAGAAGGAAAAGTCCCGAGTTTCCTCCATGGTGATTAGGGGATTGGCATCTTTCTCGCTTGTAAATGAGGCTCATGGCCTGCTTCCTCTTCGTTCATGGTGCTGAAGGCGGTGGTGAGCACACACATGCGGAAGGCGGTGGTGAGCACACACATGCGGAAGGCGGTGGTGAGCACACACATGCTGAGGCTTTGGCCGGCCGGCCCCACCCCGCGCCGGCGCTCTGTCTCCGTCACTCTCCAGTTGACTTGCCTTCTTTAGGTCTTCACTTAGCGGTCAGGTTCTCAGCTTCTCAGTGTGAGCTGTCCATCTGCTCAGCTCCGAGAACCCCACTCTTCTGCTTCACCCCTTTACCCTGTCCATGACACACTTTCTTTTATCAACCTAAACATCCATGAGAAGACATTAATGTCTATCTTTCATTTTCTGCTCTAATACCAAAAGGTAAAAAAATAGTGTCTACCACATGGTGTGCAAAACATTGTTTGTTGACTGAATGAACAAATGATGTTCAGGGATGGATAATAAGTAGGTATTTGTTTCTCGGATAAAGGCAGGATTTCTAAAAGAATTACACAAGAAAGTCATACAAATTCCCTGCCAAAGGTCAGAGTTTCTCCTTGTAAAAGAACTGAACCATAGGCTGGGAAGGTGGCTCAGTGGTAGAGTGTTTGTCTCACATGCATGAGGCCCTGGGTTTGATTGTCAGCACCACATAAGCAGGAAAAAAAAAAGTGGCACTGTGGCTCAAGCGCTAAAGCACCAGCCTTGAGCTGAAGCACTGAGGGACAGCGCCCAGGCCCGGAGTTCAAGCCCCACAACTGACCAAAAAAAAAAAAAGAACTGAACCATGGAAGACTGAAGTAGCGAGGAAGGTATTCAGTTGCTCACAGCATCAGTAATGAGGCCGAATCTAACTGTTCCACTTCAGAGTCAGGCAGGCTGTGGTCAGATCTCATTGTGCACATTTTCTCTTGCTCGTGGCTTATCTTCATTCTAGTGTCACCTTGCTAATCGGAGGGAGAAAGTTAAGCTGACACCACTTCTTGTCAAGAAATACCACAGTAAGTCCATGGAATATCTCCAGGGCTTGTTACTTGTGGAGACACCTTCACTCCGAACAATTCTCCACATTAAAAACAAATGTTTATTTAAAATGTATTAGCTTTTCACAATTAGAGGAACATTTTAATGTTTCCTTTGACTCTGGAAAACCTAGTTGAGAGATAAATTAATTTGTAATAAAGGTCACCACCTCAAATGAAAGGGCAAGTCTTTTCATTAGCATTTTTAATTATGAGCTGTCACACATCCCACACGGCAAAGGAAACTTCAGGAAGTGTCGCCAAAGGCCAACCTACTAAATATACCCTTGCAATTCATTAGGAACAGATTGTGCTGTAATCAATACTTCATTCAGACTATTAGAGGTTGAAAATAACCAAACGTTTTGTTAACATACAAAATAAAACATTTACCTGTGCAAGATATTCAACCACAAGAGGTGGTTTTAGTTTAACAGCATTGACGGTTTATCAAAACAGAAGTAAAAAGATGTAGACCGTGCCTTCATGGCCAAAATGAAACTTTTGGCAGTTGTATAGAAAACATTGCCAGCTTGGACTTTTATTATATAAATGTTCTGATTAAAATGCATGAATTATTTTTAACAGATAGGAGCTTGTGATGTGACAAGACTCAAACTTACAATCTTTCTGTCTCAGACTCCTTATAATTGATTGCAAATAAACAGTACCAAACTTGGCACTGTGTTCTTCTCTTTCTTTTCCTCTCTCTTCTTCTGTGATAACATCAGATTATCTGATGAACTTGTCCTAATTTCTATTCTTCTGCTCTTACTCATGCAAACCTGGTTCAGTTACTAGAAATTGTTTAATTACAAAATCAGGAAGTTCATGGGACATACCTTATATATTTTAAGAGATGGTTAAATATTAATTGTCTTCTCTATTTTGGCATTCTTCTCCACTCTTCTGGTCTTCACAGATAGCTTATTTTCATAAGGACAGCCTTATACATAAGAAAACAATTCAGTAATTAGCCTATTCCATAGCCTCCTGCTATGGTTTTAATGTTAAATCAATATTTCTTGATTGAATAATATAGAGAAATTTATGGTGATAAAGATAATAGTTAATAAGTAGATAGCATTTACCAGCAGCTAGACTGTGTGTTTTCTTAAGTAAATTTGTTTAGTTTTCTGGGTGACCTCTTCGAATAGTATAATCATTATTTACTTAGGATAGAGGAAGACTGGTACGCAAGAACAAGTAGAATTTCACAGCTACAGAGATTTGAGTGGCACGCTAGAACTGAGTGTGTCCATGTTTAGATGTATGGATACCATTTTCAGCAAAGCCATATACCATCACAGGAGGAGGTACTTTCACTATGGTTGAGAGACGTTACTCAAATACTCTTAGTTAGCCATTAGATCAAGTTTTTGTTTATTCTAATAACATCCTCCTTCTCTTATGTGTTATTTTCTTTCCATTGTAGAACGATACACACACATTCCCCACATCCTGTTAAAATGAATCGAAAGTACTTTGACTATGTTTTATTTATTTCTTTGGGGCAAAAATATTGTTGAATAAGATGGGAATAATCCCTTTTCATAAAAAAGGATAATTTTTCATTATTGGTTTTAAATTCTCAATACTTAGATGCGTCTAAATGCGCCCTTGGAAGGTGTTTCACCCAATGTGTAGGCTCAGAAATATCTTTGGTAGGCAAAATGGGAAGACGTGTCAGAAGAAGGCCCATCCAAGCATGGGTTCTGCGGGCGGGACTGGGTGCTGAGGCGCAGGGAGAGCCTTCCAGCTCCACCTGGCCTCTGACACGCTGCTTTGCTGTGTCAACCCAAGCAACCTTCTGCTCTAATGAAGGAAGTATGCTGACTGCACGCTGGCCCAGGGCAAGCCCATCTGCTTGTCTAATTATTCTTCTCATGCTGTAGCAAATTCACACATAATAGCTCTGGGCAAGAGGACCGCAGTCCGTCGTTCCCACAGATTCCTAAGCTATCATTTCTAACAGGCTACTCCTGGTAGATGGTCAAAGGAATCCACTGAGAAGTAGATGCAGTGGTAGAGTCTGTGGCTGAGCTTGGAGAAGGGAAGTGTGCAGATCCTAACGTTACTAGGCCAGAGTCACCTTCCACCTTCCACTTAGACCTGTCGCCATGGTCTAAGTCGGAATGGACTGGAAGATGGGAAGGCCCAAGTTGGCATGGCAGTCAGGATTATTTGTGAAAATGCTGCACATTCGCTCAGAAACTGACTTTGGTAGACATGGAGAGCAACTAATACAAATTGTCTTGGATTTGGTCATGAAAAGAAACTTAGACAAAGAAACATAGCATGCAGAATACATCTAGGGGTTCTACAGCAGAAAAGTGAGCCATCAACAAGGACATGAGTAAGCAGGAGAGATTGATTTCCCCAAGTCTCGCTCCCTGACGGTTCATAGCAAGGGGCACATGCTCCCTGCGTTTCCAGACGTTTCCACCAAGATAATCAGTTTCGTGGAGAGCAAAGGCAATTTGGAGAAATGAGCTCGATCTGAAGGAGAAAAATCCTTTATTTCTTTTGAAATCAAAGAGTAAAGTGGGCTTGTATTGCTGAATAAGGTACCTCTATTCACCACACTTTTCTGCCTCTGCTCACCACCCTTCTTCTCCCCACTTCTGTGAGTTCAGTTGCTCTGGATTCCACATACAAGTGAACACACTTGGTATCTGTCCTCTTGTGTTTGGTGATTTCACCCAGCATACTGTCTTCCATATTCATCCATGTCCTCACTCATGTCTGAATCCCTGTCTTTTTGAAGCTTAAAAATATTCTACTGTGTGTATATATATATGCATGTATATATATACCATCCACCTGTTGAGATAAGAGGAATAAATAAACATTTAAGGTGATGCTATGTCAATTTGCCTGATTAGAAAACTCCGGTGATTTTTGTGTTCCCATTGTAGTGTCCTTGAGAGAGCATGAAGAGTCACTTGGCAAACAAATATACAACTCTCCTAGATACTTGACATTAGTGGATTGTTGAGTATTGGCCATACTGGAAATGGCAAAATGGTTAAAAAAAAAAAAGAGTTCTTGGTTACAGTAATGGAGCTAATCACCATTAACTCACACTGATTGGCTTCTGCTCTTCCTGAAAATTTTACCCATCATGAACAGAGAAGGACTATGTGACATTGGTGTCTCCAACGGCTGCTTGATAGTATGCCAGTCAGCTTCATTAGGGAGAACTGATTTTCTTTCTGGTAGGGCCCCAACTCCCCACTACTCAGAGGTTTTTCAAATCTTCATATCCAGACATGAAATCCCACAGGAACTGACATCTGACCGGGAGACTCACTCAGGCCCAGTGGGGAATCCAGTCCGTGATTGTCAGATGCCTTGCTCACACCCTCCAACCCAGCATCCAGAAAGAATCAGCCTCTGAGAATGCAGCAATTGCCTTCCAGAGGTGCGTGGAAATCAACCAACTCAGAGAAGCAACACTCTATCTGTTGGATACTTGTTCTAAATTGAAGAACTTTCTGTCTGTCCTCATGAGAGAAAAAATAGGTGGAATTGGTAACCAAGAGTCAGAAACGGAAGCAATACCTGTGACAAATTTGCCCTTTGGGTTCCCATGCTTCTTGCCCTGCAGGGTTAAATGTCCTGGCTCTTGTGCTTGCCAGCAATCATGGCAAGCATCTCATTAAAAAAACACGCCATGGGTGCCAAGAAAGCAATTTGATCTCCTAGAGACTGGCAGAGTCATCATTTTTTTTTTTTTGGCCAGGCCATTTACCTTGATCACCATGATAGCACTGGTTTTCTGACTCTAGTGAAGATATGTATGGAATTCAGCCGATCCCTCGAATGTCTCTTGGTGTTTCCTTGACCTGACAATGGAATGAGCAGGTGCAACAGTACTGGCCTGTGAATTACGATCTCCAAGGGCAGAGGATTCCTGAGTCATCCCGGGCTCTATGTGTGATAATCCCTTTATCTCTTCATTTGTACTGGCTTCTCTCATTATGATATCACCAAGTTTCCTCTGCAAAGAGAAGGTCAGTTGTGTTTCTTGGTCTACCAAACAGTGACAAGACAAGAGAGTTCTTCATGCTATCCGCTAGAATGGTAAGTGTGATAAAGATGAATCAATACCCTGTCGTTACCCCTCTTGCTCTTTCCAAATGTTCCATTGGCCAGGTCTCTCTCCTCCACAGAGCCTGATAAGACTGTCACTTGCATTCTGTTATCCACAAGAGTTGTGGGACACCAGCCTTCCTGGGATCCTGGTTTCCATGCTGCATGCTCATTGGAACTAAGACCCTCGGATTTCCGGGAGATGCAAGGACTTCAGACATAATTTTACTAAGTCTTTCCCATAGGGGCTGCTAAGTCAGGATGTGGAGGATCAGGTTGAATGGTGGAAATTCTGGGAGGTGAATTAGTTAGAAGGAAACCACTCACTTCCTCCTCAGTTCCTCCACTGGAAGGGAATAATTCTCTGTGACAGAAGCTGGTTCTCCTACGACCTGCCCACTTTCAATGTCCAGATACAGGTAGCAAGACTTAGATAGCAAAGGAGTAAAAGGGAATCTTAAGCAAGTGCATCCTGTACTTAGAAATGAGGAAACCGGGGAGCAGGGCCCAACCTCATTCTTAACAAGTGGAAATCAAGTCAACACCCTCTTCAGAGAGTTGAGAATTGTAGGGTCACAATATGGCTTGTCTTGACTTCCTTGGGTGGTAACATGGATACTAGACACAAGAAGTCCTCAAGCTGATGAATGATTCGGTTCTTTCATTTGGCACACATAACGCAGTAGTGCTTGAGACACAATGACCTCCTCTATGTCGTGGTTGCTTCCCAGAATGGCATCATAAGGTGATCTTGTGTAGTAAAAGTGGAGAAGATCATCCACAAATTCTCCTGTTGCAGAAGGTGAAGTTGGACTTACAACCATTGCTGCTCCCTTCCCTGGCTCCTCCATCGTTTTCTCAACTCTTTCTCAGGAAGCTTTTACCCAGTGACTAGCATGATGGTGGCACTAATGCAAACTAATCCTGAACATTGGTTGCAGCACTGAACTCCATTCTGGTTTGAAGATTCTTTTTGTGCGTGGTGGGGCTTTTATAAACTGAGACTCTTCACATCTACCATGCTTTGCTCTCTCCTTCACAAGGATGAGTCGTAGTATCATATCTGAAGGCTCATCCTAATTTTGCTGCCTTTGTCCCATTTTCATTATGGTTGAATGTGAGATGGCCTTCATTGGATCCTGTGTGGAATCCTCAGGCCCAGGCTTTGGTAACATCGTTGGGAGTGTGGAATCTTTAGGGGGGAGAGCTCAGCTGGAGAAAGCAGGTCACTATGCGTGTGACTGATAGTTATCCCTAGTTCCTGCTCCATTTCTTTCTCTCACTTCCTGTCCACTATGATGTGAGCACCTCTGTTTCATCCTTCAGACCATAATGAACTGAAATCAATGAAATAAGTAGTTGCTTTCTTTAAGTAGTTTGGGCCATGCGTTCTTTCTCAGTGAGAAGAAGTCTAACTGGACCTCCACTCCAGGAAGGGGCTTCTTCAGTAAATCTCATGCATGTGTAGGCCTGCCTTGGGTCCTACGTCTCAGGGGGACATGGTCTAGCATAGATTGTTAAAGATGGTGAAAAAGTATAATCTTGTTTGACTGAGATACTTGCCAGAGGATATTTTTATCATGGAAAGTAATGTTTTTTATAAAACATAGAAGGAAGCATATGAAAGCCACAGTGTCAGATATTAGTGCCATGATCCACTGTGTTTGGAATAGATGAGCCAAGGGACGGCTTAAGAAAAATGACACCAGCAGGACATGTTAAAGGAAGACCCTGAAGTACACTAGCTGTGAGAATGTGATCCAAATCACCTTGTGGGTGATGAGGCCCTTGGCTTTATCAGACAGCTTGGGGGAAGCAAAGCATCAAGGAGACAGGACGATGTGCAGGCCTATTTCCTTCCCTGGCCATCGGCATTTCATTTTGGCTTCAGCACTAAATAAAGAGACTTTGAAAGAGGAGAATAATAATCTTGGGATTGAAATTTGCATGGCGATTGGTTGCCCAAAGTCTCTGCTCTCTCTGTTCACTGTCCATCTCTTGCTCTGGGGTAAGGGCAGTATCCAAAGAACCTCAGTGTTCCCAGAAGTCTCGTGGTAATTGTATGCATCAAATAATTTATTCATACTTATTATTTTTCCTCTCCCCTAAATGTATCTGGAACTGTTGGTTATTTTTCATAAAAAGTAGACAACTATTATCAATAAATATTAACAAAATAGGATAAAAATGCTTTACATTTGTCCATCTAGTAGTGATTATCAAAGCATTTCAAGAATTGTAAGTATATATATATATCATATATCATATATCTCTGCATGGGTATGTTCTTAAATATTTCCTTGTACGGTTTATGTTCTAGCATTATATCATTCTGATAAGGTAGTTAGTTGTTAATTCTTATTTCTTTAACAAGCAATTTTTAAAGTAAGGAGAATGGGCCATTTAAAAGATCAGATAATAGCCATTAAAATAACTATTTTATTATACTAATGACCAGTAAATTTACTTGACTACACTCAAAAGTCATGAAAAAATTTTCCTAATAGAAACCATCAAGCCCCAATTAGTTGTTTTTACTGCTGTGTTTATAATTCTAGTGGTAAAGAAAGTATCATTTAATGGTCTTATTTAATGCAATATTTGACAGCAAAGACACATGTTAGAGTGTGAAGCATAATTAAGAAATTTCCCCAAATGCTGTAAAAGTATTGATTGCCATGATTTTTATATGAATATAAGTTGTGTTATTTCTGCGAGGAATAAAAACTAGTATATAACAGTCACAAAATTGCTTATAGTATCATAATTAAGACTGATGACATTGGTGCCTGATTATCATTACTATAATTAACATTTTTATATTTTCTACTCAGTGTTAATGATTAAGACTTATGCTTACTTACATAGGAATATTTATAGTAAATATTTTTTATAAACATCCAAAAATCACCACATATTTTTCACTTGTCCAAGGGAGTCAAATAATTATACACAAGGCTTAATCAGATGGTTACCCAACTACAGAAGGTCTTGGCTTTCATGATTTATGGGAAACTGTAGGATATATAAACCTAGTAAAATATAGAGAAATACAGTAATATAGTAAATACAGAACTATAGTAAAATACAGCAAATACTTCCTATACTTCTACTAGTAAAATATAGAGAATACTTCCTATAGCCTGGTATTACCATATTTTATAAGTTTCAATAAGAGTATTATTTTCTTTTTTAGATATTTTAGATATCAGGGTGTTTCAGTCTATCATTTTTATTTTCTTTCATGGGAAGAAAATGAGTAAAATTATAGCTTAAAACACCTGAAGTAAATGTAAAATACAGACGGATGTAAAATGCAGGCAATGGAAGATTTAGTAATACTGCTTATTTTGTCAAACAGCAAGAGAATATTTAGAGATGAGAAGCAAATCTTATCCTGAGTAAGAGGAAAATGATCCTGTATTTGTGGTGCAAAGCAATGATCTGCCACTCCACAGCTATGGGTCCTCTTGCAGTGTCCAGTGCTCATTTCCTTATAAACCTTGAAAACAACATGCACACTAGAGGTTTTATCCCTGCAACTGTGTCCAGTTTCTGGATCTTTTCCCCAATGGCCAGGGTACTGTTCCTTACAAAACTCCTGTGCTCTTTATCTAGGGATCCTCTTTCTAAAGTCTACCACCATGAACCTTTTCTGATCTTCTCCTCTCCTCCTCCAGCAGCACTGCGATTCCAGACGCAGGAGGATGAAACCCAGCTTGCTCCTCTGCCCCTCCTTCCCATCTCCATGTCTATAGCTTGCTTGACACCTCATTCTCTTACTGATTCACTTTGGCCTTGGTTCCTGCCTTGCCTCTGCTTTGGGGAGTTATTCTTGAACATTTTCTGTTGCTTATAACTTGTTTTTCTTTTTTCTGGGTCCGGTCGTGGGGCTGGGCGCTGTCCCTCAGCTCTTCAGCTCAAGGCTAGCGCTCTACCACTTGAGCCACAGCGCCACTTCCAGCTTTTTGCTTATGTGGTGCTGAGGAATCGAACCCAGGGCCTCATGCATGCAAGGCAATTACTCTACCACTGAGCCACCTTCCCAGCCCCTATAACTTGTTTTTCCATGTAGTAACAAGTTACCAGCCTAATTTATTACTCTGGAATTTGTATTTCTGTCTTCCAGCTTACCCAATTTTTTTTTTTTATCTCTATAGTGCATGAGGCACACACTCATTAAAATTTTAAGAAAAGGATGAAAGAAGCCACAACATGTATAAGAGGAGACTTCCGTTGTTTCCTTGGTATATTCCCTTCCCTTCCTTTTTCCTTTTCTTCTCTTTTGTCTCTTTCTCTTTCTTTCCTTCCTTTTTAAATATTTTTGTGCCAGTCTTGGGACTTGAACTCAGGGCCTGGAAACTATCCTTGAGCTGTTTGGCTTATAAGGCTAGTGCTTTACCACTTGAGCCACAGCACTACTCTGTTGTTTTTTTAAATTATGGTGATTTTTTTGAGGGGAGTGGTAATTTGATATTGATGGTTAATTGGTGGTAGAATATCATGGACTTCTCTGCCTGGGCTGCCTTCAAACCATGATCTTCAGATCTCAGGCTCCTGAGTAATTAGGATTACAGGCAAGAACTCCGGTATACACCCTTAGCATAGTTTCTGTTTGGATTATCTAATCCTCCTTCCCTTCTTTCTTTTGACACCTCATCTTTTTCCCTCTCTCCTCTTTTTTCTCTCTTGCCTTCTTTCCTTTCCCTCTCTCTAGTCTTCGGCCAACTTTTACTCTATTTCATTTCATTTTTTGCTAGTCCTGGGGCTTGAACTCAGTGCCTGGCCTCTGTCCCTGAGCCTCTTTGTGCTCAAGGCTAGTGATGCACTACTTGAGCAGCAGTGCTGCTTCCAGGTTTACTGAGTAGTTTTTTGGAGATAAGGGTCTCAGGGGAGCTTTCCTACCTGGGCTGGCTTCACACTGTGATCCTCAGATCTCAGCTTTCTGAGTAGCTAGGGTTACAGTTGTGAGCCACCCATGCCAGGCTCCAAGCTTTGTTAATTGGAATCATGATTTAATCTTTGGTGAAAGAAACACCATAGAACTTTGCATTCTGAACCAAGAGGCTCATAATAGTCTCAGTCACTAATTGGTTTCTTGTAGCATCTCTTACTCTTCCTGTGATCCACCTGTTCTAATGCAATGCGATCTGGACCACAGGACATTAAAACACCATGTTAGGTTATTTTAAGATCTTTTTTTTTTTTGGAAGAAATTGAGACACTAGAGGGTGGTTATATTGTGTAATGCTTCTACAACCACATGATATATAATCATACAAAGATTGATCTTATTCTTATTTTGGTGTCTGGTAAGTTAAGTGGATTGGGGGAGCCAGAGTTAAGTGTGAGTTCCACAGATGCCAAGAAAAAAATGGCCCTCCTATGAATCGCCTAACTCTGAAGATGGCTCATTTTTTTTTTAATATAATCATGTTGAAGTCATTCTATGTACTGAAACACAGATGTAAATAAAATCAGGCTCAGCTCATTAAAGACCTTCTGGCCTCATAAAATAAATCAACCACAGAAGAGAGATTGTTTTCATACAACAGGAAGACAAGTGATCTTTCTATTGCTTCTGTGTTTTGCCCTGATCTATTAGGGAAAGCTCAACTTTCCTCAGAGATTTGGGCGCGGGGTTTACAGGAGTTATTTGATTTACCCTCTGAGGATAAATTGGACTTCTTTTCCAATAATGAAATACCAAAGGTGGCTCTGCAGAGGGAGAGGGTGGTTTGACATGACATTCAAATGCCAGGGAGCCCCAGAAGTGAAGGCTCGGGGCTCAGACTCCGGCTAGCAGTCTCAAGGCCTGAGAGCTGGAGGGGAAACTGAGCCCCGAGCCTGTGTCTGGCATTCACCTGCTGAGCCAGCCTCCTGTCTCCATGCCTTCCTGTCAGATCAGATTGTGAATCCCAAGCTCAGCCTTTCTGAGCCACGTGGTTTGTGCAGCTTCGAGTCCACAGGGGGGAGGTGACCAGCAAGGAGGGGTCTGCAAGTATGAGATTATGAGATTCGCAGGAAGAATGCCCGCCTCCACTTCTCCCCTGTGCAGTAGAGAAATGAGCACTCTATCTGCACACTGCACTTTCTGATGCATTCTGACACCGCCTTGGTCTTGGGTGCTTGCTGCCTCTCCAAGCGGGAGGTCTTGAGGAGGAGGTGCCAACTCACCCACCCCACGGGCTAGAAAGATGTCTGCAGCCAGCAGCAGTTCTCAGTACCCAGGGAGGAAGACTTCTGCCTGAAAACAGCCCAGAAGCAGTCAGCCAACTCTTCCATGAGAGACATCAGCCAGTTTTTCTCCAGGTGACCTGTGTCCCGCTGCACATATGTATGCAGTATTTAGGAAAAAATTAGTCTAGTGCTTCAAAAAATTCACCTTAACCTTGCCACGAAACAAGTGGTTAATTTTTTTTAACCTTAAGCTACCATTACATCATCCTTCCTGGTAACGAGAATATTCCCATTGGAAGACTACAGGTGACTAAAATTTGCAAGCAATGATTTGGCTTTAGATGTGCAATGACCAATTCAAAAATATTAGAAGTAAGAGAAAGCCAGGCAGTATGAATTCTGTAGAACTGGGTAACTTATCGATGGTAAACTCTAGCAATTGTGAAAAAAACAATCACAGCAATTATTATAAGAATGATCCATGAAGTTGCTGAAGACACAAAGCAAAAACTTGAATGAATTCAAAGAGATCTCAAATGAAGAGCTGAGTGAACTACAGAGGACAATGTAGGATGGGAAAAGAAAACTCAGTAAAGATATAATTGAATTCTGGAAAGGAAAACATGCAAAGACTCCGTTGAAATCATCTCAAGATGACGGGATTGGATTGAGGGCAGAATATTATTGAGGCCTGGAGACAAAGTAGATATATCAGGATTTCCACATGAAGGTAAAGGAAAAAAAGTATAGAGCTTTTGGGAGACACTTAAAAGACATCAATGGCATGGGATATAATCATGGATATAAAAGAAGAAGGAGAGTTGCAAGATAATGGTGTAAGAGGAAGATTCAATAAAATAATAGTAAAAAATAAATCAATAAAATTATTGATGACTAGATTGTCATCCTTCAGGATTCCAAAGTAACAGGCCCACAAGATCATCTTGGCAGGTTATATTTTAGGGAAAACATTAGGCATACAGAACAAAGCAGGAATATTGAAAACCTCAATAGAGAAACACCAACTTACTGGGAGAGGCAAACTTATAAATAAGCAAGAACAATCACCTTATCCATAGTAAAGTTAGTTTCCTTCACTTAGTCACCTAGCTTTTAATACTGTTCTTTGGCTCTTTAAGTTTCTTTCTTAAACATTTCATTACATTAAAAAGTAGAATTAATAATAGACATCTTCATAGCAAGCCATTACTTTATGCTATTCCTCTTCCCAAATATAAACTTAAAAAGTAACTCAAAGTTTATCCATGTAGGTTAGGCTTTGTAATAGGTCAGATTGCATTTTAGTTGAGGTTATTTTTGCTGCTGAGGAGAAAACTAGCTTCAAGGGGCAAAATAATCAACATAAGAGGAGATGGCAGGAACAGGGGACTGTATTTATGTTCAGTGATCTCCTCCTTCAAGGAAAAGATAGGAGAGAAAATGCAAACGTTCATCTCATGGTCTCTGTGCCCAGAACTGTCTTTCACCATTTCCCTGTGTCTTGGGCCACTTTTCAACGATGTAATTTTCAACTTGTCCTTCTCCTCTCTCACTAGTGCTACAGAGAGCTCAGTCACTGTCAGATGCACCACAGTTTGAATTTGCCATCCTAAGTCCAGTATATTAAATGGTACTCTCCTTTTTCTTTATCTGGTATATTAGTTTCCTTTGTTTGAAATTTGAGCATGCTTTCTTCCGACAAAGTGACTGTCAGTGGCAGCTCCTTTAACTGGAGTCTCAGAAGGAATTTAACAAAACTGCTTTTCTTTCTACTTTTTCCTATTTTTATCAGTCACCTGTTAACATAATAAACGTGAAAAAATGACAGGCGATGTATTTTTGGTGCAACTTTGAAGACATTGTTTTGTTATGAATAAATGAACCCTCTCCCTGAAGTGAAGCAGAAATACAAATGTGATCCACTTTCCTCCTCCATTAAGTAGCTGTGGGTCGAGGCCATTCCAGACCTGCATATGGACTGCAGTTTTGCCTTGTTCCTGATCTTAAATTAGCCATCCCCCTGTTTCGTATGTGGGAAGGTTGTGGTCCCGTGGAGATGTTTAACATGCAATTTTCCCTTTCAAACTGTAAATTAGCATGGTTATTGCTTTTCATGTAATAACAGATAGATTGCCTCATTGGTAATTTTCTACTGTCTATGCAGGGAATGTTAATTTTTCCTCAATCTCATCTCTTTTTCCCCAATTTTATTAGCATCACTTAGTTTCCCAAGGGGTTTTAGTTCAACATGTCCATGTGTGCACAAAATATACATTAGCCACCCTCCTCTTTGCCTCTCTCCTTGCAAACAATTCCCACACATTTCCATGAGGTATTTTGGTCATCTTTACCCACCTTTATTGTTTTCTCATTTCTTTTAATAATGTTTCAAATTCTGATCCTGAAATTTCAACTGATATAATCAAGAAACTTGCAAGTTTTCTAGTTCTCTGAGTAACTTTCCTCTGCACTTGTTTGTATATAAATTTCTTACCCTAGCTTCTTTTTGTCCTCAAATATTTTGTAGGTGAAACTCTTGAAAGCCTATAGACAGCGCAGTCATTTTATGCCATTTTTTGTGTCTCAAAAATTACTTCTCCAGAATTGAGTTGGCAGGTACATTTAATAAAATGAAGAAATTAAAGACATGCGCCAAGCTATAAATATTAATGTGATTTCTACTTTATGCACTGATTGATTGGTTATAAATGATTTCTCCAAAGGAGTTTCATTGTCATTTTCCACATAAGCGTTTAATATATCTTGAACAGATTCAACCTGTTCAGGACTATACAGAATTATTCACTCCTTCATCCATCTATTAAAATTCATGCAAAACTAACTAATACGAACATAACATTAGCTCACTGGTAGTGTAGCCATTTAGGATATATCTGTATCAATTTTTGTAGAAATATATAAAATTAATGGTAAAGGGTCTGGTGCAAAGGCTCATGCCTGTTATCCTAGCTACTCTGGAAGCACAGGAAGGAGAATTATGGTTGAAGCAAAACGATGAAACCCTATCTGAAAAATGACCTCAAGCAAAAAATGCACTGGCAGTATTGCTTAAGAATTTGAGTGCTTGCATGGGGTCCTGAGTTCAACCCTCACTTTTACCAAAGAAAAAGAAATACTCTTGCTGATTTCCTATTTTGATGGAAAAATACCATCAGATGGTATTTCTATTCTTTAAAAAGTAGCACACGGTGGGACAAAGGGTTAACTAATTCAGCAGTGAAACTCAGTAGACATTACGATGGAAATGAACTTTCTAACTTGGGAGGGAAGGGGTTTGGGAGGGAAAATTCTGGAAGAAAATGAGGGAAGGAATGTCACTGTTCAAAAAGAAATGTGCCAGCCTGGCTCTGGTGGCTCATGCCTGTAATCCTAGCTACTCAGGAGGCTGAGATCTGAGGATCACAGTTCAAACCCAGCCTGGGCAGGAAAGTCCATGAGACTTTTATCTCTAATTAATCACCAGAAAACCAGAAGTGGTGCTGTGGCTCAATGGTAGAGCACTAGCCTTGAGCTGAAAAGCTGAGGGACAGCACCCAGGCCCAGAGTTCAAACCCCACAACCAACAATAACAACAAACAAACAAACAAAAAGAAATGTACTCATCACCTGACTTATGTAAATGTAACTGTAACATCACTTTTCCAAAATAAAAAAGTAGCACAGAATAGGAGAGAATGGGAGGGCGATTGGGGGTTAGAACTGAGCAGTAGACATAGCAGATCAACCACTGCAGGAGATGCCGGGGGCTTGGACCAGGGCTGCAGCACGGGGAATAAGGAAAAGTTTCTGTCTAACAAATTCCATGCACATGCTGAGAGCAAAGGCGGGCGACACTTGGGACAGTGGATATACGGTGTGGAGAATGGAAAAGACCCAGGGTGACTAATGAATCTCCAGTTTCGAATAATTATCCAGATCTCACCAGAAATGTAAACAAATGAATCAAAATTGGATAACAATACTATCGATCTACAAAGTCATGAGAAATAATTTGATTTTTTTGATCACTGAGTTTGAAATCCAACAGGAGGAAAATAAATATTTAGAGAGTAATGAAGCTTGGTTAGTGGCGAACCAAATTGATACTTTATTGTCGACTGTGAATATAATAAATTCTACGAGACCGTAAGACCTTGAAATGTCAGGAATAGAACTTATTAAATTATCACGGTATACCCAGTGCTTAGAATATACAATGCCCTCAATTAACTAAACTTTGGAAAACAGCAGGTTAAAACCTGAACATGCTTCCTGGGGAAAATGTCAAATTTGTTTTCTTCTGAAAGTAATATCAGAGACTATATGGCTGAATTTCTTATATGAAAAGGGAATTTATTTGATTAAAAAGTGTCATATGTTCTAAAGTATGTTTTTGGCAATTATTCTATGCAAATGACAAGAGAAGAGGAGAAAGCTATACAAAGAAACATGTGTGTTCATAGATCAGAATATTTAAGTAGTTTCAAGCAAAATATAGCAAAGTTAAATTTCACATTTTTCTCTGGTTCTTCTGACTATGTACACATGTGTATGTGTGTGAATGTTTATTTACAGGTATTTATGATTGCATTTTCATTGCTGAGGATTACATGATTTTATATAAAATTTACTCGTGAGATCAAATGCACAAGGCACTGTTACAATTTTGTTAATTTTAGCTGGGAGATTCTGTGTGGACGGTGGGCATAGAAACAGGGCTGTCCAAGAACAACAAGGAAAAGTAAACATTGATGATTTCTAAATTTTAAGTAATATTTTTGGCAAGAAATCTACATACATTTTTCAATTTTATGATTTCTTGATAGCAATTTTAGACTATTTATGGAACTTCAATGAGCTATGTGATTAAGGTTAACATTTTACCAAGTGAACCTTAGGAATATCTACTTTGTTTTAATTTTTTCTTGATGTGTGTGTCTATCATTAGTAATAATGTGTTTTCCTATGCTCTATTCTTTTGTTTTTATGTCAGTACTGGGACTTGAACTTATAGCCTTGCACTTTGGCTTGGTTATCTTCCTCCTCAAGCCAGGCCCACTACCATTTAAGCCATACTTCTACTTCTGACCTTTTTCTTTGTGCGTGTGCCAGCCCTGGGGCTTGAACTTAGAGCCTGGGCACTGTCCCCAAGCTGCTTTTGCTCAAGTCTAACCTTCTACCACTTGGAGCCACAGTGCCACATTCAACTTTTGCTGATTGGTTTCTTGGAGATATTCAGGAGACAGAGACTAGCAGGACCACAGTTTAACACCATCGCGGGCCAACAAGGAAAGACTTCATCTCAACCAACAAACATTAGGTCATGTGCACCTGTCATCCAGCTATGTAGAAGATGAGGAGGATCGTTATGGCCAAAGGCAGCTGAGCATGACCCTTTTGCCCCGCCTGAAACACAGCGAAAGCAGAGGGGGTGGAGTTGTAGCTCATGTGGTAGAGTTCCTGTCTGGCAGGAGCTAAGCAAGTCCCAAACCATCCCTGCGAACCAAAGTCAAACTCTTTGGCTCAACACAGACATATGGAAGGTTAAAAAAACAAAAACAAAAATAAAAAACCCCACAGAAAACTGTCTTCTGCCACTTCATCATCAGATCCTTCTGAGACGTTAATGCCTCTCATTCAGGAGAACTCCCTCTCCTGTGACAGGTGCATCAAATCCGGAGAACAACAGATATTTGGGGAGTATATTCTCCCACCCTGAGTACTCTAGCAGATTATAAACCACTGTTTTCCCATCTCCCATACATATAAACCATTTACTTCTCCTGTTCAGGAAGGTTCTCCAGGCCCATCCCCCATCCCCCATCCTCCCCTGGGCTGATTTTCTATCTCCTCCACTCCAGCACTGAATCTCTCTAATTCTGTGGCTCCCATGGTGAATTCTCCACTGTGGGACAATAGCTGAACTTTTGGAATGACATATTATTTATTTTGCTTTACTTTAGTCTTTGAAAACAGACTTCTTCCTGGCTGGTTCACTTTGTTTTTCTATGCTAGAACCTTATACAGCAGGCTCCGTGTAAAGGAAAATAAACATTCAGCCACTGAAATATTTTCTTCAAGAGAATCAAGGGTGGGAAATGGAGTGAGGAGAACGAGGCAGCCGATGCATTCTAGGAATCAATCTAACAATACTTAAGAGAAAGCTGTGCCTTCACTTAATCATTTCTAGATTTTGGGATTTCTTAGAGCAGTCAAGCATTCTCCCGTGCTATGAAGCTCATGAAAGCAGAGGAGTTATCTTTCTTCTTTAAATAAAGGAAATTTAATCCACAAGAGAAAAAAAAATCCAGTATTTATTCATTTTACAAATATTCAGGATTTGTTGGGTACCAGGCCATTTTTTAGGCCCAAAGAATACATAAACAAACAAATTTAGCTCCATGAATTATTAAATTGCTCTTTCCTTTCTTATAAAAAGATTTCCCTGGAATGAACTTCACCAGAGAGTTGCTGTCTGAAGCTGCGATGTGGTTTAGAAAGTCCAAAGTGACCGTGGAAAGCTAGGAACACAGCGCTAAAAATACTGCCTAGAAGGTGGTTTTCCTTTCCTCTTCCTCTTCGTTTTTTTTTCTTTTTTCCTTAGTTTTTAATCTAAAGAGATAGAAAGGCCAGTAGAATGTGTTTAGGAAGCAGAATTGCACAATGAAGGAAAATGAACCTTAAAATTATTTCAAAAGCTATGACATGAAAGAAAACAGTAAATATGCAGTTGGCCTTGAACCAAATTTCAGGCTCCTAAGGTGTTTAAAAAGTGTAAGGATTTAGAACTGACCAAAATTGGAATTGATGGTGAAAACACCAAAATCCTTGAGAAAATGTGTCCTACTAATCAGCAAGGTGTGTGTGTGTGGGGGGGGGGGGACGTTTGGACAACCACAGGTAAAAATATAAATAATAGGATAAGAAAGGAACTGAACCAATAGACTAATTCCAGGTCATTTCATGCTCATGTTCTTTCCCTTCATGAGTGTTGAATTCTTGGTTAATATAAATCTTTAATTTATATACCTTCCTGCTTTTAAATCACCTGACAGGTTTCTTACTACTTGAGTCATTTCGTCTTGTGGATTTTATGGTCTGACCATGCACAGGGAAGGTCAGTTTCCCCATATTTATCAGATCAGCTCATTGTTCCGGTGGGGTTGATTTTGACCATACATAAATACAATGTACCATGATCAGACTCGCCCTTCTGTTCCTCTCCCTCATCCTTTTCCTTCCCAAACCAATCCCCACAGGCTTCTTACACATGACGTATTTTGTACCCATGAACATATAGTTGACATCCTCACCCTCCTTCATCCTCTCCTCTTGCTCTGTTCCTTGAACTACTACCCACATATCAGACAGGACCTGTTCTGTATTTTGGATATTAAAAATAATGTTGATGCCAGCTCTATGGGATCTATGGAGTACTTTGCTCATTAAGTAAAGGTGGTTTCTACAAAAAAAGCTTTAGCTTTTATCTGTCATATCTTTTCAACTGTGAAATTTGGGCCTGTTAATTTTTACCCATCTAAGCAGAATATTATTTATCCAAATAACAATATATACAATAACAATATATACTCTTGGATGTTGCAAATTATCTCTGAATAATTAATAAACATGGAATTTTACTTTGCATATTGACACTGATTCCTTGTACAAATGTTTTCATCTTACCAAATCTATTGATGTATATAATACTATGGGATTGTAGCACCAGACCACACAGAAAGATGTTTGACTTCCTGGCTCATAAAGGAAATGCAAATCAAAACAGCACAGATCTTACCTCAGTTGGATCAGGATGGTCTTCATCAAGATGATCAACAATGAATACTGTCAGCAATTTGGGGAGAAGGTGCACTGTTGGTGAGACTGTGAACTAGAACAACCATATGGAAGTCGGTATGGAGGCTACCAAAAAAAGTAGATCTACATTATGATCCAGTAGTACCACTCTTGGGCATATACTTGAAGGAATAGAAAGCAGCATGAATAGAAAGCATCTGCACACTCAATTTTATTTTATTTTTGCTGCACTATGCACAATAGCAAGCTATGAAAACAACCCACCTGTCCTGTAAGTGGTGGATTGACCAAGAAAAATTATATGCATGTGTAACATTATTCATCCATAAAGAAGAATAAACTATGCCATTTGCAGGGAAATGGATGGATTTGTCATGCACCATAACATTAAGTGAAGTATTTTACTTTTGATATCTTCTGAATATACTTCATTATCCTTACCATGTTAAGGGATGCTTTGGGCACTTAATTTATTTTATTCACTTTGCATATGCCAAAATTCATATGTTAAATTCATTTTATTCAGTTTGTATGTGCTACATTGTAAAATGACATTGTCCTGGTAACTAGGAAAGAAGCAGGACTTTATTTTTTAATTATTATAATTGACTGGCATCAAAGAGTATGCCATGTCACTTAAAGAACTCTAAATAGCTGACAATTATCTTTAATGCCTCTACTTGAAAGAAGCAAGATGATAGAGCTCTTGAGATCTGAAAGTCAAAATGTCAAGCAACAAAACTCTAGTGAATAATAACTGTCTCAGCTTAGAGAATGTAGGAGATGATAGATACTTAATACCCTAAGTGGACTCCTTTTCTAAATTTAAAGTACTTAAACTTATGTCAATTTTTCACTAAGCTACAGAAATTAAATATTGAAACTAGAGTTAGTCTATATTTTTAATCAATCGTCTCTCCTCCTTTCTTCACAGAATTGATTACCAGCTTACCTAGATCACTATACTCCTTATCTCATACTATACTGTTACCTACCTGTCATTTCTCAGTCACCATTCATACATTTTCCTCTGATATTTCCCTATTGCGAATATTTGCTCAAGCATATCCATTTTCTAACTTTTCAAATTCCAAATAGTCAATAAAAATGGTTGTGTGCCCAGCCCCAGTATTTGTTGGCCATTTTTTTTCAGCAATAATCAATTATACCTATTAACTTAGGTTATTAATTACTTATACCCACAGAGTTTCCGAATGTTCCTCTTTCAGTTACCATTGGATCACAATTTAATTTGAAGTATGCCAAGTATATTATTAGCAGACGAGTAAACTCAGGAACAAGCCCACGATGCACTTCTTGCATCATCTATTAGCCATGTTTTAGTTATTCTCTCCAGGCCATCTCACCCTCTCTTGTAACTGTAACTGTTATCCTTATTTTGAGAATTCTCAAGTACACATGATGGTTTACCTCTTTTTTTTTAATTTGAACATTTCTAATCATCTTTCATTTTTCCCTTCAGTACATCTTTATAGAAAGTCCACTCTCCACACACCTCCCTTTAAATCACCTTTTATTAGAATAGCGCTTCGTGGATCTCTTGCCCCTGTGATTCTTACACACAAACTATGGCTTATCTCACTTTGAGGGATATGTACCAAGAGCTATGGGATTTCTGGTCATTGGGTCACCAATGGCCAGAATGACTCTCTCACATCATTTGTGCCCTGGAAGAAAGGACAGTTAATGGAAGTGGCAAATGCCACAATGGAGAAAGTGTAGGAAAGCGAGGGGGACAAGTAGAAGAAGTATTATATTCAAGGATAATGAGGAGAGGCACTAGCTCTTCCAGCTTGATGGACTTGATCTATAATCAACAGTTTGTTCAGCCCTATCCTAGGAAAATGGAAATTATAGAACTCTAAAATATCAGAAGTCAGGAAGCATTCCCTAAACATGGGATGCTGCATAGAGCTACCTCTAGGGTAATGGGACATGCAACTGTGTGTACATCCAGAGAGCAAATGATCCTGGAGGTCTGCAGCGTCAGTAATCAATGCCAATATCCCCACAGTGGACGTCAAAAGAGCACAACCCAAGTTTTGCTTGACTTAAAAGAAAACGCGAGCAAGAGCATGAGAAGAGGTATGGGCCACAGTGAGAGGAGGCAGTCTTCTATGCAGAAGTGATGTCTGCTCTCATTTCATAACATACACACTTACCTAGATACATTTGCCAATGGTAGTTAGGTGATATTCTTGTATCTCAGACAAGCTTTCATATTCTCGGAGCCAGGAAGAGAAAAGCCAGCCTTTCCCACCATCCTTTCTTTTCCCATCCCATGCCATACATTGCAGACTTGGTCCTTCACTCTTCCCAGGACCTCAGGCTCTGCTGGACTGGAGACCTTGATTTTCCTATTTGTCATCGATAGCTTGTGTTTCTTTTGCTTTCCTTACTTATCTTCTTTTTTAGTAATAATTCTGCATCTCTTCCGTGTTTCCCATTTTTATAGATTTCTAGTCGGATCATTGAGTTATCCTTTCAGAATTTCCTGAATCTTCTGCCACAAAAATGCTTGACTTACTGAAGTTCTAATATAAATGAGATATTTGGTGGCTTTGTGCATAATGAAGACTTTATAATACTTTAACTCCATTTTCTACTTCCCAATCCTTGTTGTTAATTCTTCTTAGGTAGCATTGATTTTAAATACAGCAGACAACATGACTCTTTATTTACACAGCCATATTGAGTTTATTTATGTATTCCTTTCTATTGTACCTTATGCCGTGTTTTACCTTTGCTGTTTCCATATTGGGTTAATAGACATTTGCCAGAAAATCTCTTTTATAGTTACTTCATTGACAAATACACTATTACAGAAATCTATTTTTATTTGTTTGAAAGTATCTTTATTTCCTTAAATTTTGAGTACTATTCTTACTATGCGGACAGGTTTTGTTGGCTGGCTTTTATAGTGCTTAAAAAATCACTTCACACTCGGTTTTCCCATTGTTTACGTTAACAGGCTAATTCTGAATGTTCTCATCCATTTTTGAAAAAAAAAAAAAAAACCTTGCTGGTTACCATATACTGAATTATATCCACCCCATCAACTTTCACATGTTGATGTAATAAGCACTAGAGATAGATCTTTCATAAATAATAAAGATAAAACAATGTTGCAAGGGTTTGACTCTCATGCAACATGACTGGGAAAAGGGAAGGAAGGAATATGCTCTTCCATCTCTCTCTGTCTTTCTCTGTCTCTGCCTTTCTGTTTCTCTATCTGTCTGTTTTTCTCTCATAAAGACAGTAAGAAAAGGGCCAACAGAAAGCCACAAAGAGTTCTGACCAGGAATGAATTGGCCACAGACTTAATCTTAGAGTACTACTAGCCACTTTGAATTGGGCAAATTAATATTTGTCATTTGAACCACCCACTCTATGGAACTTTGTTCTGATTATCTAAGTAGATTAAGATATTATTTTTGGTATTGTCTTTTTTGACATCTTAGATGTTTTGCTAAATGTATTAAATGTAGTTTAAGATTTGAAAAACTCTTTAAATCCGTAACTTGCTGTCTCTGTTTCTGGAAATCTCTACCTACTACTTTTTCAAATAATTTCCTTATTTATTCCTCTTTCACTTCCACCCTTCCTTTACCAAAAGTGTTAGGTCTGTTTTGTATATATTTTGTTTCTAGGTCCTTCCCTCTAAACATCGAGATTTGTCTTATTAGTTAGGACCGTGGTCATTCATTTTGCTATACCTCTTCTGCTGTCTAATCTAGCTTTCTATTTCCATTCTTGGATCTTCTAATTTCCTCATAGTTCTTTTATCATTTTTTTTTCTGGTTGGTCATGGGGCCTGAGCGCTGTCCCTGAGCTTCTTTGCTCAAGGTTAGTGCCCTACCGCTTTGAGACATAGAACCGCTTCTACTTTTCTGATGACTAATTGGAGATAAGGTCTCATGAACTTTCTTGCCTGGCCAGCATCAAACCACAATCCTCAGATCTTGGCCTCCTGGGAAGCTAGGATCACAGATGTGAGCTGCTTGATAGTTCATTTTTTATTATATAACCAATTCTATTTAAAAATATAAAACAAAAATAAAAACAAAAATATTTTATCAAAAGCACAAATTCTTCTTACCTTAAAATCTGTGTCACAAAATTGAACATCATTGTCATCCTTTTTCTTTTGTACCACTCATGTTCATGCTCTGTCCCTTTTGACTTTTAGTGTTATTTGTTCGTTTGTTTCCTGATAGAGTCTCACACTTTTTCCTTGGACAGCTTTGGACTGCTGTCCTCCAAACTCCATCTCCTGCCAAGCAGAGTGAACAGCGTCCTAGGCCTCCAAGCCCAGGGTCTTGCTGACATTTGTGTCTGAGCTCACATGGAACTGCCATCTTCCTAACTCTACCTATTGTCCTGTTGGGAATCACCTTGCTGGACCCATTATCTCTTCCTGTTTATTGCTATACCATGCCATATTTACATGTAAGTGTAAATATGTAGTAGCGTGGTATATGCCTTGGACTGCCTTCCGGCATAGGCTCTTCTTTGTCCTCAGCAGTAGCTAAATTGGGGTCATACCACGTTAGTCCAAGATAAAATTAAGCTGAGCCTCGTTCATTGGTATCCATCTGGAAACCAATATGTGTGGGCGCTAATCCCTGATCTCATTTGATTTTGTTCTTCTGCCATCAAATGTCTGGTGTATTTGTGAAAAAGTCTCCACTGTTGCAGGGCATGAGCTCCAATCTGCGCTTGCACGGCGTAAGGAACTTGCTGGGACTGTCTCCACTTTTCCCACCTCTGGACTCGGCGTAAGTGAGGAGCAAATGACCATAATCAAGCTGCTCTTTAGGGTGATTTCAATCTTCGTCAGACCGACTCTATTCCTAGGGTATTTTTATTCTTAGGGTATATTTATCTTGCCACTGAAAAGCCTAGTATGCACACAATTTCCTCCCTTTTGGCAAGTCTTGCATTAAGTTTTTAACTTTCCACCTTGAACAGCTGCAAAAAGTCTTGTTCACCTTGTTTATCTCCACACATCCCCTGGAGTTGTTAATGGCCTGGAGGGAAATGAGAGGGAGCTTGTGTGACTTGGGCTGACCTCTCTGTTTTCCTTAGGTTCAGAATCTTCTTCCTTCAGGTGACGGAAGCCTTAAGATGAAACTGTTCCCAGGGTTTCCTCGTTGCAGGCTGGAGGATGTGTCTGAGGCCTCGTGTCTCATCTGACATTGCTGGGAATGTGTGAGCATTCACCTTCCATTCTAACTATACATGGCCTTCCAAGCATAGGGTCACCACAGCTCAAGCTGATGAGGACCTGTATTTCTATTTCCAGAACGGTCTTTGGATTGCTCAAAGAACCCTAAGGAAGCCCACATACTGTTTACATGCTTACCGCAGAGAGAAGAAAAATCTGGGCACACTGGCTCCGTGTCCCCTGCTCCCCTCTGGTTTAATCCTACCTCCTTGGGAGGCAGAGAGAGAAAAGATCTGTTTGAGTCCAACCCAGAAGAAAAAGCACATGAGACCCCATCTCAACCAACAAAAGCTTGTGTGTGGTGGCAATGTGCCTGTCCTCTCTCAAAGTGAATCAGGAGACCACAGACCAGTGAAGCCCAGTGGAGAATCAGATTGCTCGCAAAAATAACAAAAGGTGAGCTAATCAAGCTAAGTCAATGATCCGCTCAACTTGTCAGGTTTGAACACTGAGTACCAGGAGTTAAGAAGGTCTGATTTGCCTTGTTTGATCCATGCTGGCCCGGCCTGAGCTGCTGGCCTCTCTGCTGAGCAGGATCTCAGGTTCCGCAGACGTCTGTTTTGCTCAGGGTGAAAACAAATCGTGCCTCACGATCGCCTCAGTGCTGTCACCACAGCTCTCCTCCGAGTCGTGGTGGCAATGCTACCTTTCCTGGCTGTCAGTGGGGAAGGCTGACTGTGGAGGAGAAAGCAGGAGGCGCAGATGGAATCTCAAGCTGTACGCTGTTTATTTTCTTGGCTGGAAAAGAGCTCCTAGGCTTTATTTTTCTCACTAAACATGTTTTCTCAGGAGAAGAAGTAGTAATGAATGAAGCCGCATTTGCATCAGATATAAAGTGTGTTTTCAAAGCAAAGGGGTTGGTAATTGTTTCGAATCTATCCTCTAAGTAGCATCGTTTTTCATTTTGGTGTGATCTGCACTGATTCACCAGACCTAGATCCAATGATTTTATAGATACCCTAAGTATGGATCTCCATAGATGCAAATGCGATCGCTTTTGGCTATTCACCATACGCACAGGGAAGGGAGTGTGAGGTAAGAGAGAGTAGCATCTGCCTTGGACGCTACCTGCTAATTTGCCCCTGCTTTTGATCCGTTTAGTGGGGGTAAGTTCTCCAAAGGCTCATAGCAGACTCAGGGCCCTGATCCTGACATAGGCAAGGCCACCTCCACCCCGATCGGATGGATGCCGCGGCTCACCTCCCCGGCTCTCAGGCTCTGCTTTCTTCTCTGTGTTGCCCATGCCCTGTGTTCTCTTCCAGAATTGTCTGTAGAAGATGCATGGCTCTCCCCTTCTTCCTGAATCTGTTTCAGCTCAGAGAACAACATGGCGGGCTTCTCAAAGAACTCGCCCAAACTGTTTTTAGAATTTTGTGTTCCCTCTGAAGACGTTTTCCTGATGTGTATCTTCTCAGCTCTGGAGAAGAAAGATGACATGTGGTCTAAACCTATTATCTAAACATATTTTCTGTGAAGACAAGTGATCTTTCAGGGATCTTCACGCTAATTGGATTAATGAAGGCTAAGGACTCTTTCCTTCACAAGGCTCTGGCCAGCAGAATGAGATTTTCAGAACTTTTGCTCATTCATATTCTCTCTAATGTCAAGTCTTCCACTGCGGTCGCTCTAGTTCTAGTTTCATTGCTGGGTTGCTAATTGACTTGTGTCATTCCACTGTCAGCCATTTCCCTCCCCCCAAATTTTCAATCCTATATCACAGGAGGGGTAGGGGAAACCTAGGCTCCTAAGATCTTTACTTCCTAAGTAAAGATCCAATGTACTCTAATGGGATGAGAATTTTTATTTCAAGATTTAGGAATAAACTAAGTTTACCGTCCTCCTCCCAACATTTGATATACAACTACTGTCCACAGTCTGGGTTCATGACTGTGTCTCAGGAAGAGTCTCAGGACGGGTCATGGTAGACATCAGCGTTATTAATTGATTAATAAAGCAAAAGAAATGGGGGTAGCCACTCAGACCTGGCAGTGGGAAAGCCGTATTTAAAACTAAGGTGCTTGTACCAGGTAAGCCAGGAAAGGAGTTTAGAGGTACGCATAGTGAAGCGGTGCTGAGTGAAGTGTAACTTGGTTGATTGTGGGTTCTGCTGGGGGGTGTTTCCCCTTGAAGGAGCAAATTGGTCCCCATGAGACCATTCCTCCTGCTCTAGGTACAGCTTCATGGTGGCCGGCCATGGCTCATTTGGGATGGCGATCTGTCCTGGGAGAAAGTTTTGGTCCCTTGCTATAAATATGTTCTCAATCAGTCCTGTCCTTCCTGGCACCCAAGGTGACTGAAAGAGAGAGAGAGACTCAGAACACAGGAGGCAGGGGAGGAGGGAGGCAGGCCTGTCAGGGTCTAATCTTTCAGTTAAGTTGTGGCCCAAGTGAGGGGTCAATGCTCCTTTTCAGCAAATATCACTTCTAATTAAGAAAGGATATGGTGTCTGTAAATGACTATGCACCTAGCCCAATGAACTTTCAATGTTCTCAGTGAATATTAACATTTATTTCTTATTAGTTCTTATTCTTCTGTTTTTGCTATTAGAGATGAGCTTGTGTTTGCTTAATCTTCATTGATTTTAAAGTTAAATCATCTCTATTGTTAATTCTATTCTTAAATTGCCAAAGTAAATTAGATAAAACAGCTGTTTCAAAATTTTTGACTACCATTTCCTACTTTTCTCATCAAGAAGGCAAATAAAAAGGTGGTTTTCTTTGACCACAGTGAAGATCTAAATTATTACAATCTCAGGAAAATATGAGAATTTAGCAAGTATATTGGACAAAAATCTAAGTTTCTGAACTTAACATATAACATATAAATACTTATAGAAAATATGTAAATCTGAAACATTGTAGCCACAGTTTGTATTTAAATTTAGTTAACATTCAATGCAATATTCTACACGTTTCTTCAATCATTATATATATACATATATATATAAAGCATGTCCTTATGTTTTTGTATTTACAAACTCTTGTCTATTCTATTTAAACAATTTACACTTTGACTATAACTTGGAGAAAAAGGCTTTTACAAGTAGTGATACTATGTTATCACTAGAAATGGAAATGGAATTCTGTTTTATCACATTCTTAATGGAATGTTACAGAGTTCAAGTTCAATGAGATTTTCTTCCTTTAATTTTATCTTGTACAAAATTATATTTTAATCTCCTAAAAAGTCTTTCTATAGGTGTACATTTTCTTTTAGATGTTATAATTGATTTACTTATATATATATATATGTTTAAAGCAAATATATATTTAAAGCAAATATGTTTACCTTGTCACAAAGAAAATATGAATTAGTTTGTTTAGAGCTTGTAGATTATATAACGTGATCAGGTCTCTATGATTTCTGGTTTTTCTTTCTTCTACTTCTGTCTTCTTTTTCTTCACTCCTCCAGTGCTGTTAAGATATAAGAACGTAGGGTGTTGTGAGTATATGATTTAGGTCTCTTGAATTCATCTTCTATGCTTTGTAAATATGTCTCTCATAATTACTTTTGCCCTTTATCTCTGAATTATAAGAGATTTTAATTAATTTTATTTCTTCAATCCTTTATACTTTTCATGAATCTGTTGCCTGCTAAAGTATATTTAGTTTCTTAACAGCTCACTGTTGGATCTTTATAATAATGTTGCATTAGTCACTGTTCTCTAGAGGAACAGAAATGGAAATTGTGTCTGCATTCAGACACATACACATATTGTGTATATGTAACTTCTTTATATGTGAAAATTTCTTCTTATATTAATAATTTTTCCTTATCCCTAGAATTTTTATATTTTTATCATTTTATATATACTTCAATATGACTATTATATGATATGAATATGATACTTTCTGAACTTTAAGTGACCTTTTTTCTTTTAGAACCTTTCTCCCTTCCCTCCCTCTCCATCTCTTCTCTCTCCTTCTCCCTCTTCCTCTCTCTTTGCCTCTTACATTTGTCTTCATAAATTTCTATAAGCCAATTTTTGATGTTTCTGCTTCTATTTATGTACGATTTTATTTTTAGAGTAGTTTGAATTCCAATGTTTCCCCAGTAACTCACATTGTAATTTTACTTGTGTGCTATCACGTTCAAATACTGAGCTTCAAAAAATGTTTATTTTGGCATTTCAAACACTTCTTGGCTTTTGTCACTTTTTAACCAAATACTTGTCTTTGGGGATAAAGTATCCTCCTGATATTTTTGTGCACATGCTATCCTCTTTGTTGCTGTAAGTGTTTTGTGTTTGGTTTAACTGTTCTGTTTTGGAGAAAGTTTTGCCAGTTTGTGAGCTGTCTGCATCTGCTTATTTTTAGTTCTCTGGGTGAGAAAGATCATTTTGACGACACCACGCTCCTTTGCAGCACAGGCAGCCGCGGTTCCCCAGGAGGCCGCACCAAGGCTGATCCTGAGGCAGTGCCTGTCCTCTATCGGGCCCAGGGGAAGAAGCGACAGTGCGGAGAGTAGGGACGTCTGGTCCCTCCAACCACATGTCAGCTTCATACAAGATCAGACCTTCCTCCCTGTTTATTTCTCACTGTACAATAGAAGTTGGACAGTGTCCAGTAATCGGAAAGGACTGGGGGTCTTGACAGAAGCAATAGCTTTAGACAAGAGGGGATTATTACACAGTAAGGACTCAGACATGAACGCTTCTGTCTTCGGTCGGAACGGCCTCGACCATGTGCAAATAGCACCCGCTGGTTTTCTTTGCAGTGTTTCTCAGCATTCTCTGAATAGACACAACTATGGAAGAGGTGCTTACCTACATTTGTCACCTGGATGAAATTCGTGTTAGATTCACGTGTGAGTGAAATGACTTTTGTCCTGTCACCAAGTTGACGGCCACCCCTGGGTCTTGCTTCCTACCTTTCATCAGAAAGCCCGCAACAGACTGAACTCTGTGCAGTCCTGCACCTCTGGTCTCATGGCACCCTGGGGCTAGTGTTCCTACACTGAGGGTGATAGATTCTGGAACATTAGGGTTTGCTCAGCCAGCCCCTAAGGTGGTAGTGTAGAGAGCATCTGAGGGCCGGGAAGGGTGGAGGTTGGATAGGAATCCTCCAAAGAGTATGGCAACGAGAACCAGGGCGATGAGGTTCTAAAGCCATCTGCAAAGCTCACGACACACACTTACCAACCACCTGGCTCCAGATTCCCGCCTTCGCTTGATCCTTGATCCAGTTCTTAGACTAAGTAGCCAAGAGAAAACAGTAAGGAACCTGGCCCTGGGCATGCTGATCTTGCTGCCTCTACCATGTCTGCCCCAGGGCCCGAAGACATTTGACCTCCGCCCACCCCTGCCCATCCCAGCCCAGGAAGGTCAATGGAGCCTTGAGGTTTTTCAAGAACCACTTTCACCCCCAACTTGAAGCAATGTTGTGCCACGTCTAACACCTCCTCCCAGCCACCAGAGCTGGAGGAAAGAACACATGCAGGGGCATCCTGGTGGAGATCCATGGGCCGCACAGGGAGGCTGGCTGCAGGAGCTGGACTGCCCTCTTCAGCAAGTTCTTACCTGGATCCCTGAGGTCTTCGGCAAGGCCGCTGCCCCAGAGCGGGCTGATCTGTGGTCGTGGAGATCCTGGGAATTGTGAGGTATAAACCGTGGATTGTGTGAGTGGACGCATGCACTGATTTGATGAGGCAAGCCTTGCTTCCAGGTCTGTGGAAGTAGATGGACCGTCCGTGTTCACCGGGGACTGCGGCCAAGTTCTCCAGGTGGCCCTGGACCGGCTTGGGTGTCCCCAGCCTCCCTCCCTTTCCCAGGTTGCAAGGATGCTTGTAGAACACACTCAGCAGACGGCTAGCACCCGGCTGTGAGAGGCCAGGCTTTGCTACCCTTCTCTCTAAAACATGGGGTCGTCCACGCTGTAACCCACTGCGGCCATTGCCACCCAAGGATGGGAAACCCAGGAGCAGCTGCTCTCCGGAATCCCTCCTTGGAGATGCAAGCAGGACCTGCACAGAGAGGACCTTCTATGCCCCCAGCAGCCCGAGTGAGCTTTGAGGGACTGGCCTGCAGTGACCTGCACACATCCGTTTTGCCTCGCTGCCTACCTGTGAGCGTGAACTAGCTTTATGCCTATTTTGTTGCGTGGGGATCTTCTCTGTCAGGACTTAGACCATTGGGCGGGAAGTGCACGGTGACCCTAGCCTCACTCGGTGGCCCCTGGGGGTTCTTCTAGTGGCTGAGCCACGCAAGGACCCAAGTAGTGCAGGTCAACCGTGCCCTGCAGTGTGCTGGCTCCTGTCCTTGGACTTGTTCTCTATGGAATTCCTCAGCCTTCTCTTTCTATTGCTAGATCTTTTCTAAGTTATGTATTTTATGGCCCAGACCATAGCTAGGACTTCTGATGCCATCAAATCGCTGACATGCTATTTCGTATTTTCACCAGTGGCATTTAGAAGAGTAAGGTATAGGCAAGTACTCTTGCTTATCCACCTTGGGTTATTAACTTTGCTTTCCTGGGCTCTCCAGAATCTAGTAAATAGCATATGTGTTGGGTGTGTGTTGGAGATCGGTACTGTTGTTTTTAATCTTGTAGTAATAATGATCTGAATGACTAGCTTTATTTTAGGTAATATATTTATATGGTCCTATTAAATTTGTTTTGTTTTTATTTTTTTGGAATCTTACATCTTGTTTCACATTTTAAGTTCCTTCTTATACACTTATGTTCAATACTAGCCTTGTACCTAGAGGGAAGGTTAAGGATAATAATTATATACAATTGACCTTAAGCTGTAGGAATAATGACTTATGACATCTCATAATAAAAGGTTAAGGACACATCAGTTATTGCATTAGAAAGTCCTTGTCTCAGGTTGTTCTTATGAGTTAAAGAGCTAGAATTAATCTTACCTCATTCTACTTTCAGATACTTTTGGAAGAGACTTCTTGACATTTTAGATATTAGTTCATATTGTCAGCATTTGTTGTTGATTTCCAGAAGGGAAAATGTCTCCTGCTGAGGACATGAACTTCGGTGTTCAACGGAATGCCCAAAAGGACATATTTCTTAAGCTTCCTTGAAGTCATCATTTCTTAATCATTGTGCTTGGCCAGGCAACCTCTTTAAGCAGAGCCTGATAAATCTCTAACACAAAGGACTGCATTTCCATGTAGAAGTCCTTTTAGAGTAGACCCTTCGAGAACATGTATCATATAAAAGAAACGAATTCTAAAGCAAATTGTCTTTTACCAAATGAGTGAATGTTTTCTGCAAATTCAAATGTGCTTGAATAAGAATGCATGGTAATACACTTTTTTTGTGTTGTGGCTGAAATACAACAACAATTCTAACTAGAGCATTATAAATTATCGTACTCTTTACAAATGAAGAATAATGAATAACCTTATCAAAAATAAAATAGGAAAAGAAACTCAGGAAATCTAACTGCTAAACTAATAGCATGAAAATGAAACGAATTGATTTTTCCACAGCTTAAAGATTTCTTTTTGTAATATTCTCATTAAAAATAAAATGGACAAATAGTTTTAAAAGTAAATGTTTAGAAATGCAAGTCTAGGAAGCAGACTCGTTTGTCTCAATTAATGGATTTTCTTGTTAGAAATCTGCTTGCATCTCTCAAACTATCATCTGCATGAATGCATTTGGAAGTTTTCTCTTCATGCTCTTTTCTAAGCGGGTGCAGACATCTTTGGAAGGATGGAGGGTGTTTAGGATCTAGTAATGTTTCATTAGAATGTTGAGGCTGAGTAAATGTGACATAATGCAGAGGATTGGTAGGAAGAGGATCAGAGAAGACCTGTCAAGAGAGGGTTAGTGATTTGTACATTTTCCCAGTCATTTCAAGACATTTGTGCAGAATGAAGATATCCCTTATAGAGAATTGCGGAGCTTTACAGAGAAAAGTACACCCTGTCATCTCCACTGTAGGATCTATGGAGTTTCTGTGCACAACATGTTGATAGAAACTTCTAGTTAGTAATGACTCACCAGAGACATACTTCTAGATGCCGCCTAGATCTGGGTAAGGAAATGCCTTGTCATTTTATTCTTACCTTCATGAGTTCTGAGACTGAATAAAATTCCTCTCACGGGGGTATATGTCTCTTCTGAGTTCCGTAATAAATAATTCACATTTTCTTGCAGCTTCGGAGGCTTGAAGCCTGCCGCATCACTGGGCCACGGTTGTTTGAGAGGAGCCTTGATTCTTCGAGGTGCTCGGAGAAGCTTGTTCCTCATCTTCTCAAGCACAGGATGGCTGCCGCTCTTTCTCTGTTTGAGGTGCCATCATGTCAGTCTTTAAGGGCGTCTCTTCCTCTGCAGACTTTGCTCTGCTGTGTTCACATCACTGTCACCTCAAATCTCCCCATGTCTGTCTCTTACAAGGGTAAATGTCACTGTAGTTAGAGGCCGATCCTACAAGTCAGGATGACCTGCCCATGTCAAGATTTCTAACTGAATCATGTCTGAAAAGCTCTGTTGTTTTTTTTAATTGTCTCAAGAAGGACCATTCAGAGATCTACACATTAAGATTCAAGTATCTTTTGGGAACTCACTTTTCAACCTCTTGGATAGGTTGAAGACAGACTAATGAAAGAAGTTGTACGCTTGTCCAGAGGCCAGGATTAAAATGGAGGAATAGACATGCAGTATGTACATGGTCTTCTTCATGGTCTATATCCTTGGAGAAGAGAAAGAATTGGGCATGACAAGAGGTAGAACTGTCATGGAGCAGAGGAAGTTTAAGGTCTAGGCTGCCTCACTTCCTCAGGGCCAGTCAGTTGAAGTGTTCCTCTCTTGCTGTGCACATGGTCCAGTAGATCCTTTCTTCTACCAAGTTATGTAAGTGGCATGGCTAACATTTGATCACCACCTGCAGGAGCTGTTATGGGAAGTCTTTACTACCATGTACTATTTGATACGGACCAAATGCTGAATGATAAGTAAGGTATCATCTCAATCAATATATTGTTAAAAGAAATAATAAAAAGTAAAAGGCATACTTGAAAAATAAACCACATAAACAGTATTAGAAATAGGGCTGGTGATTGTAGCATATAATCCCCAAAATTGAATAAAGAAGAAATGAACATTTAAAACATGATTATTACACTAAAATCCCAAGAAAGAAGTTAATTTAAGATACAAATACAAATTGCTACAGAGTACTCAAATAGTAAAATCTTCACCTTGCAGTGGTAATTACTGTGCCAACAGGGCTATGTATGAAAACACTGTTGAAACTCTTGACCAGAAACTGAAGGTCCCCAACAATGAAAACCACAGTTATTTGCCTTAGAAATCCTATTTTCATTCTTTCCCAAGGTGAGTGTTCAGAAAGCAGCAATAAAAAGTAAAGCGAAATGTAATAAAAACAGTTATGTATGGGTGAGAAAACCAGTAAAAGAGAATGGAGTTTGCAATGAGGAAAGCAAAAACTTTTCAACATGCAGCTCATTTTTGTTTCAACTTTGAATGCATCTTAAGTGTTTTATGTAGTGTGGGCAGAAATGCAGGCAAAAAGGAGCAGTTTCTAAAGCTTGGAGACAAATTGAAGCAAACTAGATGCCTACAGACGCAACAGTAATAGTGCTCCTCAGACTCACACATAGAGGTGGACATCAGTGCACAACATTATATACAAAGAAGTGTTAAACTTCCTTCAGGACCATAATTTTAGTACTATATTGTCACTGGAAACTGTTGTTTATATACTTAAATAAAATTCAACCAGAATAACAATCATTCAAAGCTTAAGTAAATGACCATAGCATGAAAACTCTCAGACATGCGTATTTCTTAGGTATGCATTGAAAATGAACCGGAAATGATGGTGTGGTACTAATTTAGAGCTTGAGCACCCAGTCTAGCCTGTGCTTTCTACAGACAGTTTCTTCCTAACACAAAGTTGAGGATAAAATATAAAAGATTAGATTCCTTCTATCAAGCTAAAATGGGCTTACTAAGTCAAGGAATCTCATATCACAAAGCAAGATGCTTTTGAGATAATGTTAAAGTGGACAGATGAACAAATATGAAATGATGCTTGCTAACTGGAAGTGGAACAATGTAATGATCTAAATGAATATGAACTGGTGCTTATTGAACTCTATCAAATGTTTGAAATCTATGTGGGGCTCTAGCAAGATGATGTTCCACTCTAAAAATTGACAAATGAATGAAAAATTCAAAATTTATTCACACTTCATTGTGAGCAAATGATAAATGAAGGCAATGCTCTGTTTGATAAAAATGCAGAAAAATCAACCCGTTAGAGTAATAATAGATCTTGTCAGTTGTCATATGGTGGAAGATTCAGTAAAGTTTTGAGAATTTTCACAGCAGTTGGCTCACAATGAAGACCTTGAACACACGGATAAACCTTGCACTGATAGAATGTGTTTCTCTCAGCATATAACAACAGGGTAGCAAGGAACAATCAAACATATTGTGAAAATTTGCCTTGTGGAAGCAACTCTATAACTTAATTACAAATTTAATTGTTAAGTAGAAAGAGGAATATCTTCCCGTGTCTTCTGTTGCTGCACGGTACTTGAGACTCAGTAATATATCTTGGAGATACAGTAAGTACG
The DNA here is from genome assembly GCF_019054845.1 of Dipodomys spectabilis. Taxonomy (NCBI): domain Eukaryota; kingdom Metazoa; phylum Chordata; class Mammalia; order Rodentia; family Heteromyidae; genus Dipodomys; species Dipodomys spectabilis. The sequence goes on along the minus strand of NW_024870965.1, from coordinate 4,231,914 downwards.
TGTAGTTTTCACATTTCTAGAAACTTGAAGGTCCAGGTTCAGTGAATGATATAGAGTGACAGATCTCTGTGTTGCCTCATCCCACATCAGAAGGTGAGAGACAAAGCCTAGTTTGTCCTTCCTTGTTTGTCTGGAGTCCAGTCGGATAGGAAACATGGACTCTCTCATGATAACATCCTTGATCCATTTATGAAGAGAGTACTAGGGGGACTTAAAGACGTCAGGAAAGCTCTTCCTCGTAAAACTCTTCCAATGAATTTTGGATAGGGACTTCAAAACACAGCAACAGAATCTGTAGGAAAGGGCTCTGTTGGGAAATAAGATGTATGTTTAAGAATACTGTGCACTATCTTCGATAAGGGAGCTAAAACAATAGAATGGAAGAAAGACAGCCTCTTCAGTAAATGGTGCTGGCAAAATTGGTTAACTACATGTAGAAAACTAAAGCTAGATCCTTATATATCATCCTGCACCAGAATCAACTCCAAATGGATCAAAGACCTCGAAGTCAAAGCAGACACTCTGAAAACATTACAGGATGGAATAGGAGAAACCCTAGGTCTCCTTGGCTCAGGCCGAAATTTTCTGAATAGAGACCCAGAAACACAACAAATCAAAGAAAGGTTGGACAAATGGGATTGCATAAAGTTGCAGAGCTTCTGCATGGCAAACGACATAGCTAGCAAGATCAATAGAAAGCCCACAGATTGGGAGAAGATCTTTACTAGCCATACAACGGACAAGGGTCTCATATCTAAAATATACTTGGAACTCAAAAAATTAAATCCCCCAACAACAAATCCTCAAAGAAACAACTGCCCAATAAATAAGTGGGCTAAAGACTTGAAGAGAAACTTCTCTGAAGAAGAAAGAAGGATAGCCAATAGACACATGAAGAAACGCTCAACCTCCCTAGCCATAAAAGAAATACAAATCAAAACACCATTGAGATACCACTTCACCCCAGTTAGAATGGCTATAATCAAGAACTCTAACAACAACAGATGCTGGAGGGGATGTGGACAGAAGGGAACCTTACTTCATTGTTGGTGGGAATGTAAACTTGTTCAACCACTTTGGAAAGCAGTATGGAGGTTCCTCAAAAGACTTCACATAGAGCTCCCCTATGACCCAGCAATCCCACTTTTGGGCATTTACCCAAATGTTTACAAACAAGACCACACTAAAGCTACCAGCACAACTATGTTTATTGCAGCATTATTTACCATAGCTAAGATATGGAACCAACCCAGATGCCCTTCAGTAGATGAATGGATCAAGAAAATGTGGTATATATACACAATGGAATTCTATGCCTCCATCAGAAAGAATGACATTGCCCCATTTGTTAGGAAATGGAAAAACTTGGAAAAAATTATATTAAGTGAAGTAAGCCAGGCACAAAGAAACACAGGTCCCATGGTTTCCCTTATTTGCAATATCTAGTATATGTATGAGTCAAGCGGAAAAAGTCAGATAATGTGATGTTAGGAAAATGAATCCTTAGATAGGTATTTTAATGTTTTTTTTTCTTTCATGCATGTGTTTCTAACGCATTTATAACTTTATTTCTTTGTTGCTTTGTATGTCCCTCCCCCACAGTATAACCTCCGCTTTCAATATATTTGATGTCAGTATAACTTATGGGGGGAGATGGGGAAAAACAAGTCATTTAAGGATTCAGGTGGACCTGTTGCAACAATGAGAAGTACAAATTGTCATGTCAAAAAGGAGCTTTACAATGTCGGTGGGCGGGGGGGGGGGGGGGAGGGGAGCGGGGGAGGGGGGGAAGGATTGGGTGGGGGGGAGGGGGGAGGCTGGGAAGGGAGGTGAAGGGTAAACAAAGGAGGAGGCTGCAATGCTTGGTAAGAAATGTATGCATTATCCTGCCCATGTAATTGTAACCCCTCTGTACAGTATGTTCACAAATAAAATTAAAAAAAAAAAAGAATACTGTGCACTAATGATTCAGGAACAACCCATGTGAAATGAGAAAGTAGGAAGGACACCTGGAACCCATCAGGAGATTGTAAGGGACTTAAAGTTTGCACTGCCCATGCACTTTGCTGGAATTCTGTTGGTATCGAGTTGTGAATCAACCAGGTAAACACATTTTAGCTATTCACCTCGTTAACATTAGATTTGGTAATGGCATTGAGATTCTCTATAATTTGGCAGTCACCCAGCCTCTAAAGAGCCATGTGTTTGAGGCTTTGTCGTGGGAGTCATGCTGGATCTCTGAGAGATGGGATTCCAGGGCTCCCTTCTGTCATTGGGTGTGAGGCTTGGCGGGGGGAGACAGTGACTCATGTCCCTGGCTCGTGTGACAAGGGGTTTTCTATGCCAACACTTCTGTCAGCCTCAGAACCTTGAAATCTGTGAACAAAGTAAGATGAACCTTTTGTCTTTATCAGATCTTTTTATCTCTTTATCAGACGGCTACCTCAGATAGTTGAGTGTAGAGACCGAAAGCTGACTGTACAGCAAGGGCAGCAATGGAAAACTCATGCAGGTGTTCATTCAACCCTTTCCTTGCGAAATAAGGAACATGCATCTTTATGCGATGGTTTGCACTAACATAAAGGGACAGAATTCAGATACAAATGACAAGCATCACAAATGTTTTCATGAAATGTTCATAATTCCTAAATACAAGGAATGGATGGATGGGTGGGGTTATTTATAAGAAATCGAGCCTTAATAGGTATGGTTTTAAAACCCGGGCCACCTACAGACATCTGGTCCACCAAACCATTCGTGTGTCCTGTCTCCTCCAGTGGTTCATCTGCTCTTACTCAGCCACTGAAAATACAAAAACACACCCTGGGCCACCTTGCAACATCTCTTTCCCTTATTGCTTGGGTTTTCTCCCATCAGTGCCCTCACTTCTCTTAATGACTTCTAAGGCTTCTGTGATCTCATTCCATGTTCACATACGTTTCTTGTGAACACCGCCTCTCCTTTGGAGAGCTGCCCACTTGATGTCCTGTGTTGGTAACAAGCCCAATGCCTGCATATGCATTTACCCCCTGAGCCTCTGTAGGTCAGAGGCCATGGCTTTATTTATAGTCCTTACCAGAACCCATCCTCTCTGAGAAATTGTGTGAAGTGTGCTCTTCAACTAGAGGTTCAACTCTTAGACGATATGGCCATTTTATAATCATTTTTCTTTCCTTCCACACACATGAATGCAATTCTTCAAGCCCTCTTAGCCCAAGCAGCCATTGTTTTGTGTTTCTCTAAATCAACCTAACTAGGAATTGGCTACCACTTAGCACCTTCCCACTGAAGTCAGCTTTGATCATGTTTCCCCCACCCCATCCCAGGAAAAATAACTACATGTATGCTTTTGCGCAGTGCGTGCGTTTCTGTCCACACAGAGGGAGCAGGTGCTTTCTCTTCTGGGTAAATGCAGCAAGCCAGTTCTAGTTGCAGAGTTATTACACGTGATTTCAGCCAAGCCCCCCGTGAAGGCCTTTCCTTGTGTGCATCATCCTGCACGCGAGGTGGACCGGTTCTCTCAGCTCACTAGTGTCAGTTGTGTTTGAAGGCTATGCGTTCTGACCGCTCATGGTTTTCCCTCAATGGCAGTCTCCTTTGAGCCATCTATCCAGGAATCCCTACAGGTTACTGTCGCTCTTTCTGCCCTTCTTCACCTGAAATCATGTTTCTGGACTCTTGCCAGCCTGTTTTGCATTTTTCAGCCAAATAGTTCCAACTTCTCCCATGAACACAGGACATTTTAGGCAGAACACGTTAGAACAAGACCGTGGAATACTCATTTTTCTCAGTTTTCTCCCACAAACGAGATCTAAATATGAATGACATGAACTACAGAGCTCATTCATCAAGTGGAAAGGCAGAATTTTGTCTTAGTATGCCTTACACTTTAGTAATTGAGATGTTTGTGGGTTGTCTATCAACACGCACCGCAAAGACAACCACAAGGAAGGCCTTAATTACTCTCCTTGCATCAGGATTCCTGGACTATATGGAAGACACTTAGTAATCCTTTAAAAAAAGTCACCTTTACTAGAGTACCTGGAAAAGTTAAACCATTATTTGCTTATATAATTTTCTGACTCGGACCTATAATGTACTTACTGCAATTTTTAGACTCTGAGAATTATGCATGAGGATGATACACGCTCCATTTTCACACTCGCCCTCCTGCAAATGGAACAGCTCTTGCTGCTTTGACATAACGAATGAAAAAAAATATACGACAGAAAAATCCCTTATTTATTTTTGCTAGGAAATATCTCCGTCTCTATTTTTATGAGTTTATTTGTGTTTACGTCTACTATGTAGCTTGAGTAGATGCTCCATTAAGTAAGTGGCAAGAATGAAAAATTAAAATGAGTGTGAAAGACCACTCCACACTTCCCCACCAGCACAGCTAAAATCAAAAAGACTGATGATAGCAGAGTGTGTGGACAGGCCCAGGAAACTGGGACTTACTCTGCTAATAAACTCCAGTTGCAGTAGCAAAATGGTAAGGTTTATGGCACCTGCCCATGAAAATTGGGTTGCATTTGCATTTGGCATCCGTCTAATTGTTCAGTTTTGTTGTATGGGAAACATTGTTCCATATTATAGGAGTGGGAATAAAGAGCAAATATCACAGCACGCTGAGTTTTGCTGCAGATCTCTGGATGTCACTGTGAGGGGCCGGTAGGAGTCATGTGTCAGGACCAGGTGTGATTACTGTGACAGGCATGACTGGTGTTCAGGGGTTCACTGCCTGGGGAATTTAATGTATGTCACTAAGAAGGAGATTCTTTCCTTTTTAATTATGTAGGCGGTGTATTTATTTCGCCCTTTACAATGTATCTTTAAAAACACACATTTTCAAATGAAGTTATGGTCAGGACCACCCTTTTAGCAATCCAGGTTCACCAAGGGTGGTCTGTTTTTTTTTTTTAACCTAAAAAGTGATGGTTTTCAATTGTATATGATAGAATAAATAATGTAAGGTAATATGGAGATATAGTAAGCGCCAACCTAAGAATGACTGCGAATAGAACTGTTTCATATTTGTTAATATTGGTGGAGTATTACATTGCTAGAAATGGAAAAGTATTTTCCCTCCTTCCTGGTGAAACTCTACTAAAGACAGATAATCAATGAGCCAATTAGCTGCAAGAATCTCTGAAAGAACAAGCCAAGACCACGACTAAATAAATTTATACATCTAATAAATTCATACAGAAATTCACTAATAAATTCATACATACAATCTCATTTTTAAAATGCCCTCCTCTAATAAGTAAAGATGAAACCTGATACCCTGTTTGTGTGGCTTTCATCTGAACTTCTAATGGCCTTGGAGAATATACTGGAAGGTCATAGATGTGGAAAGAAAAAAACTCACACAAGTGGAGAGATGATATCACAAAGTGCTATATTCTGCAATCCGGGCTCTTATTCAGAAGTTGGTGTGGTCAAAGGTCCACCTTTGTGTTTATTATGTTTTTCATGACAGGCATTTTATTGAAGGAGAACACAGGTTCATTTATTTCGCTGGAATCCAAACACACATCTGAGTAGGAAGGCCTGGAGTTCATGGCACTCTACCATGTAAAGAATCCACTTTCCCCTGGGGGCCTAGATCTCTAAACCATGGGCTCCGGTGCTTTGGGGGCATTATGACTGCTGGCAGGAGCCGTATCAACTACAGATGCAAGACTCGTCTTTCATTAGACAGGAAGAGACAACTGCAAGGTGTTTCAAGTCCGCAAGATGTATGTGTGAAGGTCAGCAGACTCAGTTTCCTCCTTGTGCCAGATTTCCTAATGGTGAAAATAAAAGGAAACGTATTCCCAAAGGACATGCAATGCAAAATGGGCTGCTTGGTATCTGTAAGAAAGCGCCTCAGTTTTCACCTCTAACAATGTAAACTAAAATGAATAAAAGTTTAGGAGAAAAGAGACGTATTAGTGGAAGGAGAAAGGAATCAGATCATTGTTAATATGAAAAAAGGGGTTGTTGACTTATAAGTTATGGTAGTTATTACACACACACACACACTATGATTCTATACAATCATTAAGTGATGTTTGGAAATCACAAGAAATACCCTCAGCCGATTTCCCTTTCTTAAACAGATTCATTGAGCTATTGCTTCTGTGATGTGGTTCATGGAACAAACTTAAAAGGACTGAAGGAAATTGCAGAAAGACTGTGATAAATGTCCCTCACCTAGTTTACAAGTTGGAAACTGGCAAGACATATTTAAATGGTAGAAACTGCCAGGAAAAAAAAGCAACTGAAGTTGGAATTGTCTAAGATGATCAACAGTAAGTCTCAAGTGTCTCATCAAGGGACTGTGTGTAACATTTCAATACCATTCAGTAGCTGGATGACAATCTGTAAGTCCATGGAGACTTTATACACAAAAAACAATGAAGCCATTATGAAGAATGAGGACCTGCACAAATCAATCAGTACTCACCATGTAGACACATAATTTTAGAAAAAAAATCAAAATGAGCCTGTTCATTTGGCTCCCAATTCTTTGTTAGGAGACCATTTGTGAATGCTAAGTGTGAAGAATTCCTCCATGTAATTGTTTCTGGTCAACACGATTCCATTTTCAACACAGGTCAGCTTTTTCTGAGCTTCGTTTCTTACAAAAACTATAGGAATAGTTTTACTTTAGGCCCTTACTAACTTGACCAAAAAGTTCATGGGAAGAGAATATACACATGAAGTAAATACCTAATACATAAATATACACAGTGAGGCACATGTAAGGTTTGAGTACCCATGTAATTTCCTGGAAGGCTGAATTTCCTTCATTGTTCACATTGTGCTCATTTTCAATAAGCTACAGAGCTTATAGTCTCTTGAAAAACTTAAAAAAGCATCCACTGTTTCAGAACCTGTCAATTTTTCTAAGACTCAAGATCAGGGAATAGCTAGACTTATGAATGGGAGAAAATGCAGGGGAAAATCTGGATGAAAAAAAGAAGCTGTATCAGGTGCCTTTCAATAGACACATCTTGGCAGCATCTTAATTGCTGATTTTAGAAATCTCCTTGCATGCATTTGCTTTAATATGTGATATCCCACATAGTTTGCCTGTGTAAGAAAAATAGGATGCAAAAATGTGTCCTAAAATAGGATGCAAAAATGTGTCTCAAACAGTAGTAATGCCCAGGTAGGTACAAAGATAAGGAAGCAAAGCGACGCGAAGAAACCAGGGAAAAGTGAATGTGAAAATATGAATGTGTGGAAAAATGGAAAGCAGGAAGCTCCACAATCTACAATTTTGTATAAAATCATACTTTGGCTTTCACACTATTACATACATCCGGGGCATTATACACATACACATAACATGTCGTACATAATGGTGAGGAGAAATCACGTTTACTCCTTTGATGATACTGGAACTCCACCACTCGAGCCATGCTTACTGTCTGTTTTGCCTTCCTTATCATGTGAAATAGTCTTGATTTTCACCCCAGTCATTTGGGCCAATATCCTCCCATGGATGCTTCCTGGGGCGCCTGGAGTGACGGGAGACACTGCAACCCTCAGTTTTTCTGTACAAATGTCATCTCTCCAACTTCATGCAGGGCTGGCCTCCTGCCTCGGTCCTCTTGTTCCCAGCCTCCCCGTAACCACAACGCCAGTGTGAGGGTCCATGCCTACCTCAGAGTTTGACATTGAAAACGAGAATGTGGGAGTTCCTAATTGGGACTAAGTGGATACTAGTTTCTACATGAGATGAACTTAGGCCCTGAAGCCCCGTGGGTGGTTTTCATTTTATCTGCCAGGTTTCCTTTGAACATTCCAGAAGGAAGTTTTGTATTTTCCAAGGTGAGCCAGTCAGCACAGCGGCGCTGGGTGCAGTGCGCCATGCGCGATATGGAGAGCCTGGGAGGATCTTTTGCCTCTAGCTCCCAATTCTCCTCCTATTGTATTTAGCTCCTGGAAGGATAAAGGGAGAGAAGTGGAACCAATGGCTGTAAGTGGTTTCTGTTTCAGGTACTTGCTGCACCTCCCCATCTATGTTAAAATGGAGTCTGGCTAAAAATGGGCGCCTATCACATGGTTGTAAAATAGAATGAAACGGTGCCAATTGTTTGCAATTGGAGAAAGTGATGGAGGGGATGATGTAAATTTGGGCACACTGTGTATGTGGATGTGTCACAATGAATATCCACCCCCCCCACACACACACTTTTACACTAATGCATGGGAATAAGCACATCTTGAAACGTTATAAAAGTGGCAGGGCCAATCTGTAATCCTAGCTATTCGGGAGGCTGAGATCTGAGGATGGTTGTTTGAAGCCAACTAGGGTAGGAAAGGCTGTGAGACACTTCTCTGCAATTAACCAGCAAAAAAGCCAGAAGTGAAGCTATGATTCAAGTGGCAGAGTGCTAGCCCTGGACAAGAAAGCTCAGGGACAGTGCCCAGGCCCCGAGTTCAAATCCCATTATGGGTAAATGTGTGTGGGTGTGCGCACACACATGCACACATACACGCCCACTCACACAAAAGTCAATGTACATCCTACAAAATTTAGAAAAATGGGGGAAGTGCTGGAGTTGGGAGGGACGGATGAGAATATTGAAAGGTCAAGATGCACTGTGTTCATAGACTCCTTTGTTGAGTGGCAACTCCATAGTACATCTTCTGAAAGAGAGTAACAATATTTAAAAAAGAAAATTGCGTAAAATTTAAAAAAACATATTAATGAAGTGGAAAAACTCATTCGACAATCTGGGTAACACTTAAATTTCCCCAAACATGATATGTATGTGCATCGGTATAACTATGCATGTGTTATAGGCTCCTACATACGATGGACTTAATTTAAACCATTGGCAATTTTGTCAGCATCCGTTTCTTGCACGCATTGGATATCTGCATGTAATGTAGCTTGACCTGACTCAACCTCTCTCCATTCTCCTCATTCCCCACGCCTCTGCCCACAGGAATCTCAACCAGCCTCTCCACTCCATTTCCATGCATGGACACTAAGTAATTTGAGTGTTTTTACCTCCTTCACTCTTTCAGTCCCTCTTTGTTTCTCCCACTAGTCTCCAGACCCCAGACAAGACATGCCTTGGCTTCCTAACATTCATCTTTTAAAGTTCATGTTAATGGCTGGAAGCGTATTTTTGTCACAGTATTTCGCACCTGCACTTATCATACTCTCATTACATGGACCCCTTTCCTGTGTCTCCCTCAACTCTCTCTGTTATTCTACACATTTCAGTGGCTTTCCTCTTGTCTTCATTTGCAGACACAGCTTGTTTTCGTACTGCATACTTCCAACGTGTACATACACGTGTACTGTTATGATATAAACGTGCGTGGTGTCAACATTCCCTTCCAGAGGACCAAGGTCCTTTGTCTCCCCACATCCCGGCCAGCATCTGCTGTTGCTCCTGTGTTTGATGATGACCATTCTGACTAGCGCGGGATGAACTGTCAAAGTCATTTTGATTTTGTTTCCTTTATGGAAAGGAATGTTGAACATGTCTTCGTGTGTATATTGGCCGTTTGTATGTCTGTTCAGGTCATTTACCCATTGAGTAATTGAGTGGCTGATTCTTCGGGAGTTTAGTTTCATGAGGGCCCCGTATATCCTGATTGTTAATCTCTCTCACATGCATAGCTGGAAAAGATTTTCCCTGCATTCTCAAGGCTCTTTTGCTGTGCAGAAGCTTTTCAGATTGATGCAATCCAATTCGTGGGTTCGGAATAGAACTCCAATAGCTCAGCAGCTATAACAATTTATTTTCTATTTGCTATGATATATAATGTAGAATTCTGTCTCAGTTTTATGTGCCTTATGTTTAAAATTGAGTCGAGAATGGTGGAAATGGGATGGAGAAACAGCATATTATAGCTAGCTAGAGGGAGAAAAAACCCATATCATCTTAATTCTTCAATAAGGCTGGCATCAGATGGAGAGAGGCTGGCCAAGGTATCTCAGCTACAAAGTAGATGTTTAACCCAACCGAAGGTGAAAAAATCCTTTCCTCTCTCAACAATAGTGCAATGCAGTTAATCAATCATTAATTATTGTTGGTGTTTATGCCATTCCATTTGGAAATATACATATTTCCCATTGACTATGGCGTTTAGTGCACTAAGCCATTTAACAGACAAGATGTTTAGTTGATTATCCCAGCTGACTTATCAGCTGATGTATTTTTTTGCATTTTAAGCAAATTTATATGGGGTTGTACCTAGTTGAGCAAGGATTTAGACCAATAAAAGTTTACATGTGTGTGTAAGAATGATACATTTGGAGATATGTAAATACAGATACATGAGTATAGCCTCAAATGTATACACACATATCTCTCCAAATGTGTATGTGCATCTTGACTATGCATTTTATCTAAACAGCTATTTCTTGACTACGTATCTTGATTTGTAGGACATTGGTAACAAAAATTAATATTAAAGGCTGATTGATGCTATCTATCCATGATCCATGCTTCATGAGAGAACATGGACAGAAATTAAGTGACAGATAAAGTCATTTGCTTTGTTTAATTACTGCACAATATTTGCACATGGTTGAGACAATGAGTAATGATCTATTCAAGGTAATTAGCCTCTGTTACCTAAAACTTTTACCACTTCTAAACATCCAACTCTTTTGGTAGATATGATGAACTGTTGTTACTACAGTCACTCTTCTGCAGTGCAGAAGAATACAATGTATTGTCCCCTCTAAATGTGGTTTTGTACCCTTCTAACAATCCTTCCAGAATCTGGTAACTCTATCCAATCAACTTGGTGAGTTTCCCCATATGAGTGAGATCATATAGTATTCATCTTTCTCTGCTTTATTTATTTCTCTAAACCTAGATTGAATTCCATGCTTTTAACAGGTAAGTAAGATTCCATTTTTAATATACAAAACTTTTATTCTATGCTCCCATCGATGGATTCCTAGGTTAATTCCACATCTTGGTCATAGTGAATAGTGCTTAGCACTAAACAAGAAAGTGCAAATGTCTCTAACATACTGATTTCACTTCTTTTGAATATATAATTATCCCTAGCAGTGAGGTTATTGAGTTACATGCAAACTGTAATTTTACTTGTTCAGAGAACCAGCTACAGCCTTTTCTATAATAGCTGTCAAACTTAGATTTCCAGTCACCATTCTGTCCCCAGTTCCTCCAGTGCTTGAGCCTGCCTCTCTCTCTTTCTGGGCCTTGAACTCAGGGCCTGAGTGCTGTCTCTTGAGTTTCTTCGCTCAAGTTTAGTGCTCTACCACTTGAGCCACAGACCCATTTCTGGCTTTTTGGTGGTTAATTGAAGATGAATCTCATGGGCTTTCTTGCCTGGCTTCACATCATGATCCTCAGATCTCAGCCTCCTGAGCAGTTAGGGTCATAGGGATGAGCCACCAGTGCTTGGCCATCTTTTTTTTTTCCTCTTTTTGTTAATAGTCATTCTTATTAAGTGAGGTGTTGTCTTGCTGTGTTTGATTTTTGTTTTCCTCATGGTTAGCGATGTAAAGTATATTTTCCAAATATTTCATGGTCATTTGTATACCTTAAGAAGTATCTATTCTAGTTATCTATTTACCCATGTTGCAGTGGGGGGCTTTCCTATGTTTATTTTTCACTTCTGAATTAAGTTTATACATATTATGAATGTTAATTCTTTATCAGATGATCAGTTTGTAATTATTTTCTCATGTCTTGCAATAAGTGCTTTTACTCTGTTCACTATTACTATTAATTATTATTATGAACTATACTTAAGGACCAGAAGCTTTTTTAATCTGAAGTAATCCTCTCTGCTTTTAGTGCTTTGAAGTCTTTTTTTTTCTCTCAGACTTGTATCCTGAAGTATTCCCTTTATGCTGTCTTCTAGTCACTTAATAGTTGGGGTCTTGCATTGAAGCCTTTGATTCAAGAGGCAATTTTCTTAATAATGAATTGAGAGTTGTGGTAGGAACATAGAAATGATGTCTTGCCTATTGTTGAACATCAGGAAAGGCTTTCAGGCAAATACATCCCAGTATGTGACCTAAAATCACTACACATTACTGGAATGTTAGAAGACTCTTTTTTTTTACTCAACTGCATTAAGCACTTACGTGGAAATGTAGAAGAGAGACAGTTCCATGCAATAAAAGAACTGAAATAAATTTAGTATATTTGGGTGGTAGAAAGCAAGGGAGAACATCAAGAACTGGTAAACAGGGTCAGGTTAGTCACAGCCCAATGGGCAAAACCACTGAAGCTCTCTGAGTCAGCACCTGGTCTCAGATTTGATGGAAGAACTGTCATTGAATTAGGCTGGAACCATTTCACACCTGGTGCACAACTCTTCCATATGCCAGGTTTACATTGTCAGCTGGAGATTCCCCAGTCTGTGTGAGGCTGCTGTTGGATCGTTGTCTGAGATGGCTTGTACCATGTGCCATGAGGAAGGTTGGAGAAGACCTCTACTCTGTGAGAGGTGATTGAATCATGTCAGGAGCTTGATGGGCAGTTAGCACAAAGTAGAAACTGAGGAAAGTCTCAGATAGTGAAGTTGAGACATGAAGAAGAGAAGGTGGCAGAGAACTCTCATTGGTCCTGAGCAGGCGAGTGATTAGTTCCACAGATGAAGGCCTGCAGATGTTGTAACTCCACCTAGGGGACGTGTTTTTACCAGAAAATTGTAGGATTTTCCCACTTTGGCTAATAAATGTGATTTTTTCTTTTTGATTCTAATAATGTGTAGAATGGGAAAATCATATCTGAAGTAGAATGCAGAAGATGATCTTATTAATGTATGTTCATTATATCCAAGGAGTTTTGTTGTGATATTTCCACATTAGCATATAGTATCCGTTGATGATTTTCCCTCATCTGTTTTCCTTTTCTATCTCTTCTCCCCGTTTTAAAACATTTTGAGTGGATTTTATTAGGAGTTTATTAGCTGATGAATGGATAATGAAAATGTCCTATCATCTTACAAACATGAACATTTCTACCTGAAAAACAGCTTGAATATTAAAATCATTTTTAGTCTCCTAGTCATGTGTGGAAATATCCAAGAAATTTCAGATCTTGGAGAGTTGAATTTTTTGAGCCAGCCCAATCAGAATTCCAATGAGAATTATCCTACCCTGAAATCCCATAAGGCCACTGATGGCAAGCAAGTTTGTTTTTAATTTTAATTCAAAGGTAAGGATATTAGCTGGGTGCAGGTGGCTCACGCCAGTAACCTTAGCTGCTCAGGAGGCTGAGCTCTGAGGATCAAAGTCCAAACCATACTGAGCAGGAAGTCCTTGACACTCCATTTAACAACCAAAAAGACTGACAGAGCATCGAGTCCAGTCAAAGAGTGGTAGCCATGAGACAAAAACACAGGGACAGTGAGTTCAAGCCCTGGGAGGCACCAACAAACAAAACAAAAGGACACTGTAGACAAGAATGTTCTTAAAACCAATTGGGTAGGAAATTAATTTTTTTTCACCATACAGAAACTACAGCAAAAATATGTCCTTATAAATTTTAGGTTGATGAGCTGAGCAAACGTAAAACCGTTTGGAATGGTTTAGAGAATACTTATTAACACATTTCTAATATTATTCCATGTTCTCTGTGAACCTCTAAATCATAAACTCTATTAGTTGAAGGGATGGTAAACGATTATATCAGACCCACAAATGAGGCACCTGAGGGAATATTTTTAGCTTTCAAGTCAGATCTCCTCCTTTTCAGGTGTTTTATACAGAAGAGACTGGTGAATCAGTTCAGTTTGGAAAAGCTCTTATTTTCCTTTTAAGAAAACATGTCTTCCTCATTCAAATTCCACCTTTCAAAACCTGCCAGAATAACCCTGGCACGTTACACATTTTTGTCTTTTCTCATTCTTACGTCAGTGCAGCTCTGCTTTAGAAAATGGATGCAGGCAGACAGGGCTGTGTGTTCATTTGGATTTTACAAGAAGAGGAAGACATCTGTTGTTAATAGATTTCTTGACTATAGCCATTCCAACTGGGTGAGGTGGAATCTCAATGTTGTCTTGATTTGCATTTCTTTTATGGTGAAAGAAATTGAGCATTTCTTCATGTGTCAATTGGTCATTCTTATTTCCTCTTCAGACAAATCTCTCTTTAAGTCTTTAGCCCACTTATTAATTGGGCGGTTGTTTCTTTGATTTGTTGTTGGGGGTTTTAATTTCCAGTCATGGAGGCTTCACTTGAAGGGTTGCTAAAGTCAAATACATTTCAATGTTCATCCTCTAAAAGATATTTCCAATAGAAAAAAAAATCCCTGATATACCTTAAAATGCACTGTAAAAGCTGAAGGGTGGTTTGATGTTAAATATTTACTCCTCTTAGCTTTTCCTTTATAGCAATTGCATTTTCCTGATTAAATATAGTTCACTTTCCATAGAAGTTAATGACAAAGTACATTCTCACCCAACAGATGCTTTTTCTTTTTTTGGGTCAATCTTCTATTTCCTATGTTGTTTTGAGGATATTGAAGAAATAAATCCAGAAAAATGACAGGTTCAGTTCAGCTTTCCCAAAGGTAGACTAACCAATCAGGTTATTAAAATACTGCCCACAAAAACAACAGAACAAACCGGATACCAGAAGTTACATTGTAAATGAAAAATAAAAATGTGAATCTCTTACAGAAATCTGAAAAGCAGAGCCATAAAGCCAGAAGCTTAACACAAAAATATGCCATGAAAATTATAAAAATATGAATATGCAAGTGATTTATATACCCAATTCATGTTTGTTCTTGATTCAGTTTGAACACAACAAAATACCTCTTCATAAAATTCTTTCATCTTTCTACTTCGGGGAACAGTTATAAACACACATTATCTGGGTAGTAGTCATTTTCCAACGTCATTGTTTGACTACACTTAAGACCACTAAATGCCTTTGATGGGCACACAACTCTTCTTGATGAGTTCTTTTACAAGTTGCATAATGCTATTATTTTTTCTAATATTTTTCAGTGCAAATATTTTATTCTTAACATAAGTAGACAAAAGTGGGTTTCGATTGTACTAATTTCCATAATCTACCTAAGGTGAAGGTCATTTTGTATTTCAATACAAAATGCTATGGCAGGTGCGCCAGCTCATAATGCAAAGGCTAAGGCTCTGATACTTTTCACTCAATTCTGGCGTGTGTGTGTGTGTGTGTGTGTGTGTGTGTGTGTGTGTGTATGTGTGTGTGCATGCTAAGTTCCTGCTCAGAGACATTGCAATTTAATGATTAGATAATAAAATGTGTTTTACATGTCCTTTTTCTGCATATTGGCATTATATTATTATTTTGTTGTTGTTAGTTGTGGGGCTTTAATTCTGGGCTTAGACACTGTCCCTCAGCTCTTCAGCTCAAGGCTAGTGCTCTACCACTTGAGTCACAGTGCCACTTGCGGTTTTCTAGTGCTTAATTGGAGATAAGAGTCTCCATGGCCTTTCCTGCCCAGACTGGCTTTGAACCATGATCCTTAGATCTCAGCCTCCTGAGTAGCTAGGATTACAGGTGCGAGCCACCAGTGCCTGGGTTGGCATTATATTATTCTAACAAGACTTCTTATTGCCTGGAAAAATAGCGTATGCCTGCAATCCCAGCTTCTCAGAGGATGGACATTGGGAAGGTCATAATTTAAGACTTAGCTGAATAAAAGTTAGTGGCACCTACTTCATCAGAAAGGCTGGGCATGGTAGCACATGCCTGTAATTCCAGTTACCTGAGAGGCAGGTTCCTGAGGGTTTCAGCTGAGGCCAGCCATGGACAAAAACATGAGAATCTACTGGAAAATAAGAAAAGCTACAAAGGGCTGGATGCATGGCTCCCATGGGAGCCATGGGACTTGGGCTGGGAAGGTGGCTCAGTGGTAGAGTGCTTTTCTTGCATGCATGAGGCCCTGGGTTCAATTCCCAGCACCACATAAGCAGAAAAAGCTGGAAATGGCACTGTGGCTAAAGTGGTAGAGCACTAGCCTTGAGCTGAAGAGCTGAGGGACAGCGCCCAGGCCCAGAGTTCAAGCCCTCTGACTGACCAAAACAACAACAAAAATAACAAAAAACAAAACAAAACATGGTACTGACTGTTCAAACCCCCGTCCTGCCACATTAAGAAAAGTGATTGCTTATGTATGATCAATATGAGTCTAGCTCTGGTTAATGTTGAATTTTCCTTGCCCTTTGAAGCTGGAGAACAGCCCAAATGACCAACTCTCCCAACTCTTTCTTCTGGACAATGACGTATGGCAAACAAGCTCTTTGCCTAAAAGACTTGATAAAGACAACTCACCACACTGCACTGTTCACCTTTACCTGTGCACCTGACCAGCTGACTTCCAACAAACTCCACTGCTTCTTGCTGGAGTCTGTGTTTGTCAACCCAGCTTCTGAACATCTACCCACCTACTCCCCAAACCCCAGCAAACCCCAGATTCTCCACCTCGCCCCCTTACGGAGACCAGGCTGGATTTGCAGGACAGCAGCCAGGTCCCTCTCCCATTGTGCAGCCCCTCGACCCCGGGGCCACGGTGCGTCAACCCACAGTTCTTTTGCTTCCCCCCCCCCCCCACCTTTTATAACTGAATCTGGAGACTTGTGATTTTATGGCCAGAGAATTCTCTCGCGCGTATTCATCCCATTCTCTGAGCTGCAATAACTTCTTACAAGGACATCTCTCCTCCTTAGGTCTTGATTTGAATCTGACAGTACCCTCACATCTTCAGTTTAACTCAAATTGACGCAGTCTGATGTCTTGATTCGCAATTCTCTTCAAATGGAAGTTCTATTTTTGAAGGCTGGGAAGACTGTTTGCTAATATATGTGATTTAATGATTATACATTTCCAGGACTGATGCGAGCAATAAAACTTTAATTATCCCTGCATATTTCATGAGTGCTCAAGTACTCTCATCCAACCTTTCCGAGTGCGGCATTAAAGTCGAGGGCTGGGGAAGGGGGAGAAAGGCATAAAAAGATGTGCAGAGCGATACAGCTCAGACTCCGTACAGACTTCCATGATTTTAAACTCCTTGTCTCACAGATGCAGAAATCTGAGACCTTTGAAGGAGTTTTTGACATGACAAACAAAACTGTTCTGTCTATCCTCTGCTGCAGAAAGTGATCTTCTGGATTCTCTCAGAGCCTCTCAAGCAGATTGACAACCTTAAAGTTCTCATTCATTTTTTTAAAGCGTCTTATTGATGTATAAAACACACAAGTCTATCTATCAGAACAGCTCGGCCGGTTACATGTTCCGAAACTCAGAACCCCTCTCTCTGTAAAGCCATACTTTCATTCCGGTGTGTGTCCCTATGTGAAAGGCAAGTTCTGAGGTCCTCAGCTTGGAAAAGAACCCTCCAGAAACACAGGAGAACAGAATTGCCCCGCGTGGGCTGTGTCACAGCTATGAAATGTCTCTTCGTGCCTGCCAGTCATGCTGCAATATCCATCAGCCTAGAAGAGGTCCGTATGGCCATTTTTTGTCCTCTGAATTCTTTAATTAGCCTTTCTTTCTTCTTATGATTATTTTTTTACTATCTCTAAGTAGTTATACAAAGGAGTTACCGTCGGGGAATCACAGAAATGGGGGGACAAAGGGTGAACCAGTCCAGCGCTGAAACTCACTGGACACTGTGTTGGAAATGAACTAGACAACTTGTGGGGGAGGGGGTTCGGGAAAAACTGGGAGAAAATGAGGGAGGGGTGACCCTGTTCAAAAGCAATATGCTCATCTCCTGTCCTATGCAACTGCGACCCCTCTCTACATCACCTTTACAACAGTTGGGTTTTTTTTTTAATAAAGGAGTTACCACTCACCACAGCGGTTTATGAACACGGTGCATGTTAATCAATGTTACCCCTTTCCACGGTCTCGCTTGCCCCTCTCCCAGCCCTTCCCGCACTTCCCTGAAGTTCAGGTTCTCCATTGAGTTCTTTGCCACTTGTGTAATAGACCGTATAGCAAGTGCAAATAGTGTAATTCATCACAAACACAGAGTGAACGCTCAACAAAATAAATACCAGGAAATGGGTACTTGCAAAAGGGGAGGGTGAAGCCAAGGGGAGAGGGGCAGAGGACGGAGGGGAAAGGGATGGGATGCACACAGAGATCCATGACCTATGGGAAGGGAGGGAAGGGGGAGGGAGGGAGGAGAGCGGAGGGGGGGCATCGAGACCCCGAAGTGATGCGGACCCGGGTTCAGGGTGGTCACTTTTAAAGAGGATGTGATCTCCTTATTCCTGCCACGGAAATGGAAGAGATGAAAACAAATGTGGTGCAGAAGCCTAACGTCTAGCATGGACATTTTAAATTCATGGTTAGTGTGACTCGTCTAAGGACCCTGTACTTTGATTGCCGGAGAACGACTTGACACAGCGACAGCAGCCAGGCTCCACCCGCCTCCCCTCTCCCCCTCGGCCATTACCACCCTTTATTAGGTCAGAGTCCCCGCCCCAGGGCAGCAAGGCCTAATCAGCAGAAGTCACGCGGCAAAGCTCGCCCTGGATGTCTGGGCATGCACTCCGACTCAGCAATGTGCTCTGCATTCCTCATTAGCTTCTTTCCCTCTGTTCTACGGTGCCAATCATTTTTTCCTCTATTCCCCTCCATTCCCTCCTCTTCGCTGAGCCCCCTCAGTGCCCCCTCCCCCAGGTTATTGAGAAGATCAAGGTCAGCAAATGTTTGAGTTCCTACCTGGGGTGGGACTTTCTGGGAGCCAAGCTCTCCCCCGAGAGAGCCCGAATCCTGGCATCCGTTTAGAATATCTTCTGGATTCCCATCGTCCTTGTCTTGCATCTCTTCCCTGGGTGAACCCTGCAAGTCTCAGATGACTTTTCTGTTTTTCACTTTTGGTTCAATGGATTTAATCCAGAACACTTAAAAAAAACAGTACCAAGAAAGAAAGAAAGAAAGAAAGGAAAGAGAGAAGAAAGAAAGAGAGAGAGAGAAAGAGAGGAAGGGAGGAAGGAAAGAAGGAAGGAAGAAAGGAAAAAAGAATCAAAGAAAAAGAAAGAAAGAAAGGAAGAAAGAATTGTGATGACTATGTGGTCACTCAACCTGTCTGTATGAGCGTGCGTGAAGAACACACTGATAAAGCTGTGTGCTTCGTTGAGTGAAGACGCAGGTATCTGAAGGAAGTTCTGTCATGTTCTTTGGAATTCTGAGGTTGCTCCTGAGTGACCTGCAACTAGAAATTTGCTCTTCCAACTTCTGACACAGTGCAAGAGCAGAATACTTTCTCCTTATCGTACATCATCAAATTGACAAGTGAGCGTCCTGGTCCCCAGAATTTTTTTCCTAAAAGTATTTTCATACTAGGTACAGACTGTATGTCCATCAGGAAAAGAAAAGAAAAATCAGTTAAAGTTATTGGAAAGGTTGGCATGTCATAAAATCACAATGGAGGATATAATTTTTCTAATGCATGGAGGAACTAACCGAGCGGACCTTCATCCCGCAGACAAGGATCTTCCGTTTTCTATCTGACAGTGTGAGAAGACATGTCAGGGAATGCTTGGGTTGTGGGAAATGTTGAGGGAGACAAACAGAATTGCAAACTTAAGAAACAGAACTCTGACATTGAGAGATGCGATCGGAGGTGAGGCTCACAAAGCAGGAAACAGGACCGTAAAGATTCCTCATTACAGTAGCTATGCATAAAACAACTTAAGAAAACCATACCCCCATTGGGCATCAGAGCCTCACACTGTAATCATAGCAACTCAGGAGGTTGAGATCAGAGGATCGCAGTTACAGCTCAGGCAGGAAAGATCATGAGACTCTTACCTCCAGTTAACCACCAAAAAAGCTGAAAGTGGAACTGTGGGTCAAGTGGTAAAACACCAGCCTTGAGCGGAAAAGCTCAGGGACAATACCCAGGCCCCCCTGAGTTCAAGCCCAATGATGGGCATGTCTGTGTGCATCTGTGTGCACACACACAATCAGACTTGGGCACGTGGTTTAATAGGAGAAGATATCTTATTTTTTCCAGTCACATGGAATTACTTTTTTTTCCTTATAAATAGTCTGGTGTCCAACTTATGTTTGGGTTTGAACCTGATGAATTACTTACAAATCACAGATGTAGAATGCAGTTTGTAATATGTCATTACTAACTTTTCAAAACTGCAATTTAAAACTCACCATTCTTACATGAACTTTAAGATAGAAAAAAAAATGAAACCAAATAAAAAAATGAGTGCCTGTATTTGGATGTAATTAATATGTTTTAAAAGTTACATTCGTCTTTGGCCATACCACCCTGAACACACCTGCTCTCGTCTAAGAGTTATATTCAAGAGGAACATGATTGACTCTGTCTTATTCCAAAGGCCAATATTTGAAGCAATGTGGAAAAACTTATGGAAATAACTGCAAGATCAATTATATTTTTTTCTCTTTCTACAGAGAAGAAAGTACTTTCTACATGAAGTTGGATTGGGAATTTTCCTGGTTAATCAACTTAATCAATAGTAAAAATTATTTTATGACATTTATTTAATTTTAAATGATACAGGTAAAGTTTAATTACCAAGTTATCCTGTTTTATTGGAAAAATGAAGATGTAATTCTCTTTAACACTGCTATATTTGTTCTTTCATCTGACTAAGTTCTGGCATATAAACAAAAGCAGTAATTTAAAGTGGTCTTTTAAATTTTTAACATTTTTTAATTATTCCTGTTTTTTTCTGTATTTTCTGCTGCTTTGGATGGATGAGATGAAAGTTTAAAACTTTCATGATTGACCACAACCTTTATCTTTATGCGCATTTTTAATATTCGGTGTCTAATTTACCTGCCCTGCCTATTATATTTAAAGATCACAAAAACTGCGCTTCCTTCTTTTTTTTTAAAGGCCAGCTACAAAAAAAGAAACCATTTAATTCAGCTAAAATGCATACAAAATTAAGAGAATGGGAACAAGTTCCTGATAATTAGTAAATCTAAGAGGCTATATAATTAAGAAAACTTACAAATATATATGTATACATATGCAAATGAACAAGGCCTGCTTAACAGCCTAAAAATCACCAAGGAGAACTCGTACTGTGCTTCTCTCCAGTGGTGCTATTCTACCAAGAAATTGCTTTATAATGAAGGCTAATGAATTTTTGTTTGTTTTCTTTGGCTGATTCTGATATTATTGAACCTCCATTTCTGTGGGAAGCTAAGTAAAATTCCTCTGCAACTCTAAGATTATATGTACATATAGAGACGATAAATATATCGTCTATTATATATACACATATAATAAAGACATATGTATGTCTTGACAAGTATGATATTCTGGTACTTATGGAGCACATAGTATATTCAGATTTCCAAAGGTCAATTCCAGCTAGAGAAGTTCAGTATTATACTACATGACCTCTTAAATAGCTAGTGGGGGGCATTTAACTGCAATTTTGGTCTTTTCTTTTTTTGTACTGAGGATCAAACCCAGGACATGGCACTTGCTAGGCAAGCACTTTGCCACTGAGATACATCCCAGCCCAAAATAGATACATTTTTCTTATACTGTCAGTGTAATAACAAGGTATCAGGATGACAAATCCTTAAAATATGCCTGCAATATCTGTTTTGTTTTCTCCAACATTTAGAATAGCAGTTAGAAAGTTTATTCATTTTCCTGTTAAACTTTGCTTTAATAACCATCCACTAAATATGTATTAGATTTAGTAGGAACTGACATTCATTTACCATGGAATGAGTTTTTAAAAATCTCAATCTGTGCCATTTACTCCTGTCTACGCAGTAGACAGGTAAGAAGACAAGGAGTTTGCCCGGAATTGGGAGTAGCAGTAATTCAGGCAGGTGAGTAGATGAAACAGCTTTCAGAACCAGGAAAGCAGATGTCTGGAAAATAATGCAGTAAAGAAATGTAGCTTTCCTGTGGACATCTGGAGAACGTGGATGAACTCTGGCAAATGCCTTTGACCCTTGTGTGCTCACCCTACCGCTCCGTTCCCATTCTACCCCTCCTTTCCTGTCTCCATTGTGAACCTAAACAGTAACCCGTATGTCTGGTTATCCTGTTTTATTGGAAAAATGAAGATGTAATTCTCGTTAACACTGCTATAGTATCTGTTCTTTCTTCTGACTAAGCTCTGGCATATAAACAAAAACACATGCACTGCACACACGTGTTGGTATAAATTCCAATGGAATTCTCTCCCAAGAGACACAACAGGGTGAAGAAAAACAAGAAGTGTGTGTGTGTGTGTGTGTGTGTGTGTGAGAGTGAGTGTGCAAGCCCTCATGTGCATGCTTGATGGTACCAGAAGTTTTAATTCCCAAAGTAGCATTTTTGAAATACTCTCCCTTCTTTGAGATATTTTGGGTACACTCTTTTCTCTTTTCCAAAGTTTAATCATGAACTGTAGCATAGCTAATACATTGTCTGACTTGTACTTAATCGGTCTAAGTGCTTCTTCGCTTTCTGCAGAGCTGGATACACCAAGGGACCAAGGGAATGCAGGCCTGGTTAATGAACAGCCCATTAGAGTGACTTGTTTGAGTATGATTTAGATAAAGAAATGATGACTGTGTCTAATTGCATAGAGATAACTCCATTTTAAAGCATTTCTGCAACATGACTATTTTTCTGATTTCTGGCTGTCTTCCAGATTTTATGTGATGTGAATTTTAATTTTTAAAAATTGTTATCTGTAAGCCGGGCGCTGGTGACTCACACCAGACATCCTGGCTACTCAGGAGGCTGAGATCTGAGGATCACAATTTGAAGCCAGCCCAGGCCTGAAAGTCCCAGTGAGATTCTTATCTCCGATTAACTACTCAAAAATACTGGAAGTGGTGCTGTGGCTCAAAGGGGTAGAGTGCAACCTTGAGTACAAGGTGGACCAGGGGCAGTACCCAGGCCCTGATTTCAAGCCCCATGACCAGCCAAATAAAAACAGAAATCACTATCTGTAAATAGTTGTACAAATGGGTTTTAGTTTACCATATCAATTTATGACTACAGTGTGCCTTAATCAATGTTACCTTTCCAAAATCCTCCCCCATCTCTCCCAACCCCATCTACCCCCTCAAGTTTCCCAGTTCTATCTTCAATGTACACATTGGAGGTTATGACTCCATTCTCCAACCTTCCTCTCTCCATCCACTGGGGGGAGGGAGTCCAGTGGTAAGCTTCAATGATTGAATTTTCAGTTTTAAAACATTAGTACAAATATGAATTAGAACATTATCTGTGGCTGTTTTGTTGTTGAATATTAGCTTCCATACTTTTTAAAAAAAAGTATGAATATAAGCTGGAACATATTATAGTTTGCAAATATGCTACAAAAATGTGTACTACAATTTTCTAACATATTGAGGAGAAAAAAAAAGAGCAAAAGCAACAGTGGAGCAAAGCAATTCAGGTGTGTATGTGTGTGTATGGTGTGGGTGTTGCTTAAATCTCCAAATAACTCTTGAAAGCATGTTGTACAGTATAAACAAAAGCTTTTATGTTCTATTAATTAAAAAAAGCAGAAAGATAAATGCAAAGAATGAGCCACACTGTAGACTACAGATGCTAGCTGATAGTAGTGTTTCAGTATTTCTGTATCAGTTTTAGCATCGATTTGTGTGGATGAGAGACACAGTACACGGGAGCTCTCTGTACTTTCTGTTCAGTTTTCTGTAAACTTTAAGCTATTCAGTGCAGGGCATGATGCCATAAGCCCGTGATCCCAGCGTGAAAAGAGGAGGCTAAAAGATCATGAATTTTAGGTCAGTCTTGGCTTATACAATAAGACGTTGTCTCCAAAATGCAAAAGCCACACGGAACATTCAGCAAGAAAAATGGCTCTAGAAATAAAAGAACACTCATTTTAAACAACACAGGCATTCAAGTATTAATATATCCCTGTTATAAAGGAAGGATTTGAGGGATAAGGTTGGAAACTGACCTGGTAATTAGTTGTCTGGCAAGAACTAGAATGAACTCTGGGAAATCTTGCTACAGAAACCTGCCTTGTATGGAAGTGGGATATTTGTATGTCTTCCTGTGGAACTATCAGTGTGGATTCTTTCATAATTTAGAAAACCAGGAGGATGTTGTAAGGAAGTAGAATCAATGAACATTTATTCAATGTCATTGTGTGTGCTGCTTACACTGCTTGTGATGTTCAACGCCCAAACAGGGAGGGGTGTGGCTCTGACCTGGATAGTTCAGTTGCAACCCCATAGAGAGTAAGTAGGGACACCTTAGGAGGGCAAAAATACTTTGGCGGTGCTGTGGGACTCCCTTTCTCCCCAAGGAGTGTCTGCGTGATTTTCTCCATGCACTTAATCCATGATGGGGTTGTGGGAACATTGGTCTACGCAAATATACAAAGGAGACATGTAAAACCAGGCATCAAGAATGCTGCAAATTTAAAGTAATAACCTTTTTTTTTTTGGGCAGTTTTGAAAGTTCTTTCCTAAATTTGCATTGTTTGTGAAACCTCTAATATGCTAAGTTAGTTTGACCAGACGAGTTAATAAATGTTTCTTTTTTTCTTTGATCTTCTAAAATGACCAAATCACAACATGCAAACCCACTTAAAAGTTCTCAGAGAGCCATGGAAAACACATTCAGATGGGAATGCAAAGATGTAGCTTTGACAAATTATTTAAATGAGGAAGTACTACAAGACTAAAGCAAGTGAAAGGAGTAAACCCAGAGTGAGGATAGAAAATGGAGACCACTTTGAAAGTTCATGAATGGTTCGAGAGAACTTCTGAAACAAATAATAGCCTGTGTTTTAAAAGAGGGAAAATGGGGTGGGCGGTAGAGGTTATCTTTTACATGGAGGCCTGGTTCCTTTTGGGCTCATGTTTGTTTATGCTGTAGAGAAGTATCTAACATTATGTTATATATTGCCTATTGACATCCAGTTCTCCCAGCACTGATGGACTCTTCTTCCTCATTGATTCATCTTAGCACTTTGTCAAAAATCAATGAGTTCTTGCATTAGGTTTGTTGGTGGACTCGATTCTATTCCACTGATCTATTTCTCCGTTCTTACCATTAACACTCTATTGATGGTTTTCTCCTCATAGTAAGTGTGAGATTTTTGCCCTACTTCTTTGTTGAAATTGTCTAGGCTTGTGAGTCTCTTTCCATTTGTACATCAGATTGTGGATTTCCATAGCAATATAAAAAAGAAAAACAATAACAATTCTACACTTGGTGGACATGACTATTTTTCCTTACGTTTTCTTCTTTGAACAGCCATTTGGCACTACCAGTTCTGCACGCTCATCCTTACAGCTTCAGTCTTTCTGATATTCAAAGGTGAATAGATTTTGGTTGTGCTGTGGATGAACTCAGGCTGTGTCACATATTCCTGGTCACTGGTCTACCATTGAATCACATGCCCCTGGACCCGACTTTTTTTCCCATCTTGGTGTTTGTTTTTTTCCTCCCCTTTTATCTCCCCCTACCTGGTTTGTTCATGACTGGAGCATGCAAGTAAAATTGAGTCTTGCGTATCTCCTTTGGCAAAAGTTGGCAGCATTTTCTTCGAGTAGTTTCTGGATCTCTCTGTGCAACTGAATCGCCCTTGTGGATCTTGAACACCGCTCAGTTGATTGCTTTTGAGCTGCAGCGATCTCTGACCCCAGAAAAGGCTTCATGTCTGCTGTGTGAGGACCCCAGGGCGCATCTCTCTGTGAGCACCTGCATTGCAAACAGAGGGTGAGGCCATCCGCTCTTCACCCCAGCGTGGCAGCCCTGGGTCACTCGTGACCTGGGTGAGGAGGACGCAGGCCAGCACCGCCCCTGCATGAGAGTACACTGGTTAGGAAAAGGAAGGTCTGTGCCCAGTGCTTGCTGCAAAGCCCTCCCGCGGTGTGGAGCTGGGGAACACGGGAAAGGTTGACGTCTGCCCTTTCCAGAGCGGGCTCCAAGTGGAATGGAAGAACCCCTGCACACACACACCTTGGTTTCACCCTGAGGGACAGAGTTTCCGACACACAGAGCTTAATTTAAGGGTGGCCATGGGAAAGGGTATCACTGACTCACAGTGTCGCCCCTGAGATGTCATAGCTTTTCCCCAATAAAAGTGTTTGTGTCTGCTGTGTGTCCTAAGGACACCTTCTGTGGACTTCACATGGTTATTGGTAGGGAAGGTTTTGCAGGAATATGTGTGTGTATACAAACACAGTGGAAAGGTCTGTCATTCCTCTCTTCTGGAAACGCGCTTTGCCAACTTGCCTTTGAAATTTCCCACACATGAAATCTTTCACCTTCCCACTGCCACGAGCTAACACTGAGCTTCTATCTGAAGGAGAAGGGACATTGCATAACTGTGTGGTGAAAATACCGTGTGCTTCTTTTCTGGTACTTCTGAAACCACCCCCATCCAAATCCTCTGCCCTGTGCACAAGTCCACACACAGCCTCTCCTGACCCTCTCCCACAGGCCACGGCACTGCTTCTACAGGGAAAACTTTCTGCTCCTCTCTCTAAGGTGGATTTACTTCCTCCCAGGTAAACGTGTGTCCACACACTTGTGCATAAGCCACTGTTGATATTTTGGGGACTCCTGTGGTTCTTGGGTGACCCCCATGAACTATTGTGGATGAGAAGTATCAGAACTTGTCGAAGTAAAATACAGAGGCTTCCAGTCCTTCTGGTCATACATACAGTGGGACTGTGTAGGGTCTTCCTTTGCTCCCTCCACACCTCTAAGCCTCTTCTTGCTTCTGTCCATTTTTTGATAGGGTCTTGCAAGCTTCTAGACTACAATTCTATCAATGCCTTCCACATAGCTGAGGGTACAGGCATGCACAACTGTACCTGGCTGCATTACTCATTTTGAGCAAGAAACTAAAAACACATAAAAGAGATAGCATGCACATGTTGCACACATAATTCATGCTTAAGAATCAAATATGCGTGATGAAACCCTGCCATATAGATATGAAATCTGGAAGGAACGAAATAGATGCACATTATGTTTCTGATATTTCTCATACTAATTCAATTGGCATCTACTCCTCGCCACGTTATACTTGCTCATAATAAACAATCACATACATGCCATTGAAATTGGTGAATTGGGAAGAATTGCAGAACCATTAAGGGCAAAGAACCAAGCTAAAAGTTTGTGTAGGTTTTATATTATGCGTAAGTCTTACCATTACAGTTCAAAAATAGTATTTGATAGATCTACTGCTCATTTAATTACTCAGAGATCAAGTGCTGAGCAGACCCAACAAAAATTGTCTTCATTTTCAAGTATTATGATAAAACTATTAAAAATGTCTTAAATTCCCTCACTTAAATAGGTAGAACATCCTCCATAATGGAGGAGTATCTTCAACCATGAACAGGACTGAAGTTCTGACTCCTGTAACAAACCCAGAGGTGACATCGGCTTCAGTTATTTATCTATTAAATTGGTTGGTCAACAATAAATACATGCTTTTAGTCTCATTTAAGAATTGAAAGAAAGCCTTTACTGCTTTTTTTCCTGACATATTTGGCAGAAAAGAACATTTTGTGACAGAATTGGACTTTGTTTGTGGTTTGTGAAATCATCAGTTTCACACACTGTGCTAATGAGAGCATGTCTTTAAATTAACTTTTAGCTCTCAGGTAATCAGTCATCTTTTTGTTGTTTCTTAGCTACAAATTGCAATATCACCCTGGCTAGTAATAATCCATTTGAATTCCATCATACTGCCTTTCTCAAAGCTCACCTGGTGGGTATCTAAGCTTGTCTGTATCTCACTCAAACACTTGTAGCTAGTTGCTGCTACTCAATACTACTTACATCTTGTCCACAAAGACTTTGCCCACTTTTTTTTTCAATCATTCTCTTCTCCTCTCCTGAATCAAAAGAAAATAATTGCATTGGTGTGGATGGTTCGCATTTGTTATTAATGTATTTCCAAGGTTAACTCACACGTGGTTGGAATTAAATAAATAAATGTTTAATCAGTTCTTTTCACCACTCTTCTGTCTAACAAAAATTGACAAAAGAACCAACTGCAAGTTTTCACTCATTTTCTAAGTGGATCCCGATATAAAATTTACCCCAGAATGAATGATTGATCTGAGTTCTAATCAGAAATGATCTAATGACAATAGATACACTGTGCTCCATAATAGACATCTGTCTATGCCCCTTCACAATTACAGGGGCAATATATACACACATAAAACAGCTCTTGTTTTCTTATTACAGATCTTATTTTCTTATTTCTTAATTCAGATAGACTTTAACTTGAGTGTCTCATAATAGGACATCTCTCTCTGTAAGAAGATTGACTGCCAGACTGGATTAAAAGCTTTCAGAGAAATCCTCTGCTCATTTATATTAGAGTGGTAGCATTTGATTTTCCTTCCCATAGAAATTGCTGTTTTATCCAGTTTGTGTTTCTAAAGGGCATCCTAAAAATACCATTGACTTTATGTCATTCAAATGTTATGAAATACTTAGCAAGCTGAGGTTCTCAAATTATATTTTCATTTCAAATTGTAGCCAAATTAATCTGATAAAATTTACTCACAGCTAATAAGTTATGCACATTATATGGTTTTATGAACACTCTGGATGTACTCATTTTTCTTTTTCATTTGAAAGATGACTACTTAGGAACTGAATTCAGAAATCTTCAAAGCACTTTGCATTTTCTCACTCGGAGTCCAAACTTCATGGTTACCAAAAAAAATGAACTTTCTTCTTCATCTATATTCTGCTGTCATAAATTCCTGTGCCGTCACATTCATCCTCTCCTGGAAAGACCAAACACTGGATTTGCAGTCTTGATGGTCCAGACATAAAACAAACCACCATCTCTCAGTTCTGATACTCAGCTTTAATATTATACCAGAGTTATTGTCCTCAAATTATAGTTTGCTTCATGAACTTGTAGAAATGGGTGAGTTTGAATCAGCTTTGCACAATCACAGCTTACCTGTCACGTGGCTATGGCAATCCTCGGTTTAGAAATTCTCTTTCTCTCTTTCTAGTGGCTGGGGGCTCACTCCCATAATCCTACCCATTGTTCACCGAAGTCTTCTTAGGTTTATGAGTGTGAGTCTTAGCTGATCACTTGAGGATCGACAGCAAGAACTTATGCACTAGGTTTGAGTTCTACACTGAAGAATTTTGGCCCTTGCTTCAGGTTGCAATCTCAGCTCAAATTTCCACTGGAAGCTTCATTCTGAAGCAAAGATGAGTCAACCAAGGTACCTAAATTAGAGAAAGGAAGTAGGGAAGTTTCACCCCACTTGGTTCAGATATTGGCTGAGAAAGATGCCTTGTTTCAGCAGAGAATCGCAAGCCATATTCCAGTCCACAGGATTGTAAGAATAAATGAGTAGGTAGAGAGATGATAGTTGGCTAGACAGACAAGATATTAGTGTAATACCATTGCGTCTATCTCTCTTTTGTAGTGAAGCAAGTTATAAAATGTATAACACTGAAAATTGAGCTTATTCTTTAGTTAGATATTTTATTAATTAGTTTACTAAAACATTTTTTTTGGTCAGTTGTAGGGCTTGAACTTTGGGCCTGGGTGATGTCCCTAATCTCTTCAGCTCAAGGCAAGTGCTCTACTACTTGAGCTACAGTGCCACTTCCAGTTTTTCTGGTGGACTAATTGGAAATAAGAGTCTCACAGACTTTCCTGCCTGGGCTGAGGATCTCAGCCTCCTGAGTAGCAAGGATTACAGGTGTGAGCCTTTGGCACCCAGTTTCTAAAATATTTCAAGGTAGAGATAAATTCTGTCTTCTCAGTTCTTATGTGAGTAGTTCTATGTGTGAAGTGGTCATCTTACTAATAGCAAACAGGATGATATCAAAGCTTAGTGGAAATAAAAATGTAAATGTGTATGTGAAGTATGGATTTGAATACCCAGGTGATAATATCACTGCAATTTAAAATTAGTTTTTGCTGCTCAAAACGTATGATTTTGACCTTCATCAGAGTTCCCTTATACAATTTATTTCCTTTTCATTGGAAAAGAATGTGAGACAATTTTTAACAGTTAAAATGTAGATTTTTATCTCCTACATATTTTGTTTTGTGGCTCAAGCCCAAATAGGCAAAATGATTGAGTGGTTAATAATTTCCACAGGTCTAAACCATGTAATTATTTTCTATGATTTTAATCAGATTGTGTGGTTAATTTTATTGAATATATTTTTAATAGCTCTTTGAATTTTCTGAATTTATCCAGTGTCAATAAAATGCATGGAAAATAATGAGCGAGTGTTTTCAGTAAGATTAAAATATTTTATATTCTGATAATTACCAATATAGATAATGATTCTTTCCAGCACAAGAACCACTTTATATGCCATAAGCTATTAGACAGCACAGTTTTAGAAGATGTGCTATTTAGTGGGGTTACATTAAGTCTATGACGACACTACTTCGGTTTGGTTGTGAGTGGTCCTCAGTGAAACTGAGATTGAAGCTGAATTTAATGGTGCTCAAAAATCATGGTAGTTTTTCAGAGTTCCTGGGGTCTTAAAGAGGGATGGCCGTGTTTCTTCTGGATGTTAGTTCTTGTTCACTGAGGACTGAGGTCCACTCCTCTGCAACTCCCATCTGTTCTTCCCCAAGCAGCTGCATCTATTTTTGTCTTTCTCCCATGGTATGAGGCCACATGAAAATGTCACCAGAAATGAAAAAATGACTAGCATCAGGACCTTGGCTCTCTGGGATTTTATGTATGAAGCTTTGTCCTTTCTAGATTACCCACCACCTAATATTTTGTAATAGCAGTGGAAAACAACGTGAGAAAACAATAATGTTAATCAACAATAGCAACTTTCCAACATGTCTTTAAAAGTGGGTGAAGTTGAAACAATATAAAATTGTAGTTACTTTGACCACAAGAAGACTTTTACCTGGCACCGCGGATACAGAAACTTGTCGTGGATAGCGCTAGCTGCATTGGATCCTTTCGAACTTCTCTGTGGCACAGGTCAAGAGGAGATAACATGGTAGGATTTCCTTTCCAAACTCAGACACACACCCTGGTGGCTTAGGCAAATTTTCGAGAGCGGAGAAATGCTCACACACAATGGCAGTTAGAAAATAAATGAGCTCTATGGCTCTTTGCCAAACTGCAGTGTCCCTTTATAGACTTTTTTTGGAATTATCTTGCATGCAGAATTTAATTTCTTATAGAAGATGCAAGACATCTAGTAATGTTTCTATAAGAGTTTATAATTAGGGCCTCAATTAGATGGTGAAAGCAGAGGTAAATATATGTTCATAATGTCAGTTATTGAATTATTGACAGCCATATAATTATTACTAAAGGATTGATTTGAAGTATGTTAGATAGCTTGTTTTGAATATCTGAACATATGATAATAGGCTATTTTAGTTCATGAGAAATATGCAGAATGATTGAGCTGTATTTTTGATTCATTGTATTCACAAGAATAGCCAAAAGTTCCATAATACTTACATTTGTATTGCTAGGCAATGTTACCTAATTTATGAATGTACAAATTCAAGGCAGTATTCTGAAATATTCACAGAAGTGAAGTCCTTACATCTTTAAGTGAAAAGGAGGTATAGTAAACCTTCAAAGGAGTATATATCAAAGAAGGTACTTTGGCATTTGCTTTTGATATTCATGTTTATGTGACATGCTGTCTTCATTAAAAAAACAGCAATGGCATACAAATAAACATTATTTGTTATTTTGCATCCCAAGATGTCTCCAGGTTTTCACAACTATAAATTAAAAGGATTCCCATCACATCATTGTGTAGTTTTCAATTAGCTTATAAGAATAATGAACAAAGATAATCACTGTGATGGAAAGTCAGTGGCTAAGTTTTTTTTTTTTTTTCTCTCATTTTCATTTCCCAGCAGATAACCGTCCAGGTACAGGTGTGTGTTGCACCATGACAAGTTCTCAAATGGCAGTGTCCTGTTGGGACAGGGGCCCCCTGGACTAATGGGATGACATTCCCAGCAATGGGGCAGCTGGTGGACACAAAGGCATACTTGTGGGCCAAAGCACAGCGACTAGATTGCCAGCCATAGAAAGGCCTCACGCAGGGTGTGGGGTGATGGTAGTTCATAGTGATGTCTTCGGTCAGTACACTTACTAAATAGGAGCTCTTTGCCCCAAGAATCCAGCGAGCTGCACCTGCGGGCTGTATGTATAGGAATAATTGGATAGTCGTCCAACAATGATCTGGAGGATGAACACATTTCTCAGAGTGCATCTTTACCCGGGAGCAACACATTCCTATGGGCTAGGTCCTCAGCTTGGTACACATGGAAGGTTCTGGAAGCTTTAGTGTGAGGGTGAAATGAGAGATCTTTAGGTTGTTTGGGATATATTCTCTAAACAGATCATGTGATGATCCCTTTCCCTGTGTCACTCTCTGTGGCTATGGTGTTTTGGAGTCATTGTGAGCTCTCTACCATTGCCATCGGTCTCTTCCACCAGAGACCCCCAGACAAGGGGTTAGAGGCTCCCAAATCACGGTTTAGAAACTCCAAACCTGATGGGGGAAAAAACCAAACTTCTTCTTTTGCTTAGTCAAATTTCAAAAAGGATATATTAGTGACATGATCTACTAATGAAAAAATGCATTTATTACAGTACAGCAAGTGAACCCGCAGAGAAAAATGGTAACCATTTATTTCTGTGCCGTATTGTTAGATGTAGGATTGGTTTTTATGTCTTGGGAGTCAGACCCTCAGGTTCATGCTCCTAACCACTATGTAATATTAGTCAGGTAGTTGATTCTCATTCCTGAGGAATCATTGAATAGTATTATTAAAAAATGTCTTGATGTTGTATTACTGCTATTCATTTTTAGATAAAAATTATCCTTCAGTATGATTTTAATATTATTACTATTGTTGTTGTTGTTAATGCAATTACTGGGGCTTATCCTCAAGGCCTCAGACTTCCACAGCTTGGTTGGCCAGCATTCTTCACCTCTTGAGCCACACCTACAACCTGGCTTTTGTGGTTATTCTGGAGATGGATGATGGTGTTTTATTTATTTGTTTTTGTCTCTTCTGGCTTCTAATCACTATCCTCCAGATAGCAGTGTCTTAGGAAGGGCTGTACAAATGTAAGCCACTGATATCAGGCTCAAATCAGCTGTATATAATTTAACACAAAAGACTGTGTCGGAAAAAGTTAGGTTTCCATGTTCCCAGTTTTCAGTCAGCTGGGCAAAAAGCAGAGTTGCTCTCTGTGGTCCACGTAAGACCTGCCCTTTAGCACCTTCTTCCAAACCTTTCCAATCTTTCTACTTTTCTTGACCCACAACTGTTCCAGTAGAGACTCGATTCCCCAGCCTCTGTGACTAATGCCTCCTTTCTCACTTGTGGTCACGAGCAGAGTGAGCAGAGACCATTCTATACAGCTGTATGCATTTGTACAGCTGTAAGTGTTTATATAGCTGCATGCATTTGTACAGCTGTGTGCGTTTGTACAGCTGTATGGTTTATACGGCTGTATGCGTTTGTACGGCTGTATGGTTTGTACGGCTGTATGCGTTTGTACGGCTGTATGCATTTGTACAGCTGCATGCGTTTGTACAGCTGTGTGCGTTTGTACAGCTGTGTGCGTTTGTACAACTGTGTGTGTTTGTACGGCTGTGTGCATTTGTACAGCTGTGTGCATTTGTACAGCTGTATGCGTTTGTACAGCTGTGTGCGTTTGTACAGCTGTATGGTTTGTACAGCTCTGTGCGTTTGTACAGCTGCATGCGTTTGTACAGCTGTGTGCGTTTGTACAGCTGTATGGTTTATACGGCTGTATGCGTTTGTACGGCTGAGTGTGTTTGTACAGCTGTGTGCGTTTGTACATCTGTATGCGTTTGTACAGCTGTATGCGTTTGTACAGCTGTGTGCGTTTGTACAGCTGCATGCATTTGTACAGCTGTATGGTTTGTACAGCTGTATGCGTTTATACAGCTGCATGCGTTTGTATGGCTGTATGCGTTTGTACGGCTGTATGCGTTTGTACGGCTGTGTGCATTTGTACAGCTGTGTGTGTTTGTACGGCTGTATGCATTTGTACAGCTCTTTGCGTTTGTACGGCTGTATGGTTTGTACGGCTGTGTGCATTTGTACAGCTGTGTGCGTTTGTAGGGCTGTATGGTTTGTACGGCTGTGTGCGTTTGTACAGCTGTGTGCGTTTGTACAGCTGTGTGCTTTTGTACGGCTGTGTGCGTTTGTATGGCTGCGTGCGTTTGTACAGCTGTGTGCTTTTGTACGGCTGTGTGCGTTTGTAGGGCTGCGTGCGTTTGTAGGGCTGCGTGCGTTTGTACGGCTGCGTGCGTTTGTACGGCTGGGTGCGTTTGTACGGCTGTATGCGTTTGTACGGTTGCATGCGTTTGTACGGCTGCATGTGTTTGTACGGCTGTATGGTTTGTACGGCTGTATGCGTTTGTACGGCTGTGTGCGTTTGTACGGCTGTATGCGTTTGTATGGCTGTAAGTGTTTGTATGGCTGTATGTGTTTGTACGGCTGCATGCGTTTGTACGGCTGTATGGTTTGTACGGCTGTATGCGTTTGTACGGCTGTATGGTTTGTACGGCTGCATGCGTTTGTACAGCTGCATGCGTTTGTACGGCTGCATGCGTTTGTACGGCTGTATACATTTGTACGGCTGTATGCGTTTGTACGGCTGCATGCGTTTGTACGGCTGTATGGTTTGTACGGCTGTGTACATTTGTACGGCTGTATGGGTTTGTACGGCTGTGTGTGTTTGTACAGCTGTATGGTTTGTACGGCTGTGGGCGTTTGTACAGCTGTATGTGTTTGTACAGCTGTATGCGTTTGTACGGCTGTACGGTTTGTATGGCTGTATGGTTTGTATGGCTGTATGCGTTTGTACAGCTGTATGCGTTTGTATGGCTGTATGGGTTTGTACAGCTGTGTGCATTTGTACAGCTGTGTGGTTTGTACGGCTGTGTGCGTTTGTACAGCTGTATGCGTTTGTACGGCTGTATGCATTTGTATGGCTGTATGTGTTTGTATGGCTGTATGGTTTGTACGGCTGTATGCGTTTGTACAGCTGTATGCGTTTGTATGGCTGTATGGGTTTGTACAACTGTGTGTGTTTGTACAGCTGTATGCGTTTGTACAGCTGTGTGCATTTGTACAGCTGTGTGCGTTTGTACGGCTGTGTGCGTTTGTACAGCTGTATGTGTTTGTACAGCTGTATGATTTGTACAGCTGCATGCGTTTGTATGGCTCTGTGAGTTTGTACAGCTGTATGGTTTGCACTGGGCCCAAACTTGCTGTCCCCGGCTCCTGCCCTGGCTATGTGTGGCTGTGCTCAGAACCGCGTTCCCTCCTCTATGTATACGGCAGCCTTGCTCTGCTCGCTCCCGTCCTCAGGTCCCTGTGTAGCAGGTGCTGCTTTATCCATATTGATTACTACCTAAGAGACACAGGAAATTATATCCTACAGGAGGCACTGTGTTTAGCCATGGCTTGTGGGCAGGACAAAGAGGAAAATTAGCAATTATCTTGACTAATGTGTCCTAGAAACCGCTAATCCCCTTGGAGATTTCTGCACATTTGGATATTTTCCCTTGTCTTTGAAATCCAAGAGAAGCGGCTGACTCAGAGCCCAGGTGAGGCCAGAAGCCCCTGGGGAGGCCTAGGGAGCCACTCGGGAGGCTCCGAATAGCAGCTCCTTCATGCTCCAATGCCGCGATACTTGGTTTAAATTAGGCACTGCAATGCCAGCCATTTCCTTAATTGGGATTGATGGAGAGAGATTTAAGACAAGTGTTTCAATTCCCCTTTTTAAGGCCCTTGACAAATTCCACCTTTTTCTTGAGGCCGTTTTAGTTGGAACTTAAGTATCATTCCTTTTCTGTTGGTTTCACGGTAAGTAGAATCCTGTCTTCCTCTAAAATATGAATATATTTAACTTAAGCAAAGAGTTCTATCTGGGACCAGATTGAAGAAACCAAAACATATTCCTTATTTTGTTATTTGACTGAGTTTGTTGCATTTCCTCTGCCCAGAATCTTATACCATATTGGTTTATACTATATGTGTTGTGTGCCTAAGTTATATATGATTGATATGCCTAAATGATAATATATGTTATATACTTAAATTATTGTTCTTCCAAGACTATTATTTTTACATTGATACAGCTGTGTAGTGCTACTCAATCCTTTTAGGTCTTGTGGAAAAATAAAGTATGTTCTCATTGATACAAACAAGGTATAAAATACAATAATTCTATTTTTACTGTAGTTGCAAATTATTTCATATTACAACTGACAGTAAAATTATGGCACCATTGACTATTTGTTATGGTTTCATTACCAAATGAATTTTATTATAATGAGAATATATTGCCACATTCTAATGGGGAAATTTTTTCACATCCATTACTGCCATTAAAATCAAATAAGGAAAAGTTGTTGAAAGTAAATCACACTCATGTTAGACCTGTTATTGAAGTAGATAATAAGTGGGAACATCAATGAATCGATCTCATTTTTATACCATGTAAAATGTCTACCAAGTAAGTTTAGAAATCTTAATTACCTTTGAATTATCATCTTCCATCTCCATCAGCTGCCCTTTAATTGAGATAATGCTCTGATGATGAAATATGTACAATTAGAAGCATGCAGTATGTATAAACCTCACGGCCCGAGCCGCTACTGAACTCCTGTTTCTAGGGTTCATTTATGGGTACGACACAGGAAGTCTTTGCCATGAGAAAAATCTGTCTCCATTCTCCATTCATTCTCCATTTCAGAAAGAACTGTTTGAAAACTTCTACTCCACAGCCTATCACAAAGCAAAACAGTCATTCCATAAAAAATGCAGCCACTTTCGGGAAGGATTAAAGAGATTGCAAATTCAGAAGCCCCAGTTTCGTAGACAGAACTTCAGCCTTGCGCAGCCACGGACAGAATTTGCCTTCGCATGCAGGAAGCCCCACTTCTGAATAAAGGAATGGATCAAGCTGTACTTTGTAGAAATCAAGAGTACAGGCCTGAAGTTCATCACCAGGCACCTCAGCAATGGAACCGAGTGCCGGTTGAGAGCGAAGGAGCTCAGAAGATCTGAACTCTGTACACTGACATTGCCACACCAGTCACAGCACTTGGAGGTTCCTGGAGAATCTGCCACCCAGGGGGCCACTCCCTGCAGGATGTGAACTGGGGGCACGTGGGTAGGTGGGAAAATCATAGACAAGTCTTTAGACCAGGAGACTCTTTGAGGATTTGCTTGTTTACATGTTTGTGTGGATTTGGTTGTATGTTTATGTGATTTACTTTTAGGGTTTTGTTTAGTTTCTAGGATTTGAAGCAGGGTCTCCCACTTGCTCGGCAGGTGCTCTACCACTTGAACCACTCCCTTGGAAATGTGTTTAAGATGAGTCCTCATACAAATTAACATGGAGTGAATGAACATCAGAAAGCTCCTATCTGTTTCTCCCTTCAGTATGTCACTACTAAAGAAAGGCCTTGGCTATGATCCAATGCCATTAGCAAGTGAGAACACGTTTTCTAAAAAGGAAAAGGGTTCATGATCAACTGCTAAGACGCACAGACTTTCCCCACTGAGGTCTGAGCTGGCAGAGGAGAAAATCTTCCTCTCTAAAGCTCAGACACAATGCTAGTTCAGAGACCGCAGCTTTTACAAGGAGGAAAGATGAACACCAGCGCTGCTGATGGTTGGGTTGGAGAGTGGGTGAATTGTGACGACAAATGTCCTCGAACTTGAAACCTTGCTAGCTTTCCACCCAGGCAGGACGTGTCTCAAAGAACCGAATAATCACCCCCTTCTCCAGGACAGGAAGGAATAAAGATGGGAATACACATGAAATCTTCCTTTACCGTTGATTCATAATTCATGATATCCATCCAAAGGAACGAGATGCATTGGTCACACCTTTCACACAGCATTTCCTCAGAAGAAGGGCGACAGGCTTGCCTTTACGTTTCGTGCGCACTTTACGAATTATCCCCAAATTGGTGCCATCGGGTGTGTCAACAGAAGATGGGGATAATCTGTACATTCACCTCAGGTCGCCTCCTCTCTTCTCTCCTCCAGCCTGACTTTATTGCTCTGCTGACCTTTTTGTTTAACTCTATAGGAACAAAAACCTAGGTAGTACTGATGCCGCATGTGTTTTGTCTCTTGGCTCTTTTCACTCCGTGATTTCCTTGGTGAGGTTCATGCGCGTCATCGATGTCTCAGAAGAGCATTTGCAGGGCAGTAAAGCATCTCCCGCCCTGTGCCTGCGCCATGTTTGCTGTCAAGTTTTGCCATTGAGCGATGCCACCTTGCATCTACTCCTGTGGCTTTGTTCCCATGAGTATGCTTTCTACATTCCTTTTTCCTGGCAACCAAGGCTGGAATTGATGGACCCTTGTGGTTCAAACCCAACTGATAAAATTCCCAGGCACCACACCCATCTGTGCCCCCGACATGTCCGAGTGTGTGCACGCGCCCCACAGAGCTGGTGTGTGCCATCGACACGTCAGTGGTGGCTGGCCGGTGTCTGCATTCTTCCGCAGGAAGCCTTCGTAAAGGAGTAGATGGATGGCTACTTAGGGTTAGAAGGCAGCCTTCTCCCTCCCCACAAAGACAAACAAATCCTAGCCTTTCCTCTCCCTCACTTGACAGTCAGAGGATTTGGTGGGCAGCACTTTTAAGGAGAGAACTTTTAAATGTGGGGCGCCCTGGGGTCTCTGGGGTTATGCAATAAGAACTGAAAAACACAAGTCCCTTGGAGACTAAAACGTTATCCACGCTAGTGACCGCTTGCTTCTGCCAGTGACGCACAGCGCCCCCTTTTCTTTGGTCTTATCAACAGTCACTGTTTAATCCTCACCTCTCCCCTTGCTCCCAGAATGGCACCTCAGCAGCTGGCAGACATGCTCAGAGCTGGCAGGACAGCTCAGGCGATCAGAAGACAGCTCCCTGCAGCACTTCCGGAGCTGCTCTCCCCGCTGCTTTCACCATCCCTGCTTTACTTCGTGAACTCTGTCAAGTTCTAGGCTGTTTCCGGGAGTTTGGGCTGATTAGATTTTATCTGAATTGAGCTCCGGTCACCCACTACGGAGGCTGTCTAAATTTATATGCCATTTATTGGCTGTTTCCCTTCCCGAAATCACAATCACACTCCCACTGGTGCTTTTGGGCCACAAACTAACTCCTGGTGTCACAGGACACATCTCTCGTGTTGAGTTCCCAACGGAAGATGCTGAGATTTGAGACCAGAAAAAAATGAAGTCTGGTGCTCACTCTTCAAGGCCTTGCCGAACGTGACCTCTTGGAATAGTAGATGACTGTGCATCTGTGCATCTGAGCCCATGATGCTGGAGGAAGAGAAAGAATCAGTCACTACGTGGTAGACAGATTGTTGTGGAATACGAGTGTGTGTTTCCTGAAATAGACAGACACTGTGTGGTCCAGTTTGGGTAGGTGAGAATGTAGATACCTCCGTAGTGTCAGAGATTACATGGGCCGTGACATGAAGGAATAGGGAAATATCTAGTAATGAGCTAATGCGAAACTTAAAAAAACTGTGTATTTATCCATTTGTCATATGACAAAAATAAAATAGACACAGTATATTTCCATCATTTTAATACAGCAAAACGATCTAGTGCCTAGATGAAAGTTACTTCACCAAATAAGTGCAGAAAGCATGTCTTTCCTTCAGCAAACCCAGAGGTGTGCGTTCCCATCTCTTTTAAGTCTGTATGTGGTGTTTGCATTTTCAGGCATAATTTATAGAAGGTAAAATATGTAACACTGATGACTCATTTGTCCTTTGGCTCACAAGGTGATCTTCCGATGATGATGACTAAATTAGTTAAAGGTAAAACAGGCTTTGGGAGAGTGTCGGATTTACTGTTCTCCATTTTTTTTGCTGCTGTTCCCATTTGGGGATGGGTAACACGTGACCAGCGGGTCATCTGGTTTCAAAAGTCATTGATTCTATCCAGCAAAGGTATTTTCTTCTCGGCTGCTTCTCAGCCGTGTGAGGCCACTTTGTCTGCATTGATCATTTTGCATGGGCCTCAAACAAGGTTCTAAATATAGAAATGGCCCTTGGCCAAGAAAAAAACATTCTCGAGCTCTGCTTGCACGGATTATATCCTCCTGCGTGGCTATGTGGCTTTCCAAGATAAGCTTGCCCTCAGTTTGGGGTTTTGCTTGCACTGAAGGAAAATCAGAAGTGAGCGCTGCATCAGGGCCAGCTAGACACCCACCTCCTGGCTGCGGAGCTGCATTCCCGCGGCGCTGCCTGCTTCCACCCGCCACGGGGAAGGCCACGTCCAAAAGAGAAGGACACCGCTTCAGCCCGAGCAAACGCTGAATGAGGCTCGTGTTTAGCCACACCTGCACCAAGTTCATTAAGTCAGAAGACAGAGAGAGCAAGAGTTGGTGGCTGTTTGATACAATAGCATAAGCTGAATATGTTTAATGGTATAAATGCAGAGTAATTAGGAAGATATCAGGCAAGATTTGTGTCTGCATTTCTAATACAGTGTGCATTGAGACATTTTTTAACTCCTTATTTTTCTCCCCTGCTCCCTTCCTCTTCCCTGTCCCTTCTCTTTCCTAGCACTAAACGAAACCTCTTTGGAATTAAATCTTTCCTTTTTTTCCCTTGGTGCCTGATGATCACCAGGATGAAGGGGGTGAAGGAGGAACGTGACTTTGTTTCCTGGAGAGGAAGCTAGCTGCCTTTGAAGGGAAAGAGGCACAGGTCAAAGAGGAAAAACAGAGAGGAAGCTGTGCTGATCCTTTACCTTTGCCTTTGCCTTTATCTTCACTTTTCAAAACTGAGTAGCTAGAGACTTGAATATAGGGAAGGGCTGGTCTATGTATGCATCTTTATGTACGTATCTTTTTTCTGGGTCTATTTTGTGGGTCATTTAGAAAAATCAGTCTCTGTAATACGGATGGACTCCTGCTCTGGGAACAGGGAATCTGTGTTACAGGGAGAAAAATTTGAGCAATGTGTACTTAGGAGTTGCGCCAAAATGCTTTCCATTGTGATAGTGCTCAGAATAGCAGCTCATAAAGATACGGTGTCATCTCCAGTGGGTGTTTGCCTTTTGTGGGCACAACGTGGTGAGTT
This sequence comes from Dipodomys spectabilis, assembly GCF_019054845.1. Lineage (NCBI taxonomy): Eukaryota > Metazoa > Chordata > Mammalia > Rodentia > Heteromyidae > Dipodomys > Dipodomys spectabilis. Next base: position 4,190,846 of record NW_024870965.1, on the reverse strand, counting down.
TGCTCGTCTTATAGGAGAGCCTGGTATCGGCTGGTGGGAATTAGTTGCTCTATGCCACAGCTTGTTACCTATTGGGCCAGAGTACCATCTTCTATGTACCATCTTCTACAGTCTGCTATGGATCAGATTGTATCATTCCAGTTCAGAGACAGGATTGTGCCAAACTGGACCAGAAGTAAAATAAAATGAATGAGATGCTCAAGAACTAAATGTAAATAAAGACTGGCGAAAGTCTGGATTATATTTGCTTAATTTTCAATGTAGCAGTTAAGTTAGGAAACAAGTTGTCTAGAAACAAGGCAAAATGCTTCCTATGGATTTTTCAAGAGATATAACAATACCCCGAGATTATGCTACGCTTTGGGATGTTTTCAGGTATGGTACTTGGCCAAACTTACATATAAAGTTCCTTCAACATAATTACTACAGTTTTATGGGAGAGGCTTGAATAAAGTTATAGAAATTTTTCTTTTCAAACTCATTATTTTGTTAAATCATCTGAGCTCTCTCATACTGTTCTTTTTTCAAAGGGAATATCAGCAGGTTTTTAAAATTTTTCATAATGAACTATAATTATCTCACATAAGATAAAAAAGATTTTTAGTTGGTGATGTCAGGTTATTTTTAATAAATGGTTTGCAATAGAACACAAGGCTATAATTTCATCTCAGCTGACATTATTAACTATATGAATTCAATATAAGTAGTTTATGAATGACAGAAGAACAATTATATTAAATTATATCCTAAAGATTTATTTCAATGGAATAAAAGGATTCTTGAAAGTGCATCCCATTAAATTTCAAATCATGGATTTTCTGCATAAAGAAAAGAGAATCAGAATATCTTTCCCACTCAGGCATTTTAATAAGTAAAATTTAGAGATTGTCCATGATATTTATGTTTGACATAAATTTCACATAACAAATACATGAAAACAGATCTTCTATTTTATGCATTGACAATCTATTGTCCTTCTTGTCAAGTCTTTTACTTGTCAAGTCTTTCTGGAATCACAAAATGTGTGGCATTCACTTTCATGCTGTTTATTACAAGCTGAAAGCATCCTCCAACTCACATCAGGTAATCCTCACTGCATCTTGCATTATGATGAATTGTGAGTGGATCACATTCGATCCAGCAAAAATTGAAATCATCTATTCTTGTTCTAAATACAGGAAACTTCTTGACGATTTCAAAGATTATGTTAAGTCTGTTCTTTGATGAATAGCAATAAGAATTTTCCCATATGAATTACTCGAAATTATAGATGCACTTACAAGAATAAAATTTTACAAAAATAAAGAAGTTACCTGGTACTGGTGGCTCACGCCTGTAATCAGCTACTCAGGAGACTGGGTCTGAGGATGATGATTTGAAACCAGTCTAGCAAGAAAGTCTGTGAGACTCTTCAGTTAACGATCACAAAGACGGAAGTGGAGCTGTGGCTCATATTGTAAGTCACTGGCCTTGAGTGAAAATTCTAAGGGACAGTGTCTAAGAGCTAAGTCCTGATAATGGTGCAAGTGTGCATATGTGCTCACACAATTCCTTTTGTTTTCAAATAAAAAATCTCCAATCCTATGTCAAATGCTTTCCTATATAGATGTGTATAGTTCATCGATATATTTTAATTCCATAGTCTCTATTTCTAGTTTCACTATTACTTTGGTCCATAATACTTTCTTCTTTGCTTTTGCTGGAATGTTTTCAACTTTAGTGTTGAAGCCTTCATTCCCCATGTATTAACCTCACACTATAGTATTATGCACACCATATTAAAAGCAATTTTTACACGTCTGATTTTCAGCAACTACATGGGAGGAAGAAAAATGGATCCTAGCCACAGACTGTGAAGATTATGAGGGCCCGTACCAGCTGGTGCGCGCTGGTACTTCAGTTTCCATGTGTGTCTCCACTGAATAAATCATAGATATTGAAGGTGAAATGAAATTCCAGACAAAACCCATATGCCTAATCAATACTCTCATGGACCCCAAGACGGAGATAGTCACCATCTGTTAAACATGTCCATGATTTTAAAACAAACCCACCCTCTGCCTTTTATAGGATCAGTGCAGGTATTATTTTTTTCAGACTGAAGAGGGAAAGCAAGCACCATCTTTGCTTCTATTGTATATGTCTTAATTTCAAATGTTTTCATTGCAAAGGTAGTGAGAGCTGCCTTCTGTCCAGTTCTTCATGTGCATGTCCAAAGTATCTGCAGCCTTTGTCCCAACTCTGTTGGTAGTTACTGCCTATTAAGTTTTTTAATCTTTTCTGTTAATATATCAACTCCATGCAGCCAAAGAGCATTCTGTATTTATTGTTTTATTGTTAATCCTCAGCCGTGTCTGTTTAGCAGAAGATGATGATGAACTGTTGTTAATAATTTAAAGGGTACCACTGTATGTGGAATCTTATGGTTAGTCTAGGTTCTCAAACTTACAGAATTATGATTACAACACCTCAGTTTAGATAGGGGATAAAGATATGTTTCTTCATGTATTTTTTGTTGATTACAAATACAATTTGTAAAATTATACTTCCTGAAATGTTTAAATATGCAAATAATTCAAGCTAGTATGAATCTGAGATGATTGATTGAATATGGAACTGAAATCAGTCACATTAGGAGGGGCAAAATCAACCATTCTAATATAGAAGCAGCAGAAAGAAAAGTAACTTAGAAATGTGCTTCAGCAATTGAGAAAATAGTTATATAGGAGAAATGAAGGGGACAACTTTGAAGAGTTTAGAGATAATGAATCTACCTTCTTTCCATTCATATGGAAATCCCATGTGTCAGGTGTTACTGAGACTCTTCTATGTCTGCAAGTCTGCCTGTGCATTCTAGTCTAGAGGAAAGAGAGGGAGAGAGAGAGAGAAGAGAGAAGAGGGTAGAGTGGAGAGAAAGAGAGGCTACATACATATATATTTATTATACATAGGCAATGATGCAATAATACAATATAATAATTATACATAAATAATTATATATATATATATATATCACATTGGGAAGGTCACAATATATCCTTCAAGGCTCCAGGCGTGTTATGGTGTTCTCAGTCCAATGAGTAGACACCACTTCCCAAGATTTCTACTAACTCCTGATAGAGCCTGTTGCATATGAGCTTTTGAGGAACATTCCAGACCCAAACTGCGCCATTCAGCAAGACTTAATTGGATCTACTATTCACCACTTGGGCTTCAGGGCAAACAGTAAATGCAAACCATTGCCACAATGCAAATTACAACCCTATTATTGACTTTTGTTACAACTCATGGGCTATATATTTTAAGTTCACCAAGATGTAAAAACCCACCTACATGTGATTTGTTTTTTCAGTCTTTATTTTTGTGAATCTATTAGGCTGTCCCTGGCCATAACTGTGTGTACACTGTTTTAAATCACGTAAGCATTTCCAAGGAATTTTGTGTCTTCATTTCAGTAGAGTGTTGTGAATATCTATGACTTGCATAGCACTATCTGTAGATTTTTATGGATAAAATTTATAAAACTTATAGATAAAAGCTTTAAATATATACTTGTGGAGAAATATACTGTGTATATATTTATGGTATATATAAATAGTACCATGTAGTGAATCTTTTTTGGACAATTCATAGTAAGTTGCTCAAAAATTCAAAGTTCAATAAGTGTGATGGCAAATGATTGAGCATTCATAGGAAATGGGAGTTAAATTTTGAAAGAAATCTATATATCCAATGGAGAAATTAAACATTTTGGCCTCTTTTCTTTTGAGTCAAACCTAATAGAGACAAGAATATCTTGTACAAACAGAAATACAATAAAAAAGATAAAAAATGAACCTACACATACTCATAGAATAAGGAAAGCATAAAATCTAATTTATTATGTCAATAATAAATTACCATAAATTACCATAAATCACCATAAATTTACGAAGCCAGCACGTGTTATTTAGTGGTTTTGACCCACTTTGGCCTGTCCACCCCTATCAGTGGCAGTTAGAATATTTGTTGACTTTGTGAGAAAATATCCCATCAGCTCACAGAATCCTGACTAGGGAATCACAAAGACTATTTTTCATAAAGGCCTAAACTCTCCGTAATATCTACAAGCACCTCATGTGTAATACAGTAACAGAACAAGAGCCACACAGCTTCTCAGAAAATTTCCAGGGAGGGAGTAAACGTATGTTTTTAACTGAGATTCTCCCTCAGAGCTGTAAGAAATTTATTTTGAAGACAGCGTGGATGAGAATCAGCGCTGTGGAGATCGGAATGAATAAATGGAGACACACATTTCCTCAATGATCTGGTCTGGTGTGAAGTTGCACTGTGACGTTTGTTTGGCTTGGCTTTTGGTGTCTTAGGCATTCTTCGGTCACCTGACAGGACTCGAAGGTGCATGGCAGTTCTTACAGTCACTTTGAAATTCCTCCCCCGCGCTCTGCTTTCGCGGCTAGCGCCTGCCAGTGGGTGATTAATGGTTGCTCCTTAAGTGTTGTTACCGTGGCCAGACATCATGCATACACAACAAAGAGAAACAGAAATATTACTGCTTAAATATTTTCCTTGTTCTTCTAAGAAATCAAAGCATATATATTTAATACATCACAAATCATTTATACTAAATATATATAATGTGGAATATAGTTCCCAAATGTTAAAGGATAACAAATCATTTTCAGAAGAAAAGATGCACTTCGTGACTTATTGATATTTGGATCAATTCCCTCTGCATATATTCAGATTTGTCTTTCTCTAAAATACAGGCTTTGTCACAGCTTATTTTGCTTTTGCTATTTTATGTCTGCTGGTTTTCAGTGATTTGTTCATGGTTCAGTATGCATTAATTCCACATTTTAAAACAACCCAATCAATCCATTGTGTATAGGGCACTTTCCTTGTCTTTTAACTCTCCAAAGTAGTTATATTATTTCAGGAAATATTATCCCATGACTGTGAGTATTCCTAAACATCTTTACCCTGAGTTGCAAGTTCATACATACTTACTTCAAGTTAGTTTTTGCCTGGTGCTTCTTAAATCCTTCAGCCAGTGAAGTTTCATGAACTCTTTCCTAGTGCACAAAACCAGTACATTTCAAACTTTTGATCTATATTAAAGCGGTTAGGGAACTTGGCAAAATCTAAACTTCTGGATCTTCATACAACAGGACTTGGATCCAGTTAGGATCCACTAATGATGTCTTCTAATGCAGGTGAATTCCATGACACCGATCTAGTTTCTAGAAACATCCGGTACTGTAAGAATAGTTGTATGTGAATTGATTATAACCTAATCACATTATCTTAATCTTGTGACTTAAACAGTCCACATTGAATGTCAGTGGGGAACAGTCTACGTACTCCATGGTACACACATGGCCAGATCCCTGTGGTTTTAGTGTAAGTGGCAAAGGAGAACAAAGAGAAGTTAATGTTACAAATAGAGAGATTATACTGATTTGTCACTGAATCAAGTGTTTAAAACTGGAAGGAAGGCAAATGCGTCAAGAAGGGTCAAGGTTATGTAGTAAAGGTCAGAGGCAGGATACGGGATTAGAAGGAGAAAGGAACCATGAGCCAAGGAATGGACTGATTCAAGAAAATTTAAGGAATAAAATCTTCCTCACGCCCACTGGGCTTCAACCTTGATGATATAATTGTAGTCAAATGAGACTTATTTAGACTGGCTTCAAATAAAAACGATGTAACAGTCCGATGTGGTGGCTCGCTCCTGTAGTTCTAGCTGCTCAGGAATCTAAGATCTGCATCGTGGTTTGAAGCCAGCCTAAGCAGGAAAGTCTAGGAGACTCTTATCTCCAATTAACCACCAGAAAACCAGAAGTGGTACTGTGGCTCAACGTGGTAGAACAATAGCCTTGAGCAAAAAGAGCTCAGAGACAGAGCCAAGGCCCTGAGTTCAAGCCTCAAGACTGACAAAAAAAAAGTATACGAAAATAAAATGTGTGGTTTTAAAGCCCCAAGACTGTGGTGCTTTGTGACAGTACTAATACAAAACAACAACACTAATTTATATACATGGGAAGGCTTCATACACATTATTAAGATAGAAAACTCAGCAATCTCCTTCCTAAATCTTCCCTACTTCCAGTTCTATCTAGAGAGTTCTTTTTAAGGGCTACTAATCTTACTAGCCTTTGGTTTGAAAGCTTTAAACATTGTCTTATGATTCCAGTACCTTATTTTCCAAATTGCGGTAATATCTATCAATCCCTCAGTAAAAATAAGGATTAAAAGATTTGCATTTGTCTCCAGCTCCCATTAGCTCTGTCTGCCTGAAAAACTAAATGCTTTCTAGTTCATCCCTTTTAGATTTGTACTTCCTGTTTGATGGAATTCAATAAATATTGCTACTCACTTTTATGAGATACAGGTGCTAATGTCCTAATTAAAACTTTCACATTTTCTTCCACAGAAAAGATTCATAGTACATTTATAATATAAAGTTGTTGATGCTTCTAGCATGCTGTAGAAGTACAATTATTTTAGTGTCCATATGCATGTGAATTAGGAACCTTAAAAATGATCAACATGTATATTGTCAAGAGCATTTCATGTTCTAATTTATTTTTTCCCTCTAATTACATACTATTGATTTTAAATGACACTACAAGCTCTAGAAGCTTAATGTTTATATGATTTAAGCTATCTTGTATTATGCATGTCTTTATATGTAGTATATAATATATATAAATAGTATATATATTTAGTTTATATTTATATGTAACATATACTACATATATGAAGTATACTACATATATATACTATATATATTGCATATAAATATATATATATATATATATGAAAGACATCCAAAGTGTCAGAGGGAAAATAGAAATACATTTATATTTAAAATATATTTCTAATCATGGAGAGAAAAATATTAATACAGTATAATAAAATAAGAATAAAATATTATAATACTAATATCAGCACATTCTTTTCTGAGGGGACCCTGGTCTTGTACAAATCTGTAAGAACTGTAGTGATCTCAAGTTTTCAGGCATTCTAACGACATGTGAATTCTAATTTCAAATTCTAGCTTCCTTCTAACTTCATGCACCAGCAGTGCTAGGGTTTGAACTCAGGGCTCCTGTGTTTGTGGGGCAGGTCTGTGCCTCCAGCGGTATCTGCTCGCTGACTGGGAGGTAAGGCTTCACCTGTGGCCCTGGCCATTCCTGGCTGTGCTTCCTGCTGGGCAAGGCTAAGGAATTCCACGTGTCATCACGCAGTGGAGATGGCTAACACTGCCTTAACATTAGGAGTAGAACAAATAGGATTGCATTAAGTATCAATTACCCACTCTAAGTTCTTTACATGTTGAGAAGGACTGAATTAAATACTAGCACCGTACTGGTATAAATCTGGTAGTATAGTAAGACTGTAATTTTTTAAGGTTTAGAGAACACACGTTAATTTTTTTAGGTGCATGCTGTCTCCAACTCATTCATGCACAAACATTGCACACACATATATTCACATCTGCACATACATCAGGTGCATCATATTATGAATCTTAGTAGTTCTGTTTTGCAATATAGGCTATACAATCCAAACTCCATATATATATAGCATTATGACACACTATGTATACATATATGTAGTTATATGTAGTCATGCATGTACCTATGTAGTTATGTGAGATTAAGTCAATGGGAAAAAGCCATAACAACCCTAGAGTGTGCATTGAAGTTCCTTATATTATTCTTAGTACTTCTGAGGCTTGAAGTTAGACACAATTTCAAAGTTAACAATTTACACCAGGCCTGTCTGGTAAAAATAAAATAAAATCACACAAAGTTCCAGCATGCCGAATGAGACAAGAATCATGAATCGTATCAACTTAAGCCTTCTAGGAAAGGCATAGATATGCATAAGCAATGACAAAGCTCAGGAAAAGATCACAGTTCAGTAGATGAATGCTTCCTCTTGATCCCTTCTTACACAGTCCAAATGTCTTCTGGAGGAGGTTTAATGAATAAAAGTCCTTGAGCAAGGCACACAGAACTCACATTACCCGGAGAGGAATATCTTACCTAAGAAACATCAAGAAGTGTTAGTTAAGAAATTGTGTAACTCAGGGCCTGGTCCTGTGAAGTCTTGATTTCAGGGTTGGTTTATCACAATATATAAATTAGAAATACCAGATAAGGCCTCTGCTAGTAGATAACACTGTATATGTTTTCTAGAAGCTGTATCATTAGCATCTGAGCAAGAAATTGCAGGACATCATCTTTCTTCGATTTCCTGGTTGCCTGTGATAATGAGAGAAAGTAGATTATAGGACCACCCGTGTGTGTGTGTGTGTGTGTGTGTGTGTGTGTGCACGCGCGTGTGCATGTGTGTGCTTCTGTGCGTGCATGTGCGTGCACGTGCATTTTTGCATATCAATTCATTCTTTGTAGACAATTGTGGTTTCCACTTGACCTGCTATAATTTTATCATTAAAGAATCAAAAGATTGCTTAGTGTATGATTATACAAGTTGAAGTACTTCAACTCTATTTTCCTGACTGTAAGTTGGCATGGGAAGGTTGGTAAATAATTATGAGATTTGTTTTCTTTGAGAAATAGTCAAGAATACTATTCTATTTGAAAAGTTCTGGGTGCAAACCTTTGCCAACAAAACACTGCTAAGTGTACGAAGCTTCAAACACATAGCCTTGCTAAGTAACATAAATAAAGTACTTCATGTACATATATTCAGTATAAGGATAAAGATGTTTTCCTTTTAGTGTGTTATTCTCAAATATAACATTCACCTTGCTTCTTCGTCACCAAATACATTACAGAATAAGTAACCCAAAAGTATTTAGTGAGAAACAAATCTCATTTGCTGGGTTTAAATATTGTTCTTAAAGGAAGCGATCGCTCTGTCCAGGGCTTTCTGTGAAGGACGCTGTGGTCTACAAAGTGATTCTTGGGTTTGGCAGCGTAGTGTTGATGGAAGACAGAGGTGGAGGAGCCAGGGGTGAGTGGATCTGGGCTCCACAGGAGTCAGGGAAAATCAATGCCAGACTGGCAAGGAGCTTTGTCTTTCAAAGTCAGTCTATGGAAAGGCATGTACGTGTCTACAATTTTAGTAAAAGTAGGAGTTGCAGGATTGTATTTCTTTTCGGGAGGCAGGCAATGATCCAAATGAACAGAACAGAACATTCCGCTAGCGAGGGAATTTGTGGTTTTAATTTCTGTAAACTCACATTTATGATGAGACTCCTGCAGCTGCTTTATTTGACGTCTCACAATGGCCACGGAAATGTTTACTGTTCTACTTTTTCGAAATGTGAGTTTTTAAATGAACGAGGCATTTTTATTTGATGTTATCTTTCATGATCCCATAAAATGTTGCTTTGGCAATGAGTTTGCATCAGATGTATTAATGAGAATTATGGCAGAAATTGGCGGCAGAGATCTATTTTAATCGAGGTATACTGACTGATGTGTGCTGTTCATAGTATCCATGTGGGTAATAAAATCAAATAAACAAGCGTATCTGCATATTGCAGACAATTCCATTTTTCCAAATAGGTATGTGTGTTTTGTACCACAAGTTAGGTTATTGTGGGGTAGGAAAAGAAGCTGCTATTGATTGTGTCGCATCGTGTGGCTATGAATATCTATGGGTAAGTTAGGACTTAGCAGTGATTAAGAGTGGCTTGCTTGCTTGTTTTTTTCTTTAGGAAGCTCTGCTCACAGTAGGAATGTCAGGTGACAAAGCTCCCACTACTAATCTCTGCCCTCAAGGTCATTTGCTAGTAAGCATATAAGAAAGATCCAGGCATATTCTTTCCAATGGGCAGTGTTGTCTGCAGTTGCTCGCATGTAGTGATAGACCTAAGTACATACATGCATACATATATTTATATTGTGCTATTTATATGTACGCACCACATATACTCTAGATGATTAAAGACTATAGCACAAACACATTCGCCATAGATACCTAGACAATTAAAATTTGAAATCACATTCATTTCTGTCACCTTATGTATTGATTCATACTTAGTAGACAATTGAGGTTTCTATTTGACTGCTAGTACTTTTTTTTTAATTAATGAATCAAATGATTGTTTAGTATGATTCTAAGAGCTAGAGTACTTCAACTCTACTGGCAAAGGATGTTCTTGTAAGCTAATTGAAAAGTATTAGACAACAATTAGATGAATACATTTATAGATACTTTATAATATCTCCCCCATGTTTTCCGGATCAGAGCGACATACCCGTATCCACTGTTCACATTCAGTTTACAAATGCTACTAACCTCAACATCGTACAATCTACAGGGAATACACCTCTGCCCAACCAGGACCCTCATCCATCCAGTCGTGCAAGGCAGCCTGAGTGGTGTGCACCCACGTACTCTTTCCTTTCTCACATCGATCTGACACGAAACCAGATTCGTTTTTCTTTCTACACGTTTTGGACAGCTCACACGTGTTTCTGTGTCTCTTGGCAGTGAACTCACCATGCTCTCATACCTAAACACTGTGGAGCATCTGGAGGCGTGTGCCACCTGAAGATGGACAGCTCTGCACACTGTGATGAGGGCTGTTTGCTGAAGAAATAAGAAAGCGTGTAGGGGCTGGAGTGGGGCTCATACCTGTAATCACGGCTAGTTGGGAGATGAGATAAGAAGATGGTGGTTCAACCAGACTTTATCTGAAAAACAGCTAAAGCAGAAAGGGCTGGGGACAGGCTTGTGTAGCAAGCATGAGGTCCTGAGCTGAAATATAAGTATACCAACAGGAACCACGAGAAATCAATACTAATCATAATAGACAATAATACATCATCATCACAATGACTTGTTAAGATTATTGCATTTCAAATAGAGCATGATATGTGGCATTAGTATATGGTTAATTCGTTAACTTTCATATTCTGTAGAAATGCTGAGTAATTTTCAAAAAGACAAGTAATAGGTATCTTAAAGATATATGAGATTTTCAGATTAATTAAAACATTGTGCTTAATAAAAAGTTGGGCTTTATTTCCAAATTATTGAAGTATTTTTGTTCACATTGACCTATGATTAATATCAAAGTGATCTATTATATACAGGGTTATTATTATGTGTGTACTAGGTGTCTGTATATTTTTGTGCCAGTCTTTAAATACGTATGACCCTTGTGGTATCATGAATAGACACCATTTGACTAAAATAAAATTAATGTTTTTAAAATATTTTTCATGAAATCAAATAGATTATGCCAAAGAGTTCATGTGGAATTTATGAGACCTAAGTGAGTCTTCATCTATAGCAAGTACTCCTTTTCCCTCTAGCCTTACTTTATAATAAAGATATCTAGTGATGAATCTGATCTTTTAATTTAGCTGCTTTTCATTTGTTTTTAATAATTAATATAATAATCCCTTAATGAAATAGATGCATTTGCTCCATGTCAAATATGTGCTTTCCACTCCACAGGTAGCAATTTCCCCTTCTTATATAAGCCTTGTGGATTTGGGATTTGGAAAGGTAATTAAATATAAAGCAGAGGGTATTTTTGTGAAGAAAGCACCTAATAATAGAGGTTAATTAGCTGCTTGAATAGCAATAAGAAAGACCATAATGAAAGCCCACAAAGGAAAGTATATGAAATTACAATCAGAGCAAATACTTCAGCATTCTAGGGTATTTTATACATACCTTATTTTACAAATACCATAGTGGCATTTGTAGGTGGCAGCTACATGATTCATCTCTAAAATACACAAAGATATCACAACTTTAAGATGAAATTATTGTGTCTTATTTTACAGCTTAGTTTAATATGTAGTTTATCATCTGCATAGTATTCTTCCTTTCCATTTAATGGTATTGAGTAAATTTTTGTCATAGATGCAAACTTTTTTATGCTCTTTTTTACCAGTGTGTGACAAAGTTTCTACTATACCTATATTCGAATATCAAAATTAGAATAAATTACATGGCATAGATTGACCTCTGTTTTTATACATTCATTTTTCTTTGTTTCTTACTGATAGAACTGATCTTTAAGAGTATTGCTAAATATAATCTGAAGTCAGTTAACGTTCGTGGAAAGCATTTCTTCTCACTAGGAAAAAGAATTATGATTATAGAATATTGGTACTTTCCACAAAGTGGGGTGTTGGAAAGCTATGATTATTCAGTTTTACCTTCTTAGAAATAATAGTTCTCACCTGAAAATAACCTTATGGAGACAATGCTGAGGTTTGTTTTAGTTTTTGTGTTTTTTTTTCTTTTATGCCAGACACTGTTAGGCATTTCTCTCAAGAGCTCTTTGGAAAGCAGAGTTGCAAATTCAACAGCTGGATACCAAAATAGGTGTTGCTATTACATGGGTGTAATGACATTCCCAAGAAGACTCACTTTGAGGTCATCTTGGTAATAAGGAATTATTCTCGCAGAAGATGGACACAGAGAAAATCAGATCTAATGACATCCACCTCTGTTTGGAAGGGTGATTTTTAGGTATTTCCATCAAAGTTTAGCCATTGTTATAAATTGTGTGTGTGTGAAAAATTCCTAGCCTATTCAAACATTTTATCAATGTAAGCAATTCACAGAGATATTAGTTGGAAATACAAATTATTTGGATTTAGTAGTTGCAGATTCTGGAGTAATCCCATTAAGAAACCTTGAGCTATTTGGAATTTCTCAATCTCCCAACTGGCCTTTCACTCACCATTCAGTAGAGAATTAAGAAAAAGAGAGCGTGGAGGAGATTGGGTCCGAGTGCTTTCTACGAGGGGAATTCACGGGTTGTTCAGTGCCCAATGGTCCAATTGTTCGCATTAAATTAAGGTCATAAGAACAAAGTAATGCAGAGTACTTGCCTAGATTCTCAAGTGTAGGAAAGTTAGGTTTGTGGTAAATGTTAATACATCATTTCTGGCCAGTTGGATAGACTGTGAATGCTGACTTAGGCCTCCGTGACCCAACATTTATTAGCGACATAACAGTTCATTTTGCTTGTTCATGAATTAGAGGACAGTAAAATAAAAAAAGAAAAATAGAAAAATGGGTTTTGTGGTTGTCAATCTGTATCCAGACCTGTGAAGCTCTACAGTGTCATTCTTTCTGACCTCCATAGCACCATCGTTTGTGTGTTTCCTAGGGTGATTTTTCTGAGTGGAAGAGCTCACTGGCCTTGTCTACAGCCTTACTAACAGTTTCAGCTCCCTGTGGGCGACGTGTGTGCTGCCCACAGAAAAAGAGGATGGACAGTGTGCAGCAAGTTGCAACTCTGCTGGTCCAACCAGGTGCCGTACCCACCCAAGACAAAGAAGCACCAGTGATGATTACCTTCTATCCAAACGGTGCCGTGCATCTGCTATAACGCCTTTTGCATACAGACAAAAGTTTAGTTGCTGAACTTTTCCAGGCGTGGCATGAGAAATGACGCTACATTAAAATGAAGGAGATGAGACCTCATTGTTATCTACCGAAGAGTCATTTAGGTCGACACTGAATTAACAAGGCAACAAAACTCTCTGTCCTAAGCAATGCAGGATTCACTTAATTACTTTGAGGAAGCTTAAGAAACTAATCAGATTTGTGTTTCACACTTGATATTTTCTGATGAGTTTAAGACAACTAGTTTCAAGATCATCTTGAAAGCAGTCTGGCGATTAGTGAGAAATTCGAGTGAATAAAAAAAGACCATTCATTGTATTTACTTAAATGCATTTATAATGCAATGTGAAATCCATATGAATTCTAGCAATTGACTTGTAGTAATTCATTTCTCATAAAGTAATTCCATGGCAGTAATGTCATTTTCAATGCCAGTAGGTCTAAAGTACTTACTTGTTCTCCTGTTTGTTTGATTTTAAACTTGTTTTTTTTCTCAGTTGTGTTGTCCTGTACAGATTGAGGAACTTATCATAGAGACAAGCAGATCTATAACTAGTTGAATATTTCATGGTCTCCATTGGTTTTTCCTGTACCTTGTATACTGGTCTTGCATTCGGCACAGGCAGACAAACTCACTCTTGGAACACACTGGGGGCTCATCTTTTTTCATTAATGGCTGAAATGGTACCATCTCTATCACTGGATAACTTCGTATTACTTAACAAAATGAACTTAACTCTAGGATCATGTTGAATGAAATTAGAGAGAGAATTTTATTTTCCAAATGCAATAGATGAGGGAGAACTTATTAATAATTGATGTCATGTGATTTACTCATTCTTTATGTTTGCGAAGGTCCCACAGTACATAGGATTCGCTGGTGTCACAGATATAATGATTTTCAATAATTAACATGAATTGAAGGATGTAAATATTTTGTGGGTTGAGGTAGGAAGGACATTAACATGAGACTTGTACAAATCTCGCTTGTGCAGCACTATCCCATGTGCACAAAAATCTATCATCCATCCCTCTGTCTGTCTGTCCATCTGTCTTGGAGCTCATCAATTGGCTTTTGCTCTGTGCTGCAGAAGATACTAACAAAGTGTAAAGGCAGCCAGGAATTAGGAGGAAACATTAGCAAATCATGTACTTGATAAGGGATTCATACTTAGGTAAAACAATATAATTCGACAGCCAATGAATCTAATGTAAAAATTATGAAAGACTAGAAATGTCGTGTGCAACACTTCCATCAGCACTAGCATACTGACACACATCTCACAAGTCCTTCAGAGCAGCCTGCACTCAAAGACACATTGTTGTTTAATAGGTATTCATCTCTGTTCTAGATGTGTAAAGAGCCATTGCTGGCAGGAACTAGAAACATTAACAGGATTGGTTTGAGTCTTAACTGTATTTTCTAAACAACCAAAACCTACTCCATATAACAATTACTTTTCAACAATGGAGTATGAATATGTTATCTATATTTATTGTCTACAAACAACTCAGATTAGTTAATGATGAAAAATGCTATGAAATATTGACAGCTATAAAACTCCTTTGCTACTTTCTTCCTAAATATAAAACCAAATTACTATATTAATTGGACTCAGTTATACTGCTTTATGTCAGTAGCTATCTTTGGGAAAGAAGAAGAAGAAGTAAAATTCTGTCATTTTCATGATTTTATTATCCATATATATGTTCATGTATATTTTGATATATATAGCTAAGAGTATATTTTAGAAATTTCTGAGAACTATGGAGAAAATGAAACTGTATTTCGTGGTCATGGAATTTAGTACCTTGGAAAAAATTCAGAAAATAGGAGGTATTTCAGCCTGAGACATCAACAGTATTTTCTGAAATTGTTTAGTTCCCAAACCTGTTTGTACTTTTAAATGTATCATCTTCTTTAAGAATCATTATTAAATTTATTAATAGAAATTTATATATAGTACCTGTTGCAGATTAACTATTTGGAGTTCCTTATCATGAATAAGAATGACCATGAAATATAGTTTTAATTTTTTAATGTACGAGCATGACTCATTATGCACTCAGATGATATAGATGATACTATGACTTTTATAAAAACAGCCCTAACTCTTATCAAAGTTCTAGGTATTACAGTTATTATCAACTGTATCATTATCTTCTTAACGTGTTCTGTGTTCTAATATCAAGACCTGATTTAATCCCAGACAGCACATCCCTTTATTCATGGACTTGCAAATATTCATCTCTCATGGAAGTATGAGATTTCTCACAAAAAGAATTGGAGGTATGAATTAATATTCCCGGGGACACCATTCACTGTGAGTGGTGAAACACCGTGACACAGTTGCTCAGTTGATGGCTGATTAATAGTATCATCTTTATTGACAAAGCACAATCCAGAAATATGGGTGGAATCAATATAACACAAATAAACATCCATATTTTTACCAACAGAATAAGACTGACATAGGTTTCGATAGTAAAATATGTGTGCAAGCACTACTTGAAGAAAAACATCATTAAAATGGAAATTGGATTTTCATTGAAAGTAGAAAACAACAATTTTGAAAAAAAATCATTGTTACATTTATCTATCATTCATGTCTACAGTATAATTTTGGCTACATAATTGGTTTTCTTGTAAAAGTCAAAGGCCCCAATTTTCTTTCAGTACAAAGAAAAAAGGTAAGCAAATAAAGATGTACACAGGAGAAATAAATGATAGAATTTTGCTTATTATTCTTATTTTAAAATAAACTTGACATGTTAGCCACTGATAAAATTGAGTACTATATTTGAAGTTATGCGTAGGAAGTGGTAAGGAAAGTAACAAATACTGAACTTTTCAGAATCATTCTAGAGAGGTATCAGTATTTTATAATTAACTTTTGATGTGTTTGACTTAGTTGATCCAAGGGCATAAGGAGTCTCCTATTCATACATTTAAAAAAACACACAACAACTATATTTCTTTTTTTTTTGAGGGAGGGGGTCCGGTCGTGGGGCCTGAACTCTAGGCCTGGACGCTGTCCCTCAGCTCTTCAGCTCAAGGATAGCGCTCTATCACTTGAGCCACAGCACCACTTCCGGCTTTTTTCTTTTTGCTTATGTGGTGCTGAGGAATCGAACCCAGGGCCTCAGGCGTGCAAGGCAAGCATTCTACCACTGAGCTACCTTCTTAGCCCCAAACAACTGTGTTTCATGGTCATTGTCATACACAATGAGTAGCTCTACATAGTTAACCTGGTAACAGGTAAAGTACATAACCTTCTATTATTAAATTTAATAATGATCTGAAAAGAAAATAGCATTTCCATTTTAAAAGATTAAGAACAGCTGGGAAGGTAGCTCAGTGGTAGAGCGCTTGGCTTGCATGCATGAGGCCCTGGGTTTGATTCCTCAGCACCACATAAGCAGAAAAAATTAAAAAAAGCCGGAAGTGGCGCTGTGGTTCAAGTGGTAGAGTGCTAGCCTTGAGCTGAAGAGCTGAGGGACAATGCCCAGGCCCAGAGTTCAGGCCCCATGACCGGATCCAAAAAAAACCCAAAACATTATAAAAGATTAAGAACAAAAACAAAGAGGCTTGGGGGTTACAAGATTTCAGTAAATTCTTTCACCATCTCAGGCTGAAATTCCTCACTGAGATGCAAACCTGCCTCCTATTTTCTGAATTTTTTCCACGGTACAAAATGCAACTCATTATTTCCACAGTTCTAAGAAATTTCTGGACTATAGTAGAGCTATTATGTGTGTGTGTGTGTGTGTGTGTGTGTGTGTGTGTGTGTGTGTGTGTGTGTTATCAAATCATTGGGAGCTGTTTAAAAATAATGAATTTTGAAACTTCCTTCTATTTGTAAAATTTAACTTATTTGTTTCTCAGTGCATCAGACTCAGACATTTGTCAGAATTCCTGAGGTCTGTGTTACAAGGAAATTTCCATTACTACCTGTCATCTACTCCACTCCCAGGTGAGCAGTTATGCCTGTAACCAAAGTTAGATCATTCAGATCAACACATGCAATTAAATACTTTTGCTGTTCTTAAACAAACAATGCCACGATGCATCTGAAAAAGAAAAGGGCTAATTTGGTTTACTGTTCAGACTGTTCAGAATTTTATCTCATTTTTTTTCTGCCACAGTGCATTGAGGATCGGTAATCCAAATGGTGGAGATACTAATATTTGTAGACTGTTCAGGGCCATAGTCCATGACGTGCTGTGGACCGAGGTTCCACACCATTGCTTATGATTCTTAATTTCTAAATTCCCAATGTTTCAGGATGTCTAACATCCTGAATGAGTGAGAGATCTGACCACCCTTAATGATGGCGCGTGGTAAATATCAACACATGGCTCTTACTGTAAATATTAGCAATGCTTACTTTTGTGGATAAAAATATTCTGTCCTTGAATTGCTCTCTCCTTCAATTAAATCACACACATCATCTCACAGATTGAACTGGGAACAAATTTCGGAATTCATAATTACTCAATCACTGCCAAAGGATTTTGCCGATGGAAATGGTGGATATGTGTTTGTGTGTGCATGTGTGGGTTTTTCTCAAAATGATACATAATTCCACATCAGAATACAGGTAAAAGTGATATTTTTAATGAAAAATACTTTCTAAGTTAATCAAATCATTTTATAAATTAATCTGATTCCACACACCGTGTTTGTTGTCTGGTTACTCAGATTGTAGTTAAATCAATCACTTTTGAGCTGCACTTACACTTTGAAGTCATAGAAAAAGAACATATTTGCATAATTCCAGAGCAAAAGTCCACAAACACTGTGATTTAGGGCGATTCTCTTTTATTTATCTATTTAGTTGTTAGCTAATTAGTGGAATACATATTCTTATATCCTAAATTGCACTTAACAGATTTTTTGAAAGGAAAATGTTAGCATTCTTGCTTTAAAGCATTTCAGAAGGTTATTCTGATAACTGCTTTCCAAATGTCATCCCATTTCAACACAAGATGTCAGGTAGGAATTCCGTGAAGTCAGAGGTCAAGATTCTAACAGCTGCCACTCTGTCTGTGTGAGGCATGTTATAAAGCCAAGTAAAAATAATCCTTGCGCCCTTTGGATTTACACTGATTTAAAAATACGCCTATAATTTACTGGTTATCCATTACGTTCAATCCAGAGAAAGTTAATCTCTGAAATATCGATTGTATTTAACCGTTCCCTTCTCCCTTTCTTCTTCTTCTTCTTCTTCCTCCCCCCCTTTTCTTTCTTCCTCTCCCCCTTTCGCTCCTCCTTTCCCTTTTTATACTTTTCCCTTTCCTTCTGAATGGCAGTACTTGGGCATACTCATCTGGTGTTACACCTCTTGAGCCATACCTCCAGCCCTACCTTTTATTTTGGAGCATCCTGTCTTTTCTGCCTCAGCTGGTCTCAAATCCCTCAGACCTGCATCCCTTGGGTGTCTAGGATTACAGGTGTGCGCCTTTCATCTCCTACTATAGAAGGTCTTAATGTTTGCTACAGTTGGGATGTTCAATGTCCTGGAAAAAGGGACAAGCAAAGCTCATGTGTGTTAAGGGTTTGGCCCAGTGGACAGTGGGTTGGGAGGTGAGGGGCCCCTGGGAAGGGAGGACTGGCGGGCGGTCCGTGGTGGCCGGCAGTGGGAGGGGACTTGGGGACCCAGTGTCTGGCTCCTGCTTTTATTATGATCACGGAGGGAAGAGGTGGCTTTCCCACGCTCCTGACTGCTTGTGCATCTATCCAGCTGCCTGCTCAGGGCCCACCACGGCTCCTAACACCTCCCAGCTGTGGGAGAAAACAAACTTTCCTCTCCTAGAGCAATTAGCTCAGGCTAATGATTGCCTGACCAACAAATGGACAGCTGACAGACCCGATAGGTAGCCCCCAAACGTTTAAGACCCATGAATTCTTTTAAAACTCTTTAGGAAGAATTCTTTTTTGACCTCAGAGTCACCTTTAATTTGGGGGTGAAAAGCCATTGTGCTGTGGTTTATCCACTTGTAGATCACTGTTAGACAATTGTTGACGTGTATAACACTGAAATATAAGAGATGTGTGCATGAAATATTACAAGCAGCTGCCTTTCCTCCAAATACTAAAAACCTTCAGTCAGCACTGATCTAATGATGGTAACTCACCCAAAGGGCCTCCGTTCTTGGCCCAGAGGTGCAAATCATTAAACAAAATACAATTAAGGGCCTCACCATTGATGTTTTCTCTCTCATGATCTAGTCTGGAATTGCTAGTGTGCTCGCAACTTACTGAGAACTGCTCACAGAAATGAAAACCCGGGGCCAGAGTATTGTCAATGTGTTCTCATACAAGGTCATAACGTTTGGTAATAATTCTAGAAAGGGGTTTGAGCTCTTCTCTGACTCTACTGCAGTAGATGCGTGGCTTGCTTGACTGAATAACTTTGGGAGTACTTACCAAAGATGCCTTAAAAAGTATCACAAAATATATGCTTCAAACAGGCAGAAAATTATTGGCACATGGTTCAGGAGGCAACAATACCTGAGATTCCGTTCCTCTTAAAAATATCTGTGGAATCTGTTCTAAGCCTCTCTCCAAGTACAGGTTAACTCCTTAGTTTCCCTTGCTCACTACTTTGTCCATGTGATTTCTGTTGCTTTGTTTTTGTTCATTTAGTTTTTGTATTGGATTTTCCACAGGTGTGTGTCTAATTCCCCCTCCTCTCGTGTGTGTGTGTGTGTGTGTGTGTGTGTGTGTGTGTGTGTACACATGCATATGTGTATATGTGTATGCATGTAGAAATAGTGTTTTTGGCTAGGGCCAAATCTACTTCCATAGACCCACATCTCAACTAAGTATGCATGCATTATTCTGTTTCTAAGTAAGGTAGCACACTGAGTTATTTGTATCTAGGTCTTTACGATGTGAATTTAAGGCTGTCATCTTCATAAAGGAAGATGTTCAGATTGCCTAACATCACAAATGAATGGGTGAGATGTTTTGGCTGCACCCAATTATCAATGAAATTGTGTGTCATTAATGAACAGCTGGCGAGAGAGACACACAGAAGCATGAGTAGGTGTCGACTATGGCTATAGACTCTGTCTCCCCTCCCCCTTCTTTCTTAAGCCTCCACTGCCTCCACTTTTTTGCTTTGTGGTGTGAGCACACTGCATTCCTTCCCCCTCAGCTTCATCGACATCCATGGGACTTCATTTGAAGGCTAAGGGGTGGGAAATGACCCTGCACTGTAAGAAGAAACTCAAGTAAAATCTTAATTCTGCAAAGTTTTATAGAAGTGTTTTGTCTTACAATGTCTGAACGATGAACCTCCATTGTACTGAGTTTTTAAGTAGAGATGATGATATGCCCTTTTTCTTTGGTGGGTGAGAAGACTCGCGTGGAAAGGCTGAGAAAGCTCAGTGGTGTCTCTGACTCCACGTTGATCCTCTCACTACAACGCAGAGGCAGAACAGAGGACGCCTTGGGGAGATGAATTGGTGCCCTGGGCTTCCTGATGGAATTCGTGTCCTTTATTGAGAGTGGAAGGGACCAGCGCTTCCCTTCCTGCTGTGGGAAGTGGAGAAAGCAGGCAGGAGTTTGCCGTCCAGGAAGAGGGTGTGTGCACACAAAACTGATCTCAGACCCGCTGGCTTCTGGGTTGTGAGGAGCACATGTCTGCGGGTAGCTGCTCCGTCCATGGGATGGCAGGGAGAGGTTAATGCTTTACACGATCCAGTACTTCTGATTGTCTAAACACAATGCGATCCCATCCAGCTACCTATGGGAAAGGTTTCTGGAGATTAGCTTGATGTTGACCACGTGCAATGGAATGGTGGTGTGCGTTCAGGGGGGCGTGGGCCCCCCACATTCGTTCACTTCGGAGTCATTGGGTGGGGAATGATGACATCGTCCCTTAAAGTATGGTCACATGGGCTGGGGAGCTGGCTCAGTGGTAGAGTACTCGCCTAGCATGCATGAAGCCCTGGGTTCGGTTCCTTAGTGCCACATACACGGAAAAGGCCAGAAGTGATGCTGTGGCTCAAGTGGTAGAGTGCTAGCCTTGAGCAAAAAGAAGCTCAGGGACAGCACCTAGGCCCTGAGTTCAAGCTCCAGGACTCACAAATTAAATAAAGTACAGTCACATTTCACCTACTGCCGTAACATAGGAAACAGATTTCTTTACAAGCTTTTAAAAAATCATACAAGAGATAAAGCGTGTTTGCCAACTCTGATGAAAGAAACACAATAATGATGCTTAGCAAATGGAAATTTAATGAAGCAAATAAAAATAGCATCTGAATAAGTACTTCTAAAATTAAGATTATTGTAACATAATGGCATAGCTCCACGTGTAGTAAGCCTATCAATAAACACATGGCAATGCCTCTTATCATGTACTAATAAAACCCCATGCCACCCTTTTCATTTTATATTGGGCAGGTATGTAGTTATGATTTTATATTAGCTATTTCTGTCTCCGTTCATATGAGTAACATTTAATGTCAAAAGATGAAATCTCTCATGAGCTACAATCAGTGGAAGGAGAGCAGATGAGGTGGAGATCAAATTCCCTTTCCCACGTTAGGGTGGCAGCTGGCTAGCTGACATTTTCACTGATGTTGCCACGCTTGTTCGAGAAAGCTTTCCTAATTTCTGGACGTGTGGGTGAGAGTTCCCCATAGTCTGTCTTTCTTTGGTAATGAGTGGAGGAAGACGTCGGTGGTAAAGGGATGGCCCAGCAGCCTTGAAGACCTGGGTTCAGTCCTCAGCACTGAAAATCAAAACAGGGGAAGTGGAAGTCTCCCACTTACCCACCCAAAGAAAAGCGAAGATATTCTCTGATCAGCTACTGTATCTGTGAAACATGACTGTCTACACGGAATCCCGACAGTATAAAATATAGTGTGTTCTATCTCACGGATTCGTATGAAATTGAAAGGCACACTATACTTGGTTAATGTGTTAATGTGCCATAGCCTTGGAAACAGGTGAAATGCTGGTGATACAATACAGAAGAGAGAAGCACTGAGCTTCCCTGGCAGCTTCTAGGTAACGCACGGGTGCAATCGCTGTTTGGCCTCTGACATTTTCCCCAGGGCCTGTGTCTTCAATGCTGTGTCACCAGTTAGATGGTGGTAAGCCCTGCGGGAGCAACAGCCTACAGGAAGAGAGTTAGGACAATAGAGGTGTGCCTGACTTTCATGAGAATATTAGGAGCCAAGGCCTAGTCTTGTCTTCCTGTTTCTTGGCTTCCACGAAGACAGAAAGGCCGCTTAAACCATGAGCCAAGTAAGTGCATCAGGTGATTTCCTCCATTTAGCTCATCATAGTGATGGAGAGTTGCTCAGCACAGAAAATACTTATATTTAGGTATAAATGGCTTGGGCACTCAGAGGCAGTGTGCTACATTATTATTATTATTATTATTATTAATATTATTGGCAAAATCGGTAAAGAGATGGTAGAGATAGCTTCTGAAAGGTCTTTCCTGAAAGGCTTTCCAATCTAATGTGCTATTTATGAGGGGAATTTTTGCCCTCTTTTAAATTACACACTAATTTGATTATGTAATAAACTAGTTAATTTTTTTTCTTATATAAGATTTCAAAGCTATTTGAGCTTCATTAACTATGTTGAATGTCACCACTCAAAGCTGAACAGTTCTATACTTACTGCCATTACATGAAGTTGCTGGATAGTTTGATTAGGGCAAAAGTGAACATGTTTTAAAGAAAGCACCCTTGTAGAGAGTTTAAAAGACATCAGTGACAAAAATGTATCTGACCTTTGAATGTCACAAAATATCATTCTAATTTTGAGGCCCAAAGCATAGAGTTTGCTTTACCACAGTTGGAAAATGACACATTCAGGTCCCAGGTGCCTGTGATCATCAATAGAAAACGGAGTAGAGAGAATGAGGGAGCGGGTAGCAGTGTCCAAAAAGAAATGTACACTAATCACCGTGCTTATGTAACGGTAACGCCTCCCCCTCATCATCACCTTTACAATAGATAGAAAAGAAACACCTAGTGGAGGTATGCCTTGTGTTAGAATATAAAAAAAAAAACAGCTGTAATTGTTATTAGGAAATAATGAATTTTCTGAAATCCACTTGTAAATTCTCAAATCTATATAATTACCTTCATGTTTTGCTTAATTCTTAAGTGTACATGCAACAATGATAAGATAGAAATTATATATACAGTGGTTTAATTTCTGCTGAACGACATTTTATTTGGGGGGAATTGGTACAAAGTTCCCAAACCTTGGTCTGGAGAACTTGAATCAAGGAGCAGGGTTTCCTAAAAGGATCATGAAGATGGCGAACATCCCTACAGAGTGCATGCTGTATCCACAGCAGTGCTCTGCCCACGGCGTTGTTCATTATTATCAGTAACCTGTCACTCCATTTCCCACACCGCCATGAGTAATGGTCATCTCAGCTGAGATTTGAATTCGTGTTCAGCACTGGGTTGTGAAGCTGTGATTTCCTACTCTGGCTTTGCCACAGACCAGACTCTTGTATGCATTTAAGATGGATGTGATTATAAGATGACTTGTATCATGGGGCAAAACGATTGCTTTATTTACTGGATGGGAAATAATTGTGGGAGGTTTATTGTAAGTTCTTTAAGTAGTTTTCCATAGGTGTGATAATTCTTATAGCAGTACACAATCACCAACCAGATTTCTGTGAGTGAGTACAGCCACCAAATGTGCATAAACAATAACAGACCCGCAGTAAGTTATGTAGTGGATATTTAAACAAGCTTCCCTTCCAGATATCCAGATGTTGTCTTCATGGAAAAAGTATTCTTTTTTTTTCCAAATAAAGAGTAACAGAAAATACAGACAGAAATGAAGCAAGTATAAAGCTGGGTATCAAGGGGCACAACTACATGCTCTGGAGGCCGTGGTGGGAGTTGGATGCTAGCCTAGGAAACTTAGCAAGACCCAACCCCCCCCCCCCGCCCCACATACACACACACACACACATACTAAAATGTATAAGCTAAGTAAAGACACCAGTCTGAGGAAACAGCCTCAGAGCACTCATGGCTTTGTTAGTTATCATTGCTGTGTGTCATTACCATGTATACTATTATTACTGTGATTATTATTGTGTGCACTATTACCACTGTGTAACATTTCTTTGTATACTAAGTGCTAGCAATAATTAGTTATCATATGACAGTGTTGATCAAGTCTCCAAATAGTGCTAATCTTCCTCAAATTTACTTCAGATCAGCCATTGCAGGCAGGAAAAGCAAATATAATATCAAACTACATTCAAAGTAGAGGATTTTTTCATGCAATTATCTAGTTTTTAATAATAATTATCTAGTTGAACACAGTTGTGGGGCTATCACATTTTGACATTCACTCTTCATGTATATCTGTAATGGGAGAAGAATTCAAAGCACAACTGAATTAGGTCAACAGTTATTAGGGTGTTGGTCTGACATTACTTTTTTATTCATTACATAATCTCAAACAAATGGCACTTTTCCCATATCAAAAATAATTCTCCCTTTAAATGGTGAGAAATGTTTTCATAGTAATGTGATTTGTATGGCCAAAAGAATTAAACAGTAAACACAGCCTTTACTCATATCAACTTATTATACTGTGAATAGAAATTGTGCCACCTTTTCCCTAACAGCAGGGTTAGTATGCTCGTGGGGAGAAAAGCAGATCGATAAAGTCCTGGATCGGAGACAATGGAAATACTCGAGTGAAATGATCCTTCACCCTGACTGTGCTGTTTGAAACATCTAGAGAGATCTTTTTTTAAAATATCGGTGCCAGGATACTTTCTCAGATTGGTTGTACAGGCTCCTTCATAACAGAGTAAACTTGACTTTAATGTGAGGCCTACCATGAGAACAAGCGTGCTAAACTCTTTCAGTACAACTCTACACGGAGAGGCTTAGGGTGAGTTCCAATTAAGCACACCAAGAGACTCTTCTGTTTACCCCCAAAGTTTGGAAACAGGCAGTTAAAAGTATTTAATCTGTCACCAGAATTTGTCTGCTCCTGTTGAGACAGTTTTACCAAGGATAAAGAGAATGAATTCAGAGAAAGGAAACTGCACTTTGACCCACTAAACAGTGTTACTCAGAGTCTTAAATGCATTTAGAAGGTTTTATGTTAAACACTTTTCCTAAATTCAGCATCTCTTAGTCTGTAATGCTTATAAGTGAAATCTGAATTTTCAAGGGAAATAGGCAATGGTGTTTTTTTTTTATCATTGTAAAAGGACTAAACAATAATTATCTCCATCTTCAAAACCTTTATCTTCTAAAAATGCAGAATGCCAGCAGGTGACAGGATATAATACACATATTATTAGGATTAAAAATGCACAAGACTAGCTGGGTGCTGGTGGTTCAAGCCTGTAATCCTAGCTACTACGGAGGCTGGGATCTGAGGATCATGGTTCAAAGCCAGCCTGGGTAGAAAAGTCTGTGAGACTCTTATCTTCAATAAACCACCAGAAAACTGGATGTAGCACTGTGGCTCTAGTGGTAGAGCGCTCGCCTTGAGCTGAAGAGCTGAGGGACAGCACCCAGGCCCAGAGTTCAGGCCCCACAACCTAAAAATAAAAATAAAAATCACAAGACTATACCTTTCTCTTTTATTTTTATTTACTAACAGTTTTGTATTAAAATATTTCAGGATATCAAGAATAAATTTCAAAATGTCTACTTATTTTTAGCTGTTTTTGTACTTAATTATAATTCTACAGAAACCAAGTCAGCCTGCTCCATTTTAACATAACTCCAGAGCAGGGTGCCACAGTCAATCAAGCATTGTGCTATACTTCCTTTATCCCTAATACTGCTATTTGCACAGTAGGTTCTGGCTAATAAATAAAATAGAAGAGATTATGCTATTCTATTGTAAGGAATCTGTTTTCATGTTGTTATTCAAACTAGGCCTCTCTTCTCATGAAGACTTAAATATTTGCTGTAAGTATAGTTTTCCAAGGCCTATATACATCAAAGTGTTTTTTCTGTTTAAATTATTTATTTTTATGTATGAAAATCCAAATCAAACAAAAATTATAATATGTAGGTATAACACATGCTATTTTCAATCCCTTCTGACAGAAATTATGTTATTAAATAACCAGTGTTTTCTAGGAAGCGATATCACGTTTAAAGCATGTCTTAACTGATACAAAATATTTGTACTAATTTTGCAATGTGGATGCACACACATTGTTAAATGATCATATCAAGGTGATTAATTGTTTCTTTGCAACCACTAGAAACAGATGTCACAAGCCAAAATTGTATCAGATGAACATCCTACTTCTTCTTGCTTCTTGATTGTCTTTTTTCGAGTAGTTTGCATGTGCTGTTGCCCGTGTCCTATTGGTATGTAGGGAATTTATAGGGTAGAAAAGCCAAAAGGACCTTTGCAACCATGTAACATTGGAGCAGGAAATGACCTCATTAGAAAGAAGCCCAGTGGTACAACTGAATTAACCCACATGAGCTAGCCAGTTCTCTATTACATTAAAAAGAGAGAAAAAAAAAACTTCCAGATTGGCCTTGTCTATATCTGTCTCTCCTCACACAATTTGTGTCACGTGCATAAAAGAGCTTGCATGTAAAACAGAACAGTCACACAAAGGAAGCGAAATAAACACAAATGACTATTTATATGCTCTTGGAGTAAGAACTTACTGAGAACGATACCACAGGCTCATAATTATATGAAAAAAAAAACAGTGGCTAAATCAGTGGATGCTTTCTCTATGAAATGAAATATTGCGGAAGAAAATGATCATAACACTTCAGCTCTGCCAGCTTTTCTCTCTTTGTATAGTTTCACACGGCTATCACGTGTGTAATTGGGAAAAATGAATATAGGTGTTCTGTTCTGTGCTTGATTTTAAGCTCCACATCAAAATGGTTTGGAAGATTTTTTTTCCCTCCAAAACTTTCAGTGCACAAATCATTTTTGTACCGTATATCTACAGGATGCGTGTAACTACAAAATAAAGACCATGTCACTCTAAATGTGACGATTTCCAAGAAAGGAGAAAGAGCAGGAACATGAATTGGCATCTCCAGTCTCTTCTTTTAGGGTTTTCCCAGCTCAACTTGGAGTGGGATTTTTTGGGAAAATCATCCCCGGGCCTCCTACTCTAGCACATGGGGAAACCATACGGTTCGCATTTCCTTCAAAACTTGCCTACCACGTCACTTTGCGTGGAATTCTCTGCATGTCACATTGCTCCTCCATTTGAATCCCTGTCTAGCTTTCCTTCAGGAGCTCCGAAGTGATCCCATGCACGCTGTAGAGATCATTTTGGATTGTATAAACATTTCAAAACTGTTCTTCTTCCAAACTGTGAACATGAACTATTTTCCACTTGTTTGCCTTCTTTCTGACTTCTTTCATGGCCGTTTGCCGTTTTCTACATTGAACTATTTCATTTTCTTGATCAAATTTATGCCTAAATATTTTATGTTTTTCATTTTTGGTGCTCCTGAAAACTGCATCCTTTTTATTTCTTTATTGATTTATTTCTTTATCGATGAAGTACCTTTTGTAGAAACAGTACTGAGTCTTGAGAATTGCCTTTCTGTTTAGCAAATTTAGGATTTGAAAAAATCCATTGTAGCAGTTTTTCAGTTGCCTTTAGGAATAAGATTATGTTCTCTGCAAGGTGGGGCAAATTGGAGACCAGTTCTTGCATCCTTCTTGGTTTGGGCCCATTTCCTTCCCTTTGTTTCTCAATTGTTGCTGACAGGTTTCTCGGTAATCTGTGTTGAGTAGAGCGTGAGGTGGCCTGTCAGCATCGTGTTCTGAATCTCAGATGAAAGCCTTCACTTCTCACCAGTGAACAGGTTGGTCCGTTAGCTGTGACCTTCACTGTGTCAAGAAACATTCATCCTCTATTGAACTTCTCAGAGGTCTCCCTTTTTTAGTCATAAAGATGTCCATTTATTTTTCCAAATTCTTTTGTTTTTTCACTGTACCTCTGGTGAAGATGGCACAGGTTTTGCTCTCTTTTAGTGGTGAATCCCATTGTACTAGTTTTCCTAGGGTGAACTAATTTTCCTTCGCACTCAGTCATGGTGAATGATAGATTAGATAATTAAATTATCTAATGTAATTTCCTTCAAGCATGTTTTGTAAAATTCATCATCAAACTCTGAATTTATGCTTTCTTATGGGGTGACATTATGAAATACTGATTGAATTGATACATCTGTACCATCGAAGTTACCTATTTATTTCAAAGCTCTGGACCACATAATTTCTATAATCAAATTTATGGGGGCAGGGGTGTCTTTAATTGTATTCCTTTATTATTTTATAATATCTATAGGATGAAAGTAAAATTTTCTCTTCTTTACATGCCAGAAGATTTTGTGCACACTTTATTTATTTATGTATTTTAATTTTTTTTGGGGGGGGTCCAGTCGTGGGGCCTGAACTCAGGGCCTGGGCCCTGTCCCTCAGCTCTTCAGCTCAAGGCTAGTGCTCTACCACTTGAGCCACAAAGCCACTTCTGGCTTTTTTCTTTTTTGCTTATGTGGTGCTGAGGAATCGAACCCAGGGCCTCATGCATGCAAGGCAAGCGCTCTACCACTGAGCCACCTTCCCAGCCCCCTGTGCACACTTTATACATCCTCTTCAACTTCTTTTTGGTATTTCACCATTGGAACATGTGAGATCTCAAGTTTCTTTCTGCAAATGCTATTAATTTTAGATGTCACTTTGCTCAATAATTATGTGACAACAAATATTTTCCTCACACAGGTCATATTGGCATTTTCAGCTCTTCCATTCCTTCTGCCTCTTGTCCAGTGAACACTCCTGTGTAATATTTTACCCAAGTTCCTTCCTGGGCTCCATATTCTCTGCTTCTTTTCTCCAAGGATATCAGATACTCTCCCCCACCAGGCCCCTCCCACCTTGATGGACTGACACTTCTGAAACTGTGAACTCAAATAAACCTTTTCTCCTTTGCATTTCTCCCTTTCTAATTAATGCAGCAATCAACATGGGGGTACAGATATCTATTCAAATTCTGAATTCCAATTCTTTTGGATATATACCCAGAAGTGTATTTGCAATGACATATGGCAATTCTATTTTTTTAATTTTAAAGGAATTTTGTATGTGTTTCAATAGTGGATTTCTACCGTATACACAGCCACAGCATACATATGTTCCGGCTTCTCTAGTTCATCAAAGACGTTGCTGGATATTGATTCACTCTAATTAGCCCTCCTAATAGAGAGTGGCATACTATCACATCTCACTGTGTTATTAATTTACATTTCTTTAATGATTAGCAATCCTGAACTTTTGTTTATGTACTCTCTAGCCATTTGTATGTGGTCTTTGGGCAAAAAATATTTCAGTACTTTGCTGATGTTTTTTGATGTTTATTGGTTTTAAAGGGAGAATGTTGCTATGAAACTATTTTTGGAATTTTACTGATATGATGTATCTTTAGAAGAACTTCTAGAAAAATACTCCCGCACTTGCTTTGTAATAGTAGAATTGTGCTGCACTGTGAACGATGCAAAATGAATTTAGGGAAATACATTATTTTCTGAAGGAAGAGGTTTTTGCCAATAACAAGGGCAACATTTATTGAGACGCAAAACATATTACCCTGAAAATTGTTTCTACATAGCGAGAGAAAAGTATCTTAGTAAAAGATAACGAGTCCTTGGATACAGAAATTATAGGGCTTTGAATGACATGTTAGCATTAAAAACAGGCTCAGTAACCTGAAAATACAATTTTCATTTTATCTCATTGTCGCGCCTGGACTTTTTTTTTTTTTTTTTTTTTGGCAAATTAGAGGGTGTCATATAGTAACTGCTGAATTTGCTGAAAATGTGTAAATTTCAATAAGCATTTTTATCAAGATGAATAAATGTGTCAAATATTTCCTGTATAATATAGAACACCTTAAAACCACATTACTGGTTCATTACTCCTCTGAAATTTTATTTCATTAACACAATGTGCTGGCATTTTTATGACTTACAATAAATGATGTGGGTCAAAAAAGCACAAGTAAAAATGAAGACTGAGGTCGTTAGTGCTGAGTATACTGCCCAGTGTTGCTGGACACCCTCAAAAGTTGATAGCCATTGAAGTAAAAAAGTTGCAGTTCTGATCTTAGTCACAATGACACGACATAGCTCAGTCCTCAGGTGCAGATTCTAGAAAATGTTACTTTTCTTAGAGACAAGCTGTTTTGACTCTTCATTTTTGCTCAATTCTCACTATGTATATGTGGTATGAGAACAAAGACAAGCAACAATAAATTACATATGTTATTGCTAGAATGCATTTCTGAGATAAAATTTTATCCTTTATAACAAATGAAAAAATAGACAAAGTAATTATCTCAAAAAGATTTACTCAGTTAAGCTGCTGTGCTGAAATGTAAAGTAGGGTGCTATATATTTCAATATTTCTTTTTCCTCACAAGAGAACTGTAAGAAAGGTAATTTCAGTTTCCTTAATTTATATTTTTAAAAATTATTTAAGGAAAACATAGGTTGAAGGCTCAAGGAACCCTCGGGCATACTAAGACTATTTCATGGGACTTGAACTCAGGGCCCGTGTGCTAACCATGAGCTTTTATGCTCACAACTAGCATCGTACCACTTAATCTATGGCTCCTCTTCCAACTTTTTTGGTAGCTAATTGGAGATAGATTTAATGGACTTTCATTCCCAAAGTGACTTCAAACCACAGCAGTCAGATCTCAGCCTCATGAGCAGCTAGCATTCGAGGTATGAGTCACTGGCACCATGCCTCAAGTTGGCTTTTAAACTATTATGTATTTCTATGTAGCTCATTGTACTCATTTTGGCAAACACTTTTTTCCCATGTGTTTAAAAATGACACATTAAATTTTAACCCTCTTGAAAACAGTTTGAAGTCCAGAAAAAAAATTAAATTTAGAAATGACGATGTTTCTGATCACCTCCCCCTGCTTATCTCTGAAAGGGGTCTTAGGTTTATGCATTGTGGGAATTGCATTTGCTGCAATTGAGGTGAAAGAATTCAGATATTCTGGCTCTGGGTTGAGTTTACCGGAAGATATTTGTTTCTAATGTGAGTTCCTTGATTTATGTTGTCTTATACTGTGTAACTCGATCACACATACACTTTTCTTCAACTCTAAGAGGATCATAGCTCTAAAGACAAAGAAATGTGTCAGAAAGTAAATGATGTTGCCTGGATCATTAGCAAAGAAATAGAACAGATATATACTCTAAGGACTGAAATTAAAATACTGCTACACACGTGTGGTTAGACTGCTGGTAGACATGAATCATAGGAATCTGAGAACACAGGACAGTGAAGAATTCCAACCCTATTACAGTAGAGGCATATTAAATTCTAAATATGATTGTGGAATCTAAAAATAGTGTTGCTATATTATCTAACGATTCTCTATCTAGGTAGGTATCCATGGAAAAATCAAGTTAGTATGTTAGAGATATAAGCATTCCCATGTCCATTGTAGCTTTATTTACAACAGCCATGATATGAAATAGATACATAAAGGTTTGAAGAAAATTGAAAGATTATCCATAGATAGAAAAATGGACAGTGGCTAGACAGATATAACATAGACAGACGATAGTCATGTAGATAGATGAATAGATGTATATGGCAGACATATAGGTAGATGACAGATGATAGATGATAGATAAATAGATAGATAGATTGATTGATAGATAGTAGCACCAAGGAACATTATTCAACCTTGAGAAAATCCAGTCAATCCTTACAATATAGAGAAACGTAGAGGTCATTTTGCTAAGATAAACTATGACCGACAAATGAAAACAATTATTATTATTATTATTCTGTGTATAATCTAAAAAGATTGAAATCAGAAGACCAGAAAATAGCCAGGGTTTGCCAAGGAAGAGGTGGAGGGACCTGTGTGGTGCACGTGTTTTAAGGGTATAAAGCTTCAGGTAGACAGCAGGAATAGAAAATAGAGAAACCTGAAAGAAACATTCCTTGTCCGTTGATCTATTTCATTATTTGGTCTACGTGCTGCTTGTATTGCTGTGCTTCATGTGAAAATTCATCACACACAACAGTTCAACAGGTGAACCATTTATATTTAGGAAGTTAAAATGAAGAGAATACAGAATCATTGCTCAGTGGAGTGGCAGACTCTTTGCTCTCAGACCAGGTACAAGCCAGAACTTAGAACCCATCCATAATGAGCTAGAAGGAAGCAGGCAAAATTTGGTCATTCAGCTATTCACCTAATACTCTAATGCTTAAAAATACAAAAGCAACGAAAAAAATTGCACATTGGAAATCAAGTTGGTGTTTAATGTGTATTTTTTTCCAGAAAGTATTTTAACACTATAGTTCAGTGGTGATGCCTTTCCAAACATAAAAACTATATAATTAATTAATTAAAATAATTAATTCGAATTGAAACTTAAAAAGTAAGAAAGGAGCGAATTCTCTCAATTCTTAAAAAAAGCAACATTTAAAATGCATACCAATTAATTAGATGTTTGTAAAGATATAAAAAACACAAAAATAATCTTCATATCTGTTTACCAACAGATGCACTTTTAAAAATTACATCAAGAGTCTTTGTATTTGAATTGCTTGTGTATATACAACTCATCTGGAAAATTGTTTTATGTAGATCCTACAATGTCAACACCATCTGCAAAGAGCTTAGATTGGTTTGATTGAATGTTGTGGTTTTATAGCTCAAGTGCCAAAAATCTTCATTAAGGAAATCCATTGGTACCTCTATTAGTGTGTGGGTCTAGACTCTTAAAGACATTACTTTTTTTAAATAAAATGTACTAGTTTATTGTCTTTTACCTCCTTTCATATTAACGTTTTTGACTGGTCAATGAATCTTCTATACTAGGAACCATCTAAATATTCTCTAAAATAGGAGCTGCCATGTCAAGAATGCCTTAAATGGTCATATATATGTATATGTAAGTACATAAATATAATATATACACACATATATATGCTTTAAGTAGTTGTACAAAGGAGTTGCTATTCAACAAATCAATTTTTGGATACAATGCATTTTGATCAATGTAATTCATCATTCTTCTCATCCTTCCCAATGTACCCCTTACCTCATTTTTCTTAATTTTGTCAGGTATACATTGAATTTTTATTGCATCTCTCTCCTTCTTCCCTACACCCTCCCCAAGCGATTTCAAATACCTATATCCTGGTGTTTATTTGGTTGAACTATTTTGTAGCCTTTCTTGGAAATTCTACTGTGTTCTCCTCTGATTCTATGATATTTCAGTTAATACATTATAGACAGTTGTTTAATTATATATTTATACACTCACTCTAGCTTCCAGATATAAGTAACAGCATGTAACCTTTGTCTTTCTTGCCCCGACTTAATTCACTTAACATGCTTTTTCCAGGTTCTTCCATTTCTTTGAAAATGATGAAATATCATTCTTGCTAATGAGTGACACTCTTTTTTTGCATATATACCACAATTTCTTGATCCATTCATCCACTGAGGGGCATTTGGGCTGATTCACTACCTTGACTATGGTGAATAGTACTGCAATGAACATGGTTGTGCTGGTGGCTTTACTGTGTCCTGATTTGTAATCTTTTGGATAAATGCCCAGAGTGGACCATAGGGTAGTTCTTAACATTGATTGACTTAAACTATCATATTGTTTTTGAGAAATTAAGCTCATGCTTTGTTTTTGAGAAATTAAGATCATGATTCATTTCATATGAAATATAGTAATTCATACAGAATGCTAAGGTATGTTTTAAATAGAATTTATTTCATAAAAGGTATTATTAATCTCCTAAAATGGCAACTTTTTTGGCCTGAGTTTAAAAATAAAGCGAAGTAGAACTCTTTATACAGCTTGCTTTCCTTAATTCCTCTCTTAATATTCTGTTCTTAGTAGAGGTTCTGAGGTTCTGTTTGTTATTGGCATATTTTTATGTATGTCTGGATTGTCCAGGACATAATAGGTATGCCACTCTGCTGTGGAGAAACAGTAATGCATCGCTATGAATCACAATAATATTATTAGATGCAGTAGTTCCTTTAACACCTGTAGCATTAACAGCTGCAAGGGATAGGAAAAGCTGAAGAAGCTGCACTAGTGAATGTGGCCGTTTGCCTTTTCCACAGGTCAAGTAATGACCAACCAAAAATAATTTAACAATTAAAGAAAATAAGTTTTTCTTTATGAAATGTAAGCAAGGATAAATATATCAGTTCAAAAAATATAATTTAAATTTTTTGATAAACAATAAGTAAATTAAGCCATACTCCTGAGAATACTATATGCAAAAATTAAAAAAATACATTTATAGGATTTTAAATGTTTACAAGTACTTGACAATTAACCTGTGGTTTTTATTGATGATTTTTTGTTGAATGTTTGGTTCATACTCCTAAACATGTCTAAGTCCCTCTCAACATCAGTATTATACATAGTTTAGAGTGTGAATGTCCTACACAAACAGCTAATGTCATTTGGAAAGCAGAGCTGTTGTGAATACAGAGAAATAGACCAAACATTAAATTAACTTGATGCAGAACTTCTGATCACATCTAGCCAATCATAACTTCCATTGCCATTCTGTATACTCATATAGAAAGGACTGTTGTCTTCCTCTAATAGTAAAGCTTCAAAGATAATCAAAGAAATGCTGGAGTTCAAATAGATGCCCAATTGTCTTTGTCTCTGCCTCTATGTATGTCTCAGTTTTTCTTGCTGTCTCTCTCCCTACCAACACACACAGACACACACAGACACACACACACTCCCTCTCAAGCACAGATTCTTTTGCTCTTTCTCTTTTCAGCTATCTTGAAAGAAGTGTGTCTAAGATAAACTAAGAACATATATGCAAACGTTCAACTATATATTCTATTCCTCTTACAGTACCCATTACCCTGAAGGTATAATAGCTTTGTGAATGAAATACAAAAATATGCATGGGATTATTGAAAAGTTTTCCCTGTTAGTAACAATGATTGTAAATTGAAAACAATAGAAGAAGGCAAGAAATCGGAGCAAGCAAGGAAGTTGATTGTTAACCTATCTGTGGATATCAATCCTTCTACCACCCTACCTAGGCATCAACAACACAAACATCTTTCTTTTCTTACCAAGTAGAAGACATTTCCTCAAGAATAAAACTATATTTTAGGTCAAACATTCCTTTAAGTATTTTATTCACATGTGTCCTCATGATCTATACAGAAATATTTGCTTGCTCACATTACAGTTCCTAGCAGCCTTTGATTTCAAAAGTTTTATGTCAAAGGCTTAGAATGAAGCTAGGAAGCCATCATTGATTTTTCTTTTTTCTTTTTCTCACTGTAGTCAGCAATATCCATGTCTGCAAAGTAATTGAATAAATTGATTGTAACTTTAAGCTGGTGGTAACTTAAAGATACTGGATATTGGACAATAGATTGTGGAGACAAAAATATAAACACTTTATTATTTTAGATGCAATTTATTTTAGATGTAATGGATTGGGCTTTTAAATAGCAATGTAATCATGTGGTGAAATAACCAACTTTCTAGAACATTTCAAACATATTTTGAGTGTCAGAGTTGACTGGAGATATTTCCTGGTAAATCAATCACTCAGATAATTGAAATTAAATTCCCCAGAGAAGGCAAATCTTAGACTATAAATTTCACAATCAATAACTAATATGATGATAGTGGCAGATGATGCTAACAAATGAAGTTGGCAGTTGGCTATACATGAGTGTCTATTCAATTAGCTCAGTGTTTGCTGAGTATATTATACAATTAATGTCCTATACTTGAGTCTTTGATTACTGTACAAATAATTTATAGTAGCCCACAGGGACAAATTTGGTTACAAATTAAGAACAGTGTTATTTATACAAATAACTACCCTTTGCGTACTGTCTCCCCAATTTACAATGTATTTTGATGGAAATTGTATAACATGATGTCTTGTCTCTATGACAAGACACCTGCAAAGAGCTTCCTAAAAGAGGAATCCTTTATTTGGGGTCACTGTTTCAGCTCATGGTCCATTAAGCATGGGCCCAGCAGTGCAGATCATGGAGACTGGAAGCAGAAAGAGAGGATGCCTCCCTAGCTGCTTTATTCCCTTTCCCCTTTTTTTTTTTATTTTCATGCTCAATAGATGTGGGCTGTGCCAGGTCTTCCTCTTAGCTATGCAAAGGCCTTCTGGAAATACCCAGAGCGGCTGTACCCAGCTCCCAGCTATCCCTCAATACTGTCAGGTTGACGAGCTGATGATCGAGATGAACAGCACATGAGCCCTAGCTGTTGAAGCAGGAACAACCATTGTGTCTGGGTACTACATGTAAGAGTATCTTTAGTTTCCATTATACGAACATGCCAGTTAAGTGGTGAAAATGATGAAATAAAATAACACCCCCCCCATGGATACCTGCTGACATTTTAACTATTGTAAATCTGCATTTACAGTGTTTTATTATAACAATTTGTAATTCATGGAGCAAAACATTACAAGGGCAATTAGCAGACAGGACTAGAAATTTTTGTTCTTAATATCTGGAAGGCACATACCTTTATCAGGCACAAGCTTCTTGTTTGTCCAAGAACGCAGCATTTACTTCTGTCTTGTACTTGGCCTGCTTGCATTGGCTCCCTGATGCCTGGAGGTATTTCCCATCCTTGAAGGGTAGTTTCTCTTGGTCTTGGTAGGCCTTATTCCTGCCTTCCCACATCTGCTCTGATGGAGGTAGAAGTTTTATGATATTGTGTATCAAAGAGCCTGGACTGATAACTCAGGCCCTCACATAGTAGAAGATCATGGTTTTAGCAAAAGTAATGCTGCCCAAATTTATACTGACTTAATTTTAAGCATCTCAAACAATCTTACTCAATGGGATTATCTCCATGACCTTCTCAGTGTGTCTTCTTTCTTAGCCCCCCAGAAGTAAATATTGTTCATTTTATTAAAACAGGATTAACACTGATTTCTTTGTCTCCCCAGCCCTGCTACGCTGTGCACAGAGAATTATGATACCCATCATATCAATAAAGATATTTGCTCCCCCCAAAATGACACTCTCCATGAAAAAAATATTAGCTAGCCCTATAATGTGAGAATGATATTTTCCTTTCGGATATATACTTAATGAAGTTCTACAGTGAGAGAATTTGATATGGATTCAATGTCCTCAGTAATATTTATATAAAAATGAAATACATATAAAAAATCTTTCAAGTTAAATTCAATGTGGACCTAATTACATGTGGCAATATCTGTAGCTTGGAATATAACCATGTATAAAAATACCTCCCTACTTGTGAGCCAGTAAATTTCACAAGTCCTAGAGACTTATTTATTATAGCTAGTTTGCAGAAGCACTTACAAATTGAAGTGCTCACTGCAATGTTTGAAACGATAGCAGTTCCTATGATTAAAATTATTTATATATGTATTAGACATAAATTACAAGTTCTTATCCACTGATATTTAAAGCCTACAGGTATATCCAAATGTCAATTATTTTATTAAAATGTATAAAAAATGAGTCACCTTAAATTTTTCATGTAATTATAATAATATGTTAGTAGGCTAATGTGCACTAATATAATTGCTACATAATGTGATAGGATTATTGTTATATATTAATGTAAATATTAATTAATCCACTAACAATAAGATGACAGGATTGCAAAACCACAGAACTAGTAAAGATAGAGTTCCAGCAGTGATTCTCAGTATGGATTGTGCCCATCCCTGGATTTGAGATTAGGGGAACAGAACACCTTATTTGTCTATTATTGTAAAATGCAGTGCATTCAAAGGGGAAGAGATAATTACTCATTAAATAAGGAAATCATTTTGAAAGCCAATAATTTTCTACAATAACAAGAAAACATTGGCACAAATCAGAGCTCTGTGCTGATTACCTCACTAGCTAAATTTCAGGGAATGTTCAGAACTTAAAGTCATTGACATTCTTTTTTATTTCTTTTCTGTTCTCTGTGTTAAGAACCTGTTCATTTTAAGCACAAAACATGTGCTTCCTATTAGTTTGATTACCAGGTGAATTTAAAATGTTTTCATTACCTTTTATTTATGCTCATATTGAAAAAAAAGTGCATTTGCTCATTTCCTCACCTGCATTTTAATACTTCTCGACATAAAGCATTGTAAGTCATTTAATTCTGGTCATCCTATGGGGAAAATGTGAAAATGATGTATGCGATTTTTAATTGAATAAAGAAATCCTATAGTTTTATGTGCCTTAAGTGTCCCCCAATAGTCCACAGTTTGAGGGTTTATCCTCAGCCTGCTGTGACCTTGTGAGGTGCCTGGCCCTTTAAAAAGTGAGTTCTATAGCCAGAGATGTAGCTCAGTGTTAGAGTGCTTCTGCTTTGCATGCATAGGGCTCCCTGTCCAGACCACAGCACCACAACAGGTCCAGGGTGGGGCATGCCTCTTCCAGTGGGCCTTGGGGCCCTACCCAGCCCTCTTCCTCTTTCCTACCTGGCTTCCGCAGTCATGGTGAGCAGCTTTCTCTGCTAGCCACGCCCTGGGGTGATCCTGAGAGCAGGGTCCTGTGTCTGCCCTGGACGCAGCAGGCCGCACCACCGGGCACTGGACCGGTCAGCCTTGGTCATCCCCGTAACAGCGTTCTCTGCGTGCATCTGACCTTTCAGCAGATGCACTTACCACTTACCTAGAATAAAAGTGACCATGGGATGGTGTCCAGTTCTCTAAGTGGTGACAAAAGCCTGCAGCCGTAGAGTAGAAAATAAAATACACATGGTAACACCAAAATCGTCTCGTGTCCATTTGCTTGCCATGTCTTTGTACTGGCAACAATTGATAAATGGTTTTTTGTCCCCATTCCAGTATGTTTTGTAAATGAATTCTTAAATTGTTTTTTGAGTCTGACTTCTCTCACCTGTCAGAATACATTGGCTGTTTATCACTTGTGGAATGTATCAGCAGATCATTCATTCTTTTTTTGTTGATCAATACTATACCATTGTCTATTCATTAAGGAAGAGTAGAGAAAGCAGGTGGCTCATAACTGTAACCCTAGGTAATCCTTGGATGGTGTCTGAGGATTGCAATACAAAGCTAGGCCAGGCAGGGAAAGCCCATGGAATTCTTATCTCCAACTAAGCACCAAAAAGCTGGAAATATAGCTGTGGCTCAGCTGATAGAACACCAACCTTGAGAAAAAAAACAGCTCAAACATATCATCCAGTCCTTGAGTTCAAGTCCCAGGACTGAGTTAAGGACATTTCTCTTCTTTTCATTCTGTGTTCAAACAATTGTTAAATCTCATAACAGGTCTAATGCTGTCATTCATATTCATTTTTCTTGGGCAAATCACTAGATGGCATTCTAGAGAATAAGATTTGAATAAATTCTAGTTAGTATTCATTCTAATTAATTTAACTTTCACTCTTTTCAATTAGTAGAATCCTCATCGTTTAGGTAACATTTGATATTTGCATCTACATTTACTTTTTTATCCAATATTTAATGTTTATTCATAAAAAAAAATCTTTACATGGCTTTCTGATACAATTTTCAAAACTTAGGTAGATTATATGTACATATTTCATAATATTGAACATCGGGACGTTTTGAAATAAAAATAACACTTACCTAATTTATGGAGTAATTATATTGCCTTTCTGTTTCTGTGTCTGTGTTTACCTGTATGCATTTATCCACAAAAACCTGCCATCTGCTGTTGGCTCACAGGTATCATGCAAATTTCCATTAGCCGAGCTATTCATTCCCATCACTTCCAGATTCCTTGAGGACGTGTTAATCCACTCGTTTGCTTTTTCAAAACTCTGTCGGATCCTGTCTCCGCGTCATCACATCGAACATGGTGCCCTTTAGCAAGTCCTCTGAGCGAGGACTCCAAAATCCGCCTCAATCTAGTTCCGTCCACGTCACCTCTTTAACACAACTTGCAGGGAGTCGCCTTCAGAGGCATGCACACAGGTGTCTAACATGTCCACAGATTGCTTCTCATCGCTTCTTCGTGTGGGATCAGAAGTCGTGGTTCCTCCGAGTTCCCTTGGCATCCATCCATTTGAATCCATCCCCAGTTCTCGGGGACCCTGCAGCAGTCCGACCCCAGGGGGCGGCAGTCCTGCCACTCACGGCTGTGGTCTGACCACAGGGTGCCCTGCAGCCCTCCAGCCAGCCCAGCGAGGCTTCGGCTCTTCTTCAGCGAGCAGGAGAATGTTTTTCTTCCTCAACTTGAGATTTGACAACTTGCACCTTTCACATTTTGCTTTCATTTGTATCCTGAGATGGCCTTTGTATACACTGTTTACATGTGTGACTAGCATTTCCAGTTACTTCTTAATGTTTGCCCCCAAATACATGTAGAATAGCTTAGAACCTGCATTAAGAAAGACGGCTTTCACAAATAAAATTAAATTAAAAAAAAAAGAAAGCAAATAAAAAAAAAAGAAAGAAAGACGGCTTTGTAGTATCTAGATGATATCAAAATAAATTGAGTCTATGTCCACAGATGGCTTCAGGAAACTCACAGAAAGCTTTAGAATAATAAAAGTATAGGGGTTCAGTAGAGAATGCTATATAGACGGTGGTAACTTGGCTTAAAGTTAAGTCTGTATGGAAATACTACTGTGAAAACCATTTGAATAATTAATATATATATATATATCAAAAATTGAATGACAAGAATGAATACAAACAGTTCCCTGTTGGAAGGTGTGTACCATTGGAAGCAGGGAGGGATAAAGACCAGCATGAAAATGGTTGAAGTACTTGGTAAATATTCATGAAAATAGAACAGTGCAGCCAGGTGAAATTGTTTTAGAAAGAGGTCAGGGAATAAGGGAAAGGGAGAAAGAAGGTGATTTTGAACAGGGTATGTTTTGTGCATATGTACAAATATCACAGCGAAACATCTTTGTACAACTAATATAATAAGAAAAGAATTATGTAGCTGGGCACTTATGGCTCACGGCTTTAATCCTAGCTAGTCAGGGGGCTGAGATCTGAGGATCACAAGTTCTAAGCCAACCCTGGCAGGAAAGTCCATGTGATTCTTATCTCCAATTAACCACCAGAAAACCAGAAGTAGAGCTGTGGCTCAAAGAAGTAGAGCACTAGCTTCATTCAAAAATGCTCAGGGACAGCACCCAGGCCCTGAGTTCAAGTCCCATGAGTGACAAAAGAAAAGAAATTTATTAGAAAATGAACCATTAGCAATAGGACATGATATGAAAAAGTATTAAGCCATTTTCTTTCTTTCTTTTCTTTTCTTTTGTCAGTTGTGGAGCCTGAACTCTAGGCTTGGGCACTGTCCCTCAGTTCTTCAGCTCAAGGCTAGTACTCTACCACTTGAGCCACAGCACCACTTCCAGCTTTTTTTCCTGTTTATGTGGTGCTGAGGAATCGAACACAGGGCCTTAATACATACAAGGCAAGCACTCTACCACTGAGCCACCTTCCCAGCTCTCATTTTCTTTCTTCCTACACTTTTTTTTTTTTTTTTTTTTACAGAAAACCTTGTTTTAATAAAAATGTCCAGGAAGAGCTGAATGATAGAATGATAGAAAATACTTTACATTTATCTTTCCTTTCCTATTATTTTATTGATATTTTCCCCCGTAGTGGAGAAAATTTATGACAAATTTTATCCCCCACGCCAATCGAGTAAGACTTCTCTGTACCTTGATGTATGTAAATGATCGCATGACAGTCAAGGGGGTATTTTAATTAACTTGTGGACACCCTGTTGCATTTATTATATTGCATGTAGTAAAATTTTATGCTTTCTCTACAAACACTGGTGGCCTTTACATCTTTCCCTTTCAGTAGAAAATGTAAAACATATCAAGGATATCCCGCTTAATCTGTCCCTCATCAGCAATTTATTAATTCACAGTGACAAAGGTAACTTGAGTGCATTGCATTCAGGCCAACAGCTGGGTTGTCTGACAAAGTGATGGAGGAATGTGCACTTTGCTGGAAATTCTCAGATTTATTATCTATAGGGTGTTCTGAGGGAACTCAAGTCCGGAAGCGTTAAGTCTAAGCTCCTGGGAGAAATGCTCACGGAAATGTTTCAAAGGGTTCATAGTGAATTAACTAAAATGCGCACACATGTGGGTTCAATGACTGCAATTCCCCTACATTTTCCCTAAGTGGGTAAGGAAGGTCAGAGTTGCCACCAGAACTCGATGCTGCTTCTCACACTCGCCTGAGTTTTCCTGCCTCTTGTTCATGGGTCCTGAGCTTCTGTGATCACAAGACACAACAAGTGACCCAAGAACTGGATCCTAGATCAGGGAAAAGGAATTATAAAAAGTACAGTTATTTATGTATGTTTTTATTGTAAAAATACTGTACAAGGGGGTTACAGTTACATGTGTAAGGTCATGAGTACATTTCCTGTCGAGCATTGTTACCTCCTCCTAGAAAGGACATTTTTATAAGTCAGTTGATGAAACTGTGTTCTGACATATTTCCTATCCTTCAGATTGCCTTCTCCCAAATAAAATCTTGGTGAGTTCAAAGCAAAGGTGCATTTTGAGATTAAAAAGAAAGCATGAGAAACATGGAACAAGTTATAATTGTTTGGTGAAATCGCTCAGAATTTCTATCCCTACAGCTTAAGTTTGCCACTCGTATTTCCCATAGTTTCCAGCATTAATTATAGCAAAAAGAGAGTTTTCATAATTACATAGAGCACAGAACAATGATCTTGCCTT
The DNA here is from genome assembly GCF_019054845.1 of Dipodomys spectabilis. NCBI lineage: Eukaryota > Metazoa > Chordata > Mammalia > Rodentia > Heteromyidae > Dipodomys > Dipodomys spectabilis. The sequence goes on along the minus strand of NW_024870965.1, from coordinate 4,147,727 downwards.
CAATTACATGGCAGATATATTATTAGTTTTCCGTGCACAGTAGTCCTAATGCATACTTTCCAGAATCATTCCTTTTCTCACTCTGAAGATCATTTTGGATGAACATGTTAACTTTACCCTAGGGGAGATTCTGGCTTTTAATATTTAATTTAGTATTTCATATTTCCCCTTTGTCCCTGTTCAATTTCTTTTTTGTATATACCTGTGAGCATCACCTTGGCAGTCACAAGAAAATATTTGTGGTTTTTGTCACCATGAGACTGACAAGTACCTGAGCAACTGTGGTTGAGTTGTTCAGCAGAGAGACGCATGCTCCCTCCCCACGGCACAGCCCCCCAGCAGCCTTGCTGAGTGGCATGACTCAGATAGGACCCAGCTGCAGACAACCAATAATGCAATACGTAATCATCTCATATCGAATATAATTACCTTATCTATGCCCTTATTCATATTCAATGAGGACATTGTCCAGAATACCAGCACTGCTCAATCTCCTACCTTTATCTATCATTATAGAATGGCCAACCAACTCATAGATACATATATGTGTATGTATATAAATGAAAAGGAATGGAAACCCACAGCTAACTGAAGACAAATGCATTTATTTATGGAATTACTGTGATCCTTGTCCAACATTTTTATTAGTTTCTCACCCATTATAATTCATTAATGCATTATTTCTATTTACTATATAGCAGGTGGGTTCTAATGATTATTTTATTCATTTATTTTTTATTTTTTCATACATTTATATTCATTACCTTGTATATAATGTATATCTCTATTGGTCATCTATCTGTCTGTCTGTCTTTGCCTATCCATTATCTATTATCTATCTATTTTATTCATCCATCTATCTGTCTATCCATCTAGCCATCTATCATCTACCATCTCTATCTGTCTGTCTATCTATTATTTCACTGGTCTTCAGAAGATGAATGACAATTATTTTGTAGGACTTTTGACTTTTGGAAGATTCATTTGTATTCTAGAAAAAAAAAGTTCATTTGTTTCCCTCTTCCATCTTCCCACAATTCCTATCTCTATCTCTGCCTCTTATTCTCTTTGTGTTACAGGTTTACTATTTTATTTTTTCTTTCTACTTTTTAAATCAGTTGCACATTCTGCTTTGAATAGTATACCACATGCATGGAATCATACAACATGTAGGTTTCTTTGTTTGTTTGGGCGGGTCCTGAGGCTTGAACTCTGGATGCTGTGTCTGAGCTCCTTTTGCTCAAAGCTAGTGCCCTACCACTTGAGCCACAACACCACTTCCTTTTTTTGAGTGGTACATTGGAGATAAAAGTCTCACAAGGACTTTCCTGCCCGAACTGGCTTCAAACCGTGATGCTCAGATCTCAGCTTCCTGAGTAGCTAGGATTACAGGTGTGAGCCCCCCCGCACCTGTGATTTTTCAGTCTTTCTCCATTGGATATCTGTGAGATTCTCCTCTGCCTGTAACAGTAGCTGCATCTGTCCCTCACAGCACACAGCCAAGGTGACAACACTCATTGTCTTCTAGTAACCAAGCAGCGATGCCGACCCTGCAGACCAGGTGTTCAGTACCTGGTATTCAGAGTGTTCCGTTGCTGGCTTCGTATCGGTCTCCTCCTCAGTGGGCCATCCCGCCCAGCGGTGCTCTGGTTAGAACACATACTATTCTCAAATGCCCCCAACTTGTGGAAATCTGTTTCTGTGACATTTGGAGCATCTCACTGTTTTCTCTCTCTTCCTCAGAAGACACAGGACTTTGTACTAGATGATCTCAACTCACACCCTGAACCTCATGACTGTCAGACACAAGGGCTGAGTTGAACTGAACTTTACCAGGGAGGATTTTAAATCCCGTTTATGAATAACTATCCTCACAAAAGGCAATAGGCATGCCTTTTCTGGTTATATTTACAAGCTATTACTTATGCGTTGGAAGTATTCTCAACCTTTCTCTGACTCAGAAATAGCAAAAGAAAAGAATGTCAGGACCTGATACAAAAGGCTCTGCTCTTGAGAGAGAGAGAAGTCTTCTCATTGCTTCTGAGGAGTCAGCCAGGCTAAGTAAATAGACTATTTTAAATTGTTCTATCAGATTATCCTGTCAAATTAGTTTTTGGTAATTGACTCTGGCAAAACAGCAAACCATTATTAAGCAGCAAGCTATTTATTATTAAGCCAATTGAAAATGCTGTTCATAGCAGCTACAAGACAATGATGCGTAATTGGATTTGGTGGGAGACAGGCAGATGTCTGCATGGTGAAAATTCTCACAGTATAGGATTTATGGGAATGTCACATTCGTGCAGTAATTATGGGGGCATTAATTTTTTTCATGCAAAGTTGAGTTGTAGTAATACTTTTCTGTGTGTATATAATCTGCCTTCCTGTTCATTTGTGGGAATAATTTTTCTTGTCCCAATTATTTTTAACTTATAAAACAAAATCATTTAGCTCAGATTAATTTAAACAGTACAGGAGCATGTGTAATTAAAACCATTAGTCTAATCTTGCCCAATTTCCTTATGCTACTATTGTTGCCTGCCTAGTCAGTAAGACTCACTTGAACTCTCTCTTGATGCAATCTTCTTTAGATTTTCCATATTTATACTTGTGCCCCAATGAATTATATTACAGACCTGTTCTTAATTTACATTTTTATTAATACATATATAGTCTTATTACCTAGAAATAATTATCGATAGCCAATTGCCCTTTTTATATTATTAGTTACTTGTCTATGAGCAAGGTTGGTTTAGTTTGTCTCATTGTAAATCAGGTTGCAATCCTCGGCTTTATATAACAATTTTACCCACAGACTCCTCACAACTTTGTGTGCAATCATCCCTGAGCAATGGTTGTAAGTTTTTCACATTCTTTCTGCTTCTTGTACTCCATCAAAACTAGGAGAGGTGCAGGCTAATATTGAAGATATTACTAGTTAGGAATTAGTGAAAATTAAGTGATGATTGGTGAAAGACATCTTTTTCCCAGCCTTATTTTGTCAGAGCGTTTATTATCCACTTGAGTTCTTCAATCTACCTGCTTATCTTCTCCATAAGGTTGTACTTAAAAGTAATGAATTGACTTATTAATGGTATTATTCTAATACAGTTTGGTAACCAAAACGTAATGATTGGGTATTTTTTGTTTGGTTGGTTTTTTTCTTTTTTCTTTTTTTTTTTTTTTAACAAAATACTTTATAGAATAGAGGGCACCTACTGAAAGATAACTTATCGAAGTCCTTCGGTCTTTGTTAACTCCCTTTCGGATCCACTAAATTATAACTTTTCATGACATACAGCGAGAGCCTACAGGTTCAATACATCAAGATACAGCACAAGATTAACTCTTTCTCTGAAATATTTACTGAGTAAAATGGTGCCCTGGCCCTAATAAATCAGGACATCAAATTTATTAATAGATAATTAATTGTTTTCTTAAACTCAACAGCTTTCTTGTGTGTGCATTATAATATAGGAACAAGATAACTGGCTTTATCAAATACTAGGAGCAGAACTTCTACGAACATGCTCAGCTATGGCGTTATACTCACTTGGGAATCTGCTATAGCAACTAGACTTTTCTAACAAGGGACGTAGCTATCTTTGAAACTTGGAACTGTAAACTACAGTGATCAATATGAAGGTGGATAAACCATGACTATGTGGTAAAGTCCAAACCCCCAGAACGAAATCTTTAATGGCATCTTAATCTGACTCCTACACTTCCTGAACAAAACATATACTACTTTTGTTAGAATCCTCTGTGTTAAAAATATGGAATGGTTCTATGGCGTCATTCCTGCATATGAGCTAGTCCATGATTTGATAGGTTACTGTTCTTGTACAATTAAGAGAGGTACTACCTTGGTGCAGTATCTGCTTAGTTAGGGAGGCAGGGATCCATGCATGTTCCAGAGTTCACCACGTGATATTAAGGACCATAACTACAACGCTCATGGAACTACTCCTTGACAAAAACAACAGAAAATAGTTTATCCATCTGACCTGACAAACTATGTCAATGACCATAACCAAATGCTTAGAAACACTAACTCATTTCTCCACTTACTGCTTCAAGGGACATTGAAAAATTTAAAAAAACCTACTTCTCAGTATTGGGGAAAAGATGAGTACCCTGAATTTACTTTCTGCCATCCAGTTTAAGATTATAAGAGCAACCATTGTAATAAACCATCGGGACAGGAAACTGGGGTAGGAAGAACTTATTAATGGTGATGGCAAGTATTTGCTTTATAGATTGGCCTGAAGCCCTTTCGAGGTTGGTATGAGAAAAGAGGGTAAAGTTTTATAACTTTCAGAGAGCAAGCAGTGTCCATACATTGGAAAGGCTATTTACAAGTAATATAAATCATTTGTATATTACTCTCTGTTTAAGGCAGAGTTGGAACATTTTGTTGTATAAAAATGGTAATATTTCATCCTGAGAAAAAATAGAGGTAAATAAATGATTACTGAACATATAAACTTGATCGATTTACATAATTTTTATTCTGAATTAGACTTTAGCCACGTCTCTTCCATATTTATTCATGCTACTTTTAAATTAATATCATCACAGTTATTGATAATCAATAAAATGAATTCTGGGCTGAATTCATACTTACGTGATGAATTATTCATCGCTATATTGATTTATAATTTAGGAGAACCTATCATATTACAATAAATATGCTCTAATTTTATTAGTATTTTAATACTATTTTGAATGTAAAATGAAGTATTTTTATACTAATAAAATGTCATATTAGTGTGTAACTATTTTCTAATAACATCAAATATTATATGCTAAAAAAATAAAATATCTTACATTCAAAATAACTATTTCTTGAAAATTAAAATATGTATCTTGAATCAGATATCATTGTTGAAAAATAAAGACAGTCTATATTAATGGTTGAAATAAATCCTTGACTATAGAATTGTTTTAAATTAATGGCATGTTACATATCACAATGTTTCATGTAAAATCCATGTACCTGTACATAGTCCATGTACTAAAACCACTAAGAAAAGAGAAGATAGCCCAATTCAAATTTAAAGTATTGATTTAATAAAATATGTAAGCACATTTTACAAGAACATCCTTAAGTCTAACATAGATTTTTTTTTGCTCAATATGTAAAAATATAACAGTGAAAAAAATTCTGGAGTTGAGATATTTTTTCCTCTTTCAGACACTTCAAAATAAGAAACTTCAGGCAGATCAAATCCTGAAAACAATTCATTCTATAAACATCTCTTCTTAATAATTTTATGTTCAACAGAAATTGAAAAATCATGATAGTGACTGATTTAGTTAATCATGTTAAATTTGCAAATACGGAGGACAATTTCTAAGATTATTTTGTTCTCTTGTTATTTGAACCCTCTTATCTGAACGCATACAGCTTTAAGCTTGAGCAATCATTGGAGTTCACTCTTCAAATTAGGTATGCACACTTGACTGACCTCTGATGTGGGAATGTGACACAGACAGGAAATCTGTACAAACAACTAAAGCCATCAGAGAAAACTTTCTGGTGCCCAATGCATTCTAAATTTTCAAATAATAGAACCAGAATTCTGGAATATATCTTTTTTGTTATAAAACACTTTTCCTCTAAAACATTTTTATTATTAGTCATAAATGAGGCTATGACATATTTTAAGGGGGAAGGGTGGTAGGCTTTTTAGGAAGATTTGTTTTAAAATTCACAATTATCTAGAAATAAAATAACTCAAGTAGACTCCTGGTAAGTAAAATATGCTTCATAAACCAGACAAATAACTGAATAGAAAAATCTTGGTTCTATGTGTATGAATTATTTTAAGGTAACCTTATAGGTACATAAAGTATTTTAAAGATTAACTTCATAAGTAGTCACAAGAGTTATTCTTTAATGAGTCAGTGATGCTTCCAAAGTTTATGAAGATATTGATGATTATGAAAGTCTAAACTTTTCCTGACTGCTCATCTGTGCACTGAAATCTGTTCAGGGGCTGCCTCCAGCTTCAGATTAGCAATGCATCTGTTACACTTGATCAGGTTGAAACGGAACAGAAGAAAACAGTAGACGTTTTCCCAAGGCAGATTGATTTAAATTTTTTTTTTGCAAAGTGATGGTCAGTTGATGATATTTTAGACAATAATTGTCTCCAGACAGACAATGATTTTATTTGCTTAATAAAATATTATCTCTGTATAAGACTAAATTCTTTCCTAACAACAAAATAAAGCAAAAAAAAAATAGAAAAATGAAATAATTAAATAATGATCTTACACTAATCACAGTGTAGCTTATCTTGGTATAACAAAGATCAGTCAAAAAAATACTTCCATCATCATGATGATATTTTTTAAATAATGGTTTTTGAATAGAGTTATGTTTTCCTATTATTACAAGGAAAGCAATGAACTAATTAAAAGAGTTGGGATATTAGCAGGTACTAATTATGTTGATTTTCATAGGACCAAATCCTTTTAAACTTGTCGGTGAACGATTAGCTGCATGGAAGGAGTAGAGGACGGGGCTCTAGTCTTCCCCTTCAGAGCAGAATGACTTGAACTACAAGGGAGACTTCCTTTCCTCTTGTTTTAAAGTCAAACTGTGCATGATCAAAGCTGGTAAAAGACTATCTTAGGTCATGCCTGGACCATAGGATGGGATGATGGGATACTCTTGCTCCCTCTGGTTTCTCCCTTTCCTTGGCCTCATTCCAAGCCTAGATTGAAATCCTGATGAATCCCAGTTTTCACATGCCTGTTAATGTGCACGTTCAATCTTAAACAGCCACGTGTTGCATTGAATGCGTGATTGACGTTGTATTGGCAATTCTGTTACTTAGACATCTGCCCTGCTGGTCCTGCTCTGCTTCTGGAGGAATGAGAATTCTCCAGCACCAGAGACAAGGCTAACATGTAATTTATAATCAGAATCAAGACGTGCACCAGAAGTAAAAGAGTTCAGTTAGTAGCCCGCCTCAGCCCAACAGTGCTGTTTTGACAATGAGTACATGCACCGTACAAAGGCATGGCTAGTTTGCCTTCATTGCCAGTTTGTTGGGATCTATGGGAAAATGGATGCACAGAAATTACCTTGTATGTCTTCCTTTTGATAGTTGGTGGAGAAAGTAAGAATAGGAATTAAGGGAATCCCAGAATCCCGCTGCACAGATAAACTGATGGAGGGCGAAAATGTGATGTATTTCAGCACCTTTATAATGAGGGGGGCCAAATTTCTAACCTTTAAATTCAACACTCGAAGAGGTCAGAATAAAATAATTGGTCATAACTACACCAAGGTCATGATTTTAGTCTGTAGTGGAGCAGGGCACTTTGTCTGAAGATCACACCTCTTCAAATGTAAAATCAAGCTCCCCTCTTCCCTGCGTTCACAGAAATTAAGCCGAAGCCCTGTCATGTTCCTTTGTCTTCCTTACCACAAACCAAAGCCTCATCACAAGCTGGAGAGAGGATGTGGTCAGCACGGCACCCTGAGCCGTGTCTGTGTCTGTCACAGATAACCTGGTTCTCTGAGGACTGCTGCTCTAGACAGAGCTGCAGATCTCCTGGTCAATCATCTGCCCTCTACCGGTGGGGCTGAGAGCTATTTTGAAGACTGATTCTTGATGTTTAGATTTCAAAGTCTCGTCACTCGCTGGAAGACTGGCCGTACACAAGGACACACACTCTCACATCTTACAGAGCCTGCAGCTCTAGGTTTGGAGCAAACACTTCTGTCATTCTCTATGAATTGCCTCTCTCGCTTTTATTTCTTGGATTGCTTAAACTCCTAACCTTGAAGGAGTGTTAAATCTCTCCTTGGGAGAAAAGTTATGTTTCTAGGACTCTACTGACTGGGAAGCTTGTTGCAAGTATTTAATTGTTTTAAGTGAGGAAAAACAGCCATCACATTTCTTTTCTACTTGTGAATGCATGTCTATGCCTTACACACGTACACCTTGCTCTTTACCTCACTTGAGTATGAAACAGGAACGGGTTTAGCCATCAATGAGTATTTGAATTTATCTCCTGAATATCTTGTGACTACAATCTTACGTTGCTATATTATGGTTTTATAATGAAAGATATGTTCACTAAATCAAAAAAATATCACTTGTTGTATATAGTTTAAATCAGTCTAAGTTTAACACATTGCCAGATATAACTTTAGATTTATTCTGTGTGTGTGTGTATGTTGGTACTGGGACTTGAATTTAGGGCCTAGGCATTGTCTCTTAGGTTTTTCGCTTAAGACTAGTGCTATAACACTTGATCCACAGCTCCACTTCCAGATTTTTGTTGATCACTTGGACATAAGAGTCTCACAAACTTTCCTGCCTGAGCTGGCTTTGAACCTTGGTCCTCAGAGCTCAATCTCTTCAATAGCAAGGATTATAAATGCGAGCGCCTAGAACTTGGCTAGGAATTATTTTTATTAATGTGTCAGTCGTGGGGCTTGAGCTCAGGGCCTGGGTGTTGTCCTTGAGCTTTTGTTCAAGGGCAGCACTCAACCAGTGGAGCCACAGCTCCACTTTTGGCTTTGTGGTAGTTAATTGGAATTAAGGGTCTCACAGACTTTGCTCCTCAAGCTGGCTCCACCCATGATCCTCAGATCTCAGTCTCTTGTGGAGCTAGGATTACAGGCATGAACCACCAGTGCCTGGCTCTTTTTTTTTTTTTTTTTTTTGGTCGGTCGTGGGGCTTGAACTCTGGCCTGGGCGCTGTCCCTCAGCTCTTCAGCTCAAGGCAAGCATTCTACCACTTGAGCCACAGTGCCACATCTGGTTTTCTGGGTGGTTTTTGGAGATAAGATTCTCACAGCCTTTCCTGCCCGGGCTGGCTTTGAACCACAATCCTCAGCTTTGTGAATAGCTAGGATGACAGGCATGAGCCACTGGCGCCCGGCCCAGGCTCATTCTTAAATAAGTATAACCAGAAAAATAATTACATCAATTCAATTTCTCTTAATACAATTTCAAATACATATTTAGAATTGTTGACTTTAATAAATCAATTCAAATTAAAAAATTAAAATGCGTTTGTATGCCTAATAATTCACTCACACATACAGAATACACACAATAGAAATCCGAGACAACAAAGAATTCAATAAATCCAAGTGAAATCAAAGCAGTAAAAAAAGAGAACATCTACTCTGGTTAACTCATCTCATTTTATGAACGATCAGTTGATTTGGAAAGAGCTTCAACCTTTCATATTCAATACATAAGGAATAAACAGACTCTTGCAAATAGCAGAGTTATGTACTGTGATTTGCAAGAAAGAGTGAGTCTCTGCATTCATCACTAACTCATGCAATGAGAACGTAATTGTCATGCATTTTTAAGCCTTATCTGGGAAGTTCAATATTTTTCTATGTCTTTTTAATTTGGTGTTCTAGAAATCCCTCTGTGTCTTTTTAGTTATATTGCTTTCCTGTACAGAAATTCAATTGCAAGAAATTAGCTTAAATGCAACGAGAGTCCCTATTTTCTATGGATTTAGCTATGATAATAACACTGACACCGAGATACCATTTATTTTGATATACACAGAGGAAAACACAATGCTCATTGCATAAAATCAAGACACTATTAAATATAACTTCGTTCTTATTCTTAAAAAGAGGCCCAAAGGCAAAAAGTGTCATTTTCTGTCAAGCACAACTCAATTGATAGTTCACTCTCTATTCTGCACAAATTCCTCCTTGAAAGTGATTCAATTCTCCTACTGCCTCATCTTCTCTGGTCAGGCAGGAGTCATTGAGAGAGAAGATTGGACTATTATCTCCCACTCGGTCAGAAATAGCAGCAGTAACGGTCATGATTCTCTCATCTGCTACCAGTTCAATGCCCCATAAAACATACAAACTATGCTCTCTAGACTTAATTGTGCCTAGAGGAAAATCAAAGGAAATGAGGTGGGTAGTTAAATAATATGTTGGCATATATGTTCTTATATCTCTATGGATAGACTGTAATTCCTTAAAAACTGAATTAGCTTGTGAGTTGAATTTCTCAGTAAGCGTTCATATACATAAAAAACCCCTGCCTTTAGAAGAAAGCTCAGTCCGCTTGGATGTTCTGGTGACGGGCTAACAGAAGCTATAGAACACATTCAGTTCACTGTGTGTAACTCTCTTCCCAATGAAAAATAATGAGAGAGCAAGGCTTGTCTCCTTCCATAAATTAACTTTCAAGCCTATGGGCAGAGCCTTGAGGG